>NC_059176.1:47302472-50186222 GCF_019923935.1 Bubalus bubalis
TATGAGTTTCTATAAATGACAGTATTGAAAATACTTTATCTAATTTGATAGTTCTGTGCAGAAATGATACAGAGGCTACCAAAACCAGATGTGTGCATGTGCTCAGTCATGTCTGACTCTTTTGAGACCCCATGAACTGTGTAGTTTGCCAGGCTCCTCTGTGCATGGGATTTTCCAGGCAAGAATACTGGAGTGGGTTGCCATTTCCTCCTCCAGGGGATCTTCCCAACCTAGGGATCGAATCTGAGCCTCCTACACTGCAGGCAGATTCTTTACCTGCTAAGCCAGACAGAAAACTTTTAAATATAGAGTCCCAGTGAGTGTTCTTGGCACAAAGCTCAGTGAGGTGGCATCGGATTTAAATGCTTTCATCTTTTATGTATGTGCTCACACAGCTTAAGCAGGACTGTTGGAGTCTGGCAGCTCTGGGCTGCCAGCAGGAGGGTCAGGCTGTGACCATGGGGAAGCCACCCTGGAAGGTCACACTTTGGTGGTAACTGACCTGGTTACCAGTCCTTCTTAAAAGTTTCCATGTGCAGTTCTTAGCTTACTTAAGTATTTAAAGCATATGCTGCAATAAGCCAAACATGGTATACTGACTGAAGTACTTGTTTTTTCTACTTACCCTCCCTGTCCAATGACAGGTATTATCTTCACATTTTGTTGTACGTTATCTCCATTTTTCTTCCTGACAGAGTAAATTCCTTGCCATTCCTATAAATGGAATGTGAGCATCATTATACACTGTGTTCCAAACATGAACCTAAGAACACCCTCCACCTCGGGCTCCTGTTCCCTCGCAGTGGCCACTAGAGCAATTAGGAGAACAAGACCCAGCTGAGGAGGACATTCAGCCAGTGACTCTGCTTAGATAGCAGAGTTGCCTGTAAGTTTTCCAGTCAAATGGAAACAAAAAGTATTTACTCAACACAGATCCTATTTCTTAGCAAAAATACAACAGAAGTCAAAGTTTCAGATCCTGAAAATAACAAAGTCCTACCTAGAAAGCTATCATGAAGAGAAAATCTGGTAACACTCACAAACTCTTCACCAAGTGCTGACATACAGATGGCCAGTAAGTGGCCTATTTGGTTTCGCATGTGTCTGTCTGTCTGCGCTCCTCTCAGAATGACACGAGGCCTGCACCTCCCTCTACTCCAGGGCTCGGCAGCGAGCAGAATGTCTCTGACTACTGGGACAGGCCCTGCGTGGTGGGGTCCGCGGCCTGAACAATTCCATCATCGCCATCCAGCTGTCCTACCCGAGGGTGAGCACAGAGCTGGCACGTGGTAAACGGTCAAGGACCACTTAGGGCCTTAGTTTACTGAACAGAAAAGCTAGACCAAGGTCAGACCACGGAATCCTGGCGGCCAGGCTAAGGGACCTGCGCGCTCCACGAGGGGGTGACGTCATCGGCGCGACGACCTGGCGAGACCGTCTCCAGCAGTGCCATGGGACTGACTGGGAGTGAGGGTCCTGGGTCGGGAGGCCTCACTGCATTCAGCCACCGCTGTCTCGGAGTGTGGGGAGGAGGCCCTGAATGTGCTCAGGCCCAGGCCGTGGATCCAGCCCTGCTGATGGATTTGATAAAGAGGGGATGAAGGGAGAGGGAGAATCCAAAACCACTCCAGGATTCAAAGTCCAAGCAAGTGTGAAGACAGTCAACAAGCAGAGACAGATGAGGACCGAGAGAGACTGGGTTTTCTGTCAGTGGGGGATCAGAGAGAATCATCGCTCTACAGGTTGGTTCCAAGATGACAGCAGGTGTTGAGACAAACCTTGGAAAAGACCTTCGGGTGAAAACTGGGGAATGGGAGCCATGTATGCAGAGGAGGAAGGATGCGCAATGACACAAGAGCTTTTGAGGGACCAGCAGGGGACAAAGCACCCTGTAAATCTGGGAGGAAAGGATGGGAGAGGGGAGCTGGAGTGGTGAGTGGGAGAGTCCCGGGGGCTGCAGAGGGCACAAGGGGTGAAAAGCTGGGACTCCCTGGTGGCCCAGTGGTTAGGACTCTGCACTTCCACTGCTCAGGGTACAATCTGCACAACGCAGCCAAAAGAAAAAAAAATTATAAAAAGCTGAAGGGCTCCCTGTTTGCAATATTTTCCATTTGAACATCACTGGAATTTCTCCTGTGCCCCCAAGAATATCTGGCTGGTTGGACACCTAGAACCTGACACTCCAAAGTCCCCACCCATCATCTGACCTGTGAAGGCTCCAGCCCAGTCCACAGCACAGGTCTGAACCCTCTCCACGGACAACAGCCCACTGTTTGTCCAGGCTGGCCCCTTCTCAACAAGCCCTTCTTCTTCCTGGGAAGACTCCATTAGAAAGGCCATGTATCTTTCTCCTCAAAAAAAAATGAAAAAAACAACTGCCCAGCTAAGTGGTCTGTCCTGCTGCAGGGCCAGCCAACTAGGAACGACCAACAACGGACATGTGGCAGCTCTCACACTCGCCCCAGGAACTCGAGATCATGCAGAACCAATGCCCTGGCTCCGTTCTGAAATAAAGCAGTTAAGTATAGAGGTTGATAATAGGATAGTATGTCATATTCTCTGCTCACAGCAAACACAGATGTTAGAGAACACGTGTCCTGCTGTTGGCATTTGAGGCCCTTCATACCTAGTGCCCCATGGCATGACTCAGGAGGTGAGACGCTGCCCACAGGGGTCTGGGGGGATCCCTGGGCCTGCAGCTAATCCGCTGGATTCCCCCATCCCACCCCATCTCCACTTGCTCCCCTGAGAGGGAGAGGAGTGCCTCACTGACCCTGCTGCTGCCAGATAGAGGGGTGCAAGAGACCTCGTGTCTGTGTGACACCCCATAGAGCCTTGCGACAGAACCGCAGGCTGACCCCGTGGCTGCCCTGGACCTGGCCGCCGGGACTGGGGAGGCCACCATGGGTCTACATGGCTGCTCTTCTGTGGCTGCCTTTGGAGGACGGCCCCCTCAGCCCAGCAAAGAAACACCAGTGGGCCTGAGTTCCTACGTTCTCTTCGTTTATTACCGCCTCTGTTTCTCTTTCCAGAGAACCTGCCACTCTCTCGGGTAAGAAAATCTTGTCCTTGACAGAAGGAAGAGCTGAAGGAAATCAGGATGCGTGCAGCGCCCACATCGCTATTCCCCGACGGTGCACCACCCGGCCCTGCAGCTGGCCAGTCCCTTCCCTGTTCTCACTGCAAAGCCACCCCTGAGTGCACAGGACACCCACTCACTCACAGGGTCCTTGGCAGGCCCAAGCCAAGTCGGGCTATGAGCTCTGCACAGCCCTTCTGCCCCTGCTATAGCCCGCCCTCGTGGGTGACCAGACAGGCATAGGGCCACGTGTCCCAGGGACAGGGCTTCCATGGGCCTCCAATGGCCGGCAGGACAGCAGCTCACAAACTTCTCAAATGTTTTAAAAAATCATATTCACTGTCCCAACTCCTAAAAGTTAAAAAGAGCCCAGCAGAAAAGCCTGAGAATGACTATGGAAAGCAGCGGCCTTTTCCTTCCTGGCGTGTTTTAAAAGCTAATACCAGTGAGGCGCTGACAGAAGCCATGGTTCAGAGAGAAACAACCTCCAGCTGGAACCCGCCTCTCTGCCTGTCCTCAGTACCACGGAACTGCGACTTCTCCTGTCACAGTTTATCTGTCTGTTCTGTGTCCTGGAATGTATTCTCTGAGCAGTTTTTCTTTGCTCGTCTTTCTATACGGGAATTCCGCACAGTGCCTGACATTCAAAAAATGCTGACCAAGTGAACAAGGCCCAGAGAACTGATGGGCTCAGCTGTGTTCTGAGAACGTGTGGATTCACTGGCCATCCTTTACCCTGACCACTGGAAATATCCATCACTGAGAAGATTAATTATTAAAAAGATCAACTTACTTATTACTAAAATGAAAACAATGACTTTATGTGTCAAAGTTACTCTTCCTGGCTGGTCAGGTTATATATACTTTCCTAGCCTCAGTTTCCTCATCTGCAAAGTGGGCACAATAGGGATAACACCACCTACAGTTCCCCAGGCCTGAGGTCCCCCAGCTCTGGCAGTACTCAGTGAGTGCTCAACCTCCTTCCACCCCTCTCTGTTTGTGGAAGGGACCAGGGTGCCACTCTCTTACTCACCTTGCATGAATTTATAGTATCGAGCAAATCAGCCTTTTTTTCGTTTATAGGCACTTCTGCTATCTCCTTCCCTATTAATTCACCTGACTGATAGCCCATTGTCGTTTCAAATGCTGGATTTGCATACTGGGGGGGTGGGGAGACAAAAGAGAAAAAATCAAGTGAACTAAAAGAAATGTTGAAAAGAGGACAATCAAAGGTGTTCAACCTAAACCATCATACTTTCCCCCCAGAAAGCCAGGAGCCTGGCGCTCACTATGACGGTTCTCAAGCTACAAGAGCACAAGCCCAGGAAAAGCCTGGAGTCTGAAGAAGCTTCTGCTCTGGTGATGCTGGGCTGGGCTTGCTGCCCCGTCCTCCTGAGGCCCAGGGAGGGCGGCAGGCTCTCTCCCGCTTAAACGCCCTTGGAGGAAAGGCACATAGAGACAGCTGGGGCTGCTGCACAAAGGCTGTTGGGATTTCGATACTGAAAGAAAGCACTGTCTTGGAGTCTGACCCACCCAGCCCCTACTTCCAAAAGTCACTTAGCTCCTCCCAGGTTTCAGTCTGCACACCTGTTTAACGGGGATGAAACATTTATTTAGCCTCTTTCACATGATGCAAATTAAAAATGAGTTTGGAAAGCAGGCTGTGACAGAGGAAGTGTTTACAAATACAAGGCTTTACGGTTGTTTCAGATAGGACTGTAAGAGTACAAGAAAATGCCTGGGAAAGCTGTGTGTGTGCTAATAAAAATAACAAATGATGATGATGATAAACAACAGCCATGCTGTTTAAGGTCTGTTTTCCTTGCTAGGCACCACAGCAAGCAAGTTATACACATTAACTCATTTCAGTCCTCAGAACATCCTTACAAAAGGCAGGTGGTTGTCAGCATTAATATTATTCCCATTTGTACAGACGAGAGAGCAGATTCAGACAGACTGAGTAACCTGCCTGAGGATGCTCAGCTCGGTAGAGGCCAAGAATAATGGAACGCAGGCCTGACTGACACCAAGCCTGTGCTCTCAACCACCGGCCAGCGTCATGTCTCAGGGCCCTGCCTCCTGAATGTGGACATCATCAGCTCTTTACCAAGAAGCCACAGTTGCAGTGAAGAGCTGCAGTGCTCATTACTCAAGTCAAAGTGGGGCTCGCTCTCAGACACAAGGAACATTCCCCTGGCACAACTCCCTCTTCTGCTGTCATCTAGAACACGTGTTACCTGTTTGCTGTTATCTGAAAGCCATGTGACCCTCTTTTACTTTTTAATTTTACTGAAGTCTAGTTGATTTACAATATTGTGTTTTCACTGCACAACAAAGGGCATCAGTTATACATACACATATATCCATTCCTTTTTAGATTCTTTTCCCATATAGGTCATTACAAAACACTGAGTAGAGTTCCCTGTGCTGTACTATAGGTCCTTGTTGCTTATCTATTTTTTTAAAGGTTATTTCCTTTTACTGTGGACCATTTTTAAATGAAAGCTATATTATCTTAAGTCACTTATATGAAGCCACTTTGCTAATAATTTGTTAAGTAGCTACTAGATTATTTTTGAAATTTTGAGTAGTGTCCAGTAAATTTCTATAGTTTCTATAGTAAACTACCATCAAAAACAGTTAAGAAAGGAAACCGTACACAGCCCTTATGGGCAGGGCCTCTCCTTGTTGCAACAGTCTCTCCCCACCCAGCTCCAAAGTCCTGGATAAAAGCCCCTCCTTACGTAATAAACAAGCAAAAAGGAGAAAAAAAATAAAGGCCAGTGCCATATGTCTACAGAATACTTTCCAGCACATTAAGTAATTATTAGAAAGAAACTTTTCTTACCCCAGAGGGAACTTATCTTAGACTTTGTATTTTATAGATTTTGTTCTGATAAACCTCTAAGGAAAAACTGGTCCCTTGAACTTCAAAGAGAGAAAGAAAAAAAAATACCGAAGGGGTTCAACCCTAAAAATGCAAACAAACCAGAAATGCAGGACAAACTTCCAAAATAACAAACCTGGATAATGTGGTCTTCACTTGTAATTTCAATTGCTTCTTGACTTTTCTCTAATGCAGCGAACATTGAATTACAAGCCCTTTATGGGTAGAAAAGAAAAAGGACTGATTAATATAAATATTATAAAATGAATTATAGTCTTAGGATATTACATTAACTTACTTGAGTTCTTTGATTATAAAGGTAACTGATGCTAACTTGAGAAAAAGAAGGGGGGAGATTAAAAAGCAGAAGGAAGAAATAAACGCCTCCTGCAACCCCGCCACTTGGGATCATGACTCTGCACAATTTGGTGCTCTTCTTTCCATTCTAAGGACAAGTGGACCGGGGGAGCCCACACAAGGGTCAGAGCACAGCCCTTCATTGGCTGTGGGACGTGACTGAACCTCCCTGGGTCTCTCCCTTCTCACCATGTGCAGAGTCCTCATGAGGACTCAAAGAGAAAGTAGACTCAAGTTCCCTGCACAAACCTGGCAGAAAAGAGGCGGCCCATTGTTTGCAGCTACCACCTTCAACAAATTCTTTTCACAAAACAGATCATCAGGATCACTGGCTTTGTTCCCTGCTTCTACTTAGCCTTATATTGAGAACATTCTCCCTGTCCTTGGTGGTTGAAAACATTTTTGAGTTACACAGGTAACAACGGTTTTTTTTTTTTTTTTATTAGAAGATGAAAATAAATGAAATACTACATCATACCCACTAGGATGGCTATAATCAAAGACAGTGTTGGTAAGGAACCCTCATACACTGCTGGTAGGAGTGTAAGATGATACAGCTGCTTTGGAAAACAGTCTGGCAGTTCCACAAGCTGTTAAGCACAAAGTAACCAATTTTACTCCTAGGTAGGTACCCTACAGAAACGAAAACATACATCCACAGAAAAACTTACAGCCCATAAGTGGAAACAACCCTAATGTCCATCAACTGATGAATGGATGAATAAAATGTGATGTGTCCACACAATGGAATACTATTCAGATATAAAAGGAAACAGTCCTCATGTGTGCCGTAATATGGATGAATCTTAAAAAACATTATGCTAAGTTAAAAGAAGCCAGTCACAAAAGGACCACATATTGCGTGATTCTATTTTAATGAAATGTCCAGAATAGGCAAATCTATATATACGGAGAAATTAGATTAGTGGTTATCTAGGGCCGGAGGTCACAGAAATGTTCTAAAACTGTGGCAGTGGTTGTACAGGTCTGTGAATATACTCAAAGCCACTGAACGGGGCACTTTAAATGGGTGAATTTTATAGAATGTGAATTATATCTCAATGCTAATGCTAATGCTAAGTCGCTTCAGTCGTGTCCGACTCTGTGCGACCCCATAGACGGCAGCCCACCAGGCTCCCCTGTCCCTGGGATTCTCCAGGCAAGAACATTGGAGTGGGTTGCCATTTCCTTCTCCAATGCATGAAAGTGAAAAGTGAAAGTGAAATCGCTCAGTCATGTTCAACTCTTAGCGACCCTGTGGGCTGCAGCCTACCAGGCTCCTCCGTCCATGGGATTTTCCAGGCAAGAGTACTGGAATGGGGTGCCATTACCTCCTCCTTATACAGATTTATATCTCAATAAATCTGTTTAAAAATAAATGAGATTAAATCATCTGAAATCCCAACACCTACACAAATCAATTGGTGTTCTAGGCAATTTCTTATATAAATATACATGCAAAATATATATATATATATATTTATAAAAATATAATCATACCCTACAGTTTTATAATCTTGTCCCACTGAAAAAATATATTAATATATTTCCATATCATTAATTAGTTCCTTATCATCACTTTTAATAACATATGTAATATTCTAAAGTTATATAATAATTCACAAACAAATTTTCCATTACTACACATTTAGGTTGCGTTCAGCTTTTTTTTGCATATGCCTCAGATGATGAAAAAAAGAATGCAACTGTCTACTTCTTCATAAAATTCATAATTGTTCATATAGTGCTGTTACATTATTCCTGGTATTACTAAGCTGTCTAGGTAAATAAGACAAAACAGCTTAGCCAATAAAAACTAGTCCTTCTTTCTTGGCATATATGTGAATTAGCCCAATAAAGCTATTATTTAAAAAAACAAGAATGAAAAAATAAGAAGTTTCTACCTCTGATATAGCAAGCTAGGAGGAGATGGATCTGTGAGAAGCCCTACTGGGTTTTATCACGTTTTTAAATTTTTGCAGATCTGGTAAATAAAAAATGGTGAATCATTTTAATTTCTTTGGTTACTACTGAAGCTGAACATTTTTTTCATGTTCACTGGCCATTAATAACTCTTATAAACTGCTTGTTTATGACACGTCCTTTGTAATTTTTTTATACTGGGTGTTTCTATCTTTAAACTGATTCATCAAAGCTCTTTACATATTTAGGATATTAATCTGTCTGTCCTGAACGTTATGAATGTATTTTTTCCTAGTTTGCTATTTGTCTAAATTTTTAACATTATGTGGGCTTCCCAGGTGGTGCCAGTGGTAAAGAACCCAGCTGCCAATGCAGGAGATGCAAGAGATGTGGGTTCAATCCCTGGGTCAGGAAAATCCCCTGGAGGAGCAAATGGCAACCCACTCCAGTATTCTTGCCTGGGAAGTCCCATGGACAGAGGAGCCTGGTGTTAAGGTATTTTTACCGTCTGAGCCACCAGGGCTTCCCAGGTGGAGGCAGTGGTAAAGAATCTACCTGCTGATGCAGGAGACACAAGAGATGTGGGTTCAATCACTGGATCGTTTGATCCCTGAGTTGTAAAGATCCCCTGGAGGAGGAAATGGCAACCTGCTCCAGGTTTCTTGCCTGGAGAATCCCATGGACAGACAAGCCTGGCAGGCCACAGTCCATAGGGTTACAAAGCGTCAGACACGAAAGAAGCAACTTAACACACAAGGTGTTTTCACTGGGACAAGCTTAACATTTTTATCTTGCCTAATCTGCTTCTCTTCCTTTATGAAATCTTTTTGACACCACACTGGGTTTACCAAGGCTTCATTATCCAATGACATATGTTCACTTATACTTTTAGTACTTTTGTGGCCCTACTTTTTAACATGATGCACACTGGAATTTATTTTGGAACTGGGTGTGAGATTGGGATATAACTTAATTTTCTTTCCACATAGTTAATAAATTGTCACAATTCTGTTCACTGGAAAAATTTACCCTTTCCTGTGTGGATCTGAACTGCCATGGTGAACATATATACTTATGTTCTCAGTTCTTAAATACACTCATGCTTGTGTCTAGACTTTACATTCTAGGTTACTGATCTAGCAGTAACACAGAGATGCTTGTGACACATAGCTTTTTAGTGCACTTTAGTATCTCAGATGAAGTCTCTCTCTATGGCCCTCAATTCTCAGCCCCACACTCGTCCCTTCCCTGTCCTGTCATCCTATCTCCCTGCACAGTGGACCTCTCCCTCTGGCTGTCAGCTGGCACACCAGAGACAAAGCACAGCATGAGGAGAGACGGTGAGTGCAGCTCTGAAGCTGTGGGTTACAGCCAGAGGACGACCTTTGTCCTGTGCCACGTGTGAGAGCTGGGACGAAAGGCAGTTAACCTCCCTGGGTATTGGTTTCTGCCAACAATAAGCTCCATGGCTCACAGCGGGAGTGTGGCAGCCAGGCTGTGGAAGACCCAGGAGTAAGGAAAGGGGCAGGCTCAAGGCCAGCCGTCCATCTCAAGCTACCCTGAAGAGTTTAGCAACAAAAAGTAGCTCTTTTGTAGACCTCACCAGCCCTGAAACATCTCTGCTCACAGCACTTCTCTGCTACCTCACGCTTCATTTCGTTTCGTCTATGAGGTATTTTCTTCTCCGCATGTGGTACCCTGTGCTGGTCCCCGCCAATCTTTATACTCCAAATTCTAACCCCCTTATCTCCCTCTGACCATGTACAGACAGAGTGATTCCATTCTCTCTTGAATCCTGGTAAAGGAAATGTCAAACAGAACCCAAGGAAGAGACTGAGGATGAGAAAGAGCTACTGACTTTTTTTTCCACTTCTGTCAACCTCAGATAATTTTACTAATTTTGCAGCTTTTCTAACTCTACAAAGAACTAGGTTTATATTCTTTTCAGGTAAAAAAAAAAAAACAAAAAACTGTTTAGCAAGAGCAAATTACAAAATGTTTATTGTAGAAAAGAAAACATGTCACCTACCGGAAATATGTATGTACATATCAAAAAGAATTTTTAATTAAAAAACAAAACAGGTAATTCAGTATATATACTTTCACATCCTGCTCTTTCATTTGCTATTATTTTGGTGCTCCATCTGTTTTTATTTTTTGGCTGTGCCATGCAGTTTGTGGGATCTTAGTTCCCCCACCAGGGATCAAACCCGGGGTCCTGGCAGTGAGAGTACTGAATTTTAAACATTGGATCACCAGGGAGTCCCCACTGGAGCCCCGTCTTTAAACGTTAAGTCTCACATCACTAACATGCCTATCTGTTAGACATCCAGGCAGACTCTGAAAGTCTTATGCAAGGAGAGGTGCTTTCCCATCGCCCCATCCTATTTTAGCAGGAAGTCAGTAACAGCCACAATGGAGCCAGCTGCCCACACTCAAGTCCTCAGTTGCAGCCACACCCTGGGCGGTATGGTGGGCTTTCCCGAAACAGCAGAATTACCTGAGTTTCAGCTGTGAGCGCACCTCTCCAAACTCCAGCTGGAGCAGTTCATTGTAACAGGCCATGGGGCTGGGGTTTTCTATATACCTCTACAAACAGAAAGGGGATGGTGTGGATCAACACACATGTACCTTTAAATTATTATACACAATTAATGCTTTCCAACAGACTTCTCAATTTGGTATCTGACATCTAAAAAATAACTTATCTTCAATGATAAACAGGAAATGAGATGAAAACTTACAATACCAAATCAGCATTTAAAAAATAGTGCTTGCACATATCTGAGAACATATTAAGAAACCACTGAATTGTATACTTTAAGTGGCTGAATTGATCAACTGTACCTCATTAGAGAAAAAAAGGCAGAAAGGAGGAAAGAAAGAAAAGGGCAAGTGTTTGCTGGAAAGAGAAAAATAAAATTAAAAATCTTTAAAATAGTTTTTTAAAATTAGTATAACCATTTAATGGAACAGCACGTGGTGGTGTGGATGTGAACGTATATGGAATGATGCACAAGATACACTGTCGAGTGAAATGAAGACATGGAAAATCATGTTATAATTAGTTATGTATTTCTTCTATAAAAATGTTATATCAACTTTAAATAAATAGCTGAATTACATGGAAAGTGAACTGTATCTCAAGTAGTCAATAAATGAAATTAAGAAAAACAGGGTTCATTCTTGGGGCATATCCAGAGAAAACTATAATTTGAAAAGACATGCACCCTCAAGTTCATAGCGGCACGATCTACAACAGCCGAGACGTGGAAGCAACCTCCTAAGAGTCCACTGACAGAGGAATGGATAAAGAAGGGGTGCGTGTGTGTGTTAAAGGAGGTGTGTGTATCCCCAAGTAAGAAGGGGTGTGTGTGTGTTAAAGAAGGTGTGTGTATCCCCAAGTTCATAGCAGCACTATCTACAAAAGCCGAGACGGGAAGCAACCTCCTAAGTGTCCACTGACAGACGAATGGATAAAGAAGGTGTGTGTGGGTGGGTGTGTGTAATAGAATATTACTCGGCCATAAAAAATGAAACAATGCCATCTGCAGCAACATGGATAAACCCAGAGATCAGCATACTAAGTGAAGTAAGAAAGAAAAAGACAAATATCATATGATACCACCTATATGTGGGATCTAAAAATAAATTTATTCACAAAACAGAAACAAACTCAGACATAGAAAAAAAACTTACAGTTACCAAAGGGAAAGGGATGTGGGGATGGATAAAGTAGGAACTTGAGATTAATAGGTACACCCTACTGTATGGAAGACAGGAAAACAAGGTCCTACTATGTATCACAGGAAACTACATTTCAGTATCTTGTAATAACTATTAATGGAAGAGAATCTGAAAAAGTATATATATATGTATGTATATACTTTGGCCACCTGATGCTAAGAGCCAACTCATCAGAAGAGACCTTGATTCTGGGAAAGATTAAAGGCAAAAGGAGAAGGGGGCAGAAGAGGATGAGATAGTTAGATGGTATCACCAGCTTAATGGACACAGATCTGAGCAAACTGGGAGATGGTGAAGGATGGGGAAGCATGGCATGCTGCAGTCCATGGAGTCACAAAGATTCAGACATGACTCAACAGCTGAAGAACAGCATATATATATATATGACTAAGTCACTTTTATGTACACTTTTCTGTGTTGTTCTAACACAACAGTGTAAATCAACTATTCTTCCACTAAAAAAAAGCTCAACGGAAAAAAACCAGGGCTTAAGAATACTTTTCTTTCAGTGCCTTGAGCTATGAGGATTTTTTTGATGTCTACATGTCACTGGCGGAGGCTAGAATATGCAAAAGGAAGAAATTTATTAACGCAAGTCCCATTTATATTAACTTTCGGAGTCTCGTCACTTAGATGAGCAGTATGTTGTCCTCTTTCGAGCTGCACAAGCTCACAGTAAGCAAAAACACACTTGCACACCTCTTCACAGCTGTGTCACAGAAGTCACTCCCACTAGGCAACATTTCCCTGTACTAACATCAAACAGCAGCTCAGCTAAGCTGACAAAGGATCATCCTTCACAGCAGAGGGACTTGCAGAGCCATGGCTTCCCCCAGGCGCTCCTACCCCTGCGGACAGTAACTATTCTCTGCATGCTGAAAACATCTCAACAAAGCAGACCACATGGAAATAGGAAGCCTGAGCCCATTCCACCAGATTAAGAATTTCATGAAGACATCTTACACGTCACTATGTACCATCGCGTAATTCCACTCTGCTGTAATATTTGTATTTACTTGCCCCTGTTTCTGTGGCACACACTTGATTTCACCTGCTCAACACATGGATAATATTCTACCTGGTGAGGAGGAAGCTGAGGCCTCAGAGGTAGGGTATATGAAGGCCACTATCCACAAGCCAAAGCCAGACCAGCCTGGGGCATGGGGTCTCTTGTGGTGCTCCTTCTACCACCAGTGAAGGCAGACATCCCCCTGTTGGAACCATGATCTTATCTGTGTGTCAAGTAGCCTAAGAGCCCAGCCCCTGGATCATGTCTTAAAGCTGTATGATCCTCTACGAGGCCCTGAAGCTTCCAGAGCCTGCTTCCTTACCCGCAAAACAAGACCACCCTACATCTCTGACAATGACCATGAGAAAGCACTGTGCCTGCAGACTGCTGCATGAACACACAGCAGTCACTGCTGGCCCCTGGGAGGGAGAGCCAGGCCTGCTGGGCCTGGGCATGATGGTCCCTAGGCCCGCAGGCCAAACACAACCATTCCTAACCACACAAGTCAGACAGGGGACATGCCGGCCAGCTCCCACCAACTGGGAGGGGTAAGAGTACTGGCCTTGGGACGTCCTGGCGGCTTGGTGGTTCAGAACCCACCTGCCAGTGCAGGGGACACAGGCTTGATCCTTGGTCCAGGAAGATCACACATGTCACAGAGCAACTAAGCCTCACACCACTACTACTGAAGCCATGTGCCCTAGAGCCTGTGCTCCGCAACAAGAGAAGCCACTGCAATGAGACACCTGTGAACCACAACCAGAAAGGAGCCTCCATTCGCTGGGACTAGAGAAAAAGCCTGTGTAGCAATGAAGACCCAGGAAGGCCATACATAAACAAAATTATTAAAAAGAGAGAGAGTACTGGCCCTGCAGCTCTCTCCTCAGTGAGTCACGACCCCACAGGAACACCCAAGAACACTGCTCATCTGCACAGGTGCCCACCGCTGACAGGGCAGGAACAGCGGTGAGATTTCTGGGCACAGAGTGTGCCACGCCAGTAGACAAGAGGTGGGGGACCTGAGATGGGCAGGGGTCCCCAGCTATCCCCGCACTTGCCTGGCCTCATCTGTTTTGCAGGCGAAATCCTGGGACAGGGAGCCATGTGTATCGTGTGTCACAGCCTCCTGTGCATGTGGCCCGAGTTTTCACTGGGTGTGTACATACAAACATTTTTATCCCAAAGGTGGATGTTCAGGTTAGAAAACCAGTGCATGTGGATAGAAGGACTACATCTTTCTCCTGCCGTCTGCTCCCCACCTTGCTACCTCTGCTTGGCTCTGTGTCTAAACATCCTGTCTTTCCTGCCTTCTGCAGGTTTCATTCATGTCCTGAGGATTCCATGGGGTTGTGGAGGGTAGAGAAGGGCGTCAGGCCCAAGGAGCTTCAGGAATCAGGCTGCTGTTCCTTCAGCTTGAGCAGCAGCTGGTCTCTTCACCCCAGCCCAGCCCATGAGAGGGGTAGGGCCACTGGCTCCCAGCCAACTCAACCTGCCTCTCCCCAGAGCACATCACCCACACCGGCGCCCCCCACCCCCAGTGCATCTGCATCCCTGGCTGCACATTAGAACTCCCTGCAATCTAAAAAATAACACCAGTGTGCAGGCCCCTCCCCAAACCAACAGAACCAGGGCCTCCTCAGGGACGCTTCTGAGGGAGTTCTAATGCACGACTAGGGCAAGAGACACCAAACCCTAACCTCAAGGTTCTAGTTCAAGATGGCCAAGTAGAAGGATGTGCACGCATCTCCTCCTGCGAGAGCACCAAAATTGCAACTAGCTGCTGAACAACCATCAACAGGAGGATGCTGGAACCCACCAAAAAAAGATACCCCATGTCCAAAGACAAAGAAGAAGCCCCAGTCAGATGGTAGGAGGGGTGCAATCATGATAAAATCAAATCCCATCCCTGCCAAGTGGATGACCCACAAACTGGAGAACAATAACACCAAAGAAGTTCTTCCGCTGTTGTGAAGGCTCTGAGCCCCACATCAGGCTTCCCAGACTGGGGGTCTGGCAAAGGGACTGGGAATCCTGGGAATCTGACTTTGAAGACCTGCGGGAATTGATCACAAGACTGCCACAGAACAAGGGGAAACAGAGACTCCACTCTTGGAGGACACAAACAAAATATCTGGTGCACACCATGACCCAGGGGGAAGATGCAGGGGACTGAACCAGACCTACCTGTGACTGTTGGAGGGTCTCCTGCAGAGGTGTGGGTTGGCAGTGGCTCACCGAGGGGACAGGGACACTGGCAGCAGCAGTCCTGGAAGGGGCCCCTTGGAGGGCGCCATTAACCCTACCATAGAGCCTGTAGCCCCCAGGGCTGGGTTGCCTCAAGCCAAAAAACTAAAAGGGAGGGACTGAAACCCCACCCATTAGCAGATAATTGGATTAAAGCTTTACTGAGCCCTGCCCAGTTTTCCCATGCTAGTCTCTCCCATCAGGATGCTTACACAAGCCTCTTAGCCTCATCCACCAAAGGGCAGACATAAGAAGTAAGAAGAACCACAATCCCATAGTGGCTAGAATGAAAACCATATTACAGAAAGCTAATCAGGATGAAAAAGCAGAAGGTTATGTCCCAGATGAAGGGACAAGATAAAACCCCACAAAAACAACTAAATGCAGTAGAGACAGGCAACTTTCCAGGAAAAAAAAAATTTCAGAATAATGATAGTAAAGATGATCCAGGATCTTGGAAAAATAATGGAGAAGAAGCAAGAAACATTTACCAAAGACCTAGAAGTAAAGAACAAACAGAGAGGAACAATACCCTGGAAGGAATCAATAGCAGAATAACTGAGGCAGAACAGATAAGTGACCTGGAGACAGAAAGGTGGAAATCACTGATGCAGAACATAATATAGAAATAAGAATGGAAAAAAAAAATGAAGATAGCCTAAGGGACCTCTGGGACAACATTAAATGCACCAACATTTGCATTTTAGGGGTCCCAGAAGGAGACGAGAGAAAGGACGGGAGAAAATATCTGAAGAGATAATAGCTGAAAACTTCCTTAACATGGGAAAGGAAATAGTCAACCAAGTCCAGGAAGCACAGAGAGTCCCAGGCAGGAAAAACCCAAGGAGGAGCAAGCACACACAGTGATCAAACTTACAAAAATTAAAGACAAATATAAAATATTAAAACAGCAAGAGAAAAACAACAAACAGCAAAAAAAAAGGGAATTCCCATAAGATCATCAGCTGATTTCTCAACAGAAACTCTACAAGCCAGAAGAGAATGGCATGATATATTGAAAAGTGATGAGAGAAGAACCTACAACCAAGAATACTCTACCCAGCAAGACCCTCATTCAGATTTGATGGAGAAATCAAAAGCTTTACAGACATGAAAAAGTTAAAAGAATTCAGCACCATCAAATCAGCTTTACAACAAATGCTAAAGGAACTTCTCTAGGCAGGAAACACAAGATAAGGAAAAGACCTACACAAAATAAACCCAAAACAATTAAAATGGTAATAGGTCATAAATATCGATAATTACTTCAAATGTAAATGGATTAAATGCACCAACAAAAAGACATAGACTGGCTGGCAGATGAAAACATGTGCATGTATGCACTTCCTCTTACCACATCACTCTACTTAACCCCCCAAACCATATGAAATTATTTTATACTGTTCAGCTAATCATGTTTTCCTTATGGCTTGCAATTGTAATAATCTTTTTTGTCAGACTACCGATGGTGAAAACTGATAAATATCTTTTACTACAGGGATTATGTAACTATTATTTGCTTAATACCATTGTACTATGATTGGTCAACAGAAAATAATAGAATTCTGTATCACTTAAAACTACCATTTAATAGGAAAATCTGTAATCACTTTTTAAAATCCAGATGTGTATCAGAATGATCTTGGAATTTTTTGAAAAATACAAATGCCCAGGTTTTGCTTTTTCTCTCCAAAGCTCCAGATGTGTTTCTAATGAGCAGCTATGTTTAGAAACAACTGGATTATATGATAATCTTTTACTTTTATCTAGATGGTTTCACTTTTTCTATTTCATATTCAGTGCTCATATTTCATTTATGTTTTCCAATTTCTCATCTTTTTTTAATGTTCTTTCTCAAGCCTTTACCAAGTGCAGTCGAAAAGCTTTAAAAAACAAATAGTATGTATTATATATATATTAGAGAACATAAATGTTTGCCTATCTAAAACATTTATGACATTTTGATTCTACTTAATTGACTTAGTATGAATAGGATGCTAGATTTCTAATTTATATTCACTCAAAACTTTGACATAGTTCCATGTATTTTGGCATACAGTATTACTGCACTGCTAAAAGTCTAGAAAGTTTATCTTAGTCACATTAAAACAAATTTTTTGAATGAGGCTTGAAACTTCTAATCCAATTCTGAGGATATAAAGAAATACAATATTATAAAAAACAAATAAGAAATTAACATGTGATACAGTATTATTAACTAAATACAGATTTTTTTAAATTTCACAAAATTTTGTTAGTGTCCATTATTTGTTTTCATACCTTATTCAAGACTCCACACTGTATTTAATTACACTGAGCAGCTTCAGGTGCATGCAACAAATTCTGGTAAATTCTCTTTTCATTTTTATTCCAATACAAATATATTTCTAATTTTCCTTAACAAGGAAAATTCTTCTTAGATATATCCATCATTAAAAGTGGACATTTAATTTCCAAACGCCTGGGATTTTTAAGGTATCTTTGATATTAATTTCTAATTTTGATACTAATTTCATATTTAAATGCTTTCTTATCTTGAATCACCCTGTGTTTTTTCAGTCTTCTTACTTTATTGAGGCTTTCAATGGCTAAGTCAAAGATCTCTCTTGGTAAAGTTACACTTCACTTGAAAATATGTGGATTGGGTTATTCTCAAATATCTTTTGATATTGATCTCTAACATAATTTCACAGTGATAAGAGAACAGACTCTGTATAATTTTAATAACTTTAGACCACCAAATTTTTGCACCTGGTCTATGTCCCTGGATATCTATCTTTCAGTGTCTCCTAGTTTATAATCTATGGGAGCTTGAATAGAATTTGTATCCTACTGCTGTGTGAAAATTGTATAATAAATCATAATTATTTCAAATTGGTTCATGGTGCTTTTCAGGTCTACATAAGATTCTACTTCTCTGTACATGCATTCTATTAATTTAAGAGTTTGAAATTGAAACTACAACTAAAAATCTTAATTTATCTACTTAAAAAAAATTGTAATATATATATTGGAATTTTATGTAACTTTGTTCTGTATTTTCCAAGTCTCCTGTAAATGTGTTATTGTGTTTTCATAACTGAAAAAATAAAAAAAAAAGGGGGAAAAATCCCTAACTTCTGAGATTTTAGTCAGAAAGCTCAACTGCCAAGTCCAACTGAGGAGGTAAGCAAGTGTGCATCCACTGTGGAATCCTGAACTATGGCCATCTACAGAAAAGCTGTCTGCCCTATGAATCCAGAGATCACAATGCAGTGATGGCTTTCAGGTCTGGGGTTGGGCTCAAGCCTGGGCCACACTGCCTCCCAGCCATGAGACTTGGGAAAACCACCTTGCCTCCAGGCCTGAATGCTCTGCAATCTGTGCCCTCCGTCACCTCAGCATCCTTCTGATACCCGACAGTACGGAACTCTGTATGAGAAGACAAGTTACCTTGTGCGGTCTTGGAGGACTGGTCACCTAGTTGGATTCGTCACTTACTAAGTGGTGAGACTACTACATTCATATTTCCTAAGTCACAGACCTCTAAAATGACTATTTCAAACCTGTACTTTTTGCATGGAAGTGTTTTTCATAGAGACATGCACTTAACCACAATTCTGGCAGAGGCAGCTGGGAATACCTTGATTAAGTAGTGCAAGTGAGAGGGCAGGGAGAGAGTATGTGTCAGTTACCTTTGAATTTTACAATTAGTTTAATGATAACACAATTGTACTATGAAAACACGAGGCCCATGGTTAACTAGACTTTCTACCGGGATATACTTTGCAGTCCATGAAGCTGTGCTGATGGACTTCCTTGTACAGAATTTCAAACACGTATTTCCAATATTGCTTGTACAACTTCATACAAATAAAAAACTTAATGACTCCTGGCAGCTATCAGTTCAGTTCAGTTGCTCAGTTGTCCAACTCTTGGTGACCCCATGGACTGCAGCATGCCAGGCTTCCCTGTCCATCACCGACTCCTGGAGCTTGCTCAAACTCATGTTCATCGAGTCGGTGATGCCATCCAACCATCTTATCCTCTGTCGTCCCCTTCTCCTCCTGCCTTCAATCTTGCCCAGCATCAAGGTCTTGTCTAATGAGTCAGTTCTTCACATCAGGTGGCCAAAGTACTGGAGCTTCAGCTTCAGCATCAGTCCTTCCAATGAATATTCAGGACTGATTTCCTTTAGGATTGACTGGTTTGATCTCCTTGCAGTCCAAGGGACTCTCAAGAGTCTTCTCCAACACCACGGTACAAACACATTCATTCTTCAGCACTCAGCTTTCTTTATAGTCCAACTCTCACATCCATACATAACTACTGGAAAAACCATAGCTTTGACTAGACAGACATTTGTCGGCAAAGAAAGGTCTCTGCTTTTTAATATGCTCTCTAGGTTGGTCACAGCATTTCTTCCAAGGAGCAAGCATCTTTTAATTTCACAGCTGCAGTCACCATCTGCAATGATTCTGGAGCCCAAGAAAACAAAGTCTGTCACTGTTTATGGCAGCTATAGGTAAGCAAACAACTCGAGGCAAGATGAATAATCTGTCCTCCTAGTTTCATTAGCTTCACTGGGCAGTCAGAAACATTGAAGGTCCTTGTTAAGAATGGCCAGTTCTGTAGCCTAAAAGTACTAACACAAGGAACTTCAGAGTTCTCAGGGGAAGTTTCTTCCTCATATGAATGCTTCCCTAAGCAGTTTAAGGAGGGGTGACCTAAGGATCCGCTGGGAACAGGTGACCCACAACCTCCAACCTCGTATCCTTATGATGCTCACCTGCACGCTGGCTAGCATGGCTGTTCTCATACAAGTTCAACTGGAAGTCAGGGAATGCGGACAGGTGCTGACATGAGTGAATGTTGGCGAGGGTGGTGTCAAAAAAGGAGAACCACAAAACTATGTAATAACAACAATGTAAAATTTGTATATAAAATGTGTATTTAAAACAAAGTCTTAAGTTCCACCATATCCGATGTTGATATTGGAATTCCTGTGTTCCTTTTGTCTGCATTTGTTACCTTTTTCTTTATTATTAACTTCCTTTTATCACTATCTTATAAACAACATATAATTGTATTTCCATAGCTCAGTCTAATGGCTTATCCTTTAATGGGAGAATCCAGCTCATTTTCATGCACTTGCTTTTGGTCCCATCTTACTCTGTTTATCACTGACTTCGCACTGTTGTTTCCTCTTCCTAGGATATGCCAATGTGATCCAGTTGCTAAAAATTCCATACTTCTTGGGCAAGGGTTGCTGCAAAGCTTAAGGGATCTTGGTTCCTTGACTAGGGATTGAACTGTGGGCCCTCAGCAGTGAAGTGTGGAGTCCTAACCACTGGACCACCAAGGAATTCCCACAAACTCCATATTTTATTAATTCAGTTCTTTTTAAAAACAATTTATTTTTGGCTATGCTGGATCTTCGTTGCTGTGAGGGCTTTTCTGTAACAAGCTGTAACAAGCAGGGGCTGCCCTCCGGTTGCGGTGGGCAGGCTTCTCCTTGTGGAGCACGGGCTCTAGGGTGTGCGGGCTTCAGTGGTGGCAGCTCCTGGGCTCTACAGGCTCAGTATTGATGGCTCATGGGCTTAGCTGCTCTGCTCCAGGGCACGTGGAATCTTCAGGGACCAGGGATCAAACCAATGTCTCTGGGTTTGAACCATAAAACTGTGTAATAAGAGTCTAAAATTTATTAGATTATTTTAATAACCTAAGTGGATTTAGATTATTAAATAAATCTAATTTATTTAATAATAAATTAATGTATTTTATTTAGGCAGGCAGGTTCTTTACCACTGAGCCATCAGGAAAGCTCCCAGAAGTTTTCTTAAACTTTCCTATTATTGGTTACTTACCTTTTCACTGATCTCAAACGTAGACACAGATTTCTTTACTATTATTTGAAAACAAGGTACCAATTAGTTCCAGAACAAAGTCTCTCCCATGAGCAGTGCTCTAGTCTGCACATTTCCCACAAAGAAGAAAGCTTCAGAATCCTTTTGCTGCCC
The DNA here is from genome assembly GCF_019923935.1 of Bubalus bubalis. Classification (NCBI taxonomy): domain Eukaryota; kingdom Metazoa; phylum Chordata; class Mammalia; order Artiodactyla; family Bovidae; genus Bubalus; species Bubalus bubalis. The sequence goes on from NC_059176.1 coordinate 47,323,718, forward strand.
ACCCACTTCCCTGTCTGGGAGATGAGCCACAAGAATGAGTTTACTTCCACTTTGTCCCCTGAAACCTTGAAGACACCTAGGGCAGGGTGTGCTTAGATACCCTAGAATTTAAAGACTGAGGTATTATTGGATGTTATATAAGTACAGATAAAGATACATATTCTACACCAAACACACACACACACACACACAAATGTGTGTTATGTGCACACACCACCTCTCTCCAATACTTAGTCCCTCATCTTAGAGTTCTGTTCTACTTCATTGGTTGAATGGCTGAAGTCCTTATTTAATTATTTTCCTCAGACAGGGCTTCTGGGGAAATACATCTCTGAGTTTCATGTATCAATGTAATGCCCAAAGGAATGCCTCTTGTGCCCTGCAGGGTTAACAATCACTTGGTTGCTGTGGGATTCTCAGGTTATGGTCATTTTCCATCTGTGATCTCTAGTCAGATGAGACGCTGTTATTACTGCTTTACACAGTAGGAAAAGATGCTGGTGCTGGGCAAGATTGAAGGCAAAAGGAGAAGGAAGCAGCAGAGGATGAGATGGCTGGATGGCATCACCGACTCAATGAACATGAGTTTGAGCAAACTCCGGGAGATAGTGAAGGACAGGGAAGCCTGGTGTGCTGCAGACCATGGGGTCGTGAAGAGCTGGACACGACTGAGCGACTGAACAACAACAACAACAACAAATGTGTTTGTGTTCACCCCACATTCACAGTTTCTTGCTTCTCTTTCTTGTCTTTCAGGCCTCCCACTTGGGATTTAGGACTCATCTTGCTTCTGCTTTAAGTGCATCCTCCAGAATTTTCCTTTGAGAATCTGCTAGTTACAAATTGCCTCAATTTTCATATTTCTGAAAGTCTTGATTTCACCTTCATTTTGAAAGTATTTATGCTAAGTATAAGGGATCCCAAGTGGCACGGTGGTAAAGAATTTGCCTGCCAATGCAGGAGACGCAATCCATTCTAGTTATTCTTGCCTAGGAAATCCCATGCACAGAGGAGCCTGGCAGGCTACAGTCCATGGGGTCGCAAACAGTCAGATATGACTGAGCAACTGAGCACAAGCTAGGTATAACACTCTAGGAAGGCAGTTATTTTCTTTTATCACATTGAAAACACTATTCCACTGTTTTCTAACTTCAACCTACTGCTGCCACGAAGCCAGCTGTTAAGTCTACTGTTCTAATTTTTTTCCCTCTGGCTGATTTTAATATTGTCTCTTTATTTTATTTGTTTTTTCACTATGATATGTCCTCGTTTTATTTATTCTACTTTGGAATTCTGGGATCTGTGGATTATAGTCTTCCATCAGTTCTAGAAAATTCTCTTCAAATATAACGCCCCATTCTCTCTCCTATTCTTCCGGATCTCCAGTTATACAGAAGCTAAACCATCCGCTCTATCCTCCACTTTTCTAAACTTCTCTAACTTATTTTCTGTTTTTGGATCTTTGTGCCACATGCTGGATAATTTCTTCTGACCTACTAAGTTTTAAAATTTTCAGTTATTATATGTGCATTTCTCAAAATTCAATTATGTTCTGTTTAAAATTTGCTACGTCACTTTTTATAGCTGCCTATTCCTTGAAGATATTTCCAAGCTTGTCCTGTCTTTGTCTCTTTACATATAATAAGCACAATCGTTTCACAATTTTATCTGACAATTCTAACTTCTGAGGACTGTGAGGGCCTGCTCCTGCTGCCTCTGTCCCCCGCTAGCTCCCACTTGCAATGCTGTGTTTCCTGATGGATGGGTTAATGCTGACTGCGGGCTGCCTGCCGCCCTTGAATGATTATTTGCAGAGACTCTCTGAGGCTGAAGAAGAAGGAATCTCCCTCTGGGAGGATGCGTATTTGCTTCTTCCAGATACTTGGTAGTGCTACCAGCCAGAATCAAGGGGTGAGGTTTCTCCATGACCTCATTGATATTTGGGCTACAAGTCTGCCCAATGATCAGCCTTACGTGAGCTCTCTCCACCATGATTCCCAAGGCTCACTAGCAACTAGCTGACCAAAGCCTGCATAAGCTCTTTGGCTTAAGAGAAACCAAGAGATTAGAGCCAGGGGTAGAAAGAAATGGAGCCATGTTGGGGAGGTCTTACTTCCAGAATCCTTGAATTGGCTTTAAAGTTGCATGTCTGCCTGTAAGCATTATGACAACACATCCTACGGTACAACTTTTAACTAATAAGTAATTAAAGGAGATTAATTGCTCAATAATTAATTAGTTTAATTAAAGCTAATTAAAGGAGATTTTTTTTTTTTATGTTTAGATGCATTTAGTAGGCATAGTTTTGAGCAACTGAGAAAGCAAAGTATCATGGATTATTAGATTACCAGATTATAAAATTAAATCAAACTATAACACAGCACAAAGACAATTTTTCTTTTTCAAATTAATTCAAAACTATTGCCAGGCTCTAAAGCTGAGATAAAATAATTTGTCATGCTGAATTATACTTGCATAACAAAGAAGTGAGTACATACCCTTGTGAAGCCAGCAGCAATGAGGGACATTACACATGACTCTTCTCTATCCACTCTTTAAAAGAACAAGTACATGGTTAGAGACAGTTGTGTCTAATCAGTTACAGCTCACATCTTTATTTACTAATTTATATAATATTATCATTGGCATATAATGAATAGTTTTAGATGAATTGGATTAACATACAAATCAAATGTACAAAGTTAAAACAATTTTCTGTTTTAGTTTCACACTGGCTTTTTGGCAATAGATATTGATGCTTGAAATACAGAGATTACACTAAGAGCCAGAACACAGGAGTGAGCACGTAGCTATGTGATATGTAAAAATTTTAATTTAGACTAAATTATTTTTATTCTTTTCTTACCTCCCATTTTAAAATGAAATATAAGGTTTCCCCCAATTATGTATAATGTAAATTCTCAGATATTTTAGAAGTCCCTAAGAAATATATCCAGAAAACATTCATACTTCAGGAATGGCATTCTCCCTTGGCTGGCCCTGTTCTAAAGTGAAAGACAGTCCAAAATCACAAAACCTAGTGTGAAAGTACAAACTCCAGCCATGAATTTAACTGTCAAAGTGAAAGAAAATGAGAAAGAGGAAAAGGCCAAACTAGAAAGGGTGATGCCTATCACAGGACACAAGCTGATACTCAGGCCTCTGTTCAGAACACACATTACACTGACATCTGAATTTCAACACTAAAAAAATAAAAATATCTTACCTGCGTACTACACCAATAATAACTGTGTTTTCTGAGAGTTTTGATGATCTGATTGACCTTTAAAAAAAAGTTTTAAAATAAATTTAAAGCAATTCTTTAAAAACTTAGTACACCTAAACCTAAATTTTGGTAGAACAGTTAAAGTTGGGGGAAAGCAAAAGATCCCTCCACATTCTGGAGTCACCTTCTTGGCTAACCTGACCTTTCTTTCTTCAGGGGACAAACTGCTAACCAGTGGCCTGTGGTGACCCTCAAAATTATGGAGCATGAAGACAGCAGCCAGCTCTGATGACATGCCTTCTATTTGTTCTTGTTCTGGTCTGAGCTGTTTCAGATGGAGAATTTTCCCTACCTGGGGAATCTCCCTTACACGAGAAGGGTCCTTCGTCTCTTCCTGTCAAAGGAAGATGCAGGTCTACATGTATCACAGCCAGCGGATGGCAACCGTTACAGTGGGGGTGAGGCAGCCCGAGGCCAGCTCTCCACTGCATTCTAAGCAGTGCAGAGAAGGGCTCCTGAGCAGGAGGCAGGCAAGACAGTAACAATAAATATTTAAAACTCAGAAATGCAAAGTATTCTTATGCATCAGAAAGAGGAGAATCAAACCTCACAGGAAAAATTAAGAACAGAAGACTGATGGAGAAAAGTAGAAAACACTGCTCTACAGAAGTTACCCAAGGAGTATGAGGCCACCCTTGGATGGCAAGCAGATCAAACCAGTCACTCCTGAAGGAAATCAAGTCTGAACATTCACAGGAAGGACTGATGATGAAGCTGAAGTTCCAATGCTTTGGCCACCTGATGAGAAGAGCCAACTCATTGGTAAGGACCTTGATGCTGGGAAAGATTAAGGGCAGGAGGAGATGGGGATGACAGAGGATAAGGTGGTTGCATGGTATCACTGACGCAACAGACATGAGTCTGAGTAAACCCTGGGAGATAGTGAAGGACAGGGAAGCCTGGCTGCTCATGGGGTCCATGGGGAAGCCTGTGCTGCCGTCCACGGTGCCGTAAACAGTCAGACACGACTTAACAACTAAACAACAACGAGGCTGCCAAAGGGACTGAATTTAACCCTTCTGGAGAAGCAGCTCCCAAGGAAGCCATGGGGAATGAAAATTCAGCCAAGAGATGAGAGAGGACAGAGATAAGCATGACGGAGAAGAGTAGAAGCAATATAAACTGCCCACTGAGATGTGCAATGGCTTTGACCCACCCTACACTACAGGAAAGAGCAGGACTCTCTGGAGAAGAAGAGCCAGGCCACAGGAAGGGGGAGGAACTTGGCCCCTGGCCTGGAAGGAAGACGCACATAAGAGGGTGACTGCAGATGGAGGGGTATGCAGAGGGCTGGATTTGGACTCCCCCTGTCAAGACAGAAGCAGGCTGGCCCTTGGAGGATGTGTCCACGATGGGACAGAGAAGAGCCAAGACTCACGGCCTTACTTCAGTTCTGCTGGTTCAAGAATCACTCCTGTCACTTCTGAATCACAGAATATAGAAAATGACTGGCGTGACTATTTCTCCACTGTCCCAAGGATGACACATAACCATTCCTGACATGTAAGGGAAAAGTCAAGTCATCATATGCAAAGGATGCCTCAGTTTGAGCAAACTTTTTCTGCAGAGGGCCAGACAGTAAGTATTTTAGGCTTTTCATGTCATATGGACTCTGTCACAAGTACTCAATCCTGCCCCTGAAGCATGAGAGCAGGCACACACAAAACATAAATGAATGGGCCTACCTGTGCTCCCCTGTGTTACCCCTGCCTCAGGGTATTGAGGCTAAGTCTTCTTCTGGAGCTCAGGCGGAGCAAGGCTCAGCATCCAACAGTATATGCAGAATAGCTCTGGGGTTGGGAAGCTGCTCAGTGATGGAGATGCTTCTCCATCTCCAGGGAACAGCCAGTCTCTCTCATGGGCCACAGGGCTCATAACACATACACACTCTCTGTCAACATTTTTGCTTTTCCCAGTGTCCACTCTAGTCCTATAGCTTCCATTTCTGCCTAGCCTCTCTAGAGGGAACCAACTTAAAGGGCACTTCTTGCATGGCTCTATCAGGGAGGTCACTGCAGGGCCTGCTGACCAGGCCCCAGTCCCACCATGGTTGCCTGCCTGGAACAGAGCCGAGCTTACCTTCCTGGAGCAGGAGCCATGGAAAGGGCTGTGAGCGCTCAGAAGCATAACTGGCATGGCAGACACTCACACAGACGGGCCCCAGCCACTTTTCAAACCTACTGGCTGATACTCATCCCAGCACTAACCTTAAACAGGGAATGAAAGATGTGGACTCACAAATAGTAGTTCCATGGCTTCTTAGGACATTTCTAGTTGTTCACCTGTTTATATTTCTATCATATCATGAAGATTTAGAGGGAGAAATGGCAACTTTGAAGTATGCCACCAGCCACCTCAAACCAGCTCATGTCTTTTTACAGGAGAAACAGAGATCTGAGTGGTAACAGAGCAGGTAGGCAACCACACAGATGACCTCAGTAAGCAGGTCGGGACACAGGGATAAGGGACATGAGGCTGAAGACAAAGTGGAAGGAAAGCCCATGTTTCCCAGAGACAAGCGCATCCCTCCAAAGGAGGTCTAACACTGTATGAAAAGGCAGGGGTGCTGTCCACTCTCACCACTATTATTCAACATAGTTTTGGAAGTCCTAACTACAGCAATCAGAGAAGAAAAATAAATAAAAGGAATCCAGATTGGAAAAGAAGAAGTAAAGCTCTCACTGTTTGCAGATGACGTGATATTATACATAGAAAACCCTGAAGATACTATCGGAAAACTACTAGATCTCATCAGTGAATTTAGCAAAGTTGCAGGATACAAAATCAATACACAGAAATCACTTGCATTTCTATATACTAACAATGAAAAATCAGAAAGAGAAATTAAGGTATCAATCCCATTCACCAATGCAACAAAAAGAATAAAATATCTAGGAATAAACCTACCTAAGGAAACAAATGAACTGTATACAGAAAATTTTAAGACACTAATGAAAGAAATCAAAGATGACATAAACAGATGGGGAGATACTCCATGTTCCTGGGTAGGAAGAAGCAATATTGTGAAAATGATTATACTACCAAATGCAATCTACAGATTCAATGCAATCCCTATCAAATTACCAATTTCATTTTTCACAGAACTGAAACAAAAAATTTCACAATTCATATGGAAACACAAAAGACCCTGAATAGCCAAAGCTGTTTTGAGAAAGAAGAATGGAGCTGGAAGAATCAACCTTCCTGATTTCAGATTATACTACAAAGCTACAGTCATCAAGACAGGATAGTACTGGCACAAAACAGAAATACAGACCAATGGAACAAGATAGAAAGCCCAGAAATAAACCCACACGCCTACAGGTACCTTATTTTTGACAAAGAAGGCAAGAACATACAATGGAGCAAACATAGCATCTTCAATAAGTGGTGCTGGGAAAACTGGGCAGCTGTATGTAAAGGAATGAAATTAGAACACTTTCTAGCACCATACACAAAGATAAACTCAAAATGGATTAAAGAGCTAAATGTAAGAAACTATAAAACACATAGAGGAAAACACAGGCAGAACACTTGATGACATAAATCAAAGCAAGATCCTCTATATCCCACCTCCTGAAAGACTGAAAGCTGCTCAGTTGTGTCTGACTCTTTGTGACCCCACAGACTATACAGTCCATGGAATTCCCCAGACCAGAATACTGGAGTGGGTAGCCTTTCCCTTCTCCAGGGTATCTTCCCAAACCAGAGATCAAACCCAGGTCTCCTGTATTACAGGCAGCTTCTTTACCAGCTGAGCCAAAGGGAAGCCCAAGAACACTGGAGTGTGTGTAGCCTATCCCTTCTCCAGGAATCAAACCGGGGTCTCCTGCATTGCAGGTAGATTCTTTACCCCAGCTCCCAGAGTAATGAAAATAAAAACAAGTGGGACCTCGTTAAACTTAAAAGCTTTTGCACAGAAAAGGAAACTATAAACAAGATGAAAAGACACCCCTCAGAATGGGAGAAAACAATAACAAATGAAAAGATTGACAAAGGATTAATTTCCAAAATATACAAGCAGCTCATACAACTCAACACCAGGAAAAAAAAAAAAAAAAAAACCCAATCAAAAACTGGGGAAAAGACCTAAACAGACATTTCTCCCAAGACATACAGATGGCTAACAAACACAGGAAAAGATGCTCAACATTGCTCATTATCAGAGAGATGCCCATCAAAACTATAATGAGGTACCACCTCAAACTGGTCAGAATGGTCATCAACAAAAAGTCTACAAACAATAAATGCTGGAGAGCGTGTGCAGAAAAGGGAGCCCTCTTGCACAGCTGGTGGGAATATAAATTGATACAGCCACTATGGAAGATGGTACGGAGATTCCTTAAAAAACTGGGAATAAAACCAGCATATGACCCAGCAATCCCACTCCTAGGCATATACCCTGAGGAAACCAAAACTGAAAAAGACACATGTACCCCAATGTTCACTGCAGCATTATTTACAATAGCTAGAACATGGAAGCAACATAGATACCCATCAACAAATGAATGGATAATGAAGTTGTAGAACATATATACAATGGATTATTACTCAGCCATAAAAAGGAACACAATTGAGTCAATTCTAATGAGGTGGATGAACCTAGAGCCTATTATACAGAGTGAAGTCAGTCAGAAAGAGAAAGAGAAATATTATATACTAACACATATATATGCAATCTAGAAAGATGGTACTGATGAATTTATTTGCAAGGCAGCAGTGGAGAAACAGACAGAGAACACTTATGGACACAGGGAGAGGGGAAGAGAGGGTGAGATGTATGCAGAGAGTAATATGAAAACTTACATTACCATATGTAAAATAGATAGCCAATGGGAATTTGCTGTATGTCTCAGAGAACTCAAACAGGGGCTCTGTATCAACCTGGAGGGGTGGGATGGGGAGGGAGATGGGAGGGGACATGTGTATACCTATGGCTGACTCATGTTGATGTTGACAGAAAACAAAATTCTGTAAAACAATTATCTTTCCATTAAAAAATAAATTAAAAAAAAGGTAGGAGTGTATTCTAGGCTTTTTCTGGTCCATAAGAAAGAAGAACTGGCCAGGAAATAGAAATGTCAGGAACCTGGATTGAAAACTAAGCCTCTTTACCTTAGAATTCATGAAAACCAAGAAAGAAATGACATGGAGCCATCAAGATGTACCCCCAGATGTAAGGAAGGAAGACTTCAGGAAGTCAGGAGAAAAGATGGGGCATGAGTCCACAGCATGATGTTCTGCACGCTGCGCAAGCACACTGGGAAGCCCCCAGAACCAGGCTCCCTGGTGTGACACTTGTGTCTGACTCAGCTGTGCACAACAGAAAACTCTAGAGAAAGCGGCTTCAGCAAGACTCAACTCCCACATGAAAGATGTGCAGAGGCAGGGAATCCAAGCTGCTATGGCACTTTGCAACATCAGGAACCTGGCTTCTCCTGTCTTGGTTTCTTCCCATAATCCAAGACAGATGCCGAGCTCTAGCCATAATCTAGAGAACCATTAAGAAGGGCGTGCCTTCTCCCTTCATGGACACTTTCCAGAAAATGCACGTGATATGCCCATTGCCCACCGGCAAGAAAAGCTAGAGGGCACAGTGTATGTTCCAGGTGGCTGTCTTCCCACCGAAACACTAGAAATTCTACTATTAAGAAAAGAGTAGGCACTGCCCTGGTGGTCCACTGATTAAGATTCTGCACTTTCACTGCAGGGGGCGTGGATTTGATCCCTGGTCAGGGAACTAAGATCTTACATGCCCCATGGGATGGCCAAAAGAAGAAATGAAAAGAGCAGAACTGGATATGGAGGGGCGGAGGTGGGCGGGCAACTACCAGTGTCAAGATGCACCAGGAAACTACAAATAATTCTGATGATGGTCTTGACACGAAACTAGAGGAAGGCCACAAGCCGGAGGCTTGCTGTAAGAACACAGCAAAGCCTTTCCATGAGTTAAATTTTACAAAAGCCCAACTCCATCACATGGTACTTTGACACTGTTCCCTCTGCCATTGGGGAATGAGGTTCACATGGACAAGAATGGAATTTACAGTAGTAAATAAAGGATGATCTTCAGACCATGGTAAGTGCAGAGATGGTTATGAAAGCATCCAGCACTCTGAGTGCAGTCTCGCTTCTACACTCAACACAGAACATTCTGTCCACGTATGTGGGGTTTCTGTGTGGTGTTTTATTTCCCCCATCTCCTTTCATAAAAATCTCCCCTTTCATTACGGTGCCCTGCTCCTGTTGCACAGAGGAGTATTTCTTCATTTCTTCTGAGGACACTAAGCGTATGTCTTCTAAAAGGTTCTCTGGTGGGGCGGGGGGCGGGGGGGGCGGGCCGTGTTGTGGCAGCTTTTAAACATATAGATTTACTTATCTGGCTGTGTTGGGTCTCAGGTGTTGCATGCTGCATCTTGAGCTGTCGCCTGCAAACTCTTAGCTGCAGCATGTGGATCTAGTGCCCTGACCAGGGATGGAACCCAGGCCCCCTGCATTGGGAGCACAAAGTCTTAGCCACTGGACCACCAGGGAAGTCCCTTCAGCTGCTTATAGAAAATAATTTTCTTAGTCTTTAAGGCCATTCTTTCCCCTCCATTACTTGGCAGCTTTTTACAGGGCCCCATCTTTGCTCTTGAACTGGAGCATCATCAACCAGGCAGCATGTCTGTAGCAGGGACGGTCGGAGGCATCTCCCTGGGCGTTAGCAGCCATCCTTCTCTTAGGTCTGGGCCTGCAGAGCAGTCAACAGGAGCAAGTTCATGCTCAGAGCGCACTGCCAGCTGGTGTGCACGGGTCTGCTACACAGAGCAGCCTCCTGGCCTGCTCTCTCTCCTTCTCTAAACTGAGAATTAATGCAGTTCACTGCTTTGATACTGCAGTAGGTGAAGGACTGATGCCAGGCTCCTCACACCTCCAGCCTTCTTAAACATGGCAAGAGAAACCAGATCTTTGTCTGCCTTCCTCTGCTCCCTGTCCTGTGTTTCCAGTGGATGTAGAAAGCGAGTCACAGAAGTGGTGGTGCTCGGCTCTAGCTGGTGGGTGTGGCTCCAGCAGCAGGCTCAGAGGTACGCAGTTTGAGTGAAACTAGCTTCTTCCCTCTTCCTTCCTCTAGGGCCTGGGATTTCAGCTGCAGAGGACATTCCTGGAACAGGCTCCTCTACTAGTCCCCACAGCATAAGACACTTGGCAGGGAACCTGCCCTGCTCTGTCTCCCGACTTCTGACACATCTGTCATCTTATCTTGGTTTGCTAATGGCCGTGGTCAGCTTTTGTCGCCATGGGAAGTTGGGAGGTGGCCCTGGCCTCAGCGGGCTGGCTGGGCTCGGCCCTGTCCATCTCCTACTTCACTCTCCAGGTGGCAGCCACGACTGCTGAGAAAAGTCAGCAACTGACGAAAAACCCTACTCAGGGGTGTTGATCAGGTGTCCTAAAAGGAAGATGAAGGGACAGACAGAGCTCCGCCAGGGCTAAGGTCTCGTCAGACATTTAAGTGGAGAGCAGGTTCAGGAGGGAGATCCTGGAGAGAGTCCTTGAAGGGACAGTCCAAAGTGCGCAGGCCCCCTTAAAGGGATGATCTCAAGGGACATAAACCAGGTAAGGGCCAAAATGGAGACGAAACTGACCAGCAAGATAAATCAAGGCCCGCTCTTGCCTCTAGAAAACTCGTTACAAATGGCACAAGGGTCCCTCCCCCTTGCAAATCCTCAGCCAACAAGACAAATATGATGTGGTAGAAAACAGCTAGTGAGAGAGACTCCGGATTCTCGATGGGGCTGTGACACAGCCATCAGGAAGGGAACGTGACTGGGGTGCGTGTGTAGAGGTCAGCTCTCCAGCCAACACAGGGGGGAACACTGCTCTGCTTGCTCCACACTCGTCCTCCCAAACCTGTGGGCTTTTCAGTTCTGCAGCCAGGCTGACGAGAGTTCCTGACTGGAGGAAGGTACGGAGAAGAGACCCTCTTTCTGGGACTGGAATATGAGACCACACTTTGTAACAGCAGTAAGGATGTACCACCCTGAAAAGACCGTCGCTGCCCTCAAATGTTGGAAAGTGGGGGAAAGGGATTAGAACTGCTCTAGTGACCCCTGGGCCAAATATGGACAAAGCTGGGCTCAACACGGAGGAGAACTTCTGAAACTCAGGACTGCCCCTTGGGACCGCTAACCCCCAGGAGAGGCTAGACGGATGGTGGTGGGGACTTGGAGAGGACATGCACACATGACAGTCTGTATGTCTCTAAAACCACATAAGAAGCAATCCAAGTCACCTTCTCTATTTTCAAACTGTAAAACTGGACATTTATATATCAATAAAAATTTACGGAATAAGTTACCCTATTTGTTTAGAGGGCTTCCCTGGTGGCTCAAATGGTAAAGAATCTGCATGAAAAGTGAGAGACCCAGGTTTGATCCCTGGGTCGGGAAGATTACATTCCCAAAATGTATAAAAAAAGTGGAGCATAATTGCATGTTATATGTATTGGTTGTTGTTTATTCACTAAGTTGTGTCCAACTCTTCTGTGACCCCATAGACTGTAGCCCACCAGGCTCCTCTGTCCATGGGATTTCCCAGGCAAGAAACTGAAGTGGGTTGTCATCTCCTCCAGGGGATCTTACTACTCCCAGGGATTTGGAACCTGTGCTTCCTCCACTGGCAGGCAGATTCTTTACGAGGGAAGTCTTATATGTATTTTTCAGTTCAGTTCAGTTCAGTCGCTCAGTCGTGTCCAACTCTTTGTGACCCCATGGACTGCAGCATGCCAGGCCTCCCTGCCCATCACCAACTCCTGGAGCTTACTCAAACTCACGTCCATTGAGTCAGTGATGCCATCCAACCATCTCCTCTGTCGTCCCCTCTCCTCCCACCTTCAATCTTTCCCAGCATCAGGGTCTTTTCAAATGAGTCAGCTGTTCGCATCAGGTGCCCAAAGTACTGGAGCTTCAGCTTCAACATCAGTCCTTCCAGTGAATATTCAGGACTGATTTCCTGTAGGATGGACTGGTTGGATCTCCTTGCAGTCCAAGGGACTCTCAAGAGTCTTCTCCAACACCACAGTTCTAAAGCATCAATTCTTCGGCGCTCAGCTATCTTTATAGTCCAACCCTCACATCCATACATGACTACTGGAAAAACCATAGCCTTGACTAGATGGACTTTTGTTGGCAAAGTAATGTTTCTACTTTTTAATATGCTGTCTAGATTGACTATAACTTTTCTTCCAAGAAGCAAGCATTTTTAAATTTCATGGCTGCAGTCACCATCTGCAGTGATTTAGGAGCCCAAAAATATAAAGTCTGCCACTGTTTCCCCATCTATTTGCCATGAAGCGATGGGACTAGAGACCATGATCTTAGTTTTCTGAATGTTGAGTTTTAAGCCAACTTTCTCTCTCTCCTCTTTCACTTTCAACAAGAAGCTCTTTAGTTCATCACTTTCTGCCATAAGGGTGGTGTCATCTGCATATCTGAGATTACTGGTATTTCTCCCGGCAATCTTGATTCCAGCTTGTGCTTCTTCCAGTCCAGCGTTTCTAATGATGTACTCTGCGTATATGTTAAATAAGCAGGGTAACAATATACAGCCTTGATGTACTCCTTTCCCGATTTGGTACCAGTCTGTTGTTCCATGTCCAGTTCTAACTGTTGCTTCCTGACTTGCATACAGATTTCTCAGGAGGCAGGTCAGGTGGTCTGGTATTCCCATCTCTTAAAGAGTTTTGCAGTTTGTTGTGATCCACAGTCAAAGGCTTTGGCATAGTCAATAAAGCAGAAATAGATGTTTTTCTGGAACTCTCTTGCTTTTTCCATGACCCAATGCATGTTGGCAATTTGATCTCTGGTTCCTCTGCCTTTTCTAAAACCAGCTTGAACATCTGGAAGTTCATGGTTCACACACTGTTGAAGCCTGGCTTGGAGAATTTTGAGCATTACTAGCATGTGAGATGAGTGCAATTGTGTGGTAGTTTGAGCATTCTTTGGCATTGCCTTTCCTTGGGACTGGAATGAAAACTGACCTTTTCCAGTCCTGTGGCCACTGCTGAGTTTTCCAATTTGCTGGCATATTAAGTGCAGCACTTTCACAGCATCATCTTTTAGGATTTGAAACAGCTCAACTGGAATTCCATCACCTCCACTAGCTTTGTTCATAGTGATGCTTCCTAAGGCCCCCTTGACTTTGCATTTCAGGATGTCTGGCTCTAGGTCAGTGATCACACCATCGTGATTATCTGGGTCGTGAAGATCTTTTTTGTACAGTTCTTCTGTGTATTCTTGCCACCTCTTCTTAATATCTTCTGCTTCTGTTAGGTCCCTACCATTTCTGTCCTTTATTGTGCCCATCTTTGCATGAAATGTTCCCTTGGTATCTCTACTTTTCTGGAATAGATCTCCAGTCTTTCTCATTCTATTGTTTTCCTCTATGTCTTTGCATTGATCACTAAGGAAGGCTTTCTTATCTCTCCTTGTTCTTCTTTGGAACTCTGCATTCAGATGGTTGTATCTTTGCTTTTCTCCTTTGCTTTTCGCTTCTCCTCTTCTCACAGCTATTTTTAAGGCTTCCTCAAACAACCATTTTGCTTTTTTGAAATTCTTTTTCTTGGGGATGGTCTTGATCCGTGTCTCCTATACAATGTCACGAACCTCTGTCCATAGTTCATCAGGTACTCTATCAGATCTAATCCCTTGAATTTATTTGTCACTTTCACTGAATAATGGTAAGGGATTGATTTAGGTTATACCTGAATGGTCTAGTGGTTTTCCCTACTTTCTTCAATTTAAGTCAAATTTGGCAATAAGGAGTCATGATCTGAGCCACAGTCAGCTCCTGGTCTTGTTTTTGCTTACTGTATAGAGCTTCTCAATCTTTGGCTACAAAGAATATAATCAGTCTGATTTTGGTATTGACCATCTGGTGATGTCCATGTGTAGAGTCTTCTCTTGTGCTGTTGGAAGAGGGTGTTTGCTATGACCAGTGCATTCTCTTGGCAAAACTCTGTTGGCCTTTGCCCTGCTTCATTCTGTACCCCAAGGCCAAATTTGCCAGTTACTCCAGGTGTTTCTTGACTTCCTACTTTTGCATTCCACAGTAAAAAAAAAAAAAAAAAAAAAAAAAAGTAGAGCATATATTTAAAGTGGATAACCAAAATAAATAAATAAAAGTGGATAACCAACAAGGTCCTAGTGTACAGCACAAGGAACTCTACTCAACGTTATGAGGCAGCCCGGATGGGAGGGGAGTTTCAGGGAGAATGGACACACGTACACATATGGCTGAGCTGCTCTGCTATGCACCCGAAACCACCACAATACTGTTAATCAGCTATACTCTCATAGAGAACAAAAAGCTAAAAAAAAGGCAGAACATAACTACCACAATTTAATCTCTCCCTTAGAGCCCTGGACGGTCTAGCAAGGCCATATTTATAAGTGTGAAGGTCACTGTTCTGCACACACCTGTGGCCAGGTATGGACTTGGATAAGACTATGAAGGAAGCCAGGTTTTCCTCAGCGCCTCACCCCTCTCACCTCTTCTATCTGGGTTCTCTGGCCCTCTTCAGATACCTCTCCTGCCTCGCAGCACTCCATCAAGACTATAAGCACCATGTAACTGAGACATTTTCTTCCCTTCCTCTGAATGCCATCCATCAAATGTTTGAGAGAGAAAGGATCGTAGAAACCAAATGTTCCAGATTTACAGCTGAGAAAACATATCCTCAGAGAAGATGTAAAGTGACCTGAAGGCCAGAGGTTAGGCCCCGGGGTCAGGACTCCCTCCACACCTCCGCAGCCCTCATGGGTGCACTGCCAGATGGCACGTCCAACAGATCTGGCTCCAGGGACAATGTTACTGTCATCAACCCGACAGTAACAGGAAAGGGACGCAGGCAGCACAGCAGACCTGAGACCAAGGCTGGGGGCAAGTCTGAACAGACGTGGATCACACCAAGGCGAAAGCCACCTTGTCTGACCACTTGACAGGTGAATTCTCAAGTACACAGAAGTCACCATGTACCTGTAAACAGCCTTTTGATGGGATGTCAATTTCTTGTCAGCTCAGTTTTTAAATTGTTACATTAATATTTAGCTTTTAATCTTTTCTAGCTCTTAAAAGCCAAGATTTAAACATCCCTAAAATTAACTCTTAGCCCCATCACTTCATGGTAAATAGATGGAGAAACAGTGGAAACAATGGCAGACTTTATTTTTCTGGGCTCCAAAATCACTGCAGATGGTGATTGCAGCCATGGAATTAAAAGATGCTTACTTCTTGAAAGAAAGTTATGACCAACCTAGACAGCATATTAAAAGGCAGAGACATTACTTTGCCAACAAAGGTCTGTCTAGTCAAAGCTATGGTTTTTCCAGTAGTCATGTATGGATGTGAGAGTTGGACTATAAAGAAAGCTGAACGCAGAAGAATTGATGCTTTTGAATCGTGGTGTTGGAGAAGACTCTTGAGAGTCCCTTGGACTGCAAGGAGATCCAACCAGTCCATCCTAAAGGAAATCAGTCCTGAATATTCATTGGAAGCACTGATGCTGAGGCTGAAGCTCCCATACTTTGGGCACCTGATGCGAAGAGCTGACTCATTTGAAAAGACCTGATGCTGGGAAAGATTGAGGGCAGGAGGAGAAGGGAACAACAGAGGATGAGATGGTTGGATGGCATCACCGACTCAACAGACATGAGTTTGAGTAAGCTCCGGGAGTTGGTGATGGGCAGGGAAGGCTGGCATGCTGCAGTCCGTGGGGTCGCAAAAAGTCAGACACGACTGAGTGACTGAACCGAAACTGGAAAATTAACACATTATAAAATTTTATATTCAAATTATGATTTGTCTTCCCCCAAGTAAAGCCTCCTTTTAAATAAAACTGATATTTCACTTTTGCTTTGCTTCCATCAGCAACAAATGACTTTTCTTGAGAAAGTACCTTTCTTAGATTTATGTCTGCTACACAAATTCTCTCATGATATTGATTTTCTGCAAGTATTAAAAACAAGGCACATTTGCCTAAGACTGGAAGACAATTTTCAAATGTGTTGTAACTTTTAAAACATCTAGAAAATGACAATAACTGTTGTTGCAGTCCTATGCAGGTGACAGTTGTGGTTAATGACATATGGGATTTCATCCTAACCCTTAACAGTTTACATTCATATTTTCTTACTGCTTTAAGCAAAGCAAAATGAAACAAGAGATAAAGATCACTCCTAGAAGTAATAAAATTCTAAAGTGAAAGTGTTAGTTGCTTAGTCGTGTCTGACTCTTTGTGATCCCATGGACTGCAGCCCACCAGGCTTCTCTGACCATGGGATTTCCCAGGGAAAAATACTGGAGTGAGTTGCCATTTCCTTCTCCAGGGGCTCTTCCCAACCCAGGAATCAAACACAGGTCTCCCGCATTGCAGATGAATTCTTTACCGTATCAGCCACCAGGGAAGCCCAATAATACAGTCTAACATCTTGTTCACTTTACATGCGTGGAAGGCAACTTAAAAGACACTGAATTCAACTGAATGTATTTCAGGACTGCTTTTATTGGCACAAATGCCACAGGACTCTCGAGGCCCACTTCTCAGGCTCACCTGCACAGTGCCTCAGCATCCAGATGTCGGGAATTTCTGTGATCTATGATGATGATGTCATGGTGTTTGTCCAAGAAACAGGCGAGGGCAGTCTGAGCCTCCTTGGTAACTGTACACATAAACCCTGCTTTTTCACACGCCCTGCAGAATCCATTACACTGGTTATCTTCTTTGGTAAACACTAAAAGTACCTGAATCAAAAAAGCATGAACACTTCTTTAAAAAAAAAAAAAAGGTGCTGTTAGAACTGTCATGTCTTAGAAGCCCATAGAAAACTCCCAGGTGTTTTCAAGGCAAGTATACAGATGTAAGCATTACAATCTGTTGAGTAAATCCTTTTCCTCCATGTAACTCAGCAACGTTACTGCTCAGCTCCCTGAAACAAGTGCTATTCTAGTTGTTCTGAGTCTGGAAGTCAGAGCATGGGTCAAATGCTTATTTCTTTTGCTAATAAGCCCACTGGAAGAATTCAACAAAGACTTAAGTATTTCATCTTAAAACCAAATTGATCAAAACACAAATTTTAGTTAACAGGAAGTTAACTAGGTTAAGTCCTTAGATGGTAAACGCCAATATTTCAGTCAAGCTCTTAAAATACTTAATACTTTAAATAACATTTAAAGTATTAAATAATCTGACTCAAGACTTCATAATTCCTCCAAGTTGAAAAAAAAATATTATTTTGTTTGTAAGAGAGGAGATTCAAAGCAGACCAAAACGTGACACTCAAACCTGCTCATTTAGTGACACGGGAACAGCTCCAGGTGCAAGAGGCAGCTGGCTGTCCCTGTCCCCGGCCTGGGCAGGTGAGGCCCGCGGCTGCCTCTGCCCTGTGCGGCCAGGTCCCTGTGCCAACCTGGTACAGGCGTGCCGCCCCATTCCCCCTTCACACCCAGGCTGACCAGCCTCAGGAGAAGAGACTGCAAAGCCGACAGAAACCCTGTTCCTGAGGACTGGGTTCCTCTAAGCTTACTCGGGTGCACAAATACAACAAAAGCAAACAGCAAATTCTCACCAATGCTTTTCACGTATTAAAAAGTCTAACAGTTTGTGTACGGGAGGCATCAGGTCACTTTGGAGCTTAATTTCAGTTGGTTATTTTGTTTAAGATTTTGGACTAGAAAATTTGCAGATAGTTTCTCTCTGCTGGAGCTGATTCAGTACCCTTGCATAGACTATGCTTTTACTTTGTTTTAGAAAATTTCAAACCTACAGGAAGTTATGAATGACAATGAATGCTAGTGACCCCCTCTTCTAATTTCATGAATTGGTAACATTTTACACCTTTGCTCTCTCTTTACACACACACACACACACACACACACACACACACACAATTATTATTATTTTTTTGCTGAACCCTTTAACTTTTAAAGTAGGTTGCAGACATTTCTTCATCTGTAAATACAGATGATTCATACAGAATAAATACAGAATAAATTCATCTATATTTCTAAGAAAAAAATATTCCCTGATATAACTGTAATACTGCTATCAAGTTCAGGGACTTTAACATGGATCCAACATTTTATCTAAAAGAGAAGATTATTTTCAGTGTATACCTTTAGATCCTTTCCCTCCCCATCTTTAGAGACAATTAAGGTGAGGATTATAGCGCTGTGTATTATTACCTGGAGTTGATCTGGATGAAATCTCATGGGGCCAAATTGCACATCAGCTATTGCTACCTGAAAGAAAAAGATCTGCTTAAAATTAAAAAGGAAAAAAAAAAAAAAAAAAAGATAAACTTGCTTAAATGTTGCTCTCTCTAATCAGTGCCACAGATGAAAGTGAAATTTCTACTCTAGAGAGAAATTACATAAATACTTATTAGATGGAGGGAGCCCAGGTTTCTCCTTATAAACCCCAGGAAAGGTGGAGCACAGAGAAGGACAAATAAAATGTGTCTGCTCTCGGCTTTTCTTTTTCTACCTGAGTGTGACTCTAAGTGAACTGCCCACCTTGAGCCTCAATTCCTCACTTGTTACAGAAATCAAGAGGCATATAATACAAAGAACCCCACAGATCAGGCACTGAACGAACACCGGGTCCTGCCATGTCTATTCCCATCTTTCCCCTGACGGACAATGAACCCTTACATCTAAAACGGCACAAAAATCATGAAATCCAGTGAGCAGAACCACAGGACATCAGAGCCAAAGACACCTTCCCTATACACAATGGTTATCAATAAATGCTTATTGGAAATTCCCCAGCAGTCCAGTGGTTAGGATTCCGCACTCTCACTGCTGGAGCCCAGGTTCGATCTCTGGTAGGGAAACCGTGATCCCACAAGCCACACAGAGGAAAAAAAAAAAAAAAGGCTTATCTACTTGAGAACTTAAAACCAACACACAAAGATAAATACAGTATCATTGGGGACTTCTCCGGTGGTCTGGTGGCTAAGACTCCACGTGGCCAATGCAGGGGGCCCAGGTTCGATCCCTGGTCAGAGAAGCAGATTCCACATGCTGCAACTAAGAATTTGCATGCCGCAAACATAAAAAAGATCCCATGTGCTGCAACTTAGGCACAGCACAGCCAAATAAATAAGTAAATTAATAATTTTTTAAAATACAATGTCATAACCAAACCCCAACAAGTAATAAGAATCACAGCACCAATGGAGAGCTCAGCATACCTGGGTGCTGCACCAAGGGCCGAACATATGCTATATCTCACTGCATCTCTGCAACCTTATATCTCACTGCATTTCTGCAACAAGCTGGGAGTTCACACTGGGAAACAGAGGTTCCAAGTACTTCGTTTAAGGCCACACAGTTGCTGGGACTGCGCCAACCAGTCTGTTTAGTTCTATAAACTGTGCTGCAAGCCCAGGGCCACTGGAAGGGCTGGGAAGTCTGTGGGCTACAAAAGGAGCACAAGGGAGGCGGGGTGGAGGCTGAAATCCAGCCCCAAGCCATGAGCCCCGGCCCTGGGCTGCTACCCGGAAGAACAGACACATTTTTGCAGTTTCTCCAGAAACACTGTGTGTGTTGGCAGGACTCCTACACTACTTGAGGCCTCTGGGTGATGGTACGATTTCAAACCAAAACCACAGCAGCAATAGAACTAGATCTGGAAACCTCACAAGATACTTCCTACCTGCCTGCCCAGGTCACAACTCTCCACTCAAGAAGTGATCTGCTGCTGCTGCTAAGTCGCTTCAGTCGTGTCCGACTCTGTGCAACTCCATAAATGGCAGCCCACCAGGCTTCCCCGTCCCTGGGATTCTCCAGGCAAGAACACTGGAGTGGGTTGCCATTTCCTTCTCCAATGCATGAAAGTGAAAAGTGAAAGTGAAGTCACTCAGTCGTGTCCGACTCTAGTGACCCCATGGACTGCAGCCTACCAGGCTCCTCCGTCCATGGGATTTTCCAGGCAAGAGTACTGGAGTGGGGTGCCACTGCCTTCTCCTATCCTACAGTAAATCCATGTAACAAAACCTGCGGAGTGATGGAGGACATCCGTGTCTATTTCTAACTGTGAGAAGCTGATATCTACTAATTATGGGACAAAGGCTCAGTCTCCTTACTTTGTAGGGACCTCATCTCTCAGAAGGTGTAAGAATGAGGGTCGCTGCTCCTCTAGACCCGAGACTGAGGACGGATCTCTGCAGTGTGAAGGAAGGGTGAGCACAGACATCCCATGGCACCGTCTCTCCTCCAGAGCTGGGTGGCCACAGGCCAGCCTCATTGGGAGCCACAGATGGATGCTGCCAGAATTTCTGAGAGATGATGATCCAGGAGGCCCCAAGAGAGTCTCAAGAGAGAGAGAGGCACTCTGTACAGTCACTCTCACAAGGCATTAGGAAGGAAGGCAAGAGGCACCAAGAGACACCAAAGAACAATGAGGTTTTTGTTGTTTTTTATTAAGAAATGAATGAAATCAAAGAACAAGAAATGATAGAAGCCTACTCCATGAAGAAGACAGTGAAGCCACTGAGGAAGAAGGAAGAAAACGACAGGAAAAAGAAGGAAAATTCATTTTGCTAATTTTCTACAGTGTTGAGAGGTGGAGTTTCATGAAAGAAAAGAGAAAACAGTCAACAGGAGGGCTGTGCCACCACCCAGGATAAAGCAGCTGCAACACTTGGGTCCTCTATGTGAACCACGGGCTGCAGCCTCTTACAAAGGATGCTCATGACATTTGCTGTGAAGGATCAAGGAGATAAAAAAATAAAGTCTCAAGGGGGAAGAAAAAGTACTTATGAATAGCATAAAAATATGTACCAGGTCACAAAGAAAACCTTAAAACATATTCCTAAAAGCAAAACTTGTACAGTTTTTATTTCCAACCATAAATCAATCAAACCAAAAATAAAAACATAAGAAATAGCCCCTCCCTGGAAATTTTAAAAATATTAACTCATGTAATTGCTGGATCAGAGAGGGGAATGCAAACTCTACCTATAGATTACTTGGAAAATAATAAAAACAAGAATATAATGTAACGAGGCCTACAGGATACTAGAAAATTTTACTCAGAGGTAAAACTTAGTCTTAGATCTTTCTGTCACAAAACAAGAATTAAGTAAATATACTATGCTTCCAATTCATTAAATTTGAGAAAATCAACAGTTTAAACTTTAGGAAGTGGGGGAGAGAACAATAAGTTATAGGCAATAATTAGTAAAACTTTAAAATGCTAATGACTAGCTTGATTTTTAAAAATACATATGTATTTGTATATAGTGTTGGTCACAAGCTGAAGGATAAGATAAAAATATGGGCAGCTAAGGGCAAAAGTCCTACTCCTCCTGGGAAAACAATTCTGAGGATATGGTCTTCACCAAAAGTGGATGAAGCAACTTTTACGAAGGACAATGTAACTTTATGATCTCAACTTATAAAAATAACTCACCATTGCATTAATTCTAAGAAAGAAAAGAAGCTCCAGATTATCTTTAAAGATCTTAGATTCCACCTCAATATAATTTTAGCAGTGTCATTTCAAACATTAATGTCTCAGCAATTCTATTTTGTCATGAACACTGACTGTATTTACTTAACTTGACTGCATTCTAACCTTACATCCTGTCTACGGGGTATGTCCGGCTCTCAGGACCTCTGTTGAGCGGTGTCCCGGCAGGGCCAGACAGCTACTTACCATTGCCCCCCCAAAATAACCACCACCAGGAAATCTGATGACATTACTCAGCAAGCAGACGTCAGCAGCTGGTCCTCAGAGAGTAAACAACTTCCCAAGAGCTCTGGATTAGGGGATCGGAATGACTAGAATTGGTGGATCCATTCTTTCTTTGTGTATCAAAATCAGAATCAAACTGACCTAATACTTCAGACCACGGCCCTCTTAATAATTTTTTATTTTTCACATTAATTTTAGAAGGGAATAGTCATTTTCAATTTTAATAACACAGCTATCAGCTTCGAAAGCAACTGATACTTTTAGGTAATATAAAAACAACAGTATATTTGTGGGCTTATATTAGTAATTATACAAGGGGCTGAGTTAGTCTTTCGGGTTTTTTAATATTTATATGTTTGTTAAGATTTATTGTTAAATGGGGATATTAGATTAGGATGATGTTTGTACTTTAATAGTTCAAAGTAATTTTTTGTTAATATGGCTCATGGAAGTCTAAAATAAATTATTATTAGACGCCTTGATGAACCACCTTTCAGTGGTTCTTTTGTTTGCCTAACTGACCTAACATCATGACACTGCAGGGCTAAGTTACCATGTTATGAATCTTGATCACAGTGGGAGAGGACAGGAAAGAGATATATAATTCCATCCTGTCTACATATTCTACTCCGCTGACCCTCCCTGTCCTGTCCCTTGCCTGCTTTTTTTTCCCCTGTAGCTTTAGTCCCCATTTCCCACACTACATATTTTGTTATCTTCTTATTAAAAGAGTGTCTCAAGATTTATCTGCCTTATTCATTGCTAAATTTCCAATACCCATAACAGTCCTTGGCACATGGTAGGCAGTCAAAAAGTATTTCTGAATCAATGTTTACTCAACAGCTAATCTTTTTTAACCAATCATTTATCTAAAAATCATACTCATACAAGCTTATACATAACACAGGTACATAACACAGCACTTCCAGGTTTCAGAGTATTTTCACTCATTAAAGGAACACAAAGAAAGGGAGGAATCTTCGGAAAAGCCTGAACACCAGGAACCACAAAAGAATAATGTGATCTATCTTTTTCCTACATCCCCTTATTAGAAACCAAGTTATGCTGGGATCAATTTATATTAATTGTTTACAAACCCAGGAACTACAGTGAAGATGTAAATCAGATTTTGTCTTCAGCCTAACTGTCCGTGCCCTCCAGGCTTGCGGGTGCAGCCAGTGGCTGGCTGTCTGCCTCTGCCTCTCCCAGCAGAGTGGCAACTTCATCAAAGGGGCACAGCCTGGGAAAGAGTCAGGTGTGTTCTTGGGTGGGAAGAGTCAAAGTTAGTTCTGACTTTTGTGGACCACAAGGCATGCACAGAGCCAGGTACTAGGAGTGCAAAGACCAAATGCCCACCCTGTCCTTGAGTGGTAGCAGGGGAATACGTAAATGATGACAATGTGGTACAGGTTTAAAAGAGAAAGAAGGTGTCTCAAAGTGAAATTGAAGTCGCTCAGTCATGCCCAACTCTTTGCAACCCCATGGACTGTAGCCCACCAGGCTTCTCTGTCCATGGGATTCTCCAGGAAAGAATACTGGAGTGGGTTACCATTTCCTCCTCCAGGGGGGGTCTTCCCAACCCAGGGATCAAACCCAGTCTCCCTCATTGGAGGCAGACGCTTTAACCTGAGCCACCAGGGAATGTCCCTACCCTATGAGTAAGATAAGCTCATCAACTCCATTTTATTGATGACCAACTAAAGCGTCCCTCGAGGAGGAAATGGCAACCCACTCCAGTATTCTTGCCTGGAAAATCCCATGGACAGAGGAGCCTGGTGGGCTACAGTCCATGGGGTAGCAAAGAGTCAGACATGACTGAGCTACCACCACCACCACCAAACTGAAGCTTAGAGCAGTATGGTTAAAGCGCTGGTAATAGGCAATGGTGACAACTGGGTCCAATTCTTGGGAGCTTAATTCTCATGGTCTTTTCATGATCTACTGGGAAAGACACCTGACCGTAACCTGTATCTAACTGAAACAAGACAAGAACCTGGAAAGCAGCATCCGTCCACTCCACAAACCTTTGTCAGGCACCCACAAGGTATCAAATGGTTTCCCAAGCACTGGGCATTCAATAGAGACCAAATAACATCGCTACACAGCAGGGAGGGATCTGATGGAGAGTAAGTGGTCTGCTGTTTGGAATCAGTCAAAGAAGTCTCTCTGAGGTGGCACAGGGTGGCACTGTGGAAGGTGAGATTTGGACGAGGAGGAGTCAGCCATGCCAGGAATGAACGAGGGGGCACCAGGCAGAGCACAGGACTGGGGGTGGGACCAGGGAGACATGTGAGGAAAGGAAGGGGAGAGAGGGAAATGAGCTTAAGGCCAGGCAGGAGCTGTAAGATGCAGAGCTTTCTAAGCCGGGACAAGAAACTGGGGTTTTATTCTAAATTTCATGAAAAGCCACCAGGGAGTTTTACACAAGGGAATGATATGATCTAATTTTTGTTTTCTAAAAAGATCCCTTCAGCTACCTGTGGAGAAGAGTCAGTGAGAGGGTAAGAGGGGAGGCAGAGAGACATGAATAAAGCTCTTGGAGTAGTAGTCCAGGTAGGTAAGAGAAGATGCTTGCTTGGCCTGGTAGTTGCCATGGAGATGGGTAGGTGAATCTGGAATGTTTTGGAGATGGACTGATCAGGACTTGTTGATGAACAGAATACAACCAAATCCACTGATTCCCAGATCACAGCTGTCATATCTGACTAGAAGTTTTCTATCTGCATTGTGTAGACATCTGGGGTTCTGAAGCAGGGCATCCTGATAGAAGCGGTGTGGATCTGCTTGGTCTTTTCCAGATCCACCCACAAGATGGCACCAAGAGCTACCCTGAGGCAAAGCTCCCTCCTAGCTTCTTCCCCTGGTCCTTGTCTCAGGGCAATCTAAACACTCCATGTGTGCGTACTAAGTTGCTTCAGTCATGTCCGACTCTTTGCGACCCCCCTGGACTGTAGCCCACCAGGCTCCTCTGTCCATGGGATTCTCCAGGCAAGAACACCAGAGTGGGTTGCCATTTCCTCCCCCAAGGGATCTTTCCCACCCAGGGATCAAACTCGAATCTCTTCTGTCTCCTTCACTGGCAGGTGGGTTGTTTACCGCCACCTGGGAAACCCAATATCCACTTTCAATGTCCTAGTCTCTTCTCTCCGCTTACCTACTCTTAATTTGCCCTCCAGTCAATTTACACAGCACATATTTACAAGAAGCCTTTTATGTGTTACCTCAATTGGATTCCAAAATCAAGTTACAGGCTACAGTGAAACTGTTCAGGCTCTTTTTTCCCCAAACCCCATAGTGTTGGGCAAAAAATGGTGTGTGGATTAAATGAGCTATTTAAAGAGCTTAACACAGTTCCTGACAGTGAGTAATGTGCAGTGAATTCTAAATATCTACAGAAAAGGCTTTCCAAGAAGTTTTGCTATGAAAGTATACTTTTACTAACACACACACACACAAAGGCATTTTTAAAACTATATTTTTCCAAACAGCTATTTCTTGCAGAGCACTCAAGTAATTGCTAGTAAGAACCATGAACATCATAATACCTTGAAATACTGTACAAAATAGGACCCACTTCTTAAATATTAATGTAGTCGGTACAGGGGACAAATCAAGGTTTTCTTGAAACCCTCGAAGAGGACTGACTGCCTCTGAAGGTGAAAACAGAAAGAACCAACCCAGAAAAAAATGAGGCTAGCCAACTGAAGGATAACCCAATCCATGTGCCTCTCTTTAACTGTGTCACTGAAATTTAAGAATCCCTCAAATCCAACAGCAGAAATCTGAGATGTAACATCACGGAGGCCAGACGAGAGTCTACTTCTCACCCATGCATACCTGCTTAGTCGCTCAGTTGTGTCGGACTCTTTGCAACCCTCTAGACTGTAGCTTGTCAGGCTCCTCTGTCCATGGGATTTTTCAGGCAAGAATACAGGAGTGGGTTGCCATTTCCTTCTCCAGGGAATCTTCCTAACTCTCCCGTGTCTCCTTCACTGCAGGCAGATTCTTTACCTGCTGAGTCATCGGGGAAGCCCACTTCTCCCCCATATCCTCCTAAAAGAGGAGAATGACCACTTGTATGAACTGGTCAGAACGAGAAGAAGGTTATACAGGCTGCCGGGGAGTGCAAAGAGAGACGCTGAGAACTCAGTGTTATTGACTCAGCTCCCT
This sequence comes from Bubalus bubalis, assembly GCF_019923935.1. Lineage (NCBI taxonomy): Eukaryota > Metazoa > Chordata > Mammalia > Artiodactyla > Bovidae > Bubalus > Bubalus bubalis. The sequence continues at coordinate 47,349,910 of NC_059176.1, forward strand.
CCCAGAGAAAACCTGAATCCAGAAGGCATGGATGACGTGCATTCAAGAGGATATTCCTGACCAAAGATTAGTAAGTTAGCATCTTGCCTCTGTCTGGGACAAGTCTATTTCCGGCATATTTTCATGAACAGGTCATGTTTATTGCGCACCCAGCACACTCAGACAGCAGTCCACCTTGTTCAGAAGGCCCTCAGCTGCCTGCCTGCTAGCTGACCACACCAGCCATCCCGAAGCAAACACCAGCCCAGGTTTTACCAGGTTAGCTTCATAAACCTCAATGCTCTCTGAAGTGGGTTACACTGAGAATGAAAACCCACACAACAAAATGAATTCTCCACTATCACCCAAGCTTCCCTTCACCAGTATTCCTGAGGTGGGAGAGAGAGGGGTTTGAACTCTGACCTCTCTCCCCTCAAAAAACGGTAACTTTAGGCAAGTTTCTTCGTTTTGCTAAGTCTCGCCTGGGAAAAGCAGTGGCTGTGAAGCAGAAATGAGTAGCAGATTCGCAGCTCTCTGCATGCTGCCGGCATAGAGCCATTATCACTAGTGAAAGGGGCTGCGTGCACATTCGCAGTGCCCCTCACCTGCTTCCAGAGCAAGGACGAAATCCTTACTAGGTGTGGAAGCTAAACATGCAGGTATCGGCAGAAGAGTGGGCTTCCAAACTGAAAGCTATTTGAAAAAGACACCGAGTTAACACTGCTCATCCTCACCTCCTTCCTGTGTTAAATCATCAGACGCCCTGAACGCAGCAGTTCTCAACCCGAGGGTCTACTGTTGAAACCATCTCCCAGTCCTCTTTTACGAGGGCTATCCAGAGAGTCTCAGTAATGGGCCGACATGGTTTTGTTTAACAAATAATACTGGTTTCTTTAAAACTTTCTTTTGGAACATTTTTCACTAATTATGTCTAATTCCAAATTTCAAATAACCAGCTCACAAAAACCCAGGAAGAAGTCATTTTCGGTTTGGAAAACTGAACTCTACTCTGAGTTTCAGAAGAGAAACCACTGGGACAAGAGGGAGGTATATATTAAATAGTGAAGACAGTAACACTATCAATGAGTTGAGGAACCCGTGGGGCAGATGAAAGCCTTGGATCCAGGATGGGGGTTCAGCATGGGGGTTGAGGGGAGAATGGCTAGAGCCTTGGCCCTAAGTCATGGAAAATCCCTGCAGTGCTCACAGCGGCAAACAGCCCAGGCGAGAGGCTCCCTGGGGAGGCTGTCTTCTCCCAGGGCTGCTTCTTCCTAATGGTTTTAAGCTAAAATCTTGACCAGAAGTTGTCTTATTTTTATTTTAAAAATGCATATTTATAGCCTCCAAACTACATATATATATATATATTTAATAATTTTATTTTTGGCTGTGTGGGTCTTCATTGCTGCACGGGCTTTTCTCTAGTTGAGTGGGGGCTACTCTCTAGTTGTGGTCCGCAGGCTTCGCATTGCTGTGGTTTCTCTTGCAGAGCACAGTCTCTAGGCACGCGGGCTTCGGCAGCTGCAGCTCCTGGGCTCTAGGGCACAGGCTCAACAGTTCTTTGCCTTTTCTAGACTACCAAGCAGTTGGAATCACACAAGTATGTACCTTTTCCAGACTGGCTTCTTTGACTTAGTAATATGTATTTAAGGTTCTTCCGTGACTTTTTTGTGGCTTGATAACTCATTTCTTTTCAGTACTAACTAATATTCCACTGTCTGTACCACAGTTTACCCTTTCACCTACTGAAGGACACCTCAGTTGCTTCTAAGTTTTGACAATTATGAATAAAGCTGCTAAAAACATCCTTGTGCAGGTGTCTGCGTAGTGTACATTTTCAACTCCTTTGGGTAAATACAAGGAGAGCAAATGCTAGATCTATGACAGGAGTCTGTTTAGTTTTGTAAGAGGCTGCCAATCTGTCTTCCAAAGTGGCTGCCATTCTACATTCCCTCCAGCACTGTTTACATTTCCCACCCCTCCCCGGCCCGTTGCACCACATCCTTGTCAGCATTTGGTGTTGTCAGTGTTCCAGATTTTGGCCATTTAAATAGGTGTGGAGCAGTATCTTACTCTTGTTATAATCTACATTTCCCCTGACACATGATGGGGTGCATCTTTTCATATGCTTATCTGCTATCTGTATATCTTTGGTGAGGTGTCTGTTAAGGCCTTTGGCTCATTTTTTAACCAGATTTTTATTTTCTTTTCTTTCTTAATTGGAGTATAGTTGTTTCACAATGTTGTGTTAGGTCTTGCTGTAGAGCAAAGTGAACCAGTTGTACATATACTTATCTCCCCTCTTCCTTGGATTTCCTTCCCATTTAGGTGACCACAGAGCACTGAGTAGAGTTCCTTGTGCTATGCAGTAGGTTCCCATTAGCTATCTATTTTATACATAGTAGTGTGTACATGTCAATCCCAGATTGTTCACTTTTAATTATCGAGTTTTTAAGACTTGTTTATATATTTTGGACATCAGACACTCTCTGACATAAATTGCAGCAATATCTTTTTTCAATCCATCTCCTAGAGTAATGGAAATAAAAACAAACGGGACCTAATTAAACTCAAAAACTTTCACACAGTAAAGGAAACCATGAACAAAATAAAAAGACAATCCACAGAATGGGAGAAAATATTGGAAAACAGTACAACCGACATGGGATTAGTCTCCAAAATTTACAAACAGGTCATGGGCCTTAATATTTAAAAAAAAAAAAAATTAAAAAAATGGGCAGAAGACCTGAATAGACATATCCAAAGAAGACAGATGGGCAAGAGGCACATGAAAATATACTCAATATCACTAATTATTAGAGAAATGCAAATCAAAACTACAATGAGATAGCAGCTCACACCAGTCAGAATGGCCATCATCAAAAAATCTACAAACAATAAATGCTGGAGAAGGTGTGGAGAAAAGGGAACCCTCCTAGAATGTTAGTGGGAATGTAAATTGGTACACTCTCCATGCAGAATAGTATGGAGGTATCTTTAAAAACTAAAAATAGAGCTACCATACTGATCCAACAACCCCACTCTTGGGCGTATACCCAGAGAAAAACATGTGAAAGGACACACGCACCTAATGTTCACTGCAGCACTGTCTACAAGCCAAGACACAGGGCAACCTACACGCCCACTGACAGCTGAACCGACAAAGATGTGATACATCTACAACAGAGTTCTACTCAGCCACTGAAAAAAGAATGGAAATAATGCCATTTGCAGCAACACAGATGGAACACAGATGGACCAGAGAATTATCATACTAAGTCAGCCAGACAGAGAAAGACAAATATTATATGATATTGCTTACATGTAGAATCTAAAAAAATAAAAAAATTAAAACAAACTTATTTATAAAACAGACTGACAGATTTACAGAAAAAACTTACGGTTACCAGGGAGGAAAGGGAAAGAGGAGGGACAGACTGGGAGTTTGGGACTGAAATGTACATACTGCTATATTTAGAAGAGATAAAAGAACTATGGTACAGCACAGAGAACTTTGGTCAATATTCTGTCATAACCTAAATGGGAAAAGAATTTGGAAAAGAATAGATACATGTTTATGTATATGTATAAATTAATAACTTTGCTGTACACCTGAAAAAAAATTCTTAATTAACTATAATATAAAATACAAATTTTAAAAATGTTTGGTAGAATTCACCAATAAAACAATATGGGCCTGGGGTTTTCTGTTTTGGAAGGTTACTGACTACTGACCCAATTTCTTCAGTAGATAGGTCTATTCAGATCTATTTCTTTTCACGTGAGTTTTGGCAGATACTGTCTTCTCAAAGAATTGGTCCATTTCATCCAGGTAATCAAAGTGTGAGCACAGAGCTGTGAAAGTATTCTTTTACTATCCTTTCAATTTCCATGAGATCTGTAGTGAAGTCTCCTCTTTCATTTCTGAAATTAGTAATTTGTATCTTCTCTTTTGTATCTTGTATCTTTTCTATCTTGTATCTTTTGTAGTTAGTCTTCCACAGAGGCTAATACATTTTACTGATCTTTTCAAAGAACCAGCTTTTGGTGTCAAGGCTTTTCTCTACTGATGTCTTGTTTTCAGTTTCACTGATTTCAGTTCTTGTTGTTCGGGTGCTCAGTTGTGTCTGACTCTTTGCAACCTCATGAACTGCTGCACACCAAGCTTCCCTGTCTGTCACTATCTCCCGAAGTTTGCTCAAATTCATGTCCATTGAGTCAGTGATGCCATCCAACCATCTCGTCCTCTGTTGTCCTCTTCTTCTCTTGCCCTCAGTCTTTCCCAGCATCAGGGCTTTTTCCAACGAGTCAGCTCGTCGCATCAGGTATTGTATTGACCACGTAAGGTGTTGCATCAAAGTACTGGAGCTTCAGCTTCAACATCAATCTTTCCAATGAATATTCAGGACTGAATTCCTTTAGGATTAACTGGTTTGATCTCCTTGCTGTCCAAGGGGCTTTCAAGAGTCTTCTCCAGCATCACAATTTGAAGGCATCAATTCTTCAGCACTCAGCTTTCTTTATGGTCCAGCTCTCACATCTGTACATGACTACTGGAAAAACCAAAGCTTTGACCATAGGGACCTTTGTCAGCAAAGTGATAGCTCTGCTTTGTAATATGCTGTCCAAGTTTGGCATACATTTTCTTCCAAGGAGCAAGTGGCTTTTAGTTCCGTGGCTGCAGTCACCATTCGCAGTGATTTTGGAGCCCCAGAAAATAAAATGTGTCACTATCTCCCCATTCATTTGCCATGAAGTGATGGGACCGGATGCCATGATCTTAGTTTTCTGAATGTTGAGTTTTAAGGCAGCTTTTTCATTCTCCTCTTTCACCCTCATCAAGAGGCTCTCTAGTTCCTCTTTGCTTTCTGCCATTAGAGTGGTGTCATCTGCATATCTGAGGTTGTTGATATTTCTCCCAGCAATCTTGATTCCAGCTTGTTGAGTCTTCCAGCCTGGCATTTAGCATGATGTACTGTGCATATAAGTTAAATAAGCAGGGTGACAATATACAGCCTTGATGTACTCCTTTCCCAATTTGGAACCAGTCCATTGTTTTATGTCCGGTTCTAACTGTTGCTCTTGACCTGCATACAGGTTTCTCGGGAGGTAGGTAAGGTAGTCTGGTATTCCCATCTCTTTCAGAATTTTCCACAGTTTGTTGTGACCCACATAGTCAAAGGCTTCAGCATGGTGAATGAAGCAAAAATAGATATATTTTTGGAATTCCCTTGCTTTTTCTACGATTCAATGTATGTTGGCAATTTGATCTCTGGTTCCTTTGCCTTTCTAAACCCAGTTTGTACATCTGGAAGTTCTCAGTTCACGTACTGTTGAAGCCTAGATTAAAGGATTTTGATCATTACCTTGCTAGCATGTGAAATGTGTGCAATTGTTGGTAGTTTGAACATTCTCTGGCATTGCCTTTCTTTGAGACTGGAATGAAAACTGGGCTCTTCCAGTCCTGTGACCACAACTGAGTTCTCCAATTCGCTAGCATATTGAATGCATCACTTTAACAGCATCATCTTTTAGGATTTTAAATAGCTCAGCTGGAATTCCATCACCTCCACTAGCCTTGTTCATAGTAACGCTTCCTAAGACCCACTTGACTTCACACTCCAGGATGTCTAGCTCTAGGTGAGTGACACCATCGTGGTTATCCGGGCCATTAAGACCTTTTTTCTATAGTTCTTCTGTGCATTCTTGCCACCTCTTCTTAATATCTTCTGTTTCTGATAGGTCCTTGCCATTTCTGTCCCTTATTGTGCCCATCTTTGTGTAAAATGTCCCCTGGATATCACCAATTTTCTTGAAGAGATCTCTAGCCTTTCCCACTTTATTGTTTTCCTCTATTTGACTGCACTGTTCACTTAAGAAGGCTTTCTCATGTCTCCCTGCTATTCTCTGGAACTCTGAATTCAGTTAGGTGTATCTTTCCCCTTCTCTTTTGCCTTTAGCTTCTCCTCTTTCCTCAGCTATTTGTAGGGCCTCCTCAGACAACCACTTTGCCTTCTTGTATTTCTTTTTCTCAGGGATGGTTTTGGTCACCACCTCCTGTACAATGTTACAAACCTCCACTTATACTTTTTCAGGCACTCTGTCTACCATATCTAATCACTTGAATCTATTTGTCACCTCCACTATGTAATCATTAGGTCACACCTGAATGGTCTAGTGGTTTTCCCTACTTTCTTCAATTTAAGCCTGCATTTTGCAATAAGGAGCTGATGATCTGAGCCACAGTCAGCTCCAGGTCTTGTTTTTGCTGACTGTAAAGAGCTTCTCCATCTTCAGCTGCAAAGAATATACTAATTCTTATTGTTTTTCTTTGGCTTACTTTGGATTTAATTTGCTCTTCTTTTCCTCTAAGTTTAGATAACTGATTTTAGATCTTTCTTCTTTTCCAACATGTGCGTTCAATGCCACAAAATTTTCTCCATGCACTGCTTTTGCTACAGCCCACAGATTTTGATAAACTACATTATCATTCTCATTCAGCTCAAAATATTTGAAAATTTATCTTGAAATTTCTTGTTTGACCCATGTATTACTTAGAAGTATATTATTTAATCTCCGATTATTTGGGGATTTTCCAGCTACCTTTATGTTATTCATTTCTAGTTTAATTCCACCATGGTTGGAGGCCAGACATGGTTTGATTTCTAGTCTTTGAAATCTGTTAAGATGTTGTGGCCCAGAATGTGGTTCTAATAAGTGTTCCACAAGAGCTTAAGAAAAATGTGTATTCTGATACTGCTGGATGAAGTAGTCAATAGATGTCAATTTTATCCAATTGACTGATGGTCCTATTGAGTTCAGGGCTTCTCAAGTGGCACAGTGGTAAAAGAATCTGCCAGTTAATGAAGGAGACACAGGTTCAATCCCTGGGTCAGGAAGATCCCCTGGAGAAGGAAATGGCAACCCACTCCAGAATTCTTGCCTGGAAAAATCCCATGGACAGAGGAGGCTGGCAGGCTACATGTAGTTCATGGAGTCACAAAGAGCTGGACATGACTGAGCACACACTATTGAGTTCAACTATGTCCTTACATAGATTTTTGCCTGCTAGATTTGTCCATTTCTAAAAGATTGGTGCTGAAGTTCCCTACTATGTTAATCCACTATCTCTCCTTGCAGTTCCACTGGTTTTTGTCTGATGCAGTCTGATGCTCTGTTGCTGGGAGCATATATATTAAGAACTGTTATGTCTTCTAGGAGAGTTGATCTCTCCATCATATGTAGTGCCTCTGTTCAGCTTTACTCATTAAAAGCTTCCCTGATGGCTCAGATGGTAAAGAATCTGCCTGCAATGCAGGAGACCCAGGTTTGATCCCTGGTCAGGAAGATCCCCTAAAGAAGGGAATGGCAACCCACTCCAGTGTTCTTGCCTGGAGAATTCCAGGGACAGAGGGGCCTGGGAGGCTAGGGGTTGCAGAATTGGACACGACTGAGTGATTAACACACAGCTTTAGTTGTTAGGTCAGAGTGTTGACTTCCAAACACCTTATGTACAGAACTGGAAACCAGAAGTCCAATACATTTTGAATAAAATTACGTGCAGGAAGTCTCAAATTATTATCCAAATATACTTGTTAGATGACAGTAGCCATAACTGTATAAGCATTTTGGAAAGTAGGAAGTGTCTAAGGGGATGTGCATCTCTGAAATGCTGCAGAGAGGCCAACCTAGAACCATCTTCCCTGGGCCCACTCCCTGCTTCCTCTGACAGGTGATGGGGCTGCAGGAAGCAGGCAAACGGTCCTTATTAGTGCCTTCAAAGCAACCACTGGTTAATAACCACTGTGATTTGAAGGTGTTATTTTAAGCATTTTACACTTTAATATGCTAGACTGTTATTTATGCGTGGTAGTTTAGTCAGTTTCAGTTATGCTTTAGGAAATAAGTTCAGCGTTTTGAGTTCACTTATAACGAATTGTAATCTTTCCCATTCGAAATAGTAAGAAATGACTCCTACTTGAAATTTTCACTTAGAGTATGTGATGTTCAGGAACCAACTATTAAGGTTAAGCCAAAACTGCCTATGCATACCCTACGTTCCAGAGGTGAGAATTTTGGGTCTATTCACAAAGATCTTTAGGGGACATGTGCAAAGATGTTTGTCCAGGGTTATACAGTGGCAAGGAGTTACAAGTGATATGGATATATCTAACTGGGGGACAGTAATATGATAGACCCTTTTTCGTTTTGCTGCACCAGGATCTTAGTTCCCCAGCCAGGGATTGAACCCATTCCCCCTGCAGTGGAAGCACAGAGTCCCAACCACTGGACCACCAGGAAGTTCAATGTCACAGATCTTAGAAGCATATGCTAAGTGAAAAAAGAAAACAGAATGAGATCTGGAATACAGCACTATTTATATAAATTAAAATAAGTATGTAACAAAACATATTTTCTAAGAATACATAAAAACAAAATGACACACAGTAAATACATTAGAACAGTCACCTGCGGTAGGCAGGGAGGGGGTGGAGAGCCAAATAAAGACAAGCCAAACAACAAAACGAGAGAGGAACCTTGGGAAATACTCAAGGATTTTTAAACACGAAAAGCAATAACCAAGCTTCCCTGGTGGTTCAGTGGTAAAGAATCTGCCTGCCAATGCAGGAGGCACAGGTCAGATCCCTGATCTGGGAAGCTCCTACAAGTTGTGGAGCAACTAAGCCCAAGCACCACAACTATTGAGCCTGTGCTCTAGAGCCCGGGAGCCGCAACTACTGAGCCCACGTGCCTCAGCTGCTGAAGACCACGTGCCTGGAGCCTGTGCTCCACAACAAGAGAAGCCACCACCACGAGAAGCCCGCGCACCGCAACTAGACAGTAACCCCCCCCATTCAACTACAGAAAAGCCCCCACAGCAACAGATCCAGCACAGACCAAACAAATAGTAAAATAAATAAAAATTATTTTTTAAAAAGTAATAACCATAAAGAAAAAGACTAATAAATTAGATTTTTTTAATTAGGAGTGTTGTTCATCAAAAGACCCTAGTCTGAGACTGAAAAGGTTAAGTAACAGAATGTATTTGCAAAACATATAACTGAGAAAGGATGCATACCCATAATATATAAAGAATGCCTGAAGATCAGCAAGACAAAACTAGACAACCGGACTGCAGAGAGTCTTGCACAGGCGGATGATGTTAATACACTAGGAACTGGGAAGGATAATTCAGTCCTCTGTGTCGGAATTCCAACCAGGAAAAGAAAGTGAGCTCATCAAGAATTTTAAGTTTTAACAATTTTATAAGAATGTATGTAAGCAGGAAATTTGAACAGATATTTTAAACCTTATAAAACATAAACAAATGTCATTAGCTAAAATCTCTTCTATTTTAAGAGAGTTCTTGAGAGAAAATGGAAAAAGCATCTGCATTGACAATTTGTGTATCTACAAGGGGAAATGAGTTACTTATGCAATTACTACACAGTAGAAAGCTTTGTTTCCATAGAGATTATGACACAACTGATTTAGGCCTTAAATTAGAATATTCCGATTTGAATTGAGAAATGATCTTTTTGTCTAAATGAATAGTGTATTCAGTGCGAATAGAAGCTCTGCACATCTGCTGATATCATTTCCTCTGCACTTCAGTAATAATTAATAATGAGAATACATCCACACAAGTCCTAAAAATGAATTCATACCCCTAAAGTTTCACAAGTGCCTGAAAATATACAGGGAATGACACATTTCTACAGGATGTACGAAAATACATAAAGAACTAACATAAAACATTTCAAGATGTCTTCCTGCTCATTTCACATCTATTACATTTAAACAGTCTTGTGAACAGCAAGACCAAAAATGTCAATTCTGTCTTCCTTCTGTCATCACTACCTGAATATAACAGATAAACTATACTGTGGGAGATGGGAGGGGTAAGGAATGCATATTAATCCAAAGCACAAAAATATCAGAATGTTAAGTTTCAAAAGGAATGAAACATCATACGAGCCATAAATACAGTATGTGTAAAATCCTTCAATGGCCCCACACTGCTCAAGGTAAAGCCTGGACTCTCTGTTATGGCATTCAAGGCTCCTGCAGTGCTTAAAGCCTGAACTTCAACTGCCCCAATCTCTCAGAACTCCTTGAAAGTCCACGTCCACGTCACTCATTTGGTGTGGCACATTCCTGACTTCTTCCTCTTCTCCCCTAATTCCTCCCCATCTTTCTAAACTGTATCAAGGGGAAACCCTACCTACACCTCTGGCCCCAACCTCCATCTGGATGAAGTGTCACACATCAATGTGTTTCCAAGGCATCCTGGGTTTATCTCCATCATAGTGGGATTATTCTGAGTTCTATTCACTTTTTTTTTTTTTATTTTATTTTATTTTTAAACTTTACAATATTGTATTGGTTTTGCCAAACATCGAAATGAATCTGCCACAGGTATACATGTGTTCCCCATCCTGAACCCTCCTCCCTCCTCCCTCCCCATACCATCCCTCACTTTAAAAAAACTGGAATCTAAGAAAGTAGAGCGCTTGGTAACTGCTGAATCAACTAATGAATTCTGAACTCAATTACTAAATGACTGAAATCCCCAATATTGCCCCATGTTTCCATATTAAATGTTCCTAAAGGAAATACCTAAGAAAATAAAGGATGAACAACAATCCCAGATGTTAGAGTAATATCAAGATGGACTAGGTTTCCTGATAGGCTTCCTGATAAGTCACTCTGCTCTTTTTCTAATTTCACTGTGAGATCTTTCCAGCTGAATGTATATTCCATCTCACTCTCAAAGGTCTCCAAAGCAACAATCCAATCTTTAGTTTTGTTACTGGTAAGTATATTCTCAATTAGTCCAATAGTCAAACTAAGTTCTGCTTGATTAGATTCTTGTCTTGCTGCTGCTCTGGGCATTTTGGCTCTCCAGTTGAACTGCTCTTGTCAACCCCTTTTGTTGAGGTATCATAGAAAGGGCCTGACCTCCTTTTGAAAAATTGTTTTCCATTAAATTATAACATATAATAAGTGAAAAATAGCATTGGTTTTGAGCATGCATAATGGAGTCTCAAAAGAAAGCATGATATAAAAAAACAGGAAGTAAGCCTTCTCTACATCAATCAAAGGCACGATTTTCCTATAAAAATGTTAGGATATGACCATGTGACTTGTGGAAAAATGTGTAAGAAAAATCAATAAATAAAAGCAAAAATATTTTGGAGACTAATAACAAATTTTGAATGTGTACCTATATACACTCAAAATATCTTTATATATCAAAGTAAATAAAACTTGAATTTTATCATACTGATCTAATAGTGTAGGAAAACTTTCCCAATAAAAAGACTTATTAGAGAAAGTATTAGAGGGGACTTCCCTGGTGGTCCAGTGGCTAAGCACTCCCATGTGCGCTAACCACAGAGGGCCTGGGTTCTATCCCTGATCAGGGCACTAGATCCCACATGCCGCAACTAAGACTTGGTGCAGCCAAATAAATCAAAAAAAAATTTTTTTAATGAAAAAGTGTTAAAATATCAAACATACATGGCAGTGATAAGGAATAAATCTCAAACATGAAGTTATATTCATAAATCAGCCTCAGAAAATAAATGACGGCAGACCACTTCTATAAGTAGCTACTTTCATTTATTCTACATTAATTTTTCACAAACAATTTTTAGTAAACAGGTGGCTGAAGGATTTTGGGAAACACACAGATTCCTAGCACACTGAAGACTTTTTCCAGAGAAAGACACTATGGGATCCATGGTGGGGCTAGCTTAATTTATCATACCATAGTTTGTCTGAAAAAGGACTTTCAACAGAAAAGAACAAAAAGTCTGAATATGTGGTTTTGTTTTCATGGCCATTTAACTTGGATTAGCTCTATGCACTGCCAGGCAGAGCAATCACTTCAGGGCATCTGAACTGTGGTGGGTCTGAAGTCAGGGCCCCACAGGAATCACGGAAGATCTGCTCACAGAGGTGAATGTGCCTGCGGAAAGGGGATTCAGAAGGAAGTGCTGATAGTGAATGAAATGCATGAAAGAAATGTGGGAAGAGTTTTATCTCTATGGCCCTTCTGGAGGTGAACACTGGCGAGTCTGATATTCCAGTGAGCCAACCGTTTGCGTCTGCAACTGGTATGTTGAATATGCCAGGCTCTTGTGCAGGGTAACCAAAAGTGACTTTAAATCTTTTTCCCACTTTAAACCTGTTAATGGAAAGAGTACTTCCTCTATTCCTAAAATGAAAATGTCTGTGTCTGTATCTGTGAATTGTGTTGTTCAGTCGCTCAGTTGTGACCGACTCTTTCCAATCCTACAGATTGTAGCCTGCCAGGCTCCTTTATCCATGGGATTTCCCAGGCAAGAATACTGGAGTGGATTGCCATGCCCTCCTCCAGGGGATCTTCCCAAGCCAGGGATCAAACTCCCATCTCTTTTGTCTCCTGCATTGGCAGACGGGTTCTTTACCACTGAGCCACCAGGGAAGCCCAAAACAAAGATAAGTCTTGTAAAATTTTCTGCCCTCTCTTTTTTTTTTTCTTTCATAATTGAGATTTTATTGGTTGTTTTGAGGATCAGTACATAGACATTTCAATTTGTATGCAATTCTTCACATATGTACCAAAAATCTAAAAAATCATGTAGTTGTATTTCTTAACAGTTATTCCAGTGACTTTTCAGCTTAAAATTTGGAGCAAATTTTCCTTAACAGGATATTAAGTACCAATACCTTCAAATATTGATATGCTGTTACATCCTAAGTCCCACTGATTCACATTTTAATATCACATACAGTACATACTCAAACTGTCAATCGTTCACAGCACATTACAGAAGTAACTAGGAAAACTGGACCACCACAACCAAAGATGTTATAGGGTGCACAAAATCCTGACCAGGGGAGCCAAGATCAAGGAGTGAGTGGTTTGCTGTAGGAAATACTACTACCAAAACAATATGGGAAGAGAAGTAATTTAAAGTGTTCAAAACATTAAATGCACAACTGACTCCAAACTGCCATTCATTATGCTTTGTATTATAGGATATAAAAGCTACCCCCCCATCTATGGAATGTTAAGCTGACACCCAAGACAATCAAAGCCTCCCGTATTCAATATCCCGCTATTTTCTGGTTGTACCAAAAAATAAGCAACCAGCAAGTGATTTCACCTCTAATAAAAAGCATTTACACTTAAAAAATGGGATAAGGTGGGATTCCCTCCTTTTTAAAAATGTTTTTAGAGCTACTAAAAAACCTGCATCTACAAAATAGTTGATAAAAATATTCCTCTGGATTGTACAAGAAGGGAACAGGAACCACTGAGAGGACTGGGTGTGGTATGAGTCAGACTTGGCTTCTTCTGCTTCATCAGAGGTGGGCTCTCCTCCTTTTCAGTCTCTCCATTTTTTGCAAGTAAGTTTTCGTTAGTCTCTTAGTTGGCCACTTCCGCCTGTTTTCCCTTTGCTTCTCTTTTTCCTTTTGTTTGCACTTATCTGTCTGAAGACTCATCCTTTCCCACCGCCTTTTTTGGCTTCATTTCCACTTTTGCAGGAGCCGGTTTAGGCCAATCTCCTCTTGGGCTCCTCCTTTGTGACCTTCCTCTCAGATATCATGGCGCAGGGCAGGTGCCTGAAGGCCGCAGCTCACCGAGAGGCTTTGCAAAGCAGAGTAGCCTGACCGCTGCCTCTCCTCCCCGCTGCCAAAGCTGCTAGGACCCATGGTGGGGGCGGTGGGAGAACCAGATCTGCCCTTTCTATCCTAATCCTAGAGTTGCCTTGTGTTAGTTTCCTAGGGCTGCTGTAACAAGTGACCACAAACTAGATGGCTTAAAACAACAGCAAGGCATTCTCTCATGGTTCAGGAGACTACAAGTCCAAAATCAAGGTGTCAGCAGGGTTGGTTCCTTCTGCAGGATCTGAGGGAGAAGCCATCTCACGGCTCTCTCCTAGTTTCTGGTGGTGGCCGGAAGTCCTTGGCTGTGGCTGTGTCACTCCCATCTCTGCCTTGGCCATGGCAAGGCCTTCTTAGAAGGACAACAGTCATTGGATTTAGGGCCCACCCAAATCCAATATGGGGCATCCCAGGTGGTGCTAGTGTTAAAAAACCCATCTGCCAATGCAGGAGGCATAAGAGACCTGGATTTGATCCCTGGGTGGGGAGGATCCCCTGGAGGAGGGCATGGCAACCCACTCTAGTACTCTTGCCTGGGAAATCCCATGGACAGAGGAGCCTGGCAGGCTACAGTCCACAGGGTCACAAAAAGTTGGATACAACTGAAATGACTGAGCACACATAATCCAGTATGACCTTAAGGAACTAATTACACCTGCAAAGACAATTTTGAAGTCAGTCACAGTCTGAGGTTCCAGTGGACATTCATTCTGAGGACACTACTCAACCCAGTACACTAAGTCACTCGTATAGCCTCAATTTAGTAATTAAAAATGGTCAGTCTACTTCATTCACATAAAGCGCAAACCTGGCAAAACTAATCTGTAGTATATTTTGGCAGGGAGGTAGTTGCAGGGGGGAGGGGGGAGGCAGTGGGTGACTGAAAGAGAATACCAGGAAGCCTCATGGGTTCCTGGAATGTTCTAGCTCTTGATTGGGATGCTGGTTATTACATTTACCAAATTCATCAGGTCGTACATTTCTGAGTTACGCATTAACTGCATTAACTTTCAAAAAGAGTTTAGGTACTTTAACAAGAAAACCACCCGTCCAGCAGCTTAACAGCTCTTCAGTTTTCGGCTGAGGTAGGTTCTCTCTCCCCAAGCAGGGCAGGGTCGGCAGCATGCCTCCAGGGAAGGGGTGTCACTCCTCCCCCCCCACCTCCTCCCCTACTTGCCAGCTGCTTCTTGGAGGCAGGGAGCGAAGGACCAGAGAGGAGGTCTCCCCTGACTGGTACTATTCGCCCATCTCTCACTCTAGGAGCATGCTGAGTTTTAAAAGCTTTTTCTCTCAAGGAGGCAGAGTTTTGTGGTTTCTCTGGGGTGTCCGACTGTGTTCCTCCCACTGCAGTGCCTCTGCTGTTAGGGATCCATATCAGTGGAGTATGTGATTCGACTGATGACCTCCAATTTCCACTTATATTTACTGACATGATAGTCTGTGGCCTTAGTTTCATCAGTTAGTTCTGTTACCCTTTGTAGAGACTGTTTATTTTCCTTTGTGTGTATATTTTGATATTTAGGTTTATAATCTAGTAGTTACTTTTATTAATAGCTGGAAAACATCTTTCTTTGGAGGGTATCCCCATGAGGAATGATGCAATTAAGGTATTTTCTTCTCTTGCACCATCCCTCCACTATCCTATTTTAGTCCATCATACTATATAGCATGTTTAACTTTGTACTCAAATATATACCTCAGTTCAGTTCAGTTGGTCAGTCGTGTCCGACTCTTTGGGACCCCATGAATCACAGCACACCAGGCCTCCCTGTCCATCACCAACTCCCAGAGTTCACTCAAACTCACATCCATCGAGTCAGTGATGCCATCCAGCCATCTCATCCTCTGTCATCCCCTTCTCCTCCTGCCCCCAATCCCTCCCAGCATCAGAGTCTTTTCCAATGAGTCAACTCTTCGCATGAGGTGGCCAAAGTACTGGAGTTTCAGCTTTAGCATCATTCCTTCCAAAGAAATCCCAGGGCTGATCTCCTTCAGAATGGACTGGTTGGATCTCCTTGCAGTCCAAGGGACGCTCAAGAGTCTTCTCCAACACCACAGTTCAAAAGCATCAATTCTTGGGCGCTCAGCCTTCTTCACAGTCCAACTCTCACATTCATACATGACCACAGGAAAAACCATAGCCTTGACTAGACGAACCTTTGTTGGCAAAGTAATGTCTCTGCTTTTGAATATGCTGTCTAGGTTGGTCATAACTTTCCTTCCAAGGAGTAAGCGTCTTTTAATTTCATGGCTGCAGTCACCATCTGCAGTGATTTTGGAACCCAAAAAATATACCTACACCTCTATTAGTTTGTCTGTTAGCTTTAAACGATACCCTTTGAACCTCAGCTATTAGAGATGAGGGAAAAGATTCTAAACTTACAACTGTCTTCTTTCCCCTTCTCTCAAATTTGGTTAAAGAATTTCATATTTTCAGGTCATATAACCTTTACTTTCTGTTCTATTGCACTGATCTTCAAATTTGTTTCAACCTACAGGTAAACAGAGCTTGTAGCAGTTGTTTTGCTGGAGTTTTTCCAGTTACCACTTGGTGGACTGAAGTTTGTCTTTGACTAGATTCCTCAAGAAGAATTCACGGGAATATTCTTTCTCAATTTCATCTATTTAAGAACTTGTCTTCTTAAAAAATACAATTTCAGTGAATATAAAATCCTTGAGTCAAACTTAACCTTCTTAAGGATTTTGTCAGTCTTTTCCCAGATTGATTGATTATAAGCAGCAGCCAAATTTTCCCCTTTCATATATTAGTCCATCTTTTGGCCTAGTTGTCCAAATAATTTTTTCTTTCTTTTTTTTTTTGACTGTGCTGGATCTTGATTGCTGCACAGGCTTTTCTCTAGTTACAGCAAGTGGATGCTACTCTGTAATTGCGATGTGTGGGCTTCTCATCATGGTGGCTTCTCTTGTTGCCGAGCATGGGCCCAAGGGTGAACGGGCTCAGGAATTGCTGCTCCCAGGCTCTAGAGCACAGGCTCAATATCTGTGGTGCGTGAGTTTAGTTGCTCTGCTGTATATAGGATCTTTCTGGACCAGGGATCGAACCCATGTCTCCTGCACTGGCAGGTGGATTCGCTACCACTCAGCCACCAGGGAAGCCCCCAAATTGGACTTGGAATGTAAAGCTCAGTAACTTTACTGGGATGCACTGCAAGGCTGGCCGTTCATTGCTCATTTTTCCTGGGTATGGTGCATCCTTTCAAACTACAGATTCAAATTCTCCTTTCTGGGCACTTTTGATGATTTACATTTTCAAATTTTTGTCTACTGTTTTTTTCCTCCTTCAGCAAATGTCTGTACTTTTCATTCATAACTATCTGATTTATAAACTATTTTCACTTCACTTATTTACTTCACTATTTTCTATACATTGTCTTATGTCACTGCTAACTCTGCCTTCACTTCTTAGATGGCTTTCATTTTTAGCTTCACATTCCTGAATTTAGATTTCTTTGCCTGCCGACCTGCCACCTCTTCCCAAAGTTCCTGTATTTCTGATTTGTGCTCCAACTCTTCACAGCAGTGAGC
Organism: Bubalus bubalis; assembly: GCF_019923935.1. Lineage (NCBI taxonomy): Eukaryota > Metazoa > Chordata > Mammalia > Artiodactyla > Bovidae > Bubalus > Bubalus bubalis. The sequence continues at coordinate 47,367,094 of NC_059176.1, forward strand.
TGACGTTTTTCTTTAACTTGTAAAATATTTGGTCAAATTTTCACTTGTTCTGTGCCAGTGTTTCTCTAGTGAGTGCTGTTCATCGTCAGCTCTTTATTTTCATGTTTCTTCATCATTTAAAAAAAATAATTATGTTTGGTAAGATCCTGACCTGGTCCATTTTTTTATCTATCTTGGTTTAGTTATTTGAATAAGGTTCACTTGGGAGAGGAGCCAGAGCCACATCCAGGGGGGTGGGAGTACTCTTTCCTTTTCTGCTGTACATGGGCACTCAAGGTGGGGGGAGATATTCTTGAGCTTCTCATCCTCCACCCAGGTGGTTGTGGGCGCTGTTCACAGCAGAGTCCTGTCCCTCCTGCCCCCCCAAACACTACTTGTGTAAGTCCTCATTCGGTGCACCCTCCTCTGCGTCTTGGAATCAAACTGGATCCGGTAAAGCTCCCGCCACCAGCCTGTGCAGTCACTTCCACTCTTTCAAACCAGACATTTTGGTTCTGAACCCCAGGGTGTACCCCTCACCTTGGAAAGTGCTATTTGCTAGTTGAGTTTTCTTTTCCGGAGGTCTGCAGCTACGAGTGTTTTCTACTTCCTCTCTATCCCTGGTCCAATCTTTCAAGAACTTTTTCCACTTGTTTTCTGGTTTGGGGTTGCAGACATCTCCTAATTTCTCCAAAGACAGAGTTTTAATTTCCAGGATTTTTTTCAACCCCCTCCCTAGTTGCTTGGGATAATTTTCAAGGGGAGTATGAAGAAAGGCTAACTTTACCACGTTCAAATCTTAAGTTTTCCTTTTTTTCCTCCAAAAAGAAAACGCTTTTATAGTTTCTTTGAATCTAAAGTAATACATGGTCACTCCAAAATCCAGACAGTACAAAAAGGATGCAAAGGGAAAAAGAGCTGTGACCTGAAATCTATCTCATTAACCTAAAGTAGTACTCTATGTTAGCAAATGAGCACATATCCTGATGCACACATAAATCAACTTTTCCCACACTTTCCCTTAAAACTGAGAATTTTCTTGCAAATATGGATCTAAGTTACAATTTTTAATAGCTACATGATATTCACAAGAACTTCCTTTTAACTGAGAGTATTATGAGACACTGATATGTTTAAACTTTAAAATGAAACAACCAAAAAAATAAATAAATAAATAAATAAATGAAACAACCCAATAAAACCTGAAGTCGTGCCTCTTTAAGGACCAAATTTTCCACATTTTAGTTTCCGTATAAATCTGAGAAAATGAGGGACTTATTCCACTGGCTTTTAGAAATAAAACAAGGAGGCCTAGGTCTTTAAAAGCTAGGTTACTAAGGGTTCTTTTTAAAAGTTACTGTCTCCAAGACCTTTGTTCCCTGTATATAATAAGCACACTGTATTTTCCTGGTTTCTCATTTATAAGAGGGAGAAAATCCAAGCAACAAAATTATCCAAGTTTTATACTAAGGACAGTCTCTACAGGTTATTAATCAAGAAGAAAGTCTAGAGAATTTCAGGGTGCTCCTTTCACAACCCAAGGTGAGCCTGCACCATGGTGTCAAACCAGGGAATGCATGCAAATTGCCTGCAGTCTGAGATTTCATTAAATTGCCTTTTCTAATCCATTTCCGTGATTATTGACAATAGAGACTTAGAACTATATAAACACTGACCCTCAAAGCTGGTTGGAGCTGTTCAGTAAAGAGAAAACATTCTGTTCTTTCGCTCAGCAGACCACAGAGACATTTTTTCTTTCTACGAAACATGCCTGACACAAATAAGCAAACCTCCAAATGGCAGAGCACTGGCAGGCACCAAGGAACGACAGTTGTGAGTGAATATTATTCACAAAAATACTCCAACAAGTACTTGAGCGTAGCCTGGAGGTTAGGATATGCCCCTTACAAAACTGGGTAACGCCTGATTCAGCAGTAAAGCAGTCAGGCCCAAGAAGACCTGGAGCTCAAGAAGCATAGTGATCTGCCTCCAGTGGTTTACTATAATCAAGCTACCACCACCAATAACAAACAGCCTGTAACATCTGGGTGTTTACTATGTACCAAGAATTTCTAATTCAATACTCTCATCAACCCTATGAAATAGGAACTGTTATCACTACTCCTGATTACAGACTGGAAACAGACTCAACAATGTTAATCTGTAAGTGGGGGAACGGAACCTGGAACTAGAGCTGAGTAACACCCCAAGACCCACACCTGCACTGCACCACACTGCCTCACGAGCTAAACAGTTAACGGAACTCAGAAAAGGGGTAAAGTGCCTTTGATCAAGAAAGGCACAAGAGGCAAGAATCAGGCTGGGTCTGGAGAGGCAGGCTGGACTTGGGCGAGCAGAGAGGCAGAGAAAGGGCAAAGTTCTTGTAAGCAAAAGCATACAGAAAAGGAAGGCAGAGGCAGTCTTTGACAGCCATGTGGGTGATGCTAATTACACAATGTCCTCCCCCTCGCCGGCCCCCTCCTGCATCCCATCTATCTGGCAAACTCCCATTCAAGAAACTGGAGGACAGAGATGTGTGAGAGACAAAGATAGGAGTCCAGTCCCAGTTCTGCCTCTCATCATTATGTGGCCTTGGGTTAGTCACTTACATCTCTGGGCCTCCGTCTGGTCAGCCAAGTAAGGAATGTAATGGGCAATCACGTCCAGGTACCATAATCGTATCTCATGTATTTTAAAATCTTTTAGGATATATAAATTTCCTTTTGTAAAAAGGATATGAAATTAGGTATTTAATCAGCAGGTTTGGATACGAAATTGTCATTCCTTCATCCAACAAATATTTATAGAGCCACTTTTTATGGGCTAAACCTTACTGAATACTGAGGTTATAGAAATAAAAATATGGATCTTATCTTCCAGAAGCTAAATATAGAATAAACATAGAAGGGCAGAAAAACATAAAAAAAAAATAATTACAACACTTTGTGAATGTTTAACAACAAAAACTTGTACAGAGCATGGCTGAGAAGTGACTGATTAACCTGCCGGCAGGAGGGGCAGAGGGGGACGCAAAATTCTTGAATGTGTTCAGGAGAGTGATGCCTACTCAGGTAAATCCTCAAGGAACTGCAGGGCTGTGCCAAGTAAGGAGAAGGAAAGGAGCATTCTAGAAAAAGAAAATGTTATGTACCAAGGCAGGCTGGAGCCAGCATGTTCAGAAACAGCCAGTGGCTCATTGTGGTTGAGATGGAAGATTCCCTGGTAGGTGAGGCTGCAGAGGGGGTCGGGTCAGAGGGCAGATGGCCAGGTTCACCAGCAGGTCTCAGCAGTTAGCAGTGCCCCAGTCAGGTGAGTACTCAAGGGCCCAGGCACAAATTCCAGGTAAAAATAATAAAATGGCTCCCAACCCCCAGCAGCAGGTTCGAGCCGCTCCCAAATCCCCGACTCTGATCACAGCCAGAACCAGAAGTGAGCGACTAAGTCTCACAGAAGGAGGAGACCAGTGAGGCTGGGGGACTGGTGGGGGCAGCAGCTGGGACATCAAGGCAAACTGGGTCGGGTTCAGTGGAGGCTGAGGTTCAGGGAACTCAAGATACTTCACAGGCAGGAAGACAACTCAGGAAAAGCCATGACAGTCGCTGTCAGACTTCTCAAGGACTTCATACACTGAGAGAAAAGCTGAAATGGCTGTGGGATTTCACCTAGTAGGCCCGGCCCATAGAAGTTGACAGAGAGGTTCGATGAATGAATGAATGAAAGAGAGGAGAACGCCTGAGACGGCCTCTGTAGGATGCCTTCTCCACAGCATCTCCCACCCTCCTCCCCGCTGGCGCTTCATGCTGTGGCCCTCTGTGGAGCACAGGCACCTAGAGCCCGGGGCCGACGGGACCTGAGGGGCAGCCTGCTAATGGGGAAAGCCTGACTGTAGCCCACCAGGCTCCTCTGCCCATGGGATTCTCCAGGCAAGAATACTGGAGTGGGTTGCCATCACCTCCTCCAAGGGATCTTCCTGACCCAGGGATTGAACCCAAGTCTCTTGCATCTCCTGCATTGGCAGGTGGGTTCTTTACCACTAGTGCTACTTGGGAAGCCCCAGTAGGACACAGTCTGGTGGGAAACCGCTTCCTCCCTGTTGAAAGAGTGAATGAAGCTTTCTGGACTTCCCACTGTTGACTCAGTGGGAAAGAATCAGCCTGCCACTGCAGGAGACACGGGTTCCATCCCTGGGTTGGGAAGATCCCACCTGCTGTGAAGCAACTAAGCCCATGCACCACAACTACTAAGCCTGAGTTTTAGAGACCGGGGGCCGCAATTACTGAAGCCCAAACGCTTCTAGAGAAGCCACAGCAATGAGAAGCCCACACAGCAATGAAGACCCAGCATAGCCAAACAAACGAGAAAAAAAAAAGTGAACCTTCCTGCCTGAGACCGTATCGTGTGAGTACATGATACTGAGGACAGAGCTGCTGCCCTGCAGTTGAAGGCAGACAGGCTGCCTCAGGGGTACAGAATTAACCATCCCAGGACCCCTCCTCCAGACTTTTTGTTACGCGAGAAAACTAGCTTTGTAGTTGTGAATGCTGTTAGCTGCAGCACAGACAGTCCAAGATTCAGAGAAGAACAGACCAGAAGGGGCAGCTTCAAAGAAAGGTCTTGGCTGAGGCCTGGAAGGGAAACTGTAAAGCAGAGTCTGGCACGGAACATGTGTCTTCCCCAAGGTTTCACTACTGGACCTTCTCATAGTTTTATTCAGCATCACCAAAAGTATCCCAGTAGGGGCAGGAAAAAAAGTGGAAATAGAATGCTGTATACTTGGGAAGAAGTAGGATAGAAGGTAAATGCAATGGACACTGTAAGTACAGAAAAGAACCTTTGGTTTAAAAAATATCTCTGCAGGGACCTCCCTGCTGGTCCGGTGGTTAACTCTCTCAGCTCCCAATGCAGGGGGCCCAGGTTCGATCCCTGGTCAAGGAACTAGATCCCACATGCTGCAACTAAGACCTGGTGCAGCCAAATAAATGAGTAAATATTTTTTAAAAAATCTCTGCAAATTTGTAAATGATGCGCTGATGTTTAAAGAAAGTTTAAAAAAGACCCATGAGTTCTCCAAAGAAGACATATGGATGGCCAATAAGTACATGAAAAGATGTTCAACATCTCTCATTATTAGAGAAATGCAAATCAAGCCTACAATAAGGTATTACTTTATACTAGTCAGAATGGCCATCATTAAAAAGTCTGCAAACAATAAATGCTGGAGAAGATGTAGAGAAGAGAGAGCCCTCTTGTACTACAGGTGGCAATGTAAACTGATACAGCCCCTATGGAGAACAGTATGGAGATTTCTTTAAAAATCAGGGATAAAACTACCATATGACCCAGCAATCTCACTACTGGCCATATATATGCCCTGAGAGAACCACAATCGAAAACGACGCATGCACCCGAATGTTCACTGCAGCACTGTTCTCAGCAGCCGGGGCATGGAAGCAACTAGATGTCCACTGACAGATGAATGGATAAAGAAGTTGTGGTACACATATACAATGGAATATTAGTCAGCCATAAAAAAGGGGTGAATTTCAGTCAGGTGAACTGAGTTAGATGAAACTTGAGCCTGTTACAGAGTCAAGTAGGTCAGAAAGAGAAAAACAAACATAATATATTAAAGAATATATACGGAATCTAGAAAAATTTTTACAGATGAAACTAACTGCAGGGAAGGAATGGACACACAGACAGAGAACAAACTTGTAAACACAGTTGGGGAAGGAGAGGGTGGGACAAAGTGAGAAAGTAGCATTGGCATATATACACTGTCACGTGTAAAATAGACAGCTAGTGGGAACCTGCTGCATAGCACAGGGAGCTCCGCCTGGATGCTCTGTGATGACCTAGAGGGGCGGGATGAGGAGTGGGAGATGGGAAAGAGGCTCAAGAGTGAGGGGAGATAGATAGATAGATAGATAGATATATACACACACACACACACACGGTTATGACTGATTCATGATGTTATATGGTAGAAACTAATACAACATTGTAAAGCAATTATCCTCCAATTAAAATAATAATAATAATAAAACACCCATGAGGACAGACTAAAGTCCAAGGCAAATACACGGTGTGGAGGGAAGAGAAAAGCAGTAAAAATAAGAAACGTTAACTTCCTGACTGCAGCCAACGCTAAATTACTTGTTTTTAAATTTTCATTTATTTTTAAATTGGGGGAAATTCTTACAATTGTGTGTTGTTTTCTGCTGTACACCAACACAAATCAGTCATAATTTTATATATATATATATATATATACACACACACACACACATACACACACAAACACACACACACACACACCCCTTCCCTCTTCAGCTCACCTCCCTTCCCTCCCCTATCCCACTCCTCTAGGTCATCACAAGCACCAGACTGGGCTCCCTTCCCCAATTTATTAAGAAAAGAAATTTTAATGGAAAGTTGGGTCATTTAAAAGAAAATTCTTGGCTTAAGGAGATCCTACTACCTATGGTTAAAATAAGAAACTGACAAAATATGTCAGTTATTATTAACAAAGCATTTCAAGGCTGGCTGCCTAAATGAAATACCATTCATTCTCCAGAGGGCTCTGCATGGTCTTTAATTGATGGGCGTTTTTATTCTTTGTATCTCTCTCTCCTAAGAGCCTACTTTCTGCAGCCATCAATCCTTTCTGGTGGACTCCAATTTAACTGAGTATTTACTAAGTCCTAAACACCCACACTGAAATATGCTGCATGCAAAAGATTTTAAAAAAATAAGAAAGACAGGGCTTCTCTGGTGGTTCAGTGGTGAAGAATCTGCCTGCCAATTCAGGGGCTTTGCCTGTCAGTTTCCTAAAAGGGTGGGCAAGAGGTGTTACATGAAGAGGGCATACTTCTCTTTGTAGATGGTCCCTGGTCTGGAAAGATGCCACATGCCACAGGGCAACTGATCCTGTGCACCACAACTACTGAGCCTGTGTTCTAGAGTCTGGGAGCCGCAACTGAGCTCACACGCTGCAACTACTGAAGCCCACACGCCCTAGAGCCTGTGTTCCACAACAACAAAAGTCACTGCAATTACAAGCCAAGAGAACACACTGGTCACAGCAAGCACCCACTTCCAGCAACATAAGAGACGACTCTACACATGGACATCACCAAATGGTCAATATTGAAATCAGATTGATTATATTCTTTGCAGCCAAAGATGGAGAAGCTCTATACAGTCATCAAAAAGACCTGGAGCTGACTGTGGCACTGATCATGAGCTCCGTATTGCAAAATTCAGGCTTGAATTGAAGAAATTAGGGAAAACCACTAGATGATTCAGGTATGATCTAAATCAAATCCCATATGATTCTACAGTGGAGGTGATGAAGAGATTCAAGGCAATAGATCTGGTAGACAAAGCGCCTGAAGAACCATGGATGGAGGTTCACAACATCGTATAGGAGAGGCAGTGACCAAAACCATCCCAAAGAAAAAGAAATGCAAGAAGCCCACGCACTGCAACTACAGAGCAGCCCCCGCTCGCCGCAGCTAGAGAAGAGCCCACGCAGCAAGACGACGCAGCACAGCCAGAAATCAACTACAGAGCAGCCCCCGCTCGCCGCAACTAGAGAAGAGCCCATGCAGCAAGACGACGCGGCACAGCCAGAAATCAATAAAGAAATCTTTTTAAAAATCAAGTAAGAAAGATAGTGTCTGATGCTCTCAAGCAAACTACAGGTGTTTGAAAAGGACCAGACAAGCCCACAGGGCAGAGCAGAAGGGAATTCTTTGTTGTGCTGGGAGCAGGTGTGGGAGGGGTCAAGTAGGAGATGGGGTTGGAGATGAGCCTTGAAGGACAAGCAGGCTTTCCAGACGCCAAAAGGGCAAAGAGGAGGCTACAACTCAAGTCACACGAGCAAGCAAGAAGTGAGCTTTCTCCCTATCAAACTGTCAAATACTAGCAACAGACGACACTTTTGGTAGGAGTATAAACTGGTAAAAGACAATTCAGCAGTTTAAAGTATCTCTAAATGTTCATGCTCTTTGATTTAGCAGTTCAAGTTACATAAACTTCTCCTAAAGAGAAATCATAGTATTTTGTATCAAATGCATATATTACATTCTCAGAAAAATTTGAGAATAATGATGGTGTGGCAAAAAATATTTAATTATATGGAGGGTCCCCACAACATTGTTTATAACAGTCAAATATTGTCAGCAAGTAGTTAAGTTCTATCCCTATACGATGTAATGCTATGAAGTGTTTAAAATAATAGAAGTACATTAGTTGGCATGGCATGTGTTAACATAAGTTTTAAGAAAGGTTTCAGAAAAATGTACTATAAAAGCCCATCATTTGTTTTTAAATGTATATATAGCCACAGAAAAATGACAAGGATATGTATGCAACAAAAAAATTCAGTGATTTTCTCTGAGTGGTAAAATAACAGACAATTTTTATTTTGACTTATTTGTATTTTCTAGCTTTCTAAAGTGAACCTGTATCATTTTCACCTTGAGGAAAACATAGAATTATGTAAATTTTCTAAGATATCTGAATTAAAATGTTGTCTTTTTTATGGTACTATCCCTGATAGCTCAGTAGGTAAAGAATCCACCTGCAATGGAGGAGACCTGGGTTCGATCCCTGGGTTGGGAAGATCCCCTGGAGAAGGGAAAGGCTATCCACTCCAGTATTCTGGCCTGGAGAATCCCATGGACTGTGTAGCCCATGGGGTTGAAAAGCGTCAGACACGACTGAGTGACTTTCACTTCACTTCACTCCTCAAATACAGTACATTTTGTGAGATGACAGTGAATGTCACTGCTCAGTCAACTTTACACATTTCCTTGAAAGGGCAGAAGTAACTGCAGGGAGGAAGAGAGGAAAGCAGATTGTCCTAGCAAAGTCCAGTATCAATACTTCACCATGGTTTCAACACCAACGGGGGACACCTCTCCTGAGACCGGTCTACGGCAAACTTCCCTTTCCTCACAGCGGGGTCATTCTTCAGCCAACAGATCTTTAAATATTTCCTGATCATCTACAGAGAGAAGTATGCCCTCTTCATTTCACACCTCTTGCCTACCCTTTTAGGAAACTGACAGGCAAAGCTTAGATTAAAATTCCAAGGAGGGGACTTCCCTGTTGGTCGAGGGGTTAAGACTCCACCCTCACGATGCAGGGGGCGTGGGTTTGATCCCTGGTCGGGGGCCAAGGGGCAACTATTGAAGCCCGTGTGACACAACGAGATCCTGTGCACCACGACAAAAACCCCACAACCCCACATGATGCAACAAAGATCCCACGTGCTGCAACTACGACCCAGAGCAGCCACATAAATAAATATTAAAACAAAAAGAATTCAGGGGACGTTCAGGCTGCCAATCCAGCCCACAGCCCATTCTGAAGCGCACCGACTCTCCAACGGGGCCTCAAGTTTCTGCTGGTGGGAGACAACAGACCCAGACAGGAAAGGCCTCAGAGGCAATAACGATCGATTCCTTAGGCCTTCATCAGTGACCAAGAACTAAACATGGTAACCTATTAGTTGAGGTGTTAACAGATAAAATGTGGTGTTCATAAACCAAATTAGATGTTACTACAGTTAAGCAGTGTTTCAGAAGAACATTTTGTAGAAATGTAAGGAAAACAAGTTACATCATGAACCAGAATATACAGATACACACAACTGAAGCATGAGTTTCACAATAGTATTTATTCTTACCACAGGGGCCACTTCTTTATTTTATATTCCATTTCATTTAAAAATAACACAGGGATTTCCCTGATGGTCCAGCAGTTGGGATTTCACCTTCCACTACAGGAGGTGCACGTTTGACCCCTAGTCGGGGGAGGCCAAGATCCCACGTGCCTTGAGGCCAAAAACCAAAACATAAACCAGGAGCAATGCTGTAACATATTCAATAAAGACTTCAACAAAACAAAAAATAAGATAACCTGTAATGGTTTTTAAGACAATCACACACTTTTCGACCCTGACCCCTCCCCCTGAATCTGGGCAGGGTCAAGACTGTTTCAGACAGAGAATATATGCTCTCTGGACACTTCCTTTAGCAACCTTCTCTCCTGGAAAACCAGCCACCACGCTGTGAGAAGTCCCAACCAGATGGAGAGGCTACATGCAGGCACTCTGGTGTGCTCTGCTCAACCCCAGTGGGTCCCCCATCAGCCTTCACGGCATCCCAGCCCCGAGATCAGATATGCGGGTGAAAGAGACTTCAAAGCATTCTAAATTCCAGTTATTTGAATCACTCCCTGCCATCTGAGGCCCCAGGCCTCCTGGAATAGAGACAATCTACTCCCTATCATGCCTGTCTGAATACCTGCTCCCAGAATCCATGAGTATAAGAAAATGACTGTCGTTGAATGCCACTAAGTTTGGGGTGGGTTGGTCACAGCCATAATAACTAGAACAACAGTGCTGGGCATAACCTGCAAACTCGATGTCATGATCCATCCGGGCAGACTGGTTCAGAGGACACTGACTCAGTACCAGAAGCCTGGCATGCAACCAAAGTTTCCGCTGAGTCTGTGCACACCCAGACAAGCTGAAATTTTTACAACTGGGAGCAAACGGGGTAGATGGAGTGGGGTAAGGTAGACAGTGGAGTGCTGGACCCCATATAAAGATGCCAGCATCAGAAAGGTTTCCAGTTCACTCGGGCCAAACTCTGAAACATGGTGAATGATGCTGAAAGCTGGACCACGTTGTTCCCGTCTGAGTCTCCAGGTGCCCCCAGCTTCTGAGGGATGGCGCAGTGCCACTGCAGAACAGCTGACAGAACGGATACTTACGGGTCTCCACGAAAACGGTTTGGTCTAAAAGCTGTCTATTTACTTATATCCACTTTCAATGCTGTCAGAGCCCTATGGTTTCAGACTTTTCTGTCAATGGATAACTTCTATCTAAATATAAACTCAGATCAATCTGTTTAGGATTAGCAGATTCTTAAAAAGACAGGGTGGGGATGAAAGCATTTCTGATGAATGGAGAATGTCCAGTGGGTCTGGGGCCAGAGATTTTAACTGTCATTGGGCTTTTCTTTAATTGGGCTTTTCTTTCTTTAAATGTTATACTAATATTACAGTACTGCCTCTGAGAAAAAAAGCAGGAAATTCATGAGTAGCACAGGACTGCCAGGAAGGACAGCCTTAGATGGGAACTGTGAGGAAACCCCCCCAGGGAGGGGCAGTGAGTTAAGCACACCCTCCTCATGGAAGCAGGACCTCTCAAGGGACTGGCCTCGAGGGAGTGCCCCTTGAAAGGAAAGGTCCAGGTCATAAAAGTAGTGGGAGTAGGGGCTGAGGGGCTCTCAAGTCACAATTCAGGTGACTTCAAGGGGAGCAGATCTGATGCAGGACTTATGGTGGCCTTGGGATATGAAGAGTCTATATTAGATTCTCAGTGACCGCAAAACCAAGAACACACACATCTGAGCTTGAGACAGTGGAAGGTCAACCAGAAAGGTAAACTGGAAACCAGTGAAGAAGCCTAAACAAACTTAACTGATTTATACATGTCTTCCCCTAACCTCTAAAGGAAAATGTTGTACTGTTATTACCTGAGATAAATCTGGTTTTAGTCCTTTTTTCTTTTTTTTAATCTAGATGTACTGCTATTTGATTAATTCTTTAGCATGTAATGAGCACAGGTCACTGGGTATTTGAAAAACTGTGTCTGGGGCAACTGGTAAATAAACTGAAGTCACTGTTGACGAGAGCAGGAAGCAACCACAACTGCAGGCCCATTCACACACGTAAGCCAGTGAGCACCAGCCGGAGACAGGCAGGAGGTACAGAAAAGGGCCTGCTTTTTGCTTGGCATGTAGGTACTCGGTAAGAATCCACAGGAGAATGAAATACATGGACAAAGAGGCTAGGAAATTTGGGGAAACTGGGGAAGAATGAAGACAAACTAGTTTCTTTTAACCTCTTCTACTACATGCAGAAGGGAGCGAAAGGGAAGTTAACAAAAACAGAAGCCTGAGCAGGATGAGGAGATGGACTGTGGCCTGCATAGACATTAGCTGGTCACTAAGGAACAACTCATTCACCTGCATGGAACTTGGCTGCTACTGCTACTCAGTCACTAAGTCCTGTCTGACCCTTTATGACCCCATGGACTGCAGCCCACCAGGCTCCTCTGTCCATGGGATTCTCCAGGCAAGAACACTGGAGTGAGTTACCATGCCCTTCCCCAGGAAATCTTCCCAACCCAGGAATCGAACCCATGTCTCCTATGTCTCCTGCATTGGCAGGTGGGTTCTTTACCACTGAGACACCTCCTCAGCCCAAGGAACTTGGCTAAGTTCAAACTAAGAAAGAGTCTTGTGACGTCAGAAAAAGATTTAACACGGGCTAGCAAAGGAAGGTCGTCTGTTAGGGAAGAAATCACAAACTAGAGCAAACTCGCTTAGGAGATGGCAATTCCATACAGTTCAACCAAATGTGTGCCAGGCGCTGCGCCCAGGATGCAAAGACACTGTCCCGCCCTCCATCAAGGAGGTTACAGGGTCCCGGAGAGAGACGATGAAGATATACAGTGTGCAGGAAAGGGGGCTCCGGGAAGAAGAAACGATGTCAGCAAAGACTTAGTGACCACTGTTTGGAAACCCGAGCAAACGGCACTCTCCCCTAACCTCCAGGCATCCGTGGAAGCTGTGGACAGCCAGCTCCAGCACATCCACAGTCAACCTTGGCAGACGATCTGTCACCTTCCCTGAAGGTTGTCCGTGCGCTCCTGCTGCCCGGCTTCATCCCTGCTAAACTCTCCCTCCTTCCCTGAACTGGGACAGTCACCCCTCGCCTCCACCAACTACGGCCTGCTGTCCCCTGGTGGTGTCAACATCCAGGTAAACAGCCCTTCCAGCAACTCCAAGGTCCCTGACAACCCCCGACCTCTACCTCCACCCTACTCCACGCCAGCCTCTCATCACCCAGAACTGTCCCACAGTGAAATGCTAAACTCCAACATCCTTCTTCTCTGACATATACCTGGCTCTGCCAGCTCTCTGGAACACTTACTCCTCCTCCTTAATTCTCTGACTTCTAGTCCTGTCACTCTTCCTTCTTCCCAAGTCACCACCTCCCATCCTGTACAGGCCACATGGTCCATTACACAGACCACCGCTCCAGAGTTCTACACTCCCAACCCACCTGCTGGTCTCCCACCTCCTCCTGCCTTTCCAACACAGTATGTGGCAAAGCCACACACCCCAATCAGTGCAGCTGCTCATTTCCTCTATTTCTATACCGGGGCTGCTGGACACTGCTGGAGAAAACCACACAGCCTTACAGAATGAGGCCATCTCTACCCTCAAATGCCTGGAAGCATTTCTGCGAGCCCAGCCAGCTCTTCCTCCTCCCTATCCAGGGATGTCTTCAAGGTCTGTACCCTCTCACTCTCAGGATATGTCTTCTTCACTTTCAAGATATGATCTAGCTCCTATTTCGTAAAAAAAAAAAAAATGAGGCAATCAGGCCACAATTCCTTCATATTTGTGCCTACTCCTAATCTATACAAAAAAACGATGTTCACTTCCACACTCACATTGTTCCTTCCAACGCCTTCCTAAAAGAAATGTCCATCCTCCTGCTCAGAGCCCAACCAGAGGACCCTCTGCCTTAATCATTAATCTCTCTGCTGACTTATTCTCTTTGGCATGTTAACATGCTCATAAATAGCTCTCACTTTAAAAAGAAAAAAAAAAAAGAACAAATCTTCCCTTGAGCCCTTTGGCTATAATTCCACAACATGCTACCATCCCACACACACCCTCCTGAACAAAGCAACCTCAACTAGCTTAATCTACGTGACACAGAACCAACCAACTAGACACAGCTCCCAATACGCAGACATGGCTGTCTGGACCAACTGGTGCTGGAGCTCAGAGGACAGCAGACAGGCAGAAGCAGCTCAGTGCCCACCCATGCAGCAGCAGGGAGAAATGGACCCAACCAGTCCTCTCTATGGGCCTCCCTGGTGCCTCAGCAGTCAAGAATCCACCTGTAATGCAGGAGATGCAGGTTCAATCCCTGGGTGGGGAAGATCCCCTGGAGAAGGAAAGGGCAACCCACTCAAGCATTCTTTCTGGACAGAGGGGTCTGACATGCTAGAGTCCACAGGGCTGCAAAAACTGAACAACTGAACAACAAGTCCTCTCTAAGGAAGTATAACAGAACCGCCAAGAACCCGCGTGCCTGGACCACTGTCAAGACCTACTTGCTCTTTTCCATAAAGCTGCTGTACCTCAACTAGAAAGGCAAGAAGCAGACCTGGAGTGGCTGAAAAACAAAGCATCAAAGCATGCTGCCCAGCATCTACACTTCCCACTTGGTGATCCTCATGGGAACTCTTTCAGGCAAAAATTATTAACGGGTGAGAAAACTGATTGGTGAAAGTTCAAAGAAAAAAACAGGACATTTACATAGCTTCAAAATACTTGCCCAGAAGTTATCCATTAATTTCAAAGGCAGAAATGTGTTAGGGGACCCAGCAGACACCATGTTAATCAAGGAAGCACAGTGAGCAGCTTCCATAATGGAACAAATGTGCCCTCCGATACGAGGCACTGAGGCGGCCGCAACATCACTTGTGGTGGTACTCCAACAAAAACGTGTGATCTGAATCTACCATGAAAACACATGAGACAAACCAAAAATAACAACAATGCTACAAAGTAAGTTGCCGTACTCTTCAAAAGTGCCTAGATTCCAATAGACAATTACCAAGGGACTGTCTCAAACTGAAAGCTAAAGAGACATGACCACTATATGGGTGATCCTGGGCTGGATCCTAGATCAGAAAATATAATAACTTTCTCTTTGGCTGCAGAGGAAATTAGTGAGAAAACTGATGAAATCTGAATAACATCTATGGATTAGGTAACAGTATTGTAACAACATTAATCTCATGATTTTAATAACTGGATTGATTACAGAAAATGTCTTTCAGAAAGAGAAGAACAAGCTGCATATTAACGCATATATATGCAATCTAGAAAGATGGTACTGATGAACCTATACGAAGGGCAGCAATGGAGATGCAGACAAAGAGAACAGACTGTGGACACCACAGGGAAAGGAGAGCGAGGAACTAACTGAAAGAATAACACTGAAACCAACCCTACCATGTGCAAAACAGAGAAGCCAGTGGGAATCTGCATGTGACACAGGAGCTCAAACCTGGTGCTCTGTGACAACCTAGAGGGATGGTTAGGGTGGGAAGCTGGAGGGAGGTTCAACAGGGAGGGGACACACACATACACACACCCCTATGGCTGATTCATGTTGATCAATGACAGAAACTAACACTACTGTAAAGCAATTATCTGCCAATTAAAAATATAATTTAAAAAGTTAAGGGAACAAAAAATGTTTTTGCTTTTAGGAAACACACTGAAGTATTCTGGGGTAAAAGAGTGTCATATCTACAGCTTACTTTCAACTGGTTCTGAAAATAACAGCAATATAGATGCAGAGAATGAATGATAAAAACACCTGCTAAAATGTCAGCATTCGGGGCATCTGAGTGACAAGTATGCAGAAATTCTCTGTACTATATTTTTTACAACCTTTCTGTAAGTCTGAAATTATTTATTTTAAAAGCCCAGTGTTGTGAGAACTATAAGGAAAAACTGGCCAAAACCACAACCGTAGTGAAGGACTTCGAAATGCCACCCACCCTTGTTTGGCAGATTAGCCATGTACAGAATAAACACAGACACAGGATTCAGAAGATTAATAACCCCTTGATTTAACTGACACACTCAGAACTTTGTACCTAACAGAGAACATACATTATTTGCAAATAACCGTGGGCATTTAAATAAAGAGACAATAATGAGCCTCCTTCCTTGACTCAAAACTGACTTCAGCGGTAGCTCCATCTGTGGTGTGGGTCATCACCTACAGAGTGCCAAGAGAAAGGGGCTCAGGAGGAATTCTAGACACTCCAGAGAAAACCCCCCAGCAGCCTTGTAAAGATCCAAGAAGAGCCTTTTAAAAACTTTTCATTATGAAAACTTTCAAACATACACAAAAATAAAGAATGGTATAAAGAACCTCCACATGGCTCAGACTCAATAATCACCATCATTTGGACACACCTGCTGTATCTATGCCTTTTCTGACATGGTATTTTAAGGCACATCTCTGAAAGTTTTCACTCCTAAAGATTTGTGTGTGTGTCTACTTTTCTACCCCAAAATTCCATTATTATGTCTAACAAAATTAAAAATAAACTATTAGTATCTATCATTCATTCACATGTCCCTGACACAAGAGCTTTTAACTCCTAAGTTTCTCACACCAAGACCTTCAGCCCAGAACGGTAGACCATCAGTGAAATGACTGCTTCCGAGGGCAGCCTCTCTAGACAAAGACTCAGAGAGCCTAGACCACTCCCACCCAACTAACTATGCTGCTGAGACTCTTATACAGAACAATTTCTAAGTAACACAAAAGCATGAAAATCTAATTTTATTTATTTATTAAAAAAAATTATTGAGGGGACTTTCCTGGTGGTCCATTGGTTAAGACTCTGTACTTCCAATGGAGGGGGCCTGCGTTTGACCCCTGATCGCACAACTAAGATCCCACTTCCATGCAGCATAGGCAAAAAAATATTTTACTGAATGAAAATCTGTTTTTAAGTGGGGGAAAATATTTTCACTGTAGAGTCAAAGAGTAAATGTCCTTAATGTAAAGGGTGCTTATGTCCCAAAATAAGAATGATCGAAGAACGTAAAAAATTAGCAAAGAGAGAACTATCAATTCTCAAAAAAATACATGAAAACTATTCAGTCTTACAGTAATCAAATGAATGCATATTAAAATAATGACTTGCTATGTGTCATCTAAATTAGCAAAAATTTCTTGAAAAAAAATTCAGTGATAGCAAAAATATGGCTCTGTAAGTGGGTACAATCTTTCTTGAGAACAATTTTTTCAATATGTTCCAAAACTCTTATTCTATTTCCAGGAACTGTGCTAAAGCAATCACAAGAAGACTTCCCTGGAGGTCCAGGGGATAAGAATTCACCTTGCAACGCAGGGGACAGGTTCAATCCCTGGTCCAGAAAGATCCCACGTGCCACTAAGCAACTAAGCCCAAGTGCCTCAGCTACTGAAGCCCTCCCACCCGTGCTCCACAACAAGAGAAGCCACCACAATGAGAGAAGCCTGTGCAATGCAATGAAGGGAAGCCCCGCTCACCACAACTAGAGAAAGCCCAGGCGCAGCAACAAAGACCCAGAACAGCCAAAAATAATCAATACATTTTAAACAAAAGGAATCATAAATATACACCTAACTAAATAAGAATTCAAAGCAGTATTATTTATTTCTAATACCAAAAAGAAGATGTGGGGAAGAGGTGCTGAAGCATCTCAATGTCCAATAGTAAGCGACTGGTTAACTAAATTGTAGCATTAAAACAAAAGTACTCGAGATTGGTGCTGCTCAAAGAGTGGCCCACAGACCCGCTGCTACCAGCTCACAATGAAATAAAGACTTTGAGCCAGAATGTGAATCAACCACAAAAAATTTTTAACAGCAGGGTATTCTCAATGAAGAAATCAGCGTGTTGATTTACACCTGGCACAAACTCCTGACCTTGTCCCGAGACAGAAACAGTCTGCCTACGTGACTACCTGAACAGCACCACTACAGACTCAACCTCCCAAAATCACATCCCAAGGTTGCCCACATCTGTCCATATCTACTGCTACCACCAAGCCCAAACTACCTCTGTGATTGGACTTAGCCTTCTGCTACTTATGTGTCCCCTATAATCCATTTTCCACTCAGCAGCCAAAGTAACTGGGGGTTTTTCTTCCCCAGCTTCATTCAGATAGAATCAAAATGATCATTTTGAAATGCCCATCAAACCAGGCTTATTCAAGATACACTGCAAATACATTTAAAAATCTTGAAAAAAAATTTTTTTCTAGAAACAAACTGAAATTTATAAAAGTAGACAAAACCAGAACAGGACAATAACCAAAGGAAAAATTGAAAAGGTTATACAACTAGCACTAGCAAAGGTTCTAGAGCGTGGCAGGGACGTCTCACACTCACCCATATTTGGTTCCGTCTCCTGGCACACACAAGGATTACTCTTCCCACCCCATGCAAGGAGGCCATTAAGCTAGTTCTACCCCAAAGACTGTGCACTGATGCATGTCAGTGAGGCACGTACTGGATGGTGCGCAAGTCACCGGTGTCTTCTGCACCTCCCACAGAAAATCCTGAACGAGGTGCTGAGATGGCAATGACATAAGATGGCAGAGCCCCTGATAAACCTTCATTTATTTTTTTTCCTATACAATTGTTTTTAAAATTAGAATTATACAGTAACAGTTCTACTATTGTTTAAAAATAATTTTATTTATTTATTTGGCTGTGCTGGGTCTTCACGGCTGCTCAGGCTTTTCTCTAACTGTGGCGAGCAGAAGCTACTCTCTGGTTGTGGTGTGCAGGCTTCTCATTGCAGCGGCTTCTCTTGTTGTGAAACACAGACTCTAAAGCACAGGCTTCGAGGTTCCAAAGCACGGGGGATCTTCCTGGATCAGGGACTGACCCCATGTTTCCTACACTGGCAGGCAGATTCTTTACCACTGAGTCACCAGAAAAGCCGCTACTATTTTTTAAATCACTTAAATATAGTATATATTTTCACATATTTGAAAACAGCCATTGAAATTTCATCAACTATTGAGAAAATGATTAGATACTATACTATAAAGTTGAGAGCAACAGATGATCACATTACAACCATCCTTGAGTAGATTCCTACCCCACTTTGAAAGGAAAAACAAATAAAAAATTTCTCCATGTAATTTCTTGCCACTGTTCCTTTTCTCAATGTAAAAGTCTGCTAAAGTTTAAGGAAGAAAATGGAGGAAAAACTAGAAATTTCCTGAAAAACTAGAACTAAGATACTATTTTATATTAAAAACAAAACACTTTCTTTTCTATTTTACACTGCACTAGAGATACTATCTAATGTAACCGGGTTAGTTCAGTTCAGTCAAGAGACTGCAATTAGTGATCTAAGAACTGGGAAAGAAGAGGTAAAACAATACACATAATATCATAGTATTATCAAAGACTTGATGGAAAAAATATTATAAATCAGAAAATGTAGCAGGTTATACAATAAACATACCAAAAACCAATGGGCTTCATTTACAGGAAATTCAGTTATAAAATACAATCAAAAAATAAATAAATAAATAAATAAATAAAATACAATCAAAAAGAAAACACTACTTATAAAAGCAAAAAAAAATTTAAACTTAAGCTTAATAAGACCCTCTATGCAGAGAAGTATAAAAGCATTCCTGAGGGTCTTCTCTGGTGGTGCATGGACAGAGGAGCCTGGCAGGCTACAGTTCGCAAAGAGTCAGACACGCCTGAGCACTCATGCACACACACACCAGTGGTTAGGACTCTGTGCTTTCACTGCTGGAGCTCAGGTTCAATATTTGGTCAGGGAACTGAGATCCCCAAGCCAATAAACAGAAGAAACAAACAAAAGGCCCTACACTATTTTTTAGACTCTAATAGATACTATATGTTAAAACTATGACAAAGCTGAATCTTTCATTTTAGGCAACTGCTGTTTGTTGAGTGTTTATAATTTTTTAGGCATTGAGCAGATTGTTTTATAGTCATCATGTAATCAAACTGTGATGACTACCCTTACTTTAAAAATAAAACACTTGGGCTCAGAGAGGTTATGTGACTTGCCAAAGGTCAAGAGGCAGGGAGAGGCAGCACTGGGATTCAGACCAGTACCGCCTGGCTCTACAAGTTGGCTCCTGACCACTTTACACAAGAAGGAAAAAAATCTACAAAAATCATCCAACCAACCAACCTAAATGTAAATGCACTGTCTTAAACGCTTCTTTCTGGGTCAATGAGAGCAAAGCTCTTGGCTTAATGCTGCCGGTCAGAACAGTATATGAGAACTCTCCATTTTCCCACATCAAGTTGAAAGGGACAACTGAAGTTCAGAGATCAACATAGAAGATATTTACATTTCTTTCAAAGTTGCTTCAGAGAACAATTTAGGAGGGAAGGGGTAGGGAAGACAGCCAAGATTTCAATACTAAGGAAAGAAAAAGGAAATAGGGACTCTGGAACGAACTTCCAGGACATATTTCTCAGGCTTAAAATAGGCTTGACCTTAGGACTGTCATGAGAAAAGCCAGGAGAAATGAAGTCATCATATATAAACTGTTTGTCCTCAATAACATGACTAGTGGGCACAGAGCTCAAAACTAGGTTAAGGGACAGTGGCTGGTCAGCCAGCTCTGTATCATTCTTTCCACTCCTCTACAGGTCAAACTTGAAGGCAATTAAAGTCACCATAATCTCAAAACGTTCCACACAATCTCATAAGGAAAGTTCAAGCTCATGGCTCCTTGAAGCTTGCACTTCCCCCACCTAAAAGTAGAAAAGGGTAGAGAAAAAAGGCTGCTCCCTTTAAAGTCAGCACACTGAGTTTATTCAGTTGACAACTAGCAATGGATGTGAGCCCTGGGCCAGCCCTGGAGACACGGTGGCTGGTGGAGCCAGGCCTGGCCTCTGCCCTCCTGGAGCCTCAGGAGGCCTGCGTGCATGTTCAGTCACTCAGTTGGGTCCGACTCTTTGCAATACCATGGGGTGTAGCCCACCAGGTTCCTCTCTATCCGTGAGATTTCCCAGGCAAGAAAACTGGAGTGGGTTGCCATTTCCTTCTCTTGGGGATCTTCTTGACCCAGCGATTGAACCCGAGTCTCCTGCATTGGCAGGCGGATTCTTTACCTTTGAGCCATCTGGGAAGCCCCTAAGATCAGAAGAAGAGGCCTGTAAACACTCACACAGACATGTGGCATCAAAGCTATGCTTCAGGACATGGTGCCAACAGAGCCTGTGACAGGAAAACCGGACCCTGCGTGACTGGAGAAGGGAGGCAAGCAGCTCATCACGGGAGACTCAAAAGGATGAGAAGGAGCTGAGGGTAGAGGGAGCGAAAGACTTTTACATTTTAGACTGGGGCAAAGGCACGTGCCAAGCAAGTCCTGGAGACCAGACGGACAGATGTTGTACGTCCATGAAAACTCTGACTCAAAGATGATACGCAGCTGAGGTTCTTAATACAAATTTTTATTGAAGACTAACATATTTACAGAAAATAATATGAATCCTAAGTGTGGAGCCTGCTGAATTATCATAAAACAAACTCGCCCTCAGAGCTACTGTCCAGGGGAAGAAACAGACCACCACCACAGTCCGAAGCCTTCACACCTCCTCCAAGCCACTGTCCCCCTTCTTCCCCAAAGGCCGGCGCCATGTTGACTCCTGACACCATAGCTCCGCCTGAACTTGAACTTTGTCTAAGTTAAGCTACATGGCATGGAATCTTTCTTTGTCTGGCTTCTATCACTCAACACTTGGCTTCTGAAATTCATCCACGCTGTCGCATGTGGCATGGTTCTTTCATTTCCAGTGCTGCAGAGTATTTCCTTGTATTCTTATATCACAATTTATCCTCATTTTGATGGACCCTGGGGTTATTTTTAGTTTTCAGCTATTATAAATAATATGTCTATGAACATTCTAGTATGCAACTTTTCGTGAACATGTGCACATATCTCTGTGGGGTATATATCTAGGAGTGGAATTGATGGATGAGAGTAAATACTTCTGAAAGGCCTTCCAGTATTCTATCAAAAGGTGGAAGGGAGCTAAGATGGTCTCAGGTTAACTTTCTACAAGACTTCCTTTGCCTACTCACAAAGTAAAAATTCCTCTTCCACTTGCCCCCCCAACCTTCTCCATTTTCAATATCCCCCGCCCGAAACAACAAAATATCTCTCCCTCTCCCTCTCTCTCTCACACACACACACACACCATCCCAGGAAGAACAAGGAAAAACATGCAGAAGTCCTGTGAAGGGCACTTCCTTCCTTTTTCTTTTTTCAGGACTCAAAAATCTGTCCCTCCCATGTGCCCATTGTCAGCAGAGGAACCCTGAAGACAAAGGACAGGCTGGCCTGGGAGGTGACCAGGCGGGCGGGCGGCCTGCCTCACAGGCTCACGAAGGTGGAGTAGGTGCCTGGCTCCTCAGACACTGCAAGAGGGAGGCTCCCTCAGGCAGGAAGAGACCAAACCGGCACACAATGCTGGCAGACCCTGCCTGAGGGAGCCTCAGTGAAAGGCGATGGCTCAGCATCGGGCAGGATGGGGCGGGGCAGAGGTGGCAGCAGAAGATTCAGGGAGAGGGTGGGCGAGGGTGGGCGTCTGCCAGGTGCTGGGACCTCACCCTTGTGGCTGCAGGCAGAAAAGGGGGCTGGGGCCAAATTCAACAGAGGCCTCAGCTGTTGAGGGGAAGCCAGGGCACTGGCAGGAATCTAGGAGAGAATGTCAGAGCCAGACCCACACCTGGCAGTGGAATTAAAGATGGGAGTACGTCTGCAGCAACAAGGGCCAGTTGCCAGAAATGAGACTGTCCCAGAGCGTGGAACTTGGATGACTTTAATTTCCTCCAACTAAATTCCACTCCAGTACTCTTGCCTGGAGAATCCCACAGACAGAAGAGCCTGGTGGGCCCCAGTCCATAGGGTCGCAAAGAGTCGGATACGACTGAAGCAACAGAGCGCACACACACAAACTGCAGGGTAGGAGTTACACATTGAGAAGGAACGGTCAGGTGGGGCCAAACAAATCTAGCCAAGGTCCAAGGAGAAAGGCACTGACAAGAAGCCAGGCAGACCACCACAGGTGTCAGCAGACTGGGAGTGGAATTCAGAAAAAACACTAAAGCAGATGTCATTAACCTATATTTCACTGCCATGACCCAGCATACGTCACCTGGCTCTGACATCTCTCTGGGCCACCAGCTAGCTACACGACAGAGACTGCTGGGAAAGCCCTAGGATAAAACTCTGTGAAGGCCACAGCTGCTCTCCTCCAGACCATGCCATCAGAGGGAGGCCACTCCTCATCCCCCCACATCACCCCAGTCAGCCCCCAGCTCTGACCGTCTGACATCTGCACCACCCCGAAATGCCACGGGCCGCTCACACTCACTAAGGGCCTTGGCCTCTCAACATCAGCCTTCTCCACTGCGAGTCCTAGGCAAGGTCACGGTCCATGTGGCCACGCCAGCACACCAGGGTTCCTTCCATTTAATTCTGACTGCTCCCAGGTCCACCCCACCCCACTCAGGACATCAACTAACAGAGTGTCCACCAGCTTTCTCTGACCACATATTCTCAATTCATCACTTCTGTCTCCTATCTTTTCAGTTTATACTAGCAATAACCACTGTTAACAAAAGTAACAAATACTAAGGAGCGTTTATTATGTGTTAGGCACTATTCAGAGCACTTGACCTGTACTGACTCACTTAACCCTCACAGTTCTCCTGGAGTATGAGTGCAGTTATTATCTCACATGACATGACTTGAAACTTGAGGTGCAGAAGGCGAGTAACCTTCCCAAGGTCTCGCAGCTCTAAGTGGATTCAGAGAGCTTTGAGAATAAGTGGTCTGGCGCAAAGTGTGCTCTCGCTCTCTCATTTCCTTACGTTCTACTGAACACGCACAGAGGAAAGTGCATATACGGTAAGTGCACTAGTAGGTGAATTTTCACAAACTGAACACCCTGCACAACCAGCACCAGATGAAGAAGCCACACTCCTGGTGTTCTGGAGGCCCTCGGGCTCCCCTTCCGGTGCCACTGTGTGCCTCTAAGGGCAGGATTCGTCTACCGCCTCCGAGCCTCTCTGCTGGCCTCGCTGCTCGCCGCTGGGGCAGGCTGCTGTGGACAGTCAGCAGAGCTGAGAGGGGCCACACGGCAGACGCTGCGCTCAGCACTAGGCTCGTGTTCCCTTCACAGGGATTACCGGGTCTCAGCCCACCTATTCTCCTGGGTGCCCAGGCCTCTTCTTCAGTCGGGTACTCCTGTTAAGCCCAAACTCACAGCCCTTACTCTTGCCCTCTCATCTGCCTTGTCAATAGCTAGTGGACATTCTGAGAAATGCCAAACTCTAATTCCAGATGAGCCCAACCGCCCAGCTCGGGCCCACACACACAAGACTGGCTGAGCACTGCTGGAGTCACATGACCTTGCAGGACGGTGTCAAGGGATGGCTGGGGGCCCGTGCGGCCCACGGCGCTCTCTGTACATCCTGCACACTCCTTCTCCACTCCTCGGAGAGGCAGCTCCCTACATTCCCCCTTCTCAAGCCAGCTTTCCTAACCCCATCCTCCCCCCAGCACAGTCGAGTATCGCACTTCAGTAGGCAATCCTAGAAACGTTTCCCTTATGCAAATTTCAAAGGCAAACTAGAAAAAAAAGTTATTAACCATAAAAGACAAATGGACTAATAAGATTCTTAACTTTTAAGAAATTTCATGCAAATTAGAAAAGAGCTCCTTCCAGGTTCTCCAACAGCAAATGGCCAAAGTAACAGACAATATACAAGATAGAAATTATAAATATCTGGAAAAAGACTTCTAATCAAAGAAATGTAAATAAAATTGGCCAAGATTAGAAAGTGATATACCTTTTATCAATAAAAATATCCTTCTTGTTTCATTTAAAAATAAATTTGTTCTACTGTTTAAAAAAAAAAAAAGTGATAATATCATTCTCACAGAGAATGAATTTTAATCCCTGAATCCACTTAGCGGGGGCCTGGGCCCACAGACTCTGGTCTGACCTGGAGCCCACGTGGAACACGATGCCCTCAGCTTGCACTGAGGGGCCCTCTCCACCGTATTTATTACGTGAACATCATTGACAGCCTTGACCCTCAGAAAGGGCCCAGGAGGGGGGTTTCTTCAGGCTTCGGCTCAGAAACTACCTTCCCCTGAGTCACGAGCCCCTGTGACTTCTTGGGAACTCGGGCTGTTTTCCCATTTGTGGAGGCTGCAGAAGCTCCCGCCAGACGTGTGACCCAACCCCCTGGTGACCGTCCAAGTCACCCTGGCGGGCGCTGCCACACACAACCCAACTCCCGACTCAACTGACCCGCCTGTCCCTGTGCTCCCTCGGCCCCAGTCCTGTCTGTCTGTTTGCTTTTTAAGCCTACAGTAAGTGTTCTTTACCTCAAATCTCTTGGAATAAGCACAGGAGGGCAGCTCTAATGATGGGGCTGTCAGCCCTCTGCTGTTCTCTGGACTGAGTGAGTCAGGCGGGATCTCCACTGTTCACATTTCGACACCACAGTGGCAGGGGGTGTCTGTGTGCTGGGCTGATGGCTTCTGGCTGTGCAAATTAGCTTCTTGAACAATTCCTAAATACCAGATTATTTTCAATTGCCTTAGTGAGTACCACATAATTCTTCCAAATTGTTCTTTAAAGAACACCATGTGGCAATTTTTTTTAAAGATAGAGCTACTATAAAATCAACAAATTTGACAAATTGTTCAAATTTCAGAAAGGCTTAAACACTTCAACTCAAGAAATAAAGGGACATATATATCTCTATACACACTATAGAGATAACACTCAGCTATATAAACCAAATGTATCCTGCAATGCGTACAATATATTTATTCCGTAATATTTTCCTGATGAAAAAGAAAACTTTAGAGAAGTTGCTAAATAAAACACGGGAAAAGAAAGCATATGAACTATGTTCTCTTTACTTTGGTAGAAGATAAATAAAAATTCTGAATTTATTCTTCAATGAAACTATCTTTCAATTCAGAGAGAAATCATTGTTTAAAGGGTTTAAAAAAAAAAAAAGAGGAGAAGAATGTTAAAAAATACTTATCTCAGCTGTAATTCCAGGTAACTGAGAAGTCAAACTAGGCTAACGTCCATTGAGGTTCTGCTTGGGTGTTCAAGTATTCGGAGAAACATCACAGATACGGTAGCAACGAGCCAAAGCAGAACTTAGAGATCCAGATTCTATCCTTTCTCTCTCCCTGTTCCCCCTCCCTTTCATAAGATCTTTCATAAGTTCTACCAGTCAGGACACAGCTGGCCACAGGTAAAGAAAAGTAACCTCAAATACTTTATGATAAAGTGGATTTATGGACTCATGCACATGCGAAGGGCAGGGTGAGATCTTCCGAGCCTCAGGATCAGTTCCATAAGGCTCTGGCTCTGTGACTGCAATTCCCCAAGCCTGTTCCTACACGAGCTGGCAGGGTCCTCACTGAGGGGTGGAGGTAGGCACATCCACCCTCCAATTACTGCAGTCTGACTGAGATAGTTTATGTCATGTGGCTGCCTCTGAACTCTAACTTCAGCCTGGGTGATGCGTCCACTGCTGAACAAATGACTGTGGCAAGAAGGACATGAGAGAGCCCCCTGGAGCTGAGGGTGGGCTCAATCCCAACCAAACTTTACTAGTTCTCTGCACAAGAGAAGGGAAAGGAGAAGAATTACAAATGTTTCCAAAGAGGTGTGGTGGAGACTGGCTGGCTGTTGAAAGCCAGTTCCTCTCCTTGCTGGGCACAAACAGGCATAGACGGATCATATTCCCCAGCCTCCAGGGCAGGGAGGTGTGGCCAATGGAACGGACAGACATGAACTATTTCCAGGTCTGGTCCCTCAAAACCTCTCACCCACAATCTTTCATGCTCTTTCCCCTTCTGCAAGCTGTCTGTGCAGACATGCAGGGTGATCTCAGGGAGCCGTGTGTTGAAGATGGCAGAGCCACAAGATGAATGAGCCTCAGTCTCAGAGCTGCCGCTTAGAGTAGAGTCCTCCACTAATTGGGAACACCTATTTTAAACTTTGGGCTTCCCTTGTGGCTCAGTGGTAAAGAATCCACTTGCAGTGAAGGATACATGGGTTTGATCCCTGGGTTGGAAAGATCCCCTGGAGAAGGAAATGGCAACCCACCCCAGTGTTCTTGCCTGGAAAATCCCATGGACAAAGGAGCCTAGTGGGCTATAGTCCATGGGGTTACAGAGTTGGACATGACTTAGTGACTAAACAACAACAATTTTAAACTTTATGTGACTGAGCAACTTCTTTGGAGGTTAAGACTTTTGTTTATTTGGGGGTTTGTTACATCAGCCTATCCTAATAGGTGAAGAAATTAAGGTCTGCAAGTTTGAATGACTTGCCCAAGATACACTTAACTGACAAACACAAAAACACAGGATATAATGATCCTGCCACAAGAATGCAAAAAGGGAAGAGAAGACAAGTGACACATATAAAAGCACCAGATAAAAAGAGAAGTGATCAGCAACACAGCATCTTTGAGGCACAATGCACAAGTAAGGAAGCAGGTCAACCGGGAAGCCCTTTCTATGTCCGAACTGGTAGAAATTTCCCCACAAGTCATCCATTTTTCTCTTACCGAACAGAATTACTGGAAAGTTTCTCTGGTAAGTGAGAATGCAAACTGCCTCTGAGTCACAACTAGGAACAATAACTCTCATTACACATAAAAGTGGGATTAATTCTCAAGCTGAAAAGCATTTGGGGACTTGGGCTGGATCCCAGTGTAGGGGAGGCTACTGTCTGTCTGACCAACACTCCTCTCTTCCTGTGAGAGCTGCTTCCATCCAACTTTCTACTTTGGTGAAAGCCGCTGCTCATCAGAGAAGCCACTGCTGGCCACCGGGCAGGCAGGTGTTCCAAGCTAGGCTCATCTTGGTTCCTCCTACGGACTCTTAAGTAGCGAGTCTAGCCTCTACTGGAAGAGACTCAGTCCCACTCCACTGACAAAGCTGTGAAATTTAAAGCCAGGAGCTAGCGGTGGGCACTGCTTCTTGCTAAGCAGAAAAAAGCAGCCCAAGACATGTATCCAGAGAAAAACATGATCTGAAAGGATGCATGCACCCCAGTGTTCACTGCAGCACTATTTACAAGAGCCAAGACACGGAAGCAACCTAAACGGATATTTACGGAAGGAGGGATAAAGAAGATATGGTAAATCTATACATGGACTATTACTCAGCTATTAAAAAGAATGTAATAAAGCCATTTGCAGCAACATGGATGGACCTAGAGAGTGTCATATTGAATGAAATAAGTCAGAGAAGGAGAAATATAGTATGACATCCCTTATATGTGGAATTAAAAAAGAAATGATACAATGAACTTACTTACAAAACAGAAAGAGACTCACAGGCTTAGAGAACAAACTAACTTTCCAGGAGGGAAGGACAGGGGAAAGGGCTAGTTAGGGAGTTTGGGATGGACATGTACTCACTGCTATATTTAAAATGGATAACCAGCGAGGACCTACTGTACAGCACAGAGAACTCTGCTCAGTGTTCTGTGGCAGCCTGGATGCGAGGGGAGTTTTGGGAAGAATGGATACACACAGGTGTATGGCTCAGTCCCTTGGCTGTTCACCTGAAACTGTCACAACATTGTTAATCGGCTCTACCGCAATACAAAATAAAAAATTAAAAAGAAAAAAAAAATCCTGACTAATATAATCAGCAAAACTGCCTCAAGAGATAAGACAAAAAAGTTCACAACACCTCACAGATCTCCTAAAGTAAAATGAAAAGTACAAAAGTATAGCAATGACAAGTGTGGACTCGGAAACCAGGGCACTGGGATTTAACCCAAGTGCTGCCAGCTCCCGGCCAGGAAACCTCAGGGAAAGTGCTTTAAACCTCCCATTTGCCTCGGTTTTCTTACTCCTACAGGGGAGCCTTTAGGATAACACCAAGCCTACTGGGTTTTCTTGAGGATTAAATGAGTTAATGCACATGAAGCACTTGGAACAACACCTGGGATGCAGTGAACAGTCAACATGGGCGTTACTGTTACGTTCCATCAACCTTAGCTGATGGCTGTTAGTGACCCCCAAGCAAGTCAAGGTGGATCAAGCCAGGTGAAAGCAGGCACCACACTGACCACAGAAGAAAACACGTCTGTCCCACACTACCCCACCGTCACAGCACACCATCAAATCCTGATGCTCTTTCCATCTGTAAGGAAGAGACAACTTCAGGTGCCCACTAAGGATAGCAACCACCTCAGGCTCTCCGGGAGGTGAGCAAGGACGCGCTGTATCAGACACCAGCATGCCCCTCTGTACCCCAGGGTATCTGTTCGCTCCGACCTCCTTCAATTCCCTGGGCCCCCAGGAGCCACAGTGAGACAGCGGGGTGGTGGTGGGGGGCGGGCAGCAGGGACACAAACGCAGCCCCAGACCTGCCCATGGGGACCTCATCCATCTTCTGAGCATGCGTGATCTTGACCATTTGAACCCTTCATTCCATCTTAGGCTTGTCTTCCCTTCCCCACAAGGGAATTTCACAAACACAAAAATTTGAGGGTACTTGTTCCAGACATAAGATGCTTCCTACGACAATCACCTACTTCCTTCATAGAGCTCTGCCTTTAAAGTTATTTTTGCTCTCTCTGCTGATTAAGTTGGGGAGAAATTCTCAGCAGAGTGCTTTTCTGGAAACTGCACAGTTTATTAAATCCCTGGAAGTATAAGGAAGAGCTTGAAGCGTTCGGTCTGTAAAGGCATGGGATGAAGCTAGAGGAGGCTGGGCATTGAGGTCATGGAAAGGAATGGGCAGTGGGCAGCAACAGAGGGTCTGAGGCAGGGAATGGCATGACCCCTCTGCACCTCCTCTGAACTTCTGCCTCCAGACATCTGCATGTGGGGCCTGCTTCTCTGGAAACTTGGAGACGTGGAGAAGGCTAAGAACACTGGCAGGGGGCAAAGCCCTCAGGACGCCCATCAAAAACCCCCGACTCCAAAGCAACCTGGTGGGGAAGAACAGGGGCCCAGCAAGAGTGTCAGGCCCACAGGGCTTTCTAGACCCCAGGCAGGTGTCAGGAGTGCTGCTGCAACCGGCCAGTGCCTGCCCATTGGAAGAGTAAGGTCAAAGCCCTCTAGCCCTGACCAGAGACCCCCTCCGGCCAGCCTACACGATTCTACTCCAGCAGAAACCGAGCATGGTAAGCAAGCTTTCACACTGTAGCAAAGCTAGTCATATAAACAAGTGACCCCAAACCAAAGCTGTGTGATAACCCGGGAGTACCCAGGAGATCCATTTGGGATCTGAGGCATAAATATCCTTGGCCTCTCAAAACAAACACAGGTTTTGGCACTGAAAACTGTTTTTTGGTTTACAGGCCAGCAAACCACGGCACCACTGTTTATTTTTCCATTATCTGTATATTCAGCAGCACCGAAAGGACTGTAACAGCTTCCTACTCTCCTAACCCACTGGTGAGAAAATGCAATTCTGATCCATAAGCAAACAGACACCAGAAAAGTCTGTCCCGTTTATGGTGCCTGACAAGTATCTCGCCACGCCTTCTCTCCAACACTTGTTTCATATGAGGACCTGGGGCTCACGGACAAGCGACGCAGCGTGTCCCAGCTGAGTGCCAACACCAGAACGCAGACCCACGTCTGATGCAAATTCCCTCTCCTCTTTGACTGTATCACGGCAAGAGGTATGTTCAGATTTCTGGACAAGCACTGGAGAATCAAGGGTTGGGAAGACACAAACAGAGGCAAGCCAGTTCCCTGGCATGTGTACCCTCAAGTGGGGGCTACGAGCACTCGTCTCGAGTTACTGCCACACCTACTGCAGACCCTGGTGCACAGGGAGCTCTACGTAAATGTGGCCTGAATGAAGCAAGACTTTGTTATGATCCAATACCTGGTGGTCCAATCAAGAATCAGGGACCATCATGCCAACTCACCAAACCAGAGTTCTTCGTGGAGATGGAAAGTTGAGGCGGAAATTCCTACACTGGGGAGAAATGAGACCAGAAGACCTCTAAAACACTTCCAAATCAGCCTCTGAAAACTAATCTCACTGTAGAGATCAGAGTCTCGTAGAAGTACTGACTGATTTTTTTGAGTATTAAAAATGAGTGTATGTTGGCTCATACTGTCACCTACCAGTTGTCCCCATAAGAGTGTTCTGAGCCTCTGATAACACTGCTCGACTCACTGCCAGGCTGACCAAACCTCATGCACACCTTCATCCCAGGCAAGGCTTCACTGCAGCTCACTTCACTTGGAATCTCTGGCTTTTAAAGACTATTTCTTAATGCTAGAATAACAAAAAGACATGACTTCAGCGCTTCGGGAAGAAAAAGAAACAAAACCTCCTGCTTTTACCTACAAATGTTAGGGCAGTAAAGAGAGCTGGTCAAGTATGTATTGAATGACTACATAAATACTGTAGGTTCCCTGCATGCCAACTCCAAGTCCAAACGTATGAGTTACAAGAGAATAAATACACAGGTATAAAGAGAATAAAGACACAGGTATCTGTAAAGCAACTATCCTTCAATTTAAAAATTAAAAGAGAGAGAGAGACAGATATCTGTACATGACATTAAAATGAATACAGAACCATTCCACAATAAGCAACTCCACTAACAATATCCAAATTCTGATACCCAAATGATATCAGAAATTCCAAGTGTTTGATTTCTTATTTGCTTTCGATACAATCAAACCGCTAGACGGAGAAGGCGATGGCACCCCACTCCAGTACTCTTGCCTGGAAAACCCCATGGATGGAGGAGCCTGGTGGGCTGCAGTCCATGGGGTCTCGAAGAGTCGGACACGACTGAACGACTTCACTTTCACTTTTCCCTTTCATGCACTGGAAAAGGAAATGGCAACCCACTCCAGTGTTCTTGCCTGGAGAATCTCAGGGACGGGGGAGCCTGGTGGGCTGCCGTCTATGGGGTCGCACAGAGTCAGACACGACTGAAGCGACTTAGCGGCAGCAGCAGCAGAGTACACTATGCCATTTCCTCCTCCATAAAATGGAAGCTTGGGAAGAGTAAAGTTAAACATCTCACTAAGTAATAAAATTCTAACAGAATGAAAGATTTCGATACGTAAATGTAATTTATCTGGCCAAGTTCATAAATAAAAATTTTACAAAAAATACAATGCTTTTTCATTACAGACTGCCCAAAAGGTCTTAAAACGTGCTGTACCAGAATTGTTTTTAAATCAAGACTCAAAAATAATAGATTCTCCATCTAAAAATAAACCCTAATAAAATGATTGCAGATATACATAAAAACTTAAGATGGACACGGCAGCACAGTACTGCCATGTAAATTATGTTCTGAATAACTTTTAATGACATGGGAAAATGCAGTGAGCTCTCTGTACCCACATGTAGAGAACCCACAGGTACACAGGGCCCACTGTACTATACTATTTTATACAAGGGACTAGAGCATCCATGGACTTTGGCAAACCACTGGGGTCCTGGAATCAATCTCCTGAAGATACCACAGATCTTTTAATAAAAAAAGATAAACAAGGATCGACTACAGTTTCAATTTATTATTAAATTTAAAAGTCAGGATATAAAACTGTACAAAGTACCTGCTTAAAATTTACATTTAAAAATTGATTCAATGGATACACACTACTATATACAAAATTATAAACAATGAGGACCTACTGCATAGCATAGGGAACTATATGCAATATCCCATAATACTCTATAATGGAAAAAAATTTGGAAAGGCTATATATATATATAGAACTGAATCACTTTGGTATACACCTGAAACACTGTAAATCAACTGTGTGTGTGTGTGTGTGTTAGTTGCTCAGTTGTGTCTGACTCTTTGCGACCCTGTGGACTGTACTGTAGACCACCAGACTCCTCTGTCCATGGAATTCTCCAGGCAAGAATACTGGAGTGGGTTGCCATTCCCTTCTCCAGGGGAGCCTCCCAACCCAGGGATCAAATCCAGTCTCCTGCATTGCAGGTAGATTCTTTACTGTCTGAGCCACCAGGGAAGATTAAATCAACTATACTTCAATTAAAAAAAAAAATAGCAAAAAACAATTTTTTTAATTTAAAATTTCCTACGCATGCATAAGAACAAAGAATGCAAGGAGTTACTAACATATTATATACAAATATCTTGAAGCATATTGTCTTAAAACAAAAGCAAATATCACAGCTCAGGGTGAAGAACGAGACATGTTGCTATTAACATCAGGATAAAACGAAGATGCACATTAACACCATTATTATTTAACAAAGTTCTGAAACTCCAAGCCAATAAGAAAACAAGAGATGAAGTATTACTTTTACAAAGGAAAACCCAAAACCATCAGTCAGCTAATAACATGAACATTTACCTCAAAAACCCAGGACACTATACAGTTAAAATTCATATATTTCACAACAACAACAAAAGACAATCAACTGAGAAACTACACGATTGTTTACTAAATTAGGTAACATCAATATATTTCATCTAATTGAAACGGTAGATTTAATGAAGATTCTGGCTACAACAGAATTATCCTATTAATAAAAAGGAATGAGACCCATATGAAAATATTTAAAGATAAATAATAAATTCATACTTATGACAGAAGAATCCTATAAAGCTACCGATTCTTCTCAAATTACAGTGGATTTAACTCCAATACAGGCTTCCCTGTTGGCTCAGACGGTAAAAGAGTCTGCCTATAATGCAGGAGACCTGGGTTCAACCCCTGGGTTAGGAAGATCCCCTGGAGAAGGGAATGGCAAACAATTCCAGTATTCTTGCATGGAAAACTCCATGGACAGAGGAGCCTGGTGGGCTACAATCCATGGTGTCGCAAAGAATCAGACATGACTGAGTGACTTGCACTCAC
Source organism: Bubalus bubalis (assembly GCF_019923935.1). NCBI lineage: Eukaryota > Metazoa > Chordata > Mammalia > Artiodactyla > Bovidae > Bubalus > Bubalus bubalis. Next base: position 47,400,659 of record NC_059176.1, read on the forward strand.
TAACTCCAATACAAACAAAATCTCCCCCAAATTTGAGAGTAGAACAAAATCATTCTAAAATTGATATGGAAGGATAGAGAAGAATGGGTTAAGGAAGCTTTCTTTAATGGGGCATAATGAGAAAAAGGATTAACCTTATCAGTTCAGCCGCTCAGTTGTGTCCGACTCTTTGCGACCCCATCAATCGCAGCACGCCAGGCCTCCCTGTCCATCACCAACTCCCAGAGTTCACTCAGACTCACATTCATCGAGTCAGTGATGCCATCCAGCCATCTCATCCTCTGTCGTCCTCTTCTCCTCTTGCCCCCAATCCCTCCAAGCATCAGAGTCTTTTCCAATGAGTCAACTCTCTGCATGAGGTGGCCAAAGTACTGGAGTTTCAGCTTTAGCATCATTCCTTCCAAGAAATCCCAGGGCTGATCTCCTTTAGGATGGACTGGTTGGATCTCCTTGCAGTCCAAGGGACTCTCAAGAGTCTTCTCCAACACCACAGTTCAAAAGCATCAGTTCTTCGGCGCTCAGCCTTCTTCTTCTTAACCTTATCAGACACTATTAAACATATAAAGCTATAAAAATGAAGTCAGTGCTGTAACAGGGCGAGTAAGGAGAGAAAATCAAAAACAGACAGTGCAAAGATATGATAAAGGTGAGAGTATAAATCAACTGTGAATAAAAATAATCATCCACATAAAAAGATGCTGGAATAATGACTATTTTGGAGAGTTATGTCCACCAGGCAAGCCCTAAAAGTAATATTTTAAAACCCAACACATTCATTACCATTTGAGGCACCAACTCCTTACTATTAAAACTGTTAAAGGGAAAAATCAAGCACTTATACCTTATACTTTTACTTATACCTTTCCAATAGGAACTGTATCTTATAGTAGTGATAGGCCTAACTGTTGAAGAAACTTCTGCTTTACAGAAGAACACTAACTACTTCATGGAAAAGTAAAATGAATTAGGAAACATCATTTCCTAATACTAGGGAGAACTGTTACTTTAGATAAGGATTATCAAGTGGTGCTATAAAGGAAGGGAGGCAGGGAGAAAGAGAAAGCTTAGGTGAACAGCTTATGGTAAATTGAACATTTGTAGGCACTTCCCTGGGGGTCCAGTGGTTAAGACTCCACACTTCGCCGAAGAGGGTGCAGGCTGACCCCTGGTTGGGGAACTAAAGTCACAAATGCCCTGGGGCACAGCCAAATCAATAGACAGATACACTTTAAACATACATACACATCTATATTATGCCAAGGGCCACAAGGTCACCTTCTAGTCATATGAAGAGAATCTAAAAGTTCTAGTGATCAGATGGTCATCACCCTAACCCAGCAGTCAATCTGAGCATCTGTAATGGTGGGCCAACAGGACATCGTGTATTTTCTGATGTGATTTGTGACTTGCCAATGATACAGCCTAACCCAAAACATCTAACTTTAATCCATGTTGGATGTGATTTCTAGTTTATAGGAAATACAGCAGATAGAGGGGAAAAGAAGGAACCAGTAAGATGAATCCAGAAGTCGGGACCAAGTAAGTGGTCAGGTCTCTTCAACAGCTCAGTGTAATATAAAAGGTGGGGATGGGCAGGCTAGTTTAAAAGCAAGGTAAGGGTCATGACAAGCAGATGCAATGCAGGAGACATTTCTGGGATCACCGGGGATATTGGTATGGTATGATACAGCTATTAGATAAAACAAATTACTGAAATGGAAATACACAGATTACTGGCTGCAAAAAGTCTATTGCCAAACAGTATGTACTTATGGTGGTTCCTCAAAAAATTAGAAACAGAATTACTGTATGACCCATCAAGTTCACACCCCAAAAGAATTGAAAGCAGGAATTCATAGATATGTATACCCATGTCTGTATGCAGCATTATTCACAATAACCCAGAGGCAGAAGCAATCCAAGTGTTCATCAATAGACGAACGGATAAACTAAATGTGGTGTGTGCATACAATGGGATATTATTCAGCCCTAGAAATGAAATTCTGATACATGTTACAACATGGATGAACCCTGAAGACACTGTATTATGTGAAATCAGCCAGTGACAAAGTATGTGCTCTATGGTTCCACTTACATGAGGGACCTAGGGTAGTCCAAAGGGAATGGTGGTTGCCAGAGGCTGGGGAGGAGGAAATGAGTTTAACGTCTAAAGTTTTAGCTTTGGAAGATCAAAGGGTTCTAGAGGTTGACAGTGGTGGAGACTGTAGAAAAATGTGAATGTACTTAATGCCACTCAATTGTGCACTTAAAAGTGATTAAACTGGTAAATGTTATGTATACTTTATAATTTTTTAAAAACCATTATGTACTGTATAATCTAATTTCAGTGGAAAAATGTAATTATATACAAAGATAGATGGGGGAGGACAGGGAGACAGGGGAGGGAGAGAAAGAGGAGATGGAGGGGGAGATAAAGAATCTGGAAGGACATGTACTAACATGTTATAATAAATGATCTCTAGCTGTGGAGGCACTAGCTAATTTTCCATACTCTGTATATTGCCTCTGTAGAAAGATAGGATGTTGTATAAAGCAAATAGGAAAAAACATAAAAGGAAGAGTATAGATTTGATTTCACAAAAATATAAAATGTTTACAATTTTAAAAATAAAATATTCAGTAAAGAGAAAAAGACTAGAGAAAAAGATATGCAATAAGCATGAGCGATCAAAACTTAATTCCCAAACACATTAGAAAGCTCTTATAAAATTTTTTAAATTCTAAAACCCAGAGAAATAGGCAACAGACACAAATTCAGTGAAGGCAAAGTTCAAGTGTTCAAAACACACTTGGAAAAGAAAAAGGTAACCATAAATGAAATAAATTATAATTAAAATACCAATACAAAATATCACTCTCCCACAATCGGATTGTTGAAAGCCTAAGAAGTACTATCATATACTCCTGTGATATTAAAATTTGATCACATCTTTCTGGAGGGCAATTTAACAACGTGGATCATGAGCCTTTAAAAGTTAACAGTCATGGGACTTCCTGGTGTGCAATAGGTAAGAATCCGCCTGCCAATGCAGGGGACACGGGTTCCATCCCTGATCCAGCAAGACTGCACACGTCTCAGGGCAGCTATGCCCGTGTGCCACAAACGCTGAGCCCACGCGCCTGGAGCCTGTGCTTGCAGCGAGAGAAGCCTCCTCAACGAGAGGCCCACACACCACAGCGAACAGCAGCCCTGGCTCCCAGCAACTAGGGAAGCACGGCGCAGCAACAAAGACCCAAACAAAAAAGTTAACAGTCACAGTACTATGAATCACTCATACATGAAACAGATGAATCTCAAAAACATAATGCTAAGTGAAAGAAATATTATATAAAAGATTGTATACTACATACTTCCACTTATTGTGAAACTCTTAAACAGACAAAGCTCACCTGTGGTGGGGAAAAAAATGAAAAGGTGGTTGCAAGGATGGCAGGAAAAGAGCCTGGGAAGGAGCAAGAGTGAACTTTCTGGAAAGACAATATTCTAACCTTGACAGAGGTTTGACTTACACAGATAAATGTATGCATCTGTCAAAACTCAGCAAATGCACAATAAATGTTTATGCATTTGACTGCATATAAATTTTATCTCAAAAGAAAAATCTAAATACTGGACTAATTAATGATATACACACTGCAATATTTTAGGCAAAGTCTGCTGCTGCTGCTGCTGCTGCTGCTAAGTCACTTCAGTCGTGTCCAACTCTGTGCGACCCCATAGACGGCAGCCCACCAGGCTCCCCCGTCCCTGAGATTCTCCAGGCAAGAACATTGGAGTGGGGTGCCATTTCCTCCTCCATAGGCAAAGTACAGATGTCTGCAATTACTTTAAAATGCATCAAAGGAAAAGGAGGTAGAGACGACAGAGACCGACACACACTTGTCTCCTGCTTTCTGTGGGCACTGCTTTCAAGACTCCCTCAGATACCAAGTCCATGGATGCAAAAGTCCCTTATATGAGAGGCACCGAAGTTACACACAACCTAAGTACAGCCTTCTGTATGCTTGTACTTTGAATGGCTTCTAGGTTACTTATACTACCTAATACTATGTAAATGTTACATAAATTGCTGGAAACACAATGTAAAGGATATGTAAATCGTTACCACAAGGCAAATTCAAGTTTTGCTTTTTGGAACTTTCTGGATTTCCCCTATCACCCCCTCTCACACCCTCATTGGTTGAATCCCCAGAGGTAGAACCCATGGAAACAGATGGATGAGCATATATGATAAAGTACAGTAAAGAACATATATGATGCAACATATATGCAAGCAGAGTAAAATGCTACCATAAAATACAGGAGTTTGGGGTATACAAGTGCTCACTGTAAAATTCCTTCAAGAATTTTGAGATATTGTCTAATGAAATGTTAGAAATATTAGAAATACTAAATAAACGTCAACAGCCACAAGGCAGTCCTCTGGAGTGCTGGAATATTCCCTCCTGATCTGGGTGGTCATTACATGTAGCATATATGGGTACAGTTCAATCAAGCCATACTCTTTAAGATTCTATATACTTTGCTAACTGCATTTATACGTCAAAAAATGTTTAAATAAACAGCATTCAGAATAGGACTTTAAAGCATATGTAATTAATATACTCAAAAAGATAACAGAGTATGCTCTAACCAAAAAAGAAAGAAAACCATGAATTAGCAGTTATAAAAAGCACACACCATAAATCTTGAACACAGAAACTGCACCATTTAAAAACTCAATGGGCTAGATAGCTGAGTAGACCCTGAGGAATGACTCAGTGAGCTAAGAGAGTTCAAAAACCTTTACAGATGCCAGCACAGAAATGGGGAAGTACAAGTAGTAAAGAAATACAGCACAAAGATGTGCCTAACTCCCATCGTGGGAGCAAGCTGCAGAAGGGAAGTGAGGAAATGGAAGAGCGACAATTCAAAGAATAACAGCTAAATGTTTCCTAGAACTAATAAAGAACAAATAAAGAATAAAACTATAAAGAAATATTTTAATTAATCTACATGAATGCAAGGAAACACCACCAATTTACGTGTTATCTATCTCCTGATTATGCAATTCAAGTGATCCATGTCCTTTTTCAAGTTTTCTAAGAAGAATATTACTTTTGTAATGAGAAAAATAAAAGCTTACTTTTCTTGTTTTGGTTTGTGGGGTTTTTTGTTTTCTATTTCACTTTTAATTGGAGGGTAACTGCTTTACAACATTGTGTTGGTTTCTGCCGTACAACACTGTCAGTCAGCTCTAAGTATACACACGTCCTCGCCCTCCTGAGCCTCCCTCCCACCCCTCCATGTCACACAGCACTGGGTTGAGCTCCCTGCGTTATAGAGTAACTTCCTATTAGCTATCTATTTTACATATGGTAATATATATGTAAACACTTATGAAATAAATCCAGAACCAAGAGACAAGAAAGGTTTTTCTAAAAACTCCCCAGCCTCTCTTTCCTCTGGCTTCTACCCTGGGCTATTACAGTGAACCTGCTGCTGAAAGAAATTACCACGACCTTGGGCAAGTCATTTGATCTCTTTAAAGTTCTGCTTCTTTTAGGTCTTCAACAGGGAAAATAACACTGTCCTTTCTACTTCACAGGAGTTTAGAGAACATCAAATGAGATAATGGATAAAAACTGCACTCAGTATAATCTGATTTCTCTTCAGATCAAATAAATCTTTCCCCTTTTAATGAAGATTTCCATGGAGAGAAACAATTCTGAGACTCACAGTCCAAGAGAACAAACTTCTTGTTACCAAAGGGGAAAGACGGGATCCCGGGATAAATCAGGAGTTTGGGATTAGCAGATACAAACTACTACATTTAAAATAAACAAGGTCCTATTACTGTATAGCACAGGGAACTATATCCACTAACTTGTAATAAACTACAATGAAAAAGGATATATATAAACTTATTCACTTTGCTGTACCCCAGAAACTAATACAGTGGAAAGCAACACAAAGTGCAAACCAACACAACAGTGCAAACCAACTATATTTCAATTTTTAAAAAACAGCAGCCAGTCACCTGGACAGCACAATACAAAGGGAGGCAGACCATCAGTCCTGAGCCACAGACCCCGTCTGCACCGCCCCTCACCCCTCACCCCCTGAACCCACTCCACTCCCCAGCAGGCCGCGGGCCTTGCCTCCCTTCCCAGAGCACTGCACTGCGCCCGGCCACACCTTGTGCCTGGCCCAGCACCACAGCCCCGAGGCACGCCCCACCTCCAGCGTCAGTGCATCTTCCTCCTAAAACTTGATAGAATATATTCATCCTGCAACCACAGTGTTGAAAATGAAAATGCTGAGGTTCAGAGGATGGACTCCATACGCCTCAACCTGGCTTTCAAGCCTCCCCTCCTGCCCCCAGTCAACTCCTCACTGCCTGTGGAACAGCCAACTCTCTACCCACCCAAGTCCTCGGGTCTTCTGAGCCGAGCCCCGAGCAGGCCAAGCCCCTCCCGCCTTCCGCCCTCTGCACCGATGATGGGTCCAGACCAAGATCCTGCCTGTTCCCTGAACACCCACTCCACCCCTCAGGCGCCACCCTCACTTCCAGGTCAGAGGCCCCACCTTTCCAGGGAAGACTACTACTGTCCTGAGGGCAGGGCCTCCTGCTTGGCTCCAGATCTTCAGTAGGAGGCACTCAAATCAACCTGCCAATCATTTCAGTCTGTAAAATAAACTTTCTCTAACTGAATTTTATAGTAATTATTTCTCTGGGTTTTCTTTATAGTTTTAATATCTATATGCATGTGCATATCACATACATTCCTACATAATATACTGCTTAGCTATTAATCTTTAAAAGGGTCACACTTTACAAATTCTTCTCTAAGTTTTCTTTCAACATTGTTTTGAGACTGATCTATGTTGACACCGGTAGCTATAAGCTATAAGCCATTCATTTTTTTGCTTGTTTTCCCTGAACTTTGAACTTTCTCTTTTGTATTAGGGTGTAGCCAATTAACAATGTGATAGTTTCAGGTGAACAGCAAAGGGACTCAGCCACACACATGAATCCATTCTCCCCCAATCCCCACTGCCATCCAGGCTGGCACATAACATTGAGTTCCATGTTAAGCCATTCATTTTCAAAGCTGAAAAGCATTCTTTTGCACAGTACTTATTCATCCATTATGTTGCTGAGGGATACTTGTGTTTTATCAAAAAGGTTGCTCTTATCAATAAAAGCAATGCACCTATGAACATTCTTATCCATATCTCAGCACACATGTATTTCTAGGGTTAAAACTGCCAGGTCACAGGGTCACATGTTTAGCTCTCCTTGGTAATGACAATGGTTTTCCAAGCAGTTGAACTGATTTACACTTTTACTTACACTGTTGAAGAATTCCTCAAAAATACTGTCAGGCTTTTAGAAGACATGGAAGCAACCTAAACATCCACCAACTGAGGGATGGATAAACAAGATGTGGTACATAAATACAATGGAGTTTTACTCAGCCAATAAAAAAAAATGGAATAATGCTATTTGCACCAATATGGATTGGATCTAGAGACTGTCATACTGAGCGAAATAAGTCAGACAGTGAAGGAGAAATATCGTATGACATCCCTTACATGTATAATCTAAAAAGAAATGATACAAATAAACTTTAAAAACAGAAAGAGACCTCCAGACTTGGAGAACAAACTTATGGTTGCGGGGGTGGAGGGAGGCATGGGAGGCATGGGGGGCAGGGTTAACTGGGGAGTTTTGGACAGACACACCGATGGGTTTGAAATGGACAGCCAACAAGGACCTGTTGTATAGCACGTGGAACTCTACTCAGTGTTGAGTGGCGGCCTGGACGGGAGGGAGATCTGAGGGAGACTGGATATATGTGTATGTATAGCTGGGTCACTCCACTGTTCACTTGAAACTGTCACAACACTGTTAATCAGCTATACCTCAGTACAAAATAAAAAGTTAAAATACTATAAGGCTTTTAAACATTTGCCCATTTGGTGGGTATAAAATATTATTTCATTGTGGTTTTAATTTGCATTTCTCCAATGAGGCTGACATTTTTCACACATTTATTGGCCATTTGGTTTCCTCTTTAATGAGCTCCTTGTCCAAGTCTTTGCTTATTTTTCAATTAAACTTTTTCTTATCTATTGTAGGAGTTCTATATATATTCTGAATACTAATCCTTCATTGGTATTAGGTGTTGCAAATATCATCTTTCAGTTTATGGTTTCCTTCCTTTTCACTCTCTTTTGTTGAGAAGTTCTTTATTTTAACCTACTTGAATTTATCACCCTTTTCCTTCCTGGTAAATGCTTTGCATAACTTATTTAGCGCAAACAGGAGACTGTTTCTCATTTGGGCTTCCCTGGTGGCTCAAAGGTAAAGAATCCACCTGCCAATGCAGGAAGCATTGGGTTCAATCCCTGGGACAGTTAGATCCCTTGGAGAAGGAAATGGCAACCTACTCTAGTATTCTTGCCCAAGAAATCCTATGGACAGAGGAGACTGGCGGGCTACAATCCATGGGGTGGCCAGAGTTGGAGGTGACTTAGCGACTGAACAACAGAACCCAGAGACCATGATGACACATTTATATTTCCTTTTAATACACTGTTAAAATGAAAACTTCAAAAAAGGAAGTTATATAAACAATTAACACATGAAAACATTCACAAAATGATTAGCCATCAAGGAAATGAAAATCAAAACCACAAGGACATATCACTATACACCCACCAGAATGGCTAAAATTAAGACTGATAACACCAAACTGGGGCAAGGATGTAGAACAACCAAACTTTCATTATACACTGTTAGCGGGAAGGTGAAACTGGGGAACCCTGAAGAAAGGTCAAGCAGTTTCTTAGAAAGCTAAACATAATAGATAATAGCTATCCTATGACCCAGCAATTCCACTTCTTGACATTAACCCAAGAAAGATGAAAGTACATGCCCACGTAGTAATTTATACCAAAATATTCATAGCCGCTGTACTCTTAATAGCCGAAAATGGAATGCAGGCCTAGCATCCACTGACAAGAGAATGAGTACGTGAACTGTGATCTAGTCACACAACAGAGTACAACTCAGCAAGAAGGAGCCACCTACTGACCCATGTGACACAGATGAGTCTCAAAAATACTACGCTGAAGCCTTAGACAAAAGAATACATTCAAGGTTCTATCTCTATGAAGCCTAGAATAGGCAAAAATACTTTATAATGGAAAAAAATATAAGAACTGTGGTTGCTGATGGGTAGGGTTAGGAATGGAGAAGGAGCACAGAGAACTTTCTGGGGTGACAGTAATATTCTGTATCCTGACAGAGATTCTGCATTACATAAGCATACACATTTGTCAAAAAAAAAGAGACAAATTTTGAATTCTAGGTGATATACATAGTGAAGTGTTTAGGAGTTAAGTATATTGATGTATGCAACTTACTTGGAAATGGCTCCAAAAATCAAACAGATTTCTGGGTGGATAGAGAATGATAAAGCAAACAAAGGCAGGTGTTACCTACAGAATCTTGGTGGTGGGTACACATGTGAGAATTCTTTCAACTTTGCTGTATGTTTGAAATTTTTCAAACTAATAAAATATTAGGGGAAAGATAAAAATGTATTTTTAAAAGGAAGGATTTGCTTTAAAAAATAAGCAGATAGAGTGTTTCCCTGGCAGTCCAGTCCACACTGCCAATGTAGGCGGCTTGGGTTCAACCCCTGGTCGGGGAACTAAGATCTCCCACGTTGTCCGGCACAGTCAAAAAAAAAAAAAATTAAATATAAGCAAATATATTTAAGCAAAGTTAGTCCTTGAGAAAGGTAACTGAAAGAGAAAGATCAATCCTTACATGTACTGGTGCTTTGGAATTAACAAAACATATGCACACAGACTATTTTAAATGATCTTCACCAAAATCCAGGTATTCTAGTCTCATTTTATGCTTGAGAAAATGTGGGTCAGAACTTGCTAAATATCACACAGCTGGTACCTCATGGTGCTGGCTTTAAAAACACACACCTGTGGCTCCTCCACTTCTATTCTTTCCAACACACCTCACTTGGGAGCTGCTGTAAACCTCAAACATGTGAAGACCATGTGGAAACTGTCCATGGGCCTCCAGCCCTTCGCTCGTCCCAGGAGCAAAGGACAAGGCTGAAGCGGTGCTGCACTGACGAGCGGGACGCGACAGGGAGATGCGTGCCGGCGGGCAATGAGCGCCGTCTTAACTGAACCTGAATTTTCAACCCACGCAGAGTAAAAGCTGACCATCCCCGCTCTGTCCATGGGGTTCTCCAGGCAAGAATACTGGAGTGGGTTGCCATGCCCTTCTCCAGGGATCTTCCCGACCCAGAGACTGAACCCGGGTCTGCTGCATTGCAGGCAGACTCTTTACTGTCTTAGCCACCAGGGAAGTCCTGGTGTTCTTTGAGCCCATCCAGAAAGTGTGGGGAAAGCTGAGCTTGCCTTTCCGTCTACGCGGATGAGGCCTGTAGCAAAGAAACTCCAGCACAAGACTTGTCAAAACAGCTCTCTCACAAGATAGTCCAGCACTCATCTTATAGAGCAGAACAGAAGCAGAGCAGAGGGACAGGACCCAGGCACGTTTGCTCAACCCTGACACGGCCAACATGAGAGGCAAAAGCTTTACTGATCTCCCTGCGGGTTAATCACTGGCTTCAGGGTATTTTGGCTTTTTGTTAAAGCATAACACACCCCAATAATTTCTGTTAAATTTAAACAGGTGAGATAGATCCATGGAATAGAAATAAAAGCCCTTTCAGCCTTAGAGACGGGTGTATTTATCCAAACACCTACTCAGTGCGCCAAACGCTTTGGGAACTGTACTGAAACCAGTGCATAGCCCCTGCCCTCCAGAGGCCTATCATCAAGCAGCAGGCTTGGGAGAGAAATCTGAGCCCACGAGAGCTATAGGAGAGGTGGCAAGAGCAGAGGAGAGTGCAAGTGCAACCGAGGGCTCAAGACAGGATGTGTACGTGTGGAACTGGGGGCAGAAGAAGGGGTGAGGGGTTGCCCTCCAGGCTGGCTCCTACGGAGGTCCTAACTAAGGAAGGCTACCTGCAGCCTGAGCAGGAAAGGGAGGAGAAAGCAGCCCCGAGGGATGCCTGCCGACTGATTATAGAGAGTTAAGAGGGGAGATTAGAGGCATTACCTGGGACAGGGCCAAATACAGCTGCAACTTCCACAGACATGAGAACCTAAGCTAGGACTGGATCTCCCCAGTAAATAAAGACTTGAAATTTTAATAACAGATTCAGGATGCCTGCTTAAAGCCCAGGTGGACCCACGATGCTCATAGCTGAGTGGGAGGCCAGAGAATGGTGGATATAACACTGGGACAGGTGGTTGGTTATCAGAGCAACCAGCCAGGAGATAAGCACCAGGAACAATGGATTTGCATCCCTGCTTAACTGTTTGGCCCTGGGTGAGTTTCTAACCTCTGGTACCTTATCTGCAGAAAGGAAATGACACCACCCACCTCAGAGGGCTGAAGAGAGATAAGGTCCGCAAGGCATCCAGCAAAGTGCCTACAACACAGGAGGCATTGAGGAAAGCCAAGTGCAACTCGGACGAAGAGCTTGCACTCCAGAACCTCAGAGTCCGAGGCCTCCTACCACTGACCCCTGTGCACGGAGAAACCAGGCGGGAGCCACCAACGGTGGACACACCCAAGGGCTTACCCATGTGCCAGTCAACTTCTCCCTCTGTTCTCTGATTTCTTTTTAATTTTTAAAAATACTCTGTCCTTTAAGGCATTTTAGGTAATTCTGAGATGACTGCCTCACCCCATGGCCTAACATCCCGAACCATCCCCTATGGAAGAACCCAATCCAAACAGACAAGCAGTCCAAGGGGTCACCATCATCACAAGACACTTGACAGGGAACGTTTGTGCCAGAAGGGACCGAACACTCACTTCAGCAAGAAGACGGTCAAGGCCGGCCGAGGGTAGGTCTGAGCTGACAGAGCTGTGACCTTCATCACATCACGCTTTTACAGTCATGGTGGTAATGACATTAAGCACTAAAAAAAAAAGTGTATAATACAAAGTATTTTATGTATATAATAGGCATTCAAGAAAATTTAAAAAGCAGTTATCTTTATAGCTAGGCTTAGCGAGATAATGAGATTCTATACACCAAAAGGCATAAGAACACAAGGGATTAGAGAACTCAGAGCCCATGAGCTCAAGATAAAATTCTAGTCACTTACTTCAGGAACAGAAAGTTGGGTCCCATTTTCTCAACTACGCTTTTACAGGCAAACTTTCAGTAATTTATATAATCTATAATTCAAGGGTCAATGACCTAACTTGGGGGGGGTGCAGGGAGAGTGGTCACTCAGGTCACACAAAAAGAAAACTTCACTTTATTTTAGGGAAATATAAGAGTTGGATTAATCCACTCTATATATTAACAGCAGACAACAAATTTTACTCCAGAGCTAGGAAACACTAAGAAACCAGCAAATGTTGATGGCCTAGGATGATTCATGTCACCAATTTTATGGAGGATGGTGGGCTAGCGGGGAAAAGGAGGGGGAAAAGACTGGGAAGAAGGAGAAGGTGGTGAAAAATTAGAGAAAACTAGGTGGAGGGAAAGAAAATGACACAGCAAATACTAGAGAAGGACAAACGGCGAGTCAGCCTGAGAGCTGACGGCAGTAACCCCTGGTCAGAGGTCAGCGTTGGCCGCGCTGTTACCGGTCACCTCTGTGTACTGCCCACCCGGCCGCACTAATCCTTAAGTCTTCACGGGGAAATCTGGGCTCACCAGAGCAAAGATGGATTATTTCCTGGGTACAAAAGCGCTGAAAGAGGAATACCAGACACTTGCAAAAACTCAAGTCTAAATTCTACAGCCTTCACTCTAGTTAAAACTGGCTTCTATTTCTCCTTTACTAGGACTGGCTGGATTTTCCATTTCTAACAGCCTAGTTCACACAATTCTCCAATTCAACCAATGTCTGTGGAAGGCCTACTGTCTGGGGAGGGAGAGGAGGGGGGCGGGCAGTGGGGCGGACACAGCAGAACGAAACAGAGGGGCTGCCCCTTCACAGGGCTGATGAGTGACACAGGGGGAGGGCAGACCCACCTTTAGTTGTTCCCTGCGTGTCTCCAGAAAGGAGGGGGGGGGGGGTGCAGAAGGTCTCCTTGGACACTCCCGCCCCCACACTCAGATCTTTCAAGGGCAACTCAGAGTCCTAGCCAAGGAGAAGGAAAACGGAGTAAATCTAAAGACTGACAAGAAAATATTAAATGTTACAGTTAAAGTGCACCCTGATTCAAAACAAAACAAAACTGTAAGTGTTCAAACTGAACACAGCATTCATTATCTGTAACCACAGAGACTATAACTCCTGAAATGAATAAACAGCCAGCGTATTTTTAGTAATACTTAAATGAGTTCATAAAGATGAGCCAACCTCCTGTATTACAAGATCCTGAAGTACCTTTGGAATCATTAAGAAGCAAATTATATTTATTGAGTTGTACTGTTCAGTATATTTCTTGCACTTTGAATACTGGTTATCTCATGTTAGGAATCACGACTTAACATGTGGCCTGCCTAAGATACACCGCAACAAATGGGCTCCATAATCAAACACGCTTGGGAAGTGTTGCACATTCTAAACACGGCTTGGAGGTTCACAATGTGTTTTAGGAAATTAAGTTTTCGACAAATCCTGTATTAAAGAAATCTGACCAATTTAGCCTGAGCCAGTATTTCCCTAACTTGACCACAGACCCTTTATTCATTTAATACTTATTAATGGTCCACAAATTGCTTCATGGAACACACGTGGGATACGCTACAGGTGCAGGGGATGCACTGCTTAATTAATCTGAAAATGCAATTGATTATCAATCTCCCAAGCATTCTGATGAACTGATGTTTACTACATGGTATAGAAATACAAAAACTTCCCCAGTGAATTTCTGACTGGAATTCACTCAATAAGCTGACTTACTATATTTTAATAAGAAGTTATTTTTTAATGAGCTAAAATTGGATCTTTGTATGTTTATATAAGGGAATTTAAGTTCATTGTGTAATAATTTGACTTTGCTAAATTGCTGAAAGCTTATCTTCTCTAAACATGGGTTTTTAAATTTCCAGAACATACTGAGTATCTTAATTTCAGAAGATTCATTCCCTTAAAGGGAAAAATAGTGAATTAAAAATATGCTGATATTTACCTCTGCCTGTCACTTGACAGGGCGCGACCTGGCGACTAAACCACCACCATCACTTGATCTGGGCTCCCTGGTGGCTCACTAGACAGGCCTAATCACAAACATCTGTAACTGAGATGTGGCATCAACATGCTGGAGTTCATGAATAACAAGCATGGGACTATTGATTCTGTGGCTGTGGTGTTATTTATAATTTGGCTCCTCCTCTTGAAAAACTAACCTTAAATCCTGCACCAGAGGTTTTACAGAATCCAATTCCAGTGACTGAAAAAGTTTCATCATTCTGTTAATAACAAAAATCAAACTCAACATTTATTTAGCACCTATTATATGCATGCCACTGGATTAAGCACTGTAATGATGAATGTATTTTTCCGGGTCCCCACTCAAGACAATGGTCTGACAAGACTCTTAGAAACTCAGGGGTTCTGACAATGTGGGTGGCAGAGAGCAAACTGCTGCACTGGAGATGCTTACAAGACACCTGGGTGAATTTAGGACATCCACAACTGCCCCCAATAGGCCAATAAGGCACAAGACTTCTTGAAAAACTACTGGTGTTAACTAAAACCTTACTATTACTTAATGCAAGATAACCAATATCAGATCTGGGTCAAAAACTTGAAAGCAGTTAAAGCTTCGCTATTCAACTTCACCTGTGTAACACTTTAAAAAAAAGAAAAAGCCAATTAGATAGCTTAACCCACAAGCATTACAAAGGTATTAAGTGCAGCTTAGGTAAGTAGTTCAAAACTATCACAGGGTTCTTCAATGACTCTAGGACTCCCAAATCGGATGAACAGAGTGAACCTGAATTTTCAGAGAGTGTATGAGAGGGGACGAGTGTTGCATCTACGTTATGCAACACTGAAAAAGACTTTTCACTTTCATGTAGAAAAGGAATGATGACTACTGGAAATTTAAGAGAGAAAATGAACCAATTTCTAACCCTCTAACTGGAAGATCTAGCAGTAAGCAAGAAAATCAAGACAATTCTACAAATTACTCTTCAAACACAGCAGCAAAGAGACTGATGAGCCTCAACAATCTATATAGCCGTGCATACAGGAATATTTCCCCCTAGATTAATACATAAACAAAAGCATGAATTCCAGCTCTAAAATTTCAAATCAGAGAACCAGAAAGCATCTGCAGTCTGTCTTCGTGAACTTTTTTTCCTTTTTTAAAAAAGGAAAAACACCTTTCCTTTAGAAAACCTTAACAAAGACGAAGCCCAGAAACTTTGGCAAAACACAGTCAAGGCAACAGGCGCTGGAGAAGACACGCAATTTTAAAAAGTTACCAAATGTCCCAGTAAGACTGGTTGATAAATTAACTTCGTTCTGCTGAATGCTTCAAAAACTGCGTTTCTGATAGTATTTTCTAATTACACAGGCTTTAAGAACAACATGTATGCTAATAAACGGGGACCTCAAATACATGTGCAATGAAGCAAAGCTGATATTCCAGATTACATTTTAAATAGTCCAAAGAAAATGGAAAACTGCAACTGCAGGCTTGCGCAAAGCCCAAACCGGGAAAACACAACTGGGCGGCAGGTCCAGTACCCTGGCTTCGCAGGCTGGCCGCCCTTCCCTTCCACCGGGAGAACCAGAAGAACAAAGTTCACACTGACTGAACGTTCAGGGTCGCGCCAGAAAATCCGGGGCGGGGGACGTCTCCGCACCCGCTGTCCGGTAGGGAATGGATTCAAGCGCCTCAGTCAAGTTCACGGCGGTCCCTCGCCCAAGACGGCACGACAGACGTGCCCCGGGAACCGACGCCGCGGTTCAGGGAGCGTCCTCCTCACAACTCGGCTAAGCGGGGCCCCCAGGACCGGGGTCGGTCCTCCTCCCGGCGCCGCCCCAGCCAGGACAGTCCGCGGGCATCCGTCAAAGCCGAGCGAGAGGGCACCGCGGCCGAGGACGGAGCCCCGCCCGGCCCTGCGGGAAGGCTGCCGCCCCGCGGGGCCCGAGTTTCACCGCGGACCGCAGTCCCGGAGCCGCCCGCCCGCCCGGCGCCCCTTTACCTTGCTGCCGTTGCCTCCGCGAGGCTCGGACTCTGCGAGGCTGGAACCGGGGGCCCGGGTCGAAGCGGCCGTCTTCTGGCCGGGTGGGAGGCTCGGCCCGCCGGGCGGGAGCGGCGCCGCCGCGGGGCCCGGCACGTCCTCGGCCTCCTTGCCGCCGGGGTACACCCCACGGCTCTCGGAAATGTGGATGCTCGGGGCGCAGCCCATGCTGGCGGCAGCGCCGCGGACACGCTGGCGGGCAGCCGCGATCCGGTCAGTAAACGGCCCGCCCGGCGCCTCGGGGCCGCCGCGTGCGCCGTGTCATCTCCGCCTGGGCGGGCGGCGGCGGCGAGCGCGGGTCTCCCGTCAGGAAGTGCGGCCGCCCCTTTTATCGCGGTGCGGGCGCGGCGGCGGCGGAGGCGGCTGCGGCTGCGGCGGCGGGGAGGGGGCGGTGGGGCGGGCAGCGCACCGCGGCCGCCCCTCCGAACATGCCCTTCCAGAGGAGGGAGCCGCCGGCCGTCTTCCCTCACATCGCCGCGCTCGCCTCGGCCGCGCCGCGCTTCCGGGGAATTTCGGGGGAGGAGATTTGCGCTCTCCCGGCCCGAGAGCCGACAAGTCCCCGCCGCGCGAGCGACGCCGCCCTCGCCGTGAGGCGGCGCGACCCCCCGGGGGAGGTGCGCTCCCGGCTACGCCCGCTCCGGCTCCGGAGGCGCTGTGGCCGGCGCGTCCAGAGGCCCCGGGCTCTCACGTCGCTCCGCCGGCCGCCCCACGGATAAATGCCCTTGGTCCGAGGGCTGGTGGCGGAGAAACCTAGACTAGATCTCTGGCGGTTGAGCGGTGCGGGCCCGAAGAATCCCGTCGGGACAGCAAGGCCGCGTCCACCCCGAGAGGGACGGAGGGACGCGGACCTGAGGCCGCGCCGTCGAGAAGCGCTGAAACGGCGGCGCTCGCCCAGGAGCTGCGGGCGGCGCGGCTCCAGCTCCGTATTCCGGGCCGGGTCTTGCCGGCAGCACGCCGCGCCCAGCCCCCAGCGGTGACCTCCAGCGGGTGCTGGCGTCAATGCAAAGCAGCTGGGGTGCCCGCCACCGCCTCCCGGCTCCGCCCGCCACGGAGCATGCGCGGCCACGACGGGAGGGGCGCGCGGCCAGGCTGCCGGAGGGAAAACGACTTACCCATGGCCGCATGTGGTCACCCCCGAGCCAGTGGTCTTGATCTCCGGCCTGTGGCCACTAAAACCCATACCGCAGGGTTCGAATCCCGGCTTCGGAACTTAGCAGCTGTGTGACTTCGGTCAGGGCCCTGTCACTGAGCCATTCAAGAGCCAGGAGGGCGGGGGGGCGGGCGGTGACGGGTATTACTGACTCGGGCTCAGTCAGTGTCCTCGCGCGCCAAGACCTGGAGCCCTAGGCCCGCCTACACCGGCGACTGGGAGGCTGGGATGACAAGAAGCCACATTTCGTGGCAGGCTGGGGATGCCCTCCTACTCGTCCTTAACCAGAGGAGGCCTGTGATGACGCCAGACGCGTTGGCAGAAGGGCACCCCACACACATCGCCACCCGCTCACTGTGTGACCTTGGGCGAATCCCTTAGCCTCTCTGTGCTGGGTCTCCTCCCACGATAAACTGGAGGGTGGCACCCCTGGGTGTGCATCACGTACCCTGGAGCTGCCCACCTCGGACCCCCCCTCACTCCCGCCCCTCCATCCCTGCGGCTCGCGGTCAGCCGAGACCCCGGCACTGCACGGCTAGTCCCTTTCCTCTGCCGCCGTCCACACCTTTCCTAGCGCAGCCCTGGAACGACCCTGAGGTGCCGCCCACTCCCGCCTTGGTCCCGGCTACTCTGAAGACCTGGAGGGGTATTCCGGGCTGGAGTCCCTGCTGAGGCACTGGCACTCCCGCAGGGGCTCCAGCGCCAGGTACCCTGCGGCGGCTCAGGCTTCAGGGTGCCAGGGAACCTAAGATCCACAGCCCCCGTGCCCCCTCCAGCAGGGATCTTTAGGGCCCGAGGTGGGCACCGGGCAGTTCCACGAGGGCAGCCGAGCAGAAAGGCCCGGTAACCGGGGAGCAGCTTCCCGCTACCGCTACCGGCCCTCTTTATTAGCCTAGCTGGCCCAAGCCACTGGCACATGATTTACATTATCAAGTTCAAGCACATTTAGCAATAATCATAATACCCTCCCTGCCTTATAAAAGTACCAACGGCTCAATGACGATGTCTTAAAAGACACAAGGGATGATTTTTACTATCACCAGTAATTCTACCAAAACTGCAGTGTTTTCTGCCTCAGTGCTCCTGGATTTAGAAGGTAATTTTTCCGGGCAGAACCTGACTCTTGTAAATAAAGAGTAATTGGTGAAGAAAATGCTTTCAACCATCAGAGAGTTTGAAAGTCTGTCTCAAACCCTCTGTCCTCCCTGCCCTGCCTCACTGAGAAGTCTGGCCTTGATGACTACCAGCACTGACCTTGCCTCCTTCCAGCACTCCAGGGTGCCTCCTGGGCCCACCTTCTAATACAGGACATTGTTGTCCTGGCCTCTCTCTGGAAATCCTTGAGCCCTGCTCTAATTACGGGTGAGGACACTTACCCCCAGCTGACCCTGATCCCCTTATCCATAGCTGGCCTCCTGCACTGCCCTGTGCTGTCCTGAGCTGGTCACTTACCCTCTGTTCTCAGAGAACTGTTGCATAGCCACATTAACTGATTTCCAGGTCTGCAATTTAGGAATGCTAAACTTAGAGACCTAAAACCAAGAATGAAGTAGGAGAAGGCAGGAATGGTGGGAGACATTTGCCTACTTCTGGGGTCACAAGGAGCAACCCCCCACTCACTTTCATCCATACTCTGGAACTCAGCCTGGAACACTCCAGGAAGTCACAGCTTCCCCCCTCACCTCAGCTTCAACTGCCTAGCATCAATTCCACCACAGTCCTCCTTCCCTGGCCATCATCTGAACCTCAAAGTCCCTGAACACTTCTCTACCCAGTTTCCCCAGACCTCAGTGACAAGGGACACAAAAGGAGTCACAGTGACAGAACTAACCCAAACCTCACTGGCATGTGCCACTCACTGACTCACCCAAGACTCCTGAGCCCCTGTGAAGAATCCCTCCACGTGGATGTGTGTGGAGAGAGCTCACACACAACCCCACTCCTGCTACAGGAGAGGCACCCCCAGCCATGTGGGTACCTGGAAGGTGGTGGCATGCAGGAGAACATACTCCCCCACCACCCCAATCCATTCTCCCCCACAACTGCAGGGACCCCCAATCAGGACTGCTTGACCCCCCACCAGGCTCAAACTTGTCAATGAATGTCGACTTCAGTTCTTATTCTGCATGAGGTCAACAGGACTGGGAAAGCACTCAGCCAAGGGACAGAGGCCAGCCTGGCACCCCCACTCCCACCCCCCACCCCCACACAGGCCATTTCCAGGAGACTCCTCAGTCCTCTGACCCCCTCCCCAGTTCATGAGAGACATGAAGATGCAGCATTCCACGCAGCTTTATTCTATGTAAAGCCCAAACCAACTTGTTTTCCTCGCCTCTCACTGGTAAGCTGATTCTTTTCTTTACAACTGGTGCTCCCTCCGGCTTTATTTCCTCCCCTCCCCCACCCCCTACCCCGCCGGGAGTCAGCATTCAAAGGCTGCTACTGGCACCCATGGCACCCAGTGTTCTGCTCCTCTCCTTGCCTCCCCTGAACTGGGCTGGAAGCAGCCAAGAGCAGGAGAGATCCCACACCCTGAGGTGCGAATCCCAGTCCTGCCACACGCCCTCTCTCCAAGCCACTTTCCTTCACTGTAAATCTAGGATTAATGATATCTACCCCTCAGGGATTAAATAGGCTAACTGGTGTCAGATGCCCAGAATAATTACTGAGCGCCTGTGTCTTAGCTTTTGCCAGCTTCTCCTGGGTCCTTTCAACACCATCTTCCTGCAGGCCTGCCCCTAGACTGCCAAAAACTGCTGGAGGAAATAAAATTACCCAGAGGATCCATACCACTACACATCTGTGGCGTTAGACTTCGGTTCATCTCTCTAAATTGCAAGGTTTTGTACAACGTGATTTTTAAATCTTTTTAAATCACGTTCATATGTGCTAGAAAAATAGTAAAAAAAAAAAAATTAAACTTAGCAGAAGTATATAAAATGTGCAGAGGCAAAGGAAAGCCCTTCTTCCTTCCCCACTCCCTTCCTTCCGTAGAGGTAACTATTGTTAACAGTTTGGACCATATGCTACCAGACCTGTTTCTATGTTAAATAATCACACACACACACGCACACGCACACACACACGCGCGCGCACACACACAGCTATTAGAATATCACAAGCAGGGCTGCAGTGAACATCCTTGAATGCATCTTTTTCTATTAAGATGGACTCCTAAAAGTTGAATTGTTTGGTGAAAAGGTATGTACCCTCTCATTCCATCCCAGCTCCAGAAGGGATGGAAGGAAATGAAAATATAGAGCCGGGCTGAGCTGTGCAATTGAAAGAGGGAACCCTTTAGCCACGCCCTCTGCACCTGAGTAGGAGGGATCTAGCCACCCCAGATACAAAACTTCTGTTGATCATCCTTTCCAGGCCCCTGGCCGGCTTACCTTCATCTCTCTCCGTACTCCCAAGCCCTGAGTACTGTGTTTGAATGTTCCTGCCTTTCTCGGGTAAGGGACTGGATGATCCACCCTGAGGGCCAGAACCGCAAGGAGAGAGCAGCAGTTCCCATAGGTGAGAATGGCAGAGAGAAGCCCCCGGATGCTGTCCTCTGACTCCACAACCCAGGTGCGCCCCAGCACTTCTCTCCTCTGGCTCTGGACCTTGGTACTCAGGATTCTCCTGGAGCTTAGAACTGACCACCCACTATGCACCCTCTTTCTCAGAATGACCCTATTCGCTCCTGCCATTTCAGACTCCCCAACAAGGGGGCTCGGCCTCCAGTGCTGGCTCCCCGCTACCCTTGACTCCAACCACACTTTCCCACCAGGTCAGGGGGTCACACCTCTCCCACCTACTAGAGACAGTTTCAGATTCCAAACACTGCTGTATCTGGTTGTAAAGGTC
This sequence comes from Bubalus bubalis, assembly GCF_019923935.1. Lineage (NCBI taxonomy): Eukaryota > Metazoa > Chordata > Mammalia > Artiodactyla > Bovidae > Bubalus > Bubalus bubalis. Next base: position 47,421,942 of record NC_059176.1, read on the forward strand.
AGAGCCGCACTCTGCCAGTTCAGCCAGTGTTAGTTGCTCAGTTATGTCCGACTCTTTGTGAACCCATAGACTATAAACCGCCAGGTTCCTCTGTCCATGGGATTCTCCAGACCAGAATACTGGAGTGCATTGCCATTCCTTTCTCCAGGGGATCTTCCCAACCCAGGGATCGAACCCAGGTACTTCTTGCTTCATTTCCTCAGAATACAGGAAGGGAAAGGGAGCGCAGATCAGGGCCTCAGATGCCACTAGGACCATCTCACAGTCCTGACTGCTCGACTCTCGACATAATTTCTTGTGATGCTGAAAACATGACCTTTTGGAGCTGCCATCTCTACCTTGCCAGCCCCTCAATGACACTGTCGGTTTCCACTGCAGAGTAAGTTGCTTGTCCGAGGTTCCTAATTTGGAGTGTCCCTATCCCCAGGACCCCATGCTTAGAGAGGCCCCAGTCTTGGTTGATGCTCGACCATCTTGAAATTCCTAACAAGTGTTGAACAAGAAGCCCCATATTTTCATGTCACACTGGGCCCCACAAGTTCTGCAGCTGGTTCTGTCTCCCTCCTCTGAGAAGTGCTTTGTTCAGGTGTGTGCAGGGGAGAGAAGCACAGGGTAGTGCCAGCAAAGAAGGTGGTGTCTCAGGAAAAATTCACAGGGCCTTCCCTGAAGGTCCTGTTGTTATTTCACAACAACAGTCCTTGCCTCCGTCTGCCCTGGACCCAGCACCCCAGTCCGGCTCAGCCTCTGGCCTCACCCTACCTCCCTGGCAGGTGGGACAGGCCTCAGGTTGCCTCAGGAATGGCCACCTCAAGAAGCAGGCCACAGGGGGTGGATAACTGTTGGCCTCCCCTTCGTGAGAGCAGGAGTAGGGGAGCAACACAGGGTCCCCCAGCCTAGAGGAGGAGCAGTGTGTCCAGACAGCCCTGAGATGGGACCCTGATGATACCAGCCAGCCAGCCAGTGTTAGGATTTCTGCCAAGCACACCACGTGTGTGACCTCATTTATTCCAAAGGCACTGAGGCTTTTTAGAGCAAGGGCTGATGCAGGTCTTTAATAACCCAATACCTATCCTCTATAAAGGCTCTGAAAAACAGAAGGATGCTTCTTTAATACAATTAAGTGTATTTATTACCGGCTAAGAGCTTTCAAGACATTTAATAGTAAGCCCTAGAATACTCCCCAGGGCTGGGACACAGCAGGTCTACTCTAAAGAGAGTCCCAAGACCAAAAAGCATTTGACTGGAGCATAATTAATGGATTCAGATATAAAACAAAGGGCAACCACCCTCGCTACTGTTACCTAGTGTTGTCTAGATGGTCTGAGAAATGCAATGAGGTACGGCTTAGAAATGACCGCACAGATATTTGGACTGGAGAGAAAATTGATCATTAATGGTAGACAATATAGCTTTATATCTAAGATATTCAGTAATCAATGCAAGAGTTATTGAGATGAAAGATTTCTCTAAAGTGACCAGATTAGAAGTAAATAAGTGAGACTTCCCTCTTTGAAATGAGAAGCTGAATCACAAAATGTTAGATCTAAAAGGGACTGGGAGGACTTCCCTGGTGGTCCAGTGGTTAAGAACCCACCTGCCCGTGCAGCAGACACTGGCTTGATCCCTGGTCCGGGAAGATTCCACATGCTGTGGAGCAACTAAGCCTGTGCGCCACAACTTCTGAGCCAGCGTACCGCAGCTTCTGAAGCCTGCCCACAACAAGAGAAGCCCACACGCCAAAACAAAGAGTAACCCTGCATCACTGCAACTAGAGAAAGCCCGAGCAAAGCAGCAAAGAACCAGCGCAGCCACAAATAAATACATAACTTAATTAAGTAAAAGAGTGATACTCTAGACTATCAATGGCCCGTCAGAAAATACAATGACAAAATGGAACCCAGGTTTCCCCAGACTTCACCTGGGTCACCATGGTGGTCATAACCCACATTTTGCTGGCTGTTTCCCCTCTACTAAGGCAGGCCTCCAGCCACGTTTCCCCCAGTTACTTCTGGGAGTGTCTGAAGGTGGGTCTGAGGGAAGGTAGTGAGATCACCTGCCATCCTCTCTGTTGCTAGTACCCCTGTACCATGGTAACTGCAGGGCCTCTGGCACAGACTCCTGATGCTGTGAGAGCTGAGGCTCTGGGGTCCTCAGGGCACTGACGCTCCTTAGGGCACTGGGCTCCAGGCACACACTGGGGAAAAAGGACACACTTACAGGGTCACCAACCATGTGTCAGTTTGCCCAAGACTCTGCTGGTTTGAACACTGAAAGTCCTGCACCCTGGAAACCCGCAATCCAGGCAAACCAGGCTGGTTGATCATCCTACACCTCCTTCATACACACGTGTGCACTCACACACATGCACATATAAACGCACACACGATGTCTCACATTGTCTCCTAGGCCCGAAAGCTATGCTGTCTGTGCCCTGTGTCTTGCAGAGTTTATATCTGGGCAAAGAGCCCTTCCGGGCTTCCTTGATGGCTCAGCAGTAAGGAATCCGCCTGCAAGGCAGGACACTGGGGTTCAGTCCCTGGGTAGGGAAGATCCCCTAGAGAATGAAATGGCAACTTGCTCCAGTATTCTTGCCTGGAAAATCCCATGGACAGAGAACCCTGGTGGGCTCCCTGGGGTCACAAAGAGTCAGATATGACTTAGTGACTAAACACACACACACACACACACATATATATTAACATTTGAAAATTCTATGACATTCGAATATCTGCATCCATATATGAAGTTTTACTGGAACATAGTCACATCCATTTTTTTACACATTGTCTATTGTTAGGGAAATTAAATAAATCATGTTGTTTAGGCTTAGGAAGCAAAGCAGAGCAGGCCTCTGAGCCTTGCTTCTAGCCTCGACACTGCCCTGACTGTGAGTGACTGCCTGCTGAGTGCAAGACTTGCAGCGCCGTAGATAACATGGGGGAGCATTTTGAGATTATTGAGCCCCTGGAGGGGACCTGGCCAGCCAAGCCCCAGGCTTAACAACATTCCAAGTTTTACAAGACAAAACAAACAGCATTAAAATGAAACCAGGCTTGCGATTTGGTCACTGATGATATCAGTTTGAGTCCTGGGATTATAAGCAGGAACCCAGAACTGCAATCTTTGAAGTCTTACCCATGGAGCAGACATGCTGCCTGGGACCTGGGCTTCAGATGTGCTGACAAGCGACTTGCCAGCGCTGTTTAAGTCTGAATGTTGGTCAAAACCCAGTTTGGTGATGTGTCCTCTGCTCTTTATATTTCTCTTTTCTTTTAATGTTAGCCTATTAAAAGTAAGTCAGATAATTCTCTAATAAATATATGTATTATTTATTTGTATATAATGAGTGGCTTCTTTTGTTAACAAATCCTTTGAACCTGAGACGAAAGTGAAAACTTTGGGCAAAACATCTATGGCTACTTTGGCAACCCTTCCAGCATCAGTCCACAGACTTTCTCTTGGGGACTCAGACTCACACCCATGCCTGGGTAGTGCAGGGAGACCCCAGAGCCTGGTGACTTTCCCTGTTCTCCACCCTCACGGGACAGTTTGCTCCTTCCCACCCCTTCTGTCAACCTGCCGCAGCATCAGCTAAACGTGGAGCCTGCCCTACATAGAAGCATCACCATCTACATCTCCCCAAAGCCCCATGAGGTTAACGTTATCTACTGGGGGGGAAAGGGAGGCTCAGAGAGGTTAAATAACCTATCCTAGGTCACACAGACACCAGACAGCAGAACCAGGCTGCCCGAGCTGACGCCAAAGCCCAACCTGTCCCTACTGTGCCAGCATTTCCACAAAAATAAGCTTTGGCTTATTTTTAATAAGTTGTTGTTCTTGTTATTTAGTTGCTAAGTCATGTCCGGGCCCATGAACTGTAGCCTGCCAGGTTCCTCTGTCCATGGGCTTTCCCATGGACATAATGGAGTGGTTGACATTTCCTTCTCCAGGGTATCTTTCAGACCCAGGGATGGAACCCACATCTTCTGCATTAGCAGGCAGATTCTCTACTGCTGAGCCACCAAGGCAGCCCTGATAAATAAGCTACATATGGGAAACTGAGGAGCTGAACATCATGGATACTCGAGAGGCAGAAAGTGAAATATGACGCATCCCAGAGCAAATGCAGGCTGCTTCACTACCAGGATAAATGGGAGATGAAATGCAGGGCAGCACACTGTTTACCAAAAGTATTTGGGGCTTTTGAAATGTCAGCCGCGATCATCGTGAATCACTCCTCTTAAAGCCCTTAATCCAGAGTAACCCTCCTTTTTCCTCTGGCTCCTCTCCTGATTCATCGAGTTGTTTGAATCACCAGCCCAGAGTTCTGGGTCTCAGGCCTCCCAGGTTCCATGGGAAAATTGTCATTCGCTTCCCTGGGGAAGTGTGTCCTGTGTAAGTGTTCCCAGGCCTGCCTCCAGGGGAGAGAAGGCTTCCGAGGGGGAAGACTCCAGCCTAACAGGCAAGTGTAGCTCGAAAAAGTCAAGGTGACAGGCGGAGTCTGATTATCATAACCAGGGTCCCAGATTTATCCCTTCGTGCACAGTCTCTCTTGAGTGTCTAGCACGTGTAGGCACTGGGCTGGATACTGGGGACACAGCGATGGCAACATAGCCCCTGCCTATTAATGGAGCTCATAAGCTGCTCATAAGGCAGGCATCGTTCAACTTCGTAAGAGTATAATTATAAGTTGATGGGTGCTGTGACGCACGAGGAGCTCTGAGAGTGTATCACAGCAGGAAATGACTTAACCTTGGATAGAGGAGGGTCAGCACCAGGATGTTTTCCCTAAGCTGAAATATGACTAGATAGCTATTCTCCATGCCCAGCACCCATTCATCCTTATTGTTCAGTCGCTTAGTTGTGTCCAACTCTTTGCGACACCGTGGACTGCACCACACCAGGTTTCCCTGTCCTTCACCATCTCCCAGAGCCTGCTCAAACTCATGTCCATTGAGTCAGTGATGCCATCCAACCATCTCATCCTCTGTCGTCCCCTTCGCCTCATGCCTTCAATCTTTCCCAGCATCAGGGTCATTTCCAATAAGTTATTTCTTCGCATCAGGTGGCCAAAGTATTGGAGTTTCAGCTTCAGCATCAGTCCTTCCAATGAACACTCAGGACTGATCTCCTTTAGGATGGACTGGTTGGATCTTCTTGCAGTCCAAGGGATTCTCAAGGGTCTTCTTCAGCATTCATCCTTGAAGCTACCTCATTTTCACCCCTAGTATAACCTCAAACTATTTGGGTGGGATATTTAGGATGCACCACATCCCTGGCTATAGAAATTAATCTAGAAATAGGCACATGATCCAATCCAGAGTTAATGAGTGTCAGTGTTATTGGTTGAACCCCTGATCAAGCCATACCTAAAGTTAGAACTACATTTGGACTTTTCAGCTTTAACAACTTCTGCTTTTGATTAAGCCTCTTTGTGGGTCTAAAATTTTGGTCTCTTGCAACTAAAAGTGTCCTATCTGAGCTACAAGGATGAGTCAGAAAGTCATATATAGGATATATAGCAGTGAGTGAATGAGTGAGTGAGTGAAAGTCTCTCAGTCGTGTCCAACTCTTTGTGACCTCATGGACTATACAGTCCATGGCATTCTCTAGGCCAGGATACTGGAGTGGATAGCCATTCTCTTCTCCAGGGGATCTTCCTGACCCAGGGGTCGAACCTGGGTCTCCTGCACTGCAAGCAGATTCTTTTCATCAGAGCCACCAGGGAAGGGATCAGCGGGCAGGAGGAAGGGAAAAGCCAGTCTGGCTCTGGCAGTATCGTGGCAGTGGCTGTGGCTGGGTTGGTGGCAGCAGGAGTGGGGGGTGGGGTGAGCATAGGGGGCAGGACCTCTAGCAGCTCAGCAGCGAGGTGTGTGTCCTCCTGGAGCCAAGCAGCTTCTTGACCCCTGGGAAACACCCTTGTCACACTTGTATGTCTCCAGCTCTTTCAACACCTGTTGGCCAATTCCCCTCATTAAATTTTTACCTTTGCCTGAGATATCTCGAGAGGTTTGTAATTTCCTGGTTGGCCACTGATGGATGTAATCATCGATAGGGTGACTGTTATGAACTGCTGCTCTCATTGGCAGAAGGTGTTACTCCCAGTGGCTGCCAGGGTAGTCCGCTGGGCTTAGGAAATAGCAGATAAGGCAGAGGACGATGGGGTTTAATCTTGCTTGGTCTGCCTTGGGAGCTTTTAACCACTGTGCTACAGCAACTTCTCATTAAGGTTATACTGAATTTGGAGGCAGACACATTTCAAGGGCTTGAGTTAACGCAGAAGAATTATATCCCAGGATGACCATGGACTTATGGTGACTCTAGAGAAAAAATATTTTCTCAGAGAATCAGATGTGTAGTTCCAGACTTGAGATCACCCAGGCCGGAACCAACAGCTTGTGATGAAATAGTTTGTCTGAGAGTCAGAATTACATTCACCCCTGACTGCCACCAACTCCTGGTGGAGAAAGGCCATGGACTGGAGAAAGGCCCCCTCCCTCTCAGGTCCCCATCTATAAAAGGAGGAGCCCAGCCATGGCAGACACGGTTTGTTTCCTCCCCGACAGGTAGCTGTCCTCCTCTCACCTGCTTCCTGGGTCCTTCCCAGTCCATGGGGTGATGCTTGATTGGTTCCAGCCAATCGTAGTCATGCCTTTCCCCACATCAGGGATTGGTTTGGTCATGAGCATGTGACATACCCTGGCCCATGCGATGTCTGGGGTGCTCTGGGGGTGTGGGGGCTGTGGACAGGGGTCTCTGGGAAGATGTGCTCACTGAAAAAGAAACACAACAAAGACATATGGGAACTTTGAGACTTCACCTTCCAATGTATGTGGTGCAGGTTTGGTCCCTGGTCGGGCAGCTAAGCTCCCACATGCCTTGAGGCCAAAAAAAAAACAAAACATAAAATAGAAGCAATATTGTAACGAATTCAATAGACTTTAAAAATGATCCATATCCAAAAAACAAGAGAGAGATTGGACGCTTTCTTCCTCTGGAATGACTGGGTGAGAAAAGGATGCTCGGAGCCATTTCAGCCACCTGGCCCCCGTGAGGGGAGAGCCTCCAACGCCTGAGAATGGCGGCGTGGAAAGATGGACCGAAACTGTGCCGTCACTGTCCCCGGGGCATCAGAGACCTGCCCAGCGTCTGAACTCCTTGTTACGTGGTGTAAAAGTTTCATTGTGTGAGCCACTTTCAGCTGGGTCTCCCGTCATCTGCAGCCTAAAGCCCTCTACCTGACATACAAGGCCACCAGTTGAATTTCCCTATTCTTTTACTTTTTTTTTAATTAAAAAAGAATTATGTATTTATTTATGACTGCGCTGGGTCTTTGTTGCTGCCTGTGGTCTTTCTCTAGTTGCAGCGAGTAGCAGCCACTCTCTAGTGGTGCTGTGCGGGCTTTTCTTTTTTAAAAAAATATTTATTTGGCTGCTCCGGGTCTTAGCAGTAGCATGTTATATCTAATTCCCTGACAAGGGATCAAACCCGGGCCCCTGCACTGGGAACGCAGAGTCTTAGCCCCTGAAGCACCAGGGAAATCCCTCTTTTTTTTTTTTTTTTTCCAAACATTTTATTTTGTATTGAGGTGTAATCGATGAACAATGCTATGATAGTTTCAGGTGAACAGCTAAGGGACTCAGCCGTACACAGACACGTATCCGTTCTCCCCAGACCCTGGGCGTGCAGACTCAGTAGCTGTAGCCCATGAGCTTAGTTGTCCCGCAGCATTGGGATCTTCCCTGGACCAGGGATTGAACCCGAGTACCCTGCACCGGCAGGCGGATTCCTAATCACTGGACCACCAGGGAAGTTCTCCCTTTTTACATCTAACATTCTTTGACTTGGCTTCTCTTTTCAAGGAAGGAAGCAGGCTTGGCAAGAGGGGACTTGTCCAAGGCCACACTGTGTGTGACAGAATTCAGACTCCAGGCTGCTGCAGCCTCCCCCACCTTACCCGCTTTGTCTGAGCCTTACTACAATGATGGAGGTCAGTTCTTGTTTCTAAGAAATGCTTCATCATGTCACTCACAACTTCTCTGAGTGGGAGGGGAATACAAGATTGGATAAAGACGATCCTAGATAATCTCCCGCCCTGCAGCCTGCCCCTCTGCATGTGTGCCCTTGAGACCCAGAAGAACATGTACAGAAGTCTGGGTGGGGGCGGGACGTTTTCCCAGCTCCTAATTAGTAACCTTGGCAGTGATGGTGCTGCCGGCCTCCGTGGACCACCCGACGACTGTGCTCCCAGCTGCAGCTGATCCAGAGGATCAGAGTTAAAAAAGAGTCCTTTTCCTTCTGAAAAGTGAGAGCCCGCCAGCACCCACATGAAGGATACAAAGAGCTCAGGGAATCCTGATTTCTGGCCCACCTTTAGGAGGAGAACCTCGCGTTAGTCTTTCAGTCATGTCCAACTCTTTTCGACCCTGTAGACTATAGACTGCCAGGCTCCTCCATCCATGGAATTCTCCAGGCAAGAATACCGGAGTGGGCTGCCATTCCCTTCTCCTGGGGATCATCCTGATCCAGGATCAAACCTGGTCTCCTGCATTGCAGGCAGATTCTTTACCATCTGAGCCATCAGGGAAGCCCAGGAGACCAGACTTGTGTAAATTTACCGTTCTCCTGGCTCTTGGTGGCAAATTCTGAGATCCTCTTGGTTTCTGGCCATCCAAAGGACAGAAGCTGGAAGTCTCTGCTGGAATCAGCTCCATTCCAAAGTTGAGCAAGGAATCTCAGACAGGAGAGAAGGAGGGGAAGGATTCCACCCCTCCACAGAGACTTAGTCACAGAGCTAGCTGGAGAAGCAGGCAGCACCAAAGTTGTATCATTACAGCAAGCAATTTCTTTTCTTTTTTGGCTGTGCCACGTGGCACATGGGATCTTAATTCCCCACTAGGGAACTAACCTGTGGCCCCTGCAGTGGAAGCTCAGAGTCTTAACCACTGGGTGCCATTGTTGTTTACTTGCTCAGTCGTGCCCATCTCTTTTGCGACCCCATGGAATGCAGCCCACCAAGCTCCTCTCTCCGAAGTATTCTCCAGGCAAGAATACTGGAGTGGGTTGCCATTCCCTTCTCCAGGGGATCTTTCCAACCCAAAGATCACAGGTGGGTTCTTTACCACTGAGCCACCTGGGAAGCCCCTTAACTGCTGGACTGCCAAGGAAGCCCCTTTCTTTTGTATTCTCACCTAACTGTGACTATTTAGGCATGTAAAAGCCAAGTTTTCTTTCCCCTTGCAGTGCTTGTTCTTAGACCCTGGACGACCAGGTCAGATTTGTGAGGTTTGGAGTGATGGCCACAGGGGGGCCTGCAGCCTAGGAACCCACCTCTCCCTCTTCCCTAAACAAGGCTGGTGATCTAGGTTCCCTCTCTTGTATCTGCCAAGGGCTTAGGTTGTGAGTCACAGAATCCAACACTGGCTGTTTTAAGCAAAAAAGGAATTTGGGAGAAAGGCTATCGGGATGCTTCGGGCTCTAAATAGCACAATAATAACAGGACTTCTCATGTTGAATAACAAGAAGCCAGGCAACGGGTGCTCCAGGCCTGGCTCGGTGGCTCAGAGGGGTCACGTGGTTCCCAGCCCCCAACATGACCCGATGACCCCCACCTCCTTGTACCTGCACCCTTGTGTGATCCCTCTCATGTTAAGTACTGCTGTGATGTGAAGACGACAGGACGCTGCAGAAATGTCAGCAGGTGACTCTAAGCTATGAAGTCACTGTGGTTTCCACCTCACTCTGTCCCTTGGACAGCTCGATCTGGAGGAAGCCAGCTGAGGTGGGGTGAAAGTGTTAGTCGTGTCCAACACTCTGTGACCCTGTAGGGTGTAGCCCTCCCCAGGCTCCACTGTCCATAGAATTCTTGAGGCACGAATACTGGAGTGGGTAGCCATTCCCTTTTCCAGGGGATCTTCCAGACCCAAGGATCAAACCAGAGTCTCCTGCATTGCAGGCAGACTTACCACCTGAGCCACCAGGGAAGCCCGTGGTGGGATGAAGACTCAGACAGCTCTAGGAGAGGCCCATGTACAGAGGAACTGGGGCCTCTAACCAACAGCCTAGGAGGGCGCCATCTTGGAAATGGACCCTCCAGGCCTGATCAGGCCTTCAAGGGTATGCAGCCCCAACCAACAGTCTGACCACAACCTCGTGAGAGATCCAGGCCTGAACCATCAGCTTAGCCACACCGAGCTGGGCCTCAGACTGAAATTTTGCATCTAAGCCTCACAATACCCATGCGCTAGTGTTATTGTTTCCCACAAGCAGTGGTAAAGAATCTGCTTGCCAGTGCAGGAGACACAAGAGACGCGGGTTCGGTCCCTGGGTTGGGAAGATCTCCTGGAGAAGGAAATGGCAACCTACTCCAGTATTCTTGTCTGGAGAATGCCATGGACAGAGGACCCTGGCAGGCTACTGTCCAGGGGGTCAGACATGACTGAGCACACACACACACACACACACACAAATATGCACACTGTGTATGGGTTTATTTCTGGGCTTTCTATCTTGTTCCATTGATCTGTATTTCTATTTTTGTGCCAATACTACACTCTTTTGATGACTATAGTTTTGCAATATAGCCTGATGTCAGGGAGACTGATTCCTCCAGCTCTGGTTTTCCTTCTTGGGATTGTTTTGGCTATTTGGGGTCTTTTGTGTTTTCATACAAATTTAAACATTTGTTCTAGTTCTGTGAAAAATGCCATTGGTAATTTGGGAGAGATTGAACTGAATTTGATTGCCTTGGGCAGTAGAGTCATTTTGACAATACTGATTCTTCCAATCCAAGAAGGCCAGAGGCATCCCAGAAATGGAGCCTGCAGGCTGCTGGGTGGGGACAGGTCTCAGTGCCAAAGCGGTGACCTCTAGGAGAGCTCAGCTGAGGAATTTACCACAGGGCCTCCACCACTGGTGTTCCTGCCCCTGCAGTGGCCACAGCAGACCCCCACCTCCAGGAGACCCTCCAAAACCTGCAGGTAGGTCTGGTTCAGGCTCTAATGGAGTCACTGCTCTGGCCTGGGCCCCACTGCTCATGAAACCTTGTTCGTGCCCTCAAGAATGGAGTCTGTCTCTCCCAGTCCCGTGTAGCTCCTGCACTCAAACCCAGCTGGCCATCAAAGCCAAATGTTCTTGGAGCTCCTCCCCCCGATGCCAGGCCCTCAGGCTGGGAGCCTAACGTGGGCTCAGACCTCACTCCTGTGGGAGAACCTCTGCAGGTGTGGGATTTGATTACATCGTGAAAGTGCTCCTCCTCCCCTGTGATTTAATTGTCTATGATCATCATTTCTAATGGTGGTGTATTTTACTGTGCTGTGTGCTTAGTCGCTCATTCGTTTCCGAATCTTGGTGACCCCACGGACTGTGGCCCTCCAGGCTCCTCTGGCCATGGGATTCTCCAGGCAGGAATACTGGAGTGGGTTGCCAATCCATCCTCCATAAGATCTTCCCAGCCGGGGATCAACCTTCCCAACCCAGGTCTCCCACATTTACCATCTGAGCCACCAGGGAAAGGGATTCTGCCGGGCCAAATTCTGAAACTCATCAGGACAAGGAACTCCTTTCTATGTCTGTTCCATTTATTTCCTTCCTGGAATAGGAATGTCTGTAACTATTATCTTATGTATTAGGCAGTTAGAATAGGAAACAGGAGTTCCAGAATGGCGGTGGCTAAAAGACAAGGAAGGGAAAAGCCCGCAAAAATAGTACAAAGGAAGGTCCAAGGACCAGAGTGAGGACCTCAGGTAGAACAAACAACACTCCTGGCCAGCCCAATGTACATAGGGCAGGCCCAGGGGGAGGAAAAAAACATATAAAAAGAGGAGCCAAAGGGCTCTCTCTCTCCCTCCCTCCCACACACACTGGGGCGCTCTTCTCTTTGCGTCTTTGGGTCGACATGCCCTCACACCTCGAGGATGGATTTTCCTGCTATTTTCTAAATAAAATAGAGTTGTAACACGGAGCTGCAACATGGATTTGTCTAAGAACTGTAACACGGTCCGTTGGAGACCTGAGAGCTATAACACGGTCTGTCCAAGACCCGAGAGCTCTGACACGCCGAGAGCTTTAATGTCCATCACTCCAATCTTTGTTGCGACGAGACAGAACCCAGGACCATACACTCGCCTGACATCTATGGTGCCGTGACTCGGATTTAACCTGACTGAAGCAACCTCAGCAGGGCTGCAAAGAGGCCAAGCACAGCAGGAGCCAACTCAGCGAAAGCTCCCGCGGTAGAAGCGGAACGCAAAGAAAACCCAGCGCAAGGGAAGTGACAAGAGGCCTATCGTGCTGGAAACCGGAACACCGAAGAATGAACTCAGCAGAAAGCTCACGCGGCTCAGTCTCAGATTCCAGAAGACCTCTGGTTAGGGTAGGAGGTCCTCGTTCCTATAGCTGGAGAGACATATGCCTAACAAAATCTTAATTCCTTTACAATCTCTCATTTCTTGTTTCCTCGAACCACCCCCCTCCCGCCCCATGGCAAACAGGCGGGTAGCAGTGGGCGCAACTGAGGGACTCTGGAGAGGCAGGTATGTCCCAAAGGCACTACCTGCTGAGCCCCAGTAGCTGTTACCCAAGCCGGTGGGGGTTCTTCTGTCCTTACTCTTCTTTGTGCCAAGGATCAGGCCAATGAAAACTGTGAGCACTGGTCAGATATTTAGCATATTTTCCGGCAGGCTATGAAGGGGATTCCTTGCCACGTTTTTTCCACTGCTTTTTCGTCCTGTCCTTCAGCTCTCTCTCCCGAGACTTGAGCCCGGCCAAAACCCATGAAGCTCAGGCTGTGATGTCTCATTGCAAAAATTCAGTGAGAGACAAAGCAATAGGTAAGAGGTAGATTGCTTAGGATTCAGAGAGAAGAGCACTCTGCAGGGTGCAGGCCATGCAATGGGGCCTGGCTAGGTTTTGCAGGCGGCGTGAATTCATATGCTAATGAGTGGGAGGATCGTCGCAGCCATTGGGGAACCACCCACTCCTCTGTCTTTTGACAGTGCCTTAGAGCTGTCCTGCCACATCTGGGTGTGCCTTTTGGTTTATAGATTGGGGATTAAGGTTTACTTGAATTTGACTTGTCATCTTGGACCCAATTGATTTTAATCAGTTTACGTTATGCCCTTGTGCTATGTCATTCTTTCAAAGGTTGTGCTCTATCCCCTTCCCTCCTGTTTCATGCTCTTTTCCTGAGCCCCGTCCAGACCCATAATGTCGCCTCTACAATCTTCTGGAGGCTCAACCAAAAAATAGATGGCCCTTGGGAGGGAAATACTGTATAATATCCAAACCCTCTAGATATTCAGCCCTTCATCTTCCATGTTTCCTACAACATGTGCAACACCAGCATCTCTCAGTGAACCCTCCAGGGCGGGCGGCAACACCAGCATCTCTCAGTGAACCCTCCAGGGCGGGCGACAGGCACACAATGCCTGCTAGAAATCCATCAGCTGGCATCCCTTCAAAGGCAATTGGGCTTCCAGGGATAATGTTTGCCACTTTGTGAGTTAGCCCCGCAGTCCGTTTGGGCCCAAACCCTTACCACCCTTCTCCTAAAGTTACAAACATACCCTTGGATCAAATCTCAACTCCACTTTTATGGAACATCTGGTCTGTTGCCTCTTAACAAATTTGCTCTTAAGCCAATTACTAACTCCTACAATCAGGACCCTACCCCCTTGTAGGCAACATTGCTCCACCCAGCCTATTATTAAAATACCTTAATGTCCCTAACAGGGCCAGATAACCCACTCCTTTGTCACTACTTCTGTTATTACCTAAAGTGGGTCTATGACAATGAAATGCTTACCGGGGGATACACCCTAACCTGGTCTTAAGAAGGACTAGGGGAAGAAATCAGTGACTTACACTCCCTTAGAGTAAGAGGACAAGGCTTATGACTGTTTCACTGTTTTCTAGACTCAGGGCACATGCTTGGATTGCTTTACATCATGATATCTATTCCCGTCTACGGTGGACAAACCAGCAATGAGTTAAGATTACAACCCCTTAATCCTACCCAGCATTGGTCACACTGGAGACCTTGGGGATGCCCAACTCCAGTCCGGGTCCCAGGAGGTCGATCTGCCTTGACCTGCCTAGGGATTAGTCTTCGAAAGGTTGTCATGCCTCAACCTGCTCGGGGATCCGCCAGTCCAGGGGTCCCAGGAGGTCGTCACGCCTCGACCTGACCAGGGACCCAACTCTTGGGAGGCCGACTTGCCTCGACCTGCCCAGGGATTCGATCTCCAGGAGGCTGTCACACCTTAGCCTGCCTGGGGATCTGCACTCCGACCAGGGGACGCCTGGCTTTCAGGTTGCAACAGTACTGGGTAGGATAAGCTTCAAAAAGACTCACCCCTAAGGAAGTCCACCCACGGAAACTGAAGGAGGCCTATTAGTTTTTTTTCTTTTTCTCCCTGTCATGACTGTCTTTCAGATGGGAAATAACCAATCCACTTCCTGGCAGATGCCCTTGAGATGCATCCTTGATAATTGGAAGCTGTTTGATCCTCTAAGGAGAAGTCGCTTAAAATTCTTTTGTACCACTGCGTGGCCACAGTATCCACTGGGGGACGAGGAACACTGGCCTGAAGATGGGAGTTTAAATTACAATACCATCCTGCAACTAGAATTATTCTGCAAAAGACAAGGGAAATGGACAGAAATCCCTTATGTCCAAATTTTCTTCTGACTAAGAGATGTTAAAGAACTCTGTCTTAAGTATGGGATTGTTGTACACCCTAAAAGTGAGCCTACTAGGCAAGTTGTGTTAGGCACAGGCAACCAAGAGAAGGAAGCCCCCCCCCCCCCCCGTAAAGGCTCACCTTCCATACTCCCAAAGAGACTGGAGCCTTCCATAGCTCCCGAGTTGCCTGGTGCTCCTTCCTTGTATCCAAACGTGCCCCCATATCCAGGAGCACCTCCTCCACAAAAGCCAGCTGGAGTATGTCCCTTAGTTGAAACTGGAGGAGAATTCGGACCAACCTGGGTCCATAAGCCCTTCTCCCTCTTAGAACTAAGACAGATCAAACAAGACCTGGGAAGCTATACAGATGACCCAGGCAAATATATAGATACATTCCAACATATTACCTTGGCCTTTGACTTGATGTGGAAGGACATCATGGTCATATTTAGTCAAACTTTATGTGACCCTGAACATACTAGGGTCTTAAAGGAAGCCTGAAGGTGTGCAACAGGGCTTCACATGTCAAGCGATAAATACCCAGTAGGGGAAACTGTAGTCCCCTCCTCCGATCCTAATTGGAATTATAATGACCCTGAGCACATCTGGGAAAGGGATCATTTTCTAATCTGTGTGAAGGCAGGACTGAAAGCAGCCCAACAAAAAGTAATTAGCTATGCCCGGGTCTCAGCAATAACTCAGGAGCCCAATGAGAACCCCATTGCCTTTCTGGAAAGGCTAAAAGAAGCCCTCCAAAAGTTTACCAACCTGGACTTAGACTCTTATGAGGGACAGGTGATTTTAAAGGAAAAATTCCTGTTCCAATCTGCATCAGATATCAGAATTAAGTTACAGCAGCTACAACAGCAGGACCCTGCTGCCTCTTGAGATGAAATGGTCCAGACAGCCACCAATACCTTTTATAACAGAGAACAGGAGAAGGAGGCCAAGGCCCAGGAGAGGGAGAGAAGGAAAGAGACAAGGCATGCCCAGATGCTGGCCACCCTCCAGGGAAGCCCTATGGCAAATCCCGAGTCCTTGAAGGACAAGGCACGAGACAGATGCCTAATCTGTAGACAGGCGGAGCATTGGGCCAAAGAGAGTCCAAACAGTGACAAGTCTTCTAAAATGGCTTGCTACAAATGCCATCAACTGGGACATTGGGCGGCACTCTGCCCTGGGGACCCAAGAGCCTCAAGGTCAAGCGCCAAGCCTTCCCTCACGATGGTTCAAGAGGACTGAAGCGGCCCGCTCCAGCCAGCCCGCCTGTCACAGATAACCATCACGGGGCTGGAGCCAAGGGTGCAGCTGGAAGTGGCAGGTAGGTCTGAGAATTTCTTGGTTAACACGGGGGCTACCTACTCTGTCTTGATCTCCTGCTCCGGAGCCTTCTCCTCCCAAACCTGTACCATTTTGGGTGCTACAGGAAAAACAACTACTAAAAGATTCACTCAAGCACTTCTTTATTGCTGGGATGGAGAAATATTTTCCCACCAGTTTCTGATGGTCCCTGAGTGTCCTACTCCCTTATTGGGAAGAGATACACTCACTAAACTGGGCAAAAGCCTTGTGATGGGAAGCTTTTCAGCCCCTAGAGCCCTACAGCTTCTGATTACTACTGAAGAACCCATTACACCTTCTCTAGTAGAGAGGGACCAAAAACTATGGGAAGACAAAATTAACCCCCATGTGTGGGACCAGGGGATTCCTGGACAAGCCCACCAAGCTGAACTGGTCATCATTGTTCTCCAAGATCCCACTCGGTTTCCTAACTGGAAACAATATCCTCTCAAAAGAGAGGCTCATGAGGGACTACAGCCTTTAATAAATAAATTCCTTGCTTGTGGGCTATTGGTCCCCACCAGTTCGCCATGTAACACCCCAATCCTCTCAGTAAAGAAAAAGGATGGAACCTGGCAAATGGTTCAAGATCTCTGGATCATAAATGAAGCTGTAGTCCCCCTCCATCCCACAGTACCCAATCCCTATGTAATTTTGGGAGAAATCCCACCCAGTGCCAAGTGGTTTACAGTCTTGGATCTCAAAGATGCATTTTTTTGCACCAGTTCAGTTCAGTTCAGTCACTCAGTCATATACGACTCTTTGCGACCCCATGAATTGCAGCTCGCCAGGCCTCCCTGTCCATCACCAACTCCCGGAGTTTACCCAAAGTCATGTGCATCGAGTCAATGATGCCATCCAGCCATCTCATCCTCTGTCGTCCCCTTCTCCTCCTGCCCCCAATCCCTCCCAGCATCAGGGTTTTTTCCAATGAGTCAACTCTTCACATCAGGTGGCCAAAGTATTGGAGTTTCAGCTTCAGCATCAGTCCTTCCAATGAACACCCAAGACTGGTCTCCTTTAGAATGGACCTGTTGGATCTCCTTGCAGTCCAAGGGACTCTCAAGAGTCTTCTCCAACACCTCAGTTCAAAAGCATCAATTCTTCAGTGCTCAGCTTTCTTCACAGTCCAACTCTCACAACCATACATGACCACATAGCCTTGACTAGATGGACCTTTGTTGGCAAAGTAATGTCTCTGCTTTTCAATATGCTGTCTAGGTTGGTCATAACTTTCCTTCCAAGGAATAAGCGTCTTTTAATTTCATGGCTGCAATCTCCATCTGCAGTGATTTTGGAGCCGAGAAAAATAAAGTCTGACACTGTTTCCCCATCTATTTCCCATGAAGTGATGGGACCAGATGCCATGATCTTAATTTTCTGAATGTTGAGCTTTAAGCCAACTTTTTCACTCTCCTCTTTCACTTTCTTTTTTTCTTTTTCTTTTTTTTTTTTTTAGCACAGGCCCATGATTCTTTATTTCCTGGGTCTGCGACCCACATCTAATCTGGTCGAGTAACCATAAACACTGCCAAAACGCCCAGAGTACTCCTACGGAAGCCGGTGGTCACTGAGCGCCAGAGGAGCCGGGTAGTGTTGCCTGCAGGGAGTTGTAGGCTGATGACCACAGGCGTTTGCACAACCTCCTTGAGAGGCCTGTGGGATGCTGTGCCACGTAGATTGAGCCTGCAACAGCTACTGCAGGACCGTGGTCAGAAAACGCAAATCTAACCTTGCTTTCTTGCTTGGAATCATTTGGCGAGGATGAGTTCTCATCACTCGAAGGATAAATTCATAGTCCTAAAGTAACATTGTGTCTTTTTCATCATGATTTAGTACCCGTGGTAGCCTTAACATTTCCTAATTATTTTTCAAGACGATTCTGGACCCTTCCTCCGAGAAAGGGACTTGCTTTGGACCTCTCTTTTCTGTGCTTCCACAGCACTATCTTACAATTCTCTAATATCATTTACAATCACAGCTAGGTTTCCCGAGCGCTTACATGGTCGTTCTAGCCTAAACTATTTACCCTCACCAGCTCAGAAATTTTCACACAACAGTTTGAGACAGTTGCTGTCAGTCCCATTCTGCAGATGAGGAAACTCTGGCCTAGAGACGTTCGTTCACTACTCAGGGACAGTCTCCCACTAGACTACGAGTTCCCAGCTGGCACCGAAAGACCAGATATTTGCTTTTCCGCGGGCCACGCCCTGGAGCGGGGTCTGGTGAGGACACTGCGTCCCATGGTGCTTTGACCGCCAGCGCTGCCATTGCCCCGGCCAGTTGGCTCCCTTCCAAAAGTGAGGCGCCGAGTGGTTGCCTGGTCCCCCGGGCCAGGGACGGAGACCAGGTCTGCGACTGGAAGGCTCTGGCCAGTGTGGGGCAGACGCTACGGTCAGTCACGGTTCGTGGGCGACAGCGACCTCCGCAGGCACGCCAGCACCCGCCAGGTGAGGAGGGCACCCAGGTCCGCCCCAGCAGTCAAGCCGCTCCACACCCCACGGTGCCCGATCCCGCGACCTGGCCCTCCCAGGGGACAGTCGCCGCATTCCAGCCGAACCCATCCGCGAAAAAGAAAGACCAAAAGGGGAAGAACATCCAGGTGGTGGTGAGATGCAGGTAGGGCGAGCTTGCAGGGTTCCGAGCCCTGGGCTTTGCTGCAGGGCTCCTTCCTGTGCTGTCCGAGGAGAGGGATTTTGTCTGCAATTTTCTGAAGGAACCAGACCTTCCTGTTTCATAGTTTCCTGCGTTCTTAAATTTTCTTCAGAAATGTACACTCCATTTTTTTCACGAGTTGCAGCAAGATCCCGTTTCAGACACTCTATCTCTTCTGTATATTCCTTAAACAGAGCTTTCTTGGTGAGTTTCTGGTTAATTGAGTATGAGTTTCTGGTTAATTGAGGCTTATTGAGTGTGTTCTTTGCTCCATGAGAGCAATGTACTCAGTTTCCAAGGTACTCGGAGTTTCCTCCAGATTGAGAGATGCAGGAGAAACTTTTGCAATGATAAGACGTTCTTGTATGTCCCCCAAAAGAGTCCTGGAGGATTCTAGTCAGGTTAGATTCTTGATAAGGAACATGAGGTGTTCTTTCTACAAGAGCAGTAATAACCCTTCCCAGAGTCAACAGGGACTGACTGCTATTTCCAGCTTCCCGAGCTCTCTTGTCAACTGCTCCAGAACGGCCAATGTTCTTCTCACTGCCTGCAAGATCAACCAAGTTCAACTTTTCCAATTTTAACAAGCTCCTCTCCATCAACTGTGGTTTCTTTCATAAGTATTGTAACAGAGAAAACTGAGTGGGATCGACTAGAGTAGGCGTTCATCAAAGTTGCTCGGCTGTCCTTTTTGCTGCCTCCTTCTCCAAAATGTGATAGACTTCATCCTTGTTGTGTACTGTAATTTCTTCTAAACCTTTGATTATCACTCCCCTCTTGTTACGGGGATCATCAAACATCTGCAGCCTCTCAGAAACATCAGAAGACAGATTAAGGAGATCAAAGAGCTCTTCATTATAGATTTCCAATAGCGACACTTTGACTGAAATTTCAGTACCATTATCAGTAAGTTTCTCAAAGATCTGATGAAGAGTACGTGGAATTATACCAGCCAAAGGACCCTCCTCCCAAGTATACTCTTCATTAGGGACCTTTCACCTTCCATTGTAAAGGTTTTTCCAGTGCCAGTTTGGCCATATGCAAAAATAGTGCAATTATAGCCCATAACTTTATCCAGAATTGGACAAACAACACTTCGGTGAACGTCCATTTGTTTAGTATTTGCTCCAAAAACCATATCAAAAGTGTATGTTTCCCTTGAGCTTTTGTCCACCAGTCCTCCAGTTCGAACACTAACTTCCTTCCGCACATGATCACATTCTACTACTGAATGGGCATTAGCTTTCCGTTCTGCCAAATTAAATGGTCTGCATCTCACCACCACCTCGACGCTCCTCCCCCCTTCATCCCTACCCCCGCAGATGAATTCGGCTGAGACGCCATGACCGTCCCCCAAGAAGGCCGGGCCACGGACCCGGACGCCATGGGGCGCCGAGAGGCCAGGCGCAGACCGGGCGCCCGCGGAAATCGCCATCGCCCAGGAACCACGACTGACCGCAGCGTCCGCCTCGCACCAGCCTGAGCCCTCCAGCCACAAACCCAGTCCCCCTCCAAGCCCAGGAAACCGAGCAACCACTCTCAAAAAGGAGCCGACTGGCTGGGCAAACGGCAGCGCCGCCCCTCTTTCACTTTCATCAAGAGGCTTTTTAGTTCCTCTTCACTTTCTGCCATAAGGGTGGTGTCATCTGTATATCTGAGGTTATTGATAATATCCCAATATCTTTTTGCCTTTGAGTGGGAGGCCCCAGGAGAAAAACACCAACAGATGACTTGGATAGTATTACCTCAGGGGTTCGGAAATAGGCCCAACTTGTTTGGACAGGCCCTCAGCCGGGATCTCCTAGATCTGGACCTGGGACCTAATGGGAAAATATTACGTAGATGACCTACTAATCTGCTCTCCAGATGAGAAAAATGCCCAACAACTTGCAATTCAGGTTCTAAACTTTTTGGCAGAAAGGGGATATAAAGTCTCCCATGCTAAGGAACAGATGGTTGAGACAAAGGTCACTTACCTGGGAGTTCAGATTACACATGGGTCCAGGAGGCTGTCCTCTTATCAGGTACAAGGAATCCTCCAGTTGTCCTCCCCCACGACTCGAAAACAATTGCGAGCTTTCCTGGGGCTAACTGGGTATTGTAGAATCTGGATACCCAACTATGGTCTAATTGCCCAGCCCTTATATGAAAGCTTAAACAGATGGGTTGATTCAATCCCACTGATGTGGTGAACTCCTCAAAAGAAGGCAGAGGCTACAATAAAAAGGCAGGCCTTAACTCAGGCACCTGCCTTGAGGTTGTCAGACCCAGAAAAAGCATTCCAACTTTATGTCCATGAAAGAGAGGGAATAGCCTTGGGAGTGTTAACTCAAAGGTTGGGATCTGAGCCCCAGCCTGTAGCTTACTTATCTAAGAGGCTCGATCCAACTGCCCGAGGCTGCCCTCCCCCCTTCCCCCCACCTTCAAAACCTTGCAGCTATTGCAATCATGATAGAAGATGCTTTAAAACTCTCCTTTGGGGGCAAACTAACTATTTTTACCAGCCACCACGTAAAACAACTCCTAAATGGGAGAGGCCATTTATGTATGTCTGATCAAAGAATCCTCAGATATCAAGTAATGCTGATGGAAAATCTGGGCCTCACTATATCCCCGTGTGAGGTTCTTAACCCAGCCACCCTTCTGCCTACCCTCCGAGGGCTCTCTCCCCTTTTATTCTTGTCTAGAAACCTTGGACCACTGAACAAAACCCCAAGAGGGATTATTGGAAGATCCTCTGACCAATCCTGAGGAAATCTGGTACACTGCTGGAAGCAGCTTTGTCTTGGATGGAAAAAGAAGAGCCCAGGTATGCAGTAGTCTCCAATTTTGAGATCATAGAGGCTAAGCCTCTGCCACCAGGTACTTCAGCCCAATCACCTGAGCTCATAGCCCTGACTCAAGCTTTAGATCTGGGAAAAGGAAAAAGAGTAGCTATTTACACTGACTCCAAGTCTGCCTTTCTGGTGCTACATGCACATGCCGCTATGTGGAAAGAAAGGGGCCACTTGACCACCCGAGGGTCCCCAATCAAATATGGTGATCAAATTCTTAGATTCTTGGAGGCAGTCCATCTGCCCACTGAGGTTTCAGTCTCCCACTGTAAAGAACACCAAAAAGGGAGCACGGAAGTGGCACGAGGGAACCAAGCAGCTGATCAGGCAGCTAGGAGAGCAGAGTTACAGAACAATGACCTAATAGGCCATCTTAGTTCCACAGACTAATTTGCCAAAACTCCTTCATATACTGAAGGTGAGACTCTTAAAGCTTAGAGTGAGGGCTTTCAAGATCATATGGGGGTGGTTCCAAAAGGAGGGACTTCTTTTTCTGCCTGGGAACCTCCAATAGAAGTTTGTTAACTCCTTACATGCCACTACTCATTTAGGGGAAAAGGCCCTCCAAAGATTACTAGAAAGGTCCTTCAGAGGAACAGGCATCCAAACAACTATAAGGAAAGTTGTCTCCTCTTGTCCCACTTGCCAATTAAACAACCCCCAAGGAGTTCAAAGACCCCAGCTGGCCCAGCCCATCCAACGACATGTGGCCTACCCAGAGAGGACTGGCAGATGGACTTCACCCAGATGCCAGTTTCTCAAGGGTATAAATACCTATTAGTCATGATAGATACATTCACAGGATGGATTGAAGGCTTTCCCACCTGGACTGAGAAGGCTGAGGAGGTGGTAAAAAAAACTGCTCCATGAAATCATTCCAAGATTTGGTCTGCCCAGGTCATTACAAAGTGACAATGGGACATCATTTACTTCTAAGGTCACCCAAGGGGTCTCTAAAGCACTGGGCATTCCTTATTATCTCCATTGTGCCTGGAGGCCTCAGGAGGTCTTCAGGAAAAGTAGAAAGAGCCAACCAATTCTTAAAATCAGCAATAAAAAAGATAACCCAGGAGACCTCCGCACCTGTATTGCCCCTAAGGAACAGGTTGGTCTTAGTCCTTATGAGATGCTATATGGGAGAGCTTTTGTTTATGTCAATGACCTCTTCCTAGATCCAAAGGTTCAGACCCTCCTGTCTTATACCATGGCCATTGGGCAATTCCAACAGGATATATGCTTGTGGGGTATAAACCAGGACCCAAAAGATTCTAAGGAGTCACCTCTATGTGCTCCAGGGACTCAAGTCCTAATTAAAGTCTGGAAAGATGGTCCCCAAAGGCTCAACTCCAGCCCGCATGGAAGGGCCCCTACCCTGTAATACTTTCTACCCCCACAGCAGTCAAGGTACCAGGACATGACTCCTGGATTCACTGCTCATGAGTCAAGCCATGGAAGAAAACAGAAGAGGACACTCAATACACCTGTGAGCCCTGGGAGAGCTCAGATACCTATTCAGGACTACAGATGAGTGCCATTCTAGTGAACACCCCCAAAGTCTGGTTTCTGGGGATAAGATTTCTCAGGATAGCTCTATAGAGCCAACACAGCTTGGCAGGGATTGTACTCCAAAACAGACAGGAGATAGATACTCTGATCCCTGAACAGGGAGGGACTTGAGCCATCCTGGCAATGGGAATTTGGAGTTGGCTAATGCGATTCATGGGGTCGCAAAGAGTCGGACACGACTGAGCGACTGAACTGAACTGAACTGAATGCCCCTACTAGTCCTTGTTATCGGAGAAGGCAATGGCAACCCACTCCAGTACTCTTGCCTGGAGAATCCCACGGATGGAGGAGCCTGGTGGGCTGCAGTCCATGGGGTCGCTAAGAGTCGGACACGACCGAGCGACTTCACTTTCACTTTTCAGTTTCATGCATTGGAGAAGGAAATGGCAACCCACTCCAGTGTTCTTGCCTGGAGAATCCCAGGGATGAGGGAGCCTGGTGGGCTGCCGTCTATGGAGTTGCATAGAGTCAGACACGACTGAAGCGATTTAGCAGCAGCAGCAGCAGCAGCAGCAGCAGCAGTCCCTGTTATACCATATTGATGCTGCTTATGATTGCTCCATGTATTATCAGTTGTCTAACCTGTTTTGTCTCTGCCCAGGTCAACAAGCTACAACATGCAGTGCCAGCTCAACAAAGATATAAAACTACAGCTGACCACGGAAAATATCACTCACCCTTAGATGGACACCGCTATAAGGACTCTGAGGCTTGAGACTAGCTGAGGGGGAGGCCCAATACCCCTCGCCATCCCAGTTCAGCAGGAAGTAACCAGAAAGACCTCGACGCCCCTATTCCCAAAGAATTGGGCCTCCCATCTCTTAAGGGGGGAATGCTAGGTAGTTAGAATAGGAAACAGGAGTCCAGAATGGCGGTGGCTAAAAGACAAGGACGGGAAAAGCCCATGAAAATAGAACAAAGGAAGGTCAGAGGACTGGAATGAGGACCTCAGCTAGGACAAACAACACTCCTGGCCAGCCCAATTTACATAGGGCAGGCCTGTGGGGAGGAAAAAACATATAAAAAGAGAAGCCAAAGGGCTCGCTCTCACTCTGTCTCTCCCCCACACACCGGGGTGCTCTTTTTGCGTCTTTGGGTCGACATGCCCTCACGCCTCAAGGATGGATTTTCCTGCTATTTTCTAAATAAAATAGAGCTGTAACACAGAGCTGTAACACCGATTTGTCTAAGAGCTATAACACGGTCCGTTCGCGACCTGAGAGCTATAACACAGTCTTTCCAAGACCCGAGAGCTGTGACATGCCGAGGGCTTTAATGTCCGTCACCCCAAATCTATGTTGTGACGAGGCGGAACCGAGGAGCATACACTTGCCTGACAATAAGCCTATCCCATCGCTGCATTTTGGAAGCAAGGTTGATGTCATGCTTCACTGATTCACAGATGTAAAGGAATTTTGCCCTAAGGTTTGACCTGTTGCTGATTTAGATGATCTAGATTTTATTGTTGAGTGTTCTGCAAGTCACACTCATAATTTTCCACTGTTATTATTTAACATAAATTCTGAGACAAACTATAACACTTTTAGGCTCCTGATATACGCTGCCTTCCAATCTCTGGTCACACCTGTTTCATAATGAGTTTCTATAAATGACAATATTTAAAATACTTTATCTAATTTGATACTTCTGTGCAGAAATGATACAGAGGCTGACAAACCAGATGTGTGTGTGTGCTCAGTCATGTCTGACTCTTTTGAGACCCTATGAACTCCTCTGTGCATGGGATTTTCCAGGCAAGAATACTGGAGTGGGCCGTTCATCTCTTGCAGTCTTGACCACACATGGGCTGCATGGGCACAGCTCTCCTGTCTCAGGAACAGCCTTGACTCCACTCCTCCACTTCCAACCAGGGACATGGTGCCTCGCCCAAATGCTCATTACCCTGTCCAGCCACACCTACTCTAACCACTCAGACTGCAGAGTCTCCTCTCCTCTCTCTGAGCTCCAAGGAGATCAGTGTCCAAAAAGCAGGCTGAGAAGCTGCGCTGTGACCTCCTGCAGTTCCCTCCTTCTTCTCCCTTTCTGCCACTCAGCAAACATTCGCTGAGCGCCTGGGGCAGGTCAGGCTCTACGGCAGGCATCGGGGATGTGAAGACGACTGAGGCTGCTGCCTCCAGATGGAGATCCTAATTTCCCCCCAATACCGAAGGACCCTCCACGATCCCACCTCCTTCCCACACTGACCTTTTGTATCGGTCTCAACGTCGCCCCGTTCTTCCTAGAACACACTCTGCACTCTCCCTCTTACGTCTAGATCGCTTTTCCTCTGCATCCGTGCCCTCACTCCAGTCCACCTCTCCCTGTCTGGAACTTGCCTGGCTTCCCTGCCCTCCTCCTCAGTAACAGTCATTCTCGACCACGTGCTGTGTGCCCCTCTGTCCACATGGCCTTCTTCTTTTCAGGTTAAAGCCTGATCACTCTCAGGGCCCCCAGGGGACCTGTCCCAGCACGTGCCTCAGACTCCTGCAGCTGGCCGTCTGGGCTTGAGTGCCAGCTGACCGCTTCCTAGCTGGATGTCCCAGAGCAAATCATGGGGCTTTTCATCTCCTTGTCTGTAGAAAGGGAACCTGGTCTGTAAGGTGTCTCCCGCACTTAAGTCCTCCGGAGACAGCCCTGAGGTGAGGCAGGTCTGATGGGTGTCCCTGCTGAAGACATGTGGTCCGACACCAACACCACTGCCTCTTCAAGCATCAGGCTGACAGACCACACTCCGCTCAACACAGCTTCACGGACGTGCACGCACTGGAGGTGAGACCTGCCCGGGACACCTGTCAGAATGCCCACCTGTGCTCAGGACCCGGGAGTTGGGGAAAGAGATGCTGCTACAGCGCTAGGAAAACACTGTCCCACCTACGCACCAGGTGAGCTCATCGGAGGTAGGGCCTGTTTTCAGTTTTTCCAAACCTCAGTGAACCCTAAGGATGAATACAGGGCACCGTACCTGTGTAACTGTCGGTCTGAACACATTCAGCTATCGTCTCCGCCTAGAAATGAATATCAGAAGCCATTAGATCTGAGTGCCTGGTGACGCAGTAAGGGAAATCTTGCTGGGCCCCCAGGGTCCCCAGGGCTCCCCCTACATACCTTATTGTTGCCATTGCACACTCTGATAATGGACACATAGTGTCTAATTTTTCTGCAAGTAGAAAACAATGCATTATATTCCTCCTGGCCCTCAATTCTGGTGGAGAGCTAGCTAGTTTTTCTAAAAGCATCTCTCTTTCACAACACACACAAGGCTTGGAGGGAGCAATTCTATTGTTTGTGGCCGAGGCTGCCAATAAACAAACAAGAAGGCTGCCAATAAACAAGAAGCATTCCCTGGTGTCTCTGGAGAAGACAGATTGACTCTTCAGTGAAAACAACAAAATCCTTCTGAGTCATTGCAACATACAATAAAAAATACCAAAGTTTCAAAAACGTACTCCATGTTAGCCAACCCAAAGCCTTTAGTTCCGTCACATGTTTTCATGTTCACAACCCTTTATGCTGATGCTCATCTTCAAGTTTCAGCAGAGTCTGCTCACAACACTCATGGAAAGAATCACAGGCCCCTCCAGTGCCGAACGTGTGAGTCTAGAACCAGGCGGCTGGGGCTCTCGTGAGCTGCTGACTCTCCTCACGTATTCACTGTCCCTTCCATTTTTCAGCTTTTCTCCTCTATAATCCAGTCCCTACACACCCCAACATAATTTTAGCTTTAACATTTTTAGGTGTTTATATTATAACTATTATTACACTCTTTTTTTTTTTTTTTTTTTTGGCCACACTGTGCAGCTTGTGGGATTTAATTCCCAACCAGGAATCAAACTTGTGTCCTTAGCAGTGAAAGCTACCTTGTTTCTGACCATCCTTTGGGGGATGTTCTTCTGAGTGTGTTAATGCTGCAGAATTACTGTTTTTTTCATCACTGCCTGCAGGTCAGAATCTCAGAGTCGAGTAGCTCTGATTCTCTTCCTCTTTCTGAGGCCTTGATAAAACCTTAAATCCTTACCCAGGGAATTCCCTACACTCCATTTTTACAGTTATGCATAATCATGGTGGAGTCATATATACTATGAATTCCATCCTTGCAAAATGCTTTGGTTTTCCCTTGAGTAAATAATTGACTTTTGTCTGTCTACTTGCTTACTTATATGGGATCCCAGACTTTCAACTATCTTGACCTCTCTCAAGAGGCTGAGACGTCCCTAAGGGGTGCTGTCACTTTCATTTCTTTGTAAGTGTCCCTCCAAAACTTCGTGACCTGCTCCAGTATGACTGAGTTGTCCTCTGCACTCAGCTTGGACAGCTGAAGTGAAAATACTTTCCCACCCCTGTACTAAACATTCCCAGGACCAGGCAAATTAACTTACCACTGGGCTTCCCCGGTGGCTCAGCTGCCACATTTCCAGACTGCAGTCAGTTCCCAGACCCAGAGGCCTTTGATGAATGGGCAGGCCTGGTGTCCTGAGGAAGAGACCTGCAACACTGCTGCAAATACAGGCTATCTACATCTTCCTGACTCCCAGAGGGGCTCTGGAAGGTCACGTATGCCCTGGAAAAAAGGAAATGCCGAGACCTTTGGAGATGGCTGGACGTTATCTCTGAAGTGACGTGCTTTCCTAGGAAATGTTCAGAAAACCCTTAGGAAGCCAAAGGGCTTCCCTGGTGGCTCAGGTGGTAAAGGATATGCCTGCAGTGCAGGAGATGTGAGTTCGATCCCTGGGTCGGGAAGATCCCCAACAATATGGGGAGATCCCAGTGCAGACACGACTGGGCAGCTGAACACACCCAAGGGCTTGTGTCCTGCTGCCTCTTCCCCCTAAAGCTTCACTTCACTCTTTACCCCCCGACTCATCCCTACCTCGGCCACAGAACCCTACTGAGGTGCCTAAGAGGCTCCTCTCACAGGAAAGAGGATTGATCTGGGGACCCCAGCACCAAGAGACCTGGAGTCTAGGTTACTTTTTAAAACTCAAGGCCAGAGGGTCGGGCAACCATCCTTGGGTTGAGCTAGGATGTCTGGTCGCAGCCAGACAGCACAGGTTAAAGAGGGGCTCAATTCAGGACAGTCAGCACGGCTGTTCAGTCCCACTCCAGGCCAGTCACGGGATCCAAGGCTGCCCAGACTCCAGGGATGGGAGAGCAGCCCAAGTCAGGGAGGTGGGAGGAAACTAACTATGCTTTGGCTTTCTTTGTTTTCCTTTAATCTAATGGTGATGCTATGTGGGAATATAGTTGATTCGCCATTTGGTGCCTGCGGTCATTATACAGCCGCCTGATTCAGTAAGATATATATTAACATATGTCATATCTGTTCTTTTTTGGATTGTTTTGCCCTAGAGGTTATTACAGAATTTCAAAAAAGTTCCCTGTGTTTGTGTAGCATCTGTTAGATACACAGATTTCTGTGTAAATGTGGAAGAATGAAAGAAGGAGATAATCCTTGTGGACTACCTATTACAGATACAGCTTTTTGGGTATATCTTAGTATCAGCCTCCCAATTCATCCCTGGCTTTTCCCTTTTTTTGGGAAAACTTTGTGTTTTAATTCTCAGAGTCTCTTCTTGTGTTGTAAATTACTTACCCTGTATTTCTTTTTTAAATTTTGCCTAGAAGAGACATCATCTTCTAGTTTCTTCGTCTATTGCTAACTTTACTTAAGTGTATGATCCTCCAAATTCCATCCTTGTGGGGACCATTGGCAGAATTTCATAATTTCAGTGGTGGTTTTCATGTCTCAGTAAAGCCCATTGTGTATAAGTACCACATTTCTTTAAGATTTAATCTGTTCATGGACGATTTTTGGGGTTCGTATCTTGGCTCTTGAAGTTGCACTGCAGTGAATGTTGGCTTGCATGTGTCATTTTGAATGATGGTTTTTCTGTAATATAGGCCCAGCTGTGGGTATGAAAATCCTAGGCTTAGCTCTGTCCAAATTTTCTTTCTGGCCTACTGAGGCTATCCTTTCTAGGGACTGTTGCCAATGTCCATTCCCACGGAACGTGTGTGTGTGTGTGTGTGTGCTGGGGGGGGGGGGGGGGATGTTCCATCACCTCTCAGCTCTCTCCACCATTTACTGTTTGCAGATAGGATGGCTCTCTGTCAGATGCGATTTGGTTTCTTGTTGTCCTTTTAACTGACATTCCTCCTGTAATAACTAGGGAATTTGAGCATCTTGTCTTGTGGCTGTTTGGTTTTTGGTTTTTTCTTTTTTTTTTTCCCTTGAAAGATGAGGGAAAATTTGCCTGTTTCAATTGACTTCTCATAAGTCGGTTGTGTTTGGAATTTATTTTTGCAATACCCACCACAGGACCTTTCCTGAGGGCAACGCCATTAGCAGCCCCACAAGCCTTGTGAATTGGAGGTGCCCTTAGCTCTGGATGGCATCACCGACTCGATGGACGTGAGTGTGAGTGAACTCCGGGAGTTGGGGATGGACAGAACAGGGAGGCCTGGCGTGCTGCAATTAAGGACACGACTGAGCGACTAAACTGAACGGAACTTAGCTCTGGTGGTCAAGTTGTAGTTATAGGACCTGTCCACAAGGCGGCAGCACTTCTCCGTGCCCGACTCGGGTCTGTGTCTTGGCAACCAGAAGTACCACTGCAGTGAACGCTGTCATGCATGTGTCATTTTGAGTGATGATTTTTCGTAATATAGACCCAGGTATGCAGCCATGAAATTAAAAGACGCTTACTCCTTGGAAGGAAAGTTATAACCAACCTAGATAGCATATTCAAAAGGAGAGACATTACTTTGCCAACGAAGGTCTGTCTAGTCAAGGCTATGGTTTTTCCAGTAGTCATGTAGGGGGTGTGAGAGTTGGACTATAAAGATAGCTGAGCGCCGAAGAATTGATGTTTTTGAATTGTGGTGTTGGAGAAGACTATTGAGAGTCCCTTGGACTGCAAGAAGATCCAACCAATCCATCCTAAAGGTGATCAGTCCCGGGTGTTCATTGGAAGGACTGATGCTGAAGCTGAGACTCCAGTACTTGGGCCACCTGATGCGAAGAGTTGACTCATTGGAAAAGACCCTGATGCTGGGAAAGTTTGAGGGTGGGAGGAGAACGGGACGACAGAGGATGAGATGGTTGGATGGCATCACCGACTCAATGGACATGAGTTTGAGTGGATTCCGGGAGTTGGTTATGGACCAGGAGCCCTGGCTTGCTGCAGTCTATGGGGTCGCAAAGAGTCGGACACAACTGAGACCGAACTTAACTGAAGCGCTGGTGGTAAAGTTGTAGGTACAGGAAATGTCCACAAGGCGGCAGCACTTCTTCATGCCCAACTCTAAGTCAGCTTCTTGGGCTGTGAATTAAGAGTGAAATGTGCCTGAGCAAACACCTGAGGGCTTGAGTCCCACTACTTCTTCCCTCTGAAGCTTCACCCCTCCCTGCTAGACTGTTCTGCACCTGGGACAGCGCTCCCTGCTGTGGTCCTATTAAGCTTCACTCTCAGGAAGGAGGCTGCAACTGGGTACCCCAACGCCTGGTGGTGCCTTTACCCTGGTCCTCAAGGCCAGAGGGTCAGGCCACCATCTTTGGGGTGCACTAGGACTCTGGTCCCAGCCAGAGAAAACCAGGCAGCACTGGTTTAAGGGGAGCCTCTATGAAGGACACCATTCACCTTGACTCCACATCAGTCCAGCCCTGGGTCTCATGCCTCCTCAGGCTCCAGGGGTCGGATAGCATCTCAAGTCAAGGAGGTTGGAGGGAATTTCTTTTCTTTCCTTTTCTTTTCTTTCATCTCATGCCAATGCTATGTTGAAGTCTAGTCAATTGCAGTTTTGTGCTTGTCCTCAGTATACAATGGACTGATTCAGTTATAACATATACATACAGTTTTTGTTACTTTCTATTGATTCTTTTGCCAAGAGGTTATTGAACAAGGTCGAGTAAAGTTCTCTGTGCCGAACATCAGTTCCCTGTGGAGTAACTATTCAGTTCAGTTGCTTAGTCATGTCCAACTCTTTGTGACCCCATGGACTGCAGTACCCAGGTTTCCCTGTCCATCACCAACACCTGGAGCTCGCTCAAACTCACGTCCATCGAGTCAGTGATGCCACCCAACCATTCCATCCTCTGTCGTCCCCTTCTCCTCATGCCTTCAATCTTTCCCAGCATCAGGGTCTTTTCCAATGAGTCAGCTCTTTGCATCAGGTGGCCAAAGTATTGGAGTCTCAGCTGCAGCATCAGTCCTTCCAATGAATATTCAGAACTGATTTCTTTTAGGATTTACTGGTTTGATCTTCTTGCAGTCCAAGGAACTCTCAGCAGTCTTGTCCAACACCACAGTTTAAAAGCATCAGTTCTTCAAATCTCAGCTTATTTTATAGTCCAATGCTCACATCCATACATGACTACTGGAAAAACTATAGCTTTGACTAGCTTATGTTGGCAAATTAATGTCTCTGCTTTTTAATATGCTGTCTAGGTTGGTCATAGCTTTTCTTCCAAGGAGCAAGTGTCTTTTAATTTCATGGCTGCAGTCACCATTTGCAGTGATTTTGGATCCAAAGAAAGTAAAGTCTGTCACCATTTCCATTTTTCCCCCATCTATTTGCCACGAAGTGATAGGACTGGATGCCACAATCTTCATTTTTTTAATGTTGAATTTTAAGCCAGCTTTTTCATTCTCCTCTTTCACCTTCATCAAGAGGCTCTTTAGTTCCTCTTCGCTTTCTGCCATGGTGGTATCATCTACTTATCTGAGGCTATTGATATTTCTCCCAGCAGTCTTGGTTCCAATTTGTGCTTCATCCAGTCCAGTATTTTGCATGATGTACTCTGCATATAAGTTAAATAAGCAGGGTGACAATATATAGCCTCGATGTAGTCCTTTCCCAATTTTAAACCATTCCATGTTGCCATGTACTGTTCTGAATATTTCTTCTTGACCTGCATACAGATTTCTCAGGAGGCAGGTAAGGTGGTCTGGTATTCCCATCTCTTTAAGAATTTTCTACAGTTTGTTGTGATCAACACAGTCAAAGGCTTTAACTTAACAGTGAACAGAAGTAGATGTTTTTCTGTAAGTCTCTTGCTTTTTCTATGACCCAATGGATGTTGGCAATTTGATCTCTGGTTCCTCTGCCTTTTCTAAATCCACTTTGAACATCTGGAAGCTCTTGGTTCACATACTGTTGAAGCCTAGCTTGGAGAATTTTGAGCATTACTTTGTTGTGTGTGAGGTAAGTGCAATTGTGCGGTAGTTTGAACATTCTTTGGCATTGCCTTTCTTTGGGATTGGAATGAAAACTGACATTTTCCAGTCCTGTGGCCACTGCTCAGTTTTCCAGATTTGCTGGCATATTGAGTGTAGCACTTTAATAGAATCATCTTTTAGGATTTGAAATAGCTCAGCTGGAATTCCATCACCTCTACTAGCTTTATTCATTGTGATGCTTCCTAACGCCCACTTGACTTTGCATTCCAGGATGTCTGACTAGGTGAGTGATCACAGCATTGTGATTATCTGGGTCATTAAGATCTTTTTTTGCACAGTTCTTCTGTGTATTCTTGCCACCTCTTAATATCTTCTTCTTCTGTTAGGTCCATACTGTTTCTGTCCTTTATTGTGCCCATCTTTGCAAGAAATGTTCCCTTGGTATCTCTAATTTTCTTAAAGCAATCTCTAGTCTTCCCCATTCTATTGTTTTCCTCTTTCTTTGCATTGATCACTGAGGAAGGCTTTCTTTTATTTTTTTTCCAAATATTTGCATTATTTAATTTATTTTTTTAATATGCTTATTTATTTTAATTGGAGGCTAATTACTTTACAATATTGTATTGGTTTTGCCAGCTTTATTATCTCTCCTTGCTATTCTTCGGAACTCTGCATTCAAATGGGTATATCTTTCCTTTTATTCCTTTGCCTTTTGCTTCTTTTCTCAGCAATTTTAAGGCCTTCTCAGACAACCATTTTGCCCTTTTGCATTTCTTTTTCTTGGGGATGGTCTTGATCATGGCCTTCTGTACAATGTCATGAACCTCTGTCCATAGTTCTTCAGGCACTCTGTCTATCAGATCTAATCCCTTGAGTCTATTTGTCACTTCCATTGCATAATCATAAGGGATATGATTTAGGTCATACCTGAATAGTCTAGTTGTTTTCCCTACTTTCTTTGATATAAGTCTGAATTTTGCAATAAGGAGTTCATGATCTGAGCCACAGTCGGCTCCTGGTCTTGTTTTTGCTGACTGTACAGAGCTTCTCCATCTTTGGCTGCAAAGAATATAATCAATCTGATTTCAGTATTGACCATCTGGTGATGTCCATGTGAAGAGTCATCTCTTGCGTTGTTGGAACAGGGTATTTTCTATGACCAGTGCATTCTCATGGCAAAACTGTTAGCCTTTGCCCTGGTTCATTTTGTACTCCAAGGCCAAACTTGCCTGTTACTTCAGGTATCTCTTGACTTCCTACTTTTGCATTCCAGTCCCCTATGATGAAAAGCACATCTTTTCTTGGTGTTAGTTCTAGAAGGTCTTATATGTCTTCATAGAACTGTTCAACTTCAGCTTCTTCAGCATTAGTGGTTGGAGAATAGACTTGGATTACTGTGATACCGAATGGTTTGCCTTGGAAATGAACAGAGATCATTCTGTCATTTTTGAGATTGCACCCAAGTACTGCATTTAGGACTCTTTTGTTGACTATGAGGGCTACTGCATTTCTTCTGAGGGATTCTTGCCCACAGTAGTAGATGTAATGGTCATTGAATTAAATTTTCCTATTCTAGTCCATTTTAGTTCACTGATTCCTAAAATGTCAATGTTCACTTTTGACATCTCCTGTTTGACCACTTCCAATTTACCTTGATTCATGGACCTAACCTTCCAGGTTCCTATGCAATGTTGTTCTTTACAACATCAGACTTTACTTCCATCACCAGTCACATCCACATAGGTGTTGTTTTCACTTTGGCTCAGCCTCTTGCATTCCTTCTGGAGCTATTTTCCCACTCTTCTCCGGTAGCATATTGGGCACCTACTGACCTGGGGAGTTCATCTTTCAGTATCCTATCTTTTTGCCTTTTCATACTGTTCATGGGGTTCTCAAGGCAAGAATACTGAAGTGGTTTGCCACTCCCTTCTCCAATGGACCATGTTTTGTCAGAACTCTCCACCACGACCCCCATCTTGGGTGGCCCTACATGGCATGGCTCATAGTTTCATTGAGTTAGGCAAGGCTGTGGTCCATGTGATCAGTTTGGTTAGTTATCTATGATTGTGGTTTTCATTCTTTCTGCTCTCTGATGAATAAAGATAAGAGCTTGTGGAAGCTTCCTGATGGGAGGGACTGGCTGTAGGGGAATCTGGGTCTTGCTCTGACAGGTGCGCCCATGCTCAGTAAATCTTTAATCCAATTTTCTGTTGACAAGTGGGGCTGTGTTCCCTCCTCAGGGTGGGGCTGTGGCCCCAGGCCAAACTATGGTAGGGGTAACGGCGACCTCCTTCAGAAGGGCTTATGCTAGCACGCCCTGCAGCTCGCAGGACTGACATAGTCCGTGCCCCTGGTCACTGCTGACCCACGCCTCCACTGGAGACGCCTGGACACTCACAGGCAAGTCCGGGTCAGTCTCTTGTGAGGTCACTGTTTCTTTCTCCAGGGTCCTGGTGCACACAGGTTTTGACTGTGCCCTCCAAGAGTCTGTTTCCCCAGTCCTGTAGAAGTTCTGTAATCAAATCCCACTGGCCTCCAAAGTCAAATTCCCTGGGGGTTCTCAGTCCCTTTGCCAGATCCCCAGGTTGGGGAATCTGTTGTGGGCCCTAGAACTTTTGCAACAGTGTGAGAACTTCTTTGATATAATTGTTCTCCAATTTATGGGTCGTCTGCTCTATGCTCTAATGGTGACCTCCTCCAAGAGGACTCATGCCACATGCGGCGTCTCCCAGGACTGCTGCAGCCAGAGCCCCATCCCCGTGCGGCCACTGCTGACCTGTGTCTCCGCAGGTCAAAGGCAGGTCTGGCTCAGTCTCTGTGGGGTCTCTGGGTCCAGGTGCACACCAGGTTTTGTTTGAGCCCTCTGAGCGTCTCTGGCAGGTATGGGGTTTGATTCTAAATGCAATTGCACCCCTCCTACCATCTTGCTGAGGCTTCTCCTTTGCCCTTGGATGTGGGGTATTTTTTTTGGTGGGATCCAACATTCTCCTGTCAATGGTTGTTCAGCAACGTGTTGCAACTTGGAATGCTCGCAGGAGAAGATGGGCACCCGTCCTTCTACTCTGCCATCTTTTCTACTCCATAATGATACACAGATGATACCACCCTAATGGCAGAAAGTGAAGAGGAACTAAAGAGCCTCTTGATGAAAGTGAAAGAGGAGAGTGAGAAAACTGGAATAAAATTCAAAATTCAAAAAACTAAGATCATGGTATCTGGTCTTTTTATCACTTTATGGCAAAGAGATGGGGAAGAAATGGAAACAGGCTCCAAAATCACTGCAATGGCGACTGCAGCCATGAAATAAAACACCTGACTCAGAACTCCAAAAGATGAACCACAGACTGGGAGAGACTATTTCCAAAACACATATCATAGAAAGGATCTGTGCTCAAATGATACCAAACAGTTCCTTAAAACTTGATAAAGATTGAAATACATACCTGGCCAAAGAATATAAACAGATATGTACATAGAAATTTATATCAATATATAGAGAATTGTTTATATCTCTCTGTAGATAGATGTTTACACGTTTAGGTAGATAGATATTTATATCTCTCGGTAGATAAATATTTACTTTGCTACATAGATAGATATTCTATAAAATTAATAACTTCCATAAAATTAATAGCCTCCATAAAATTGAAAATTTCCATAAAATTAAAACTTCCATAAAATGAATAGCTCTTATAAATTGGATAACTATCATATATTGAATAACTTTCACAAAATTATTAACTTTCCTAAAATAAATAATTTTCATACATTAATAATATTCATAGAATTACTCACTTCCATCCAATTACTCACTTTCATACAATTAAAATAAACTTCTTTAGAGAATTAAAACCTTCCTCAGAAAAATAAAAATTACAAAATTAAAAACTTCTACTCTATGAAACACCTCATTCAGAAAATCAAAAAATGAACCACAAATTGGAAGAGACTATTTTCAAACCACATATCAGATAAAGGATCTGTACTCAAACAATACCAAACAACCCAAATAAAATTTTGTAAGGATTGAAACACACACCTGGCCAAAAAAGACAAACAAGGAAAGAAGGACTAGGGTTGGATAGAAACAGCCCCTTTAGACCGCTAGCCCTCTGATCTGACCTTCCCACACCTGGGCTGATATCCTGAGAAAATCAACATTCAAAAAGGCATGTGTACACTAGCCTTCACTGCAGCACTCCTTACAATAGCCAAGACACAGAACCAGCAAGATGTTGCCCACGGGCTAAAACTTATAGAAGGTGCAGTACATGTAGGTAATTGACTGTTACTCACCCGAAAGAAACTGCCATTGAAACTGAAATAACACCACTGCTAGCCACAGGGATGGACCTTGGAAGATCACACACTAAGTGAAGTCAGCCAGACAGAGAAAGACCATAGCATATGAGTCCATTCTAGAAAGTTTAAAAAAGCAGATACAGGGAACTGTTTTACAAGACAAAAAGATACTTTGAGATTTCCAACACAAACAAAATAACCAAAAGAAATGAATAAATAAAGGCTTTATCTCCTTCCTTCCATCCACTGTGCAGAAACTCTGTATCTCTAATAGACACTCCACAAGGACCTCAGGATCATCACACGGAACTTTACTTGAGTTTGTGCAATATCCTCTATGGAAAAGAATTGAAGAAAACAACAGATATGCTGTCTGTGTATGTCACAACTGACTCAGGTGGCTGTACACTGCCAACAAGCACAAACCGGAAAACTGTCCCAGCACAGCTACCCATGAGATTAAAGAAAGGGAATTACTAGTTTATACCCTGCCACCTCCTTAACTTGAGCTGATAACTCATTCCTGGAACCTGAGTAGACTTGAGTCCCAGGGCTGGATTGGGGTGGGGTTGAGACAGGCTGGGAGGTGCCCTTCATTGACACCCCTGTTAAACCTGCACTGTCTGGCTTTCCCTGGCTGGAACCAGAATCCCTAGTGCCCCCTAACGATGGTGGCCTGACCCTCTGGACCAGGGTAAAGTCACCAAGAATCCAGGTTCACTGGTGCTGGAGTCCCCAGCTGAAGCCTCCTTCCTAAGAGCGCAGCCTCAGCAGGGAGCCGTGCCCCAGTTTCAGATGAGGCTGGAGGGGAAGGGGCGCAGCTTCAGGGGGAAGCACTAGTGAGACACAAGCCTCTGGATGTTTGCTCAGGCACATTTCACTCATTCATAGACCAGGAAGCCCGCTTGCCCTAAGGCTGTGGTTGCAGGTGGAACCAGAGTTGGGCATGAAGAAGTGCTGCCGCCTTGTGGACGTTTCCTGTGACTACAACTTGCCCACTGCGTGTTTACGAGCACCTCCAATTAACAAGGGCTCTGGGGCTGTTCCTACCAATGCAGGAGCCACAGGAGACTCAGGTTCCATCCTTGGGTTGGGAAGATCCCCTGGAGAAGGAAATGGCTACTCACTCCAGTATTTTTGTCTGGAGAATCCCACAGTCCATGGGGTAGCAAAGAGTTGGACATGACAGACTGACTAACACTTTCACTTTTTTTTTTAACTTTCCTCCCACAAATAGAGAAATCTCAGAATCTCTGTGAATACACAGAAATCTGTATCACTAACATATACACAGAAATCTATATCTGTAAGAAATAATCTACAAGATTATCTCCCTCCTTGCTTCCTTCCTCCAGATATAAACAAAAGTCTGTATGTCTAACATATATTACCAAAATCTGTATCTTTAACATATACACAGAAATCTGTATCTCTAATAAATATTCCACAAAGACCTGATGTTCATCACAGGGAACTTTGCTAGACCTTCTGCAACTCCTCTATGGTAAAAGAATCCAAAAAAAAGAGATATGCTGTATGTGTACGTCATAAATGAATCAGGCAGCAGTATAATGAGGACACTATAATTTCTTGGGCTCCAAATTCACTACGGATGGTGGCTGCAGCCATGAAATTAAAAGTCCTACATGACTAATTTTCCAGTAGTCATGTATGGATGTGAGAGTTGGACCATAAAGAAGACTGAGCCCTGCAGAATTGATGCTTTTGAACTGTGGTGTTGGAGAAGACTCTTGAGAGTCCCTTGGACTGCAAGGAGATCAAACCAGTCAGTCCTAAAGGAAATCAGTCCTGAATATTCATTGGAAGGACTGATGCTGAAGCTGAAGCTCCAATACTTTGGCCACCTGATATGAAGAACCGACTCATAGGAAAAGACCATGATGCCGGGAAAGAATGAGGACAGGAGGAGAAGGGGACGACAGAGGATGAGATGGTTGGATGGCATCACCGACTCAATGGACACGCGTTTGAGCAACCTCCAGGAGATGGTGAAGGACAAGGGAACCTGGGGCGCTGCAGGCCATGGGGTTGCAAAGAGTAGGGCACAACTGAGTGAGTGAACAATGACAACAAAATCAAAACTACTATGAAAAGTCACCTCACACTGGTCAGAATGGCCACCATCTGAAACATCTACAACGAACCTGTGCTGCAGAGCATGGAGGCAAAAGGGAAACTACTACAGTCTTGGTGCGGATGTAAATGGGTGCAGGAACTATAAAAACCGGCAAGCAGGTCCTTTATAAACTTAATATCCAGAAACCACATGGTCCGACAATCCCACATCTGGACGTGGACCCAAAGAAAATCAGAATTCACAATGACCCACGCACCCCTCTTTTCAGGGCAGCACGGTTAACAATGGCCAAGAACTAGAATTGCTGCTGGACAAAATAATGGCCTTCTCTGCCCAGTGAAACCAAATAAAAATTACGGAGACAGAGTTTGGAGGAAACAGAAAGTGACTTTAATTCTCAGCCAGTGGAGAGAGGAATACAGGAGGCTTGTGCCTCAAGAACTGTGCGCCTCCCCACCATGAGGAGGTTAGGGGCTTATATAAGATGAGGGCTTCAGTCAGGAATCAGTCACGAGGAAAGCTAATAGGGTCTTGATTCCTTCCTCTTGCATCATTTCAGACAGTCATAGGCTGACATCAGTAACCAAGTAATTGAGTCTGGGGTTTGGGGGCTCTGCGGCCTTCTTTCTGAGGTGCAACTACAAGCGGAAGAGTAAACACCAGATAGGGGATGTATTTAGCACAGAGTCAAAGGAAAATGGGTGCAAAGTGTGGCTCCTGCAGAGTTAGGGGGCAGAAAAGCAAACTTAGTCACAGACACGCAGAGTTAGGAGCATTAAAGTGAAAAAACTAGGAATGTTCGGGTCTGCTCACTGTTCTCTTTATCGTCTGTGTTCTCAGGAAAGTGAAAGAAAAAACTCGTTCCTCTTTTTCTTCCTTTTCCCTGCAACAAATTCAACCAAGAAATCCATCGACAGAAAAATGAGGACCGAGTAGTGCACCTCTGCACTGGAATACTGCTCAGCCGTGAATCAGAACAGAATAATGCCATTGACAGCAGCGTGGATGGACAGTGATTACCAAACTCAGTAATGGAAGTCAGAGAGAGAGACAAATACCACAGGGCATGGCCAACAGGTATAGTTTTGAAATGAATGCAAATGTCGGATATTATGCAATAGAAACAGACTCACAAGCTTAGAAAACAAACATGATTATCCAAAAAGATCTTAGGATTGAGGGATAAGTTAAGATTTTGCAAATACCACATGCTCATTTATATATATTGAACAGTTGATCAAAATAAATACATTGAAACATACAGGGTAGTCTATGGAACACATTTTAATCATCTATATGGGAAAGAGAACCCCAAAGGGACTGATAAACGTCTGTGTATAAGTGAATCAAGCTCCCATATGCCTGAAACAAACACAATGTCAGAAAGCAACTCTACTGCCAAACAACAATGTCCAGAAAAAGGAGAAATGAAGGTGGACACGAAGAAATCCTGCCTCCTTGTGGACATTCTTTGTAACAGCAACTGTGCTGATGGGCACGTCCTATTCCAAAGGTCCCTGGGCCTGGAGGTAAGTAACAACTGCCCTCCAGTTGTCCCCCAGGGGTGGTCAACGAAAAAGAATTCAAAACTGGGCCGATGTTCGGGGAGCTGATTTCACCTTTAACTCACACCCTTTAAGAAAAAAGTCACATGACACGATGTCAGCTTCGCTGAGGAAGGCCTGTCAGTCCTACAATGAGCCATCACCTCGCACCGGTCAGAGTGGCCACTGTTACACACGCCACGAAGGTTAAATGCCGCAGATGCTGTGGAGGAAAGGGAACCCTCCTCCTCTGCTGCTGGAAATACAAACTGGTGACAGCCAGTCTGGAGGACAGCGCGCTGGTCATTTCTGATGTGCCCAGCAGTAAGCGGCAGCAAGGGGAACCTGGAAACAGGGTCGCAGTTTCCCAGACCAGGAGTCCTAACCACTGGACCACAGAGCCAGCAGTCAGGGCTAAGGTTCCTAGTCCTGCCTGCCTGGTCAAGAATGAATTCAGGTGAGGAGAGAGAAGGTGAAAAGTAAAGTAAAAAGTTTACTGAAAAGAAAAGTATATGCAGAAAGGTGAACGGGCGAGCTCAGAGAGAGAGCTTTGCCTTTGGAAGTTGATATTCTTTAGAAGGGGCCAGTTCTCCAGGTCTTTGTCTTCCCTCAGGCCAATCATCTTGCTTTGTCTCCCCCCACCAACCCACCCAGTTAATGTGTCTCAGGACCCTCCCCTGGGGTACACACACACACCTTAGCCAAGATGGATCTCAAAGTGAAGGCTTCTGGGAGGAGCAAGACTCATTATGGCCTGGAATCATCCTCTGACTTTTGACTCCAAGGAGCCTTTCTGCTGCACACGTATGTTCTCCCTTATCCTTTACTCAGACAGGGTTTTGCCTCCTTTGTCCTTGCCAAGATTATTCCCTTGAGGTGTTTACAAGAGACAAAGACTGGCTATTTACCTGTTTCTGTTGTTACTTCAACTTCCAAGCGCAAATGGGGTTGGTTGTATATTTCTCAACTGGAACCTACCTATGTTGCCTCAGGAAATGAAAAGAAGAGGCCGGCTGATTGTGAATTTCCAACCTGGAGCCCATCTATCTCCTACCTCACTGGTTCCTTCAATAGTGGAAACGAGAATGAAATTAGAATAATCCCAAACACCACACACAAGAATAAACTCCAAATAAGATAGAGATAGAAAATTCCAGAAAAACCTCTACTTCTGCTTCACTGATATGCTAAGGCCTTTGACTGTGTTGATCACAACAAATTGTGGAAAATTCTTTAAGAGATGGGAATATCAGACCTTCTTATCTGCCTTCTGTGAAACCTGTATGCAGATCAAGAAGCAACAATTAGAACAGGACATGGAACAACGGACTGGTTCAAAAACTGGGAAAGGAGTACGTCAAGGCTGTGTATTGTCACCCTGCTTATTTAACTTATATGCAGAGTATATCATGCAAAATATTGGATTGGATGAAGCACAAATTGGAACCAAGACTGCCGGGGGAAATATCAATAACCTCAGATAAGCAGGTGACACCACCCATTATGGCAGAAAGCAAAGAGGAACTAAAGAGCCTCTTGTTGAAAGTGAGAGGAGAGTGAAAAAGCTGGCTTAAAACTCAACTTTCAAAAAACTAAGATCATGGCATCTAGTCCCGTCACTTCAAGACAAATAGATGGGGAAACAATGGAAACAGTGACAGACTTTATTTTCTTGGGGCTCCAAAATCACTGTGGATGGTGACTGCAGTCATAAAATTAAGACGCTTGCTCCTTGGAAGAAAAGCAATGACAAACTTAGACAGCATATTAAAAAAGAGACATTACTATGCCTACAAAGGTCTACCTAGTCAAAGCTATGGGTTTTCCAGTAGTCATGTACAGATGTGAGAGCTGGACAATAAAAAAGGCTGAGCACTGAAGAACTGCTGCCTTTGAACTGTGGTGCTGTAGAAGACTCTTGAGAGTCCCTGGGACTGCAAGGAGAGCAAAGCAGTCAATCCTAAAGGAAATCAACCCTGAATATTCACTGGAAGAACTGATGCTGAAGCTGAGGCTCTAACACTTTGGCTACCCAATGCAAAGAGCCGACTCATTGGAAAAGACCTTGATGCTGGGAAAGATTGAAGGCAGAGGAGAAGGGGACGACGGAGGATGAGAAGGTTGGTCAGCATCACCGACTCAATGGACATGAGTTTGAGCAAACTCTGGGAGATGGTGAAGGACAGAGAAGCCTGACGTGCTGCAGTCCATGGGACGGCAGAGTCAGACATGACTGAGTGACTGAGCAACAAAGATAAAGACCCCACCTTAGTATGGCTCAGTGGTGAAGAACCCGCCTGCCAATGCAACAGACTCGGGTTTGGATCCTTGGGTCGGGAGGATTCCCTGGAGAAGGGAAGATAAAGATCTAAATGTAAGGTTGGATACTATGAGATTCTTGAGGAAAAAATACAGGCAGGAGAAGCTATGACATTCATTGAAGCAAGCTCTTTTGGGATCCACCTCTTAGAACAATGAAAAATAAACCAAATATAAGAAATCAGCCCACAAGGTGTGGCCTCTCACCACTTGTCACCAGCCCAGCGATGCTCCTAAGGGGCAGAGAAGATGGAGTCAGGTGCAGCCGCAGGCACTCTTGCTGCCTGGAGGGGGTGGTGGTGGTGGTTTAGTCACCAAGTCGTGTCTGACTCTTGTGACCCCATGGACTATAGCCTACCAGGCTCCTCTGTCCATGGGATTTCTCAGGCAAGAATACTGAGTAGATTGCCATTCCCTTCTCCAGGGGATCTTCCTGACCCAGGGGTCGAGCCTGCGTCTCCTGCATTGCAGGTAGATTCACTTACCACCGGAGCCACCAGGGAAGCCCTGCTGCCTGGAGGGGACTTGTTTATAAAGACCTCAACCCAGGCGCTGCTGGGAAGGGCTGGCCGATTCATCCAGGGCAGCCAATCCTCACCCATCAGGGGCTCACAGTTGCAGAAAATGGGCCTTGTCATGCTGGCCAGGTGCAAGGAACAAGTGTGGGTCTGAGGGTTGGGATAGACATGGGGCTGCAGCTCTGACTTAATTTCTAATCATTGTATCTGGCCCAGGAGTGGGAGAAAATTTCAAGACCTTCTCCTAAGGAGAAGAACCCAGGAATCAGGGAGAAGAGGGGTGGTAGGTGCAGACAGGGTGCAGTGGAAGCCTCTGAAGACCCGCTGGAAGGAGGGCGCACAGAGTGAAGTCCAGGGTTACTGACCTGCCCAGGAGCAGCTAGCTGTTTGTTAGTCCAGGTCCTGCTCTGAGGTGCTCAGGGCCAGCTCTTCCTGACCTCAGGAAGAGGGCTGGGAGGTGCTCTGCAAGTGTGCTCTGCACAGTTCCTGTGTGCTGAGCCCTGCCCAGACAGGCCCCCTGCCCTGGGAGGGCTCTGCCCATGTTAGCAGAGGGGCCCCCCTGCCTGCCCTGGGAGGGGCCCCCTGCCTGCCCTGGGAGGGGCCCTCTGCCTGCCCTGGGAGGGGCGTGTGAACAGGCTCCCTCTCTTTGCAGCTGGCACAGAGCTGCTTAGGATGCAGATTAAAATCAGCCAAGGACAGAGGTCAGGAGCAGGGTCAGGGGTCCCTCAGGTGTGGACACGCAGGAGTCCAAGCTTGCTATGCTCCCTGCATGACAGGGGGTGTTGAGACAAGGAATACAACTGTATCCTAAGGGCCAGCTGACCAAGAAGATGGCCAATTAATGTCTCCAAATAAGCATCTTGTCGGAGTCTGGATGCCAGGTTCTTTTACAAACTAGAGAAGGAGGAGGAGAAGAAACAAACTAAAAAGGCCATTAATCTTGCAAGTATCTGGTAGAAAGGCAAGCCTCAGGCAGGGGATATGTTAATTTCTCCCTTCCTGCCATCTACAGGCGGACAGGGTTCTGAACAAAGGCACTTCAGTTTAGCAGCCAGGCAGAGAGGCAGGATTCTCCCAGGCAGGCCGTTAAAAGTGATTATAGTAACAAAAGTAACAGAGCAAGAGTCAAAGACACAGTTCCAACAGTTGTGGAGTCAGAACTGGCTTATTCCTGAGCATCCTAAAGTGCAGGGTTTATTCAGGTCCTCCCATTGCCCTTGCCCTTCCCCTCCCCCAGTGCCTGGCACCACTCACCGACTTCCTGTCTCTGGATTTGCCTGTTCTGGATGTTTCTTGTAAATGGAACCATATAGGTTGTGATTATTCTGGGCTGGATGTTGGTGTCCTCCCTGAAAATTCACATGTTGAAACCTAACCCCCACGGTGATGGTGTGAGGAGGGGGGGCCTTGAGGAGGTGATGAGGTCATGACAGTAGAGACCCCATGAATGGGATTAGTGCTCTTATGAAACAGACCCCCAAGAGGCCTCCTCAGCCCTTCCTCCATGTGAGGACGCAGTGAAGACCCCGGCCCACACCAATAACAGAGCTTCACCAGAACCTCACCATCCTGACGCCCTGATCTCAGACGTCTGGGCTCCAGAGCTGTAGGGAATGCATTCCTGTTGCTGAAGCTCCCAGCCTTCTGTTTAGCTATGGCAGCCCAGGCAGACTACGTGCATCCTTCTCACCAAGCATCGTGTTCAAGGAGCTTCCACATTGTAGCCTATGTCAGAG
Organism: Bubalus bubalis; assembly: GCF_019923935.1. NCBI lineage: Eukaryota > Metazoa > Chordata > Mammalia > Artiodactyla > Bovidae > Bubalus > Bubalus bubalis. The sequence goes on from NC_059176.1 coordinate 47,466,714, forward strand.
CTTCACTCCTTTTCATGGCTGCGTCATATGAAGCTGTGCTGGGAAGTGGCTAGAGATGGAATGATGGGGGGTCATCAGGAGGTGGATCACGACAGTCTTCATGAGCCACGATGAGGAGCTGACACTGCCTGAAAGGATGCCTGGACCTCCTGCCTCTTAGCCACCCAGTTACCTGTGTACCGCTCAGCTGTCGTCCACGGCGTGTCCTGAGTCAGTGCCGTCGTGAACTGGCCTGGTGGGCAGTGGCAGATGGTAGCAGATGAGATGTAGCAGGACCCCCAGGAAGGTATCCAGGCCAGGCCAGTGTTGAAGATGAACCAGCCCTGCCCGCTGCCACTCACGGGTGACGGGCGTCCCACCTCCTGCCCACCATTGGGTGCGGTGGCCTCTCCCCTGCTTCCAGAGCTGGGCCCTGCTTGCCCCCGTCCCTCTGGTCAGGAGGCGTTTTGACGGGCCATTCTAGCGGGACCTCAGGATGGAGGCTTTGGGGGGCCCTGCTCAGGAGCACACAATCAGGGGGCATCTACTCCTGCAGGGAGGGCCACAAGGGAGCCACGTGCTTGCTGGTGGGCGTGAGGGCAAGCACCAGGGTTAGGGACTGCAAACCTGCAGTGGTCTGACCTATTTCTTTTTTTTTTTTTTTTTTCCTAATTCAATTTAAATCTGACTCAAAGTCACTATCCCACTGAACTGGTAAGACATTCGGTCTCAGGCAGCACACTCCGCAGTCCCGAGAATCCATCTCTTGCTTCAGCAGGGTTTGGACGAAACAGACCCAGGGACGCCCTTTGCTGTTCCTCCACCAAGGGACCCTCCTCCCTTTCTTCCAGTCGCAGTCTTCGAAATCAGCCACTCAACTATCCTCGTGCCTTGAAGCGAGTGAGCCTGTGCAGCACAGCTACTAAGCCTGCGCTCTAGAGCTCCCATTTGCTGCAACTGTTGAGCCCACATGTTGCAACTACGGAAGCCGCGTGCCTGGAGCCCCTGCTCCACCGCAAGAGAAACCACTGCAGTGAGAAGCCAGCGCACCGCAACTGGAGGGCAGCCCCGGCAGCTGCAACTAGAGAAAGCCCTTGTCAGCAACGAAGGCCTACCACAGCCAAAAAATAAAATAAATCAATATATCTTTTAAAAAATGCTAACTAAATACATTTTTAACCCAATAGTTGTTACCATGACAAGTACATAATGTGAACACAAGGTTTATATGGGATTTGGCATTGCTGTGAACTCTCTAACAAACATGTAATTTGGAGTGATAATAGAATAATTTTGTGATTTCAATTTGTTAAAGAACTTTTTCTCTTATACAGGCCATTCACAATTTTTAAAAATATATATTTTTATCTCACTAACTGTTAAGTCAGCTTGGGGGTTGTTCTGTTCCACATGTCTTCACCCCGGAGCCCTGGCTGGCCAAGAAGCCCCTCTCTGACTTGTGCCATTCTCTAGGGAAGCAGGCCGGTGTGATGGCTCAGAGTGCGGCCTTGCGCTCCAACAGGCCTGGGGTGAAAATCCGGCCTCATCAGAGTTACTGCTCACAACACCTCTGTGAGTTAACAGGTCATTTTCGGCTCATTTTACTGATAAGCAATCCGAGGCTCAGAGAGGCTGATCATCTTGCCCAAGGTCACACAGGGGTATGGAGGCGTGAAGCCAGAGCTCAGCCATAGGCACACCTGGCTCTGGAGCCCACCCTCTCACTTCACCCTGCCCTTCTGCTCCTGCACGGCAGACTCCGGTCTGCCAGCTAAACGTGGACGATGGATCACATGCATTCAGCTGTTTGTTCTCAAAGCCCCTCAAAAAAGACAGGAGAGAAACAAGATACTGATGAAATAGGAAGGACAAAGAGGATGGGAGCAACAACAACAGGGGGAAGAGAGGTTGACGTTTTGGAAGATGAGAAGCAGAGGAAGTAGGTGGCAGAGCCGAGAAGGCAGGACCACGAGGACTTGAAGGCACCTGTTCTGGCAGAAGGTAGGAATGGAGGTGGGGCTGAAGGCAGGGTTGGAAGTCGAGTCCCCAACCCACTGGCCCGCTCCACGCAGCCCCAAGGATGCCCCAGCCTCTGACACACACACAGGAAACTGGGCTTTTATTCTGAGCAGAGGTTGAATCGGGGAAACAGGCACAGTGGAAGGGATGCGGCTCTGTGTTTTACTTTATTTATTTAAAGGATTTTTTTTTAATGTGGACCATTTTTAAAGTCTTCACTGAATCTGTTACAATAGGGCTTCTGTTTCATGTTTCAGCTTTTTGGCCACAAGGCATGTGGGATCTTAGTTCCTGACCAGGGAACCTGCACCCCCTGCCTTGGAAGGTGTAGTCTTAGCCACTGGACTGCCAGGGAAACCCCATGGCTCTGTATTTTAAAAGAGGGATTAAGTAAGAGATTAAGTCCTCCCGATTTCTGCCACCCCATTCTCAGAATTCTCTCTGCCCGATGGATACACCTCAGGCAGGACACTGGAACATTCTTCCCTAGAGAAACACAAGGACCCCAGGACAGTGATCTCTAAGTACTGGACTCTGCACTTCCACTGCAGAAGGCATGGGTTTGATCCCCGGTTGGGGAACTAAGATCCTGCAAGCTGCATAGCACGGCAAAGAAAGGAAAAAAGGAAAAGAAAAGAAATATAAGAAGAAAAACAACAGATCACCAGACATCTGAAGAAAGCATTCAATATAGAAGACAGAAATAAAGAAAAAAAGGAGTGGAGATCTCAGAGACAACACAGATGGACAGAGAAAAATGCCTTAAAATGATTAATATCCTCAGACACTAGGGGATGGTATTACATCCACGAAACAGAAAAAAGATGCTAAAAACAAATAAAACTTAATCATAAGGAAGAAGCATTTGAAAATTAAAATTATGGCAGCAGGAAAAATATTGAGAGAGAAGTTGGAAGATAAGCTTAAGGGACGATTCCAAGAAAGCAAACAAAAATCACAAAGAGACCACAGAAGTAAAGTAGAAGATAAATCCAGAAAGTCCAACAGTCAAATAATAGTTCCAAAAAGAAATAATAGAGGAATCATAATGAAAGGAATCCCTGGATAAGGGAATGGCTACCCACTCCAGTATTCTTGCCTAGAGAATTCTATGATTAAAAAAACTTCCCAGAGTTCAGTGACACAAATTCACAGACTGAAAAGGCCACCCTGGAAAGCTACATGCACCCTCAATGTTCACAGCAGCATTATTTACAACTGCCAATATATGGAAACGACCATATCAATAGATGAATGGATAGAGAAAAGGTGGTATATGTATGTATACAGTGGAATACTACTCGGCCATCAACAAGAATGCGATTTTTCCATTTGCAGCAAAATGGACGGACTTGGAGGGCATTATGCTGAGTGAAATAAGTCAGAGAATGACAAATATTATATGATTTCACTTATATGTGGAATCTAAAAAACAAAGCAAACTAGTGAATATAACAACAACAACAAAAAAGCAGACTAACAGATACACAGAACAAACTAGTGGTTACCAGTGGAGAGAGGAAAGGGGAATAAGAAATAGAAATACTAGGTATAAAATAAGCTATAAGGGGCTTCCAGCGATAAAGAGTCCGCCTGCCAATGCAGGAGACACAGATTCCATCCCTGATCTGGAAGATCCCACATGCCTTGGAGCAACTAATCCCATGCCCCACAACTACTGAGCCCATGCCCTAGAGTCTGTGCTCAGCAATAAGAGAAGCCACCGCAATGAGAAGTCTATGCACTGCAGTTAAAAAGTAGCCCCCACTTGACACAACTAGAGAAGAACCTGCTCAGCAATTAAGACCCAGCATAACCAAAAATAAAATAAGCTACAAGGATATATTGTATAGCATAGTAAATATAACATTTTATAATAATTATAAATGGAGCATAGAGTATAGCCTTTAAAAATTGTGAATCACTATATTATACACTGTAACTTATATAATGTTAAAAGTCAATCATATATCAATTAAAAAAAAAGACCCACCTAGTTCCCAGCACAAAGAATGGAAAAAGATCCATTATGATGCTAGAATACCATGGATAAGGAAATTATTCTAAAAGCTTCTAGAAAAGAAAAAGCCATTCATATACAAGTGATCAAAAATGAGAACAAATGGGATCAGCTTTCTCAGCCAGAACACAGCTGGATAAAGTCTTCAAAGCTCTAAGAGAAAACGATTCCCAAACTTAAATCTATGCCCTGTCAACTAGTAACCTAATGTAATGATAGAATAGAGACATTTTTCAGATATGCAATGCCTCAGAAAAACTTTATCTCCTGTGTTTGCATTCTCCACCATAATCAGAAAGACAAGAAAATAACTGACCCATCAGGCAGGAGGTATACTCTTTTTCTGGTACTGTTAGACTTGTTAGATCATGTGTATGGGGTACTCTGGTTTGGATGGAATGAAAAGAAGTGAGGAAAGGACGCAGGAAAGCCAGAGTTCTCTGGCTTTTCATCAGGAGGGCTGGGGACGATGTCCCTTGATGAAATCCTATTAACAGGGGAAACTGAGCCATTTGAAGGGGCTCCCAGTGAGGAGACTGATCTCTCCTGTAGTGGGATGGTGGATCCTGCCAGGAAAATTTTGTTTTCATGTCTACCTTCTTTGGGAGGCTCTGAAAGTGAAGTCGCTCAGTCGTATCCGACTCTTTATGACCCCATGGACTGTAGCCTACCAAGCTCCTCCGTCCATGGAATTTTCCAGGCAAGAGTACTGGAATGGGTTGCCATTTCCTTCTCCAGGATATCTTCCCAAATCAGGGATCGAATCCGGGTTTCCCGCATTGCGGGAAGACGCTTTACTGTCTGAGCCACCAGGGAAGCCGCTCTGCCTTCTCCCATTCCCAGCAGCGGCCTTACCCAGGTCCTCCTGGGGTTCTGCTCTCTGCATTTTTGGAACCAAGGATCCAGGCGCGGGAGGAGTCATCCACAGTATCGCAGAACCCACCGGTTCTTTCACCATGCTGTGGGGACCGGCCGAGGAGGGAGCGGCCGATGCATCTACGCCACCTGGTGGAGGAAGAGAGATGCAGCCTGGAGCCAAGGATTTTTGCAACAGTTTCCCTATTGGGAAAAACCACTACTTTGCTACTTGGTTTGTTCCGGGCACTCCAGTGTTCTTGCTTGGAGAATCCCAGGGACGGGGGAGCCTGGTGGGCTGCCGTCTATGGGGTCGCACAGAGTCGGACACGACTGAAGTGACTTAGCAGCAGCAGTCCTCAATTTCATCTTCCCCTTATTTCACACACTCTGAGACCAGGCATCTTTGATTCCTACTCCAGCCTCAGAAGTCCTATAGCATCGTCTCCCCCCGACTCTACTGATCAAAGTGGTCACAAGCCTGCCTTGTGACCAAGGCAGGGGGACATGGACTGGCTTCTCAAAAGGAGTTCGCAGCCACGTTTTTAAACTGCCACAGAAGTCCAATACTATTAATCAGAACAAGAATAAGATATTAATGTTTTTACACATGTATCGGTTCATTGGGTAGATTCATGAGGAAGCCACAGTATTATGATGGTTAAGAGTCTGGGGTTAAAATCAAACAGAACTGAGTTCAAAGACTGGCTCAGCCGTGGAGCAGTGTGTCTTGGAGCAAGCCACTCCTCTGGGCTCAGTTTCCTCGCTAGTAAAATGAGGGTAAACAATATCTGCTTCACAGAGTTTTAGGGGTTTTTGTTTTTAGGACTATACAGGATGGCATATGCAAATAATTTGTCCCATAATAAACATTCAGAAAAGGATAATCCCCTTTATCCAAGTTATTTCAAAATTGCCATTAGTTCTATTATCTCAGACATTTTTAAATGTTTCATTTAGTGATCTATGGCTGCACTGGGTCTTCATTGCTGCATGAGGCTTTCTCTAGTTGCAGCAGGCAGGGGCCACTCTCTAGTTGTGGTGGGCCGGCTTCTCATTGTGGGATCTAGGGCACGTGGGCTCATAGTTGTGGCATGCAGGCTTAGTTGCCCCTTGGCATGTAGGAACTTCCTGGAGCCAGGATCAAACCCATGCCCCCTGCACTGGCAGCAGATTCTTCACCACTGGGCCACCAGGGAAGTCCTCTCAGACTTTTTAAAGATGTGCTAGCATTGCACGTCTTTACAGATATGTGGAAAGAATAGCTGCCTTTCTTCAGGGGACAACACCCCTCATTCTTTGGGGGGAATTGTTCAAGCCCCTGCCTGCAACCATGCTGTCCGAGCAGGAGCTGCCGTCTTCTGCCTTCTGGTCACAGTGACAGACTGGGGAGTAGGGAAGAGCGCCAGACCGGACCAATGATCACATCCCACCTTCCAGCCCTTACTGACTGGCCTGGAGGAAGGCACATGACCCCAGAGGATCAATCACACTCTTGGAGATTTGCCCTCTTTTTATTTCCCCAACGAGCTGTCGGGGGGTGGGGGGGGCAGGGGGTGGGGTGGGGAAGTAAGCTTCCATGTGAATTCATGATTTTCCGATGGCCAGGATCTCAGTCTTAAGGAGAAAGCCAGTTCTACAGCAGGAAGTCACCATGTACGTGGGAAGACACAAGCACAATGAAAAGCAGGGGCCGAGAGGCACGGAGAGTCCTGGACCATCCCTGGGTCCCGCTGCCTGGGGCTGTCCTCCTGCAACTATCTGGTGAGAGAGTCCATCCTCCCCTTTTCTCTGGAACTGTTTGTTTTCTGTGGCTTGCAATCAAATGAACTCTGAGCAAAATACTGCTCTGACTTATATTTTTTTTTATTAAAAAGTAAATTGTTCATAAACTCCAGTACTTTCACTATTATAAGAAAACCAATAAATGACTAGTCTGGAGAAGACTCTTTGAGAGTCCTTTGGATGGCAAGGAGATCAAATCAATCAATCCTAAAGGAAATCAAGCCTGAATATTCATTGGAAGGACTGATGCTGAAACTGAAGCTCCAATACTTTGGTTACCCGATACAAAGAGCCAACTCATCGGAAAACACCCTGATGCTGGGAAAGACTGAGGGCAGGAGGAGAAGGGGGCGGCAGAGGATGAGATCATTGGATGGCATCATCGACTCAATGGACGTGAGTTCAAACAAACTCTGGGAGATAGTGAAGGACAAGGAAACCTGGTATGCTGCAGTCCACGGGGTTGCAAAGCATCAGACACGACTCAGCGACTGAGCAACAGTAAATGACCGTGACACATCTCGTAAGGGATAAAACCCACTGGCTGTTGAAAGCTGCTGACTTGAGCTTCGTAGAATTCATTCCAGCTTACGTAGATTACATGGATTCATTGAATGATGAAACGTTTCAGATATCACTTCCTTTCCCCTACCAGGCACCAAATTTTCTCACCTGGGGTTCTGTTCTTACCAAGATGACCCTGGACCCAGCCTCCAGTATTTGGCCATATTCTGGCTCAGAACAGCTGACGCTGCAAAACCCAGCTTGCCCCAGGTCCCAACAAAGGAGATTAGAGATACTTATCCCTGGGTCACTGTGGAAGAAAAGATCCTTTGAAAGTTGTGTACTTTGATACAGTTCATTTCTCCTCTAATGGAGGCATTGACTTTGAAAAAAATAGATTGGTTAGAATATAAACAAGCAACGCCTCTAAAAGTAGAAAAGAGTCTTACTGAGAAACCAAGTTTCAGGAGATAAAAGCAATCTTTAGTTCACAAGGCAAGTTTCCCATCTCATACCTAAATAATTTATCTTTTTTTTCTTGGAAAGGAAAGCAAAAATTTTGCTTGGGAAAGCAAAATTTGTCCTTTGACACCTGGCATTGAATAGCAGAAACAGCCCACATGTAGTAGGTGGACTGTTAGTAGTGGCTTAAAAAGCCTTCCCTGGCAGCTCAGATGGTAAAGAATCCACCTGCAAAGCAGGTGACCAAGACTCCATCTCTGGGTGGGGAAGATCCCCTGGAGAAGGGGATGGCTACCCACTCCGGTATTCTTGCCTGGGAAATCCCATGGACAGAGGAGCTGGGCGGGCTACAGTCCATGGGGTCACAAAGAATTGGACACATAAGATCTGTTTATTGCCTATCTTGTGTCTGCTCCATCACTCAGTCATATACAACCCTCTGTAGCTCCATGGACTGTAACCCACGAGGCTCCTCTGTCCATGGGATTTCCCAGGCAAGAATATTGGAGTGGGTTGCCATCTCCTTCTCCAATTGCATATCTTACTTCACCTATGTGAAAAATGAGTCCCATTTTGGGAATTCCTTGGTGAACCAGTGGTTAGGACTTGGTGCTTTCACTGCCAGGCCAGGTCTGATCCCTGGTTGGGGAACGAAGATCCTGCAAGCTGAAAAGAAAAAAAAAAAAAAAAAAAAAGAGGAAAAGAAAAATGAGCCCCATCTTGAAAAGATATGGAAAGTGACTGTTTGGAGAGAAGTCAAATAGCACATAAACTTACAGGAGAATTTGAAATCTGTTCCAAACAGTCCTCATGAGGTTACCTTTTCCTTTTTCTTTCATTTTTATTAAAAAAAATTTTTTTTTTTTGGCTGCACTGGGCAGCCTGTAAGATCTTAGTTCCCTGAACAGGGATGGAACTAGCACCTCCTGTAGTGGAAGGTGAACTTCTTAACCACTGGACCACCAGAGAAGTCCCTTCCTTGTTCTTTTAAACTCTATGTGTGTCAAGTTGCTTCAGTCATGTCTGATTCTTTGTGACCCCATGGGCTGTAGCCCACCGGGCTTCTCTGTCTATGGGATTCTCCAGGCAAGAATATCGGAGTGGGTTGCCATGCCCTCCTCCAGGGGATCTTCCCGAATCAGAGATTGAACCCATGTCTCTTCTGTCTCCTGCATTGGCAGGTGGGTTCTTTACCACTAGCGCCATCTGGGAAGGCCTTTAAGCTCTATACACAATGTGAGACACTTGGTGGGCAGGAGGGGAGCTGGGGGGAGGAATGCTCTTCCAGCTCCATCCTGCTGCTCTCCACGAGGAAAAACACAGGCCCCATAGGCTTGAGTCTGCTTTATGGATCAGGCCACGTTCACTAGTGGGCCGGGTCACTGTAGGTTCACCGGCTCCACACAGCTGATCGGCCTCTTTCGCTCTGCCTGCTTTCCCGAGCCTAAGGCATGGAGGTGGTACAACCCTGCCATGACCCTTCTTCATTCCTTTCTCTCTGGTGGTCTCCTGTCAAAAAGCTGAATTGGAAACCTTTGCAGTTTGGCCCCGTGGCTCTCTCTCCACTTCCTCTCCCATGAGTTTCAAGACTCCGACTTTCTTCTTTTAGACCTTGGTGGCCAATGAGTGGCATATTTCAGACTTGGACTTTATCAGATGGAGTGGTCATTTTTCAGGCTCCAGTGGACTCCACCAGCCCCAGGCTGTCAGAGAACCCGCTATCAAGGGGTGAGGCTGATTCTCATTTGTTTCCCAGTTTTTTTTTTTTTTACTTTTTCATGCAGGATCTTAGTTCCCAGACCAGGGATTGAACTTTTTCCCCCAGTGGAAGCCCATTGGACCACCAGGGAAGTTCCTCCCATTTGGTCTTGTTTCCCATTTGTTCATCAAGAATCCCACAGGGAAAAGGCAAAGCTGCTCTTTCATTCTATCTTCCTCTTCTTGTCCAGTGGCAGGGTGTGTATGACAGATCCCAAATAAGACATGTACAAGATACATATTCTTCTTCACTCACATAAAGTTTGCACTGTAATGGCAATCTTGCTTTACAAAGACCTCTGGAGCTCAGGTTCCTTCTAACTTGTGGCTGCCCCATCCGTGGCTTGTTGCTTTTGTCTCCACTACCTAAGGGGGCTCACCTTCGAATCTGTGTTCCAGCAGGCTTGGAGCAACATTGTGAAATGTTTCAGGGACATGGAAGATATGTCCCTTTATCTAAGGCAGTGGTCAGTAAGCTACAGACTGCAGGTAGGCCATCTTTCCTACACTGGGTCAGATTTTGGTGACCATTATTTTGAAATTCTTGTAAGCCAGGTTCCTGATATTCATTTGCTGTTGTTGTTCAGTCCCCAAGTATTGCCTGACTCTTTGCGACCCCATGGACTGCAGCATGCCAGGCCTCCCTGTCCGTCACCATCTCCCGCAGTTTGCCCAAATATTCATTTATAACCATGCTGATTTCTTTTGTCCTCTCTGCCTTCCTTTTCTCATTGGGATATTTTACCATAGCAGAACCAGAGTTCCATTTTGACTTCTTCCTGAATGGCTGTATTTTCAAGTGTGGAATCAGTGCCTGGCTATGCCAGTTTCTCCTTCGCTTCGACTCACAAAGTCTCTGTGGGCAGTTACTCCCACGTTACCATTCCATGTCTTTGTCAGAACTTGGTCCAAAACAGCAACTCCCTTCCCCCTCTGGAATGGAAATCACTCCCCAAGCAAGTTAGGAACTTGTACCCTGGATGGAGGGTAGGTAGGAATCCTAATAGATGTCCCAGTGGAGAAGGTCCCATCCACTCCACTTATATCCTAGCTCTGGTCCCCTTTGTGATTTGGGTCAGGACTTCCTTCCATTCTCTCCCTCCATGACAATTCCTCCTGGCGTTTTACTCTCAACACACAAGCTTCCAGCTTTGAGGATTTCTGAAGCAGGCATGTAGCTTCTTAACACTCCTCCATCCTAAGAGGTCTGCCTCTTTCAAACACCCTCCCAAGGCTAAATTCACTCTTTTGCCCCAACACATCATCTTGGTTACACCCGTGAGATCTTATTTACCACCCTGTTTTCTGGCTTCAGTCTTGAACTTGCTCATGACTCATGAACTGTCTGTACATTAGGGAAGAGCAACTGTGAATCAAGTCTGGGGCAACTTCTGAAACTATTATATTCCTATGTGAGTAACAACTGAAAGAACTCAAGGTTCCCAGTTCAGAACAGAAGACTGGATGGTTGCCATCTTTGAACAGCTGGAGGGCTATTTTGTGGAGAGTAGAACATTTACATAAGGTTTCTATAAAATGTGATTTTTTAAAACCAATGAGCAAGTATTACTTTGGTTTTGGGTGGGGGGAAGAACAATAAAGACACACATGATTGGACTTGTTCATTCTGGGCTACTTAGAGTAGCCCAGAATGGCAAAACTTTTTGATGCAGAATCAAAAGGAACCTTCAAAGAAGTGGAGTTGTCCAATATGAGACGAATTGCCTGGAGAAGTAGTGAGATTCTTGTTTGGATGGTATGCAAGAAGATGACAATGAACACTTGATTTCAAGCGGAATGAGGAGCTGAACAATGTGGTACTCGGAGGCGGCATCCTCTTGATTGAAAAGTAAACGGAACCTTCTTGGTTAGCTCAGGTTAGAGGAGATTTGGGAAAGAATTCAGCTCTCATTGAATCCAAGGAAAAATTGAGCAACGAGGCTGCAGGAAGGGTGGAGATGAAATCAGCTCCAAGCCAGGTCCACTGTGATGACTCAGCTCTGAGCTCTGTTTCTTTTTATTTTCTTTTTTTTTTTTTTTTCTTTAGTTTGATCTTTCCTGAAAATCTGAGAGACCACTGACCTGACCGTAGGCTTGCTTCTCTTGAGTCAGGTGTTCAGTCCTGATTCAATCTACAATGGTCATGGGGGTGGAGTCTCGTGATTCAAACGTAAAATCTCTCTGATGACAGAGACCATCCACGCTGTGGGTATAAAAATTCTCAGAAAAGTTGGGAGGGGCAGACAGCCTCAAAATGATACAAACAATCCTGTCCAAACTCAGGGCTCACCAATTCTGAGTCATTAGTAATTTCAAGCAGATGATGTTCTCCATGTGGTTGTAAAGAGGCCAGGACTAATGCATATTCAGCCTAAGGCACACGCTTGAATTAAAGTGAGGGTTCAACAGAGGTGAGAGCAAGACCATGAAGTGAGAGCAGAATGAATCAATGGAAAAAGAGTAAATGGGGCTGATTGATTGACTCACAGACCTTGGTGCGCTGCCGGCTGGAACAAGCATTGTCTAGGACAGAGCTACCCCTGGGCTGAATTCCAAGTTACAAAAACTCTGTGTCCAAACAGGGTTTTTCCCATGCAATTATTTATTTGGCTGTGCTGGGTCTTCATTGCTCCGTGCCCTTTTCTCTAGTTGCAGCAAGAGGGGGCTACTCCCTAGTTGTGAGGGTTTCTCATTGTGGGGGCTGCTCTTATTGCAGAGCACGGGGTCTAGGATGAGGGGGCTTCAGTAGCTGCGGCTTCCAGGCTCTAGAGTTCTGGCTTGGTATTTGTGGCACATGGGCTTAGTTGCTCTGTGGCATGTGGTGTCTTCCCAGACCAGGGATCGAACTCGTGTTCCTTGCACTGGTAGGTGGATTCTTTACCACTGAGCCACCAGGGAAGCCCATCCCATGCAGTTTAAAAATTTTTTAATTTTAAAATAGTTTTAGATTTACAGAAAGGCTGTATAAATAATAGAGTTCCCATGAATCCTATAGATCCCCCCGCCCAGTTTCCTCTCCCACTTACTATGATCTATTATCACAACTGATAAATATTAATATGTTTTTAACTTATACTCCACACTTTATTTGGATTTCATGAGTTTTTCCCTAATATAATTTTTCCATCCCAGTATCCCATGCAAGATACTGGATCAGTTTCTTAGGGTTTCTGGAACAAATCACCACAAATTTAGTGGCTGAAAACAACAGAAATGTATTCTCTGGAGTTCCGGAGGCTAGCAGTCCTAAGTGTGCAGGGTACCCTCCCCCGGATCCTCTAGGGGAGAACCCTTCCTGCCTCTTCCAGCTTCCAGTGGCCCCAGGTGCTCCTTGGCTTGGGGTGGGCTATATCTTGGAGCTCAATGCTGATCTCTGTGGCCATCTTTCTACCACCTTCTTTGTGCATCTCTGGGCCTGTGTGCTTCAAACTCCCCTGTCCTTTCTCTTATAAAGACACCCAGTCACTGAATTTAGGGCTCACTGTAAATCCAGGATAATCTCATCTTGAGGTCCTTAACCTAATTACATCTGTAAAATCCTACTTCCAATGAAGGTCAGATTCACAGGTAGTGAGGGCTGGCATTTGAACATAGCTTTTGGGGGGGGGGGGACAAAATTCAATCCACTGTGATACACATTGAGTCATCTTGTCTGCTTTGGCTTCTTGGGGTTGTGACAGTTTCTCAGAGCTTCCCTGCTTCTAATTGACCCCCCTCTTGAGGATGATTGATCAATATTCTGTAGACTGTGTCTCAATTTGAGTTTGTCTGATGTTTTTCTTATGGTTAGACTGGGGTTGGACCATGAAAGCTTGACCATAAAGAAGGCTGAGTGCTGAAGAATTGATGCTTTCAAATTGTGGTCCTAGAGAAGTCTCTTGAGAGTCCCTTGGACAGCAAGATCAAACCAGTCAATCCTAAAGGAAATCAACCCTGAATATTCATTGGAAGGAATGATGGTAAAGCTAAAGCTCTAATATTTGGCCACCTGATGCAAAGACTGACTCATTGGAAAAGACCCTGATGCTGGGAAAGATTGAAAGCAAAAGCAGAAGGGGGCGACAAAGGATGAGATGGTTGGATGGCATCACCAACTCAATGGACATGAATTTGGGCAAACTCAGAATGATAGTGAAGGACAGGGAAGCCTGGCGTGCTGCAGTTCATGGGGTCACAAAGCATTGGACACCACTTAGCGACTGAGGTTATGAGCTTTGGGGAGGAGTACCACAGAGGTGAATTGCCCTTCTTGACACAACGTATCAAAGGTACATGTTCTCAACTGAACTTAACCACTGAAGAGGTTAACTGTGACGACCTGGCTAAGGAAGTGTTTACCAGGCTTCTCTGTGGCCAAGTTTCTTTCCTGTTCCCCTGCTTCCATACTGTACCCTTTGGAAGAACACCTCTAAGCATAGTCCACACTTAAGAGGTGGGGAGCAACGCTTTACTACTTGAGTGGTTGCATACATCGTTTGGAATTATTCTATTGTCCTTACAATTTCACATGCACGCTATCATAGGAAAGGCAGATTTCATGGATTCCAACCAGAGTCCCGTGGTCTTTCCCCAGTTCCCCTTAGTGAGTCTAAAATGCAGGACAAATCATCTGAGGAGACAGTGCTCTGAAGAGTCTTCATTAAGAACAGAAAATGCTATAGGACGGAGTTATTCACAGCACGGACTGTTGTGGTCCACATATGCTTCACGGTCTGCAGTAACATACATATAGATGTTGAAAGTGATGTTCAGAAACTGCATAGCAAGTTGACAGAGTAATCTTATGTTCATTAAATCAAATAATAAGGATGCCATTATTACTATTATTTTCCCAGTAATTCACTTATATTGTCCTTTATACAAGGATTGGTCCAGGACGAAATGGGGGGGGGGGGCGGCAGAAAATGGTCTCCAGCACAGAGTGGACCCCACTGAGCGTGGCCTCACACAGCCTCTGGTGTTCCAGGCTGCCCCCTTCTTTTTACCCACCCTGCATTTGCCCCTTGATCCCAGATGTGAGGCCTGCACACCCCCACAATGGGCAGCTGTCTGGGCCCCACCCCCCAACCTCGTGGCAGTGACCCTCCCTACAGGACATGCTGTTGTCACTGCCCCCTCCAAAAGCAAGACAGTCCCTCTGTGGTGCCCCCATGGGCAGCACTCTACTGCTCCGAGCCTGGCTGTGGTCAACTCCTATCTGCAGTCGGCTCCACGGGCAGCCACAGCCAGCCACGCCTGGGAAAGGCCTGCTCTCACCGTGCCCTGGGCATCCAGACCTTTCCATGAGCAAAGCCCTTTCAATTCTTCACTCGTGGTCAGGCACATGCAGGGAGCAGCAGGAGGGGGGCATGAGCCTCGGATCCTGAAAGGGCTTCCGATGTCACTCTTACTGCGCTCTCCAAATGCAGCCATTCACAGTCATGTGACTAAGAGGAGTTTCCCTGACCAGGCCACCCCACCAGAGCTGCACTTAAAATGATAAATACAGATGGCCCACAGGCAAGTGAAAAGACGCCCACTATCACTAACTGTTAAGAGAAACGCAAATCAAAACTACAATGAAGTACCACCACGAACCAGTCAGAATGGCCATCATTAAAAAGCCTACAGACGGCAAATTCTGGAGAGGGTCTGGAGAAAAGGGAGCCCTCTTACATTGTTGGTGGGGATATAAATTGGTGCAACTGCTGTGGAAAACACTATGGCGGTCTCTCAAAAGAACTTAAACAAAAAAACAAAACGCTAAAAATAGAGCTACCATATGACCCTGCAATTCTACTCCTGGGTGTATATCCAGACAAAACTATAATCGAAAAGATACACGTACCCGCCATGCTCATGCAAGCATTAGTCGCTCAGTTGTGTCTGACTCTTTGCAGCCCCATGGACTGTAGCCCACCAGGTTCCTCTGTCCACGGAATTCTCCAGGCAAGAATACTGGAGTGGGTAGCCATTCCCTTTTCCAGGGGATCTTCCTAACCTAGGGATTGAACCTGTATCTCCTGCATTGCAGATGGATTCTTTACTGTCTGAACCACCTAGGTAATAGCAGCACTATTGACAATAGCCAAGACATGGAAACAACCTAAATTTACAACAGTTTAGTGGATAAAGAAAATGTGGTGCACATATATATATATATATATATATATCAGTTCAGTATGTATATATATATATGATAGAATACTGCTCAGCCATAAAAAACAAATAATGCCATTTGCAGCAACGTGGATGGACCTAGAGATTATCATACTCAGCAAAGTAAGTCAGAAAGAGAAAGACAAATACCACATGATATCACTTATGTATGGAATCTCAAATATGACACAAATGAACTTATCTATGAAACAGAAACAGACTCACAGACATAGAGAGCACTGGTGGTTGCCAAGGGGGAGTGTAATAGGGAAGGGATGGATTGGGAGCCTGGGATTAGCAGATGCAAACTATATATATACATATATATATATATATATATAAACTGAATCACTTTGCTAAACATGGGAAACACCTGAGTCGTGTCCAACTCTGTGCGACCCCATAGACGGCAGCCCACCAGGCTCCCCCGTCCCTGGAATTCTCCAGGCAAGAACACTGGAGTGGCTTGCCATTTCCTTCTCCAATGCATGAAAGTGAAAAGTGAAAGTGAAGTCGCTCAGGTTGTCTACTTGAAAGTTATACGACCGTGTCCCACTCCTAGCGACCCCATGGACTGCAGTCTACCAGGCTCCTCCGTCCATGGGATTTTCCAGGCAAGAGTACTGGAGTGGGATACCATTGCCTTCTCCGAAACATGGGAAACTAACATGTTGCAAATCAATTATACTGCAATAAAATAAATTTTTAAAAATATATAAATATTTATTGTGTGTGGATTGATATCACACCAAGTATAGAAGAACACAGAATCTGCATATTTTAAGAAACCTAATTTATGTAAAAACACACAAGCACATTCAAATATTTGATACACCCCTGGTGATCTAGTGACTAGGATTCAGTGCTTTCAAATATTTGGTATAAATAGAAATGGTTGTTTAAATTATTGACTTGGGCTTTAGTTGGGAAAAAAAAAGAATCCTGTAGTTATCTTGTAGATAACCTGATACTACAGTGCATTGTGTTAAAATATATAAAAATTTAAGTGGCAATTTGTATAATCCTATTCTGGCATTATTTTCACTTTATAATATACTACGAACCTTAAAAAATGCCATTGGCCAGGCCACGTAGGGGTACCCACCCCACCAGCCCCACTGGAGTCACTTTCCCCTTCCCTCCTCTCAAGGACTCCTCCCCAGAAGCCATCTCCGCCCAGTCTCTGCTTCCCTTCCCAGTGGATCCTCTTCTCGCAGGAAGTTTCCAGCTCTGTAGCTCATTACAGTCTGGTTCACTGCTGTCCCCCTACCTAGCTCACAGTCCAGCACATAGTAGGTGTTACAGACTGAACTGTGTGCCTCTAGATTCCTATGTTGGAGCCCTAACCCCCAGTGTGACAGTATTTGGAGATGGGGACCTTTGCAAGTAAGCCAGGTTAGATGAAGTCATGAGAGCTGTGCTCTCATGATGGGCAAGATTAGGGCCTTTATTAAGACACCGGGGAGCTGCTGTCTCTCTTTGCTGTACGAGGACACAGCTAGAGGGTGGTGTCTATAAATCAGGAAAAGAAGCGAACCATGCAGGCACCCTAACCTTGGGCTTCTCGCCTCCAAAACTGTGACAAAATGAATTTCTGTTGTTTAAGCTGTGCCGTCTGCAGTACTTTGTTATGGCAACCCAATCAAGCTGAGTAAGATCTCAGGTACTCATACACATTCCTTGATTGAATAAACAAGCAATATACAATCCTGGTGACACCACCCTTATGGCAGAAAGTAAAGAGGAACTAAAAAGCCTCTTGATGAAAGTGAAAGTAGAGAGTGAAAAAGTTGGCTTAAAGCTCAACATTCAGAAAACAAAGATCATGGCATCTGGTCCCATCACTTCATGGGAAATAGATGGGGCAACAGTGGAAACAGTGTCAGACTTTATTTTTTGGGGCTCCAAAATCACTGCAGATGGTGATTGCAGCCATGAAATTAAAAGACGCTTACTCCTTGGAAGGGAAGTTATGACCAACCTAGATAGCATATTCAAAAGCAGAGACATTACTTTGCCAACAAAGGTCTGTCTAGTCAAGGCTATGGTTTTTCCTGTGGTCATGTATGGATGTGAGAGTTGGACTGTGAAGAAGGCTGAGCGCCCAAGAATTGATGCTTTTGAACTGTGGTGTTGGAGAAGACTCTTGAGAGTCCCTTGGACTGCAAGGAGATCCAACCAGTCCATTCTGAAGGAGATCAGCCCTGGGATTTCTTTGGAAGGAATGATGCTAAAGCTGAAACTCCAGTACTTTGGCCACCTCATGCAAAGAGTTGACTCATTGGAAAAGACTCTGATGCTGGGAGGGATTGGGGGCAGGAGGAGAAGGGGACGACAGAGAATGAGATGGCTGGATGGCATCACTGACTCGATGGACGAGAGTCTGGGTGAACTCCGGGAGTTGGTGATGGACAGGGAGGCCTGGCGTGCTGCGATTCATGGGGTCGCAAAGAGTCGGACACGACTGAGCGACTGAACTGAACTGATACAATCCTGGAGTGGACAAAGTACTTTCACAGGATTTATTCTTTGCAAGGATCCCTCTATGCTTCAACTCCCTTTGATTTTCTAGTGAAAGTGTTAGTTACTCAGCCATTTCCAACTCTTTTCAACCCCATGGACTGTAGCCTCTGTCTGTGGGATTTCCAAGGCAAGAATACTGGAGTGGGTTCTATTCCCTCTTCCAGGGGATCTTCCTGACCCAGGGATTGAACCCAGGTCTCCTGAATTGCAGGCAGATTCTTTACCATCCGAGTCACCAGGGAAGCCCCAAAGCACACATCTGACGAAGGTGGTATTTGAACTCATGCGTGTAGAGCACAATGGACTAGCAGCTTAACCCCTCGGCCTTAACCACTTGGCAACCTTGTCCTTGTTGATTTCTAGTGTTTCACAAAACCTGAGACTTTTCCAGGCCAGTGACACAAAATCAGTTTGGATCCTTAGGGTCTGGTAAAGGCACCTTGAATCAGTTGGTGGTGGGCTCATCCAGTACTGAGCTGGTCTGGATTCTGAAGCCCTTTTGGATTCAGTGCGAAGAACGCTGTGATTGATTAGCAATGCCTGTCGTGACTGTGGGTGGTGTTAACTGGAGGCATCCGAGCCAATCCTGACCCAGAAGCTGCTGCTTAGGGTGCAGTTAGGCACAGGCACTAAAAAGTAGAGACGTTACTTTGCCAACAAAGGTCCGTCTAGTCAAGGCTATGGTTTTTCCAGTAGTCATGTATGGATTTGAGAGTTGGACTATAAAGAAAGCTGAGTGCCGAAGAATTGATGCTTTTGAACTGTGGTGTTGGAGAAGACTCTTGAGTACCCTTGGACTGCAAGGAGATCCAACCAGTCCATCCTAAAGGAAATCAGTCCTGAATATTCACTGGAAGGACTGATGTTAATGCTAAAACTCCAATACTCTGGCAACCTGATGCAAAGAACTGACTCATCTGAAAAGACCTTGGTGTTGGGAAAGATCGAAGGCAGGAGGAGAAGGGGACGACAGAGGATGAGATAGCTGGATAGTTGGCATCACCAACTCAATGGACATGAGTTTGAATAAGCTCTGGGAGTTGGTGATGGACAGGGAGGCCTGGCATGCTGCAGTCCACGGGGTCGCAAAGAGTCAGACATGAAGGAGCGACTGAACTGAACTGAACTGAGGCTCAGGCAGCTGGTACCAGCGCAGGTGCCTCTCTAAGCAGTGTATTTTTGCGGTATTATTTTTGGGAGCCTCAAGGGACTCCCAGCTTCTGCAGGTGCAAGAAGAGAAAGAAGGAGCATAGTGGGTGGAGGAGAAGGTGAGATACCACCGCTCGGATGACCAAGGAGTCCCCTGGATCAGAACAGCTCTTGAACTGGAAGCCGTCCATACAGGTATAGCATGGGATGCATGCTGGTACCTCTGACAGAGGGTGAATTCCATTCCTTAAAGACTCATTTAACACCTTTCACAATATGTGCTCAATACATGCCAAGTTGGTTCAATCGTGTCCAACTCTTGGCAACCCCATGGACTGTAGCCCGCCAGGATCCTCTGTCCATGGGATTCTCCAGGCAAGAATACTGGAGTGGGTTGCCATGCCCTCCTCCAGGGAGATTTTCCCGACCCAGGGATCGAACTTGCATATCTTTAAGTCTCCTGCGTTGGTAGGCGGGTTCTTTACCACCAGTGCCACCTGGGAAACTCCCACTTTTCACAGGCCCAGCATTGTGTTGAGCACCATGAGGACCCAGAAACATCCAAGTCCTGTCTCTGAGGGGCCAACAGTCCTCCCGGAAATGTGACTGGCCAGGTGCTGTGTGCATGGGTGGTCCAGGAAAGGAGGCTGGGGAGGGAGTGGCGCCCAAATACTAAAAGAGACAGCTGTGACGTCCAGGCCTCCTTTGACAGCTCAAGGGGAGTCGGGGCTGCAGGGAGCAAGGAAGAGCCTTGCCCTGGAGCATGGGAGTCAGGCCACTGACTCTGTTGTGCAGAGTTAAGGGCAATGACATGGGCCCTGCAGAAGGGACCCAGGGCCCATGGGGGTCACAAGGAGCAAGACCAGTGCCCAGTAGAGCCCAGATCCTTGACAGAGCAGGGTAACTGCTGACCAGCTGGGCCTCTGCCTCAGGCCCCAGCTGGGGAGACTTATCCAACAGAGGTGGGTGAGGGGACACGTGCCCCATGGCCAGTGAGGGGGACAGGCACCCTGCAGGCCTCAAAGCCAAAGCTGCTAGGGAAATGAGGAGAGAGTGCAAGGAGCATAGGGCAGGGCATGCTGGGCGACAGGAACTCCGGAAGCAAAAGCTCAGAGGCACAGAAGACACATCAGATGCCTGACCTGCTGGAGCAGAGGGACGGGGCTGGGGAGAAGAGGCAAGCAGAGGGCGTAGGGAGAGTCACATGACCGAGCTCTTAGCAGCCTAGCGGAGAGACCAGACACCACAGCTGGTGGAACTGGATGGCTGGGGATCAAGTCCTGCCTCTTCCTCTTCCCAGCTGTGCCCCTTCAGGCAAGTTACTTAACGTCTCTGAACTCTGGTCCTCAGCTAGGAATGACAATAGTACGTGCCTCAAAGAGTTGTGGTAAGGATTGAGCTACAAAGTATGAAGCACTGAGAACTGCACACTGGCATGTAGCGCCAGGTAAACATCTACAAAGGCTACAGTTATGTAGAGTAAAGCAGTCTGAACGTCAACCAGTATTTCCCAAACTGTTTCCCATGGGATCCTCAACTAAAAGATACTCCCATAGAAAAGATTCTTACAGCCAAATTTGGAAAACATCTCCTATCACATCCACATCAAGCTCTGACAAGTCCACAGTGAGAAAAACAAACAAAACAAACAAACAAAAAAAACCCTAACTTTATTTAGCCCAGTATTTCCCAAACCTAGTGGATCATGGAAACCTCTGCATACCTTGGGGGACAGTGCTATACAGGCCACCAGTCTGGAAAATGCTGTGTGGGAGGGCAGTAGAGGCGTCTATGAAAGTGGAGGAAAGCATCTCCAGGAGAAGCCATGTGGCAGGGGTTAAGCCACAGCAAGATTCCCATGTCCAGAGAGAAGGGAAGGGAAGGAGGCCGCTGAAATGCCAGGGCTGAGGGCCCCGGAGCAGAAGGGGAGTGCAAACAGGGGAGACCCAAGGCAGGGGGGACAGAGAAGAGAGAGGAGGCAGAGGCGACCCTGAGCGTTCACATTTGAGGAGGGAGGAAATGCGAGAGCAGAAAGGGGGTGAAGGGTGGGGGCACCCATCAATCCGCCCACTCCCTGATCACCTTTCCCAATTTGTGCCTGAGGTGGTCTAAGCCCTGTGGCTTCCCCCAGGATAGGGGGCCCTGGAGAGAGAAGGGTGGCAGCTCTGCTTCTCGGGAGAGAATAACGCCCGGAAGACACAGAGACGTTCTGTCCCCGCTACGCACAGATCGTGTGATTATAGAACCGACAGCAGGTGTCCAGGGCCTCTAGGCTGAACTCCGGGCTGGTGCTGAAAAGAAGCAGAAGCTGTAGTCTGCACTCCAGGCCTGGGCTCTGCTGATCACTAAAGGCTGAGCAACTTCAGGGAAGTTGCTCCATGTCTCTGGTCCAAACTTCTAAGTTTGGTCCTCAAGCCCCGCTTCCTCTTCCCTTGGTTACATCAGCCACAGCCATAACATTTCTACCCCCTTGCTCTGGTACCAAAGGCCTCCCCCACCCCAGGTACTCGGGCTTCTGCGCCCCATCACTGTCGGCACCCCGGCCCCCGGCCCCTAGCCCCCGGCCCAGGCACTCACCTCTGGAAGGCCTGCTGGCAGCACTGGTACACCTCAAAGCTGCTGCTGTTGAGGGTGGTGTTCAGGAGGGACACACAGTCCACCGCAGGGCCCCTGGGCATGTAGAGGATCCCTGTGCAGAGCAAGCAGCGAGTGGGCAGGCTCCAGCCCCTTACTATCCCCCGCTACGCCACCCAAGGACTGCCAGAGAGCCCGGGGCCCCAGTGCCTGGCCCTGGACTGAGTCCTGAGCCCACCAGGCCTGCACTCACCGGCCACACAGGCGTTCACCAGAGACACACAGGCCCCCGTGCAGAGCGCCCGGAGCACGATCTGGGAGAAGTCACTCTTCCTCTGGGGAGCCATGGAGGCTGCAGGAGGACAGGAGGGCTCAGGGCCAGAACTCTGCAGGCCCCTCTGCCTCCTCTCTGCGCTTCTGGCTGCATCTGCTGACCAACCCCCTTCCTCTTCTGGGGGGCCAGAGGAACAGACGCTGTCCTTCTGATGCTTGTTGGGTCTGAGAGACCTCCTTGGCCTGACTAAATAGCATTCCACATCTCCCCACATGCCATCAGTAGGGAAAGAACATTAAGTTTGGAATCAGGCAGACCCAGGATTAAATACAGGTTAGCCATTTATTAGGCTGCCCTGGTGGCTCAGATGGTAAAGAAATCTCCTGCCTGCAATGCAGGAACTGCTGCTGCTAAGTCGCTTCAGTCGTGTCCAACTCTGTGCGACCCCATAGACGGTGGCCCACCAGGCTCCCCTGTCCCTGGGATTCTCCAGGCAAGAACACTGGAGTGGGTTGCCATTTCCTTCTCCAATGCATGAAAGGGAAAAGTGAAAGTGAAGTCGCTCAGTCGTGTCCGACTCTTCGCGACCCCATGGCCTGCAGCCTACCAGGCTCCTCCGTCCATGGGATTTTCCAGGCAAGAGTACTGGAGTGGGGTGCCATTGCCTTCTCCAAGCAATGCAGGAGACCCAGGTTGTATTCCTGGGTCGGGAAGATCCCCTGGAGAAGGGAATGGCACCCCACTCCAGTATTCTTGCCAGGAGAACTCCATGGACAGAGGAGCCTGATGGATTGCAGTCCATGGGGTTGCAAAGAGTCGGACACGACTGCATGACTAACACAGTGACAGTTAACAGCCACTTAATAGCTGAGTGACTCGGGTCACATTTCACTTTTGCAAGACTGTATCCTTTTCAATAAAACGGGATGGTTGCACCACCAAGCAGGGGACTGTGAAGGGTGGAAAGGTTTTTTGTAAAAAGCTGATAGTTCTATAGAGCCTTCCTCCCCAGGCCCCACTGGGCATGTCTATCCACTGTGGGTATGGGAACTGGCAGGTCAAAGCTTCAGCTGGTCAGCCAACACCATACCTTCCGACCCTCCCTAGGGCCCTGAGCCAGGCTTGCCCTACGAGGCGAAGGTGCTGACCCCCTGGGCCAGCTGAGCAGCAGAGAAGTCATGAAATTCCAGGGCTGGGAGGAAGTTCCATGACCTCCTTGTTCAGACTCTGCCTTAGACCAAGAGGAGAACTGAGGCGTACAGATCCCTAGGAAGTTGTAGGTATCTGAGAGCCAGAACTGGAGACCAACACCCCTCAACCCCCGCCCTTTATAGGAGGCCAGGGAGGCCCCTCTAGGACTCACTCAGGCCTCCCAGCATGATCCCAATGGAGCTGAAGTTGGAGAATCCACAGAGGGCAAACGTTGTGAGGATTTCTGCTCTGACCTGAGAAGGCAGAAGATGAGAGGTGATGGGCTTCCCACAGGGATGTGCTCAAACCACCCCAGGCATGCTGAGTCGCTTCAGTCATACCTATCTGACTCTTTGTGACCTGTGGACTGTGGCCCCCCAGGATCCTCTGTTCATGGAATCTTCCAGGCAAGAATATTTGAGTGGGTTGCCATGCCCTCCTCCAGGGGATCTTCCTGACCCAGGGTGGAACCTAAATTTCAGCTTCTCCATCAGGAATGTGGGAATAACACTATTTGACTGGGAGGCCTGTCATAGAGATCATATCATGTATAGGAAGAAATAGGCATAGAGTAGATATTTATTTCTTTTTCTATATTAATTTCATATTTTATTTAAATTTTAACTTTTTGGCCAGGCCACACAGCTTGTGTGATCTTAGCTCCCCAACCGGGGATTGAACCCGTGCCCCTGCATTGGAAGTATGGAGTCTTAACTGCTGCATCACCAGGGAAGTCCCTAGAGTAGGTATTTAAGCAATGTAACTCTCTTTTCCTTTTGCTCTGAACAGTTGTGTAATTTCCTAGAAGTACTAATGGCCAAAATGGAACAATTTGGGGGAAAAAAAAAGATAGGCTTAGACCCATACCACACACCATATAAAAAATTTAATTCTAGATCATTAAAGCAGGTAAATATTAACATTTTAAACATTAAATATTAGAAAATATAGGATAATAATATTATTGTTACAGAATAGCCTTATTGCTCTCATCCTGGAGAGGAGCAAACTGAGGCTCCTAGAAGTGACTGAAGTTCACACAGCAAAAAGGCAGCTGTGTCACAATTTGAACTCAGTTTTGTCTGACTCCCAAGAGCGCACCATTTCAACTACTTCATCATACTGTTTCAGGAACTTAACCCTTACCAGGTTTCTGGAATGGAGGTAAGTCTCTAAATTTAGAAATAATATAAGAAATGCAAAGATTTGGTATAAATTTGTATTTTAAAAAAATTCCTGAATACGGGATGAAGGAAAAGGAAAATAAAAAAGACCAGGAAAAATATATGTAGAAAATGTGGGACTTCCCTGGTGGTCCAGTGGTTAAGACTCCATGCTTCCAATGCAAGCAGTCCAAGTTTGATGCCTGATTGGGGGGCTAAGATCCTACATGATGTGTGGCGTGGCCAAAAAAAATTTTAAATAGAAGATGGAAAAGAGTTAATATCTTTATAACATACAGAGTTTTTATAAATCAATTTAAAAATATTAAGGTACTTGCATTCTGCTTACTCACCTACAATCACCCTCCAAACAGCAGCCCAAGTAATGCTAAAATGTCAGAAGTCAAATGTTCAGTAACTTCCAACTGCTCTTTGGCCTGGGTCACTCTGTCACAGTTACCACTTGTTCTAAGTAGACATCTCTCACTTCTCCAAGCCAGTGCTTTGGGCAACCTCAGAGCCTTTGCATGTACCTCTTTCTTTGCCTGGAATGCTAGTCCCCATTTCTTCTGGCCTTTGCTCCTCCCTCCAAGTCTTGGTCTAAGTACCCATCTCAAGGGGGCCTTATTTTTGGCCACAATGTGTGGCACATGGAATCTTAGTTCCCTGTCCATGGGTAGAACCTGAGCCCCCTTCAGTGGAAGCAAAGAGTCTTAACCACTGAACCACCAGGGAAGTCCCTAGGGAGGCCTTCCCTGTCCAGTCAGTCCTGTCTAGTCAAGGAAAGACGCCCTCCCTGATTCCTTTTGTTGTTTCCATCATAGAACTTACCGCAGATTGTGGTTTAAAATTTTTTATTCCTTTGCTTTCTTGTGTCTTTGACTAGATATAAGTTCCATGTCACCAGGTACCATGTCTGTCTAATTCCCCTTTTTATCCCTGGTACCCAGCAGAGGGCCTGACACCTCAGAGATCTCAACAAATACTTGCTGAAGGAATGAAGCTCACTGAAAAAGGCCCTGAAGGCACATGTGTGGGTGTGTGCTCAGTCGCTTTAGTCACGTCTGACTCTGAGACCCCATGGACTGTAGCCTGTCAGGCTTCTCTGTCCATGGGATTTCCCAGGCAAGAATACTGAAGTGGGTTGCCATTTCTTCCTCCAGGGGATCTTTCCAATCCAGGGATCAAGCCTGTGTCTCCTGCATTGCAGGTGGATTCTTTACCTCTGAACCCCCAGGGAAGCCCAAAGGTACATACCGCCACTGTGTCTAGAGAAGGCAGTGATGCTGGAGCCGAAAATTAGGAGTGAGGGGAAACCTGAGCTTTTTACTCCATATAAACCTTCTTAAAAAAAAAAAAAAAAGCTAAAGAGTACATTTCTTTATCATTAAAAAAAATAATTTCAAAGACAAGAAAAAATATTTTATGTTAAAAGTTCCTAGTAACCCAGGAAACACACATTAAAACAATAAGCTATTATTTGCCCATTAAAGTAGCAAGACTTCTTTTTTTAAGAGGCTGCTCTGCCCTGTTTAGTGTGTGGTGAAATCAATGCTCACAGGCACAGCTGGGATGGTTTCAGTTGCTATAACCCTTTGCAAAAGTTACTGGCAGCACCCACACAGGATTCATGCCATATGATTCAGTCATCCCACATGTGGAAAAGCTCCCAAGGAAATCATCAGAGAAGAGGGAAAAGTTTAGTGCAAAAGCTACTCGTTTCAGCATTGGGTATAAGAGCCAAACAGTGGAATTAAATATTATATTGTTATGTTTATATTTATTATCATATAATTAGATATAATTGATTATATATTATAATAGCTGTCATTTGGGGATGACGATATGATGGGTAATTTTTTTATTCTTTTTTTTTAATTTTTTTTATTCTTAATCATGTTACATTGGTTGTTATTCTTTTAGAGAGTTTCATCTTAGAAAGCTTTTATAGTTTTGGGTTTTTTTTTTAAGTCTTAACTGAACAAACCAACCCCTGAGCTGAATCCCGTATATTGGAGATTAATGTGGTGAGGTCTTTCTGTTTTACTCTCTTAGCTCCTCACTAGAGTCTCACACCCATTCCTTTGGGGCAGGGGTGGCAGGTATGACACTGGTTTTCCAACAGAAAAGGCAAGGTGCAGCAGCTGGCCCAAGGCCACGGGATGGTAGACTATCTACAGCTGGAGTTCAGATATCTTCAAAAGATAGAGAAGTGAAGTGAAGTGAAAGTCGCTCACTCATGTCTGAGTCTTTGTGACCTCGTGGACTATACAGTCCATGGAATTCTCCAGGCCAGAATACTAGAGTGGGTAGCCTTTCCCTTCTCCAGGGGAGCTTCCCAACCCAGGGATAGAACCCAGGTCTTCTGCACTGCAGGTGGATTCTTTACCAACTGAGCCACAAGGGAAGCCAAGAGAGAGAGACCCTGAGAAAGATGGCAGTGAAGCCTAAGGCTGTCTTGTTGCCCAGGGCAACGGGATGTGGGAGGTTGAGGACCACCTCCGTGTGTCTCAGCCAGCCTGCAGAGGGACAGTTGCATCATGCCCTGCCCCAGCAAGGGGAGGGGGACACTCACGGAGATCCACTGCTTTTTGGAGCCGACCCACTCCTCAGTGCCCGCAAGGCGGCGCTGCTTGTACTCGGAGAGCCCTTGATAGGCCACGAACTCGTTCAGAAACAGCTTCATCCCCAGCAGCTCCGCCACCACCGGGCAGTCCTCCCAGGCCACGCCCATCAGGAAGGCCACTGGCCGCAGGATGTAGGAGCAGATGAGCTGAGGCGCAAGGCAAGAGGAGCCGCTGGGACTGGGGTTGACCTGGGCTCTGTGGGTGTCCACCCACAGTCACCACTGGCCAGGACCACCCCCTCCACAGGTCGAGAGGGACTGTACCTGGAAGCTGAGCCCCTGGATATCCACCATGTTTCCCAGCCAGGAGAGGGCAGCATTGATGAAGTCCAGCACAGCCAGAAAGGCAATCAGGTTGGCTGCGATGTTGGTCACGACCTTCACGGACAAGGCAGCCCCACTGCTAGCTGCTTCTACGAGGTTTTGAGCATCTCTGTCAATGGGACAAAGAGATGTCATTATTGGCCTGTCTCCACAAGTTCAGGGCTCCCTGTCCTACAGGCTCAAACTCAGACAGAGCATGTCAGAGCCAGGGGTCCTTATTTACCCTTGAGACCAGAAAGATGCTGGTCCAAGCACTAGGATAAGACCCAGACTCCTAGTACAGACATCATCTAAGACAAACCACGACCTGCACGCAACTTAACAAGCACTTGGAAGGAGGCAGATCTGAATAGAGATGTGTTACAAATATACACACCAGGTTTCAGAGATTTAGTACCAGAAAATATGAAATACCTCTAAAATTTAAAAAAAAGTTTTTTAATATATTCGGCTATACCGAGTCTTAGTTGCGACACACAGGATCTTTGTTGCAGCATTTGGGATCTTTAGTTGCATCATGAGGGGCCTAGTTCCCTCCATGCATGCATGCTCCATCACTCAGTCATGTCCAACTCTTTGTGACCCCATGCACCATAGCCCATCAGGCTCCTCTGTCCAGGGAATTCTCCAGTCAAGAATACTAGAGTGGGTTGCTATTTCCTTCTCAAGGGGATCTTCCCAACCTAGGGATCGAACCCATGTCTTCTGCATTGGCAGGCAGATTCTTTACCACTAAGCCACCTGGGAAGACCCTATTTCCCTGACCAGGGATCAAAGCCACACCCCCTGCATTGGGAGCATGGAGTCTTAACCACTGGATCACCAGGGAAGTCCCTGAAATAGTAATAATTTTTATATCAAATACACATTAAAATGAAAATATTTTGGATATATTGAGTCAAAACATCTTACTAAAATCATCTTATTAAAAAATCACCACTTTACTTTTTAAAGATGATCGCTAGGAAATGTTAATTATACATGTGACTCATGTTATATTCCTCTAGGGCACTGCTGCCCCAGACCTTCAGGCAGTTATGAGGTTGGGGCCGCCCATTTTATCCGTAAGTACATTTGTCCAAAGTGTTGTCTTTCAAAAAAAAAAATATATATATATATATTTTTTTAGAATTAAATGTTACACAAAGGTTGCTAAGACAGTGATGAAGAGATATTAGGAGGTGAGTGAAGTCAAGGACAGTGCTCACTATGTCAATGATTGATGCTGGGGTCATGTAGAGAGGTGGCGTGGTTTTCATGCCCTCCTCAGCACGCGCGCGTGTGCACACACACACACACACACACACACACACACACACACACACCAGGCACATCCCGCTGGTCAGAGACTGAAAGATAAGATTCGAGACCTGGATCCTGCATTTTCTCAAGGTAAACCACAGGTACGGCAGTGGCTGAGAGGGGAGATGGGCTGGGCTTGGTGAAAGACAGTGGGCGGCAGAGCACACAGGACCTGCTGTGGCCCTGACTCTCCTCCTGTCCCTGCCCACCCCCCGGCTTCCTTCTGTGCAGGCCCTCTTGCTGCGCTCACCCGTAGGTCAGTTTCACGCCTTCCTCACTTCTGAACTTGGACTCCTCCACCTCTGGGTAGACCAGCTTGGAGAGGGCTAAAGCACAAGGAGCAGCCATCACGGAGGCCGCAATTAGGGAGGCAGCATCGATCTGCAAGAGGGAGCACAGACAGGGTTATAGAGAGATGCCAGAGGAAACATGGAGCCCGGGAAGTGCGGCCCCAGGGAAGCAGGGGAGCACGGGTCCACCCCACTGGTGCGTCACCATCGCTGCCCTGCTGCCGTTGATGCTGACAGTATTAATTCACTTCATGTGTAGGGGGTCACAGTCTGCACGCACAGACCCTTACAGGCAGGACTTCAGGAAGTTAGAGCTTTGGGAAGTTAGGCAGGGTGTGTATTGTTATCCCACTTGAGAGACAGGAAAACTGAGGCCCCCACAGGGTTAAATATGGCTTTCCCATAATACAGGAAGAGAAGGAATTAGACCTATTGTGTCTTTTGGCTCCAAGTTCAAGGTTCTTCCTTCCCTTCTAGGCTGTCTCTCTTTGACCACTGATCTGAGGGCTGCTTCATCACTGGCTGAGGGGCTTGTGATGATTTCAGACAAAGCTCACAGAGCCCAAGAGTTGGAATTTATCCAAGATGTGACCTAATGTGACCTCAGAGTAAAGGGATGTCTTCCCTCTACAGGACCCCTCCTGTCACTTATTGTGACGGGTAACTCATCACTTCTAAACAACTCATTATCTCCACTCCTGTGGTCAGAGAACTGTTTCTAAGGAAATCTCCTACAATAGCCACCCTTTTGGCCCCATTTCTTGTCTCCTGGAGCCAGGCTATAGAAGCGTTTTGCAGCAAGATGATGGAGCAACCAGAGCCCCTGGGACTCTGTTCCTTCCTGAATTGTATCCTTACTGTGGTCTCAAACCCTTTGCTTCCTTCTTCTCTTCACAGAGATGGGACACTTTTTCACCACTGTGTTATTTACCAAGTGGGAAAGTTAGAACCAACCAAACACATAATAAGGGATTCCCAGGGGGCTCGGTGGTAAAGAATTCACCTGCCAATGAAAGAGACACAGGAGGCTTCATCCCTGGGTTGGGAAGATCCCCTGGATCTTCAACCCAGGAAATGACAACCCACTCCAGTATTCTTGCCTGAGAAATCTCATGAACAAAGGACTCTGGAGGGCTATAGTCCGTGGGGTCATGAAAAGTAGGACAGGACTGAGCACAGAGCATGCAAACATGTAACAATGGGGGAATAGCTAAGCATTGTCAAGCTGCCATCAAAAACAACGGTTACCAAGGCTTCACAATAACATGGAGAAACGCCCACAAACTTGCATATAGAGCGTAACCACAATGATGGGGGCAAAAACAAACTCCACAACTCTGCATAAAAAGAAGATCGGAAAGAAATACACCAAAATGCCAACCAATTATCTGTCCCTGGCTAGTAGGGCCAGAACAATTTTCTTGTTTTTCAGCTTTTTTGCATATTTCCTAAATGTCCACAATGATATATCTTGCTTTTATAGACAGAAAAATAAAATAGACTTCTCCTTAAAGTTGATAATAAATCAACTGCAGTTCTTAAATTTCAAATAAAGAGGAACAAAAAAACAGGAGGTAAGTTTAAGCTACGTGCTTAGGTTAACAAAAGCAGAAGGCCAAAGAGGCCCATGGGGGACCTTCCTGGTGGTCCAGTGGCTAAGGTCCAATGGCTTCCCAATGCAGGGGGCTCAGGTTCAATCCCTGGTCAGGGATCTGGATCCCACATGCTGCAACTAAGAGTTCGAATGCCACAACTAAATAAAGATCCTGCGTGCCACGGTGAAGATCAAAGAGCCCGTGTGCCGCAACTAAGAACCGGCTCAGCCAAATAAGTAAATTAAATAAATAAATAGTTTTTAAAAAGAAGAAGCCCATGGAAGTACCAGGAACTGCTGACAGGGAACCAGCCCTGGGAGACCCACTGAGGCTCTGAAACCCCTGTAATATCCTCCTTCTTCTTCTAAAGCCCCTTGTTTCCTTTCGGTGGTAAGGTAGTGTACTGGCTCCAGCACCCACCCCCCAAACACCCATCACAGGCACTGGATGTGCCACCGTGCTGATGCTGTGGGAATAGACAGCCTCAGGCAGGTGTCCTCTCTGGACTTTACAGGCTGACCTTTGGGACTTGGCTGGCCTCCTCCTCCTGGGCTGCCCAGCTCTAGCGGGCACAATGCCACCACCAGAATCTTGGGATTTTACCTCCAGCCGCCAGGACCCTCCCCTTTCCTCCAGCTTGGAGGCTGCTTCTGGTGTGCCAGGTCGAGTCTCAGCGGAGAGCACACCCCGCAGGTGTCACACTCCTGGACGCTGCCCTGTGAGTGGGTCGGTTGTGGCCACTGCCTCAAATGCCCTAGGCCGTCATTTCCTGCTCATCTTGGAAAGGGCTAAGTCCTGCACCAGCAGGGCTCTCTGGAGCACTGGGCCAGCCCACACACTCCTCCCTGTCAGCTACTTCTCAGGGCCATGACATATCCCAGCCCTGCTTTCAGACCCTGGCTCAGGAATGCCTTCTGTGCCCCAGCATCCTGCGGCCCACTCCTCTCCAAGGCCTGCCCTTCTCTACCCAAAGCTCTCCTATGTGAAGAGGGAGAGAGGGTAGGAACCCTCCATCTGAACTTTCAAAAAGATCTTTACTGAGAAAGGAAGTAAATCCAGACACTACAGAGCATAAGGGCTTCCCCTGTGGCTCAGCAGTAGAGAATCTGTCTGCAACGCAGGAGGTGGTGCAAGAGACACAGGTTCAATCCCTGGGTCGGGAAGATCCCCAGGAGGGGGCGTGGCAATCCATTCCAGTATTCTTGCCGGGAAAATCTCATGGATAGAGGAACCTGGCAGGCTACAGTCCATGGTATCATAAAGAGTCGGACACAACTGATCGACAGAGCATGCCCAGAGCATAAAAGAGATCAGTTTCAGAAGGACTGACTTCTGACCCTAACATGTCAGAGAAAGGACGATCACTTCTTCAACACTGTGCCGGTGTTTTCTGGCTATTATTGCATTTGATTCTTAGACTGCCATGAGGTGGGCAGGAATTCTGCCCATTTTACACATGGGGAGACTCAGGATGTGGCTGACTCTTACTTGGCCCCGTTCAGAAGCCCCAGACTCTGTCCCAGGAGCTCTTATTCTTGTACAATTGATCGAGGAACATCAGTGGCCACCCCCTCAACCCATAATGTGTTCACAGCCTGAGGTACATATCTGGATCTCCTCTCAGAGTGGTCCTGAACCAGAGGAGTAGGTAAGGAGACCAGTTTCTGGGGCTAGAGAGAGAGCTCACAGCTGCTTTAGAGTTTTTTTGGGCAAACATGCTAAAAAGGGTCACAATGAAAGGATTCATTGAGGTCCCTTGGGACTTCAGACCAACTCTAGACCAGTGTCATTTGATAGAAATATAATGGAAACCACACCTGTGATTTAAGTTTTCTAGCAAGTGGTCAAGTGGTTAAGAATCCACCTGTCAATGCCAGGGTTCGATCCCCAGTCATGGAAGATCCCACATGATTCAGGGCAACTAAGCCAGAGCACCACAGCTATTGAGTCTGTGCTTTAGAGCCCGTGATCTGAAACAAGAAAAGCCCCCACACTGCAACAAAGAGTAGCCCCTGCTCGCTACAACTAGAGAAAGCCCTTGCTCAGCAACAAAGATCCAGCACAGTCAAAAATAAATACATAAAAATAAATAAATCTTTTTTTAAAGGTAAAAAGAAATAGATGAAATTAATTTTGATGATGTATTTAACTTAACCCAATATATCTAATATATTATCATTTACCCATGTAGTCAATGTAAAACTTACCAATGAAGTAAAAAAAAAAAAGGTATAAAAATAAAAAAGAAAAAAAGACTTATCAATGAAGTTAAGTGGAGTATTAGTCCTTCAGTTGTATCCAACTCTTTGCAACCCCATGGACTATAGCCCACCAGGCTCCTCTGTCCATGAGAGTCTCCAGGCAAGAATACTGGAGTGGGCTGCCATTCCCTTCTCCAGGGGATCTTCCCAACCCAGGGATCAAACCCGGGTCTCCTGCATTGCAGGCAGATTCTTTACCTTCTGAGCCACTAGGGAAGCCCTAGAACTTATCAATAAAACATATTAATTGATTTTTTCACACCAAGTCTCACAGCAGACCTCGTTTCAGACTGGCCACAGTTCAAGGTTCAACAGCCATGTGTAGTTAGTGGCTACTGACGATGTCTGACAGTGCAGGTCTAGAAATATCCAGCTTTTAGCAATAGGAAGGTGCAGGAAGAGGGAGCCAGAAGTTGAGCATCAAAGAGAAAGGAAGAGAGAGAGGCGAGATCTCTCTGGAATTCAGGGGCTAAGGGCAGAGGCAAAGACTCCATGAGGAACTGCCTGGGGGAGAGTAATAGGAGAGACGGGAGAGGGTGGGATAGCAGGGCTGCGGGAGGAAGCGACTCCCAACCCTCCGCCCACCCCCACCACCCTCCGCCGCCACCCACCCCGCCCCCACTTCCCGGTTGCTGCAGTGGCAGCCAAGAGCCAGGTGGGGGCAGAAGAGAGCTTTCTGTGGCCAGACTGGAGGCAGATCCAGAGGTCTGAGGGGAGGAGGAAAGGGATGCGGCCTTTCAGCAGGCCAGCTAGTCTGGGGCTTCCAGACCAGAGGCTGTGGATAGAGACCCGCAGCCACATGCCTGATCCGGTCGGCCTCTGCACCTTCTGTGGAGCTAAAGGGGAGTGGGGCCCCGGGCCTCTTCATTAGGGAGGCCTGCCTGCCTGGGGCTGGGCCTGGACTCTGGCCCAAGCAAGGGAAAGAAAAGAGGCTGAGTTGTAAGACGAATGTGGGAAAGGGATAAGAGTTTTTCCAGTACTTCAGTCTTAAGTAATAGCAGCAACGCTCATGCTCGTGTGGTAGAAAAGAACACCATTCTTTCAACTGCCTGTGGGACCCAGGACAGTTAAGACATTTAAAGGCTCTAAGTTTTGAACTGCCCTGGGGGTTCAGTGGTTTAGAGTCTCCCCTACCAATGCAGGGGACCCAAGTTTGATTCCTGGTTCAGGAAAATTCCACATGCCACGTGGCAACTGAGCCCATGTGCCACAACTGCTGAAGCCCATGCACCTTAAAGCCTGTGCTCCACAGCAAGAGAATCCACTGCAATGAGAAGCCCCCACACCGAAATGAAGAGGAGCCCCCAGGCCCCCGCTAGCCACAACTGGAGAAAGCCAGTTCCCAGCAACAAAGACCCTGCACAGCCAAAAATAAATAGATTATTTTTTAAAAAATTAGAAAGTCTTTAAGTCCTAAAGATAATAGAGCAGCCCTTCCCTCAATAGCCACCATGAAGAGTTTTGGGACCAAAGTCTTTAGTTTTCATTTCTGAAATATCGAATTCCTTCCAAAATCAATTGATGGTGAGTTTTAGGGGAGGAGCGGGCAGCTCTCATGGGCCTTTCCTAGGCCCAGGTGAGACAAGCTGTAAACCAGATGCTAACATTCTACATGGGATTTGCTGGGAGAAGACAAAGCCCCAGAGTGCAAGGGGCCTTCTTGAAAATCACGTGGCAGCAGCCATCCTGCCCGGACAGCTCTGTGAGTATGTGTTGCTGAGCCTCCCAGTGTGGCCTAGGTGTTCTGAGGGAAGGGAGCACCAAGGAGCGGGTTTCCCCATCCTGAAGGACACAGGACAGAAAGACAAGTGGAATCTGGGACCAGAGAAGGGGACAGTGCAGGTCATTCTGTCACCCCTGACCCACTCAGGCACGGCATCAGGAGAGCCTGGGTGCTGGGAAAGGTAAGCTGTTGTTGTTGTTGTTGTTCGGTCACTCAGTCGTGTCCTACTCTTTGTGACCCCATGAACTGCAGCACACCAAGCCTCCCTGTCCTTCACTATCTCCCAGAGTTTGTTCAAACTCATGTCCATCGAGTCAGTGATGCCATCCAACCATCTCATCTTCTGTCGTCCCCTTCTCTTCCTGCCTTCAATCTTTCCCAGCATCAGGGTCTTTTCCAATGAGTCACTCTTCGAATCAGGTGGCCAAAGTATTGGAGTTTCAGCTTCAACATCAGTCCTACCAATGAACACCCAGGACTGATCTCCTTTAGAATGGACTGGTTGGATCTCCTTGCAGTCCAAAGGACTCTCAAGAGTCTGTCTTCTCCAGCACGGTTGACAATATAAAATATACAGCCTCCTTTCCTGATTTTGAACCAGTCCCTTTTCCATGTCCAGTTCTGACTGTTACTTCTTGCCCAACACAAGGCAGACTGCTCTTCTCCAAATCAGCAACATGGAGGCTCACCTCACCCTAGGGACTGAGCAACAGCGCACTGCATGGATGAACTTACCCAGCTCATTCCCATCCTGTAACACGTTGATGGTTTTTGCTATTTCAAATGATGCTGGGATTTCGCATCTTTTGACCACTTGTTTCTGTATCATAATATTGCTAACTGGATCAACGGGAAGGAGTATTTTTAAACTGACGGATAAGTGTTCTCCAAAAAGGTTAGAGCAAATTATACTCCCATCCCATCACTTCATGGGAAATAGATGGGGAAACAGTGGAAACAGTGTCAGACATTATTTTTTTGGACTCCAAAATCACTGCAGATTGTGACTGCAGCCATGAAATTAAAAGACGCTTACTCCTTGGAAGGAAAGTTATGACCAACCTATGCTATGCTATACTATGCTAAGTCACTTCAGTCGTGTCCGACTCTGTGTGACCCCTAGACGGCAGCCCACCAGGCTCCCCCATCCCTGGGATTCTCCAGGCAAGAACACTGGAGTGGGTTGCCATTTCCTTCTCCAATGCATGAAAGTAAAAAAGTGAAAGTGAAGTCACTCAGTCATGTCCAACTCTTAGCGACCCCATGGACTGCATCCTACCAGGCTCCTCCATCCATGGGATTTTCCAGGCAAGAGTACTGGAGTGGGGTGCCATTGCCTTCTCCGGACCAACCTAAACAGCATATTAAAAAGCAGAGACATTATTACTTTGCCAACAAAGGTCCATCTAGTCAAGGCTACGGTTTTTCCAGTAGTCATGTATGGATGTGAGAGTTGGACTGTGAAGAAGGCTGAGTGTCAAAGAATGTTTTTTGAACTGTGGTGTTGGAGAAGACTCTTGAGAGTCCCTTGGACTGCTAGGAGATTCAACCAGTCCATTCTGAAGGAGATCAGTCCTGGGTGTTCTTTGGAAGGAATGATGCTAAAGCTGAAACTCCAATACTTTGGCCACCTCATGCGAAGAGTTGACTCATTGGAAAAGACTCTGATGCTGGGAGGGATTGGGGGCAGGAGGAGAAGGGGACGACAGAGGATGAGATGGCTGGATGGCATCACCGACTTGATGGACGTGAGTTTGGGTGGACTCCGGGAGTTGGTGATGGACAGGGAGGCCTGGCGTGCTGCAATTCATGGGGTCGCAAAGAGTCGGACACGACTAAGCGACTGAACTGAACTGAACTGAAAGAGTATATGGGTTTCCCTCTGGAAGAGGCTCCAGAAGCCTCCTTGCTCAGTCCCCCGCCTCCCGACCCCCCGGCCCACACCTCGATCTCCCTACCAGACGCTGAGAAGGGAGAGATTCTAGCCTCTGGACCCCAGCACAGCCCTGGCTGCTTCCAACCCCGCACTCCTTCCTTTCCTAGCCGCAGGAGCCGCTAGGTGCCGGAGGACTACGAGGGCTGCTGGTCTGGGTAGAGGAGCCCTGCGCTCAGCCTTGCCCGCCGCCGGGACTGCAGGGGCCGCTGGAGCTCGGCGCCCACCCTTCCCCGAGCCTCTCTGTCGGCGGGCGGCAGCAGCCTCGGCGCAGGAGGCCTGGGGTTGAGGCGGTGGCAGCTCTGCCGGCTCCCTCCCGTCCTCGGACAGAGAGCTCCGGACTTCGCTGAGGAGATTCCAACCCGCATTCTTGCGAGCCCAGAGCGGACTCTCAATTCTATTTGATTGGTCTACATGTCTATCCCTCACATGGGCTTCCCTCATAGCTCAGATCGGAGAAGGCAATGGCACCCCACTCCAGTACTCTTGCCTGGAAAATCCCATGGACGGAGGAGCCTGGTAGGATGCAGTCCATGGGGTTGCTAGGAGTCGGATACGACTGAGCGACTTCACTTTCACTTTTCACTTTCACGCATTGGAGAAGGAAATGGCAACCCACTCCACTGTTCTTGCCTGGAGAATCCCAGGGACAGGGGAGCCTGGTGGGCTGCCGTCTATGGGGTCGCACAGAGTCGGACACGACTGAAGCGACTTAGCAGCAGCAGCAGCAGCATAGCTCAGATGGTAAAGAATCCGCCTGCAGTACAGGAGACTCTGGTTCGTTTCCTGGGTCAGGTAGATCCCCTGGAGAAGGGATAGGCTACGCACTTCAGTATTCTTGGGCTTCCCTTGTGACTCAGCTGGTAAAGAAGCAGCCCGCAATGCGGAGACCTAGGTTTGATCCCTAGGTTGGGAAGATCTCCTGGAGAAGGGAGGGAAAGGTTACCCACTCCAGTATTCTGGCCTGGAGAATTTCATGGATTATACAGTCCACGGGGTCGCAAAGAGCTCGTCTGGACTGAGCAACTTTCACTTTCACACGTCTACCCAGATACCAGTACCACACTGTTTTGATTACTGTAGCTTTGTGGCCTCTGCAACAGCTGGTAGAAGCTATGATAAGCTTAGAGTGTTAGCCTTACCAAGAGAGTTCATTTAATGTGAGCAACAGTGAAAACATCTGAGAGCTCAGCGGGTCAGCACAGCCCCATCTGAGGTTGCTGTAGAGTCCACTGCCTCAAATGGGGACCCCAGGAACAGTTGTTCTCTACACTACATCCACCCCTAGCAGCCCGGTGAGCAGGCCTTGGTGGCTGAGGGGGAGATTTGCAGGACTCTGCCAGGGAATGTTTTATTTGAGGGGATGGCTGAGTACTGCCACATTTGCACCAGAGCATAGAAGGGGGCCTGGCACTCCCTGAGGTCAGCATGATGGCAGCAGCAGTGATAAACAAGAAATGGCCACAGGTTGTTCTGGAGGAAAACTAAGTTGGCTGTGGATTTCATCACGCCTAAGATTTGGGCTTCCCTGGTGACTCAGATGGTAAAGAATCTTCCTGCAATGCAGGAGACCCAGGTTTGATCCCTGGGTCAGGAAGATCCCTTGGAGAAGGGAATGGCTACCCACTCCAGTATTCTTGCCTGGAGAATTCCATGGACAGAGGAACCTGGTGGGCTACAGTCCATGGGCTCAAAAAGAGTTGGACTTGACTGAGCGACTAACACTTTCATTTTCAAAGAGTATATGAGGCACTTCCTTGATGGTCCAGTGGTTAAGAGTCCACCTCCAATGCAGGGGATTTGGGTTCCAACCCTGGTTGGGGAACTGAGATCCCACATGCCATGGAGCAACTAAGTCCACACTTCACAACTAGAAAGTCTGTGAGCTGCGATGAAAGATCTGCTTAATGCAGTGAACATCAGAGTGCTGCAACTAAGGCTCAACGCAGCCAAATAAATAAATAAATAATTTTTTTTAAAAGAAAGAAAGCATATGTGTATTCAGGTATATATTCTTAAATGACTATTTACACAGAAATATCTGGGATGAAGGACTTCCTCGGTGGCTCAGCTGTAAAGAATTTGCCTGCCAATGCAGGAGATGTGGGTTTAATCCCTGGGTCAGGAAGAGCCCCTGGAGAATGAAATGGCAACCCACTCCAGTAATCTTGCCTGGAAAATCCCATGGACAGAGGAGCCTGGTGGGCTACAGTCCATGGAGTTGCAGAGTCAGACATGATTGAGCAACTAAACAGCACAAGCTGGAATGACATATTTTAAGTCAGTGGTTCTCAAACTGAGCGAGTATCAGAATCACCTGGAAGGCTTGTTCCAACACAGGATACTGGGCCCGATCCACAGTGTTTCTGATTCAGCAGGTCTGGGGAGGGACCTAAGAACTTGTGTTTCTGACAAGTTCCCAAGCGAATCTAGTGCTGCTAGCCCATGAACAACACTGAGCACTGCTGTTCTGATCCAGTAAAGGGAATTATCCATGGGACGTGGCAGTAAGGGAGTTTGTTTTTTTACTTTATTCACTTCTTTAAGAAGCAAGAATTTCTTTGATAGTTAAGGGGGAAAATGAGATTTTTAAAGACTTGCATGTAAAAGCAAAGACAAGTATAGTGTTTTATCCAAATACAATCCTTGAGAAGGAAATGGCAACCCACTCCAGTATTCTTGCCTGGGAAATCCCATGGACAGAGGAGCCTGGCGGGCTACAGTCACAAAGAGCCAGACACAACTGAAGCGACTTAGCACGCGCGCACACACATGACACATTATTAGCAGGCACTTTGTTGGGACACACAAGATTCACCTACGTTGCCATGCAGTAGTGCTGGGATGGGTTTAAAGGCCAGATTCACACCATTGGAATTTGACCTAGAAATGCATTGTGCTCAGAAAGCTGCACAAGTAATAATTTAGGAGTAGAGGAAGGACATGTGCCAAGAGAGAATGTGGTGAAGAGGAGGCAGGGGTGCAAGAAAAGTAGGACAAATCTCCAGGGATGGCCTAGGTGGAGGACAGTGTGTCTGTGTTTTGGAGTCAGACAGATCTGGGCTCAAATCCTGGCTTTGGACACCTCACTTATTCTCCGAGTCTCAATTTCCTCATCTGTAAAATCAGGATACTAAACACCTCGCACTTTGCCTAGCATGCAGTTGGTGCTCAGTAAACAGAACACTGGGATGCTTTGGCCATGTGAGGAGCCCAAATGGCCCAGCCCACCTGGCCCGCCTTACTCAGGTGAAGCCTCTACCCCCACCATCACAGCAGCCCTGGTTCAGGAGGCAGCCCATGAGAGAAGACCCCAGAACGCTCTGGCCAGGAGCTGTGTGGGGCTCCCACAAAGGTAGGTTTCAGGTTCTTGGTTTTCAGCAAGCAGAAGGGGGCTGTACGTACCCCAAAGGAGATATAAGCACCCAGCAGGCTGCCGGCAATGGTGGCGTAGCCTCCAGTCATGACAACGTGGATTTCAGAGAGTGTCATGTCTGCCAAGTAGGGTCGGATGAGTAGAGGAGCCTCGGTCTGCAAAAGGGAAGGACGTCAGACAAGCAGAGCTGGCCAGGCTAGCACGGGGGCAGTAGAGATGTCCTCACCCCCTGGGAGTGAGTGGGTCACAGTGATGACTGGGGGACCCCAGGGGAAGAGACAGCAGGGAGGGGTAAGGACCAGCATCTGTACTTGGCTGAAGTTCTCAGAACCTTGGCAAAAGCCAAGCTCTGTCAAAGGACCCCCAGTCCTTCCTTCTGACCTGATAATGCTCCCCTGCGTCCAGTGCCTCCCACGTACGGGCACTCAGCTAAG
Source organism: Bubalus bubalis (assembly GCF_019923935.1). Taxonomy (NCBI): domain Eukaryota; kingdom Metazoa; phylum Chordata; class Mammalia; order Artiodactyla; family Bovidae; genus Bubalus; species Bubalus bubalis. Next base: position 47,506,972 of record NC_059176.1, read on the forward strand.
CACCTGACACTCATCACTTCCACCCTTCTGAGAAGGAAATGGTCATCCCCATGTTCCCGGAGAGCAGAAGATCAGAGAGGTTCAAAGAATTGCCTCTGTTCATGCAAAAGACCAGAAGCAGATTTAACTCCAAGCCTGAACTTCCAATAAAGATGAGGGGGTTGCCAGAAAGAAAGAGCACATGGGGAAGCCCAGAGCCATTCATTTACTCATTCAATAAATAATTCCAGCACACACTGTGTTCTAGACTGTGCTATGGAAGAGGGAGAGAGATGAGGGGAGGAGGAGGGCAGGTGGACAAGCTGGGGTAAGCAGTGGACCTCAGTAAGGAGTGGCATGATCTGACTTGTGAGTTTTGTTTTTTTTTTTTTCTTTTTGCTACATACCACAGCATGTGGAATCTTAGTTCCCTGACCAGGGATCAAACCTGCACCCCCTGCATTGGAAGTGCAGAGTCTTAACCACTGGACCACCAGGGAAGTCCTGACTTGTGTTTTTAAAGGGCCACTCCAATGTGTGTGTAAAGGATGGACAGTAGGGGCAGTGGTCATGGCAGGAAGAGCAGAGAGGAGGCGACTGCAGTATCCAGGTGAGAGACAAGGGTGGCTCGTAGCAGAGGAGAAGGGCAGCGGGGCAGGTCTGGATGTGGTGTGGGACAGAGCTGGCAGGACTTGCTGATGGACTGGGAGCAGCTGGGAGAAAGGGAAGCAGAGGGAGGAAGGATGGCGCCCAGATTTTTGTTTGAAAGACACACACACACACACGTGTTGAGAGAGGAACTCAAGGGTTCCTCTTGTTTAGCCTTAACCTAGTGAATTATCTGGGCTTCCCAGGTGGCTCATCGGTAAAGAATCCACCTGTAATGCAGGGGACACAGGTTCAATCCCTGGGTCGGGAAGATCCCTTGGAGAAGGAAATGGCAACCCACTCCAGTATTCTTGCCTGGAGAATCCAGTGGACAGAGGAGCCTGGTGGGCTACAGTCCACAGTGTGGCACAGATTCGTACATGACTTAGCAACTAAGCTCTAGTGAATTATCTAAGGATATCCAAGTGGAAGGTGAAGGGAGCAGTGGGATGTATACCAGACTGGAGTTAAGGGAGAAGAAGTATTTAAGCCATGGGTGGAGGGGCGGGAATCCTCTAGGGACATGAGCAGACAGAGAAGAGGGCCCAGGCCCATCAACACTGAGCTTGAAATGATACTGCTAATTCTTGAAGGCTCCCTACCCCCACCCAAGTTAATTCACCTTCGGAACTCTTTACAATCTAAAATTTGTATTTCTCAACAAAAACCACTGATTACATTTGCAACATCTCATATAAAATAAAATCTCATATAAAATACTGAAGTACATTTTCCTCTTTGCCTCATTTTGAACATCTAAGGGACATTGGACAATTTATCCAAGAGCACATCTGCCTTTTAAAGAAAAAAACACAAAAAACCCTTCAAATCAATACACTTGGATCGAAGCAAAAAAAAAAATTGTAGATATTCTCCGAAGTTTCCTAAACTGCCCATAGTTGCCATACTTTGGCAAGTATGTCTTTTTGGTGACTTACATATTGGGCAGGTAGGCCAGGATTCTACAATGGTCACCATGTCACACCCCTAGGAAGGCCAGGCCTTCTGAAAGGGACTCAGGACTGATAGTCCCTTCAGAGTCAAAGTTATATTGGAAAATATCCTTTCAGAAAGAGACAGGGGGAAAAGGGACAAACTGATGATGTGGAAGGAACCCCAACCAGGAAGAACACGTGGATTCTAAGTCCTGGCTTATATTGTGGGATCTTGGCAAGGCATCCTCACCCCTGGACCCCAGCTTCCGCATGTATAAAAGGAGAACTTTGGGCTCCATCTATAGGATTCGTGAGCCTCTAAGCTGAAGACAGCCTTCACCTAGGATAAAAGGTGGTGGGAGGTACCAGGCAGACATCATCCTCTTTGGCTTGACCCAGGCACAGAGTGTATTTCCCAAAGGAGCGTCTCCAGGACCCTGGTGACCCTGGCAGGAGGTTTGATCGGCTCTTCTGATGGAAGCAGGGCTCTGGGGATGCAGGGCCCCCGCCTTGGGGACAGGAGGCTGCAGTACCCACCTGGCTCACAAAGATGTTCCCAGCCACACTCAGGGTCTCTGTGGCCGTGGTGCCCATGGTGATCTGCATCAGCCAGGAGATCTGGAAGGAAGCAGGGTGCTTTTTGTGGATTGGCATCAGCAAGCCTCAGAGGCAGAGACAGTCGGGGTGGAAGTGCCATAAAAGCCTTCCTTCTAACCCCGTTAGGACCTCCTCATCTACATTTCCCCAAAGATCCATTCATCTTCTCCTTCCATACATCCATTGATGAGGGCTTACCGTCCGTGAAAAAAGGATTCCCTGGTCAAATATAGGGCTTCCCTGGTGGTTCATACAGTAAAGAATCTACCCGCAACGCAGGGGATTCAGGTTCCATCCCTGGGTCAGGAAGACCCCCTGGAGAAGGGAATGGCAGTCCACTCCAGTATTCTTGCCTGGAGAATCCCATGGATGGAGGATCCTGGAGGGCTACAGTCCATGGGGTCACAAAGAGTCGGACACAACTCAGTGACTAAACACACACATTGGTCAAATATATTTGAGAACTGCTGTACACACACATGCCTTGGAGATGGCCAACACTTGTTAGCTTAGCAAAGGCTCTGAGAACTCCTGCATGAAACTTGTTTAAATTTTTTTAGTCCAGAGTCTAGATTAGCTTGACAAAATTATTTGACCATGGGACTTCCCTGGTGGTCCAGTTGTTAAAGCTCTGCTCTTCCACTTCAGGGGATATGGGTTTGATTCCTGGTCAGGGAACTAAGAGCCCACATGCCATGCAGTGTGGCCAAAAATGTTTTTAAAAATTAATTATTTGACTATGGGATCCCTTTACCTAGTAGCATTTACTAATCAGCTGTGAAACTAGAGTTTTTGTAGAAAGGCTTTGGGAAACACTATTAAAAAGTTCTTTCTTGGGAATTCCCTGGTCAAATATAGGGCCATAGGGTCCAGTGGTTAGGACTCTGTTCTCACTGCTGAGGGCCCAGGTTCAATCCCTGGTTGGGGAACTGAGATCCTGCATGCTGTGTAGTATGCCAAAAGAAAAAAAAAAGTCCTTTCTTTTAATCAACATCAAGTCTGCTTCCCTGAAATTTCTCTCCACTGCAAGTACCTCTCAGGCTCACTTTTCCCTAATCTTTCATCTGTAAGTGTTTAGAATCCTACCCCTAACCTCCTTCACCCTGGCCTTCTCTTTCTGACCCTTCATCCCCACTTCCTTCAGCCATTCTATGGAAGGTGTGATCTCAGGCTCTCTCTCACACCGAGTTTGTCAGAGCCCCTTGGTTGAACACATTCTCCAGATTTGGGGGTAACTGCCACCCTCATGGGCTTCCCAGGTGGGCTAGTGGTAAAGAACCTGCCTGACAATGTAGGAGATGTAAGAAATGCAGGTTCAATCCCTGGGTCAGGAAGATTTTCTGGAGGAGGGCACGGCAACCCACTCCAGTATTCTTGCTTGGATAATCCCATAAATAGAGGAGCCTGGTGGGCTATGATCCAAAGGGTCGCAAAAAGTTGGACACAATTGAAACAATTTAGCACACATGCCACCCTCATGCTTGCCATGCACTCATAACATAATCCCAGGCTCCATTTCTGGCAGCTGCCTAATGTACTGGTTTATTCTGAGCTCAATCAGCTAAAACCCTCAGCATCTCTTGCCAGGTCCAATGCTGTCCAATGCTGTCTCCTGCATCCTGGTTTCGTGTGGCAGATTTTATGAACATATGCACAGGATCTGACATTTATATCAGCTGAGTCTGGCCCATGTGGCCCACTGCTCTCAAGATCTTTTTGGTATAAATTATTTTTTCCCCCGCATGCGGGCATGCTAAGTCATTCCAGTCATGTCTAACTCCTTACGACCCTATAGACTGTAGCCTGCCAGGCTCCCCTAACTCTTCTAATGCAGCCTCAACTCTATAAACTAGCTCCTCCAAAGACCCCATTGGATTGTGGCACCAAGTCTCCTTAATAGCATGACAAGAGACTCTGTGATTGGTTAGTAGTAGACTCTGAGAGGAGAAGGCGATGGCACCCCACTCCAGTACTCTTGCCTAGAAAATCCCATGGACGGAGGAGCCTGGTAGACTGCAGTCCGTGGGGTCGTGCAGTCGGACACGACTGCGTGACTTCACTTTCACTTTTCACTTTCATGAATTGGAGAAGGAAATGGCAACCCACTCCACTGTTCTTGCCTGGAGAATCCCAGGGATGGGGGAGCCTTGTGGGCTGCTGTCTCTGGGGTCGCACAGAGTTGGACACGACTGAAGCGACTTAGCAGTAGCAGAAGCAACTTAGCAGCAGCAGCAGCAGCAAACTCTGAGAGGGTGTTGACCCTAGGAGCAGGGGATGCCGGGAGGTCCAGTCTCTCAGAGCAGGGGGTCTGGGGAGAGTTTGGGCTTGGGAAAGCAAGGCATTCTGGGAGAGTGTGGGCCTGGACCAGGACCTTGGGAACTCACCTTCATGATCACCCACTGCATGAGACCCACGTAGTAGAGAACTGACATGGCACAGCTGAAGAAAACAATGATGGGCAAAACCTGCCAGGAAAGAGCACAGATCTCCGGGTTAAAGCAGACAGGCGGCAGGATACCACACAGGACCCCAGTCGGAGACCACAGTCAGCCTGCTTCCTCCAAGAGCCTGCCACTCAGAGAACGGACAGGGTCAGGGGAGCAGCTCTGAATCCAGTGCATGGAATTCCATATGGGACCACTCTGGAGGCAGCTGTCCTCTCTGCTCCTCTCTGAACATTAGCCATCTATGCAGCTGTCTCTGTGGTAAAGGGGGAGGACTTGAGTTCACCACTTTTTAAGATATATATAGATTTATTTATTTGACTGTGCTGAGTCTTAGTTGTGGCATGCAGAGTCTTCAGCTGTGGCACGTGGGATCTAGTGCCCTGACCAGGGATGGAACCCAGGCCCCCTGCATTGGGAGTAGGGAGTCTTAGCCACTGGACCACCAGGGAATTTCCAAGCCCACCACTTTTTATCACCTGCTTCTTCATCTGTAAAATGATGGGGAAGAAGTGACGACCTCGCAGGTTGTTGTAAGGATTTAAGGAGCCGGCTCAGGGCCCAGCACTTTACACAGGGTCTGTCCTCCACCCAGGGTTCAATCCCTGGCCCGTGACACTGGCCTTAACCTCTTCCTGTGCTTCGGGCTCCAGAGGCCCTCCTCTCTCTAGTGTTCTACTTCTGCCTGGTGCCGGCGAGCTCCAGATGACTCTTATTGTGGACCAGACACCCGCATTTCCTCCTGTCACCCCATTTCCTATTTCCAGGCTTGCCGCTGCTCTTCACTGACTCCAAGCCTCTACAGTTCTCCCTTCAAAGCTTCCTCACATCCATCCCCTCCTCCCCAGAGCCATGTGTTCCCCACCCCAGTGCTTCCTCACTGCAGACTGACTGACAACAGCAAGGACTGGCAACAATGCAAACATCCTTCAGTGAAGAGAAGTGTGATGACCTATGGTGTGGCCATGCACTCGTCAGGAATTGAGAAGGAGGAAGCCCAATCTGAGCAGCATGGGATGATTTTCAAGATAGGTTGTGAAAGGAAAAAAGGGGAGGTGTAAAACAGGAAGCATGGTATGCTACTTTATGAGTAAGAAATTGGGGGTGGCATGGCGGGTGCTCTTGTAAGCACAGATATCATTAGATGAATATGCAAATGATCAGGAATGGCAGCTACCTTGGGGATGGAAGTGGGTGACTTGGGGATCAGGGTGGGAGGGATACTTCCGTGCATGCTCAGTCACTTCAGTCGTGTCTGACTCTTTGTGACCCCATGGACTGTAGCCAGCTGGGCTCCTCTGTCCATGGGATTTCCCAGTCAAGAATACTGGAGTGAGTTGCCATTACCTCCTCCAGGGGATCTTCCCAACCCAGGGATCAAACCTCCTGACTATCCTGCATTGACAGGTGGATCCTTTACTACTGGGTCACTGGGGACACCTGGGAGGGAGACTTACTTTTTACCAAATCCCCGTTTGTACAGTTGGAATGTGCTATTTGTTCCAAACAGCTTTAAAATAATGTTATACAGAACTAGTAGCCCACTAGGTTCATCTGTCCATGGAATTCTTCAGGCAAGAATCTGGAGTGGGTTGCCATTTCCTTCTCCAAGGGATCTTCCCAACCCAGGGATCGAACCTGTGTCTCCCGCATTGCATGCAGATTCTTTACCATCTGAGCCAACAGGGAAAGCCAATAATGTGGTAAGCTAAAATGTAAAGTGGGGAAAGTGGAAAATTAAAAGTACTGGTGGTCCAGTGGTTAAGAATCCACCTTCCAATGCAGAGGATGGGGGTTCGATCCCTGGCTGGGGAACTTAGATCCCACCTACCTCGGGGCAACTAAGCTAGCAAGTTGCAACTACTGAGCCCATGCACTCTGGAACCCAAGCTACAACTAGAGAGAAGCCCTAGTGCTGCAATGACGAGGGGGGGTGCCAAGACGAAAGATCCCACGCGCCGCAACTAAGACCCAGCACAGCCAAAAATAATAAACAAATATTTTAAAATAATTTTAAAAAATAAAAGCATAGAAAGAAGGCTGGGAGGCACACACCCAAATAGTCAAAGTAGTTGCTCCCATGTGCTAGGACTGTGGACATTTTGTTTTCTTCTTTCTCCATTTCCAGTTTCTCACCTGCTCCTATAATTTCTGATAAGAGGCAGACCCTCCTTTCTGGAGGGCAGCACAGGCAGAGGAGGGCTTTGGGGGAGGTCCATTTGCACTCACTGGGTTCCAGATCCCTGGGGAATATGCAAGTGGAAGGAGGGGTGCAAGGGCCAGGAGCTCAGAGAAGGGTCCAGGCCAGGCCTTGGCTGAGTGCATGTTGAGGCCACGGGGCAGATGGAATTCACTGAGGAAACTTCCCTGGATGACAAGAATAGTGACCGAGGACAGGGGCCTGGGGTCAGCGTCCCTGGAGGGTGAGGGGAGAAGGAGGGGTGCGTGGTGGAGACAGAGAAGAAACAGAGAGGTCCGAGGACTTCCAAGACAGGGTGCGATGGAAATTGAGGGCAGCTTTCCTAGAAGAGACAGTCCATCAGCAGTGCCAGACGCATGCATCTGAGAACTCTGGAAAAGGTAAGGACTGGGAAGGACGCTTGGCACCTGGCGATTCCAGGGTCCCTGGTGACTTAGGTGAGAGCAGTGTCAGGGGGATGGGCACAGAAGCTGGGTATCAGTGAGCCCAGGCGGGAGGAGGACACGAGGAGGTAGAGACCACGAGGAGGTAGAGACCACGGGACAAGCAACTCTTTTGAGAAGCTTAACTATGAGGGAAGGAAGAAGGGCTGAGCAGACTTCCCTGGTGGTCCAGTGGCTAAGCCTCCGCACCCCCAGTGCAGGAGGTGTGGGGTGAATCCCTGGTCGGGGAACTAGATCCCACATGCTGCAACCAAGGGTTCACATGCCACAGCTGAAGATCATGCATGCAGCATGCTGCAGTGAAGAGAGAAGATTCCATGCATCAAAACTAAGACCCGGATGGCCAAATAAATAAATAACTTTTTTTTTTTTTTTTTTTACAGAGGGCTGTAGAAAGGGGTGAGGAGTGGAGGAAGAATCATTTTCATTTTTCAGAAGGGAGAATGTTGAGCAATCAAGTTCAAGCTCCAGTTCAAAATGAACTGGGACTACAGCACGGTCTCTGATGAGAGCAGAGCCTTTGCCCCAGCAGCTCTCCTGGAGAAGAGAAACAAGCCTGGCCAAGGCAGTTTTCCCTCTCCCTTCCCAAATGAATGCCACGGGTTTTATCTGGACCTGCTCCCCTCACATCTCTGTCACCAGCTCGCTGCCTGGGAGATGTCACCTGACAGGAGACGCAGGCACTGGGTGGCGAAACCCTCTTCCTGCCCCGTGACTCCCCTGGCCGCCTGCTGCTGGACACGCCCCTAACACCAAGGGCGGTGACGGCGTTCTCCTCTCCCCTGGAGTGAAACGCAGGGAGGATCACGTACTGTCTAGGGCCACCACTGCAATACATCATGCGAGCGACCGCTAGGCAGCCTGGCGGGTTTGTGTGGATGGCCCAGGTCAGGAAGAAGAGGCCCCCGGGTGCAGTGGGACCCAACTGCAGAACTGAGATTTCTCCAGGCATCGACCTAGAGACATTTTCTCTCTCTGATATGGGGCTTTTTGGTGGAAAGGCAGCTGTGACTGGCTGGGGAGGGACGATGTGTGAAGGAGAGAGATGATTTCTAAGGTGGGACATTCAATACTAAATAAGGTCCCTGGGGACTTCCCTTGTGGTCCAGTGGTTAAGAATCTGCCTTCCAATGCAGTGGAATACACGTTCAATCCCTGGACAGAGAACTAAGATCCCTCATGCCAAGGGGCAACTAAGCCCGTGAGCCACAGCTACTGAACCCGTGCTCTAGAACACGTGCTCCCCAACAAGAGAAGCCACTGCAGTGAGAAGCCTGAGCACTGCAACTAGAGAGTAGCCCCTGCTTACTGCAACTAGAGAAAGACAGCATGCAGCAACAAACACCCAGTGCAGCCAAAAATAAGCTAATAATTAATAAGGTCCCTGAGTCCAATATAATCGCCCAGTCCAGGAAATAGACCTGGGCCCTGTAGTATGTGAGATCGCTGAAGACAGTGCAGGCAGCTGGGCAGGGCTGCTGTGTGAAGGAGGAGGAAAGTGCCTTGAAGCCCTGCTACTCGTGAACTGTGCAGTCCTGCCATGAGCCATGTCCCCAAGGTGTGGTGACTCGATCCTCAAAGCAACTGAAAAGTGAAAGCTTAGTCTCTGTGTTGTGTCTGAGTCTTTGTGATCCCATGGACCATCACCTGTCAGGCTCCTCTGTCCATGGGATTCTCCAGCCAAGAATACTGGAGTGGGTTGCCATTCCCTTCTCTGGGGGATCTTCCCAACCCAGGGATCGAACCTGTGTCTCCTGCATAACAGGCAGATTCTGAACCATCTGAGCCACCAGGGAAACCCCAAAACAACTAAGTTTGACATAAATTCACTTCACAGCGGAGACAGTGAGGCTGTGAGGTATTGGTTACCTATCCAAGGTTACATAGCTGCAGAGAGACAGGTACCTCCTGGCCACTAAACAGATTACCAAGGACCTTCCCAGGATCCTAAGGAGCTATTCCCTGGGGCCAGTCCTGGAGCCTCATTTCTGTGTCTTAAGGAGTGGCATTCTCTCCAAGGGAGAGCCCAAGTCTGTAGTGGCCTCGAGTCAGTCCTGATCACTGCTTCGTGGGCCCACTAGTACCAACGCTCACCCTTACTCAAGGGAGAAGGAAGTTACAGCATCTCCAAGCCAGTGGTTCCCAAGGTGTGGTCCAGGGACCAGCATCATCAGCTGAGAATTTGTCAGAAATGCAGATTTTTGAGCCCCAGCCCCAGAGTTTCAGAGTCAGTCAGTCTGGGGTGGCCCTGAGAGTCTGGCCTTTCCAGATGCTGCTGGTCTGGATGCCACAGTCTAAGAACCACTGCTCTAGAGTCTAGACTAGACCCTCTAAGCAGATGCCACCTCCTTCCCTGGAAACAGGCTCTGAAGGCAGGACTAACCCCACTGGGGACCTGGCCCTGCTGCTTTCTCTCCCTGAAAGGAGCTGAGCCAAGGCTTCCGACTTCCTGAGGCTGTCCCCACAGCCCCCCCACACCCAGCCCCCAAAGCCTAAGCCTATGGACAGAGCCCAGTCACCAGCCCCAGGCCATGACAAACCACAAAAGCCCAAAGCTTGAAAATTCCTCTGGGGAGACTGCTGGTATGTCCACCTCACCACCAACATTACAGAAAGGCACAAGGGACCTGCTCCAAGGCCAGAAAATCAGGGCAGGCCTCCTGATTTCCTGCTCACGCAGACACCACCACCACCACACTTCCTTTCCATTCCCTCCTCTGGAAATCGTGCTCACTATGGTTACCAGTGGACCTTTAATGACTCAATCCATCGGCACGTTTCAGTTCATGTGTGTGTGTGTGTGTGTGTCTTAGTCATGTCCGACTCTTTGAGACCCTATGGACTATAGCCCGTGAGGCTCCTCTCTCCATAGGATTCTCCAGGCAAGAATACTGGAGTGGGCTGCCATCTCCTTCTCCAGGGATCAAACCCAGAACTCTTGCATTGTAGGCAGATTCTTTACCGTTTGAGCCACCAGGGTAGCCCAGGTCTTATCTTACTTGACTTTTTGGGTCAGATTTGGTATTGATGACTACTGGGGACTTCAGAGGCTGCATCAGGCAGACACCCCAAAACCCTGGGGAGATGAAAATGTTTTCTTTCTCCCCAGGGGTTCCTCGGGGAGAACATTTCAGCAGCACCGCTGAGCTTAGTGAGTGTGCGCATGTTCCAGAGGCTGGAGTGACGGTAAAGGAAGGAGTGAGCGAGTGCTCCTGACCAGCCAGGCCCAGGAAGGGTGAGGGAGTCTGGCGGGGAGAGGTGATCATGTGTGTGGAAAGTTACTGGAAGGGAGATGGAGCCAAGGAGGAATGACTAATCAAGATGCTACTGCCAGGAGGTGGCTGCCACGTCAACTGGGCCAGGGGAGATGGAGGGTTGAAGGAGTCCCGGGCAGACCCGGCTTCCTGGAGAAGTGACAAGCTGAACCCCAGCCCAGCAGGAAGCAGCTTGGAGTCTGAAAATCTGAGTTAGCTTGGAGACTTCCCCAGGCTGACACGGGCCAATAGCCCTGGACTAGGGCCACATGATTCATGGGAAGAATGGAAAGAAAGCTCTTGAGTCTTCCATTCGACTCAGCACTAACAAAGCCACCTCCCAGCTGGAGAACAAGCCCCATACTCAGCAAGTGTGTGTGTGTGTGTGTGTGAGAGAGAGAGAGAGAGAGAGAGAGAGAGAGAGATGCAGGAGTACAGGGTGTGAGTGAGATTCTGTGATTAGGAAATCTGGTTGAGAAAGGGAGTCCTGTGGCCATGAAGCATCTGTCTGAATTCGTCCCTTGAATTCACTAAGGAGGCCACTGGCTAATACACTGGCCAGGAGTTTGGACGGAGGACAGGGCACCCTGGGGGCCAGGGAACAGTTAGTGTTTGACGAGCGAGTGCTGAGCCTTGTTAATGATAAACCCACCTATTTGTTTTCTCTCTCTTGACTGAACATCCAATCTCAAAGTCTTTAGCAACTGTGAATAGGTTTTTAACTTTATCACTCTTGTTGTTAAGGATGCTTTTTGTATTTAAAAGGGAGACCTGATGTCACTGACTTTTACTTAGTGTGAGGAAGAAAACAGCACTTAATTAGAAATCCACCACCCGGTTCTAGCCGGGTCTCCCTCTTAACCCACGAGGTAGTTGTGCCCAGGTCACTGCCCTTCTCTGTAGTGTGGTCTGACCATCTGTGATATAAAAGGGAGGCCTGAAGTCCACAGCACTCCCTCTTAGCCCAGTGGTCTATGAACCCCTGATTCTAAAGTGTAATTCAGGGAGAGATGCAAGTAGCAGGTATGTGCAAATTCTTCTAGAAAGGGAGGAAAGTAACAGTCAAAGTGTTAGTCACTCAGTCCTGTCTGGCTCTTTGCGATCCCATGAACTGTAACCTGTTAGGCTTCTCTGTCCATGAGATTCTCCAGGCAAAACTACTGGAGTGGGTTGCCATTCCCTTCTCCAGGGGATCTTCCCAACCCAGGGATCAAACCCAAGTTTCCTGCATTGCAGGTGAATTCTTTACCATCTGAGCCACCAGGGAAGCCCCAGAAAGGGAGGAAAGACAAGCAGAAGATATTAAGAAGAGGTGGCAAGAATACACAGAACTGTACAAAAAAGATCTTCACAACCTGGATAATCACAATGGTGTGATCTCTGACCTAGAGCCAGACATCCTGGAATGTGAAATCAAGGAGGCCTTAGAAAGCATCACTACGAACAAAGCTAGTGGAGGTGATGGAATTCCAGTGGAGCTATTTCAAATCCTGAAAGATGATGCTGTGAAAGTGCTGCAGTCAATATGACAGCAAATTTGGAAAACTCAGCAGTGGCCACAGGACTGGAAAAGGTCAGTTTTCATTCCAATCCCAAAGAAAGGCAATGCCAAAGAATGCTCAAACTACCACACAATTGCACTCATCTCACACGCTAGTAAAGTAATGCTCAAAATTCTCCAAGCCAGGCTTCAGCAATACGTGAACCGTGAACTTCCAGATGTTCAAGGTGGTTTTAGAAAAGGCAGAGGAACCAGAGATCAAACTGCCAACATCTGCTGGATCATGGAAAAAGCAAGTGAGTTCCAGAAAAACATCTATTTCTGCTTTATTGACTATGCCAAAGCCTTTGACTGTGTGGATCACAAGAAACTGGAAAATTCTGAAAGAGATGGGCATACCAGACCACCTGACCTGCCTCTTGAGAAACCTACATGCAGGTCAGGAAGCAACAGTTAGTACTGGACATGGAACAACAGACTGGTTCCAAATAGGAAAAGGAGTACGTCAAGGCTGTATATTGTCACCTTGCTTATTTAACTTATATGCAGAGTACATCATGAGAAACGCTGGGCTGGAAGAAGCACAAGCTGTAATCAAGATTGCCGGGAGAAATATCAATAACCTCAGACATGCAGATGACACCACCCTTATGGCAGAAAGTGAAGAGGAACTCAAATGCCTCTTGATGAAAGTGAAAGAGGAGAGTGAAAAAGTTGGCTTACAGCTCAACATTCAGAAAACTAAGATCATGGCATCTGGTCCCATCACTTCATGGGAAATAGATGGGGAACAGTAGAAACTGTCAAACTTGATTTTTTTGGGCTCCAAAATCACTGCTGATGGTGACTGCAGCCATGAAATTAAAAGACTCTTGCTCTTTGGAAGGAAAGTTATGACCAACTTTTACAGCATATTTAAAACCAGAGACATTACTTTGCCAACAAAGGTCCGTCTAGTCAAGGCTATGGTTTTTCCTGTGGTCATGTACGGATGTGAGAGTTGGACTGTGAAGAAAAATGAGCATCAAAGAACTGATGCTTTTGAACTGTGGTGTTGGAGAAGACTCTTGAGAGTCCCTTGGACTGCAAGGACATCCAACCAGTCCTTCCTAAAGGAGATCAGTCCTATTTGTTCATTGGAAGGTATGATGCTGAAGCTGAAACTCCAATACTTTGGCCACCTGATGTAAGGACTTGACTCATTGGAAATGACCCTGATGCTAGGAGGGATTGGGGGCAGGAGGAGAAGGGGACGACAGAGGATGAGATGGCTGGATGGCATCACCGACACGATGGACATGAGTATGGGTAAACTCTGGGAGTTGGTGATGGACAGGGAGGCCTGGCGTGCTGCGATTCATGGGGTCGCAAAGAGTCGGACACGACTGAGAGACTGAGCTGAACTGAACTGAACCCTGGGGAGGGGTTGGATGCAGCAGAAGACTGGAAAGATGACACCTTCAGTGCTGAATGGGAGAGAACTAGGGTGGGGGCTCTGGAGGACAGCTGCTGCTCTGATAACCCAAGGCCTCCTCCCTCACTTCTTTTGGCAACAAAGTTACTTTCCTTTGGTAAACCACTCTGACTCCACTGTCAGCCCCGTTTCCAGGTTTGTCACATCAGACAGGTATCTTCCCTGGCTACAGTTCAAGGATGGCATACACCTGCAAGCCAGCCTAAAAAGATCCCACTCTTAGATTTCCTGCTGGGCTAATGGAAAACAAGCTCGCTCTCTCTCTGCTAAGGTTGCTAAGCTGGTTGGATATAAGCCTGGTATCTCTTTGCTGCAATCTCAAGAGTGCTTCTCCAAGACTAAATCTAAAGCCAGTGCTAAGAACATAGAACCTGGGGACTTCTCTGGCAGTCCAGTGGTTAAGAACCCGCCTGCAAGTCAGGGGACATGGATTCGATTTCTAGTACAGGAAGATCCCACATGCCCAAGAGCAACTAAGCCCGTGCTGTGCTGTGCTTACTCACTCTGCTTTGTCTGACTTCTTGCAACCCCATGGACTGTTGCCTGCCAGGCTCCACAGTCCATGGAATTCTCCAGGCAAGAATACTGGAGTAGGTTGCCATTTCCTTCTCCAGGGGATCTTCCCGACCCAGGAATTGAACCCAGCTCTCCTGCACTGCAAGCAGACTCTTTACCCACTGAGCTATGAGGGAAGCCCCACAACTATTGAGCCTGTGCTCCAGAGCAGGAGTTGCAACTACTGAAGCCTGAGAGCCTATAGCCTGCGCCTCTCTAATTCGGTGAACCTCAACAAAGAGTACTGCTCTCTGCAACTAGACAAAGCCCATGCACAGCAACAAAGACCCAGCGCAGTTTCAAAAATAAATGAATAATTAAAAAAGAGAGAGAGAGAGATTTTCTATTAAAAAAAAAAGAAAAGACGAACACAGAACCAGGATATAAGCAAGGCAAATCCCAGATGATGTTGGATACTTGGATCCAACAGGACATGAAGTCTCTGGACTTCTCAATTATCAGAATTAACCTTGCTTTTTTGTTGTTTGTTTTTGCTTTGTTTAATCAATTGATTTGAGTTGTATTTCTGTTATTTACAACTGATACAATCAGGACCTGAGCATCCCACTCAGGAAGTACGGCCTAGACTCCCAAATGTGGCCCCACCTTACAGCTGGGAGGGACTACAGATCAAAGGGTCCGTGTCTTTGCTGTTCCTCCCAGGCAAGTATGGTATCTGCCATCTGCACCCTTCTATCCTAGAGAAGAGACACACACTTGGAATATAAGGGCACCCTGTAAATGGAACTGCTGCAGGTCCTACAGGAAGCTATCTGCCTTGTTTCTACAAGGAGGAAGTTAATAGTCCCTGCTTGTCCTAGGCAATAATCCTTCAAATGATGAGTTTTGGAGGGTGGCTTTCACTCAGTCAGAGCACCAGACTCCCCAGCTTTGGGTGGGAACAGGAGATTCCTGCCCTTCCAATTCCAGTTTCCCATGCCCTGGCCTTAGTGATTGGGCCCAAAACAGTCACATGACCCAAGGCAGATCAGTCTGAAACCTACCCTGCAATTTTTTAACTAGAGCAGGCAGAGAAGAACTGGCCTAGTTCTGGGTGACATGCTATAAGCATGAGTATCTGGTGTTGCTGGGAGCCAGGAGGAGATCTGGTATGAAAGAGAGAAGCTGACACTCCAGGATGAGCAGAGATTGGAAGCTGAGGGCTGTGAGCCTGGCCACTCCAGGGCCCTGGTTTCAGCTGGCACCAGCTCTATCTTGCTCCAGTTAGTGAGCCAAGAAACAGTCTTCGCTTTCTCCTCCATTTAAAGCAAATTTCAAGTGAGTTTCTGCCACTTGCAACAAAATAGGCCTGAGAAATACTGTTTTCTTCTAAACCAAGGAAAAAACAAAGACCCAAGATGTGGGGCCCCTTCATTTCCACTGTCTATCAAAGAAAGGGCCCTGATATCAAGGCACAGGAGCTAATAAGCAAGAGCATCACACCTGTTCCAATCTTGATTCCAATACTCACTAGCTTTATGAACTTGCACAAGCAAAAACCTCTCTGAACCTCAGTATCATCATCTGTAAAAAAAGGATAATGATATTATTTCCCCCATTGTTGCTGTTCAGTCACTAAGTCAGGTCCAACTCTTTTCGACCCCATGGACTGCAGCATACTGGGCTTCCCTGTCCATCACTATCTCTTGGAGTTTGCTCAGACTCATGTCCATTGAGTTGATGATGCCATCCAACCATCTCATCCACTGTTGCCCCCTTTTCCTCCTGCCCTCAATCTTTCCCAGCATCAGGGTCTTTTCCAATGAGTCGGCTCTTCACATCAAGTGGCCAAAGTATTACTTCCAAAGAATATTCAAGGTTGATTTCCTTTAGGGTTGACTGGTTTGATCTCCTTGCAATCTAAGGGATTCTCAAGAATCTTCTTCAGCTGTTTTGAAGTGAGTGCCTGACACGTAGTGCTTACTCCATAACTAGTAGCTGTTCTTATGACTTCCTTTCCCTAAGCTTTTCTCCTCTGTTCCACCAGAATCTCAGGTCAGAGTAGTACATCTCGGATTTCTAGGGGCCCTGGAGCTTGCTGCAAAGCCTGTGTGTAGTTATTAGTTCCAGGGATTTGGGAAGCTCTGGCCTCTGCTGGGGAGGTTTGAGGAAAGAAGAGCTCAGCCCTGGTCTTGGGCCAAAGGACATGCTGCTCAGGAACACACAATCATGGGAATGGTGGCCAAGCCAGAGGAAGACTGGCTGTGTGGGAGCCCAACTCTTCGCCAAGGGCTCACAGAGCCAGTCATTCCTACCAGGCAGAGAGACTTCCCACGTGCACAGAAGAATCATCATTTATTCATCTCATCATTCAGCAAAAAGCAGTGTCCCAGGCACTGGGCAGGGTTTTTTCAGGGCTTGAGGTGAGTTAACCAACACTAGCATAAGAACCAGGCTGAGAGTCAAAGAATTGATGCTTTTGATTTGTGGTGCTGGAGAAAGACTCTTGAGAGTCTCTTGAACAGCACGGAGATCAAACCAGTCAATCTTAAAGGAAATCAACCCTGAGTATTCATTGGAAGGACTGATGCTGAAGCTGAAGCTCCAGTACTTCGGCCAGCTGAAGGCAAAGAACTGACTCCTTGGTGAAGACCCTGATGCTGGAAAAGATGGAGGGCAGGAGAAGGGGGCAACAGAGGATGAGATGGTTGGATGGCATCCCCAAGCTCAATGGACTTGAGTCTGAGCAAACTCCAGGAGATAGTGAAGGACAGGGAAGCCTAGTGTGCTGCACTCCATGGGGTTGCAAAGAGTCAGATAAGACTTAGTGACAGAACAACAACAAGGGTAAGAAGCAGGCTTTGTCCTCAAATAGCTAAATGTAGAGCACAGGTGGCACTATTGGTGAAGAATCTGAGTGACAATGCAGGAGATGCAAGAGACATGGGTTTGATCCCTGGGTCAGGAAGATCCCCTGGAGAAGGAAATGGCAACCCACTCCAGTATTCTTGTCTGAAAAATCCCATGGACAGAGGAGCCTGTTGGGCTACAGTCCATGGGGTTACAAAGAGTTGGATATGACTGAGTGACTAAGCAGACAAGAGCAAACACAGCTGCAGCATGTGGAGCTTAAGTGATGAGCTTCATACAGCTGGTCTCTCAGCCGTATCCTCCCCCCGGCCCGCCCGCCTCTGTTCCCCACGGTGACCTCTCTTCTGGACGGTGGCAGTCTGTGGTCCCTGAGTCGTCACTTGGTTGTGAGGCAGCCTCCTCGCTGGTCCCCTATTCCAAGCATCCCAGCTACAACCCTTCCTCCCTACTATTGAAATCACAACCATCCCAAAGCTCTAGTCAAGTCCTTCCATGCTCAAAAATCTTCAGTAACTCCTCATCTCCTGGGGGACAAAATCCAGGTGCCTCAGCCAAATGGATGAGAATCTGCCTGCCAATGCATGGGACACAGGTTCGATCCCCAGCCTGGGAAGGTTCTACACGCAGCAGAGCAACTAATCCTGTGCATCGCAACTACCGAGCCCGCATGCTGCAACTGCTGAAGCCCGTGTGCCTAGAGCCCATCCTCTGCAACCAGAGAAGCCACCTCAATGAGAAGCTTGTGCACTGCAACAAGAGAGAAGCTCTCACTCTCCGGCAGAGAAAGCCTGCTTGTGGCAGTGAAGACCCAGCACAACCAATAGACAAATAAATAAAAATTTAAAAAGACACGGCCCCACCACACTTGCAGTTTATCCCCTAATCAATCCTTTCCTTCAAATAGCTTACACACCCACTGAACTGAATTATGTCCTGTTACATTACATGGCCCAGCACTTCCTCACCTCCATGCCATTGCCCAGGCATTGCTTCTTCCCGCTTATCTCTGTGTGTCCAATATTTTTCCTGCCCTGAGGCTCCAATTCAAATATCACCTCCTTCAGGAGGCATTCTCACTGTCCTTATTTTTAAAACTCTCTCCCTAAATGGACTGCCCAGGCACTTTCCTCTGTGGCAGTTGCACTTGAACCTGACTGCCTGGGGAGGTCGAATTGCAGTGTTGTATGTTTGCCTTGGAAAGTGTGAGAAGCCACCAGCTGCCATTCTCTGTCCGGTGGACGTGACAAGTCACCCCGGAGCAGGACTTCACTGCTCCTCCCTGAAACCTTGAGTGACCCCTACTTGGAGATGCAGATGTGAAGGGAGCTGTCCCTCCCAGCCTCAGCCCTAGGAGGATGGTGTTAGGGGACCTTTGGAGGGGCTGACAGAGGCTGACCCCCCGATCATCTCCCTGCACAGAAGTGATCTCAGAAAAACATGATGGACAAATTTGTCCTGAGAGGACAGGAACCTGGTCCCTCTTGCTTTCCTCCCAAGGATGACATTACTAGAACCCTTGGATGGAGTGGACGTTTCCCAGAGAGCTGCTGGGGCCAACAGACACCAAAGCTCCCAGAGGACCTCACCCTGAGTCAGGGCTGGGGGCGGGCTGGAGGTGTCTGGACTCACAAACTGGCTTGACACCAGCTCAGAAGTCTATGCCAAGTCCGTGACTTGGGCTGGAAGCTTCTGAGACCCAACACCCCCAGCAGGATGGGGAGGCTCTGGGAACAACGGCTGAGTGATGGCAAAAAGCAAAAATCCCTGGAACTGATCCTGCATGGTAGCCCCACGGTGACAGTGGTCCAGGACATGCTGGAGTGGGCGGCACCAATTCCCATCTGTGCTGCTATGGAAACAGGGCAGAAACTGGGGCCAGCTAGTGGGGAAGTGGGGCCCAGGGCTCTCTCTCTCTCTCCACCTGGCATTTGGAAGTCAAACTCAAGCCTGAAGCAGCCTCAGGGTCCTGAGACAATTTGGGTGTGAGGCAGGTGGAGAAGCTACACTTGAGATCCTACTAGAGACACGTAGGTGCCTGGGCAGTCAACTGGACAAAGAAGAAATATAACCACAGTTCCACCCAGAAACAGTGACGCAGTCCCACCATCGAATGCTCAGCACAGGCTTCCCTGTTTTAAATTAGGGCTGGGAACATCCTGGTGGTCCAGTGGTTAAGAACACACCTGCCAATGCAGGGAACATGGGTTTGATCCCTGGTTTGGGAAGATTCCACATGCCATGGACAACTAAGTTGGTGTGCCACGGCTACTGAGCCTGAGTTCTAGAGCCTGGGAGCCACAACTACTGAACCCACATGCTGCAGCTACTGAAGCCCTCACACAGCAAGAAAGACCCAGCGTGACCAAAAATAAATTAATAGGGTTGGAGCTCTACAATTACACAATAGTCTTTGAGTCTTTATCTCAATTTCCTCTATAATATTTTGCATTGTAGTAAGTCAGAAAGAGAAAAACAAGTATCACATATTAATGCATATATGTGGAATCTAGAAAAATGGTACAGATGAAACTATTTGCAAGGTAGAAAGAGAGATGGAGACATAGAGAAAAACAAATGTATGGATACCGAGGAGGCAAAGGAGGGGTGGGGGTGATTGGGGAGATTGGGATTGCCACGTATACACTACTATGGATGAACTAGATAACTAATGAGAACATACTGTATAACACAGGGAACTCTACTGAGCGCTCTGTTGTGGCCTAAATGGGAAGGAAATACACAGAAGAGGGGATATATGTATACATATAGCTGATGCACTTTGCTATACAGTAGAAACTAACATAATACTGTAAAGCAACTATACTCTAGTAAAAATTTTTTAAAAACATATTTTGCACTGCAGAAGGCACATAATACACATTTGCTGAAAGGAGGGAGGGAGGGACTGTAGGTCTAGGGGAATCCAGAGGAAGGACTTAGAGCTTGCAACTTATCAGGGCAGGTTTCCTGGCAGAGGTGGCTTGAAGGGAGGGGCCTTGAAGAAGGAGCACGTGAGAGGATCGTATGTCCCTGTAGCATGTCAGGGGCTAAGGTCACAGCAGATGCCATCTACATGTTTCCACCTACTTTTCTCATCCTCAACCTCCCAGCAATTCTACTATTGGGGGATTCATTTTTTATGAAAATAATACAGATATATCTTACTTTTGCAAGTTTTCCAAAAATATACTGAAAACATACCCCCATGTGAGCACATTGCCAGGCGCCTCCCCGGACCCCAAGGTTTAAGCCTCATTAGCTTCCAGTAGCTAGGCTCCACCAGCAGGAGCCCTCCCCCTCCACTGGGCCGGGCTTGGACGCCCCACTAGCTGGAGGCACCCGGCAAAGGCTGCTAAATGCTTTGTGAGCCAAGAGTCAATCTGACCTGAAAGGCAAAGACATCCTTGACCAGAGCCTCCCCAAACACGAAGCTGGAGCCGGACTCAGTGTAGCTCAGGAAGATCTGAAAGGAGAAAACAAACAAAACCAAACCCGGGAGTGAGGCCAAGAAGGGCGGGAGGAGGAAGCAGCAGCAAGGGAACCAGGTTGGGGCGACCTGGGGAGGCCTCACCTGCTCCTCATGCCTTCCCAGCAGCCCAGGAGAAGAGAAGGACTTGGAGGCTGCAGGATGAGCCCCCAGGCTGTGGCCTTACAGCGGGGGCACCATGTGTGTCGTTAAAGCCACACTTGCTCCTTCTGAGTACATCTTCCAGAAGAGACACCAAATTGTAAAGAAATATTCTGAGATGAGAGTTGTTGGGACAAGAACAATGAAGAAGAGACAGAGGAGGAAGCAAACAGTGAACTGCCTGGAGAAGGCAGTCAAAGGTGGTGCCCCTGTGCCTCCTCACCGAGGGCACAGCCCCAGCCTGTCCCACCCCAGGCTCCTGGCCTTGGTGTTGCAATCTGGCCACACTTCTATAAGAGCCCCTGTATTTAGGACCAGAACATGCACTGTGACCGCAGGCCAAGTCACTTCTGTTGCCTGGGCCTCAATGCTCCTGTTTATAAAATGAGGGGTGTGCCCAAAGCAGCAATTGTGCCGCTAGTGGTAAAGAACCCACGTGTCAATGCAGGAGCCAGAGAGATGTCAGTTCTATCCAAGGTAGGGAAGATCCCCTGGAGGAGGGCATGGAAACCCACTCCAGTATTCTTGCCTGGAGAATCCCCATGGACAGAGGAGCCTGGAGGGCTACAGTCCACTGGGTTGCAAAGAGTTGGACACGACTAAGTAACTGAGCATGCACGCCCAGAGCAGCAAGTGTCTTTTTCCATCACGACACCCATGCAGTATCCTTGGTGTGGCCAGCGGGAGGGCATGGGCAGAGCCTGGACGTGTGGGTCCTCCCTGGCCCACCAGAAGCCCTCCCTATAGAGAGCGCATGGAAATTCGAGATAGTGAGAGAAGGATGAGTATAGGATCAACCTTGCATCCTCCATAACTTACATTTTAAGAAGTAAATCATGACTGCCCAATGATGAGAAGGAACTTAATGATACTCAAAAATGGTTAAAATGAAAAAAAAAAACAAGGTTAAAATGATAAATTTTGTGTTATGTGATTTCATCAAATAAATGAAATTTAAAAAGTGTAACTTCAATAAACTGAATATTATTTTTAAACACACATACACACCAATATTTTGGCCACCTGATGCAAAGAGCTGACTCGTTGGAAAAGACCCCAATGCTGGGAAAGATGAGTGAAGGAAGAGAAGGGGGCGCCAGAGGATGAGATGGTTGGAAGGCACCACGGACTCAATGGATATGAGTTTGAGCAAACTCTGGGAGATAGTGAAGGACAAGGAAGTCTGGTGTTCTGCAGTCCATGGGTTGCAAAGAGTCGAACATGACTGAGTAACTGAACAACAACACATATATAAACTAAATCACTTTCAATTTTTAAAGCACTTTTAACTATTGTAAATTCCTTCCCTGATGAGGACCGAAGGCAACAAGCCTTGGGCCCAGGTATCCTAGGAACCTTCCTGTTTTGAGATTCTCTTCCACATCAGGCCACCCTCCGAAAGGACTGCTTGTTTGGGCAGGTGGGACCAGGCCTGAGGGAAGCAGTGGCTGTGCTGCCCAGCCTCCCACTGCCCAGGGGTCTGGGGCCCCACACACACCCACCACCTGGTCACAGTCCAGGCCACCTCCCTCCAGTGCAGAGGCTTATCTTCCATCTCTGGCAACCCAAGACGCCCGGGCAGCTACACCCCATGTACACACCTGGATCTGGTCGCCCAGCCACTGAAATGCAATAAACCCCGGTTCTGTTCTGATGACGACGAGTCCGAGTACAAATTGCAGTCCAAGACCCCAGAACACAGCCCGCCAGGACACCTGCCACCCGAGAGAAAGGTCCAGGTGAGCTCGGCACCTGGGGAGGTCTACAGGGAGCACGTGGGTGAGGGCAAAGGGCACAGCACTGCTGAGGGGCTCTGGGAGCTTCGGTCAGCCTGTAGGATGAGGCCTGGACCCAGCCGGAGCTATGGGCCTGTTGCTGATGGTTACATCCCCCATGGAGTGCAGAACAGGCCACAAGGCAGCAATGGGCCTGTGCAGTGCGCAGGGGCAGGGCCAGATCTAACCGAGGACCAGCCGGGAGCCATGGCACTTGGTCCTGGGGCATTGGCTGGGTGGGCGGAACCCTGGCCTCAGAGCCTGGCCTCAGCATAACCTTTGTCGGTCTGGGCCTTCCCCATCTCTTCCACATAGTCAGGGCTCCCAGCCACTCTGACCCCACTCCCTCCAAGCACTTCCTCCTCCCCAGCAGAAGGGAGCTGGACACCTAATGCTGGATAACCTCTCGGCATTGAATGACTTCTTAGCAGTGATCCCTTTGCCCAGGTGTGGCTCTGGAGTCTGGGGGGAGGGGTTAACCACTGTGAAAACAGGGAGGGAACCTGACGCTGGAGAGAGAAGGGGCTGCAGCCTCCTCTTGGCCTGACAACTAAGCACTCACTGCGCGGTGATGCTTCGAGACGGCAAAGAGGAAGCCAACGAACACGCAGATTCCGCCAAAGGACACCAGCTGCTCAGGCCGCTGAGAGGTGTCCAGAGCCAGCCACAAAACCAGGCCCAGGAAAGCAGCAAGGGCTAGACCCCTGCAGGGGAGGGGCGGAGAGCCATTACTGTCAGCCTCTCCCCACCCCACACAATAGCACCCGGGGCCCCAGGAAAGGGTACTCAGGGCTGGTGGAGGAGAAGGGGGAGACGGCTGTGTGACCTCGGGCAGACCACCTAGCCTCTCTGAGTCTAGTTTCCTCATCGAGTAAATGAAGCCAAAGACCCCCTCCCACCCCCAATTCTCAAGATTGCTGAGAGAAGTACATCAGAGGATGTGGGTACTCAGTTTAGCATGGTGCCAAGCACACAGCAGGAATTCTCATAGCTGCAGTGATGCTCAGCCCAGCCAGCCTCTGGCTTTGCAGGGTGAGGTGGGGTCTGTGTGGGCTGGAACTCAGCACCATGGGCCATAGGCTCTGCTCCCCTAAAGCCCAGAAGTGGTGGTGTCAATCAGGGATACAGAGCTGAGTACCTGAGACCAATGACCGAAAGTGACTTTTATAGCCATGTCTCCCTCCCTGGGGCTGGGATCTGCTTGTCCAGCAATTATGTCTGTCATCCTGTATTAGTAGCTCAGTCATGTCCAACTCTTTGCAATCCTATGAACTATAGCCCACCAGGCTCCTCTGTCCATGGGATTCTCCAGGCAAGAATATTGGACTGGGTACCTATTCCCTTCTCCAGGGAGTCTTCCCGACCCAGTGATAGAACCTGGGTCTCCCACATTACAGGTGGATTCTTTACCATCTGAGCCACCAGGGAAGCCCTGAATGTCCAGGAGGCAGCCTAACAATTTAAGAGCCCAGGTTCAGGGTCTAACCCTGACCCAGTCTTCAACTCCCTGGGTACCACTAATCACAGCTGAAGTTCACTGAGCTCCTACTATGTGCCAGGAACCATGCTGAGTGCTGAGAGACACTATTGTCCTCATCCTGCTGCTGCTAAGTCGCTTCAGTCGTGTTCGACTGTGTGTGACTCCATAGACGGCAGCCCATCAGGCTCCCCTGTCCCTGAGATTCTCCAGGCAAGAACACTGGAGTGGGTTGCCATTTCCTTCTCCAATGCATGAAAGTGAAAAGTGAAAGGGAAGTCGCTCAGTTGTATCTGACTCTTTGTGACCCCATGGACTGCAGCCTACCAGGCTCCTCCGCCCATGGTATTTTCCAGGCAAGAGTACTGGAGTGGGGTGCCATTGCCTTCTCTGTGTCCTCATCCTAGAGATGTAAAAATTAAATCGCCCATGGCCACCCGTCTAGAAAGCAGCAAAGCTGAGATTCAAGCCAGGCACTCCAACAGCAAGTCTGTTCTCTTAACTAGTTCTATGCATAGTCACCAACCGGTAAGAGAAGGATCCAGGACTGGAACTCAGGCAAGCTCACCCCAGAGTTCACTGTTTATTTCTGGTGTGTTTTCCAAACTCCTATTATGCCAGTTCCATTGGCCTAATTTCTGCCTTGTCTCTGAGCCACCTGTATGCCTCTTTACTTACTGCTATCCTTGAGGTTAACTGGTATTATAAAAACTTAAATGCATGTTTGGAGGTTTATTTTTTTTGGAGGGGGGAAGGTTTTTTCTTTTATTCTTACAACTGTAGATTTTAATTGGATGTTTCTTATTTTTAAACATTTAAAAAAAAAAACTTTTTATTTTATGTAGGAATATAGCTGGTTAACAATGTTATGATAGTTTCAGGAGCATAGTGGAGCAACTCAGCAATGTATACATATACATACACGCATCCATTCTCCCCCAGACTCCTCCCACCCAGGCTGACATGTAACATTGAGCAGCATTCTCTGTGCTGTACACTAGTTCTTTGTTGGTTATCCATTTTATTTTTTTAATATAAATTTATTTACTTTAATTGGAGGCTAATTACTTTACAATATTGTATTGGTGGTTATCCATTTTAAATATAGCAATGTGTACATGTCCATCCCAAACTCCCTAACTATCTCTTCCCCCTGGCAATCCTAAGTTCATTCTCTAAGTCTGAAGGTCACAAAGACTTTTATGCTATGTTTTCTTATAGTAGTTATATAGTTTCAGGCTTTACATTTAGGTTTATCATCTATTTTCAGTTAATTTTTTAATATAATGTGAGGCATGGATCGAGTTCCTTTGTTTCTCTCTCCTCCTCCTCTTCTTTCTTCTACATATGGATATCCCATTGTTCTGGCAGAATTTGTTAAGCTGATTATTATTTCTTCACTGAATTGCCTTAGCACTCTTGTCAAAAAAATCAACTGGTTTTATATATGTAGGTCTATTTCTGTACTCTGTTCTGTTCATTGATCTATTTGTCTGTCTTGATGGCAACAACACATTGTCTTAATTACTGGATCTTTATAATAAGTCTTAAGGACACTTAGTGAAATGCATCAGCTTTGTTCATCTTTTTCAAAATTGTCTAGGCTATTCTAGGCTCTTGGCATTTGCATATGAATTCTAGGATCATCTTATTATTTCTACCCCAAAAGTCTGCTAGAATTTTGATTGAGATACTATTAGAATCTATAGATTAACTTGAGGAGAATTGATATATTAATAATATTGATTCACTTAATCCATGAACTTGATATGTTGCTCCGTTTATTTAAGTCTTATCACATATATCTCTCAGCACTGTTTCCTAGTTTTCCATGTACAGATTTGGAGGTCTTTTGTCAGATTTATCCTTAAGTATTTCATATGTTTTATGCTATTCTAAATGACATTTATGATTTTAATTTATGATTGTTTATTGTTAGTATATGGAAATACTATTGCATTTTGCATGTTAAGCTTGTACCCTTCAATCTTGCTAAACTCACTTAATGGTTATACTAGCTTTTTGTAGATAACATAGAATTTTCAAGCTTCCCAGGTGGTGCTAGTGGTAAAGAACCTGCCTGCCAATACCGGAAAAGAGATGAGGGTTCAATCCCTGGGTTGCAAAGATCCCCTGGAGGAGGGCATGGCAACCCACTCCAGGATTCTTGCCTGGAGAATCTCATGGACAGAGGAGCCTTGTGGGCTACAGTCCATGGCCTTGCAAAGAGTGAGACACAACTAATGTGACTTAGCACGTAAGCACATAGGATTTTCTATGTAGATAATCTTGTCTGTGAAAAAAACCTTCTTTACTTCCTTTCTAATCTCCATGCCTTTTATTTCTTTTTCTTACCCAATTGCACAAGCTAGAAACTCCAGTACAATGTTCAAAAAAATTAGTGAGAATAGGGGTTTCCCTGGTGGTCCAGTGGCTAAGACTTCATGCTCCCACTGCAGGGGCCCAGGGTTCAATCCCTGGTTGGGGAACTAAATCTCTCATACTGCAACTAAAGATTCCATGTGCCAAAACTAAGACCCAGCACAGCTAAATTAAAAAAGAAAGAAAGAAAAGATGGTGAGAGTGAACATTCCTATATTGTTCTTGATTTCAGTGGATAAGTACTCAGTCTTTCACAATTAAGTATGAGATTAACCATAGATTTTTGGTAGGTGGTCTTTATCAGATTGAGGAAGTTCCCTTCTATTCCTAGTTGGCTCAGAATTGTTTTTCAGAAATGGATATTGAATTTTGTCAAAGCTTTCTCTTATCTATAGGCATCATCATATTGTTTTTCTTCTTATAGTCTGTTAATACAATGACATTGATTTTTTTAATGTAAACCCAACTTTGGACTCCTGGGATAAATCCTTCTTGTTAATGACATATTATCCCTTTGGGATAAATCCTTCTTGTTAATGACATATTATCCCTTTGTGTATTATTGTATTTGGTTTTCTAAAATTTTTAAAATAATTTTTACATCTTTGCTCATGAGGGTTATTGGTCTGCACCTTTAATGTGAGTATTGGTATGCGAAAGGGTTAGATCTACCATCTTGCTATTTACTTTCTATTTGTCCCATCTTTGTTCTTTGTTCCTCTTTTCCTATTGCTCTATCTTCTTTCAGATTAACTGTTTAAAAATTATTCTTTATCTCTTTTTTTACTTGTTAGCTATAATTCTTTGTTGTGTTATTTTAGTGGGAGCTTTAGCATTTATAGTATATATCTTTAGTTTATCACAATCTACTTTGAAGTGATATTATATCACTTTAAATGCAGTATAAAAATCTTACAGAAGTCTAATTTCATTTCTTTTCTCCTAGCCTTTGTGATACGGTTGTTTGCTGCTGCTGCTGCTAAGTCACTTCAGTCGTGTCCGACTCCGTGCGACCCCATAGACGGCAGCCCACCAGGCTCCCCCGTCCCCGGGATTCTCCAGGCAAGAACACTGGAGTGGGTTGCCATTTCCTTCTCCAATGCATGAAAGTGAAAAGTGAAAGTGAAGTCGCCCAGTCGTGTCCAACTCCTAGCAACACCATGGACTGCAGCCCACCAGGCCCCTCTGTCCATGGGATTTTCCAGGCAAGAGTACTGGAGTGGGTTGCCATTGCCTTCTCCGACAGTTGTTTACTTCTACATATAATATAAACTCCATCATACATTGTTCTATTCTTGCTTTATACGTTGATTTTAGAGAGATTTAAATAATAAGAAAAATAAGTCATTTTATCCACCCACATAGTTACCCTTCCCACACTCTTGATTCCCTCGTCTAGATCTAACTTTTCATCTGGCATCATTTTCCTTCTGTTTGAAGACTGTTCTTTAACATTTCTTGTAGTGCATCTCTGGTTTTTAATGTCTGATTATTTCAGCTTTTGTATGTCTGTCAAAGTCCTACTTGTTTCTTGAAGGATATTTCACTGGTGAAGAATTCTGATTGACATACTTTTGTTTTCATTTCTGTTTTTTGCAGTTTCACTGTTTTCTCATTTGTATTGTTTTTGAGAAGAACTCTGGCATCATCCATATCTTGTTCCTCTGAACATATGTTTTTTTTCCTCTAGCTGTTTTTAAGATTTTTCTCTTTATTGATGTTTTTAAGCAATTTGATTACGATATGCTTTGGTGTGGTTTTCTTGTTTCTTATGCTGTTGGTTTGTAGAGTTTCTTGATGCTTGGGTTTATAATTTTCATCAAATTTGGAATTTCTTATCCACTGTACCACCAGGGAAGTCTGGGTATATGTTTTAATTTCTCTCAGATATAACCTAGAAGTAGAATTGATGGGTATGGCAACTCTATGGATAATATTTTGAGGAACTGACTAATTGTTTTCTATTGCAGTTGCATCGTATCATATTATATTTCTATCAGGAGTATATGAGGGTCTCAAATTTCTCCACATCTTTGTCATCACTTGCTATAATCTCTCTTATTTCATTATAGCCATCCTAATAGATGGGAAATGGTATCTTGTGATTGCTTTTTTTTTTTGGCTATGCTGTATGGCCTGTAGGATCTTAGTTCCCTGACCAGAGATTGAGCCCACAGCCATTACAAGAAAAGCATCAGATCCTAACCACCAGGGAACTGCCTTATCTGCATGTTTGTTTTTTTTTAAGGAAACTTGATAACAATACCTTAAGTGGAAAACCAGTATCAGTGATTTGTCATAAACAGAAGATGACTATAAAAATAAATCCTCTTATAAATCTATTTAATAAATAGAAGGCAAATGTAAAAACAAATCTATTTATAAAGAAAATGAAACATTTGTGTACAGGCTGACTTAAAGCATTTGGCTGTGGCATGTAGATCTTACTTTGGGAAACACCCTTGTGCTTTGTACCTGCCTGGCTTAGTCACTGGGTATCTTTGGGCATCAGTTTTCTTCATCAACAAAAAGAGTACCTCTTTTAAACCATAGAAACATTTTTTTCCCCAGCTAAAATGTTTTATGCAAGCCTGTTTATAAAATAGTTGCCTGGTGGAAATGGAAATTGGGAGGAGGGGTGTCTGATGTTCCCCTCTCCAATCTCCCTCACCTGCCCTCTGGCACCTCCACAGTTTCCAGAGCTCTAAGGAACCCAGTTTAAAAACCAGGGGATCCTGGTAAGACAGAGTGGGACCCTATGGCCCTTAATCCCCGACCCCCAGGTCCTTTGCCTGCCTTTTGTCTGTGTAAAACTTTAGTCAAAGAATAATCAGAGAAATGAGAAATGCAGAAACAAAGGAAAACAGTCAAAGGAGACCAAATAACAATAATGTAGTCATTAAGCAGAGTCAAGGACCTTTAGCTCCTTCTCAAGGGCTACAGATAATATTCTGAACCATCTCCTGTGAACTGTATCTTACAGATACTGAAACTACGCCCCCATCAGGTGGAAGAAGTTAACTACATGATGACGAGACTATATGACATAAGCTGCCACAGTTCTGAGAACTGGCTTCAGATGGAAGCAAACCGACCCTGGAACTGAATATTAACTATACCTAAAACAAGATGACGCTGGTCAGACCACCAATGACCAATTTGAAGATGACTGTCCAAGATGACTGTGCTGTTTCAGCATGTAGCCCCCTCCCTCGGCCTATAAAAGCTCTCACCCACTGCTTGTCATGGGGGGAAGTCGGCCTTTGGACAGATGTCCCTGAACACCTTGTCCTGCCCTCAAGTTGCTGGCATTTGAAATAAAGCAAACTTTCCTTTTCACCAACCTGGCCTATTTACTGGCTTTGGGGCAGCGAACAGCCAGACCCCACACCTTTCGGTAACCCAAGGGCTTGCCCTGGTGGTCCAGTGACTAAAGCTCCTTTCTCCCAATGCAGGGGCCCCAGGTTCAATTCCTGATCAAGGAACTAGATCCCACATGTCATAACTAGGACCGGGCACAGCCTAAATAAATAAATATTTAAAACAAAACAAAGAACAAAAGGATCTCAAACTGTTGCTCAGGAAAGTGGCTGGCTGCATCAGAATCACTTGTGGCTAACTAAAAATATTAACTAATAGGACAAGAATTTGAAAAAGAATAGATACATATTGAAATGGTAAAGAATTTGCCTACAATACAGGAGACCTGGGTTCGATCCCTAGGTTGGGAAGATCCCCTGGAGAAGGAAATGGCAACCCACTCCAGTATTCTTGCCTGACGGGCTACAGTCCATGGAGCTGCCAAGAGTCAGACTGAGTGACTGCCACTTTCACTTTCACTTATATAAAACTGAATCACTTTGCTGTACACTCGAAACTATCACAACATTGTTTATCAACTATACTCCAATATAATATAAAAAGTTGAAAAAAAAAAAAAAGTTGAAAAAAATATATTGACTTCTGAACTCCAATTCAGATTGCTGAATCAGACTCCAGGGGTGGTCCCCAGCAGCTGGATGTCTCACTAAGGCTCCGGGTGATCTGATCATAGCGCTGATATGGGCCCTCCCAGCTTGAATGGGCTGGGATCTCTGAATTTAGGAAACTGTTGATTCCTGTCCTCAGGTGTGAGAGCCACCTACTGTAACTGGAGCAGAGAATCAGATGGGAAGTGGCAAAATACCACAAAGACACCACAAAGCTGCCTCTGAAGCTACCCAGCAAGACCTGCCCCAGGGCTCCCAAGAGGCAAGCAAAAGCAAGTGTGTGGGCTCCCCACAACCCAGGAGCCTCAGTTGGGACAAAGACCAAAGTCCTCCTCACCCAGCCCTGGCCGTGACACAGGAGCTGACTCAGAGGCCCTCCGCCCATGTGCCCACCCACCCCCATACCCACTGGGGACTCACTTACCTCTTAAACCAGAGTTTCAGGCAGGGATGCCCTAGAGGTTTGACACACCTCAGCAGCTTTGGCCCCAGCAGCCTCTTGAGCAGGCTGTGGGCCAGGAAGACGAGGACCACACAGGTGAGGACGAACAGTGCCAGGGCCCTCTGGAAATTCAGGATGCAGGCGGCCAGCAGGAAGGCAGTGTATGCTGGGAGTAGGTGGAGGATGAAACAGAGAAGGGATTGTGGATAATGACACTGGCCTCTACGGGACCCTGCTGCCCTAGCCCCAGCTCCGCCTACTCCAGCCAGAGCTCCCAGAGCCTTAGTTTCTTCTCTGGTAATGAGCACAATTGTTTCGGCTTAGAATGTGTGTGAAAAGGCTTTGCCAACTCTCAAGTGCTGACCAAATGTGAGGGAGGTGTTTAAGGAGAAGGTAAGAGAGCATGAGGCTTCCCAGGTGGCTCTGTGGTAAAGAATTCTACCTGCCAGTGCAGGAGATGCAGGAGACTTGGGTTTGATCCCTGGGTCAGGAAGATCCCCTGGAGTAGGAAATGGCAACCCACTCCAGTATTCTTGCTGGGATAATCACATGGACAGAGGATCCTGGTGGGCTAGGGTCACAAAGAGTTGGACACGAGTGGGCGACAGCATGCGCGCTCACACACGCACACAAGACAGCATGAATCTCTGAGAATCAATGGAATGCCTGCCATATTCTAGAGCCTTGGTAGGTTCCGAGGAGGACAGACAGATAAGTCATCTACTCCAGAAAGGCATTGAATTCTATGTGCCAGGATCCCGTTCTAAATGTTAATCAATGATCATTTTTCTTCCTGGAATTTCCTTTTCCCCCTTTGCCCTTCTCCGCATTTGAGCAGCTAGGCTCATCTGTGCTCTGCTTCAAGAAAGGAATATGATAGTGGAGAGCAGAGGAGAAATATCTTCCCCTGGCTTATGGATTTCAAGAGCCAGGGCCCTTGAGGGGAAAGAGGTGGGATGGAATTGGGAGATTGGGGTTGACACATATGCAGTATTGATAATGTGTATAAAATAGACAACCAGTGGGAACATACTGTACGGCACAGGAAACTCTACTGAATGCACTGGTGACCTGAATGGGAGGGAAATTCAAAGGGGAGGGAATATAGGTACAGGTATGGGTGATTCATTTTGCTATGCAGTAGAAGCGTAGCAGGGCTTCCCCGGTGCCTCAGCAGTAAGTAATCTGCTTGCAATGCAGGAGCTGTAGGAGATGTGGGTTTGATCCCTGGGTCAAAGGGCATGGCAACCCACTCCAGTATTCTTGCCTGGAGAATCCCATGGACAGAGGAGCCTGGCAGGCTACACAGTCCGTAGCATCACAAAGAATCAGACACAACTGAAGCAAACATAGCACTCATGCACAAGAAGCGTAGCAACATTGTGAAGCAGCTATATTGTAATCAAAATTAATTAATAAAAATAAAATAAAGACCTAGTGATTAAAAAAACAGAATCAGGGCCCTTGAAGAACAGAAAAGACTTATAGCCTTTCCAGCAGATAAAAAATTTTGAGTGTCATCCCTACATACTCTGCTGCTAGACTAGTTAGATGATACTGCTGGGTCCCAGAGAAATGGGCTCTGAGCCTGGGGAGGTAGCAAAGGCCTGGATGTGTTTGTGGCATTGCGAGTAAAAGAGCCCTGCCCCAGGGAGGCAGCAACATTTCAAAGAGAGGAATGCCATGGGAGTGTGGATGTGCAGAGCCAGAGAAGGCTTCTGAGGGTATGCACACCTCAGCAGGCATGGAAGCGGGCACAGAAGTCATCTCTATGAGAGGCTCAGAGAGGAAGGCCCACTTCCTGGGAGGGTCTCCATGGCTACCTGCAGCGGCAGAGAATGGAGGACCAGTTGGGGAAATGGACAGGCTAGTGGATACTTGAAAACTGATAGTAGATAAGCACCCCCAGATGGCCCAGTGGTAAAGAATCTGCCTGCCAATGCAGGAGACGCAGGAGACATGGGTTCGATCCCTGAGTCAGGAAGATCCCCTGGAGGAGGAAATGGCAACCCACTCCAGCATTCTTGCCTGGAGAATCCCATGGACAGAGGAGCCTGGCAGGCTGCGGTCCATGGAGTTGCAAAGAGTTGGACACAACTGAGCAACTCAGCACACACCCAAGTACCCAGTGGGGACTCCTGCGGAAAGGGATAAAGGATGTTTCAAACTGACAGATAATTCAGTTCCTCCCCTCACTTGGAACAAGGAAATTGAAATAGAAAATAAGTTGAGTTATGGAAAATGAAGTTACCTTTCTCTCACACAGAAAGACAGGGACACCTGTATGGGTGTCAGCTAGAAGCACACAGGTAAGGCTCTGCAGGGCAGGGGAGGGATGCAGGCGCAGGGCTGTGGGAGGTCAGAGGAGGGGGAGCTGGCGGGAGAGAGGCACCAAGCTAGGCACTCTATACCACTGCCAGGATTACTCCTCACAACCAAGCCCCGGGTCGGTACTATGTGATCCCTGTCCAGAGATGAGAAGCAAACTGATTCACGCAGGGAGGAAATCAGGCTGGGATACCAATCCAGGTCTGTCTGCGGCCAGCAGGGACTGGCACAGCATGTAGGAGACGGGGCTGTGTAGACAGGTCCTCCAGGCAGGACAGGGCAGAAAAGCGTCTTAAGAAGTATTTTCATCCTTCTAAGATCCCTGTAATCTCTGGTGACAGGACTTTGTTCCTTTTGGGCACCCCTACACACTCTTTACCCATGTGGTCCAGCAGAGCCTGACCTTCTTCACAGGAGGAGGACCCAGGGAGGAGCACATGACCTGAGGTATGCCCATCATAGACCTACAGAAATACGGGCAACAGGCACACTCTTCTGAGACCCGGGACACCAAAGCCCTCCATGTCAGTCAGCCGCCAATGTTATCTTGGCATCTGTGGAGAAAGCCCGCCTGAGGCGAGGAGGCCACTGCTCGGAATCAAAGCAAGTGCTGAGAACATGAGCTTGTACTGTGCCTGCTTCAGAAAGTCCATGATGAGCCTTATCATAGAAGACATGATACAATAAAGACAGCAGAGAGCTGGAGGAAACCGCCCAAACATGGAGAAAGGAAGGGAGCTCCTTCCTGACAGCCAAGACAGAAGGGGAAGTAGGACGGGGAGGGTCATTTCCACGACCTGTTAGATGGAATTCAGCCATTTCTTCGAAAGCAAATCCAAGTCTGAGTGCAGGTGGACACAAGGGCAACCAGAAAGCCCTGCTCAGCTTCTGCCACAGGAAGCCTTCACCGCATCTGACACCCATAGGAGGAAGCTGCCAGGGCCACGGACCAGCCCCATCTCAGCAGGGGCCCCACTTTGATTTAATTACAAAGACTGGGGCCACTGCTGTCATGCCTCCCTGTCCTCCCCCCTATGTAGCCCCCACGAAGGTCTGGGCAACCACACTACCTCCCCCTTTTATTTTCCATCTTCCACGCTGAGGCAAGCCTGCAGCTGTGAAGACGTGCCCTTGCCTGGGCCCCGAAACCTGCTTCCCTGTTCCCAGGGAACCTTGCTCCTCTGGTCACCTCTGCCACCTCGCTTCTGCCCTTCTTTCCCCAAACTCCCTGCCTCAGTTCAGAAAGCCGGTCAAAGTGTCTCCCTTCACAAACACACCCTCTTCCTTGAAACCGCCAACCCTTCTATTAATATTCCTGTCCAGGATTTCCCTGGTGGCACAGTGGACAAGAATCTGCCTGCCAATGATCTGGGAATATTCTACATGCCGCGGAGCAACTAATCCTGTGCATGGAAACTACAGAACCTTCACTCTAGGGCAGTTGAGCCAGAACTAATGAGCCCTTGGGCCACAACTACTGAAGCCCACACACCTCAAGCCTGTGCTTCACAAGAAGAGAAGGCACCACAATAAGAAGCTCCCGCATGGCAATGAAGAGTAGCCCCTACTCACTGCAACTAGAAAACGCCTATGCGCAGCAATGAAAATCTATCACAGCCAAAAATGAATAAATAAATAAATGCATATTCCCACCCAGTTCTCATAAAAAAATTTCTCAGAAGAGCTGTGTAGACTTACTGTCTACATTGCCTCTCCTCCTGTTCTCCAATCCAGCTACTGCACCTCTGCCCTAAGTCACTTTGTCCCTAAAGTCCACAGACACTGCTCCATCCTTGTCCTACTGGTCTCCTCACTGCAGAGATGCTGGCCATCTTTCCCTCCCTCTAGCAACCCTTTTCTCCTGGTCCCGTGCTTGCTGCCCCCACCTGCACGCCTTCTCAGGCTGTCTCAGGGCCCCTCGTCTTCTCTACCTCCTTCTGTGTGACCAGTCTCCACGTTTCCATCCATTAGCCACCTCTCAATTCATTCTCCAAGCACCACTGGGAAGCCTCTTCTCCTCCTGGAGGGCCTGGCAGCAGTTCCTTCCACACATTGTCCAAAACAACTTGCCATTGCCCTTCCAGCAGAGACCCCCTCCTCCCCCTGTGGTCCCTGGCTCTGGTGAGCAGCATCGCCCACCCCGTGGCCCAAGCAGAACTCCTGGATTCCAGGGCCCCCTTCGTCCTGC
This sequence comes from Bubalus bubalis, assembly GCF_019923935.1. NCBI lineage: Eukaryota > Metazoa > Chordata > Mammalia > Artiodactyla > Bovidae > Bubalus > Bubalus bubalis. The sequence continues at coordinate 47,542,022 of NC_059176.1, forward strand.
ACGGAGATCAGATCCCAGGTCTGACTGGTGTGGCTTCCTGAGGATTTCTCAGATCCACCCCCTCCATCCTCCACCCCTTCATCTTCTCCCATGTGTATAGTGGCTCTCAGTTGTCTCCTTTCCCCTTCTTTACTGCCTGCCTCCTCTGGGTTTCCACAATGTGAATCCAAGCTTGCCACTTCCCTGTTTAAATCCTTCGATGGCTCCCTCTGGCCTTGGGAGTAAAATCCAAGTCTCTCCAACCCCACTTCCCAGTACCTGGCCCCTTCTCATCTCTCCAGCCTCCTCCTCTGACACTCCTGGTCTAGAAGTTTATCCTCCAGCCACTAGACTCTTTATCAGCTGCCTGCCCACATGCTGCAGGTTTCCACCTTTTCTCATGTGTCCCTCTATCTCCTCACTCCTCTTCCTTCCCCTTTTACCTGGCTAATTGCTGTTCACCCTATGAGACCAGAATGTTACCTCCTCCTGGAAGACCCCCCAACCACCCCCATGATCCTTCCCTGGTGCTCCCAGATGGCCCTCTGAATTATGTGAAAATATATGTTCCCCTCTCCCTAACTGATCAGAGAGTTACCTTGAGAATAAGATTTGGTCTGGCTTAATTCATATATCCCAGCTTCTGGAACAAGAGCTGGCCCTGAGTCGGTGCTCAAAATCTTTGTCAAGTTGTTGGGTAAGTGAATTACCCTGCCCTGAGACATGGATAGCTGGGTTGGAGGTGGCTGAAACCTGGGTGGTGAGGGCAGGGGGCTAGGCAGCAGTGACTGTCTCCTTGGAAGGGGCTGGGCCCAGAGCTCACCAGTACAGAGCAGGCCTATGCAGATCCATCGGAACAGCTGTGCGTGCTCCCTGCAGAAGTGTCTCACTCTCAGGGCTGGTTGCAGCCTCCTTCTCCTGGGGAGAAGACCAGCAGGGTCTAAGAGAGGCTCCCCCACCAGAATCCTCAACACTTCCAGGCAGAAGCCACTCAGCTTCATCCCCAGTAAAATGGCAACACTGGCTTTGACATCCCACAGGGCCAAAGGTCAACCCCAGCCCACAGGGAACTTAGAATGACTTGACTGCAGCCATGAAATTGAAAGACGCTTGCTCCTTGGAAGAAAAGCTATGACAAACCTGCTGCTAAGTCACTTCAGTTGTGTCCGACTCTGTGTGACTCCATAGACGGCAGCCCACCAGTCTCCTCTGTCCCTGGGATTCTCCAGGCAAGAATACTGGAGTGGGTTGCCATTTCCTTCTCCAATGCATGAAAGTGAAAAGTGAAAATGAAGTCGCTCAGTCGTCTCCGACTCTTAGCCAGCGACACCAAGGACTGCAGCCTATTAGGCTCCTCCGTCCATGGGATTTTCCAGGCAAGAGTACTGGAGTGGGGTGCCATTGCCTTCTCCGATGACAAACCTAGATAGTGTATTAAAAAGCAGAAACATCACTTTGCCGAGAAAGGTCCAGATAGCCAAAGCTATGGTTTTTTCCAATAGTCATGTATGGATGTGAGAATTGGACCATAATGAAGGTTGAGCACTGCAGAATTGATGTTTTCGAATTGTGGTGCTGGAAAAAACTCTTGAGAGTCACTTAGACTGCAAGGAGATCAAACCAGTCAATCCTAAAGGAAATCAATCCTGAATATTCATTGGAAGGACTGATGCTGAAGCTGAAGCTCCATTACTTTGGCCACCTGATTCGAAGAGTGACTCATTGGAAAAGACCCTGATGCTGGGAAAGATTGAAGGCAGGAGGAGAAGGGGACGACAGGATGAGATGGCTGGATGGCATCACCGACGCAATGGACATGAGTTTGAACAAACTCTGGGAGATGGTGAAGGACAGGGAAGCCTGGCATGCTGCAGTCCATGGGGTCGCAGAGTCGGTCATGACTCAGCCCTTCCCTGCTTCTGGCCTCTGTCTGTCCGTACCAGCTGTTCCTCGGCCTGAAGCAGCACCACTAACTACCACAGCGATGCTCCAGGCTCCAGGGCTTGGGAAAGAATGATCTGAGACAATAAGGAAGACCCTCACCCATGTATAGAAACACACCAACCACGATGGCTGCCTCGCCTGCCCTGTCCCACTTCCACCTGTCTGAGGAGCAAGAAGGAGCCTTCGGAGGCACCCAGCTCTGCACTTATTATGCCTGTGGAAACTTATCCTCTGAGTAACAGCTCCTCCCACAAAGAGGGAGGTATCTACAGCCCACTCGAAGCCATTTGGCACCCCCACTGCCTTCTGCACCTGGAGCAAATGCCAGTTCTTCTCTGGTCACTTGGTCACTTTACTGTCCCCAAAGGAAAGACTGAATAGGTCCCTGGGGACCTGAATAACCTCTGAGGTCCCCCAGCTTGAGCATATAGGAGATGCTCACTCACACTCATTCAGTCACCACTTTTTAAAGGAAACTCTCCTCTCTCTGTCCCCACCTCTCACCTCCTATTGCTATTCAGTTACTTAGTCATGTTCGCCTCTTTGCAACCCCGTGGACTGCAGCACACCAGGCTTCCCTGTCCTTCACTATCTCCCCACCTCCTAAGTGAGGCATTTTTCTTCAGTCTCACCCCAAGGCAGACAGACTCTGCCCCCGTTTCATGCTTGAAAACGGCAGGGCTCTATGGGACTCCTGGGCTCAGAAACCTTCCAGCATCCATGACCTTCCTTGAGTCCCAAAGGGCAGATTCAAGCAGCTGCTACTCAGGAAAGGGAGTGGAGGCAGAGCCAAGGGAGGAGCAGGCAAGAACCAATAATGCAGCCTTGGGTTAGGTCCTGGTTCAGCCTCAAGGAACACATGTAAGGATATTTTTGAGCTTTTTACCTAACTAAAACCCAACAAATGAAAAATGTCAGCAATCTTCATTCCAGAAAAGACCACCTGAGGCCAGATTAAAGAAACCAGAGAAGTTCATCAAGAGATCACCTGAGACTCCATTAAAGGAGTCTCAGCCCCGCACCCACCCTAATCTTGTCAGCACCCAACCCTTGAACCATTGCTATAAAACTCCTCACCAAAACTACCTGGGTGGGGACATAGTTTTGAGGGCATGAGCCCGCTGTGTCCCCTTTTCTGCTTCACTCAAAACGCTGTCTCTGAGATTCGATGTGGAACCAGTGCACAGAGGCCGTGTCTTTGGCATCATGTGCTCATCAGCTCAGGATCTGGCCAGTGAGGACCTTGCAGTAGGCCTGGGTGTCAGCAGGCCGAGCCCTAGGCTCCATTTACTGCCTGTGTGACCTGGACCTGTTTCTCTCCCTCCCTGGGCTTCAGCCTCCCCATGTGAAACAAGGGGCCTGGGCCATTCTAGGAGGTTTCAAACTAGGCCTCAGGATTCCCTGAGGTGCCCCTGAGTCGGATGGGGTAGAAGGCAGCTGGGGAGTTGACAGGGGGCCAGGTTGGTTCAGGGCCCCCATCCAGCTTCAACCAGAGCAGCACCCCAGTATAAACTGAGGTTCCCAATGGGAACCTGCTTCAAAGCAGGTTGGGAAACTCTGGCCTGGCTCACCTCTGAGGCAGAGGCCAGCAGAACTCACTTGTTTCTAAAACACGTTTACTCCTTCCTTCAACAAAGGTTCAGGGAGCCCCCTCCCCATCAGGGGGCCAGATTCCCCACCTCTGCTCCCCACAGGGGCCTCCTCCCCAAGCAGCCAGCCCATGTCCCTCCTGGAGACCACCTACCATCCCGAGGAGGGCTCCGGGCCAGCCTTGCTCCAGCTGTCCCCAACTTCCGAAGGGCTTGAGTTGCCAGCAGGGTCTCGGCCTTCCTCCTAAAGCCACCAGAGAAGGAGCAGAGTGTGCCTCCCACCTCAAGGGAGAACTATGGAAGAAAGCCTGGAGTGCGGAGAGACCCAGGCTGCCACCAGCATGCCCAAGGGCACCTCAGGAGTGCGCTGGGGTGGGGGCTAGGCACAGGGAACAACCAGAGGGAACGTAAGTAAATTCCAAAGAGTGTGCCCGGAGTACCTACTGTGTCCCGTGCTCTGTGCAAGACTCATTCTGCCCTCAGGGAGCTCACGGTCTGTGTTGGAGGGTGGGGGATGGGGGGAGAGAAGAAGCCAGTTCTGACCCTATGACGGAACTATTTCTTTGACTCGCTTTCCATTGCTTTTTTTTATTATAATCTTATACAATGGCCCGCCTCAGGGGAGCCTGCCCCTCTGCTTGACTGGCAAACTGAAGTGCCTTTGTTCAGGTCCCTGTTCACCTGGAGATGGCAGGAAGGAAGAAATTAACACACCCCTGCCTGAGGCTTGCCATTCTAGGAAATGTTTGCAAGATTAATGTCTTTTTTCTTGGTTTCCTCACATCTCTGACCTATAAAAGAACCTGGCATCCAGACCCCAAGAAGATGGTTATTTTGAGGTGCTAGCCCACCATTTTCTCAGCTCCCTGAATAAAGTCTTTCCCGTGCCTCAACCCTTTGTCTCTCGGATTCATTAGCCTGTGTGCAGCGAGCAGAGCAAGCTTGGACTTGGTAACAGAAGGTAGGCTCCGGCGATAAAGAATTTCCCTGCAATGCAAGAGACTAGGGTTCGATCCCTAGATTGGGAAGATCCCCTGGAGAAGGGAATGGCTACCCACTCCACTATTCTTGCCTGGCGGATTCTATGGACAGAAGAACCTGGCTGGCTACAGTCCATGGGGTCACAGAGTCAGACAAGAGTGAGTGATTAACATTTTCACTTTCAACAGGAGGTTGGGAAGGAAGAGGGCGTCACGCTAGGCTCCAAAGTACTAGGCGGTGGACCTTCAACCTGGCCATTCCAGAGCCAGAACAAGATTGCTGGCTCCTCAGAGGCTGGGGCTTCCCCAGAGATTCCCCCACGCCCTCTTCGTGAGGCTTCTCTTCATGTTTTAGATCACAGCTCAAATGTCACTTCCTGGTGGAGCCATTCCCTGACCTTTCCGACAAGGACAGGCGGCACTGGCTCACGGTGGGTGTGCAGGGATGTTTCCTGAGAGATGATAGAGACTGCTCTGCGCAGGGGGTGGAGAGGGGAGGTCAAAACCCTGGGGGGGTTGGGGAGGGGCAGTTCCCAAGTGTTGAAGCAAAGAGCTGAGGAGGAGATAGGGGTGGGAGGAAGATACTGAACAAAGGACCCTCCCACCAAGTGGGGGTGGGGAGCAAACCAGGATGGGGGAGGCGACAGACCAGACTTTCCAACAGCTCAGCCCCTCTGTTGTCCAAACCGTTGGCCACTGAGGCGAGAGAGATGGACTCTCTTCCTCTTGGTGTGTTGTCCTCCATGTGCCAGACCTTGCAGCTGAAAGACAAAGTCAGGGCCCAGAGCTGAAAGGAGAGGCCAGGCAGGACCTGGCACAGCCTGTCCCATCCCAGAGCTCAGCCCTCATTATGTCAGGGTTCCCAGGGACAGAGGAAGGGCCCCTTCCTGCTCTCCTGAACCTGTGAGGGGCAACTCCTTGTAAATCTGGGAAGTCAGGCAGAAATGGGGCAAATTCCACCCACTTCACAGAGAAGGAAAGGGAGGAATTCTGTATAGCATGTGTATGTGTCTGATACAGAGGCATTTTTCTGAAGACGGGCCCTAGCTTTCATAACTCCCTACAACAGGTTAAAACCATTGCTATCAAGTGATATTTTCATTGCTATCAAGTGATATTTTCATTGCTATTATGTGATATTTTCATTGTATCATGTGCTCCCATCTCTGAAAGACAGAAATATCCTGAAGACATCATTCTAGTCCCTGAATCCAACTGTATCTGAAATCAGTGCTCCCCCCTGGACTTTTCAATTACAAGAGCCAATATAATCCTTTTTTTCTTTCTTTCTTTCTTTTTTTAGGGGATGCTGAAGTTCAGTTTGTAGGCCTAAATTCATCTATAAATAAGAGCCTTAACTAACACCCTATCTCTCTCCACTCCTGCCCTCTTTTTCTCCCTTTTGGGTAGTGCCCTACCCTGTCCAATCGCCAGCCTGACTAATCTCACATACCCAGCGGCAAGCACACAGGGCCACACGCAGGTGCGCACAGGAGCCCCGGGGACATGTAGGGAAGTGCACACACAGGCAGAGCCTGGGAAAGCCCAGCCACCCACGCACACACGCAAACACAGACACACAGCTGCACAGAGGGGGGCAAGCTCTGCTCCCTACTCACATATTTGTGGTCAACAAGTCTCTCTGGGGGACAGACGGAAGTGCGTGTTTCCACGGGGATGGGGTGGATCCAACCTGCTTGGGCTTTGGCCGGTCTTCTCATTTCACTGGAAATCCCTGGGCAGAGTCCAGAGTTGAAGGAGGCTGGGCCTCCCACCTGGCTCTGTCCAGCACCAACTCCAGAGCCCTGGGCCACGGCTGGGGCAGGGACTCGACCCTCTCTCAGGGAAAAGAGGATATGGGGCAAGTGGGCCCCATTCTGGACCTGGCCCTTGGAGCCTAATGACTAAATCTGCCTTCCTCATCTATGACGCCCTCCTCTCCACTCTTTACTTCTCCCAAACAGGCCCACCTCTTCCAGGAAGCCCACCTTTATTACTATCACTCTCCCATGTCCCCTCCTGGGGCTTCCTTTTCCACCTGTCATCAGGGCTTCTCAGTTTTCTGGATCATGTATTTTATCTTTCATTCTGTATTTTTCCCAGTCTCCCTTTCCTCACTGCATCAGTAATTATAACAGCAACCTATTTTCCTGAGCTTGCAGATAAGGAAAGCAGTGTAGTACCACAAACAGTAAAAGTGTTTCAGGTCTAAGAGGTCTTGAAAACAAAACAAAATCACACAGTTTGCCTCTTTGTTTCACTGCTTTTTAACTGATACCTAAGCAACAGCATGCAGTCAATGGACAAACCCTTTAATGTTTCAATCCTGGAACTAAATATTAAACAGGACTGACAACACCTTTTTAATAATTAATCACACACACACACACGTGACAGAATCCTTTGTGATGCATAAACAGTTCCTGGTAACACAGAGAGCAAATTACCAGCACAGGCTGGTTGTTTTAGAAATCTGGGGACCATGATGGATGAAGGGCAGGGGTACCTCTTCTCTTAACAACCTTTTTTTGGTCACTTTGATTACCAAAGTTACACATGCATCATTGAACATTTAAACATTATAGAAACACAGAATGCAGAAAGTTAAAAGTCCCTCTAATCTGAGCCTTCCAGAGATGACCACCACTGAGCTTATGGAGTTTTTCTCCAGATTTTTTTCTCAAGTGGATACTCTTTTATGTTACTCATTTTACAAAAGAGGCTCGTACTCTACCAGCTTTTTTTGCAGTTTGTTCTTTTCGGTGGAGATCCACACTGCGCGCTGCTCACTCTGTTGGGGGCTCATGTGCTGCCTTGATCATAAACTAAATGCTTGTGGCATACTTCTGGTTTATCCTGAAGTATGTTGGCACCCTGGGCAGCCTCCACAGGGATGGGCTTGCAGCTGCCCTGTGGGGTGGCAGGGGCTCATCAAGCCCCAGCAAAGGGCAAACTGGACTGAACCTGCGTCTCTGCCTCTGCCTCTTCTAACCTCTCTGTCCCTCCCCTCACCTCTCCCCTCCCCACATCCTCCTTCATCTTCTCCCCTCTCTTCCTTGCTTGGTTTCTCTTGGTGCCCAGAGAGAAGCCAGGAGACATGACACATCTAGGAGTAACCAAAATTGTTTCAAAACATTCCCTACACTGTGTCCTAGAACCTTGACATCTCTGTGTGGCCTGATTTCTCCAACAAGGACTTAATAGGCTGTGCCTCTTGAAATGGGGCTTCCCTGGACCTCCTGCAATGCAGGAGACCCCGGTTCGATCCCTGGGTCGGGAAGATCCCCTGAGGAAGGAACTGGCATCTGGCTCCTATATTTAACGAACCAGGAGCTTAGAGCCCAAAGAGCTAGATTCAGTCCCGGCTCTGCAAGTTAGCTTGTTTGCTCTTTTGTAAAACAGTGGGAGTGGGTAAGAATGCCTTTCTCATAAAAAAATATTGACAGGGATTAAATGAGTTGATGCAGGTGAGCTGTTTGGCAGACAGGCTGGCACCATTGAGCTGGCAGGTGTCGTCACTGCCACAGGTCCCATCTCAGAGCTGTCTGGACACACTGCTCTCCTCCTCCAGGCCAGGAGACCCTGTATTGCTCCCCTGCTCCTACCCTGAAGGAGGGGCAGCACAGTGATCCTGGCCTCCCTGAAGCCCAATTCTCTTTCCACGTAGAACTTGGCTGAGAGCCCCAGGCGGGGCAGCTGGGAGGCTAGGTGGGTCAAAATGAGTCCCCAGGGAAAGAACAAGAACTGGAGGATCCTTTGGGTCCTGGCTGCACCCATCCAGCTGTGTGACCTCTGTGTGTCACTTGACCTTCTGTGGCCTGCTTCCTGAGGAGATGATCTCACTGGGGAGGTAGAGTGAGGCCAGCGACTGAGCAGGGCTGGGGTGCTGCGTCCAGGGCAGGGGGTGGCAAGGAATATGTATTTCTAGCAATAAAGAACCCACCTGCCAATGCAGGAGGCAAAAGAGATGCAGTTTGATCCCTGGGACAGGAAGATCCCCTGGAGGAGGGCATGGCAGCCCACTCCATTATTCTTGCCTGGAAAATCCCAGGGACAGAGGAACCTGGTGGGCTACGGTCCAGAGGGTCACAAAGAATTGGACACAACTGAAGTGACTGAGCACACATGCACGCATATATATGTGTGTGTGTATGTGTGTGTGCGTGTGTGTGTATATCAGTTCAGTTCAGTTAGTCGCTCAGTCGTGTCTGACTCTTTGCAACCCCATAGACTGCAGCACTCCAGGCCTCCCTGTCCATCACCAACTCCCGGAGCTTACTCAAACTCATGTCCATCGAGTCGGTGATGCCATCCAACCATCTCATCCTCTGTTGTCCCCTTCTCTTCCCACCTTCAATCTTTCCCAGCATCAGGGTCTTTTCCAATGAGTCAGTTCTTCACGTCAGGTGGCCAAAGTAATGGAGCTTCAGCTTCACTCCTTCCAGTGAATATTCAGGACTGATTTCTTTAGCATTGATTGGTTTGATCTCCTTGCAGTCCAAGGGACTTTCAAGAGTCTTCTCCAACATCACAGTTCAAAAACATCAATTCTTTGGTGCTCAGCTTTCTTTATAGTCCAACTCTCACATCCATACATGACTACTGGAAAAACCATAGCTTTAACTAGATGGACCTTTGTTGGCAAAGTAATAATGTCTCTGCTTTTTAATATGCTGTCTAGGTTGGTCATAGCTTTTCTTCCAAGGAGCAAGTGTCTTTTAATTTCATGGCTGCAGTCACCATCTACAGTGATTTTGGAGCCTCCCAAAATAAAGTCTCTCACTGTTTCCATTATTTCCCCATCTATTTGCCATGAAGTGGTGGGACCAGATGCCATGATCTTAGTTTTCTGAATGTTCAGTTGTAAGCCAACTTTTTCACTCTTCTCTTTCACTTTCATCAAGAGGCTCTTTATTCCAACCAAAACAAAACAGAAGCACTTGGAAAGATTTATAATGATGAGGCTGCGCTGACTCTCCCATCCCTGTTCCTTCATCAGAGGCAAGCCCTTCCCTGTTTCTAGCTTCAGTTCTCTGGGGCCACTCCTATTTCAGAGGGTTTTTTGGTCAAAGTAGTAGAGAATCCCTTCTCCTCTCCAGGCTCTGATATAATGCAGAGGATATTTTTATAAGGGGTGAGACATTCAGAACTGTATGCAGATGTCTTCGGAAGGGGTACAACAACCCCCTTACGTTCTTCTTCCAGTTTTGCCCACACTTCTTGGGTCTTGGCCGATGAAGTCTCTTTCATCACATCGATTCATGTGTCCAAATGGTAGCTAAAAACCAGAGGCTTTTCCTTAGCTAAGTTCATAAGCTGAACCATGTCATACCTCTTTCCTAAACCTGCCTCTTTCTCTCTCTCTCTGGGAAGTTAGCAAAAGGGACATTGAATGTGATGTTTCTTTTCTCATTTGGGGCATTGAAAACTGGGGTTCCCATAGTCCTAGTAGGAATATTCTAAATTAGAAAGTATGTATGAATTCTGATGACACAGAGCAAAATACCAAAACTGAAGAAATATCTTAGATGTTGATACCCTCTACTTGTAACTCTTATCCACTTTTCCTAGAAGGGGACCCTCCCACGACTGAGGGTGGAGTGCCCTTTCAGCACATCTACAGCAAGTCTGGGTGTTCACAGGGTAAGGAAATACTCCAAACACCCAAAAGGCCAAAGTCTCTTGCCCCCAACTTACTTGCCATGACTATCCCAGCATCTCCTGACATAGTCCACCCCTTGACCCCTTCGAGTCATTGGGAACAGATGGGCAGAAACGGCCATTATCCACTACAAGGTGAAAGAATGGGTCTGGGGCCCATCTCTCTCGGCAACAGTAGAGGGCCAGTAAAGTAAGCACACCTTGCTTGATCTTTCCATAAGATCTTATAGAAAAGTCCGCATGAATTTCTTGGCCAACCCAGTGTTTAACTGACTTCTACTTTGTGATGCATATTTCCCTTGTTGCTGTTGTTTGTATATATAGTGATCTTTTAAAAATTATGTATTCATTTTTGGCTGCGCTGGGTCTTTATTGCTACGTGGGCTTCTCTCTAGTTGTGGAGAGTGGGGGTACTCTTTGTTGCAGTGTGCAGTTTCTCGTTGCAGTGGTTTCTCTTGCTGTGGAGCCAGGCTCAGTAGCTGTGGCACATGGGCTTAGTTGCCCCATGGCATGTGGGATCTTCCTGGACCTGGGACTGAACCTGTGTCCCTTGCATTAGCAGGTGGATTCTTATCCACTGAACCACCAGGGAAGACCCTGTTGCTGTTGTTTTATCTTCTATCCCTCTTGCCTTTCCATCTCATATTAGCTTTTCATATGCGAGGTTGAGATGTCCCCTTTTTCAGTTTGAACTGGGTTAAAGTGTTCCACCAAGGTGGGTGTTAATTCAGGTTATCCTGTTGGACCTGGGGATGCTACCCCTGGCTTTGGTTTTATACCAGAGCTTACATCCTCTTTTGGAAGGCACATTATTTTCTGCCAGCCATGGAGGGAGGGGGGGCACTAATTTGGACCTCCATAGCCTTGTTGGTCCAGAGTGTGACACTGAGTGACAGCTGATAAGCTGGTCAATCGTACAGGCAAAGATCATCCCATGATTGTTCCATCTTCTCCCTCTGTCAGGGGAGTACCGTGATGCGGCACCCACTGGGCTTTACAGCAAAGCCAGCTATTTGTACAAAAGTTTCCGTGAAGAGGACTGTAGGCCTCCTGGGAAGATCTCAAGGCCAGCAGAGTCATGGGGAAGATGCTGACAGATGGGGCATCTCAGTTAACTACAGTTGTTAAGAAGAACAAAAATGGGCATCTCTGAGTGTCACATCCAGACACTGAAACTCTCCAGGTCCTGTATCTTGCTTCCCTCCACCCGGGTGGAATTCCAGCAATAATATCAATCGTGCCATAGACCGCAAGGCACAGCCTCCACTGACTTTCCTCTAACTAGCACTGACTGTTCTTCCTGTGTGGACTTGCCAAGTCTACATCACAACTCAGTTTGAAACCCTTTCCATTGCAGTGTGCCTTAAAAGCAAGAGTCATTCTCCCAAAGATTTTGTCCAATGCCCTTCAGGTCTGTGACTACAGGGGTTTGTGGAGAACCTGACCTGCCCCAGGAGCTAAGCACTGACCAGTTGTGGGTCGGGAGGCAGTGCTGGCTATTTCCCACAGGACACAGGATGAGAGTTGGAAAGACAGTTTTCAGGGGTAGGGGTAGGGATTTGTTAGCCACCCCACCCTGAAGGAAGGAAGAAATACTAGGGTCTCCCAGCTTGGAGAAGAACAGCAGCATGTGAGTGGGCCCTGAGATGGATCCCAAAATTCCCGGAGACGATGACAACAATGATACCAGCTGAGGTTGGCCTGTGCCAGATGTGCTAAGAGCTTTCACTTCTCCGTCTCAGTGAACCCCCAAGATAACCCATGAGGTAGGTACTGGTCACCATTTCCTCCCATCTGTCCTCCATGGAGGGTATGATGGAGGAGCCAGCACCGTAAACGGAGCGACTATTGAGAAGTTGAGCAGCCTGGGGTAGAACCACAAGCCACTCTGCCACAAGTCTGGATCAGGGAGATCTGACCTGTTGTTTGAGGCGTCCACCATGTGTTTCTACCTCACCTGCAACTCAATAAGCAGGATGGACTCTGGGCTCACACTTTGACCAAATGACTGTGAGTTGTATTCTCTGATAGGACTCCATGAAGTCAGGGATTGTTGCTTGTTGTTCAGTTGCTCAGTTGTGTCCAACTCTTTACCAGGCGCCTCTGTCCACAGGATTTCCCAGGCAAGAATACTGGAGTGAGTTGCCATTTCCTTTTCCATGGGGATGATCCTGACCCAGGGATTGAACCCGGGTCTCCTGCTTGGCAAGCAGATTCTTTACCACTGAGCCACCAGGGAGGCCCAAAGTCAGGGATACTGTGTCTCTAAACAACTTCCTGAAGTATTAGAGAGACCCAGCACACATTCTGCAGGGGCTGGTTTCCTGGGCACTCAGCCACATAACCTGAATCACTTGACACCAACTGCTCCAGGAATATCCTTTTTTTTTCTGTGAGAAAACAAAAGCCCTAATGAAAATTTCTATGCCAGTGACAGTCTACACTGCAGGACACCTGATGCATCTTAAGCAGATTTCTTAGCCTGAGATGGGGATTCTTGTTCTAGTGATTTACTTGTGTGTCTGTGTATGAGGGGGCGGTGGGGGGGCAAGGTGAAGGGGGTGAGGGCAGAGTACAGGATGTAAAATAAGACAGGGATAAGAAAGGAGGGTGTGGTCTCGGCTAAAGTCTGATCTTGCCATGAAACTCTGGGATGTCCCTAGGTTAGTCCACTTTGAGGCAGGACCAGACCCATCAGTCAGGGGCTAAGAACTGGGAAAGGGTTTGGGAGGGGGTGTCACATCCCAGGTTGGGTGGCTTCCATTTGACTCATGGAATGGTAGCAGGAAGTGATTCCCACAGCAAGGGGATCTGCACAGGGTGCCAGTGGCACCCACTACTGGCTGGTTTTATTGGCACCCCTCACCCCAGGCTACTGTGGATTAGCTCAACCCATGACCAAGCAGAGTTGTTTCCCCATAGGTGATCAGGAGTGTCAGAGAGGACCCTGGGTTTGTCTACCACTTGGCTGTAGTGAGAATTCTCAAGGGAGTTTGGTGGAACCAAAGTGGTTTAGTGAAATAAAGGTGTTTAATTTGGTTAGAAATGTCAGCTGGTTTAAACCAAAGGGATGTGTCCCATTTGGGGTCTGGGTGTACCACTCAAATAATTAAAAGGCCAGCAGCCAGAGCAGCCGACTAGACCTCAGCACAGCCCAGGTATCTGTATAATCATGTCCTATTGTTACTCTACCATGTAGGCATGTGCTGCAAGTCCCAGGGTAACTGTCTTTCATCTTCATGTGGGGTATATCCCCGAGGCTGAGTAGGTGGTAGCAGCTACCTTGAGCTGCCCTTTGGAAATAATAGGAAAGAGCCATCTCTGAACCACACTAATTCTGAGGTCAGAAGACAGTTCCTCAGGGGTTCCAGGACCTCTAAGGTCAGTAGGAGTTATTGTTGTTTAGTCACTAAGTTGTGTCCAACTCTTTGAGACCCCATGGACTGTAGCCCACCAGACTCCTCTGTCCATGGGATTTCCCAGGCAAGAATACTGGAGTGGGTTGCCATTGCCTTCTCCGGGGATCTTCCCAACCCAGAGATTAAACCCAGGTGTCCTGCATTGGCAGGTGGATTCTTTACCACTGAGCCACATGGGAAGCCCTCAGTAGGGGATGTCTCTTTAAAAAAAAAAAAAAAAGACATATCAGACCCAAAATGGAATCAATTATCCCTAGGACAGCAAACCAAGACTCTACTATAGAGTCAGTCACTCCCAGGAACTCAATCTTTAACCAATCAATCTGGAATTACCTGGTCAGCACAGTGAGGTCACCTGCATGACATAATCCCCTTTCCTCCCAAAGGAAGGTGACCTTGCCTGAAATAATCCTTTTTTCCCTCTGACTTTACTGTCCCACCTACTTCCTGCCTTTAAAAACCTTCCACTTTGGGGCTTCCCTCATGATCTACCGATTAAGAATCTGCCTTGCAATGCAAAGGAAACCGGTTTGATCCCTGGTCCAAGAAGATCCCATATGCTGTTGGGCAACTAAGCCAGTGTGCCACAACTACTGAACCCGTGCTCTAGAGCCCAGAAGCCACAGTTACTGAGCCCCTAGAGCCCGTGCTCTGCAACAAGGAAAACCACTGCAATGAGAAGTCTGTGCACTGTAACGAAGAGTAGTCCCTGCTCACTGCAACTAGAGAAAGATCACACAAAGCAATGACGACTCAGCTTAGCCAAAAATAAATTTAAAGAATGAGATAGCCTCTCTGAGTGTGAATAGCTCATGGGTACTGACAACATCAAGGTACAAAATTGGGACCCAGACTCTGCCCCATGCAACACTGTTGATCTGCCAGTAACCAGAATCCACTTTCAACATAATCCAAGGGACAAGAGACAGAATCAGATCAGGAAACAGAAGAGTTACTCTCAGAAGAAACTGTATGAGCTGGCTAATGTGCATCCTGAGTTGCTTCAGTTGTGTCATACTCTTTGTGACTGTAGCCCACTAGGCTCCTCTGTCCATGGGATGCTCCTGGCAAGAATACTGGAATGGGTTGCCATGCCCTGTTCCAGGTAATCTTCCCAATCCAGGGATTGAATACACGTCTCCTGCATTGCAGGCAGGTTCTTTACCACTGAGTCACCAGGAAAGCCCTGTGAGTTAGCTAATATACCTTGTCAAAAAATAGAGGGGAAATTTATGGAAACTTTAAGGCTGTTTGACCAAGATAGTACAACATAGTTTGTTGATTCAGGTTTTGTTTACTGATGTGTTCTCACTCACCAGAGATTCTGGAGTTCAAACAGCCACAGTTCTTACCATGTGGGGTGGATATGCTGACCCATGCTAAATTGTAACAGAAGACCAAAAAGCCAAGAAAGGCAGGAACTCACAGATTTCAGGAAACAAGAGGGCTTTATTGGGTCCCTGGCAAGCATCCAGCCCAACTACGCTCTCACTGTTCTCTGACAGGACCCACAAGATGGTCTCACTCTGTCGTGAGAAATTGGCGAGGGAGGCTCTGCTGGCATTCCTCTCTGGGCCTGGAATGCTGGTTGGAAGAGGTCCTGTGAAAATGAACTCCCGATCTCAGCAGCAGAGATAGATAAATAGAAGGAACACAGTAGAGGAGTCAGCATGATGGACATGGGCATAGACACCAGACCCCTAGCTATGGTCAATCGATCATGGGGTCCCAGGAATGAAAAAGACCAGACAGTGCCTAAGATATCACCCAGTCGTGACCATAACTAAAGACTTCTGGTCGGGCAAAGAGGCCTGTCTCAAACTGCCAAGGTAGAGTCAAAATCTCCCACTTAATTTCCAAATGTCAAATGTCTTTGAATAAAAGCCTTATTTTGCATATTGTGAACCTTCCTTGCAGTCTTCCCCCAAAGGGATCTCTGTTCAATTATTTGGGAATGGAAAGGAAAAGAAAATACTCAGACCCGGGGAGGGGGTTCTATAGAACACTGGCTTCAAGCTAAGTCCAATGTCTGGGGACAACAGAAAAGCATGTGGTCTGCCCATCCAAGGAGATATTCAATAGACTAAATTTTGTGCCATAGTAGACTCAGTGGAAACTCAAAGCCAATGAAGGGTTAGTTATTTTGAGCGTACAGTTGAAATGGATATACTCTGAAACAGGTATAACCCCCACAATGGCCCTGACAAGTGGGATGAGAGTGACTACGGTAGGATAGGATGAGCACAAGCCATTGGAATACCCCCTCACTACTGAAATGGTGAAAGTGATACCATTTTTGTACAGGAACTATAGATATCAGTGTTACTATCAGATTGGCGGGTGAAGTCATAATGACTCCTACCACAGTGCAGCTTGGCCAGTGCAAAACACCAGGTCTTTGGCTCGTTATAAACTTTAAAACATGGTGACTCTGATGGCAGGTGCTCTCCCAGAAATGGTCGTCTTGCTAAAGGAAATTCACCCACCTCTTGACATTTGGTATGAGCTCTTTGATCTAGCAAAATCATTTTTTGCCCTCCATTTTGATGAGCAAAGAACATCAGAAGCAATCCATCTTCAGGTGGCAGGGCCCCAGGACTCCATTGCTGTCCTGATTAAAGATATGTAATATCTTAGCTGTACAGCTCCGTGCCACAACCTGCCTCATGGGGACCTTGACCTCAGCACTTCAATGTTCCATCATGTTGATAGGGCCTGGAGATCAGCAGTTTCCCTAGATACTTTGTTAAGACATATGTGAGTCAGAGGTGGGAGATAAAGCATGTGGAAATGTGAACTTTTCCCCTGATAAAGTTCCTGGGAATCAAGTGATCCATTGAGGTCAGAATAGTTTGTTAATGTAGAAGAAACCCCTACATTGTGAATTCCTTACCACTAAGGCCCAATTTCAGGCAAAAATGTCAGGTGGGAGCATCTTCTTGCTCCAACCCACATACTGACTGACCCAGAAGACTGCCAGCTTTGGGCTGGGCCCAGAGTGAGTGAAGGCTCTTGAGCAGGACAAGCCGTTAGCACAAATGATTCTGCCACCAGGCCGCCTATGGCAGACCCAGGTGCTTGAGGGATTTATCTGTGGCATATTGGGGAGCTGCATGGAGCCTTGGCAGAGCAGAGTGCTGTATGTAGCTTTTGGAAAGTCTTGATTTGGAAAACGTGGCAGGAGAACCCAGAGTGTGGAACTGAGAGATACTCTGGCCAACAAATAACTATTAGCCTGTTGAGACACAGCCCTCTGACTTGTCACTGGGCTCTGGGGCAGTCTAGGGCTTGGCTACAGCATACTAGGTGGCCATGCTGGCCTTCAGGAAAAGGGGCTGTCAGACCCACCCAGCCACAGACAGGTGTGGCCACTATCACTAGGCAGACACGCCAGGATAGGGTTCTCAAGGCACAGGCAAGCAGGTGTGTGTGGGAGGGGGTCGGGGCGTGTGGCTCACTCACTCACCCCCACGACGCCTCCTTCCTGACCTATGGCTGAATTCATCTCAGTCTACACCTACACTATGGCTTTAATGAGTTGGGAACCCGTCTTGACCATTATGGGCCCTTGTGGATTTGGTTTGCTCTCCTGACCTATGACACCTCTCTCATCAAAATCCACAGGATTATCAAATGTTCTAAATCTTCAACTAGGGAAGGCACTTCATAGCAAAGTGATGGGTTGATGCCTATGGCATCTGCTCATCTTGTCAGGATCCCAGAAGTCTAGAAGCAGTTAGCTTGAAAATACAGTGAAATAGTTTGCTGAAAACTGAGGTGTGGCACCAGCTGAAAACAATACCTTGCGAAACTGGGTAAGGCCTGCAAGATGGAGCATAAGCTCCAAACCCACAACCAGTTCATGGTGCTTTCTCCCACAGGTTGAAGCGTGAAGAGGGGTGTTATTACTATATCTCAAAGCTCTTCTCATACCTGAGGTTTATGATTTGACTGGTGTAGAGGTTTTAGTCCCCAAGGAAACATCTTCAAAAATTCATAGTAATGATTCAAGTGAATTAAATTAAAAGCCTAGGCATCTGGCTATCTCAGGTTTTTTGTACCTCTGAGCAACACATAGCTAAGATAGGAGTGTATCTAGAATAGGAGTATACATAAAGACTACATGTAGGAGTAGCTAGGTGATTAACCCTATCGAGGGAAAATAAGATCTTGGCTCTTTAAAAGGGGGCAGGGTACAGATGGACGCAGGGCATTTTCTAAAGTGCTTCCTGGTTCTCCATATCCAGTGGCTAATGTTTGCCACACAGGCAGGACCACTAAGGAACTGGACTTTGGGACTGAAGATCACTCCAACAGGCAAAAAAATCCCTAGTCATAAATACTAGTTCTCATGACCAGTTATGGAAGTGTGCTGTAGCCTTTACTCACACCTCCCTTCTTGCTGGGTTATATTCCTTCCACAGGTTGCAGAATTTCAAGATGAGATTATGATAAAAGAGGGAAGAGTACAATTTGTGACACTGGACTTCAGAGAATGGCAGCCCTGGTCACTACCCCTGGACTTGGTCATTGGCTTTGACCTTGAATGGTCTCCCCAAGCAGAAAGTAATTTGCTTTTGGTCACATGTGAGAGTCATAACATGTCATATGGGAAGAAGGGTGTGTTTTTGTGTGTCAGGGTTTCTCCAGTGATTGCCTACCAAGCCCATCTTACCCTCCACCATTCTTCTGGTGAGAATTCCCATTCTTTGGAAAACTGCCTCTCCCCTACTCCACATTGCCCTGAGTTCCAGGACAGGAATTTGAATCTTGAGTGGAAGGAGACCCATTAGAGCCAACGGCAGCAGCTCCTGGGAGGCAAGCTCCAGAGCTACTATGGCTCCTGCCTTTCTAGGTCCTGTGAACTACCCCACACCCTTCCCATGAGTCCCTGCTCCTTGCTTAGATTGGTCCAAGTCCATTTCTGTTACTTAAAACCTGAGAAACATAATGGCCAGTGTCTCTTTTGAGACGTCCATTTCTGTTACTTAAAACCTGAGAAACATAATGGCCAGTGTCTCTTTTGAGACCACCTCATACATCTCTGCCTCCCACCGGTGGTCAGCTCAGGGTCTGGCATAAAGGAAGTCTGCTCAGTATGTCTGAATGAACAGGTTGGTGAACAAACAAATCAACAACATTCAGCTCTCAGTTCACCAAGGCAGTCTGGATATGCAGGCTGGGAGAGTGGGGGGCACATTGGGGCAAGAGGAGAAAGTGTGGAGAGTCACCTGAGCACAAGAGGAGGTAGAGAAGTCAGAAATGTCTAGCGGAGGGGGGAAATATGGGGCAAAGAAAGGCCTGGGCAGTCGGGTGGGGCCAGGGCTGAGAAACCTCTGCAGCTGGGAACCGGAGACAGTCTGTGAGTAACTGAGAGGACGGCGGCACTGGTCATCCCTTCAGCTGGTCTTGCTGCAGTGGAGGCAGTCGGAGACACTGAGCGTCTCTCCAGCTCTACTCTTCTTTCCTGGGTTCCTTTCTTTGCGTTCTTCTTCCAGATGAAGGAGCAGTTCCAAAGGCCTAAGCACCCTCATGCTCAGGGACCCAAGTCATCTTCCCAGCGGTACAAGCACAGATTGTCTGGCTGTGGCCATGGAAGGCTGAGACTGTCAATCCAGGAGCCAAATCATGGATCTATCTTTCCAGTGGGTCCAGGGACTGGAGGATGTCCTCAGAAAACCCTGCCTGGGGAAGAGGGGACCCTAACCCCGTACACCTACAACCACACTAGAGGAGGTGAGCTGGATGCACAGTGGCTGCCTTTATTGCATTCCAAGGGGACTGGGCTAGCTCTAGACTCCCCACTCCCAGGCCTCAAGAAGGGCTCTCAGGAAGGACCCAGGGTGCTGGGCTGAGGACAACTCCTCCATACTGAGGCCCAGAGCTGGAGGCCCAGGATTGAGAGCTGAAGGTTGGAGGCAGGGGTCCTAATCCCCAGACAGAGACGCTTGTCCACCCCACATGGGGATGGGCTGCATTCTTCCCAGAACTCCCACATGTACTCCCTCTGGAGAAGAGTCCAGCCCTTTGTCCCCGGTCAAGAGGCAGTGTGGAATTCACTGTGACTCCCTCTCCTTTCAGTAAGGAGCACAAGGTCTCACAAAGTCGACGCCTTCCCTCTGGCCACAGCTGCTGATGCAACCCTCACCTCACGGCAGAGGGCCTGGGAGGAGGGGACAGGTGTACTGGGGGTGGCGGCTGTGAGGCCAGAGGATGTGCTCCTTCCCGAGGTGTGGTGGGTAGGGTGGGGGTCAGCTAGGAAGCCCTCGGGTAGGGGGACAGTCAGCGAAAGGCAGGCACAGGCTGCAATCGGGCTCAAAGCCAGGGATGGGGGGTGGGGAGCAAGGGGGCAGGGGAGGCAGGGGAGTGAGTGCCTGAGCAACAGGGAAAGGCTGAGCATGAACACGCATCACCAAAGACCACTGCACAAGGAGGGGAAAGGCCCTGGAAGGGCCCTGAGACCCATTTAGGCTCAGGGACAGGTTAGTGGCAAGATAAGCTGGGATAAATGAGGCAAACTGGCTAAAGGAAAAGACCCTGAGAGTCACCAGGCCAGACAGAGCAGAGGAAGTCTGGAGCCCTGAGGGCAGGGAGAGATCAGAGCCAAGTGAAGGGAGAAGGGAGATGCTGTCCCACATGCCCCAGAGCATGACGTTAGCAGACGGGTCTGGGCAGGACATTGGCTGCAGACCATGCAGAGGACTCAGGGCAGCCCCAGCAGTGGCCAGTGTAAACTTCAAGGATGGCCAGGCTGCCAGGCACTTGGAGGTGGGGCCTGGGAGCCCTGGTGACAATGGCACCAGGAGAGGCCACGGGACTGGGTGCCACACGCCCAGTGTCTGATGAGGAGCTGAGTGAGGAGCAGCTGCTTGGAAAGGCCCTGGGTGGAGCCTCCTGGGGCACACCTGCTCCAGTTGGTTCTGTACTGGTAACATCTCTGGCGGTTTGAGCTGCTTCCTTGTTGGTCTGCTGCTGGATGGAGGCCCCCAGCCTCCTGTGGGGGCTACCGCATACCCTGGGCCTTGGAGGCTCCCTCTTGGATGGGAGACTGTCCCAATAACTGGGTGGCGACCACCTCTGAGGCCTGAGGGGTGGCTTTGGAACCCAAGGCACTCTTCCGGGTGCCCTGGGGACTCGGGGGGCCTTTCTTCTGGGGCTGAGGACTCAGCTGGGGGCCCTTCCTGCCAGCAGATGGACTCTTGGAGCCCTTGGCCTTGGCTTGGGGGTGGGTGGCCTCTGGGCCCTTGAGGGGTTTTAGCCCCAGCATCTCACAGAAGGTGTTGCACTGGTGGGAGGAGGCAAACTGGTCCAGCAGGGCGGGGAAACAGCTCTCCTTGAGGCCTTGGTACCTGTGGCAGGACACAAGAGCTGAGTGGGGTCCCACCCAGAGAGACAGTCCTCGGGGCAGACCGTGGGGTGCCCATGGTATGGTGTCATGCCCAAGGTACCTCTTACCTTACCTCGGGGTGCTGAGGAGTCACCTCAACTGGCAGCACCCAAAACCTCACTTTTAATCTGAGGCCTCATTTGGCCCTGGCCCACGGAATTCATCACGTGGGATGTCGCTTGGTATGAGGAGGCTCTGCTTTATCAACATAAATTACTGCAGACTCCAGGTCCCCACTCCACTCACAGGCCCTGTTTATCTGCCCCCCGATGAACCTCCACAAGGTTTCTCTGTGAGAAAGCAGAGGAGCGGGTTCACTGCAACCCCAGAACGCCAGGTGGTCCTGTGTGGGTGGCAAGAGCTGCTGGTCAAGATCTGGGGTCAGGGCCGTAGCAGATGGGGAGCAGAGGTCCCTGAGACATTAGGACATGGCCTTGGGCACAACTAGGGCTACTGAGTCACAAGGTCCAGCACCTTGGGGATGGAGAACCAGAAGAACTTTGACATTTTACACCCCAAGCAGCCTCTCAGAGGACATTCTGTCGCAAAGAAGCACTCACCCTCGCAGTTTGGTAGCAATCTGCACATCAGTCATTTTCCAGTTAACCCCTGAAAAGAGAAAGACAGAGAGTATTGGGAATTGGTGGTAGCCTGGGGCAGTTCTAGGGCCCCCAGGTCTCCAAGATGTGTATCATTTTAGATGGGAACAAGCCAAGCTCTAGGCACATCTTCAGGTTCCCTCTCACTGGGCATCACCTGGCCTGTCTCAGGGGCAGTGTGGGTATATTTGTTTTTTTTTGTTTTGTTTTTTTTTTTTTTTTTTGAGAATTCACATTTATTGAATAAACTGTTGTGATACAAGATGGAATTTCTTAATTCCCAATAAATAAATTTCACTTTTTGAACATCTGATCTGTTCCTTTTTAGCACCAACAGGCTTGGTAGCTGCCTGAAGCCAACCCGACAGAGGACTGGCTGCCTTCCCCCGCTGGCCCTTCAGGCTACTTAATCAGTCCTTGGCTGCTGCTGTCATTCTTCCAGGGGTGGCTTACTGCCCTCCTCTCTGTACAATCTGGGCAAACCAACTGGTGATAGCAAGAGTAGTGTCGATGAAGCGGTCCACACAGCTAGAGAGACAATTTTCAGTGCGCGAGTCTAAGCGATTCCCTGGCTTCTCCACACATTTATCCCAACATAGCTCCATGAAGTGATGCACCTGTGCAGTGAACTGCGCTTTCTGCTGTTCGGCCGCCACCAGGCGTTGCAACTCGGCTTCACCCACCTCACCCAGCTCCGCCATCTTGCGTTTCCAGTTACCCGGGTATATTTGTATTATGAGTATTAATAGTAGTTCCATTTTCACAGGTGAGGAAATTAAGTAACTTCAGCAGAGTCAGTCATTCATTCATTTACTAACTGGGCACGGTCTGTGTACAATGACCACTGTGAATTAAAGTATCATTCCTAGACCCACAAGTCTTCCAACTAAGCTATTCTGTCTCTACTGGGTGAGAGTAGGTCATACTAAACTGGGCAAGTCTCTGGCTTTGAGCTAAAACTTTCGCCTCCTCCTTAACAGATTAGCCCATCTGGACAGAGAAAGCGAGGTGGAAATGGAAAGGTGTAACAGGGCTGGGCTGGCAGAAGTGTAGCATGGATAAGACCAGCTTCCACATACTCATCAAGGCAGCAAGCAAGCACTCCAAGCAGCCAGACAGGCTCCAAGGTTAAGAGAGCCTTGAAGGACAGAGTCGGGCAAACAGTGATGGAGGAAACACATCCCACCTGGCCAGGCTACCCCAGCACCTTAACATCGCGTGTCAGGCCTGTGACCGCCCTTCCCTGTTTGCACTCTGTCCAGCTGCCTTCCTCCAGGAGCCAAGCTCTTACTAACAGGCCTGAGTGCCAGTAGATGACAGAGCAGCACAGATGTGGGCTTGAAACCAGGCAGATCTGGACTTCCATTTTCGCTCTGTCGCTTTGGAGCCGTGTGTGCTTGGCCAGTCACTTCCTATCTCTAATCCTTGACAGTAAACCCAGTGATCATGCTGCCCATCTTGTAAGGGAATTAAGACGATCACGGTATGTGTCAGACCCTAACTTAGTGTCTGAAGCACAGCGGTAATGCAATAAATATTCATTTCTTTGTCTTTTCTCTTTCAGCATTTTTCACATTCCATTGTGCATGATAATACTCATGATCCCTCACTTGCATAGAACTCTGATTTGCTGAGGGCGTTCCCAAATACAGTCTCATGGAATCTTCATAATAAGTTTGAGAGTGAGGCAGGAAGGATACTATTATTCCTAGAGAGGGAAAGGAAATGGAAGCTCAGAGGGATGAAAGACGTAATCTGTCTGAGCTTCTTTTCTTCTCTGTAAAACAGAGACCCAGCTAGAAAATGAAGAGGCCTGGGGTTGAATTTTTTTTTCTTTTCTTTTTTTAAGGCTTGACTTTCTTTCATTTCCAAGTCCTTCTACTATATTATGTTATTATCCCATTGTAGAAATTGGTATATTTATCATAAATTCTTGAGGACAATGGGTATTTCTAATTCACATTTTTATCTTCTCAGTACTTAGTAATGTTAGATGGAAAAAAGGAAGGAAAGAAGAAGGGAAGGAAAAATTTATGAGTTAACAAATGGAGTGAATAACAGTTTAATGTGTTACTAGCTCGCCCTTCAACATCTATAGTTATATATAAATATTTATTGTACAGCTTACCCCCAATGCTAAGCACACTTACAGTCAGTTTTCTATCTCTGGCCCTGGTTTTCTCACTTATTTATATCAGGGATAAAATGCAATAATGTGTGACATCCCCAGCACCCCCCCAATGTGTGTAGACAGAACTGTATCTTTTCCTTTCTCTTGCCAGGTCTGGTTAAAAAGTGTAG
This sequence comes from Bubalus bubalis, assembly GCF_019923935.1. Taxonomy (NCBI): domain Eukaryota; kingdom Metazoa; phylum Chordata; class Mammalia; order Artiodactyla; family Bovidae; genus Bubalus; species Bubalus bubalis. The sequence continues at coordinate 47,565,881 of NC_059176.1, forward strand.
GCCTGGAGAGGAGACGTCAAAGAAGGAAGGAGAATTCACGCTTACTGGCCTCCCTTTTTGGGGAAGAACCTGAATAATGGGAAAAATAAAAATAGACTAAAGAGAAGTATGAGAGACTAAGTTTGCTTACATAATATTAATAATAAACTACCAAAGACTGCTCAGTTGGTAAAGAATCCGCCTGCAATGCGGGAGACCTGGGTTTGATCCCTGGGTTGGGAAGATCCCCTGGAGAAGGGAAAGCCAGTATTCTGGGCTAGAGAATTCCATGGGCTGTATAGTCCATGGGGTTGCAAAGAGTAAGATACGACTGAGTGACTTTCACTTTCACACTCACCAAAGACTGAGTGGGGAACAGAGAAGGAAGAGACAATAAAGCTCTGTGTGCAAGGGTAGAAGAGAGTTTAGGAAGTTGGAGAGGAAGAAAGTTCAGAGCAGAGCTACAGGGAAGAAGGGTGATTTTGAAAATGTGGTCATGCAGCTTGAATTAGATCCCATGAAATAGTCTTTGAAATAATATATTTTTTAAGTGGAGCCTGGAGTATACTCCTTTAAACACAATTTCAGTAAGAGACTAGGCTCCATGAGGGTCTGGTATGTACTAGGGTTGCACAGAAAGTGGTTTCTGTCCAGTGCACTTTAAAAGGTTACTGTGAAAGCAGAGGAGAACACATGCGGAAGTGCGCTGCACACCAGTGCCCTGCCCTCCGCATGCTCTCCTGCACAGGCACACACCCACCTCACACCCTCATACCTGCCAAGTCTGTGACAAGGAAGCTGCCATTCGTCCACAGATACAGCCAGTGCTGGAAGGTCTGGCATTTCCACACGGCCTCAGAGCTGCTAGGCGCTGCAGGAGCCGCAGCACAGCCCCAGTCCCGGGAGCAGTAGGACTCTAGGGGCTGGCCCAGGTCCTCCTCCAGGGTGGCATAGGGGATGTTGTTGGCAGGCCGGTAGATCAGATACAGTGGGATGATCCTAAGCACAGTGCCACCCCGTGGTGAGCAGGACTGACCGTGCCCCAAGAGCGCCTCCCTCCACCTCAACTCCACACAAAAGGAACACCCTTCCAAAAAGGGAACTCAGCTCTGAGCCTGAAGGGCAGCAAGAACAGGAGTTCCCCACTGCCTTCAGGGTCCTGTCCATCCTCTGAGGTCAGTGGGATGAGAGCTGAACCCTGCTCTGACCTCAGGAGGCCTCTGTGCCTGGGTGAGGGGCTGGGACCCATAAGTGACAAACAGAAAGGAATACCTCTGAGAGGATTCAGCCAGACTGTCCACGCCCACTAGACCCTGGATGGTTTAGCCTCCCTGTCACCTTCAGAGAGGCCCAGAGCCTGCCATGCCTAAACCCCACAATCAGCAAAAACTGGGAGAAGGGGTAGGGAATTCAAGTGGGTGAGAGGAGACTGGAGACCAGAACAGAAGCTTTTCTAAAGTGGGCCATGAATCTTGAGGTCTTTGTTTCTAGATTCTATAGAACCATTGAGCTGAGCATGGGGCTAGCTGGGGGCCCATTTGCACATGACCATTACTCAGGGGGTACCCAGGAGGCTGTGAATCATGTCTCTGTGCAGGAGCTCAAGTCAGACTGCATGGCCCCCTCCCTGTGCACTTACTCAGGCACCTCTCCAAAGCCAGGAGCAGCCCGGGCTTCAGCCGCAAAGATTTTGCAGTACTCCCGGCTCATGTTCTGGATCTTGCACCCCTGTGGGTTGAAGAGAACCAACTTTGGTCAGCACGGAAGCGTACCTGCTCTCAGTCACGCCTCGCTCTAAGTGGGAGGCTGTCTGCTAGAGGCTGCAGGGAGGATCCCAGCCCTGGGGAAGGTGGGGTTCACTCCTACCCCCCTCCCTCATCTGTACCTCCATTTTCTCATTTGTAAAACAAGAGGCTTTGGACATGTTTTCAAAGTGGTTTACAAACTGTGTTTGCTAGAGCCCTAGTGATAGGTAGCTGTGCCCCAGGGGCCACGCTACAGAAAGTGGGGCACCCGCCCCACCCACAGTCACCCCCTGTCCCCTCACAAATAAGGCTTCTCTGTGCAAGATACAGTTGAGGGAAGTGAAAAAGGTTTCTGGTGAAAAATACAGTTTGAAGACTATGGTCCCAACGATGTAACCTGGACTACATCTCAGGCTCTCCTCAAGGTAAAGCAGAGACTGAGATGGCATCCGCCTCCATATGGGGCTTCCCAACAGGACCAGGCTGGGAAGGGGAGGGATGAGAGGGTGGAAGCGGGGGCAGGGGCATGGGACAGTACCTGGATGGTGACGTCATAGTTTCTGCCCAGGAGAGAAGTCTCGCTGCTGGGCCCGAACACAAGCAGGCTGGACACCTTGATGATGCACGTACGGCCTGACTCGAAGATGGGTTCCAGCCCGTAGATGACCTTGGCCTGCGAGGCCTTCCTCAGGCTGCAACCGTGTCCACCCCCTCGAAGTTCCTCACTCACCAAGCGCCCAAAGAGCTTGTCCCCCCAGCAGCCAGAGTCAGCCAGACCCTTAGCAAACACCATGGGGGTCATCTCAATCTCTTCTCCAACTGGAGGGAACAGGAAAAGTGTGAAAAAACTATAAACTCCCCCTCAGGACATCCCTGGCTGTCCAGGGGTTAAGATTATGCTTCCAATGCAGGGGACGTGGGTTCAATCCCTGGTCAGGGAACTAAGATCCCACATGCTGCAGGGAGCAGCCAAACAAATACATAAATACACATTATAGAAGCTCCCCCTGACTGATGCAGAGTCCACAGGGCAGGAAAAGCCTGGAATTGATACACTCACTCTGTCCATTACTGCTCTTTGGGGGTGCACTGTGGGGTCCGTGGTAGACTGTGAGCTCCTGAGGGCAGACCCTGTAGTCATGCAACCCTCGGTCATTCAACAGTGCTTGTGTGTGAGAAAATAAGGGCTCACCCTGTGTCTGTGGAAGGCAGGGGTTTTCTGAGAAAGCAGCTATCAATACAGACTATCAGAATTAGTCTGTTTTAGAATTTGGTGTTTTGATCAAGTGAATAAGTGATTCCATCTCAACTAACAAGTTTGACTGAAAAAAAAAGTTTGATACCAATCCAATAGCAATGAGTACTCCTAGTGCTCAAATTGTGATCACTAAATACCATTTTCCACTAAAGTGAAAGTGAAAGTCACTCAGCTGTGTCGGACTCTGCAACCCCATGGACTATATGGAATTCTCCAAGCCAGAGTACTGAAGTGGGTAGCCTTTCCCTTCTCAAGGGAATCTTCCCAACCTAGTAATCAAACCAGGGTCTCCTGTATTACAGGCAGATTCTTTACCAACTGAACTTTGAGGGAAGCCTATTTTCCACTAAAAGGAACCAGAATTCCCTGAACAAATGGCAGGAAGTGTCTTGGATTGACCAGAAACAACTATGGATCAGAAAGTAAGTGAAGTATCAAAAACAACTGGTTGCTTGTCACAAGAACACAAGAGCCAACCTGAAGGGGATTCCATTGGCCAAAAAAAAAAGAGAGAGAGACAATTTTACCAACAAAAAGAATAACTGCAAAGTATTGAACATTCAAATGTGTTAAAATCCATACTTTCATAATTATAAAAAACAAAAAAAACCTTCCTCCTGGAAAAAAACAAAAAACCCTTATTGGTGACCTGTGGAAGATGTTACAGCTCTAATTCATTACTCTGAAAGCTTAGCAAGAGGGAAAAGAAAGTAATTTCCATTCATTTTTTTGTTGGACCTATATGTATCAGGATTATCAAATAAACATTTCCTCTTTACTGAAAAATTTTAGCTAGTGAATAAAGAAGAAATGACAGAATTAAAATACTCCATGTTCTAAACCTTAAGGAGATAAAGGATTGAGGTAATAATCAGTGACTGCTAAAACTCCTCGATAATGACAGGGGTTGTATCAGATACAGTTTTAATTTTTTTTAAACTGTGCCTTGCAGTAAGTGGGAATCTTAGTTCCCCTAACAGTGATTCAAGCCAGGCCTGGCAGTGAAAGAGTCAAGTCCTAACTACTGGATTGCCAGAGAATTCCTGTTTATTTTTTTTTAACTTTAAAGGGGATAGATCAGGCAGAAAACATGTGAATAAACTCAGTGATCATTCTTAGTTTTACTAAAACAAACAGATATCATGTGCCTGAAGATTGGAGGCAAAAGGAAACACACAGCTCACCTGTGAAATGTTCCCCCAAATTTGCACCTGACCACCTCAACCTAATCACCAATTCAGAGGAAGTCCATCAATGAAGCAACATGTTAAATGGTGATACAATCAACAAAATCCAAAATGGAAGACATTCTACACATCAAGTGACTTCACGAAGTAAATGGTAAGGAGGGAAAACAAGTGAGGGATGAGGAACTATTATACACTTGACAGATTTAAGAGATATGTCAGGGACTTCCCTGGCAGTCCAGTGGCTAAGACTCCATGCTCCCAGTGCAAGGGGCCCAGGTTCGATCCCTGGTCAGGGAACTAGACCCCACAAGCCACAACTAAGACCTGGTACAGCCAAATAAATAAATAAATAAATATTAAATAGGGAAAAAAAGAAGATATGTTAGCCAAAAGCACTGAATGGTTCCTAATTCAAATAAACCAACACTTACAAGACAGGAAAATCTGATTTTATGAGAATAAAGTATTATTTGTTTTTAGGCATAAGGTTATATTTGATATTAACTCTGATTTGATAACTAAACAAAAAGTACTAATTGAATGAATGAGTAAAGGAGTGAATGAATGAAGGAATTCATGAAGCTCTAGAAATCTTTCCATCACCAGCTGCCTTCGCAGTCCTAAATCCTTAATGTGTCTTTTGCAGGAGCAACACAAACTCTTCCTATAATATTTGTGCCTTCAAACTGTTTGTCAAACTTCAGGGTGTATGACAATCACCAGGGTGTCTACTGACATGCAATCATGTTAGGTCCTTCCCCAGACTGTGATTAAGAGTGTCTGCAGCAGGGCTCAGGTAACTGCATTTTTAGCAGGCTCCCCATGTGGGTCTCATGCAGGAATTCAGACTCCTGTGAGAAACTCCAGGGAGGAAGCCGGCAGGGAGAAGTGCCCTGGTAGCCAGTCCTGCTCTCGATCAAGGGCTCTGACGAGGGGAGAGGGCACAGGCTGAGTGAACTCCTTGTGGGATGGCCCTCTAGCCCTTCCTCCCCCCTTAACTTCTGAAACAGCTGTCCCCCTCCACCTCCTCCACAAGCCACATGCTAAACTAGGAGGAAAGGGTGGCTGTATGTGGAGATGAATGTGGCATTTGGAGCAGATTCCAAGCTTTTCTTGTAGCTCAGTTGGTAAAGAATCTGCCTGCAATGCAGGAGACCCGGGTTCGATTCCTGGGTTGGGAAGATTCCCTGGAGAAAGAAAAGGCAACCCACTCCAGTATTCCTGCCTTGAGAATCCCATGAACAGAGGAGCCTGGGAGGCTACAGTCCATGGGGTCCCAAGAGTCGGACACGACTGAGCGACTACACCACCACCACCAAGTCTTTAAAGAACCCCTGCAGAGGCAGGCCTAGGGACACAGGCCTATCCATTCCTCCCCCTGAGGGGCACCATACCTTGACCTTCTTCTCTGGAGATGAATCCTGACAGCACTGTGTGGAGAAAAAGCAGAGGAAGTCGCTGTCCTCAGGTGGGCATGCCCACAGAGAGTTCTACCTCTGCAAAGATGACTATCCCCGTCCTCCTTGGAGCAGAGACCAGGCGGAGGGGGCAGGATCACACTCACCCTCGGGGCTGAGGCAGAAGTCGGTGGAGGCTGAGCCGTGCTCGTTGTGGATGGTGCATCGATACACGCCACAGTCCACGGGGGACGCCTGCACGATGGCCAGGGCCGCGGGCCCCTCATCCCCGGCACTGCAGAGAGGAGACCCTCCCCCTGAGGCCATCACCATGGCACAGCCCAGGCCAGACTGTGTCCTGAGGGTCCTCAGACCCCACTGTCAGAGGCTTCTGTGGGCACAGGCTCCAGGAGCTCTGGGGAGCAGAGCTCCCCAGGAGCAGCCAGGCCTGCATCACACAGGCCAGGTTTGCAATCCTGACTCTCACTGGCTGTGGGACTCTGGGCAAATGACTTAGTATCTCTGAGCCTCAATGTTCTCCTTTATACGGTGGGAGTACTAGAGTCTCCCTTACAGGGTTACTATGAGGATTAACTGAAGGTGGATCCAAAGTTGGGACGATGCCCCCACGTGATCACTGCTGCCATGTCTTAGGGGGCCAGGTGGGGGTGGCACCCAGCTGGCTTACCTCCTGCCCACCTCGCCCACTGGGCGCTGATCCTTGGCCCACGTCAGGACCGAGTCACTGAGAATGTTGAAGAATTGGCACCAGAGCTTCAGGCTGCCCGAGGCGTCAGGAAACTGCTCCACCCGAATCTTCCGAATCACCTGTGGAGCTGGGAGCAAGGGCACAGTGGGAAGGAGTAAGCCCTCTCCCTGCCGTCCTGTGCCCTCTCTGGCCTTGCCCCCGCTTCCCTGGGTGTCATTGGTGCACAGGCTGAGAGAAAACAGGATTCAAGTCTCCTCACACACCCATCACTTCACCCGCCCCTGCCTCGTCTGTGTCTCTGAGGCCTTTGCTCTGACTTCAGAGCACACAGCTTTGCTAGAAAGAACCCAGCCTTGAGCCCCCACTCCAGGCCAGGCAGAGCCTCACAGCTGAGGCCAAAGACAGCACTCAAGAGAGGACGTTCAGCCTGTAGCCTGGGCTCCTAACCCTAGGACCCTGCATTTGAGTCCTGTCTGTACCACTCTGTACTCGTGGGACGAGTCTGCAAAGAGCGGATGATGTTTAAAGGATGCTATTGAAGCCGGGCCCCAGGCCGAGCCTTTGATTTATTCTATCCCATTTAACCTCATAATGTTATGAAGTTGGTCCTATTATCAGCTCCAAGCCACAGAGCCAGGACAAAAACTAAGCCTTTCTGATTCTACAGCCTGTGGGATTATTACATGGGAATACCTTTACAGAAGTGCACCAGGTCTCCAGCAGGCAGGTGACCCAGCAGCGTCCTCTCCTGGGAGGCCATACCCAGTACTCACCTTTCAGCAGGTCTTTCGCCTTCCTGGACTTGGCCAGAGCATCCTGATTGCCTTCCTCCAGGGCCAGCTCAGCGTCTAGACTGCCAGCTTTGGGGCTGGGGGCTGGGTCTCCTGCTGCCAACTCCTCCTCTGCCCGCGGCACCTCCAGCATGCCTGCCTTTCTGCCTTGAGTCGGGGAGCGTCTCTCCCGCCCGGGAGTCCCTGGAGACCCAGGTGCAAGGGCCTTCCTGGGCCCCCTGGGGGAGACTGAGGGGCTCTCCCTTTCTTCAGGCTTGGTGCCCTCTCCATCTCCCGCAGCTTTTACCTTTGGGAGAAATCTCTTCCTCCGGGCCCCCAGAGCCAGCTCCTCGGGCGTCGCCGCGGGGAGCGCCTCCCCGGGGGCCTCCACCTCTGGGGAGGGCTCCTGGGCTCTGCTCTCGGTTGACAGCAGGCCCTGCCCAGGGGCTGCCTGCCCACCACCCTCCTCCCTAAGCAGCCCACCCATGCTGCTTTCCCGAGAGACCTCCAGGAGGCCAGGCCCCTCAAGGGGAAGCTGTCCCTCACCCTCACTGGATCCTCCTGATGCCAGCCCAGGGCCCTCCGCCTCACCGACCACAATGGCGGGGACTGAGAGGGGGCTGGGGCCTGGGCGCCGGGCAGCAGCCAAGGCCTGCCGGCCAGCCTCCACCTCGCGGTCCAGGAGGCCGGTGAGGCGGCGGGAGGTGCTGGGGCTCAGCAGGAGGGTCTGTGCGCTCTGCACCAAGTGGTTGTTCTCCACGCGCTCCAGGATGCGCCGTGACGTTCGCGGACTCAGTCCAGCCACTTCTATGGTGGGGGCCAGGGTGGGCAGGGGCGCCGGACCCCCAGCGGCAGCTTCCCCCTGAGACTCCGGGCCCCCTCCACTTGCTTCTGAGCTGGACAGCTTTAGCAGCAGAAGCAAGTAGTTCTTCAGGGAGTCTATGAGGCCAGGGTCACAGGTCCGGGGACCTGAAGTCCTCCCATCCGCCTCTGGCACCTTGGCACAGGGCCCCTCGCTGTTTGCTGCCACAGTTTCTGGAGGGTGACTCTGGCTGGCTGTCCCTGGCCCCAGGTGCAGTGAGGGAGCAGAGCTCAGCAAGGTCTTGTCCTCAGAGGGCGGGAAGGCAGCTGCACTCCTGGGTTGAGAAGCTGGGGTGCTGGGCAGCCCCTCCTGGGAATGACGAGTCAGGCCAGCCTCAGGAGGAGAGGGCAGGGGGCGCTCCTCAGGGCCTAAGCCCCCTGGAGGGCGGCCACCCAGAGCTGCAGGTGGCACTCTTCCCAGCTCTTCCTCCCTCGGACCCTGGAACAGGCCCTCCCTTGGTCTGTCCCTCCCCGGAGCGGACCACTCCAGCCCTCCAGAGCGCTCTCCTCCAACCGGCTCCGAACGGACCTCAGGAGGCAGTTGTGCCCTGGGAGCGAGGCCCCCCGCCAGGGGACCCAGCACAGCTTCCTCCTGGTTCCCAGAGGCTGGTCCTGGTGTCTCGTCAGATGTGAGCATACAACCCGGTTTGTCTGGGACAGAGAACTCATCCTGGCTCTGTCCAAAGCCTTCAATAACCTGAGGAGACCTAGGATCCTCCGAAGGTGGGCGTTTGGGGGCTCTGGAGTGTGGTCTGAGACTGGTCATGGACGCCTTCTCTGAATGACCTTTCGTGGTTGAGGGAGTGCTCCCCTCTGACTGTGTCCCCTTATCTTGCTGCACCCATTCATCTTCCTGGGTCCTCTCTTCTGCCTGCGTCCCCACCCTTCCTTGTGCCATCACGTCCTCCTGGGAATTCCTGTCCGACTCTGATCTCTTACTTCCTTGCATCACAACATCCACTTGTGTCATCCTATCTGCCTGAGTCCACTGGGAGGCTTCTGTTTGATCTCCCTGCGTCCTCCCGTCCACTTGCATCTTCCTGTCCACCTCTGTATTCTTTTCACCTCCTGTTTTCTGGTCAACAGACATTCTCCTGTCCTCCTGGGTTTCTGCATCCATGGGCTCAATGATGCCCTGACTTCTAGAGGTGCTGTGACCAGCAGAGACTGGATCAGAGCTGCTGCCGGCCGGTGCAGGAGCTACGGTTGCCTGGGACTCCTGGACCTGGGAACACACGGACAAGAGCAAGAACTTAACCACAGCTCCTTAGGCTCTCTTTCCAATCTGATGTCCCAGTCTCCTCGGGCCTTAACCACAACTGCCGTGATGGGAATCCGGCCACCTGGTTTCTCAGGCCTGTTAGGGGTGACAAAGTCCCACGCCCACCCACCAAACCCCTGAACCCAGAATCCAGATAAAGTAATATCCAGAATCCAGGTCTAGCTCTGGGCCTTCCCACCTCTCCCTGAAGAAATCCTGCCTTTCCTGATGGACTCTGCTCATGTACTACCTCTCCTCTCACCCCCACCATTTGGAGGGGTGTGTTCTCTCAGGGCTTCTGAGCAATTAACCTTTCCCTCTCCTGTGGCACTACTGCTCTGGATAGAACGATGGGTGAGGTGGGAGAGTACTGAAGGGTCTCCTTGACAGCTTCGGGGGCAACATCACCATTAATGCTGAGTGAGCAGTAATTACATAATGCTAGTTGGAGAAGGCGTTGGCACCTCACTCCAGTACTCTTGCCTGGAAAATCCCATGGACGGAGGAGCCTGGTGGGCTCCAGTCCATGGGGTCGCAAAGAGTTAGACACAACTGAGTGACTTCCCTTTCACTTTTCACTTGCATGCACTGGAGAAGGAAATGGCAGCCCACTCCAGTGTTCTTGCCTGGAGAATCCCAGGGACAGGGGAGCCTGGTGGGCTGCCATCTGTGGGGTCGCACAGAGTCGGACACGACTGAAGCGACTTAGCAGCAGCAGCAGCAGTCATAGAAGATTAAAGTCGTTGTGAATGACAGGTATGCCAGGAGATCCTGAAATGTTACAATGTTACCCTTCTGAACACCCACTATTTGCAAAACATTATGCTAGGCCCCCATTTATTATATAGGTATTACCTCACTCCTCGCAACAATATGAAATAGTTATAAGAATTATCTCTATTTTAGAGATAAGAACACTGATGGTCAAAGAAGAAATGTGGTTCGTCCATTATCAGACAGTAAACAGTAGGGTTTAGAAGCCAGGAGTGTCTAACTTCAAATCACAAGTTCTTTGCTTTTATACTATTATGTCACACATTTAAATATAATTAAAGGACCTCCTATTTAAACACAGTGGCCTAAACAGTAATTTGCTTCTTCCAAAAAAAAAAAAAAATTTGCTTCTTTCCTCTTGGATATGCTCAAAACTAACTAAGTAAACAAGAAAAAATAAAGCAAATTCCATTGTTAGTGGAACTGGAGGTTGATAAAACCTATAGTCTCAAAAAAGTATGTGGAGGTAAGGACTGCCAAAAGCAGACAGATGAAACTCTGGGAGGCTGTAAGACTGTAGGATTGTGGAAGACTGGGTGGAAATCCAGCAGAAGACATATGAGGGAGATGTCCAACGGAGTCAGGGAAAGAAAAGTGGAACAGCCTACCGGAGGCAGATCTCAAAAAACATCAACAAAAAACACACTCCTGAAGAAACCTCCTGAAAATTGCTAAGAAAATTGTTTTTGAATATGCAAGGGCTTAAGGATAAGTGTTCCCAGGGCCCTGGAGGAAATTACTGGAGAAGAAACTTTGGTCAACCAAAAAATGATTGGGAAACCACAGCAAAACAACTGATGGTGAACAGTGAATATGCAGTTAACCCTCTGGTTAATCAAGACTAAAACAAAAAAGTTTAGAGTGGCAGAACAGAATGTCAATGCTTATGCCCTGACGATGCAGAAATGATACAACTAGCATAGAAGGGGAAGGAGCAAGAAGATGAGTAGTGTGGGTGCCTTAACTGTATCACTTATACAAGCTAGGAATCAGAGGCATGATTCAAAGCTGAAAACCCAGGTAATAGAAATATTGGATACTTATATATATAAAGATAGCCACTTAGAAATACAACTTTGGGCTAATAGGAGAGAGAAAATGAAAAGGAAAAAAGATAGGGAGGAAGTGGAAACACCACTCATTAGAAAGTAAAAGACATTAATTAAACATAAAATTATAGACATATTATATAGAATTTATTTTTTTTTTATTTTTTTTTTTAAATTTTATTTTATTTTTAAACTTTACATAACTGTATTAGATTTGCCAAATATCAAAATGAATCCGCCACAGGTATACATGTGTTCCCCATCCTGAACCCTCCTCCCTCCTCCCTCCCCATTCCATCCCTCTGGGTCGTCCCAGTGCACCAGCCCCAAGCATCCAGTATCGTGCATCGAACCTGGACTGGCATCTCATTTCATACATGATATTTTACATGTTTCAATGCAATTCTCCCAAATCTTCCCACCCTCTCCCTCTCCCACAGAGTCCATAAGACTGTGCTATACATCAGTGTCTCTTTTGCTGTCTCGTACACAGGGTTATTGTTACCATCTTTCTAAATTCCATATATATGCGTTAGTATACTGTATTGGTGTTTTTCTTTCTGGCTTACTTCACTCTGTATAATAGGCTCCAGTTTCATCCATATTATATAGAATTTAAATTATACATTATTACATACAAATATTTCTAAGTATCAGAAGAACCACACACAAAACCATAGCTAGAGGGAACCTGCTATATAGCACAGGGAGCTCAGTTTGGTGCTCCGTGATGACCTAGAAGGGTGGGATGGGGGGAGGTTGGGAGGGAGGCTCAAGAGGGAGGAGACATATGTATAACTATAGCTGACTCACGGTGTTGTATAGCAGAAATTAACACAACATTGTAAAGCAGTTATATTCCTCCAATTAAAAACAAGAGCAAAGGGAATACATAATGAAAGACTTTATAAATAAACTATATTCAAGTCTAGAATTTAAAGCTACTTTACTGCATATGGAATGCTGTCCCTGGTGGCTCAGACAGTAAAGAATCTGTCTGCAATGCAGAAGACCTGGGTTCGATTCTTAGGTTGGGAAGATCCCCTGGAGAAGGGAATGGCAACCCACTCCAGTATTCTTGCCTGGGAAAGCCCATGGACAGGGGAGCCTGGCAGGCTACAATCCATGAAGTCACAAAGAGATGGACACTTTCAAGTGATCAACTAACACTTTCACTTCCACATGGGATGCTGAATGAACAGTATGAATACAAAAAAAAAACAGAGTTTGGAGAATATTAGGAGCCATCAAATATTAAGTCCAACTGAAGAATGTTAGTATCTTTTTACTTCTGATATTCTAGGATTATGAAATATTAATATGGACATGAGAGCTCTAAATTTACAAAGAAAATGCTGACATTGCACACATGGCTCATGTGAACAGAACTTTTTAATTTTTTTGGCCTTGCCTTGCAGCATGTGAGATCTTAGTTTCTGGACTAGGAATCGAACCTGCACCTGTTGCAGTGGAAGCAGTGTCTTAACCCCTGGACCGCCAGGGAAGTCCCATGAATGGAACTACTGATTAAAGCTATCTTCACTCCCCCTCACCCCTAAACTGATCAGTCCTATAGAACCTACAGCTTCACTGTCTCAATATCCATTCCCTTCTGTCTCCACAGCCAAGAGCCTAATCTAAGCTGCCAATAATTCTGTCTTGCCTAAGCCTCCTAATCGGTGTCTCTGACTCTAGTCTTTGCCTCTACAAATTTGCAGCCCAACTGATCTTTCTGAAATATAAATCTGATTGTGACACTCCCCTGCTTAAAAGCCTCCTTATCATCATTTACAGGTTAAAGCCTAAAAGCCCGAACCTAATACAGCAAGAAGTTGAAGGATACTCTCTGCCCGCCAGGGTGTGAGGAAACAGGCATCAGCACAGCCTCCACAGATAGCAATCTGGCTTTACCTACTTAAACTGAAAATACTCACACTCTTTGACCCCAAAATCCCATTCCTAGGAGTTTGTAGAAATACTTCCATGTTCAAATGAACATACATACAGGGGTATTTGTTGCAGTATAGTTTACAATAGCAAAAGACTAGATATGATGCTGGGAAAGATTGAGGGAAGAGGAGAAGGCAACAAGAGAGGATGAGATGGTTGGATGGCATCACTGATTCAATGGACATGAGCTTCAGCAAGCTCCAGGAGATTGTGAAGGACAGGGAAGCCTGACGTGCTGCAGTCCATGGGGTCGAAAAGAGTCAGACATGACAGCGACTGAACAACTACAAAAACAGCAAGAAATGATCTAACTTACTTCCATATGGGATTAACTCAATGAATTCTGGTACATCCACATCCCAAATAAGTAAAATAAATATTCAAATAAAAAAGCAAGGTATTGGGACAGAAAATATCATACACCACCTGCGTGTGGGAAATACAGACACATATACTTGTAAATGCACAGAAAACAGATCTAGAAGGATGCCCAACATACCAGTTACAGCAACTGATTTCAGGAAGAGGAATGGGGTGGGGGCAGTAGAGAAAGGGTGAAGGTTTAATATTCTCTAAATACTTCTCATACTTTACGAATTTTATACCATGCGCCTATGACACATATTCCACAAAAGCTAATGAAGAATGAAAATGAATAAGTAAACAGGCCTTTGTGTAATCAGTGAGGCCTTTCAGCAGGAGCGCCAGGTCTGTATCTCCAGGCTTATCTCTTGGGTTCCTCCATCCTATAGCATTGACACCATACTGACTACTGTGCTGTTTTATAATCACTTTGTTTCTTCTTTGCTGGACATTGCTCACCGGTAGGACTCCTTTTCCCTGAAGACTTCCCTCAAGCTTCTTCTCTTCTCTGAAGACTTCTGAGTTCCCTTGTGCTGTGCTGCGCTTAGTCACTCAGTTGTGTCTGACTCTGTGACCCCATGGACTGTAGCCCACCAGGCTCCTCTGTCCATGGGGATTCCCCAGGCAAGAACACTGGAGTGGGTTGCCATGCCCTCCTCCAGGGGATCTTCCAACCCAGGGATTGAACCCAGGTCTCCCGCAGTGCAGGCAGATTCTTACCATCTGAGCTACCAGGGAAACCCAAGAATACTGGAGAGGGTAGCCTATCCCTTCTCCAGGGACCTTCCTGACCCAGGAATCAAACCAGGGTCTCCTGCATTGTAGGTGGATTCTTTACCAGCTGAGCTACCAGGGAAGCCCTTGCGCTCCCTTCTCCATCCCTAAAAATTTAAGTGGCTTCCTGTCCTATGTACCCATGGCAAATGTACCTAATTCCATCACTGTACCCTCATTCTCTGTGGCAGTTATTTGTTTCATGCACACGTTTCATCTGCTAATCTTTGAACTCTTCCCTTCCGAAGAGGGCCCAGCTCAGGTCCAGGGTTAGACTTGGTGCATGATAACTATAAAGGTTGATGTCTCTATACACTATGGGGTGTGTGTGTGTGTGTCTGCCTCTGGAACTGGGTAGAGATCTGAGGAGGAATGCCATGTACTTCTTAAAAATAAAACTTGTGTGAGCTGGGGTGAAACTAGCTGGTTCTCTGGAAGCTTTTTCATCATGAAGAACATTAGCAGTTTTAATTTGCTATCTTGTCTCTCTGTCTTCCCTGTAAATTCTCAGAGATTAAGGAACCAGTTTGATTTACCTTTGCAATGTTCATAGGCCAAGGCACATAGGAGGTTCACAGAAATGAACCACTGAATGACAAATACTATGGCTTGTCACCTTCTGAGAAGGCATGGCCCTGGAGCGCTGGTTTTGGGAAGCAGAATTCAAAGCCAAGGGCTTAACAGGGATGGAGCTGGGCAGTGTCAAGGACCTGGAATCTATTTCTTGATGAAACCCAGACCCAGGGCTCATATCAAGGCTTCGTCATCTTTAAATCTTTGATATAATTTCCAGTGAAACCATGCAGCCCTAAAGATTTCAGGGGAAAGACTTAACCTACATACTGTGAAATGATCACCACAATCAAGCTCCTCTTTCATTCTGAATACAGGTAATTTGTCTCTTTTTTTTTTCCTTGTGAGACTTGTTAGAGGTTTATCAATATTATCGATCTTCTCAAATAAGATTCTGGTTTATTATTCCATAGTTTTAGTTTTCAATTTCATTGTTTTTTGCTCTTTTCATTACTATTTCCTCCCTTCTGATTGCTTTGGGTTAATTTTGTTCTTTCTTTTCTAGTTACTCAATACAAGAGCTCAGAGTTTTGATCTCAGACCTTTCATGTTTCTAAAATAAATATTTAATGCTATAAATGTTCCTCAGTACACTAATTTAGCTGCAGCAAAATTTTGAGATGTTGTATTTTCACTTTTATTCAGTTCAAAATATTTCCCAATTGATTTAAAGGCCTTCCTATTTGACCCATAAAAGTGTGATATTTAAAGTGTTTGGAGACTTTCCTATTATCTTTCCATCACTGATTTCTACTTTTATTTCATTTTTGTCAGAGAACATGCTTTGTATGATTTCAATCATTTTACGTTTGTTAACGTTTATGACCCATCATATGATCTATTATAGTGAAGGTCTTAATGTACCTGAAACTAGTAAGTATTCTGCTGTTGTTACACAGAGTATTCTATATGGCTATTAGATCCAGTTGGTTGATAAGGCTATTCAACTCTACTCTTTAAAAAAAAAAAATTATGTATGTTTTGCTGGGTCTTCATTGTTGCTCCTGGGTTTTCTCTAGTTTAGGAGAGTGGGGGCTACTTTTCATTGAGGTGCATGGGCTTCTCACTGTGGTGTCTTCTCTTGTGAAGTACAGGCTCTAGGCACATGGGCTTCAGTAGTTGTGGTAGACGGGCTTAGTTGCTCCGTGGCATGTGAAATCTTCCCGGACCAGGGATTGAACCTGTGCCCTCTGCACTGGCGGGTAGATTCTTAACCACTGTACCACCAGGGAAGTCCCCTGGTTCTTTTCTATTCTTACTGTTTGCTAGTTCAATTCGTTATTGAGAGGAGTTTTTAAATATAGTCTCCAACTATTAACTGTCAATTTGTCTGTTTCTCCCTTTAGTTCTGCCAGCTTTTCTTCATGTATTTTGAAGCTCTGTTGTAGGGGCAAACTCATTTTCATTTTCTTGAATTGACTCTTTTATCATTACATAATTCATTATTTTTTCCTGGTAAATCTCTTTGCTCTGAAGTTGGCTTTGTCTGGGGGCTTCCCAGTGGTACAGCAGTAAAGAAGCAGCTGCCTGCCAATGCAAGAGAGGCAAAAGATGCAGGTTCAATCCTGGGTTGGGAAGATCCCCTAGAGGAGGGCATGGCAACCCACTCTAGTATTCTTGCCGGGAGAATTCCAGGCAAGCAGGCACACACATGCTTTGTCTGATATTAATATGTGAAAGTCAATGTGCTAGCTAGCTGCTCAGTCGTGTCTGACTCTTTGCCATCCCATGGACTGTACCCCACCGGGCTCCTCTGTTCATGGAATTCTCCAGGCAAGAATACTGAAGTGGGTAGCCACGCCCTTTTCCAGAGGATCTTCCCAACCCAGGGATCCAAGCTGGGTCTCCCACATTTTAGGCAGATTCTTTACCATCTGAGCCATAACCAGTCTAAATTTCCATTGCTTAGTGTTAGCATTATATATATTTTCAATTACTCTACTTTTAAAAAATTATTTATTTATTTATTTTGGCTATGCTGGGTCTTCGCTGCTGCCCTAGGCTACTCTCTAGTTGCAGTGTGCAGGCTTCTCATCGTGGTGTCTTCTCTTGTTGCGGAGCACAGGCTCTAGTCATTGCCGTGCATGGGCTCAGTAGTTGTGGCTTCTGGGCTCTAGAGCAGACACAATAGTTGCGGTGCACAGGCTTAGTTGCTCCACAGCACGTGGGATCTTCCTGGATCAGGGACTGAACCCATCCCCTGCACTGGCATGACAGATTCTTTACCACTGAGCCACCAGGGAAGCCCTGTTATTTGTATCATTGGAATTGAAGTCAATTTCTTGTAAAAAACAGAGTTGGGAATGTGTTTTTGATCCAGTCTCAAAATTTATGTCTTTCACTTCATGTATTTAAATCACTTAAGTTTAATATAATTATTTAGATGTTTGGACTTAAATATCAATTATTTTATTATTTGTTACTTCAGTTATTTCTTCTTGTTTCCCCATCCAGGTTTCTTGTAGATTATTTGACAATTCTTAGTATTCCACTTAAATTTACATGTTGTGATATTTACTATATTTCTTTGTATAGTATTTTAATTATTGCTGTAGGGCTTACAATACATACACTTAACTTCCCACAGTCTCCTCAAAGTAAACATTTTACCATGGCAAGTGAAATCAAGCAATCTTACCACCACATAGGTCCCTTTATCCTCTCCCTCTTTATATATTAATATTACATTCACATACATTAAAAACCATCAATGTTATATTTTTTTTGCCTTCAAACATATTTTAGAGAGTTCAAGAGGAGAAAAATAATTATATTTACCCAGATATTTAAAAGTTTCCTTCCGGTATATGTCTCTTTTGTCTGAAAATTTTACTTTAGCAATTCTTTAAAAACAGGTCTGCTAGTGACATAGTCCCTTAGTTTCCCTTTATCTTGGAATGTCTTTATTTCACCTTCAATGCTTAAAGATATGTTTGCTGAATATAGAATTATCGATTGAAAAGTCTTTTCTTTCAGCAGTTAAAAAATATTATTTCTAAAACAACAACAACAACAAAACAGTATCCAACAATATGTGGTCTCCAGAAGAAACTTTCCAAAAGAGACACAGATGTATAGAACAGTCTTTTGGACTTTGTGGGAGAGAGGGTGGGATGATTTGGGGGAATGGCATGGAAACATGTATAATATCATATAAGAAATGGATTGCCAGGCCAGGTTTGATACAGGATCCTTGGGGCTGGTGCACTGGGATGACCCGGAGGGATGGTACAGGGAGGGGGGTTCAGGATGGGGAACACGTGTACACCCGTGGCAGATTCATGTTGATGTGTGGCAGAACCAATACAATATTGTAAAGTAATTAGCCTCCAATTAAAGTAAATAAATTTAAATTTTAAAAAATTAAAAAAATATATTATTTCACTTCCTTTTTAACCTCCACTGTTTCTGATGAGAAATTGCAGTCATTTGAGTTACTGTTCCCCTAGAAACAGTGCATAATTTTTTTCTACATTCAAGATTTTATTGTTTTTTTGTCCTTAGTTCTCAGCAATTTGACTATGCTGTTCCTTGGCATGGAATTATGTGGGTGTTTCTTATTTGGGGTTTGCTGAACTTCTTGATCTGTAAGTTTGTGGGGTTTTGTTTTTATTTTTTTGCCAAATTTGGGAAGTTTTCAGCCATTATTTCTTCATATATTTTTTCTGCACCACACTCTCTTCTCTCTTTCTGGGTATCCAAGGACATGAATTTTAGACATTTTGCTATTGTACCACAGATGCCTGAGGAAATTCATGTCTTTTTCTCTCTCTCACTCAAACTGAATAATTTCAACTATTTTCAAAGTACATTATTTTTTATCATCCTCATTTTTCTGTTGTGCCTAACCAGCAAGTCATTTTATTTCAATTATTTTATTTTTTCAGTTCTAAAATTAATATTTAGTTCTTTACATCTTGTATTTCTTTGCCAAGACTTTCTATCTTTCAACTTATTTCCAGAGTGCTCACCCTTACTTTTTGTTATTGCTTTAAAGTCAGATAATTCCAACATATCTGCCATCTTGACATTGTCATCCTTTAACTGCCTTTTCCCATGCATGTTGAGATCTTCCTTATTTTCTCATATGCCAAGTAAAATTCATTATATCCTGGACATTTCGAATATTATGAGATTCTGGTTTCTTGAATAAATCCTATAGAGGATGTTAATACTTTTGTCTCAGCAGACAATCTACTTGGTTGTAGTCAGGCTCCAAGTTCCATTCAACCTTCTGTGATTGTAGTTTCAATTCAGTTCCATTTTCAGTCTTTACAGTGTTATTCAGATCTGTGTGTGTGCCACCCAGTGGCCAGTCTGGGACTTGGATGATGGTCTCTTAGTGGGTTTTTTTGGTTGCTTCCAGAGGCAAGTGGGATCTTAGTTCCCCTAACAGGGATTGAACCCATGTTACCTCCATTGGAAGTACAAAGTCTTAACCACTGAACCTTGAGGAAAGTCCCTCTTAGTTCTTCTTGATACAATGTTCAGAATCAGATCCATGCATGAATAGCTTGGAAATAAGCCCAGGAATTTATAAACAGCTTATGAAGTCACTTTCCCAAAACTTCCTCCCCATGATCTACCCTTTACTTCCTGAGTCTTTAGGATTACCTTTTCCATTCCTCTGTCCAGATAGTTAGGCTTCACTTAGCCTTCTCTGTCACATACTTTCACACATGAGTCCCTGTCTTAGACCAAGGAAGACATCCAGAAGAGAAAAAAAAAAACAACAGAAATTGATCCCACCCTCTTGGGACCACAGCTCCTCCAAACAGAGAGAAAGATTCTCCACCATTCTCTTACCTCTCTTATTTCTCAGGCCTGTCTTGAAGGGCTTTTCCTGAATCTCTCTCTATACTGGTGCTTACTTCTGAGTTTCTGACTGCATAGACCAGGCCAGGGAATAGTAGGAGATTTGACAGATTTTATCTTCTTGGGCTTCAAAATTACTGTAGACAATGACTACAGCCATGAAATTAAAAAACGCTTGCTCCTTGGGAGAAAAGCTATGATAAACCTAGAAACAGTATTAAAAAGCAGAGAAATCACTTTGCCAACAAATGTCTACACAGTCAAAGCTATGGTTTTTCCAGCAGTCATGTATGGGTGTGAGAGCTGGACCATAAAGAAGGCTGAGCACCAGAGAACTGATGCTTTCAAACTGTGGTGTTGGAGAAGACTCTTGAGAGCCCTTGGACAGAAAGGGGATCAAACCAGTCAATCCTAAAGGAAATCAACACTGAATATTCATTGGAAGGATTGATGCTGAAGCTCCAATACTTTGGCCACCTGATCTGAAGAGGTTGACTAACTGGAAAAAAAACCCTGATGCTGGGAAAGAGTGAAGGCAAAAGGAGAAGATGGAGGCAGAGGATGAGATGATTTGATAGTATCACTGACTCAATGGACATGAATCTGAGCAAACTCCAAGAGCTAGTGAAGGACAGAGAAGTGTGGTGTGTGCAGTCTATGAAGTCACAAAAAGTTGGACGGGGCTTGGCGACTGAACAACAACATTGCCAAATCAGTAGCACTGATCAGTAGTACTGACCAGTATTCCTGGTCTTTTTCCTCAGTCTGTCTGCTACTATGTGTTTATCAAAGTCATCAAATAGCTGCACCAGGTGACTTGCCCAAGTTTTTAGTTGCAATCAGTGGGGGATACAGGGTGGATGGTGTTCACTCTGTCTCGTCCAGAACTGGAACTACCATAAGCACAATAGCTAACTTAACATTAGTTATTATATTTTCTAGTTCTGGAATTCTAGTTTGCATCATTTTAAAGTCTTTGCTACTTTTTATAGTTTCTAGTTCTCTGCTGAAATTTTCAGTCTTAACTTTTTATCTTTTAGAATATAGGATGTACAGTTTTTAGTTTTTTAGTTCATGTCTGATCATTCCAAAAGTTGGAATACATTGTGTGGCTGTTTTTGCTGGTTCTTTTTTATGTTGTTTTTTCGTTTGTTTGTTTGCTCTTTGTGTGTGTGTGTGTGTGTTCCAATAAAGCTTTATTTATGAACGTTGAAATTTGAAGTTCATATAATTTTCACATCACAAAATATACTTCTTTTGATATTTTCCCCAACTATTTAAAAGTGTAAAAAGTATTCTCAGCCCTTGGTTCATACAAAAACAGGCGGCAAGCCAGATCTGGCCCCCAAGCTATAGTTTGCCAACCTCTGTGCTTGACCTTGCAATGATTGACACAGTCCTGGCCTCATGGCACTTACTGTTGATGGGAGAGATGGATATTGAAGAAATAATTTGAATAGTTTTTATGTAATTGCTAATTGCATAGGAAGGAAAATAAAGGGTTAATTAGGAATTATAACAGGGAAATATCAATCAAATTGGGGAATGAGGAAATGAAATGAGAACAGAGACCTAAAGATGAGTAATATCTAGCCAGGAAAGAGTGGCTAAAAAAGGAAATCTTCCAGGAAGAGAAGACTTATAAGGTCAGACTGATAAACTGAATGGTGGGTTTTACCCTTCACAGTCCTATTAGGTAAGCCAAATGCTCCAGGAAGTTTTCAGAGAGAATGTGGTACCTGGTGTGCTGGGGACAGTGTGAGGGAACCACCTCATCTCCAAACGTGACACAGGAGGAGTTCCTTGTACCTTCCTTACTGTCATTCTGTGTTTTCACAGAGGTTCTGGCCTCTTCATGCTGCTCTTTTTCCTCCGCTGGGAGGCAGGTGAGAGGCAGTGACATTATGAAGCAGAACAGGGACTCCACAACTGAGAGTCAGGCACCCTGAGTTCTGGATTCAGTATTGCTATCCCTTGTCATGTGGTCCTGGGCACATTGCTTAACCTTACTTAAACCAAAAAATAAAGTACTTTTATACATCAAGAGTCCAGGCAGGTGACTCCAGGCCCCTTCAAAGCAGTTCATTCAAAAATAGAGTTCCATGAAAGGCCAATGGACCTGGTGACTGCTGGGTCCTCCCCAGGCCTGGCTCTCAGTGATTCTATGAGAAGAGTCTTTTCTCTAGACCTGTCCGTGTTGGATCCTGAGCTAGGAGGGAACCCAGGTCTGGCTGCTCCCAGGCAAATGGAATGTAGAAGTTCCATCCCAGCCCTCCCTAACAAGAATCAGGGGAAAATCAAGCCATTTTCTTCAGGAAAATGATAACTGTATCTTGTTGGCACACTATCAGGAAAAAAGCAAAAGTATATGATTCATATCGAGATTGTTTCAGATTTCTATCATTTCAGTGGCACCACAGGCAATTGGTAACATAAACTAGGTAGCAGGCCTTTAACGTCCCAGTAAATAAGCATCCTACTATGAGCAGCTCACACCCCAGAGAATGCTGAGCCAGGCTGAGTTTCTGCCCCCTCACACCTTCAAGTGTCACAGGAGGCAACTTCAAGGCCTCTGGCCAGCCCTGTCCAGCTTCCTTCTGTGTCACCTTAAGGCTGTTCCCATCAGAACATCTATCTGCCCCTCGGCTCTGGTGATCCGGTAAGCTTTATATCTGGGTTTTGTTTCGGCTGTGCCACTGAACTTGCAGGATCTTAGTTTCCTGACCAGGGATTAGTCCCCTGGAGCCATGGCAGTGAAAGCGCCAAGTCCTAACCATTGGACTGGCCAGGGAAGTCCCCATTTTCATGTTTTGTTTTTTTTTTCTCTTTGTGTGCCTGTCTATCATTTAGGTGCCGAATATTACATTTGAAACATTTTTCAGAAATGGTTTGAGGCTTAAGATGATGCTATCATCCTCCAGGTGATTTCTGTTTGTTTCTCCCAGGTGCTGCATGCACACCCAGGCACTGGGGGGCAAGGTATCTTGAATCACCTTAACCTAACTTCAGGGACCGAGATATTTCTTGGTCACCAGGTAACTCAGAGTTAAGCCTCAATCCCTGTGAGGGTAATTTGCTTCTGGTTCCCTTAATCCTATGGTACAAACCTTCAGGGTTCCCCGCCCAAAGACCAGAGGGTTTACCAGGGCTACCACTCTTGAGACCGTGGGCTCCAATTGTGGTCTCCCAAGTCCCTTGAGGCTGTCTGCAACACTGCTGAGTGTCTCATTCATCTCTTCTGGAGTGACAAACAACCCCAAGACAAAAGCTACACCAAGTGCTGGGGCTCACCATTATGGATTCCCATCTTATCCCAGATCCTGCAAAGCGATTCTTCACTTTGTTAGCTCTCCAGTGCCTTCAAGCAGACATTTTTATATTTTGCTCTACTAGTTGCCCTCAGTAGGAGAGTTGGTCTAAATTATCTAACCCAGCATTACTGGAAGCTAATATTCAGTAAGTGCTAGTTCTCTCCCCTTTCTGTCTCACGCCCAAGCCTGAAGGATGTTACAGTTAATGCTAAACAAACTAAAGCAGAACACAAGACACAGAAAAGAAAAAGTGTGGAGAGGCTTTAAATGCACCAAGGCATTAAGATTAGGACAAGCAGGTGTGAGTTCCTTGCCTAGCCTACCACCTTCCCTTTGTTTCAGGCTATGTGTCCTTCCCAGAATGTGTTCCTTCCTCTCTTTCACCCATTACTTTATTTTTATCTGAGGATATTATGGGCATTATTTTATATTAAAAAATTGTATTGGATATTTTTCTACTATGGTATTTCTAGTGATGAATCCTATACATGCTGCCAACCAGTCTGGCCCCTTTCCAGATGCCTTCCCTTGTGACTACATACCGCCCCACGCTTCGTCCCTAGAAACCTACAGTAGTAACACTCACCACAAACTCTTTGAGCTTATGGTTTGGAGCAAGTCTAATCCCCTTGAGTTATTAGATAATTCCTTAAGCAATGATCATGTCTCTCCCCAATCCCTCCTTCCTTCAACAGTTCTCAGAAAATACGTATATTCATGTAGGCTCTGAAAACCAAAGCGCCCTGATGGTGGGAGCGGAGTTTCCACATACTGAGATGATCATCCTCAGGATGTGCGGGGCGTAAGGTACTGTGAGGTCTTGAGGCGTTCAGCAGAGCCTCCTCATGTCAATACCATCCCCTCAGAGGATGGTATTGACTATATCCCCACACTCCTATACCTCAGCTCCAGAGTTCTGAGCCAGGCTCAGAAAAGATCTCAGGTTAGGGCACTTTTAAAAGGGAAACTAATATCCCACAAGCTGTGAAGGGTCACCAAAAAAATTTTTTTTAATTAAAAAAGAAGGCTTGAATGACAGAAAGAAATACCATGCTCCCAGATGAGAAAGCTAAATATTAAGATATTGATTTTTCCAAATTCATTTTTATATTTAATGCAATCTCAATCAGAATACCAATGGTAGAGAGACAGAAAGCAAATTAGTGGTTGCCTGGACTTCAGGGTGGGAACAAGGATTAACTGCAAAAAGGAACAAGAATCTTTTTAGGGTGATGAAATGTTTTAAAACTGGATTATGTGAGTGTCTGCACAACTCTGAATTGTGTGCACTGACCTGTACACTTTATTGTTTCTGTTCTGTGTTTTGGTCTTTTGGCCGAGAGGAATGTGGGATCTTAACTCCCTGACCAGGAAATGAACCTGTACCCTCTGCACTGGAAGGGGAGGTCCAAACCACTGGACCATCAGGGGCGGCCCTGACCTGTACACTTTAAATAGATGACTGTTATTGGCATAAAATCATACCTCAGTCAAGCTCTTTAAAAATATACGCCTAGCAAATTTTACTAAAAGACCATTCAAAATTCAAATCTGACTAGTCTTCCATAAAAGGATTTAATATATTTTTGATCTTGTTAAAAATAATTCATCACTGTTTTGAAAATGTGTGGGTTTTTTTTTTAATGGTGAATATAAAGATACAAGGTAAAAAAAAAACAATGATATCTGGGAGTTTGGAAAAATTCAAACAATGATTCTAAGTTTTCCTAGAGAAATAAATAAGAGAGAATAACTTCAAAAATGTTTAAAAGAAGTATAAGAGGGTTGCTCTGTCAGAAATTAAAGCTACAATAATTAAATGAGATCATTCTGTTGTAAGAATCAACAAATAGATTAATGGATTATGATAGATGTATATATGGGAACTAAAATAGACTTTAGTGGGTATAAGGGTAGTTTATAAAGAAAGAATCACAAACTAATAGGAAAAGGTTGACTATTTAAGATAGATATGAGGGGAAATTACTTACTGTTGAGCTAGAAACTGATATTATGCTATATACCTGAATCAATTCCAGACTGATTTAAAAGTCAAATAAAGGAATTCAAACAATAAAAATTATAAAAATATAGATATATGCTTAACTAACCTTGGAATAAGGAAGAAAATCATAAACACTATTGAAGAAATGGTTAAAATATGTATATTGTGGCATCTTACATAACCACAAAAAGTGAACTTTTCCAGATAACTTTAAGGAACCATTAGAAAATGCTCATAAAATAATGAGAAGTAAAAGAAGCAGAATATAAAACTAATCAAAATAATGTAAATTAAATTAAAAAATAATAAAACACATATGCAAAAAGACTGGTAGATACAGCAAGATATCTGGATGGCAGACTTATAGATGAGTTTTTACTTTTTCCTTTTAGAATTTCCCCCACATATTTTACTATGGCCATGTTTTCCTTTCATTATCAAAAACTAAAGTGATTTGGTAGAATGAGAATATGAGAAACCAATCAAATTCAGCTACTAAAAAGCAACATCTTCAGAATACATATGGCCATTATATGCATTTTTCACATGTATGATGATACATTCCACAATTTTTTAAAGTATTAAAATAAAATAAAAGCCACACAAGCTCTTTGCGGCCACAGCAGAACCTCTGCAGACAGTCTCTCCTGCCCTGTGCTGCCCTAGCCCATTCATCCCACCTCGGAGAAGGCCTTGCCAGGAGGATGCAGCCGTCTGGCTGTGGTACTCCCCACCGCTGTGGGTGGAGAAGCCAGACTCACTCACAGACTTGGCCACCAGCCTGATCTCGTCCCAAATGTGCTCCCTAGGGGCCCATGAGGGCCATCCCTACAGTATGCCCTGCAGTCCAGCCTCTGGGCTGTCAGGCACATGGAGTGGCCCCATCTGGCCACTAGGAGCTCACCACTCCAGCTACTGAGATCTCATGAGACCAGGCATGAGGGTCTGAGAGTCATGAACAGATTCCAGAGTCTGGTTTGAGGTTCACTCCACTCCAAAGACCTCTGAACTACTGTCCCCACAGACTAATCTCAGCAGCCACTGAAATAAAAACATCTCCCCTCATCACCCTAGAAACTGGCGCTCCCTCCTACCTCTTTGAAAGTCCTTTCAATGGGAGAGGCAGCTCCTCCCAGTTCTCCTTACCTTCCCCACTGCACCCTTGGAGGTCCTGCAGCAGCGTGTACCTCATGTCTGTCCCTTCACCCTTCCATCTTCTGCCTCGACCCCTGTGAAATGCTGCTTTCAGCTGCTCCCCATTTCCCCAGACCCATGCTCCTGGATTCCTGTGACCCAAGAAACAATTTCATCTTAGCTCCCCCAAAATGCTGTCTCTACTTAGGGTTGCCAGATTTAGCAAAGAGAAATATAGGACGCCCAGTTACATTTAATTTCAGACAACCAACCAACAATTTCTTAGTGTAAGTGTACTCCATCTATTTTACACAACCCACCTCCAATCTTTTTTTTCACGTTGATATGTTGTGTTTTCATTTTTATTCAGTTTAGGAAATTCTCTTTCTTCTTTTTTTGGCCACATGGCATGTGGGATCTTAGTTCCCTAACCAACCTGACTGGGGACCAAACCTGCACCCCTGCAGTGGAAGTCTTAGCCACTAGACCACAGTGGAAGTCTTAGCCACTAGGTGAGGGAGAAAGTCCCTCATCTCCAGTCTTGAAACACTTTTGCTTTCTGCCACTCATAAGAAATACTGTCTTCTTTCTGCCCCTCTATAAAACACTCCTTTCTCTCTACAAACTCCTGGGAAAGAGTGCCTGCCCTCTGCCCTCTGAAACATGAAACACTGACCAAACGGGACAAACAGTTTCTTTTCTGTTAATCCCCTCAGTCTTGCTCCTCCCCTCCCTCTTCACCCTCCCCTCCCTTATCAAACTCCTTAACCTGTCACCCACCAGCCTCTTTCTTCGTAGAGTGTATGTCCCTTCCCCATCTCCACACAAGACCTCTTTCCTCAATTGGCTACCAGATCCCCAGGAAAACACCAGCACTCCTGTTCTCAGGTAAAACAGTTTGCCTCTACCTCCCACCACTGGAACGTCTTAAACCTATTGCCATTTGTCTTGTTCTTAATATGCACCAAGCCCTGTGCCAAGCACTCTGATTCTCACAACAGCCCCATGAAGTAGGCGTTATTTTTATTACAGTTTTATGACTTGCTGAAGATCACAAAACGTTGATGATAGTCAGATTTGCACACAGGTAACACCTGACTCCAAAATCTCAGATAAAAACCCAGATTAAGCCAGAATTTTCTGGACGTTGGATATGTTTTAAGTCTTCTAATAAGCATCCAGGTAAAGACCCACTGCCCACCACAGACCACTCCTCGGTCTCCCCCTTCTTTTCCTCCCCAAAGGACATCTTCCTCCTCCACCTCGTTCTGGACATCGTCGCTTGGCAGTGAACATCCCTGCTATCAGAGGAGATGGTCACAGTCAGGCTGTGCTGCCCACATGCCTGGTAGCTGGGGACCGCCTGGGGCAGGGGCCAGGCCTGTGGTCCCTGTTCCTGGCTAGCACCCCACCCCACCCCCTTCTATAAATATCCCACTGCTCACTGGCTGCCAAGCTGTTACAGCAACAGTTTCCATGAGGTCAGTGCCCCAAGCGGCCTCCAGGTCCCAACACCCACACGTACCTTGCCTGGAGCGCTGGGGCCTGCTCGTCCCTGCAGGGGGCTGTCCCGGGTGCTGTGTCTCCGACGCGCAGGGGGTGTGGGCACTTGGGCAGAAGTCTGGGATGGAGTCTTCCTCGAGCTCTGAGCCCCAGGTTCTGAATCTTGACTCGGGGAGGAATCAGGCTTGCTGCTGGCAGTGGGCTCTCCTTTGAGCTTCGGAGGGGCAAACCTCTTCCTGTTGAGGGGCCTGGTTGGCTGGGGAGCTGAAGGCACAGGCTGGCCGGGGGCAGCAGGCCCCCTCTCACCTCCAGCTTCGCTGGATTCCCGACGTGAGGGCCTCTCTCCAGGTGTCCTGCCCCGAGGGGTCTGGGCCTCTGCTTCCATCTGGGGCTGGTCCGCTCGGGTGCTCTCCAGGTACATGTCCTTCAAGGAGAAATACACTTCCGGCTCTGGGCCTGGGACAGGGGCCGGGGCCTGGGTCTTCTGGGCCTGGTCTGGAGTACCTGCACCAGTGGCTGGCTTCCTGGTGCCATCTGCTCCAGGGGATCCAGGCCCCCGGGCAGCCCTGCCTCTGGGCCGGGTCTGAACCTGCTCCACGTCCAAGGGCCCCTGTGTCCCACGGGAGTCAGGCTTGTCTGAACTGGGGAAACGGTTTTCTGAGGCACGATGGCTTTGAGCTGCCTTCTCCACCTCTGGTTTCCGCACTCCTTGCTTAGGTTCCACGTCTTTCTTCTTCTTCTTGGCCCCAGACTCCTTTTTGGGAGCTCTCTGAGGCCCCAGCTCCATGGCCTCACAGATGTAGGTCAACAGGCCACGCTCTCCATCCTCCCCGTTCTCAGGGGCAGCCTCCCCATTGGTGGTCACCTCTCCAGAAGCAAGACTGTTGATTAGGCCCAAACCTGGGTGCTGACCAGGCTCGGTCTCTCCCTCCTGCCAAGCCACAAGGGGTCCATCCTCGACTTCCCGGGCAGGGGCCAAGGGGACAGGCACCTCAGCCCCGCTCAGCCGCCGCTTTCGCTGGAAGCGGTCAGGGCTGAGTTTGCGCAGGGCATCAGCCTCGCCCACAGCCTCTTTCCCGTGCTTCCAGCTCTGCTCGATTTCCCGCATCTTTGCTGCAGCCTTGCGCTTCAGCTTGGCAAACCAGCGCTGGTGGATCTTGTATTCAGTCATGGTGCCCACCTCTAAGACCCCTGAGCAGGACACAATGCCCTTGGCATTCCGGGCAGAGGCCTGATAGATGGCAGCATCTTCCTCTCGACACCTAGAGGCAGGAGCATGAAGTGGAAGGTGAAAGCCCCTCATCCCCACAGCCAGAGTCCTGCCCCTGCCAGCCCTGCCTCAAGTGCACCCCACCCCCCACTCCTCACCACAGCTGAGGATACTGAGGCTGGCAAGATGGTAGGAGCTGCCTGAGGCCACGCTGTTCTAGGAGGGATTAGACCTGGGGCCCAGGAGGCTCCCTTCATGAGCAGGTGACCCACACAGCCCGTGTCGGGTAAGGATGACTTGGGAGCTTTTTTTGGCAGCTGACCTCATGGAAAATGTTTCTATGGGTCAGGACCTCCTCTGGCTGTGCTCAGCTCTCTGGCTGTCAGAAATGCTCCCATCCTGGCCTTAGGAGATCCCAGACACTGGCAGCCAGACACGCTTCACCAGGTGGTTCAACTCTGCAGCAGAACCCTGCCCCCACCCCGGACTTGGGTCACAGGACCTGCAGGAGGGCAACAGAGCAGAACGGGCCCCGCCTCCTCACCTGTAGAGCTGCAGGGTGTGACGGTTGCCCTGATGCATGATCTCGTATTTGGGCAAGCCACAGTAGCGGTCCAGCTCTGTGTCATCCTTGTACCAGGTCACCTCTGGCTCTGGGTACCCTAAGAAGGAAGCAGCAGATTGGGTTGCAGAGAAACCAGTTCCAAAATAGTGGGCAGAGACAAGAGGATCCTGTGGCTTCTCCAGACCACCTGAAGAGACTGGACTGGTCCACGTGCCCCGGGTTGGCAGGAGGAAGAGGGCTACCCTATGGCTCAGCTTATATTTAGAAGCTAGGCCCTATCAAGGCCAAAAACTGTTTCCCTTCAGCAACTGGAAGGCAAACATAGAGGAGAAATTTCCTGGCTGCTGATTAGAAGGGAAGCAAGGAGTTTCCAGAAAGCTTTAGCTGGTAGTAATAAGCTTCCTCTCTTCAGTGGCCTGTTGTACATCCTCATCTGTAATAACAGCTCTACTCTCAGAGGTCTCTCCCCAACACCCAACATCAGCACCAATGCCAAGCACCCTTCTTTCATTCCAGGTTCCTGAGCTATTAGTATTATTTGATGACACAGCTAAAACATCCATCCATCCATCCACCCACCCATCCATTTGTCATCCATCTATCCACCCATCCACACCTACCTTCTCACCCATTCACTGCTGTGAAACTGACTGAGGTATTTTTCCAGCCCATCCTTTCTCAACTTTCAGCCCTACTCACAAAGAGAGCTTCTAGCTGTGAGGGCCACGTGTCCCTGCCTCCCTGGCCACCTAGCTGATTGGTCCAGTAATGGACACATAACCACTTAATCTAATTCAATCCTTTGACCTAGTATTTGGGAATTGGAACATAGAGACAGTCTATCCTTTGGTCTGGAAATAACTTGGAAGAGATGCAACCATATTCTGCCACATGGACTGAGAAGCAGACAAAGCTACAGTGAGATAGAAATGAAGTTGATGTTCAGGATAGAATGAAAAAAAGGAGACAGAGAGGGTAGTCCTGATATCCTTCCAAATACTGGTTCCATTCTTTGCCTGGCCACAGCCACACTCTTGTGAATTCCATAAGAAGTCCATCTAAGCCTTACCAAGGAGTTCTGTTTCATTTCTTAAGCTGACTTCAATTAATTTGCAACAGTTACTAGAAATTAGAGACTCCTAACATTGTTGCTGTTCAGTCACTAAGTTATGTCCAACTGTTTGCAATCCCATAGATTGCAGGACACCAGGCTTTCCAGTCCTTCATTATCTCCCGGAGCTTGCTCAAACCCATGTCCATTGAGTCGGTAATGGCATCCAACCATCTCGTCCTCTGTCATCCCCTTCTCCTCCTGCCCTTAATCTTTTCCAGCATCAGGGTCTTTGTCCCTTAAATATATGTATATATTAGGTGTGTGCTGACTGCCAAGCAAGGGTTATGAAGATACAGAAGCTTGACAGTTCTGCTCTCAGGGAACCTACTGTACAATAGAAAAGACGGGTCTCCACACAAAGCAGGGATGCAACTGCAACTGGCAGCCATGTGCTCTGCCTTCCCTGCTGCCTCGATAACCTGCCCAAGTGCCTGTCTAAGACACCCTCACTGGATCCCATCTCTTCCTGCCTCATCGAGGACATCTCTCCAGCTTGTTCTTCCTTTCCTGCATTTTCAGGCTTTTCCTCTCTTAGATCATTCCCATCAGCATACAAGCCTCTGTACTGTCTTCCTTCTTTTCTTTGACCTCACATCCTTCCCTGGCTCCTGCCCCCATTTCTCTCTTTTCTCCTTTACAGAGAAATTATTTGAAAGAGCTTTCTGTACTCATTGTCTTTACCCTGTTTCCTCCGATCAGGCTTTTGAACCTACCGCTGTACAGGAATTGCTCCTATCAAGGTCACCCGTGACTCACATATCACCAAATCTCTCAGCATTGACCTTCCCTTCCTGAAACCTTTTCTTTGCTTGCTCCTGGATGCCCCTCCTTCTGAGTGCCTGTGCTACTCTACTTGCCACTTTTTCTAATCTCTTCATCTGCCCTCTCCCCACCACCTAGACCTAGAAGTGTTAGATGGGCCAGGGCTCAGGCCTCAGAACCATTTTCCATTCTCTCTATATATAACCTAGGGGATCTAATCCTGTCCTGCAGCCTTTAAATAGCTATATCTTCCTAACTCCCAAATTTGTATCTCTAGCCCAGACCTCCCCTGAACTCCTGGTTCTTATTTCTGACTGCGAACCTGACATCTCCACTTGGAGGTCTCATGGGTATCAGACTTACCCAAGCCAAGCTCCTTATTCCCCTCACCAAGCCAAGTCCCACTTACGTCAGTAAATGGCAACTTTATCCTTCTAATTTGGCTCAAGCCAAAAACCTGGAGGTAATACTTTATTCTTTTATTTTCCTCACATCCACTCCATCAGATGATTCCACAGGCCCTCCCTCCAGAATATATTCAAAATCTGATCACTTCCTGCCACTCCTTGCCACCAAACTGCTCCATCAGCATCATCTCACACCTCAATTTCTCAAAAACCTCCTTGCTTATCTCACTAGTTCCAGCCTGGCCTTTCTTCAGCCCATTCTCAGCACAGCAGCCAGAGGAAGTAAATAAGGTCAGGTAATAGCACTTCTCTGCTCAAAACACTCCACTAGCTCCCATCTCATGAAAGCCCTCATGATCTAGGCCATATCAGCCCACTGGCCTCACCTCCTCCCACTCTCTACCTTGCTTGCAGTACCCCAGTCATTTGCCCCTGCTGGCTGGCCCCAAGCATCACATGAGCATCACATCTTGATTCCTCTGGCCTCTGTCCGCACTTGATCTCCATGGAGAGACCTTCCCTACCACCTGTATGCAATAACCACTCGCTCGTTCTGGTGATTCTTATCTCTCTTACTGTTTCTTTTTCTTTATATTCTTCATAGAATAGTGGCCACGGGACTGGAAAAGGCCAGTTTTCATTCCAATCCCAAAGAAAGGCAATGCCAAAGAATGTTCAGACTACCGCACAATTGCACTCATTTCACATGCTAGTAAGGTAATGCTCAAAATACTTCAAACTAGACTTCAGCAGCATGGGAACCAAGAACTTCCAGATGTTCAAGCTGGATTTAGAAAAGGCAGAGGAACCAGAGATCAAATTGCCAACATCCACTGAATCATAGAAAAAGCAAGGGAATTCCAAAAAACCCTATGTCTGCTTCACTGACTACACTAAAGCCTGCTGTGTAGATCACAACAGTGGAAAATTCTTAAAGAGATGGGAATACCAGACCACCTTATTTGTCTCCTGAGAAATCTGTATGCAGGACATGAAGCAACAGTTAGAACCAGACATGGAACAATGGACTGGTTCAAAGTTGGAAAAGAAGGATGTCAAGGCTATATATTGCCACTCTGCTTATTTAACTTACATGCAGAGTGTGTCATGTGAAATGCTGGGCTGAATGAATCACAAGCTGGAATTGCAGGGAGAAATATGAACAACCTCAGATATGCAGATGACACCACTCTAATGACAGAAAGCAAAGAGGAACTAAAGAGCCTCTTGATGAGGGAGAAAGAGGAGACTGAAAAAGTTGGCTTAAAACTCAACATTCAAAAAACTAAGATCATGGCATCCGGTCCCATCACTTCATGGCAAATAGATGGAGGAAAGGTGGAAACAGTGACAGATTTTATTTTCTTGGGCTCCAAAATCACTGCAGATGGTGACTGCAGCCACAAAATTGAAGATGCTTGCTCCTTGGAAGAAAAGCTACGACAAACATAAACAGCAGATTAAAAAGCAGAGACATCACTTTGCCAACAAAGGTCCGTATAGTCAATGCTATGGTTTTTCCAGTAGTCATTTATGGTGTGAGAGCTGAACTATAAAGAAGGCTGAGCACCAAAGAACTGATGCTTTTGAATTGTGGTGCTGGAGAAGACTCTTAAGAGTCTGAGCAAACTCTGGGAGATAGTGAAGAACAGGGAAGCCTGGCATGCTGCTGTCCATAGGGTCACAGAGAGTCAGCAACTGAACAATGCATTGCTACCTGACTGATTATACCCTGATGAGTTTCTACCCATCTACTCCAACTCCCTGGGGAAAGAACAGCTCCATGACTTGTCTGTGTTATTCACTGCTATGTCCCCAGTTCCTAGAATAGTGCCTGGTATGGGGTCAACACTCATTAAGTATTTATAGGTGAATGAATGAAGCAATGCACTAAGGGCTCAGGGTACAGAGAAGGGAACAGGCACCTGCGGCTGAGGATTCAGGGAAGGCTTTATGGCATGAGAGGCATTTGAAATGGCTGTGAGGGGGGTGAAACTTCAGAAAATGTGGGTTCAGTGTCTTCACTTCCCTTCCACAGCACAAATCCCGATACTGGAACCATTCCCTTCTGTCTCCTCTCCTCTACTTATACCCCATGTGCGTCATCATCTCTCCTTCACTTCTGTATTTCTACCACCTAAGACAGTGCCTGGCACATAGTAGCTACTTAATAAAAATCTGCTGGATGAGTGAGTAAGGGGAAAAGTGAGTGAACAAACAAGAGGTGGGTGGGGAGGGCATGCTGACGAAGAACCACGACACCAGGGTGTGGGGTGGAAAGCAGAGGGCACACTGGGGAACCGTGACAAGAACAGGGAGCAAAGGAGGCGAGGCTGTGGCTGCGTCAGCCAGAACAGACTCCGGGCAGCCCTGACTGTAAGGTGAGCCCCATGTTTCCACTGTGAGCTAAAGGCCCTGGTTACATCACCGTGCGTGTCCTCACCATCTCGAGCAGTGAGCTCATCCCTCCAAGAGCCCAGCTCAGAGCCTCCTTGCCCCATGATCTGCCCAGTTGGGCCTCAGCCTCCAGGGCATCTGAGTCCAGTCAGGCTGCAGCGAGAGGGCAGGGACAGGGCAAGAAGGGGATGCTGAGTGGGCCCCACAGCCACAAAGCTGGGGGGCTCCAGCCCCTATGCCACCTTTTGGTGTCTCTTCACTAGGTGGGGGCCAACCTGAAAGCTTGGGCTCTCTGGCAACAATGGGTTCTGGTAACAACTTAAGTTGAGCAGAAAACATTTCTTTGTCCCCTGGGTAATATGAACTGTATTTTGAAACACACAAAAGCAAGGGAGGTCCATTACTCCCAGCTGCACACACACATGTGCCCATGTGTATGCCCACAGGCCGGCATACACACACACACACACACACACACAGGCCTGGCCAGGAAACCCCACAGTGGTACAGACCTGTGGCCTTCCCTCTTCCCCTTCCTACCCTGACACCTCTGCTCCACAGCCAGCATGCCTCAGTCTAGAAGAAATCTAGCTTGGAGACTTACAGCTTCATCCTAACCACTCCCAGTTTGGAAAAGCTCAGATTCAGGAGAATAATACTGATGAATGTATATATTTAGAGTTTTCAAAGAGCTTTCAAAGATAGAATTTTATTTGGTCCTCATAATAACCCTGTGAAGACAACAGTGAACATTTATTGAAGACTTACTATAAGCCAGATACTGAGCTGGACATTTTTCCTGTATTACCTCATCTGCTCCTCTCATGAGTCCTATGATAAAGGTGCTGTTATACATCCTCGACTTAAAGGAGAGGAAACTAAGGCTTCTGTCCAAAGGTGTCCAGCTGGTACATGGAAGAACCAAAATCCAAATCCCCCTCTTCTACAAAATAGGCAAGACGGGTCTCTGAATCTGTCTTACACAAAAGGAACATGAGACTCAGAGAAATCAAGTAACTTACACAGGGTCACATGGCTGGCACATGAGAAAGTCCCTGGCTTCCTTTCCCTTATTCCTCTGTTCTTCTCACTAGGAATTCTGGAGATAATATGTAAGTTTCTGCCCCCAGCAGTCATCATCTTAGACTTATTTCTCTAAAAAGAATATCTTCAGGAACTTGATTCTGTCTAAGTCTAAAGGCTAACTCCCTCTGTCCAGCTGGCCGCACACACGCACAAGCTAACAGAGAACTGACAACAGAGGTAAGGAGAGTAGGGGAAGGGGATCATCAAGCTAGACAGAGGTGGGCACCTCGAGAAGGACAGTAGCCCTGGCTAGGGGGTCCCTGAGGGAGACAGGAGCCAGAAGGCTCCGCCAAGGCCCACTATCCCCCATATGCCCACTCTGAGAGGGAAGAACTCCAGGGTCATATGCCACTTCTTAAAGTCCCAAAGGACTTTCTGCAGAGTCAGCCAGCAAGGGTTCTGCCACAGACTATTCTTCCTCACCTGAACCAGGGTTTCACCCACCATGAAAGCATCACCTCCTCCTGGCAGGGCCCTGCTTAGCCTGACTCATCACAAACTTATCTAGGGAATGCTACCAGCAGGGTGGAAGGAAGAGAGTCAAATGTGGTCACTCTATCTCCATGGAAGAAGCCAGGATCACCACGCCAGTCTCATGTGAAGGCCAGTCAGGTTTACAGCCACCCACCATTCTCCACTCCAGATGGGGGTGGGGCAGGGTGGAGGGGAGACCCACTTTCTAGCTCTTGTCTTCTTTGTTCTCTGATCTTTCTATATAGCCCTTTCCCTTTCCCTGGCCCCTTTCTTACAGTCTACCTTTTCTCCCTGTTAATATAATTGGGAAAGGCTTATTTATAGTGCACTATGGTAATCACAGAGTCTTTGTTGCTAATCTGCTACATGAAATTCAGGCAACCTAAGATCTCTGACACAGGTGGGGGTGAGGAGTGGGAAGGAGGAACTAGGTACAACAGTGGACTAAGGTATGGATGGTAGAGACAGCGAGTGCCTGGGAACCTCACAGCCTTACTTGGTACAGCTGTAAATCCCATCATGCCAGGTGCTCCTGAGCAGAAGCCCACTGCCCTGGTGGGTCATCATGAGACAAGGGGATTATGGCAACTGAGGGGAGAAAAGCTTGTTCCTTTGAGTTGGGCTTGAGGCATGGAAAAGCTTACTTCCATGATGACACTGGGGATATTCAGTAAAATACCCTAAGACTCTGTAAGTGAGACGCGGGTCAGCTTCAGCACGTTGCCCTCAGAGTCCGTGGCTACAAAGGACAGAATGGAAGCAGGAGAGGAGGGAGGCTCCTGCAGCAGCTGCTGTTGTCAAGGCGCTGAGGCTGCAGCTGCAGTGAACAGGCAATGTGGAAGGTGCCGTCAGCAGAGTCAGGGTCACCGCGGTCATACTCGCAAACATGTATTGAGCTCCTTCTTCGTGCCTGCTGCATGAGGTGTCAGGGGTATGCTCTGTCTCACGGTCTTATGGGGAGAGAGAAGTAGGAACCAAGAAGCTGCACTGTGAAAGGAACAGCAAGAGCTCTCTGTGGAAATGCTGGAGATGACCTCCTAGAGGATAAGTTGGTTGAGCTGGGCCTTGAAAGATGAGAAGAAATTTGCCAGGCTTCTAGGTAAAAAGCAGCATCAGCATACCATCTACTTTCACTCTCTCACCCAAACCCACTAAACCACATTAATGAGTTTTTTATTAAAAATATATGTGTGTATGTGTGTTAGTTGCTCAGCCATGTCTGACTCTTTGCAACCCCATGGATTGTAGCCCTGACAGGTTCCTCTGTCCATGGAATTCTCCAGGCAAAAATCCTTGGTGGGTTGTCATTCCCTTCTCCAGGGGATCCTCCCAACCCAGGGACTTGAACCCATGTCTCCTGCATTGAAGGCAGACTCTTTACCATTTGAGCCACCAGGAAAGCATATATATATATATATATATATGCATATATATATATATATGCATATATACACACACACACACACATATACATATACATATATACATATATATATAATCTCCACCAAAATAAATTGGATAATAGAAATGAAAACAACAGGAACAACAATATTTTGAAAGCTGGAAAGCAGATGGACAAGTAGAAACTGACTTAACAGACTCAAGGCAGCTTAACCCTAAGATGAGAAACTGAGAACTATCCTTTGAATACCAGAAAATCCCCAAAGGGCACAGGAACTGGCCACCAGATACCTCTGGGACTGGGTATAAAGGGAAATAAGGAGAAGTTAAAAAGGGTGTGGAAAACAATTAGGTCTCTGGATCTCCTCACCCACTCCATACCACTGGGTAACCAACTGCTCCTTCCCCAATATGTCCAAAGATAAGGTTTAGTATCTGGGAAAGTAAAACTTTGCCCTGAGAGTAAGCCAGCACTGTTGAGGGCATGAATTTTCTATGGAAAGACGTATCTATGAAATAAATACTCTATCCTGGAAGCCCAGCCAACCCTCTAATCTGCAGAGCTTCCAGAAAACTCAGCAAGACACAAGAAGAGTACTCATTATGGAATCTAGCTAGTCCAAGAGAAAGTAACTAAAGAAACTCATTTTGTCAGTTCCCAACTCTAGTGGTGGCCAGGTCACCCTAGAGTGAAGGCCCAAGGTTTCAGGCTTCTCCTACTTGCTCAGAACTTCCAATCAGCTTTTTAGTCTCCTATTTGTAATCATTATCTGACAACCAAAGATTTCTAGATATCTGAGGAAACCCTATAAATAGGAGATGAAGAACCAAAACAATTAAATAGAAAGAAAGCAAACTGGAAGAAACAAACTACATAGGAAACTTTTAGAAAACTACCATTACTAGTCTCAGAGAGTTTAGAGAAAATATTACATTCGTGAGAAGAACAGGATGCTTTAGAAAACAATTTTTAAAAAACTCTTAGAAATTAAGAACCCAACAAAAGAGTTGAAAGATAATACTGAGGAAATCTCTCAGGAGGAACAAAAAGACAAATAGGTGAAAGCGATGAAAGGGTAAGAAAATGAGTCTGGGGAGGAGATATGCACAGGTGTTCCAGAAAGAAAGGACAGAGAAAGCAGGAGGAAGAAATCAAGATCAAAATAATCTCAAATTTCTCAGAACTAAAGGCTGTCAAGTTTCCATACTGAAAGCATCCAAGCATGCCCCTGGATGAAGACACTCGTATCAAGATACACCATTATGAAATATCAAAACACTCTTAAAAGATTCCAGAGAGGAAAACCAGCCTCCTATATGGAATCAGGAATCAAATTGCCCTCTTGCTCTAAACAGTAGTAACACTGGAAGCAAGAAAGCAACCTACAGCAAAGTTTTCAAAATTCTGAAGGAAAATTATTTTCAACTTAGAATTCTATACCTAGCCAAACTTTCCATCAAGAGTAAAGCAAATAAATAAAATAAAGACATTTTCAGACATAAATTGTCTAACATTTATTTACCTAATATTTGTCTAACATTTATATACTCCTCCTAGGAAGCTACCAAAATAAGAATGTAAGTCAAGAAAGAGACAAATGTAGAATACAGATAAACAGGAAGTCCATTACAGGAGAGGTAAAGGGAGCCTGCAGGATGATGATGAGGGGAGATTCTACGATGACATCTGTGTACCAGACACACAGAGCAACCAAGTCACACTGGAACAGGATGACCCAAAGGAGAGAGAGGGCTGAGAGCTTGTCATCATAATGCC
Source organism: Bubalus bubalis (assembly GCF_019923935.1). Lineage (NCBI taxonomy): Eukaryota > Metazoa > Chordata > Mammalia > Artiodactyla > Bovidae > Bubalus > Bubalus bubalis. The sequence continues at coordinate 47,604,495 of NC_059176.1, forward strand.
TCCCACTGTTGTACCATCTTTGGGACCTGAAGAAGCCACTAGATGTAGCTCAATAAAGCCAGAGAGTAAACCAAGAAAAAGGAAGACATGAGATATGACATATAAAACATGACATATACACCCAGTATAACAGCTGTGTATTAGGCCTAAAGGCCACCAGTTCAAATAGAATAGGGATGTCTCTAAGGAAAGAAGCTGACAGAGGACTGATGGTATCAATCTTGTGGAAAGTTGCTTTAAAAGGCTTTTAGAAAGTATAAGAAAAATTAGTCATAGACACCAAATAGCTAATTAAAAGAAAAATTAAGAAAGGATTAACCTTATGAAAAACAGAAGAAAGAAATATAATCATAGTATGCTACAATGTTCAGTTATGACTAATATTGCAGAGGCATAATAAAGTAAACAGTAAATATTGATTAAACAAAATTATGATATAACTATTTTTAGAAGGTAAGTGAGATGAAGCAGAGAAAATAACTGTAAAAAGAGCTAATTTCCTCTCTACTATAACAGGAATACTGGGTAGCATCTAAACTGGAAGACTCAAAAGTTAGCAGTTCACATACTACACCAGCATTACAGAAATGTGTACACACCATAAGAAAGTGCTAAAGGCTGAACACAGTTGCTTCTGGGTAAGGCAAATTGATGAGAGGGGTGAATGGCTGTATTTTGACAACTGCATTTTTAGTTCAATTTGAAATTTTAAACTATTTGTAATATATTAATTTGATGAAATAAAAATTAAGTTTCATTAAAAAGGATTAAGGACGTTCTATATGGAGAAAATAACAGATGCAACAGCATGGTGTCGTGAAAGAGCTGAGTTTTCCTAGAAAATGGCTACTGCCAGAGTAATGCAGCAGATGCAGGCATAAGCAAGCAGCATCACATGCTGCAGAGGGCAACAGCAGCATCTCCTCTTTGCCAACTTCGTGGGCTTTGGCAAGTCACCTAACCTATTCTAGTATCCTTCTCTGTAAAATCTGACTAATAATAGCACCGACTTCACTGGGTTTTGTAAGAATTCAACAACAATGGAACCAGATAAATTTTGCAAAATGTGTTGTGTTGTACAAAGGTGAGGGATGCAAGCGCACCTCTGTGTCCCTGGGAAGTGTTCTCAGTTGGGAACTCAGAAGGTTCTGGGCAAGGTGAAAACTGCCCAGGGAACCCAATCCTAGAGAAGCTGTTCAGCTGGCTGGGGCAGACATGCTCCCTAGAATCAGGGCATGTCACTGCTGGCATGTCATCAAGGGCATCAATGCTCTTGATTTACTGGAAAAAAAAAGGGGGGAGGCGCTCTCGGAGAGAACCTTGACCTGATGGCTACAGAGCTGGGAGAGGTAGGGCCTGTGGGTGAGTCCTACAGCCCTGGTGGCGTTAGTGCCATGGGAGCCAGTGCTGGGAGGTGTGGGGGAGGGGCAGTGCCCAGAGCCAGCTTCCCAGCCCTCGCCCCTTTACCCTCCCCTTCCAAGGAGTATCTCTCTCTTCCTATTCTGCCAACCTGTTGCTTCAAATTCCACCATGGAATTTGGTGAAATGAACATAATGATAGCTAATTGCTAACACTTATATGGTACTTACTGTATGCCAGGTATTATTCCAAATGCTTTGCATTCTTACCATTACAGTCTCCACTTTGCAGATGAAGTACTCAATATCATATAACTGGAAAGGGGACAAGCCAGCATCCTAAGCCAGGCAGCCTGACTCCAGCCAAGGTCTGCATTCAGAATCACTATATATTACTATCAGGCTTGAGACTCTGAAGTCTCAAACTACTCAGCTGTAAAATGGGAATATTTGAGAAGATGGCCTTGAAAACCTCTTTCAGATAGAGAGCTTCTTTCCTTGGAATAAGATTCATCAGTCGCATATGCATGTCTGAGTGTGAGGAACCTATATGGAAGACAGGTTTTGAAGAACAGCAGGGTGTATGTGTGGCTTCAGAGTGGGAGGAGAAAGGGACCCCCACCCACATAGAGAAGTTAAACTGGAGAGATAGCTAAGAAGACCAATGTCAACTTGCACAGCCAACCCCTCTCCATGCCTGTGCCCACAGACCCGTTGGACCCTGACCTGTGCAGCAGCTCTGGCACGGATCATACAGACGGCCTCATTACCTGTGACGATGCAGGTGAATCTGACGTCGCTGTCCTCGGACACAGCCCGGGACTTGAGTGTGGTCTCAAATAGCGGCTGGGTCTCCTCTGTTAGCTGAGCAATGATGGAGCAGAAGGTGCTCCTAGGAAAGGCAAAGAACTGTTCAGAGCAGCGTTTCTCCTATCTCCACTGCATGATGCCACGGCCTGGAGTGGTCCAAGGTGGCTTCTATCTTACCATGACCATCCAGCATCCTGTAGCCATGGCTCCAGCACCTGGGAAAGTCTTTCTTCAAGAGAGCTAGATCTCATGGCCAGGATGGGGGCAGGGAAGTGACCAGGGGCTGAATGGAATCCTGACCCAGACCTGTTAAAATGGGTCCCTTCTGACCAGGGACCAGGCTCCTGCGCATGCCAGACCACTAGTCCTGGCATTCCCATTCCATCCTTACTGGGGGGCTTTGCTTCACACTCCACCTTTCATCTTCAGGTAAGCTCGTGCATGGGGGAGACATACACATGGACAGGCCCAGCTTCAGAGATGGAGGTCCCAGCACAGCAGAGCCTCCATTCATGCCATGGAGGGAAAGCCCAAGGGTAACAGGTCCCAGGAGCTTAGGGATCAGAAGAAGAGCCCCTGCCTTTGTGAGGATAGACCCATAGCAGACCAAGAACAAGCTGGCCAATGCCAGGGGTCTAGACCCAATGGCAGCTTCTAGTTCCTAGGAGTATTAGAAAAGAAAGATTCAAATGAATCCTGACCCTACACAGGGCCATGGACCTCCAGTGGAAAGCCAGCCATGGCTCCCTTGCTCTCCAGTGGGTACCACATGCTCAAGTGAATACTGGCAGCTCCAGGACCTACCAGCAGGACTGCCAATCACAAATAGATCCACCCGTGCGAGAGTCAGGGCTTTTGGCTCCCTTGTGAAAGTCCATCTCCCAGAACTCAGAGGCATTTGTGGGCTCACTGAGTTGATCACAGACTCACCAGCACTGCTCAGCATTGACAGTCCTCTCCTACCTGCCCTCACGCAGCAAACCACCATGCCAAACCCTTCATGGGCCAGCAGAGACACAATGCATCCCTAGGCGTGACGTGTAACCACATAGCCAGGTTGTGCGGTGCACAAGCCGTGCCCAGCCCTCCTCTTCCCGCCCCCAACCCACACACCCTCTGCTGAGCAGCAGGGAGGACTGTGAGGGATGATGTGAGGAGGAGCAGGAAGAACTGTTGGGGGGCAGACAGATCAGTGCTGCTTTGCTCTGTGCCTCGGAAGAAGAGGCAGTTGCCCATGGGCAGTGTGTGTCTGCCTGTGACGTCTCCACAGGGGCAGGTAAGAGTCTGTGGGAACACAAGCAGACAGGAGCTACAGCCCTGCTTTGTTGGGAGGGCATCCCCATTCAGTTGACCATCTCTGTGGATGTCATTCTGGACTTGAGTTTGAGGAGAAAGCTTGCATCCCAGGAGGAAGGCCTGGAATCAAGTAAGACTTCTGGACTGAGAGGGGTCCAACCGTCTCTACACAGGATCACAGATGCTTGGGCCTCTGGGAAGCTGACAGGAGTCCTCGCCCAGAAGGACTGCCCAGAAAGAGAATCCCAACTGGGGACTGTGGTGAAGGCTGCCATCACACTCCCTGCCACGCTCCCACCTGGAACCTAAGTAACTTATTAGACAGTTGTAAGAACTGTCTTCTTGTAGCTTACTGTTGGAAGAAACTACTGTCCTTTCCTTTTTCTTTTAATCCAGTCGAAAATAGAGGGTCCTTCAGGATCTAGACTGTCAACGCTCTGACACTTGGGAGTTACAATCTGAAAACATTTCTCACTGCTCTCATACTACCAGCAATTCCTGACTTCAGGGAATACCAACTCCCAACCAGCAGTTTCTAGAGGAAACTGCCCTGCCAAAAGTCATTGTACTTCTATGATTTTGCAACTAATTCAAAACATCCCTAATTATGTCCTCCCTGCTGCTACTGCTACTGCTGCTAAGTCGCTTCAGTCGTGTCCGACTCTGTGCGACCCCATAGATGGCAGCCCACCAGGCTCCCCTGTCCCTGGGATTCTCCAGGCAAGAACACTGGAGTGGATTGCCATTTCCTTCTCCAATGCAGGAAAGTGAAAAGTGAAAGTGAAGTCACTCAGTCGTGTCTGACTCTTCGCGACCCCATGGACCGCAGCCCACCAGGCTTCTCCGTCCATGGGATTTTCCAGGCAAGAGTGCTGGAGTGGGGTGCCATTGCCTTCTCCGACCTAATTTGAATCCTAACCTACTCATGAATGTGAACCTGGCTCTCATACTCAGTCTAGGCTCTTAGGGATGAAGCTGCTTGGACAAGTCTAAGAAAATAAGCAACTGGGTAAGTGAGGAAAACAGGGAAGTCAGGCTTCAAGAAAATTTGCAGAGACAAGTGCTCATGCTAGATATTTAACAACAAGGTAGTTATTTCATTATTTTTGTTTTATAAGAAAGAATACTTATCTTTTCAAATTTCCAGACTAAGTCCTAACTGTATTATAACATTCTTATAATGGAAAAGAAAGTGGATCCAGGGTGCATTTGGCTGGGACAGAGTCATTGCATATACTATCATATTCTAATAACCTGTCACCAGCTTTCTGTTCCTATTTTCTAAACCACTCAGATGTGAGATGGAATCCAAGTCTGCTGCTTCCAGTCTTCTGGGAAGCCAGGAAGTCCACGCACCTGGAAGTGGTCTAGTCCTACCCTGACACCTCCAAGTCCTTCCAACTCCATGAATTCATAAGAATATCACAGCCTAACCATGTGTCTCTATAGAACTCCAGAATCATCACTGGTTTTCAACATCTTCAAAGGAACCTAATCCTGCCCATAGGTTTGGTATTTACCTTGCTTTAAATAAACTTCCAAACTCTCTTTTAACACTTAACACACTCTGCTTTGAATGAGCTGGATACCCTGTCTTCTGCCCCTTCAGTATCTACCCCTGTCACAGGAAACGTACATAGTAGCTACTGACCATCCCTGTAGACGTTATTAGCTTTTCAGAAACCAGTTAGCTATGCAGAAATCTTTCTCTGTGTGAAAACTATGGCCAACTCTTCCCTAGATCTACCAGAGTCTGGGAGGAGGCCCAAACAGTGAAAAGTAGCCAGGAAATGTTCCCATTTTGATCACAATTGTCAGTTCAGCCAGGGGTGGAGAGCTGTCTCCAGTTAAGGAGGTAAGAGGACAGCCGTTCAACAGGCAAACTCTGACTGCGGGCCTGCTGGGGCCCTGCTCTGTCTCTGAAGCGGATTCAGAGAACAAGTTAACACAGAAAGACATTCACATGATAGCCCTGACCTCACAGAGTTCACAGTCTGCAGGGGTGGAGAGAAGTCAAAGGAGAGGGAAATTCAGAGAAGGAGATAACAGAAGGAGAACTTAAGGGACTGAGGAAAAAAAATTTTTTTTAAGGAAGTAGCCATGGTTAGAAGACAGACAATAAGCTGTCAAACCTAGATATGTGGTTACAAAAACCATGAAAACCTAGGTTGAGGGAGAAACAGGTCACGTGACTGGAGGCTCTCTGCTCTGGTCCCATGGTGCCCATCCCAGGGGCACAGAGATAGAGTTGCAGGCATCTTGGGAACCCCTGCCTATCTCTGGGTCCCGGCACCCCCTTCAAATGGTCCATGCAAGCATCATCTCTGGCCCCCGTGAGATCCATGCTCACTGAGTGCCCGCTCACACCCTCCCCAACCACCCTCTCCACTCCCTTCACCCCATGCAGCTTGGTTATTAGTGCACAAGCAGTCACCCAGAGACCCCTCAGTGCCCAGACCCAAGGAAAAAAAAAGCAGTCAGAGAAATGTAATGCAATGGTGCGTTTACCTTCCAGAGCTGGGGTGAGATAACCGGTTGCTTGATAAGCTAAGCAAAAACAGCAAACGGAATCATTAGGCCAAAAAAGCAAAGAGAGAAGGAGGTGAAATCAACAACAGTAGGCAAAGTATTAATCGGCCACCATCTGGGGCCCAAGGGCCTTTCTATTAAAAGGGACCAGCTGTCTTACTTGGCCAGCTCCAGTTAGCAAGTGGCCTCACCACCGGACACCCATGTATCTGAAACCAAGAACTTGTTAAGTGTAGCAGGGTCCAGAGAAATGGTTAGGCAGGAGGGAGGCCCCTTGGGGCTGAGCTTTAAGAAAGGTGTGTCCTGGGTCCTTGTGTCACTCATAGCTGCCTGGCACATCTCCCCACCTCTGCAGCACACCAGCGGGTCAGGGGGAAGGCAGGGTGGGGCAGCTCCTGCTTCAACCCTTGGCCTTTTAGGGGAGAAGAGCCCCCAGTTCCTGGAAATCCCCTCAGAGGCTGGGAAAGAGACAGGTGGCTTGGAGAACACCCATTAATATGTTAAAGTACGGTTAAAGAGGCCACGCAAGGCAAACCAGCTGGGAGAGTCAAGAAGAGAAGGAAAACAAAGCGGTTAATTCAGCAGGAGCCAGGAGGCACCCAGTTGGGTCAGACCAGCACAAGGCCCATGACGCTGATCACCCCTCCTGCCCCAGGACAGCTGAGAGCTGAAACCAGCTGGGGGCTGGGTAGGCTACTGCAGGGTGAGGATCACACAGAGCTGCCCCTCGGAGATCCAGTGGGTATGAGTCAACTTTCACCTCTGCCTCCATTCCTTCCAACACAAGTATCTCCAGAGGGGTCTAGGGACACAGTTCTCTGGGAGATCTCAGGTCCCCACCCCTCCCAACTACACTCACTCCCTTCAGCTGGCCCCACAGTGAGAACAGCTCTCCCTTCATTATCAACAGCCCAATCTGCTCAACAGAACTGTCAGTCTGCAACTCTAACCACTGACAGCCTGTATCTGTATAACAAAAAACAAAAACAAATTCACCTTATGCCCCCAAACATGGCTTCCACTTCTGTGCGCCTGGATTTATGGATACCACTGGGGAAGTACATCCTTCAGACCCAAAGAGCCCTACCCCCAGAGAAGCTGCTGCTCCAGAATGCAGCTGCCTTTATTCAGAGCTTTAAAAATCCTCCAGAGGCCGTGAGGGTAGACCTCCCATGGTTTCAAGGCACTGGCCAACTCCATCCTTTCCTTATGATGGACTTCCTTTGCCTTTCTCCTTAGAATGGAGAGATTTCTCCTTTGCTGGGTCTGGATTTCTTCCCTGGGAAGGGGACAGGGAGAATCAGCTCTCTAATTCACAGGAAATGACAGCTTTCACCTGCAAGTGGGCAAGGGACTGAGCTGTGACAGTCACCCCTCCCTGGCTCTCTCCAGGGCTAGAGCTCCCCAGCCTCATCCTGATTTCTCCGGGCCTCACCCTTAGATAATCAGCCATGTCAGGAGGAGTCCCAGGCAGTGAAGGCACCTTGTCTTCAAAAGGTGCCTGTGATCTGCTGGCTGGGCCAGAGGTTGGCTCAGGGCTCTCACCCCAGGAACTCCCCAATTACTGACTGTGACAGGGTCTGAATCAGAGGCATCAAATGTTGGGATGTTGTTGTTGTTCAGTTGCTCAGTCATGTCCGACTTTTGCAACCTCATGGACTGTAGCCTACCAGGTACTTCTATCTATAGGATTTCTCAGGCAACAATACTGGAGTGGGTTGCTATTTCCTACTCCAGGGGATCTTCCCAATCCAGGGATGGAACCTGCATCTCCTGCATCTCTTGCACTGGCAGGTGGATTCTTTACCACTGAGCCACTAAGGAAGCTCAGTGATGGGATAAATAGGCCTAAAAACGTTCTTAGTGATACTTTCATTTTATAGAATAGAAATTCAGGGCCCACGAAGGAACGGTCTCTTCATAAAGGAGAAATGTAGGCCTGTTGGGGGGGTGGGGTTGGGGGGGTGGCAGGGCAGGAGGGTGGGGGGAGCCAGGACTGTTCCTAGAAGCTGGAGCCTCCCATTCCTCCTGGCTTTCATATATTCTGGGACACAAAAGGCCCCCAGAAAGTCCTGGCCTGATGCCTCAGTTTTCCTGAAAGACCTAGACAATTTGCTTTACCCAAGCTGAACAAAAGAGATGCCACAAAACTACAGCAAATATCACCAGTTCTACTGCTCCTCTGGGCCCACTTGGGCCAGAACATCCAAGAAATGAGGAAGCAGAGATTTCTGGAACATCTCGATGTCCCTCAGAATCCAGTTATAACTCCAAACACCTGACTGTGGTTCCTTAACCTTCTCTAGCTCATCCAGGCTCCATCTTCCCATAAAAGTGAGGTTGGATCTGTAGGAAGTTGGGGCAACAGTTTGGGGGGGTTACGTGCATGTTGGACCTCTCACTCCTGGGCTAACTATGGATTGGAAATCTCCCCAGGGTTGGAGAAAAGAAAGGAATGCATAGGAAGACAAGTTCTAGACTTGGGCCAAAGCTTCTGATACCTGGCTCCCAGCGCAGCTGTCCATCAGCTCACAGGGGCAGTCCACTCTCCCAAGGCTCACAGAATGATGACTCACAAGCTCCATGATAGATATGTATGGAAGTAGACCCAGGAAAGGTTGAAGTCAGGAGTGAGTGGGCTAGAATTTGCCTCTCAGTCAGAATTCTGGAAGAGTCAGGGCTCAGGAGCCAGGGTTAGCTGACAAAACCCTCAAGGGACCCTCTTTCTTCATCTCTTGGCCCCTCTTCCCATCCCCACAAGCATTCAGGTTGCTCTGAGAGACAGAAGGCTGTACGGTTGCTTGCTCTAACACAAGAGTCAGGTCTTGACAGAGAACTATGAACTGGCCCCTGCCCCACCTCAAGTCCCCAACAGCCCCATTCACTGTCATAGTCTCCCCTCCTTGGCCAGAGGCTTTTCCAGAGGTGAGAGAAACCTGGCCTTCCTGGTGCCTCAGGACCTGGCTGTTCTGTGGCTACCTGGAAGGGGCAAGCCCACAGGCCACAGTCTTGGGCTAGAAAACCCTCCCTCCCAATGTCCCAGCCCTGCCTCTCCAAGCACTTGATGAAAAGAATCTCCATTTAAGACCATTCTCACTCAGGCCCAAAGGAACCTAAACCAGACACTTCTAACCCACCTGCAGTTCTCAGGCTGACACACTGCTCATCAGATGTGTAATTGTATCTACCATACAACTGCTCATCAGATGTGTAATTGTATCTACCATACAACTGCTCACGCTTTTTCCTAACAGCCCCATTCCCCTGACCTCCAAGTTACGTCTGGTTTGCAAGCCACCCCAATGTTGTCTCCGAGAAGGGCCCTGCATCCCTCTTCTGCTGTACCACTGGTACTGACAAAGGCCAGACACAATCTCGGTTACAAGTGTGAGACAATTGTTGAGGCTCCCACAGGCCAGTCAGCTTCACCACGGACTGGATAAATACACACATTTCATTCCAGTTTTTCCATAGATCTAGTGGTTAGAGGAAGGGGCATGCTTTCTTGGCAGCCAGGAGCCTTGGCGAGTCTGACTCAGTCACTAACATCAGCCCTCCGCCCTGCCCCAGACATGTGACACCATTTGACGAGTTTTATGCAGAAACCGGTTCTGGTTACATTTGAACTTTTACAACTCCAAGGTCAACAGAACTCAGCCAATCCACGAGGAAGTGCCTGGGACTTTTCCTGAATGTCCTTGATGTCTGTTTTTGTGCCATTTTAAGAATGGAGGACAAGAGGTCCCCAGGCAGCTTCTCAGAGGAGGGGCTGTTTTCTGTATATAACCTATGATTAGCCAAGTTCTGGGGCAGCAACACAACCACTCACCCACTAGCCATCCATCACAATTCCCTTTGGAATAGACTCCAGAGTTGGAGGGAAACTAAGCTGCCCTTAGTTTAGAGGAGACAGGAAGTGTTCATCTTCATGGTAATGCACATGTCTCTGTGTGTCTGTGTGCCTTTGAGGGCCAAGAGACTAGCTCAGTCGTGTCCGACTCTGCGACCCTATGTAGCCCGCCAGGCTCCTCTTTCCATGGGATTTTCCAGGCAAGAATCTTGGAGTAGATTGCCGTTTCCTACTCCAGAAAATCTTCCCAACCCAGGGATAGAACCCCTGTCTCCAGCATTGTAGGCAGATGCTTTACTGTCTGAGCTACCAGGGAAGCCCTTGAGGGGCAAAATGCCAATCTATCGTCTTGTGAGTCTTTCCACCTGTGGGTAGCCTAGCTCCTAAACCAAAGCAACCATACCTCTTCAACTCTTGGAAGAGGATCATTCGGGCTCCTTTCCTTGGCATCCTGGGGATGGCACCCATCACCCCAAACTGGGCAGGGCGACTGGCTGCCTCAGAGCCTGGAGCTCTGAATCCTCAGGCAGACTGACCAGCATTTCAGGCCACCCCTTCACCTCACCAGCCCCCACCAAGATCCCATGAAAGACCAGGGCCCAGAGGAAGCACCTTCTTTGCACAGTTTATTTCTTCCCAGTGACTCCTGAACTAAGCAGACCCCCTCAGGGCAGTGCCTCTGGCATCCCCCCCACCCCCTCCCCCCCAGCCAGCAGGAATGTCAGCCTGTCTGGCTTTCCTTATCTGGGCTGTGGAATCCGAGGCCAGGGAGTAGCTGAGCGTGGGGCGAGGGTAAGGAGGGGCGGGAGTGAGGTGGGGAGATAAGGAGCCACTCGGGACCCTGGGAAATCACCCCGAAGTAGGCCTTCCTCGTCCCCAGGGCCTCTCATGGCCTGAGGCCTGAGGCCCACGGAGCCGGCAGAGGCCAGGGAGACCCTGAAGGGCCCTCAGGGCCGGTCCGGCGGCACCATTTCTCCACAGGCCGGGCGGGGCCCCTCCTGAGGCCTCGCTGGCGGCCGCTGCTCGCCCGCCGGCCCGGCCCCCAGGGCGCGACTCACCTGGTCTCGGGCCGCACGCTGAGCAGGTAGCTGCGGCTGGCGGGGCTGGGGATCCACACGGGCCCGTCGTCCTCGCCGTCGCCCCCCGCCTCAGACCGTCCGCCCGAGCCCCAACCGTGGCCGGGGGCCCTCCGCGACCCCATGCTGCTGCCGGCCCTTTCCGCCTCCGGCCCCTGCCCGCGCTCCCGGCCCCTGCCCGTCAGGCCCGCGCCGCCGGCCGCCTCTCTCGCCCGCGGCTGACGCGCGCCCCTATTTATAGCCCCGGGCCCGGCCGTCATCACCTGCTGCTGTCCCTCCCCCGGCCCGGGCCGGCCACCGCGGCCTCCGAGGCGCCGGAGGGCGCCGGGCCGCGAGGGGCCCCGCCAGGCCCTGCCTGAGGGGCCCACTCCGGGGCGTCGGCTCCTTCCCTCAGCCGACGGCCCGACGTGTGTGGAGCGCCCTCTTGGCGCCCGCAGCCACCCCGGGCGGCGGGGTCAGGGGTCAGAGAGGCTTCAGGGAGCAAGAGCGGCAAGGGTCGGGGTGCTGTTCTAGAATGGGACTGAGCGTATGCCCCTCACCTTCCTCACCTGGTCTCTGGGACCCAGGCTTCCCGCCAGCCTTCCTTCCCCACTCTCCCCGTCTTGCAGATGTGGAAGGTCGGGCTTTGCGGCCTTTGCCTAGTGGAAGGTGCGGGAGGACCAGAGGAGCTGCGTGGGGTGTAGGGGGCAAAGCCTGGAAAGACCAAAGATGGCCGGGGTGGGGGCTGAAAGAGGCAGTGACGGGGAGGGGAGGGAGGCTCAAAACCTGGACTGAATCCAGCGGGAGCCCAGACCTGTCCCTCTTCCTGGCGGCAGCCCTGACTGACCCTGGCCTTGCCAGTGGCTGTTGACCCAACACTTAGACCCACACCCACGTACCTACATAAGTAACCTCAGTTCCGAGGAGGCCAGAACTCCTCAGAATGTTCCTCTCCATTATCTAGGGTAGATTAGGGGTTCAGTAAACATCTCTAGGGAGAAGGCGATGGCACCCCACTCCAGTACCCTTGCCTGGAAAATCCCATGGATGGAGGAGCCTGGTAGGCTGCAGTCCATGGGGTCGCTAAGAGTCGGACAAAACTGAGCGACTTCACTTTCACTTTTCACTTTCATGCATTGGAGAAGGAAATGGCAACCCACTCCAGTGTTCTTGCCTGGAGAATCCCAGGGATGGGGGAGCCTGGTGGGCTGCCATCTATGGCGTCGCACACAGTTGGACATGACTGAAGTGACTTAGTAGTAGTAAACATCTCTAGAATTATTGAACCTCCTTCTCCACCCTGTTCAGCCTCCATTTCCCAGCACCCCAGGGGGAAGTGGGCTGAGTCCTAATACCCAGAAAAACGATATAATCATTCGACACTTTCTTAGATCAAAATCCTAAGTACTGTCTAATTCTGGTTGTAAAAGTGGAAGTGACCACAGTCTGTGTGTGTGTGTGTTAAGTCACTCAGTCGTGTCTGACTCTGTGACCCCATGGGCTACTGAACTGTAGCCCACCAGACTCCTGGGCCCAAGGAATTCTCCAGGCAAGAATACTGACATGGAGAATACCCCTCCCTCAAGGGCTCTTCCCACCCCAGGGATCAGACCTGGGTCTCCCGCATTGCAGGCAAATTCTTTACCATCTGAACCACCAGGAAACCCTGTTTACCCATCCTTTCTTCTCCTACCCCATTGAAAGCATCCAGAAAGTATCTGAGCTGGATGGTGATAGCCTAGAAAATTGGAACAAAGGAGTAGAACCCTCTGTTCTATAAGCTGCACTCACATCCTTACTCCTTTTGGAAATGGCTCTTCTTTCACTATGTGCTTCTAGTGGCAACTGTTTTGATCCTACACGCTCCCTCCCCAACTCCCTGAAACCTCCCTCAGACTCAAGCCAGTCTACTCATGGTACCCAGGGGCCCTGATGCTGGGAAAGATTGAGGGCAAGAGGAGAAGGGGGTGACAGAGGATGAGATGGTTGGATGGCATCACTGACTCATTGGATGTGAATTTGAGCAAACTCTAGGAGTGGACAAGGAAGTCAAGCGTGCTGCAATCCATGGGGTCTCAAAGAGTCAGACATAACTTAGGACTGAACAACAATGGGCGTAGAGACTGAGCACACACGTATCTCCTTGACCACAGAAGTAAGCATCAGACCCAAGCTGTGCCAACCAAGGTTCTTTACCAAAATGTTTTCAACTGGAATTGGGAAAGAAAACCTGGACCTCCGTGGTGGTTAGCTGTAAGCTGCAAGGTCCCAGCTTTTAGTAGCGATGTTTCTTGCTGTGTGGAGAAGCCAGTCTGCAGTGAGGAAGAAGGAAGCTGACACAGAGAGAAGCAAAGGCGGGGGCACAGAGTCCTGCTGGCTTCCAGGTGCCTTGTTACAAGTGTTCCTGAGACCCAACTTTATCCGTGGCCTTCCTGCAGGTTGGTAGTTCAACCATTTCCTGGAAACTGTATCCAAAAATTATCTCACTTTGCTCAAGCTGATTCAAGTTAGGCTTCTATTAGTGAAGTCTAAGAGTCTCAGCCAATACTGAAGACTTTTCTTCAAATGAGCCTGAACTTGCCAAATTTGCCCCCCCACACGCACACATACGATTTTCTGGTTTCCTGGAGGCGGGCATATTAAAATCTCTTCAGTTGTCTACAGGACAGTCCTTCACATATTCGAAAGTCAACTTGGAGTTTTGGTTCATTTGTTTAAGTTTAGAGTACCAATGGGGCTTCCCAGGTGGCACTAGTGGTAAAGAACCTGTCTGCCAATGCAGGAGACCCAAGAGACTCGGGTTCAATCCCTTGGTCAGAAAGATCCCCTGGAGAAGCACATGACAACCCACTCCAGTATTCTTGCCTGGAGAACCCTATGGATAGAGGAGCCTGGAGGGCTACAGTCCGTGGGGTCGCAAAGAGTCAGGCACAACTGAAGTGACTAAGCATGCACCCATGTATCAGGCTGGAGCACATGTGCTAGAGTCAAGGGTCACAGGATCTGTGCCTTCAAGACTCTTATGGTCTAACAGGGTGAGAGGAACAGAAGCAAAATACACTGCAAGGTGAAATGTGCAATTATAAAGCTATGTATAGGGGAGCATAAAGTATAGAAGAAAGAGTAGTTGGCTCTGCCTGGGGATTTGGTTAGGATAGTTTTCAAAGAAGAAAGTAAAGCTGAAGAAAGATTTTGGAAATGGCATAGGCGTTCACAAATAGACTGTTGTGGGTGGAGGGTAGGGTAGAATATTCTAGATGGAGAGACTAGTATGCACTAAGATAAGGAGGTATGAAACAGCTCAGTATTCACGTCACTCAAGTGTAAAGGATTTGGGCAAATAGAGAAGTGGGGATATCCCTGGTGGTCCAGGCGTTACAGTGGTTACAAATTTATGATTCCAGTGCAGGGGTCATGGGTTCAATCCCTGGGAAGGGAAGTTCTGTATGCCTTGTGGTATGGCAAAAAAATAAATACACGTTTTAAAAAACTGAAAAAATAGAGAAGTGATTTAGGCAGGAACCCTCATTGTGAAGGCCTTGCCTAGTCCAGTGAGGAACCTGGACTTACCTTTCAGGCTGTTTCCCTTCCGACAATGGAATATGGTGCCACTAGTTACCCCAGTGACTCTCCAGTTTATCCATTTCCTTTTGAAAATGTTACACACACACACCCCCACAGAGGTCAAACTAGAGCAGCCCACAAATGAATTAGCACCTTTCTGGGTCTGGGCGTCACACAATTAGCAACAACTTTTTTGGCAGTCAAATTATTCCAAATTATTTCAAAGCCTGTAAATTTTCAACACAAACATCTGTTCATCTAAGTCCACTCCTACTTTACCTACTTGTAAAGTCTTTTTTTATCCTAAGTGTGAACTTCCACTTTTTTTGTTGTTGTTGTTAAATCTCGTTTTCCTAATCTCACATTCCCTTTCCTTCTTACCTGAATCTTTTTGAATTCTGCTCCTGTCATCCAGTGTACAATCTGTTCTTCTCAGCTTCTTGCTATCTGCCAATTTAATGATGATCAGGGCACAGCTGAGTAAGGAGGGTCAAGGCATTCAAGGATGGAGAGATGGAAAAGGCACATTCTCTTTCCTGGATTTATAGTCTAGCAGGAGAAAGAGGATATATAAATTGGTGTTTAACAAGAACTAGGCCAAAAGTCCAAAGCCTCGGGTTACAGTTGGGCCTTTCCACTGAGTGTTGTGTGTCCTTGGGCAGATGGCTCACCATTTCTGAACTTTATCTCTCTCCTTTGTTAAGAGGAGTGAGGTCATGATCCTTTATGATCCTGAAGGTCATAGCTGTTGATCCAATAAGGATTTATTAAGTCACAGCTGACTACAACACACCAGGCATTATGGCAGGTATTGAGAGTGTTATAGTCTTTATCCTTGAGAATTTCTCAAGCCTGAAAGAAAGACAGAAAATTAAAACAGAATCGCCATCAATCCTCTGACAGAGGATTGCACAGAAGAGCACATGCTGTGGCTCTGTGTTTGGAAATAACTATGATACAAGGCAGTCAGTGTTTGCTATTAAATACGAGCACTGATGAAGCATGGTAGGAGCTGGTACTGGTGCCAGGATCCACTCTCCCAATTGTTTTGAACTTCCTGGGGCCCCCAAGTAAACTGGGTGCCTGTGGTAGGAAAATCTTGGGCTACTGTTAATTATTATCCTTGTAGTTGTTCAGGCACTAAGTGGTGTCTGACTCTTTGCAGCCCCAAGGACTGCAGCCAGGCTTCCCTGTCCTTCACTATCTCCCTCAGTTTGCTCAACCTCATGTCCATTGAGTCAGTGATGCCATCCAACCATCTCATTCTCTGTCATCCCCTTCTTCTGCCATCAATCTTTCCCAGCTTCAGGGTCTCTTCCAATGAGTTGGTTCTTCGCATCAGGTGGCCAAAGTATTGGAGCTTCAGTATGAGTCCTTCCAGTGAATACTCAGGGTTGATTTCCTTTAGGATTGACTGCTTTGATCTCCTTGCAGTCCAAGGGTCACCTACCTTATAAAGTATCATTAGCTTCCCAGACCTGTAGCAAACCTCCCAAGCATTTTCAAAGCTCCCTAGACCTGCAACCCATCTCAGTGTGAATCATTAGTATCATTGTAAGTAAATCAAACATATGTCTATCCGAACCCACCCCCACCACCTCCAGTTTCCTATTTTTCATTCTCTTGATTCCACTCTTTTTAAAGGTCTCAGCCCTGAGCTCAACAAAAGCCCTAAATTTCTGCTGACCCTGCCTTCTTCTGGGAAACTTCTGGCTTCTGCTGCAATCAAGCTGCCCTTCCTGCCAGCCAATCTGTGGTGCTCTGGACTGCTTATCTGACCTCCTTCCAAGAGCTCCGTAGGGCCATGATCAAGGCAGCTGAGTCCCTAATTCTGAGGGTGGAGACTCTAGCCCTGCTGCTCTGGGATGAGCTGGCCAATCTGGCACTCCAGGGATGGAGATGTGGCCACAGCTGTGCTGGGGTAAGTGGACACCAATTAAAGGATCACTGGCAACAAGAAACCACTCCTAATTCTGGTTTGATTGGAAAGGGAATTTGGGATTCAAGTGCAGAGCTGTGTTGGCCAAGTGCCCTTTCCAATCCACTTATTCTGATTCAACATCCGATTAGAGGGGCCAGGAGTTTCTGCCTCAGATGTAGGTCCTTTCCAGAATACAGTTACCATTACATGACAGGGTGCCTCTGTGGTCAGGGGGCAGCAATTAGTTGGTCAGGCCCAAGACACAAGCTCCACAAGCTTGGAAAGACACCATCCGAGCCCAGGCCTCTTCAGGTCTTCTTGCAGAGTGAACTGGTCCTTTTCCTTCCTTTAAAGTCTTTTTTCCCTAAGGGATCTTCTATATCTCAGTCAGCCCTCCTTTTCCACTACAGCTACTTCTTCTCATTCTTTAAAACATGTTAATACCTCCTGGCAACAGCTGCTGCAATTTCTTTTCAACCCAAGGTACGTCATTGACCAACTAAGCCATTGCCTCCATTTTTGAGCTTGTTAGCACCTGCCCCATATCCTCCTAATCAGCCACTCCTACTCTCTAACCCCACCTCTACCAGCATCACCTGCCCAAAAGTCAAGTGTTGTTCCAGGTTCTAAACTCTCTGCCTGTTCAAACTCTCCTGCCTGCTCCTTCACAACTGTCTGTGCCTTTCCTCTCCATCACCTCCCCATCCCCCTCACCTCATCTTCTTTTCCCCATTTAAAAATCATATTCAAAACCCTCCTCAGACCCAGACCTCCAGGATAGAAATGGGACACCTCCTTCTTAGGTAAAGAGCTTCTTAGGAAGCAGAACTCACCTTCCTCCTCAGATACCAAAAATATGCAGCCCTGTCTGCTGCTGCTGCTGAGTCACTTCAGTCGTGTCCGACTCTGTGTGACCCCATAGACAGCAGTCCACCAGGCTCCCCCGTCCCTGGGATTCTCCAGGCAAGAACACTAGAGTGGGTTGCCATTTCCTTCTCCAATGCATGAAAGTGAAAAGTGAAAGTGAAGTCGCTCAGTCGTGTCCGACCCTCAGCAACCCCATGGACTGCAGCCTTCCAGGCTCCTCCATCCATGGGATTTTCCAGGCAGCCCTGTCTACATGCACGATAAGTCTTGGGGCAAAATTTCAGGCAATTTGGTCAAAGGAAGAGGAAACCCCAGAGGAAGATAGAATTGTACATAGTGTGCCCTAGGCCATAACTGAAAGGGGAAGTCTAGAAAGAGTGTAGCTTCCCAGTTTAAAATATCAAAGAGCAGCTTAATTACTCACTTGAAACATCAAAGACATAATCAACTTTCTCCATTTTCACAGAAAATAGAGGCAAAGACTATAGGATTCAGTTTTAGAAGTAAAATCTAATAGATTTTAGTCTATATCTGCGAGCTCAGTTGCTCAGTCGTCATGCCCGACTCTGTGACCCCATGGACTGCAGCCTGCCAGGCTCGTCCATGGGATTTCCCAGGCAAGAATTCTGAAATGGGTTGCCATTTCCTCCTTCAGGGGATCTTCCCGACCCAGGGACGGAACCTGCATCCCTTATGTCTCCTGCATTGGCAGGCAGATCCTTTACAATTGAACCGTTTAATCTGTATCTGTCTATAAATAACACATGCCCACCCACGAAACGAGATGGTGCAGCTGGCCCGCTGTCACAGGAGCACTCGCTATGGTGGAGGCTTTTCCCAGTTAGAACTGACTTAAACGGGTTCATCGTATTGTTTTGCCACATTTTCCATACGATCCATTACCTACAAACTTATTGAGTTTTCAGTATCGAAGCACTAAGAACTATTTCGAATTTGCAAAGGGTAGTAAATATTATTTTAAAAAATAAGAGCATACTAAAAGGCCAACACATGACACAATGAGCTAGCTCGAGAATTCATCTGGCCCTAGGTCTCTAAGGAATAGCTACCTGGGTAACAGAAGGATCTGAAGATGCTTTAGAATTACCAAGTAAGCAGCTCAGACTTGGAAAGGCTTGACAAAAACCAAAAGAAACATTTCCTCAAAGAAAGTAGAATTCTAACTGAAAAAGCAGAAATCTGATGCAAATTGAAATATAAATAAGTGCAAATAAAAGTAATATTACCTTGTGGGGATCAGTGGGAGGGGTCTTTCATTTTTGTATATATCTAGGTATATCTAGGCCAAAAGTCAGAGAAGGCGATGGGACCCCACTCCAGCACTCTTGCCTGGAAAATCCCATGGATGGAGGAGCCTGGTGGGCCACAGTCCATGAGGTCGCTAAGAGTCGGACATGACTGAGCAACTTCACTTTCACTTTTCACTTTCATGCATTGGAGAAGGAAATGGCAACCCACTCCAGTGTTCTTGCCTGGAGAATCCCAGGGACGGGGGAGCCTAATGGGCTGCCGTCTATGGGGTTGCACAGAGTCAGACACGACTGAAGTGACTTAGCAGCAGCAGGCCAAAAGTAAATAAATAAATAAAACAATTAAACAAAAGAAGAAATTCAACAAGAGGTCTTGCCTTTAGTTAAGTCCCCTCTATATAAATACTTACAGGATCAAGAAGATAAAATCTTCTTGGGCTTCTTAGGGACTTCCATGGTGGCTCAAATGGTAAAGAACTCACCTGCCAATGCAGGAGACATAGAAGATGCAGGTTCAATTCCTGGGTCAGGAAGATTCCCTGGAGTGAGAAATGGCAACCCACTCCAGTATTCTTGCCTGGGAAATCCCATGGACAGAGGAGCCTAGTGGGCTACAGTCCATGGGGTCACAAAGAATTGGACACAACTGAGCAACTAAGCACTGCACATACAGGATCAAGGAGATAAAATCTAACCAGGTTCAATTCTAGATCCCCAGGAATTTAAAACTCCCCATCTCCCAATTTGACAGATGCCCAAACTGAGGGCAAGGAAAGAGAGATCAAATAAGCTGTAGAATTCAGATTGGAACCTAGGTCTCTTGACTTCTAGTTATTGGATTTCTTCATTCTATCACATTGCCAGTGAGTTTATTCTCAAGGCTATGTAGAAACATGGAAAATGTCCAGACACAACATTAAGCAGAAAAATGTAGGGTACAAAATCAGAGGCAATGCAGCACTAGTCACGCCCAGTGAATCTCAGCTCTGCCCCTTACTAATTCCATGACCTCAGGGTCAACTACTCCCCTCCAAAAGGAATAACAGTATTTATATCACAAGACTGTTAAATAGGCTAAATAGGAGAATGAATGTGAGAGTGATGTCTGTCATGTAGTTTGATGTTAACCACTGTTATTACCATAATTATATCATAAACTCAGCTATGAAATGCACAAGGATTGGAAAATGATATGCAAAAAAGAAAACAACTGCAAAGACATATTATAAATATGCATGGTTTTTATTTTCTCTAGTAATGCTATATCATTTCCCAATAAGAAAAAGCCTTTTTTTATTTTATTTTGGCCACACCGCAGGGTTTGTGGGGTCTTAGTTCCCCAACCAGGGATTGGACCCATGCCCCCTGCAGTGGAAGCAACAGAGCCCTAACCACTGGACCACTAGGGAAGTCCCCTGAGAAAACGGCATTTGAAATAGAGATCTCAAAAAAAAAAAAAACCTCCACCTACACTGGGACTTGAATCTTAGTCTGCTCTTTCCTTCAGAGGGACCAAAGGCTCCCAGTCTCTAAGACTGCTGTGGCAGTTGTTGGTGGAAAAGGTCAGGCTTTGGACCTGGATCCCCTGGAAAAGACAGGGAGAAATGTCCCAGAATCTAGAAGATTCTGTCTCATATCAGGCCCTGAGAGAACTGTGAATTGACAGCTACCAAATGAATCAGATTCTTCCACATAGGCATGCATTAAGTCACTCAGACACTCTTTAAACCAATATTGTATACAAGGAACCGTCCTAGGAGCTTTCAAAGAATTAGACTGACCCCACTGGATGAATCTGGAACAATTTCCATGATACAAATGAAAAAAAAAGCAAGCTTCAGAACACTTGTGTAGAGAATGCTATCATTTGTATTAAAATATATATATATATAAATACACATATTTTGAAAAGCTTGTAAATGAATAGAATTACTCAGAAAGATACATAAGATATAGAAACAGTGATTAATTCTGGAGAGGGGGCTGTGGAACCAAAGGCTGACCTCCAATGAGCAGCTTACTTTTGACTGTATTCTCTTTTGTATTGTTTGGATTTCTTACCATGTACGTGTGTTAATTTTCTTCAAAAAATGAAAAAGAAAAAAATTAAAAGCAAGTAAAAGGAAATGTACCCAGAGCTGAATATACAGTGATGATCAGGGTAGGCAGGGGTAGGGTTGGGTGTTCAGCCTCGCGGAAGGCAAAGTGGGTTGAACTTGCTTCACCACAGCTGTTTTCAAAAGCCAGACTGTTTACGTAAGTTATGAGAAGAACTCTCTCTATACCAATCAGATTATAGTAATTTGACATATCATTTCACTGATAAAGCAGTTGGAAAATAAATACTAGTCATTGGTCAGGCCTCAGAGTGTATTAAATTGCAGTTTCTACACAGGTGAGAATCTTATCTGTTTAACTTGGGCAGCATTCACTCCAGCAGCTAAGTGCTTGCTACAGCAAGCATTTTCTGATGATAACAAATGATAGCAACAGAACTCTTTAAAGACACCTTTGAAAAAAAGATCAAAAGATATTGGACCCTGAAGGAACCACGATCCCTGTGAGGGTTAAGCCACCTTTTCTGGAATAGCTCCCCCACAAAATGGCAAGGTAAATCCCAATGAGAATGAGGTCATAGGGACACTGCATGTGCTAACCCCAAGCAAATGTGCCCTCCTTGGGGTGAAGAGGCACAGACTGACTCCAAAGAGAACCTGGTGCTCAGTGGGCATCCCACCTGCAGGGGAGGTAGGAAAGCAGGTGTCTGGACGGCTGCAAACCGGTGATAAACTGGCCGCCAGCCAGATTAGCCGAGTCACTAAGGCAACACAGCAGTTTGGACACAGTGGACTTTAGAACCAGATGGGATTGACTTACAAGGTCATCCAGCAAGTATTTAAGCTCTCTGAGCCTCGGTTTCCTTCTCTGTAAAATGGAGAGGATCACTGTGAGATAATGCTGAGGACAAAGGGAGAACCACTGGAGAGTGTTTTTAGCAAGATGCTGGGCCCACGAGCAGAGATTACAGTGCTGTTAATTACCGCTATTACTGAACAGTGGAGAACTGACCATCAGCATCTAAGTCCGAACAGCGGGCGAGGTACACTCCCCTCTCCAAGCCTAATGTCAGGTCAAGAATCCCAGACATTGACAGTGTTTCATAAACTAGAAAACGCTTCCTGGCTTATCAACTCACAGCAGCCTGTGAACCGAGTCGGGTGGGAAATACCAGGCCTATCTTGAGGGAAGGGTCTGGTGAAGTTAAGGGGTTTGTCAAGAGCTGGTTGAGGGTAGAAGCCAGACTGTGACCCAGGTTTCTTGGTGAGTGGCTCCACATTCTTTCCACTCCACGCCACCCCCAGGAAGGAGACAGAGCTGAGGTCAGGACAAGTCAAACCTGTGATTTCACCGCCTCCTCTACCCAGGCTCCAGCTAGCACAGTCTCTGAGCGGGAAGCGACTCAGCCATCCATTTCCAACACTTCTATCAACCTCTTCTGTAATGTGTTCCTGCAAACAGCCCCGGGTACAGGACGGGCACCCTGAGACTGGAATCAGGAGGGGCTGACACCTGAGTGGGGGTCGGCTCTGGCCCTGCACACAGCTGGAATCAGGCCTGCTTGGACCTCACTGCCTGCTTGGGAAGCAGGGACGTGGTGGCCTTGGCAGGCCTGGGAAACACTGAAAAATACTGTTTCTCTGAAACTGAAAAAGCATTAACCTTTCCCAGTGCCTTTAACATTTCCACTAGAAATTTGGCATTTGCTAGAGGAAGAAATTTTTTTTTCCCAATTGTGAAAAGGTCAGGCATATTTATCTGACTTAATAATTTATAATTGATATTCGATGCCCTCCTTGAAAGATTGCCACTAAGAATGCCATTAGCACCCACCTCCCGGTGCTACACTAGAGCTTGCCAGGCCCAGCCCCAAAGCTGACCCAGGCAGGGCTGCAGCAGCCCCTTGGAGCAGAGGTCAGAGGGCACCTCCACATGGCCAGCTCCTTGTGCTGGCCAGGTCCTAGCCCTGCCATCAATGAAAAGACAGCCCAGCCCCCCATGTCCAGTCCCCTTTCTGCCACACCTGAGTTCCCTGCAACAGTGACAATACCACAGCCTCTTGAACAGTGTATAAAAAATAAAAATTCCTCCCTTCTATCCCTTCCCCTCTCCCACCAGTAAAGGGTTCTCTTAGTAGAAGAGAACCATTTGTAGGAAAGATGGAGGTGCCCAGCAAAATGTCAGTAGGCCCTAAAAGCCAATGCCACTAGCTCAGTGTTGCAGGGGGGACTTGGAGGTGACTCCTGACCGGCATTACGACCCTCCCTTCACCCCTTCAGAAGCCCTGAGCTCCTGGTTTCCTAACCACAGCTGCAGAATCTAAAGAGGACCTTCCTTCTTGGACATCAGGAAACACCATTCTTTCTCAGAGATGGGCCAGTGAGGGAAGTCTGAGGAGGAGGAGGGTAGGGCCAGGCTCACCTGAACAGGAATACAAGAGCCTACCTGCATGGTAAGAAGGTTTTCTTTTATTTGAAATATAGTCTGAGCAACATGAGTGTAGCCGAGAGGAGGAGGGGCTGGCTGCCAGGGCAGCGGCCTCTCTAATGGCACAGGAGCAAGAGTACAAATATCCCCATGTCTGTGTGCCTCAAACCCCGCGCTCATCAGGAAAGGCAGAACAGCAGCAGAACAAGGACGCACAGCTCCTTCGAGGGGCAGTGGGGCAGCAGGGGGTCCTGCCTCTCTGTGCCTGGCTTCCAAACAGAAGCTTTTCCCGCCCACACAGACAGGATGAGCCCGTGCGACAATGAATCCTCAGGACTGTTTGCGGGGAAGGAATCAGAGAAGACAGAGAGGAAGGGCATGGTTACCGAGAACCCTCTGCAAGCCAGGCTGGGCGAGCTCTCTCCAAGGGGGACCATGCCAGCACCCTCCTCCCCGTCTCAGGCTCTGGAATTATGAAGCGAGCTGCTGCAGGGAGGCCCAGGCTGAAGGCAGAGAAAGGGGACCTCCCAGAAGAGCGCGGCTGCTGAAGGGCCTTGAGCAGAGGTGACAGCAGCAGGGTTGGAAGGACACAGACGAGAGTTGGGGTACCGAGAAGCAGCACAAAGCCATAAATAACAGAAGCAGATTCGGAGCTGTGAGGGTCCTGGGTGACCCCGTATCTCCCAGGGTTGGGGGCCACCCAGCTCCCCGCAGCTCAGGGCAGACACTGCTCCAGGACACAGCCGGACACACTCACGCTGGGTGGGGCCTGTTCTTTCCCACTGTCCACACAGCAGGCGGAGGACGCCACGGCGCCACCCCGACCACGCACCGCAGGGCCTCTGGTCACACGGGCGGGGATGGTGTGTGGCTGTCCCGGTCCTGAGAGGTCTGTGGTCGACTGGGAGCATCTTGGGCCCCGTCCTCATCCTGGGCCAGGCCCAGAGATCTCCCCGTCTCGGAGTCGCCCACCAGAGGCTCCTCGGCACTTTCTTCCAGTCCGTTCTCCCTGGTCTCCATGGGCACCTCCTCCCCAGAGACCTCCTCTGGCTCTGCCGCCTCTGCCTCTTCCTCCTCCTGGTCTCTCACCTTGTGGACGATGAAGAGGTGGCGGCTGAGGGAGCCGGCAGAGGTGTAGCACAGGCCACAAAGGAGACACTGGGCTGTGGAGCTGTCCTTCTGGTGCTGAGGTATGTGGCGCTGGAACTCCAGCCCCGAGTCCGTGGCAAAGCTACATTTCGCACACTGGAAAAGCGACTTGTGCCTTTTGGTGGAAGAGACTGGCGTGCCATTGCTGGTGTCAGGAGCGGCCCCCACTCCACTGACTGGTCTTTTCAGATGGTTCACCTGAAGGAGAAACGATGTGAGCCTGGGAGTCCAGGACACGAGTCCCTGGCGTGGGCAACACAGCCCGAGGACTTGCAGAATCATCACCCAGGCCGGGCTCAGCCAGCCCTAGGTTCTGGTCTAGGTTTGGTTTGCTTCTTTTGCTTGTTATAATGGACACTTCCATGTACCACAGGATTCCAAAGAAGTGGGAAGGGTACAGAAGAGATGAAGTCCCCCCTCCCTGGCTCCCCAGACAACACTGGGGTTCTGAGGTATCGCCGAAAGATGTTCCAGGCATGCATAGAAATACAACCACCACCTTTTACAAGATGACAGCATTGCATGCGCACTTTTTTTCACCCTGCTTTTTCTCACTTAACAACATATATTGACAGATTTCTTTACCCCCTGGGCCAAAGCTATCTGACAGATAAATCTCAGAAGTGGAACTGCTAAATCAAAGAGTGTACGCATTTGCAGAGAAGAGAAGGTGTGCATCTTAATCATAGACAGTTGTTGCCAAAACGTCAATTGACACCCTACCTGCTGTGTGTGAAAGGGCCTTTGCAGACCAGGGCCCTTCTCTGAATAGCCAGTAAAGAGCCCCCCAAAAGCCAGGCAGCTCTCTGGGTTTCCCAGACATGCCTGCCCCTATGAGGAGCTGCCCCCACCATGGAGTGGGGGGAACCCACTGGGAAGAGGGACACGAGGCTGCCCCAGAAGCTGACCAGAAATGGGTACAGGGCATGAAACAGGGGTGAGGTCAGAGGGCCCGGGGCAGTGGGAGTCTGGGTCTGGCTCCTCTGAAACAGGGGTGGGGTGGGGATGGGGGTGTGACTCAGTGAAGCACCGCATCCTCTCCCAGTGGGCAGGCCTACCCACCCCACCTCCTAGGACCACAGAGAGGCAGAGGCAGGAGGTGCGTGGGAAGCAATCCAGTGTTCACAGGGCACAGGACACACCAAGGGAGGGGTCGCAGTGACACGGAAACGGCAACAAGAAAAGGCCACTGGCTTGCCTCGTGGATCTCTGCTCCTTTCTTTGTGTGCAGTCCCCAGGCAGGTCACATGAGGCTAGAGAGTGACCAGCATGGAGGTTGCTGTCACTGCTGGCTGCTCCCCAGCCACAAGGATGTGTGGACTCCAGTAACCAGCCCAGCACCCCTCCAGCTCCAGCCTCACCGAGCAAGCTGCTCCGGTGGGCAGGGGCCCCACACTCACCTGAGGGGAATGTCCACCCGAAGGTCTGGCTTTGGATGTCTGGCTCAAATCAGGATTTCTGATACCGTGCATAAGGCTGATGTGGCTCTCCAGGAGGGAGGGCCGAGGAAAGCTGGGGCTGTCCTCTGTGCAATACCTGCAAAAGCACAGCCAGAGCGGCCGTGTAAGATGGTTGGCCCCAGGGTCCAAGGGGCCAGGCAGGCAGGCTAAGGTGAAGCTGCCTCTGGCTCCAGGGGAGACAGTCTGGGGGTAGGCAAGGTGGTCCTCGGGCTGGCAGGGTGGCACTGGGAAATCCAGCCAGTACAAGCCAGCCAAGGCGGAAGATGACAGGAAGTCAGAGTATCTGTACCGGCCCTAAGCTGTGACCTGACTCTCCTCTCTCTGGTGTCAGTGTCCAGAGACCCAAGTGCAGGCCCAGCAGTCAGCCTGACAGAGCAGCCTGTTCTGTCCGAAAACTCGGAGAGATGGTACTGAAGCCTCATGGCTGAAAGGGCATCTGCTCACATCGCACCCACTCCTCTCAACCTCAGGGCCCTCCACCTCCATGGGGCAGGGCGGCCTGGGCTTAGGGAATTGGGAAGGGGGGCCCTCCAGAGCCACCAGGCTCTGGAACGCCCTCTTTCTGACCTAGCCACAGCACTTCCCAGCAGAAACTTGCTTGTCTCTTGCCTCCCCTGATCTCATAGCTGAGAAAAGCCCTAGGGGTACCACGGCGGTCTGGATGAATTTCGGCCTCTTGGCTCCCACCTCCAGGGACTCACCCACAAGTGTAGACTTTCTTCACTGTATCATGGTTGTTGCGGATGTGTTTGCGCAGGCTGTTGGGGGTGTGAAAGGACTGTTCACACTGCCGACACGGGTACCGCTTCAACGTCTATGGGGACGACAGGATGCAAGGTGTCAGAACCCTAAGACAGTTCTGGGTGCATCTCTCTTCTCAGAGTCAGACAGAAAGAGGATGCCCAGAGAACCTCAGGATCTGCGCCGCCCAGCATGCCCATGGCACCAGGAACCAAAGGGGGTCATGCCGTGGCAGGGGTTCTGACCTTGCAGGACAGACGGGCCTGGACGTGCCACACTTACCCGACCGTGGCTCTTTTTCATGTGGGACACGTAGCTCTCCCGATCTGGAACCCACTCCTGGCACTCCTGGCAGGTCCAGCCGGTGTTCCTCAGCCGGGGCCTGGCCTCAGCCCTGCGGTGGGCCTCAGGCCTGCCCCAGCGGCTGGAGGGCAGGGCACTGCCCCGAGCAGTCACACTGAGGGCTGGCGGCTCAGCAGGCACTCGAGGGCCAGGGCGGCTTGAAGACGAGTCTGCTGAGGACTGGAGGCTGGACAGCTCGTCCACGTTGCGGGGCACACCATGGGTGCTCTGGGGACAGAGGGAGCGATTACTGACTGGTTGGGGGCGAGGGATGCAGGGCCAGGCACCCAGCCTGAGGATGTGCCAGTCTCCCCAGGCCCCTCCCCAAGGCGCCCCACCTTGACATGCTGCATCAGCTCCGGCTTCTGCAGGAACAGGAGTGGGCACTCGGGGCACTTGAAGACGCCCACCTGCGCCATGCTGGCGTTCTGGTAAAAGTGCTGCTGGATGTGCCTCTTCTTGTTGAAGACCATTTCGCAGGAGCACTTATAAATGAGCCTGCCATGACAAGCCCCAGGGTGTGAGGTGACCAAGGCCCAGCCGACAGAACCACAGGCCCCTCCACCCCACATGTGATCTCTCTGAAGCAGACTCAGGTTGGGGAAAGCAATACTCTGAGCCAACGTGGACACTCCCCAGTCTCAGACATCTCCAAAGCACTCCCGGCTTCTAGCCACTCTCCGCCACTAGCCCAGGCTTCCCAGTCCATCCAACACCTCCCGCAGGGCCCCAGGCCAATCTGCTCCACTCCCACAGGCCTGCAGGCCCCGCAGCCACACTCACTGGGAGGGTCTGTGGGGCTGGGTGGGATGCTGGGTGGCGCTGTGGTCCGCAGTGCTACTGGCAGTCTTGAAGGCCATGGGGCAGAACGCACATTTGTGGAAAACCTGGCAGTGCCGCTCCTGGATGTGGCTTTTCAGCAAGGCCAAGGTCAAATGGACAACCCCACAGTGGATGCACCTGGATGACAGAGGTGGGGCCGGGGGAACAGGTACATCAGACCAAGAAGTGGTGTTAGAAGAGGAGGGATGGAGGACAGAAAGAGAGCCATCTCAGGGACCACCCCTCCCTTATGCATTTGGCCTTGAAGGTGTGCGTGCTTGCTGCCGCCAGGCACAATGCAGTTACCCAGGGCCTCCCAAGCCCAAGACCCTCCTGGTCGAGAAGGGGAAAGAAAGCCCTCCCCTCACGGGCCAGAGAATCTTCTTCTGCAAGCCAAAAACTTGATTGAGCCTAACCAAGAGGAGCTGGTGGGAGTGGAGAAAGGGTGCTTCAAAAATGACATTAATAGCACCCATTTAAGTGTGATCCAACTGCAGGAGTCCAGGGCGAGTTTTAGAAGGAGACTGCAGAAAGCCTGTGCCTCCCCACACATGGGCGTGGAATAGGCAGGGATGGTCACTTAATAAAATGTACACCGAGGAGGTGCTACACTCGCCGTGACAACCACATTAAACAAACAGCCCTTAAAGCCCAAGAAGTGCCCTAGAGCAGCACTGTGGAACTTGCTGTGATGACAGAATTGTTTCATACAGCACTGTCCATGTGACTATTTAAATTTCAATCAATAAAATAAAATGGCCAGTTGCCCTGGCTATACTTCAAGCTCTCAATAGGCACATGTGCCTGATACTGTTCTGGACTCAGCAGCTCATCAGTGTTCTAAGTTCTCCTTGGTGGGACTATGGATAACATTTTTATTTCTCTTTTCCCATACTGATTTGTACTTTCTGAGTTTTGTTTAGTGACTATATCATTTTTATAACATAGGAATTGTCTTAAACCATTTCTCTGAAATTGAGGTCATGTGGAACTCTTCTTTCAACTTCAAAATCTCTCTCTATAAATACTATGTCTCCTTTCTTCAACATCAGAAAATGAAGTTGCTCTAAGCTAACCTGCATCTATTCAGGTTCTTAGACTCTCTCATGTATTCAGTCTTTCTTCTCGCCTGAAAACACAGACAGGTCTCCCTTACATGAGAGAACACCCTCCCTGCTCCCAGCTCTGGAGGTAACTATTATTCTACATTTGTTGCAATATTGCTTGCTCCTGTAACCTTGGCATCCCAGTAATCTAGAAGAGAGGGTGTCACTTTACTGAAAGGACATTTCTTCACTTAAGAATTCTTTGACTCCAAATATTAGCATTCATTTCAATATATTAGCCCATTTTTGCAATCCACATGACTCATCACAGAATCCTGACCAATCCTTTTTGTTTTCCATTCTTATGTGTCTGTTTAGGGCAGGGCAGGGGGAGAGGGGGAGACAAAATCACCTTTCACAAACTTAATCAGCAATGAGGAAAAGTGCACAGAACCCAAAGCCTGTTCGCAACTAAGGCCAACGAGCATTCATTACTCAATATGTATGTGTTAGAGCTTCCATACAAACTACTTACACTTAAATTATATTTTCTTTTCTCTCCTGCCAAACAAAATAGTGACCAGCTCCTAGCACACAGAAGCATATCTATACCACAAGTAATTATGAGGGGAGAAAAAAATCCACACATTTCCAAATTCATTCAAAGTAGCCAAATACACCTGATATGTGTAAAGAATCTAAGTGGTTTTATTTGTGCAGTTTGACCAAACTCCTACAGGAGCAATATAAGTACAAGTGAAAATCCATTCTATTACCCAGCAGACATTCTTGAAAGAAACCTCATGGAAAGTAAGAACATAAAGGGGTAAAAAAACACGGCCAAGTGGTCTCAATGAAGGACTGAATTAAACAGGGCTTGGAAATTAATGAAAAGCTGTGTAGAAAAGAAATCTAACCCCAAGACACAACTCTTTACCAACTTTTTTTTTTTTTTTACCAACTGTTTTTTTTAAGAGAAAACAGACAATTATAGAACCATATGCTGTCAAATATATAAAGCTTTAGAAAAGATACGGCTTCCCTAGTGGCTCAGCTGGTAAAGAATCTGCCTGCAATGCAAGAGACCTGGGTTCAATCCCTGGGTTGGGAAGATCACCTGGAGAAGGGAAAGCGTACGTACTCCAGTATTCTGGCCTGGAGAATTCCATGGACTGTACAGTCCATGGGGTTGCAAAGAGTTGGACATGACTGAGCGACTTTCACTTAGAAAAGATAAAGAGCAGTAAAATATTTAGCTTTGTTAATAATCACAAATAAGTAAATAACATATTATTAAATAGTCTAAACCTGCTTCCTTATGACATCATTGGTCACTCTCCAAATTATCAACAAAGAGCAGAATAATTTACAAAACCCTAAAAAAATTACAGTGTTGGGACTTCCCCAGTGGCCCAGTGGGTAAGAATCTGTCTGCCAGTGTAGGTGACATGGGTTCCACTTCTGGTCCGAGAAGATTCCACCTGCCACAGAGCAACTAAGCCCATGCACCACAACTACTGAAGCCCATGCACCTAGAGCCTGTGCTGTGCAACAAGAGAAGCCATCGAAGGTAGAGAAAGCCTATGCAAAGCAACAAAGATCCAGCACAGCCAAAAAATACAATTTTAAAATAAATAAAAATATTATTAATATAAAACTCTATAGTAGAGCTCATTGAAATGGAACATAGGTACTCTTAGCTTTACTAAAAATTATTAATATCCAGAGAATGGGAGAAAATACTTGCAAATCATATATCTGACAGGAGATTTGTAACCTGAATATATAAAGAACCCTTACAGTTCAACAACAAAAAGACAACACAATTTTTAAATAGGCAAAGGATCTGCATAGAGATTTCTCCAAATAAAATATACAAATGGTCAATAAATTTATGAAGATATGCTTGACATCATTATCTTCCAGGGAAATACAAATCAAAACCATAATGAGATACCACTTTACACCCACAATAACTATAATCAAAAGTCAGACAGTAACAAACATTGGCAGTGATGTAAAGAAGTCAAAACTTTCATCCACCCCTGCTGGGAATATAAATGTGGTATAACTACTTTGAAAGACAATGTGGCAGTTCCTCAATTTGACTCAGCTATTTTACTCCCAGGTATATATCCAAAAGGACTGAAAACATTGTTACATAATAACTTGTACATGAATGTTCATTAGCAGCATTATTCATAAAACCCAAAAAAGGAGTGAATAACTATTATTTGTTATAATATGGACGGATCTTGAAACTATTATGCTAAGACTATATATTATATGATTCCATCGAAATGAAACATCCAAAGGACGCACATCTATGAGACAGAAAGTTGTTCGCTTGGAATGGAAGGACCACAAATATAGAGTTTCTTTCTTATGGGTGATGAAAATACTCTAAAATTGATCATTATGACTGATTGTAAAACTTTGTGCATATAATAAAAACCACCGAATAGGACACTTTAAATGGGTGAATAGGATGGTACATGAATTACATCTGAATAAAAGCTGTTGCAAAAAATACACTAATAGCTGAAGATCTTAAGTACAACGAATACTATGTCAGTGTGCATATCTTCTGCGTTCAACCACAGGTCACTGAAAACATTAATGTCAGTATCTTCAGTAATCCTAGCTGCATCATTTTGTCTGACCTTTCTTATAAAAAGGCTTGATAAACTACTTTTAAGACATTACATTGCTTTTTACTCTTACAGAAGAAGGTAAAATATTTAATTAAAGTACAAAAAATACTATTAATCCATCTGCATTACTGAAAACTTCTTGGATTCAAGATTCAAATACAGGGACTTTCTTGGTGGTACAGTGGTTAAGAATCTGCCTTCCAATGTAGGGGGACACGGGTTTGATCCCTCAGTGGGGAAGATCCCACATGCTATGGGGCAACTAAACCCACAATGCAGCCAAATAAATCAATATATTTTTTTTTAATTCAAGTACAAAAATTAAAGTATTGATTGCTATTGGATTCAATTTGATCTTGAAATAAGCAGCATACATTTAAGTCAAAATTAGAAAGGTATTTTCAAGTGTTATGAATACTGCAAAACATAGCCGAGAATGCTGCCAGGCAACGCTCTTTCCAACATGGTGGCAAGGGCTATGTATAACCCCATCTCTGGGTTGTTTTCTTCCCATCTATGTTAGCATCTCCATTCTCCCTAACACATAAAAGAAATTAATCTATATTTGAAAGTGGTTATCCCAAGAGACGGAGAAGGCAATGGCACCCCACTCCAGTACTCTTGCCTGGAAAATCCCATGGACGGAGGAGCCTGGAAGGCTGCAGTCCATGTGGTCGCTAAGAGTCGGACAGGACTAAGCGACTTCACTTTTCACTTTCATGCATTGGAGAAGGAAATGGCAACCCACTCCAGTGTTCTTGCCTGGAGAGTCCCAGGGATGGGGGAGCCTGGTGGGCTGCTGTCTATGGGGTTGCACAGAGTCAGACACGACTGAAGCGACTGAGCAGCAGCAGCAGAAGCAGCAGCATCCTAGGAGAGAAACCTGGAACTGATCACTAACCACTCCCCATCCCTCACCCTGGTATATAAGCCATCCTCAAGCCCTAATGCTTCTACTTTATCTCTCTCAGGTTTTCCTTCTCTCTATCCTCACAGCCATGCCTTAGCTGGATCCCTCAGTGTCTCATCGGAATTGTCACACGACCAGTCTCTAGTCTCTCACCTCTAATACACATATCAGCTTTCCAGAATGATATTTCTAAAACACAGATCTGGCTGGATCACTCCCCTGCTGCAAATCTTTCCATCGCTCCTCACTATCCCCAGGAAAACAGTCCAGATGCCTGCCAAAGAACACAAGGTCTTGCATGGCCTGGCCCCTACCAACCCCCTTGTCTCATTGCTCACCCTTCCTCCAGTTCATCATGACCTACACCATGTTTATCCTTCCTAAGAGTTTTCTGTGTGTGCTGGCACCCTTGCCTTTGCTCTTGCCAGATAGGCTCACCTCCTTTCTTCTACCTAAAAACCTCCTCCTATCTTTTCTATGAAGCTTTCCTGACCATTCCTCAAATATAGGACTTAACCACTCTGAATCATAAGTACCTGCATGCATGTTTGTAAGCCATCAGATTAAAGCCCCCTTGAGCACAGATGGATTTTAACCATCTTTGTGTCTTGAGTGTTTGGCACAAGGCTAAAGACAATAGTAAGAACTCAAAAAAAGTTTATTAAATGAACTGTGCTCAGTTGCTCAGTCATGTCCAACTCTTTGCAACCCCGTGGACTATAGGCCGCCAGTCTCCTCTGGCGGTTTCCCAGGCAAGGGAAAATGGGTTTCCCCAGGCAAGGATACTGGAGTGGGTTGCCATTCCCTTCTTCAGGGGATCCTCCTGACCCAGGGATTGAACCCGTGTCTCTTGCGTCATCTGCATTGGCAGGCGTATTCTTTACCATTGGGCCATCTGGGAAGCCCATTAAATGAACTAAATCAAAATTTAATACCAAAGAGAAGAAAACTTTAATAAATTTGGGCAAAATTAAATTTCTGAAGCAAAAATGATCAAAAAACATAAAATGTAGAAACTCCCAAGCAAGTAAACCAGTAAAGGAGACCTGACTGGGTCAATGTAAAATTACAGATCAATGAGTTTTAGAAGGAGTATTCACTCTCATTTTTATCTTTTTTCTGAAAATGACTTCTTGCTTATATTCGTTTAACACCATAGAAATAGATCAGTTTAAAATAGTTTGCTCTTGGTTTTACCATGAAGCTGATCATTTTTTCCATTCTCAGGTCTTACTTCTCACAAACTGACAAAAACTAATCAACACAAAGATACAAGTCCTTTGACTCTGACAGCTTGCCATTTGTTCAGAAATTGAGAATATTTGAAAATACCAAAATTTGCAAATTTATTATTGAAATAGTACCTTAAAATTAATATGCCAAGCATAATAACTTTCTAAGCAAATTTATATACCTTTAAAAATCAAACTGACAAAGTGAATGTTGCTGTTGCTGCTGCTGCTGCTAAGCCGCTTCAGTCGTGTCCGACTCTGTGCGACCCCATAGACGGCAGCCCACCAGGCTCCCCCGTCCCTGGGATTCTCTAGGCAAGAACACTGGAGTGGGTTGCCATTTCCTTCTCCAAAAGTGAATGTTAGGTATAGCCTAATATCCCCAATACCTTCCTCTTTAAACCTTTTCTCTTTTTTTCATCTTTTGGCCGCACTGCGCCACTCACAGCATGTGGGATCTTAGTTCCCCAACCAGGGATCAAACCTGCGTCCCCTGAAGTACAAGCTCAGAGTCTTAACCACTGAATGGCCAGGGAGGTCCCAAAGCTTTTTTTTTCCCCCCCCAATATTTAACTTTTTAACTCCTTGTTCTTTTCCTTGCTCTTCTGGTTCCCTACAAAGTAAAAATGTCTGTCCACATACCAATCAACATTCTTGTCTTATTAAGCTGGAGTCCAGGGCTCATAAGACCAAAACTCAAAATTCCTCTTATAGCTTGGCTATGCCAAAATATGTGGCTTATGGGATCTCAGTTCCCCAGCCAGGGATTGAACCCGGGCCACAGCAACGGAAGTACCCAATCCTAACCACTAGACCACTAGGAAATTCCCAAAACTCCAGTCTGAAATGAGTTACGATCCAGAAAAAGCAGCAGCCACTGGGCAAGCCCAGGACAACACCCACCTGTAGCCCACCTTGCGGGCATAGTGCAGGCAGTTCTCCTTTACGTGGGTCTGGAAGTAGGCAGAGCGGCAGAGGGCCCCGCACTCCGGACAACAGTAGGGGGACTTGTGGGCGTGGATCCGCTGGTGGGCGCAGAAGCTGCACTGGTTGGGCAGCAGCATCTGGCACACCTGGCAGGTCTAGGAAAGAACATGGAGAAAGTAGTTCAGGCAGGAGCCACGGGCCAGAAGCTCTCAACCAGGCTGCCTGGCTTTCCTAGGACGCTGATCAGAAGGGCCACCACCCCCAACCGTTCTCTCTCCCAGCTCTCCTAGGACACTGGGGACACCCCCAGCCTCACACAGTGATGACACTGATGCCCTCGCTAGCTTTGCCTCTCACCTTATTAATCAAACGCAGACCTGACCCTATTTCCCCCAAAATCAGTCCTACGCGTCTGGCTGTGATCCTGCTCTCTCCCGGCTCAGCAGAGGACCAGCTTTTCCTTTCTGGAGACCCAAGGCACTTCTTGCATTCTAAAATCCTGCTACACTGCCAGGCCTACCAGGGCCTCTGCCCTGGCTCAGCAGGTTCCAACTCAACACCTTCAGTAAGTTGGCTCAGTGACTCCCAGAGCAGACCTGAGCCCCCCTGGTTAAAACTCAGAGGCCTCCATGCAGACCAGGTTTCCATATGCTCAGCCTGTCTGCCCACTCTGGGGTTGGGGGAGCAGTGCCTGGAGCCACAACTGCCCACATCCATCCACAGAGAAGCACAGAATAGGTAGTGGCTTCCTTGTTCTCAGACCCAGGAGAGAACCAGAGGCTGACAAGTCCTCCAGGCCGACTCACAGAAGCTCTCAAACAGGGAGAGTCCAGAAGACCAGAGGGGAGAGCGAGAGACTGAGCGGGGGCCTATGTTGGGAGAGGCCCCTCATAGTAACACGGGAGCCACTGACCTGGGCTCAGGAGTGCTCAGACTGATAAGCTGTTAGGGAGGCCAGGAAAAGATCTGTTTTAAGCAGTGATATCCAGGATGTAGGGCCCTTACAGCACAAACAATCCAGCTTTTTCAACAAAAGAAATGCCAAGGCAAAAAACAAAAAAGATTGAGGGAAGAGGAATTTACAGATTAAAAGAGACTTAAAAGAAATTTTCAACAACTGCAATGGATAGCCCTTATTTGGATCCTGATCCGAGCAAGCCAAGTGTAAAAAGAAATGAGACAACTGGATATTTTAACCCTAACTTAATGATGACAATACTGAGACATTTGACACTTGATATTAAGATTTGATAATAAGGAATTATTATTAATTTTGAGGTGTGATGATATTATATCTATGGGTTTTTTTTTAAGGAAAAAACTTTATATTTTAGATATGTATACTGCAATAGATACTATAATGCTAGGATTTGTTTAAAAATAATCCACTGAGGGAGAGGGGATAAGAACACAGATGAAACAAGACAGGCCACTGAGTTGGTAAAAAAAAAAGTATTCTCTGTGACTTTTACAGCACAGTATTTTGACTTACACATCCTTAATATGATATATTCTAAGGATATGAAGAACTGCAAATACACCCT
This sequence comes from Bubalus bubalis, assembly GCF_019923935.1. NCBI lineage: Eukaryota > Metazoa > Chordata > Mammalia > Artiodactyla > Bovidae > Bubalus > Bubalus bubalis. Next base: position 47,640,329 of record NC_059176.1, read on the forward strand.
CAACTTTATGTGGTTTCCTAAGGTTAGAATATTGGTCTTGACATTTTAAAATCTGTGTGTATATGTATGTACATGTGTGTATACAGTAGGAAAATTTTAGGAACCAAGGTTTTCAGTATAAAATCAGTTACATAAAAAGTATAATCTTGGCCTCCCCTGGTAGCTTAGTAGTAAAGAATCTGTCTGCCAATGCAGGAGAGACAGGTTTGATCCCTGATCTGGGAAGATCTCACATGCCACAGAGCAACCAAACCTACGCACCGTAACTACTGAGCCTGTGCTCTAGAGCCTGGGAACCACAGCTGCTGGAGCCCTCGGCCTGTGCTCCACAAGAGAAGCCACTGCAGTGAGAAGCCCCACTCCTGCAACTAGGCAAAAGCCCGTGCAGCAACAAAGACCCAGCACAGCCAAAAATAATAAGATTAAAAAAAAATTTTTTTAAGTATAATCTTACATTTCAGTAGCAGTATAAACTCAAGATCTCTCTTTCCTTATTTTAAAACTTTGTATTTCTTAGCTCTGGCCACTGAAAAGGCCTAGAAACATATTCAGCAAAATAAGCCTATCTGGTGCCCAGAATGTAGCCTCTAAATATCATTTCTCACTTAAAAAAAAAACAACCATCATGGTCTCTTAAAAAATTGACTGATTCTAGGTTTAGCACAAGAAATGCGCCCAAATCTTGCTGGGGCTCAAAGCAGGGAAGCGTCTCCAGGTTTAATGAGTTCAAGTGAAAGGAACACAGGAACACGGGAGCCAGCCTGCCGGGACCCCCACTGACCAAAATGGGGTAATTGAGCATCGAGAAGAGTGAGTCACAAATCAAAGACATACAACAGACTGAGAAAAAACAAAAGGACACACACACACAATACAGAAGAAAACCATCAAACCACGAAAGGAAAACAAAAGAAAGGAACAAACAAGAAACAAAATCAACTGGAAAACAAAGGTTTAAAGTGGTAATACACACACTTAATGGTGTACAGTGGTAATACATATCAATCAATAATTGCCCTAAATGTCAGTGGACTAAATTCTCCAATCAAAATATGTGAGAGTGGATTAAAAACAAAACAAGAGCCTACAACTGCTGTCTACAAGAGACCCACTTCAGAGTGAAGGGCACACCAAGATTGAAAGCAGGGGAATGGAAAAAAAGGCATTTCATGCAAACAGAAATGACAAGAAAGTGGAGGAAGCAATACTCAGACAAAAATCCCTTCCAAAATCACATCAAAAACAAAACAAAACTTAGGAGTAAGCCTGACCAAGATGGTGAAGGAGACTTACATGCTCAGAACTATAAATATTGATAAAGAAAAGTGAAGATTCAAAGAAACAGAAAGACATGCCATGCTCTTGGATTGGAAGAATTAATATTGTTAAAATGGTCATACTATCCAAAGCAATCTACAGATTTGATGCAATCCTTATCAGGACATTTTTCACACAACTGAAGCAAATAATCCTAAAATTTATATGGCACCATAAAAGAACTGCCAAAGCAACCCTGAGGAATAGGAACAAAGCAGGCGGTTTAACCGTCCAGACTTTAGACAATACTTCTAAGCTAGAGCAATCAGAACAGTGTAGCACTGGTGGCGAAACAGACACATGGATCAAGGAGACAGGACAGAGCCTGGAGATAAAGCCACATGTCGACAGTCAATTAATCTTTGACAAATGAGCAAGACTATACAATGGGGAAAAGACAGTCTCTTCAGCAAGTCGGCCAGGTGCGTGTAAATCAATGAAGTTAGGACACATCCTCACACTACACACAAAAATGAACTGGAAAGGGCTTAAAGTCTTAAATATGAGACAATAACTCCTAGAAGAGAACACAGGCAAAACATTCTCTGACATAAAGTACATCGATGTTTTAAGTCAGTCTCCTATGGCAATAGAAATAAACGCAAAACTAAACAAATGGGACCTAATCAAACTCACAAGCTTTTGCATAGCAATAGAAACCATAAACAAAACGAAGACAACTTATGGACTGGGAGAAAATATTTGCAAACAAACAGTGCAACTAACAAGGGCTTAATTTTTAAGTTATATAAACAGCTCATACAACTCAGTAACAACAACAACAACAAAAGACCCAATCAAAAAACAGGCAGAAGATCTAAATAGACATTTCTCCAAAGAAGACATACAGGTGGCCAACAAGCACAAGATGCTCAACTAACACTAATAATTAGAAAAATGCAAATCGTAACTACAAGGTACCATCACACACCAGCCAGAATGGCCATCATTAAAAAGTCCACAAATAACAAATGTTGGAGAGGATGTGGGAAAAAAGGCACTCTCCTATACTGTTGGTGGGAATGTAAATTGGTGCAGCCACTATGAAAAACAGTATGGAGCTTCCTCAAAATGTTAAAAATACAGTAACCATTTGATCCAGCAATTACCACTCCTGGGCATATATCAGCAAAAAACTTTTAATTAAAAAAGATACATGCACCCCAATGTTCATAGCAGCACTATTTACAATAGCAAAGACATGGAAGCAACCTAAGTGTCCCCGGACAGATGAATAGGGTAAAGAAGATGTGGTATGTATGTGTGTACACACACACACACACACACACACACACACACAGAGAAATACTACTTAGCCATAGAAAATGAAACAATGCCATTTGCAGCAATATGGATGGGCCTAGAGATTATCATACTAAATGAAGCAAGTCAGAAAGAGACAAACACCGTATGGTATCACTTATATGTGGAATCTAAAATATGATACAACTGAACTTTATTTACGAAACAGACTCACAGACACAGAGAATAGGTTTGTGGTTGCCAAAGGGGAGAAGGGGTGAGGGAGGGATGTATTGGGAGCTTGAGATTAGCAGATACAAACTATTATATACAGAGAAAGGATAAACAGCAAGGTCCTACTGTATACCACAGGGAATTATATTCAATGTACTGTAATGAACCATAATGGAAAAGAAAAAACAAGAATGATTGAACATATAAATATATAAATAAATATAAAAATAAATATATAGAAACCAATGAGCTTATTATAACACTAACACTAAATAATAGAGGAGGTCACCTCATACTGATTAGGGTGGCTATGATAAAAAAAAAAAAAAAGATGCACTATTGGTGGGAATGTAAAATAGTACAGTCCCTGTAGGAAAAAACAGTATGGGGGTTCCCTGAAAAATTTTAAATAGAATTACCATATGATCCAGCAATTCTACTTCTGGATATATACCCAAAGGAATTGATATGGTACAGAACAGGGAATATAGACAATATTTTACAGTAACTATAAATGGACTATAACTTTTTTGTACAGCAACTATAATTCAATAAAATGAAGTATTTGATCACACAAAAAAAGAACTGAAAAGATATTTGGATACCATGTTTGGTCTTCCCAGGTGCACTAGAGGTAAAGAAACCGCCTGCCAATGCAGGAGACATGAAAGATGCGGGTTCAAGCCCTGGGTCGGGAAGATCCCCTGGAGGAGGGCATGGCAGCCCACTCCAGTATTCTTGCCTGGAGAATCCCATGGACAGAGGAGCCTGGCGGGCTACAGTCCCTAGCATCGTAGAGTCGGACAGGACTGAATCCACTTAGCACATATGCACATAGCGTGTTCACAGCAGCATTATTCATAATACAACTACAGGCAACACAGTGTCCACCAATGAGTGAGTGGGGAAACAAAAGGTGGGACATACAACAACAGGATATTATTCAGTCTCAAAAAATAAAGGAAATTTGTCAAACCCTGGAACATGGATGAGTCTTAAAGATATACTAAATGAAATGAGTCCTTCAGAAAAAGACAAACACTGTATGATTCCATTTTCTAGAAATTTGATTATTCTAGTCAAATTCATAGAAACAGAAGGTAGCATGTGGTTACCACGGGGAAGGAGTGGGGAGAATAGGGACTTGTATTTAATGGGTTTAGAGTTTCAGTTTTGCAAGATGAAGAGTTTTGGAAATTGACAGCACAACAATGTGAACCTTCTTAACTATACTAAACTGTACATTTAAAACTTTATGTTATGTTATTTTATCACAACTTTTAAAACTATTAGAGGAGGGACTCTTAAAACACCATTTAGGATTGCTGGGGCATCCATTCACTACTGTGAAAACTATTAACTGAGGAAAACAAATTTATCCAATTTTCCAACATAAACTACATTTCAGGGTAACCTAAAAGCCCTCAAAGGAAGCGGGGAAGATATTTTACACAGAATTCCGGCTGATAAATGAGAATAATAAAATTTACCACACCCTCACACAACTCCTAATAAAATCACTGACTCAAGCAGCAATTATTAATGGTAAAGATAGGGAACTTTCTAAGAAAAGGATCAGAACATCACTAGCCTAAACTCAATGATGAAGTTTAGCATCATTAAAACTGAGACAATCAAGAACTCTGGGCCTCCCTGAAGTAAGGAATTATGAAGAACACAGTACTCCCACTCCTCAAGACTGAACCTAAATCTAATCAAGTCGTCACTGCTAACGTCTAGTCTATAGATAAAATATTGGGTATAGAACAACAAATTTTATTGTCTGGGGAAGCAATCAGCCGAACTCAAAATTATCCTGAAAAAGCCTCAGGAAGCAATCAGTCAAACCCAGAACAGTCCTGGAAAATTCTTAGGACACATGACCCAGTTTCTTCAATACAGTGATGATGTGAAAAATCACTGGGTGATTTTTGGGTGGAGCAGGAAGAGGTACTGCTCTAGATTGAGAAATATTTAAAAGCTGGAACAAACAAACACAACACGTGGTCCACATTTGGCTCGTGATTCACAATAAGCTCAGTTATAAAAAGACAATTTTGACCCAAAGGGAAAACTTGAATACAGACTTGTATTCAGACAATATTAAGGAATTGTTACTAATTTGGTTAGCTGTGATAATAACGTTATAGTTAAACAAAAGCTTAAAAATAAGAACCTGTTTGACACCTGCCCAACAAAGAGGCCTGGAATGTAAGGGAGGACCCCTCCAGCCACTGCAGAGGGAGGGGTTCAGACTCCGGGGAAGAAGTCAAAGGCCCCGAGCACGTTGCCCTGCAGTCCCTCCCCTAGAGTGGAGCCCAGCCTGGGGCTCGGTGACCCCTCTTACGCAGCTCCCACTGGAAGGGAATGACACAGAGAAGATGCAGGACGAGAAGGGTGCCAGCCTGGGATCCTACACCTGGACATCAGCTGGCTCAGATTTTAAAGGGCAGGTGAATAACAGTGTGGGGGGAAAGCAACCACGGGCCCAGGCATCAGACCTCCACTGGCAAAGGTTCTGACCACAGGACCCAGAAGACCCACTCCTGTCCAAGGCAACCATGCTAATGCAGCCCCAGAGGAAATGGACCGGGGGGCCCACACCCCACCTGACTCACCAGGAAGAAATGCAAACCGAAACTGAGAAGGTGAAGATGAGCGGCAACAGACTTGTGGCACCATGTGGGCTCCTCCTGGGGGCTGCCCACTGAACTCCACCTCCGGCCTCTAGCCCTGGACCCCCAAGGCTGGACCCCCTCATTCCTAACCACTCCCTGTTCCTCCGGCCACTCTACACTTTCCATACCTGTCCCTCCCCTTCCTCCAAACTCACCCTTGCAGAGCCAACTCAAATGTCATGTCCACAGCACAGGCACCTTCCCTACACCTGGAACCACGATGAGTCAGTCCCTCGAAGGAACTCTACACAACGGTTCACAAGCGTGTCTTAGCCCCAGTCTTAGCCTGCTCCACACTTCAGCAGTCTGGGTGGGGAGCCCTGCCCTTGCTGAGCCATCATGAGCTCCTGAAGGAGCTGTGGTCTTCCTCCCACTGGCATCCCTGCTCTCAACATACAGCCTCCGTGCACACAGGGGCCACTCGGAAGACAAATGCAGAGCTCATCAAGACACCAACAGGTGCATGGGCCACTGTGGCCCTGGCTTAAGGAGGCTTGGTGAGCGGGTGGGCATGGCTAAGCCACGGAGAGAGCCACCTGGAGAAGGGAGATGAGGCCGTCAGGAGGCCTGCTTCTGCAGACGACCTTGCTGACATGGACACCACTGACACACAGGGTGCCAAAGGGTGCTTTCAGCATGGAGTGCCTTAAGGCACACACACACACTCTCACTCATTAGGATCTCATCACGTGCACACACACATCAAGCATAAACACACACACTCATCAGGATCTCATCAAGCATAACCAGGAATTGGACCGAGATAAGAACAGAGATGAGAGCAGGCCCCAAAGCCTTTGCCTGGGGCCTACTCAAGTAGGCCTACTACTCCTTCCTTCTACAGTCTACTCTCCTTTCTTCCATATCCATCCTCCTATTGGCCCTGCTACGGCTTCCCCAAAGGGATTCTGCAGAAAGAAAGCAGCTATGTCCACTGTGGGCACAACAACCTGGTGAAGATGTGGTTCTCAGACATACAGCCTGAGGCACGGGCAGTGACACACAAACCCCTGCCCCTGAGTTCTCGGGCACGTGCAAGGACTACACTGACAGTGGCCAGAGACCGGGGGCATCCAGCAGAGACCTAGCCCTGGCCGGGCAACAGGCCCTCAGCCGCTGGAGGGGGGCGGAGTGTCCACAGATACACACCGCAGACCATCAGGGCCTCCCCTCAGCTGCGGGCAGGACGCTTTCTCAGGAAATCCCAAGCACTACACATCCAGGTGGGTGGCTAGCCAGCAAGGCAGGTTCCTCTCCCAGGGCTCTTCCAACGCCCCCACTGCCCTAGATCAGTGAGCCCAGGTATGGGTCTGTGTGAACCCGGGGCCTGACAACCGCCCCAGAGATGGGAGGCGGCCCTGCTCACCAGCCCCTCGGTCTCCTCAGTCGTTCTCTGGAAGTGTGCGGCCATCGCCATGTAGTCTCGCATCTGCTTGTGACACTCCAGGCACTTGATACTGTGCCGGATAAGCCTCACGGGGTCCGGGTAGAGCGGCAAGGCGGGGAGTGGGGTGCTGGCATTGCTGGAAGCCTGGCCGGGCTGGGAGGGGGAGGGGGGCGCCGTGGCGGCTGGCGCCGTGGAGTTCGCAGGGGTGGACACGAACATCTGGTCCGCAGAGATGGGCTTCACAAGCAGCTGAGAGCACTGCATGACGAGCCCCTTGCTCTTGTGGTCGCGGGCGTGCCGGAGCAGGCTGCACTTGTTGAAGAAGAGCAGCGTCTGGGAGCACAGCGTGCACAGCACCTCGATGTGGACGCTCCGCCGGCCGTAGTGCTGGCTCAGGCTCTTCTCTAAGGCGAACGCGTCCCCGCACTCCAGGCAGCAGTAGCCACTGGCCGGCACGTGGATCCTGCTGTCGGCGGGCGGGCTGAGGTTGGGCGCGTAGAGGGGCACGGGGTTGGAGCTGTGGAGGACCTTGTTGAAGACCTCCAAGACCAGCGGGGCGGCCTTCTTCACCTGGTGGACCAGGGGCACTGACATCTGCGTGGGCTGAGGCTGACTCCGCCTCTGCGCGGAGGACTTGGCCGTCACTGATGCGGCCACGCTGTGGGGGACCAGGTTCAGGTTGGCCAGGTGCACGGCCTTGGGCAGGAGGTTGGCAGGGGCGGGGGTGGAGGCTGGCGGTGCCGGGCTCTGCTGCGGCTTTCTGCCCGCCTGCGCGCCCGAGGCAGCCCCCTTTTGGCCCCGGGCCCCGGAGCTGAAGCAGGAAGGCGAAGGCTCACTGGCTTTCGCTGTGTACTCCTCCCCTTTCTGGTCACTCTGGGGGCTCCCAGGCTGTGCCCCCACCTCAGCAAAGTGCTCCACCCCAGACAGGGTGGTGGCCTCTTCCTCGGGTGCCTCGCTCGGGGCCTCGGCGGTGGTGCTTCCTAACGGCGAGCCAGCGGGGGACTTACTGGGGTCGTCGGGGTCTGGCAGGATCCTCGTGACAGTCCGCTTGATTTCCCCTGAAGATGTCTTGATGGTTTTGATCCTGACTTTGGGGATTGCTGGTGGGGAGCTGGCAGCCACGGAGGGGGAGCCCTTGCTGCTGCTGTCACTGCAGATGCTCCGAGGGCTGTCAGAGGGCTTGATGCCCTTTCGGGTGGCCTCCAGGGGGCTCCGGGGACTCTTTGGTGACTTGGGCATCTTGGGGCTGCCTCTGGAGCCCTCCTTCGCGGGCCCTGAGGGATCCTTCGTGTGGCTGGTCTGATCCTCCTTGGAGACATTGGCCACTCGTTTAGCCTGCAGGGCCACCAAGGCCGCAACACAGGAGGACAGCTTGGAATGAGCTGGCTTGAGGCGCTGCCTGGGGGGGACCGCCGAGCCGGTGCCAAGCTCTGAGGCCAGCCCCTTGGGCTCTCCAATACTGTTGCTGGGATGGCTACTGAAGTCCAGGGCATCCCCGAAGAATCGACTGGCATCCAGTTCCTTGTGCACCTCCAATGCTTTCTGCCCACCTCGCTCGTGCTCCTGAGGACTGCCAAGGGGCAGGGGCTCAGGCTTGGGTTCTTTCTTACAAAAGTGATCAAACATATGCAGCTCCGGGACTGGAAACTTCGTGAGAGCCTCCAGGACAGGGCCCCCCACAGACCCACACCCAGGAGGGGGCGGGAAGTAAGTGTCAGAGTGCTTGGGCTTCATCCCAAACCCATTGTCTTTGATGGCGTCCTCGGGTTCTGGGCTGGAGATCGGACTGAACTGGTTAAAAGTTGGTAACGGCTCTGACTTGGAGGCCTCCAGCTTGCCGGGGAAACCCCTGGTACTGTCTCCATTCATGAACGTGGAGTCAAACTTCCCACAGTTGTGGCCTAGACTGTGGGGGTCTGCAGGCAGGTCAGAGCCCCGGAACCCATTGTGCAGGAGGCTGGGGGCGATGTGGTCTTTCTCCGCCTCAAATGACTCCTGGCGGCTGGTATTCTTGACGATGACACTCACAGCCGGCACATCCGAGGCTGAGCCTGAGTGAGACAAGGACACGTTCTCATCCACACACAAGCCTGGGGGTTTGAGGGGGCTTTCATTCTCCTCACTGGGGGTCTGGATGGCCTCCTTGGCATCAAGGCTGGTGGGATCTGGAATGTCAAAGGCAGCCAGAAGGTCGTCAAAGTCTGGAGTCTTCATATCCCCCATGGCTGGATGCAGGCAAGGGCTAGAACAGAAACAGAACAGAATTAGTGATGGCCAGATCCCACCAAGGCTCGATCCAGCATCATCTTCATCGCATAACCCACTCACTAACACGCATGCAGCCAGCACGCCCACACACAAACCCCCCACTCTGTGGGAAGCCACACCCCCGAGTTCTACCTCAATAGGTTTCTAAAATGCTGGGGATGCTGGGGGGAGGAGTGGAGGGAAAAGTTAGTACATTGTGACATGCCTGCCTGGTGGGCTCTAAGTATCAAACAGGGAAATTCCTGGCTGGCTACGTAACTGAAAATAGGGTACATTCACATGATACTCCCTCAATTTCTCAGGGAATATCATCACTCCACAATCATGCTGCTAAGTCACGTCAGTCGTGTACGACTCTGTGAGACCCCATAGACAGCAGCCTGCCAGGCTCCGCCGTCCCTGGGATTCTCCAGGCAAGAACACTGGAGTGGGTTGCCATGTCCTTATCCAATGCATGAAAGTGAAAAGTGAAAGTGAAGTCACTCAGTCATGTCTGACTCTTTGTGACCCCATGGACAGCAGCCTACCAGGCTCCACCGTCCATGGGATTTTCCAGGCAAGAATACTGGAGTGGGCTGCCATTTCCTTCTCCAGGGGATCTTCCCAACCCAGGGATCAAACCTGGGTCTCCTGCATTGCAGACAGACACTTTACCATCTGAGCCACCAGGGAAGCCCAGACTTGGCTATAATTTCTGCTAATTTACTCTTAGTAACTGATCATTAACTTTGTATAACTTGGTTTTTTGCTGCATGAATTCAATCAAATTCAAAATGATTTACTATTGCCAGGATTTAACCTATCTCATAGATAAACTCTAGCCTATTATATCATTCCCAAGTTTTTTTTTCCTCTAGTCAGTGTCTGCTTGATTCCTTAATTTTCACCCCAAATTCATTACTGGTTGGTGAGTGGATCACTAAACCTGAGGGACTGAGTGACTCTCAAAGAAGCACACAGTCATCAAGCTGACCAGGGAACAGTTTTAAAGCCCTCAAGTTTACTTTAATACACAAAGAAAAGAAAATCTACCTGATTTCTTCATGCTTTGGAGAAGCAAAGCTGCAAAACTATTGCAAAGGAGGAAACCTGAGGCCTTCCATTAAGAAATTACTAACGCACTCACTTTTAGTTGAGATGTGGGGCTGGCTGGTTCAAACCTGCTGAGAAGAGGAAGAGAAACCCGACCATCTCCCTGGTTCAGCCCATAAACCCTGCATCTACTGTAGCATCCCAGAGCCTGACATGCTTAAGTGTCTCTTACACCATGCTGGTACTGAAAGCCTTTGTGAACGCTGACCGACACAGCTCTTTCATAAAGCAGAACAGTGGCTACACAGAAACAGATAAGGGGCGAATCCCTGGGCCCAGGAACCCTAATGCCAGAAATTGGTTCTAAGAACAAAAATTCACCCACAAGTTATATGCAAAAGTGTATGGTATTATTAAAACAACACCAAAAGGAAACACACACAGACACACAAAGAAATCTAAATGTCCATGGACAAGGAATGGTTAATAGACTATTATGTAATCGTTAAAAACTCCAATTATGAAACCTAGGTAGCAACATGGAAAATCACTTACAGTGTTAAGTTTAAGAAAAGATAAATACAAAAACTATGTCAAACTATAACAATGTAAAACTTAGCATGCATTTGGGACAAGATTGAAAGAAAAAAGTGATTTGTGCAGGGTTGTGGGATTACTGGTGGGTTATTTTGTGTGTGCTAGTAGACTCCTTTTATAATTTAAAAAAGGGAAAACATAGGGAAAAAAAGAGAAACACTTAGAATCACAGGGGACCAGTCAGCATAGGCATATCTATTGCCGCCCCATGGGATCAACAGGCTTGCAGGCTTGGTTTCTTGTCCCACCCCACCAAGCCCCAACAAAACACACCTGCCTTCTTAAAGAGTTCTCACAGAACACGAAACAGACTCCTCCCCAATTGGGAAGATGTCTAATTATGGTAGATACTAACAAAGTGAAACCCCAATTATCTTAACAGAATATGAGCTGGCAGAATCACTGAAGAGATGTAAAAGTTTCTGAATAACAAGTGATTATCTCATGGGACAGAAGTGTTGGAGCCCATAAGTAAGGGGAAGATACTGGGTATGGTAGGAGCACCAGGTCCCGGTACCAAGTGAGCTACTACGCAGGCCAGTCCCAAATGTAAGGAGACACCTGTGTGGTATCTGCTTTACCTTCCACTCCCCAGGGCTCCTCTTCTGTCTAGGAAAACATGGTTGAGGGAGCAGGGTTGAATAGAGTGGTCTTTTAAGGGGCTGGGAAAAGCATGTGGGAAAGGAGTGGTGGCAGCTGGCGGGGTGCTTCAAGGGTCAGTGAGGAGCCCGCCACCTTTACCTCTAAATCACAGAGATCCTACGTGAAGTCCTGTTCTCCACACAGAGAAACCTCAGGAGTGGGCTGAGAATGGTCAGAGGTCAAAGCAAAAGCTATCTTTTGCTAGCAAAACCAGAGCTAATAAATGGTATGGCGGGTCTCTATTTAAAACAAACCCCCAAAATTTAACATACCTTTTATGAAAAAGGGGAGAGGAAATAGTCTAAAATGTTAAAAATATCTCAACAGATGAAATTTTCTTTCCTTTTTATCTACACTTTAAAATTATTTCTTCAAACTATTTATTTCAAATTTTATTACTTAAGTAATTGTATTACATTATATTTTTAACATTATGAAAAGAAGAAGAAATTAGGCAGGCCAAAAAATTTGAGGAATTTCTTACAGAGGGCTCCAAAAATCATTACTATAAAACTCTTAAAGTATATCTAGCATGACTCAGCAAGGGACTGCCAGCTAGAAAATTGGTGAAGTAACTTAATTAAGATTAAAGGTGTAGTCAAAATAATAAGCTTCAGTTCAGTTTAGTCGCTCAGTCATGTCTGACTCTTTGTAACCCCATGAATTGCAGCACGCCAGGCCTGTCCATCACCAACTCCCGGAGTTCATTCAGACTCACATCCATCGAGTCAGTGATGCCATCCAGCCATCTCATCCTCTGTCGTCCCCTTCTACTCCTGCTCCCAATCCCTCCTGGCATCAGAGTCTTTTCCAATGAGTCAACTCTTCGCATGAGGTGGCCAAAGTACTGGAGTTTCAGCTTTAGCATCATTCCTTCCAAAGAAATCCCAGGGCTGATCTCCTTCAGAATGGACTGGTTGGATCTCCTAGCAGTCCAAGGGACTCTCAAGAGTCTTCTCCAACACCACAGTTCAAAAGCATCAATTCTTTGGCGCTCAGCTTTCTTCACAGTCCAACTCTCACATCCATACATGACCACTAGAAAAACCATAGCCTTCACTAGACGGACCTTTGTTGGCAAAGTAATGTCTCTGCTTTTGAACATGCTATCTAGGTTGGTCATAACTTTCCTTCCAAGGAGTAACCATCTTTTAATTTCATGGCTGCAGTCACCATCTGCAGTGATTTTGGAGCCCAAAAAAATAAAGTCTGACACTGTTTCCACTGTTTCCCCATCTATTTCCCATGAAGTGATGGGACCAGATGCCATGATCTTAGTTTTCTGAATGTTGAGCTGTAAGCCAACTTTTTCACTCTCCTCTTTCACTTTCATCAAGAGGCTTTTGAGTTCCTCTTCACTTTCTGCCATAAGGGTGGTATCATCTACATATCTGAGGTTATTGATATTTCTCCTGGCAATCTTGATTCCAGCTTGTGCTTCTTCCAGCCCAGCGTTTCCCATGATGTACTCTGCATATAAGTTAAATAAGCAGGGTGACAATATACAGCCTTGACGTACTCCTTTTCCTATTTGGAAGCAGTCTGTTGTTCCACGTCCAGTTCTAACTGTTGCTTCCTGACCTGCATACAGGTTTTTCAAGAGGCAGGTCAGGTAGTCTGGTATTCCCATCTCTTTCAGAATTTTCCACAGTTTATTGTGATCTACACAGTCAAAGGCTTTAGCACAGTCAATAAAGCAGAAGTAGATGTTTTCTGGAACTCTCTTGCTTTTTCGATGATCCAGGGGATGTTGGCAATTTGATCTCTGGTTCCTCTGCTTTTCTAAACCCAGCTTGAAAATGTGGAAGTTCACGGTTCACGTATTGCTGAAGCCTGGCTTGGAGAATTTTGAGCATTATTTTACCAGCGTGTGAGATGAGTGCAATTGTGTGGTAGTTTGAGCATTCTTTGGCATTGCCTTTCTTTGGGATTGGAATGAAAACTGACCTTTTCCAGTCCTGTGGCCACTGCTGAGTTTTCCAAATTTGCTGGCATATTGAGTGCAGCACTTTCACAGCATCATCTTTCAAGATTTGAAATAGTTCAACTGGAATTCCATCACCTCCACTAGCTTTGTTCATAGTGATGCTTTCTAAGGCCCACTTGACTTCACATTCCAGGATGTCTGTCTCTAGGTGAGTGATCACACCATCGTGATTATCTGGGTCATGAAGATCTTTTTGTACAGTTCTTCTGTGTATTCTTGCCACCTCTTCTTAATATCTTCTGCTTCTGTTAGGTCCATACCATTTCTGTCCTTTATCGAGCCCATCTTTGCATGAAATGTTCCTTTGGTATCTCTGATTTTCTTGAAGAGATCCCTAGTCTTTCCCATTCTGTTGTTTTCCTCTATTTCTTTGCATTGGTCGCTGAGGAAGGCTTTCTTCTCTCTTCTTGCTATTCTTTGGAACTCTGCATTCAGATGCTTATATCTTTCCTTTTCTCCTTTGCTTTTCGCTAATTTAATTAAGATTAAAGGTGTAGTCAAAATAATAAGCTTCAGCACACACCAATGTCTGCAAACTGTTGCAGGCAGCCAAAGTTGGAAAGAGCAGACCACAAAAGCCTGCCTGCCTGCCTTGCCTTACCTGGGGGCAGGTCTCAGGACCCAGGGTGAAGGCTCCTGCCCCATGGCCACAAATACCAGTCTAGGATCCATGGCCCCCCCGCAGAGCATTTAGTAGGGCTCACTCTAAAGCATCTGAACAAGCCAGATGCAGACCTGATGACCTAACCCAGTGATCTAGAGCGGCCAATCAGCAGGCAAGGCAGGTTCCTGGGGCTCCGGGGCCTAGGCTGAGAGCCAATCTCCCTTCGAGGTGAGATGGTGGAAATGTGCTATGATGCATACAAGTCCCTTGAGGGTGAAGAACAACTTCAGAACTGGCAGACTGACACTGTATCCTCTCAGAATAACTTTCTATTCAGGGAAGATCTGGAAACTAAAAAAATTAATAAAGTGAATATAAAAGTCCCAGCTTTTATTACAGGGTCTACCTGCTGCCCAGGACATTCTGCCAAACTTTTAAGTTAACATCAACTAGATGAGAGGGAGGGAACACCGTGATTTTGAAAGGGCCCTCATCAGGCCCGATTAACCTAGTAGAATTGTTTGAAAGGATAAAAGCAATATTATTATGGCAGAACTAGTAGGCAGAATTTCTAATGCCAAAATTCCACCAGAGAGACCAACAAATTGAATTCCACATTGCTGTGTGTATGTCTGTCTTTATCTGATTGTTGTTTATGGGAAATCATGAACAACAGCATTTTTTTTAAAACTACTGACCAGTTCTGGACTGGAACTTGATAAACTTTCATAAACTTTGATAAGCTTTCATAAACTGCCTAGAATGGTAGTTTCCAACCCATAGGGCACCCAACTTCATATCCACAAATGTGCTTCCAGTGACCAGCCGTTAGAAACACCACTACTGGGACTTCCCTGGTGGTGCAGTAGATAAGTATCAGGCTTGATCCCTGGTCCAGAAGAGTCCACAAGGTGCAGGGCAACTAAGCCTGTACACCACCACTGCTGAGCCTGAGCTCCAGGGTCCAGGAGCCACAACCACTGAGCCCGTGTGCAGCAACTACAGAAGGCCATGCACCTAGAGCCTGTGCTCTGGAACAAGAGGAGCCACTGCAACTAGAGAGCACCCCCCACTCACCACAACACGAGAAAACCTGCACAGCAACAAAGACCCAGCACAGCCAAAAATTAGCTAGAAAAAAAATTAAAACAAAAAAACAAAAAAACTCACTACTGAATAAGAGTCCATGAAAAAATTAACTTGAAAAGGAGATATCATATTTAAAATGCTTTGGGAACCAATAATCTAGCAGAAAATACACTAGGCTGTTAGATTCACAAGGGAAGAGGTTTATCTGTCTTGTTCACCACTGCATTTTCCATTAGGCACTCAATAAATATTTATCGAAACAATAAAATGCAACCTTCAAGATTGCAAATGGCCTAAAAGCTGTTCCAGAAATCAAAATGCAAAATTAAAAGACAAGTTCTCAGGAGGCTGTATGAATAGGCAAAATTATGGCAAAGAAGCCTCAGTGAAGGCAAACGTGAAGGAACACTTACGGAAAAGCAATTCCAATTACACTTTTAGAATAATGGGTTCTGAGCTAAGCTGTTCAATAAAGAAGCATCAGCTTAGACTGTTCCCTTAAGACATTGTGTTGCATGTCTCATCACAGAAAGCCCAGAAAATACTGGGCAGTATCAGAAAGGACAGTGGAAACAAAATAAAACTCGTGATCCCACTCTTATTCAGAACCACTCCGTGTCCACAGCAAGATGTGCTGTGCAGTTTTGGCTCCCTATCTTAAGATGTACCAGAATTGGAAAATGTCTCGAAAAATGAGATTGAGTAGATGGAAGAGCTTTCTAATAAGAGCCTAAAAATCAGAGCTCTATTTTATTCTAGAGATGATGGTTTAGGGGCAAGGGGGAGCATAACTGAAGTATAGGTTTATTCACCAAACCTCAAACACTGGAGAGTAGAAGGCTGCATTTTTGCAGTCTGAAGTAAATGAACATATAGGTCCACAACAACATAATCCATTAGTCAGAAAATATACTGAAATTGTTAAAGGAAAAATACATAAATGTGGTAACATCCACATTTACTGAAATCTAGAAAAAAAATTTTAATGGCTCTGAGAAACTGAAGACTTGGTGGCCTGTTTTTCTTAACAGCGTTAAGTTCAGAAACAACAGATTAATGAGAGTTCAATAACAGGACATTAAGTGGGGGAGATGCCCTCCAAATCTAAGAAAAGTCTGATCTCTATTCAGTACAATCTGTCTAATGAGACAAGGCAACAAATAACATCGCAGATTCATAGAACAATGGAAGTGAAAGACCACATGATTCAGGAAACACTGGGCCGTGAGACCACAAAGACAAGTTTCTTTGCATCTGCCACCGCTTGCTGGATGAAGACTACAGAGAAGGAAGAAGATATGTGTGTTTTACAACCTGCAGGTGACCTCTTTACGCTGCTGCCCCACATGATCAAATGTGGTGTAAATACTGACATCATCCATGTTCAATTATTGTTATTAACAGTTAAATAGAAGTTACCCTCAGCTTTTTATTTTGGAAGGAGAATCCCAGGGGATAAGAAAGCAAAAAATAACTCAATCTGTATGAAAGCACATACAGAAAGATTACTTAGAAAGAGAAAGATTACTTAGCAGATAATAAGAAAGCACTTGATTTGGTTCCCAGGTGGGAGAACTTCTGAACCAAGATGGAAGCTGGACAAAAGACAGAATGAGCGAGCAAGCTGCTACTCCCATGACCTGCAGGAATGTCAGTCCGGACGTTCAGAAGCGTCAGAAAAAGACATTGCTACTATGGGGCTAGAGATGGGAGCTCGGTGAAACTTTAGCTGGATCAAAGGAAACAGGAAGAACTACCCTTCACCAATTAACTGTGTGAGGACCTTGGGCAAGTCTTGGCTTAACATGTAAAATTAAGCTAACTTGAAGGATCTCTGAGAAACTGAACAGGCTAGGCTACAAATTAAAACTATCGGATTTCTATGTAAAACTTGAATCCTAAAGAGACAAGCAGACTGTCTACCACATATATACTACTGCCCTCCTCAATACACACCTGAGGCCTCCTTACAGATCTAAGTGACCCCAAGTCATGGCCATTCTGAGTTGGTCAGTGGCCAGCGCTTCATTTCATGAGGCACCTGGTATTCTGCTGCTGCTGCTGCTGCTAAGTTGCTTCAGTCGTGTCTGACTCTGTGCGACCCCATAGACGGCAGCCCACCAGGCTCCCCCATCCCTGGGATTCTCAAGGCAAGAACACTGGAGTGGGTTGCCATTTCCTTCTCCAATGCATGAAAGTGAAAAGTGAAAGTGAAGTCGCTCAGTCGTGTCCAACTCTTAGCGACCCCATGGACAGCAGCCTACCAGGCTCCTCCATCCATGGGATTTTCCAGGCGAGAGTACTGGAGAGGGGTGTCATTGCCTTCTCCCCCTGGTATTCTAATCATTAGCAAAAAACAGCCAGAGAGAGTCTCAGCTGTATACAAGAAAACTGTGCCCCAAAGGACCCACGCAAAAACAAGAAAAAGTTCCATTTGTCTCTTTGTCTGGTCTTTGCCAGAATGATTGCTATAAAATGCTTATCTGATCCCGTCTCAAAATCCCATCACCTTCAGAATAGAGCTCAAACTCTTCCCCAGCAGGCAGAATCCATTCCCATCTGCTCTGTGTCCACCTCTCCAGCCGCTGCCCAGGGTACCTTTCAGTTACTAGTGGTTCTCCCCAACTTTCTTGTGCCTGTAGGTTAGAGCTCAAGCTGTCCTCCTCACTGGCCCCCAGTATAAACCTGCCCCCTGCCCCCAGAGATCGTGCTCCAGGCGCCCTCCTCCTGGACGCCTTCTCCAAAGAGTCTGCCCTTCTCTTGCTCTGTGGCAGCACTGCCCAGGGGTGCTGGGATCGTGGCCTTTGCCTCGAACACACCTAACATACCTGGCACCCAATGGCATGTGGGCTGTCACTGCCCCCACCCCTCCCAGAACCTTTTCCTGAGGCCCTTCAAACCCTGGCCGACACACCTGTCCCTGCCTGCCCTGCCCAAGGTGTCCCTACTTTCTCCCTCTCTAGGCCTTTCCACCCCCAACCAAAAATTACATTTCCCAGGAAGAGAACTGCAGTGCAAGCATTCTGACAAGACTCACAGGATGTTGGAGCTGAAGTGGACCTCAGGAATGACCTGGTCCAGGGACTTCGGAATACCTGTCTGCAGACCGCTGATGGACCTGCTGCAAAAGAATAACACAAGGAGTGACTTTACAACAGAATCCCAGGTTCCACTGTAGCAACTCTGATTCAATGGGCCTGGGACAGATCTCTGCATTGGTTTTTAAAGCTTCCCAGTTGATTCCAGGGCTCTGGGCTAGTACGACCTATTCATTTTATTCATGAAGAACTGAGGCTCAGAAACAACAGGTTCACCCATCTCATAATGATCCAATGCCAAGACTTCTGTGGGCACCGAGGACACAAAGGGAAGGCCCAGACCCTGTTGTTGAGCGCTGTCCCCGCTACAACCAACTGAAAACACCTCGCAGCCACATACCTGTGGGCGCCCCCAAATGCTCATCAAGGGGACACGGGCCTCCTAGGCAAGGGAGGAGGACGCTCTCTGACTGTCCCTGTCAGAAGTCACCCCACCCTCCCTCGTGCTCCTGTTTGTTTCACTTATGGGATAATTGCCTACCTTTATTTCAGTTACTTCAGTAACATGTTCTCTCTTCTACTTCTTCATAAGCCCCTCAGTAGGCATTCACTACATCATTAATTAATCGGTATCCCTCGATTCAAGACTTAGCTTTCTACCTGGAGAGGCATCTCCAACCTAATGTGGCCAAAATCTAACTCTTGATTTCCTCCTACCTTCTTTCTCACTCAGTAAATGCCAACTCAAGCCTTCCAGATGCTTAGGCCAAACCTCTGCATCCTCAAATCCTCTCTTTCCCCTCATAACCTTCATCTAGATCCATAAGCAAATCCCATCAACTCTACCTTCAAAAATCCAACCATTTCTCAGCACCTCCAATCATCTTCTCCTCTTTCCTGGATTCCCACAAAAGCCTGCTTGCCTGGTCTCTTTGACTCTACTGTTGTTGTTTAGCCATAAGTTGTGTCCAACTCTTTGCAACCCCATGGACTGCAGCCTGCCAGGCTCCTCTATCTATGGGATTCTCCAGGCAAGAATGCTGGAGTGGGTTGCCATGCCCTTCTCCAGGGGATCTTCCCAGCCCAGGGATCAAACCCATGTCTCTTGCATTGGCAGGTGGATTCTTTACCACAGAGCCACCAGGGAAGCCCCCTTGCCTCTACTCATTTTCAACACAGCAGCCAGAGTGCTGCTTTTAAAACACCCACTAGATCATGTTCCTCCTCTCCTCAAAACCCTTCCAGATTGTCCCATTTCATGCAGAGTAAAGTCCAGTCTTTACCCTAGTCTACATGCCCAGGATGATCTAACAGTTCCTCAACCATGCAGGGCAAACTCCTGCTCTGAGTCTCTGCATTTACTATTCCTCTGCTTGGGATGTTCCTCCCCTCAGATTTCTGTGGGCTCACTCTTCACTCCCTTCAGGTCTTTATTCAAACAGCACTTTGTGAGGAGCCTTCTGTGACCACTACGCATAAGCTACCAATCCGCAACCTCACCATCAATTTCTGTCCCTTCTATCTGCTTTTTCTTCATGGCTCTTAGACCATTTGACAATAATATAATTGCTCATCTATTTGTTGTCCATTTATAGGCTCCACTTCGTTTGCTAGAATGTAACCCTGGTTAGAAAGCAGGGATGATGCGACAGGCTTATCTGTCCAGAACTAAGATTGTTCAAGGATAGTACAGATTGCTAAGCAGATTTATTACAAGTCAAGCAGCTGGTAAATTTGCTGTTATTTGTGTTTAGCTTTTAAAAATCTATTATAAGTAAAAAAAAAAAAAAAAATCTATTATAAGTAGAGGGAAACTGAGTGGTGATGGGCCTTGCCAGGGGGAAGGGTCTGAAGCAGCACTTGTCTATGAATTTGAGGCCTCTGTGAGACTGTTTAAGTTAAATATTTTATTGGTGGAAAGTGCCTACTGGCCACTGTCCCCACAATAAGGTCATCTGTCTTGAGGATGGGATCAGTGTGATGCCAGTGGAGGGGGAAGACTAGCTCTGAGATGATGAGGACATGGGGTGGTCTGGAATCTTAAGAAAAGAGGATACAACTCTGTGACTATACCAAAAATCACTGAATTCATGCACTTTACATGGGGGAATTGTATGTCATGTGAATTACACCTCCATAAAGCTGTTAGATTCTTAGAAAAGACAGAAAAGAAGGAGAATAGAACTGAAAGGAAGCAAGGTTATAAAGGACTATACAGCTGCCAGCAATGATGCAATGGAAACTAGGTGTAGGCAACAAAATTGAAGCAGAAGGACCAAGATGAAAACAGATCCGTTGTGACCAGTACCCCCTTCCTTCCATTACTTGAGACAGATCCCAGCAGGAGCAAGTACTGCGAGAAGCCACTTGGTTAAAAGGGAATGGGACCCAGGGGCTGAGTAAAAGGGAAGACAGGGCTCCTGCTGTCCACACACCATCCTGAGGAGTCCCCACCCACTGAACTTTGTAAAAGCATCATCTCTTGGTAGCAGAGACCCCCAAACTTGGGCAAGAAGCCTCAGACCTACTGGGAACCAAGCATTCACTCCCAGATCAAAAGGTCCCCTCTGGTACCTATGGTGGCTCTGCATGTGTCACCAATCTCATCTACCACAGGCAAACCAGAGTTCCAGAAATTTAAGGGTTGGGGTGAGGGGCAAATGTGCTGTTAGTCTTGGGGTGTCTCTGCAGCTCCGTAGCTCACTACAGAGTTCGGGAGTCAGAGAGTCAAAGGCCTGGTCAAGGCCGCCTCTCCCAGCTGCTCTTCTCACTCCCCATTTCTTCTCCTCACAGCTCCACACACAAACACATACTCTTCTCCTTCCCCTCCCTCTCATCCCCGACTCCCTCCTCCACGCCCTCTCCATCCCTTTCTCCCTCCTCCTCGCCCCCTCCATCCCTCCATCCCCTCCTCTCTTCCCCTCCTCTCTCCCTCCTCCACGCCCCCTCTGTCCCTCCGTCCCCTCCACTCTTCCCCTCCTCTCTCTCTCCTCCACACCCCCTTCCATCCTTCCATCCCCTCCTCTCTTCCCCTCCTCTCTACCCCCTCCATCCCTCTGTCCCCTCCTCTCTTCCCCTCCTCTCTCCCTCCTTCACGCCCCTCTCCATCCCTCCATCCCCTCCTCTCTCCCTCCTCCATGCCTCTCCATCCCTCCATCCCCTCCTCTCTCCCTCCTCCACGCCCTCTCCATCCCTCTGTCCCCTCCTCTCTTCCCCTCCTCTCTCCCTCC
This sequence comes from Bubalus bubalis, assembly GCF_019923935.1. NCBI lineage: Eukaryota > Metazoa > Chordata > Mammalia > Artiodactyla > Bovidae > Bubalus > Bubalus bubalis. The sequence continues at coordinate 47,661,674 of NC_059176.1, forward strand.
TCCACCCCCCTCTCCATCCCTCCATCCCCTCCTCTCTTCCCCTCCTCTCTCCCTCACACTTTCTTCATTACCCCCTTCCTCTGCTCTCTTCTCTTCTTCTCCCAAAAGAGATCTGGGTGGGCTCTTCTACATGGCTGCTCAGATCCCAGACAGCTAATCTCCTGCAGGAACACAGGGCCCCAGACAAGGCAGCTTTTCAGCAACAGCTTGGCGTGGCAATGGACCTGACATCCAGCTGTCCACATGTGTGCCCACTACGTATGTCTCTGGTGAGCCATGGGAATGACAGGGAATAACATGCTCAAGAGGACATCTCTATGCGCCCTTCTACCATCAGACAAAATGGAATATTAAAAGTGCTTATTTTTTAAAGATATTATCTGTAAAATGTTCACAAATAAAATGATGTGATATTTGGGATTTGCCTCAAAACAAACACAGGGCAGGAGGAAGAGGGAGGGGACACAGATAATGAGGCCAGATTGGCCATGAACTGATAACTGTTAGACCTGCTGTGAGGAATGCATGGGGTGTTATCATGTTATTTTCTCCGTGTATGCACGTTTCAGCATACTAGGGACCAGACTCTTGGAGAGTGAACTCTACAGGTGCAACTAGCCAACCTCAAAGGCCATACCCATTAGGATGGCTGTTACCAAAAAACAAACAAAACAAGAACAGAAAACAGCAAGTGTTGCTGAGAATGTGGTGGAGAAATTAGGGTCCTTCTGAATTGCTGGTGGGAATGTACTGTTTTCCATAGTGGCTACAATTATACAAACATAGTGGACCTAACACTTCTACTTCTAGGCATACAGCCGAAAGAACTGAAATGGACCTCAAAGAAGTATTTGAACATGATTCACAATGTCCAAAAGGTGGGAAAAAACAAAACAACCCAAGGATCCATCAGTGGATGAATGGGTAAACAAAATGTGATATAAATATAAAAGGGAGTATCATTCAGTCATAAAAAGGATTGGAATTCTGATACAGGCTAAAACATGGATGAACCTTAAAGACAATACGCTAAATGAAATTAGCCAGATACAAAAGGACAAGCACGGCATGATTTCACTTAATAGGAAGTACCTAGATTAGCCAGATTCATAGAATAAAAAGTAGAACAGTGGTTATCAGGGGATAAGGGGAGAAAGTATCAGGGATCATTATCTAATGGTACAGAGCTTCAGTTTGGGATGATGGATAGGTTCTAGAGATGGATGGTGATGATGGTTATGTAGATGTCCTTAATGCCACTGAATGTACATTTTTAAATGGTTAAAATGGTTTAAGTCAACTATATTTCAATAAAAATAATAATGAAAACACTCAAAAAATTCTAAGATCCCCTTTAAGTGGTTAAAATGGTCAATTTTCTTATGTATATTTTACCACAATTTTTAAAAATAATAACAGCTACCAAGGAACATTAAAAAAAAAAATCACCGTGTCCAGACTTTCAGCTCTTCAAGGCCCACTCAGGTGAACCTAGACATCATACCTCAGTGAGGCTCTCAACACAAGGGCGTGGTAGGTGTCGCTGGGGGTGCAGAGCTGTGGAGAAAGGAACAGCTTCTACCTAGGCACATGGTCTAGTTTCCAAATACCACCTAGGAAAGAAGAAAAATAAAATGTCTTTTAATAGAGCTGAAGGGCAAACATTAAAGTAAGTTAATAATAATAATCAAGTGTAGGTCAGACCCTGAGAAAAATCTCCAAATGTAATTCAAAGCAGGCTTCAAATGTAATCCAAGATAAAACCTTCCCCAGTCCCAGAAGGGTTTCACAGGTAGCTCAGTGATAAAGAATCCATCTGCCAATGCAGGAGACAAAGGAGATGCAGGTTCAACCCCTGGAGTGGGATGATTCCCCTGGAGAAGGCAACCCACTCCAGAATTTTTGCCTAGGAAATACCATGGACAGAGGAGCCTGCAGGGCAACAGTCCACAGGACTCTCTGAATCAGACATGACTGAGCAACTAAACAACAGTAACAACAGTCCCAGATCCTCTCCTTTTTGCTTATCACAGTGTGGTGGTTCAGAATCCAGACCACCTGGGTTCAAATCCAGTTCTGCTGCTTACTGGCCACGTGGCCTTGGGCAGGTTTTCTCACCTCTGTGTCTCCGTTTTCCTGTATGTAAAACAGGGATTACAGGAGTTAAATGAGGTAATCTCTTACCCTGCCTTACACACATCAAATGCACGTGTTTGTTAGGTATTTTGCCACCAACCTCAGTGGCCAGCAAGCTTCACCTCATAATTTTTCAGAGTGCCCCTGCAGACAACTGGATCCCTAAACACCAGGCTTACTGGAGACACGCACAGGGGACAGAGACAGGACACATGAAGGCTGCTTACCCCTCATCACAGCTCGCCCTCCAGGGTTCAGGAGGGCACAGAAGCAGAGGGCCAAGAAGCGTGCGAGGCACCTGGGGGCAGGCAGGCTGGGAAGAGTCACAGGTACGGGAGAGACAGGGAAGGGACAAGCACCAAGCAGGGGGTGAGGCAAGAGGGAAGAGGTGGGGAAGCGGCCAGACCCTTCTTCTTTGTTTTAACAAGCAGTCCTCAACTATACCTGAATGGAACCGACTCGGGAACCCTGGAAATGGCCAAAGCACCCCCAAGATTCCACTGTAACAGGCCCATGTGGAGAAACCCTCAGGTGCACGCACACAAGTGACAGAACAAAAAGTCTCATTTCTAATTCTGCTCACTCTCACTCTAAGTCCACATTCCCTCATTTGGCTTCATTTTTGTCTTTGATAGACTAGCATTTGATTGGATTCTAAATAGAGGTATAGACAATGTTAGTAGAAAAATTTATAAGGGAATGGAAGGAAACCCATTATCCCAATTCTACAGAAGGGAAACACAGAAAACTTGTTTTTCCTTTTCTTATTTGGACCTTATGTTTTCAAAACATAAACAATCAGAAAACATGCTCCCACATGAGGATAAAGTCCGAGGCCAGGGGATGGGGTAAGTGATGTCTTAGATCTGATACCCAATATGAGTTAGTTCCAAGGTGCGCCAACGAGCGTGACCGATTCCTTATCCTGGGGCGCCCTCAGTCCTGCCGACACTGGAGCCCCCGGGTTGTTCAGACCATCTCTGCGGCCAGTAACACAGCCCGGCTGCACAGAGCGGTAGCAAGCTTGAGCGCCAGGCGCCACTGGCCCAGGCTGGCTGGCTCTCTCGGGCCCCTACATTCTACACACGTGGATTTATAGGAGCTTCACCACTTACAAAACACTACTGCCACGTCACAGGGAACTCGCCAGCTAAGTGGCAGAAATCAAGGCTCAAGCTCAGGCTCCCAGGTGCCTCCAAGGACCAGAGTGCCCTTCCCCCCAGGGACTGTGAACCAAGAGGCCTGACTTCACGCTGCAGGTACCCAACCTCCTTGTCTTCCCAGGGTGCTACTGTATACGGCACATGTTTTCCTTCAACTGGTATTGAGACACTCACTGCAGTCGTTGCCATAATTATGACACACCTTCGGGTGTTGTGAGACTGAGGTTAGAAATCTAGAATACTGTTCTAGATTAGAAGTTCTTCCAACACCAGAAAGATTAAGAACTGTCAGAGCCCAGGAGATTCTAGGAAGCCATTAAATTTAAGCTGCTAACTCTACAAGCAAGACAATGAAGGCCCAGAGAGGTGAGGTGATCAAATGAGATAAAGGACATTAACTGAAAAGAGTTTTATTACCGTGGGAGATTCCTCTTATTCCTAGCAAAGCCACTGGCCCTGCCTAAGCTTCCCAGAGGGCCTGAAGTCTCCAACTCAGTTACCATCCAAATCTTTCCATCAAACACCCAGCATTAAGCTTATTAACCCTTAGACCAGTGATTCTGGTCCTGGAAGCACATGAGAAACACCCAGGAAGCACTATTAATACCTAACCCCACCACAGACCAACTAAATCAGACTCTTTAAGAGTTGGGCCAAGCATTTTTTAGAAAACAATGCAAAGGACTGATATGTCTGGGGTTGTGAACCACGGTCTTTAGACCAAAGTATAGTCCGGGGACCTCTGGCCTCAAAAATCACCCTGAAATCTTGTTAATAATGCAGACTTCTGGGTCCACCTGGAGACTGACTCCAAGTGAGAGAAGAGCATCCAAGGAATCCGAGGCTGACCAGAGAACCACAGCGCTGGCACCGAGTGAGTCCTGGAAATCACACCCGTGCTCCAGCCGACCCTGTGGTCCGGGATGGCCCCAGCAGCTGGCCTGGCAAAGGCTCCTGGATGATTTAGACTTTAGTTCCCTCTCTAAGCTAAGAGCCCCTGCAGATGCCCCACGGCATCAATCCCCAGCAGCTGCAGTGAACCTTTCAGAAATGACAGCAGAGTCTAGCACGGCTCTGCACGGCCAACCCGGGCCTCCCATCTCACCCAGAGCTAAGGCGCAGGCCCCTACAAGGATCTACAAGCCCAGTGGGGCCACCCCGGCCCCCCTCATGCACCTTCCCCCTCCTCTCTCCAGTTTTTCCTCTCCACTAACTGCTCCTCACTCACGGCTCCCTATCTCGCTCCTTCAGAGCTCTGCTCAAATGTCCTTTATCACGGAGATGTCCCTACTTCAAGCAGAAAACCTGAGGCCTCCCCACCAAACCTCTCTGTCCTCCGTCCCTGCTTTGTTTTTCTCCATAATACTTTTCACCACCTCTCAAACTTTGTTTTCCTTATTACTTGTAAGCCTTCACACACTAGATCATGAGCTCCATGAAAGTAAGACTTTTGTTTATTTTCTTCCGTGTTATCGTCCCAGTACCTATAGTGCCTGGCACAGAGCAGACACCCAAATATTGATTCTAGGAATTAATACTTTAGAAACACCAATCTCAAAACATGATTTGTACCAAAAGATCATCAAGGAGCTGATTATGCCGAAATCACTTCTCCACTCATCTCATCTTGGCTGAAGGCTTTTTAAAAACAGGCTAATAAACCTAATGAAACAGAGACCATTTAGAAATAAGGATTTTCAGTCAATTAACCCAGTCCAAATGGGTCTGTGAGTCAATGACAACTTGTTCTGAGGAACAGATGAAACTATGGAGACAGAAAATACAGTTGAAAGAAGTTAATCAGACAGATGGATTTCAGATACTGCCCTGGTGTCTGTGCAGGTTCAGAAGAAAACCTGAGTACACTCCCAGCCCTTTTCCCACCAGGAAGTCTCCAGCAGACCAGAGAGGACAGGCAGGCTCCCACCCAGGGTGAGTCGGCAATATGCAGGCCCAGTGCAGGCTACAACCGCCTGCTCCCCACACAATGAGCCGTCAGACGAACACACCCTGAGGGGGACCCATCTCTTTCCCTGCGCCCACTTATCCCCACCTGCTTCCAAAACTCATCTGAAACACGGACAATAAGCTCTACTAGGCTGGGAGCACAGAAGCTTTTGTCAAGGCCTCACAGCAGTTGGGGAGAAGCCTGCCGTTACTAGGTCTCACTGAGATCCTCAGTGCTGCTTCTCGCCTCCGTCCTGGTCCTTGCTGACCTCTATCCTCACCACCTCTGGTCTCTACCCACGGTCCTCCTATGTGTCTCTTTAAGACCAATCTTCCCCCAAACACCACTTTTATCAGTCAACCACTCTGCTCAAAAATCTACAATAGTTTCCCGTGGCCCATCACATCAGCTGCAACCCCAATGCCAGGCTTTTGAGAACCTCCGTAACCTAACCTAGGCATTGACCAAGTCTCCTGACTTTGCATTTCAAGAGCTGCTTCTTCACCTGCCTCAAAGCACCAAATCACTGCCTTCACCTTCAACAGCACCGGTAAGAGACCAGATTGCAGAGACTGGAACAGACCACGTCTCCAACTTCCATTCCTGCCAAAAGCGTCCTCACTCTCCACACCACCCACACCCATTCCCCAACCCCAGCTTCTATTATGTTGTTTGTTTGTTATTTGGATATTTTTGGCCTTGCTACACAGCTTGTGGGATCTTAATTCCCCAACCAGATATTGAACCTTGGCCCTCAGCAGTGAAAGCAGAGTGCTAACCATTGGCCCACCGGGGAATTTCCCCCCTCCTCCTAGCCTCTAGTCCCACTGCCCTTTCCCACTTGACTTCCACAACACACACACACTAGACGCATGCATCTATGCTCATTCATTCACTCAGTAACGCTAGTTGAGCACCTACTACATGCCAGGCCTTATTCTAGCCACTGTGGACACCACAGAACAAAGTCCCTCCCCATGCAATGATGACATTCCACTAGAAACAAGCAAATTCATATGTCAGGTAGTCATACAGCCTTTCTCAACAGGAGTTCAACTGAAGTCAGAAATTGGAATGACTACATTCTCAATTCTGAAGCAAGTGAGAGAGCAAGCCACGTGAATACAGTGAAGAGGTTTTAGGCAGAGGAAAGAGCAAGTAGAAAGCCCTGATGCAGCGAAGTGTTTGGTGCAAGCAAAGAACCTGAACCAGAGTGGAGGCTGTGACAAGAGACGGAGATGGGAAGCAGGTACTGGAGGGCCACTGCGAGGACTGATGTTCACTTTCAGATGGAAGGCTGGCAGGGACATGGGTGAGGGGAGCAACCTGCATTGGCAGGCAAATTCTTTACCAGCGAGCAACCGAGGAAACCCTATTTTGTATATAGTAATGTGTATACATCAATCCCAATTTCCCAAATTATCCCTCCCCCGTAACTCTCTGGTAACCATAACATATTTTTTAAATGAAGGAAAACCTTCTAATCCTTTAAGCTGCTTGCTGCTTAGTCACTCAAGTCATGCCCGACTCTTTGTGACCCACTGGACTGTAGTCCGCCAGGCTCCTCTGTCCGTGGGATTTCCCAGGCAAGAATACTGGAGTGGGTTGCCATTTTCTTCTCCAGGGGATCGTCTCAACCCAGGGATTGAACCGGTGTCTCCTGTGTCTCCTGCATTTCCTGCACTGCAGGCGGATCCTTAACCTGCTGAGCCATCCATCAGCGAAGTCCTTTAAGACTGAGCCCAAATTCCACCTCCACCTCAAAGTCCCCTGTACCAGTGCGAGGCCGTGCTACACCCTACACCCAGGGCAGCAGGACCACTAGGGTGGCCCAGCATTAGCAGCACATGCCCACAGCAACTAATGTTCATGGAAGTTTCTTGTGCTGCCCACATGCCTCTCCTGTCGCACGGAACATGTCCCTTTAGACACTCTTGCCCCCAAGTCCCTGCCTGGGTCCCAGTCTCTCTCCCCACTGACTTAATTAACTCCTGGTAATTAAAGCTACTGTTTAGTGATGAACTGCCAAGAGACTGACCTCTCTCACAGGGTGTAAATATTTTAAAAGGGGACTCTAAGGGGAAATGCAAACGTCTTCAGACTCAGGGGAATGGTGGAACGATAGGCACTGGGGCTCACTGGGGATATGGGTAGGTGGCTGCCTTCTAAGGGTATAGGTGCTTAGAAAAGCAATGTCAAAGGGAGACAAGTGGGGTAATGAAAAATGAGATTACATCACTGCCACCACCTCCCTCCTCCCAAACAGCCATTGAATCCATTTTGGGTACCAGGAAATGTTCCCCAGAGGTAACCCCAGCCATCTCAGTGGGGTGACTGGTGTGGAAGTAACCACCACCCTCAGAAACAAAATCCCTCTTAAGACACGTCTGGCCTGGAAGCAAATTGTTCTCTAATTGCTTTCAGTGGGGAAACTCCTTGAGGGCGAAGTTCATCTCACATGATACTTTTATGCTCCACGGAGCATCCAGTTCTGTCTGGGCTGGGCCCAGGGTGGGCCTTACAAAAGCAACTGTAGATAACTGATCAATGATGGCCCAGTGGCAAAAAGGCTCCAAAGGATTTTAAATACAAGCAAGCATTCCAACGAAGGACAACAGTAGTATTAATCATACACCTAATATTTTTAAGGGCCTGAAGATTTATAGCTTTAATGAAGTCTCGGGCAGTGAAGTAGTTTTTACAACCTCAGCCAGTTCAGTTCAGGTCTGGAGTCTGTCTAACAAGGCAAAGGCAGAGAGCAGCCCCTGTCCACAGACACGAGCCTCAGCTAGGCCAAGCCCCAGAAGAATCTGAACAGCTGCTCATTACCCACCCTGGACTCCTTTCTCCTCCAAAAAATTCATTCTACTTGTCAGCTCCACCCAGATGCCTGCAGCCCTGGCTCCCTGAATTAAGGAACCATTACCATCAGAGGTCCTAGCCTAATTCACTACTGGGGAGAACGTGTCTTTACTGCACATCTAACAAAGGCAGCGAGGGGTGGCCTGGTTCAACACCATACCTCTTCTGCTGCTGCTGCTGCTAAGTCGCTTCAGTCGTGTCCAACTCTGTGCGACCCCATAGACGGCAGCCCACCAGGCCCCACCATCCCTGGGATTCTCCAGGCAAGAACACTGGAGTGGGTTGCTATTTCCTCCTCCAATGCATGAATGTGAAAAGTGAAAGGGAAGTCGCTCAGTCGTGTCCGACTCTTAGCGACCCCATGGACTGCGGCCTACCAGGCTCCTCCGTCCATGGGATTTTCCAGGCAAGAGTACTGGAGTGGGGCGCCATTGCCTTCTCCCATACCTCTTCTAGAGGAACGCAGTTCTGAGCAGTTAAGAGTTTTTGCTTTGGGCATTCAATGTCTGTCTCTAAAATTAAAAACAGATTTACTGGTTGTTTTCTTTTTGCAAAGATGACATACAAGCTCATAGAAAATTCAAATGATAGGCAAAAATATAAAGAAAAGAGTAAAAACCACTCCAATCCCACCACTCAGTGGTAAAATCTTAGAGTAAGCTCTGTTCTGCAGAGAAGTGAACCCATTCTGAGTTAAACCTAGGGTGTTGCTCTTGCCTTCCTGGATAAGCCTGCGGATTTCATTTTTGCAGAAGACCATTAATGCTACCCCTGCAATACTGGAAAAAATTTCATGTGTCTCCAGTATTTCTGGAGCTCACGAATGGACATAACAAAGTCATACAGAGCCCCCTGTCCCACATACATACTGACTCGAGGCCAGGAGGTCATCTGTTCAGCAGACATACCCCTTTTTTCACTCAACATGGCAGCAGTCTTTCTACAATCGATCATGTAAATAGAGCATGTATGCAGAGCTCCAGCACATCTCCTGGAGCATGTCAATGACAGGAAAGGGGACAGACACCATACCTCTTGATACAGCACCTTCAGAATCTGAAATGGAGAATTTGGGTAAATGTGACTTTCCCAGAGTCACCCAGCCAACAGAGGACAGCTGTTCTCTAAGCACTGATGCATTTGAGGAATGACTCTGAGGTGACACCAAACTCAGAAGGTGCTCATTAACTTTTCTTTCAGTCATAAAAAGGATCAGATGTGTCATTTCAACACACACATAAACACTTCCCACTGCCAAATAAAAATGAATGGTTGGCTGAAGTAGCACTTTTATCCCTAAAAACACTTCTCAGAATTAAAAAAAACTAATGGACACCCCCTCCTCCACTTCTAAAGCATGAAGCGGGAGAATACTGGACCAGATGCCCACAGACAGAGACACACACAGACTGCGGGCACACTGGACCAGATGCCCACAGACGGAGACACACTCAGACTGTGGGCACACTGGACCAGATGCCCACAGACGGAGACACACACAGACTGCGGGCATACACCACTACTCCACCTCACAGACATCGACACTTGGAACGCTCTCCTATTAGTGATGCTCCTATTTTTGTAGGAAAAGAAAAAAGTTAAAACCAACTTGCATAGAAAGATAGAGCTGGGGAAAAAGATCTAATAAAAACACTAAATATTAAAATGCTAACAGTAGATCTAGGTTATAGAGTTTATCATTTTTATTTAATTTGTATACCCATCTGTATTGCCTAAATTTTCTACATGAATAATGTCCTTTAGAGTTTTAAAAGAAAAATAATTAATCCATAATCTAGGTTGGTCTATTTGGATTTTGGTTTCCAGTGTAGAAAAATACAGATTCAGAGCTCTAGGGGGGGTTCACCACCCTTTCCAGTTCTGCAGAAGCAGAAGTGTTAAGACAAAGCTCAAACCGCATGAAGGTTCCCATGCAATAGGAAAGCTCGCCACGACCAGGCTGAGTAGAGGGCAAGAATTAGTACCTCCTCTTCTGTCCCCCATGTGTAGGCAAGATGAAAATCCTAAACCAAACTCTCCTTCAGTGCAACCCCAACCCACCCCCACCCCACCTCTTTCAAGAGTTCACAGACCTCTGTTCTCAGAGCAACTTCTAATGTACCTGTCCACAGCCACCCCTTGGCCACAAAATTACCCACACCATTTGGTATCTGCATACCTTCCCCAGTAACCCAATCCTAGGGAGCCCCTTTGGCAATACTTTATTTCTAAAAAAGTTATTCCTCCTTTTCCTTAAGTTTCACAAACACAGGATCCCATTCAAATGATACAGAATTATTCATTCCATCAATTAATAAACATTGTTAACTACACTGTATAGAGCTTTAGGGCAAGGTTACATTAACAAAAAAGGGTTAGTATTCATGGAACCTGAGAAAAACAAGTGGGAATTGAGGAGCAAGAGTTTGCTAGTATGTCCAAGTCCTGCCCAGAAGTTAGGGGCTGGGGGTGGGGAGGGCCATGACCAGAGGACAGAGACATCTGTCATTCTGCAGTTTCAGTTCTCAAGGCTAGTTAATACCCTGATTTTTTGCATCAGTCTCTTCCAAGTTTGGTTAGTCACTCTCCCTGGATCTCAATCAGCTCCACGTGGCCTACAAAACTGAATTTCAAGGCTTCCCTGGTGGCTCAGTAGTGAAGAACCCACCTGCCAATGCAGGAGACAACAGGTTTGATCCCTGGTCCCGTAAGAGCCCACATGCTGTGGATGCGGTGTAAGTAAAGTCAGTGCCGCACAACTATTGAACCTGTGCTCTCGAGGCCAGGAGCCACAATTACTGAGCCCATGTGCTGCAATTACTGAAGCCCGCACACCCTAGAGCCCAAGCTCAGCAACAAGAGAAGCCACTGCCATGAGAAGCCCGCACACCACAACTAGAGAGTTAGCCCCCACTCGCCACGAGAGAAAAGCCTGAGCAGCAACAAAGATGCAACACAGCCAATAACTAAATAAAAATTATATTAAAACAAACAAACAAACAAAACCACCTGAGTTTCAGGTTTCTGAAACTTCAGACATTGAAGCCCTGAGATCCCACCAAAATAAAGTCACCTCCCAGGATGACAACTGTATCCTGTCTATCAGCAGCACCCATCACGGTATGGATCTGATGTATCCAGTAGTCTCTGATAGGTCCCTGTGCCTTACGGAATTAAATCCAAACCTGACCTGCCTTTCACAAGCCCAGCTCAGCTTACCAGCCTCATCCCTGGACAAACCAAGCCTCTCACAGATCTGTGCTTTCACGTATAACTCCCTCTACATAGAATGTCCTTTGCCCAGTCTTACATGGTGGTAACACTGTTCTTCCTCCAAAGCCCAGTTCAGAAGTCACCCTGGCCCCAAAGCCTTCCCTATTTCCCCAGGCATTTAGTTCTTACCCTCTTAACTGTAGCTCTCTAAATACAGGGGGGTTTGAGAATTTAAGTACATTGTAGCTCATTTTAATTATCTGACCTCCCCTAGATACACTGAGCTTGAGGGAAGGAACTCACATTGTATCCATAAGCCCCAGTGCAGTGTCAAGACTGAAACAAGAAATCAGTGTTGAAGGACTGAGCACATGGAACATTGGCATTAAGTTATTTAAAGGAAAACAGAGTCTCACAATATTCAAGAACTGAATTGTCCCTACAGTTAATCTCATCCAAAATGACAACAGGGCTGGGAGGCAGTGTGGATGTTTTAAAATTTTAATAAAAGCAACTAACATGTTGTACTAAAAGTTAATTTAATCAGTACAAAAACCCTAGGAAGTAGGTACTTTTACCTGCATTGAAGCTGAGAAAAGCTTGAGGCTTTTCCAGATAGGAAACTGAGGCACCAGAAGGGTTAAATAACTCAAAATCATTCAGTTAGTAAGTGGCAGAAGCAAGACACAAACTCAGTAGTCTGGCTCCAGAGCCAGAGGGCTCCGGAATCAGGAAGACCTGGGTTTGAATACAGATTATGTTACAAATGTAGCTTTGGATAAGTCATCTAACTCCTCTGAGCTTGTAAATGTAAAGGCGGCAGGACTACTCCTCTTAGAGTGCAGAGAAGACTAAATATGATAATGTTTGTAAAAGTCTCTAAAATTGATTTTCCCACCTAACAGGCACTCCATAAATGTTAATTCATTTTTCTTTCCCTTCCTAAAAGCTGGGCAAAATAGTCTCTCTGAGAGAAAAAATCCTCCTCCCCCAGACTGCTTGAGGCTTTTCCAAGCAGACCAAGTAGTGAGGCCACTCCACACGTAAAGCCTTGCCTTGCCTTACCTTACCTGCTTATTTGTCCATACCAGAGTCCTTTTAAAATGTAAATATCATGATGTCACTCACTTAAAACCCTTCAAAAGCTCCTAATTACACTGGGGGTAAATCCAAACTCTGGAGGGAAAGGCATTCTGTCCCGGAGGCCCCCAGTGAACTGACACACCTCTCTAGAAACTTATCTCCTCTCCAGTCACAGGCCTCTTTCACTTCCTCCAACTTACCAAGCTCTGTGCTGCTCCACACATGGTTAACTCTCACCCCTCCTTCAGGTCTCGGCCTAAATGTCACTTCCTCAAGGGACGCTTTCCCTGAGCCCCCAACCCAAATCAAGGCCCATTATCTCTCACCACGCTCTTCACCTTTCTCCCCTTGTACTCATGACAGTTTGAAATGATTAGTTCACCACTTCCTTCAACGTTTTATTCAAAAGACAACTTCTCAGGAGCCCTTTCCAGACCACTCAAATATAAATTCAGTCTCTACCCAATAACCCAATAACCTGTTTTCTTTTTCTCATTAGCACTTATTAACAGCATATATTTTTATTTTATATTTTATTGTCTGCGCAACGCCCCCCCCATTAAAGCTCCACAAAGGCAGTTATTTTTGCTTTGTTTTCTTCACATCATCTAAAACAATGCCCAGCACGTATTTGTTGACAAATACCTGTTGCTGAGTGATGTTTCAAGATTATTTGTTTACTATTGAGTCTATGAACTCAAGGCAAAACATGTCTTTCTGGTTTACCCCTATACTCCCAGCACCTAGTGCAGTGGCTGGCACATAATAAGTGCTCAATAAAATTTTACTGAATGAATCGAAGCCATGACCAGTGGAACAACTGGAAAGCGGTCAAAATCTGTGTGCTAGCACCTTGCTTCCTCTTCTCTTTCACTGCATAATGTACTTGGGGTGAGGCAACAGACCCCTGAAAACCCACCACACACCTTCCAGGCCAGACATCTGTCTGTCCACTTTCTGTAACCTCAGCCACACTGTACACACCAACAGAGGCACCCAACAGACCCTGCAGAACATAGAGCTGAAGGCAAGTGGGCCAGCCCTGAGCCAAATACAACCTTTCCCCACTCCCCACCAAGTCCCATTCTCTGACTGGCAGTCCTATCCTAGGCTAGTCCTGGGTGCCAGCCATGCTGGTCTGGGTGGGCCCCTCGGATTTATTCCAGTCCAGGATTTTTAATGCCACCTCTGGCCTACTCAAAAAAGAAAAGTTCAAAATCCCTGAGCAGCTCCAATAATCCTAGGGTTCTCGGAAGCAGGCATACCTAAGGTCGTCCGGACCCCTCCCCCTCACAAGCGCTGATCCAAGGCCAGGAGGCCATCTGTCCAGCAGACGCTCCCCGTCCGCCCTCGGGTCACATTGAGCCTCTTCCCCCCCAGGTTGGCAGGAAGAGTCCCTGCAGAGAGACAATCTCCACCCTGATCAACAGGCCTGGTTACCCTCCCTGGGCCCCCCAACTCTGGAGCAGGCATACCCGTCTGCTCCCAAAGAAACCTCCCCCAGGGACAAGAACTTGGGCGGAGGTGGGGGCAGGGACTGAGGGGCGCCAAAAAAGGACGATCCCCCAAGTGTCTGCCCCGTGACGGCGCCAGTTCCTCGGGCGGCCGGGATGGTCCGGCTGACAGGGCGCCCCAGCCGGGCAAAGTGGCACCGTTATCCGTGCCCGGGCGGGGGGCCGCGGGCCGACGCCAAGGGCGACCGCCCGTCTCGCGCGGGGAGGACAGACAGCAAGCGTGCCCGCCCGGCGAGGTAGCGGCGGGTCCGGACGGCGGAAGGGGCAGGCGGCCCGTCCGCCGGGGGCGGGGTGGGGTGGCGGCCGGGGCCCGCCAGGCGGCGGTCGGGGGAAGTAGCTGCCGCCTCAGGCGGCGAGCAGGGTCCGCCCGGCTGCAGGGCCGGGCCGCGGCGCGGGCGCGGGCTCGGCCCCGGCTCTGCTCTGCCCGGGCTCGGGCTGGGGCGGCCTCGGCGGCGGCCCTGGCCCACAAGCCCCGCCCGGCCCGGCCCGCGGGGGGCGCTTACCTGGCGGCGGCGGCGGCTGCAGGCCCCGGGCTCGGCCGCGCGCGTCCCCAGCGCCGGCTGTGGGAGCCACAACATGGCGACGGCGGTGGCGGGCGGGGCTGCGGCTCCGGGGGCGGAGCGGGGGCGGGAGCCTGCCTGGCGGCGGGACCTGGCTGGGGCCGCGGGCGGGGAGGGGGAGGGTGGCCGGCCGGGCGGAAGGCGACTTGGACCTGGGCACCCGCCCAGGGCCGTGCGGCTGAGGGGCAGCCCCGGCCTGGGGCCTGGCCTCTCGCCTCTTGCCTCCCGCCCCAGGCAGGCTGCTCGGCACCGACCCGACGGCGGCGACGGCAGTGGCGGCGGGCGGGGCGGGGCGGGGACGGCGTCGGGCAAGGCCGGACCCTCGGCCTCGCCTGCCCCAGCCGAGCACCCGGCGCGGTTCCGGTCCGGCGGCCGCCCCCTGCGACCTGGGCCTCTGGTCCTCTGACGCGCCTCCCGGGCGGGGGGCCTGAGGTCGGGGCCGAGGTCCCCCACTAGAGGGTCACGATCAGCCTACGAGGTGCCTCGCCCCTGCGGACGGGAGCGCCTCTGGAGCCGGGACGGCGTCCTCTTCCTTCAAAATCCGGCTCGTAGTGGGGCCTAGGAGGCTGTTAGCTGAAAGGGAGCAAAGGCAGCGTGGGCCTGCGCTTAGTAGGTGCGCCCTAAATGCTCGGTCATCGCTGCATCTGGGGACTTGCACGCGGGCCTGGAGGTGCAGGGGCGCTGTGACATGACCGTGAGACCGGCGGCGAACGGAGTTGGCGGCCTGGCGACGGCTGCCTCCCAGGGGTAGACTGAGAGATCCTCCGAGTTACTGGGGAAGCTCTGACTGTGCGAGGTGAGAACTCGGAACAGGCGGGCAGAGGGCCAGGAAGGACCTTCCAAGAACCCGGAGGACCCGGGAACGGGCGGCGTTAAAGGTGGCAGCCAGGTGGGGAGGGGAGAGCACGGAGTCGGTGTCTGGCACTGAGCACCCACTGCTAATGGAGAAATGCCCTCAGAAGAACCGGGAAAGAGACACCAATTTGCTCGAGGGGTGGAACTAGCTCAGCCAAGGCCTGCTCTGGGCCAGGCTCTTCACTGAGTTGAGCACTAGGTAGGCAGTTTGTGGTGGTGGAGCAATGAAGGCAGTAAAGGGTGATGAATCCAGAAATTTGGCAGGGGGAGGGAGGGGAGGAAGGGGGAGGGCTGGGGGAAGGGACTGGGCCTATGGCTCCAGGGGTAGTAACTGTGGTTAACACTGGAAATTTCCTAATCATCTTGTGTTCTCCCCACACGCAAGTGTATGAAAGGTAAATACCTGAGATGATCGATAGGTTAAATAACTTGATTGTCGTAATCATTTCCGTGTACACATATGTATATAAATCATCATATTGCATATTTTGAATATGTGTATTTATTTGTTAACTATACCTCAATAAAGCTGGAGAAAAAAATGTTTAAAGGAGAGGTGATTTTTTTTTCTTTTTTTCAATTTGAGGAAGAACTCTCAAAGGATCTGAGAGGGGAGACTAAAAGATAAAAGATAGGATAATTAATAGTGGGTGATCTCAGAAAAGAAAAAGGAAATAGGGCTGGGGAAGAGGGAGGAAGAAATCCGAAAAGAGGCACATCTCTTCCTACTAGATTTAGACAGTACACAAAGACAGAAATATTTTGAGGTGAGGAGGCATGCATGCTCAGCCCTGCATGTTTCCATGGGTCAGCTGCCTCGATGACCCCCTGAGTCAACCATAATCCTTCGGGGGTCACTGCCCTTTAAAGTTTAAGTGCAATTGGCTCAAACCCAATTTGACACAAAGTGGGAAACACAGCTTATGTGTCAGTACTTCCAAAGATTCATGGGGGGACTTCAATTTCTCCAAATTATCACTGGCCCCAGTTTCCTATTTCCCAAAACATAATCCACTGTGCTTTTTAAGCAAATTTGTCTCTATATCCTGCATTATTGTTGTTGTTCAATTGCTAAGTCATGTCTGACTCTTGCAACCCCATGGACTGTAACCCACATGCTCCTCTGTCCATGGGATTTCCCAGGCAAGAATACTAGAGTGGGTTGCCATTTCCTTCTCCAGGAGATCTTCTGGGACCAGGGATCAAACCTGTGTCTCCTGCATTGTCAGATGGATTCTTTACAACTGAGCAACCAAGGAAACCTCTATACCCTGGATACCATTCCATTTATATTCCCCCAAAATACAGCACCATGAAAACAAGTAAAATGCCCAGTGTTCCATGACTGTTAAATTATAGTTGATTTGTAATAACCATTAAAATCATGTTGAATGCAATATTGTAAATCAACTATACTCCAATACAAAAAAAAAATTTTTTTTAATCCAGTTGAACAGACTTCCCCTGCTGCCCAGTGGTTAAAACTCTACCTTCCAATGGGGTTCCATTCCTGATCCCACATGCCTTGTGGTACAGCCAGAAAAAGAAAGCGTGTTGAAGAAAAAGATTAATGTCATGGCATCTACATATAATTAAAAAGCACATTATAAAGTGATATGATACCAGCTTGTAATATATAAATATACATAAATGTGTATCATATGTAGATTTTTTAATGGAAGTTTTATTTTCTTCTGTGACTTCTGTATTTTCTTTTTATACTAGTACATTAATATTTACCTGAAATCAGGAAAAATTATCTTTTCAAGTGCATTTTTATAAAAAGGTATTTCTTACAGATATTTATGGAATTAAAAAGAAAGGTATTAGGAATCAGGAAAGGAAGTTGGAAATGATCTTTGAAGGATAGATGGGATTTTGGCAACAAAGAGAGGCTAGTTGAGGAGGCTGACCTTTGCAGAAGGAACAGTACAGTCAGTGATACAAAATAAGAAGTTCAGCAAACACCAAGAGGTCAGTTTGCTTGGAGCACAGATTCACTTGGGAGAAATATAGGTGAGTCAGTCTGGAAAGGTAGGGCTTTGATCCTGCATACCAAGCTGAACCCTCTGTGATTTGATGGCTGGAAGAAGAATCCTGAGGCTTGAACTGTGCAGGTGATAAATTTTAAAGTAAATGTTCCTGTATCCTCTTCCTTAATGAGGTTCTAGATCTTAGCCCTTCTTCTAGTTCAGCTGCTAAGTCATGTCTGACTCTTTGCCCCATTGCCTGCAGCATGCCAGGCTCCTGTGTCCTCTACTGTAGCCCAGAGTTTGCTCAAATCCATGTTCTTTGAGTCAATGGTGCTATCTGAAACTTCTCATCCTGTCCCACCCCCTTCTCCTTTGGCTTTAAATCTTTCCCAGCATCAGGGTCTTTTCCACTGAAAAGCTCTTCTACCCTAATGCTGTTTGGGTATCAGATAGACTCAGAATGAAGAGGAAGGGACAACAGTTTTTGCATTCCAGCTGTTCACAGAGTGAGAACTTGCTTCTCTGAGTGAGGCCCTTGCTTCTCTGGTTATTCATTACTGCAATTTATTCAGAAGGCAGCAGTTTCAGAGAGCAAATTAGCAAAGAGTAAAAATGAAAGAAAGAAGAAATGTGCACTTTAAAACCAATGCTTAGGAAAAGTTTATTTTTTTTACAGCCTTCTATGATTGGCTCTTTTTTTTTAGATCCCATATAAAAGTGAAATCACACAGTGTTTGTGTTTCTCTGATTTATTTCACTTAGTGTAATGTCCTCAAGATCCATCCATGTTTTCAGAAATGGTGTGATTTTCTTCTTTTTTATGGCTGAATAATATCCTTTGCACTCTTTTTTGACTGTGGCCCTCCATAAGAAATACATTCTACATCTCAACCCAGAATATATATGCCCATGCACACAGACACACACACACACCCACACCTCTGAAACAAAACATTTCATGAAATATTACCATTATTTTATGCAATTCTTTCTGATATTTTCAATTTTATATTTTTCTTTTTAAATACTGATCATTGATCTTCAGACCCATTATAGGGCTCCAAAATGCCTTGAAGGATATTAAGAAAAGGCTAGACTATTATTCCCTACTATGTTTGCATTTTCACTTAAATATCCATACAGGAGGTGACCTGAAGTTTGCCATGTTTACCCGTCCAGAAATCAGCAGGACAGGCAACACTCTCGCAGGATGTGGTGGAAGAGGGGCTAGAAGGATTGGCAGGAGCCATGTTTGGGTTTCTTTTCCCTTCTCAGTAAATATTTCCTGATACCAGTATTTCTCAGAAACCATAAATGCTTTCTCATTGTCTAGGTTCAGATACAGACTGAACTTTAAACAAGACTAGGCTACTGACAGCGTATTACTGGAGACAACTGTTTATTTGAATGAATGCAATCACAAACTAAAATAAAAGGGAAAATGATATATCTCAGTTGTGACAAAACGTAGAAGCCATCTTACTCAACACTGTTGGAATGCTACGGGGACAGGAAGTATCAGCCCCGAGAAGACTGGAACCTGAGAAAAGATGAAAATATCAACTTTATTACCAACAAAGCTGAGCTAAAAAATGTCCTGGTCAATGACCTGGTTAATGACCAAAAGCTTTTTACTATTCTTTGAATTAAAATAGTCTCCCCCAAATTCCAACCTCCACTTTGCAGAGGCCTATCAGCTTTAGCCACGTATGATTAGGAAGGATTGCCCTCTAAGTCCCTGTGTGTGCGCATGTGCGCCTGCGCTCAGTCATGTCCAACTCTCTGCAACCCCATGAACTGTAGCCCAGTAGGTGCTGTCCATGGGATTTCCCAGGCAAGAATACTGGAGCAGGTTGCCATTTCCTACTCCAGGGGATCTTCCCAACCCATCTCTAAGGGCAGGTAGATCCAAATTCACCAGTTAGGTAGATCACTCCTTCTGGAATAACCAGCACAAATTCTCCCTTATCTCACCTCCTATGGGGAAAAAATGTTTTTAAAGGAATAGGACATACGTATTTTTCCCTGCCCAAACAAATCAATCTGGCCCAATGGTTGGTCAGTTAATAGGAAAAGTATATTAAAGTGACAAATACAAACCTTAACATTTCATTTTCACTTCAAACCTGTAAGGAACACCCACTTGCCAATCTTTCGGTGTGAGGGCAAACCTTTTATTTGAGCAACGGTGGCAGTTAGAATTCTTAAGTTGTCTTTCTTACGTAATTCATATCCATGATGTATTTTCTATGCTTTCCAATTTGGTTTTTTTAAAGTTGACTGAGAGGGACCTCCCTGGCGTCCACTGGTTAGGACTCCACGCTACCACTGCAGGGAGCATGGGTTCATTCCCTGGTTGGGGAACTAAGATCCAGAATGCTGTTCAGCACAGCTGAAATAAAATAGAATAATTTAAAAAATAAAATTGACTGAGGACTTAAAATTTCCTCCAAAGCAATATAAATAGAGGCTCCTTCTTTTAAAAAAATATCCTTTATATTTCTGCTTCCCACGTATGGTTTGCTAGTAATTTTCATGTGGTCTTTAGCTAATATTTCCAAAGCATTCAACTGACATTTCATAGAAACAGCTCCTTCTCTTTCAGGCTTATGTCTTATCAGTTTATGTAATTTTAATTAAATCAGTTATACTCTGGCAAATAGCTGTCATAAGCAGTTTTGGGACCAACCACAACAGACTCTTGTTAGGTATCTAACAAAACTGGTAGGAAGATGTATGTATACATTCCAGATGTAGACTCACTAATCCAAAGCATTCAGCAGGCATGGAAAGTAGTCAATATATTTATTTGGAGGGAATGGAAAGTGTTGATTCCAGCTAGTTCATTAAAACTACCGAATGCTCATTTTACTAGTATAGCCAACTCTGGGCGTGTGTATCTTAACCATCCCCTTGCATCATGTGTACATTTTATAAATGTTTATTGATATTCAGGACAGCTCCTGATATTCAGGACTATACTAGGCCCTGAAGAAGCACAGCTCACTGAAGAAGAAACTGGTACATGAACAGGATGAAGAGGCAGGTAAAGACAGAAGAACATTAAGGGCCAAATCCCTTTACCTTCTCTCTCAGTCCCCTCAAAATCCCTGCCCCTCCATTCCCATTTAGCTAAAAGATAGCTCTAACTATCTTAGGATTGGTACGGCTATGAAAGAAATCCACATAGTAATACACCTACTACACTAGTATATATATAGGGCTTCCTCACTGACTCAGGTGTAAAGAATCCTCCTGAAATGCAGAAGACAGTTTCGATCCCTGGGTCTGGAAGATCCCCTGGAGAAGGGCATGGCAACCCACTCCAGCATTCTTGCCTGGAGCATCCCATGGACAGAGGAGCCTGGCGGGTTATAGTCCAGGGGGTCCCAAAGAGTCGGACACGACTGAAATGACTTAGCATGGTGCATGTATACACACACACCTTATGTATTTTCCATTGCTAATAAGAAGATGCAATTGGCCCATTCAGAGAAAGCTGTAGCAATGGGAATTTGTATAATCCTCTTAAAAAACAATTTGACAATACTTCTGAAGAGCCTTAATAGAGATGTGACTCTCTTTTGACTCATGAGTACCACTCCTAGAAACTTTTCCTTAAGAAAAATTCCTCCCTCTTTTTCACTAAGATGGCACTGAAGGCAAAGAAGGAAATCCTTGCCCCTCCCAAAGCCAAAGCCAAGACCAAGAAAGCAGCGTTGAAAGGCATCCACGACCGCAAAAAAAAAAAAAATTTGGATGTCACCCACCTTGCCACAGCCTAAAACACTGCAGCTCAGGGGGCAGTGCAGACAGGTATCCTCAGAAGAGTGCCCCTAGGGAAAGGAAGCTTGACCACTGTGCCATTATCAAGCTCCCCCTCACCACCAAGTTAGCCATGAAGAAGATAGAAGACAACACATTTGTGTTTATTGTGGATGTCAAGCATCAAATCGAACAGGCTGTGAAGAAGTGGTATGACATTGATGTAGCCAAGATCAACACCTTGATCAGATGTGATGAAGAGAAGACGTATGTTTGCCTGGCTCCTTACTATGATACTTTGGATGTTGCCAACAGTTTGGGATCATCTAAACGGAGAAGGAAATGGCAACCCACTCCAGTATTCCTGCCTGGAGAATCCCAGGGACAGAAGAGCCTGGTGGGCTGCTGTCCATAGGGTCGCACAGAGTCAGACACGACTGAAGCGACTTAGCATGCATGCATGCATTGGAGAAGGAAATGGCAACCCACTCCAGTATTCCTGCCTGGAGAATCCCAGGGACAGAGGAGCCTGATGAGCTGCTGTCTGTGGGGTCGCACAGAGTCAGACATGACTGAAGCAACTTAGCAGCAGCAGCAGCAAACTGAGTCCAGCGGGCTAATTCTAAATATAAAAGTTTTCACTAAAAGAAAGAATCCTCCCCAGGGACGTCCCTGGCAGTCCGGAGGGTAAGACTTTGCCTTCCAATGCAGGGGGTATGGGTTCAATCCCTTGTCAGGGAGTTAAGATCCCACATACCTGCCTGGTGGCCAAAAAACCAAAACATAAAACAAACAATATTGTAACAAATTCAATAAAGATTTTAAAAGTGGTCCACCTTAAAAAAAAAAAAAAGAATCCTCTCCAAAAGTGAACAGCCACGTGCATAATATTTACTGTAACCTTATTTGTGATAGTGAAAGTTTGAAACATATGAATGATTAAGTAATTTATGGCTTGAAATATTGTATAACTTACCACTGAGTAAGCACCCAGTGGGGTAACAGAAAAGTATTAAATGAAAAAAAGATACAGTTTGTTCAACTACACTGAGAACTACCAATTAGATACTTGAAAAGGGTGAACTTTTGGAAATTCCCCAGTGGTTCAGTGGTTAAGACTCTGGGCTTTCACTGCTGGAGCCCTAGTTCAATCTCTGGTTGGATCCTGGTACAGCCAAGGAAGTATAAAAATAATGAAAGGGTGAACTTTGTGAATCATGTTCATTTCTTTTAAAAAGATATAACTCTCCAGTTTTACTTTTGTATCAGCCAAGATCAGCAGGAAACAGATGGCCTGCTCAGGGAGTGTAACTGAAGACAGTTAATGAAGGTACAGTGTACAAAGATGTGGGCAGGGTTGAGGGAAACCAACCAAGGATAATGAAGTACCCCAGGGCAGTTATCTGCCGAGAAGCCATTATCAACCATAGGCCTGAAGAGGCAAAGAGATGGAACCAGTGCCCAGTGAGAGCCACAGCTGAGACAGAGGGCCAATGGGAACTTCTAGGAACACGGTTCTTTCTCTCCATCTCTCTCTCACTTCTGTGGTACCTCCCATTGGCTGAACCCAAGAGGAAGTCTAAGGGCAAATGAGCCCAGATGACATTGTCCTTCAAGGTCAGCCTCTGGAGAAGGACCGAGAGGGGTGGATTTGGAGGCAGCTTATCTAGCAGATAGGTGATCATATAACAAGGTGAGGCTGGTTAAACATATGGCCAAGGACCTTAAGGGAAACCTGGAAAATTAGGGCTTGTAGAGGTAGTTAGAGAACAGCAGGATGGATAGAGGGGGCAAGAAAAATTGTTACCTCAGGCTGAGACAAGGATGAGAGCCAGAGGCAGGAACAGTTTATTGTTTGGTCAAATACTGAGCTAGAGCCCGAGCTCTGGACTCATTAATAGGAGTACGTGCATGCCCAGTAGCTTCAGTGGTGTCCAGCTCTTTGTGACCCCATGGACCATAACCCACCATTCTCCTCTGTCCATGGGATTCTCCAGGCAAGAATACTGGAGTGGATTGCCATGCCCTCCTCCAGGGGCTCTTCCCAACCCCATTAATAGGAGATACAGAACTAAATCAGAGTGGCACATCAGAAATTCTCCACCTGTTGGCTATTACCTTGTATTTCTCCTTCCCAGTGAAACTTCATGCCTTCAACAAATAATTGTTTTAGTACTTAGTATGTGCCAGGAACTGTTAGGCCCTGAGGATTGGAGAATAAACAAAATTAACTTAACATCCTTGCTCTCCTGGAGTTTACATCCTGGTGGCAGGGAGAGACAACAGATAAGTAAATATAAGTCAGGGGTGATAGGTGCCATAAAAAAAAAAAAAATGCAGGAGAGCAGGGAAATAAAATCCTGTCCATTTTACCTCTTTTAAAAAGCCCATGTGTGCACGCGTACCAAGTCGATTCAGTCCTGTCTGCCTGTTTGCGATACTATGGACCATAGCATCAGGCTCTTCTATCCATGGGATTCTCCAGTCAAGAATACTGAAGTGGGTTGCCATGCCCTCCTCCAGGGGATCTTCTGAGCCCAAGGATGGAACCCAGGTCTTCGATCTGGAATCCACATTGCAGGCAGATTCTTTATCTTCTGAACCACCAAGGAACCCCCCCCTCCCCCGCCACACACACACACACATACACACAAAACAAGTCCCTACATGCCCGCAAACTCCAGAGCTCCTGAGTAAATCAGGACTTCGATCTGCACTACGATGAGACTATCCTAATTGACCTTCCAGCCTCCAGCAAACTCCATCTAGTTCTGCACTCTGCTGTGAGGATCTTTCTGATCTTATCAGTGTGCTCTGCTCAGTCATTCAGTTGTGTCCGATCTTTGCAACCCCATGGACTGTAACCAGTCAGGCTCCTCTGTTCATAGGTTTTTTTCAGGCAACAATACAGGAGCCGGTTGCCATTTCCTTCTCCAAGGAACCTTCTTGACCCGGAGATCGAACTCTCATCTCCTGTGTTGGCAGGCAGAATTTTTACCACTGATTCACCTGGGAAAGCCCCGTTCTTGTCAGTGCCTTGCCTTAAAAAAAGTACCCGTCAATGCTCTTATTTGCTTATCATGTTGTATAATGCCTAACCTCTGTCTAATGGATCTTATCTTCTGGATCTATCACTTGCATATACCTCTTTCATTCTCCTTTTCCCTAATTGTCTGTAGTCTATTGACCAAGCTGCACTTTCTCTCATTTCTGTACTATTGTCCCTGCTGCTCTTTCCATTTGGAACATTCACCCAAACTCCCTGCCTCCTCCCAAGGTTGGCAATCTTCTCCTACTTATTCTTCTAAGCCCATTAATTCCCACCTTTTGGTCAAGCTTCCCTGACCTTCCCTGGCATGAGGGAGTGTCTTCTAGTTCCCACCTTTGTGTTATCAGTACATTAGGCACCTCATACCATACAATCCTAGTTCTTGGATCTCAGGTGTACATGATGAGGTTAAATATGATCCATGAGTCAGGGATCCTATATTCTTTTGCTCATGTGTGACCATCTTTTGCTACTTATCCCACTTAAAAACTACAATTGACAACTTACATATACCCTCCCCCCAAATCCAGTGCTTAACCTTTCTTTTTCTTTCAGTTTTATTGAGATATAACTGATATGCAGCACTGTGTAAGTTTAGGTGTAGAGTTGTCTCTCAGGTTGTTGGAAGAGGGTGTTTGTTATGACCAACGTGTTCTCTTGGCAAAACTCTGTTAGCTTTTGCCCTGCTTCATTTTGTACTCGAAAGCCAAACTTGCCTGTTATTCCAGGTATCTCTTTGACTTCCTACTTTTGCATTCCACTCCCCTGTGATGAAAAGAGTATGTTTTTCTGGTGTTAGTTCTAGAAGGTCTTGTAGGTCTTCATAGAACTGTTCAGCTTTAACTTCTTCAGCATCAGTGGTTGGGTCATAGACTTGGATTATTGTGATGTTGAATGTTTACCCTGGAAACAAACTGAGATCATTTTGTCATTTTTGAGATTGCACCCAAGTACTGCATTTTGGACTCTTGTTGACTATGAAGGCTACTCCATTTCTCTAAGGTATTCTTCCCCACAGTAGTAGATATAATGGTCATCTGAATTAAATTCGCCCATTCCCATCCATTTTAGTTCACTGATTCCTAAAATGTTGATGTTAACTCTTGCCATCTCCTGCTTGACACATCCAATTTACCTTGATTCATGGACCTAACATTCCAGGTTCCTATGCAATATTGTTCTTCACAGCATCAGTCTTTACTTTCACCACCACCAGCTGCTGCTGCTGCTAAGTGGCTTCAGTCATGTCTGACTCTGTGCGACCCCAGAGACGGTAGCCCACCAGGCTCCCCCGTCCCTGGGATTCTCCAGGCAAGAACACTGGAGTGGGTTGCCATTTCCTTCTCCAATGCATG
Organism: Bubalus bubalis; assembly: GCF_019923935.1. Classification (NCBI taxonomy): domain Eukaryota; kingdom Metazoa; phylum Chordata; class Mammalia; order Artiodactyla; family Bovidae; genus Bubalus; species Bubalus bubalis. The sequence goes on from NC_059176.1 coordinate 47,687,150, forward strand.
AAAGTGAAAAGTGAAAGTGAAGTCGCACAGTCGTGTCCAACTCTTCACGACCCCATGGACTGCAGCCTACCAGGCTCCTCCGTCCATGGGATTTGCCAGGCAAGAATACTGGAGTGGGTTGCCATTGCCTTCTCTGTTCACCACCAGACACATCCACAATTGAACATCATTTCTGCTTTGACCCAGCCTTTTCATTCTCTCTGTAGCTATTTCTCTTCTCTTCCCAAGTAGCATATTGAACATCTACTGATCTGGAGGTCTCATCTTCCAGTGTCATATCTTTTTGCTTTCTCATACTGTTCATGGGATTCTCAAGGCAAGAATACTAGAGTGGTTTGCCAACCCCTTCTCCAGTGAACCACATTTTGTCAGAACTCTCCACCATAACCTATCCATCTTGGGTGGCCCTTCACAGCATGGCTTATAGCTTCACTGAGTTACACAAGGCTATGATCCATGTGATCATTTTGGTTAGCTTTCTGTGATTGTGGTTTTCATTTTGGAGTCTGCGGATTTGTAGTCTTGCTTCTTCTGTCTGCCCTCTGATGGATGAGGATAATAGGCTTGAGCAAACTTCCTGATGGGAGGGACTGACTGTGGGGAAAACTGGGTCTTGCTCTGGTGGGCAGAGCCATGCTCAGTAAATCTTTAAACCAATTTTCTGCTGATGGGTGGGAATGTGCTCCCTCCTTGTTAGTTGTTTGGCCTGAAGCAACCCAGTCCTGGAGTCTACAACCTCTATGGTAGGGCTAATTGTGACCTCCAAAAGAACTTACGCCAACGCACATCTCCCAGGACTGCTGCTGCCAGCGCCCCTGTTCCCATCAGCAGGTGCCGAACCACCCCTCTGCAGGAGACCCTCGAACACTCACAGGCAGGTCTGGCTCCGTCCCCTGTGGGGGTCACTGCTCCTTTCCCCTGGGTTCTGGTATGCACAAAGTTTTGTTTGTGCCCTCCAAGAGTCTGTTTCCCCCAGTCCTCTGGAAATTTCTGTAATCAAATCCCTGTAAGTTTCTGTACATTTAGGTGGACAGCATAATGATTTGAATTCCATACATTATGAAATGATAACCACAATAGATTTGTAAACACCCATCATCTCTTATAGATACCTTATAAAAGAAAAAGGAAAAAAATTGTTTTCCTTGTGCTGAAAATTCTTAAGATTTCTCCCTTAACTTTCATATATAACATACCTCAGTATGTTATATGCTAAATTCTATGACTCATGTTGTACATTGCATTCCTGCCACTGGATGTTGAAAGCTGGTAACTTTTGACCACCTTCACCCCATTCCCCCTCCCCATCCCCCTCCAAGTACCACTTCCTCTGGCAAGCACAAATCTAATCTCTTTTGCTTGGAGTTTGTTTGCTTGTTTTGGGGGAGGCTTTTTGAAGTATAATTGACCTACAACATTATGTTAGTTTCCTGGTGTCTGGTATGGTGATTTGATATTTCCATACATTATAGAATGATCTCCACCACATTGCTTAATCTTGTATTTATCATATTCTTGTTCTTAAAAATAATTAATATAAAAAATAAATATTTCATTATATATATATATGTATATACATCAATGCTTGCTCGTGTACTAAGTCACTTCAGTCATGTCCAACTCTTTTGAGACCCCATGGACCATAACCTGCCAGGCTCCTCTGTCCATAGGATTCTTCAGGCTAGAGTACTGGAGTGGGTTGCCATGCCCTCCTCTAGGGGATATTTCCAACCCAGGGATCAAACCCACCTGTCTTATTTCTCCTGCATTGGCAGGTGAGTTCTTTACCACAAGTGTCATCTGAGAAGTCCTATATATATCTATATATATATATTTTTTACTATACCACACAACGTGCAGGACCTTAGTTCCCTGAGCAGGGACTGACCCCATACCCTCAGCAGTGAAAGCTGCGGAGGCCTAACTACTGGACCACTAGAGAATTCCAAAAAAATTATCTTTAAAAATTGTCCCAGCTTTATAAAAATTTAAAGTTAAAAGTCTTGCTTTTTAAGGGAACCCTCCTCTACTGTTGGTGGGAATGTAAATTGTCCTTTTCTCATTAATTTTCAGGATTTCTTTATATGTTCTTTTAATAATCTTTTGCATTTTTTTATTTGGTTGGAATTCAAACAAACAGAAGAAAAAATTTTTTTAATTTTCAAAAATTTGTATAAAAGACCCTGATGCCGGGAAAGACTGAAGACAAAAGGGGAAGGGGATGGCAGAGGATAAGATGGTTAGATAGCATCACCAACTCAATGGACATGAATTTGAGTAAACTCCATGAGATAGTGAAGGACAGGGGAGCCTGGTGTGCTGCAATGGATGGAGACACAAAGAGTCAGACATGACTTAGCAACTGAACAACAATGAAAGTGTATTTACATACAGACATAAGTATATAATTTTGTGTATGAACATGTGCATATATTCCCAAAACATGTATTATTAACTATAGTTGCTTATTAAAATGATATAATTCCTTACTTAATATCCTGGGATTTCTTTTTTTTTAATTCAACTATAGTTGATTAACAATATTGTGTTAGTTTCAGGTATACAACTTCAGACTCATTCCATTATAGGTTATTACAAGATATCGAATATAGTTCCCTGTGCTATATGGTAAATCCTTCTCATTTATCTATTGTATATATAGCAGCATGTCCTGGGACTTCTTTTTTACTCTTCTTGTTTTATTGCTAAGATCCATCTCAGCTCTGTTGCATGTAGCTGAGTTTATTGTGGCTGCTGTAGACTATTTCGATGTGTGAATATGCTAATATTGCTTTGTTGCAGGCAGCAAACACTCTTGGTGCTCTGTGTTCTTCCCTTTGGCCCACATCTGGTTTTAGCTAAGTATGTGGTAGCCAGTTTCATGGGACCTCCCACTTACTGACAATGCCCACCACAAGTGCTAGGCCTGGGGCCTCTCCGATTTCTGCTCTACCGCCTTCTCAAAAGCCCTAAGAGCCTTCCCAGTCCTCTCCCAGGCAGAGACTGAAAGTAAAGAGCCTTAGCCCTCAACTAATGGGGGAACTGAGCCAAGGGATAAATGCCCAGGCTCCTTTCCTTCGGATGGACAATTCTGGGAGGCATTTTGCATATTTCTCAGCGGTCTCTATGGAATCACACGCCTCACATTGGCTTTTCCTGCTGCTTTGCCTCAGCTCTCTCCCTCTTTTTCACTCCTCTGCCAGAGATCACTTCCCAAATAAATAACCTGCACCCAAGTCCTCATCCCAGTCTCTGCTTTGGGGAACCTCCAACTAACACAGCCACTTTACTGATAAGGAGCATTCAGATTGTTGCAAGTTTTTGCTATTGCCAATGTGCTACTAAGAATATTCATATAAAACCCGCTGATGCACAAGTGCAAGAATTTCTCTTGCATATTTACTTACTTGGCTGTGTTGGGCCTTAGCTGGGGCATGCAGGATCTTCATTGAGTCACGTGGGAGCTTTCCTTTTGGTGCATGGACTCTCTAGTTGTGGTGCGCAGGCTCAGTATTTGTGGTGAGGGCTTAAATGCTCCATGGCATGTGGAATCTTAGCTCCCTAACCAGGAATCAAACCCACGTCACGTCAATTAAGGCAGATTCTTAACCACTGGACCACCAGGGAAGTCGCACAAATTTATACAGGAGTAAAATTGTTGGGTCAAAAGTTAAGTGAACTTTCAGCTTTACAAGATAATCCCAAACTGCTAATCAAAGTGGTTTTTACCAATTTACAGTTTCAACAACATTGTATAGGTGATCTTATTGTTCCAAATCCTCAACACTTGGTTTTGTCAGATTTCTTAATTTTCATCTCTCAGATAGATATCAAATAGAATCTCATTGTGGTCTCAATTTGTACTTCTTGCTGATTAATAAGGTTGAACATGTATTTGTATATTCATATATTCACATTTTTTGGACCATAAATGTTTCATCTTCTGAGAAATTCTTTTCAAATATTTTGTCCCTTTTTCTATTTGGTTGACTGTTCTTTCCTCATTAATTTTACTAATTCTTTTGCAGTTATGTTTATTCTCCTTTGAAACTTAGATGCTCAAAACAAAATTAACTATAATCTTCACTGAATATTACCTTTTTCTTGCTTACAAAATTAATGCATGCTTATTTTTAAAGAAACATATCATACAGATATGTTTAACTTAGAAATTCTTCCTTACTATCAGCTCCACCCCACCTCCAAGAAGGAATAACTCCCATGAATATTTGGGGGAATTTTGTTGTCACATCTCTCACCCAGATTAGATTGATAATTTCTTAAGGGTAAAGCTGTGTTTGTTTTTAAATTATTCTTTATTTTTTTATTATTATTTTTAAATTTTGGCTATGCTAGGTCTTCATTGTGGCCAGTGGTCTTCTCTTGTTGCCCCGCAGAATGCAGGATCTTAGTTCCCTGATCAGGGATCAAACCCATGTCCCCTGCAGTGGAAGGCAGATTCTTAACCACTGGCCTGCCAGGAAAGTCCAAGGACTGTGTTGTATTCATCTTTATATCCTCCTTCCAGGCATAGTGCCTGGTTTAGAGCAGGAACACAATACATTATTGTTGAATGAATTGCTGAAAGCTGGGTTAGAACAGAAATTTTGAAGTTACAAGAAGACTTCAGTTTGGAACAGAGGATTTGTGTAAAAGTGGGAGATAGCACTGCTAAAATGTGTTGGGGTTTGATTACCCAAAGTCTTGGCCGTTGGGCCAGAGTGTTTGATTATCTTAGAGGCAGCCACCCGGGAAGGCATTCAAGAATTTTCAGGTGGAGGGAGGTTATTTGTTTTTTGTTTTTAAACCAGCAACAGAGAATCTAACACTGATAATCCAGTCATCTAATGACGATATACAGGATATAAGGGGGAGGAGGTTGGAGAAAATGAAACTGAAGACAGAAAAATGAATGAATTGGGCTTCCCTGGTGGCTCAGTGGTAAACAATCCACTTGCCAATGCAGGAGACATGGGTTCGATCCCTGATCTGGAAAGATCCCACATGTCTCGGAACAACTAAACCCATGCGCCACAACTACTGAACCTGTGCTCTGGAGCCCGGGAGCCGCAACTACTGAAGCCCACAAGCCCTAGAGCCTGTGCTCCCCAAGAGAAGCCACAGCAATGAGAAGACCATGCACCACAACTAGAGAGTAGCCTGGCTATCCTAGAGAAGAGCCCATGAAGCAACAAAGACCCAGCACGGCCCCCCAATAAATAGATAAATAAAATTATTTTTTAAAAAAAGAAAAATGAGTGAATCAAGAGGTTATTAACTTCTGGGGGAACCTAGATGCTCATGTAAAGCATGAGAACAGTGTCTCAGAAAAATAGACATAAACCCAAACCCATTCACTTTTTAAGTACCCTTTGTTTGTGGGTTGGTTATTCTAAGAGTGAGAGAGTAAGAACCTGAACCATGGGGACAGGATGTGTTCATTCATTCAGACATGTTTATCCATCTCCTACATGCAAGGCACCAGGCTGAGTACTGAGAACAGACACTGTCCAGTTGGGGCGTCGGGGGTACAATACAGCACGGCCGTCAAGAGCATAGACTCTAAGCCCAGCGGTCTGATTGCAAACCCCTGCCAGATGTTTGGAACCTTGGCTAATTTACTGAAGTTATCCACACCTTACAGGTGTTATAGAGGCAGGGCTGCCACCAGCCTCGTGATTAAGATGGGAATCCCACAGCTGTATAAAGCACTTAGAATTCATGGCATGCAGGAAGTCTTGAGCAGAGCCCTAAGGCTGAAACCAGAGTGGAGAACAAGAAGAGGAAGCAGACAGCACGGGTTTGATTTCAAGAACTTTGGTTACAATAAAGGAGGAGAGAGAAGGTTAGAGGGGGAAGTGAGGGCAAGGAAGATTTTTCTTTCTTTCTTTCTTTTTTTTTTTTTTTATGCTGAGAGGGAGGATGTAATGGAGTGGGAGAGGCTGAGGGCATATCACTGATGATCTTGCTCTTTCCCTCTAAGGGTACCCAGATGGTAGGAGGGGTAAAGGTGGAGGGCCCTGCTTTCGATAGGAAGCCGCTTCCGCTTGTGAGCTGGGGGAGTGTGGTGTGGCTGCAGGTGCTGGCTTTGAAGTAACCACAGGCAAGCGAGAAGGAATGTCACCCATGGGGGAGAGGCGAGGGGCTGTGGTGACTGGTGGGAGGTCTGAGGAGAGAGAAAAAATTGTGACACACCATTTAAAGATGGGATGGTCAGAAACTAGAGGAAAGAGACAAGACTGCCAGGTGCTGGGAAATGTGTCAGGATCCTGACCTGTCTGGGTGGATAACTTCTCGTGGTTATGGGAACCACAGGAGGAGGGAAGCACCCAAAGAAGCGGTGGCAGTGGCAGCGGCTAGTCGCTCAGTCATGTCCAACTCTTTGCAACCCCGTGGACGATAGCCAATGGGATTCTCCAGGCAAGAATACTGGAGTGGGTGGCTATTCCCTTCTCCAGAGGCTCTTCCTGACTCAGGGATTGAACCCCAGTCTCCTGTTTTGCAGGCGGATTCTTTACCATCTGAGCCACAAAGAAGCAGTGGTAAGTGCCAAGTGTCACGGTGGTGAAGTTGGGCAGAATGGGGGCGGATGGGGGATTTGCCAATTGACTGGTCATGACTGAAGCAGCGTCTTGAGGGTCACTATAGTGTCAGAGCAGAGAGGAGAGGGACTTCCCTGGTGGTTCAGTGCTTAAGACTTTGCTTTCCAATGCAGAGGGTGCGGGTTGAATCCGTAGTCGAGGAACTAACATCCCACATGTCTTGTGGCCAAAAAATCAAAACATAAAACAGAAGCAGTGTTGTAACATTTAATAAAGACTTAAAAAATAGAACTATATTTGTAAAAAGAAAAAGAAAAGAAAGAAAGGAGAGAAAGAACTACAATGCAGTAGAACACACGCAAGCTGAGACCTCTGACTGTGAAATGAACGGGCAAAGTAAGATATTAACCAGTCCAAGTCTTAACTTAATAAGAAGGTAACTAAATCAGTGATGTGTATTTTTCTTTCTAAAGGTTGGGAAAGCTATTTGTATATAATTATTTAATTAATTTATTTATGATTTACCAGCCACAGCACTTGGCTTATGAGAATCTCAGTTCCCCGACAAGGGATTGAACTCTGGCCCCCTGCAGTGGAAGTGTGGGGTCCTAACCACTGGACCACCAGGGAAGTCTCTAATTATTATTATTTCTTGATAAGGCAAAGGCAACAGTCATACATGCTGGCAGGAATAAGGCTCCCCAAGGTCAGCAGGGTTATGATAAAGGATAATGTGAAAATGTTAGCTGTTCAGTCATGTCCAGTTCTTTTCAACTCCAAGGACTGAAGCCCACTAGGCTCTTCTATCCATGGGATTCTCCATGCAAGAATACTGGAGTGGGTTGCCATCCCCTTCTCTCCACCCAAGGATCAAACCCTGGCCTGCAGGCAGATTCTTGATTGTCTAAGCCACCAAGCATAATGTAGTCAAAAACAACTCCTCTGAGCCAGGTGTTTTCCATTAGACTATGTTATCCCCAATTTATCGAGGAGGAAACTGAGGCTTAGAGTAGTGAAATCACTTGCCGCAAATCACTGCTAATAAGAGGCAGAGTCAAGGTCACATGGCTCTAAAGCACTGTCCAGTGGCTAAGACTCCACACTCCCAATGCAGGGGGCCGGAGTTCAATCCCTGGTCAAGGAACTAGATCCCATATGCTGCAACCACACACACACACACAAAGAACAGAGAGATCCCACAGGCTGCAACAAAAATCCCACTTGCCACAGTGAAGACCTGATGCAGCCAAATAAGCATATTTAAGAATAATAATAAAGCACCAATGCTTGCCTACCCCCATACCACAGACAGAGCTTCCCTGGTAGCTCAGCTGGTAAAGAATCTACCTGCAATGTGGGAGACCTGGATTGGATCCCTGGGTTGGGAAGATTCCCTGGAGGAAGGCATGGCAACCCACTCCAGTATTCTTGCCTGGAGAATCCCATGGACAGATGAGCCTGGGAACCTACAGTTCATGGGGTCGAAAAGAGTCAGACGCAACTAAGCACAGCACAGCACAGCATACTACAGACAAGCAGAAAAGTTGGCACTTCTGGGGAGGAGGATGGTTTGTGTTTCTTTAGAATAACTCTCCTTCCAACTCACATAGGTAAGCCTATGGACTTTTAAAGTTGGCATGACTGCATTTGCAGGAACATGGATGGACCTAGAGAGTGTCATACAGAATGGAGTAAGTCATCCAGAGAAGAAGAAATATCCTGTGACATCCCTTATATGTGGAATCAAAAAGAAATAATAAAAACAAACTTACAAAACAGAAAAAGACAGACTTAGAAAATGAACTTATGTTTGCTGGGGGAAGGCATAGTTAGGGAGCTGGGGATCGACATCTACACACTGCTATATTTAAAATGGATAACCAACAAGTTCCTATGGTACAGCATAGGGAACTCTGCTCAATGTTATGTGGCAACCTGAATGGGAGAGGAGTTTGGGGGAGAATGGATACATGTATATGTGTGGCTGAGTCCCTTCACTGTTCGCCTGAAACTATCACAATACTGTTAATTGGCCATACCCCAGTATAAAATAAAAAGTTTGAAGGACAAAAAACAATACAAAGAAATAAAGTTGGCATGATTGAGATAGTCTCACTTTACATAGAAGAAAATTCAGGTCAGAGAATTGAGCTGACCGCTCTGTAGTAAGAGGATTTCTTGGCGTGGTCAAAAAAGTTACACAGAAGACTTGGGACAATTGAGTGGCCAGTTGATCCATCGAGCCCTCCACCCAAATGGTTGCTTCATGGAAGAATTAACCTTCTCTTAATTTAAGGGAGTAGAGGGGAAAACAGTTTGCACATATTTACAAGTTGTTTCTGACAATGACCAACATGAGGCATTTTATGGTGTATTTTCTCATCTATCGGTGTTTTCTGAGAGATGACTTCAAAATATCTTCCTAAAGAAAGAATAGATCTCAGTACTTCCCCAGGCAGTGGCTAAGACTCTCCCTTCCAATGCAGGGGATGAGGGTTTGATTCCTGGTCTGGGAACTAGATCTCAAATGCCACAACTAAACAAAAACAAAAAAAAAACAGTGATCCTGCATGCCACAACTGAAAGATCCTGGGTGCCACGACTAAGACCCAGCAAAGCCATATAAATAAACAAAAAGAAAAAGAAAAAACAGATTTCATTTCTTTTTGCCAAACAAAAACAAAGTAAACTAAAACCAAGCCTTACGCCAGAGGTAACTATGTAGTTGCATGGTCAGGTCACAGGCTCCAGCCAGGGTGAGGGCTTTGGTGAGCAAACTGGGCGCATAGGCTCCAAGGTCAGGACACAGGGCACAGAACCTGTTGCCACACCAAAGTTGCAGCCCCAGAGGTCACACCAAAGGCAGTGGAGAGAAAATGCCAGGGTTCAAGGGCATTTCATAGACCAGGAAAGGACTGGAAAAGCAGATCTGAGCAGAAAAGAGGTAGCCACCTGACCTAGTTTGAGAATTAACCTCTCCATGCACACAAATGCAATTTTAAATTATCTGGTAGCCATCTTGGGCCTTCCCCGATGGCTCAGCTGATAAAGAGTCAGCCTGCAATGCAGGAGATACAGGACATGCGGGTTCAATCCCTGGGTCTGGAAGATCCCCTGGAGAAGAGCATGGCAACCCACTCCAGTATTCTTGCCTGAAAAATCCACTGGACAAAGGAGCCTGGTGGACTACAATCCAAAGAGCTTCAAAAAGTTGGGCACAACTGAGCCATCTTAAAAAGTGAAAAGAAATAAGTGAAATTAAAATTAATGCATTTTATTTAATTCAATATATTAAAAGTGTTATCATTTCAACTTATAACCAAGAGAACCAACAGCTTACATTTATTTTTTTCATCCTGAGTCTTCCAGATCTAGCACGTATTTTTTACTTGCAGTATATCTCAGTTTAGACTGACCCCGTTTCAGGTGCTCCGTGGACCTTGTATCCTTAGCCCTGGCTTAGAGAAAATCATACTCAGCATTATGACATTGAAGTATTTTGTCTATATATTTTTCTTTTCTTTCTTTCCTTGAAAACATGTTAAATTAGGTAGGGCTGAATTACGAAGGAAGTGGGTGAAAATTCATATTCTGAGACTCTCCAGTTTGAAATTTTAAATGTTTGAGGTTCAGCTTTCCTGGTGGCTTCCCTGGTGGCTCAGACAGTAAAGAATCCGCCTGCAAAGCGGGAGACCTGGGTTCCATCCTTGAGTTGGAAAGATCCCCTGGAGAAGGGAACGGCTACCCACTCCAGTATTCTGGCCTGGAGAATTCCATGGACGGGGAGCCTGGCAGGCTACAGTTCATGGGGTTGCCAAGAGTTGGACACGACAGAGTGACTTACACACATACAGCTCTCTTTCTATCCCCAAGAGATGGCTTTAGTGTTTGTTTGTTGTTTGCTTAGCCCCAAGCTCCACAGAATCCCTTGGGAAGCTAACGAGGCAGGGAATGCATGCAGGCGCCAGCTGCCAGATGTTCATTCCTTCTGTTCACTTGTTCGTTTCTTTCTTTTTGCTCTTAACAACAGTTATTAAACATCAACTATGGGTCGGTTGGGCCCAGGGCTACTTTTACAGGCATATTTTCTAGCTTGTGAAACCTACAACTCTGCAGAAAAGCCAGGCAAACAATTAACATATTAATAAAATGTAGTAAATGTTGTGATAGGGGAAATATGAAGGTCTGAGTGGCTGCTTTCCTCTCTCTCTCAATGGCTCAGTCGTGTCTCTTTTGCACCCCTATGGACTGTAGCCCACCAGGCTCCTCTGTCCATGGGATTCTGCAGGCATGAATGCTGGAGTGGGTTGCCATTTCTGACTGCAAGGGATCTTTACTTGGTAGAATAATTTGAGCCATCTTGGAGAGATAAGAGAAAGCCTTTGGGGTGGAGGAGGGGACAAAGATTGCCTAAAGAACAGCTAGGAAAAGGGAGAAGAGAGGGCTTGAAAACGCTCGAGGCAGAAACAGCAGAGGTAGGGGAGGCCTGGCATCCTTTTGTGGAACTGAAAGAAGCTGGGTACAGCTGAGGCCTCCAGGGTGAGAGGTAAGGCTGGTATGGTGCATTTTTCTCTAGGCAGTCTAGATAGCAGCTGGAAGGAGTTGGAAGGCAGGATGTTGACAAATCTGGAATAGGGCAGGCCCAGCCCAGGAAGTACTCTACCCCAAAAGTATTCCTCCACCCGTTCAATTCAACTTTCCTAGTTACAGACTCACGTGGGTTAACAATCTCTTCTTTAAAAAAGCAAGAATTTCTCCCACAGTGACTATTCTTTTTCCGGATTATATCAGGCCTTGAAACCGTACATTTGATTCAGATAATTGGGCATGATTGAAGTTCAGTGTACCAAAGGACAGATAAAAGGACATATAAAATACGGCAGTGGAACTAATGAAGGCATGTTAATTTTGCCCCGGGGAGGTCTAAGCAGGCTTCACAGAGCAGATGACACTTAAACAAGGTCTGGAAGAAGTAGGAGCTTTTCAGGCCTCCATGTGGAAGTACATCCTAACAATGATAATTATTTATTATCAAACCAGTCAATCTTAAAGGAAATCAACCCTGAATATTCATTGGAAGGACCAATGCTGAAGCTGACTTTAGTTCAGTTCAGTCGCTCAGTGGTGTCTGACTCTTTGCGACCCCATGGACTGCAGCACGCCAGGCCTCCCTGTCCATCACCAACTCCCGGAGCTTACTCAAACTCATGTCCATTGAGTCAGTGATGCCATCCACCCATCTCATCCTCTGTCGTCCCCTTCTCCTCCCGCCTTCAATCTTTCCCAGCATCAGGGTCTTTTCAAATGAGTCAATTCTACGCATTAGGTGGCCAAAGTATTGGAGTTTCAGCTTCAGCATCAGCCCTTCCAATGAAGAGCGGACTCATTGAGTGACTGAACAACAATTTATTTATTTGGCTGCACTGGGTCTTTGTTGCTGCATGTGGGCTTTTCCTAGTTTCGACGAACAGGCTTCTCGTTACAGTGACTTTTTCCTGTTGCAGACTGCAGGCTTAGTAGATGCGGCACACAGGCACCTGGGGAAATCCATTCAGACCAGAGATGGAACTGGTGTCCCCTGCATTGCAAGGTGGACTACCAACTACTGAACCACCAGGGAAACCCCAATAAATATTATTTACTAAGTGTCAGGTACTATTCTGGGGCTTCCCTGGTGGCTCAGATGGTAAAGAATCTTTCTGCAATGCCAGAGACCTGAGTTTGATCCCTGGGTTGGGAAGATCCCCTGGAGAGGGGCATGGCAACACATTCCAGTATTCTTGCCTGGACAGAGGAGCCTTGCGGGCTACAGTCCATCAGGTCACAGATTCAGACACTTTGAGAGAGCAACACTTTCACTGTTCTAGTGATTTACATTCTTAGCTCACTTGACCTTGTTTTGGGGTTGTGCTGGGTCTTTGTTGTTGTGCTTGGACTCTCTGTGGTTGTGTCGAGCCTTCTTCTCACTGTAGCAGCTTCCCCTGTTGCAGAGCACGGGCTCTAGGTGCATGGGCTCAATCATTGCAACCTCATAGGCTTAGTTGCCCCGATGCATGTGAAATCTTTATCTTCATAAAAAAAAAAACACACCTTGATACCACAATCCCTGTTTACAGATAAGGAAACTGAGGCACAAAGAAGTTAAAATAACTTGCCTATAGTCGCGTAGTTTGTAAAAGGTACAGCAGTTTGGTCCAGAACTGACTTCATTAACCGCTCTATGACATCCTGGGGCAGCAAGTGTTCTCATAGGCCTGGATTGTAGGGTGAAGGATTGGCAAGGAATCAGAGATCAGGGAGGCAGTGGCCAAAGCATACTGAGTTTCAGCACTCAAAGTAGCCTTTAGGTTAATGTTTTTTAATGCTTGAGTGCATGTAGGAATGATTGCTAATGATCATTTCTTTGCATGTGGTTACATTAAGCAAACATTATATTCAAATCCAAATTTACACAAACCACATTTCCAGTAGTGATTTATTGCCTCAACAGATTCCCACAGGATCCCTAAGCTACCAAGAGGAGCTAACCCCTGTCATTAGCTACAAGATGCAAAAGCTCTAGAGATAATTCATCAGTGACAACTGAGTGGGTGGAAGCCCCAGTTAGGGGGAGGGGCTATGGTTGGCTGCCCCCCTTACTCTCCTCCCTTCACACACAAGACCTCCACGTTCACAACATGGCAGGACTTCTTTGGTGGTCCAGTGGCTGAGACTCCACGCTGCCAACGCAGGGGACCTGGCTTTGATCCCTGGTCAGGGAACTGGATCCCACATGCTGCAACCAAGAGTTCACATGTCGCAAAGGTCCTCCATGCCACAACTAAGACCGTTTGCAGCCGAATGAATAAATATTTTAAATGTGTGTGTATATGTATATGTACATATATGTGTGCCAAGTAACTTCAGTCATGTCTGACTCTGTGACTCTATGAACTGCAGCCCGCCAAGCTCCTCTGTGGGATTTGTCAGGCAAGATACTGGGGCAGGTTGCCACACCCTCCTGCAGGGGATCTTCCCAACTCAGGGATGGAACCGAAATCTCTTATGTCTATTTCGTTGGCCCAGGGGTTCTTTACCACTAGCACCACCTGGGAAGCACATTTATATATATAATAAAAAATTAAAACCAAACAAACAACAAAAAACCCATGGCTTTCTCCTCTCTAAGAACTAAAAAGCAAACAGCAAGGCCCCTTTCTCCTTTTAGCCAAAGCACAATGGCCAAACAGGAAATTGATGCCCCCCACCCCCCACCACTTGCACACACATACCAGTCCGGAAAGCCGAGCTTCCTTCTCCCAGCTGCCCCTGCAGCTGTCCAGGACTTTTTAAAGAGAGCTCTCTGAAACTCACCCAGGGAGACTTGAGTGACCCTAGTAATACTCTCTACACAGAAGACACCTTTGATTTGGGGGAGTGATACTTCTTTCTGATGTCTCATGTTATACAGAGCTATTTCATTACTATTTTTTTTAAATAGTTACAATTACTTTATTATTATTAATTGTTTATTTCTTTGGCTGCACTAGGTCTTAAATGCAGCATGTGGGATTTAGCTGCCTGGCCAGGGATCGAACCCCAGGGCTCTTGCATTGGAAGCAGGGAGTCTTAGACACTGGACCACCAGGGGAATCCCAGCAGACACTTTGAAACCATAGTTTCTGATGTCTGTAGCCACTGGGTTGGTGGGCAGAAAGTCCCATTTCTTTAGCCTCTGACCTGATCTTGGGGAGGTGGGGTGTATGGGTCCCCCCTCAGCAAACCCAGATAGATCCTTTTGGGAGGTGGCACTGGGGAAGAGCTAGACATCCAGTGTGACCTGGGCACTAGCCTACCCAATATGCCCGGGGCCACTTCCTTTCCTGTCAGGGTCACAGGGAGACCTTCTCCTTCTACCCACCACTTCCTTCACTGGGGGATGGTCAAAGAAAACTGGGTGAGATCATAGCTTTTTTTTTTTTTCTTGAATAGAGTTTTCCAAAATGGCGTCACCTTTGCTTCTGCTGGTAAACACCCTTGATTTGTATAGAAGTGACTTACCGAGGTTCAATTATATAATGACAGGCTTTCTTAGGCCTGAGCATTTGGATATCAGCTGAATCCACTTCCTGTTTTTAATAATTATTAGCATTTATTGCCCACTTAGCATTTGTCATCCATTGTGCAAACAGCATTAGCAACATGTACGATCTTGTGTAATCTTCGAATGATGAAATGATTTTTATTCCCCATTTTACATGCCAGAAAAGTGAGGATAAAAATAGTTAATTAATTGGCCCAAGGTCACACAGCCAGTGAGTGGATTAATTTGTGATTCAAAGTCGAGTGGATCTTGGACTTTCCTGGTGGTCCAGTGGCTAAGACTCTGTGCTCCCAATGCAGGGGGCCTGGGTTGGAGCTCTGGTCAGGGAACTAAACACCACTCGCCGAAACTAAGAGTTCGAATGATCCTGCATGCCGCAACTAAGATCCAGTGCAGCCAAATAAACAAACAAAACCCCCCAAAACCAAGCAAAGAAAAAGTTAAATGGGCCTGACTTATACTCTATGTTTCCTTCAGGCAGGCCAGCAGAATATATGTAAAGAAAAATACCAGACATGCCATTGTGATTGATGGGGTCCAGAAGACTTAGGTGTTTGGAAAGATTGGCAGTCCGGTGGGCAGAGAAAATAGCAAGTCAGAGACCCATATTTGGGAAAGTTCATTCCCGAGGCTTCACATCTTATGTAGTGTGGTATCACCTGTCCTAAATATCTGAATTATTTTCATAAGAGGTACTGTTTCTATCCCAACACTGCAGGGAAGCCTCATTAAGCCTTTCCAGATCCACCCAGTTTACATTAATCTCTCCAGGTCCTCTTCCTTCCTAACGGATTCTTTTCATCCCAATTATTTCTTACTGAGCCTCCCTTTTATTCAAAACTGTAAGCTCCCAAGGAATGAAAATCGGGAGTTAGCCATCTCCCCACACCTAACCCCATTTCTAACCTGTGCTGGACATTATGCTTCCTTTATTACAATACAAAGCTGACCTAGCTGTGGTCCAGCTTCCCTCAAGAATCTCCTTTGACTAAGGCCGTGCCTGAAAGAGTCTTTCTTCTATGAGTTTCAATAGCATGTATAGGCTAGCAGTTATATCTAGCTTGTTTCCTTTCATAATAGATACCTTTTTCTTCTGCTGCTGCAAATGATACTGAAAACCCTTCAAGAACGAGGGCTATATCTTCTAGGTTTTTTTTTTGGCCATGCCATGTGACATGTGGGATCTAGCTCCCTGATCAGGGATGGAATCTGTGCCCCCTGAAGTGGAAGTACAAGAGTATTTGGCTTTTTTTTTTTTTTAGCATTTTTATTTTTTTAACTTTTTATTTTGTATTGGGATATAGCTGATTAACAATGTTGTGATAGTTTCAGGTACACAGAGAAGGGATTCAGCCACTCCATACAGAAGCATGGAGTCTTAACCACTGGACCACCAGGGAAGTTCCCTATATCTTCTGCTTTTTATTTCAATAAATCCACTTTCAGCCTTGAGCACACACTGTGAATCTGAGTGAGGGTAATCCTATCCTTAAAGTCATCCTTGATCCATCTGTCTCTGGAAGGGCTGGGCCTCCATTCATTCATTTGACAATCTTTCTTTTGTGTTTGTTTCACCTAAGAAGTTGGGAGTAAAAAGATAAGCTTTAAAGCTCTTGCCCCCAGGAAACTCAGAGTCTGGTGAGAGCAACAGATACACAATGTGCAACTACACAATACACAAATGATGGTAAGAATGCAAACAGAAGTGCAGTGAAGGCTTCCCAGAGAAGGTGGTAAATGACTTGAATCTGAAAGGCAAGGAGGAATAAAAAGTGCTGGGGTGGGCTTTCCTGGTGGTCTAGTGGTTAAAGAATCTGCTTGCCTGCAGATTCTTGCCTGCAAATCTGCTAGTGCAGGGTTTGATCCCTGTTCTGGGAAGATCCCACATGTCCCCAGAGCAACTAAATCCATGCGCCACAACCACTGAGCCCGGCTCTTGAGCCCATACTCCTCAACAAGAGAAGGCACCGCAATGAGAAGCCCTCTTATGGCAACTAGAGTAACCATGAATCAGCGTAACTAGAGAAGACCCAGCACAGCCAAAAGAAAAAAAAAAACTTAAAAAAAAAAATGTTGGGGTGAGATGGAGGAGGCATCTCTTTTCAGGCAGAGGAGGCAACTTACACAAAAGTGAGAGCATGTGGCATTCAGGGAAGGGAGAGGGAGAAAGGGGCCAGATCACAAAGTGTCTTTTGTAGCATGCTAAGGAATTTGACATATCCTGCGAGTCAGGAGGATCTACTGAAAGATTTTATGTAAGAAAGTAACATCACCAAATTAATGGCTTGGATAAATCACTCTGGCTGCAGTGTGGAGGGTAGATTGGAGTAAGCCAAGACCTGGAGCAAGACTGCAGGTCGGAAGACAGATTAGGGCTTCACTGCAATAATCAGGATAAGTGAAAGTACCATGAACCAAGGTAGTGACAGTGGGAATGAAGAAAGTGGTCAAAGAGAGATATTAATAACGTAGGGGACTTCTCTGGTGGTCCAGGGGCTAAGACTCCAAGCTCCCATTGTAGGGGGCCCTGGTTCTATCCTCAGTCAGGGAGCTAGATCTCACATGCCACAACTAAGACACAGTGAAGCCAAATAAATGAATTTCAGTGCAAAACCCAGGAAAATCAGGATAAGTTGGTTATCCTGGATTCATTCTTTTCTCTCTTGGATCATTCACTCTGATAGAAGTTAGCTGCCATGTTGTAAGCTGCCCTAAAGAGAGGTCCACATGGCAAGCAATTGAAGAAGACCTATGGGAAACAGCCAAGTAGGAACTGAGGCTTCACTCCAATGGCCCAGGAATAACCAAGACCTACCAACAATTACATGAGTGAGCATGGAGCAGACCCTCCCTCGGTTAAGCCTTCAGACGAGACGGCAGCCCCTCTGGATAGTTTGACTGTAACTTTCGGAGGGACTTTGAACCTAAACCACTGGTAGGTGAGGGCGGTCCCAAATTTCTGACCCACAGAAACAGAGATAATGTTTCTTGTTTTAAGTTGCTAGGTTTGGGGGTGATTTGTTATACAGAAATAGATAACTAATTCATCAGATCAATGAAAATGAGGGGAAAAGGGTGTGCTAGGTTTCCAGGACCTGCCACAGTAGGATGGCTTTCTCCAGCAGCCCTAGGCAACTCCAGACAATGTGTTTGTCTACTTTATATGCCATGGATATTATGCAATGTCCAACGGTATCTGTTTCTTTCAACAATATCTTTTGATAAAGGAATTTTGCCAAAATCTTATTTAGTTTTCTTACTGAGCTATTATTAATCATTAACATTGTGACTGACTTTAAAAGCTTTTTGGCAAAAATGTGACCTGTACCTGTTTTGGCTATAAAAAGCATAGCTTCAAAGTATAGCTTTATAGTTTTGATCTTTAGTGAGAAATTTTATCAAAGTTATATTAGACAGTATTATTTTGTGGGTTTTTCTTCCTCTAGAAAAAGGTTTTTTGGTTATCAGATTGGCCATTAAAAAAAAAAGGGACTAAAATCTCACAGACTTAGTTGACACTGTTTTGACCAAATCTCATAAGCTATGGAATGAAACACACGTGATGCACTGGGAACCAGGGGCAAATAGACAACCAGTTTATCTTTTTTAAACATTTTCATTAGAGTATAAAAAAAATGTAAAAATTAGAGTATAGTTAATTTACAATATTGTGTTTGTTTTAGGTGTACAGCAAAGTGAACCCATTATACATATACAACATACAAAAGAGTAGATAATTCTTTTTTAGATTCTTTTCCCATATAAGTCATTAGCGTATTAAGCAGAGTTCCCTGTGCTATACAGTAGGTCCTTATTAGTTATCTATTTTATATATAGTGGTGTGTACATGGCAATCCGCATCTCCCAATTTATCCCTCTTGCTTTCTTTTCCCCGCTTGTAACCATACGTTTGTTTTCTACTGCCAGTTTAATAAAACATACTTCTTAGAGGCTTATCATACGTCTATTAGCACCGTTCTTTTTCAGCTGCTCATCATAATTCATTACACTTGTGGGTTACCCAGTCCCAGTGCAGTCAGATTCACCCAGTATATATATTTGCACTGGATTCCTGGGCAATGTTTCATTTACAACTTTTTTTCTGAGTTTGAACATATTCAGCATTCTGATTTAATTAACTTTAAACTAACTGATTTGAATTAATGAGCATTTTTGTTAGTTGAAAATAAAATGTAATACAGTGAAATTTCAAATTTAACACATAAACTAAACACTTATCATCAAACAATACATTACAGTAACTGCATCCTACCAACTGAACATTAGCTGAGACAAACTATAGAGCAAACACAACCTAAAGAGTGAAATGACTATTGAGATGCAACATGATTTCTGAGAAAATCATAATTAGTCTGACATTTAAAGTTCATAAAGTAGGGTACTTCCCCAGTGGTCCAGTGGCCAAGACTCCATGATCCCCATGCAGGGGGCCCAGGTGTGATCCCTGGTCAGGGAATTAAATTCCACATGCCATGGGACAAATAATCCCCTATATTACAACTACTGAGCCCTCGTACCCTTGAGCCCATGCTCTGAAACTAGAGTAGCCCCTGCTGGCTGCAACTACACAAAGCCTGTGCCCAGCAACGAAGACACAGTGCAACCAAAAATACATTAAGTAAATAAATTAAAAAAAAACACATATGGAGAAAGTTAGGTACTGTTAAGAAGACTGGGGAGAGATGAATGGACAAGAAAAGGTCCTTGCCTTCATGGAGCTTATGTCTATTTTCCTCCACAGGCCTTCCTAATTTTGAGAAATCAGGGGTTCATATTTTGACTCAATAGGTGTGGTTTATCTATGTACAATAGCTGGAGATACCCAACACACACACATATTTTAAATTCAACAAATATTTGTTGGGTGCCCAATGTTTGTCAGGTTGTGCATTCGCCACTGGAAATTTAACAACGAACAAGAAGTCAATGGTTCTTTTTTCTTTTTTGCAACAGCTTTATTGTGATATAATTCATGTACCATACAGCTCACCAATTTGAAGTATACAATTCAGTGAGGAGCTACTCCACATTCAAGGTCAGGAGGGGCGGCCGTGAGGAGATACCCCTCGTTCAAGGTAAGGAACAGTAGCTGCGCTTTGCTGGAGCAGCCATGAAGAGATACCCCATGTCCAAGGTAAGAGAAACCCAAGTAAGACGGTAGGTGCTGCGAGAGAGCAACAGAGGACAGACACTGAAACCATAATCACAGAAAACTAGCCAATCTGATCACACGGACCACAGCCTTGTCTAACTCAATGAAACTAAGCCAAGCCGTGTGGGGCCACCCAAGACGGGCAGGTCATGGTGGAGAGGTCTGACAGAATGTGGTCCACTGGAGAAGGGAATGGCAAACCACTTCAGTATTCTTGCCTTGAGAACCCCATGAACAGTATGAAAAGGCAAAATGATAGGATACTGAAATAGGAACTCCCCAGATCGGTAGGTGCCCAATATGCTACTGGAGATCAGTGGAGAAATAACTCCAGAAAGAATGAAGGGATGGAGCCAAAGCAAAAACAATATTAGTTGTGGATGTGACTGGTGATAGACGCAAGGTCTGATGCTGTAAAGAGCAATATTGCATAGGAACCTGAATGTCAGGTCCATGAATCAAGGCAAATTGGAAGTGGTCAAACAGGAGATGGCAAGAGTGAACGTCGACATTCTAGGAATCAGCGAACTGAAATGGACTGGAATGGGTGAATTTAACTCAGATGACCATTATGTCTACTACTGTGGGCAGGAATCCCTTAGAAGAAATGGAGTAGGCATCATGGTCAACAAAAGAGTCCGAAATGCAGTACTTGGATGCAATCTCAAAAATGACAGAATGATCTCTGTTCATTTCCAAGGCAAACTATTCAATATCACGGTAATCCAAGCCTATGTCCCAACCAGTAACGCTGAAGAAGCTGAAGTTGAATGGTTCTATGAAGACCTACAAGACCTTTTAGAATTAACACAAAAAAGATGTTCTTTTCATTATAGGGGACTGGAATGCAAAAGTAGGAAGTCAAGAAACACCTGGGGTAACAGGCAAATTTGGCCATGGAGTATGGAATGAAGCAGGGCAAAGGCTAATAGAGTTTTGCCAAGAGAACATACTGGTCATAGCAAACACTCTCTTCCAACAACACAAGAGAAGACTCTACAAATGGACATCACCAGATGGTCAACACCAAAATCAGATTGATTATATTCTTTGCAGCCAAAGATGGAGAAGCTCTATATGGTCAGCAAAAACAAGACAAGGAGCTGACTGTGGCTCAGATCATGAACTCTTTATTGCCGAATTCAGACTTAAAATGAAGAAAGTAGGAAAAACCACTAGACCATTCAGGTATGACCTAAATCAAATCCCTTATGATTATACAGTGGAAGTGAGAAATAGATTTAAGGGACTAGATCTGATAGATAGAGTGCCTGATGAACTATGGATGGAAGTTCATGACATTGTACAGGAGACAGGGATCAAGATCATCCCCATGGAAAAGAAATGCCAAAAAAAAAAAAAAAAAAAAAAAAGGCTGTCTGAGGAGGCCTTACAAATAGCTGTGAAAAGAAGAGAAGTGAAAAGCAAAGGAGAAAAAGATAGATATAAGCATCTGAATGCAGAGTTCCAAAGAATAGCAAGGAGAGATAAGAAAGCCTTCCTCAGCAATCAATGCAAAGAAATAGAGGAAAACAACAGAATGGGAAAGACTAGAGATCTCTTCAAGAAAATTAGAGATACCAAGGGAACATTTCATGCAAAGATGGGCTCGATAAAGGACAGAAATGGTATGGACCTAACAGAAGCAGAAGATATTAAGAAGAGGTGGCAAGAATACACACAAGAACTGTACAAAAAAGAGCTTCACAACCAAGATAATCAGGATAGTGTGATCACTCACCTAGAGACAGACATCCTGGAATGTGAAGTCAAGTGGGCCTTAGAAAGCATCACTATGAACAAAGCTAGTGGAGGTGATGGAATTCCAGTTGAACTATTTCAAATCTTGAAAGATGATGCTATGAAAGTGCTGCACTCAATATGCCAGCAAATTTGGAAAACTCAGCAGTGGCCACAGGACTGGAAAAGGTCAGTTTTCATGCCAATGCCAAAGAATGCTCAAACTACCGCACAATGGCACTCATCTCACATGCTAGTAACTGCTAAGTCACTTGAGTCGTGTCCGACTCTGTGCGACCCCGTAGACAGCAGCCCACCAGGCTCCCCTGTCCCTGGGATTCTCCAGGCAAGAATGCTGGAGTGGGTTGCCATTTCCTTCTGCAATGCATGAAAGTGAAAAGTGAAAGTGAAGTCGCTCAGTCATGTCCGACCCTCAGCGACCCCATGGATTGCAGCCTTCCAGGCTCCTCCATCCATGGGATTTTCCAGGCAAGAGTACTGGAGTGGGGTGCCATTGCCTTCTCCACACGCTAGTAAAGCAATGCTCAAAATTCTCTAAGCCAGGCTTCAGCAGTACATGAAGCGTGAACTTCTGGATGTTCAAGCTGGTTTTAGAAAAGGCAGAGGAACTAGAGATCAAATTGCCAACACCCGTAGATCATGGAAAAAGCAAGAGAGTTCCAGAAAAATATCTATTTCTGCTTTATTGACTATGCCAAAGCCTTTGACTGTGTGGATCACAATAAAACTGTGGAAAATTCTTCAAGAGATGGGCATACCAGACCACCTGACCTGCCTCATGAGAAACCTATATGCAGGTCAGGAAGCAACAGTTAGAACTGGACATGGAACAACAGACTGCTTCCAAATAGGTAAAGGAGTATGTCAAGGCTGTATATTGTCACCCTGCTTATTTAACTTATATGCACAGTACGTCATGAGAAACGCTGGGCTGGAAGCACAAGCTGGAATCAAGATTGCCGGGAGAAATATCAATAAGCTCAGATATGCAGATGACACCACCCTTATGGCAGAAAGTGAAGAGGAACTAAAAAGCCTCTTGATGAAAGTGAAAGTGGAGAGTGAAAAAGTTGGCTTAAAGCTCAACATTCAGAAAACTAAGATCATGGCATCTGGTCCCATCACTTCATGGAAAATAGATGGGGAAACAGTGTCAGACATTATTTTTTTGTGCTCCAAAATCAATGCAGATGGTGACTGCAGCCATGAAATTAAAAGATGCTTACTCCTTGGAAGCAAAGTTATGACCAACCTAGATAGCATATTCAAAAGCAGAGACATTACTTTGTCAACAAAGGTCCGTCTAGTCAAGGCTATGGTTTTTCCAGTGGTCATGTATGGATGTGAGAGTTGGACGGTGAAGAAAGCTGAGCGCCTTAGAACTGATGCTTTTGAACTGTGGTGTTGGAGAAGACTCTTGAGAGTCCCTTGGACTGCAAGGAGATCCAACCAGTCCATTCCTAAGAAGATTAGTCCTGGGTGTTCATTGGAAGGTCTGATGCTAAAGCTGAAACTCCAATACTTTGGCCACCTCATGTGAAGAGTTGACTCACTGGAAAAGACCCTGATGGTGGGAGGGATTGGGGGCAGGAGGAGAAGGGGACGACAGAGGATGAGATGGCATCACCAACTCGATGGACATGAGTCTCTGTGAACTCCGAGAGTTGGTGATGGACAGGGAGGCCTGGCGCGCTGTGATTTATGGGGTCGCAAAGAGTGGGACACGACTTAGTGACTGAACTGAACTGAACTCAATTGAGAATTGTATAACTATCACCACAATCAATTTTGGAACATTTTCAACATCTCCCCACCCCCCCCAAAAGAAACCCCATACCCACTAGCATCACCTCCCACTTTACCTAACCCTCCCAGACCTCTGCAGCCACTGCTTTTTGTCTTTATGGATTTGGCTATTCCGGACATTTTACATAAAATTCATGGTCGTTGGTGATTGGCTTCTTTCATTAAGAACCAATGTTTTCAGAATCTAATACTTTTAAAGGTTCATCTATGTCAAAATATTTATGTTTCTAAATAATATTCAATTGTATGGATATACCATATTTTGTTCATCCCTTTATAAGTTGATGAATCCACCCGTCATCCATTAGGTGCTCAGTCGTGTCTGACTCTTTGGGACCCCGTAGACTGTAGCCCGCCAGGGTCCTCTGTCCATGGGATTCTCTAAGCAACACTGGAGTGGGCAGCCATTCTTTTCTCCAGGGGATTTTCCTGACCCAGGCATCAAACCCAGGTCTCCGCATTGCAGGCAGATTCTTTACCATCTGAGCTACCAGGGAAGCCCCAATGGTTTGGCAATCTTCTCCTCTTGTTTTCCTCTCACTTCTGGGTTTGGTTGTTTTCTAATACTATCAGATTTTCTCTGCAACTAAGAGCTTCTTAAACTCCTGAAAGCTTCAGGCAGTGCTCTGAAAGTCACAGCCTCCGCCCTAACCCAGTAGCACTTATGGAAATACCTCAGTCGTCAGTTTCCCGGAGCTCAGGACAAGTCCAGCGCCACACCCAGACTCGCGGCCCGGGCTTGAACTGAGGCGGGCCACTCAGGGGCCTTTTCTGCCCGCGGAGACACGGTTCCCTATTGGCCAGGCGTGCGCTAGGTCCCGCCTTCCGGAGGTTGCAAAGTTGTCTCCTATCTAACCGTGAGCGGCCACCTCAGTGTGGGGCCGCGAGGATGAGCGCGGGAAGTGGGCTTCAGCAGACGAGCTCCAGGAGGTACGAGAGCCTCCTTCAGCGAGGCCAGGCCAGGAGGCTGGTCGGGAGTCCCTTTGTCCCCTCGTAGCGCTGAAGGGGCGGGGCCGCGCCGGTTCCACCCCGGAAGCGGAAGCGCGGGCACCGCGGGGTCCTGTCCAGTGTGCGCTTGGCTCGTGCGCCAGCCGTTCCTTCCGCCGGTCACATCGCGCCCTCTCTTCTTCCCGTGTCCCCTCGCCGGCCCCGCCATGCTGTCTCTAGATTTTTTGGACGATGTGCGGCGGATGAACAAGCGGCAGGTGAGCTTGGCCGCCCACCGTTCCCCTTGTACCTTCCACTGTTGCCCCGCGGACCTCTGGGCCCCAGTGTGAGGGCCTGAGTGGGTCTGACGCCTGGACTCTTCCATCTCTTTGTGGATTCTGTGTCCAGAGATAGCTTTATCCACTCGCTGTTTTAGCCCTTGGCTGAGACTGGGCCTTCTCCGGGCGGAGCGGGAAGCCTGATCGTCACGTTCCATTGCTCATAATGAGACAGGGAAGCAAGTGCAAACCGTAGGGCTCTTTGTAAGTGGGAGTTGGGGTTGCTTAATGTGTTAGACTGGGTAAGGCGGCAAACTTCAATTGCAGTGACTTCCGATGGATTCCGGCAACTGGGTTTAGTAGTGCACTGCTTCTCTGGCTTCTGGGATGCTCGGGGAGACGGTTATAGGCCCCACAAAAGCCATTCTACGTTGAGCCCGTTGTACAGCTGGGCCCCAGCGGTCTGTACTGACTTCCTGGAACCACCTTCGAGGTCAGAGTTGAAACAGTTACTCTGCTTGCCCTCGAGTCCACTTTAGCGTTAAGGTGTACCTCAGAATATTAGTGGTACAGGGATCTTGAAACTTACATTTCCTGATTTTTGTCCTTAAACCTTACTCCATCCTGAACTTAGAGATCATACTCCGGATACTACTGTTGCAATTATTTGTTGTTGTTGTTGTTTAGTCGTTTCTGTCCTGTCCGACTCTTTTGCGACCCCATGGACAGTAGCCCGCCAGGCTCCTCTGTCCATGGGGTTTCCCAGGCAAGAATACTGGAGTGGGTTGCCATTTCCTTCTCCAGGATATCTTCTCGGATCAGAGATGGAACCCGTGTCTCCTGCATTGGCAGGCAGATTCTTTACCACTGAGACACTTGGGAAGCCCTGTAATTATTTAGTCATTGGAAAAAGTTGCTTCTTTTTGTCTTCAAGGTCAGTAGTGTCTGCAGAGCCTAGTTTTGCTTGCCTCGGACCTTTTTACAGTATTTTGCTGTTAAGAAGGATCCTGATGTCACTGTTAAAGGTTTTTCTCTTGGACTTCTATTTTGCAGTTTATAATTACCATTTAGGGAAGAAAATATGCACCCTCCCCTTATTCCCCTTCAGACCTCAGCTAGCTCAGTGTTACCTCCTCTTAGACATATTTCCTGCTTCCTTCAGTCATAATTGATCTTTCCTTTTCAAATTGCATGACGTTTATGACTTTATAACATTTAAAATTCTCACTTGAATAGTGTTTTTTCATCCATATCTGAATTTCTAGGTGCCACAGACATTTCTCTGGAAAAATTCTTATTTGGGGCCTCTATTGTTCCCTGTGCTAGGTTCAGTGAGAAAAATGCAAACATAAGTAAGAGACTCTGACCTTCAAGGAGCATCAATATGTAGAAAATGACTAAGGCAGAACAGTCACTATTTTGAGCTCTTGCTATATGTGGAGTGCATTATATACCTGTGAGGTAGGTCATTTTATGCCCATTATACAGGTGAAGAAAATGAGCAGCCTACCAGAGATTGTTAGGAGGGGATGGGAAGGATTGGATTGCATGGGGATGGGGTGAGGAAAAGTTAGAAATGAAGTTTTACCTGCACATAGTATCTGAGGAAAAAATTGATGGTGATTGTAGGTACTGAGGGGTTTCCCTGGTGGCTCAGCGGTAAAGAATCTGCCTGCAATGCAGGAGACTAGGGTTCAGTCCCTGGGTTGGGAAGATCCCCTGGAGGAGGGCATGCCTACCCACTCCAGCGTTCTTGCTTGGAGAATCCCATGGGCAGAGAAGCCTGATGGGCTACACAGTCCATACAGTCGCAAAGAGTTGATTGAACTCCACTCAAGTGACTGAGTATGCATGCATGCATACGTACTGAGAGCTTACTAGATGAAAAGAGGGAAACTAGAAGTTTCATCAAATGTTTGATTAATTTGAGTTGTAATTATTTTTTAACAGAGGAATACTTTAATATAGTAAACTCCATCCATTTTAAGTGTTATCAGCTGAGGGAATCCCCTGACAGTCCAGTGGTTAGGACTCGGCATTATCACTGCTGATGGCCCGGGATCCACCCCTGGTCTGGAAATAAGATTTCAGAAGCCGCCCGGCAAGGCCAGAAAAAAAAAAATGTATCAGTTGATAAGTTTCTACAGTTATATACATACATTACAGTGAAGATATAGAACATTTCTATCACCCACAAGATCCCTTGTAGTTCATCTCTCTAACACTTGGAAACCACTGATTTGCTTTTTGTCAGTATCAATGGGTTTGTTTTATAGAAGTGGAACCAGAGTATGTATTCTTTTGAGCTTTGAGTTTTAATTGATTTTTAACTTGTGTGTGCTAAATCGCTTCAGTCATGTCCAACTCTCTTCATCCCTATGAACTGTAGCCCTCCAGGCCCCCCTGTTTGTTTACTGTATGTAATTTTTTTTCTGTCTGCTTCACAATTTTCAGAATTACAGTGTTTCACTACCTTCATGGCATCCAATAAGCTGTTGGCCAGATTAATGTCTTCTCTCCTGTCCTCAAACTTCAGTAGATCCTATTGTAAGTTAAAGTCCCACGCCCCTTAGAATGGCATTTGCAATAAGTCCTAGTCATTTTACAGTCTGCTCTTTCTCTCTCTCTCTTGTAAACTGGGGTTTAATTTTCCTGCCTATTTCATTTCACTATGTGTATGAACATGGTTCTATTCAAACTTTGTGTACTTAACTGTCTTGAGAACTCCCCTTGTATTATTTCTGAGTCTTTGTGTACTGCCCTAGACTATTCAGTTCAGTCGCCCAGTCGTGTCTGACTCTTTGCGACCCCATGAATCACAGCACTCCAGGCCTCCCTGTCCATCACCAACTCCGGGAGTCTACCCAAACCCATGTCCATCGAGTCGGTGATGCCATCCAGCCATCTCATCCTCTGTCGTCCCCTTCTCCTCCTGCCTCAAATCCTTCCCAGCAGTAGGGTCTTTTCCAATGAGTCAACTCTTCGCATGAGGTGGCCAAAGTACTGAAGTTTCAGCTTCAGCATCAGACCTTCCAATGAACACCCAGGACTGATCTCCTTTAGGATGGATTGGTTGGATCTCCTTGCACTCCAAGGGACTCTCAAGAGTCTTCTTCAGTACCACAGTTCAAAAGCATCAGTTCTTCGGCTCTCAGCTTTCTTCACTGTCCAACTCTCACATTCATACATGACTACTGGAAAAACCATAGCCTTGACTAGATGGACCTTTGTTGGCAAAGTAATGTCTTTGCTTTTAAATATGCTATCCACGTTGGTCATAACTTTCCTTCCAAGGAGTAAGGATCAACTAGAATATTAGGTGATCTCTAGAGCCCTTTTAACTGTTATGTACTATTTTATTTGTCTTCTCCCCTTTACATTGTGGCTCTTTTACTGTAATATCAGAGCACAGCTTTTCTGTGGCTTTCCTTAATCCACAAGCCTTGATTTGTAGTTTGCCCATTTCTGTGGTGTAAATACTTCCACTATGGCCAATTTCAAGCTACTGACATGACATCACTGAATATTGAATTAGGAAGAAATGTAGTAGGATGCAACTATAATTTCCACCTTACAAATAAAATTTAAAAAATAATCTCAAGAACATAGATAATAGTAAAATGTAATAAAATAATTAGAAACTGATGAATTTAGATTATTTGTTAACTTTGTTTGTAAAGTAATTGTACTCATTTTTATAACACTGTGTTTAACAATCAGCTTGCAAGATTTCTCAGAATTTAGCAAGTTGGTTCCATCACTCCTCTAGTTGTAGGTTAATTTCTTGATGCCCATTGAGATAGCCTTTGTGCGCAGAAAAGCCTGTTTAGAATTCTTGTATTTTTTAAAAAACCTCAATTTATAACGGCTAAAATTTAAAAACTAAGTTCTTAAATCTTTTAGAATCAGTTTTCAAATCTTATCCCATTGAAAGTCTAGCAGCTTTTTTTTTTTGGCACACCACGAGGCCCGTGGGATCTTAGTTTCCCTACCAAGTATTGAACCTGGGCACTTGGCAGTGAAATCACGGGGCCCTGACCACTGGGCTTCCAGGGACTTCCCAGGTCTAGCAAATTTTAAGAATCACTTTTAAGGGCCTTTGAATATTTAGGCTAATTTGTAAACAGACATCTTAAAAACATTACATTTGATTCATAAATTTAAAGATTTTACCTTTTTAAGAAGGTTTGTTGAATAATCAACCTTCTTAAAAAGGAAATTCTTTAAATTTGAATATAATATATAAATAGTAAGCTTTCTGATTAAAAAATAAATCTATAACAATTGTACATTTTGAATTAAAATTGCAAACCTGACCTACTTTAATAGGTCAGATTGTCTTTAAATGTTACAAAAACTTAAGATTCCAAATATGCACAGAGTCCTTAACATAAGAGTATTAACACTACATAATTTCCTTTAAGCATTTCTGTTCTTAATTGTAAATTTTCCTGGAGTGAAAAGATGATTATTTGCTAAATAAGTATGTTATGCCAAATTTTTATATTACTTTTATCTGTAATTCTCTATTTGCTGAGAATTTTTTGTTTTTGTTTTTTGCTGAGAATTCTTAATGACCAGAGGACTTTGGTCAGCCTGATTGGATCCGTGTTTGAACCCTGATGGACTAGTCTGACTGTCACAGAATTTCCTTTTAGTGTCTCCTTAGGTCTTTTCCTTTACTTGATTGAACTTGGCATTTCTTTGGATTTTAATTATCTGTATGTTTTCCTACCAAAATCTGAAGACTTTAAGACTTGGCACAATCCTTTCTTTTGTTGTCTTTCTTTAAAAAAAAAAATATTTTGGCCATGCCCATGAAGCATGTGGGATCTTTGACCAGGAACTGAACCCCTGCCCCCTGCAGTGGAAGGGCAGAGTCTTAACCACAGGACCACCAGGGAAGTCCCTCTTTTTATATCTGTCTTTTAGGATCATTTAACTCTTAATGGCTACTGTAGTGATTTCTGATTGAATTGCAGATATTTTTGGTAACTTTTTCTTTTTAATAAATTGGCCCTCTAGTGAAGCACACAGAAGCCTAGATTCTTCTTAGACTTGGACCTAATATGAGCAAGTGTACTGCAAATAGGACATATATACAACACCGAGGACAGATCCATTACTTTTTTTAATTATTGAAAGCTAATCTGGTCTTGTTTAGGATCGGGAAAATCTTTTTCACTAGCAGGGTATTAAATACAGAGAGTTGTCAACTGGTGAAAGATGCTCGACAGAGAGGACGACAGAGGATGAGATGGCTGGATGGCATCACTGACTCGATGGACATGAGTCTGAGTGAACTCCGGGAGTTGGTGATGGACAGGGAGGCCTGGCGTGCTGCAATTCATGGGGTTGCAAAGAGTCGGACACGACTGAACGACTGAACTGAACTGAAAAGATGCTCAACCACTAAAATGGATAAAAGAGGACTCGTAAGGGGTTCAGAAATAGTGTGTGCGGAAACCAGTAATTATGCCTTCTAGGATAAGGGAGTCAACAAAGAACTAGCAGAATACCTCCCTCCAAGCCCCTTCCTAACCTGAGATAACAGACTTCTTTGGAGAGGGTGTGGCTGCCACAGGGACATGCAGTGACATTTGCTGGAGCAGTGAGCTGGAACTGATCCATAGAAGCGGCCTACTGAGAGGCTGAGAAATTTGCCAGTGTGTGTGGACAGGAGCCATTCTGTGATGGTATCCGAGGTGAGCACTTGCAGACCTCCTGTATTCAGATCTACTGGCTACCTGGTGAAATACAAACACTCCATGGGAAGAGAAGCCCCTCCCACTCTCTGTCATCTTGCAGCGGCCCTGCAGTGCCTTTGTTAAGAAAAACGTAAATCCTTGAGGCAGTGGGAAAAGGTGCCCTTGTTTACAGGGCTCAGCCTAGTAACACAGAAGGATGGATTTGGCACCGAGAGACAATAAATTTATAATGTCTACTCTTCCACTGTTCTCTCAGGCCAGCCACTTAAGATGATGGAGGACACATAAGACCAGTGAAATTCATGACTGTGTACCCATGTGACCGTTGTGCTTTAATTACCTGTAGAATAAGTTTCCTGATCAGAAGCAGTGTTGTATGGAATATCACAATGAGTCATAGGCATTCTGTAAATTCATGGGTGGTGGTTTTGATGGAAATACTGAAGACAAGGAAGACAGATCTGTGGCTGTGGTGGCTTAATTGCTAAGTTGTGTCCAACTCTCTGTGACCCCATGAACTGTAGCCCATGAAGCTCTTTTGTCCATGGGGTTTCCCAAGCAAGAATATTGGAGCGGGTTGCCATTTCCTTCCTCAGGGGATCTTCCTGACCCAGAGATCAAACCCAGGTCTCCTGCACTGCAGGGAGATTCTTTACTGGTGAGCCACTAGGGAAGCCCTCTGTATCGAGTCTATTCTAGAAAGCAGAAAGTGTCAGGAATGGTGGCATTGTTGGTCTTTGCATTTGGCAGTCTAGGCACTCAACATTGGCTAGAACCAAGTTGGTCTTGGTGAGTGAAAGTCCATGTTGCTAACCTTCATCTTGGCTGCTATAGCCACTTGACCATGAGTCCATTGGTTAAGAGACATGGGTGGCTGGGGAAAGAGGCTGACTGACACTGTGATACACTGCACTACACGTTAAATTATGGTTTGAATCTAGAGAATCACTTCAGTAAGAAGAAAGGAGAGGACAGCAAGAGCCAAGCCAGATCATGGAAGGCCCTCTGTACTTAGGGGTTTGGAATTTATCCTATAGGTGGTAAGAGAAGATTTTGAGCAGACAGCTCAATAATTTTATTTTCACTTTATGAACAATAATTATATATTGGTGGATGAATTAGAAAGATGTACTAGAGATAGAACTGTTGGATTGCCTCAGTAGTCTGGATAAGTGGAGATGAGATGTAAAGTAAGGCAGTAGTCATAGAAATAAAGCCAGTGGGTTGGATGTGAGAGATGTTGGGAAGGTAAAATTTAGAGGACTTACATGGATGGTGGGACTAATCACTAAGCTAGAGTATATGGAGGGAGGTAGAGGAAAAGGATTGAGTTCAGCTGTGTAAGGGTTGAATTTAAAGCGTCTATGTAACACCTAGGTGATTTTTAGTAAATAACTAGATATACTTACCAATTGTATAGAATTGATCTGGTCTGGAGAAGAGATTTGGGTGATATATGCTGATATGTGATGATTGAATCTATGAATAAACAAGACTGCAGAGTGGAAAGAGAAAAGGGCAAAGGTT
The DNA here is from genome assembly GCF_019923935.1 of Bubalus bubalis. NCBI lineage: Eukaryota > Metazoa > Chordata > Mammalia > Artiodactyla > Bovidae > Bubalus > Bubalus bubalis. The sequence continues at coordinate 47,718,955 of NC_059176.1, forward strand.
GGACTCCTAGAACACTTTTATTTATTGGGATGTCAGAGAAGAGGTCAGGTTCTGAGGTTGGTGACACAGAAACCAAGGGATCAGGGAGTGAGAAAAAGTTAATCAAGTGCCAAGTGTCTCAGAAAAACAAGGTAGTTAAAATAAGATCATAGACTCCCTCCTCCTGCTTTTTAATGAATAAATAGTTGATGTATTTACATTGTTCTCCCCCACCCTCACAAAAAGTGAAAGTCACTTTTTCCTCTAGTCTTGCCAGCATTGTGTTTTCAGACTTTTAGATTTTTTCCATTCTAATAAATGAAAAGTGGTATATCAGGACAGCTTACTTGTATTTTGCTCATTATGAGTTTGGTTGAGCATATTTTCATGTGATTTTGGAGTTTATATTTCATTTTCCATGAGCTAGCAGTTCATAACACTTTGCCTATTTTCCTTTTGGATCATTGTTATTGATTTCTAGGATCTCTTTATAGGACGATTAGTCTTTTGTTTTATATGTATATAGTAAATATTTTCTCCCAGTTTGTCATTTGTCTTTTGATTTAGCTTATAGTATAATTTGCCATGCATAATTGTTGGGTTTTTTTTTTTTTTGGTTATTTGCTCTTTATATTGTTTTGGGTAGTCAAATTTACCATTTTTTCTTCATGGCTCCTGGATTTCAGGTCAATTTAAAAAATTTCCCTTACTCCAAGGCTTTTGTACCTTTTTTTTTTTTTTTTGGTGTGGACCATTTTTAAAATCTTTATTGAATGTTTTGCAATATTGCTTCTGTTTTATCTTTTGGCCACAAGGCATATGGGATCTTAGCTACCCAAGCAGGGATCGAACCCGCACCCCCTGTGTTGGAAGGTGGCTAACCACTGTGTTAACCCCTTGTATTCACCACTGGACCTCCAGGGACGTCCTGGCCTTTCCCACTTTGTTTTCTTCTGTTACTTTTGTAAATATGTGCCTTTAAAAAAAAACAACACTTTATTGGCATATAATGTATAAAATTCACCCATTTTAAGTGTAGAGTTCATGGGTTTTAGTAAATTTATAGGGCTATGCACCTATCACCACAGTCCATTTTTAGGATATTTTCATTATCCCAAAAGATCCTGTGTGTCCTTTTAGTCAATGCCTATTTCCACTCCCAGCCCCAGACATCCACTAATCTGCTTTGAATCTCTATAATTTACCTTTACTAGATATTTTATTTATTTTTTATTTATTTTTTTTAAATTTTATTTTTAAACTTTACATAATTGTATTAGTTTTGCCAAATATCAAAATGAATCTAGATATTTTATTATTTTATTTAATTTTTTTTATCAACAATTGGCTTTTAGTAAATCGAAGCAGACATTTTATATAAATGGAATCCTGTAAAATTCAACAAAATCCTTTTGTAGCTGGTTGTTTTCATTTCACATAATTTTGTAAAATTGTGGTGAAATACACTTAACAAAATTTTCTATCCTAACCATTTTTACTTTATTTATTTTTTAAATTGAAATGTAGTCGATTAACAATGTTGTGTTAGTTGCAGGTGTATAGCAAAGAGATTCAGTTACACATATATATATATGTCTTCTTTTTCAGAGTCAAATTGGTTTGTTTTTCTTTACTGTTTTTCTGTTTTCTACTTCACTTATTTCTACTCCTAATTTTAGTATTTCTTTTCTGTGAGTTACTTTGGATTTCATTTGAGTTTTCCTAGTGTTTTAAGTTGGAAACTTAATTTGGGAAATCTACAAATATTTGAAAATTAAACAGTGCATTTCTAAATAACTCATGGGTCAAAGGAGAATCACAGGGAAATTGCAAAATATTTTGAACTGAATATAAACCAAAACACAACTTATAATTTGAGACCTTTCTGTTTTTCTTAACATAGGATTTACTGCTATAAAATTCCCTCTACATACTATCAGTGCATCCCACAGATTTTGAAATGTATTTTTATTCTCTTTTGATTTCTTCTACCATGGGTGATTTTAGAAGTATATTATTTGATTTCTAAACATTTGGGGGTATCTTTGTGTTACTGATTTCTATTTTCGTGCCATTGTGATTGGAGAATACTCTTCGCATAATTCAAATTCCTTTCTATTTATTGAGACTTGTTTTGTGGTCTTGAATATGGTCTGTCTTTCTGAACAGTCTGTGTGTACTTAAAAGGAATGTGTATCTGCTGTTGTTGGACAGAAGGTTCTGTAAATATCAGTTAGGTCAAATTTGTTGGTAGTGTTGTTCAAATCTTTTCTATGCTTATTGATTTTTTTTTTTAATCTTCTTGCTGTATCAGTTATTGAGAGGGGATATTGACATTTTGGACTGTAACTGTGAGTTTGTCTATTTCTTCAATTCTTTTCCATTATGTTTTATCACAAGATACTGAATATAGTTCCCTGTGCTGTACATTAGGACCTGGTTATCCATTCTGAATGTAATGGTTTGCATCTACCAAACCCCAAACTTCAGTCCATCCCTCCCTCTCCCTCTGCTTCTTGGGGGAGAGTGTATTCTTTATGTCTGTGAGCCAGTTTGTGTTTTAAATAGGTTCATTTGTGCCATATTTTAGATTCCACATATAAGTGATATCATTTCGTATTTGTTTTTCTCTTTCTGACTTAACTTCACTTGGTATGATAATCTCTAGCTGCATCTTGAAATAGTTTTTTATTACCATGACTTTAGTTTCACTAAACTTTTTCTTTGTGATGTCTGCTGCTGCTACTGCTGCTAAGTCGCTTCAGTTGTGTCCGACTCTGTGCGACCCCATAGACGGCAGCCCACCAGGCTCCCCTGTCCCTGGGATTCTCCAGGCAAGAACGCTGGAGTGGGTCGCCATTTCCTTCTCAAGAGCATGAAAGTGAAAAGTCAAAGTGAAGTCGCTCAGTCGTGTCCGACTCTCGGCGACCCCATGGACTGCAGCCTACCAGGCTCCTCCGTCCATGGGAGTTTCCAGGCGAGAGTACTGGAGTGGGTTGCCATGTCTAATCTGCTGTTATTCCATTTTGTGTGGTCATCAGGCAAGATTGGGTACATGCAAAGTGATATGGCCATAGCCAGCCTGTGTGGTTTTCATTTCGGACGTTTTCTTTTTCATCTCTAGAGGTTTGAGTTGGGTCTTGGACATATTTTCTATCATCCAAGTCTCTAATGTGCTCAGTCTTTCCCCTACCATCTTCTTTGTTTTTAATTCTGGCTGAGCCACACAGCTGATGGGATCTTAGTTCCCCAACCAGGGATTGAACCTGGGCTGCGGCAGTGAAAGCACTGAGTCCTTACCACTGGACCACCAGGGAATTCCCGATTCAAGGCTTTTTAAAAAGGCTTTGTTAGGCAAGTCCACAGCAGCCTTTAGTCCAAGGTTAATTTTTCACCGCAACTAAACAGTAACTTTTGAGTATGCTATCCAAAACATTTCTACTCTGGCCAGTGGAAATAAATTATTCCTGCCCCATATGAGCTTTTAGAATTGTTCTGTTGCTCCTTTTAGATGGTTCTTTAGATGATTTACTTCCCTTAAATGCATGTGCTAATCCTTGCTGATCATCACTCAGCTGAAGACTTGAGAAGAGAGGCTGCATAGATCTTTGTATAGTTCTCATTTCTGTAATGCCTTACAGTCAAAGCTGCCTTCGTCTCCCCAGACTCCCAGTTCTTTGTTTTCAAGTCAGGAGACTTGTAGGCTCTGGCTACATTTCCATTTTGCCCTGTGGCCTGGAAACCATCCAGTCTGTAAGTTGGGGCTTTTGTAGGGATCACCTTGTTTCTCCTTTCATAGTCCTATGCTACCTGGACACAGTCACATGTCCAGTGTCTGAAAACCTTTGTTCATATATTTTATCTAGTGTTTTAATTATTTTAGGCAGCAAGGTAAATTTGATCCCTTTTTCTCCAACTTGGCCTGAATAACATGTTTGTTTGGGTTTTTTTTTAACTTTTTTATTTTGTATTGGGATATAGCTGATTAACAAACAATGTCGTGATAGTTTCAAGTGGATGGCAAAGGAACTCAGCCATAAATATACATGTATCCATGCTCCCCTAAGCTCCCCTCCTATCCAGGCTGCCCCATAACATTAAGTAGAGTAAATAGCATATTCTTGAGATTCATCTATGTTGTGTGTTTCAATAATTCATTCATTTCTATTCCTGAGTAGTTTTCCATCATTTGGAAATAATGTTGTAATTTATTTATTCACCTGTTGATGGACATTTGGGTTGTTTTTTTTTTCCAATTTGAGCTATTATGAATGAAACTACTATACAAGTGTTGCGTGGATATGTTTTCATTTGTCAGATTTTAAAGAAATTTAATGGATTTTTAAAAATGAAAGTCGTCTTATGCCTGTTTAGACAAATCAGGAATTTTTCTTATTGTTACCATTTAAGACCCTCACTGGGACTATCAGTGACTTTACGTATTGGACCATAATAAGTGTCCATTCTGAATACGCTTCAGTTTTTCAGTGCCATAAGTTTTACTTGTAGCTGCTGTCAGTGTATTTGCTTCTAACACCCTAGTTTCTAACTGCTGCTTCTATGAATTAGAAACCAGGGGAATTGTGATTATGAATTAATAAGTCTCTTAAGTTTGAGGTCTCAAAATAAGTAGAATTTAAGACTTAAGCCAACCGCTATTTTGTAGCTCTCAGATACATTTTTGCTTCCATGGTCATGTTTGTCTTCCCTTGAGATTACTAGAAGTCTGACTCCTATGAAAATACTCTATTTGTTGAACTTAAAGTATCTCTTACGAGAATAGGAAATATAATGGTGTGTAACTAATAAGTGCAAGTATATAACTTCCAAATTTGTTGTTTAGTCACTAAGTCGTTTCTGACTCTTTTGCAACCCCATGGACTGTACCCACTAGGCTCCTTTGTCCATGAGATTTCCCAGGCAAGAATACTAGAGTGGGTGGCTATTTCTTTTTCTAAGGGATCTTCCTGATCCAGGACTTGAACCTGCATATCCTGCATTGGCAGGCGGGTTCTTTACCACTGAGCCACCATGGAAGCCCCAACTTCCATTTTAGAACTTGTTAAATTATAAAATTTAAATTTACTATCAGCTTAATTTTGCTGAATTTTCTGTTGTAGGTTTTTTTCAAATTCTTGTTATTTATTACTTACTGTGTATTTTAAATTATGTAGATTATTCTAGTCATGGAACTTTATGGGAAAGTCTCTACACACTACTTCCTAAAAGTGCAAAAGAAAAATAGCACACATAAATCCTTATGCCATAGCTACAAAGAGATATTACATAGAGCTTTGACTGGTTTTTAATAACATTCTTTAACTTTGAACACTGAAGAACGTAATGTTCCAGCCATTTCATAGAAAAAATAATGGGGCTATTCAGTTCTGTGATTGTTACTCTACATACGTCACAATGTCCTGTTAATAGCTTGCAGTGGCCAAATGGTATGAGAAGGTTAGGTAGCTGCCACCTTACTTCTGTCGATACCCAAAATACTTCTTTCTCTACATGCATCTGTACATTCGTTAGCATTCAGATACAGTGGTGAAGAAAGCAGGGGCTTTTGAGTAAAGGTTTTTGTCATGGAAAAGGGGAGCAGAGAGTGAAAAATCCGGTACTTTCAAACTTTTGCTCAGGCAGAATATTTGTTTTCGCAGATAGTGTGCTTGTCTAGGTTTTGACAGTCACACACTGACTCAAGTGTACAAGCAGGCATCTTTTAAGGAACATTGATAGTTATACATAGTGAGAGACTCAACCTCTTTCTCTATTGTTGAGGTTGCTCCTGATGATTGGATACATGTCACAGCAATGATTGTGTAGTGAAAATAGGATTACATGTCTAAGGAAAAAGAGAAGAGTGATGATAGTGACCTCCTTGCAGGGACAGAGAAAATCAGGATTTTTTAAATCTTTCATTTTTCTTTTAGAGAACAGCTACTTTAGGGACTTCTGTCATAGCCTAGTGGTTAAGAATCTGCCCTCAGTGGCAGGGGGCACAGCGTCCATCCCTGGGTGGGGAACTAAGATCCCACATGCTACAGGGTGCAGCCAAAAAAAAACCCAACCAGTTATTTTATTAGCTATCCCACACCTGTTCTGACAATGCTACATCTGTGCCCTTCTGGAAACAGAAAGCTTTTCCTCAGCAAAACAGATTTGAACTGACTGACATGTAGCTATTTTTAGCTTTATTTATTTCAGTATGTTTTTTATGTTTTGCTGCAGAAATATTAATAGGCTTGATTATAGGATATTGCCTGCTCGGGGTGTTATGTACTATATGGTCTGTTCGGGTATTATCTTTTCAAAATCTGGCCAATTCTGAATTATGAAGCCTTTCTGACCCCCAAGGGTTTTAAATAAGGAATCATGAAACTATGTTTTGTAGTTTTTATAGAATCCCACAGCCCTTCCTTCAGTGACTCTGGATTGTGGCCCTTAATAATCTTTTGCCCTAACCAGTAGTGTATATAGATGACTTTCTTAGCATGGGAGGTTTGGAAAATAGAGCCTCTTGCTGAATTCCTGGCTGCCGATCCACGAGCTGACCACAGTCACTTCTTAAAAGCTAGTTTTTCTATCCTTAGCCTCTCTGACTCTACTTCCTTAAATCTGTCTTTGGAATAAAAAGACTATTTTTTGTCTTTTCAAAAAATAATATAAAACAAGTGGTTTGGCTTTGACAAAGTCATTTCCTCTCTGTGAGACTAAGTTTCATCACCTACAAAATGAGGGTTCAGGTTAAACGTCATTGAATAGCCTGTAATTATCAAGGGCTATGTATTGTACAAAAGTAAGTCCTAGAGGAGTTTCAAAGCACAGGTACATTGCTGTTGGCTGGTGTGTGCCGTGAATGTGATGGAATTTAAGCTGAATGGTTGTGAAGCCCAAATGAAATAATTTATGTGAGAAGTTCTGAAAATGATGTTTTCATATGAATGTAATGTGTTTTAGCAAACAAAGCGGAGCAGGATTCTTTGGGTAGGTTGAGGGGCTGTACTGGGATGTGCTGATGGGGTAATTATTACACGGTTTGAAAGGCAGTCTCTGGGACTTCCCTGGGGTTCAGTGGCTAAGCGTCTGCACTCCCAGTGTAGGGGACCTGGGTTCAATCCCTGGTCAGGGAACTAGATCACACATGCCACAACTAAGACCCAGTACAGCCAAAAAAATAAATAAAAATTTAAAAGAAGTGTGCGAACTTCAGGTACCCTAATAGTACTACTTGAAACTTTAAAATTGATACTGCTCTTGGTTGCTTTCCTCTGTTGGGCTAACTATGGATCTGATCTCTTTTCTTGTTCTTACAGCTCTATTATCAAGTCCTAAATTTTGGAATGATTGTCTCCTCGGCACTAATGATCTGGAAGGGGTTAATGGTCATAACTGGAAGTGAAAGTCCAATTGTAGTGGTGCTCAGGTAACAATTAATTTTTCTTTTCAAGACATGGGAGTTGCATGGCATAACTTGGGAGAGAAACTGAGATGTTGAATAACGGATATATCATTCCTTTAGACATTACTGTTTCCCAGAAGAGGGCCTGGAAGAAAATTTGTTTTTCTTTCTCAGTTGTGAGAAATTCTCAATTTTGTCAGGAGCTTTCCATTCAGATCCCAAAGGGCTCGTGACTTTTCCATGAAATGTTTACCGTATGAGCTTTATTTTTGGCACATCTGTTAAGAAAGTGCTTCGGTATAGTTTATTTTCCCGAAATCCTTCTGTCTTCTTATGTTTTTTACTTTAGTCTATCAGGGCTGATGGTGGTTTAGTTGCTCAGTCGTGTCCGACTCTTTGTGACCCCATGGACTGTAGCCTGCCAGGCTCCTCTGTCCATGGGATTTTCCAGGCAAGAATACTGGAGTGAGTTGCCATTTTCTTCTCCAATCAGGGCTGATACTTAGTTGTTAATTTACAAGATCATATATCATCTTCATAAATTAAGACTTCTTCTGCAGCATGTTCTCAGTGTCAGTACAGAAGCCTCACTAATTATTTCCATGTTTCATGCTGACCTTTAAATATCACTTCTAAATAGACTTCAGGAATTTTGAATGTATTAATGCCATCTCTTAAAGTGACAAATAGTACTGATTTTTCCTTCCCTATCCTTGTACTCATATTCTTAATGATTTTAAAAACTTAATTTAGTAACTCATTTTTGGAGAATTAACACTTGGTTATTTAATTGAATCATTATAATTTGGTCTTATTTGAATCTTAATTATGTAAACTGTCTCAAGTATTTTCTGGGGATAATAAAGTATAAATATAAAATAAATTGAATCATTAACATTACCTAGAGTCTAGATAATAGTACATTAGTCTTAACAAGAAGAATTTGACTCTGACTGTCTTACTAGGCTATACTTCCAGCAGTTAAGTGCTTGGAAGCACTGGGTCTCCAGTGTCTTCCTCCTCCCTTGCTAACACTCATACGCGCACCCTCGGTCTGTCTTTATTACTAATCAAATGCAATTGTGATTTTAAAGATCCAGTGAAACGTCTGGATTTTATTATCTTGGAAAGCACTTAATGTATTGTTCTAGGAGTATGGAGACTTGGGTCTTTAGCTCTTTCATTGTCTTTCCTACAACCTTGGGGAAGTCTCTTACAGACTGAATCATAGCTTCCTCATCTAGAAAATGAAGGCTAGACAGAGATGTTCCAGGTCTAAAATTGTGTGGCCCTAAGTTCATGACAGTTTTGAATTCAGTAAGTGTTCAAACGCTAATGGAAGGAGAAGCCACACTAATTGTCGCTGTGGGGAAAAGCTGTAGAGAGAAGGCCCAGGAGGCTTCTGGACATTCCTCTGGGATTATTTCAGATTGAGTTCCATTCAGTGGAGATGCTTAAGGACAGTCTAATTACCTTTAAACTGGAATGATGGAGTGAATAGGGGATTGTACTAAATACCTGCTCCACACTTTGGTGGTCCTGAAAATATCAGCTGGGATTTAAAAGGCATGTTTGGATAAGTTTTTGGTAGCTAGGTTATTCATATATTAAACTTTTCTGATTGTCAACGTGGAGTAAAAAAAAAATGAAAAGAGACCAGGTCAAGAGAGCATCTGGTCAAGACTAGTGGGAGTAGTCATTAGAGAAAAGGTAACTTATGTGATTTTATGAAACTTTAAGGAATATAATTTTTACCTAGATCCAAATGTACCTCCAAGGACTCAGGCCACCTGAAAATCCACTTTTAGGACTTTTGTGAAACTATTGGGAATAAAACAAATACTTATTATTTATTTCATTTACTGAAGTTTCAGCGAACATTCAAAACTGATTTTTTTCCCCCTTTGTGACACTGAAGTCAGTTTTATTTTTATTTATGGATAAATATGTTTATGCTGCATGGCTTTCAGGATCTTGGTTCCCTGACAGAGGATTGAACCTAGGCCCCCTACAGTGGAAGAGTCCAAACCATGGACATCCAGGAATTCCGCAGTTTAATTTATATAAATTATATATGACCTCTTACAAAATTGATTGATGATGTATTATATTTAAAAGTATAGTTTGATCAGATAATAAATAGTAAGAAGTCTACTAATTATTTAATTTTTTAAAAGTTTCTTTAATAATTATTTCCTTAATAATCCTTTTCACTACATGCTTTTTATCTGTTTTGAATTGCCATCTATATCTGGATTCTTAAATCTTTTTTTTTCCTTATCCAACTTTATCCCCTGAATCTACACTCTTGTTTTCATCCTATGCTAACATCTCTACCTAGATGTTGACCAGGCACTTGACACTCCACCAATAAAAGTGAAATTCATCTTCTTTTCCCAGAAACCTGTTCTTCTTCCTCCTAGTTTTGTGACTGTCACGACCGACCATCTGCTCAGTTGCCAGTGTTAAAAACCTAAGAGTCATTCTTGTTCCCCTTCTGTCATAATCCAATTGACCATCAGATTTGTTGTTTTCCCTCCCTCTATTCTGCCCTTTTATAGCTGTCCTCCCTGCTGTTGTTCTATTTCAGGCCCTCATCATTTCCTGGTGGGCTATTGTAGTGACCTTTAAAAAAAAATGCTTTTATAATAAAAATTTTAAAACACTTAATATATTTTCATGATATGAAATTTTGAAAACACAAAAAATCTAGATGAAACTACGTCACCTGTAGTTCTGGGATATAATCACTATTAACATTTTAGTCTCTTTTTCATGTATGTTATTTCTTACATAATTGAGGTAACTCTACATGTATTCTTTTTCAGTCTTTTCCCCTTATCATTTTCCAGTGTGCATGTTTTAATAATACTTAATAATTGCCAAGTATTGAGTTGTAGATAATACCCTGGACAAGTGGTCTCCCAATTTACCTTCTCATCTTTTCCATATATTCATGACTCCAATAAATATTTGAATGTCTTCTGTGAACTCTGTAGCTTCTGAAGTGATTTTTTTTTAAGTGCAAATGTGATCATGATAACTCCTCGCTTAAAGTTCTGGAGTATCTCAGAGGCAATTTAGCACAGTGAGAGTAGACTCCCTTGGTTTAATTCCCTCTTTTATAATTTTTTTTTTTTAACTAATAACTCTAGGCCAGTCTAAGCCTCAGTCTTCTTATCTATAAAGTTAGGATAATTATAGTACCTACATCGTAGAATTGTTCTGAAGATTGTTTGAAATAAAGAAACACCACTTAGAATTAGCACTTTGTATATAAGTGCTCGATAAAGCTGAGTCATTGAACCAGAACAACTCAACTTTTATCTGTTTTATTTATATAATTTTCAAGCAAGGTTTTATTTGAACCAAGGATGTCACTGATTTTTTAAAAAATCAACCAAAATAAAAACTTGAAAATTTCATGTCTAGAATACCTTCTATATTTTCACCAAACACGTGTTTCATCTTTTGTCTGAACACCTTCTGAGAAAGGGAATTGATTGCCCCATGAGGAAGCTTAACAGAAGTTTTAAGAATAAACATTGTGCTGAAAAATCCATATTTGTAGTTAGCCCCCAGATTTGCCCGTGTTTGAATCACCTGGGATCTTTACAGAATATTGGTTTGATGCCTACTTCTCATCCTCAGACATTCTGATTTACGTGGTTTGGGACAAGGCCTGGGCGGGGACTTTTAAGTTTCTCTGGTGATTCTCGTGTGCGACCGGATTTGGGAGCCGCTGCTGTACTGCCTTGTGTATAGAGGACCAGAGTCTTCAGACAGAAGTATTTGAACCTTGTCATTATTCTTGTGTTGAATTTTATTCCTTGTCTATCCATTTTTTCCTTATTAAACTTATGCTATGCTAAGTCGCTTCAGTTGTGTCTGACTCTGCGCGACCCCATAGACGGCAGCCCACCAGGCTCCGCCATCTCTGGGATCCTCCAGGCAAGAACACTGGAGTGGGTTGCCATTTCCTTCTCCAAAGCATGAAAGGGAAAAGTGAAAGTGAAGTCGCTCAGTCGTGTCCGACTCCTAGCGACCCCGTGGACTGCAGCCTACCAGGCTCCTCTGTCCATGGGATTTTCCAGGCAAGAGTGCTGGAGTGGGGTGCAGTTATTGACAATTAGAGCTTGAGTTTCTAAAATACTGATGCACTATTTCATTATAGAAACAAAAGTTTCATCAAGTAGTGCAAATATCTTAGGACCGTTGAAGGACTTGGTATAAGGTAGAACAGGTGAAAGGTAAGAAGACACTCTAAAAGTTTGTAACCACTAAGTACCATGAAATTGAATTTCTTTGCTCGTTTTTGAAATTCTTAGGCAAAAATCTCCGCTTTCGTCCTTGGTTTTCTTTCTTGTTTTTCTTTTTTAAATAAATCAGTTGATAGCACAAGCATTATCTCTGTAGCTGACTGTCCTTGACTTGATGAGCTGTTTTTCTCCTTGTTGGATTGAAACCATAAGGTCATCTTGCTCTGTATCTTTATAAATGGCAGAAGAAGATGATCTGGTTCTCATTTGAATATTTGAATATCTTTAGTGTTTTCAGATGGAGAATAAGGGCAGGGATTATAAAGTTCATTCTTTTATATTCTGTTTTGAAATTTTAAAAGGTTAAGGAATTAGTAACATTGCCCTTTTCAAAATGTAAGTTCTTTTGAATAGTAATGGTTGAAATGGAACTAGTTAACTAAAGGAAACCTTTAGTATAACTAATTAGTATAAAGAAACCTTTTTTGGAGGACAGTACACATGTATGTTGATACATTTGTTAAGGTATTAAGTATATTACAAAGGTGATAACTTTTGTTGAATATCTAACTTTGAAAATAAATTTAATCTCAGACATTCTTTTGTTGTTATATTCTTTTTTCCCTCCCAGTGGCAGCATGGAACCTGCATTTCATAGAGGAGATCTTCTCTTTCTAACAAATCGAGTTGAAGATCCCATACGAGTGGGAGAAATTGTTGTTTTTAGGATAGAAGGAAGAGAGATTCCTATAGTTCACCGAGTCTTGAAGATTCATGAAAAGTATGTGCAAACTATATCTTCTCTATTTTAAAATATGTTTATGTTTTAGTTTTTACAGTATTTAATTTTGATAGCCCAAAGATTTAAGAAAGGGTGGGGAACTCCTAGGTCCTTCTTCCAGTCCATTTTTATGAACTTCTTTTGGTGACATTTGGAAAACTAAATACTAATTCATCTGTTTCCCTGAGGGCTTTTCTGGAGGTTTTTCTTGGATCTCTTCTACTTCCCAACCAGATCAGTGACCCTGTATATCATCCCAGAAAAAAACATCACATAAAGATTGATCCCAAACAAGGATCTTCTTATATAATGGGTGAGGTAGCCCTAATCTTTCAAAAGTAAACCTTTAAGGCAATCTCACAGACATTTTAAGAATAAATTTATCAACTTTTTCAAAATTCCAAAGAAAACTTTTGAAATCTGAAATTATTTATTCTTGTAAATGTAGACTTGGATTTTAGAATTGAAAAGAACATATGTAAGACCTTTAGAATTCACTGGAGGTGGAGGAGGGGTGTAACAATGAGCAAAAGCTGTCACGTCTCAGGTCTCAGTTTCCCTGGCTGTGATAGAAGTTCAGGAAGATGACCTCTGGGTTCTTAGCCTGTGCTCCCTGTGCAACTACATATTCTCACCCCGTCCCTTTCAAATCTATAACATTCCTAGTTAGAAGGGAAGGAAGGAAGGAAATGGAGGAAAAGGGAGTGTCCTGGAGAACATATTAGAGGGAGGTAAAGCAGTGGGAGTGATGTAGGTTCTTGAGTATGAGGAAGCCCTAAATAAATTCTGCCTCATTCTTAAACCCTCTCAAGTAGTTTATATTCGCCACTTAAAATAGAGGGAACCATCCCCTGTTGCTTTTTGAAGATCATTGTAAACATTCTAGCTTAGAAGAGTTCTTTCTTCATTAATGAAATAAAGATCTGACTGTTCTTCTCTTTCTATACCTCAGTATATTGAGAGATTATAATTTTTTGAAAATATTTTATTTATTTGGCTACACTGGGTTTTAGTTGCAGCACGTGGGATCTAGTTCCCTGACCAGGGATGGAACCCAGACCCCCTGCATTGCGAACACGGAGTCTTAGCCCCTGGACCACCAGGGAAGTCCCAAGATTATAATTTTTAAATGGCATTCTATTAGTGACTTGGAAGGAATAACTTAGTTTTTTTTTTTTTTTTTTTTTTTTAAGAATCATGAAGGTTTATTCAGTACAGGTAGTGTTTTCCAAATTCTCAAAGTGTATTTGTGTTTTTTGTTCTCAGCACTGCCTTTTGTGAACATATCAGGACCAACTTTCCCCTAGATTTATCAGAGAAAACCAGACCCTGCTTTGGGTAGAGCAGAAGTTGTACATTTTTATATGTGATCCTTTGAAATGGAGTTTTTTATTTTAAAAAAGTTATCTTAGGTAGGAGGTTCAAGAGGGAGGGGGCATACGTATACCTATGGCTGATTCATGTTGATAAATGGCAGAAACCAACACAATGTTATAAAGCAGTTATCCTCCAATTAAACATAAATAAAATTTTTTAAAAAAGAACTAAGGCCATAAAGCATGTGGAAACCCTTCTTGATTAAGCAACTGAAGACAAAATCCTGAGGAAACAAATTAAAGAGCTTAGAAATACAGAAGTCATAGGAAGATTAGGGATTATCATGGAATCTATAAAGGCTGCGTTAAACATTGTGGAAATTATGTTTCAGAACTAAAGTTGAGAATTAAAAAAAAAAAACAAAAACAGAGATGTGCATGCAGGTAAGGTTGTATGTACTGTCATTTCAATTCAATTCAGTCGCTCAGTCGTGTCTGACTCTGTGACCCAATGGACTGCAGTATGCCAGGCTTCCCTGTCTATCACCAACCCCTGGAGTTTGCTCAAACTCATGTCCATCGAGTCAGTGATGCCATCCAAACATCTCTGTCGACCCCTTCTCTTCCTGCCTTCAATCTTTCCCAGCATCAGGGTCTTTTCTAATGAGTCAGTTCTTTGCATCAGGTGGCCAAAGTATTGGAGTTTCAGCGTCAGCATCAGTCCTTCCAATGAATATTCAGGACTGATTTCCTTTAGGATTGGCTGGTTGGATCTCCTTGCAGTCCAGGGGACTCTCAAGAGTCTTCTTCAACACTATAGTTCAAAAGCATCATTCTTCGGCACTCAGCTTTCTTTGTAGTCCAACTCTCACATCCATACATGACTACTAGGAAAACCATCGCTTTGACTAGTCAGACCTTTGCTGGCAAAGTAATGTCTCTGCTTTTTAATATGCTGTATAGGTTGGTCATAGCTTTTCTTCCAAGGAGTAAGCGTCTTTTAATTTCATGGCTGCAGTCACCATCTGCAGTGATTCTGAAGCCCCCCAAAATAAAGTGTCTCATTGTTTCCACTGTTTCCCATCTGTTTGCCATGAAGTGATGGGGTGGGATGCCATAATCTTAGTTTTCTGAATGTTGAGTTTTAAGGCAACTTTTTCACTCTCCTCTTTCACTTTCATTAAGAGGCTCTTTAGTTCTTCACTTTCTGCCATAAGGGTGGTATCATCTGTGTATCTGAGGTTATTGCTATTTCTCCTAGCAATCTTGATTCCAGCTTGGGCTTCATCCATCCCGGCATTTCACATGATGTACTCTGCATATAAGTTAAATAAGCAAGATGACAATATACAGTCTTAACATACTTCTTTCCCAATTTGGAACCAGTCTGTTGTTCCATGTCCAGTTCTAACTGTTGCTTCTTGACCTGCATACAGATTTCTCAGAAGGCAGGTTAGGTGGTCTGGTATTCCTATCTCTTTAAGAATTTTCCACAATTTGTGACCCACATAGTCAAAGGCTTTGGTGTAGTCGATAAAGCAGAAGTAGATGTTTTCCTGAACTCTCTTGCTTTTTCGATGATCCAATGGATGTTGGCAATTTGATCTTTGCTTCCTCTGACTTTTCTAAATCCATCTTGAACATCTGGAAGTTCATGGTTCACATACTGCTGAAGCCTAGCTTGGAGAATTTTGAGCATTACTTTGCTAGCGTGTGAGATGAGTGCAATTGTGTGGTAGTTTGAACATTCTTTGGCCTTGCCTTTTTTGGGGATTGGAATGAAAGCTGTGGCAATAGGTACTGTGGCAAATAGCAAAAAACATCTTCCTTAATTAACCTTCTCTTTCCCTCACCTGTTTCTTGTGTTCCATTTTCTTCCAAAATGGATGCATTAGGAAAGAGGAGAGAGTGAAGTTGGTTTTTTAATTTAAAAGGTGAAAGTGAGGTCGCTGAATCTTCCCGACCTAGGGATCGAACCTGGGTCTCCCACATTGGAGGCAGACGCTTTAACCTCTGAGCCACAAGGGAAACCTGGTGAAAGGTAGCTATTAAATGTTATCAGTTGACTGAATTCTCTTGGATAGCTCTTTGTATTAGCCTGTGTGCAAATCTTAATACATTTTTCCCACTTATAAACTCTTTATCTTATTTTATAGCCTACTCTAATATGTATTTAGTAAGTTCAGCCTGTAGGTAGTATTATAATTTGATGATATTGAATACTGGCATGTGATAAAGAGTTTAGAAGAATTTGCCATGGGGGTGGCTTAGTCCTTACTCTGCATTTTCATGATGGTCTCTTGGAACTCACTATCCCCACCCTCTACACACCTGTTTTCTTTTACCCTCCAGGATTTTTCAAACATTCTTTTACTTACTGAGTTGTCAGCTACAGGGTTTTTTTCTCTATATATATTTGCATTTTTTCTCATTGGAATCTCATTTTTAATGATACTGTTTGCACTTGAATGTTTTTAGTGTCTGCAACACCTCCAATTTAGTTCTGTCTGCTGATGATTTAGTGTCTAGTGAGCCAGTTTCTGCCTTAGAATCTAAGAAGGTTTTAGTCTATAGGAGCTGAAGCTATTTTTCTTCTTTCTAGTCAAACTGTTAAACTCATTTGAGTTAGTTTTAAGATAGTCTTTGTCAATTGTAAATTTCAATTAATTTTAAGATTACTAGAAGCCACATGGTTGTTTAGTATCATTATTATTATTTAATTTATTTCATTTGTATGTGTATGTGCTTCGTTGCTCAGTCATGTCTGACTCTTTGCGACCCCATGGACCGCAGCCTGCCAAGCTCCTCTGTCCTTGGGGATCCTCCAGGCAAGGATACTAGAGTGGATTGCCATGCCCTCCTCCAAGGGATCTTCCCAACCAAGGAATCGAACCCAGGTCTCCCGCATTGCAGGCGGATTCTTTACCATCTGAGCCACCAGGGAAGCCTGGTTCTTTAGTATTATTAAACTAATAATTGTCTAATCAAATAAGGTGATGTTTATATAGACCCTGGCTTGTACAAGTAATATACGTTTGTTGGAGGAAAAAACCCCATAGATAGCTGCTGTTCACACCTTGGTCTGTCATTTTAGACCCTGCTTACTATTTTTCTTTTTCAATTTTTCTTTTACTATGAGGATTTCTAGCATTCACAAAAGTAGACAAAACAGTATAATGAACTTCCATGTACCAATCACCTAGTTCCAATAAGCTATAATTAGCAGCAGTGAAGGCAATGGCACCCCACTCCAGGACTCTTGCCTGGAAAATTCCATGGATGGAGGAGCCTGGTAGGCTGCAGTCCATGGGGTCGCTGAGGGTTGGACACGACTGAGCGACTTCACTTTCACTTTTCACTTTCATGCATTGGAGAAGGAAATGGCAACCCACTCCAGTGTTCTTGCCTGGAGAATCCCAGGGACTGGGGAGCCTGGTGGGCTGCTGTCTGTGGGGTCGCACAGAGTCAGACATGACTGAAGCAACTTAGCAGCAGTAGCAGCAGCAGTCAGTTTTGTTGCTCAGTCATGTCCGACTCTTAGTGACCCCATGGACTGCAGCACACCAGGCTTCCCTGTCCATCACCAACTCCTGGAGCCTACTCTAACTCATGTGCATCGTGTCAGTGATGCCATCCAAACATCTCATCCTCTGTCATCCCCTTCTCCTGCCTTCAGTCTTTCCCAGCATCAGGGTCTTTTTCAGTGAGTTGGTTCTCTGCATCAGGTGGCCAAAGTATTGGAGTTTCAGCTTTAGCATTAGTCCTTCCAATTAATAGTCAAGACTAATTTCCTTTAGTATGGGCTGGTTGGATCTCCTTGCAGTCCAGGGGACTCTCAGGAGTCTTCTCCAACACTACAGTTCAAAAGCATCAATTCTCCAGTGCTCAGCTTTCTTTGTAGTCCAACTCTCACATCCATACATGACCACTGGAAAAACTATAGCCTTGACTAGATGGACCTTTGTTGGCAAAGTAATATCTCTGCTTTTTAATATGCTTTGTAGGTTGGTCATAGCTTTTCTTCCAAGGAGCAAGTGTCTTTAAATTTCATAGCTGCAGTCACCATCTGCAGTGGATTTTGGAGCCCGTAGAAATAAAGTCTCCCACTGTTTCCATTGTTTTCCCATCTATTTGCCATGAAGTATGGGATTGGATGCCATGATCTTAGTTTTCTGAATGTTGAGTTTTAAGCCAACTTTTTCACTGTCCTCTTTCATTTCCATCAAGAGGCTCTTTAGTTCTTCTTCACTTTCTGCCATAAGGGTGGTGTCATCTGTGTATCTGAGGTTATTGATATTTCTCCCGGCAAGCTTGATTCCAGATAATTAGCATGCTTACACCTAAAAAAATGAACAAATGTTTCTTTGTATTATTAAGTTTCCAATCTTTGTTCACATTTCCAATTGTGTCTTAACTTTTTTCAGCACTTTGTTTGAATCCAGATTTAAAGGACATCCTCAGTTGCATGTGGTTAATACAGCTTTATGTCTTTTATTTAATCTGTAAATTCCTTCTCCAACTTTCTTTGTTTCTTGCGATTTATAAAGAAACTGGGTCATTCTGCAGTTTCTCATTGTCGTCATTTTGCAGATTATATCCTGTAGGATAGTTGAATGTTTTCCTTTGCTGTTGGTATTTCCAGAAAGTTGGTGGTTTGTGTTTATTATAAAAATAAAAATATAAAAAATTATTTTGTGCATGCTATTTTTTAGTATTTTTTCACTTAATAAAATTTGTATGCCCTTCTAATATCATTAAATGTTCTTCTATATCATTATCCTTAATGCTTGTATGGATTTCAACTCCTGTTAGCCTTTTAGCTTGTTTTCAGTTTTTCCCTGTTATAAACAACACAGCTGTGAACATCTTTTGGCTAAATAATTATTTTGATATTGGGAATGAAGATAAAATACCACAGTTCCATAGGAATTTTCAGTTATCATGAGCAAATTTCGTACTTTCAGATGGCATGAAGGTATTTGATGACTTGGGTTTCCCTTACTCTTTTAAGGCAAAATGGACATATCAAGTTTTTAACCAAAGGAGATAATAATGCGGTTGATGACCGAGGCCTCTATAAACAAGGACAACATTGGTTAGAGAAAAAAGATGTCGTGGGAAGAGCAAGGGGGTAAGTATAGAGGGGAGATTTATGACACATTGGCTATCTCGTTTGTATTGGCTGGTCATACACAATTGAATATAATGGTTTGGTCGTGTTTTGGTCAAATCTTGTGTCTTTTGAAAACGTATACTTCTTAAAACACATCTGTAACTTCTACTGCTCCAGAGGGGAGAATGTGGACTGCTGAAAAAGAACAGAATATTAGTGGTGAGGATGAATTAGAGTGACAGTTTTAAAATTCATTTGTTTAATTCATTTGTGAAATGTTTTTGTGCACCTCCCGTGTACTCTGATGTCTATTCTGTGCTAGGCTCTAGGGATCCAGAGTGATACTAATCCTCCTTCTTAAAACTCACGTTTCGTAAGTATTCACTGAGTCAGCAACTCAGAGTGTTCATCTAGATTAATTTCATCACGATAATGTATTCCATACTGTTTTATTTCTAGTTGTGAAATTACTAAGGTCAAATGAAATTTTAAAGTTATATTAAGCCTGTTTATTTCAGATTTTATCAGGAGAACAGATGAGTGGAGGACAGGAATTGTAAGTTATTGGTATGAGGAAGTATGGGATTATTGCTACCTTCATGTTATTAATAGTATTAACAATAACTCACATTTACTAGGGCTTATGTGCCAGAGACTCATCCTAAGCGCTTTTTTGACACGAATTACCTCATTTTAACCTCAGAACAACCCTAATATTTCCATTCTACAGATGAGGAAACAGACATGTGAGGTTGCTTATCTAAGATCACACTGATACTAAAAGTGGCTGGCTGACTCCAGAACCCACTGTTTTAACCATCACCCCCAAATTACTGGTATAACACTTGAGATGGGCAGCACTTGTTCTCACTATTTAGATGTCTACGGTACTCTCCTCCACTGTCAGGACATCTGCTCCTTCTAACCTAGAACAGACGCGTTGGGTTCAGTGGTCCCATGAGCCAACGGTGGAACTGATGAACTGTTGTTCCCGTAAAGAAATAATTTCAAGTTGTTAAGTAAAAGTAACAGTGTAAGAGATGTTCAGTTTGGGGCTAAAGACAATGGGTCAGAAAACGCACCAATATGTTTTGTCATCAGCAGAGCTGGATTTTGTGTACACCTCAAGTTCAAGGGAACTTGATTTCCTAGGATGGAGGCAAACATACTTCTGTAATTCAAATTAGATACATCAGGGCTTCAGAGAAGGCATAGTCCCCACTTCCCTCTGTTCCCAAGGTGCTGGTAATATCAACTTCTTTGAGTCTTTTTGCTTTTCCTTTAATTTCAAATGTACAGATTCTTATAGAAACACAGGGATATAAGAGACATCAAAAAGCAAAGTCCCTAATCTCCTTTTCATTCCCTCCATAAATATTTAATTTTTTGGTTCATGTTCTTTTAATCTTTATGTATAAAGATGCAGATCTTAATATGTAAGTGTGTATACAGACATAAACACATTTTGTGTATGGGGAAAGAATGGTCACGTGGCTTATAACCTCTTTTTCAAGCCCCCAGTATTACTAGTATCTACGGATCAAAAGACTTATTTCCATATCATCAAAGTCGTATGCTACTCCACTGTGTGGAAAGACCACACTTTTATTTAGCCAACCTCCTATTTGTTGGATGCCTTCGATTCTTTTCTGTTTTTAAATTTGTGAGCGATGTTAATGAGGAATATCCCTCTTACAGGTCTCAGTGGCTCTGCCCAGTGCCTTTTTCACAGTTAAGTTTTAGAAGTGGAGTAACCTGGTGAAACATGAGTGTATTTTAAGGCTTTTGGCTGTTTTGCTCTACAGTTTTATTTATACTCCTACTGGTATAACAGAGTGTCCCTTTATCTAGCTCTTGATTCTCAGGTGTTTCATGCTGCTCTGTCTGTTCACTCTGGCCCTGTTTGGGGTGAAAAAAATGCATCATCCTATGAAAAGGTGGAGAAACCAGGCTTTCTTTTTCTCAAGTAGCTTGTCATTCTGAAGAATTTTTCTTTTTTTAATCCGTAACTGTATACAGTGTCATATCTAAAATCCCGACATTGAAAGTTATAGACCTTTTTCTTGCTTTTAATTAAAAAATGTTACAGTCTGGAACTCTCTGAATTAAGTAACCTTCCCTGAAGTGTAAGCACCGGGGACGTGAGCAGCAGGAGCACAGCCTCAAGTGTACAAATTCACTTTCTGTTGATCCTGTCACCACTTAACCCTGACACATAATGGGGCACATCACCTCCTTTTGTGGAAATTGTGTTTATAAAACACTAAACTACATTTCAGAGTCAGACTGTACCCAACCTTGGAACTTTTTTTTTTTCCCCTCAAATAGCTGCACACTGAAGCCTAAGGCACTAAATAAAAACAAGTTTAAAACATTTTTTATTGAACTATAATTCACATATATTGGGATATAAAATTTATCATTTTAAAGTGTACAGTACAGTGGGTCGTCTTATATTCAGAAAGTTGTAAAACCATCACCACTATTTAATTCCAGAACATTTCCACACCCCAAAAAGAAAACTGGGTATTCATTTGCAGTCACTCCTTGTCCCCTTTTCCTTGCAGCCCCTGGCAACCACTCATCTACTTTCTGTCTCTATGGATTGCCTGTTCTGGACATGCTGTATAAACAGAATCTTACAATATATGTTTGTTTGTTTTTAAATATGTTGTCTTTTATGTCTGGCTTCTTTCACCTAGCATAACGTTTTCAAGGTTCATTCATGTTGTAGCATGTAATAAAACAATTTTAGAAAGTGAAACTAATACTGAACCTACTAAGAATGGGGGTGATTCTTTCTAACTTCAGGTAGTTGAAAAACACAAGAGAAGCTGTTAGTTTCAGAAGGGTAGAAAGCAACAGAAAAGGAGAAAGCCTGGCAGAAGATCAGGAAATAGGAAAATATTGACAATGATAAACAGAATAAAAATAAAGGAAGGAATAGAGTAAGTGAGCTCTCTGTTGACTGAAATCAGGTTTATAGAGGAGGCTTTCAAAATGTACTTTTTACTTAACTTGAAACAGATCATTCCGGGATGATGGAAACAGTGATCCTTCTTAAGTCAGCTACTAGGGTCCAGACTTCCCAGGCATAGACCTCTCTTGACATTTGACTGATTATTTTCACCCAAAACATCAGCGCATGGTTCTTCTTTTTCCTTCTGAGGCTCCTTTCATAGCAGCACCTTGGATACCGAGAACTCCGGGGAATATGTATTTACCCATACTCTGCCTTCTAGATGTTAACTTGCTACACTGGCTGGTGTTGAAGTTGGCTTTGTGAGTGCCATTTTTTTTTTTTTAACTTATTTTAAACGTCCGCTTATTATCAACTCTGCTTCAGCAGACTTTATCTGAGTTCAGTAGGAAAAAAGTGCAAATGATTTGAATTTAAGACGACTGATTATAGCAGCCTTGTCTGTCCCTGGAGGGAATCAGTGGTACAGATAACGAAATTTTCATTTGACTTTGGACTGCCTGTCATATTCTGGCAACCTTATATTTTGCTTCTGTTACTTTTGAAGACCAGGTTGCTTCTATTTACTTATGATAAGCAAGGTAAAACCATCTTTAGGGGAAAAAAATATTTCCACCGATAACCTATAAGCAGACTGTGTAATCATTGCTTCTTTGAGCATAGATATCATTGTATGGAGGTGACAGTGAAAGTCTCTAACCGTGAGAATGGCTGCTGATTGCTCATCAGGCCAGAATTAGCAGCCTGATAATTGTTTTCATGGAAGTCATAGATGCTTTTATGACTTTTAATCTTCATTTTACTGAAAGACATTTGCCTTTATATTCTTAAATTAGATGATTTTTCTTCTGAAAAACTGGAAACTGTTGCTGATATGAAATGTTATAAATGAGACAAAAGAAATAGAGTTGTTGCATTAAAAAGAAAAAATGTGTATTAAAAATATAGAAAACCTTTATCTTCCCTCCTAGAGCTTTAGCAAGTCAATTCTGTAGTGACTGTTCAGTTCTTAGATGTCCCAGGAGTCGAAACTAAAGCATGGGCCCTAAAAGAGGAAGTTACTGTCACTACACACCTGTTCCATACATCTCATTGGCTAAAGCTGTGCTTCTTGTACTTAAATATGCAGAAGTGTGATTTGGGCCTGACCTTCCGGAGGTACACTGACTCAGTAAACCTGGGAAGATAGAGCATCATAACAAGCTGTCCAAGTGATTGTCACAACAGAGGTGTAGGTTTTAAGAAACATCAGCTTACAGGAATGGGAGTCTGGGGAGGAGGAGAGATGGGTCTGGATGGTACTGCCAGAAGGGAGAAGGGTAGGATGGGGGTGGGGACAGGAAGCAGGAAGTAAGAGGAGTTCTCAAAAGGAAGTAAAATGCACCCCAGACAAAACTTCTGTTTCTCAAGACTGCCTGAGCTTTGATGGTGGAGGTGTTATATAGGAGGTCATTTCTGTTTGTGCACCTTTGATGTGTGTAACACTTGTGAGTGCCCTGAATAAAAATATCTGAGATACTTTGAAGTAGGCAAAGATCAGCCTCCCTTCTCTAGGACAAGCTCTAGGATGTTATCCTCAGTCCACTCTGGAATCCAACAGGAGCAGAGGAAGAAAAAGAAAGTTGTACATTTCCAACAGCTGTTTCCTCCCACATCTCTCTCCCCTGAATTTTTATGTTGAAGAGTCTTTTGTTTTGAGGGGAGAATCGAAGTCCTGGGAGGAGATGAGATTCCCCAGGTAAAGAGAAAAGACGAGGCCAGGACATCCCAACCTTCAGTCTGGCAGTCTTTGCTGGAAGCCTACTGTGTGCCGTGTATATCATGTTTGGCCTTGAAGATACAGTGGGGAGCAAATTGGCACTGTTTTTGCCCCTGGAGAGCTTAGCATCTAGTAGGGAAGACAGACACTGTCCAGCTAGTTAGGCAACTAATTCTGTAATTAAACTCATGATGAAGATTTCTGAGAAAATATATGAGGTGCTATGAGATTATTTAATACGTGGTTTTTACCTAGTTTGAGGGCATAAACTTTAGCGATGACAGGAAAGCAAGAACTAGTGAAAAATTAAAAAACAGGTGTTGCAGCCAAGAGGTAGGTGGAGGTGGAGGAAGAGATTGGTGTGTTAATGGAACCCAAGGAGAAAGGTTTCATGGGCAGATTTCTGGTCATCAAAAGTCAAATGCTGCAGAGATGAAAAGGAAGACAGGCACTGAGACGGGTCTTCTGCAGACAGTGAAAGTGAAAGTTGCTTCAGTCATGTCCTACTCTTTGCGACCCCATGGACTATCTTTGCGGCCCCATGGACTATACAGTCCATGGAATTCTCCAGGCCAGAATACCGGAGTGAGTAGTCATATTCTTTCCCTTCTCCAGGGGATCTTCCCAACCCAGGGATCGAACCCAGGTCTCCCGCATTGCAGGCAGATTGTTTACCAACTGAGCTACCGGGGGTTTAGACTATTCCAAAAGAAGTTTCAGGATTAAGAGAGCCCAAGCCAGATTACACATGGTTGTAAAAGGAGAGAGTGGTAAAATCTTAAGTACTGTTAATAGAGCTGTTACACTCACTTTGGGGACACTTAACATGAAGTGCCTTGTAAAGCTCTGGCTGCGTTTGCCTTGTCTCCTCAGCTAGACTGACAGCTTTCCCAAGGTGATAACCACAAGCCCAGCCCCTGACACTGAATTAGCATGTGGCATTAGGGCCACCAAACCTCAGATCTGATACTGGTTCTACCATGTACCTTGGGCATGAGCAACTGTTTCCTCATCTATAAAATGGTGATATCGCTAACTTCCCTATCACATGGGCTGTTGAAAGAGTCTAATAGAACAGTATATACAAGTGGACTTTGTCAGCCGAAAATCAGTATTCAATGGAAGATAGAACTGAGAATGTTCCATAAATGATAATAGCTACTTAGAAAGTTCTGTGATGCTCAATCTCTTGTGTGTTTGTTTGTTTAGATTTGTTCCTTATATTGGGATTGTGACGATCCTCATGAATGACTATCCTAAATTTAAGGTAAGATCTGGTACTTTGCATTTCATGAGTTTTGGAAACTGTTAAATGGATTACAGTTAAAAGATGAAAGGCCAGTTAGACGCTTTAGTGATTTATCATGGTCCCAAAGGCCAGTTAATTAACTGAGGCTTTGTGAACTTTTCCAAGCTTCTCTGACTTGTGCTTCTGTGTTTATTTTCTAGTATGCTGTGCTCTTTTTGCTGGGTTTATTTGTGCTGGTCCATCGTGAGTAAGAAGTCTGCCTTGCTGTTCCTGGAAGATGCGGTCCTTTTTGTTACTGAATGTTGGGAATAGCTGCCGATCTGTGGTTGGTGGTATGGAGAGCACGTCAGCGCTTCCTGGTCGTGCTGGTTTGCATTCGTTTATGTTTCCACGCCAGAGTGCGTGTGGGCGGGTGTGTGCGCACCACCACGTGCATTCGAGGGGACTTTCCGTCACAGATTTTCATATGTTGTCACTGTCACACTTCGCATTTTTGTACATCAGTGAATTTTTTATATTAAAAGGTTGAGCCAAAGCCCCCAGTGTTTGTATTTTGAAGCCAAGCTTCACTTCTAAAGTGCCTACAGAATTCTGTAAATGAAAATACAGCTCTGCCCAAGTTTGAAACTGCCATCCCTCCTTCTAATGGGAATGGCATATACTGAGGTGGTCATAGTCTTTAACTTTTCAAAATTTTAAATAAAAAACTTTGCATATCGAAACCCCTTATCCCTGACTTGTGTTTGTCGGGAAAGCGTTTGAAATTTGCTTTCCTGTGCTGGTTCTTAGCGCCCCTTGGGGAGGTAAAGGCTTTGATGGGAACAGTTCTTCAGCCAAGAAGGTTGTCCTAATGCTGACAATTGGTTTTTGTCTGCTTGTTTTTGTTTTTGTGAAGAAGAAGTTGGATCTCTTAGTCATAAAATTGACTCTTCACGAGGGTGTGGCTCAGATGTGTATTAGCCCAGCTGGTTGCTGAGAGGTTCAGTGACTCTCACTTTCCTGTAAACTTGTAACCTTTTCTGCACTTGAGACGTTCTCAGCCCTTTCTACAGGGTGGCAGTGAGTTTTAGCGTCTGGGAGAGGCATGAGGAAGGTGCTAGAGGGCAAGCGTGCTACTTGTTTTCTTTAGACTCTTAATTTGCCTGAATCTGTTCTCCTAAGTGCCTGGCTTTGCTTTTCTCTAATGCAGACTTAATAGAAGGCAAGGTTTAAAGTGATAAAGGCAAAGCCCAGTTGTGTTTTCTTTTTTTTAATACTGAGACAGTAAAGGAAATAGGGAGTATGTGGTAACTGGTGTGTTTTAAGTACAAAAGACTTAAACCTTTCTGTTCTCTCTGTATTAGTGTGAAATCTCAATACTTTGCAAAATAGTGGGGTAAATGAATGCTTTTTGTGATTCTTTCAACTGAGGTGGAAATCAGCCCATACTTTAATTCTAATGGAATGAGAACAGGGACATTAATCTTCTGAAACCCTCCCCTGTAGAGATCAGCCATCCTAAATCCGTTCTCTAGGATTTAGCCTTCAAACTTTGCATACAGACTCTTAAAGATATCAGCAGAGTATGAAACTTGGCAAATTACTGCTAACAGAGCTTCTTTGAACCTGTCTTTGAGGCTTACATAGTATTTCTATTTTCTCATGAGCCAAGGAGAGTGCTGAAATGTCCCCCCACCTCCACGTGTGGTAGAAGATTGCTGCCTACTCCATTTTTCCTTCCTGATAACCTAAAGATGGTAGGGTTAACTGTTGAGCCAGTAGTAAATGGCTGTTTTGTACCAGCCTTTCTGAGACTTCTCTGGGGAGAAGTCGTGTGTTCTGCTGGCAAAGGTCGGGATCTCAAAGTTCTTTGTGATCCTAGCTCGCCAGAGCGTAAACATGCTTGTACTTGTATCCTCCGTGATCCAGGTTCCTCCTCCTTTTACACTTACTGGGAGGGAAGTCTATATTTTCTTCACTTGCTTATTTTCATACCAGTCTTATAAAATTACTGTTTCTCCTCTTTTACTGGATGCCGTAGTTGGAAGCAACAGCTAAATTTCTCTGAAAAGTAATCAGATCCTTTAAAAATATTTTACTCACTCTAGTAGACAAAAAAAAAAAAACATTATTTGTGGAATGAGGTACTGTGTTCCCAGGTTTTATATTTTACTGCTAAAACATAAGACTTAAAACTGGGAGATTTTATTAGTAAATATAATGTGGTTTTTTTGGTCATACCACAAGGAATGTGGGATCCTAGTTCCTTGAACAGGGATCACACCCATGCCCCATGCATTGGAAGTGCAGAGTCTTAACCACTGGTCCGCCAGGGAAATCTCAGTAGATGTATTTTTAAAAGCTCTTCGGAAATGTAAGAAATGCCAGAGGTGCTTGATTCGTTATTTTAAGGGAAGTATAAGCTCTTTGGGATTTCACAGGGCTAGTGGGAAGTTAGGTGGATTTAACCATTGCGAGTGAAGAGAATCAAAGAGGAATTGAGAAAGCTCCAGATGAGAGCGTGATGATGGGCTTATCTGCTGGCTGTGACTCATCCCCTCTCAGTAGTCTTCACGTGCTGACTCCAAGTGCCTGTCCTCAGCTCCAGTCCTGTTTCTGTCTGTTCCCACAGGACTCTTCCAGTCCATCGTCCTGTCTTTAATCCGAAGCTCATGGCAATTCGTGCAAACTTCCCCTTCACATTTCAACTTCTCTTCGAAGGCATATGTGCCTGGGTTTGTCATTTCCTCATCATATTTAGTCATTTAAAAGCCAACATTTACCCGTCTCATCCCATTCTCATTGCCATGCCTTGACTCCAGAAACATAACTCATGACTGTTGCTTGAGTGACTTTACGTCCAGTTTTCCTATAACATGCTGGTCTGTGCCTATTTTAGATAATTTCCACCTGTTAGTTCATTTTCGTACCCCTTTTACCTTTAGGAAGTGTCTCTTTAGACCACAGATGTGTGTTCACCCTCGTATCCCCTGCGTGTCAAGTTCAGACTTTGAACTGTGCTGACACGAAGCAACCTGTGCTGTCCCACCGTGTTTTCACTTATTTCGTACTCTCGTTTCTGCTCATCCGAGTCGCGCTTTTTTCACAACGTAATTACCCTTCTCTGTCCTTCAGTGTTTGCAGCCTTATAGTATTTGTGTATCTTGGTGGCTGTGGACTCAAGTTCCCCCGTCAGACTGTAAGTTCGTCCAGTGCAGGAGCCCCGTTTTATAGACACTGCGCCCTGTTTTCCCAGTAGCATCCGGCAGCATATACCAAGTGTTCAGTATAATCACACATTGGAAGCAGAAGCAGTAACTAAGGGTCGAGTCACTGTTGTGCTGTTATTCTGGATCGGAGCATATGAATCATGAAAGTGATTTGTATTTGCCTGATATTTAGTGAGTACATTATCTTGGTCTTGCCAAATTTAAATCTAAAAACTTTGTCTCCCAACGGTTCCAAACAACATGTTCCCTTTCTAGAATATTTTATGTTAATCCTGTTTTCTTCATTTTGTTTGCGTGTTCTTGGTCTCTTCCTATGTTCTCTTTCTCAGTGGGAGAAGTATGGCTTTTGTCAGTTTTCTTAGGGAGTCACAGGCTTCTCAAAGAACCTAGGCTTGGAATAAAGGCTCTATTATCCCTGACTGTATTTCTTGGTCATTTGCATAAGGATGTTACCAAATGCTAATAACCCCTCAGGTATGGGAGCTCCCCCTGGTTCTGAAGGCACCTTTCTTATGACATTTATCACTCTGTTGAGCTTCAGAAATCCCTGGCTGAATGGATTGCCCACCTTCCTCAGGATGCTCCTCGGTTTGTGTTCAGTTGTGAGGTCGTGTCCTACTCTTTACAACCCCATGGACTGCAGCACGCCAGGCTTCCCTGTCCTTCATAATCTCCCAGAGTTTACTCATACTCAAGTCCATTGAGTCAGTGATGTCATCCAACAATCTCATTATCTCTTATCCCCTTCTCCTTCTGCCTTCAATCTTTCTCAGCATCAGGATCTTTTCCAGTGAGTTGGCCCTTCACATCAGTTGGCCAGAGTATTGGAGTTTCAGCTTCAGCATCAGTCCTTCCAATGAATATTCAAGACTGATTTCCTTTAGGATTGACTGGTTTGATCTCCTTGCAGTCCAGGGGACTCTCAGGAGTCTTCTCCAGCAC
Source organism: Bubalus bubalis (assembly GCF_019923935.1). NCBI lineage: Eukaryota > Metazoa > Chordata > Mammalia > Artiodactyla > Bovidae > Bubalus > Bubalus bubalis. The sequence continues at coordinate 47,747,944 of NC_059176.1, forward strand.
CACAGTTAGAAAGCATCAGTTTTTCAGCGCTTAGCCTTCTTTATGGTCCAGCTCTCATATCCATACATGACTGCTGGAAAAACCATAGTTTTGACTATACGGACCTTTGTCAGCTCCTCAGGCTGTTTCCTGGCCAGGCATGTCTCTGTCCCTATTCTCTCTTATTATAACCTCAAGTAATACCAGAGAAGTTTCAGAAATAAAACAAAAATTTAACCCTTAACACGTAATTATGGTGACTCTGGATATAGAAAGAATTCTGTGTAACCAAAAAGTGTTAGGAACTAGAATATGCAGAGGTTATCAGAAACATCGAGGACATTGCCTTCTAGTAGTTACTTAGTTAGTAGCATCCCAGGCCCACAGGGTTTTTCTGACCTCAGCTCTTAGCAGACCCCAGGTTCTCATAGCCTTGACATTGGTCTCACTGTATAAACATCCAGTCTTTGTTTATGCTGGGTCGCCCTGCCTGGAGTGCCTGCTCACTTCTCTACTTACTAAAAGCTTTCTCGTTCAGGAGACATTTATTGAGCATCTACTCTGTGCCAGCTTTGGGGTCAGGCCCTGGGGAGATGAGTGAGGCAAGGTCCCTTCTCTGCCAGGAACTCAGTGCCTTAATTGGGGCAATGTGTAAACAGATCTTCCCATATAGGATCGTAAGTGCAACCTTAAGAGATGCACAGGGCGCTCAAAGAGGGGTGTTTCTAATTCGCCAAGCTCTCGGGTATACAGTGCTTCCTTCTTGGTTCTGTCTCCTCAGTACTTTGTGCGCTGTCCTCAGAGTGGTTTGTCTTATGTATGTCCAGCTCTCCAACTAGCTCCTTGAAGGCATGAAAACAACGCCAGCCTGTAATTCATTCTTGTGTATCCCCTAGTCCCTGTCACAGTGTTTTTCACATTTTAGATTTATTTATACCCTCTTTTGTTCCAGAAAGGATCTGGAACAAAGTGGCTCATAAAGATACTTCCAGTACTATGTGATATGATATAAAACAGTTGAAGAATTTGGGATTGAAATAAGCATGAGAGGAGAAAAGGATAAAATGGGAGGTGAGGTTAGTACCTACAAGACATGTCAGAAGAGCCTGCTGTCTGCTGGAGGAGATCCATCGCTTTGGTTCTCAGCTTCTTAGGGACTAATGTGAAGAGGGTAAGAATCTATGGCTCATGGAATGGATATAAAGTGGGAATTTTTTTAAAACGTGTAATGACACTCAGAGATCTAGAAACTTCTGAGACCTCACTGCAAGGACACTGTGTAGCATTATGCAATAATCTCAATATTAATTAGCCTGATAATTTTCATAGAGCTGTTCCTGAGAATGTTCAGATATAGTTTGGCCCCTTCTGCAGAAAGCCACCTCGCAAAAAATCAGCTACCCATCTACTCAGCCAGGAATCTTCCTTCAGTTAGTTTTCCTGTAAAGCAGTTTTCCTTAATCTTTAAAAACTCATGGTCTTTTTTTTTTTTTTTGATCACATCATGTGGCATGCAGGATCTTCCTGATCAGGGATTGAACCCGTACCCCCTGCACTGGAAGTGCATAGTTTTAAACACTAGACCACCAGGGAAGTCTTTATAAACTCATGGTCTTTTTTAAGAAACAAAAATTTCATACCTCTTCTCCATTCTGATAAACCTCTTTTCAGGTCTGTTATATCCAGCCTCTTAATCCTTACCAGTCAAGAACATGTTATCTTGCTTCTTCTTAAGTTTGTATTATAAAAACAGTAGTTACTCATCTCTCATATACAGTTATATTCAATGAAACTTTCAAATTATAGATCCTTGTTCTGTTAATTTTAGGAGTTTCTGGAATACCATCTACTCTCCATCAAGAATCATTTCTATAAAACCCTTACTTTAACTGGCCGGTTTATTTAGGTTGCTAAGCTGGTTCTAACCCAGGTCTTCCGCATTGCAGGCAGATTCTTTACCATTTGAGCCAAATTTGGAACCCTTTCAAGCTGGTTTCCAGCTTTAATTCAAGGAATCTAGTTAAAATAATTTGTACTCAGGACTTTGGGCAGGCAAGTAAGGAAATTTGCTCACATGATGCTTTGATGAGAGTTGTCAGCGTGACAGTTTATTTAAGCAAGAAGAGAGAATGCCATAGAGAACATGTTTCTTGGAATTGGTCAAAAGTTGAGGTAGGTATGCTAGCATCTGTTTATCAAACAAGTCATGATGTAATAGGCATTTTGCGGACTGTTGTGTCAATACCATGGCCTCACCCGCTACCCAGGGAGGCTTTTTCCCCTGTAATGGGCTTCAGATGTAAGGCAGGCTTTGCTTTTCCTAGGATCCAGCTAATAATACTGAGTACTCTGAATTCTCCAGTGTTCGGCCAAGTGCTTTTGAATTTATAACAGAATTTTTTTTTTCTCCTTTAGTCCTCAAAATAAACTCCATTTTACAAAAGAGAGAAACTGGAGGTGAAGAGATTTCCCCAGGATCTCCAGACCTGTGGGTGGCAGAGCCAGAACTTGAATTCTGGTTATGTTAACCAGGCCACAATGTCATAACCCAGTTATTCTACCTTTATAAGCTCTCATGAGATTCATTTATCTGGAATAAACCCCACAATTACAAGGCCCTTGGGTGTTCTTTCATAGAAGCCCTAAGTTGTTCTTCCATGGATTTCCTCAGTAAATCTCCTAGAAATAGTGAGATTCTCAGGTAAACTTCCAAGTATTTAAACCTCTTTGGAGTTAAAAGAGTATTTATTTCAGTTACTGAAATGCCCTCTGAAGTACCTATTACACCCAAATCACCTTATGAACGCGGGGCCTGGGGCTTCTCACTTGGTTAGGGTTGTTGTAACTTCCCTGAGCATCTGTGCCATTTAGCTGAGCAGCAGCTGCTTAGCTTTCTTAGCCATTCTTGGCATCCTCATCACTTTCTCATTAGATGTATCTTCTCTATTTTGTTTTTGAATATTGTCTTAAAAAATTTTTGTATTTTGGCAGTTTCAGTTCCTGAAATAGTTCCTTATTAGTGGTTAATATTTTGATATTCTAGCTAGTTCCTATGTGTTTCCTCTGACTTTGTGAAATTGTATCAAATATCCCTGACACTTTTTCTTCCTCTCTTAAAGATTATGCATTTCTCCTGATTCTACAGCCCCTTGCCCATTCTGAACCTAAAGAGCAGGACCTGAGATGTCCCAAGATGTTTCTCTTTCTCTCCACAACCCATGCATATGGGATCTGTGCTCAGAGATTTGCCAGGAGAATGAGTTTACACCATCTTATTCTGAGCATCTCTGTTTGTCACCCTTCCTTTTTCTCTAGGCTCATTTATATCTCATTTAAATTTCTGCTTTTTATTTTCTCTTTTGTCCTCTACCTTTCACGTGTTTGAAGGCCACACTCAGGTTTTCTCCGTTTGTTTAGCTTCTCTGCAACTAACTTGTTTACTTGAGTTGACGCATCTATAAAATGGACATAGTACTAGCCTTTACTGCATCAAAGTAGTGTTGGTGATCAAAGGAGTGTGCATGTAAGTGCTTTGGAAAACAATAACAAAAAAAGATTTGGCTGTGAAAAGAAGTTATTTGTAATTGATTCTAATTTAATGAAACGTAGCAATCAATAATATATATGTTCTTTATTTTAAGCAATCTTTATTAAAAGCATGATGCAGTTTAAATATTTGGTTGGTGTTGGTTATCAGAGGATTTGCCATGTATCTTTCACCCCTTATTCATCTTTTGGGTGTCCTTTGAATCTTCTCTGCATTGTCTGAAATCTCAGAGGGTCAGAGTGAGCTCTGAAGAGCTTCCCCTGGCAGTTCCATATGATTCACTGTACATGTGATCACTGTCTTCCCCCAGGGAGAGAGGACTTAGGAGCAGGCAGTGTGCAGTTGAGGTCCTCACTTTAAACTCAGCCCAGCACTACTCCCTGAGGGATCTGACGTGAAAGCGCTGTCTTGGGCAAGTCCCCTCTCTGCTGTGCCTAACACTGCACATTCCTGGGACAGTGGTTTATAGCTGGCTGTGGAGCTGCTGCCCTGCTTCTTTCTCCAGGGTCCTTGGAGGCCCCTCTTTTCCTGTGCTCACCTGACACATGAAATAATCCCCAGGGGCATCTGGGCTCAATCTCGCAGGTGTGGTTGGAGCTGTGAACACAGGCTATATCAGAGGTTTGCCTAACTATAAGTGAACCTGTCAGAGCAGAACCAAGGTGCCAGGGCCACCTGCAGAAGAGAGGTGAAACTCTCAGCGCCTGCTCCCTCGCCCCCTTGAGAAATCCACACCAACCTGATCTTTAACAGGATGGTACAGCGGGAGTGGGCGTGGCTCAGAAAGCAGCATCGGTTCCTGAAGACTCTAGGGGCTGGAAGGAGTGCTCTGAACAGACCTGAAGTCTGATTTCAGCGTGACATCTGGGCAAGTTTCCAGTCCGAGCCTGCTTGCAGCCAAAAAATGAGGAGAGAGAAACCTGCCAAATAAGATTCCTTCAAGCATCTAAGTGAGGCAGCACTCAGTACCACCTCCTAACTTCTGTGACCGAGGACCAGAGAAGACAGGATGGGTGTGTGATGCAAGCAGAGGGAGGGGGGTTGAAAAGGGAACGATTATAATGGGAAGGTGATGAGAGCTATATCTGTACACTATGGCTTAAGCAGTGACAAGAATACAGAGAGGTGTAAATGCCAGGGTGGGAGATGAGAAGCAGGGAGAGTGGGAAGAAAGCCTGGGCTGGAAATGGAGTGTCCTTGTCCTGCCTGTCATGCTTTCTGGGAGCTCAGCATGACTATCAGCTTCTTGTACACACTTTCCCTTCTAAGATGGTGATCCACAGAGCCTTGCTGAGCTAGATATGGCAAGAGTATAATAATAGCAGGTACCATTATTGAGCCAGTCTGGGGAGTAGGTTCTCTCACAGCCACACTGTGCAGAGTTTCTGAGAAGAGTCCAGAGCCCAGGAGTGGGTTGGTATCCTGCACCTCTCTCATTAACTGCTTTTGTAGTCTGTCTCTCCAATGAGATGGTCAGCTAAGGTGGAAGCAGATTGTTATCTTTTGTCTCCCCTCCTGTCCTTAGCATGGTGCTCTGACTGTTGGTGTTTGGTGAACATTTAAGCAAAAATAAATGTATTATTCTGGAGCACAGCGTCTTTTCCTGTTCATTAAATGTTGCCACTGACCTAAAAGTTCTTCCCAAGACAAGCATGGAGGGCTCCTTGAGAATGCTAACTTTGAGAGTCCTGTAGGACTGCTGCTTCCTGCGACAAAATAATTGGGCTAAAAAGATGTAATATTATTAAAAATAGGGCATTGGGGTTATTCCCATTTGACAGTTGAAGAAGGTGAGGGTCAAAGAGATCACACAGCTTGTATATGGACTCCAGGTCCAGTGCTCCTTTCACTCCCCTGACTCAAAGATCTGCCTCCTAGCCTACTGAGAAGCCAGGCTCTCACCATTTGAGGTGGGTTGAGGAGGGCTCCCCTTCCATCCTTCTGCACTCCCGTCCAGAGCATGTGCTGTGATTTCTGCTTGACCTGGTGAGTGCTGGCTGGGAGAGAGGGCATAAAGATAGCTGGGTGAGCAGGTCAGATGCTCCAAGAGGGAGGGGCCGACTGGCAAGCTCCTCCGGTGCACTTTGCTGGGCACAGTAACGCCTATTACCCAGGAAGGAGGCGTCCTCACCCCCTTTTCTACCTTGAAGCCGTCCTTCGGCCGAAAGCCGAGTGGCGGGGAGGGCCACGGGAGCCGGCTTTGCCCCCATCCTCGGCTTGAAGCTGGTGGGCTTGGGCCCGGACACCCTGAGGAAGCCATGCCCACGTCGGGGCAGGAGGGCGGGCGTGGGGGCGGTGGAGGGGGACCCCGATCCTGGCCCCAGCAGACTTGAGAGTCCCAGAGGGCGGGGCCGGGGCGGCAGCGAGCGCGCCGGGGGCGGGCTCCTCCGGGCGGGCTCCGCCCCCAGCGGCGCGGGTTTAAAAGGAGGGAAGGCACGCGCCGGGGACTGGAGCCACCGCCGAGTGCACCTGAACCGAGGCGTCGCCCGTGCCCAGCCATGACCCTGCGAGTGGTGGGTGTTCGGCTGCTCGGCGGCCTCCTGCTCTTCGCTCTGCTCGCGGCCGGCGCCGCCCCGCTCGGCTGGGATCTCCCGGAGCCCCGCAGCCGGGCCAGCAAGATCCGAGTGCACCCGCGGGGCAACCTCTGGGCCACCGGTGAGTCTTCGGGGTTCCGGCAAGCGCTCCCCGCCCCTCTCACCTTCCTTCTCTGGCCTCTCCTCAACATGGACACTAGTGTCCAGGCTAGTGGGGACCCTGGAACTCATCTAGTAAGATGGGGGAACTTGAGACCCAGACCCAGTGACTTGGTTTAAATCATTCACTCAGCCGGTTTAAAGCAGAGCTGAGGCTGGATCCTAGAGCTACCTGCCAGCCTGTTCCTCTTCCCTTAGACAAGACTGCACTGAATCTTCCGACCTCTAGTGTGTCTTCTCTCTGCACCTCCACCTTCCAGACACCTCTTGTCCTCACTTCTTTCTCTGCTGTTTCCCGTCCCTCTTCTGAGCAGACCGCACAACTGGCAGAGTTTCTTCCTGGCCCTTGGGGCCTCCCACCGCCCCTTCCAGCTGTACCATCCCGTCCACCCACCTCTACCTGCTCCGGAAAAGCTGAGTGCAGGCTTTGCCACCACTGGGGGTTCTTTGTGGTTTCTGGTGACCAGGAGGAGAAAGGCTGTGTATGTGTCTTCCTGCCAGGAGAACTGAAAAGTGGGAGAGATGGGGACTCGCCTACTGGGATAGCATCCTTGCTCCCTGACTTCCCTGTGCCTTGGCACTTCCTTTCTAGGTCACTTCATGGGCAAGAAAAGCCTGGAGCCCCCAAGCCCATCCCTACTGGGGACAGCTCCCCACACCTCCCTGAGGGACCAGACACCACAGCTGAGTCATCATCTGCTCAGGGTCCTCCTGCAAAAGCAAGCTCTGGGCATGAGCCTCAGTGTCCCCGCACCTCACACCCAGGTGAGCCAGGAGAACTCAGCCAGGGCTCCCCCCTGGATCCTGCATTGGGCTTAGGGTGTGAGTGCCCAGCCAGGGCAGGAGAGGCCCAGGAAAGCCAGGGATTCTAGGCTCTCCCTGTGATCCAGAGCTCAAAGTGGGAGGATTACAAAGAAAGGGAGCTGACCTTCTCAGCAAACCCCAAGGGACAAAAAAAGTAGGGGAAGACGTTCCTCCTCACCCACTGCCCAGTCTAAAGGTGCAGCCTGGGCTTATCCAGCTTCTTCCAGCAGGACCTTCCCACCCCCCCTTTGCCCCACCCCTGCTGTCCACCTTTGCTGTGCCCTGTATGTGCTTATTGGGACCCTGGGGCCTACATAAAGGATGAAAAGAGTGAGTCCACAGCCAGGACCAAGTCTGGACCTTGTTCACTTTGACCAGTGCTCTTCCCAGTTTCTCATCTGCCTCAGTGACCACTGGCAGGGTTTCCCAACCCCAGCATGCCTGGTCTTCTGGGCGGGACAGTCCTACGTTGTGGGGGCTGTTCTGTGCATTGTAGGAAGTTTAGCAGCCTCCCTTGTCTTTATCCACTTGAGTAGCCTCCCTGTCCACCCACAGTTATGACAACCAACAATGCTCCCAGACACTGCCAGAGGTCCCCTGCTGAGGGGTCATGGGAGGGAGCCAAAATTACCCTTGGTTGTAAACCACTGACCTATGGGGTTTGGGCGGGGGGGCTTCCAGCTGGCACTAGTGGTAAAGAACCTGCCTGCCATTGCTGGAGATGTAAGAGATGCAGGTTCGAAGGTCCCCTGGAGGAGGGCATGGCAACCCACTCCAGTGTTCTTGCCTGGAGAATCCCATGGACAGAGGGGTCTGGCGGGGTCCATGGGGTCCCAGAGAGTCAGATACAACTGACGTGATTGAGCACGCACACACATAGGGTTCAAGGCCCCAGAGCAGGAGCCAAGCCAGCCTTCGTCTCCAGCCTGGCAGAGGGGCAGCTCATCCATTCTCTGCTCCTGGCACCTCCCCATCCCACACACCTTGCCTGGTTCTTTGTTGCTCTGTGAAGAAGGCAGTAAGGTATAGTAGAATGTGGACTCAGGTGACAGCATGCTGGGCTCGTAATCCAGCTACTTGGTAGCTGTGGGACCTTAGAAATGTCACTTAGCCTCTCTAAGCCTCATCTTCCTCAACCCTAAAGTGGGAATAATAGTGTCCCTCTTCCCTTAAATGAGACCATTTATGTCACATGCTGAGCGTGATGCCTAATGCATAGAAAACACTTAGTAAACAGAAGCTGTTACCAGTCTGTGAGCTCCCTGGCACCGCCGGTGGCTGACTTAACTGTGTGTTTCCCACTGTGCCTAGCATATAGTGTGTACATTTTGAAAGAAGGGAGGGACATTCCCTAGAGAAAGTTCATCCCCAGCCCCAGTCAACCGTGACCCTCCTGATGCACAGAACCACCACCCTGATACTCCTATGGCAGTCCTGTGGTTGAGACTCTTTGCTTCCCCTGCATGGGACATGACTTTGATCCCTGGCTGGGAAGCTAAGACCTCACATGCCGTGCGGCCCCTAAAGACCTCAGGTGTAAGGGCTAGGTACTCAGGCTGGCTGGGTCTGAAGGAAGACAACGGCCCCTCTGGGTCCACTGATCTTGAAGGCCTGAAACATGAAGACCAACTCGAGAATCTCAGAGGAAGCGGTACCTACCCCTGGGGGGTGGGACTTCAGAAGTGAGGTCTATGGCAGAGCTGGAGGTTGGGGAGTCAGAACACTGTCTGGCCCAGGGTCAGGCCTGGTGCTTGGACTTTATTTCTAGGATCTCCATTGACTGTCGTGACCACTCTGTGAGGTTGAGAAAACCACTGCCCTGACCCCTCCCAGGCCCTTCAGGGAGAAAGGTACTGGGTGGGGTGGGGAGGCTGCCCCTGCCGACCTCTGTGGGTGCCCCTGCACTTAGGAATGGCAGGATGCCCCTATCACTTGTCCCACCCCCGCCCGGGCCAATTCCTCTGTGTGTTCCCCTTCAGCACAGGAGGCTGCTGGTGCAAATGCCGCAGAAGTGATGCTATTAATCAGGAAGACACGACGGCATGGCTGAGATTGTGCCCACCCAGGGAAGGTGCTGTATGGGACCCATCTGGATGTAAATCATGGGCTCACATCTCTGTCACTCCATTACTGTGATTTCTGGTTGGGCTGTCAAGAATATTGCCAGTGCAGATGCAAATGATGTCCCTGCCATATTTCTCGCTTCCCTGTTGAAGTTGTGAATAAAACCCTGCTCTTTACGTAGACTGTCTGGTCCTCTCCTTCTACCTGTGCTGGAGGGGATGGGAGGGAAAGGAGACTGGAAGACCCAGTGTTCACTGAGATGGGGCTGGCCGCAAAGAGCCCAGAACACTCCGTGGCACCAGCCTGGAACTGATTCTGGGCGTCTGCTCATCCACTCATTCGCAACAGGTACTCACTCAGTGCCTGCTGGGATGCCAGGTCCTCTGCCAGCCGCTTTTCTCCTCTCGCCGCTGCCACCTACTGGCAGAGGCAAGTCTCTCCTGTTTCCCACCTGTAAAAGGGAACTGCCTACACGACACGGGAAGGCTTTACTTACCTGATTTTATCTACTCGCCAAGGTTTGAGGGGAGTGCCCAGCGCTTACAAAGGAGAGAGCTGAGCTTGGATCCAGATCCCAGTGTCCCCTCACTCTCTTCTCTGGCCTCGTGGGACTGACTGTTAGCAAATAAACATACAGGACACTCTGTTATAGCCGAATTTCAGATAAACAATGAATAATATTTTTGTATAAAAAGATATCCTAAATATTGCGTGGACATAACTTTTTTTTTTTGGCTACACTATGGCACGCGGGATCTTAGATCCCAGACCAGGGATCAAACCCTTGCACCTACATTAGGAGCACGAAGTCAACCACTGCACGGCCAAGAAGTCCTTGCATGGACATACTTAAAAAACTACTCGCTGTTTTACGTAATATTCGAATTTAACAGGGCGTATTTTATCGGGCCTTTTCCTCTGATCTGCAAATACACGGTCATAAAACCAAAGTGTATTTGCTCCCTAAGGCCCCGTCTGGAACTGACATCCTGGGAATCCCTGACTTGACGTCATTTTTCCAAGAGAGTTTATCCGGAGAACCCCAGACCAAGCCTGGCAAAGGAACGGCAGGTCTGCGCCTGCGTTAGGGCATCTCTGGGCCCGCCCCCCGGTCACAGCAGGCCGCGCCCACTCCTCGCGAGAAGGCCGCGCCAACCCAGGAAGATTCAGAGACGGAAATAGGATACCGGAAGCGACTGTTGCCATGGAGCCCGCGGAGGACTGGCTGGTGGAGTCCTTGCGCTTGTAAATCGTGTGGGCTTGGGACGTGGAATCTGGGCCAGGGAACTGCCCTGGGGTCCGACGGGCGCGGGGCGGAGCATGCGGGGAATCCTGGTGTGGGGCGGGACCTATACGGAGGACTCCGTCTGGGCCTCGGCTCCCGCTTCTGGGAAATGGCACCTTTCTGTGTGTGCAAGTTGTGTAAAGTAGTGGTAGGAGCCGTGCTTGTGGGGGATAATAATAGCATAGTTTTTGTTATATAGTGTTAGTTGCTCAGTTGTGTCCAACTCTGTACGACCCCATGGACCGTAGCCGGCCAGCCTCCTCTGTCCATGGGCTTATCCAGGCAAGAATACTGGAGTGGGTTGGCATTTCCTTCTCCAGGGGATCTTCCCAACCCAGGGATCCAACCCAGGTCTCCTGCCATTGTAGTCAGATTCTTTACCACCTGAGCCACCAGGGAAGCAAGTGACCATTTATTTTGCACCAGCCTCTGAGTTAAACCTTAAAGATTGTCTCGATTCCGCACACCAACCTTGTGAAGTCAGGGTACTCTGGGAGTTCCATTTTACGCATGAGGACGATGCTCAGGGGAATTGTGACTGGCCTGGTTTCAGCCACACATAGGGTAAAATATGTAACAAGATTTTATCCCAGTTCTGCTTGATTCCAAAACTCGGGCCCCCAACCACTGAACCATGCTAACATCTCATCCGGAACAGTCGTAAAAGTGCCATGCATCAATATGTGACATCGTGTCTCTGTCATTCAGGTACCAAGATTTCCATGCATTCGACCTCTCGGGAGCCACTCGAGTGCTTGAATGGATTGGTGACAAAGGTGAGATGCTCTTCATGACCCTGAAGGAGATGGAATCCCACTCCGGAAGCTGGGACTCAAGGAGCTCAGCCTAGAGGGACCCAACCATTTCTGAGAGCTTGAGGACCTCTTAGTCACTCGCAGCAATTTCTTGTTCTATCAGCATTATATTTCTATCTAGCTGTCTTCCAATCCCCCAATACGAGGCTGCATACCAGTGGCAAAGGGGTTTAGTTTTGCTTTGGGAGATATGGCAGAGTGTCTAGACCCAGCCATGATTCACAATCTTTCTAGCAGTTTGTCCCAGCATATTCTGCTTCTTTTTCCAGGAATCCTGGTTGCTGGCTATGAAAGCCTGAAAAAAAATGAGATTCTTCATCTCATACTGCCTCTCAGACTTTCTGTAAAAGAAAACCAGGTAACTTGAAATATATGTGCTGAGTGTATATGTCTGCTTCTACTCATTTATTAAACCTTTATGGAGCTCCTATTATCTACTAAATATTTTCCCGGGTACTAGAGAGAGAGAAGGCGATGGCACAGTACTCTTGCCTGGAAAATCCCATGGATGAAGGAGCCTGGTAGGCTGCAGTCCATGGGGTCGCGAAGAGTCGGACACAACTGAGCGACTTCCCTTTCACTTTTCACTTTCATGCATTGGAGAAGGAAATGGCAACCCACTCCAGTGTTCTTGCCTGGAGAATCCCAGGGACAGGGGAGCCTGGTGGGCTGCCGTCTATGGGGTCGCACAGAGTTGGCCATGACTGAAGTGACTTAGCAAGAGAGAGAGAAACTGTGAGCACTGGGCCTGCCCTATAGTGTAATAAAGACAGACAGATATGCAGAGAGGTAAGTGCTACAGAAAGTCCTGTGATGTACAGAGGGCTCCTAGAGCAAGAAGTCAATTATACTTTATCAAAAATAGATTTAGGGGGAATTCCCTGGTGGTCCAGTTACAAGTCTGCTTCCACTGCAGGGGGCCTGGGTTCAAACCCTCGTGGGGTAACTAAGATCCTGTAGGTGCGAAAAAAAAGAAACAGATTTAGGGAGCTATTAGAGTATGGAGGGTGGTTGAAACCTTAGAATGATTAAGATCAGCTCAGATGAATGTGTAGTGTATAAAGAGTGAGAAGAGATGATGGCTAAAGACAGAACCTCAGGGAGGGCATTTGAAGAATGGATAGAGGAAGATGGACCCACAAGGAATACTAAGAATGAATAGTGTTCAAAGTAGAAGGCATCTCAGAAATGGCCAGCGATCCAGAAGCCAGGAGAAAAGAATGTGTGATGAAAAAAGTTGATGGTTGCCTGATGTCACTATGAAATCATTCAGACTTATCGGCTAGATCAGTTCAGCCTTTGCTGCCCTCGAGTAAATTTCTTCCTAGTGCTCTTGTTCTCCCTCATCTCCACCCCTCAGGAGCCAGGACCACACCAAAATCAAGCCTTGATAAGAGACCTGATTTACCTCTCACCTCACCCCTGAATTTTCCTCTTTTCTCTCTCTTTTTTAAAAAAAATATTTGTTTATTTGGCCACGTTGGGTCTTAGTTGTGGCACTTGGGATCTTTGTTGCCTTACGTGGAAATCTTGTAGCATGTGGGATCTTAGTTCCCCGACTGGGGATCAAACCCATATCCCCTGCATTTCAAGTCAGATTCTTAACCACTGGACCACCAGGCAAGTCCCTCCTCTTTTCTCTTGTGGCCACCTCCTTTTCCCCTGCTTCTGGTTCCTCACATGAAGATAGTCGTCCAGCAGCTAAGAGCATGGACTTTGGCTAGACAGACTTGGGTTCAAATGTGTAACATAACCCTTGTGTGACTTTAGAAACATTGCTTAAGCTCCGTGTACCCTAGCTCTGTCATTTTAGAATAGGGATAATTATAGTGTCCACGTCACAGGGTGGTTCTAAGAATTCAACGTGATAAAGCACTAAATAAGGTGGCTGGCACAGTGAATGCTGGATGATTGACAGTTGTATTTTTACTGCTGGAGGAACCCACCTAACTTCTGGTGGGAGGTGCCAGGAGGAATGGGGCTGTGTTTGTCTGCTGATACATTCCAGTTATTTCTCTGATACACTATTAAACCTCTGTGACTTCCCTAAGCAGGCTTGGAATATAATGCTTTTGCTATGGAGAAAGGTTAGAAGAAAGGCCTTGGGTGTGCAGGAAAGAAAGCCATCTCTGTAGGCAGCTGAGACCAACATTTATTATACAAGTAACAGTGGCCAGAGGCCCTGCTCAAGAAGCATCGTTACCACCTGAGCGGCTTCCAGGGTTTCCTGCCAGGCTGGGATATGGCTCCTCACCTGGAGCTCCTCTGAAACACTCCTTTGGAGAGCAGCCCTCTCTGATCGGCCACCTCTTTGTATTTTAGGGCTTATTCCCTGAAAGAGATTTCAAGGTACAGCATGGAGGATTTTCAGACAGGTCTGTCTGTGATCTGAAGCATGTGCCAGACACCAGGTAAGGTCAGCTCTGTCTGTGACCTGGGTCTTCCATTCCAGATGGAGTGGCTGCAAATGGCAGGGTGATCCTGCCTCTTATCACCACCCCTCCCCCTCCGCCCTCAGCACAGGGGCGCATGGACGGGCTGTGCGCACACACAGATCTGGAATACAGAGACACCAGCGCTCAGTGGGGTCTTGGTCCCTCACAAACCATCTGACTGCTGTAACCCACAGATCAGTAGTGTTGCTCCAGGGCATAAAGCAGAAGGGATGCTGTTAGTTTCTCAGAGAGCCGATGGTGGGTGGTTGGGGCTCACAGCTCGGTTGGCAGAGGCCGAAAGCCCGTGGGTGAGGGTTCTGTGTTCGGGCTTCCTGCTGGGTCCTCTTGGACACATCATGCCAAGCGGCAGCCAGGGCTAAGTCCCACGGCTGTCGCTGGAGGGGATCAAGCCTGCCCCTCATCTGCTAAATGAGGGTGACTGGTCTTGATGACCCTCCTTGCTGTAAGCTCTCCCAATCTGGGGAGTGTGGGATCCCACTCTGAGTGCGCTGGAGAGGGAGAGGCTGGGGGTATGTGGGTGAGCTCCCCACTGTCTGCACTGAGGTTCCCTGTCCATCCTAAATAGGTTGCTGGTGACCAGTGGCCCTCCCGGAAGTTACCTGCAGGTGTGGCAGCTCGCAGAGGACAGTGGTGAGTGACTGAATTGGTGGGGGATGAGGTTGTAGGAAAGCCTGTTTCTCCCACACCCCCAGTCCCTAATCTGAGCCGGTTAAGAAGTAGACTCAGAGCCGACTGGGAATTAAATGGAAAATCTATAGATACTTCCCTGGTGATCTAAGATTCCATGCTTCCACCACAGGGGACACAGGTTCGATCCCTGGTCGAGGAGCTAAGATCCTGCATGCCTTGTGGCCCCCAAAATTTATTTTTAAAATGCAATATCTACTTTAACACAGCAGAGATGAATTAGCAGCCAGAGCAGTGCACACAAGCCCCTCATGGAGCTTCCTGTAGCTTGCTTCAGGAATGGAGCTCGCCAACCCAGTCAGAGGCAGGGCGCCTGGTGAGCGGCGGGCCTCTCCCGCGGGCAGGGGCACCACGAGGGCAGGGAGGTCGCCTCTCTCTCCAGCCATGCTGCTCTCAGGGAAAGGAAACAGTGAGCAAGAGGCCGGGCCGACCTACGGCAGATGGAAAGGCAGATGGAAAGGCGCGGGAAGCATTTGCACTGTTCCTCTGGGAGTGGAGGGGCTCCCTTGGCATATCCGCTCCAGCGGCGGGTTTGCGGTTCCCGTCAGGCAGGCACCAGCCCCTTCCATCCCTCCTTGGGTGGGAGCATTGTGGGCCAGCGTGGACTCGGGCCCAGAGGCATAGGCAGCCTCCCTGGGAACTGCCCCTTGGCTCGTGTGGTCTCTGCCTGCGGTTCCCACACTGCCTCTCTTGGGTGCTTCCCAGAAACCGGCTGTTTGCTCCTCCCCCAGCTCCACTGCTGCAGGAAGGCAGTTCTGGTCCTCATTTGGGTTTTGAGGTCACTGACCCTGTGGGCTTTCCTTTGTCGTTTCTTCCTTGTCAGTTATCTGATGCTGTAGCTTCCAGGTGTCTGAATATACTTACTTATAATTATGATTATTTTTTCATAATGTTATTGAAATTCACCCATTTTAAGTATACAATTCAGTGAATTTTTTTATAGTAAATTTAACAAGTTGTGCAACTACCACTATAAGTCGGTTTTAGAACATTTTTATGTCCTCAGTAAGATCTGTCATGCCAATTACTAGTAATCCCCTTGCCCACACCCTGCTATCTGTCTCTGTGACAGATTTGCCTTTTCTGGATGTTTCGTATCAGTGGACTCATAAAGCATGTGGTCTCTTGTGGCTTCTCTCACTGAGCATAATCATAGTCCTTTTGTGGTCTACCATGTCATACAGTGTTGTAACATGTATCAGCAGTCTGTTCCTTTTTAAGGCTGAACAGTGTTCCTTCGTATGGATGTACCACGTTTGTCTATCTGTTCACCAGTTGCTGGATCTGATTTCTGGCTGTTAGGAATAATGCTGCTAAGATCATTCATGTACAAGTGTGTGGACCACGTTTTCCTATGTCTTGGATAGATATTAGGAATGAAATTGCTGGATCATGTGGTGAATTTATGTTGGGTTTTTCAGGGAACTCCCAGACTCTTCCAGAATGGCTTCATCATGTACATTCCCACCAGCAGTGTATGAGGGTTCCTGTTTCTCCATGTCCTGCACCAACATTTGCTATTATTTGTCTTTTTTTATTAGAGCCATCGTAATGGATGTGAAATTATATATAACGTGGCTTTGTCTGCAGTTTCTTGATAACTAGTAGTGTTGAGCGTCTTTTTAATGTGCTTACTAGCCATTCATGTATCTTCTATGGTAAAATACCTATTCAGATCTCAATGAGGGTGTTTTGTTATCCACTCCCTGCCAACAGGCTAGATAATATGCTGTCACAGGCCCTTTGATATTCTCATTCCATTGTGCATTTTAATAGATACTTGTTCAGATTAATCAACAATCTGTAAGATGTAACAGTAATATTAGTGAGTATATATTATATTCCAGTCACTGTACTGATCACTTTCCATGTGTGAACTCATTAAATTCTCTTGAGTCTGAGAACAAACTGTCCAGAGAGGCTCACTTGTTCCAAGTGAGCTACCTTCATAAAGATGGTAACAGAACCAAGACTTAATTCCAGTCTGATTTCAGAGTCTGCTTATAATCATGCCTGGTAGCAGCTATTAATTGTTGTTGTTCAGTGGCTCAGTCGTGTCTGACCCTTTGTGACCCAACAGACTGTAGCCCACCAGACTCCTCTGTCCATGGGATTCTCCAGGCAAGAATACTGGAGCAGGCTGCCATTTCCTTCTCCAGGGGATCTCTCTGACCCAGGGATCAAAGCCATATTTCCCGCATTGGCAGGTGGATTCTTTACCACTGAGCCACCAGGGAAACCTGCCCATTTTTTTTGGTTGGCTATTTTGTCTTTTTTGAGTTATGAGAGTTCTTTGTACATTCTGGCTACAAGTTGTTTATCAGATGTATGTTTTGCTAATAATTTCTCCTTGTCTTTCATTTTCTTAATAGGGTCCTCTGAAGCATAAAATTTTAAACTTTAATGAGGTCCATTTTATTATTTCTCTTAAGAATGGTGCTTTTGGTGTCATAACTGTCTTACCCATAGATTTCCACATGTTTTTTTTCCCCCAAAAGTTTTATTGCTTTAGATCCAACATTTAAATCTCTTAGAGTTAACTTTGGTGTGTGGTGTGACTGAAGAGTTTAAGCTCATCTCTCTGCCTGTGAATGTCAGGTTTTCCCAGCACCGTGGGTCAAGAAGCCTGACCTTTCTCCACTGATCTGCTTTGGTGCGTTTGTTGAAAATCAGTCGACCGTGAATGTAAGGATTTATTTCTGGACCCTCCATTCTGTTCCCGTGATCACTGTGTCTGTCCTTACACCAGTAACTGATAATTGTTTTTTATGTTTCTCTAAAACCAGGCAGTGCAGGGCAGCGGTGGTTTAAAACTGGAGTGGGGGGCACCTTTGGAGCTGCCTCCTGTCCTGACACTGCCTGGGGTACCGGGTGCCACAGAGAACCTGCAGCCCCAGGCCCCAGGGAGCTCGGCCCAAGGAGACGTGCCCTGACACTCTCATATGCCAGTAGGAAATCAGATAATTATCTTCCCCTGGATATTAGTGCAGAATATTCCATATCTGGGCAAGTCTGGCCAGCTGTTTTTGTAGATACCTAAAAGTGTGTTTTCCAAGGTCCAGGTTTTGACCCACAGCTTTGGTGTCTCAGAAACCTGATTTTGTGGCACACCCAGAGCAAATCTAATCTGTTGGTAGGGCTGGATGTAGTGACCAGACTTGGAGAACCGCTGTATAAACCAGAATGCCCTTTTATTAGTTTATAATGAAAAAACAAGTATCCCCAAAGATGAAGTATTCCAGATCCTTATTCTTTTCCTATAGAAGACCTAACCTAATCTCAGGCTGTGTGGTAAACATAAGCATAGCAAGAAGAACCAGCTCAGAGGCTTCCAAATGGCATGGCTATAAGCTGTCTGTGAAAGTGAACTCGCTCAATCATGTCTGACTTTGCACTCCCCCCATTCATGGGATTTACCAGGCAAGAGTACTGGAGTGGGTTGCCATTTCCTTCTCCAGGGGATCTTCCTGACCCAGGGATCAAACCCAGGTCTCCCACATTGTAGGCAGACGCGTTACTGTCTGAGACAGCAGGGAAGCCCAAGTTCTCCCAGGCAGAGAGTATAGACCTTCCTTGTGGCGGCGTGGCTCCCCAGGCCTAGGTGCTGTCCAGGCCCCTGGAGGTAGGGTCTGTGGCTTCTCCTCTCAGCTCTGGGGCTGAGGAATCTGCTGAGGATATCTTTAGATGAAGACATGTCTAACAGTGTCAGCCACCTATCTCCCGAGGCCTCCACTGAAGTTAGAACCTTCAATCTGAGTGGCTCTTCCCACCCCTCCCCCCAGAGGCTGCCCCGATTTCTGTGCCTTGGCGGCTCAACAGCGCCCTCTCATGGCCACCACTTTCCTTTCACCCCGGTAATAAATTTGCTCAGTATCTCAGGTCTGGAGCCATTCTGACTCCTGAAGGAGGTTGCTTACAGCTGCTGTGACCTGTTCTACTGGTTTAATCTTCAGATACAACCTTCTTGCTTTCTTCTTTTCAAATAATATTTATTTATTTATTTTTGGCTGCATTGGGTCTTAGTTGTGGCATGTGGGATCTGTGTTGCAGTGCCCGGGCTCAGTATTTCGGTGCACGGGTTTAGTTGTCCTGCAGTAAATGAGCTCTTAGTTCCCTGCCCAGGGATTGAACCCACATCCCCTGCATTAGAAGGCAAAGTCTTAACCACTGGACTCCCAGGGAAGTCCCCACTTTCTTTTATTGCCCAGTTCTTGGAGGTGCCTCACAGCTTTGACTTCATAGTAATTTTTCCTTTCAGTTGGTTTGGTGAGGGTGGTGTGCTTTCGTAGAGGAGGTATTTTTCCCCTGAGAGAGGGGAGGAGGAGGAGGAACCTGCATTTCTTTCCTGTTGTAAACTGTGGAGTGACTGTCCAGTCAGCAGCTCCAAAGCTTTTGTCTTCCATTGCATCTTTGAAATCGGTCTTTGATGGCTTTCCCTCAGCTGCCTCCTTCCCTGCCGTTGGGACAGATCCCACCTGAGAACCCCGGGCTCTGAGGAGGTCCTGGGGGATCCCTGCCAGGCTCCCTGGAGTCTGTGGAAGGGGAAGAGGGAGCCATCTAAGTGAGGCCCGGGAGAGTCAGGTGGGCTGGGCTGTTTGAATTTCGGCCTCACTGGTGCCCCTAGAGACACGCTGGGCCTGAGGCTCAGCTGTGGTGTCTGCTTTGAGCCCCACCCCCCGCCCACCCCCCACAGTCCCTGGGGCAGCGCTGTTATGTTCCGCAAGTCTGTACCAAGGCACCGAGAGCCTGTGGCTTGGGGAGCAGAGCTCGGGGCCTCTGCAGGCAGCCGGGCCCAGCCACGCCCTCTGTGACCCGTGTGTGTGTGTGTGTGTGTGCCCGGCCATGCCCTCTGTGACCCATCTGTGTGCGTGTGTGTGCATGTGGGTGTGGGTGTGTGTGTCAACTGTCACAAGGCAACAGCTGTCACGTGCTCGCTTGATCAGCCGTGGTGGTATTTTTTCTCTCATCCATCCCTTCTTCATCTAGAGTGTAAAAATACAGATCTCCATTTTCTTCAGAGAACCTGGAAACCAAACAGTGAGCCCTAGTCTCTAGGAGCAAGAAAATAGAAATGGAAAATGGGTGTCTCCCTTTAAGTAACAATAGCGTGTACAGCACACTGCTTGTTCTGAACTGTTATACATGGAGATGGCAGAGGATGGGAACCTGCCTGCTGTCCAAGCAGGCTGAGGCGAACAAAGCTAAAGTCTGATTTAGTCCGAGGTCAAGTGTGTCGATGTTCAGTGTAAAAAAGACGTGGACTTTTTTGCCCTGTTTACATTTGAAGACATCTGTGTTGTAACCTTCACCTGTTAGGCTTCAGTAAACAGCGTGAAGTCACGGGACATGTCTTTGAAGAAATCATGTTACTTCATGAACTCTTCCTGTTATAAACGACAGTGCCAATGTGTTCTTTTCTCTTCCTTTATTTGTTCTCCACAAAACTATAAAAAGCCAGAACTGCTTGGCGGGTTTGGATGTGGCTGTTGTCATTCATTATCTCCAGTTTGCAAATAGTTCATAAGACAAATCACAGAGAAATGGCAGTGCTCCTGACAGTTCCAGAAATGGAAACACAGCACGGAGTTATTGCGTCTCCACATCTTCCCTCGCCAACAGTGAGCTCCTTTTCTCCCCCGACCTTCTGCCTGGCCCTTACCATGTAATGTTGCAGACCTGCTTCACATTCTGGACTTGAGCCTCTCCCACTTCCCGCCAGATGTCATCAGAGCTGTTAGCACTATTGACGTGCACAAGAGCGAGGAGCCTCTTTGGCCCAGGGTGGCCATTTTCCCATCGGTGGCACCCGGCGTCCTCCACGGCGCGAGGCTCAGCAGCCTGAAGGTGGTGGATCTGCACTCACAGAAGACCACGTACACCTCAGGTACCACAGGCCTTTCCAGCTCCTCCGCCCCCTAGCCCTGCTCAGCCACACTGGAATCCAGATTCAGCCCTGTGTGCCCCGCTGTTGGGGAAGCAAGGTGAACGAGAGACAAGGCCTGGCCGCAGGGGCTCCTGTTCTGGGTGTGGGGAGGTGGTCCTGAGAGCAGCACCCAGCCAGCTGGGTGCATCTGCGAGATGAGGGGCACCAGGGACGTGGCTCGCTCTGCCTGCGGCTGGTGGGGACCTTACCCGTCAGCCGCGCCCACCAGCCCCATCTGATTGCAGCAGCTTTTCTCACAAGCCCCATTCTCCAGGTGTCAGTGACAACGATGTGCTAAGTAGCCTGCAGGTCCTGGACACGGACACCTTCGCCTTCTGCTGCTCCTCAGGCCGCCTGGGGCTGGTTGACACCCGCCAGAAGTGGTCCCCGTCAGAGAACCTCGGCCCCAGCCCTGGGTCCACTGGAAGGCGGTGGTGTGCAGAAGCTGGCGGCCGGGGCCCTGGGCCCAGCATTGCCCGCCTTGGCTCAGATGGGCAGCTCTGTCTTCTCGACCCCCGGGATCTCTGCCAGCCCGTGAGCTCAGTCCAGTGCCCCGTGTCCATGCCCAGCCCTGAGCCAGAGCTGCTGCGAGTGACTTGGGCCCCCGGCCTGGAGGACTGCTTGGCCATTTCAGGTACTGCTGAGAGGACTTTGTCTCTTCGTCTCTCTCCCAGGGGATTCTGAGGTGCTCGGGAGGGAGCCCACAGCCCCTTAATAAATGTGGCCCCAGAAGGTACAGTTCTCACAGAAAAGCTCCTAGTTCTCCAGGTTCGTGAGGGATGGCCCTTCCTCATGCTGGCTACCAAACTTCATACGTGGGTAGCGGGCCTTTCCTGTTCCAGCAGGAATTCGGTTCTGAGGTTGGTCCAGAAGCCTGCAGGTGGTACAGCACCAGAACAGCCATGGGCTGAACCAGGGAGAGGTGACAGGATCTCGGGTGCCTCTCAGGCTACTCACTTTTAGAATTACAGCAAGCCAGCAAGGTCAGCAGACTCTTGGGTCTGTTCTGGCAGCATCTAGCTGAATGAGGGTGTGCACTGAGGTATCTTAAAGCCCACGGAAGCATCCTCTGAGCGGGGAGAGGCTGACAGTAGTTGAGAGAGCAGGAGAGGCTCATTGATAACAATCGGCTCCAGAAAGAGCAGGAGACATGAGCCAGGCTGGGGTAATTCTCTGTAGGCATCTCTGGGATATTTCTCTCTCTCTAGGCATCTCTGTTTCCCCCATCAGGTAGGAGACAAGGCCATCTGCTGGGAGGGACCCACATGTGGAGGGATTAGAATTGGGGGTTAGCAGAAAAGGTTTGAAAAGTCTCTTTACCCTCAGTTTCTTGGGGAAAATAATAGTACCTATTTCATGGGAACTTCCCTGGTGGTCCAGTGGCTAAAATTCCTTGCTCCCAATGTAGGGGGCCTGGGTTCGATCCCTGGTCAGGGAACTGGATCCCACATGCTACAACTAAATACATAAACTTAAAAAAAAAAAAATACTACCTACTTCATATAGTCATGAGGGGTAAAAGAGAATTCAGGGTTAGCCTCGGGCCTGGCACATGATGGACAGACCACACATGCTCATGAGCATGTGCTCTGTGACGCCATCAGCCAGTTGGCGTGGCTGACGTCACGTGTCACGTGCCTTTCGGTTGGTCTTTAAGTACCTCATTAGTGTCGGATTCCTCACCCTCCAGCCTGTTTGGTTCCACAGAGCAAATTATAAAAACAGTTTCAGAGATACAGCGTCAACACTCTTCTCTTGTTTTTCCTCAGGGTTCGATGGGACAGTCCAGGTCTATGACGTCACGTCTTGGGCTGGAGTGGGGCGCCAAGTAGAACCTCTCTTCACTCACAGAGGTCACATCTTCCTAGACGACAGTGGGATGGACCCTGCCCCGCTGGTCACCACCCACACCTGGCACCCCTACAAACCAAGGACTGTGTTATCGGCAGCCAGTGACGCCTCTCTGCACGTGTGGGACTGGGTGGACCCCTGTGCCTCTCGCTGACACCAGCGTCTTTCAGCCCAGGCCCTGGGAAGCTGCTGTGGAGCAAGGAGACGGATTCAGGCGACCGCAGACGGCCCTGCTACCAGCTGAGTGGCTGAGAGCAAGTTAACCAGCCTGTCAGCCCGCCCCAGGTTCTTTATTTGTAAAATGAGGCTGGTAATAACTACCTGGCAGGGCTGTTGGGAAGGTTAGAAGTAACATTTTAAAATAACTGCTAGAAAAAATAAAATAACTGCTAGGCTGCATGGCACAATAAACATTTGGTAACTGCTCTTAGCTCTGGAAGCCCCATTTCTCCCAAATGTAGAATGGCAGTGTTTTACTCTGTCCGTATTCACAATATAGAATCTGAAGAACGGGTTTTGTGAATTCTTTTACAGAACTAAAATGTATTGTGGTGTTGTATTAGTTGCTCAGTTGTGTCTGTCTCTTTGTGACCCCATGGACTGTAGCCTCCAGGCTCCTCTGCCCATGGGATTCTTGAGACAAGAATACTGGAGTGGGGTGCCATTCCGTCCTCCAGAGCATCTTCCCTGACGCAGGGATTTAACCTGGGTTGCCTGCATTGCAGGCAGATTCTTTACTGTCTGAGCCATCAGGGAATAGTGGCAAATAAACATAAAAAATGTCAACCCCAGTAGCAATGAAGGAAATAGCAGTTTAAAAGAAGATTAAAAAAAATATTACAAGGGAACAAAATAACAAAAGACTTTGTATTTCAATATAAATGCCATTCTTTCACCTAATGCGGTCATCAGACCCCTGCATGTATGTTCAGTTCAGTCACTCAGCTATGTCCGACTCTTTGTAACCCCAGGGACTGCAGCACGCCAGCCTTCCCTGTCCATCACCAACTCCCAGAACTACTCATACTCATGTCCATCGAGTCGTGGATGTATGTGGTAAAATCAAGAACTGGGCAGCCAGGATTACAGACCCAGAGAGGGGTGCTGCATTTGTGACTCACACTCGAAAGTTGAGGACCTGGTTTTTCTGAATTGATGAAAAAACCCTTGAGGAAAGTTCTCCACAAAAGAATGTACTGTTTTCTCAAAGTTTTACTCAGTAGTTGAATTTCTGGGACATTCAGGTATATTGATCCTAACCTTTCCTTGATGCAAAACTTTCCTTGTGTGTGTGTATAAAAAGTTAGGTTCTCAGTAATTGTAAAAAGGCTTTCCCCTCCATCAGTGATTTTCAAATCTTAACATGCATCAGAATCACCTGGTTAAGACACAGACTGCTGGGCTCTGTTCCCAGAGTTTCTGATCAGTAGGAGTGTTAGCCAGGCTTCCCAGGTGGTGCTAGTGGTAAAGAACCTGCCTGGCAATGCAAGAGACATGGGTTCGATCCCTGGGTCAGGAAGCTCCCCCAGAGGAGGGCATGGCAACCCACTCTAGTATTCTTGCCTGGAGAATCCCATGGACAGAGGAGCCTGTTGGGCTACACTCCATGGGGTCGCAAAGAATCAGACACGACTGAGCGACTTAGCCCTCTGGCACTCAGGAGTGTTAGCCGGGGTGTAGTCAGAGAAGCAGACCAGTACTTGTGGGAGCTGGGCCCACAGTCTCTGTAAGGCTGCTGTCTTTCCATTTATCCGCTGCTGGAGCCTGGGCCCCACAGGGCAGATGCTGGGGGCCACCATGGGAGATCCCACCCATGACAAAGGTCATGTGGAGAAGACCTGACAGGCAAAGGCAGATCAGGACTCGAGGGATTCCCTGGACCTGCTCGAGCATCTACCCCGAAAACAAAATCTGTCTGTCTACTGTTTATTATATTATGCCTTTTACCAACTCTTCTGACATTAACAGGGGGCTATCCCCAACCACCTTTCTCTGAAGAAAATCAACTTAGGGCTCTAGTTAATAAGTCTCCTGGGCTTGAAAGGAGCATTTTTACTTTAACCCCTCTGTTACTATTTTAGCTTGCTTGACAGGTTTATCCATCCTCTTGCAACTAACACACATGATTGTTCACAACACCCCAAGCATAACCTTCGAGCGATAAAAAAAGCTTTAGTAGAATAATACTACATTGTTGAGCCAATGTTTGCTACTGAGTTTCCTTGTCCTTTACCCAATGTGCGCCTGGGAGTGCATTAGCTAGTATAGTTGGTATGCAAGAAAAACAAGCAGTAGCCTTGGCATTAGCAACATAAGACCCTTGAGTTAGTAAGTTCTTTCTTTGTTGTAACCCACTGCACCTCTGCTCCATAAGAATGTAGCTCTGTTTCCTGAGGGGGACTGCAGATTGGGAAGATAAAGGGAAAGCAGGTTTTCTGGTTGACCAACCTTTATCAAGAAAGAGTTACAAAATGTTAACAGGCCACAGGGCCAGAAGATGCTGTACATAACATAAGACCCTTGTTTATGAAAAGCTATGGAGAAAATGTCCTGGTTTCAATAAAGGTAAAACAGATGTAATGTTGAGCTAACTCTGCATGACTTTGTATCTTTCACTTATGGAAATGTGTAACTCAGGGTATAAAAGCTCCCTTTGAAAATAAAGCTGCAGACCCGGCTTCATCAGAGCTTGGACTCCCTGTGTCATTCTTTCTCTCTTTCTCTCTCTCTCTTTTTTTGAGCTGATTCCTTGGAGCACAGAGGCTCTCTGAGTTCACTTTTTTTGCCCGGGCTTCTAAGACCCAATCGAGGAGGCACTCTGCGTCTCCACTCCGGAGAGAAGGCGCTCTGCATCTTCACTCCATCAAGAGGTTGCCTGCGGCCTCCGTGAACAGAGCAAGTCCTGTGTCAGGGGCTTTATTGGCTTTCTGTGTAAACCAAGGAATATCAGCCTCTTTTTCTCTCCTTTACTTTCTCTCTCTTGCTGACGCTGTCCATCCTGAGGGTATCCCTGGATCCTGCTGGGCAGATCCCTGGACCCTGGTAGGCAGACAAGATGGGGAGGGCAAGGACCAGCTGGAACCTGTCAGTTCTCAATGCGGGTCACCTTCTGGAGAAGCGGGTACAGTCTAGCACTGAGCTAACACACCCCTGGCCCAGGGTTGGGAGAAGCTTAAGGAGGATCTTGGGAAGATGGCGTCGCTGAAGGTAGCTAACCAGCCACGTGCGTGAGTCACACCGCTGCACCTGCCCCATCTCCTGAGCGTGGAGCCAGGATGGCTGCGGCTTCCCTTCTACCCGCCACTTCTCACTCAGAAAAATCTTCAGTGGCCTACTCTACCTGGAAACACAGGAGTGAACTCAGGCATGTAGTTCTGCCCAGACAAGTCACCACATTAAAAAGTCAACTTGGGCTTCCCTGGTGGTCCAGTGGTTAAGAATCCTTCTTTTAATGACACTGGTTCGATCCCTAGTCCAGGAAGATTCCACATGCCACAGGGCAGTGAGTTTGTGCTCTGCAACAAGAGAAGCCACCGCAATGAGAAGCCTGCACACCGCTACTGGAGAGTAGCCTTCATCCAGCAATGAAGACCCAGCATAGCCAAAAAGAAAAAGGAACCTCCAGTTTGAGGGTGGGCTTGATTGAGAATTTGCAGTTCATTTAAGCTCCCAGGTGATGCTCAGGGTGCACATCTGTGGACCCAGCTGAGGAGCACCACCCTCCACGCATGCCCAGCAGTACTTTTGTACAGGACCCAATCCAGTTCAACCACGGGCATCAGGAGAGGAGCCTCAGCAGTGGGAACAGCACAGAAAAGACAGAAGTGGGAGAAGGTGCAGCCCCAGCCTGGGGAGCAAAGGAAGTTGGAAATACAACTGGGAATGTGGGCTGCAGCTGATCCGCAGTGGCCCCATGTGCTGTGCCGAGTTGAGCAGGGAGTCCCCCAAGGGTTCAGGTGGCCGTGGGATGAGCGGGTGAGGGCCTCCTCCAGGCAGGAAGAGCCGGGGCATGTGATCCGATGCTCACACCCAGGGCAGCACATCTTTACGGTTCTTTGTTGTCTTGGGTTCATTTTGGTGTAACCAGTAAATAAGTGGGTCAGATTTTCTCTGCTCAGTGTCACTTCTTAGACTTGGGCAAAATGGATGCCATGAATTAAGCCAGACACAAAAGGAGAGATACAAGATTCCACTTACATGGGGAGCCTAAAACAGACCAATTCGTAGACACAGAAAACAGAATGGTGACCGCCAGGGGTGGGGCACGGGGAGGCGGGAATGGGGACTTACTGTTTAATGGGCAGAATTTCAGATTGGGATGATAAAAGTTTTGGAGTTGGATAGTGGTGATGGTTGCACTTAATGCTTCTGAATTGTACACTTACAAATGGTTAAAGTGGTAAATACTATGTCATGTATATGTGTCCGTGCATGCTAGGTTGCTTCAGTTGTGTCTGACTCTCTTTCAACCTTATGGACTGTAGCCCGCCATGCTTCTCTGTCCATGGGATTCTCCAGGCAAGAATACTGGAGTGGGTTGCCATGCCCTTCTCTAGGGGATCTTCCCGACCCAGAGATCGAACCTGTGTCTCTTAAGTCTCCTGCACTGGCGGGCAGTTTCTTTACCACTAGCGCCAGATGTTAAAGAAATATCATGAGGGCAAGATCTAGATACAGAAAGAAGGAAGTGACTATTACTTTTAAGACAAACTATCAATCTTAGTGTCAAGGAAAACAGTGCCTTTCATACCTCAGCTGTGGCCTGCCTTAAACAAGGAAGGAGGTTTAGGTAATATTTTGCAGGCTGATGACATTTTTAAATACTTATTTTTATTTATTTATTTGGCTATGCCAGATCATAGTTGCAGCATGCTAACTCTTAGTTGTGGCTGGTGGGATCTAGTTCTCTGACCAGGGATTGAACACGGGCTCCTTGCATTAGGAACACAGAGACTTAGCCACTGGACCACCAGGGAAGTCCCTATTCTTCAGTTTTGACAGCACATGGGAATCATCTGAATTG
This sequence comes from Bubalus bubalis, assembly GCF_019923935.1. Taxonomy (NCBI): domain Eukaryota; kingdom Metazoa; phylum Chordata; class Mammalia; order Artiodactyla; family Bovidae; genus Bubalus; species Bubalus bubalis. The sequence goes on from NC_059176.1 coordinate 47,775,071, forward strand.
GTCTGGAGACGTGTACCTGTTTTGTGAATTAGTCCACAATAGTTTAACCCTACCTTGTGCCTTTCCTACCAACCAGGCCTAAAATCGGTACCCACGCCTTACCTACTGGGACCAATGATGTCTCACTCATGTCAGGAGCAGTGTCACAGGCTTTGCTGTGGAGTTTTACAAAACCTGCCAACCAAGGTGCTTCTTCCCTTTGGAGGTGCCTGTTGAGGATCCCACACATTCCTGTGCTCAGCTTTAGTTTATATGCCACACCCTCCCAGGGAAAGGAGCTGTACCCTTTTATCCCACTTCCCATACTGTAATCGGGGGGGGGGGTTCACACTCACCCACGAAGGGTCCCTCTCCCTCCCTCCCTCCACTGCTACCGCTTACTGCTCGCTCTTGTGGGAGGCTCTCAGTTCTACTTCAGGGCTACGATTCATTTGGTCTTCTGGTCTGGCTGTGACATCATCACCATGACCTGGAACAGATACATGAATTCTATGCTTGCTTCAGATGGATGTTTAGGGAACCCAGTACTGATCCTGAGGATTCCTTCTGTGAATCCCTGTTCAAGCACTGGAGAAGGTAAAAATTCTGTAGGCACTAAAAATCATCCCAAGACATAAAGAAGCAAAGAGACAGGAGGGCTTCCCTGATGGTCTAGTGGTTAAGAATTCATGTCAATGAAGGGGACACGGGTTTGATCCCTGGTCTGGGAGGATTCCATACGCCACATAGAAACTAAGCACGTGTGCCAAAACTACCAAGCCAGCACTCTAGAGCCCAAGAGCCGCAACTACTGAGCCCCTGTGCTCAGAGCCCATGCTCTACAAAAAAAAGGAAGCCTGCACACAGCAACAAAGACCCAGTGCAAACAAAAATAAATGAATTTTTTTTTAATCTTAAAAAAAAAAAAAAGGCAGAGGGGGAGCTCAGTCTTATGTAGATCACTGCAGAGGCAGTGAGGAGGGTGGGTGTGGAAGACACAGGAGAGATAATATCTGGAACCCAGGCCCACTGCAGTCTGTCCACCCAGCTCTCCTGGGGCTGCTTCTGCTCACTTCTAGGCAAAACTGACAACATAGAGACAATCTGCAGCAAAAAAGCCATTTTGCAACAGGACCCAAAGGTTCAATGAAGTTACTAAAGCCCAGCGAAGCCCTTTGCTTCAGGCTGGCTCCTGCTGAATGAGAGCTATTCTCCAAAGGGAAAATAGCTTGTGCCTGCTCCTCCTGGATCAGAGAGGTGCTCACTCTATTTTAAGCAATTTTCTTATTTAACGGCAGGGACCAACACTCAAGAGTACCCAATATTGTGCATTCTCTGAAGAGTCAGTCTGAAAAATGGAAGGGACTTCCCTGGTGGTCCAGTGCTAAGACGCCATGCTCCCAATGCAGGAAGCCTGGGGTTTGATCCTTGGTTGGGGAACTAGATCCTACATGCCCCAACTAAGAGTCTGCATGCTGCAACTAAGACCCAGCACAGCCAAGTAAATTAATTAATTTAAAAATGTTTAAGGAAAAAGAAGAGTCAGTCTGAAAATGGAAGGGAAGCTGTAGCTACCAGTCCCAGGGAATGAGCAAATTCCACATTGATACCAAGAGAAAAGTTTACACATCATCCATATACTGCTGGCAACCCAAGGTGGCTCTCTCACATTCCTCTACTTGAACTACTCAGAACTAAGTTCCCATATCTCACCTGCAGCTGCTGTCTTCCAGGTTCTCTTTGCAAATCTTCCACCAGGGCCACTGTCTCCTGTCCACTCTGTGGATGCTTCTGTCTAACCCAGATCTGGATCTCCTGGGGAAGGACAGCCAAGAACGGTTCTAGGACTAGTGACTCTAGGAACTGCTCTTTCGCTTATCTCTCTGGTCTCAATCACTGATGACCAAGATTCCAGAGTTGGATGAGGGACTCTCGGAGTCCTGCTGCTTCTCAGTAGCAGAAATGCCAAAAGCACTGGCAGGAGGTCTCTGGTCCAGGGACATTCCCTAGAAGGAAAATTTCCTGCCCCCTGTGGGAATCTTCTTCCAGCTTCATTATTTGAAGTCCTTCTTGTACTTGAGTGTGGATTTGTTTGTCCACAGCTACAGCCATTGTTCAGATCAGAGAGAAACCCTGCAGCTGCGCTCTGAACTTCAAACCTCTTCCTTCACTTCCCTGAAAAGCCACCTTCAGATAGGAATTGAAGTAGAACTTGAAATTCTAGAGCCAGAGACATACATTACAGAGTGAACTCAAGTGAAAACCACAAGTGTCAGGAAGCATTTAACAGGAGGCTTCCTGTGTGCTGTTTTGGATCTGTCAGGAATTCTCTGTTCCTTATTAATTCCTGAATATTCAGGAATTAAGAGGAGAGACAAGCCTCTCCCGGGACTGAGGAATCCAGGCATTTCCTTTGTTAGTTTTTCTATACAGTGATAAGTACCCTCTTCCTTTTTATGAACCATATGGTAAAAGTGGTTATTTACAACTCTCTCTTTCATATGGATGACCTCACGTTTTCTTGATAACTTGTAGGTTTTGACTTTATCTCTGCTGAAAATAGCTATCTTGTAAGACAGTATAAATACCTACACAATGTTGAATAAAACAGCTTTGCTCCATCAGAGCTCTGGTCCCCGTGTCTTTCTCTTTCTTTCTCTCTCTCAGGCTATTTCTTTGGAGTGCAGAGGCCCTCTGAGTTCACTTTCCTGCCCGGGCTTCTAAGACCCTCTCGAGAAGGCGCTCTGTGCCTTCACCCCCCTGAGAGGGCGCCTGAGGCCTCTGTGAACAGAGCAAGGCCTGTGCCAGGGGCTTTATTGGCTTTCTGCGTAAACCAAGGAATATCAGCCTCTTTCTCTCTTTTACTTTCTTATCGTCGACTCCGGACCACCAGGTTCCGGTCCATTAAAGGACCTCAACACACAAGGTTAGCCCAGTAAGACTGAGGTGATGAAAATAGTCTTTCTGTTCCTCCCCACACCCACACCCTGCCTGTGCCATGTCCTGATGCCCTGTGGAGTCTGGCCCTCGGTCACTGGCTTCCCCTCTGGGGAGGCAGCTCCAGAAGTTTGACAGGAGGGGGTCAAAGGCTGGTGATCTGATTGGAAAGTAGGGGAAGAATGTGAAGCTGTTTTGCATAGCAATTTACTTTACACCAAGAAAATGCCAGTTTTCCACACTGAAGAATGAGGATGGGCGGATGGAGAAAATAGGAACGAAAACTTGCCCACCCTCCCAAGCCACTGGTCTTCAAAGTGTTGCCAAGTACGTGCGGCCCGAGAGCCAGACGGGCACCCAAGGTGGCAGCACCTTGGAGAGCAGCGCCTGACTGGAGCCCGCTCTAAGCTTCGGAGGTTCGATGGTTCCCAGCCCTCAGCTGTCCTTCCCACCGGCTGAGTTCTCAGATTGGAGGGGGGTGGGGCGCTCTGGGGATTCCTTAGTTCCGGCATCATAACTCTCCCAAACAAGGAGAACTACCTTGGTTATTAAGGTTACACGGTGTGAGAGCAAGGATAATGTGATCACAGACTCAAAGGATGTTACAGTTGGAAGGAAAGTTGAGATACTCAGGTTTCCACTCCCTCAAAGCTCCTAGTCGTGGCTCAGAGACCCCCCCCCCCCCCAGGACCTTGCCGGAGGACACAAAGTTGGCCAGAGATGGGCAGTCCGGGGACGGCGGAAGGGGTGTCTGACCCGCAAGAGCTTGACTTTCACCGGAAAGCTACTCTGCTCCGCGGGCGACCTTCTCTGGAAGCTCTATGGGGTAAACGCAGGCCCTGCGGACGGAGCTGCCTCGTCGGCTACGGAACTACAGTCGTCCCCGCCGGGCCTGGTGGACAGCGAGAAGGAGGGCGCCGCCAACATGAGGGTCGCATCCTCCCCCGCGGTCCGGACCGAACGGTCGGACCCCGGGTCTTCGCCTGGTCACGCCCAGCCCGTGTGGAGAGCCCAGACCTGAGGTGAGAACCGCTCCCGTCCCCCGAGGCGCTGTGACCACCACCGGGGGCCTGACTCCGCGGCACCTTCTCTGTGGCCACACACAGTCCCTACACGACCCTCCCACCCCGAGAAAGGACCGCAAGATACCACATTCGGACAGCGACTAAACGCCGGAAGCGGAAATGCAAGCTTCTGAAGGACTCGGGCTGGCTGAACTACATTTCCCATAGGCCTCCGCCAGCGTCTGCCGACTGACAGCAGCATTAACCAATAATCTTTCGGAGTGGCTTGGGCGCCGTTTACCGATGCGAATCATCGATGACGGGTGGGACTTTCCTACACGGAGATTCGGGGTTGCCGAGCCACAGCTGTAGTCCACGGAAGTTGGGAGGTTGCAGCCCTACGTCGCTTCTCCCACCGCCGTGGGAATCGGGGGAAGTGGCGGCTTCTCGCCTTACTCCGCCTGGGGGGGGGGGGTTACTGAAACAGAGGGACCTTGGCAAAGCATTTCCCTTACAGCTGAAAGCGGGTGTTTATCCCTATTTAATCCTATTATACAGGTGAATAAACCCTGGCAGCTTGGACCCAGTTCTCAGGATGGCGCTGAGACCCCAATTCAGATGTTTTGCCATTTAAACAAAGTGCTTTTCTGGCTGCCCACTGTAGTAATGCTTCACCACTATCCTCCCCTTTGCCCCCCTCTCCCCATGGTCCTCATTTCCCCAGTGCACAGTCCTGGGTGATTCAAGATGACTATCATTGAGCTTATTCATTTAACAGTCCATTGTGGAGCATATACTTTGGGCCAAGAAAAACAGTTCCTCCTCTTGAGTGCAAACTGGCAGAGGGTGCACTTTCTAAAGTGGAATGGTGAACAACCCAAGGAACTCCAAAGCAGTAAGATTAAGTGCTAAATGGAGTAGCTTTCAAAGTAAATGACTGGAAGGAAGTACTAGAGAGCAGCTGGGAGAGCCCAGGAGGAAAAAAGGTGCACCCTCAGGGAAGAGGGTGGGAAAACTATACTTTATACCTTTGCTATTTCTGGCTGCTCCGCATGGCATGTGGGATCTTAGTTCCCTGACCAGGGATTGAACTGGTGCCCTCTGCATTGGAAGCATAAAGTCTTAACCACTGAGCCACCAGGGAAGTCCCTCTCAGCATATTTTATCTGATTTGGTTCTGACAACAAATTTTGTGTAGTAGGTCTCACTCCCTATTTAACACATGCTGCTGCTACTTCTAAGTCGCTTCAGTCATATCCGACTCTGTGCGACCCCAGAGATGACAGCCCACCAGGCTCCCCCGTCCCTGGGATTCTCCAGGCAAGAACACTGGAGTGGGTTGCCATTTCCTTCTCCAATGCATGAAAGTGAAAAGTGAAAGTGAAGTCGCTCAGTCGTGTCCGACTCTTAGCCACCCCATGGACTGCAGCCTACCAGGCTTCTCCGTCCATGGGATTTTCCAGGCAAGAGTACTGGAGTGGGGTGCCATTGCCTTCTCCAATTGGATCTTGAATTCAGTGGAAGGTGGGTGAAGATATGATTTCCCCCCAAGGAGGGGCAGCCTGTGGTGGGGTATAGGACAAGAGGAGCTCTATCTGTAGAGTCCTAAATCCAGCTGCAAGTCTGGATCATGGAGATTTCTTCTAGCCCCTTGGCTCTTAGGAACAAGAGTTCCAAGAGGGCTAATGTGGAAAACTCAGCCCAGCGCTTTCAGGGTGCACACACACCTAGCTTTCCAACCAGCCCAGCCTAGAAGTTCCACAGAGCTGCCTCAGGGACCAGCACAGAGGGGCAAAGACCCAGCCCAGGAGAGAGCTTTGGTTCCCACCATTCAGTCATCAGAGCATCTCTGCTTTTACCTGTTTTTAAAAAATAATCTTAAAAGTTAATTTAATTTTGGCTGTGCTGGGTCTTTGTGGTGGCACTCCGTACTGTGCAGCACTCTCTAGTTGCTGCACAAGGGCTTCTTGTTTCGGCAGCTGCACATGCAGGCCTCTAGTTGTGGCTTGTGGGCTTAGTTGCCCAAAGGCTGTGGCTCCCTGCTCCCCACTAGGCTCTGAAATCTTCTATATCAAAATCTGAGCATCATCCATGCAATTCTACTTCCACTTCCTCTATGGCCATATGCTATGTTATCAAGAGGGTGAGAGAAAGCAAAGACTTTAATATCTATCCAGAGATTTGAAATAGCTTCACAAGGTCAGGCAACAGGGAGGTTATAATGGCCTTACATTTGAAAAAAAAACCCCAGGTCTGTCTTTGAGAGACTGTGGGAGGGGCCAAGCCCAGCACATGGGGCCCGCCCCTGCCCAACTCTCTGGTTATGAAACAGACCTCCCATCAGGGATAAAGGGTTGAGGAGGGTGACCCCCGGTGATGGGCAAGAAAGGGTCAGTTACAGCAGTGGATCACCTTGACACTGGGGGAGAAGACTGGAACAAGTAGCCAATATGCCGATTTTAATGTTTCCTTGTTCTTTCCATTTGTTCCTTTGGGATTTCTTTTGACTTTAATAATGCAGTGGGGGGATTTCTCTGGTGGTCCAGTGGTTAAGACTCTGTGCTTACAAGGCAGGGGCTCTGGTTCAATCCTTGGTTGGGGAACTAAGATCCCACCTGCCATGTGGTATGGCAAAAAAACACTTAAAAAAAAATGCAGTGGGGTGAATTGACTTCAGGAGTAGAGTGGTTAAGCGACAGGTGCTGGGCAAGTTCGAAGAAGGCAATGGCACCCCACTCCAGTACTCTTGCCTGGAAAATCCCATGGACGGAGGAGCCTGGTGGGCTGCAGTCCATGGGGTCGCTAAGAGTCGGACACGACTGAGCGACTTCACTTTCACTTTCATGCATTGGAGAAGGAAATGGCAACCCACTCCACTGTTCTTGCCTGGAGAATCCCAGGGACGGGGGAGCCTGGTAGGGTTGCATAGAGTCGGACATGACTGAAGCGACTTAGCAGCAGCAGCAGCTGGGCAAGTAACAAACTGAACCTCTCTCCTCTGGGTCTCCAGGTCCTCATCTGTGAAGTGGGGATAACTTACTACCTCACAGGGTGGTTGTCAGGATTCAGTCCTGCATGTAGAGCTGATAAGCATGCTGCCTGTGCAGAGTAGCCTTGCCATAGACTGTGCAACTCTCAGCTATTATGGGTTACTGCAAACCAGAAATGCAACTCACAGGGAAGTAGAAGTCCATGGAAAACAAGAGGAAGTCTCATGATTACCTGCCTCAAATTGTAAAATCTCTAATAAATTGTAAAATCTCTAATAATAAGAGTGAGGGTGTGTGGTTAGTGGCACAAGTGTGCCCAGAGCCAGGTCAGTCCAGCTCTCGACACTCCATGGGCACTTGTATTCCCAAATGGCTAAGAATTCTGTAGGGCCTGGTTCCCGAATGGCTCTAAGAGATTGGAAGGAAGAAGTCTTGGGTGACTCCCAGGTTTCTGGGTTGGGTGAGACCTAGTGGATGGCGGTGCTACTCACGAAAAGGAAATTCACCTGTCACCAGCACCCTGGTCACAGGAGATAGAGGCAGGCAGGTGGGGGCGTGAGTTCTGAACTTGGGAGTCTGAGGCTCTAGGAACACTAGAGGGAAGTCGCAGGAAGGAGCCAGTAGAGAGGGACAGACTAGAAATTGAGGGAGAAAACCGCAGAAGAGCAAGGTCCTGAGCTCTGCAGGGAGGTGGAGGCGAGCGGCAGGTGGACAACCGAAAGTGCATCTCCAGGCTGAGCCCTGAGGCGAGAAGTGGGAAGGTTCAGAGAAGTTGGCTGGTTTCGGGGCGGGACGCTGAGGGAGGCCACACCAGGCAGGCTCAAGGTTCTCAGAGGTGAGCAGAGGCCTGGGGGCTGGCACGGGCCAGAGGGTACAGGGTGGTCGTTGTGGGGCCACACTGAGAGCAAGGCAAATAAACCTTTTGTGGGCTTTTAATTGTCCCACGGCTGTCCTCATGAACTTAGAAACAAATTGGTAATAAAAAACTTGGTCCCTAAACATATGTACCTTGAAGGGGAGATGGTCTGTTACAGAGACACGTCTGGCAGAGGTGGATCTGCCCAGGGGGTGGGGGCTTCTCGATGTTTTTTAGGGGAACAAACTGTGTCCTTCCATCCAACACACCTGCCACACAGACCCCTCTCTGCCTCTGCAGACCCCCTCTAGCTGCAAGCAGGACAGGAAGCCAGGGGCTCTCAACCTTTCTAGAAAACCACCATCGGTCATTTTCCTAACCTGGTTCCTGCCTGATTGATTCTGCAATTCTAGCTAACCTTGTTTGCTTTTTATTCCCAGGATATTTTGTGTTTCTACCAGGTAGGGAGGAATAAAGAAGGAAATTTACTTAGAAAAGTTTAAAAAGCTTAGTATCAATTGTTTTCTTGAGGTGAGACTTGGAAGAGAGCCACCATCTTCTACAACCCAAATTTCAGGGCATCACTGAGGAAACCCTCCTGGTCCCCCTCCCTTACAGGCAGGGCAGACCTTGTCTCTTCCCAGACAGACGGGAATCTCTCCCCCAGGAAAGCGGCATGACGATGCGCAACAGAACTGCTTGTTCACGGCCTCTCCCCAGCACCCAGCACAGCGAGGGTACACACGCCCTCAGTACGTTTTCTCAGTAAGTGAAGGAATGGAGCCAGCGATGGGGATCTCACAGCCTAGTGGTTTGGTGTAACAGCTGCTGCTGCCTAAAGCTTCCTGTGTCTTAGTCGATTCTGGATGGAGATGATACCTCCTGGGGAGGCAATCTGGCACAGGAACCAAAGCTGGGGCTCCAGGCGCCGGTTGACAGGCTAGATGCAGCGATGGCAAAGGGCAAGTGGAGAGGTGTGCACACTGGTCGAACACCTGGGACCAGGTTTGCCTTAAAGCTGTGCTCTTTGAAGCAAGTGACCCTTTTAATCTAAAGGTCTTGGACTACTTCTGGTCTGAGGCAGGAGGTGAGCGGGTGGATGGAATGGGGAAGTGAGACACAGGTTTTCTAACACTCAAGCTTGGGTTTTTAACATATGTGAAAAGACAGACTCGGGAAAAGAATGGGACTCGACTTTATTAGGCGATTTGGAGCAGCCATCCTGTAAAAACCAAGGTGCATTCTGAGTGCAGACCCCACGCATAGGAGAGAAAAACCTGTTTTTACCATCCTCTTCCCTCCTAACAAACCCCTTCACCTGCTATCATCCTGTCTCGACTGTTTCATGGCCGAGAACAAAGCCCTGGGAGCGTCTCAAGATTAAGGGAGACACCTTCTCTTGATTCAAGCCCAGATCTCTTCAGGCGACAGACGATGTGGCCTCAAAATCAACCGTAAAAAGAATGCTCTCTGTACACAAATGCCACCAGATGGAACTCTAGGTCTGCGTACGTAAGACAGAAACGACAAATACACAGGGTGGCGATTACAGGGCCACGGATCTGGCGGGCAAAGATGCAAGGCCACTCTGCAGAGTGCAGGACGATCACCCGGAATGAGACAGAAACACCACGCACCAGGGGGGCAGCTGAGGGCTCCGATGACACCTCACACTCGAAAACTGAAACTCTGCAAGAGTATGTGCGTCCCCCACCCCCAGCCGACCTACCCCAGGACAGTGAGCAGAGACAAAAAGTAAACACGTCGCTTCTCCGTCATGCCTTCCCTGGCAGCCCTGGGCAACCTCCTATCAATGGAAAGGTTCCTGGCTAGACTCCCTCGTGTTTCCATGTTCCTGATACTTTCTAGGAAAGGACTTTACCTTCATGTGGATGACTCAGAACAGGAGAAGCCCTCCGCCTTGACCCGAAATCCAAACCCAGGACCCAGAGGCAGGAAGAGCCAGTTCTGCCAAGGCCCGGGGCCTGGGATGCTCGCAGCTCGGGTGAAGGGACCTCAGCCCCAGTGGCAGCAGGAGGACCAGGTCTGGGGCCTCTCTCTGCAACGAGGGCCCCGCTGGCTTCTGTTGCACACGGAGAACTACCTTCCCTGTTCTATCAAAGGGGAAACGGAGGCACAGAGGTTCAGGAGAGACGGAGCCAACCGAGTCGAGAAATGTCACAGGAAATGGACTGAACTTTCCGAGCTTCCGTTCCCATGCTCGGTTCTCGCCATCTGACTCTGACTCTGATGTGACGGGATCCTAGCAGTGAGAGTGAGCAGGGGTTAAGATCCTGGCAACACGCCTTCAGGAGGAACGGCTCCTCTAAAGACGCATCCCTGCATGAGGGCAGGGTGGCTGGTCCCTTTCCCGGGCCCCCTGTGCCTCATGCTCCCTCCCTCTCTGCCCTTTCAGTAGAGCTTCTCCTTCAGGTGAGTTCGCTGATGGGTGATGAAATTGGAACTGTTGCTGAAGCCCTTGCCGCACTCGGGGCACTTGTAGGGCTTCTCACCCGTGTGGATCCGCTGGTGGATGATAAGCACTGAATTCCAGCTGAAGCCCTTGCCGCACTCGGGACAGCGGTAGGGCTTGTCCCCCAGGTGGGCCCTCTGGTGCATGACCAGGATGGAGCCCCGGCTGAAGCTCTTGCCGCACATGAGGCACTTGTAGGGCTTCTCGCCCGTGTGCGTCCGCTGGTGCACCACCAGCTGGGAGCGCTGGCTGAAGCCCTTCCCGCACTCCCCGCACTTGTAGGGCTTCTCGCCTGTGTGGATCCGCTGGTGCTTCAGGAGGTTGGAGCTCCAGCTGAAGCTCTCCCCGCACGTCCGGCACTCGTAGGGCTTCTCGCCCGTGTGCGTGCCCTGGTGGGCGATAAGGCTGGAGCTCTGGCTGAAGCTTTTGCCGCACTCCCCACACTTGTAGGGCTTCTCCACCAGGTGGGTCCGGCGGTGCGTGGCCAGGTTGGAGCTGCGGCTGAAGCTCTTGCCGCACTCACCGCACTGGTAGGGCTTCTCGCCCGTGTGCGTCCTCCGATGGGTGATGAGGGCCGAGCTCTGGCTGAACCTCTGGCCGCAGTCGGGACACTTGTAGGGCTTCTCGCCCGTGTGGATCCGCTGGTGCCTGATGAGGTTGGAGTTGTAGCTGAAGCTCTCGCCGCACTCCTTGCACTCGTAGGGCTTCTCGCCTGTGTGGATTCCCTGGTGCGTGTTCAGGCTGGACCGGTTGCCGAAGCTCTTGCCGCACTCGGGGCACGAGTAGGGCTTCTCGCCCGTGTGGGTCCGCTGGTGCGCGATGAGGTTGGGGCTCCGGCTGAAGCTCTTGCCGCACTCAGCGCACCGGAAGGGCTTCTCGCCCGTATGGATCCGCTGGTGGGTGATGAGGTTGGCGCTCCGGCTGAAGCTTTTGCCGCAGTCCCGGCACTTGTAGGGCTTCTCCCCGGTGTGTGTGGTCTGGTGCCTGCTGAAGTTGGAGCCGTCGCTGAAGCTCTTGCCGCACTCGTCACATTTGTAGTATTTCTCGCCCGTGTGAGTCCGCTCGTGGGTGATGAGGTGGGACTTTCGGCTGAAGGTTTTCCCGCACTGGGGACACTCGTAGGGCTTCTCGCCCAGGTAGGTGCCCTGGAGGCCGATGAGCTGGCCAGCTTCCCTTCCCGGGGCGGGCACCACCCCGTGGTCCTTCCTGGGGGTGTTTCTCCGGGGCCCCTGGGGGTTGCAGTCTCTCTCCACGTCACTTTCCCAGTCGGACTGCGGGATGGCTTCCCCTTCCGGCACGTCTGAGAACATCTCGTGGGAGTCGACGTCCTCGAATATGTCCTGGTTGGAGCTCTCCCAATTTTCACTCTGGATCTCAAAATCTGAAACAATGAGGAAAAATGTGCAATTTGTACTCAATTTCCTGTAATGATGAGAAAAGAAAACCAAAGGGGAGGGGCTTCCCTGGTGGCTCAGCAGTGAAGAAATCCCCTGCCCATGTGGGAGACATGGGTTCAATGCCGGATCCAGGAAGACCCTACAACTATTGAGCCTGTGCTCCAGAGCCCCGAGGGCTGCAGCTGCGGAAGCTCTCAAGCTCTGGAGCCTGTGCTCTGCAACAAGAGCGGCCACTGCAGTGACAAGCCCACGCACCACCACCAGAGAGTAGCCCCTACTTGCGCAACTAGAGAAAAAGCCTGCACAGCAATGAAGACCCAGCAGAGCCAAAAATAAACACATAAATAAAACATATTACTTAGTAGAAGAATTCTGGAATCAGTTTGAAAGGAAGTCAATGCTCAAAAAGGCAGAGAATTCTTCTAAACATGATCCAATTTTTTGTTTTTTGGTTTTTTTTGGACATGGGACCATTTTTTAAGTCTTTATTGAATGTGTTACAATATTGCTTCTGTTGTATATTTTGGCCTTTTGCCCTTAAGGTATGTGGAATATCTCAGGTCCCAGACCAGGGATCAAACCCACACTGCACTCATTGGAAGGCGAAGTCCTAACCACTGAGCCACCAGGGAAGTCACACTACTCCATTTCTGATGGTCTCACAGGCTACAGAATAGCATCTCGATTTAATGGGTATTTCCCTGGTAATCTGTGAAGCGGAACATCTTTTCTTATGGATATAATTCATTTTTATTCATTTCTAAATTGCCAGGTCATATCTTTTACCTTTTATTCCACTGGGTTGACTTTTTTTATGAATTGTAGATGCTCTTATAGAGCAAGATTTTGACTCTTATCTGCTACACTGCAGGCTTTGTTGCAAATATTTCCTCCCAGTCTCTGAACTGGCTTTGAACTTTCTTCAAAGTATCTTTTTAATATAAAGGACTTTTGTTTGTTTGTTTCCATGAGTCCAATCTAGCTTTGATGACTTGTTTTAAGATTGCAGTCCTACCCCACTGCAAGATTCCAAAAATACTCTCCTATAGGTGATTTAAGATGGTTTACAGTATAGATCTGTAACTCATCTGAATTTATTTCTGTGTAACTTGTGAAGCAGGGCTCTATTTCTATGTAAGTTAGGAAGCAGAGATCCACTTTTAGTTTTTTCAAAAGGGTCAGACCACTGTCCAAATACTATTGAATTGTCAAAGGACCCTTATTGGTTAGTAGACAATTATAATGCATCCTAAACCAATGGTTCTTGCATTTTCCTACCCTGACCCAGGCTCTAGGCTCACATGGAATTCAGAGGGCCACGTGTGTCCCCCTGCCCAGCCAGAGGCCTCTGCTTTCTCTCCCATACTAGAAAGCATATCAGAATAAAGTGTGGAGAAATTTGCTGTCAATATGGGGATAAGTATGCATGTGCTGTAAATGAACAATGAGATCACTGGTCACAGACATCAGTGCTTTAGTGTGTGTTAGGCTCACAATTCTTGAAAGGTCCTTCCCACCTGACTGTGACATACCGCTGGGTCTCAATACCATGGTCAGAGCCACTGGTTTGAAATGCAGAAGTGGGTCTCCAATTCTCATACAGCTGATGCCCCAGTGGGATTATCCCTGTCAGGGTGCTGCCTTGGCGAGCCTGGTGGGAACCCGATAGCACCTAAGTGGCTTGGACCATTGTTCCCCCTGAACTCTGACTGCTTGAAAGACGAAGTGCTGGTAAAAACAGCAAGGAGCTGTTATCAGTTTAAATGAATGACTGCCAAATAGTTTAGTAATAACATTACATCCCAAGAGTTCTGTGTGGTATACATTTCAAATATTTAAGTGAATTAAAAGTGATGTTGTTCTGAACCTGAGAATCGTGGCTTTAAGAAGACATATACCTTTATAACCCTACACTGCTCTCTACTCTTCTTATTGACAAGAGAGTATATGGGCTCCCTGCTGGCTCAGTGTTTTTACATAAAAAGTCCACCAACCAATGCAGGGGACATGGGTTCGATCCCTGGCCAGGGATAATTCCATGTGCTGTGGGGCAACTAAGCTTGTGTACCACAACTACTGAGCCCATGCTCTAGAGCCTGGGAGACACAACTACTGAGCCCACATGCCTAGAGCCCGCGCTCTGCAACAAGAGAAGCCACTGTGATGGGAAGCCCTCGAACCGCAACTAGAGGAAGCCCGCACAGCAACAGGGACCCAGCACAGCCCTAAATAAATAAATAAATAAAATTATAAAAATGTATTTAACAACAGCATAAAAAAAAAAAAACAGCGTAAAAGATGATAATACCCCCCCCCAAAAAAGATGATAATACCCATTGAGTTTGCTAAATATAAACAAAGAATTAATACAGAGCTTCCAAGAGTGAAAACCTAAGAGCAGGTGCTCTCGGGGCTTCCCTGGTGGCCAGTGGCTAAGACTCCGCGCTCCCAATGCAGGGGGCCCGGGTTCAATCCCTGGTCAGGGTACTAGATCCCACATGCCACAACTCAGAGTTTTCATGCAACTAAAGATCCCGTGTGCTGCAACCAAAACTGGGTACAGTCAAATAAATACCTAAATATTAAAAAAAAAAAAAAAAAAAAAAAAAAAGGCATAGGTCCTCTCTTGCTGTACTAAGCTGCCTGGCCTGACTTCCCTTCCAGCCTGAGAATTCTCCCAGGTCTTACCCAGTCTCCCTTTTGAGATTTTGGAATATTGTGCTAACTTTGGGCTTGACCCCATTATGTTTTAAAACACAAGTTTAGCTTGGCTTTCTCAAGGGAAAGGCAGATAAGCCTGGAATGATGAAGCTATCCATCTGCCTCCTTCATTGACCCAGCAGTTGTTTCTCCACACAGGAAAGATTCATTTTTCTCACTCCGACAACGAGTCTCCACTATGTGCAGGGCACTGTACTGCATGCTGTTTTTAAAAAAAATGGAAAAGAAGACAGGTTCCTTGACTTTGGGGATTTTATAGGCTCCTAGAAAAAATAAGATGAGGACCAATACAAACAGAAAACAAGAGACTTCCCTGATGGTTCAGTGGTTGAGACTTCACCCTCCAGTGCAGGGGGTGTGGGTTCCATCCCTGGTCAAGGAACTAAGACCCCACGTGCCTTGTGGCCAAAAATTCAAAACATAAAACAGAAATAATATTGTAACAAGTTCCATAAAGACTTTAAAAATGGTCCACATCAAAAAAAAAAAAATCTGAAAACAATATATGATACAAAGCCAAAAGAGAAGGAGATCTGAATGTTCCAGGGGCGATGACTTCAAGCAGAGGTGACAGAGATGCTCTTAGGTGGCGGATCTAGGGACGGGGAAGAGAGGCCGTAAGTAAGCACCTGCTTTATGGAGCAGGTACGTGTCCCAAGGTGTGTACTCAGAGGATGACCATCACACAGGGATGGAACAAGGCCATTCCAAGTCACGATTCAGCAGCACAGGTGAAAGCTACAAGCACAGGTTACGTTCAAGGAACAGCATGATCTGAATGCAGCGAGGGGTGAGGGGATCAGGGGATGACCAGCCAGGGGCCACCTGGGCCAGGCCACACAGGGCCACGAGTGCGAGCAGAACAAAGAGGTCTTGCTTGATCTGGGGACACTGGGGGACTAGAGAGGATGTGTAAGCAGAAGTGCCCCATCGCTCAGGTAGGACTGCAGCAGCTGCCATGCAGGCGGAAGAGGCTGAAGGCATGTTCCCTCTGGAGGCTCCTGCCAGTCTGGTGAAATAGCAAAAGCCTGAATGAGGGCTGGGAATGGAGTTCACAGCAAACTACTCCAGTATTCTTGCCTGGAGAATTCCATGGACAGAGGTGTCTGGGGGTCGCAGAGTCGAACACAACTAAGCAACTGAATATGCATGCAGAGGGATCAAAAATGTCCTTGGGAAACGCAAAGAGAGATGAACTTTACCTCATAAACTATTAATATAAGGGACTTCCCTGGTGGCCCAGTAATTAAGAATCTGCCTTGCAACACAGAGGACTCAGATTCAAGCCCTGGTTGGGGACCTAGGATCCCACATGCAGGGGGGCAACTAAGCCGGAGAGCCATAACTACTGAGCCCGAGTGCTCTGGAGCCCACGTGCCACAACTAGAACGTCTGCACCGCAAGGAAGATCCCGCGCGCTGCAACTAAGACCCAATGCAGCCAAGTTAATTAATTAGTTAAAAAAAAGAAAACATCCGTTTGTGAGCCAGGTAGCAGGTTCTCACCAGATCTGATGGCACTTGGATCTTGGACTTAAAAGAGTCTCCAGAACTGTGGGAAATAAATTTCAAAACTATTAATACAGGTCCAGTCTCAACTGAAACGACAAGATATTTGATCTGGGAACACCCAGAGGTGCCTGCTAGACAAATATTAAACAACATGGTCTAATCAGGTCTTTAAAATGTACTGGGTAAAACATGTGACCAAAGGTCCCAGGCTGGACAAACAGACTAGAGGTCAAGTGGTCTTATCCTGAGGACATGCTTGACAAGAGATGGAGATTACTGCAGAGGTTCCTCTGAGCAATCACCAGGCAGGTCAGGAACACATGCTGAAGAAATGAAAACCAATGAAGATGACCTCAGAGGCAGAAATCTGACAAGCTGCTCAGTCTGGACATTCTCCATCTGGGACGTCCCATGAAAGATGAAACAAAGCCCCTCCAACAAGCCAGGTGGGGAAGGCGGTCACAGTGGGGGCCAGTCATTGCGTCAGAGATGCCTCGTGAGGCGTGACCCCCCGCTCTGTGACTCCAACTGCACAATAGCCCAGGGCTTCTCCTCAGCCCTTCAGCCCTCTGGCCTCTCTTTAGCCTCTGACTCAAGAGCCTGATATTCATCACAGACTTGTTACATCCGCCAGAAAAGTAAACAAGGTTTTTAAAAAGGATGAGAGGCTTTTGCTTTTTTTAAGCAGGAAGAGTAAAATTAAAAGTTATTTTTCAGGGTCAAAGACCATCTGGGACTTTGCTTCAAATAAAACCTGGGGTAGGGACTTCCCTGGTGGTCCACTGGCTAAGACTCCATGGCTTCCCAATGAAGGGGGCCCAGGTTCTGTCCCTGGTCAGGGAACTAGATCTCTCACGCCCCAAGTAAGAGTCTGTAAGCCACATCTAAGAGCCAGTGCAGCCAAATAAATGAATAAATAAAAAAAAAAAAAAAAAAAAAAAAAACCTCTAAGATCCCCCCAAACACATGTGGAAGCAAACAGACTGGAGTTTGAATCCTGGTTCCACCACGAACCAGCTCTCAAAGAAGAGCTTGACTTTGCTGAATGTCCATGTCCCCTCCTCTGTTACATCATGGTCCCACACACTTCATGGGATTATTAGTGAGATAGAGGTGTAAGGTGCTCAGTGCAGGCCTGGGCTCACAGTGGAACCTCCATGACCACCCTCTTCTCCAAAGTACGGCTTTATTCACACCTCCCAAGTCTCTGGGCATTGTTACAACTCCGCCCCTAAACCATCTTCCCTTCCCAGTCTTCTGAATCCTCTAGACTAGATGCCTCTGAATTAGTCACCTTTGTCTTAAAAAAAGTTTTTTTTGGTCATGTCTCACAGCATGTAGGAAAAGGAAATGGCAACTCACTCCAGTATTCTTGCCTGGAGAATTCCATGGACAGAGGAGCCTGGTGGGTTGCAAAGAGTCAGACACGACTGAGCAACTATCACTCACTCACGGCATGTAAGATCTAGTTCCCTGAGCAAGGATTGAACCTGTGGCCCCTGCATTTAAAGCGAAGAGACTCAAACAATGGACCACCAGGGAAGTCTCTAGTCACCTAGTGACCCTACAGATGAGTCACCTACAGTCCTCATCTGTAGCCCCTCTTTCCAATACCCTACCAAGAACTAGGACTTTGCATCTCATTTGTGATGAAATGATTAAGAACATGAGCCACGTCCTCAGACCCCTGAGCTGGCATTCTTGTTCAGCCTCATACTGGGGGCATGATCTTAATGGAGTCACTTATCTTCCCCAGTGATGATAATCCTGCCAATCTCTCAAGGTGGTGACATCTATGTGAGTTTTGCATACAAGATACTAGGCACACTGCTTGGCTCACAAAGACGATCCATCAGTGCTGGCTGGTGTTACCATGAGTTCTTTCTCACATGTCCCATCTCCTCCCCTTCCCTTGCTGTCCCCACCCCATCACTGCACACCTAGCGTCCAGGTGGCTTCCCAGCTGCTCTCCCACCTCCAGCATAAAACCTGAACCCTGTCGTTGAGCTCAGCTTCCTCCCTTGCCCCTGGGGCCCTGGTTTCAATCTGCTGAGGCCAAAGCCTCACCCACCCTTCCCCCAAACCCTACTTCCCACCACTTCCTAAAAACACACTTTCCACTCCAATCTGCCAGTCTTCCTTACAGCCGGTCACCCGAATGATCCCACGGGGGTCCACTCTCCCAGGCCTCTGCTTAGCACAGCTCCTGGAATGCCACACCCTGCCCCTCCCCCCACACCTTTCCAAACCCCCCACCAGCTCAACCCCTGCTCAAGGATCACATCATTCACAAAGCCTTCACTGACCTTGCCTCTCCTTTCCCCTCCAACCCTTTTCCCTGAACCTCTGCAGTTCTCATCAGCACAAAGGTAGCCGCCGTTTCCCACGGGTCCTGAAACAGTCCTAGGGGTACAAGTGGTGGTTGTTGTTCAGTCTCTAAGTCATGTCTAACTCTTGGGACCCCATGGACTGTAGCCCACCAGGCTCCTCTGTCCATGGGATTTCCTAGGCAAGAACACTGGAGTGGATTGCCACTTCCTTCTTCAGGAGATCTTCCCGACCCAGGGATCATGTCTCCTGCAATGGCAGGCAGATTTTTTTTACCACTGAGCACCCAGGAAGCCCAGGGGCACAGGCAGATCTGCAGTAAACAGTTGGTAATCAAGGCAGCCCAGTTTACAGCTGAAGACCAGAAAGGAGGCAGGGTGGCTGAATGGCATGTGTGGGTCCCACAAGGTAATAATAAAACCAGAGACAAATATATTAAGTTGCAAAAAGCTCCAGTTTGGAATTACTCTTTTAAGAGCCCAAGATGACTTTATACCAGAGACTAAGTCCCTAGTTATTAGCTGGCTTACTCGTTATTTATCATGATTTCACAAAAAATAATCACTTAAAAAAAACAGGATTTGGTTTATCTAATTGCTAGAACTTAAAGTATCTGGATGTGTACTGCACAACCAGGTGCAGGTGCCAAGAGCTGGTTTCCGGGGCCTTCAGTCCCTTTCCTCATTACCTCCATCAGCTTCCCAACCATCCCGACTACAGCACAAACAACAACTGCGCTAACGTGTACCTGTGGCTCCAACGGTAGGCCTGTGCTTCCCTGGTGGCTCAGTGGCAAAGAATCCACCTGCCAATGCAGGAGATATGGGTTTGATCCCTGATCGGGAACATTCCACACGCTACGGAGCAACTAGGCCCATGTGCTACAACTAACAAAGCTCTTGTGCCCTAGAGCCCATGTTCCGCAACAAGAGAAGCCACCGCAATGAGAAGCCCGTGTACCACAACTAGAGAGTAGCCCCCGCTCGCTGCAACTACAGAAAAGCCTGAGCAGCAACGAAGACCCAGCACAGCCAAGTAGAAAAAAAAATAGTCCTCTAAGCCCTAAAAGTTACTCTTATTACTTCAAAGAGTAATTCCTTATGCTGAAATTCTGGAACTGTCACTGCACACAACCAGGGCATCTGGGGTGACAGCGTGCCGATCACCTGCACACAGACTGGCGGGATGGGCTGACGGGGACTCGGTTCCGGGATGCGCCTTTTCCTCCTCTGCAAACACCGCACCCCTCCATCTTGGGCTGGGAGGGAGCTCCCACCCTCTCCCTGTGAGGCTCTCCATCTCACCACTGTCCCGAAGGGTCTGGGTCAAGTCCTCCACCAGGGCCACCGCCTCCTCGCCACTCTCGGGCCGATGCTCCTGCAGCCAGGCCTGAATTTCCCGGGGTAGCACGGTCAGCATTTGCTCCTTGGTGTGCATCTCTGGCCTCAGCCAGCGCCGGCAGAGCTCTCGAAGGCGGCCGAGTGCCCCCTGCGGCCCTCCGGCCACGTCCTCGTGGGGGCTGCCCTTGCCAGCACCCTGGGGAAAGGGCTCGGTCTCAGGGCCATCTTCCTGCAGCACAGCTTCCTGTACCCAGGAGTCGTCCTCCAGGATCACGGTGGCCACCTCCTCCTCCTGGTTGTCTTCCTCCTGAGGGAGGCAGACTACAGGGCTTCGCGGAGCAGTTACTCTCGGCCCCTCTGAGGCCATCATCCACGTCCTTGGGTTGGAATCACTCAGGCTTCTGATCTTGACCTTCGGTCTTCTCCAGGCAGGCTCCCTGAGAAGACGGCACCCTTCTCCAGTTTCAACAAGTGGTCTGGCTAAGAATGAGAGAGAGAACTAGGATCAATAAGTAAAAGGTCCTAAAACAATCTAACTCACAACAGCCCAGGTCAGGCCACCAAGTGATTCTTACATCCGCAAATCAGGAGAAGTTTCCTGTCCCTCTTAAAGGAAAAATGGCTTATTCCTGAAACCATCTCCGTGGCAAGAGAAGAATCACAAGCACAAAATACAGTGTTTTTCTTCCCAAAAGACCAAAGCATGAGTATGAGAAATTCGAAGCCCTCGCAAGAACCCAGGACAGAGCTATCCTGCTCTAAGTCAGTTCAGATTTGCTGCAGAGTCAGTGACCTTGACCTAACATACAACTCAGTCACACAATCTCATGGACTACCTAATAAACAGATAAGAACACCCATCCTACTAATCTGAAAGGAACGTCTTAAGAATTTACAAAGGATCAGATGTCAAGGCACTGTGAGCCTCAGTGAAAGGAAGGAAATATCTCAACTGCATTATTATATTTTAAAACATGATGTTTTAAAATGCTCATATTCTTAGATCCAGCCATGGCCCCTCAGGAATTTATGTTTTAAAATAACCATCTTTGCTAAATTTACTAAATATTTGCAAGGACACACAACCGTTTCTAATTGCAAAAAAAAAAACGGACACCTTAAAATCCAGCAGCAGGAGAATGGTTAATTATGGCACATCCATACAGTAAAATGTACTAAAAACTACACTGATGATGTAATAATGGCTACATTTGCCGGGGCGGGGGGGTGGTGGGGGTGGTGGGATGTTACTGAGAAGGGGCTCAAAGGAGCTGAAAATGTTTTATGTCTTGATTTGGCAATGGTTGCATAAGAGCATACATATGAAGTTTAAGATTTGTGTGCTCTGATGTATGTATTTTTAAATATTTAAAAAATTATGCTGACAATAATTATTAATCATTAATGATTTAAGATAATCCTCATAATAAGAAAACTAATGAATAAAAACAAAACCAGCAAGATAGAAAAACCACAGACACAGTATGACCCCAATTCCTTTTAAAAATGAACACATACACAAGGAAAAAAAAACAAACCTGGATAGAAATTCTACAAAATGTTGAGAGCAGTTATTTAAAACAAAGACTAAAAGGCAATGAAGTATTTTTAAAAATTATCCCTACAGCATAAAGACTCAGAAACACTCCCGGGAAAACTTTTTAAAAAGAAGAAAAAAGAAAAGCCAGTGGAAACACTAAAGCTCTCAAACTGTATTCACCAAATGGCTAGAAGAAACAGTTATAACATAATTCTTAACTTGGGGGGGGGGGGTGCAGGAAAACCGTTCCCGGACAATTTAAGCGTTGTCCCACTTGGGGCCAGACACGCCCCCTCAGAAGCTCAGTTTCCCCATTTTTAAAATGAGCTGCGCGGGATGTCGTCCACTGTGCCTTTCAGTCTAAAAAGCCTGTGCCCCTGGCTGGATGTACAAGGAGCTCGCCGCTAGGGAGAAGAGTTCAGGTCGGCTCCCTGAGCCCGACCTGGCGCCTAAGCTCGGACAGCCGGGGGCCCGCAGGACACGAACACGGCCCCCGACGCCCCTCCCCCAGCAGGGCTGCCCGCCCTGGCTCCAGGCCCGTTATCCCCTGGCCTTGGGCTGCTCCCCCGGCCAGCGCGGCTCCGGCTGTCTGTCTCCGGGCTCACCTCTCCAGAGACCGGATGCCACTTCCCCGGTCGCTCCACGCGCTAAAGCGCCCCCGGGCACGGTCCGGCCCCTCCGGAGTCGCAGCGGCTCAAGCCCGAGGGGCACCGAGAACAATGGACGGGAGAGGCCCGCCCCCCCGCCGCGCTCATTGGCCACCGAGAACGGTCCCTGGAAACTCTGCTTTCCCATTGGCGAATACGGACCCAGCCTGGCGGCGGGAGGGAGGCTGGGCCGAAGGCATTGTGGGAGATGTAGTCCCCACGAGCCGACTGCGACCTCGGGCCAGGGAGCAGAGTTTGGGGATTTGATAACCTGCGCAGTGCGGGAGGAACCCAGGCGGGAAAATCCACCGACTGGCAGTCAGGGCCCCAGACCTGTGACCTGGGACAGATCACTCCACTTCTTTATGTCCTCCAAATAGTGGTCTATAAAAAGGGAAAGTTGGATGGAAGCTCCCTTTCAGCTGTAACTGTGTGGCAGATAATTTTGTTAGGCCCTTCGACAGCCGAAAGCGGCCCCTGAATAGGAAAAGAATCTGCACGGAGAAGTCCCTTCCCGCCCAGCCCGGCGCCCCTCCCACAGCCGGCACCCGGCTCGCACCTGGCTTCTGGAACCCCTTTGTTTACGCACGTGGTGTTCCTGGGTCAGGAGGAGAGATTTGTCCCGCCTCTTCTGCCGCGGACCTCCCATTCTTTCCTCTGTTTCCTCTTGTATGGAACCTGCCTCATCATACCGCCCCCAGCACACCTGCTCCACGTCTCCTCGTTATTAATAGTTATCCCAGCCTTACTTATTATCAGTCTCGGCACTGGGGGGCTGAGAGTGACAGATTGGCCTCTTTTGTGGGGTTTCAGTGGCTGGCACTGTCCACTAAAAAATTAGTCACAACCTGAAAGTAGAGAATCTTTTGTTCAGTTGGGAATGTTCAGGACTCCAAGCCCAGGAGACAATATCTCAGCCCTAAGACATAGCTCCCAGGAGGCGGGAGAGGGAGTCAGGCTATATACAAGTTTGTAAGGAAGGGAGCAGGTAGTCTGCACAACAAAGATTATTGTTCAGTAAGAAAAACCAGATATCAAGTTAAGGAATTTAGTGCTCTTCTGTGTATGGGAAGGTGCAAGAGTTTGGGATTATTGTAGTCATTTCTTTCATAGGCATCTCAGCTATCTGGGGCCAGCATCCTGCATTTTCCCTTAGGGCTCACCAGCTGACATTGGAGGACTGGCTGCAGTCCATGGGGTCAAGAGTTGGACACGACAGAGCAACTCCAGCACAGCACAGTCACTGATGACTGTGACTTCCTTAAGTTCCTCACGTAGGGAGTGGTGCTGCTTTTTGGCATCGCTCAGAAATTCACATCTGGAGAGAGAAAATCGCAGATAGCTATGACACTTGTTGTCCACCGATATGGCAAGAAATATTTCATTTCACAGTGCTCTTAAAGAAATGCCTGTCATATCAATGTATGACAGCAGGTGGATAACTGCCTGGAAATTCAAGGGGGAAATACAAGGCCAGAGAGAAAGACACTCCTAACATTATTGACTAGGTGATATTTGCAGAAACTAACACTGATTTGCTATGTTAGTGAATATTGAACCGTCTCTGATCAATAACGTTTGGGTAACAAAAGTGGTATTAATACGTCTGGTCAATAATTAATGGTCTGTGATAGAACAATGGTATATTTTTGCACAACACAATTATTGGGAGCATGCACAATCAAGTCGGACACAACTGAAGCGACTTAGCAGCAGCAGCACAATCAAATGACCACATTTAATTTTTATTTAAATTTCATTTTCATGAAAATTTAATTTTCATTTCATGAGTGTTTGAGAAATGTTTCATGATTATTGGTAATTTTAATCTCATTTTCTATGAACTGATTTTTCATATCTTCTTCCCATTTTTAAAGTTGAATTTACTTGTAAAAGCTCTTTGGGCTTCCCAAGTGGATCTAGTGGTAAAGAACCCGCCTTTCAATGCAGGAGAGATAAGAGACTCTGATCCCTGCCTGGAAAAAGCTCTTAGCTTATTAAGAAAATGATTCCTTTGTTTGTCACAGAAGTCTCTCTTGTTTTTCTCATTATGCTGTTCGATTTTTGCTGTTTTGTTTTTTATTAGAAATTTGACATGTCTATGCTGTCAAGTTTGTCAGTCTTGTCTTTTTATAGCTTCTGAGTTTTATGTCACTCTTGGAAAGCTGTCTGCACCACTCCAAAGATTATTTGAATTTTTCACTAATTAACCTCTTTAAGTATAAAGATGCAAAGAGAGGTTCAGTTATTGAATGCTCTGTCCCTGGTACGGTAGCATCTCGAGTTATTAGTCCAAAGTGATCACATACAAACAACACCACTCCAGGCTGGCCTGAGAAATCTAAGTGCCTGCAGGCATAATTCCCAGTGACCACCTCTGCAGTGGTCAGAATTCTTAAAAAGCAAGATCTCCAAAATGACTGAACATGATAATTCTGGAGCTGATATTGTATTAACAAAGCTTGTATCTCCACTTTTTCATCTCCACGAGGAATGGAAATTTACAACAAAAGGGAAGATATTTGTTTGGTTGGGGCAGGGGTTTGGAGAGGTAGGATACAGCTGAAACTTCCCAGTAGTCTAAGAGTTCATTTCCCTCTGCTTCTCTCCCAAGACAACCCATGAGGTCAAGAAACTGGCACTGTCTTGTCACAGGAGAATCTAGGACCTAGCCATCTCTGTGCCATGCCTGATTCTCTGAGAAGTTGGTCCTGACCAGTGTCAACTTACCCCACATTTAGATAGAGAGCAAGTCACACTTAAGTCCAGTGTGGGGCATAATGGTCCTGGTACCCACGCCAGTGCCCTAAGACCAGCCTGGACAGTGAGCAAGCCCAGAACAAGTCCAGTCCAGTGAGCAGGGTTGCTTCTCCCAGTGATTCCTTTTCTCCATCCTCCAAACCACAGGGATGACAGAGGCTCAGTTGTACTAGTGAGTGCTCTTGGTTAGAAGCTTCAAAGGCTGACTCTGGCTAACTTAAAAGGGACTTATTGAAAGAATATAAGGGAACTTACAGAGTAAATGGGAACAGAAGTATCAGGCTTGAAAATAGTCAGGAACCAAGAAAAGGGAGTCAAGTCCCCCAAACCACAGCAACAATCTCTTAGGAAAAACAACCCAGGCTGTCCACTCCATGAGCTCTGGTGAGGCTCTAGCCATATCTGTTTGCCTGCCTTCCTTTCAAGGTTCCAAGACCAGGAAAAGAGTATTTGGTTGTTTGAGTCTGAATCACATGGCTGGGACTTCCCTCATGGTCCAGTGGCTAAAATTCTGCTCTCCTAGTACAGGGGGCCCAGGTTCAATCCCTGGTTAGGGAACTAGATATCTCACAAGCTGCAGCTAAGAGTTCGCATACCACAGTTAAAGATCCTGAATGCCACAACTAAGACTTGGCACAGCCAAATTAAAAAATAATAATAATACATAAATAAATCCAATGGCCACTCCAGATATCCACCAGAGGAGAGGTGATTGGCTCTAGATTTCCTTACTAATACACCCCACAAAGGTGAGTTATCCAATCTGGAGACTGAAGGCCTCTAGGACAGGAAGAATGGAGAAGGCAATGGCACCCCACTCCAGTACTCTTGCCTGGAAAATCCATGGACGGAGGAGCCTGGTAGGCTGCAGTCCATGGGGTTGCCAAGAGTCGGACACGACTGAGCGACTTCACTTTCACTTTTCACTTTCATGCATTGGAGAAGGAAATGGCAACCTACTCCAGCGTTCTTGCCTGGAGAATCCCAGGGACGGGGGAGCCTGGTGGGCTGCTGTCTATGGGGTCGCACAGAGTCGGACACGACTGAAGCGACTTAGCAGCAGCAGCAGCAGCAGGACAGGAAGAAACTACACATGTCACTACTTGTCTTTAGATGTTGAGCAGGAAGGAACCTCACCCCGAGCAATGTTCAGCCTAAGGCCTAGGGAGAGCTCCCAGCTCATCTCAAGTGGATGGAGGTGATAGAGGTGGGGATGGGCAGATCCTGTTTTCTATAACACCTAGTGACAATCAGAGCCAGTGACACCTGAGCAGGTGAGGTCCAAACATTGAGGCAAAGGGTCCTGTGGGCCTTGAGGGTCCAGGAAGTAACTCCTCCTCCTCAAGACTCCCAGCATTGCTTACTCCAACCTACTTCCTTGATGACAGAGTGAGAAGGGAGACTGCTCTGGTTATGCAGAAGGCGTGTCACCTTTCTGCTAGCTATGCCACAGAATCCTGCCAGATATGCCTGGGAAAAGATAATTTAAACATTTTGTGATGTGAACCATTTTTTAGAATCTTTATTGAATTTGTTACAGTATTGCCTCTGTTTTAAGTTTTTTTGGCCTCAAGGCATGAGGGATCTAAGATCCCTGACCAGGGATCGAACCCATATTCCCTGCATTGGAAGGTGAAGTCGTAACTCTTGGACCACCAAGGAAGTCCCAGGAAAAGATAATTTAAAGGGAAGGTGTTGTAGGATGCTGCAATACTGGCCTAAAGAGAAGGAAAGGCCGAAAGAGGCGATCAATGAAGGAAGGCCCAGACAGGAAGAGAAACTAGCAAATGGAATCAGGGAAACATTTATTTTATAGACAGAAGGCTGAAATTCAGTTCAAGGAGGTGTCACTGAAAAATTGTGAAATTAAGTATCACTTGACACATACTCATGTAAAAAGAGCTAGAGCAGGATTTAAAAAAAAATTTTTAGAGTGAAATTTTTTTTTTATCCTCCAAGACCAGTATCTTTTCCTGTTTTTTTTTTATGAATGGTTTGCATTTAGTGTGGCAGGAGGCCCTTTGCTTTGGACCTAGAGTTGCCGCTCCGGGAATGTTGGCTTTTCTCTTTTTCAGTTGTTCTGTGCCGGCCTGGGCTTCTCTAGCCCCTTAGTGCCAAGGAGAAAAATGGATTTACAGCCTCTGGCCAGTTCCCATGCCCTGTGCTGAACTGCTCTATTCAAGGACATTTCTGGGAAGACACAAGGGTGCTCTGGGCTGGACTGAAAGACTCGGGAGGCGGCCTGGGTGTGGGGTGATGCTTGCCAAGACACAGAGCCACGAGTGGTGCTGGAGGTGGCTTGAGGGGTGTTTTAGAGGAGATCTGGCTCCAGAATCCTCAGTGTCCACCAAGCTTTTACAGGTAAAGACTAATTACCAAAATAGGATGAAAAAAAGGGAAAAAATTAAATACATACACTTTCATGCATAGGGAAACACACCCAGACACCCCACACACTACACACACTAGTGTATCCCTAGCCTGCTTAGTTCATAAGAAGAAAATTTTCACCAGAATAGTTAGTTGACCATTGAAAAAAGAAAAAAAGAATTTTGTGGGGAGACAGTTAGTAAAAGCTTCCAAGACACTTGGCAGGCAAAAGAAACGTCAGAGCCTGACTGGCTTGTCAGAGCCTGGGTGCCCCTAAGATTTGTTGTTGTTTATAGTTATAAGTAGTGTCCAACTCTTTTACAACCCCACAGACTGTGGCCCACCAGGCTCCTCTGTCCTTGGGGATTCTCCTGGCAAGAATACTGGAGTGGGTATCAGCTCCCTTCTCCAGGGGATCTTCTCCACCCAGGGATTGAACCCATGTCTCCTGCGTTTCAGGCAGATTCTTTACCATCTGAGCCACAAGCGGAATCCTTGCCCCTGAGATACTCCTTTACAAAATTATTGAAGCCACTGACTATATTATTTACTGAGTCACATGGCCTGGGAGGTAGAGACTTCCGAAAGAAATGGTTTGGTGCCATAAACTTTCTGATAATGGGCTTTTACTATTGCGTGTTTGATATGCTTTAAACATACACACACACATATGCAAGCAACTTGAATTTTTCTAAATTTTAAAACTAAGGCACTCAAAAATCAGGAAGAAAAATAAATTTGAAAACACAAAAACATCTACAAACCATAATAGTCCATAAATGAATTCAGAAAGAAATGACAAAATGGGGGAGGTATTTGTAACAAACCGAGGGTTAATTTCTGATGTACTATGAATTTATACAGATGCGTATGAAAAGAACCAAGAACTCAATAGGAAAACGGATAAAAGATAAGGATAAGCATAAGCAGCTCACAGAGAGAGACAGGGGCAGTGGGGCGGGAAGTGAGTGCTCAATCCCACTTTTAAAAAATTTATAATAATTATAAAAATTATAATTGTTATAAAATAATAAATTATAATAATTATAAAAATTTATAATAATTTAAAAACGCAAATCAAAACAATATAGATGCCATTTTTTCGCGTATTACTTGCTGTTGTTCAGTCGCTCAGTTGTGTCCGACTCTTTTCAACCCCATGGACTGCAGCACACCTGGCTACCCTGTCCTTCACCATCTCCTGGAGCTTGCTCAAACTCCTGTCCATTGAGTCAGTGATGCCATCCAACCATCTCATTCTCTGCATCATCCCCTTCTCCTCCTGCTTTCAACCTTTGGCAATTTAAACAATTTCTTTTTTCTTGTGATAACTTTTTTCTTTTTTTTTTTTTTGCCATATCTTGAAGCATCCTAGTAACCCAACCAGGGATCAGACTTGTGCCCCCTGTGTTGGAAACACAGTCTTAACCGCTGGCCCTCCAGGGAAGTTTCAGCAAAAAAATTTTAAGTGTGATAATACACAGTATGTTGACAATGAGGAAGATAATCCACCCTCCTACTGTTGATGGTAGTACAAATTAGTGCAGTCATTTTTAGAAGGAGAACCAGCAATTCTGTTGCTAGGAGTATATCGTATAAATATAATAATAAAAATATGTCAAGATAGGTATAAGAATGTTTATTACTGAAGTATTTATAGCAAAAAATGAAATAATTTAAATGTTTATAGATAGAGGCCTCCCCTGGAGGAGGGCATGGCAACCCACTCCAGTATTCTTGCCTGGAGAAGTCCATAGATAGAGGAGCCTGATGGGCTACGGTCCACAGGGTTGCAGAGTCAGATACGATTGAAGCGACTCAGCAGGGCACACACAGACAGAGGCCTAGATAGATAGTGTTTGGAGTATCTTTCCTTGGAATTCTGTTGCTTTTCTAAAAATGAGGTTGATCTCTATATGCTAATGTAGAAAGACCTCCAGGTGGGGTAAGATGCTGTGCACATAGTATGATACATTTTGCGAAAAAAAAAAAAAAAAAAATGTAAAGAAACATCCCACACATTTTGCTTGTTGCATACACAAGGAGGCGTGAAGAGTGATAAACTCTATCAAGAGGTACTAGAAAACAGGAGGGAGACTTTTTTCTTTTAATTCCATAGTTTCCTAAAATATATGACACTTTACCATGTGTGTACATTTATTTATTTTTTCAATAATAATAATGTTGAGGCATTTTCTGTTATTTCCTCTTAAAACTTTTTGTATTAAAATAGATGTACTGGGACTTCTCTGGTGGTCCAGTGGTTAAGACTCCACCTTCTAATGCAGGGGGTGCAGGTTCAATCCCTGGGGAGGAAACTAAGATCCCACATGCCACATGGCCAAAAGATATAAAAAATAAAAGAGTGTTGATGAGGATGTGGAGCAAAATAGTACAGTTACTTTGGACGATAGTTGGGTAGTTTCTTATAAAACTAAACATATTTGCTTTACAATGCTGTTAGTTTCTGCTGCTGCTGCTAAGTTGCTTCAGTCGTGTCCGACTCTGTGTGACCCCATAGACGGCAGCCCACCAGGCTCCCCCATCCCTGGGATTCTCAAGGCAAGAACACTGGAGTGGGTTGCCATTTCCTTCTCCAATGCATGAAAGTGAAAAGTGAAAGTGAAGTCGCTCAGTCGTGTCCGACTCTCAGTGACCCCATGGACTGCAGCCTACCAGGCTCCTCCGTCCATGGGATTTTCCAGGCAAGAGTACTGGAGTGGGGTGCCATTGCCTTCTCCATGTTAGTTTCTGCAGTACAACAAAGTGAATCAGTTATGTATACATGTATCCAGTCTTTTTTAGATTTCCTTCCCATTCAGGTCACCACAAAGCACTGAGTAGAGTTCCCAGTGCTGTACAGCAGGTTCTCATTAGTTATCTATTTTATACATAGTAGTGCTGCTGCTGCTGCTAAGTCGCTTCAGTCGTGTCCAACTTTGTGCGACCCCATAGACAGCAGTCCATCAGGCTCCACCGTCCCTGGGATTCTCCGGGCAAGAGTACTGGAGTGGGGTGCCATTGCCTTCTCCGATACATAGTAGTGTATACATGCCAACCCCAGTCTCCCACTTCACCCCACCCCCTTTGGTAACTGTAAGGTTTTTGTCTACATCTGTGACTCTGTTTCTGCTTTGCAAATGAATTCATCTGAACCATTTTTCTAGATTCCACATATAAGCAATATTATACGGTACTTGTTTCTCACTTTCTGACTTACTTCACTCTGTATGACAACCTCTATGTCCATCCACTGGACCTTCCTTCTAATTTTGCTATGAACCTGAAACTGTTCAAAGGAATTCCCTGGCAGTCCAGTAGTTAGGACTCTGGGCTTTCACTTCCGAGGTCTTGGGTTCAATCTCTGGTTGGGAAACTATGACCCCACATGCTGCACGACAATGCAAAAAGAAAACACAAAAACAAGACGAACGAAAAACTGTTCTAAAAAATTGTCTTCAAAAATAAAAATAACTAAAAATTTAAAAATCACAGTAGTATACCATGTACACCATCTATGAGAAAAATAAATATTTCTGTCAGAACAAAACAGCAAACTAATATATACTTATTGTTGAAATTTTGGAACATACAGAAAACTTTAAAAAGATAATAAAAAATGTGTATAATCTCAACCCAAATATAAGCTGTTACCATTTTAGTGGATTTTATTTCATTCTTTTTTTTCTATGCATATGAATGTGGACAATCTGGATGTCTTTAAACATTTTCCAAAGCAAATGAAGCTAAAACTAACTCTAGCCTCGAAACTCTAATATTTTGGCTACTTGATGCGAAGAGCTGACTCATTGGAAAAGCCCCTGATGCTGGGAAAGATTGCAGGCAGGATGAGAAGGGGACAATAGATGATGAGATGGTTGGATGGCATCACCGACTCAAAGGACATGAATCTGAGCAAACTCTGGGAGACAGTGAAGGACAAGGAAACCTGGCCTGCTTCAGTCCATGGGGTCAACAAAGTCAGACATGATTTAGCAACTGAACAACAAGAAGCCTTTAACCTCTAAATTAGCCAATTACCTCCTTGTTGGAGCACCCCCTTCTTCTGGACTGCTCAGAGCCCTGGGATTTACATAACCCACAAAGAAGTCCTGTGGACACTGACACGGGTGGGAGAAAAGCCCAGACCTCCCAAACCCTGGACAGTGGCTGTTCCTGCAGTTTCTTGTTATCACCAGAAGGTGTCACTGTTTGACGCTCCTGCGCATTGCCTGTTAGGTGATTCCACTCCCTCAGCACCAGGAGTCTTTTACCAGCTCCCAAGGCTCCATTTTTAGTTCTCAATCCTTTCAGCCCCCTCCCCCCGAGTCTCAGCGTATTAATTAGCTTTTAATTTTATTAATAACGTTTTTACTGTTCACAAGTTTTGTCAGTTTAGAGCTTTTTAAGATTAAAAATATTTTTAACTGAGATAAAATTTATATACACGATGAAGTGCACAGATCTTAAGTACACATATCAAAGAATTTCAACAAATATATTTTGCTGTGATGTACACATTTAAAATTTTTATTTACTTAGATTTGTTGATCTTCTCCTCCATGATCACTGTTAGGAAAAAGTGAAAGACTGAAATGAACCAAAAAAAAAAAAGTTACTGGCTGCCTTACCTAAGGTACTCTTCCATATTATCTCTGCTTTTTATTGTCTTTGGTCTATTTTACAATTCTGTAAGTTGTAGAAAACCTTTATTAATAAAAATTATTCTTGTCCATAGAAATTAAAATAAGTTGTGTTTGGTAGAAAGCAATTGTTGATTGCCCTGTGGATAGATATATGCTTGCATCTATTTATAAATTAATTTTAGCATTCCCTTTCTGCCTGTGTGTTCGTGTGTGTTCTTTGAATTCGCTTGTGAATTAGTTGTAACATCTTATTGGTTCCCTGGTTAATTAATGAGTTAAATTAAAATCCTTGACATGTGTTCATTTTTAATCTGTGTGACAGTCATGATTATGTCCTCTTCAAAAAATTATCTTTATTGACATATGTATACTACCATGTGTAAAGCAGATAGCTGGCGGAAAGCTGCTGTATAGCAGGGAGCTCAGCCTGGGGCTCGGTGATGACCCAGAAGAGTGGGATGGTGGGGGGGGAGGTGAGAGATATATGTACATATAGCTGATTCACTTTGTTGTACAGCAAAGAGTAACACAGCAGTGTAAAGCAATTATATTCCAATAAAAATTATCTTTAAACATCATTCATATTCAAAGCATGAGTTAATAAGTTACAGTCTGGATTCATTATGGAACCAGCTTATTTTCAAGGTCAAACTGAGTTTATTTAAAAAGGCTAGGCCAAGACCTAACAGTTCTTTAACTACGAATCATCAAGAAAAGCTAGAATTCCTTCTTATGCTTAGAAGACATTAAGAAATATATTCATGACGAATTCTCCAGGCAAGAATACTGGAATGGATAGCCATTCCCTTCTTCAGGGGATCTTTCTGACCCAGGGATCGAACTCAGGTCTCCTGCATTGCAGGCAGATTCTTTACCATCTGAGCCTCCAGGGACGCCCAGAAAACATAAAGAAATACATTTGTGTACATTTCTAAATTTTCAGTAAAATAGGGTGGAGTCCGTACATTGTAGTGTTTCTGTATTTGTTTCGTTTTTTTGGTTTTCACTCCAGCGTCTTGTTAAGGTCTTAAAACTCCAGTGAACTTCTGAGGAGTTCCTGGAGGGCAAGCGCTATTTTCATTCAAGTCTAGTAATAAGTTGACTCAAAACATTTGTGAAATTAAGCAATTTCCCTAATGACGTGAAAGTTTTTATACAAACGTAAGGGTAAGTAAAGAACCTGCTTGCAGATGCAGGAAACATGAGACGTGGGTTCGATCGCTGGGTTGGGAAGATCCCCTGGAGGAGGGCGTGATAACTCATTCCAGTATTTTTGCCTGGAGAATCCCATGCACAGAGGAGCCTGGTGGGCTACAGTCCACAGGGTCGCAGAGATTGACATGACTAAAATGATTTAATACACACAGAAGGGAATTGTACAGGCCTCAAGGAGAAATAAGACAGAAGACGCCCCCTCAGCCACCAACCCAGGCAGGCAACCCAGAACACTGAGGCCCTGATGTTTATGTCCTTCCCTTGTCTCCCCATCTCTTTCCCGCTCTGCAGGCCAGTCACGTGGCAGAATCCAGGACCACAGGAGGAAAAAGAGTGACAGATGGAACTGGGGTGGGAGGACAAGCCTCTCTAGCTAGGCAGTGTGGCGGCCACTTCTGCCAGACCTGGAGCTACACAAGTACAGGATAGGAAACCCCCCGGATGTGGGTGGATGAGAAAGTCAAAAAACAGGAATTCCAGGGCATTAGCAAGAACATGATTAAAAAGCCTACCACAGGGTCTAGATTGAGTAGGAGGCTGAAAAGGAACAACAAGCAAGGAAGCGAAAGAGGCAGTGGTGAGGATAAAGGGCAGATTTGGTTATCATAAGGGGGAGGGAGAGATGGAATAAGGAGAGAGGGGCTGAGGTCCTGAAGTGGAAGCAGTTTGCGACATGGCCAGGCCTTCAGAGGTTGATTAGATGGGGGTGGAAGGCACTGGAGCAGAGGAGGTGAAGGGACCATGAACATAGGTCATGGACATGGGATCAGTGTTGCTTCTGAAGTCACTGAGGGCAAGGGCCAGACACAGGAATGAGAGGAGCTGGGGAGCCAGGTCCCAAAGCCATCAATCAGAAAAGGTTACAGCATGGCCAGGAACAGAGGTTCCCAGCTAAGCTGTGGCACCCATGGGTGGTGTGGTCATTTTGAGGCAGGAGAGAGATGGGCCCCAGATTGAGTAGCTGGAATTTTTCCTCTGGACAGATGTCCCAAAATAGCAGGAGCGAGAGAGGAGCTGAGTCCTGCCCAGATAAGAGATAAAAGACCACATATTCCTCATTCTTAAGGGTATCTTCCTGACTAC
Source organism: Bubalus bubalis (assembly GCF_019923935.1). Taxonomy (NCBI): domain Eukaryota; kingdom Metazoa; phylum Chordata; class Mammalia; order Artiodactyla; family Bovidae; genus Bubalus; species Bubalus bubalis. The sequence continues at coordinate 47,808,868 of NC_059176.1, forward strand.
ATGTGTGCAGAAAGGCTCCTTGAAGGCCAAAAAGGGAGGGGGCACCACCCCATAGTATGTGTCTCTCTTTGCTAGAACCCATCTTGGCTAAGAGATGCAGGTACGCACAGGGGAGGATGCTGAGATGTACCAAATACGGACTCAGAACCAGGCAAAGCAAGACGACTGGCCAAAGGAAACACAGAATTGCTCCATGTAAGTGATTCAAACTACCACAAGGGCATGACTCTCTTGAGTTCGTTTATGTGCCTATTGGGTGAACTCCACGAATTGGTGATGGACAGGGAGGCCTGGCGTGCTGCAATTCATGGAGTCGCAAAGAGTCAGACACGACTGAGTGACTGAACTGAACTGAACTGATACACACCTATTCTTTTTCCTTTTAATAAACACTCGACTTGTTTCACTCATTTCCATCTCGAGGCGGAAGTTCATTGCTTGACAGCTGGCAGAACAGGGCCTTGTCAATGGCCACTGCTCCCTGGTGGTCTAGTGGCTAGGATTCAGCACTCTCGCCGCCTTGCCCTGACTTCAATCTCTGGCTGGAAACCTGAATCCTGCTTCACGCTGCTGCAGGCTGAGGCCACCCGAGATCAGTTTCTTTTTAAAGCTTCTTGTTTTTAATTTTATTTATTTTTGACTGCTCTGGGGCTTCATTGCTGTGCGGACTTTCCTAGTTGTGGTGAGCAAAGGCTAGCTATTCTCTAGTTGTGGTGCACGGGCTTCTCATTGTTGCGGAACGTGGGCTCTAGGGTGTGTGGGGTTCAATAGTTGCAGCACGTGGGCTCAATAGTTGTGGCACACAGGCTTAATTGCTCCAAGGCATATGGAATCTTCCCAGACCAGGGATCAAACCCATGTCCCCTGCCTTCCCAGACCAGGGATCGAACCCGTGTCCCCTGCATGGGCAGGTGGATTCTTAACCATTGTACTACCTGGGAAGTCCTGCCCAAGACCAATTTGGGAGGGATGTTGGGGCAGCATGGTCAGCATCAGGAGCTGTGTTTCAGCTGCATCACGCCACCCTCCTTGGAACAGCTGCAATGCCGAATCTACATGGCAGTGCTCGGCAGGGCAGAGATTGGCAGGTGAAACTGGGGAGGCCGTGTGGTTGTTCTGCTGGTATGTCACTACTGCTGGAGTTTGGGGGTGGTCAGTAAACAACTCCCCTCTTGCCCTCCCCTGAGTTTAGCATTAATTGAGAGATGGATTCAGGTGGAATTCATTCAGATAGATTACTCTCATTCAGCAAATATTTACTGAGTTTTATTTATATGTGTCAGACTCAGTGGACTTGAACTTGGGAAGACTCCAGGAGATGGTGAAGAACAGGTAAGCCTGGTGTACTGCAGTCCATGGGGTTGCAAAGAGTCAGACATGACTGAGTGACTGAACAACACCAATGAAGGATGTGCCAATGACTGAGCAACGGATAAAACTTCAAAATCCCTACCCTCACTGAGCTAACATTCTGGTTGAAAGATATGGAAATAAATTAAAAAAAATTTTTTTAAATAAGTAAAGCACATCATGTGTGTGTGTGTTCAGTTGCTCAGTCATGTCCAACTCTTTGTGATGCCATGGACTGTAGCCCATCAGGTTCCTCTGTCCATGGGATTTCCCAGGCAAGAATAATGGAGTGGGTTGCCATTTCCTTCTCCATGGGATCTTCTGTACTCAGGGACTGAGCCCGAGTCTCTTGCATCTTCTGCATTGGCACATGGTAGGTAAGAATAAACGAAAGCAGAGAAAACACATGGAGAGTGCTGGAGGTATAATTGTGAACAAGATGGTCACAAAAAGCCTTGCTGGTAAGATGAGAAATGAGAAAGACTGGAAGAATAAAAGCAACTATGCTTTGCTAATAGCTCAGGGAAGAGCATTCTAGGCAGAAGACTGTAAGTGTGAGGGCCCTGGGGCAGGATGGGAAGGCCTATTCTAAGACTCTAAGCTAATCATCCAGTATGGTTGGCTGGAGAATCCCATGGACAGAGAAACATGGCAGGATACAGTCCGTGGGGTCACAAAGAGTCAGACACAATGAGCGACTAACACTTTTACTTTCTTTTGGGAGCATCCCTGGTGGCTCAGACAGTAAAGAATCTGCCTGCAATGCAGGAGATCCAGGTTTGATCCCTGGGTTGAGAAGATCCCCTGGAGAAGGGAATGGCTACCCATTCCAGTATTCTTGCCTGGAGAATTCCATGGACAGAGGAGCCTGGAGGGCTACAGTCTATGGAGTTGAAAAGAGTCAGACACAACTGAGCGACTTTGACTTCATTTCACTACAAGCTAATCTTGCTGATTCTGTTTCCCTTCCCAGTGACTGGTTTAAGGGGTGAACAGTGAGCCCGTTCTGACCTGTGAGATGAGAAAGATAATCTGCATGAGAGCTCCTGGGAAGGGTTTCCATCCTCTGAAGAGATGGCCCCATTGTTTCTGTGGATTTTTCCAGGCTGGTGTGGTGTCTGCCAACTGCTGCAGTCATGCCATGGCAAGAGTAGGAGGCAGCCTTAGAGGGCAGGGCCGAGAAACAGAAACAACCTAGGCTTTGCATGACGTCAGGAAGCCACTGACAGGGCTCAGCCTAGAGTTTCCTAAAGACCCATGCAATATAAATGGAATTTAGAAAGATGGTAACGACAACCCTATATGCAAGACAGCCAAAGAGACACCAGCTGGAAGAATTCAGGAACGGTCAAGAGGAAAGAGGCGACACCAGTTTATATGTCCTACCAATCTCCCAGAATCCTGTTTGCTGGAATCCATGTTGGCTGAGCAAAGCGTGTGCCACCGTGACGGACCCTGAGTCAGCATGATTGTCCAGAGACAACCTGGAAACTAACCCCACCACCATAAAACCCGAGACTGTGAGTCCCGTGACAGAACCGTCCTCCTGGGTTCCCTTACCTGCTGCTCTCCACCCAGTGCCCCTTCCCCATAAAGTCTCTTGCTTTGTCAGCATATGTGTCTCCTTGGACAATTCATTGCTGAGTATTGGACAAGAGCCCACTCTCAGGCCCTGGAAGGAGTCCCCCTTCCTGCAACATAAGAAAATTATATGAGAATCCAGCCATTATATTCTTCAAGTAAAACCTTTTGAATTGGTCACTAAACATATGAAAAAGTATGCAAATTCCCCAATAATCCAAATATACACATTAAAATCTGATATCATTGTATGACCATCACTTTGGGAAAAATTTTTTAGGAGTTGCTAATACCCAGTCTGATGAAGAGCCAGAAAAACAAGCACTTTCATAGACTTTTGGCAGAAGTATAAATGGAGAGAGCCTCTGGAATACGATTTAGCAGTATCTATCAGTATTTTAAATAGGCAGGCCCTTTCAAACAGTTTTGGACTTCTAAGTATCATAGAAAAATATTCATGCGTATAGAGACATGTACAAACTGGATATAATATAAAAAAACTGAAACTCACCTAAATATTGTTTAATAATGGAGTGATTCAGTTGATTATGATAGAGGCATATTGTTTAATTCTAAATACCATTGACTTGTCATTATTTATAGTATTACAAAAAGAGAACATAGGCCCAAAATAGAGTTGATACTGTGTGATATCCCTTTTATGTGGAATCTAAAAAGAAATGATACAAATAAACTTACTTACAAAACAGAAGTAGATTCACAGACTTGGAGAAGGAACTTCTGGTTGTCTGATTGGAAGGGAGAGATGGGGGAAGGGATAGTTCGGGAGTCTGGGATGCACATGTACACACTGCTCTGTTTAAAAAGGATAACCCAACAAGGTCCTACTGTACAGCACAGGGAAATCTGTTCAATGTTATGTAGCAGCCTGGATGGGAGGGGAGTTCAGGGGAGAATCAGTTTAGTTCAATTGCTCAGTCATGTCCGAGTCTTTGTGACCCCTGGACTGCAGCACGCCATGCTTCCCTGTCCATCACCAACTCCTAGAGTCTACTCAAATTCATGTCCATCGCGTTGGTGATGCCATCCAACCATCTCATCCTCTGTCATACCCTTCTCCTCCTGCCTTCCATCTTTCCCAGCATTAGGGTCTTTTCCAATGAGTCAGTTCTTCACATCAGATGGCCAAAGTACTGGAGTTTCAGCTTCAGCATCAGTCCTTCCAATGAATATTCAGGACTGATTTCCTTTAGGATGGACTGGTTGGATCTCCTTGCAGTCCAAGGGACTCTCAAGAGTCTTCTCCAATACCACAGTTCAGAAGCATCAATTCTTCAGCGCTCAGCTTTCTTTCGGAGAAGGCAATGGCACCCCACTCCAGTGCTCTTGCCTGGAAAATCCCATGGACAGAGGAGCCTGATAGGCTGCAGTCCATGGGGTCACTAAGAGTCGGACACGACTGAGCGACTTCACTTTCACTTTTCACTTTCATGCATTGGAGAAGGAAATGGCAACCCACTCCAGTGTTCTTGCCTGGAGAAACCCAGGGATGGGGGAGCCTGGTGGGCTGCCGTCTATGGGGTCGCACAGAGTTGGACACGACTGAAGCGACTTAGCAGCAGCAGCAGCAGCTTTCTTTATGGTCTTTAGGGGAGAAGAGATCCACGTAGACGCATGATTGAGTCACTCTGCTGTGCACCTGAAACTGTCACAACATTGTTAGTCGGCTCTACTCCAAAATAAAAAGTTAAAAAAAATTCTGAATCCTCAGATATGTAATGCTAATAATTAACAATTAAATAAAAAAAGAACATAGGCCCAAAATGAAGTTACTTTTTCTAAGCCCATGTCACCAAGCCAAAACTTAGTACCCAACCTAATTGCAATTTCAATCTCCTGCAGGAATGTCATCTTAACCAGTCTTTTTTTAAAAAAATATTTTATTTATTTATTTGGCTGCGCTTGGTCTTTGTTGCTGCGCAGGCTTTTCTCTAGGTTGTGGCAAGCAGGGGCTAGTCTCTGGTTGTGGTGCGCCGACTTCTCTTGCTGTGGAACATGGACTCTAGGGCACTCCGGACTCAGCAGTTGCAGCACGTGGGCTCAACGGCTCCGAGGCATGTGGGGGTCTCCCTGGACCAGGGAGTGAACCCGTGTTTCCTGCATTGCAGGCAGATCATTTGCCATCTGAGCCACCAAGGAAGCCCTTGACCAGTCAGTCTTAAGAATTTGATGAATTCTTGGAATTTCTTGGTCAACAGCAGTGTGGTTATCTGCTTAGGAGATTCCTCTGATCCCCTAAAGGTCATCCACTTTTTTCCTGGTCACTGCCCCTTTTGTCTATAACAACCTTGCTCTTTCTGCAGCTCTCTGGAGCTCCTTTCTGGTTTCTAGATGGAATGCCACTTGATTCATTCATCGTTGAATAAAGTCAGTTTGATTTTTAAATTCACTCATTTGAATTTTGTTTCTTAACAACATCATCATGTTCTATAAAGCCACTGAAAACCCTGAATTAGCAAATACAGGACCATTGCTCTTACCAGAAATAGGTTAGGTTCCTTGGGGCCTCTAACCACATTTTCATCAATCCATCAATTATATATATATGGCCTTCTAGGTGGCGCTAATGGTAAAGAACCTATCTGCCAATGCAGGAGACGTAAGAGACGCAGGTTCAATTCCCTGGGTCAGAAAGATTCCCTGGAGGAGGGCATGGAAACCCATCCAGTATTCTTGCCTGGAGAATCCCATGGACAAAGAAGCCTGGTGGGTTATGGTCCACAGGGTCACAAAGAGTCAGACATGATTGAAGGGACTTAGCATGTATGTATGCATCAACATATAACCTTGTTTTGTGTGTGTTTCTATTTAAAGTCACCTTATTTAATATATATTTCTTACAAATAATTGAATGCATGGTCTTTCAATGATTTAAAAGCAAGACTTTGGAGGCCATTTGTGTTGTGTGGGTTCATTTGCCAACATCCGTGTAAAACAAGTTAATTTCATCAGCATTGTAAACTTACTCTTCCATATAACCCTTTTCCTGTATAACATTTAGCAGGTTTTTAATAAAAAATTCTACCATAGCCTCCTGATCTGCAGAGCCAGGCTTGCCTGAAAATTTAATATTTTTCATGCCCTTACTGCCTTTAGAAATATTTGAGCCAGCCAGCACTTGCTGAGAAGATTTAATATTTTCCTGAGTCAATGTGACTATAAATTTCTTTATCTTTCAAACCTCACAACAGTGCTGTCAACTGAGCTATTTTATTGCTCGTCATCTCATGAATCTATAAATTTAGTCCTCTTTTCTGTAACTTCATCACACACTATAAATGTTACTTTAGCACTTTTTGGAGCAGCCTCATATACAGGTCAGCTAAGTTTCTCTTCCTTGTTGTAGGTGTAAGGTATTGTTGCTTCATTAGCATGGAACTCACAACCAAGAACACTGTGACTCATGCCTGAAGGAAGCTTACCTAACACACACATTTTCTCCATAAGACACGTTCCAGCCTTCTGGATCCTAGAAACACCACACAGCACTTCAACACTGCGTTTGGGAGTCATTTAAAAAATGAAATCAGGAGACTGTCTCAAAATGGCAGAGTAGAAGGACATGCAGTCATCTCCTGCAAGAGCACCAAAATCGCAACTAGCTACTGAACAACCATTGACAGGAGGACGCCAGAACCCACCAAAAAAAAAATACTCCACATCCAAAGACAAAGAAGCCCCAGTGAGATGGTAGGAGGGGTGCAATCACGATAAAATCAAATCCCATACCTCCCAGGTGGGTGACCCACAAAACCGGAGAACAATAATGCCAAAGAGGTTCTCCCACTGTTGTGAAGGTTCTGAGCCTGATGTCAGGCTTCCCAACCCGGGGATCTGGTGAAGGGAAATCAACAACAAAAAGCACAAAAATACAACAACAAAAAAAGTGGATTAAATGAAACACACAAAGGATATTCGTTTGCAGTATGAGAGCTGAAGCTGGAGGCAGAGCATGGTCTTGTTCAACCTCAGCTGGAACACACCCGTCAAATGACTCAAATTTTTTGCAGCTCTGCACATGTCTGCAAATGACCCTAGAAGTGCGATGAGCATTGATGTTGGAGTTACAACTAATTTTCAAGAGTAGGTAAATTTTCAAATATGGAATCCATGGACAACGAGAATGGATTGTACCTAGTAAGAACAGTAAGATCAGACTTCCCTGGTAGCTCAGTGAATAAGAATCCACCTACCAATGCAGGGGATAGGGGTTTGATCCCTGGTCCAGGAAGATTCCACGTGCCATGGAACAGCTAAGCCCATGTTTCATAACTGCTGAGCCTGTACTCTTGAGCCTAGGAACCACAAGAGAAGCTACCACAATGAGAAGCCCACACACCGCAACAGAGAGTGAAGCTAGAGAAAAGCCCAAGCACAGCAAGAAGACCCAGCTCAGCCCAAAATAATACATACTTTTTTTTTTTTTAAAAAAAAGGATAAGCTATGTCAGTATGTATTTGCATAGCAGGATGCCCCTGGGATGTTTTTAAGCGAAAAAAGAGAGTTACAGAACAATATGTACAGAGGTTAAAAAAAAAAAGTGACTGCTTATACGGGCCATGCAGGTAACATAAACGGTGGAGTGAACTAAGGGAGGACATCTGGGAAGAGCAGGGACTAGAAAGAGGAGCGCTCACCCCACCCGCAGCGGGCAGCCCACTGCTCAGCAATAGTCAATTGTTTTCAGGCAGAAGTAGGCACCCAGTGATGACTTATCTTCCAGGTTTTTAAGATTTTCATGAACTATCCCAATTTAAAATGTTGATGACTATTTCCAGTTTTCTTTTTTTTTTAATTTATATTATTTATTTATCTGGCTGCACTGGGTTTAATTTGCAGCTTGTGGGATCTAGTTCCCTGACCAGGTATCAAATCCAGACCCCCTGCACTGGAAGTGCAGAGTCTTAGCCAATCAACCACCAGGGAATTCCTCTATTTCAAATTAAAAAAAAAATTCTTTGTGAGTCAAACAAAACCCATTATAGGTTATATTTGGCCTACAAGACTGTGTTCCCCAGTGTGTGATACTATGTATGAGAAAAGTACACATATAAATAGGAGAAAAAAGGTCTCACATTCACTAGACCATTGACAACTGTTACCTTGGAGTAGAGAAAAAAAATAGCATTGTTGAAGGCATGGAGTAGGTATTCAGTTTTTCTATATTGTTTGAGACCTTGGCCACGGAAGTACAGTAATGTATTATCTACTTTAAAAGGAAGAAAAGGGTCCTGTGAATTAAAGGCCAAGGAGTAATCCATGGTCACTGAGATTGTTCTCTGTGTTCTCTGCCTTAGACTGCAAACATTATATTTCTAACTTGCTTTTTTGGGGGCCATGCTGTGTGGCATGTGGGATCTTAGTTCCCAAACCAGGGATCAAACCTGCACCCCCTGCACTGTCTTAATAGTCCGTGGATCACCAGGGAGTTCCCTCTGACTTGCTTTTTCAGTTATCATTGTTTTACTTATTTAGGGAATGTTTGTTTTCAAGGAATGGAAACCCACTCAAAATAGCTCTAGAACGGGACTTCCCTGGTGGCCCAGTGGTTAGTACTCTGTGCTTCTAATGCAGGGAGGTAGCAGCAAGGCAAGTGCAGGACTTGTAGGGGCACAGAATCTGAGTCTGGTACAGATGACAACACCACCATGTTTTACTCACTCTGAAATGCACACATATTACCTTTTAGTATCACTGAAATCAGGATGTATCTTAGAGTTGACAACATATCAGAGTGTAACTGGCAGTTTTATTCCCTTTCTCAGTAGTACATAAGTGGCAGGTTAGATGAAATATGTTAATTTCTTTAGGTTGATGTATATCAATACGTCCCTTGGTACCTTGGGCTCAGAAATGTTCTCACAGAAGAGGCGCTCCCACCTCCTATGGGAAATACCTGTAACAAGGAAAAGGGATTAGCGAATTCATAAATCAGGGAGGTCAAATCTCCACTATCAATAATAAACTTTCCTTATGGTTAATATGGGGCTTTCCCAATGGCTCAGCTGGTAAAGAACCCGCCTGTTAATGCATGAGCCACAGGAGATGCAGGTTCAATCCCTGGGTGGGGAAGACTTCCTGGAGGAGGGCATGGCAACCCACTCCAGCATTCTTGCCTGGAGAATCCCATGGACAGAGGAGCCTGGTGGGCTACAGTCCATGGGGTCGCAAAAAGTCTGACACAGCTGAAGTCAGTTAGCATGCATTCATGCGTGGTTAATATGACCATTCATTGCTTATGCAAGAGTACTGGAGTGGATTGCCATTTCCTTCTCCAGAGGACCTTCCCAACCCAGGGATTGAACCCGGGTCTTTTGCATTGTAGGCAGACGCTTTACTGTCTGAGCCACCAGGAAGTCCTTTCATTGCTTATAGGTATCAGTAACTGCAAATGTTTGTTAAGGTCAAGTGCAAGGTGTGAAACAGAAGTTCTTTCATGTGTCCATGATGAGTAATAGCTTTAATGAAGGCAAAACTCCATGCTAAAGATTAATAAATACCTCATCAGCTTTGATGAAAGAATTGTCACAGCATGATTCGACTCTCTCTTTTTTTTAAGTGTGTATGAGAGTGTTTAACCAGTATGTTTCAGGTGCGTGTTTATATTAATATCCTAAATTGTGATGCTCTAAAATGTAGTCTTGATTTCTAAATCCTCACTACTCAAAGTGAAGTCCTTGAACCAGCAATATGGGACAACACTTGGGAGTCTGCCAGAAATGCAGAACCTCAGGCCCTACTGAATCTGAATACGTATTTAAAACACAAGCTCCAGGACTTCCCTGGCGGGCCAGTGGCTAAGACTCCACGCTTCCAATGCAGGGGGCCTGGGTTAGATCTTGGTCAGGGAACTAGATACCACATGTCACAAATAAGACCTGATGCAGCCAAATAAATAAATATTTTTAAAAAAATAAAATGTAAGCTTCAACATCAACTGCTGAGTGGATAAACAAAATGTGGTGTATCTGTGGTATGCGTGTGCGTGTGTGTGTGTGTGTGTGTGTGTGTTAGTCGCTCAGTCTTGTCTGACTCTTTGACACCCCATGGACTATAGCCTGCCAGGCTCCTCTGCCCATGGAATTCTCCAGGCAAGAATACTGGAGTGGATTGCTATTCCCTTCTCCAGGGGATCTTTCCAACCCAGGGATCCAACCTGGGTCTCCCGCATTGCAGGTAGATTGTTTACTGTCTGAGCCACCAGGGAAGCCCTGGTACAACCATACTGTGGATTATTATTCAGCCATAGAAAGAAATGAAGCTTTGATATATGTTACAACATGGATAAGCCTTGAAAATATTATGTTAAGTGAAAGAAGCCAGGCAAAAAAGGCCACATATTGTATGATTCCCTTCATATGAAATGTCCAGGATAGGCAAATCCATAAGAGAGAAAATAGATTAGAGTTTGCATGGGGAATGGAAGAAGGGAGGCATTGGAAGTCCCTGCTAATGAGTAAGGGGTTTTTTGGGGGATGATGGAAATATTTTCGAATTAGGTGGTGGTGATGGTTGCCCAACATTGCGAATATACTAAACCCCACTGGGTTGTACACTTAAATTTTTGGAATGTTACATTACATAAATTTTTATCTCCAAAAAGTTTTAAAAGTGAAGCCACATCACCTGCAACCTTTAAAAAAAATCATGTGTTGCTTCCTTTTGTTCCCACAGGATAGGAAAATAAAATGCTGCTTAAATCATTGTGTTAAAAAGAAATGCCATCTGATATTTATTGTTCCCCAAGTAGTACAGCTTAAAAATCTTTGGGATTTATTTTATATCATCCATGTAAGTGAATGTAAAGTAAAAATTCCCCTATAAATAGAGTGCTGTTGTTAATGTCCTTGGAGGAAAAACAATCAAAATAATAAGAGGTGTTTAAAAGTAAAATTTTAAAAAGCTATCTCCCCAGATGATTCATATGTATGTTCAAGTTTGAGAGCATTGCTCTAAATCCCGTCTCCTAGACTACAAGACCTTAGAGTCCTTCCACACCCTCACCCAGGAAATTCTTCCCTTTTTTCCATAATCCTCAGATATGGTACTATTTCTCTTGTTTTGCACATCCCACATCCTCCTCCTCACCCTGGCCTGTCTGCAACGGCCTTGATTCAGAGAGCTGCTCCACCAGGAAGCATCACAATCACCCATGGATTAAGAGAGGACCCGCACAGTGATAAAGAATCCACCTGCCAACGCAAGAGACACACAGGAGAGGGTTTGATCCCTGCATCAGGAAGATCCCCTGAAGGAGGGCATGGCAACGCACTTCAGTACTCTTGCCCAAAAAACGCCCATGGACAGAGGAGCTTAGCAAGCTGCAGTCCATGGGGTTCCAAGGAGCCGAACATGACTGAGTGACTGAGCACGTACGCACGCACACACACACACACACACACACATCCTTGCTCCAGGGCTGGGTTGCATTGCTTCACCTGTGCCCTGAAGAGAACTGCCAGTGGCCAAGATCAAGGTCAGCCTCTGTGGAACACAGTTCTCTCCTTTTCTTGGCCTACTGTAATGCAAGAAGAAATAAAGCAGACACCACACTATTCCTTAAATTGTCTTCCTCGCTTCTTCTCCTCCCCAGGCAACTGTGAGTCAAAAATCTCCTCCTTTGAATAAAAAAAGAAAAGACACCTGATGCCCACACACTTAAGAGAAAAATGTAGTAAGGAAAGAAAGGAAGGAGCCTCCTATTCTCCCCTGAGATATCCAAACTCTAGCTTCTGCCCAACCAAAATTTCCTATCACACACACACACACACACACACACACACACTGATAGGCAGTAAGATATCAACAATGGTTTTTTCATGGGTGATAGGATTTCTCTCTTCTTTTTATTGAGCTACATTTCTAGTGTTTCAAATCGTTTTTCATATTACTTACATACTCATACAAATAAATAAAAGTCCTTTGTTAGAGGAAATAAGAAACTCCCCATGGTGATGGAATATATGATTTCAACATGCATTTTTAAATAGAGAGTTTCTGTCTTGCAGAAGTTAGCCTCTGAGGGTCACAAAGCCCTTCTCAGAAGGTTCACAGTGCACAGAAAAGTCTTTTTATAAGGGTTGTTGGGTTACCAGAGACAGGAAATGAAGTTGGTTCCCAGATCTTGGCAGGGGGGTGTGGTGGGGAGGCCCTCTAGAAATCTCGGGCTTCCCTTCAAATGAGGACATGCTGAACTCCATCTTCAGTAAAGAGGGGGTTCTTAAGAGAACTACCCCATTACTATATATACCAGTTGGTGATAATCCCTGGTTATCACCTGATTCTTTTTATCACGTAGACCTAGGCATTAAATGCTTTCTTTTGAATTTCTACCAAGGAGCTGAATTGGTTAATTATCCTAGAAGTGATTCGGCTTAAAAGGGTTTAACTTTTTTTTTTTACTACTTTTTATTATTAAAAAGGATGAAAGTTGCTCATTTCGTTTCTAATTTTATTATCTTTTATATGAGTTATCTGAACCTTTTTCACTTAGTTTAAATGGCTCATTCTAAAACATGGCATTAAAAAGTTAATGTATTCATTGAGGAATATTTAAGATACAGATGAGCAAATGTTTATGTGTTTATACATGTGTGTTTGTGTGTCTACACATGCTTGGATATTTTTTAAAATAGAAATGGTGCATTAGTGGGGAATTTTTAAATTTCGAGTGCCTAGGGACCTTCCCTGGTGGTCCAGTGGTTAAGACTCTCTATTTCCTATGCAGGGAGTGAGAGTTCCACATGTGGTGTGGCCAAAGCAAAATTTCTTTAAAATAATGATTAAAGAAAGAGTCAGGGTCAGGTGGGGGGGAGGCTCATGAGGGAGGGGATGCACATATACTCATAACCAATTCCTGTTGTTATACAGCAGAACCAACACAACATTGTAAAACAGTTATTCTCCAATTAAAAATTTAAAATAAGAATAAAAACCATCAGAGAAGACCAAACGAAAAAAAAAATTTGAGTGCCTGAACTTCAAACTAGCTTAGTCAAGAAAGGACTATTTACTGACTCATAAAAGAAACCTTCAGGGTTATTTCTGGCCTCAGTAACCAAAAACTCAAATATTCTCAGGGCTGCCTCTGGGCTTCTGCTCTTGGCTTTCCTCTCTCCGCATTCACCCCCTTCTCTCAGAATGCAGTTGGGTTGGTGAGAGGCGCCACTGCCCTGCAAACTCACATCTTCTCATTTTCAATTCCAAAGAGGGAAAGGTCTTTCCCTTTTGGTTTTAACTTAAAAAGTCCCAGGGAAGATCCCTCATAGGCTCAGCTTGGGTTACTCGCATGTTCCCTGACAAATTGTCATGTGAAAAGTGACCCAGTACTGTGATTGCCTCAGGGCTGGTCAAGTGCCACCTCTAATCCAAACCCAGAGACAGAGGTGGCCTAATAAGGTGGCAGTTCCCATCTGAACCACTAGGTGCTGTTTTCTAAAGAGAGATTGGGACTCGGGTGGTAAAGAAACCACCTGCAATGCAGGAGACCCCGTTTCTATCCCTGGGTCGGGGAGATCCCCTGGAGAAGTGATAGGCAACCCACTCCAGTATCCTTGTCTGGAGAATCCTATGGACAGAGGAGCCTGGCGGGCTACAGTCCATGGGGTCGCCAAGAGTCGGACACAACTGAGTGACTTTCACTCCCTTGTGGTTCAGTGGCTAAGACTCTGAGCTCCTAATTCAGGGACTGCAGGTCTGATCTCTGATCTGGGAACTAGATCCCACATGTCACGACTAAAAGGGTCCCACGTGCTGTAACTAATACCCAGTGCAGCCAAATAAATAAATTTTTAAAAAAGAAAGAAAGAAAGACCAGGTGCCATTGCCCATGGAAGGATAGCGTGCTGGTAGACAAATGACAAATGCTACATACAAACGGGATTATATTTTAATAACTGTGTTGTCACTCATAAAAAAAATCAATGATAATAGCATTTAATGACAGAATAGTATTCTATTCTATTCTGGAATGTAAACATGACGATGGAAGTGACCATGAGGACAAGAGCCACGCACTAAATTTGGCAGAGCAGGAAGACAGAAGATGTCAGGATCCTTTTTTTTTTTTTTTTAAGTGTTTGGCCTCACCGTGCGGCACATGGGATCTCAGTTCCCCAAATAGGGATCAAACCTGTGCCCCCTACATTGGAAGTGTGGAGTCCCAACCACTGGACCACCAGGGAAGTCCATGCCTGGGTCCTTGATGTCATCCTAGACTTCCTGCACCAGCCCTATACTTCTTGATACATGAGAAAAATAACCCCTGATTTGGCTAAACCACAGTGGTCAGGTTCCTCTTACCCATGGCCAAGTGCAGTTCCTTATAAACGGATTTCCAGGCAGCCACTAAAAGTAGGCTAGGGAATTTATCATGAGTGAGGAGGAGGGAATGATGATAAGAACCCCAGAGAGGTTGAAAGGGAAGCTGAAACATGGAAAGTACAGCCTATTTATTTTTTGAACCATTAAAGGAAACTGACTCATAGAGCATCCACGAGGCAGTTACAATAGGTGGAAATGGCAGCCATAGGTGAATTGAGCAGAAAGAGGACTAGAGGTAGCACTGAAGGCTTCTCTGATGCTATGAAGCATGAAGGGTTTCAGAAGTCCCTACGAGCTCCCAGTGAGGGGACTGAGGTAGCTAAAGCTAGGAAGCATCCCAAGGGACCGAGACTCCTGGGTAGTAGCCGAAGAAGGCAGCAGAGAAAACAGAGCTTCAGGCTTGAATGGGTCAGGCAGGGGTGCGACCAGTACAGAGGCCAAAGCAGACATGTGGTAAGGTGAGCTGTGCCTCATGGGAGTGAGCAGGAGCCAGGGAAGGTCAGGTGGAGAACCAGGGTCCTTTCCCCTTGGACCGAAATAACATCTTTGGAAGAAGAAGTGGAGGGAAGAACTTTGGAGGAGACAGTTTCAGAGGGAGTTTGAATTTCAAATTGACTAAGATTTACCCCAAATTGGCTTTGTTTAAACCCAGAAGAGACTGTTAGCTGGTAAGCTGAAGAACTGAGAAATCTAAGTTTAATTATGTGGAAGAAAGCCTCTTAATGAAAGTGAAAGAGGAGAGTAAAAAAGTTGGCTTAAAGCTCAACATTCAGAAAACTAAGATCATCTGGTCCCATCACTTCATGGGAAATAGATGGGAAACAGTGGAAACAGTGTCAGACTTAATTCTGGGGGGCTCCAAAATCACCGCAGATGGTGATTGCAGCCATGAAATTAAAAGACGCTTACTCCTTGGAAGGAAAGTTATGAGCAACCTGGATAGCATATTCAAAAGCAGAGACATTACTTTGCCAACAAAGGTCCATCTTAGTCAAGGCTATGGTTTTTCCAGTGGTCATGTGTGGATGTGAGAGTTGGACTGTGAAGAAAGCTGAGTGCTGAAGAATTGATGCTTTTGAACTGTGGTGCTGAAGAAGCCTCTTTCGAGTCCCTTGGACTGCTAGGAGATCCAACCAGTCCATCCTAAAGGAGACCAGTCCTGGGTGTTCATTGGAAGGACTGATGCTAAGGCTGAAACTCCAATACTTTGGCCACCTCATGCGCAGAGTTGACTCATTGGAAAAGACCCTGATGCTTGGAGGGATTGGGGGCAGGAGGAGAAGGCGGCGACAGAGGATGAGATGGCTGGATGGGCATCACCGACTCAATGCACATGAGTTTGGGTGAACTCCGGGAGTTAGTGATGGACAAGGAGGCCTGGCGTGCTGTGGCTCATGGGGTCTCAAAGAGTTGGACATTGAACGACTGAACTGAACTGAGTGAAAGTGTTAATCATTCAGTCGTGTCCAACACTTTGCGACCCCATGGACTGTAGCCCGCCAGGCTCATCTGTCTATGGAATTCTCCAGGCAAGAATACTGGATTGGGTTGCCATTTCCTTCTCCAGGGGATCTTCCTGACCCAGGGATCAAACCTGGGTCTCCTACATTGCAGGTGGATTCTTTACCATCTGAGCCATCACAGAGATACTTAAAAAAATTTTGTACATCTCACTCATAGTGAGTACATTGTGTACATTGTGACCACACCCCACCCCTAATTTCCCCATACATATAGATCTCTACTATAAGTTTCCAAAAGGGGTGTCACAGGACTTTGAGATTAGTCATGATGAAAATGTCTTAACATTGGTTTTAGACTTGTGACAGCCACAGTGATTCCTCCCCGCCACCCCCACCCACCTTTGGCTGTGCTGGGTCTTCACTGCAGCATGTGAGATCTAGTTCCGTGACCAGTGATTGAACCCCAGTTCCCTGCACTGGGAGTGTGGACTCTTAACCACTGGCCCACCAGGGAAGTCCCTCAGTGATTCTTGCCTCCTGGTGTTCATGTGCGTGTGTAGTCCTCTCCCACTCTGTGCCAGGGGTGGCATATCACTTCCAAGATCAGGTTAGCTCCTCTTCCTAGCTCTCCTAGATCACTCACTCTGGGGAAACAAGCTGCCGTGTGATGAAGACAGGCCTGTCTGAGGAAACCGCTGGATGAGTGATCTCCGAAGCAGGTTCAGCCCCAGTCAAAACTTCAGATAACAGCAGCTCCAACCAACATCTAGACAGCCGCCTCATGAGAGACCCTCAGCCAGTGACACTCGGCTAAGGTCTTCTAGATTCCCGACTCACAGGAACTGTAAGATACTAAATGTTGTTTTGGGGACTTCCCTGGTGGCTCAGTGGTTAAGAATCTGCCTTCCAATGCAGGGGATGTGGGTTCCATCCCTGGTTGGGGAACTAAGATCCCACATTACCAGGCAACTAAGACAGAGCCACAATCAAAACCTGATGCTGCCAAATAAGTAAATATTAATAAATGTTGTTTTAAACTACAAAGCTTGGGGGTAGTTTGTTATGCATCCATAGAAAACAAATATAATCCCTCTCTTAAAAATTTGTTATAGCACCTGCCAAAAATCTTTCTCCACGAGATACTCTCACAGCTTCCCTCCCCTCCTCTTAGCCACACTTAAGCACCCAGATGCCATCAGGCCACGGTCCTCTCTCCAAGTGGCCACCTGCGGCACATGGTCTTGTTTCCTCTACTGACTGCTCCTGTGGACACCGAGTTTCTCTGCTCTCCCAATCCTGTCTTCACTTTTTCTCCACATATCTGATGATGGTAACTAAAAGACTTCGGCACAGGGCTTCCCTTGTGTCTCAGTGGTAAAGAATCCGCCTGTCAATGCAGGAGACACGGGTTCGATCTCTGGTCTAGGAGGATCCCACATACCTTAGAGCAACTAAACCTGTGTGCCACAACTGTTGAGCCTGTGCTCTAGAGCCTGGGAGCTGCAACTACGGAAGTCCGAGCACCCTAAAGCCCCTGCTCCACCGTAAGAGAAGTCACTGCAGTGAGAAGCCCACGCACTGCAGTTAGTAGATCTTGCTCACGGCAACTAGAGAAAGCCTGCATGGAGCAACAGAGATCCAGTGCAGCCAAGAATAATAAGTAAATAAATTATTTTTAAAAAAAGACTGGGGCAAAAGAGACAAGTCAGAGAAAGAGAGAAGGAAGAGGCAGGGGATAAGCGTCAGCCAGGTTCTGTGGGTCTTCCCTCAACTTCGCTTCACACTACCTACTGATGAGAGAGCTAAGGAATCTCCCCCCATCAATGGCAAAATACAAGAAAGACCCCTGAAAGGTCGAGAGGTGCCTTTGGTTCTCTAGGGCCTGAACTGTGCTCCAGCCCCATGAGTCCTAGAAAACTCTTGGTATCCTGGATGTTCCCTGCTGTTGCTGAAAAGTAAACCCAGACATTGGTTTATAGTGGACAGAAAGCTCTAAACTGCTATTGTGGTTACCTTGCAGATGACTACAATTATGTTGCAGATACTAACTGAATCCCTCTGGTTAAATGAAACAAAGAAGAAAAGACAGAATATTAACTTCATATTTTCGCGTCTTACTTGGCTTATCTCCCCTATCGGGGCGTGAGCTTCATGAGAGCAAGGACCATGTGTGATTCCTGTGGGTAACCACAGTGTTCTTGAGCATAGAACACTCCCAATGAATATTTGTTAGAAGACGCATCATGCATGTTTGCTGGAGAATGGTTGAATTAGCATCAAAGGTGTCTTCTGCGGTTAGCTCATTGGCTGGTAATTCTCAGCTTTTTACAGTCCATCACAAAATGTACTTTTCCTTTTTTTCCTATCCATTGTTATCTTTTTGTCATTACTATTTTAAAACCTGAGGTATAGTTGATTTACAATGTTGTGCCAATCTCTGCTTTACAGCAGTGAGTCAATTATATACCTATACACATTTTTTATACCTATATATATTCCTAAATGGGCTTCCCTGCTGGCTAAGACAGTATAGAATCTTCCTGCCATGCAGGAGACCAGGGCTTAATCCCTAGGTTTGGAAGATCCCCTGGAGAATAGAATGACAACCCACTCCAGTGTCTTGTCGGAGAATTCCATATCCAGAGGAGCCTGCTGGGCTACGGTTCATGGGGTCACAAAGAGTTAGACATGACTGGGTGACTAAAACTTTCACTTTCACATATTCCTATATATATATTTGTTATATCTAATATACCTAGTCTTTTCCATAATGGTTTATCACAGGATAGTGAATACAGTTCCTTGCACTACAAAGTAGGACCTTGTTGTATATTCATTCTAAATGTAATGTTAGTAGTTTTCATCTGACAATCCCAAACTCTCCCTTGTCTGGACTCCCAAGTCCATCCCTCTTCCTTCCCACTACCCGTTAGCAACCACAAGTCTGCTCTCTCTGTCTGTGAATCTATTTCTGCTTCAGGGATAGGTTCATTTGTGTTATATTTTAGATTCCACATTTAAGTGACATCGTGTGGTATTTGTCTTTCTGACTTACTTCACTTAGCATGATATTCTCTTGATCCATCCATGTTTCTGCAAATGGCATTGTTTTGTTCTTTTTAATAACTGAGTAGTATCCCATTGCATATACATAACACATCTTTAGCCACTCATCTGTCTGTGGACACTTAGGCTGTTTCCATGTTTTGGCTGTTGTGAACAGTGCTGCTATGAAGATAGGGGTGCATGAAGCTTTTTAAATTACAGTTTTATCCAGGTATAGTCCCGGGAGTGGATTGTTGGATCATATGGTAATTCTGTTTTCGGTTTTCTGCCGATGTACTTTCTTTTCTTAAAATTGCAGTGAAACAACAGAGTAGATAGGCATACCTTTTCATTGTAAGGAAAGGCTTTCATTATTTTTTAGGTAGTCCCCGCCTCCCCCACACACCCTCTACACTGGCCCCCAAGTGAACACTGGTTCTCAGATAAGATCCAGGAATCTCCACCGTTTGGAACCCAATACCACATTTCCTAGAATACTTGACGCTGTCGCAGGCTTCCTCTGGCTATAACGGAAAGGAGATTCGCCTTAAAATTGTGCTGCTAATAGAGGAAAGCAGAAAGTCTGTTTTCTACTTAACGGCTCCTGACTGGGGTCTGTTATGTCCAGTCTGAGTTGGCCCGGAACTTGGCGACGGGACACACCATTCAGGCTCTGGCCGCCCCGGGTTAGGGCGGGGACCCGGCAGAGGAGGCTGCACCCCAAGGTCGTAGCGCCGAGCTGCTCCTCTCTCTGGAAGGCTAGGTGGCAGAGCGCGGGAGATGCCGTGTTTGGTACCGGGCTGCTCTGCGCCAGTCAGGTGAGGCCCGGAGGTTCGCATCTTCAGATCCCTCTCTGATTATAGTCCTTGGATCCCCTTCTCAGCTCCGAAGAGGCGGTCCTAGCGACCAGGTAGCTCGGGAACTGGGTTTAGTATACTTGTCACCGCTGGGAACCCGGCTTTCCGGGACTCCCAATCCTTTGAGGTCTCGCTCAGAACTACATTTCCCAAAAGGCTCCGCGGTGATTGAAATCTCTCTCAGCCTATGGACGGGGAAGACTTCTCGGCCTAAAAGCTGAGAGGCCAATGGCCAGAGGACGGGGGCGGTGTTTTCCGGCTGCTGGCTGCCTTGCCGGGCGTCCCACCTGTGTCCCCACAGCCCTGTCACGAATCCCGGTCGGGTTCTGGGCAGAACCGCCACGGTGTAGCGGGCCGGCTGCTTCTCGGCGGTGGAGGACCCTCGCTCGGTGTTCCATCCGGGGTGGGCCCGGGGGCGGTGAGTGATCCGGGGAAGGAGACGGCGGCTGCAGCCTCGGAGCTGCTGAGGGGCGTGGATGGGGCTCGCCCAGCGCCCCGAGGTTGTCCCTGCCGGGTTCCTGCGCTCGCTTTTCAGAGCCCACGGGTCTTGCTGAGGAGTGGGAGAGGTGGCTGCACTTTTCTCTGCCGGCGTCGGGATAGCTCATCCTCTTAGTCTTTTTTTCTTTCTTTCTTTTTTTTTGCTCCTCGGTGATAGTCTTCTGGTTTCAGTTTAGCTTTGCGACTCACTGATCGCTGCACCCGGATTAGGGCCTGCAGCACCGCGAGGGAGGAGAATGGGTCTCGGTCCTAGCCATACGGTCATGTTCCTATTAATAAACCCAGTGAACCAACTAGTGCTTCTCACAGTGGCACTTAGTCACAGCACCACAGGCTCTAGGGCCTTTGAGGTCACCTGAGGTCACCTGTACAGGGGGCAACACACTGGGTGGGAAACAGCGTTTGTCTAATCCTAAGAGTTCTCCATCCCGTGTCTCTTGCAGAGGGGCCTTGCTGTGGGTCTGTAATGGATGTAGAAATAAAATGTTTGCTCAGGCTCATGACAGTGTTCGCATCCTAATGACATTTTTTTTTATTAAGGTTTTAAACCAGAGAGATGACATGTATTCCCAGTACATTCTAAGTGGCCAGTAGCAATGTCTGTAAATGCATCAGTGTTCCCAGGAAAAGTGTTTGTGTGTTCTAGTAGTACCAGGTGCTGCGACAGGTAAGACAAAAGATGAAAGAGTCAAACTTCCTCACCCCAGTCTAGTCCATACTCCACTGAAACGCAGAATTCTTTGTAGCAGATTCAGCTTGCTAACTTGTATTTGTTTCTATTGGAAACTCTTTAAGTGGAAAAATGAACAAAAACCCCAACATTATCTTATATATATTTTTGTGACTCCTACTGCCTTACAGCATATTGATTACTGAATGACTTAATGATTCATCCAGTAACCTGACCCTCTCCCCACAGGTAATTTCTTCATGATACTGATGTTGGTTTTATTAATGTCTTAATGATTGTTTTCATCCCCCAAATATTTTGTTTTATGCTTATCCCCATTAAATTTCACTTAATTTTACAGTTTATCCATGTTGTTTTTTTCAGTCCATGTCTTTTGAGTCCCACTTCTGACTGCATTAAACCTTGAAATAGAATGATACCTAGGACAGTTCCCTTTGGACTTCTGCCCAGTTTAGCTCTTGAAATTGACACTAAATCTACAAGACAAGAAAAGTCAGCCTTTCTCATAACTAATCTAAGTCTAATTAAGTCCGAAATCTCCTAGCTGAGGAAAATGTCGTTGGAGAGAATCCAGTGCTTTCCAGAAATCAAGTTATACCTACACACTCCCCTCTGTTTTTCTTGTCCATTGTGGACAATTTCTTCCTCAAAACAGTCATGTCTTCAAAAGAGTGAGGGTTCTACAGATGTGTTTGGAGGCCCAGTCCTCACTTTGTGATGAGAAATTTGGCCACAGGAATGATTATGTAAAAACAGAAAAGAAAAGCATCCCTTCTATTGTTGACAGCATTTGTTATTGTTGTTGTTCAGTCTCTAGGTCGTGTCCAACTCTTTGCAACCCCATGGACCGTAGCGTGCCAGGCTTCCCTGACCTCCAGTATCTCTCTGAATTTGCTCAGATTCATGTCCATTGAGTTGTTGACGCTATCTAACCATATCATGCTCTGCTGGCCCCTTCTCCTCCTGCCTTCAATCTTTCCCAGCATCAGACTCTTTTCCAATGAGTCGGCTCTTTGCATCAGGTGGTCAAAATATTGGAGCTTTAGCTTCAACATCAGTCCTACCAGTGAATATTCAGGGTTGATTTCCTTTGGGATTGACTGGTCTGATCTCCTTGCTGTCCAAAGGACTCTCAAGAGTCTTCTCCAGCACCATAATTTGAAATAATCATTTCTTCAGCACTCAGCCCCCTTATGGTCCAACTCTCACATTCATATGTGACTAATGGAAAAACCATAGCTTTGACTTTACGGACTTTTTTCAGCATTTACCTCAGAGCTGTTCTGGTTGAGGGGGTTTTTGTTTGGGTGTAGTGGTGGCTGTCTTTTGGTTTTGAGATAATGGTGAGAATGTCTAGAGAACTCTTGATGCATACTGAGATCTCTTGCTTTAGGAACTGATGACCCTCAATGATGTGGCTGGGGACTTCAGGGACAAGTGGGTTACCTGGACACTGTTTAGAGAGTCCTCTTCAGGGATACCACCCAGCACAGATACAAGAATGGGCTCTCAAAGGGTAAGGATGCAATTTTCCTTCATCTTAGCTTTATTAATATAATTTTTAAATTTTTTGGTTGTGCCGAGTGGCCTGTGGGATTTTAGTTCCCTGACCAGCGATTGAACCCATGCCCCCAGGCAATGAATCTTGGAGTCCTAACCATAGGACCACCAGGGAAGTCCCTTTATCTTAGTCACTTTGAGAGGGCCCAGATCTAAGTGGTCTCTGGGGATGTTGGTCTCTTAGAGCTCCAGCTCTCTGTGAGAGTAATTGTCACCTCGCTGGCAGAAAAAGAATGACTTCTATTTTTATGGCACTTAGTGGTTTTCAGATTTCTTTGATATTTTTCTGATTGATATCTTACCATAACCCTTTGATATATGTATTTTCATTCCCCTTTTCCAGCTGAGGACCCTGAGACTGAAAGTTAAGTGGCAAAAGTGAGCCCAACCCAGGTCTTTGTGGAAAAGGGAAGGTGCTCTCCCCAGAGTTTTTTTCCCATCACTTAAACAAACAAACTGACCCCTCCAGTGCTCTTTCTAAAATACCATGGGAATTCTGCCTTTTTTGGGGCTGTACCATGAGGCACACAGGATCTTAAATCCTTAACCAGGAATCGAACTCATGTCCCTTGTGGTGGAAGCACAGATTCTTAAACACTGGATCACCTTCTTTCTGGGATGTCTCTCCTCCTTTCTGCTTTGAAAGTGAAAGTGAAATCGATCAGTTGTGTCCCACTCTTTGCTACCCCAGGGTCTGTAAGCTACCAGGTTCCTCCATCCATAGGATTCTCCAGGCAAGATATTGGAGTGGGTTGCCATTTCCTTCTCCAGGGGATCTTCCCAACCTAGGGATCAAACCCGGGTTCTTTCTGCTTTACTTCATATCTATTACACAAGTAATATATATTCACTAAAGGAAAAGATAAGCAAAATGAAAACAAAAGTCATCTATGAAGAGTTATGACTCTTCCAGCCATTTTCCTAAGCATATATACAATTAAAAAAAAAAGAAAATAAAAATGATTGGGATCATACTGAATATTCAGTGGTATATCTTACTTTCATACACAATGTACTGTGAATATATTTTAACAATAATATCTGTACATTACTTAAAGTAACTACTTAGTATTTTATTGTATGGAATACAGTAATTACATTAAATTGAACCATACATGTGACTGTTTTTGGACTATTTTTAACCTATAAACTGGCAATTTTGGATGGCTCAATCAAATGAAATTATTTCTTTGTTGGGAGCTATTTGGGTCATTTTAAATTTTCACCAGTATTGTGATGAGGCTGTCTTAACTTATTGTCTTTTTTAAAGTCTTGTTTATTGAAATAATTAGTTAACAGTTAGCTAATATGTATATTTTTTGCACAGTGTCCTTGTTTGTTTACTTTTGTTCACTTCTTTAGACTCTCTAGAAATTTCTGGGTTTGAGAATAGATACATTTCTAAGATATTTGGTATTTTTGCCAAATGTCTTCCAAAAAGACTGAATCAATTTATTTATTCCTGTTAGCATTATATCAAGTGTCTATTTCTTCATATTTTATCTATCATGGGGGGTATTGTAATCTAAGAGTGTAGGTAAAATAATAGTGATAGCGAACATTTATTGAGGACTTAATCATTTAATCCTCATGACAACTCTGTAAGGTAGGTCTTTTTAATTAAATTTATTTATTTATTTTTGGCTGTGCTGGGTCTTTGTTGCTGCACAGACTATTTTCTAGTTGCCGTGCAAGGGCTTCTTGTTGCAGTGGCTTCTCTCGTTGCAGAGCACGAGCTCTTGGGCGCTCGGGCTTCAGTAATCATGGCACGTGGACCCTAGAGTACTCCCGGGCCCTAGAGTACAGGCTCAGTAGTTGTGGGCTTAGTTGCCCCTCAGCATGTGAGATCTAACCCCCAAACCAGGAATTGAACCTGTGTTCCCTGTATTAGTGACTTTAGAGACATAGTAGTTCCATGGCATGTGGGATCCTCCCAGACCAGGGGTTCAAACCCATGCCTCCTGCATTGGCAGTCGGATTCTTTACCACTGAGGCACCAGGGAAGCCCTAAGGTGGGTTTTATCATTATCCCTAATTTATAGATGAAGACACAGAGACACAAGGAGTTTAAGTAACTTTCCTGAGGTCACACATCTAGTCAGAGACATAGTTAGGATTCAAATTCAGACAATAACACTCTTGAGTTTACACCTCTTTACCTTTATACTGTATTCCCTGTGTGTCATTGTTTTAATTTGAATTTCTTTGGCTAATGATGAGTTAAAAGTTTTTCACATATTTATAGGCTGCTTTATTTTCTTTTGTGAATTGCCCATTCATGTCCTTTGTCCCTTTTTTTCTCTACAAGTGTTTGTCTTTTTCTCATGGTTATATTGACTGCTGCCCTTCTGGGAAAATTTAAAAACCAAACATTATAGTTAACTTCCTTGATTCTTTCTAAGGGTGAGGTCATGGCGGCTTTGTTTTGATAAAGTTATCTCTCCATATGAGTTTAGCCTTGTGCCTTGAGGGATGAGTTATTGTGCTTATTCTAGAGTTTCTATCACCCAAGTCTGATTTTTTTTTAATGGGAAGCAAAGAGCTTTTTCTCAGCCTCTTGGGGAGATCACCCTGTTTTATCACGACATCATGGCTGCCCTTTTCATTTTCATTTATTTATTTTTGGCTGCACTGGGTCTCTGTTGCTGCACACAGGCTCCTCTAGTTCAGTGCACAGTTTCCTCATTACAGTGGCTCCTCACTGCAGAGCACAGGCTCTGGAGCCAGGGATCGGTAGTTCTGGTGCACTGGCTTAGTTGTCCCGCAGCATGTGGAATGTTCCCCAAACAGACCAGGGATCTAATCTGTGTCCCCTGTATTGGCAGGTAGATTTGTAACCACTGGACCACCGAACATACATGAGAATTTCCTGGGGTGGTCTCCTGTACCTGGGGAAGAAGAGGGGTTTGCATTTTCTCAAGCCTTATATGATGGCTGAAATTAACATCCTGTGTTCACCTTCCTTATAGGATTTCGAAACCAAGTGTAACCTCCCAGCTGGAGCAGAAAGAAGAGGCATGGGTCCTACCACTGCAAAATTTTGAGGCAAGGAAGATCCTGAGGGAAAGTCACACAGGTGAGATGTGTTACCTGGTGTGTGGAAGTCTAACATTTCAGCCCTTGTTTAGTTAAGGAATTTGGAATGCTGCCCTAGACTTTTTTTTAAAAATTATTTATCTTTGGCTGTGTTGGGTCTTCATTGCTTCATGTGGGCTTTCTCTGGTTGTGGCGAGCAGGGGTTACTCTCTACTTGCGGTGCATGGGCTTCTCATTGCAGTGGCTTCTCTTATTACAATGTGTAGGCTTTAGAGCTCGTGGGCTCAGTAGTTGTGGTTCACAGGCTTAGTTGTCCTGCAGACTGTGGGATCTTCCCTGACCAGGGATTGAACCTGCATCCCCTGCATTGGCAGGCAAATTCTTCACCACTGAGCCAGCAGGGAAATCCTCCCCTAGACTTTGTTCTCGCTATTAGAAGTTTAACTTTGACTTCTGGACCATCCGTCATTGACCAAATAAGGTCTTCATTTAAATTAAACATTTCACTTTTGTCTAGACTCTAACATCATTGAAAAAAGTTGCCCAGTTCTGACAATATGTGTTTTACTCTTGATATCAAGGTCACCTCAAGGTTCATTGGACCATCTTAAAATAAAAAGGGCTTGGGAATTCCTTATGTCATGAATGGGAAGCTCAGTGATCTTCAGTGAACTCTTCAGGAATCAAAATGAGAGTAGTCAGACTAAATGTCATCTGTTGCAAAAACACTAATTTTAATCTTCTTGCTGCTTTCTGCTGATCTTTCCTGATTGATGTTTAGTCGCTAAGTCATGTCTGACTCTTTTGCAACCCCATAGTCTGTAGCCTGCCAGGCTCCTATGTACATGGGATACTCTAGGCAAGAAAACTGGAGTGGGTTGCCATATCCTCCTCTAGGGGATCTTCCTGACCCAGGGATTGATCCCGAATCTCCTGAATTGACAGGTGGATTCTTTACCACTGAGCCGCCAGGGATATACTCTTCAGGAATCAGAATGAGAGTAGTCAGATTAAATGTGGTCTGTAGCAAAAATACTAATTTTACTCTTTCTTGCTGCTTTCTGATGACCTTTCCTGATAAGTAATAACTTCATCCTGTGTTACTCTGTTAACTTTTCAGAATTTAAGAATCAGGTGGTACAATTCGATCAGGACGTTTCCGAAACGGCAGAACCATGTGGAACATCCTTAGAAGGGGCCAATAAAGATATTTCTCCTCCTCCTAGTTGGGGAGGAAACTGGGAGAGGGGTCTTGAGTTAGAAGGGCAGCATGGAACCCTCCTGGGAGAGGGTCAGCAGGGGCCCTTTTCACAGGAGAAGGAATTAAACAAGCTCCTGGAAGGATATATAGGAAAGAAGCTGGTGTGTGCGGAATGTGGGAAAAGCTTTAACCAGAGCTCCTATCTCATAAGGCACCGAAGAACCCATACTGGCGAGAGGCCCTATAAGTGCATGGAGTGCGGGAAAGGCTTCAAACAGAGTTCAGACCTCGTCACCCACCGCAGAACACACACAGGAGAGAAACCCTACCAGTGCCACAGGTGTGAGAAGAAATTCAGCGACAGCTCGACCCTCATCAAACATCAGAGAACCCACACGGGCGAGAGACCCCACCAGTGCCCCGAGTGTGGGAAGACTTTTGCACGGAAACCACACCTCACAGTGCACCAAAGAACCCACACAGGGGAGAAGCCCTACATGTGCCTCCAGTGTCACAAGAGCTTCAGTCGCAGCTCCAATTTCATCACCCACCAGAGGACCCACACGGGAGTGAAGCCCTACGGGTGTCGCGATTGCGGGGAGAGTTTCAGCCAGAGCTCGGATCTGATTAAGCACCAGCGAACCCACACGGGAGAGCGGCCCTTCAAGTGCCCCGAGTGCGGGAAGGGCTTCCGAGATAGCTCTCATTTTGTGGCCCACATGAGCACTCACTCGGGAGAAAGGCCCTTCAGCTGTCCTTACTGCCACAAGAGTTTCAGTCAGAGCTCGCACCTGGTCACGCACCAGAGGACACACACGGGCGAGAGGCCTTTTAAGTGCGACGGCTGTGGGAAGGGCTTTGCCGACAGCTCTGCCTTGGTCAAGCACCAGCGGATCCACACCGGAGAAAGACCCTATAAATGTGGTGAGTGCGGCAAGAGCTTCAACCAGAGCTCCCACTTCATCACCCACCAGCGGATCCACTTGGGAGACAGACCCTATCGCTGCCCTGAGTGTGGCAAAACCTTCAATCAGCGTTCCCATTTCCTCACACACCAGAGAACGCACACAGGAGAGAAACCCTTTCACTGCAGTGAATGCGACAAGAGCTTCCGGCAGAAAGCACACCTTTTGTGCCATCAGAACACTCACCTGATGTAGGAAATAGTCTTAAATGCTTCTTTTCCTCCCTTCCAAATTTCCATCGCTGTTATCTTTGTTTCTGTTTTTGTCTTGGCTGCGCTGCAAGGCATGTGGAACCTTAATTCCCTGTGTGCATGCTCAGTCGCTCAGTCATGTCCAACTCTTTGCAACTCCAGGGACTGCAGCCCTCCAGCTCTTCTGTCCATTGGATTTTCCAGGCAAGAATACTGGAGTGGACTGCCATTTCCTTCTCCAGAAGATCTTCCCGACCTGGAGTTTCAACCACTGGACCACCAGGGAAGTCCCACCGCTATTATCTCAAAGTGCTCCAAATAGAGAAAAGCTGAGCATTTGTAGCTCATGTCAGGCCTTAATCTTTTCTCTTTTTCTGTTTTTTCATGGCCAGGATAAACCTAGAGGGTCCAGTGTTCTAAACACAAAAGGCATTCCTTCAGTGTTTTTGACTGACTTATAGAGAAATGTGAGTTTCATGGTTGATGCCTGGTTACTAAAAGAGAAGTGAGATAAATGTAGTCATTTTATCATTGCGTGTGCGCTAAGTCCCTTTGGTCCTGTCCAACTCTTTTCGACTCCATGGGACTGTAGGCCACCAGGCTCCTCTGTCCATGGGATTCTCCAGGCAAGAATACTGGAGTGGGTTGCCATTTCCTCCTCCAGGGGATCTTCTTGACCCAGGGATCCAAACCAGATTGCTTGCATTGCCGGCAGATTCTTTACCACTGAGCCACTAGGGAAGCCCTAAATGACTAATTATGGGTCATGTAATTAACTCACAGAAAAGCCAGAATCTGTCTGCAGGTCTTCTCTTCCACAACATGGAACAGACCAGCTCTGGGTGCATCTCCGAGGCACCACAGGACTGAAGGAACCATATTATGTCCATCAAACCACTCTGAAATTGGAGATGATGCAGGGAGGTAAGCTAAGTTCCCAACAGCTTTACAGGGTCCCATGCTGGGCTCCTTGATCCTCATGGCATATGTAAGTGGGTAAGGAGGGAGTTGGGTGTTGAACACTCTGGAGAGAAAGGTGGGAGACTGAAGGTTTTTCTTTCAAGCTTTCCTGTGTCAATACAAACTAATATATCAACCTTGGAACACTAGTCCTCTTCCATTATATGGAGTGCCATCTGAGTGCTATAACAGGGGATAGAACTCAGCTGATGACCTATACACCTTCTTTAAAAGATAATTGATCAGAGGGACTTCCCTGGTGGTCCAGTGGCTGAGACTCTGTGCTTCCAATGCAGGGGGCCCAGGTTCTGTCCTTGGTCAGGGAACTAGATCCCACCTGTAGAACCTAAGCATTCAAATGCCACAACTAAAGATTCTGCATGCTTCAATGAAGAGCTGGTGCAGCCAAATAAATAAAAAGTATTAAAAATTTTCTGTCCTTTATTGTGCCCATCTTTGCATGAAATATTCCCTTGGTATCTCCAGTTTTCTTGAAGAGATCTCTAGTCTTCCCCATTCTTTTGTTTTCCTCTATTTCTTTGCATTGATCACGGAGGAAGGCTTTCTTATCTCTCCTTGCTATTCTTTGGAACTCTGCAAAAAACCAGTCAATCCTCAGGGAAATCAGTCTTGAATATTCTTTGGAAGGACTGATGCTGAAGCTAAAACTCCAATTTGGCCACCTGATGTGAAGAACTGACTCATTGGAAAAGACCCTGATGCTGGGAAAGATTGAAGGCAGGAGGAGAAGGGGACAACAGAAGATAAGAAAGTTGGATGGCATCACCGACTCAATGGACATGAGTTTGAGCAAGCTCTGGGAGTTAGTGGTGGACAGGGAAGCCTGGTGTGCTGTGCAGTTCATGGGGTTGCAAAGAATCAGACATGACTGAGTGACTAAACTGAACTGGAAGTATTAAAAAATAGATAATTGAATGGGAAAAAAAATCTGGTTAATTCAGTGCTGTAAGTTCCTAAAATGTGATCCCTGACCAGCAGCATTATCATCATCTGGGAACTTGTTAGAAATGCAAGTTCTAAGTCCCCATTCCAGACTTAATGAATTGGAAGCTAGGGGTGGGACTTAACAATATGTGTTTTATTTTTAGAAACTTTTTCAAATATTTTTTTAATGTGGACCATTTTTTTAAAAGTCTTTATTGAATTTGTTACAATGTTGCTTCTGTTTTTTTTTTTTTTTTAATTTTGGTTTTCTTGTCCCAAGGCCAGTGGGATCTTTGCTCCCTGACCACGGATCCAACCTGTGTTTCCTGCATTGGAAGGCAAAGTCTTAACCACTGGACTACAAAGAAAGTCCTACAATATGTGTTTTAATAAGCCCTCCAGGTGATTATTATGCAAGCCCAAGTGTGAGAACCACAGCTTTAAAAGATGGCTGTTCTACTAAAGGCAGCCACAGTACTATTATTGTTCCTACAAAAATTTAACAGGATTTTGTAATACTCCAAATACTAATACAAATACTGCAGTCAGTGTTCACATTTCCCTAATTATCTTATGTTTTTTCTATTTTTAATTTACATGCCTTTTGGTCATGCTGCATGGTTTTCAGGATCTTAGTTCCCTCACCAGGGATTGAACCCAGGCAGAGTCCTAACCCCTGGACCGGCAGGGAAATCCCTGTTTTTATTTTTCAGTCTGTTTGAATCAAAATCCAGATAAGATCTTTGCCTTCAGTTGGTTGATATGTTCCTTACAGAAGCCCTCCCTATTCTCTCTCTCCTTTCCTTGTATTTCATTTGTTGGGGGGGAAAAAAAAACTTGTCCTTTAAGTGTCTACAGTTCTATATTTTGCTAATTCCAACCTATGGGATCCTTTAATATGCTCCTCCATCCTCTGCTCTCCTAATGTTGGTAACTGGATCTGTAAACATGATCAGATTCAGATTTAGGGAAGGGGAGGGCAAGAATGGGCTTTCCCAGTAGCTCAGTGGTAAACAATCTGCCTGCCAATGCAGGAGATTTGAGATCAATCCCTGGGTTATTAAGATCCCCTGGAGAAGGAAATGGCAACCCTCTCCAGTATTGTTGCCTGGGAAATAAAAAGATTCTGATGCTGGGAAAGATTGAAGGCAAAAGGAGAAGGGGAAGCAGAGGATGAGATGGTTGGATATCATCACCAAGTCAGTGGATACGAATTTGAGCAAATATCGAGAGAGAACAGAGAACAGAGGAGTCTGGTGGGCTCTAGTCCATGGGGTCGCAAAGAGTACAACATGACTAAGCGAATAAACAACAATAATATGGGCAATAATACTCCAGAGTGATCTTATGCACTTCTGTCAGGAGGCACCTGGTACCTGGTTTAGTCTCTCTTCTTATGAAGCTGGCAACCATTGAGAAGCCGTTATTTCACTTGGGTTTGCCAAATGCTTTTATATCTGTCATCCTTCTTCATCTATTAGCTGAAATACTTCTGTGAAGAGAACTCCCCCAATCAACTATTTGGTTTCCCTGAGGTACAGCTTGTATAGGAACAAGAGTTGCTTGATTAGAACCCCTTTGATTTCTTCTTAATATCATTATATAAATGTTGGCCTCCATGCCTTAGATTTTATTATTTTTTTTATTTTTTTAAATTTTATTTTATTTTTAAACTTTACAATATTGTATTAGTTTTGCCAAATATTGAAATGAATCCACCACAGGTATACATGTGTTCCCCATCCTGAACCCTCCTCCCTCCTCCCTCCCCATACCATCCCTCTGGGTCGTCCCAGTGCACCAGCCCCAAGCATCCAGTATCGTGCATCGAACCTGGACTGGCAACTCGTTTCATACATGATATTATACATGTTTCAATGCCATTCTCCCAAATCTCCCACCCTCTCCCTCTCCAACAGAGTCCATAAGACTGTTCTATACATCAGTGTCTCTTTGTGATCCAAAAGTCTACAAGCAATAAATGCTGGAGAGGGTGTGGAGAAAAGGGAACCCTCTTACACTGTTGGTGGGAATGCAAACTAGTACAGCCACTATGGAGAACAGTGTGGAGATTCCTTAAAAAACTGGAAATAGAACTGCCTTATGATCCAGCAATCCCCCTGCTGGGCATACACACTGAGGAAACCAGAAGGGAAAGAGACACGTGTACCCCAATGTTCATTGCAGCACTGTTTATAATAGCCAGGACATGGAAGCAACCTAGATGTCCATCAGCAGATGAATGGATAAGAAAGCTGTGGTACATATACACAATGGAGTATTACTCAGCCATTAAAAAGAATACATTTGAATCAGTTCTAATGAGGTGGATGAAACTGGAGCCTATTATACAGAGTGAAGTAAGCCAGAAAGAAAAACACCAATACAGTATACTAACGCATATATATGGAATTTAGAAATATGGTAACAATAACCCTGTGTACGAGACATGCCTTAGATTTTAAATGCCTTTCAGTGAGAGACTCTGCTCTGACAGGACATTTATAAATGCATGAATCTCAGAATAAATTTTTTCTAATGGCCTCTGATGTTTTTCTCCTGCTTACACCCCTCCAGTTTGACTACGTTCTCCAGAAAGCTGTGTGCTAAAGAGCTCAGCAAACAGCTGAGTGATTCCTTAGGGATGAACTTGCTAAGTTGCCAATTAATACCGGGTTGACCAAAGAGTTCGTTCAGGTTTTTCTGTAAGATGTTACAGTAAAACCTGAAGGGAAATTTTGGACAACTCAGTATTTCTTGACCCAGGCCTGAAAACAGGAGAGGAAATTACATTCCCATTAGCTGGGAGTGGTTTTACAGTCCTTTCATGGTACTGTAAGAGCACATCATCTTCGTTTATCTTATCTATCCAAGCATTGTTCTAAGTCAGACACAATCAGTATGTTAAATAACCAGGGAAGTCCCATATCCTATTTTATTTTCATCAAAGTCCTTATACCTGTCTGATCTTTTCCTGTGTACTTGTTTTGGTAAACATCATGGTAGGAGGGAGCCATTTCTCCTACGTGCCATTCTTTCCCTCGCACCTAAAACAGTGCCTGGCATGTATTAGGCTCAGTCAACATTCACTGGATGAATTCATGGAGGCATGCTCATAGGCAAGGAACTCGTGCTGGAAAAGCGGCAGTGTGGGATGAAGAGGGACAGGTGAGTGAGAGTTACACCAGGGAGGCTCTTAGTTGCCAAACTGGGTGTGGATATTATTCTCTGGGGGAAAGGAGTGTCTGTCCTCAGTGATGGTTTTCTAATAGAGGAGAGGCATGATCAGTGTTTGAGGCAGTTTGATTGGGCAGCTATGTGTAAATCACATTCCAGAGGGAAAAATGAAAGGCATTGCTCCAATGCATGACATCAAGGGCTTAGTGTCTGGCCCATAGAAGCTCTCCAATAAATGACTGTTAATCACCAAGCACCGTGGCAGGCATTGGGAGAAACAGAACAAAAAGGCAAGACCATTAAACCTTCTTTCTACCTCAAAAGAATTCTTCCTAAACCCTACTGTCACATTCCTTTCCTCCCCAACGTTTTAAAAAAATTTTGTATTCTATGTCTGTGGAGACTCACTATATTTAAAAAAAATATTTTATATATTTGGCTGTGTCGAAACCAAATAAATAGTTGCAGCACAAGGAATCTTCACTGGGTCTTGGGAATCTTTTGATTTGGCACACAGATTCTCTCTAGTTGTGGTGCAGGGGCTCAGTAGCTCATCAGCATGTGGGATCTTAGTTCCTCAACCAAGGATCAAACCTGTGTTACCTGCCTTGCAAGGTGGATTCTTAACCACTCTCCTTTTTGTCAAACTTCCATTAATATGTATCATATTCTCAGGGCTATCATGTCCAGGCTCTTTTAATTGAGCTTCTCATCTCCACGATACCTTTGGCTTAGATTTCTCTTTCCCCCTCTTTCCAATATTTTACTGATGCTGAGTCACAGAACTTGTCTCCACAATGCCCCCCACCTTTTTAATTGTAAAAGCACCATGTGCTTTTTGTAAAATTCTCCAAACAATACAGAAGCGCCCACAGTAAAAAAAAAAAAAGAAGAAGAAAAGAAAGCGCCTCGACTTTTCCTCATTCCTTCCCACAACCTCACTCCCCAGAATTCACCCCTGTAATCATCTGGCATCCCAAATCTTGTTCCTAGCTCCTGTTTTCCATCCATACTCCAGCCTCTAAACTAAAGACATGGTTTTTCATCTGTTCTCAATTATTTTTCCCTTCAGTTCAGCTAAAAAAAAACACACACAAACATTTATTGAGTGCTATACACCAAGTATCAATAACCTCAGATATGCAGATGATACCACCCTTACAGCAAAAAGTGAAGAACTAAAGAGCCTCTTGATGAAAGTGAAAGAGGAGAGTGAAAAAGTTGGCTTAAAGCTCAACATTCAGAAAACTAAGATCATGGTATCTGGTCCCATCACTTCATGGCAAATAGATAGGGAAACAATGGAAACAGTGGCAGACTTTATTTTTTTGGGGTCCAAAATCACTGCAGATGCTGACTACAGCCATGAAATGAAAAGATACTCCTTGGAAGGAAAGTTATGACCAACCTAGACAGCATATTAAAAAGCAGAGATGTTAGTTTGCCAGCAAAGGTCTGTCTAGTCAAGGCTATGGTTTTTCCAGGGGTCATGTATGGATGTGAGAGTTGGCCTATAAAGAAAGCTGAGCACCAAAAAATTGATGCTTTTGAACTGTGGTGTTGGAAAAGACTCTTGAGAGTCTCTTGGACTACAAGGAGATCCAACCAGTCCATCCTAAAGGAGATCAGTCCTGAGTATTCATTAGAAGGACTGATGTTGAAGCTGAAACTCCAGACTTCAGCCACCTGATGAGAAAAGCTGACTCATTTGAAAAGACCCTGGTGCTGGGAAAGATTGAAGGCGGGAGGAGAAGGGACGACAGAAGATGAGATGGTAGGATGGCATCACCAACTCAATGGACATGAGTTTGAGTAGACTCCGGGAGTTAGTGATGGACAGGGAGGCTTGGCGTGCTGCAGTCCATGACTGACTGAGCAACTGAACTGAACTGATACACCAAGTCCTATACCAGATACTAGAGGTATAAAGACAAAACAGTGGAAGAATTTCACATTTAAAAAGCTGTTACACTTGGGCAAGTTACTCTCTCTGATCCTTATTTCTTTACCTGTAAAATGGGGATAAGCCTTCTTTATGGGGTCGATGAGGATTAATGAGATGATACACAGAAAACTCTATGCACAGTACCTGGTATGTTGTGTGTGTTCTATAAATGTTGATAACAACAATGATAATGATCTCATCTTTGCCTTGGAGGAGTTTATAGTTTAATGAGGAAATTCAAAGAATAAGAATTATGCAGGTGAAGAGGGGCTTCCCTGGTTGGTCCAGTGATAAATAATTCACCTTCCAATGCAGGGGATGCAGGTTTGATTCTTGGTCAGGGAACTAAGATTCCACATGCCACAGGGCCTGCAACCAAGCCTACAACCAAAACTACAGAGTCTGCGTGTGAAGACCCAGCACAGCCAAAAAAAAAGAAGAGAAATATTGTTGTAAAGTGGGAGACAAGCAGTTTAAATGGAATTAAAAGGTAGAGGTGGAGACTGGGAGACTAAAAAGTAATAGCTTGGCCTCAACCTCTGAGAGTATTTCTCAAAGCATGAGTCAAAAACCACTTGCATTCCTCCTCCTGAGGTGCTTGTTTAAAATTCAGATTTAGTGGCCCCACCTCCAGCAAATATGGTAAATTCACACAGTGGAATTCTTGAATACATCAGGACAAATGAATAAACTACAGTTGTATGTATTAACACAGATAGGCCTCAATAACTCAATATTGAGAGTGAAAAATAAGATGCAGAAAATACATATAGTAAGTGTCAAAAGACAATACAGATTAAAACAGACAATACCAAATACTATATTGCTTAAGCAATAAGCACAAACTGTCATGAAAAGCAAAGGATTTATTAATACAAAATTCTAAGTAGAGGTTAATTGGAATGGGGAGGAGGGAGGCTCAGTTTCTTTTCTATTTCTTAAGCACAAATATTCTTTTAATCATAGAATTGTAATTCTTTAACTTCCTAGTGGTCCAATGGTTAAAACTTCACCTTCCAAAACAGGGGGTTGGGTTCTATCTCTGGTCGGGGCACTAAGATCCCACATGCCTAGTGGCTGAAAAACCAAAACATAAAACAAAAGCAATATTGTAACAATTTCAATAAAGACTTAAAATGGTCTACATTAAAAAAAGAAACTTTAAAAAATCAATTAATATGCATTGTGTATATACTCTTGACTTTTAATTTATATTTCACAAGAGAATAAAAGACAAATAGGAAAACAGTACTCTTCCACAAATGAATCTTTTCCACTTAAATCTCATAGAGATGAGTTACACTAAGAAGAGAAAAAAAAAAAGACAGTCCAGAATGCCTAAGTCGGAACAGACACCAACCAGGTCAATCTCCTCCATTTATTCTAACTCACACACTCACACTTTGTCACTTTTTCTTCAGCTAAAAAACAAACTCTCCCTTTATGTACATCAATTAGTGCAAACAAGCATTCAGAAGATTACAGGCTCACCCTCCTATAAACAGCCAAACTCAGACCCTCTGTTTGAATGGAGGATGACCTGCTGTATTAATAATGCTCTTGAGAACATCCTTATTTTTTCCTCTCAGAAAAAAAAAATATTTCCACATTTTGGATTATTTCCACAGGGTGTGAACACTTTTACAGCTCTCGTGGCTAGTTGCCAAATCGTTTTCTGAGTGAATTGTACCAATTTACAATGCTACCAGTCATAAATGACTGCTAGTTTCACCACACCCTCATCCTCGAAAAACACTGTTGCTAGTATAATAGACATGATCCTTACATATTGTTTTAATTTGCATTTCTTTATCAGTGAAATTAAACATTTTTTCCAATGTCAGCTTCTTTATTTCTTCTGTTGTCATTTGTGTGTTTAGGATATAGGATCAGAATCCAAGAACTCCACTATTTGACTTTCAGGAAGTTACTTTTTTCCTGTTCCCTTCCCCTCCCTGGTTTATTATTTTTCAAATGTTCATTTTAGAAATGTCATAAAATAGAATTCAGCAAACAAGAAAGGTAAAAATCACCTATTACTCCACCTACCAGGGATAACCACTACTGTTAATTGTACATCCTTTTAAACTTCTTCTCTAACAACCTAAACTTTCAGAGCATTTCCCCCCACTTATAAAATGGGAATTCTTGTCTCTAAAGTTGATAATTAAATGAGCTTGTGTAGGTGAAAGTGATTTATAAGGTACAGGATGTTTTATAATTGCAAGTTGCTGTGCTTATGATATAAAACACCCTTTACCGTGACAAACAGAACGGTGGCACTTTGTTCCCTGGATGTAGCCTGCCAGAACATTCTTCTCTCTAGAATGACTTTCTGCTCAGTTCTTCTGAATAAACAAGCATGCACTTAAAAAAAATAATAATTTTATGTATTTATTTTTGGCAGCTCTGGGTCTTTGTTGCTGTGCTCATGCTCTCTCTAGTTGTAGTGTGAAGGCTTCTCTTTGTGGTGGGTTTTCTTGCTGCGAAGCACAAGCTCTAGGGTGGGCAGGCGGGCTTCAGTAGCTGCACGTGTGCTCAGTAGTTGGGGCTCCTGGGCTCTAGAGCACAGGCTCAATAGTTGTGGCCCACAGGCTTAGTTGCTGCACGGCATGTGGGATCCTCCCAGGCCAGGGATTGAACTTGTGTGTCCCATACTGGAAGGTAGATTCTTTACCACTGAGCCACCAGGGAAGCCCCACTTATTATTTTTTTTTGTTTTTAATTCAGTATGTAAGATATACAAAAGGGGAAATTCCCTGGTGGTTCAGTGGTTAAGACTCAGCCCTTTCATTCCATGGCCTGGGGTTCCATCCCTGGTCATGGAACTACACGGTTCCATGCCCGTGTAGTGGCATAGCAAAAAAAAAAAGGTATACAAAAGTTACAAAGAGGAGAGGAAAGAACAACTGTGTACCTGCCATTCAGCTTAAGAAATTAAAAAAAAAAAAGGAAAGAAGATTTTACCAATACACTTAAATGTTCCTGTGACTTCCTCCCCAGTTACAGCCTTTCTCCAACCCATATTCTATGCTCCTGAATTTGGTATTTCTCACTCCTGTGCCTTTGTATTTATTGATGCCCTCTGTCTCTCTAGATATATTGATAAGGAGATACTGATATACATCGCTAAGCAAAAATGTATACTACTGGTTTGTATAAACTTGTTTATGCTGTATATAAATGAGTAGCAAGGTTAAGAATTCTGTACCCCACCCCTCCAATACTATGTTTGTGAGGTTTTCCATGTTGAACTTAATTAATTTCCTTACTTTAATATTTAATATATAATCATACCACAATTCACCTGTTTTCCTGACGATAGCTATTAGGTTATTTATGGTTTTTGCTGTCACAGGTATTTCTGCCTATTTTGGGTACATATTCTTGTGTATTTTGCAATATGTAGGAGTTTCTGTGGGTATACACACCTGGAAGTGAAATCCTGAGGTCACAGGGTGAGCGCATCTTTACTGGATGTTGCCAAATTATTCTCCAAAGTGACTGTACTAATTTCTGCCATCACCACCAGGGTGTAAATATTACCTTTACTATTTTTTTTTGTTGGCCCTGAGTTTTAGAGACTTTTGAATTTTTCAAGTCTGATAGGTGTGAAATAACATCTCATTGTGGTTTTAATATGCACTTTCCTGATTAGTCTTGAAGTTGAACAACTTCTATGAATTTATTAGCTGTTCAGTGAATTCTGTGTTCATAAAATATCTATTCTTTAAATTCCCTTTAAAACACTCCCTCTCCAGGAAATATTTCCACATCTCCTCCATCAAGCAGGTGGAATCTCCGTAACCCTATTGTATGTCTTGGGTTTCACTCACTTTTTTATTTTACCTTGTACTCTGTTTTGTGTACCTGTCTAAAGGGCAGAGCCTATGTTTAACTCAATTTTATGACCTCACTAGTACCTAGTACAACATTTCATAAATCTTTATTGAATCAAATCATTCCTTCCCTGCTTATAAAATCTTAGTTGCCTGTTGTCTACAGGAGAGAGTTGAATCTCCTTAGTGGCGCATGTAAGACCCTTACATGGGCTCTGAAAGCAACTTTCCTTCCTGACTCTCCTCTTCTGCCCCAGATTCTGGATTATTCATCCACAATGAGGTCCCAGTACTCAAATGTCTGGCTTCTCTCCTTGCAGTCAGGATGCCACGTTGATCCCATCTGTTCTAGCTGCACATCAGATTACTTAACAGAAAAATTTAGGGATCC
Organism: Bubalus bubalis; assembly: GCF_019923935.1. Lineage (NCBI taxonomy): Eukaryota > Metazoa > Chordata > Mammalia > Artiodactyla > Bovidae > Bubalus > Bubalus bubalis. The sequence continues at coordinate 47,847,906 of NC_059176.1, forward strand.
TGAAGTTAGCAGCTTGCTTTTACTGATGAGCAGGAGTTTTGCCCTGAATCTGGCATTTGTGTACTATGTGTATATACATTTCTTTATCCAGGTGATTTAGGCTCAACTGAAGAAAACTCAAAGCACTTAACTTTATCACCTTAGCCTAGAGTCTAAGCCTGGAAACAGCCTGCCCTACCTCTTCAGAGTCAGAGGCATATCACAAACAGAATATATGAATACATGCCCAATCCACATCGTATCTCCCCAACTGATTCAATTTAATTCAGCAAATACTTATTATACACCTATGACATCCAGGCCCAGTCCAAGGTGCTAGGGATATAGATATAGACACAACAGTTCTCTCAAGGAGCACATAGGTAGTTGAAGGAGACCAACATACAGACACACATTTTCAATACAAAGAAGAATATGGGAGCCACAGAAGGGCTGTCTATTTTTTTTTTATTTTATTTGTTTATTTGACTGCACTGGGTCTTAGTTGTCCCACATGGTATCTCTTTTTTTGACCGTGCTGGGTCTTCACTACTTCATGTGGATTTTCTCTAGTTGTGGCAAATGGCGGGGTGGGGGCGGGGTGGGGGCGCTACTCCTTAGGTGCAGTGTGTGGGCTTCTCATTGCGGTGGCTTCTCCTGTTGTGGACCACGGGCCCTAGAGTGCACGGTCTCAGTAGTTGTGGTGCATGGGCTTAGTTGCCCCCAGCATGTGGAATTTTCCTGGAGCAGGGATTGAACCTGTGTCCCCTGCATTGGTGGGCTGATTCTTTACCACTGAGCCACCAGGGAAGTCTGAAAGGGTTATGTTGAAAGTCAAGGAAGACTCCTTGGAGGAAGTGTCACTTAGAGCAATTGATATATGAATAAGTAGATGACTACAAGGCATGGTCTTGAAATTAAACTCTTTAAGCTTCCTGTATGAATTCTGCCGAGCTTCCCTAGTGACTCAGTGGTAAAGTCTTAACCACTGGACTGCTGGGGAAGTCCCTCCTCATCCTTAAATTGGAGAATTCTTCTATAGTTGACCCTTGAACAACTCATGGGGCTTACCTGGTGGCTCAGCTGGTAAAAAAACTCACCTGTCAATGCAGGAGATATAAGACACATGGGTTTGATCCCTGGGTCAGGAAGATCCCCTAGAGAAAAAATGGCAACTTGCTTCAGTATTCTTGCTTGGAGAATTTCATGGACAGAGGAGCCTGGTGGGCTACAGTTCATGGGGTAGAAAGGAGTCCGACACAACTGAGTGAGCATACACACACACACACACACACACACATATTCACAGTTCCTCAGCATCTGAAGATCCCATCAACCACCAACCATGTAGTCTTGTAGTATTTACTGTTGAAAAATACTTGCATCTTAGTGAATCTGTGCAGTTTAAACCCATGCTGTTCAAGGATCAATTGTAGTTCTTGCCTCATAGGCCTGTTGCAAAGATCAAAAAGATAGTGCCCAAAACATTTAGAAGTGGACCCGGAGGACATTCATCACAAGTTAGCTATTGTTACTAGTAATGCACTGTTATCCTTGTAGATGTTTAAGAAGCTTGCCATGAGGGAAACCAGCTCATGCAGGCTTGTCTCAGTATCCAGTCCCATGAGGGAGTCGGGAGTTCTTTGCCCCATTTACCTCTCTTCTCTCCATAGTTTGGTCTGGCTACCCCCTGAACAGATGGATCCTAATATGTCTCTTGATAGTCTTTGTATTGTCCTTTGTCTATAGCCTGGAGACTGCAGTAATGCCTTGTGGCTTATTTTAAGCCCAGCCAGGAAGTCAGTGTTCCAACTCCTTGCTGGGCTGACTTCCTGGCTTTCCTAATGCAATTTCTGAGCCTGTCGTGGTCAGCTGTCCCTAGACCAGGACATGGATGTTCAGAAATGTTTGCTGAAAGGTTTCCAGAGGCAATTAGGCATGCACAAGAATTGAATGAACACCTTCTCATTGACATGCTGTCTATTATCTATGAGCTGGTGTTGAATGGTGATTTGTCAGAGATTTTAGAATCACAAAGACTTAGGCTTGATTCCTCATCCTGATTCTTATGACCTTCAGCAAAATACCTAACCTCTTTGTGCCTGTTTCTCAGTTATAAAAATGAGAATAATTATATCTTTTTCATAGGGTTATTGTGAGAATTAAATGAGACAGTAAAGCACCTAGCGTGTTTTGGAACATGGTAAATAGTTGGTGAGTGAAGTGAAAGTGTTAGTCTCTCAGTTGTGTCTGACTCTGACCCCACGGACTATAGCCTGCCAGTCTCCTCTGTCCTTGGAATTCTCCAGGCAGAATACTAGAGTGGGTAGCTGTTCCCTTCTTCAGGGCATCTTCCCCATCCAGGGATCGAACCCAGACCTCCCACATTGCAGGCAGATTCTTTTAAACAGATAGTTAAAAAATTTTTGCTCTTTTCCGAAAAAACCGTGAGGTTGAAGATGTGTCAAAAGTCAAAATACCTGGCAGGAGATATGCCCAGACACAAGGTCTGGAATATGTAAATACGCGAAGTGCAAGGCAAACTAGGTTTTCTTCCAGTGAAAAAGTAAACTTCAGGTTTAATGAAGATGAAAACTGACTTTTAATAGAGACCCACTTCATGGTATTCTGTAATTTGCTCTGTTGACCCCTTTGTTCTACTCTAGTCTTAGCTTACTTACCCAAGTTGTTCAGTCTATAGGAAGACAGAGAAATGAAATCAGAGATTGCATAGATCAAATGGAATACTCACTTTTATTATTGGTTACAGCTGCTCAAAAGACTCATTATGGAGATTATCTTGTAAGAGAGGAACAGGGTGCCCAACTAGCTCATAGTTCTTTTAATGCAAAATTTTACCATCAGTATATTTGGCAATACAACTTGTGAACCACTTTATTCCCCTTGCCATACACTCAAGTGTCCTAGGGCATATGTATTAGTTTTCTATTGAATTCTGAGCAAGCTTGACTGGATTTTTTGCTCAAGACTTATAAGACCAAAGTAAGAAAGTTCACTGGACTGGGCTCTTACTTTGAGCATCTGGGGAAGAATCTATTCCCAAGCTCATTTAAGTTGTTGACAGAATCAAAATTCTTGAGTTTATAGATCTGAAGTCCCTGTTTCCTTTGCTGACTGTTAGTCTGAGGTCACTCTCAGGACCTCAAGGCTTTTTTCAGGTCCTTTCCAAGTGGTCCCAACCATCTTTAAAACTGGCAATGGCCCATCAGATCCTTTCTGTGCTTTGAATCTCTTTGACTTCTGTTACCAGCTAAAGAAACTCTATTTTTAAAGAGCTCATGTGATTACCTGGATAATCTCCCTACCTTAAGATCAACTGATTAGTAACCCTTCATTACGTCAGCAAGAGCCCTTCAAAACAGTACCTAGATTAGTGTTTGAATGGGTAACCAAGGGCAGAATCTTGGGCATTGATCTTAGAATTCTATGGCCCCCTGAAAAGCTATATATCAAATTCCTGAACCTTTGACCTTTAAGAGTATTGAAAAGCTATAGCCTCAGATTTTCCAGCCTCTTGTAAAAGAAGCAATATACATCAAAGCCCTATATGTATTCATACAGGAAAACAAACCGAAGCAGTCAAAAGTGTTGTTATCTAACCTAAGGAATCCATCCTTCTGGAAATTTTCTATATGAACTATGTAAAAAGCAAATCTTAAAATTCCAACTGTAAGTATGCTGCATTTGTTGACAGTTCACATTGAGTTTATTCACCCAAATTTCTGTCTTAGAGAAGTTAATGATCTGCCTGGGAAGATCAACAGATAAATAACTAATTGTGATCTATGAGTTAAGTGCTATAATAGAGCTATGTAAAAGTACACACTTCTTGGAACTGCAGACATTTTTTTACAATTTAAGAATTATTTTGATTAAACATTAAGAAGAAAATAAAGTCAGATTTCCTTCATCACAGCATATTATATAGGATATAGTGTCAAATGATAAAAGTATTATTTAAAATAATATACTCATTAATATAAAATAAAATAGAAATAAATTTAAATTAAATTTAAAGAAAAAAGAAAAAAAAAGCCTCTATTATGCCTATATATACATACATTATACCTATACATATAGAACATTTGGGAAAAAGTTCACACATTCTATTTGAATTAGTTCTTTTGAATCATGAAGTTTGTCTGATAAGTGAATGATGACTGAAGAAGGGGCCTACTCCAATTCAATGCATTATTTCTATCACAGTTTGGAATATCTCGAAGACCATCCATTTCATTCAAGAGATTTTTGCAGAAATAAAATTTCTGGTAGCAAAGGCTATCCATAGAACTAATATTTAGTTCTCAACTTATATTTTTGAAGAAGAGGAATTAGTTTTTCAATATCTAGGGCCTTGTACTTCATTCACTGGAATTGAAGACAGTTTTGATTGTCTTCCAACAGCTTTTTGGGACATTGAGAATATCTTATCAAATGTACATGATTTAAAAAACTTGATTGACAATAGAGTATATTTATCACTGGGATTTAGGCTTCCCTAGTGGCTCAGACAGTACAGCATCTTCCCGCAATGCAGGAGACCTGGGTTTGATCCCTGGGTCGGGAAGATCCTCTGGAGAAGGAAATGGCAACCCACTCCAGTACCCTTGCCTGGAAAATCCCACGGACAGAGAAGCCTGGTAGGCTACAGTCCATGGGGTTGCAAAGAGTCGGACACGATTGAGTGACTTCACTTTTCACTTTATCACCAGGATTACTTAGTAACTCTTCTCTAAATCAAAGTTAGAGTCAAACTTTTTGTGAAAAGTCTAACTTTATTTGAATCCACTTAGCCATTCCTAAGTCAACAACTGTGGCTCAGATGCCTGCAATGCAGGAGACCCGGGTTCCATCCCTGGTTTGGGAAGATCCCCTGGAGAAGGGAATGGTTATCTACTTCAGTATTCTTGCCTGGTGAATTCCACGGACAGAGGAGTCTGACAGACACGACAGGTTACAAAGAGTCAGACATGACTGAGCGACTTTCACTTTCACTTTAGTCATTCAGCAAGCATGAATCTGTCATCAGTTCCAGCTCTGAAAGTTCTCTGTCCTTTTCTGAGAAATTAGCTAAGTTAACACATCGGCAATAACAATTATGGTACTTTCCCATTGACTTCTCTACCTGGCAGCTGGCTAGTTTCTTTTATACTGATTGTAAGGCTATCTGATTTCAGAAGTATTAAAATGTGAAAAAAATTGGGACTTCTTTTTTTTTTTAAGACATGCAGTTTCTAAGTGCTATGGGAAATAAACGAGGAAGTGATTAATTTTGCTTGGGGAAGAGGTGACATTTGAGTTGAGTCTGGGAAGTTGAGCAGGAGTTTCCCAGGCAGATAAGAGGCTAAAAGCTATCTGAGGCCAAGAGAAATCTCTATTATGGTGTTTATCTGAATCTATTCTGTTAATATTGCTCCACTCCCATGAGTCTGTAAATATCTTGAGGTCATGAACCAATTCTGTCTCCAAAACAGCCCATTAGCTCATTTTTTTTGGTACATTTAATTATTGTTTACTTATTCTTTTCATATTTACTAATTTTATTCATATATATACTTATTGAAAAAATAATATTATGAGTAGCTTGTTGTAGAACTCTTGGTAAGTACAGAGAGGCAAATAAATCCTGCACAAATTTGCTGTAATTCCCCATTTGGAGAAACCACTGTTACTGTATTGCTTCAGGCCTTTTTAAAAAATTCATATGTACATCTATATCTACCTATACTTTTAAAGCAAAAGTGGTATGTTTATTAGTTCATAATGTTATTTTTACTTAACCATCATATTAAAAATATTGATCACTATTTGCCTACCCATTAAAGGAAATAATGTCAACTCATAGTTTTCTACTCTTAATTGACTTGATCTCATGACCTCAGCTGATTGAACTAAAGGCTTGGTATCTGATCCAAGGACAGCCCAGCTCTAGGTGATCAGAGACATGCTCATGGGGTGAAAAGATGAGCTGGGCCAATCAGATGTCCCTGGATCATAGAATTGGGCAACAGACATCCTCAGTGGAACTGATGGTGTAAGGATGCCATGGCCTTGCATCACATAGAGGCTAGAGTTGTGAGGGAGCAGAAAAAATTAGAATGGAGGAAGCTGGTTGTCAGAGAGAAGAGGGTAGAACAGACCTGTGGCAAAAACCGAGACGCCCAGGGGGACAGAGCCATGCCATCAGGCTTCTGTTAGTCCTATTTTTTTTTTGCTCTAGTGTTCTAGTCTATACATGTTTATTATAAATACTTCCCTTTCAGTCTTCTTTCCTCTAAAGATAACAAAGTGGGTTTTTTGAGTTCCCTGGTGGTCCAGTGGTTAGGACTCAGTGCTTCCATGGCAAGGAGCATGGATTCAATCCCTTGGCGGTGGGGGGGGAGGGTACTAAAATCCCAGGTGACATGAGGCAAGGCCAAAAACAAGAAACAAAGGAAAAAAACAATGGGCATTTATTTCTTCAAGTCTGACCAGAACCATAAATCATTACTTATGGCTATATAGCATTCCATTGTGTGGAGCTGCCATTACTGAGCAAAAACCAAGCAAACAAAACAACCTAGTGATGGGCATTTAAGACATTTCCAATAAGCATCTTCATCATCAAATTTTTTCATGTTAAAAAATAACTTCGCTACAATATATTCCAAGAAGTGAAATTCCTTGTTTGAAGGATGGCTGTGTAACCACAAAGTTGGACTTCAGAAATATTGTATCAGTGTACAGCCCAATCAGCAGTGCATGAGGAAGGCTGCTTTTTCACCCTCTTGCCAATAGGATCAATTAGGTACTGATGAACCTATTTGCAGGGCGGGAACAGAGAGGCAGACAGACGTGTGGACACAGCAGAGGAAGAAGATGGTGGGACGAATTGAGAGAGTGGCATTGAAACATATAACCACGTGTAAAATAGATAGCTAGTGGGAAGTTGTATAACACAGGGAACTCAACCTGGTGCTATGTGACAACTTAGAGGGGTGCGACAGGATAAGAGGTGGGATGGAGGTTCAAGGGGGAGGGGACATATGTATACTTACAGCTGGTTCACCTTGTTTTATGGCAGAAACCAACACAACACTGTAAAGCAATTATCCTCCAATTAATATAAATTAAAAAAAAGGAAAACGTTGGTACTCTGATGTCAGTTATGACCATAATGTGCATTTCTCTGAACTTGTTTTCATTGAGCAGGCATGTGGATTCTGTCATTAAACAGACCTGAACTTGAGGTCCAGTTCTGCCTGTTGCTGTGTGGCTTCAGTTGAAATATTTAGTTCTCCATTTTCTCATCTTTAAACTGTTGAGATAATATTTCTTTGTTAGGATTATTATAAGGTTCAGATGAGAAAATAAATATAAAATACAAAGTCCAGTAAAGCCTCAGTATATTTCATTTATTATACTTAAGAAGAATGACAATTTGTGACAATTAGATAAAGCTATTTTAGATATTTGACACTCAGTGAGATATGAGCTTAAATATTTAATACCTGTTGGAACTGTATGGTTCAAAACTTCCCTGGTGGTCCAGTGATTGAGACTTCTTCCAATGCAGAGGGTGTAGGATCCATCCCTAATGGGGGAGCTAAGATCCTGTATGGCTCGGGGCAAAAAAAAAAAAAAAGCCAAACATAAAACAGAAGTAATACTGTAACAAATTTAATAAAGACTTTAAAAATAGTCCACATCAAAAACATCTTTTAAAAAAGTAATTTTGTTTTGAAAAGCTTGAAAGAGAACTAATTTCTGAATTTGTAACAAATTAAACCTTTGGCCATTTTTTTTTTTAATGGAGGTGTTCTATACTTAGAGGTTATCAAGTATCTCACTTTAATGTTTTAAAGGAAGAATGGGTAAAATGAAAGTTGCTACAGCAAAAAGCCTGGAGTCAGGTTGTAAAGTGGCTTATTTGGCATGCTAAGGAACTTGAGCCATATCCTGAAGAAAGTATTAGGACAAGACCATAATAAGGAAGAATACAACCGCATTTGTAGTTTAGAAAGAATAAGCAAGTCACTGCAGGGACTTGGCTGGCAGAGTGGAGAACAGAGATGATGTAATCACAGTGGAGACAGAGACAAAAGCAAGACACTTCAGAAATAATACCAACTGCACATAAGACATGAGGCAAGGAGCCTGGTGTGTCCTAACTGTGAACTGAGCACTGCTAATAGCGGTTATTCCCTGAAGTTTGGATCTGCTAGGGCTGGAAAAACTGGACTGTAGTAGATTTCCCAGTGATCACTGGGATCTTCTGTGAAACTTAGATGTAATATTGTGAACCCTTTTCAAATATGAGTTTTCAACATCCTGAGCAATTTCGTTCTGTGTTTTTGCAAATATAATTCCTATCTGTCTGGAAAGGTAGTTTAATACCGAGGAGTTATATACTGGATCGTTATAAGAGAAGAAAAAACTATTGTGATTTTATTTTGTGGATTGTGTCCTCAGATTTCAGAACTAAATTGTAATGTGTATTTAAACTAAAGCATACCTGTGTTCAGAGCATGAGTTCTCTTAATGGAAGGTCACAACAGCTACCAGAGCTTGTGATAGTGTCCAGAGCTGCTGGCTGGATTTCAAGCAGGAGCCCCACTGTGGACTAGATTTTTTTTTTTTTTATACTTTTTTTTTTTCTTTATACTAGATTTATCTTTTAAATCAGGCACCCAAATAGTTAATATTTTCAATAAGTCTTCCAAAAAGAGAGGTTGAGTCCTTGGGACTGGATTTTTAAATTATATTTCATAAATCCAGATAATCTTAATCTTAGAGTTATCCTATATCAGACTTTTTGTCAATTAACAGTGCCTAATCCTGCCAATGTAGGAGATGCCTCCTAGGATCCTGGGTGGGGAAGATCCCCTGGAGGAGGAAATGGAAACTCACTCCAGTATTTTTGCCTGGAGAATTCCATGGACAGAGGAACCTGGTAGGCTACAGTCCATAGGGTCACAAAGAGTCGGACAAGACTGAGCCTACACAATAGGGATTATAACAGGAGCAGGGTCAGGGTTCAACCCGTTAAAGTGTCTGCGGGATTCATAGGTTAAAATGTCCATTACACAGCCAAAAATACTGAACTGGGGCTTCTAAGAAGTCTGGTCTGAGATACATATTTACGACTCTTCAGCAATTTAAGGTGAACGTGCATAAAGTTATTCAGAAAAAAGTGGGCAAGGAAAAAAACGGAAGAGGGCTGAGGACAGAATTCCGTTGCATACCAATATTTTAAGGGCAGGCCACAAGTTGAAAGGAGAGGAGGCACTCCTAAAAAGGTAAAGAGTCCCCTAAAAGGAAGAACTTGCAAAAAACAGTGGCAATGAATCTAGAGGGAAGGAAATCTGGACAAACACAACTCTCCAGCTTTAGCATGCACTTCTCAGATACTGGAGGGGTTAAGCAGTTCAACTCCGGCGACAGCTGGCGAATCTGGGAGAAGACCTGATGAAATCTGGGAGACTTGTCTCGACTGCCAGTATGTGCGGCCCCTTAGGGCAGTTTGGGTCCTGCATGTGTCCACAGGAACACACTGGGCCACTTCAAAGAAGGCCTTCCTTGAGCCCTTTGGTGCAGAAGAGTTTGGTTAGGCGGGAAGGGGAACGGAAGATGCCCACGTTTTTTGTGTCAGGCTACAGACACTGGCGGCATTTTGATAAGTGGCGCGGATCGGGCGGCGGCTGGAGAGGGCAAAGATCCAGGGCCGGGGCGGGTCTTCTCCGTCCAGAAGAGCTGCCTGCGAGAAGGGTTGGTGGGCAGGCTCCGCCTTCTTCCTTCCGCCTCCAGAGGGCTTTTTGGGTGCAGGGAGGGGCCGGGGGCGGAGCCGGGAGGCACAGGCCCCGCCTCCTTCCGCCCTCTCCGGTCGGCGCGGCAGGGCGGGGACGCTGGGGCGGGGCCCACGGGTGGGGCCGGCGGCGCAGGGCGGAGCCTCGGGGACCTGGGCAGCCCGCGCACTGTGCAGTAGCTGCCGCCGCCGCCGCCCGCGCCTCCAAGGTCTCGCCGCTTCCTGAGCAGAGACCAGGGCTTGGCCGCCATGTCCTCCACGGACGAGGTTGACGGACTGGGCGTGGCTCGGCCGCACTATGGCTGTGAGTGTGGGCTCCGCGGCGCGGGGGTCCCGGGGCGGGCTCGCCGTCTCCCCGGCGCCGTTTTCCCTGGGGGCTGGCCAGGCGGGTGGGGCAGGGCGGCTGTGGGCCGTGCGGACCCGGAAGAGCCGGTGTGACGGGGTGGCGGGTGGCGAGGCCCCCAGCCCGCGCCCCCTCGGTGTCCGAGGCGGCGGGGAGGACCCCAGCCGCCCCCACGCCTGGTCCCGGACGCTGCGGCCGGAGGGCCCCACCCAGCGCCTCCCGCCGCCCAGCTCGACCGAGATTGGGGAGACGGCCTAGGGTGAGGTGGCAGGAGGACGGTGCAGGGCGTGTCCCGGGAACCGGAGCCCCGAGACGCGGGCTCTGCTCGGGCTTCGCGGGAAGGCGCTGCCTGAGGGCTGCCTGCGGGTACATCCAGGGTCCAGACCTGCCCGGCCCCGGGCTAGCTGAGAGGTGCGGCCCTGGGCAAGTCACTTCAGCTTTCTCGGCCTTAGTTCCCTCGACAGGATTTCAAAAGTGAAGACACAAAAAAGAAAAAAAGAAACATATCTCTGACTTCCTCATTTTCCGAATCTCATTTTTTGTCCCTGTCCTGGGACATCACTGAACTGCAGGTGAAATAGTTACCGCTGGCCAAAGGAGGGCCTTTTGGAGTCTTGAGGTTTCCGATTTTATTTGATATTCTGAGAATAGTGTTTTAGGCTAATTTCACTCGACAGTTCTGTGCGAGGTATTATGTCAAATTTGTGACATTAAAGCTGAGTAAGACCAGACCCTGCTTTCAAAGAACGTTTTAATTAGGGAGGCAGACAGGTGTAACTATCTAATGATAATAAGGAGGGATAGAGATAAAGGTGTCATGTGAACCAACAAGGCTTAAAAGGTAATGTGTATGAAGAGGAGGGGTTTGGGGAAGGCAGTAGGAACACAGATAGGACATTTGAACAGAGCCTTGCAGGATGCTGTGCAGTTTGACAGGGCAGGGTGGGGCAAGACATGAGGGTGAAGCGGAAGAGTGTGAACCAAGTTATGGAAGAGAAGAGCGCTCTGTGTGTGGGCTCCTGAGTTGTGTGGAGTACACGGTAGTGTGGGGGGAAGAGTTACCAAAAGTAGTTGTGGCTAAATTGGGAAAGGCATTGAATGCCAACCCCAGCACTTAGGCATTTTTTTCTGTTTCCTGGATGCCCATAAAGGAAGCAGGTTGCTTTGAAGTTAATCTTAGGGGCTTTTGAGACAGACCACCTGGGTTTGACTATAGGCTCCATCATTTATTAGCCTTGGGGCAAAGATCAGCCAACCTCAGTTTCCTCATTTGTAAATCATTTGATAATCACAGGATTGTTGTGGGGCTTTCATGGGAGAATGCATGTAAAATGCACAGTACAATTACTGCCACTTAGGTCTCAGTGACTGCTGGCTTTAGTGATTAATAAAAAAGTGAAAAAGCACAAAGTGCTCTGGATTGAGAGTCTGGCAGATAGATCAGCACAAATTTGGACCAAAATCTCAAGTCATATAGTACATATAGTACATGTTCATAATATTGGGGGCTTCCCAAGTTGCTCATCAGTTAAGAATCCACCTGCCAATGTAGGAGACATGGATTCGATCCCTGGGTCAGGAAGATCCCCTGGAGAAGGAAATGGCAACCCACTTCAGTATTACTGCGTGGAGAATCCCATGGACAGAGGAGGCTGGCGGGCTACAGTCCCTGAGGTTGAAAGAGGGGCAAGAGGGACAACTTAGCAACTGAACAACTGTACAATATGTTATTGTATTTAAAAGTACAATAGCGTAATACTGTACTTTTAAATAGATACTAAGATGAATGTATAACAGTTGAAAAATGGTTCCTATCTAAGGAAAGTCATTATAGTACACCTGGCTATCCACACATTACCCTAACTCTCCAGGTGACCAGCAGGAATTTGATGCTGTGGCATTCTTTCATCGCTCAGGAAGGGTTACAGATTCTTGCACTTACATTCTTCCTTTCATGTTTTAGCTGTCCTGGATAATGAGAGACTTACTGCAGAGGAGATGGATGAGAGGAGACGTCAGAATGTGGCCTACGAATACCTTTGTCATTTGGAAGAAGCAAAGAGGTAAAGATTGGCTGGAGAGAAGATTAGGAGAAAGGAGCTGATACTGTGTGAACAAAGATAAAGATCTTGTTGAGTATGTTGTAGGTGTGACTGGGAGGCAGGTCGTTTGAAGGAATAAGTAAGTATAGCTAGGATATTTTTTTCACAGGAGCAAGTAGCCTTGATGGTAGTTTTATCATGAAACAGTCTGATGTGCACTTTTGTTCAGTCTCTAAGTCATGCCATTGGGCACTTATGTATTCTGAACATTTTCCAGGTTTGTGTTGTTCAGTTTTATGGTGCATGTTTTGGGCACTACCAGCTATATGGGAGAAAAGCATTTTTAAGGTTTCAAGTTTTGGGCCTTAATGTTTCACTGGTTCTTTACTGATTTTGCTTTATATGTGAATTGGGTCCATTTTCCCCTCTGTAGTGCTCTGGGTGTAGCTCCATCCATTTGGCAATATTCAAAGACTGTTTACCAAAGGCAGTGTCATGTGCATTATTGGTGAAGTTAATGTACAACTGCTGTTTTCCATTTTCAGATGCTCCAAGACCTTGTGGTCTTAGAGTGTCGATTTACTATCAGTGGTTCATTTCTTTTGTTCTGGTGCTTGTTTTTGGGTTTTTTTTGCAAGATTGCAGGTAGATAGATGTAATTACAGATCATGTATCCTATAAGTGAGCTTTGGTGGAAAAGGCCAGCAAGGGAAAATGAGAGGTTTTGTGGTTAAAGTCCAATGAAAATCCAGGATGTTTCGAAGGGTGCTAATAAACAAGAGTTTTTTGTCTTGTTTTGTCTTTTTAATTTTGAAAATCTTAAAACACTACAGGAAAGTCCAGAGAACAATACACCAGACATCATGTATTCCAAAACTAGCAAATGTCAGTCCTTCACATTTTTCCCTTTGTCTAAAAAGGCACAGTTGGAGTCCCCTTTGTGTTCCTCCCTGGTCCCATTCTCTTCCTTTCTATTCCTGGGGTTACCTCTAATATGCATTTGATGCATCCTCTTGAATCTGGGCTTCTTTTCTGAGCTTAAAGCCCTTGCATGAGACTGGGGAGGGGGAGAGGGGATTAGTGATGATTTAGGTGGAGAGAATGGTAATAACACTTATTTTTCTAAATGGAAGGTTAAATGGAAGGAGGTGAATATGTTATTAGGAAGGGGTATGTTTCTCATGCAGAGTTTGTAAGGAACAAAAAAAAAACATTAAGTCCTCTGTTACCCAAATTATGGACTAGATCTAGTTTTGGAAGGTAAAGAATTTAAAAGCTGTAGCTGATATGAAAGACCACCTTGTGCTCTGTGAAGACTTGGTTGGTGTCTTTGTTGAGGTGACCTGTGGGTGAGACAAGGGCCCCAACCTATCTTCCTTCCCCTGTCTAGGACATTTCTGCTTTTAATATTGGATTTGCACAGTAAAATTCCCTTTTTAAAAAAGAGTATTTTAGTTAACATTCCCTTGCGACCACTAATCCAGTTCTATTATTATTTTTTAATCTGGCCATGCTTGTGGTTTGTGTGATCTTGGTTCCCTGATGAGGGATCAAAATTGCACCCTTGGCAGTGAAAGCTTGGAGTCCTAACCACTGAACTGCCCAGGGAAGTCCTCAGTTCAGCTTATCTAGTTCAGCCATCTCATTTCAGTAAGGAAACTGAGGTCTGAATGTCCATGGTCATGTGTAGTTTTCTTTATTGAAGAACAGTTTCCATCATTTTAAATGGTGGTTTCTAACCAGCTGTGTACATTAGAATTGTCAGGGGGGCTTAAAAAATGTGGCTCTTTGAACTTTACCACAGAGATTCTGGTTCAGTAGATCTGGGCTAAAAGGTCCAGATACCTATATATTTTAAAAACTCCTGATGGTTCTGATTGGGCTTCCCAGGTGACTCAGTGGTAAAGAACCCAACTGCCAATGCAGGAGACGCAGGTTCAATCCCTGGCTCAGGAAGATCCCTCTGGAGAAGGAAATGGCAACGCACTCCAGTATTCTTGCCTGGAGAATCCCATGGACGGAGGAGACTGGCTGGCTACAGTCCATGTGATCGCAAAGAGTTGAACATGACCTAGTGACTAAACAACAACAGCAAAATGGTTATCATGGTCCCCCCTAGTAGAGAAATGAGATCGAAAATCACATTTTAGAATTCTCCCTTACACTAGATTATGATAGCCTGACTAGGATGGTGTTCTTTATCACATTTCCTTCTTCAAGTGCTGCATTAGGAAGGCATGTCATTTCCCTCTACTTCAGAGCATGTTCTTTTCTGGCAGGTGTTTGTTTTTTTTTTTCATTTTCCTAGGATAAAAAAGGATCCCATTTCCTTTAAAATCCATCCAGGGGCCATGATCCCCTGGGACGTTTTTCAGTTGGGTGCTTCTGCATACTTAGGGAGTGACTAAGGCGGTGAGACATTTGAGACAGTCTTGATTTTTTCATGCTTTTGGCTATAGGGGAAAGCATAATAGTGGCTTTTTATCCTTGTACACTCTGCGCTTTGGCCCCACATCGAGGAAATGTGCCTGGTTTAATTTATGGAGGCAGTTACAGAAGATCTGGATGCAGTAGCTTTTGTTGTTTGTTTAAAGCTTTGATTAGATTATCAACTTCAGAAGCACCTCTTTAGACTACACCTAGAGAGGGCTAGGACAAGAAGCCTGGGGATGTCGTACTGAGAAAAGGAGACTGGGATACCTCCTGGCCACCCGTCGAGGCTGCTGCCACCCCTGGAGTGTCCGAGGTGTACCGCAGACAGATCACATGCTCTTGCTTATTAGCTGCGGCTTCAGCCGCCAGTCGTGTCTCCTACCCTGGTGAGCTGGGGTGTATGTACCTTGTGTGCTGCCCAGGCTCCTCTGGCACGAGTCCTTTTTGCCTCTGGATTGGCCCCATCCTGTTTCCTTCATAACCTCTACCCCTCCCAGTTTGGAGGAGTCCCAAGGTCTGGAATTTACACCCACTCCAAGGCCAGGAAGAAAGATCAGAGAGATCCAGGGGAGAAAAGTTCCCCCTCTTTAGTTCTGTTTATAATACTGCTCTCCTCCCACTAATAGCCCCACCTTATAGCACAGTGGCCCCATTGTGTATCCCAGGGCGCTGTGCTTTCTCCTGTACCTGCCACAGCTCTGTTGTGGGAAGAGAGGAGAGTGTGTGGAGGGAGAGAGCATATAAACAGGGAGTGCAGGCAGGGAGTGTGAGTGAGTGTGTGTGTAGAGAATAAGTGAGAGCGTGTTGTGAGTTTAACCTGAAAGGGTAAGTGGGAAAATTTAGGAGTGATTCTCCTTTAAAAGTGTACATTCTGGGAGTGGTTGGGAAATAGAAAGTACAGAGATTCTGCTTTACTCTAGTTTCAATACAGAAATTAAGTTCCTGTTCTAATGCAGTGTCATCAAGTTTTATGCTGAGGGCTACAGAGTAGACCAAGGGCTTTTTATTAAGTGAGACTTCTTACATTCTGTATTTATGCTTAAATATGGGCTCATTTTTATCTTATTGCCTATTCTGATTGGGCTTTACATTTGTTTTGGCTAAGCAGCAGCTGTACAGTAGAGATGAAGAGCATTTTTCACTCAGTTGAAGGAGGTGAGGTTTAAATATATGAGATATGGTAAGTGTTCAGTAGTAGAAAGATCAGAAGGTTCAGGTGAAAAGAACTGAGAAGGGAATGTAACAGTCTGCAGGGCAGGAGAAGGAGTGAGTAGGACTAAAAATGGGAGGAGATCCAGTTAGGTTTAAGGTCACAGGAAGAAGGTTTATTCCAGCATTTCCACAAGTTTGACAGTTTAGGACTCCTTCTTTCAGATGCTTGCCCATACGCCCTTCTGAGCCTGTCATGGGTCTCCTTCCTCTTGCTCAAGTCAGGGAGCAGAGCAACTCCTCCCCTCCCCCCACCGCCACCCGTTCCCCCAAATCGGGGAAAGTGAAGGCTGTGGCTGGTTGGAGACTGTCAAAAACCATGTGATGTTAACAAGAGTGTAACACTAAATAGAAGCACTTTACCTTCTGTAATTTAGGGGCGTTGAAAAAGTATCTTGCAAAGAAATTGGTACTTGAGAACAAATTCTCTTTTGTACGTATGTATGCCTTTGTTTCTGGCATTGAATATTTTCCAGATCTCCTTTCCTGTAAGTGGGGTCAGAATTCCAGTTACATCTAGATGTATCTAGGCTGGTACACTGCCATCATGAAAAGAGAAATTAAAGATGTTTAACTAGAAGCTTGCCCACCAGCTTGGAGAATTCCCTTAGGTAGGCATATCACTTAGAGATTGGGGAGGGTCATTTTTAGATTGACCCAAGCTCTCCTTTCACAGATGAGAAAACAAATTTAATTGTTTGATGAGGCCCAGTGTGACTAAGGGGCCACAATAAATGTAGCTTTGTAGTGGTACTTTCGAAGTACAAGCTGGATGCATTCATGTGTTTATGATTATCAAGGAGAAGTATGGGGCGGGATCCATAGATGAAAGTCTCATTTTTTCTGAAATTTACCTAGTGCAACTGCCTTGGAAAGACTCCATGGTAAGAAGTGGGTTGCTGTTTAAAAGTGATAAAACTGATTCAAACTATGAGTGTTTTTTCTTATTATTACAGTGTTACAAATTGGCAGATATGTTCCCAGCTTGGCCACATAAACCTCGCCTACAGTGTAGCTGAGCCATTTAGTAAATTTACAATGTGAAAAATATAGACAGTAATCTGGTATAAATTAGGCAGTCTACTAGTTATTAGCTGCTGTGATTACTAAGAAAAGTCATATGACCATAGTCTCATAATACTTATAATTAAGTAAAACAAATTTTAAAAGCCTGAATAAAACATCTTTGAAAATCTTGACTGTTGAAATACTCAAAGTGTAAAGAATGAGGACTTTCAGTTTTGGCAGGTGTGAGTCTAATTCTGGTCTTGCAAGTTTCTTAACCTTAGGGGGAAGAGCCCAAGTTTGTACTTTGCAGAATGATGTGCACTTTAGGGAGCTGAGGTGAGTGTTAAGTGCCTGGCACTGTGTCTGAAGTACAGTAGACACTCAATAAACGTATTCTTTATCCTGGTCCTTGGGGAAAGCAGATTTAATATGAAGACGAAGAGGCATTCATAAACTTTTCTGGGGAATTTTCTGGGTACTTTCAAGATTCTCTAGGTTGGGAGCTCTAGTTTTTTCGCTTCATTCTTAAGCTGTTGTCTGAAAGAACAAGAGGATACCTCTAGGTATTGGAGGGTGTGAGAAGACTTTTCCTTTTTACATAATGCTTTTCCATGTACTTAAAATGCTTTTTGAAGGCAATGGCAACCCACTCCAGTACTCTTGCCTGGAAAATTCCATGAACGGAGGAGCCTGGTAGGCTGCAGTCCATGGGGTCACTAAGAGTCGGATACAACTGAGCGACTTCACTTTCACTTTTCACTTTCATGCATTGGAGAGGGAAATGGCAACCCACTCCAGTGTTCTTGCCTGGAGAATCCCAGGGACGGGGGAGCCTGGTGGGCTGCTGCCTATGGGGTCGCACAGAGTTGGACACTACTGAAGCGACTTAGCAGCAGCAGCAGCAGCAAAATGCTTTTTACAATGATCATGAATTTTATAATGAAAAAGGAATGGATTAAGAAAAAGGAAAAACTGG
Source organism: Bubalus bubalis (assembly GCF_019923935.1). Taxonomy (NCBI): domain Eukaryota; kingdom Metazoa; phylum Chordata; class Mammalia; order Artiodactyla; family Bovidae; genus Bubalus; species Bubalus bubalis. The sequence goes on from NC_059176.1 coordinate 47,865,701, forward strand.
GAATTCCCTGGTGGTCCAGTGGTTAGGACTCTGCACTTTTACTGAGGAGGGCCCAGGTTCAATCTCTTGATTGAAAAAAGAAGAAAGAAAAAGGAAAAAGTGTCCAAGTATATAATTTTTAGGTAGTGGTAATCACAAATTTTGGGCTTCCTTGGTGGCTCAGACAGTAAAGAAATTTAGAATTTGTAATTGTCATCTTAATTATGATTTTCATTGGGTACACGATGTCTGTAGTTTATTTAGATTTATTCCAAAGTTATATTGCCTTGATTTCTGAAAAGATTAAATGTTTTCCCATATGTTTGTTTACTGTTTATTTTATTATGCAAATTATCAATGGCAAAATAGACAATGGCGTTTGTCTGTTTTCTTGAGTTATATTGTTGATTTTTAGAAGCTTTCTTATGGGTATCAGCCTGTTGTATTGCTATATTTTCTCTTGATTTTCCATTTTATTTTTTCACTGTATGGAATTTTTAAATTTTATGTAGTTTAAGTGTTAATCTTTTTGCAATTTCTTGTATCTAGTTTAATTTCTGTAAGGCTTTGCTAAAATCTGAAGTTTTCTGTTAGCTTTTCTATGATTTAGTGATTTAATTTTTTTAAGCATCTGAGTCTTTAAATTTCCTGTTTCTAAATCATTCTGATATTATTTAAAAATAATCTTTCTACTATGTATTAGGGATTGATATCTACTATGTCAGATATTGAATTACATATAGTTCTCTTTCTAGGCTTATTATTCTGTTATGGTGAACTGTATTTCATTTTTCTTAGAGAAATGTATAACTTCATTTTTTGTATTTGTTATTTAGAAACAACATTTGAAGCTAGCTTGATTTTTAGCTCTAAGACAAGTAAAATTTTAAAAATACTTTTTCACAATTTGAAACTTGTAAAGTTCTTGTTTCTTACAAAGTGTCCTCATGTTACATATTACAGTTGATACCAGCTTAGTAATTTTGCCTATAAATGTGGAAACTCTCCTCGATTTATATCTTCATATCTTTTTTGTTTATTTTTGCACTTGGAAATTGTTATACCTTTAATAATTGGTTCTAATTTAGTAGTCTTTCTTAGGGGTGCCTGCTGGTAGGTTAGATATCTCAATGTCTTGTGGCTGATCTTGTTTGTTTAAATTTTCTGTTTCACTAACTTGGTTTTCTGCCATCTTGATTTTTCCTCTTTGAGTCTGTTAATGGTGGTTGTTTTGTCCTGTTGCAGTGTTCATTTTGGCCTATTAACTTCTTTTCCCTCTCTACTGTTGTTAATAGGTCAAAAGGTCTCTGATTTGGCTACAAAATCCTTCTTTCCACCTGAAAAGGATCCTGTATATATCACTAAATAGTGTGATTTAGGATCCTTTTCAGGTGGAAAAAAGGAGTTTGTAACCAAGAGAGTTGGTTACTTTACCAGTTCCCCTTATTTTCAGTAAGTGTTGGAGTGGATCTGACCACAGGAAATTGGTGTTAACAGGTTTGTCCGCCAGTCAAGGTTAGGAAAGTCTGGTTGGGCTAAGTCTTGGTCCATTAGTTTGACCTCATCTGATATATTTCTTCTGGCCTTAGATGTCAAAGCAGCAATTGTTCATATGTCTTGATGTTCCCAATTTAAGAAATAGTAAAAATATACTTGAAGGCCGAAGTTGGCATGTTCTAGGAATGTGATTTTCTGGCTTTGCATGATACTCTGTCTCTAATTTCTGCATGATTCCTTCTGTTTCACAGTTTAGCAGTTTGGGGATACCTGATGGTAGAAGGACCTGTTTCGAACATTTTTAAACCATGCGGTATTTGATGGTTGCATGGCTGTTTCTATCTGGGGCTGCTAAGTAAACCCTTTCACAGGAAGTATTTGTGTAAGAAAGTGCTGGTAGGCAAAGTGAGACCATCCGGAAGTGATTCATGCGACTGGGGTTGTTTGTTTAAGTTGGGACTTGGTTGCCTAGAGACTGTATCTGAGCAAGCTGAGTGAAGTGCCACATGAATGCAGAGGTCCTATTGCCTACCTGATCGAAAAAGGACCCTGCCATTTGCTTTTTCTTCTGAAAGACCTTCTCATAATCTCATTGATCCCTGTACTTTGACTATGTGTGAATCAAAAAATCTTAAACATATAAATGAAAAAATCTGGTTAAAGGGTTTATTTGAAGGGAAATCTACTTGCTTAAATCTGAATGTTTAAAATTTTTTTCTTTTAATTGTGTGATAGGAAGAATTAATTTTTTTCAGTGTTTTATTATAGAAACTTTAATACTTCAGATACCCTTACATCAGCTAAGAGGTAGCAAAACAACCCCCACACCCCCTAGCCAAAAACCAACCCTGCAGTTTGCATGGACAGCATGATATGCAACAGTCCTGTTTGCCCTGAGGTCAGTTTCTCCCCACCTGCCTCCTCCTCCTCATCATTATCAGTACCATTTATTGAGCACTTAATCATGTACTGGGTACTATGCTAAGCACTTCATATGTGTTGTCTAATTAGCTGTGCTTGAAGTGAGGTGCTTATTCTTATCTACATTTAACAGAAAAGAAAGCAAAGCACAGAGAGCTTGACTCACCATCTCTTTAAGTGATAGATCCAGATTCCAGGCTTGGCGAGGACTCCAAAGCCTTTGCTCTTCCCTGGTCCAGTCTCTCACTTCCGTACCATTTGTGCTTCAAAATCTAATGCCAGCAACAGTAGTTACCAGTAATTAAGCAGAATGATGGTGTGTTGTGTGTTCAGATGCTAAGTCGTCTCCAGTTCTCTGCGACCCCATGGACTACAGCATGCCAGGCTCCCCTGTCTTTCACTATCTCCCAGAGTTTGCTCAAATTCATGTCCATGGAGTCAGTGATGCCATCTAACCATCTCATCTTCTGCCACCCTCTTTTCCTTTTGCCTTCAATCTTCCCCAGCATCAGGATCTTTTCCAGTGAGTTGACTCTCTGCATCAGGTGGCCAAAGTATTGGAGCTTCAGCATCAGTCCTTTCAATGAATGTTCAGGGTTGATTTCCTTTAGGATTGATTGGTTTGATCTCCTTGCATACAACATTACAGTGAGATAGGCATGTTTTTATTTTAAAAAGGGACAAAAATAAGTTGGTATCACATATTTCAAGGTCACGTAACTGTCTGTGGGACTCAAGCCCGCTTCTGTGTGGCACTGTCGCTGCCGCTGTCAGCCTCTACTGAAGGGGCCGTGTTTAGGTCCACAGTTCCGTCAGCTGGTTCCCAGGCACTAAACAGCTGGCTTGGCGTCAGGTGGGTGAGGGAATGTGAGCTGTTTCTTGCTTCTCACTGCAGAGTCTCTCTTACCTGCTTCATATAGGTGGTCTCTGTATTTGTCTCATGTATTCTTGCATCTAACAAATTGTCGGACTCTGCCTAATATACTTTTTCTTATTCACTGCAAAGCTAAAGATAGTGATAGGCATACATGAGTAACTGCTGGCTGTTGATTGAGGAGAAATGTGTGCCTGCATGCTTATAAGGAATGCAGTGAACATTAAGTTAAGTGATTTTTTACAGGGGTCTAGAAACATAACTTGGGACTTCCCTGGAGGCTCAGTGGTGAAGAGTATCTGCCTGCCAATTCAGGAGACTCAAGTTTGATCCATGAGTGAGGAAAATGCCCTGGAGGAGGAAATGGCAACCCACTCTAGTATTCTTGCCTGGAGAATCCATGGACAGAGGAGCCTGGTGGGCTGCCGTCCATGGGGTTGCAAAGAGTCAGACACCACTGAGTGACTATAAACAACAACAATAACAACAACAAAGAGACATAACTGGTCTGTGATAAATTTGCGTCTGTTTAACTTTTTTGACCTAACGCCTACTCACTAAGATGGCCTCCCGGGATTGGAAATGGACACAGTAGAGGTCCCATGGTTACATACAGCAACTCTGGGGAGACTAGAGAGGGGGCCTGGTTAATTTTCTTCTTCCTAACCTGGCACGTCTTCTCAGTTCAGCTCAGAAAGGCTTTCCCTCCTTCCCAGTTACTTATTTTTTCAATAGTGACCTCATGCAGACAGGAGTGGCATTGGAAATTGCCTTGGACAGTTTGGCAAGAATTGTATTTTTTGGTGTTGTGGGTGGAGGAAAGGCCTGTCTCCAGGCCTCTATTTCTTCCTTACTCCGAATACCTTCCTGTTGACTCACTGGAAATCCTAATGAGAAGCAGAAGGAGCGTCAGAGAGGTGGCTGCCAGCCCAGGGCTTGGCTTCTGTCAGGCTAGAAGTCTGGGGACTCAGACGACTCTGGCTTTAAGAAAAATTGTGAGGCTTTTGCAGTAGAAGGAAATACTATTGTTGTGATAGGTGTTTATCCATAAGGTAGAAAGCATCAGCCTTTTACTAGGGATCATTAATCAGCAACATAAAAAACTAAGATTATTTCCTTGAAATGGCATAATTAGTGTTTCTAAAATTGAAGCAGAGGAACTCAAGTATAAAAAGAGGGAATGGTGCACGTTTAGAAAACCTGAAAGGAAAAAAACCCTATGATCATTAAAAATAGGAAAATGGTATAAAAATAAAATTTAAGGGAATTCCCTGGTGGTCCAGTGCTTGGGACTTCATGCTTTCACTACCAGGAGCGAGGGTCCAGTCCCTGGTGGGACAGCTAAGATCTGGTAAGCGAATGAAGCAGCCAAAAAAAAAAAAGAAAAATTGAAAAAAATCTCATGGTGTAGCAGATCATTTTATTACAAATAACATACATCTCAGATAAAGTTTAAAACAGCTAAAAGGAGACAAAAGTTACTTATCTCTTACATGGCTATCACAGCACAATGTTTTCCTGCCCCGAAGACTTATCACTATGTTGTTTCTTTGGACAGTGCTTCTTAGTCACTGCTAATTTGACGAGCTTGTGCTAGACAGTGGCTTGACTTTGGGGGTTTTCCTTTAAAAACTCAAGAATACCCACAAAGGTGTTGGCAAATTTGATCTTTAACTTTTTAAAATTAAACTTTTATTATTAATCATTTAAAAAACGGGTAATATAGAGACATGATACTTAATTCAGAAGCCCTGCTAGGATATTCAGTAAAGAAAAAAAAGTCTGCCTGCCTAGTCTTGTTTCCCAGGCACCCGGATCTTCTCTGTATGTGCAAATCTCTTTTGTTTCCTTGTGTAGAAGTGATAACACTATACTTTCTTCTTTGCATCTTAACATATTCTTCGTGAATACATTATACTGCTTCATTTTTTTCCCCCTTGACAGTTGCATGGTTTTTCAGGCTATGGATTTAACCTGTCAGTGGGCGTATCCCTCCCAGCTTTTACTCTTATCAGTAGTGGTGTAGTTAGCAGCTTTGTATGGCTGCCATCTTGCGCTTATGAGTGTTGTAGGATGAGTTTCTAAAAGTGGAATGTCTTTATTTTTGGTTTTGTTTTAGATTGCTTTATTGCCAAACAAGTTGCTAAAGATTGATGAGAACAAATCATTTGATTTTCAAGGAACCTTGAATTTTAAATATTGGAATAAGGAATTGTGGACTCATACCTCTCCATGGATATTAAAAAGAAAAAAATCCAAACCAAGAATTTACAAAGATGAATTTATAATCATCCCTATTCCAGTTTATCTTCTTTCTCAACCTCACTTGCCAGCTCTACTAGACATTCAGTTAGGCAAACCTAGAAATTACATTTTTTTTTCCTGTCACCTTTCAGGTCTAATTGATGCAGTTTTTTAGTGTTGTTTTAATACGTACATGTGCAGACATGAGTGCACACACACCCACACACCATCTATTTCTGTCATCGCACCCCATCCTCACTGCCACTTCCCATATTTAAGCTACTCTCATTGCCTAACTGATTTACAAAGATAATCCTTCCTTTGGTCTCCTGTCTCCTGGGCTTTACTGATGGCTCAACAGTAAAGAATCTGCCTGCAGTGCAGGACATGCGGGTTTGATCCCTGGGTTGGGAAGATCCCCTGGAGGAGGAAATGGCAGCCCACTCCAGTATTAATGCCTGGAGAATTCCATGGACAGAGGAGCCTGGAGGGCCGTAGTGCATGGTGTCGCAAAGAGTCGGACACGATGAGCATGCACATATCCACTTTTGATCTCTTGCAAGTGATTCTTTATTTTTAAAGACAATGATCTGCTGCTGCTGCTAAGTCGCTTCACTCATGTCCAACTCTGTGCGACCCCATAGACGGCAGCCCACCAGGCTCCTCCGTCCCTGGGATTCTCCAGGCAAGAACACTGGAGTGGGTTGCCATTTCCTTCTCCAATGCATGAAAGTGAAAAGTGAAAATGAAGTCTCTCAGTTGTATCTGACTCTTAGCGACCCCATGGACTGCAGCCTACCAGGCTCCTCCTTCCATGGGATTTTCCAGGCAAGAGTACTGGAGTGGGGTGCCATTGCCTTCTCCAAGACAATGATCATTTACAGGCAAATAACCCCCCTCCCCCAGCCCAATGCTATCCCATGCTATTTAATTTCCTCTTTCCTTCATTAACAGTTGCTTAAGATAGGAAACAATACACCTGCAAGATGCTGATGGAGTTTGACTCTAGGCCCAAATCTATGATCTAAACCAAATTAGTTTGTTTTTTTGTTTTTAGTCACTAAGCCGTGTCTCTTTTGTGACCCCTTGGACTGTAGCCCGCCAGGCTCTTCTGTCCATGGAATTTCTCAGGCAAGAATACTGGAGTGGGTTGCCATTTCCTCATCCAGGGGATCTTCCTGACCTAGGGATCGAACTTGAGGCTCCTTCTTGGGAGGTAGATTCTTTACCACTTAGCCACCAGGGAAGCCCCAACACATTAGTTGAAGTACTGCATTAGTTATATTATATACTAAAAGTAGAATTTCTAAGTCAGTGGGAATATCCACATTTTGTTGTTGTTCAGTTGCTCAGTCGTGTCTGACTCTGTGACCCCATGGACTACAGCATGCCAGGCTTCCCTGTCTTTCACCATCTCCCAGAGTTTTCCCAAACTCATGTCCATTGAGTCGGTGATGCCATCCAACCATCTTATCCTCTGTCATCCCCTTCTCCTCCTGCCTTCAGTCTTTTCCAACATCAGGGTCTTTTTCAGTGAATCAGCTCTTGGAATTAGGTGGCCACAGTATTGGAGCTTCAGCTTCAGCATCAGTCCTTTCAATGAATATTCAGGGTTGATTTCCTTTAGGTTTGACTGGTTGGATCTCCTTGCAGTCCAAGGGACTCTCAAGAGTCTTCTCCAACACCACAGTTTGAAAGCATTAATTCTTTGGTGCTCAGCCTTCTTTATGGTCCAGCTAACACGCTGGGAGGGACTGGGGGCAAGAGGAGAAGGGGGCGACAGAGATGAGATGGCTGGATGGCATCACTGACTCGATGGACGTGAGTCTGAGTGAACTCCGGGAGGTGGTGATGGACAGGGAGGCCTGGTGTGCTGCGATTCATGGGGTTGCAAAGAGTTGGACACGACTGAGCGACTGATCTGATCTGATCTGAACACATCTGTAAATGACTACTGGAAAAAACCATAGTTTTGACTATACAGACAAATACTGTCAGTTTGCTCTCTCTGGAGGTTGTACCAGACTATATGTACATCAGTGATATATCAGAAGACTGCTTTCCCTATGATTTCACTAACCTAGAGTACTTTTTGTTTGTTTGTTCTCATAGTTACGAATTTCATAGTTGAACGTGGTGTTGTAATTGCAGTTTCTTTTCCAGACTGCCTTACTCTGAGTGAAGCTGAGCATCTTTACATGTGTTTAAAAGCCTTTCTGTTTCCTTTTCTGTGAACTGTTTTGGCAGAATTCTTTGCTCGTTTTTCTTTCTTCTTTTTTAAACCCTTGATTTTTATTTGTTTATTTTTGGCTGCACTGGGTCTTCCCTGCTGCACACAGGTATTCTCTAGTTGTGGAGAGCAGGGGCTACTCTCGAGTTGTGCGTAGGCTTCTCACTTCGGGGACTTCTCTTGCTGCAGAGCACAGGCTCTAGACGCTTGGGCTTCGGTAGTTGTGGCTCGAGGGCCATAGAGGGAGGGTGCACCGACTTCGTTGCTCTGAGGCTTGTGGAATCTTCCTGGGCCAGGGATTGAACCTGTGCCCCCTGTATTGGCAGGCAGATTCTCACCCACTGGACCATCAGGGAAGTCCTGCTCATTTTTCTAGTGTGTTATTGCTCTTATTGATGTAAGAGCTCTTTTTATATTGAGGAGGTCAACCCTTTGGATGCTGTCTTTTAACTCTCAATTTTAAGGTGTTTAAAATAAAGAATTTTTAAAACATATTTGGTTTTACTAAGCTTTTATTTTTTAGCTTTATGGCTTTGTATCATTTTTAAAGGGATTCTTTAGTCCTTCTCTATACAAAAATATTCCCCCAGGCTTTCTTCAAGTATTTTTAGGATGTAAAGAATTTTAACATTTGACCCTTTGATCCATTTAGAATTTATTTTGGTGTAAAGAGTGAGGTAAAACTCTTTCTCTCTAGATGGTATTTGGATAGTATCTTAAATCAGCCGTCCCCAGCCTTTTTGGCACCGGCCCCTGGATCTGTCCCACGGATGCGGATTAGAGGGGGTGGTTTGGGCTGATTCAAGCACAGCAGCGTTGGCACTCTGATGAGAATCTACTGCTGATGCTAATCTGATAGGAGGTGGAACTTAGATGGTGATACAAGCAATGGGGAGTGGCTGTAAATACAGATGAAGCTTCATGCGCTTGCCAGCTGCTCATCTCCTAACAGGCTGCAGACCAGTGCCAGTCCGTGGTCCCAGTGCTGGGGATCCCAGTCTTAGATGTTGAGTACCAGGAATGGCTCTCTTATGAAATGTGCTTTGGAATTTGCCAAACTCTTTAGTCTATGAATTGAGATTTAACTTTTCTTTTTTTTTTCAGAATAAAGCATTTCAACTTTTGAGAATTTTGCAACATATGGCTTAAGTATCCTCTTGGAAAAATTAGCTAGAAGTTTCCAGAGAGTATTCAAGCAAGTTGTATTATGTTAAAAAGGTTAATAGTGTAATGAAATTGGTCTTGAGAAAACAGGTTTTGGATGGACAGCTTTGACATGTATACTGTGAAGGTATGAATCAACTTGTCAAACTCACCATTTATTCTTTGTGTTAAAGGAGAGTACAGTTTTGAGGAACTTTTGAAAACTGTGTAGCTAACCTCTGTATCACTATTTTGAGGTGTATTCTGTTAATGTGACATTAAAGAGGAAAGGGTTTAGTGGTCAGGTATGTTTCAGAAATACTGTAATAAACCAAGTTAAACAGATTATGTAACTAGTGGACTGTTAGACTATCATGGGCTGTAAATTCTGAATCTTCAAGGGCGAGGATCATGTAGGCAATATTCCTCCAAGCTAGTTTACTATCAGATTCTTTCCTCACAGATTGTCTTTCTTAGGACTAGTTGTTTGGGAAACAGTGTTCTCTCTCAGAATAATGGATTCAAGGGCCTATTTAAATTAAGAATTCAAGACCTGTTGATGGTCACTTCTTAACTGTTTTATGTTTTGTCTGTAGTTTCTTCACTTCCTTCATTGAGTTCTCATGTTCTTGATTTATGGAGCTTAAACTAAAGCCATTAAAGTACGAATTGGGTAGGCACAGTTATTGAACTGTCACCTGGTGACATTGTGAAGAACAGGAGTGTGGCTTTTGAAAATGGGGGACTGCAAATGTACTAGTTATTAAAAAGGAGAAGATACCACAAATGCTAGTCTAGTGAACTAGTCTCTGGCTAAGGTCCATCGCATATGTTCTGTCATGTGTCGGAGAGGGCTTCCCTGGTGGCTCAGACAGTAAAGAATCTGCCTGCAGTGCAGGAGACTCGGGTTCGATCCCTGGGTCAGGAAGATCCCCCGGAGAAGGGAATGACTATCCACTCTAGTATTCTTGCCTGGGAAATCCCATGAACAGAGGTGCTTGGCAGGCTACAGTCTATGGGGTTGCAAAGAGTCAAACACGACTGAGAGACTAAGCATGTATATATGGCTTATGGTAAGAAATGAAGGGATCCTTAGGAGTCAACCAGGACTTCCTGAGAAAGGCCCTGTCACCATGACATCATTGCCTTTTGGACAGGGTCCCCAGATTAGTGAGTCAGAGAAGCAGAGTAATGTCTAGATTTCAGTAAGGCATTTGAGAGTTTGTCTTGTGATGCTTCTGCAGATTGGGTACATGTGGACTAGACTGTAATGTGATTAAGATTTGTAACCAGTTGAATAAATCATTCCAGAAGAGCTGCTCGATGGGGAGTGACTGCTTCATGGGTGTAGGGTTCCTTCTGGGTGGTGGAAATTTTTTGGAATTAGATAGTCATGGTGGTTGCACAACATTGTGAATATACTAAAAACCACTGAACTCCATTCTGTAAAATGGTTAAAAAATGGTGAATCTATCTAATATACATTGTAGCTCAAAAAAAGGAGCTGCTAGATTTTTAATTCAAAGATAACTTGTTAGGGCATGTTACATGTAAAACATTTGTGTTTGGACTTGTAAATGTATTAGTGGTATATTGATCAAACTTCAGTTGCTGGAATGGTTAATATGCTGCACATGGTTAATACATGACAGATTTTGCTTTCAAGATACCTTGAAAGTAACTGTGACGTCATGCACTGGGGTTCAAAAAATGGAGTGTCTGCAACACAGGATAGAGAAATAGCATTAGTAGGGAGAGGATTAGTGAGAAGAAAAACAAAATGAACCAAACCTGAGATTTCTTTTTTATTTTAGGAGCTAAGGTAATGGTGAAAATCCCATGGATGGAGGAGCCTGGTAGGCTGCAGTCCATGGGGTCGCGACGAGTGGAATATGACAGAGCGACTTCACTTTCACTTTTCACTTTCATGCATTGGGGAAGGCAGTTGCAACCCACTCCAGTGTTCCTGCCTGGAGAATCCCAGGGACGGGGGAGTCTGGTGGGCTGCCGTCTATGGGGTCGCACAGAGTCGGACTCAACTGAAGTGACTTAGCAGTAGCAGCAAAGCAGCTGCTGACTTTCTTTCTTTCTTTTTTTAATTAGAGGATAATTGCTTTATAATATTGTATCGGTTTCTGCCATACATCAACATGAATCAGCCACAGGTATACATATGAGATGTTTATTAACTCACTAGTAGAAATGTGACCTATGCAGCAAAGGAAGAGGTGGTCTTACTGTCCTCTGTAAGAATCAGAGGCTACCTGAAGCTGATTTTATGTTCTGGAGGCCATACTTTAAGAGGGACCTTGATAGGTATGTGGTGGGGTTCCTTCACACCCACAGCAGGCACTGCTGATACGTCAGGATCCTTCCCTGGGGAACCACTCCCAGTCAATGGGTGTCCGTCCTCTAGTTGAGACTTGGTTATCGCTCTGGGACTAGAGCATGTTGAGTGAGCATGTCCAGCATTAAGAAAGGTCTAGGTCGGGAAGATCCCCTGGAGGAGGGTGAGCATGGCAATCCACTCCAGTATTCTTGCCTGGAGCCCATGGACAGAGGAGCCTGGTGGGGTACAGTCCATGGTGTCCCAAAGAGTCGGACACGACTGAGTGATTGAGCACAGCACAGCACAGAGATTATAATGCTTGGGGAGTAACTGAAGGACTGAGATCACTTAATATGGAAACAAAATTTAGAGGGAACACAGAATCATAGAATCGCGAAGATCAACCTCTCCTCCAGTGTAGGAATTTATTCACCCGTTAATGTTTTGCCTGCCATTACTTAAAAATCCCTGAAAAATGAAAGAGGGTTTCAGTTTATCATGTACAGTACCAGAGGAACAGAACTTGTCAATAAAAATCTGCTTAATATGAGGAAGAACTTTGTAACAAGAGATTTCCCAAAACTTGCTTTGAGAAAACGCATGTTGCAGATTTTTACGTACAGATTGTATAATGGTTAGTGGAAGATTTATGTTCTAACCTAAGGGCTTTCTCAAGTTACTTAAAATAGTTTTTATTTCCATTTCCTATTATTAAAAGGTACTTTTATTTTGAATGACTTGATGATATTCCATTGCTCATTGTATTTTTTTTCTTCTGACATGGCTAAAAATGTTGGGATGGTTATGTTGCGTGCTTAGTCGCTTCAGTTGTGTCTGACTCTTTGCGACCCCATGGACTGTAGTCCACCAGGCTCCTCTGTCCATGGGATTTTTCAGGCAAGCACACTGAAATGAGCTGCCATTTCCTTCTCCAGGGAAACCTTCTCCAGGGAATCTTCCAGACCCAGGAATTAAACCTGGGGCTCCTGTATTGCAGGCGGATTCTTGACTGACTGAGCTACAAGGGAAGAGTTATTCATAAATTACTCAACATCAAAGGATGAAAGATCTAACTGATGTCAAAAGGCAATATAGATTGCCCTGGAAATGATGCAAAAAGTTAATGCGTGAAAGTTTAGCTAAGGAAAAGATTCTTTTATGGCTTGGGTTTTGCAATATAGTCTGAAATAGTATGGGAGGGAATGGACAGCATAACTGAGTGTGTGTGTTCGTCTCACTCTCTTGTGCTCCTTTAGGGGTGAGTCTTTTTCCACTTCTTGGTGTCGAACAGCATCTCCTGTCACAGTGCTTTTCACAGAGTAGATGCTCAGAATATCGTTCCATTGAATTGGTGAAAAGTTGTGTGGAATAGGGGGCTTTGGTGGCTAAGAGAATTCCATTATTGATGATGATGAGAGTTTAGCGTTCTTTCTTCTTTCTTTCATTATTTGGCTGTATTAATCATTGAGACCAGGACTGTGGTCCTTAAGAGAGAAAACAGTTTGTGACATCCAGCAGTTATTTACTGAGCACCATGCTTCAAATAGAAATCAGAAAAGGATTCCACCCTTACCTTCTTAAATAATGTTAAGAGGTAAAGAGATACTGAGAAAGTCTAGAGGAAGTTTGGAGGAAGAAGGGATTATTTCCAGTGGTAGACGGTGGGAGAGTTCATGGATGGAGGTGCCTTTTGAAAGTACCACTTGAATTGTCAGAGATTGGCGGTGCCGATCAGAAGTTTTATCAACCTTTATTCTTAGTACACGTCTCCATCCCTGGTTTCCCATGTCACAACTTGATGAACTCTACTTTCTCTACAAGCTCCCTCATTTTTTCTGGCCCTAACAAATTTACTGCATCTCCTTTATCATGCCATCTTGACTTCCTTCCCTATAGCAATGGGAGAACTGTTTTTCTTCTTAAGATTCAATCTTCTCTCTGTGGTCTGGATCCTGTCCCTTCTTGTCTTCTAGGGTTCTTATCCAGTGTTTTTTCCTTAACTTGAGCTCATAACTTGACTTTTTTTTTTTTTCGGATTCTTTTTCTTTAGCACATAAATATCCTCACCCATTTTAGATAGACTCCCTCAATCCGAGACCCTGTCTAGGATTATTGTCTCTTCTTTTCTCCTTCAAGGAAAGCTTGTCTTTATTCCCTATGTCCACTTTTTTGGTGTGTCTTAACTTAGGTGGGTATGATCGTGTGCCCTCCTTTCCTCCCACTGTGATTTCTCTTTCTTGAGTCACCAATGACCTAATTGCTGTGCCCACTGGAAAATTTTCATGACTTATTTTACTTAATCTCTGCAGCATTTGACACTCGTGTCTTTTCACTTCATGAGATTTTCTTCCTTTAAAATTTTGATCTGTGTAAAAATATATTGCCTATCTAAGAAAATAAATTTAGGCAGTGCCTCCTCCAAGAAGCTTACTTGGACACTCACCCTTCCTCCAGGTCTGAGTTAGATGTCCCTCTCTTGTGTCTCTATGGACTTCCCAAGTGACTCAGTGGTAAAGAATCTACCTGCCAATGCAGGAGATGCGGGTTCGATCCCTGGGTCAGGAAGATCCCCTAGGGGTAGGGCATGACAACCTGTTCCAGTATTCTTGCCTGAAAAATCCCATCGACAGAGGAGCCTGGCAGGCTGCAGTCCATGGGGTCACAAAAAGTTGGATGTGACTGAGCACACACACACTCTTGTGTCTTTTTAGCTCCTGCCCCCCAAGTGTCTTTATTGTAGTTTTCACAGTATGCTGCTTTATATTTATGTCTTATCTAACTTACTGTGAGCCTTAGGGGCTTCCCTAGTGGCTCAGATGGTGAAGAATCTGCCTGCAATGCAGGTACCCTGGATTTGATCCCTGTGTCAGGAAGATCCTATGGAGAAGGAAATGGTTACCCACTCTAGTATTCTTGCCTGGAGAATCCCATGGAGAGAGGAGCCTGGTGGACTACAGTCCATGGGGTCACAAAAAGTCAGACATGACTGAGTGACTTTTTTTTTTTCACTTTAGAGACCAGGGTTTATGTCTTTCATGATTATCACAGTTAACCCCACCTCTTGATACATTCTCACTAACGATTAGATTTGATCATTAACTTTTTCGGTGTATTCTTGGTCTGCAGGCTCTCCTTGTTCCTCTGGGCTCTAGCAGCTGCTAAGGTTGGCAGTGACTCAGAGAACTGGTTTTTTTTGCAAAGAAATATGTGCCTGTCTTCCACCTAGTAGAGGACTCTCACCTGTTTGTTTTTTTTTTTTTTTTCTCAAGAGCTGATTGCAATCAGCAGTGACTAGGCTGAGGCTTTAGCTTTGAAGTTTTTTTTTTTTTTTTTCATTTAGGGTTAGAAGGTCTTTCATGCTTTATGATATATGGTAAAGTCAAGGTGGATGGGTGGATAGGTTGAACATGGTAATGTTTCACCAGGCTGAGCTTCTGAAGATTTGGTCCTGCTGCTAAGTTGCTTCAATCATGTCCGACTCTGTGCGACCCCATAGACGGCAGCCCACCAGGCTCCTCTGTCCCTGGGATTCTCCAGGCAAGAATACTGGAGTGGGTTGCCATTTCCTTCTCCAATGCATGAAAGTGAAAAGTCAAAGTGCAGTCGCTCAGTCGTGCCCGACTCTTAGCGACCCCATGGACTGCAGCCTACCAGGCTTCTCCGTCCATGGGATTTTCCAGGCAAGAGTACTGGAGTGGGGTGAGTTAATCCTGTTTGCCCAGAACTTTTCACTGAAGTATAGTTTAAATACCATAAAATTCTCTCATTTTCAGTGTATAACTCAGTGATTTTTAGTAAATTTACCAAATGGTGCAACCGTCACCATAGTCTACCACCCTGGTTAAGACGAGGGACCGTTTTGAAATTCAGGCATTTAATTTTGGCAAGTGAACCTGGCATACCTCATGTCCATTTCAGCAGAATGAAATGATTGGTTCAGGGATGGGTCTGTATTAGGTATCGAGGAACACAGAGGTTAAACTAAGTTACAAGATGAAGAAAAAAAAATTCCCTTCTACTTCTCACTTATTCCTATAGCTCTTCAGATTGGTTTAAATCATATTCAGAAGTTTCTTTTAAAACAGATACTATCAAGATTTCTCATTTTGCGTGTATGGCTTGGAAAGCTAGCCTGTGTCATGTCTTGCCTAGGTGACTGCCTGCCTTTCTTCAGTAGTTCTGCAGCCATTAATAGCCCCTCTTCCTAATCCATTGTGTTTGGAGTGATCTTGTAAATCAGACCTAATCACTTCCTTCCCTGTTTCAAATCCTTCAAAGTTTCTGTACAGTTTCTTCCTTTGGCTTGACATATTCCCCCCCATCAAGACACACAGACACACACTCACACACATTAACACATAAATGCCATTTTCTCTGGGAACCCAGCCCTAATTCCCCTCCCTTTTCATATGGTGAGGAATGCCTTTTTGAATAATCTACACTCCTTTTTCTCAGGACTGGGTTTTTGCCACACAGTGTTGAAATTATGAGGCTGTTTCCAAGGCTGAGACGGTGCTCATATGTGTTAGTGGCTCAGTACTTATCCTATTTATGAGGAAAGACGGCCTACTCGGGAGGTTTTTCCTCAGTGAGTCATGCAGACATTTGGGGGGCGTTTGCTCTGCAAGCTGGGTGTGTACCCGCCAAGCCGCTCCTGGAGGAACCGAATCTCAGTGGTTTGGAGTAGTCAGTTCCGGCATTGGTGTGTTCCGCTTCTGTATTGCACAGAGCTGGGAAACCGCTGAAGTCATGTGCTGGGTGGAACTTGTTCAACTGGTTTCCTCTTCACAGACCCCTAATTCAGATTCCCACCTTGATTCTTCTCTCCGTATGCTCTCGGTCTGGGCTTGTTTCAAGGCTTACCACACAAGAGTCCTCCAAATAGTCATTTCTTTGTCTTGCTGAGTGGTGGGATGGGTAGGGCCACGTAGATGCTCCCTTTGACAAATGTTATCAGGGAGCCCACACGTTACTGGGTGTCAGACTCTAGAAGCAGGTTTATTTCTGGGATTTGGCTGTCCCCTACACATGCACAAACACATAGCTACCAAAATTTAGAGCCTTAGCGCTTATATGCATTACCTCAGTTAATCCTCACAGCAGTTTTATGAGAATAGGTGCCATTCCTAATCCTGCTTTACAGACAGGAAGCTGAAGCTCAGAGAGGTATAGTTAGATAGATCATTCTTGCTCATTATTTCCTTCCCTCTTATGGAAGAAGTAAGAAGTGGGTATGTTCCTTTACATAGATAACTGCCCCCCACCCCACCCCCCGTGTTCTTCAGAATCTTCTTTACTTTTTGTTTCTTGTGTCTTTAGTCCCTCTTTCCTTGCAAGGTGCAAATAAGTGCCTCTTCAATTATTTAAAAAAATAGAGAGGGAAATACATGCCCTCCCTGGCCGTGCCACCACTGCAGACTCGGTTGGTTCAGTCACTCAGTCATGTCCGACTCTTTACGACCCCAACTGTTTCTTTTTCTCTCTTCTTTCTTTATTTCTGGCTGTGCTGAGTCTTCGTTGCTGCGCTTGGGGGCTGCTCTTCGTTGCAGTGCACAGGCTTCTCATCTCGGTGGCTTCTCTTGTGGTGGAGCACGGGCTCTGGGGCCCTAGCAGGTTTCAGTAGCTGTGGCACATGGGCTTAGTTGCTCCACAGTATGTGAGATCTTCCTGGACCAGGGATCGGACCCGTGTTCCCTGCTTTAGAAGGTAGATTCTTAACCACTGGACCACCAGGGAAGTCCTAACCCTTTCTTTATTCCCCTGGTTTTTCTTCTTCCCTTTTTAGATTTCTTGAGAAAGAACTCGACACTTGCTGTCTCTGGTTCTCCACCTCTAGTGCCGTTTCTGGAGATAGTGTCTGATCCTGTCTCACCACTCCACTGAGATGCCCCCTGTTGGGGTCCCAGATGACCTTCTTTCTTATTTGCCAGGTCCTTTTCTTCTTGCCACCCATCTCTGTGCAGCATTTGAAGTTGGTGACCTCCCCAGTTTCCTAAAATGTTTTCTTCCTTGACTGCCATCATGTGATTCTCTCATAGTTCTCATTTTACCATAGTAACTGTTCTTTCTCTGTAATATTCGCCTCTTAAGTGTCAGCGTTTTCCAAGGCACAGTCCTGGAACTTGAAAATTTTTTGCTACAGTCTTTCTCTAGGGAGCTCATCCACTCGCGAGGTGCCACTTTTCAAATCTGGGTCTCCAACCTGGTCTTTCTCTTGAGTTTTTCAGACTTGTACTTCCATTACGTCTCTGCCTCAGTGTCTCATGGACCTCTCCAGTTGAACATGTTTCAGACATGAGCTTTTCATTCTGGCCTGCTTCCCCAGGGTCCCCAGCCTTGTTTAATGGCATGGTCTTTTATTTAGCCATCCATTCCATGAATCACCAAATCATCTCTTAAAAATAAAACAACCTTGTTCCTTTTACAGAAGTTTTTGCAAGTTTGCTATAGATGGTACACGTTGCCAGTGGGACAGTGTGAGAATGTGAAGTTTCCCTACATACTAGGCAATAATAAGTTACTATCCTTTGTTATCTTTGCCGTTCTGATAGCTGAAAATGGTTTTATTGTTACTTTAATTTGAATTCCTTTGATCAGTAGTGAGATTAAGATTTTTTCCCCCATAATTGCTGGTTATTTGTATTCTTTTCTGAATTGCCTGTTTTTGTTTCTAGAGCATTTTGCTAGGGAGATATTTGTCATTTTATTTATTTAAAGCATATATATATATGTGTGTGTGTGTGTGTGTGTGTGTGTGTGTGTGTGTGCGCGCGTGTGTGTGCATCTAAAAATTATGTGAGAGGGGACTTCCCAGGCGGTCCAATGGTTACGACTCCATGCTTCCACGGTGGAGGGTGGGACTCAGGTTCAGTCTCTCGTCAGGGAACTAAGATCCCGCATGCCATGTGGCCAAAAAATAAAAATAAAGATTATGGGAGATTATTAGCTCCTTGTTATGGGTTGCAGATTTCTCCTCCGGCTTCTTTCAAATTTTAATTTTTTTAAATTGCTTTGTAGAAGTTTAACTGATTAGCCAGTTTATTTCTCGCTTTTAAAAAATGATTTCTGTGTCCACAGTCTTGTTTGGAAAGGCCTTTCTCATTTCAAGGTTATATGACCATTCATTTATTTATTTTTAAATGTTTTTAATTTGTAATGTTAATTTTAAAAATTAAAAAAATTTTAACATTAATTTTTAAATGTTTTTAAATCTCTAATCCACTTGATATTTAATGTAAGGTCAGGAGCTTTTTTTTTTTCCCCATTTGTCTTGTAAACCTTCATCTTTCTCAGTGTCCTTCTAACCCCTACTCCCAGCCATATAACAGATCCTCAAATGGGGTCAGTTCTTTCTCTGAAATTACTCATCATTTTTCTTTCTGTTTCCGCCATTGCCCTAATTGAAGACCTTATTGCCTCTCCCCTGGATTCTTGAAGTAGTTGCCTAATATTTCTCTGTTGACTCTGTCTTCTGAGCTGTTGTCCTGGTTACCATGCTGAATGTCAGATCTGACCAAGCTGCTCTTCTGCTCACAAAATTTTGTGGTTTTCATTGCCTGCAGATTAAAATCCTGATGTTCCAGCTACACCTCCACGTACTCCTCTACCACAAGGATTTGTCATTCCTTAAATATGCCATTTGTTTTCAGTCCTTTTTGCTCTTTTTTGGTGCTGTCTCCTTTGTCTTCAGTGTCTGTTTTTCCCGTTTTCACCTCTCTACATACAATTTATCTTACAAAGCCTGGTTCAAATATCATCTCCTATTGTAGCCGGCAGTATAAGCATCTTTCTTCTCAGAGGGTGGTCTCCAGGTATCCAGCACTTTTTTATGCCACTGCAAGGTTGCACAGAGTGATCCATTAGAAATGTTTCCTAAATGGGTACGTGACTGTCAGAGTACATTTTAAAAATACGTATAAATCAAAGTTTTATCAAAATAGGGTAAATATGAAATTATATCAGGACTATTTATAAGAATTGTTATGCCATTATAGTAAAGATGGGCTTTTATATAAGCACGTATTTTTCACAGTAAGGGTGTCAACTTCAGTGTTTAATAGGTCTCCTTTTTGGTACTTGGTGGAATAAGGGTTGTTAATGAGGGCCATGCCCTATGGTTTAGGATGCTTTAAGAAGCATCAGAACTTGAGCATTAAGAACTTGAGTATTAAGTAGATGATAGCTATTATTATTTTCAGAGGAGGCAATATATTGCAGCAATTGAGTTTGAGCTTTAGAATCACACCAGCTTGGGTTTAATTGTGAGCTCAGCCACTTACTAGACAAGTAATCTCAGATAAGTTACTTTACTTTGAGGAGCCCATGTTTTGCTTTGTTTTTTTTTAAATCAGTAAAGTAAGAATAATAATACTATTTACCGTAAGGGGTTTTGCAAGGATCAACTGAGATAATACATGTGAAGTAGTTAGCTTAATGTCTGCCAAAATTGAAACATGGTGTTAGAGATTTTTTTTTTAGCATTATTTGTAGAAAATGAACCATTTAAAAGTTACTTTTCCTGTTTAATAGTTGTGTTTCAGGTAAGATGTCGCTTAATTTTTTTTTTTTTAGTAATTTTCATTTGAGTTAGATTTGTTAAAGCTGTTGTAGGGTTAAACTTGAGGAGAAAATGTTCAAAGTTTATATCCCTTTTTGTGGGAGGAAGGACTAACACCTCTGTTCTCCATTTCCTTACTGTGGAGAGTTTTGTTGCTGAGGCCTGTCTGTGGCCCTGGGGAGACACCTCATCACAGACAAGAGTGTGCCGGTGTCACTTGTTGGTATAATATTCTCAGAACTTTTTTTTTTAAGTGACTTATTTGTTAAACATTGGTACTTGAAGAAAAATTTTAAAAGCCTATATTGTTGCCAAAGAGATTTTCTAAAACACAGATCTGATCAGGTCACTTCTGAGTTAAATCCTCCAGTGTCCCTTGTGCCGGATGGAGAGGTTTCTTAGCCGATAAACAGGCCTTGCACCATCCAAGCTGCTCTTTTTTCTCATCTTACCTCCTACTTTCCCTTCCAGCAATGTCAGTGCTGAGCTGTTCTGTAACCCACTGTGTTTTCTCAGCCCTCCCTTCCTTTGTACATGGTATGTATTCTGCCTGGAGGCCTTCTCTGCTTTGGCCATTTGGTTGACTCCTCACCATTCTTCAAAATCCACTAGTATTTATGGATAATGTGAAGCTGGGAGAGAAGTTAGTATTTCGGGCCACTGAATTAGGATCTGCAAATATGTTGACATTCGGGACAATGGGCTGAATCAAGCAGAAAGAAATGTACTAGAGATGAGTGCAAATAAGAATCTAATATATGGAACTGCAGAGATCAGGTTTAGCAGCTGTGTATTCGGGGAAAACATACTAAGAAACTCTGTTGATTAGAAAAGTGTTATACAATAATTTAATCAAGGCTTTGTCTGTGGTTTTGGTCTGTTCAGAATGAAGAAGTCATGTTCCAGTTCCATTTCAGGCCAGTCAGACCACACCTGGAACATAAGTGTTTAGAGATGAATGAGGAAGACTCGAGGGGCAGGGAGTCACATCTCAGACTCCTGGTAGCACCAGCTGATGCTCTGAGTGCTGACTTTATGCAGGCACTGTTCTTAACACTTGGTGTGGTAATCTCTTTTAACCCTCACGGTTGTCCTGTGAGGTAGGTGCTGTTCTCTTTTCTTGAGGCACACATGAAGGAACTGGAATCATCTTACTGACAGAAGTGTCAGCATGTGACTCATCATATGAGAGGAAAGGAGGAAAAGCACATATGTTTTAAAAATACTGGCCAAGCCCTGTGCTTAAGCCCTGCATTTCATATGTAATCTCATTTAAGCCTCAACAATAGACCTATCCAGAAAGTATTGTTATTCCCTTTTAACAAATGAAGAAATTGGGTAAGTGACTCACACTCTTGATAAGTAACAGAGACAAGATATAAATCCAGGTCTTTAAAAGTCCCCAGCCATTTCTGGACACATTATATTTTAATTCCATATGTTGTCTTGCTCCATGAGGCAGTTTAGGGTACTCATGGGGAGCTGATGCTGGCTTAATTAAAAGCTTTTTGGCTACTAGAATCCTGAGATGAAATGGGTTAATAATTTGAACGTGTGATTTCATGTCAGCATCAGTGATCAGGGGTCAGCCTGGATGCTCATATACTTGAGCTCACTCAGTCCCCTCTGACTCTTTGCGACCCTGTGGACTGTATCCCGCAAAACTTCTTTATCCATGGGATTCCCCAGGGAAGAATACTGGAGTAGGATTTTCTAATCCAGGAGATCTTCCCAACCCAGGGATCGAACCCCCCTCTCCTGTGCCCCTTAACTTGCAGGTGGATTCTTTACCACTGAGCCACCGCAGAGTCAGTTTACAGCATGATTTGACCAAGATGTTTTAGGAGTATTCAGGCTAAGTGAGGGAGGGAGTGGGAGGTGAGAGGGGAGTGGAGGAGTTAGGTAGACTGGAAGGGTTTTAATGAGCCTTCCAACCGTGAAATTCTATGAATAGTAAGATAATTTTCAACATGAGAGTTGGTAACATGAGAATTGTGTTGGCCAATGACTTTTCTTTTGTGCATAGATTTTATTTATTCATTCATTCAGTTAGTTTTTGTTTTTCTGGCCTCACTGCACGGCGTGTGGGATCATAGTTTCCCAGCAGGAATCCACCCTGTGCCCCTTGCATTGAAAGCATGTAGTCTTAACTGCTGGACTGCCAAGGAAGTCCCAAACTTATTTTATTTTATTTTATTTAGATTTCAGCTTTATTTAGGTACAAGTAGCATATAAAATTGTAGGACTTTGAAAGCAAGTACATTGTGGTGATGTGATATATGTGTACATTGTGAAAGGATTTCCTCTGTCTAGTTAACATATCCATCACCTCACATGTTTATCTTTTTCTTTCTTTTTTGGTGAGAACATTTATAGTTCTGCTCTCTTTCAGTTATACTATACAGTGTTATCAAGTATAGTCACTGTGTTTTATGTTAGCTCCCCCCTATTCATCTTACAGGCGTGTGTTTGCATCCTTTTACCAATCTCTCCCTATTTTCTCCAGGCCCTACCTCCTGGCAAGCACTAAAAGTTTGACTTTATTTATTTATTTTATCAGATTCCACATGTGATTGATACCATACAGTATTTTCCCCCCTTTGGTTTATTTTACTTAGCATACTGCCCTCAAGGTCCGTCCATGTTGTCACAAGTGGCAGGATTTCCTTCATTTTCATGGCTGAATAATATTTCTTTGTATGTAAATGCATACCTGATGCTGGGAAAGATTGAAGGCAGGAGGAGAAGGGGACGACTTAGGATGAGATGGTTGGATAGTGTCACCAACTCAATGGACATGAGTTTGAGCAAACTTTGGGAGATGGTGAAGGACAGGGAAGCCTGGTGTGCTGCAGTCCATGGGGGTCACAAAGAGTCAGATACAAGCGACTGAAAGCAACAACAACAACAGTGCATATATCATAACTTCTTTATCCATTCATGCATGCGTGGGTCCTTGGGTTGTTTCCATATCTTGGCTGTTGTGAATGGTGTGATGATTGTGAGAGTGCAAATATATTTTCGATATCCTGTCTTCATTTCCTTTGGACATACAGTCATCCCTCTGTATCCGCAGGTTCAGCATCTATGGATTCAGTCAACTGTGGATTGAAAATATCCAGGGAAAAAATAATTCTGAAAAGTTTCAAAAAGCAAAACTTGAATTTGCTGCTCGGCAGCAATTATTTACATAGCATTTACATTGTATTTACAATAATTTGCATAGCATTTACAATGTATCAGGTATTATAAGTAATCTACAGATTATTTAAAGTATATGGGGAGGGTGTGCTTAGGTTGTATGCAAATACTACGCCATTTTATATACAGGAGTTAAGCATCCTCGGATTTGGGGTCTTATCCGAGTCCAAGATTTGGGTCCTGAAACCACCCTGTTAATACCCAGGGATGTCTGTATACCCAGCAGTGGGACTGCTGGATGAAAGGCAATTCTGTTCTTAATTTTTTGAGGAATGTCCATATTGCCTCCATAGTGGCCGCACCAATTTATATTCCCACTGTTGACTGGGAAAAAAAAGTGCAATCTGAAAGTTGAGAATTATGTTTTATTCGGCTGACTTAAACCCAAGAGACAGCCTCTCAGATAGCTTGGAAGGACTGTTTCAAAGAGGTAAGGGAGGAGCCAGGAAAAAATGAGAGTTTTTTGGAAAAAAAGCCCAAAATGCTCAGGTAGTCGGAACATCGTAAGATTACTGCTATCAACACCACCACCACCACCCAGACATCTCAAGTTAACAAATTTAGTGCTTTTCTACATATGGGAAGATGCAGGAGTCTGAGCTTATTGAAATTATTCCTTGTTTTTTTTGGAGGTACACTGTGCACCTTGTGGGATCTTAGTTCCCCAACCAGAAATCGAACCTGTGGTCCCCTGCATTGGAATCACAGCCTTGTCTAAGTCAGTGAAACTAAGACATGCCATTTGGGGCCACCCAAGATGGGCGGGTCATGGTGGAGAGATCTGACAGAATGTGGTCCACTGGAGAAGGGAATGGCAAACCACTTCAGTATTCTTGCCTTGAGAACCCCATGAACAGTGTGAAAAGGCAAAAAGATAGGACACTGAAAGAGGAACTCCGCAGGTCAGCAGGTGCCCAATATGCTACTGGAGATCAGTGGAGAAATAACTCCAGAAACAATGAAGCTGCTGCTGCTGCTGCTAAGTCACTTCAGTCGTGTCCGACTCTGTGTGACCCCATAGACGGAAGCCCACCAGGCTCCGCCGCCCCTGGGATTCTCCAGGCAAGAACACTGGAGTGGGTTGCCGTTTCCTTCTCCAATGCATGAAAGTGAAAAGTGAAAGTGAAGTCACTCAGTCGTGTCTGACTCTTCGCGACCCCATGGACTGCAGCCTACCAGGCTCCTCCATCCACGGGATTTTCCAGGCAAGAGTACTGGAGTGGGGTGCCATCGCCTTCTCTGGAAACAATGAAGAGACGGAGCCAAAACAAAAGCAACACCCAGTTGTGAATGGGACTGGTGATAGAAGCAAGATTCGATGGTGTAAAGAGCAATACTGCATAGGAACCTGGAATGTTAGGTCCATGAATCAAGGCAAATTGGAAGGGGTCAAACAGGAGATGACAAGAGTGAACATCGACAGTCTAGGAATCAGTGAACTAAAATGGACTGGAATGGGTGAATTTAACTCAGATGACCATTATATATACTACTGTGGGCAGGAATCCTTTAGAAGAAATGGAGTAGCCATCATAGTCAACAAAAGAATCCGAAATGCAGTACTTGGATGCAATCTCAAAAACAACAGAATGATCTCTGTTCGTTTCCAAGGCAAACCATTCAATATCACGGTAATCTAAGCCTATGCCCCAACCAGTAATGCTGAAGAAGCTGAAGTTGAACAGTTCTATGAAGACCTACAAGACCTTGTAGAACTAACACCCCCAAAAGATGTCCTTTTCATTATAGGGGACTGGAATGCAAAAGTAGGAAGTCAAGAAACACCTGGAGTAACAGGCAAATTTGGCCTTGGAGTACAGAATGAAGCAAGGCAAAGGCTAATAGAGTTTTGCCAACAGAACACACTGGTCATAGCAAACCCCCACTTCCAACAACACAAGAGAAGACTCTACACATGGACATCTCCAGATGGTCAACATTGAAATCAGATTGATTATATTCTTTGCAGCCAAAGATGGAGAAGCTCTATACAGTCAGCAAAAACAAGACCTGAGCTGACTGGCTCAGATCATGAACTCCTTATTGCCAAATTCAGACTGAAATTGAAGAAAGTAGGGAAAACCACTAGACCTTTCAGGTATGACCTAAATCAAATCCCTTATGACTATACAGTGGAAGTGAGAAATAGATTTAAGGGACTAGATCTGATAGACAGAGTGCCTGATGAACTATGGATGGAGGTTCATGACATTGTACAGGAGACAGAAATCAATACCATCCCCAAGAAAAATGCAAAAAAAGCAAAATGGCTGTCTGAAGAGGCCTTACAAATAGCTGTGAAAAGACGGGAAGTGAAAAGCAAAGGAGAAAAGGAAAGATATAAGCATCTGAATGCAGAGTTCCAAAGAATAGCAAGGAGAGATAAGAAAGCCTTCCTTAGCAATCAGTGCAAAGAAATAGAGGAAAACAACAGAATGGGAAAGACTAGAGATCTCTTCAAGAAAATCAGAGATACCAAGGGAACATTTTATGCAAAGATGGGCTCAATAAAGGACAGAAATGGTATGGACCTAACAGAAGCAGAAGATATTAAGAAGAGATGGCAAGAATACACAGAAGAACTGTATACAAAAGATCTTCACGACCCAGATAATCACAATGGTGTGATCACTGACCTAGAGCCAGACATCCTGGAATGTGAAGTCAAGTGGGCCTTAGAAAGCATCACTATGAACAAAGCTAGTGGAGGTGATGGAATTCCAGTTGAGCTATTCCAAATCCTGAAAGATGATGCTGTGAAACTGCTGCACTCAATATGCCAGCAAATTTGGAAAACTTAGCAGTGGCCACAGGACTGGAAAAGGTCAGTTTTCATTCCAATCCCAAAGAAAGGCAATGCCAAAGAATGCTCAAACTACTGCACAACTGCACTCATCTCACACGCATTGTAATGTTTAAAATTCTCCAAGCCAGGCTTCAGCAATACGTGAACCGTGAACTTCCAGATGTTCAAGCTGGTTTTAGAAAAGGCAGAGGAACCAGAGATCAAATTGCCAACATTCGATGGATCATCAAAAAAGCAAGAGAGTTCCAGAAAAACATCTACTTCTGCTTTATTGACTATGCCAAAGCCTTTGACTGTGTGGAGCACAATAAACTGGAAAATTCTGAGAGATGGGCATACCAGACCACCTGACTTGCCTCTTGAGAAATTTGTATGCAGGTCAGGAAGCAACAGTTAGAACTGGACATGGAACAACAGACTGGTTCCAAATAGGAAAAGGAGTATGTCAAGGCTGTATATTGTCACCCTGCTTATTTAACTTACATGCCGAATACATCATGAGAAATGCTGGGCTGGAGGAAGCACAAGCTGGAATCAAGATTGCTGGGAGAAATATCAAGAACCTCAGATATTCAGATGACACCACCCTTATGGCAGAAATAGAAGATGAACTGAAGAGCCTCTTGATGAAAGTGAAGGAGGAGAGTGAAAAAGTTGTCTTAAAGCTCAGCATTCAGAAAACTAAGATCATGGTATCCGGTCCCATCACTTCATGGCAGATAGATGGGAAAACGGTGGAAATAGTGGCTTACTTTATTTTTCTGGGCTCCAAAATCACTGCAGATGCTGATTGCAGCCATGAAATTAAAAGACGCTTACTCCTTGGAAGGAAAGTTATGACCAGCCTAGACAGCATTTTGAAAAGCAGAGACATTACTTTGCCAACAAAGGTCCATCTAGTCAAGGCTATGGTTTTTCCAGTGGTCATGTATGGATGTGAGAGTTGGACTGTGAAGAAAGCTGAGCACTGAAGAATTGATGCTTTTGAACTGTGGTGTTGGAGAAGACTCTTGAGAGTCCCTTGGACTGCAAGGAGATCCAACCAGTCCATCCTAAAGGAGATCAGTCCTGGGTGTTCATTGAAAGGACTGATGTTGAAGCTAAAACTCCAATACTTTGGCCTCCTGATGCGAAGAGCTGACTCACTGGAAAAGACCCTGATGCTGGGAAAGATTGATGGCGGGAGAAGAAGGGGACGACAGAGGATGAGATGGTTGGATGGCATCATCGACTCGATGGACATGGGTTTGGGTGGACTCTGGGAGTTGATGATGGACAGGGAGGCCTGGCATGCTGTGATTCATGCGATTGCAAAGAGTCTGACATGACTGAACTGAACAGATGATTTAATGATGCTGAGCATCCTTTCACTTACCTGTCGCCGTTTGTATGCCTTTGGAAAACTATTCAGTACCTCTGTCCATTTAAAAATTGGATTGTTGGTGTGTTTTTTTTTTTTTTTTGCTGTTGAGTTGTTGAGTTCTTCATATATTTTGGATATTAACCCCTTAACAGACATATGATTTGCAAATACTTTCATTCTGTAGGTTGCCTTTTCATTTTGTTGATGGTTTCCTTTGCTGTGCAGAAGCTTTTTGGTTTTATATAATCTTCCTTGTTTATTTTTGCTTTTGATGTCAAACCCTCCAAAAAAATTGTCTCCAGGACTGATGCCAAGGAGCCCATCCTCTATGTTTTCTGAAAGGGGTTTTACAGTTTCAGATTTACAGTGTTCAAGTCTTTAATCCATTTTGAGTTGATTTTTTTGTGTCTGGTATAAGATAGGTATCAATGCATAGATTTATTCTAAAGTGAACTTATACTTAACTTAAATGCTTAACTTTTATAAGGAAGCTTTGTGTCTGAGCTGAGAAATACTGGTGGACTTACAGTTAAGCTGAAATATTTAAAACCCTCTTAAGTGGACAAAACATGCAGAGATACCAGTCTTTTTCATGCATGGGAGAGTTGCAACTCTGTCCTGTTTCGACAGCTCTGTGGAGCTCAGCCCTGTTAGGCTTCTGGGGTGATGTGATAAGAGCAATAGTGGTTTAGTGAGAAGGATTCTACTAGGAATCAGGGTCCTCTTATCCCACCTTTGTCACTGACTAGCAGGTAACCTTGGGTAGACCTTAATTCTTATTTGTAAAACAAGAGGGTTGTGCAAATTGGTACAACCTTTGGGTGAGCTTTTGGTCAATAACATCTTTTGTTTTGGAGTTACACTTCTAAGATCTTTCCACAGCAATTAGATATAAATACAGAAGAATATTGTGTACAAAGATGTTCCTTGGAGAATTATTTAACAGTTGAAAACATTTAGAGATGTTATAAATATCCAACATAGGTGACTGATTAAGCACTTAGTAGAATTTTAATGTGACTCAGGGTGTTCAGAGACTGTATAATAACATGGAAAATATTCATAAAATAATGAGAAAGTTCTTGTAGTTTTCTATAATGGATGTGTGTTATATTGGGGGGAACTTTGTCCTAACAGCTCCTTGCTCTCACATTTTATGGTTCTTTGAATTAGTGGCAGAGGGGGAATCTCAGATGGGCTGGAGAGGACAGGTGGGTTTGTTGTTATCTTTTCAGAATTATAGTAGAACTCAAACTGTTGCTATGATTAAAAATTACAGTAATATAGCACGTCACTTAATATTCTTAATTTTCCAAAATAATTTGGTCCTCATTTAACTAACTTTATGCTTATAAACAAACCAGATGATACTTTTGCTGTGAAGCAGAGTTTAGAATGAAGGATGAGCCATGCAGGGAACTGGAGTGCAGATAGGGGCTTGTTTAGAGACACTCATATGCTTTGCTTGTTTCTTCTAGCTCCTGCTCTCTGGTTTATCTTTTTTGACCAGGTCACAGGTGACTTTTCTTTTGGCCTGACAGTTATGTGGTATGCAGGGCATTCAGCTCCACCAGAAGGCTTGCGAGTCTTGTCATCCATCGGGACTGTTTTAGAGTAGTCAGACAAGAGGAGGCAGAGAAGGATTGTGG
This sequence comes from Bubalus bubalis, assembly GCF_019923935.1. NCBI lineage: Eukaryota > Metazoa > Chordata > Mammalia > Artiodactyla > Bovidae > Bubalus > Bubalus bubalis. Next base: position 47,894,494 of record NC_059176.1, read on the forward strand.
GGGTGTGTGGCTGTGGTCCCTCCTTTTAATGTAATTGTAATCTAGTGGTCTCAGGAGAGGGGAGCCTGCAGAGCCCTGGTGGCTGGCTCTGATGCAAGGCAAAAGAACTAGTGAGCTGTTTATCCACAGTCTTCTCCATTTTGAGAGGAAAACGTTACTTTTTCTTTACACCCTTATGTGGTAAAGGACTGTGTTTCGCTTCGAGTTATTCCAGATTTGTCCCTGTTAACGAGAACACAAGTTAGACTCCCCCCTGAGAGCAGGGGTTGCCACGAACTGTTTGTTATATCTTTTTCAGCAGTAAAACATTGGAGGGACGATTATTTCCGATGACTACAGCTCTTTTTCATACCATGGACCTGCGTTCTTCCCCACATTGCCCTCCTGGTCTTTAGGATGTTGGAGAAGCATAGTTTGGATTTTATAGTTGTTACAAATTGGTATCTAGTTACCGTGGCGACTCTTGGAAAATTCATTTGTTTCTTCTTTTTCCCCTCGTGACATTTCTCTTCTACTATGTAAAAGAAAAGCCAGAGGAGAAAACACAGTATCATTGGATATAGGAAATAACCAGAACATTCTCTTGCCCATTCATCTATCCAACTAATATTTATTTGAGTACCGACTTAGTGTCAGACGTTGTGCTCTCTGAGTTAGATAGTCTTGAAAGTGAGGTTGAATAACTATTTTGTAGAACTTGAAAAAGGCAGGGCCACTGTTGCTTTCCCTTATTATTTTTTTTTAAAGATTCTGAGTGGTAATCTAAGTTTGGAAAGATGGAATACAAGAAATTTTATTATCTTTTAATTTAAACTTTATGTATCAATTGACGTTATAAACGCTTAATTTTTCTGTTGTCTCATTTGTCAGCAAATCTAATTTTTACTTCAGTCTGCAGTATCTTTGTTCTTTTGTGTTTTTCATTTGGCTTTTCAAATATTTAGCACTAGTGAAATAGACCAGGCATCATATAGGGGTCCTCTTCCCACCCTACCCACTGCCCTGGTGTGGTGAAGAACATGGGGATAACAGTAGCCTTGTAAAGTTTGAGTAGCATAATTTTAAATTAAGGGTTTTCAATATGGAGTCAATGAAATCTCTGAAATTATAAACTTGGGTATGTGTACCTTTTTGAGGGGAGGTCTATAGCTTTCCTTACATATTCCAAGGATTCTATGACTCAAAAAAAAAGTTTAAAACCATTGCCCTGAATGGTATTTTAGTTACCTACATTTCTATTGGTAGAAAATGTATGCTACCAATTGGTAGAAAAGTAAATTTTGCTTTGTTTTATCTTGAAAGTGAAAGTGTTAGTTGCTCTGTCAAGTGACTCTGCGAGCCCGTGGACTGTAGCCCACCAGGCTCCTCTGTCCATGGAATTTGCCAGACAAGAATATTAGAGTGGGTTGCCATTCCCTTCTCCAGGAGATCTTTCTGACCTAGGGATTGAACCCAGGTCTCCTGCATTGCAGGCAGATTCTTTACCATCTGAGCCACTAGGGTTTTATCTTGCACTTCCCTGAAATCTTTTAAGAGGAATCTGAGGTGGACAGTATAGTTTTCTTTTCCTTTCCAACTTCCTCTCCCCCCTTAAAAAAACACTTAATTCATTTGTACTGGTTCCACTGGAGTTTCCTAAAGTATTTTAGGTGAGATGATTGACTGTTTTGGTAACCCCCAAACAACTTTAAAATCTGAACCTAGAAATTCACTGTCAATGCTGAATTCTCAAACCAGAAGAGAACTTCATCTACATATTTAAGTTTCTGAGCAGCTGAGAGATGGTGGCTTCAGTTACAAAAGATTCTTCTTAGGAATTCTTCAGGAGCAACTGAAGGAGTGAGGGAGAGGGTCTGGGCTGAGCTTCCTGGGCAGTGAGGATCTGGAAGCCAGCTGGCATCTGGTTGCAGGAGAGGGCAGAACGGCGGAGAAGAGGGCGGCGTTTATACTCAGGAATTTTCCTCAGTTCCCGGCTTCTGAGGTGTGACTGGGCCAGGACAAGGATGTGTGTGAAACTTAATCTTTTTTTAAAAAAATAATTTTATTTATTTATTTATTTTTGTCTGTGTTGGGTCTTTGCTGCTGCACGGGCTTTTCTTAGTTGCAGCAAGTGACGGAGGGTGGACGGGCTACTCTCTAATTGCTGCACGGGTTTCTCTCATTGCAGTGACTTTTCTTGTTGCAGAACATGGGCTCTCAGGTGCTTGGTCTTCAGTAATTGCGGCTCCCAGGTTCTAGAGCACAGGCTCAGTAGTTGTGGGGCACAGGCTCAGTTGCTCAGAGTCATGTGAAATCTTCCCAGATCAGGGATCAAACCCGTGTCTCCTGAATTGGCAGGTGGATGCTTTAACCACTTAGCCACCAGGGAAGCCCCTGAAATTGAATCTTTAAAGAGTGTTGCCTATGTTCGATATAAACCTGTCCAAGGAGAGTGGAAATTAAGCTTGAGATCTCTGAGGAACGTGTTCAGACCTTCCCTCTCTTTTCTCAAGTCCTCTCTCCTTCTGTGCAGGTGGATGGAAGCATGCCTTGGGGAAGATCTGCCTCCCACCACAGAACTGGAAGAGGGGCTTAGGAATGGGGTCTACCTCGCCAAACTGGGAAACTTCTTCTCCCCTAAAGTGGTGTCCCTGAAGAAGATCTATGACCGAGAGCAGACCAGATACAAGGTGAGTCCTTCCCTGCGTGGTGCTTCAGTTTCCATAAAGCAGAGAGAGAAGTTTATCCTTTATCCCATGAAAGAGTTACTGAGAAATAAGTGGAAATGTCTTTGTTCCAACAAAATAAAATGCCTGGCAGAGTGGAGAAAGTTCAGTGCAAAGTCAAGATATAGTAGTAAAAGAACTTGAGCTGACCGTATTCCTGGTGCAATTCTAATGAGTAATTTGTATAGAGAAATTTTCATGGTCCTTAATGAATTTTTTATTTCTTAGAAGGCAGAGGAAATAACTAGGGAAATTACTACCTTAATTTTAATCAATCTCTGAGATTTGTTGACAAATTAAAAGCATTAGCAACTTTGGAGGGGAGAAAATCACCCCGTGATATTCAAGTTTAAGATAAGTAGGAAAGTGATCTGATTTCAGGAAATTGAGATGGGTGTTTGATTCTTGCGGCCTGGGACCCTCAAAAAGAGGACTACCTTAAGTAAGTTGGGATGTTGACAAGGACCAAATTCCATTGCCTACAGAGTTTCTGTGGGGAGCTTTCCTAAGAGCTCTTATCTAGAAAAGGGTGAGTGTAGAAGATAGAGGAAGATTGCAAAACCAAGAGCAAATGTGTGAAGGGTCAACTGTCAGAACTGGGTCAGAGCTGAGAATTAAGAATGAAGACAGAGTCAAGAGAGATTTTTGCTTTATGTTGAAATTTGAAGGAAAACGAGGAAAGTATAGATCTTAAGCCAAAATTAACATCCCAAATAGAAACTTTGCCTCATCAAAAAGCAAAGACTTGGGACTTCTCTGCTGATCCAGGAGTTAAGACTCCATACTTCCACTGCAGGGGGGTGTGGGTTCAATCCCTGGTCGGGGAACTAAGATCCCACATGCCACACAGTGCAGTCAAAAAATAAAGAAAGAATATGCTAACCTCATTTAAAAATTTTTTAAAAAGCAAAGATTTGTATGTGGAGTGTTAACTAAGTAGTTATTCTGAAGATACCTCCGGAGTTGTTCTGTCGAGAACCTACAAAATGTGTGCAGAACAGATAGACAGGAGAGGCCTGGAGACTGCGGCAGCAGTAAAAGCAATTAGCCTGCTCCTCTACCTGCCTTGAGAGTAAGCCTTCCTAAAAAACAACAGGCGCAGAGGTTTAGAGGGGGACGTTTGTATGTGTAGTATGAGAAAACCTCATTTGGGAGTATCTTCTGCCTTCCAGACACCACATTGAGTGTTTTATGTACATTTTCTCAGTTAATCTTTCTGACAGACATAAAGTAGACGTTAAAGATGGGTAACAGTGTCAGTCACTAAGTCATGCCCAACTCTTTATGACTCTATGGACTGTAACCCGCCAGGCTCCTCTATCCATGGAATTACCCAGGCAAGAATACTGGAGTGGGTTGCCATTTCCTTCTCCATGAAAGATGGGGAAACTCAGACTCAAAAGGGTGAAGTGACTTGCCCAATGTCACCAATAGATGGCCACATAAGGAACAGAATCCAGAATAATTGAATTCCAAAGACCATGTTCTGTTGAGCACACCATATTCAGAAGATTCTCCAGATGGTTCTTCACTAAGAGCTGAGATGTGGGTTTGGCTTCTAGGGATTAAATGTGAACGTATGCTAGAGATAGACCTCAAGTTTAAGGGGACCATGTGAAGTCTCACAGAGAAGCTTTTACAAGGAGAGTTTTTATTTAGTATTTGCTTTAGTATTGCCAAACAGGGCCTAATGGTCTTTTATTTGTTCTAGGCAACGGGCCTTCACTTCAGACATACTGATAACGTGATTCAGTGGTTGAATGCCATGGGTGAGATTGGATTGCCTAAGGTAATTTATGTGATAGTCATAGTTCTGGCTTAGTTCTGGCTGTTTTGGTATAACAGTTCTCATTCAACATATAAAATTATCCTCAATTGGTGTTTTATATATATATTTGTGTGTGTGTAATTTTTTTTTTCTTTTTTAAATGCTAAAGGATCTCTCCAGTTTGTTTTAGGAATTAGCTTTGTTCTTTTTCTTTTATATTTCTCATCCTGCTTCACCTTACCCTAGAGAAATTCCCTATGATGTCCTTTACTTTTACTACACCAAATTATAAATGTTAAAATTCACATACCATGAGGGAATTCCTTGGTGGTCCAGTGGTTAGGACTCAGGACATTCAGGTTCAATCCCTTTTTGGGGAACTAAGATCCTACAAGCCTTGAGGTGTAGCCAGGAAAAAAAAAAAAAAAATCACGTGCCATGAAATTCACCATTTTAAAGTACACAATTCAGTGGATTTTATTTGTTCACAGAATTGCTACATTCAGGTCTGACTTTAGGAAACATAAGGAAATATTTTAGAAACATTGTTTTCCAGCTTTTGAATAACTGAATCTGTGGGGAGTATGAAGGGTTTATTTTATATGTCAGACTGTGTAGGCCATGCAATGTTTACTTCTTATAGCTGGCCTTGGTGATGGCTGTAGTTTGTTTTTATGACAGCTTTACTGAGGTATACTTGATGGCAGAAGAGTGACACGTATTCAACTTTTACATCATGGGTTTGGAATGATGGCTGTAGCTTCTTTTTTTTGGCTGCACTGAGTCTTCGTTGCTGCTCTCGAGCTTTCTCTAGTTGCAGAGAGCAGGGGCTACTCTCTAGTTGGAGTGTGAGGTTTCTTACTGTGGTGGCTTCTTTTGTTGCAGAGCGCAGGCTCTAGGCATGAGGGCTGCAATAGTGCGGCATGTGGGCTCAGTAGGTGGAGCTCCTGGGCTCTAGGCCACAGGGCTCAGTAGTTGTGGCACACAGGCTTAGTTGCTCCATGACAGGTGGAATCTTCCTGGACCAGAGATCAAACCAGAGTCTGATACATTGGCAAGCAGATCATCTGCTGCGCCACCAGGGAAGTCCATGGCTGTGCTTTTAATAATGGGAGTAGGCATCTTTGAGCATTTTTGCTCCTGAGTTTGTTTAGTGCTGCTCTTAGTGAAATTGCTACCGCGAATGTTGGGCTGCATCTCACAGGCTGGCAAGCCTTGTAGTTGCCCAGCTTTGAGACTGAAGGAAGAGCCCAGAGACAGCAACAGAGACATCCCTGGTTTATTGGATAGGGGATCTTTTGTGTCTGGAGCAAGCTCTGGAGTAACACCCTGCCGTGGCTCGTAGACAGCAGGCAGAACATGGCAGCAGTCTTTGCTGTTGGTGGTGCAGATAGGGGGTTGTTTACCACTTACTTTGGCCCAGGGAAAGCAGCAAGGGAGCACGTCCCTCTTGGCCCCTCGAGCAGAAGTCTTCCCTTTGATAAACTAGCATCGTGGAGCCATTCTGATCTAAAGATTAGAACAGCCACTAGCATTTGCTGATCAGGCTGTACAGTTAAGAGGGAATGTCAGTCATATGAATAAGGTATAGGTGAAGCAGGGACTGGTTGAGCAGGCGATGTACAGAAAGCAAGAGCATCACTGACCTGGCTGGTGATCATACAACTAGCTACCCAGTCCTGCCTTGAATAGCCAGAGAGGCCGTGATGTAGTATCACCGTTACAGGCAAGGACAGCTTTTATTTCCCCCACCCCCACAGTCCTGTGACTTAAGAATTCTTCTAGGAATTTATCCCTACCCACACCCCACCAGCTCAACATAAAAAAAGAAAAAAAATTAGACAAGCACAAAAAAATATTGTGTAAGGCTTTCCAGCATTGCTTATGATATAAAAAATTGATAGCAAACCACATGTTCCTTCACTCCAGGTATTAACCATGTTACAGCCCGTCAAATACTACCGCTGCCGTTGAAAAAGGATAATGTCATTCTGTATACCTAACTGTGGTGTGTTAAGTGAAAAATAAAATCAGGCTAAGATTATACAAGTTTGTGTTCTTGCTTAGATGAGGTCACGATTTTTGTCTAAAAATAGAGTGTTCTTGGGAAAAATCCGCAGACAGAAATAGTTTTCATTTCTGTGTGATGGAGTTAAGGGGGTGGTTTTCATTCTATTTATACTTTCCTGTGGAGTCTAAATTTTTGTAACCAAAGAAAGATTCAGAAGAAATGTAGAGTATCAGAAGGTGGCTGAAGCCACTGGGAAATGAGCATTTGGCATTTTGCGGAGTGCTCAGCTCACTGTCGCACACACGCCTGTTGAATTGAGTGTAACTCAGAGCTGCGTCTTGGCTGAAGACTACTAGCTTGTGTCCTCTTTTGTTCAGAGCAAAGTGCTGAAGCTCTCTTCCCTGCACTGGTACATTTGAGAATTAAGCCCCACACATGTCAGGAAATGCAGTACGTCACGTTCTTACAGCCACTAGGCCTTTCTGCCCACCTGTAACTTCCTGTTCCTGTTTTTTATATACTATGCCCAATGGGCAATGACAGTTTAACCTTTTTGAATGATACTAAGAGCTTTGTTAATAATTGCTTTTGCTAACAGTATTTTTACTACAAAAATGCCTTTTTAATAATTTAATTTTATTACCTTTTTTGTTTACTAACAGTAGTGCATTGTCCTGAACTACAGTCTTGACAAACAGAATTCCCCAAAGCCTGTCAGAACAATTGGAGAAGGGAATGGCAACCCACTCCAGTATTCTTGCCTGGAGAGTTCCCATGGACAGAGGAGCCTGGTGGGCTACAGTCCATGGGGTCACAGAGTCGGACACAGCTGAAGTGACTGAGCACATGGCTATTAGCCTTGCTCTGTAGGATTTAAGTCCAGAAGATTTCAGAGTAATGTAGACTAAAGATACTTAGCCTAAAAAATGTGTTTTGCCCATAATATAATGTGTGATCAATAATTGACAATACCTATATAGTATTTTTTAAAATTTATTTATTTTTAGTTGGATGATGATTGATTTACAATATTGTGTTGGTTTCTGCCATATATCAACACATACATAGTTTTATTGGAATGTCTTTCCTAATCTCTTTATGTGGTACATACAAACTAATTACAGAGACTTAATATGATAATTTTTCAGTTTTTATCCACTTGACTCTTTATTATAATTGGTGCTGCTTGCCAGCTCCTCCATGAAACATGTTATTGTTTTTGCTTTTTAAAATTGTTTTTAATCTGCCTGATAGTCCTCTGTTTTCTTCAGCTTTTCTACCCTCTGTGTCCTAGTGGGCATTCCTTAAGACGCAGTTCTGTTTTTAGCTACATTGTCTTATTCTCATGGTTTCAGTTGTTTTGAAGACTCTTTGCTTTACGATAAACACAGCGTCTTCAATTGGCTACTCGACATTTCTCTGTGGATAGCTTTCTGTCTCTTGGACTTTCTCGTATCTAAAACTAAACCTACCTTTTTTCCCAAGTGAACTTCTCCTCTGTGTAAGTGGTACCATGTCATCATTTTCCCAGTCATCCAGGCTCAAAGCCTTGGAGTTTCCTTGGACTCCTAAACAGAGTCTTTCCCCTCCTCAGTTGTTTGCAATGTCTGTTTTATCTGTTGAAACAACCTCCCAGCCTGGTTTCTCCAGCTTCAATCTCTTCACTATTCACTGTATTCTGTGTCTTGTCTGCAGTCAGATCTTCCTGAGGCTCCATTTTTAGCTTTGGCTTCAAAGCTAGGACTTCTCTGAGGCCTGCATATCAAGTTCAAACTGGTCTGACTGTCAAAGTCCTCATAATCTGTCTCTGTCCTATCTAACCAACCTTGTTTTTCTATTACTTTCTAAAATGGATTCTGTAATATTTTGGGGGAAGGATGACTGACTTTGACCATGATTTTCACTGTTCAGGGGAAGACATTTTAGTCTTAGGAAATGAGCATATAAAGTTTTAAAAATTATCAAAAGAGATGATTCTGGTACATCCCGTCTCTCTTTTGCAGCACAGTTCTTTCCTATTGGGAGCCATAGGTATTGTGGGAGTGGTGGTGGTGCTCAGTCGTGTCCAGCTCTGCGACCCCATGGACTGCAGCAAGCCAGGTTTCCCTGTCTTTCACTGTCTCCTGGAGTTTGCTCAAATTCATGTCCATTGAGTCAGTGATGCTATCTAACCATCTCTTCCTCTGCTGCCACCCCCTTCTCCTTTGCCTTCAATCTTTCTCAGCATGAGGGTCTTTTCCAGTGAGTCAGCTCTTAGCGTCAGGTAGCCAGGTTCAGCTTCCAATGAATTCCTTCCAATGAATATTCAGGGTTGATTCCTACATTAGTAAGGTTGATTCCTTACATTGCTTATGATGAATTGTCTGTTCACCCTAATGAAGTTATTTGCGAAACACTGACGATCTTTTCTAATTGTCCAAAGTTTTACTTGTATTACTGATGGCTGGTGAATGATTAATGAAACCAAATGAATGCATACCTGAATCTATTTCTTTTATTTATCCTTAGATCTTTTATCCAGAAACTACAGACATCTATGATCGAAAGAACATGCCAAGATGTATCTACTGTATTCATGCACTGAGGTAATCGGGTTTTCTTGGTAGAATAAGCAGTGTATAGATATAGAACACAGATTGGTAGTTGCCAGAGGTGGGGATTTGGGAGGGGGTGAAATGAGTGAAGGTGGTCAAAAGGTACAAACTCCCTGTTATAAAATAAACAGGTCCTGGGAATGTAAGGTACACCATGGTAACTATAGTTAATAATACTGTATTATGTATTTGAAAGTGGCTAAGAGAGTAGATCATAAAAGTTCTCATTAGAAGAAGAAAAATTTTAATTATGTGTGGTAATGGAAGTTAACTAGACTTACTATGGTGATCATATTATGCTATACACTTGAAATTAATGTAACATTATTATGTCAGCCATATCTCTCTGAACTGTGCATTTCATTTGAGATATAGCCCCTTTCTTTTAAATTAAAATCTCTTAAAGTTATAAAAAACTATATATTTGAAAACTTATTGTTTACCATTTTTTTCAACCTGGTAAACTGAATTACAAAATACACTGTGTCTTTTTCTAAACTCTTTATTCAATAGTGGAGTATAGCCAATTAACAATGTTGTCATAGTTTTAGGTGAACGTGAAGGGTCTCACCCATGCATATACATGTATTCATTTTCCCTCAAACCTTTGTCCCATCCAAGCCACCACATAACATTGAGCAGAGTTCCATGTGCTATATATACAGTAGGTCCTTGTTGGTTACCCATTTTAAATATAGCAGTGTGTACATGTCCATCCCAAGCTCCCGAACTATACCGTCCCCCCGTCTTTCCACCTCAGCAACCATAAGTTCGTTCTCTAAGTTTGTGAGTCTTTCTGAACGTAATACTCTATGTCTTGATACTGATTGGTAACATAGTACCAGCAATTATCAAATGGTTGATTGATAATTTGTTTAGTTATCTAGGACCTTGACAAGTCATTTGTTCCTTAAATAATTTTTATGACAATGCAAATATAATAAATAGGAATTGAAACAAGGTATAATTTTTTTTCTCAGTTTCATAGTAAATTTGGAAGATGACTTGATTTCAGGTCCTCAGCCCTTAGAAGGAACACAGTACTAAATTGGAGGGAGGAGGTGATCTGTCTGAGGGGAGGGATGGGAGGGGAGTAGGTGCTGGTAGTCTAGTATTTCAGAGTGGCTCAGATTTACTGGATGGCCATAGGACTAAACCAGAAGGTGATACAAGTGGGTGAGTATAAGAAGGAACATTGAGTATGAGATTTTCTTTTCTTTTAGCTTGGGCTGTTCTTTTTATATAGCATCCTGTATATGCACCTAATAAATGTTAATTGTATATATGAATGTAATGTTGTACAAGAAGCCTGCTGTCTCCAGTTTCTTGATCAAATGTGTGCCACACCCTGGATATCACTGAGATCAGCGAGAAACCCATAAAAGAGAGAATGTAACTGAGGGCTGGTAGACCTCTTGTGTGGACTGATGGATGCATTAACCCCTTCAGAGGTTCCCTCCCTAGGCTCTCTACCTTCTGGTCCATCTGTTATGCTGGATTCAGAGCTGTCTTTCCAAAACAGGCTTCATCTTACCAGACACTTCATAAAATGCTTTGATGATTCCTTTGTAGTGTCACCTCTAGTCGTTCCCTCCCGTGTATCTGTGCTCTAGTATCTCATGCCTTTGGTTCTGCTGTTTCCTCTGCCTGAAATGCCCTTTTCTCACTGGTTTAACCTATGCTCTTCCCCGGGTGCCACCTCAGAATCCTGCTATAAGTATCTTCTCTTACTTTTTCCTTCTGAAGCAGAATTAGCTACTTACCATCTTCCTGCTCCTTTAGCATTTTGTACCATACCTCTCACTCCACTTATCTTACTTGTTACATTGTCCTCTGGTTACTCTTTGTGCTTGGCTATCTTGTGGACTCCTTAGGGGCAAGAAGTATTTCCTTTGTTTTTTATCTTTGTGTTGTTAGTACTTAGATGCCTAATATATAACCACAATAAATGTGTGTGTCCAAATTATACATTATAACAAATCTCCCTCCCTTTCTCCAGCCCAAGGGGGTAATTTGTGCCCTGTCAGTGAAAAAGGAAATGGTACTTTGTCTTTATCAAAGGGCTCTTCATGTTTGTCTCTGCTTATCCAGTCAAGTTTCAGTTCAGTTCTCACTTTCTTGGTGAAGTTTCTCCAATAATGACAGCTTTTATCTTTTTCTAAGCCTCTGGATTTTGTTTGTTTGTTTGTTTTTTGTGTGTGTTTAGTTATATATTCCTTCTTTCATGTCTTTTCTTCCTATTATATTTATTAGCATCTTAGTGACAGAAGTCATGCCTTACTTTTTTTTTCTCTCAAAGGTACATAGCATAATGTTGGACAAACAATGGTAAAATGAGGATTTAAAAACATTGTTTAGGAATAGGTGATAAATCAGAGAATTTTCAGAATGTAGCCATTTCAGATGTATATGTCTGAGCTAAAATCAGATTAATTCTAAGTGTTGTGGTTGGCTCAGTGTTCCATGAGGTCTGTCAATGTTGATAATCTTGTGAAGGCAGTACCCACCATGGATATCTGAAGTTGGCAGGCAGAGAAGCTAAGCTGGCAGAGTTCCTCTCTGCTAGGTCTGTAGCTACGACTCTCTGCCTTATAACCTGGGTCCCAGGCCCTTACATCCCCTGAAGAGAGACTGAAGAACTAACTGTGCCTTTCTCATGATGGAATCAGAATGAGAAAGGGAGGAAGCCTGCTATTGTTCTCCATTTCTCTTCAATAGGCAGTTCGTGCTTAGAAAGTATATACACAGCAGTGTGTCCTGGTTGGTGATTTACGATTTCTTTCCTCCCTTACATTGTTTTTCCTGAGGGGTGGCTTGGCCACTCTTGATAATACGTAGGAAGTATTTCTAAGTGCTTGAGGCTCTTGTTTACCCTCACAGGGCAGTGTTCAAGGTGGCTCCCTCACTTTACCTACCTGTTTTGGGTGAGGCACTCTTTCCCTTTTGGATCAACAGTGATAAAGAAGCATTATCTCCTTGTTTTCCCCCTTCCTGTCATCTGTTCCCCGCCTCCCCCCGCCCCCAGGTCTTGGCTGGTGTTATTCCTGAGGTAGTCACTGTACTTCAGTCAGACTAAATTACTCTTGTAGGTTACACTCCACTCTCAGATAAGACCCTACTTCTCCATTTTTCCAGATGTATTTGTATACTTCCTTTCCATTCCCTACCCACATGCTTTATCTTTTTAAGAATTCACTTTGGTGTTAAATTGGCCCATAATCCTTTATCTTAAATTTAAGAAAAACATGCTAAAAACTCTGTGAGTTTTGGTTCAGTTCAAACTCATTTGTTGGCAAGATCTGATCAGTATTAATTGAGATTACTTAGAATGTATATCTACTTAATGTGATTATTCATATGTTTTTCTGCAGAAAAGGTAAATGTATTTGATTAGGGGTGCTTCCCCAAGACTTGTTGGGGGTGTTTTATAATGCTGCATACACTGTACAACTTTTCTGAGAAATCCTAAATTAATATTTGGCCCAGAGAATTTAGGTAAGGGATGTGGGCCTGTACTAGAGTCTGTTTCTTCATCAGCTGCTGTGTTGAAGAGCATTTGTTAGTGATCTTTGAGATTAGCACAGTGATTTCTTTCATAGGTTACTCTACAGTCATTGATTTGTATTCCCTGGTGGCTCAGATGGTAAAGCATCTGCCTGCAATGCGGGAGACCCGGGTTTGATCCCTGGGTTAGGAAGATCCCTTGGAGAAGGAAATGGCAACCCACTTCAGTACTCTTGCCTAGAAAATTCCATGGATGGAGGAGCCTGGTGGGCTACAGTCCATAGGGGTCGCAAAGAGTAGACACGATTGAGAGACTTCACTTTCACTTTCTTTCACTTTCACAGTCATTGATGATAATCAGAATCCAGATAGGCTGACACAAGCTTCTTCTCCTCATTGCTATAGAGTATAACTTAAATAGGAAAAAAAAGAAAAGAAATCTGAACTCAATTACAGGCTGATTGTGATAGGTAGCTAGCTGATAGCTTATTTGTGAAAGCAAGCACAGGAGGCCAGGAACAAAAACTGAAAGTGATGTTTATTGTTAGGATTTTTTAGTTTTAGCTGTGAGGTTAAGTGCTTTTGAGGCTGAATAAGAGGACCCAAGTGGCTATTATGATTCCATTTATAGTTCCAGCATGTCCTTAAAATATTCCTAATAATTAAAATGAGGTAAAAGCGAGATGATGCCCATCTGCTTTCGGCTTCCCTTCTCTGCTTTTTACAGCAACTGGTGATAGCATTGTGACGCCTTTGATCATCACTGAAGACGTTAGGAACTCACTCTTGTTGGGGCTGTGAAAGTAACATGCTCAAGCTTTTGTTGAAGTGTGGCAACCACTTTCTTGTTCTACAGTAGAAATAAAAGAGGAAGAAGTTTCTGGAGAAAAATATTTTTACTAATTTAGAATGCATACTGCACAGGGAAAGTACATGAAGAAGCATATTACATGTCCAGAAAGTTACTAGCTATTTGACTTTGGAAACTGTATTGAATAATGTAAAATCTTTGGAGAGAGGAACTTTATTTCCATCTCGAGCATTTTATTGTAAAGAAAAGCCTGTAATTGTATATGTATCATTTGTATTTGTACTTACCTGAGAAAATGATTGGTTATTGTGGATGTATGTATTCTAATATGTTTTCAAAATACTTGATTTTTTTAAGATTATGCGTTTGGGTTTGTCTTATACAGTTTGGATGCTGATCAGTTTTGTGAATGCAGTGTACGTGATACATGTTTGTATTTAGATAACATTGAGATGTAGAGATGATCTGCAAATGCTGTAGGCTACTCTGTTGAGTTTCTGTGGTTTGTTTCTTAGGTATTTTTTATTTCCTCTCATTACTGGACTGTCAATGTCTTGCTCATGTTAATCCCTGTGGAGTGGTTTTCTGATCTAATTTATTCTGAGCTGGTAGAGCCTTAGTCTCTGGTTAATCTGATTCATATTTATAGACATCCATCCATCTGTGAAATATTGATTATTATTTATTAATATATGTCAGGCTCTGGGTAGGCCACTGGTAAACAAGACTTTTATTGACCCTGACTTCATGGGGCTTAGAGTCTAGGAGATTTTTATTTAAAGAGTAAAGATTTATGACATATACTTTATGTAAAACTCTTAAATTACCTGAATTAAACTCTTCTACCAGTAATATGAATTCAGCTTAAGTAAGATTTGCTATCTGAGTCATTTTCATGAGACTTTTCTAAAATGTCTTTTTACTTAAAACTTACTGATCACAGGAAGTTAAACAGAAGTGAAGAGACTTCACTTATATTTGTTATATTAACATTTATATTAATGTCTGATTGCTTATTGGATTTGTCCTGGAGCTAGGACTTAAACTTGTGTCTCCTGATTCCCAGCCCAGTGCTTTTTGCATTACATTATGTGACTTTTAAGGACCTCCTTGTTACATAAAACTAAAAGAAAACTCTGAGATAAAGTATCATAGCTGCTGAGTGTAATATGGCAGAGTCCTGGGAGTCTCCGTGTTCAGAATGCTTCTGTTCTTTATGCTGGTTTTCCCCTTTGACTTTAGAGCAGCAGAACATCCAGCTGGGAGTCCTGACTCTTTTGTCTATTATGTCTTCTAGTTTGTACCTGTTCAAACTAGGCCTGGCTCCTCAGATTCAAGACCTGTATGGAAAGGTTGACTTCACAGGTAAGAAGTTCCAGACCTGGCAGGAAGTGCTTGATTTATGTGGAAATAGCCTGGAGAGTCAACTGTTCCAATCTTAAAGATGTGGGGCTTTAAAAACACTGTGCCAGCAGAGATTAAAAAAAAAGCACGAGGAACCTGCTTCTCTTGGTGTGGTGGAAGGAACACGGGACTTGGGGTTTCAGGCTCTGTTCTCTCAGTTATGACATGGTGTGCTTGAGAAGTCTCTGTTTTCTTATATCTAAATTAGAGAGAATATTAACATCTAATACTAAATGTTCACATACAGTGAGAAAAACTTTATGACAGTCTTTCCCTTTCCCTTCCAGTGAGCACCATTTGTAGGCAAACGAAGTGGTGGTGGTGGGGGTAGAGGGGTGAGATGATACAAAGATGACAATTTACTAATTTTAAAACTTTAGTTTATTTGGGTGGGTGTTTCTGTGTATATTTGCTATAGTCAAATCCTTGAAGAGATGGGGGCTTGGGGAGAAAAAGAATAGGGGGAATATTGGTGAAGGGTAAAATAGACTGAAATCTTTTTGAACAGGTGATTATTTTATAGGCCTTGGAGGTTTAAAAATTGGTAATACAGCTTTTATCTATGATATTTTTTCTTCCAGGGAAGTTGTTCCCCAGACCCTTGGGGCAAGGGCCAAACCTTAACATGTTGTTTTCTTTATCATTTGCTTCTGGCCTTAGACACAAAATTGTTTAGTAGTAGCTAGTGACTTGGATTATAAAGACTAAGATAACTGGCTTGTGATTCACTTCTTGTTTGCGGTCCCTTTAAAGCTGCTCCATTCATAAGTTCATTAGAGGAAATGCCATTAGTAGCAGTTTGGAAAACTATTCTCTATAGAGCCATTCTCATGTTATGGTTATTTCTGATGCTCTTGATAGCACTAGTAATAGTTCCTCTGTCTATTGAATGCATATTATATACCAGATATCAGGTTAAGTGGTTTCCATGTATTAATATTATCTTATTTAAATCCTTATAACAACCCTAAGAGTTAGATATCATTTTATCCAGTACATTTTGTGGTTAAGGAATCTGTTTCCTTCTAAGTTCTGAAAAGGTGCTCACCTTTGGGTCTTAATTCTTTCCTGTAGAAGAAGAAATCAACAACATGAAGATTGAACTGGAGAAGTATGGGATTCAGATGCCTGCCTTTAGCAAGATTGGGGGTATTCTGGCTAATGAGCTGTCAGTGGATGAAGCCGCATGTAAGAAGAGAGTGATCTCATGGGTTCAAATGGAGTTGTTGCTACTGCTTTCAGTGATTAATACTGTAATGGTGGTCTTGCTGCTGCTAAGTCACTTCAGTCATGTCCGACTCTGTGCGACCCCACAGACGGCAGCCCACTAGGCTCCCCCGTCCCTGGGATTCTCCAGGCAAGAACACTGGAGTGGGTTGCCATTTCCTTCTCCAATGCGTGAAAGTGAAGTTGCTCAGTCGTGTCCAACTCTTAGCGACCGCATGGACTGCAGCCTACCAGGCTCCTCCATCCATGGGATTTTCCAGGCAAGAGTACTGGAGTGGGGTGCCACTGCCTTCTCCGAATGGTGGTCTTGGACATGAGGAATTTTGCCAGCAAGTGTCTAGTGGCTCAGACAGTAAAGAGAGAGTCTCCTTGCAATGCAGGAGATCCCAGTTTGATCCCTGGGTAGGGAAGATCCCCTGGAGAAGGGAATGGCAACCCTCTCCAGTATTCTTGCCTGGAGAATCCCCAGGGACAGAAGAGCCTGGTGGGCTACTGTCCATGGAGTTGCAAAGAGTCAGACATGACTGAGTGACTAACACTTAGTTCTTTCTTTAGGTCAGTAGATATAGTTTCAAACACTGCTATACAGTTGTCTATGCTGTTATTTGGAAATAAGTGATAAAAAATAAAATAATTTTGATTAAAAGCACTAGAAAGCAAATTCTACATTTCAATGCCTTTTTTAAGTTTCTTATCTTCTAATGGTGTTTACATGATAATTAATAATGGGTGAACATTTCCATAACAAATGCTCGATGCTCCCTGCAAAGTCCCTTACTGAATGTTTTCCCCATGATTCCAGATATGGATTATAGGCAGAGCTGTGACTTTGTTTTCCCCATGATCCCAGATATGGATTATAGGCAGAGCTGTGACTTTGTGTGTTAGGGAAAAGACAGGGCTCACAAGATTCCTCTAACCCCTCTTGAAAAGCAGCCTCTGTCTGTCCTGGGGGATTGCCGTGTTTGAATGTGTAATGCACATCCTTTACTTTATATAACCTCAGTGTTCTGTGTTTTGAATTCTTTTTTTCAGTACATGCGGCTGTTATTGCCATTAATGAAGCTATTGACCACAGAATTCCAGCTGACACCTTCACAGCTTTGAAAAATCCCAATGCCATGCTTGTGAATCTTGAAGAATGCTTGGCCTCTACCTACCAGGATATACTTTACCAGGCCAAACAGGACAAAATGGCAAATGCTAAAAACAGGGTAAAAATGGAACATTTGCTCTTTTTTATTGATCTACAGGGGCTTCCGTGGTAGCTCAGCTGGTAAAGAAGCTGCCTGCAATGCAGGAGACCCCAGTTCAATTCCTGCATCAGGAAGATCTGCTGGAGAAGGGATAGGCTACCCACTCCAGTATTCTTAGGCTTCCCTGGTGGCCTAGCTAGTAAAGAATCCACCTGCAGTGTGGGAGACCTGGGTTTGATCGCTGGGTTGGGAAGATCCCCTGGAGAAGGGAAGGGCTACCCACTCCAGTATTCTGGCCTGGAGAATTCCATGGACTGTATTCCACGGGGATCACAAAGAGTCAAACACATCTGAGCGACTTTCACTTTTCACAACTGATTTAGTCTTTCATTATTTAATATGACTCCATTTTAAAGATCAGTTTTATTGAGATATTAATTGACATATAATAAAAGCCAACCATGTAAAGTGTACAGTTTGATGAGTTTTGACCAGTGTGTACAGATATGTGACCACCACCCACAAAGTTCCCATATCTCCCTTTCAGAGTCAACCTCTACTGCCTCCCTCTGTCCACCCCTGACCCCAGCAACTCCAGGTCTATTTTCTATCACTTTAGCTTACCTTTTTTGGAATTTTATATAAATGAAATGGAGTTACCAATATGTAGTCTTTCAGTATTAGATTCTGTTTTGACATCTACTTTCTTCTTGAATGGTGTGCAAACCTGTGAGAGGCTCTGAGATCTAGTCTGAGACAAGGATTCAGGCTTCCAGATGAACAGGGCAGGGTTCACCAGTCTCCTGCCGGATTCTGGAAGAACCCCTTGAGCTTGTTATTTATGAGTGGATCTCCTTTTTATGTTTTTGGTAACAATCAGGTAGCATTCTACTTTGTTCTTTATTAAGGATTTTAAGCTACACCCTTCCTTGTTCTTGACTCTGTCGTGGTGGGAGAGGAACACACGTGTATTTCTGTGGTCTTCCTAGAGACCTCAGCTAATTTAGCTACACCTTTTATTCATCTTCAGACAGAAAGCTCTGAGAGAGAAAGGGACGTTTATGAGGAACTGCTCACTCAAGCTGAAATTCAAGGCAACATAAATAAAGTCAACTGTAAGTATGTGCCCCCGTCAGGCCCCTAAAGGAATGTCACTGAATGATGTGCCTGTGGATCTGTTCAAGGTTTAAGTTTATATCAGACATTTGCGGGTTTGCCTGGGAACTATTGCATATTTACTGTCTTTTGTGTTCTTGTGTCTTCTCTTTGAGCTCCCATTGTCCTCAGGCAGCACGCCCCCCACCCCCTGCTCTTCTGTTGTAACTCACAGACTGGAGTTTTTGGCTGCAGTTTCACTCTTTTCATCCTGTGTTACACTTAAATCTGAAGAGGGATTTTATTTTTCTATTTTTAAAGTAATACTAGTTTTGTTTTTGTTTTAAAGAGTAATACAAGTTATCCAGAAATGAGCCACAAATAAAAAATTAGACTCCTACGAATAACCATGCTTGGTATTTTTAACATATCCTTCAAAACATATATTTAAACAGAAATGAGGTTGTCCTGTTCATCTTGATTTTTGTGTATGTGTTACACAAAAATTAATTTGAAAAATTAATTTCTTGAATTAATTTAGTCTCTCTTCTGCAAAAGAACCTGCATCAGTTTCTTATTACTTGCCAGACAAAACGCTGTTCCCTGGCCTCGTGGAGCTCTTTATGCACCGTTTCATGCATACAACTTTCTGTAGACACTCATGTGCCTAATTATCTCCCACGTTCATTGTGTTCATTTTATGACTCATGAAGAGTGGCTCTGGAGTTGTTCGATCCTGGAATTTGATCTCTTGCCCTTGTATTAATCACTGTGGGAACTGGGCACCTGTGGTATAGAATCATTATATGCGTGATGAGCTAATATATGTTAATTGGCTCATGTTTAGTAAGCACTCAATAATATTATCATTACTGTTGTTAATCATGTAACTGTCCCACTGTAATGCCCTCACGCCTCATCTCTTACCTCATCCAAATTATACCCATCATTCAAGATTCAGCTCAGTTCTCACCTCAGCGTGTATCCTAGCTCACAATATGCTTGCCTTTCACATCTCCTACAGCATCTGTATGCTTAACCACACGATTTTGTATTTAATTCTCTATTGTCTTCAAGTGCTTGTTTTTTGTTTTTTACATCTATATAGACTTAAACTTGAGTTTACTTATGAATTCAGCTTCTTTTTAAATCCTCATAATTCCTAGCATAGGGTTAGAGTCACCGAAAGAACTAAAAAAACCTTATTTAATTCAACCAGACTTGACCTTATCTTATTTTGATCAAGATAATAATAATAGTAGTGATAGTCATCAGGGTCCTCTCTGTTCTTTGGAGATCCTAATTTCTCACTTGTACTAATGCTCTGAATAACTGGTGAGAATTTATAGATTTTACCAACTCCTTATGGTAGACTGACCAGGAGTCTGTGTGTTCTGTTCCGTTCTGGTTCATTTAGGATAATAGCTTTCTGAATAGGGCTGTAGTTCCATTCACCTATGGGTGATTGGTTGTGCTCTATCTGTATGAATACTGCTTTAGCCAGCAAGTATAAACCAGAATGTCCTTGCACTTAGTTCTCTCTGTAGAAGAAAGTCCAGCACATTTCCTGCTGCATACACGGCATAAAATACTCTTTTATTTACTAAGGGACTTTTCTCTACTATGTTGTTTGGGGCCTTTATTGCTATGCCTGGCTGATTATGTTAGAGTTAGTTATAAACTCATAAGGAAAGAAACGTATGCGTGTATTTTGAAAGTGTTCCGTGCATATTGTTCTTACGTGGTCAAAGGAACAAAATAGTAAAAATTCCCTCAGATACGTTTCAGTGAGGAAGGTAGGCAAATGCATAATTTCAGGGCAACTTGGCTAGAACAATTCAGTGAGTAATTTCAAGGCAACCAGAGATGTGTGAAATACAGTCACAGAGTAAAGACAAGAATGATGACTTTTCCTCAAGGTTTGTACATGACCCTTCACTGGGGTTCTTAGCGTAGATAAGGAGGTGAGGATAAGGCAGAATTCTCAATAGAGGGACAAAAAAATCTTTTCCTAACAGTAGGGAAAGTCAGAGACAAGGGAAAGTTGGAAGACAGAGGGACTTTAGGTCCCAAGAATTATCTTAATGTAATTAAAGATAAGGTTCTTTCCCTAGGGCTTGAGAAGGAGCAGTGAAGCCATTATGCTGCCCCAGAAGAAAGCTGCAGGCCAAATAGTTAAAAATGAGAAAGAGTTCTTATTTTTTTGTTAAGTAGGATAAGGAAAATTAGATAATTAAAGCATAGTGGGAGAAAGTATGTGATGTTCCGGACCAGTGGTCCCCAACCTTTTTGGCACCAAGGACCAGTTTTATGGAAGGTAGTTTTTCCATGAACCAGGGTGATGGGGGTGGGGATGGGGAATGGCTTCAGGATGATTCAAGCGCTTTATGTTTTTTGTGCACTTTATTTCTGTTGTTGTTACATCAGCTCCACCTCAGATCATCAGGCATCCTGGAGGTTGGGAACCCCTGTTCTAAACTTTATTGTATAAGTATTAGTAAATATCCACTTAAATATTTACGTATTTATGTACATAGTAAGTTTACATTTCCAGTAAAAGCATAAATGACTAGATGCCTTTGCAGATGGATCATCTGAGACTCTGTGTTACAGAGAGGAAGCCTGGTTGTTACCAGCCTGTGTTGCTTTTATTTTCAGTCCCCCACTACTACAGAAGCTCCCTGAGGATGGAGACAACCTGTTTGTTTTGTTCCTGACTATGTTTACAGCATGGTCCTTGTGGGAAAATGCTTGGTTAGTTGGCTAGTGGCCACGTAGACCTGCAGCCATGATTCAGAGAGCTGCTCACCTCCTCTGTGTGGTGACCAGTGAGCCAAATCGTAGGGGAAAAGGTTGGAAAGAAGGGAACATCTTAGGAATCTAGCCTTTCGTCCTTTTACCTCTTGGTGTTATTTATTAGTTCTGGTTTGAGACTTTATTTTTTCTTGGACTGTTTTCTTTATGACACCTTACATTAATTTTCTTTTTTGTTGTTGTTGTTTTTTTTTAACAAATGAAACAGTTTAAACTGATAACTACTGCTATGCCCCCAATATTTTGATTTTTAGTATTTTATTATTGATTTGTTTTGCTACTTTGGTGATAAGATTAGATGTTCTTTCCTGGATGGGGCACGGGAAGGAGAACCCTATTTTTTCTTCTAAAAATAGGGAAGCTGAAAATAATAATTACAGTTTTCCAGGGGCTGTCATTTCTGAAATCAGAAAATGTATTATTTTGACTTTCAACTTAATACCTTATTTATTTTATAATATGCAAAGTACTTTCACGTGTATGATTCCATTTAATCTCATGAGGAATCTTGGGAGGAATGTACCTTTATTATCATTTTCAGATGAAGGGAAATCTGCATTTTTACTGTCGATAATGTGTTAATGACCTTGTGTGATGTCAGGTTCTGTGACTAGAAGTAGAGAATGTTGAGGCAGCGTGGAGAGCCCCTTCTGCTCCACACGGTCAGACCAGCCTCGATGTCTCGGCACTGTTTAGGGGCAGAGTACCTTCTGGAGATGCCAGGATGATGGAGGGATTCAGAATGATCCTGAATAAGAGATATTTGAAGGAACTAAGCCTCTTTAGTTGGGAGTAGACAGTCACAGGGAAGAGGGGTTGGAGGTACTCAAGTATCAACTCTAGTGTGTAAGCTTTAACAATTTTTTTTTTAAACAGAATCATCCAGAGATGTAGTAAATTGCAGTGGGAGACACTTTCTCCTGTGTAGTAGTTTAGTCTGGATAGAGACTTGGCATTTTAGCGGGAATGCAGGCATGTATTATTGGTGCCTCTTAAATTGCTGCCCTTATTGGGCCTGGGGTGTGGTCTAGGAATCCGTTAATTCTAAACACCCTGGGAACCTCTGAACTTGGAGACTTTAAGGTTCTCTTCCACCCTCAAAGCCTAATGCTTCTGTGATGCTCCACAGGAAAGGCCAAACTGATTATATTTCCCCATTCTGAACTGAGACTGGTTTTGGGGAAGGAAAAAAATTCCCGGCTGTGATGTTAACATAGTTTTGTTTTAAGCGTTTGCCTTTTTTTCCCTCCTCAGTGCTTGCTGCATTAACAAATATAGACCTGGCTTTGGAGCAGGGATCTGCACCAGCCTTGTTCAAGATCCTGCAGTCACCCGCACTGGGCCTGCGAGGGCTGCAGCAGCAGAATAGTGACTGGTACCTCAAGCAGCTCCTGAGTGACAGACAGCAGAAGAGACAGGTAACAGCATCTTGAGTGGCACCTGTAAGGCTTGACTTCCATCCATTTCAATCTCATGCTGTTGTGTAAAGATATCTGTGGGGCCTTCCTCCCCACCCCCCACCCTGCTAATATAACTGTTCCTCCTGCATGTGAATTAAGCTGTTTAATATCCTCAGGTAAAGTGCACATTGTCTTCAGCTCTCTTTTCCTTGTAGAGTTGTAAATCCCCTCTTAAATAGCTTCGCCCACCCTCTGAATATCACCACCCCTTCACTTGAAGTCTGTTAAATCCACAACTTGAAACTGCTGGGCAGAGGACTTCCCAGGTGGCTCAGTGGTAAATTATCCACCTGCCAATTCAGGAGATGCAGGTTCAGTCCCTGGGTTGGAAAGATCCCCTGGAGAAGGAAATGGCAACCCACTCCAATATTCTTGCCTGGGAAATCCCATGGACAGAGGAGCTTGGTGGGCTATAGTCCATGGTGTTGCAAAAGAGTCGGATACGACTCAGTGACTGAACAACAACAAAAGCCATTAGGGAGAACCTGAAATTTTATATTCTTACTTCAGGAATTTCCACTTTAAAAAAAAAACCCATACCTCATGAGTTTCCTCTGGCTAATACCTGGAAAGCATTTAATATTGCAGTAAGAGTAGACTGTGTGGGATTGTACTCTATGGGTTTTTATTTTTTAGAACAAATATAAGGGGCTTTTTTTTTTTTTTTTTTGCTAAATAAGGACTAGTATACGTTTTATAAATTCTCATTATTGGCCAGAGAAAGCAGCATTAATGTGCTGATGCTTCTATAAAGATTTTATCTTGGAACATTTCGATGCTCTTTACAAAATATTCTTTTAGGTGTGCTGGTATCTGGAAAGTCATTCTTCCCCAGATTTGACAAGGGTTTTTGACTCCAGTTTGAGCTACTGCTTCAGCTGCTTGTAGCCTGAAGCTGTCTCTTAGGTCTGTGGCTCAGTGTCCCTAATAACTTGTTGGCATGTGAGAACTGTGAGGTCTGGACATGCAGGCAAGCGTCATCTTTACCTGAATATTCTCTGCTTTTCTCAGGGTGGTCAGGCTGAGCCCCTGCAGAAGGAGGAGCTACAGTCGGGAGTGGATGCTGCAAACACTGCCGCCCAGGAATATCAGAGAAGTAAGAGTCCCCTCAGCTGTGTGTCCCCTGAGGTACTGAGTAGGGGAGGAGAGTGCCTTTGTGTCATGGAGGGGCCTAGGAGTAGATTCTGTCACTCCTCAACCCACCCCAAGCCTATTAGCCACAGTCAACTACCAGGTACCTTTGGTGGCAGTAGGAGTCCTCCAGTTTTAAAAGTAGAACCAGAGTCCGTGTAGGCTCGCTTTGGCTCTAAGCACGTGCTTACATGGTTGGTTAGGACTTCCCTGGTGGCTCGGTGGTAAAGAATCTGCCTCTCAATGTAGGAGATGTGGATTTGATCCCTGGGTCAGGAAGATCTCCTGGAGAAAGAAATGGCAACACACTCCAGCATTCTTGGCTAGAGAATCCCGTGGACAGAGGAGCCTGGTGGGCTTCAGTCCATAGGGCTGCAAAGAGTCAGAAACAACTTAGTGTCTGAACGACGACGACAACAACAACTTTGCCAGGCTCTCCTTGTTGTAGGGGAGAGATGTTTTAGGTAGAGCGTAGTGGTGGCAGGCAGGAGGAGTTGGAGCGGAAAGAAAACGGGTGAGGAGAAGAGAAGAGGAAAGAAAACAGATGTACTGAGATGCGGCTCATGTACCATTGAGTTCATCCTCAGACTGAGAAGACCACTGTCTGAAGGTGGAAGTTCCACTTCAAACGTCACAACTAATAGTTTAGCTGCAGAATATGATTTTCTCCTGTGAAAACTGGCGTCTGCACCCCCTTGGGGCTCTGGGAGCCAGTGGCTTTTCTCACCTCGAGTTCTCTACCCAGGGTTGGCGGCAGTGGCAGCAATCAATGCCGCAATCCAGAAGGGCGTGGCCGAGAAGACTGTCCTGGAACTGATGAACCCTGAAGCCCAGCTGCCGCAGGTGTACCCGTTTGCCGCTGATCTTTATCAGAAGGAGCTGGCCACCCTGCAGCAGCAGAGTCCCGAGGTGAGCTCACCAAACCCGTGCTGTTTGTGAGCAAAACAAGAGTGGACATGAATTGAATACCCACTTCTGGGTGTAGTTAGGCAGAACCTTTTTTTTTAACCAGAATCTTAGACTCCTTGTGGTTTTATTAAATGTCTGACCTCCTTGGGTCTTCCAAGATGCCCTTCCTTACTCTTTGCCCACCTCTCCCTTTCTCTGCAGCGTAGCCTCACCCACCCTGAGCTCTCTGTTGCAGTGGAGATGCTGTCATCGGTGGCCCTAATCAACAGGGCACTAGAATCTGGAGACATGAACACAGTGTGGAAACAACTGAGCAGTTCAGTGACAGGCCTTACAAACATCGAGGAGGAAAACTGCCAGAGGTGGGTGCCCCTGACCCTAACCTCTGTCTTCTGTGAGCCAACGTCTTATTTTCTCTGCAGGAATCGTGACTTGCTTGTAATCGTCTTTTGGTTCCCCCACACCCCTGCCCCCCGTATTTCAATTCATTTTATTATGCTGAAGGATTTGTAGTAAATTACAGATACTATAGCATTCCACTCCTAAATTTATTATAAATACGCTTATTGAAAACAATGAGGATATTTGTCATGTAGTCAAAATAACATCCTTATACCTTGTCAAGTCAATAATACTTCTTGAATATTTTCTAAACCTAGTCTGTTTTCATACTTCTTCTCTTGTTCCCAAACTGTTTGTTCTTTTCAGCTGGTTTTTCAAACCAGGATGCAATCCATATTGTGTCCCTTTGGTATCTTTTATTTATTTTATTTAAAAAATTTATTTATTTTTAATTAAAGGATAATTGCTTTATTATGTTGGGTTTTTGGCATACATCAACATGAATCAGCCATAAGTATACACATGTCCCCTTCCTCTTGAACCTCCTTCCACCTCACACACCCCCACTTTGATATTTTTTAATCTAGCCTCATCCCTTTCTTTATAGCGCTGACTTGTTAAAGAGTTGGAGCCAGTTGTCCTCTAAAATGTCCCATTTTCAGTTTTGGTTGCTTCCTAATATTTGTTTTATTCCTGTAAATTGGAAATCAGGTCTAAAGACTTGTCAAGATTCAGTGAAGGATTTTTGGTGACGTGTGTTTCATATTTTCTCATATTAAGAGGCACGTAATACCTGCTTGTCCCCACCATCAGAGATACTGAGACTGATCCTTGGGTTAGGCAGTCTGCCAGTCCCTTCATTGTGTATTTATTTTTCTCCCTTATCTCCAGAACATAATCTTTTTTTTGTACCTTTTACACCATCACAATGTCCAGTTTTCCATTAACCATTTGTCTAATGTTTTTAACCCCAACTGATAATCCTTGTGTAAACCCAGACTTCCAGTGAGAGTTGCTGAATGGTGATTTGTTGACCTGTCATTCCTTGTACGTTTATTAGCTGGTGTTTGACTTTGTTTTCTGATCCTCAGAGGGGTTGTCTGAGCTGCTGCCTCGGATTCCAGAGTTAGTCTTACCTGAAATTTAGAACAAGTAATATAAATATTTTTCATATAGATAATAAGAATTAGTGGTATCTTTGTATTTTTACCCTTTGTTCAGGGTAACGCCTGGGTCCCAAAGCTGACCTTTAGAATACATCAAACTTTTAGGGTTCCTCAGCCATCTCTTGGATCCTGTGCCGCCACGTCTTCTTATTCCCATCCACAGAAATAACCCCGCAGGTCCCTTTTCTAAGGTTGCACTTCTCTCTTTTGTCGGGGGAATGGGGCAGGTATCTGGATGAGCTGATGAAGCTGAAAGCTCAGGCCCGTGCAGAGAACAATGAATTCATTACGTGGAATGACATCCAGGCTTCTGTGGACCATGTGAACCGGGTGGTGCAGGAGGAGCATGAGCGTGAGTGAGCTGCTTCCACTCCCCAATCATGCCATAGCCACGCATGGTGTGATCCCACCCTCCCGGGGACACTACCCCAGGGGATTTCTGGGAACTGAAAAAAAAAAACAAAAAAGCCTGTCCATTTAACTATCTCAAAAAGCTACGGTTGTCTATTGTTTTAAAAACACCAGGCCACTGCTATAATTGGAGAAGTGTGTAAAGAGAACTAAGCTTTTTCAGGAGGTGAATTGAATGTGATCTGTTACTTTTAAATGCTGTTGTAACAGGTTCTGACACTGCCTGGAGCTAGATCATATTGCACAAATTGTCCTCCTTAAGAGGTCTCTCACTTCAGACACCAGCTTTGAACCTGGTGTTCCCAGGTCACCGTACTTTCGAAAATATATTCAGGGGTCCCCTCCACCCGCTCAGTTTCAGTAATTGACTAGACTGACTTACTAAACTCAGGCAGGCACTGTACTTGTGGTTATAGTTTTATCATTGCTGTTGTCCAGTCACTCAGTCGTGTCTGACTCTGCAGCCTCATGGACTGCAGCAGCCCGGCTTCCCTGTCCTTCACCATCTCCTGGAGCTTGCTCAAACTCATGTCCATTGAGTCAGTGATGCCGTCCAGCCATCTTGTCCTCTGTCGTCCCCTTTTCCTCTTGACTTCAATCTTTGCCAGCATCAGGGTCTTTTCTAATGAGTCAGCTTGTTGCTTCAGGTGGCCAAAGTATTATAAAGAGTACAAATTGACTTTTATTGTACAAGAGTACAAAAAGAGTTTTATGTAGAGTACAAATCAGGACCAGCCAAAAGAAATCAATGGGGTGATGTCTTGAAGGGCCCCAAATTCAAAGCTTCTGTGTCCTCAGGATTTGTTGCCCTTTCCAGCCCATTGATGTGTGTCCTAGCCCGGGAAGGTCACCTGAGCTTTAGCTATCCAGAGGTTTTACTGGGGCTTCATTACTTCTGATTGATTAAATTACTTGGCAAAGTAGTGGCCAAGTAATTGAATTCAATTTCCAATCTGCTTTTTGTGTCTGGAATAGCCAAGCTGATGTTCCGAGATCGTAAGACTCAAAACCCCAACCTTCTGATCACATGGTTGGTTTTTCCAGCATGACCAGCCCTTATGCCAGAAGCTTCTAGGGGCCCAACAGGAGTCACCTGTTTGGCATAAACTCAGGTGTGATCCTAGGAGCCTACCATGAACAACAAAGACACTCCTATCACTTGGGAAATATGGTAAAGAATCTACCTGCAGTGCAGGAGACCCGGGTTTGGTCCCTGGGTCGGAAAGATCCCCCAGAGAAGGGAATGGCTTCCCACTCCAGTATTCTTGCTAGGAAAATCCATGGACAGAGGAGCCTGCTGGGCCACAGCCCAGGGGGTCGCATGGAGTCAAGACACGACTGAGCAACTTTCACTTTCCAGAAGCCAGAGACAAAGACCAACCAAATTTTTTATTATACAGTGGAGTCATTACAGAAGCAGTGCGGGGACTTCTGTGGTGGTCCAGTGGTTAAGGCTGTGCACTTCCACTGTTGGGGGTGTGGATTCAATTCCTGGTTGGGGAACGAAGGTCCCGCAGGCCATGTGGTGTGCCAAAAATTAAAAATCAAAAAAGAGTAGTCCAGCTGGCTGAGATACTTAAGGAGTGAACACTCCTAGTTTTATTTAGTGTTTCCTGTGAGAGATAATCAGTGATGTAGTGGGAAGAGCCTTGCCTTGGAGAAGGAGGCTCTGAGCTTTGATTTTCCATCTGCCACTTGTTTGCTGTGTGATCTTAAAGAGACACCTAAACCTCATCCTTTTATTTTTTTCTATAAAAATGTTGAACTAGGTGATTTTTAAGATTCCCTTGAATGCTTCAGTTTGGGATTGACATGTGCAGACTGCTGTATTTAAAAAGGATAACCAACAAGGACCTACTGTATAGCACAGGGAACTCTGCTCAGTGTTATGGGGCAGCCTGGATTAGAGGGGAGTTTGGGGAAGAATGGACACGTGTATATGTATGACAGAGTCTCTTCGCTGTTCACCTGAAACTATCATAGCATTGTTAATCAGCTATACCCTAATCCAAAGTAAAAAGTTAAAAAAGATTCCCTCGAACCCTCGACTTTTTGTGAGTCAAGAATAGCTTTGATCACATATTGGAGTATACTGGAAAGCTATCTTGTGAAGCTAGTTTTATCACAGTCCTCCTCACTCTTCAGTTAGACCAATGAAAAATAAAACAAAAAGACTTGAGAATTTCAATAGGAAAAAATATATAAGGGAGTTTACTTAGATGAAAAAAGCCCACTACGTTTAAAAGAAAAAGTTTAAATGCTGCTTAACATTTTGGATGGCAAATTGTAGTTTAACTCATTGTAGCACTTGGGTAGAGGATTGATGGTCACTTAGCTTGTTTAAAGACTGATTTATTTATACAGTTTCTTAATTTAAAAAAATAACCTTCTGTCCATCCCTGTGTAGGGATTTTAGCCATTGGTTTGATTAACGAAGCCCTGGATGAAGGTGATGCCCAGAAGACCCTGCAGGCCTTGCAGATTCCTGCAGCTAAACTCGAGGGGGTCCTCGCAGAAGTGGCCCAGCATTATCAGGACACACTGATCAGAGCAAAGAGAGAGAAGGCCCAGGTGAGTGGCCCTGAGTTGTTCCTTTCTGTTCAGAGAAGGCCATCCATTCTAGAACTGAGACAGAGGGAGGGGTGTTCACTCAATGACTTGTCCTTGGGCACCCTTAGATTCAGAGCAGTGGAGCACACAGTGTAAGAGTCATAGACTCTGCCTTCCGGAACTTGTGCTATTTTACACGTTTGGTTTGTTTGTTGGTGTTTGTTGTTATGGTTGTAGACACACCTCTTATGTCTCTTTACATAAATTCTCTGTTGAAACATAAGATCCAGGAAAATGTGTCAATTATTTAAATATACAGTTGTATAAATGTTCAAGTGAGCATACCTATGTAACTGGTGCTCGGATTATAAAAAGCATTAAGAGAAACCCCCCTTATACTCCCTTACATCCTCATTCATTCCCTGCAATGTGCTGGTAACCAGCGTCCTGATTTCTAACACCACAGTTGATTTTTGTCTGGTTTTGAACTGCATTTAAATGAGATCATACATTATCTACTCTTGTGTCTAGCCTCTTTTGCCCCACTTAATGTTAGTGAAATTCATCCATGTGGTTGCATGTAGCAGTGGTTGGTTCACTCTTACTGTTGTGTGCTGTTCTGTTTTGTGGTTATACATTCTGTTATTGGTGAATTTTGGGTTGATTCTCACTTGCTATTGCAATCAGTACTCCTGTGAATATTCTAGTGCATGTCTTTTGGTGAATGTGTATATGCATTTCAATCAGGTATACATTTAGCAGTGGAATTTGTGGGTCATAGGGAATACGTATGTTAGGCTTTAGTAAATAATGCCATAAGGTTTCTTTTTAATGGCTTTATTGAGATACAGTTCACATGCCATATAGCTCACTGCTTTAAAATGTACAGTCCAGTGGTTTTTCGTTGTTCATAGACAATCAGTTTTACAGCATAACCAAAATCAATTTTGCAGCATTTTCATCACCCCAAAAAGAAACCTAGGGGACTTCCCTGGTGGTCCAGTGACTGAAACTCTAAACTCCCAGTGCAGGGGGCCCAGGTTCAATCCCTGTTCAGGGAACTAGATCCCACATGCTGTGACTAAAAGATCCTGTATGCCGCAACTAAGACCCAGCAAAGCCAAATAAATAAACAAGTATTATTTTAAAAAAGAAAGAAACTTGGTACCCGTCAGTACCAAGTGGTTTCCCTGCCATCTCTTCAGCTCTAGGTACCCATCCGTCTACTTTCTGTCTGTGGATTTGTCAGTTCTGGACATTCCGTATAAATGGAATCATCAGTACAAGGTGTGGTCCTTTGTGACCGGCTTCCTTCACTTACCTTGGTTTATCCAAACTGTAGCATGCATTAGTATTTTCTTTTTGTTGTTGAACGATATTCCGTTGTATGGCTGCACCACATTTTATTTATCTATTCATGAGCTGATGATCATGTTTCTGCTTTGTGGCTGTTAGGGATAATGCTGATATGCATATGTTTTCCAAAGTAACTGTCACACAGTTTTAAAAAGTTTGTTTTGCCTCTTAGCCAGTTTGTTGAGGAGATGGATGAGATTTACACCTGTTTTAGTCCTCTTGATGAATAGGAAGTCGCCATGCGTTTAGTAGGCCCTCAGTTGTTTGTTCTGTGATTAAAGTGTAATGACCACCTGTTTGTCTGAATTGTGGTTCATCTCCTTTTAAATTCTTCCAACAACAGTTGAATAAGGACCTCCTCAACAGTTGTGCCGAGACCCGCAACTATGAAGATCCCTGCCATGAGGTTCTTGCAGCAGGCAGAAGAGCTAAAAGAATTTCTTTATTCAGGAGATCAGATTCTTTCTGGAAAATGAAAAGTAGTGAAACAGACCAGGGCTTTTGTATAATTGGAGCTTTTGTACACTGACACCCTTGTGGGTTCTGTAAGTTTGGGCTGTGGGGTAGGAGTTGTAGATAATACAATTTTTTTTTTTAAGAGGCAAAAATCAACTGTGGTATTAGCCCAGTGCCTAGATTTTATTTTAAAAATTTATGTGTTTATTTAGGCTGCATTGGTCTTTGTTGTTGTGCATGGGCTTTCTCTAGTTGTAGAGAGTGGGGGCTACTCTAGTTGCAGTGTGAGGTCTTTTTATTGCAGTAGTTTCTCTTCTTGTGGAGCGTGGGCTTTAGGGTGTGTGGGCTTCAGTAGTTGTGGCACATAGGCTTTTGGTGCCCCTTGGCATGTAGGATCCTCCCAGACCAGGAATTGAACTGGTATCCCTGCATTGGCAGGCAGATTCTCAACCACTGACCCACCAGGGGAGCCCCATAATATAATGTGGATAGATCTTTGATTCTGTTGTCATGAGAGTACTTGATATTAATGTGTCCTAAATGTATACATGTAGCAAGTACCAGGTTCCTTTTAAGAGGGTCATTATTATGCATGTCAGTTGATCCTGTGCTGTGGGTTGAATCACAACTCCCAGGAAATTTTGTAGCCAGGAAACTGAGACAGAGACATTAGCTGGTTTGAGTTACTCTAGTGAGAAGCAGTTGGTCATAGGAAGCCATAAGTGGAGGTCTGTCTGTGACACCAGTTTGTTGGATCAGAGCTTCCCAAACTCGACTGATCACTAGAAACCTTGAAAGGTCATTTTTAAAATACAGATTCCTGAGCTTTAACTCTGTTTCTGTAATTCAGAATCTCTAGTGTGGGGCCTGGCTGCTATGATTCTGCACAGGCCAGTGGTGGTCATGTTGTCTTTTGCTGCCTTATTAGTCCAGAAGGAGTGGACTTTGCAAGAATGAACTAAGTCGGGTCCATGTCTAAAAAAGGAAAGAAGATTGAGGATATAAGTTGTACCTGCTCTCATCATGTGATGGGCCTCACTGCTCCTTTTGTTTGGGTCGTGGGAGTTAAACTTTTAGAGGATATGACTAGAGTTTGAAGCATTTCCTTTTGCTGTGGAATAACTTTCCAGAGTCCATCAAAGGCAGAGGAATAGGGAGAATTAGAGGAAAATTTACTTACACTGCCAGGCTCAGTTGGGTACACTATAGTTTAGATATAATTGTCTTTTTTTTAAGCTTCAGCTCAGCTTTTAAGTTCCTCTTGGGAGTAGTTTTAAAAATAGCCATCTGAGTTCCCAATTTAGCAAGTGAAAGAGCTTAATTTAAATTTGGTCTGTTTTTCTTGTATTATCTCTGTATCTGGTTTTGGTATCAGAGTAATAAAGGCCTCATAGAATGAATTGAGTCGTGTTCCATCCTCTTTTATGTTTTAGAAAAGTTTGTAAAGGATCGGTGTTAGTTCTTTAAACATTTGGTAGAATTCACCAGTGAAGTCATATGGTCATGAATTTTTGGTTTGGTTTTATTTTTGTAGGATATGTTTTGATTTTTTTTTTTAACTGATTTTTATCTCTATATTTGGTATAGATCTGTTCAGATTTTCTTCAAGTAAAATGCCTCTTTTTCTTTCACTTTGCCTTTAGAGAATTCCATTATGCATATATCTTCCCTTTACTCAAATCTGCTGAATCCCTCTAGTGAATATTTCAGTCATTGTATTTTTCAACTTCATAATTTAATCTGTTTCGTTAATATATGTATGTGTGTGTGCGTGTGATATTCTGTATTTGGTGAGGCATCGTTCTCATTTCCTTTAGTTATTGGAACATACTTTAGATTGCTGACTTAGGTTTTTGTCTACTATGTTGTCTGCTTTATTTTTTTTTTTTCCTCTTTGGGCCATGCTGTCTTGTTTTTTTTACATATCTCGTAATTTCTGGCTGAAAGTTAGACATTTTAATAATATAATAGAGAAGGTTTGGAAATCAGATCCTACCCGTCCTTGGGCTTTATTGCCAGTTCATTTCTGTTGCTGTTTGCCCAGTGCTTTTCAGTCCTTTCAAGTCTGTATTTTTTGTCATGTGTGTCCTCTGAAGTCTCTGCTTGGCTAGCTAGTGGTCAGCTAACGATTAGACAGAAATTCCCTTGAATGCCTAGAACCAGCAACGCTTCCAGCCTTTGCTGAGGGGCTTTGTGTGTTGGGGCCTGCCTTCAGCACTCAGCTGGGCAGTTCACAGTTTTGCTTTACCCTTCACTTCATGCTTGCCCAGAGCCCCGGGGTCAGCCAGTGTCAGAGCTTACAGTCTTACCAGGTCTTTTTTGAGCATGTGCAAAGCCTACACATGCACTGTCGTCGTCTAGATCCCCATCCCAGGAATTTGTCAGAGCTTTTCAAAGCTGTCCCTGGACATCTCATTCTCTAGCTTTTCCTTTGGAGGTTTTGGTTTTTTTTTTCTGTGCACTGAAGCTTGTGGGATCTTAGTTCCCTGATCAGGGATTGAACTCCAGGAATTGAACTCTCCCTGGGCAGTGAGAGCATGGAGTCTTAACGACTGGACCGTTGGGGAAGTCTGTGTTTTTAAGCTCTTCTGTTAGCCTATTTTTGCCTAAGTGTTTATCCACTGCCTCAGACATCTCTGATGTGAAGCAGTTACCTCTTACTGTTTTGGATGGATACTCCAGAAAGGCTGTTTGCACTGGGCACGCTCTGAGTCAGGTCAAATAAAGAGAACCTAGCTGTGGTCTTCCGGGGAACTCCCTAATGTGTCAACTAATGCCAGTTTTCTGGGAATAGATAGATCTGAAGGAGGAAGGTGTGCACGGGGTGGGAGCTGAGTGGGTGGGCAGAGCACAAAAAGGGAATAAAGCCATTTAAAGCGCCACAAACCTCACTCTCTTACAGAGAGTCAACTGTTCTCGATAAACTCTCTCTGACTGCTGGAAGCCTTTGGTTAATTTCTGGAGTTTTAAAAAAGTTAATTCTGATGATTTTTGCCAGTGTTTTTGTTGCTTTTATGTAGAAGGGATATTCGAAGGTCCTGCCTCCACTGTTTTCACCAAGTCACTTCTCTCTTCATTTAAATTTAGTGCCTTGGGAATACTTGCTAAAAGTAGATTACTGGTCATTGGGTTAGTATTGTTCGAATGCCAAGGCATGGTATTAGTGATGCCTAAAGCTCAGCTTCTATGTATAGCAGTGCCAAATCAAATCTCAGAGATAGAGTTTTGAGTGAAGTAGAAAAGAATAGCTTTATTACTTTGCTAGGCAAAGGGGGATACAGCAAACTCCTGCCTTGAAAAGCTACATGTCCCCACTTGGGGAAAACAGTAAGAAGTTTTATAGACTGATGGATGGGTAGCGAGGTAAGGAAGAGTCAGCGTCATCAACCTTTAGGTCCAATTAGTCTGGGGTCTACATGCTTGTGGGCAGAATACCAAACTCAGAGAAGGTCACAGAGGCTGAATGAAAGCTGTTTCCTGTAATCAAAGAAATGGGAGACAGAAAGACCTTGTGCCCAGGAACCCCACAGGGCCCTGCCTCAGTGTCATTAGGGGTTCTCAAGGAACTCATAATTGGAAATATGAATAATGTTTAAGTCTTGCTTCTCACCTGCCCCACAGTCTGTGTGTACACAGGCATGCATACATGCATGTAGCTAAAAACCAGCAGGTGTGCACTGACACGGCTGGACCAGTTGTAGGAATATTGGATACTTTTGTTTGGGACACTGCTCCTGTCCCAAACCTCCCAAGTGTGTGGCGCCCCCAGTTCTAGCTCTTTCCCTGAGCGTTTACTGTGAGCAACTAGAAGATCGATACCTAAACCATCAAGGCTCCATTTTGATTGGTCAGCAATTGTGTTAATAAATGTTTTATAGATTCATGTATGTGTGTTTCATGTGTATATGGTATGTATGATGTGTTAATGTATATCTATATGTATATATAGCATGTTTAATGTACGTGATGAGTGCTAAGATTAAGATATTACATTTATATTACACATGTATGTGTCTACACATTTATGAATATTTTAGAAATCATGACACGTGCATCCATGCTGCATAAAACGAGAGACTTTTAAGGAGGTTTTAAGGGGTGAGAAGTGCCCTTTGTGGGCTTCCCTGGTAGCTCATCTGGTGAGAAATCCGGATCAGGAAGATCTGCTGGAGAAGGGATAGGCTACCCACTCCAGTATTCTTGGGCTTCCCTGGAGGCTCAGACAGTAAAGAATTCACCTGCAATGTGGGAGACCTGGGTTCAATCCCTGGGTTGGAAAGATCTCCTGGAGAAGGGACTCTACCCACTCCAGTAGTTTTGCCTGGAGAATTCCATGGACAGAGAAGCCTGGCAGGCCACAGTCCATGGTGTTGCAGAGTCGGACACAACCGAGCGACTTTCACTTTCACAGTACCCTTTGCAAATGTCTGTGTGCTTTCCATATACATACATACGTATGGTAACTGTTCTTTCTTTTGTCTGTCTTCCCTTTCCTTTCCCTGTATCTTGTGGCTTCTCCACCTCTTTTACCTCCAATCACCGCCCACTCCTTGGATTCTTATTTCTGGTCCCTGGCTCTTTACCTCTTACCTCTTCTAAAATGCAGTGTGCTTCACAGTGTAGTCAGAGATGTCAGGGGATGTTATTTCGGTATATTTTATATGGCATTTTCACATTAAATCTGTTTCATCTTAATATCCTCCACAATATCTCATCAGGTTTTTAACTCTCTAGAGGGGTTTAAATTAATTCTTAGAGCAAACTCTCACAGGAGGATGTTGAGTTGTGTCATCTGATTTGATCTAATTGGAGCAGTGAGGTCCCCTTCTTGCCTTACACTGGGATGATGGTGTATGTCATCTGTCTTGCCTCCTTCAGTCAGAGGAAGGATGTTTCGATCTCATTTCCCCCTGACCCACCTGAGACACGGATCCAGTCTTTTTTTTTTCCTTTCACACCACAGCTCTGTCACTTGTTTCTTAGGAATGTATGAAATGTGTGTATGTATGAAAATGCTTGTTTTATTTCTCCTGCTTTACTCTGCATGGAACAAAGATGACAGAACTCTGGATGGTCAAAATTTCTTTTTCTTAATACTTATTTATTTATTCAGCTGCACCAGGTCTTTGCTGCGGCACAGGGGACCTTCGATCTTCGTCTTTGATCTTAGTTGCAGCATGTGAGATTTAGTTCCCTGACCAGGAGCTGATTGAACCTAGGCCCCCTGCATTGGGAGCATGGAATCTTAGCCCCTGGACCAGCAGGGAAATCCCCTGGATAGTCAGAATTCTTGATAAGCTGCACCTTTCTCCAGATGCAAGGAAGGCTGAGCCAAATCTCCCAGCTTTGCTTACAGGAGATTCTGTGCAGAGATAGCTCATGTATGATTAGCCTAAAACTGAAACTCCAAATGACCTGATTCTTTGGAAGCACCCATTTTTAGGGTGCAAGGATGTTTACGCCACTTCTCTCAGAGGCTATACCTTCAGCAGTCTAGCTCATGACTTCTCAGTATAAGTTGTCACTGACTCAGTATATTATCTCATATTGAAACTATTACTTAGCATTGCCAGTATTTATTCACAGGACTCTTGAGAGTTGTGTGTGGCCATTTTCTATTTTGAGTAACAGAAACTGACCAGTGGTAGAGAACGGCTGAGTTCTGCAGCTGTTAGGCAACTTGCTCTTGTATTCTGTTTATTGGAGTCCTCTTTTCCTTTACTGAGACTGTGAGCTTCTTACATTGGGACAGTGCCTGTGATTGTAAGCCCAGCGCTTAACATAATTTAAAGTGGTCTTTCTTTCTAAAACTCTGCATTTGAGCGAAATCTTTACTTTGGATTTCAGGTGGCTTCCTTTGGCCTCACCCTGTCACCAAGGCACTTTGTAAACTGTGGGGATTTGTGACTTCTTGGCTTGGCTGAATGAAATATTGTGTCTCTCCCCAATAACACAGGAGGAAAGCCGAGCCTCCTCTAAGATTTTGTAGTTTCTTCAACTACTGGGTGTGCTGAAGACAGTGAAACTTCCCATTTTTTCCCAAAGCCAAGACCCTGCTTCATCTGACAACACAGTTAAAGTAACTGACCCCAACCGTCTCCTTGGTGCTTTGGCAAATTATATTTATATCAAGCAGTCTCAAAGGATTTTTTGAGCTACTATTTATCCCAGCTGCTATTAGCTCAAGCCTCAGGAGTAGTTACTCTTGGTAGGTCTGCCAAGGTTGTCTCAAACACAACTCTCCCAGCCTGGTCACTTTGAAACCCTAGGTGCCTTGCCTAAAAGGAGAAAAAGACTCTATTTCTGTCTCACCCTTGTCCCTAGTATTCAACTCAAACTACACTGTGGGCTGGAGAAACTCTTTTTGGCCACGCTGAGTAAACTAATCACCATTTATTATGTTTCTGTGTGAAGATGTGTCTCTTAAGTTTGCAACAACTGATTTAACTTCTGAGTTTTAGAATATAAGCTGATGATAAGCTTAAATTCTCCATAGTGACTCCTAACTTTGCGATAGTCTTGATAGTCATAAAAATAGTGGTCATAGAGAATGTATTGTTGTTGCTGTTTAGTTGGTAAGTCATGTCTGACTCTTTGCAACCACATGGACTGTAGCCCACCGGGCTCCTCTGTCCATGGGATTTCCTAGGCAAGAATACTGGAGTGGGGTGCCATTTCCTTCTCCAGGGGATATTCCCAGATCAGGGATCGAACCTGTGTTTCCTGAATCGGCAGGAGGATTCTTTATCACTAAGCCACCAGGGAAGCCCAAAAAATACATAGAGAATATTTACTCCCTCTGAATATTGCTGGTAAAGAAGGCTTTTTAAAAAAATGTACTGTGTATTCATATGCATGCCGTGGTCCTTGTCAGTGTTTAAGTCCCTGGGTCTCTTCCCAGTTTGGACCTTTTGCCCCTTCCTGTGCTCTCATCCTCCTGAATGACTGGAATTCATCTTCCTATATCCGTCACTTACATTTGAGGTATTTCTCGTGTAACCCTTTTACCAGTTTTTGATGCTGGCTTCTTCCAGTTGATTATTCCACGTCTTGTATACTTGAAACCTCTTCCTCTGTTTCTCATTGAGTGTCAGAAGCCACCATCATGGCAT
Organism: Bubalus bubalis; assembly: GCF_019923935.1. NCBI lineage: Eukaryota > Metazoa > Chordata > Mammalia > Artiodactyla > Bovidae > Bubalus > Bubalus bubalis. The sequence goes on from NC_059176.1 coordinate 47,932,516, forward strand.
GTACCCTGATTTCATGCCTCTAATACTGTTTTGCTCTTAATGGTTTATAGGAAACCCAGGATGAGTCAGCTGTGTTATGGTTGGATGAAATTCAAGGTGGAATCTGGCAGTCCAACAAAGACACCCAAGAAGCACAGAGGTGTATGTATCGGTTTGTTTTATTTCTGTTCTGATGGAAAGTGGGGAGTGGCAAGGTGTTCCATAGCTCAGTACTCAGCTTGACTAAGATAAAGGGCTGGGGATTCTCTGATTGCCTAGTGGTTAGGATTTGGCACTTTCACCGTGGAGGCCCAGGCTCTATCCCTGAACGGGGAACCATCCCACTGGCCCAGTGGTGTGGCCAAAATTTAAAAAAAAAAAGATAGTTGTTGGGGGAACAGTATACTAGTAAGCAAATCTAGATGCTTTCTAAACTATTTCAGTAACAGTTCTCTCCTGGGGTAGTTGCCTTAGGAATCTTTGCAATCAATGAAGCAGTGGAGAAAGGTGATGTTGGCAAAACACTCAGTGCCCTTCGTTCCCCCGACGTCGGCTTGTATGGCGTCATCCCCGAATGTGGTGAAACTTACCAGAGTGACCTTGCTGAAGCCAAGAAGAAAAAACTGGCAGCAGGTGAGTTACGGGTAAATCAGTCTGTGTCAGTAAGTAAGAGCTTAGAAATGTCATGGAACAGAGGAAGAGGAAAGGGCCAAGCTATAGGGAAAGACACTGTATATAGTACAGGGCTTACTGCACAAGGAGATAATATTCTTGTGTTTAAAAGTAACTCTTTCTTCCCCTTGAGTACAGCTAATGTTAAAAAGGTCAATTTTCTGAAAATGTTTCTTTCATAGGATATAGTTCTGATTACCTAAGCCTGTAAGATACTTAAAAGTAGTTCATCTGCAGAAACGGGGGAATAAAGATAAGATACTTGATCCCATTTTATGCTTCCCCCCCTTTTTTTTTGAAAATGAACTAGAGAGACTGAATGGTTGCAAGTCTTTTTTGAGAATAGTTTTCTGACACACATGGTCTTACTCCGCTGTAGGCTTTGAAAGGGACAGAGGTAGACGAGGTCAGTTTGCCCATGTGGACTTCATAGGGATTTTCTTTTTATAGTGTGGACATGAATGAGCTAAATGAGACGTTACAGAGCCATAATTTAAAAGGCATTTAGGATCCCTGTTGGGAGAAGGCAATGGCACCCCACTGCAGTACTCTTGCCTGGAAAATCCCATGGACGGAGGAGCCTGGTAGGCTGCAGTCCATGAGGTCACTAAGAGTCGGACACAACTGAGTGACTTCACTTTCACTTTTCACTTTCATGCATTGGAGAAGGAAATGGCAACCCACTCCAGTATTCTTGCCTGGAGAATCCCAGGGACAAGGGAACCTGGTGGGCTGCCGTCTCTGGGGTCGCACAGAGACGGACACGACTGAAGCGACTTAGCAGCAGCAGCAGCAGCAGGATCCCTGTTTACTCTCACAGACCCAAGGGGCAGGTTTTGGGAATGGTCTTCATTTAGGTTGTTCAGCCTGATCAGAGTGATCCTGTAGGATTAGACATGTGGCTGTGGGGAGTGTGGCTCTGAGTTGCTCTGATCTTTCCTTTGTTTCATGTCAGGAGATAACAACAGCAAGTGGGTGAAGCACTGGGTGAAAGGTGGATATCATTATTACCACAACCTGGAGACCCAAGAGGGAGGATGGGACGAACCCTCAGACTTTGTGCAGAATTCCATGCAACTTTCTCGGGAGGAGATCCAGGTAGGTCACATTTCTTCACAAAAGAAGACGCTGAGAGACAGTACCTATAGTTTAGAGGTTATACTACTTAGGAAGAACAAGGGTGTGTGGTCAGTAGCCCTAAGACTAAAAGTAAGGCTACAGAAAAGATCCTGCTGTGCAGCACAGGGAACTCTGCTCAATGTGATATGGCAGCCTGGATGGGAGGGGAGTTTGGGGAGAATGGATACATGTATATATATGGCTGAGTCACTCTGCTGTTCACCAGAAGCTGTCACAACATTGTTAATTGGCTATAGTCCAATATAAAATAAAAAGGTTTAAAAATAAATAATAAATTAAAAAAAATAAAATTAAGGCTATATAACTAATTTGGAATAATTTTTTTCTAGTATGAGTCCCTCAGATCTAAATTAGTAGAACATCTGGATTATAGAATTAGATCAGATAAATTGTGTGCTTTTTTTTTTTAAGAAAACTTCGATAGTCCAGCAAAAAAGAAAAATGAAAAGTTGTTCTGACACCTCATTAAATACAACTACTCTTAATCTTTCCCAATTTACATACTTAATCTCTTTTCTGACTGTCCTACAAACTCCAAACTTTACTGTATTAGAATATAGCCTGCACTTTCACATAAAGTTAGCATTTTTTTATCGCAGCTTTCAAAGCACATCTTTACCATCCCCTGTGTCTTTGCTGATGCTGTTCATTCTTTTTAGAATTTCTTCATTCATTTGATACTTTTTGAACACCTCCTGTCCTCCTACATGTACCAGATATTCTTCTGCTCATTAGAGGTGTAATCATAAACAAAACAAAGTCCCTGCTAACATGAGATGTCCCTCCCCTGCCATCTACATCTGTCAAAATTCTGGCTGTCCAGGCACACCCATATCAAGAGACACCTCCTCTGTGTAACATAGATCAGTGCTCTGCAGAACTTAACGTGTGTGTGTGAATCACCTGGGGATCCTGGTGACGTGAAGACTGACTCTGTGGGTCTGACATGAGGCCTGAAATTCTACATTTCTGACCAGCTCCCAAGTGATACTGGTGCTGCTGGTTCAAGGATATAGTTTTAAATACCACCTACATACATAATCGTGTCTCCCTTGTCTTTGAAAAAAAAAAGACAAAAATTTTAATCCTCTAGAGCTCTCCTGATTCAGTCTTGCGTGTAAGTTCATACTCTGTTCTTACTAAATACCTTTAAGTTAGTCTGTCCTTCATGAATTCATTTTCCATTACCATTCACGTCTTAGCTCATGGCTATCCAGCTCTTACTTTAGTAAAACTCCTGCTTTAGAATGCATCAGTGGCCTTTTAATTGCCAAGTTCAGCGAGGAGCTGTGCTCTTATCATAGGCGACCTCTCAGTGTGTTCGCTTCCTTAAACCCTCGACTCTTTCGGCTTCTCCAGTGCTGTTCTCTTCTGGTTCTACTTCTGAGTGTCCCTTCTTAACCTCTCTCTCCTTTCATTTCCTCTGACTCCACTTGTGTTATATCTGGGTTCCATCAGCCCCCTTCTCTTCCTCTATAGTCTTCCTCGATCATCTCATTCAAGCCGGTAGCCCCAGCTTTCGCCTGTGTGCTTGCAAAGCTCAGTCTTGTTCCTTCAGACTCGCCACCTGCCACCTCCTCACCACCAGGTGTGCCTTTGCATCTGCAGTCTAGAAGTCCAGCAGACACCTCAGCACAGTTTGACAGGAACATCAGGGCTGGAATAGTTCATAATGGTGTATTTTTTTTTCCTCACATAAAGTAATTCTGGAATTGAGCATCCAGGGCAGGTGTGGTGGCTCCACAATGAGGTCTGTCCCAGGGTTCTTCTGTCTTCCTGCTCTGCCATTCTCAAGGTCACCTTGTCCTCCAGAAGGAAGGCAGGCAGGAAGTAGGAAGACGGGGAGGAGAGCAGACAGGGCTGTTGCCAGCTGTCTGTCTCGCTTAAAGAGCTTTCCTTTCCAAAGATCTTACCAAGCTGCTCTGCTTGCATCCCATGGACTGTCCCTAGGTCATATAGTCTTTTTGTTTCTGTTTATTTGGGTTTTTTTTTTTTTTTTTTTTTTTTTTTGGCTGCACTGCATGTCATGTGGGATCTTAATTCCCTGACCAGGGACCAAACCCATCCCCCTGCAGTGGAAGCACAGAATCCTAACCATGGGACTACCAGGGAGGTCCTCATGTAGTCTTTTAACTGTACACATTGTGGCCCGGGGTGGGGGATGGCTCTAACATCAAAGGCAAGAAGGGACTATGGCTATCAGGTGGTTTGCAGGTTTTCTCAGTAACCATTCTCAGCACTCCTGCCCTCACCCAGGGTGATCCAGGGCTGCTCTCACTTGGATCATATGCTACCAGGATTCTAATTCACCCGCTCACGCTAATCTACCAGCTACTCAACTAACCATGCTGCTTTTCTAAAAACACATCTGATGGTTTTATTCCTCTTTGAAGGTTTGCTGGTTCTCCAGAGCTGGTAGTAACAGTCCAAACATACTAGGCTGCTTTCCAGACCATCTGTAGTCTGTCCACTCCCCCACAGGGCCCTCCTCTGTGGCGTTCCAGGTGCTCCAGGCCTTGGTGGCACCTGTCTCTCTGTCTTCTTGTCAATATGACCCCAGATAAGCAAGCACAGTTCCTGGGATGGTCAGCATTAGGTAGGTGAGTGAGTAAAGGATATGATACGAGGTCAAAGAAGGTCACATTTTTTACTCTTTACCAGGGGATGTGAGGAAATCTTGGCCTTGAAAAATAGACCTGAAGTCTTCATTCTGTTTCTTGGCTAAAGGTCTAGTATAGGGGCTTCCCTGGTGGCCCAGTGGTAAAGAACCCACCTGCCAATGCGGGAGGCATGGTTTTGATCCCTGGTCCAGGAAGATCCCACATGCCGTGAGGTCACTAAGCCTGTACACCGCAACTATAGCCTTGGCAAACTGTGAGCATTAGTGTGTGCACTGCAGATGACACCGTGTTAAAACTCCATATGTGTATGTCTTCTCACGTGACTGATGTGTTTTCAGAGTTCCATCTCTGGGGTAACCGCTGCGTATAACCGGGAACAGCTTTGGCTGGCCAATGAAGGCTTGATCACCAAGCTTCAGGCTTGCTGCCGGGGGTACTTAGTCCGGCAGGAGTTCCGATCCAGGATGAATTTCCTGAAGAAACAGATCCCAGCCATCACCTGCATTCAGGTATTTCAGAGCCTCCTTTGTGCAGACAGCAAGGGGGCTTCCAGAGCAGGACTGATGAACAGTCAGCGCCTACAGTCCAGTGCCTGAGTGTGATGAATAGTCAGCACCTGCAGTTGAGTGTCTGAGTGTGAACAGTCAGCACCTGCAGTTGAGTGTCTGAGTGTGATGAACAGCACCTACAGTCGAGTGTCTGAGTGTGATGAACAGTCAGCACCTGCAGTTGAGTGTCGGAGTGTGAACAGTCAGCACCTGCAGTTGAGTGTCTGAGTGTGATGAACAGCACCTACAGTCGAGTGTCTGAGTGTGATGAATAGTCAGAGCCTGCAGTCGAGTGTCTGGGTGTGATGGACAGTCCGAGTCTACAGTCAAGTGTCTGGGTGTGGTGAACAGTCAGAGCCTACAGTCGAGTGTCTGGGTGTGATGAACAGTCAGTGCCTATGATCGACTGTCTGAGTAGGATTTTGCCTTCTGACCATCCCTTTCTCTACTGCCACATAATCAGCATGTGCTTAATGGTATTCAGTGACAGTTGTCCAGCTCAGTGGCAGTTCTTCTCGGCACCTCACCATCTCCTAAGACTGTTCCTTTACGTGAGGTTTGAATATGGAGAGAAGCAACTCTGATTTTGCTTCAGTGATAGGGAAGCTCGGAAAGAATTCTGGGTTAGGAGTTGCGACTCCAGCACCGTCAGGTGGTGGCGAGCCTTTTCTCTGAGTTTGTGTCCTCCTCTGTAAGTGCGGATGCTAATGTTTATCTCACCTTCCTCACCAATTGGTTGTGAGGAGCCAGTGTCAGCATCTGTGTGGATGCCCTTTGAAAAGCGCCCAGCGCTGTGCTCACCTCCAGAAGGTGGAAGTTGGCCAGGTGCTCTCCTGGTGGAGGTGCAGCCCAGTCTCTCCTTCCCCCATCACAGGTGGGCGTGGTCCTTTTTAAAGCTGTATCACGAATTGCTCTTGGGGGAGATTTTTTTAACTTCTTCTGACCCTTGGGAAATGACGCGTATTCTGTAACATTTGGATTTCAGTCTCAGTGGAGAGGATACAAGCAGAAGAAGGCATACCAAGACCGCTTGGCTTACCTGCGCTCCCACAAAGATGAAGTTATAAAGGTATGTATCCCAGGCGGGGTTTCTCATCAGCATGGCACGCGAGCATGACATGTGTGGAGATGAAGGGCTCTTCTCATTTCTGGGACCCCCCTCTCCTTCTCCACAGATCCAGTCTCTGGCAAGGATGCACCAAGCTAGAAAGCGCTATAGAGAACGCCTGCAGTATTTCCGAGATCATGTGAGTACCCCTGGGAGAGAAGCACCAATAGAATCGATTTTGCTGTGTTTGCAGTGGACAGATGAATTGAGGAATTTCTTCTTTTGTGTCCCTTAGATAAATGACATTATCAAAATCCAGGCTTTTATCCGGGCAAACAAAGCTCGTGATGACTACAAGACTCTCAGTGAGTAACTGTGGCTCAGCAGAGAAGAGTTGAGGCAGTGGCTGAGAGCCATCGGGTTCTGGGTATTCTCCACGGATCTCTTTTCTTGTCCTGCAGGCAAGGCTTGGGGGGCAGGGTGCTGCTTGTGACTGAAGCTCCTTTGCTAACCCATGGCTTGGTGTCTTACTGCTTGCTGTATCTGCCTTCCACATAACAACACAGCAATAGCATGACCAGAAAGATTGCACTTGGTGGTTGTCTCTGCACATCTCAAAAATAAACGAATGTCTTACGTGTGAATAGAGCTGCTTTTGTTTTCTTTTTAAAATATAAGACAATGCTGATGCTTTCCAAGACACAGAACTTCTTCTGAATGCCATTCCTCATCTGACACATGCTTTCTCTCTGTCAGTCAACGCTGAGGATCCGCCTATGATTGTGGTCCGGAAATTCGTCCACCTGCTCGACCAAAGTGACCAGGATTTTCAGGAGGAGCTCGATCTTATGAAGATGCGGGAAGAGGTTATTACTCTTATCCGTTCTAACCAGCAGCTGGAGAATGACCTCAATCTCATGGATATCAAAATCGGACTGCTGGTGAAAAATAAAATTACACTGCAGGTATGGTCCAGTGCCAGCCAGGGCCTTGGGGCACTGTCCTGCTTGATAGCTCTGCCTCCCCCCTTTATGCCTTGCAGGGCTGGCTTTCTTCTCAGTGAATGTTGTACGTTTTCTTTTATGTTATATAAGAAATGAAATTATTTGATCATATAGCTTTAAATAGAGAAGTCTTATCCATCCAGTGGCTAAGACTGTGCTTGCAGAGCAGTGGGCCGGGGTTCCATCCCGGGTCAGGGAAGTAGATCCCACATGGCACAACCACGAGTCTGCTTGCCACAGCTAAGACCCGGGCAGCCAAATAAGTATTTTTTAAAAATAGAAAAGCATAGATAAAAATCATCCTGTAATTCCACCACTCTAACAATCATTTTGTATCCTACATTTTTATTTAATATAGAGGATAAGATACATTTTATATGATATCATCACAAATATTTTTAATGGCAGTGTAATAATTGATCAGGAAGTAGTCTGAGTCACATCTTTTTCCAGACTATTTGGCATTTTCAACTTTTTTATTGCAGAATAGTACTGCAGTTAATGTTTCAGTGTACATGTAGCTTTTATTGTATATAAGACTTTGTAAGATAGACTCCTAGAAGCTGATTTCCTGAATCAATGGACATTTTTAGGATTAGGTTCTTTATAAGTAGATTTGAGTAGGAATAGATTTGATTGATACTGAAAATAGGATTTAATGTAGTGATTCCAGGGGCTTACCAGGTGTCTTAGTGGTAAAGAATCAGCCTGCCAAGCAGGAGATGGGAGTTCGATCCCTGGGTTCGGAAGATCCCCTGGAGGAGGGTGTGTCAACCCAGTCCAGTATTCTTGCCTGGAGAATCCCATGGACAGAGGAGCCTGGTGGGCTACAGTCCATGGGGTCACAAAGAGTCAAACACAACTGAGTGACTAAAACAGCAACAGCAGATGGAAGTGATTCTAAAATATGTAATGGGATCTGCCAGTGCAGTAGACCTTCATGAAAGTTTTTAGGTGCTAAAAACCTGTCCATAATGCCCAGACTTGCATCTTTGAAAGCGTTTTGATTTGTGTATGTATGTGTTTGTTTACAGGATGTGGTTTCCCACAGTAAAAAACTTACCAAAAAAAATAAGGAACAGTTGTCTGATATGATGATGCTAAATAAACAGAAGGGAGGTCTGAAGGCTTTGAGCAAGGAGAAAAGAGAGAAATTGGAAGCGTATCAACACTTATTTTATTTACTGCAGGTGAGTGGCTCCTGGAATCAGTACTGTAAAATTTAGCTAACTTTTTCTCAAGAAAACCTTATCCATGGATCTCTGTAAAAGTCTTTCTGATTTCCACTGATGGGTGAGCAAAGGGCTTGTCTTATTTTTCTTTTATTATTCAGGTACATCCTGATCCTTCAAGCTGAAAAGTCTTGAATATTTGTGCCAGCCTTCACGTTACATGGAAATCACTTATCCCTTGGTTTATGTTTCAGACCAACCCCACCTACCTGGCGAAGCTGATCTTTCAGATGCCCCAGAACAAGTCCACCAAGTTCATGGACTCTGTGATCTTCACTCTCTACAACTATGCCTCCAACCAGCGTGAGGAGTACCTGCTCCTGCGGCTCTTCAAGACAGCCCTGCAGGAGGAGATCAAGTAGGGACAGATTTCTGCAGGGCTGGGAACCCCTCCACTCCATCACAGATGCTGCCAGTTAGAGATTCAGGCCAGATGCTGCCAGTTAGAGATTGAGGCCTGTCTGTGCCTTTTCTCCACACTGTGATATGTGTGAAATACTCTAAAGAAGCATCTGTTTTTTATATAACATAATATATAGTATAGGACTTCCTTGGTGGCTCAGCGATAAAGAACCCACCTCCCAATGCAGGAGATGTGGGTTCTATCCTTGGATCTTTCTGATCCAAGGATAGAACTGCAGAAGGACATGGCAATCCGCTCCAGTATTCTCACCTGGGAAATCCCATAGACAGAGGAGCCTGATGGGCTACAGTCAATAGGGTCGCAAAGAGTCGGACACAACTTAGGGACTAAACCACAACAGCAATATATGTTATAGACTAATGCAAGCTAATTATACTAAAAGTACAAATTAATTACATGTATACCACATATGTGTTTGTGTACACATATGTGTACACACGTGTACACATATGTGTACATATATGTGGTATACATGTAATTAATTGGTCTTCCCTGGTGGCTCAGATGGTAAAGAATCTGCCTGCAATGCGGGAGACCTGGGTTTGATCCCTGGGTCGGGAAGATCCTCTGGAGAAAGGAATGGCAACCCACTCCAGTATTCTTACCTGGGAAATCCCATGGACAGAGAAGCCTGTTGGGCTACAGACCATGGGATCACAAGAGTTAGACATGACTGAGCCATTACAGTTTCACTTTCACTTTTTCATACTATGTGTACTACACACCAATATAAACTAATCATGTATACACAATATAAAACTAATATGCTAATGAACTAATATAAACACTAATGTAAAGTGTTGCTGTTTCTGGGGAGATGATAGAATAAGACATTTGCCAGTAACTTTAGAAACATTCTGTATTAAGATAGAATTTAAAAAAAAACTGATCCAAACAGGAAACTTTCCCATCTTTAGCTAATAAGAGACCCGATCATGTTCCCATGATAAGAGTTTGCAGCAGCAGGCAGGTTCCGTATTCAGATGAGAATTGGGAAAGTTTCTAGAGAAAGAGCATGTACCCACCTCTTTCCAGCTACTTCTGTTTTTAAGGAGATGGGGTCTTTAAGTAGGAAGGATCTGAAAGTTGGTAGATTCGTGATTAGTTTGAATTGAACTCGTTTCTTGTGTTTTACAGGTCGAAAGTAGATCAGATTCAAGAGATTGTGACAGGAAATCCAACAGTTATTAAGATGGTTGTGAGTTTCAACCGTGGCGCCCGGGGCCAGAATGCGCTCAGACAGATCTTGGCTCCAGTGGTGAAGGAGATCATTGATGACAAGACCCTCAACATCAAAACTGACCCCGTGGATATTTACAAGTCTTGGGTTAACCAGATGGAGTCCCAGACAGGAGAGGCTAGGTATGATCATCACAGCCCCTGTTTCTTTCATGCTCTTAGTATTTTCTCTCTCTTTTTAAGCAGTTAATATTTTTTTGATTTGAAAGTTAGTAATCAAATAGTTTTTCCATAGAAACCTCTTCTTTAAGTAGTTGAGTTGGCAAGTTAATTTCTTCACTTATTTAGCAAATATTTATAGAGTACTTCCTAAGTGCCAGACAGTGGGTTAAATGCACATACAGCAATACGATACTGGGGACTTCCCTAGTGGTTCAGTGGTTAAGACTTCACTTTCTAAGTGGGGTGGAGTGTGGTAATCTCTTGTAGGGGAGCTGAGATCCCACATGCCTCTCGGCCAGAACAAAACATAAAACAGAAGCAATATTGAAACAAATTAAAGACTTAAAAAAATGGTCTACATTAAACAAACAAACAAACAAAAAATACAATAACAGATGAGACATACAATAATGATTGAAACCAACACACTCCCTGCCCTCTGTTCATAGTTTGGAGAGATGAGACAGGTACATCGAAATGAAGTTGCAAGCTGAGAGGAGTTTTGTGAAGTTTTGTAGTTTTGTAGGGAGCTGTGATGAAGCATACAAGTGGGAGCTAACTTGAAGTGGTTGGTGAGAGCCTCTCTGAGTGGGTGAGCGTTACGTGGCAGAGGCTGGAGGATGTGATGGGCCCTGCCGAGTGCAGAGTCTTCCTGTCCAAATGCTGGCAGATGAAAGGAGCTCAGAAAGCCTAGGACTGGAAGGACACGGGCATTGCAGAAATGGGGTTAGGTGGGAAGAGACACCTGGATCTGAGTGCGATCTCTGTGTTCCGTGAGAGGGAACAGGAGATGCTGTGGGCGAATGATGAGCTGCCCTGGAACACTGCAAGTTAGGCCAACTAAATTACCATAATCCAGGAGACTTCTGTGCCTCGGCCATAGTTTAACACCTACGTTAATATATCCAGAGCAGGAATTTGTCACCAGAATATGGGAAATGCTGGGGAATACAGCTCAGAGAGCCAAAATGTTTCTGATTTTATCTAGCTTGGGTGAGGGCTAGAGATGTGAGCAGCATGGTCTGCAGTGGGTTTCTCATTTGGTGTAGAGTAGGGTTAGATCATCGGAGAAGGCAATGGCACCCCACTCCAGTACTCTTGCCTGGAAAATCCCATGGATGGAGGAGCCTGGTGGGCTACAGTCCATCGGGTTGCTAAGAATCGGACACAACTGAGCGACTTCACTTTCATTTTTCACTCTCATGCATTGGAGAAGGCAATGGCACCCCACTCCAGTGCTCTTGCCTGGAAAATCCCATGGATGGAGGAGCCTGGTAGGCTGCAGTCCATGGGGTCGTTAAGAGTCGGACATGACTGAGCGACTTCACTTTCATTTTTCACTCTCATGCATTGGAGAAGGAAATGGCAACCCACTCCAGTGTTCTTGCCTGGAGAATCCCAGGGACAGGGGAGCCTGGTGGGCTGCTGTCTATGGGGTCACACAGAGTCGGACACGACTGAAGTGACTTAGCAGCAGCAGTAGCAGCAGCAGGGTTAGATCATACATGAGGTTCTCGGGGGGTAATCTTCAAAATTCAGATCTCCTGTCCCTTAAATGTCTCTCCCTGGCTTCTGGGAAAGTCCAGACTTAGCAATACACACAGGGCCTTCCATGACCTGGCCTCTATTTATTTTAATGTTCTCATCTCTCCTCCTCTTACCTCCTTGTGTTTGATCTTCTTTCCTAGAAGACTTTTTTTTCCTCCTATTTTTCTGAGTTCATATGTTCCTTCCTTACGGATGTCTTCTCGATTCCTCCAATCTGAGTAGAAGCCTCTTCTCTGTGGCATTGTAAGACTTCCGGTCAGCTTCTTATTGTTGCACGAAGTGTTTACAGATACTTAGGTGTGTGTCTCTCCCACATGTACAAACCTTGAGGAACTCGGGAAGCTATCATGTCTCTAGCACTTTGATCCCAAATGCCCATCACAGTGCCTGGCACATAGATCTAGGCTCCAAAGTCACAGCTGAAAACCTGAGCCCCAGTTCCGGCTCCACCGTTGACCAGCTCTGTGAGCATAACAAAGTTACCTGGTCTCTCTGGGTCATTCTGCTTATGAAAGACACAGCCTCGCCTCAGGCTGTTGGTCTAGCATGCTGCTGTTGCTCATTTGCTAAGTCGTGTCTGACTCTGCAACCCCGTGGACTGCAGCACGCCTGTCCTCCGCTGTCTCCCGGAGCTTGCTCAGACCCATGTCCGTTGAGTCGGTGATGCCATCCAACTCTCATCCTCTGTTGCCCCCTTATTCTCTTCCCCTCAATCTTTCCCAGCATCAGGGTCTTTTCATGAATTGGCTCTTTGCATCAGATGGCTGAAGTATTGGAACCGCAGCATTAGTCCTTCTAATGAATATTCAGGGTTGATTTCCTTTAGGATGGACTGGTTGGATCCCCTCTCTGTCCAAGGGACTCTCAAGAGTCTTCTCCAACACCACAGTTAGAAAGCATCAGTTTTTTGGCACTCAACCTTCTTTGTGATCCAGCTCTCACATCCGTACATGACTACTGGAAGAACCATAGTGTTGACTAGATGGACCTTTGTCCAAGAAAGGAAAATCTGTCACTGCTTCTACTTTTTCCCCTTCTATTTGCCATGAAGTTATGGTCTAACATACTTGGGGGTAATTTTTGCTTTCCCAGCAAACTGCCCTATGACGTGACCCCAGAACAGGCTCTATCTCATGAGGAAGTCAGGACGCGGCTAGACAATTCCATCCGGAACATGCGGGCTGTGACTGACAAGTTCCTGGCAGCCATCATCAGCTCTGTGGACAAAATCCCGTGAGTGTCACCCGCTGTGGCCCCTGGTAGAGCCCAGCACTAGTGGCCTCCAGCTCCCAGTCCTTCTCACCAAGTTTTGTCTACCCCACAGCTACGGGATGCGCTTCATTGCCAAAGTGCTGAAGGACTCCTTACACGAGAAGTTCCCTGATGCTGGTGAGGATGAGCTGCTGAAGGTAAGACCAAAAGCTGGCACGTTCTTTCCCTTCCGATAATAGCCCTTGGAGGGAAAAGTGCCCAGACCAAGCCTGGCCTTCCACCTTCATTTTGTTTGTTTTAGTCGCTTAGTTGTGACTGCCTCTATGAGAACCATAGACTGGCCTGCTGGTCTCTGTCCATGGGATTCTCCAGGCGAGAATACTGGAGCGGGTTGCCATTTCCTTCTCCAGGACTAAGCCTGACCTTGAAAATGAAAAGTAAAGGTGAAAGTCTCTCAGTCGTGTCCAACTCTTTGCGACCCCATGAACTGTAGAGTCCATGGAATTCTCTAGGCCAGAATACTGGAGTGGGTAGCTGTTCCCCTCCTTAGACCTTTAGTAATAAGGACCTTAGCATAGATTTTGTCAGTAGCTTGCCATTGAGCCTGAGGTTTTGAAAGTGATTGTAAACAGTAAGTGATACCTCTTTTAGTTCCTGTATAGTTCCTATGTTGTTTGAATGGCACATGGCTATCAACCAAGTGGAGAAGATGGATTTTTCTGTCTTGAGATAGCATTTCTTTGAGTCCTGTCTTTTTGCTGAAGACTTGCTCCCTCTGCTGGTGGCCAGGTGAATGGTAGCAAGCACAGTTGTTTGCGCTAAGGCTGTTGCTGATAACTCTTTCTTACTCAGCTATGCTCCCTCTTTTTTTTTTTCCTTAATCTGAACGCTTTTTTCTTCTCTCCTAGCTCTCTGCTTTCCTACAGTGAGGCCTCGATTCTAGACTTTCTGTTCAGGTGAATTCATTTTCTTTTTTTCTGAATGAAACTCCAGGGGAAATGCTTTGACTGTCTTTGAATTCTTCTATAGAAAAGATATGTGTTGAGTGGCTTTGATTTCAGAGGCATTAACTTGTCTGCCTTTGACGTCTGCAGCATGAGGATGGTGGGGGTTGGACAGATGACACGAGGTCATGTTCAAGGATTTGTTTTAGCTTCTTAGAATGAGTGCCCACCTCCATGGTAATGAAGAGTACATGTGGCTGACACGGCTTTATCTGCTGCCGTGATATGTGGACAAAGAATGCCCTAAAATGCTCGATAACAGACTTCATGTCTACCATTTTTACCTTCAGAATCTGTTCTTTCATTGTAGTGATTTTCAATTCTGTTCTCATTTTCTTTTTTTTTTCTGCATCCAGTTGAGGGATTTGGTCATTTTAGTTTCAGGCCTTGAGAAAAGGGGTGTGTGTGTGTGTGTGTGTGTGTGTAGAGTGTTTTTTTTTCCCCCCCTCACAGGGCCACATTTTCTGGTTTTGTTAGCAAAGTCATTTGTGGCTTACTTGTTGAAGTGGCTTTTAACACCCATTTCTTTTTCCTCTGTTCCCAGATTATTGGCAACTTGCTTTACTACCGATACATGAATCCAGCCATTGTTGCTCCTGACGCCTTTGACATCATTGACCTGTCGGCAGGAGGCCAGCTCACCACAGACCAACGTCGCAATCTTGGGTCCATTGCCAAAATGCTCCAGCACGCAGCTTCCAATAAGATGTTCCTGGGAGATAACGCTCATTTGAGCATTATTAATGAATACCTCTCCCAGTCCTACCAGAAATTCAGGTAAGCAGAAAGGGATGAGGTACATAAAAGACTCTGTGGGCGTGTTTCTAACTCTTAAGGGTAAAGACGAGATGAAATACCACACCCAGAATTCCCTGGACCACAGTACCGTAGGATACGTGCCTGATGTGTTCAGAACTCCAGATGATGATGAGGAGCATATGCGAGCTATTAAAATGTGTTCTGGACTTCCCTGGTGGTCCAGTGATTGAGAATCCGCCCTCCAGTGCAGGGGACATGGGTTGGATCCCTGGTCTGGAAAGATTTCACATGCCGTGGAGCAACTAAGCCCGTGTCCTGCACTGAGAGAAAGCCTGTGAGCAGCAGCAAAGACCCAACAGAGCCAAAATAGAAATGAAAAATAATATTTAAAAAATATTTTTAAAAAGTAAAATGTGTTCCTGTGAAATAGACAATACTTACCATAAACATAACGTCTACATAGGCACATGTTACTTTGCAATCAGAGAAGAATTGGAGAGCACTTTTAGTATTTGTAAGTTAATCATTCAGTCGTGAGTTCAGGGCGTTGTCTTCGAGAGTTGGGTCCACTAACGACAACTGGTGTTTGAGAGCCGTCTTAAATTACGGTTGAGCGGTTCTTGTGGGCAGAACTAAAATAAAGTGGAAAGAGCACCAACATCCCAGGGCTGTCAAGCACAACGGACATGCTGTGGTTTCTCTCGAGTCAACTGTCTTGCCTGGCTTCTGTTTGAACTCACCATTCTAAGGGTTTGTGGGGTGTCCTTCCTTCATCAGCTTCTTAAACGCGTGGCACTTGTCGGGGCCCGGCTCCTGTGTTTATTTTCAGACGGTTTTTCCAAACTGCTTGTGATGTCCCAGAGCTTCAGGATAAGTTTAATGTGGACGAGTACTCCGACTTAGTGACCCTCACCAAGCCAGTGATCTACATCTCCATCGGCGAGATCATCAACACCCACACGGTAAGTATTCTTCAGTGACGTAATTCCATTGCTCTGTCTTAATTGCCTTCTCTGGCTGCTGCCCACTGTCTCTGGACGCCAGATACCTCCCCATCCTTTGATCTTACTGACATTACATCTGCCTTGTTTCTTATCTTCCTTTGCTTATTTTTCTTAACTTTCTCCAAGTGATCCCCAGGCCACCTGTGTCAATATCATCTGGGCTGGCTATTAAAAACGAAATTTCCGGAACCCCACCTCAGGCCAGCTGAATCAGAAGCCCCATGGGTGGGCTTCAGAATTTCTGTTGTGACCCCTGATATAGTGACTGGATAAAATACTGTTTTTACAATTCATTCCTTTTCCCCTTTGGGGGCATATAGAACATGAAATGAGGAAGTAAAATGAAATTTCAGTGATTGTCATTTTTGCCGACATCACCATGTAGGATTTGGCGAATGGCCCTGAATTAATAATAATGTTGATCTGATGCACTTTTCTCTGAATTAAAAGATATTATATACCAGAAGCTTTACACGAAAGCATGAGTGTGAGTCATTTGAACTGGTTGTAGAGTACATTGATAACTTGGGTATTGAAGTCTGTGAGCTTCCTTGTTCTTTCTTCTGTAGTAAAGTCGCTCAGTCATGTCTGACTCTTTGCGACCCCATGGACTTTAGCCTACCAGGCTCCTTTGTCCATGGGATTTTCCAGGCAAGAGTACTGGAGTGGGTTGCCATTTCCTTCTCCAGGGGATCTTCCCAACCCAGGGATCGAACCCGGGTCTCTTGCATTACAGGCAAACGCTTTACCGTCTGAGCCACCAGGGAAGCTAGTTTTCTTCTGTATAGTGCATTTAAATCCTTTATAGCTGGTACTGAGAGGGGAAACAGTGGAAACAGTGTTAGACTTTATTTTTTGGGGCTCCAAAATCACTGCAGATGGTGACTGCAGCCATGAAATTAAAAGACGCTTACTCCTTGGAAGGAAAGTTATGACCAACCTAGATGGCATATTCAAAAGCAGAGACATTACTTTGCCAACAAAGGTCCGTCTAGTCAAGGCTATGGTTTTTCCTGTGGTCATGTACGGATGTGAGAGTTGGACTCTCAAGAAGGCTGAGCGCCGAAGAATTGATGCTTTTGAACTGTGGTGTTGGAGAAGACTCTTGAGAGTCCCTTGGACTGCAAGGAGATCCAACCAGTCCATTCTGAAGGAGATCAGCCCTGGGATTTCTTTGGAAGGACTGATGCTAAAGCTGAAACTCCAGTACTTTGGCCACCTCATGCGAAGAGTTGACTCATTGGAAAAGACTCTGATGCTGGGAGGGATTGGGGGCAGGAGGAAAAGGGGACAACAGAGGATGAGATGGCTGGATGGCATCACTGACTCGATGGATGTGAGTCTGAGTGAACTCCAGGAGTTGGTGATGGATAGGGAGACCTGGCGTGCTGCGATTCATGGGGTCAAAAAGAGTCGGACACGACTGAGCGACTGAACTGACTGACTGACTGACTGAGAGAGTACCAGTATTTCTTCTTCATACATCACAGGCCAGCATGTTGCTGTATGTGTCATGTTGTTCATTTGGGTCAGTCTGTTGAGGATTAATTTGTCAGTTCTTGAAAACACAGGAGTTTTGTTATCTAACCTCTTTTGTGCTGTTAGGTGTTGTGGGTGGGGCTGGGGGATGGTGGGTTGAGTGTGTGAATGGAATTGACCCTTGGATGTGTGGATGCAGCTCCTGTTAGACCACCAGGATGCCATTGCCCCGGAGCACAATGATCCGATCCACGAGCTGCTGGACGACCTCGGCGAGGTGCCCACCATTGAGTCCCTGATAGGTAAGGTTCTGACGTAACTGCCTGGAAGCTGGAGATGGGGAGCATGGCAGGAGTGCTGTGATTGTCTCCTCATCTGTCTCCACGCTGTTCGTGCTCCAGTTACACATCAGGCAAGAAATGAGGTGCCGTCTCCATCTGTTAGAAACTGAAGTCCAGTGGATAATGGACTCAAATATAATGCATATTACAAATGCTCAGATATAATACATATCTGAGGATGAGATGGTTGGGTGGCATCACCAATTCATTGGACATGAACTTGGACAAATTCTGGGAGATGGTGAGGGATAGGGAGGCCTGGCCTGCTGCAGTCCATGGAGTCACAACAAGTCAGACACAACTTAGTGACTGAACAGCAAGAATAATACGTATAATCATGTAACTAGAAATGATAAGTCCTATAAAGGAAATGAACAGGATATTTTGAGAGAGAAATATTACAGTGTTGATTTGTCAAACATTTATTATTTTATTAGGGATCCTTTGTCTTAATCATTTGGCATAATATTTTTTTTCTCACTAAAGGGTATCCTTGCCACAAGGTACATATTGGCTGGTTCAACTATCTTTTTAAACTTGCATTTTCTTTTATTTGAATTATCATTTGTTCTCCAATGTCTTTTCTCTTTATTATATTGATTTATTTTTCCTACCCTTCCAAAACTTTAGGAGAAGGTGCTGGCAATTTAAATGACCCAAATAAGGAGGCACTGGCTAAGACGGAAGTGTCTCTCACACTGACCAATAAGTTCGATGTGCCTGGAGATGAGAATGCAGAAATGGACGCTCGGACCATCTTACTGAAGTGAGGATTGAAAGGAGGAGGAGCAGAGTGACTGTAACCCAGTGATCACGCCTGTCCCTTGGTCTTGCTGAACGAGTCCACTTGTTCATACCTAAAATGACCTTGGCCATTTAAGCCCAATACAGTTCTGGTCATCTCTTGTAGTATAGTTGGCACAGAACTTACCTGCCTTGTTTGCTAATGAGATGCTGAAATGAATTTGCATCTCCGAGATCCCGACCTTAGTGCCCACTCTGTCATAGCTGCAGGAGTGGTCCTGGGGCTTCGCGTACCTGTGTTAGGCCTGCCCAGTGGGACTCTGGGAGGCGGTGTTTGTTCTGCTCCTGCTGAGGTCCCTTCAAGAGGAAGCGGGACAGGTGCTAATGTTCGGATGTCTCCCGAATCTCCTTTCAGCACAAAACGCTTAATTGTGGATGTCATCCGGTTCCAGCCGGGAGAGACCTTGACTGAAATCCTAGAAACACCAGCCACCAGTGAACAGGTAAAGTTTGGGGGGTTATCGTGTACCATAATTAGATGGACAGGTGCTCCTGTGGTGGCCATGTGACAGGGGTGACACAGATGGTGAGAGGCGGTCACGGGGAGGTCGGCCTGGATGTGTCTGGCAGATGGTAGCATTCAGGGCTTCCTGAGAAAGCTGTTGGTCCCTAAATCCAGAGGTAGATGTTTCTAGGTCACAGAGCTCACTGGCACTTGCATACAGTCTGTTTGTATGCTTTAATTTAACCTGAAACAGAATCAGTGAGTCTGCCCAGAAATTTATTGAATATTGTATTTCTAAAATTTTTAAAAATTTTACTGTTTTATTTTTTGGCTGTGCTGGGTCTTTGTTGCTATACGAGGGCTTTCTCTGTTTGCCGTGAGCATGGGCTTCTCACTGCAGTGGCTTCTCTTGTTGCAGAGCACAGGCGGTGGGGCATGAGGGCTTCAGTAGTTCTGGAGCATGGGCTTAGTCGCCCCGAAGCATGTGGGATCTTCCCAGACCAGGGATCAAACTCATGTCTTCTGCATTGGCAGGTGGATTCTTAACCACTGGACCGCCAGGGAAGTCCTATAGTTAGAATTCTGCTAAATGCCTTGGTAGGTAGGAGAGAAGAGTAGAATATGGCTCCTGAGTTCTGTGAACTCAAGATACAGTTTGATATATGTGACATATAAACTGAAACAATTAGAAAACCACTGAAAATTCTCCATGGTCTTGACCCTAAAAATAATAAAAATTAAGAAAGGGGCCAGTGAGGAGCAAAGCATCAGGAAGGTATGGGGCTTGAACCAAGGTTCCTCATTTCACAGATGACAAAACTGAGACCCCCTTGAGGTTAAATAACTTGCCCACGATTATTCACTTACAGTAGCAGAACCAAACTTGGATCTGGTTCTGTCTGACTCCAGTTCATGCTCTTTATATCACATGATAAGCAGTAGTTTTGATATTAGAAGAAAAGGGAATATTGGGAAAGGAATTGCTCCAGGTTGGGAAAAATTACAACCTTTCTGAGTATAAACATCCATAGTATAAACAATTCAAAATAGGGTCCCAGAACCTTACCCACATGCTAGGATCTATCAGCATAGAGGTGATCATTGAGGTTTTGAGAGAGAACAGTCATAAAGAAAGGACCCTGGGTCCTTTGGAGGCATCAGCCCTTGCTAGGACAAGGAAGGTGTGCAGAGAAGTTGAGCAAGGCAACAGCTAAGAGAAGGCACTGGATTTGGGGTGAGAGGAATGGTAACGAGAACTGGTGATGATAGCCAGACTTTGAGGACAGTGCTGAAAGAAGGGGAAGGCAGGTGTGGATCGTTTGTTGGGTGGGAATACAACAGACAGACATTGGTTGGTGACTAGGAGAAATACCAGATACAAGAAGGGTCTCTTCGCTGGCGTTTGCAGCACGTTTGAAAGCAGAGGGCAGGCTTGAAGGTGATCCAGCTGTGACGAGGTGGGGGAATAAAACATTCACCGCCCACTGGCATTGCATTGGTGTGACTGTCACATTCATCACGCCAGGTTTCAAGTAAAAGTAAATGGTTTCCATATCCCACATGCGATAGGGAAAGAGTAAGGGATTTTGCATGCAGTAGAGTTCAATCTCCTGATTAAACTTCGGAGTCCAGGAAAGAAGCCAGCATCTTGGGACTTCCCTGACAGCCCAGTCGTTAAGACTTCGCCTTCCAATACAGAGGGTATAGGTTCAGTCCCTGGTCAGGGAGCTAAGATCCCACACGCCTCACAGCCAAAAAACTGAAACCATATTGTGACAGGTTCAATAAAGATTTTTTAAATGGTCAACGTTAAAAAAAAAGACGCCAACATCTAGCTTCATAGGTGTTTCTCTTCTAGATGAAAGGAGAACGGCCTCTGCTTCATGCAGTTTGTCATGTGTTGGGCTGGGGGACAGTGGGGTATAAATTTGTTACCCTCTGTTTCTAGAATAGAGTGTGTGAGCTGTATAGGCTCCGATGTGGGTTAGGGTGGAGGCCCTCCACGACATCCTCTTTCTTGCTGTAGGAAGCAGAGCATCAGCGGGCTATGCAGAGACGCGCCATCCGTGACGCCAAAACTCCGGACAAGATGAAGAAGTCCAAAACCATAAAGGAAGACAGCAACCTCAGTCTTCAAGAGAAGAAGGAGAAGATCCAGTCAGGCTTGAAGAAGCTCACAGAGCTCGGCACTGTAGACCCAAAGAACAGATACCAGGAGCTGATCAATGACATCGCCAGGGTATGGCATTTAGGGGACAGCAGTAGCCTGGCCGTGTTGAAAGCTGTCTCAGAGGCTTGTGGGGACACAGTAGCTGTTCCAGGGGCAACATACCTTTAGTTCACAGGCCGATTCAGGTCCTCTCCTCCTGAGAATCGCTTCTGGCCCTTCCAGCATGAGGTCCCAGCCTGCCCTCCCATGGCTTATTCCATGGCCTAAATCAGTAGAAGGAACAGCCTGATTAGAGTTTCCTGTGTCTCAGTTTGTCTTTTGACCTTAAAGAATCCCTCTGGCTCTTTTTAATGATAACTGTGCAATAGAAATTTGCTTCAGATCGATTATCACATCCTAGATTTGTGTGAGTCTTCTCAAGTAAGGGGCTCTGGTGCAGGCCAAGGAATTTATGCGTCCTCTGCTGTTGCACTAAAGGCACACCACACACACCTCACAGCTTGGCACTTGTTATATTAAAATTATTTTTTTCTCCCTCTCCGGACAACATATTTAAGATGTATAAACAAGCTTTGCAAGTTGATTCTGAGACTGTCTGTGAAAGTAACCCATTTTCCCTGCCTCTAGAAAATAGAGATGGGGAAAAATGGATAAGGTCTGAATTTCTTTGTTAATTTTTGAGCATAAAACTGCTGCCTATGATGAACATGTGGTCAAGCAAGGCCGAGTTAAACACTGCCACATTCTAGTGTTAATGGTTTGAGAAGCACATGACATCATTATTTTTGTGATTTTAATAATTATGTCTCAGGATATTCGGAATCAGCGGAGATACCGACAGAGGAGGAAGGCTGAGTTGGTGAAACTGCAGCAGACGTACGCTGCCCTGAACTCTAAGGCCACCTTTTATGGAGAGCAGGTGGACTACTATAAAAGCTACATCAAGACCTGCCTGGATAACTTAGCCAGCAAGGGCAAGTGAGTGTTTTTATAATGAATCAATGTCAGGGGAAGAAGCAGAGGCAACTGAAATGAGTGACATTGGAGCTTTTTACTGACAACGCACTGGATCTGTTTATTGCATTAGTCCTTTGTTTGGCTTCTAACCGTTTGTAATTTCCTAGTTCCATTTGTTATGTGTGCGTGCGTGCTAAGTCACTTCAGTCGTGTCCAACTTTTGTGACCCCATGGATTGTAGCCTGCCAGGTTCCTCTTTCCATGGGATTTCCCAGGCAAGAATACCGTAATGGGTTGCCATTTCCTTCACCAGGGGATTTTCCCGACCCAGGGATCGAACCCAAGTCTCTTACATCTCCTGCATTGGCAGGCAGGTTCTTTACCACTGAGCCACCCGGGAAGCCCTCCATTTGTTATGGTATGGTGTAAATAAATAATGTGTGGAGGGTTTCAAGGATGCTTATTTCTAAACATCCTGTGCTCCAAAGTATCTTCTCAGCCCTAGAAATTAAAGAACCTTGTAAAGGGGTCATTTAGTGGCCCCCAAACCAGGATGTGCCTCAAAACTCACTTAAGAAACAATATTAATATAAACAGTTAAATTCCTTGGCCTCAGTACTTCCTGAGCACAAGCTCCCAGACCATGATTTTTTCTCAGCTTCCATGGAAGAACTGATGCAGCCTCTTTGGTGCTGGCCACAAACCATCAGTCTGCCCATTTTTCAGGGAGGGAAATTGAAAATCCATAGGGGTGAAGTGATTAAGCACAGGTTCTGCTTACTAGAAGGCTATTTATTATTTACTCCCAACTTTTCATTTTGAGACTTTTCAAACCCCAGAAAAATCTATGAATAGAACCATAAGCACCCATATACCTTTCAGCTATCAGTCGATTCACTGTATTTAGCCCATCAGCTTCCCCTCTCCCTAGCATGCTTACTCTTCCCATCTGTGCCTTTTCTCTCCCTCCCTGAAGACTTCCCAAAGTAAGGCAGGGCTGACGTGAAGGGGTAAAAATCAGATTCACGTAGCTGAACCCATGGAATTGGCGCCTCTATCCTTCTGAAATGTCCCCGTCATTCTCTAAGCAGCTCTTGACTTTGTGACATAAGATGTTTCCAGTTCAGTTTGTATTCTCCCCTCCCCAGGCTTGGAATCAGCTATTTTTCCAAACATCCTTTGTTCCTTTTAATGAAGAATGGTATTTAGAAACTGAAATCTAGGGACTAGATGTGCTCATTGCCAGAGCCATTATTGTTTCAGGCCTTCTAAGCAGACAGAGCTAGGCTCTCATGTCCTTTTTAATGGCTGCATGGTATTCCACTGTAGAGATAAAGTAACTGCTGAGTCAGTTCTCCATCGATAGACATTGACGTTGTTTCCAGTTACTTATTATAAAAAATTCTGTAACAAATAGCCTCTTGTGCATATGTCATTTTGCAAATGTCGGCATATTTTTTTAAGATAAATTTCTAGAAATGTAATTGCCAGCTTCAAAATGTTATGCAGTTGTGATTTTGATAGATACTCAGTTGCCAGCTGTAGGGATTATTACCTTTTATACAACTACCAGCTTTTCTGCCCCATTTCTTGAGAGCCCTCCCTCGAGAGTCCCAGATCCTGTTCTCGTTCGTCTCAGTTCCTCCCTAGCTTACTTTTCTTACCTCTTCTTGCCTTGATTATCCCAGTGGCCTGCTAACATCTGTTTCTTTTTCCTTGTTCCCATTCCTCTGTGTTGCTATGCTGACTTAAAATTTTTAAAAAATTACACATTCTAAGGTATTTTTTTTTTCCTCTTCACAGCCAAGGGGGCTAAGAGTGACTCCTGTGGGATTCCCTTCAGTATAGTTCCCTGAAGTAGAAATCCTCGCATTCATTTGCCATTTTAGAATTGCTTTGTTACTTACGCTTGGGTTTGGGAAGTTTGTTTTCCAACCTCATATCCTTGAGTGACCAACAGAGATTCACAGTAGATAGTAACTTATAGAAAGTGACATAATGTGGTCTTTACAGGGTCTCCAAAAAGCCTAGGGAAATGAAAGGGAAGAAAAGCAAAAAGATCTCTCTAAAATACACGGCAGCAAGACTGCATGAAAAAGGAGTTCTTTTGGAAATTGAGGACCTGCAAGTGAATCAGTGAGTATTTACTTTTTAACTTTATTTTATATATTGATTATTTTTGTTTCTGTGTTTGTCATAGCTTTATCTTATTGACTTTCTCTTATCTGGATAATCATTATTATATTTTATGTGTGTTTGTAATTGATTAATTAATCAGTTATATGCAGAATTTGGCCTAATACCCAGAGTTAGTTGGTCTTTCATAGAAGGGAATGTATTTGTATCTTTTCCCTAATAGGCCTCTATTCACATAAAGATTATTCACTCACTTTCCTACTTTTTTTTTTTTTTAACATAAATTGGAATGATACTATTTATAGTCATGTATCCAGCTTTTTCCTCATTACGTGTTGTGAGCATTTTTCACATAGTTTGAATGACCACATAATTTTTAATACTATAGTTTTAATTTAACCATTTACCTATTATAGAATATTTTAAGTTGATTTTACTTTTTACAATATTACACATGTAATAATACCTTTATAATGTAATCTTTGATTCTACCTCTGATTATTTATTT
The DNA here is from genome assembly GCF_019923935.1 of Bubalus bubalis. Lineage (NCBI taxonomy): Eukaryota > Metazoa > Chordata > Mammalia > Artiodactyla > Bovidae > Bubalus > Bubalus bubalis. The sequence continues at coordinate 47,956,952 of NC_059176.1, forward strand.
TATGATAGATGCCTAATGCAATTTCTGGTCAGTGTATAATTTTTTTTATTGTGAAAAACACAAAACATAGAATTTACCATCTTAACTATTTTTTTTTAAGTAGTTTTTTGGCCACACTGTGAGGCATGTGTGATCTTAGTTCCCCAACCAGGGATCGAATTCATGCTCCGTGCATTGGAAGTTGGAGTCTTACTTAACCACTGGACCGCCAGGGAAGTCCCTTTTAACTACTTTTAAGTGTATAGTTCAGTAGCGTTAAGTACATTCACATTGTTGTGCAGCCCATCTCCAGAACCTTTTCATCTTAGATAACTGAAACTGTACCCATTAAATTACAACCCCCATTTCCCGTTTCCCCCAGCCCTGGGAAACCAGCATTCTCCTCTCTGATTCTATGAGTCTGGCTCCTAGTTGCCTCATACAAGGGGAATAATAGACTTGTTTTTTGTGTCTGACTTTCTTCAGTTAGCATGATGTCCTCAGGGCTCATGCAGGTTGTAACCTGTGACAGGTTTTCTTCCTTTTTAAGCCTGAGTTGCTTTTCACTGTATATGTGAACCACATTTTGCTTATCCATTTGTCCCTTGATGGACATATGGGTTGCTTCCATCTTTTTGCTGTTGTGAATAATGTTACACTGAACATGGAAGTACAAATCTCTCTTGAGACCCTGCTTTCAGTTCTTTTTGATGTATACCTAGAAGTGAAATTACTGGATCATATGATAAAGTCTATTTTTAATATTTTTAGGAACTGCCATACTATTTTCCATAGCAGTTGAAAAAAAATTTTTAAGTCACATGTATTAATATTACAAAATATTTTCAAACAGTGTCCGAATTTTGTATGAAAGTTCAGTTCAGTCGCTCAGTCATGTCCGATTCTTTGCGACTCCGTGAATCGCAGCACGCCAGGTCTCCCTGTCCATCACCAACTCCCAGAGTTCACTCAGACTCACGTCCATCGAGTCGGTGATGCCATCCAGCCATCTCATCCTCTGTCGTCCCCTTCTCCTCCTGCTCCCAATCCCTCCCAGCATCTGAGTCTTTTCCAATGAGTCAACTCTTCGCATGAGGTGGCCAAAGTACTGGAGTTTCAGCTTTAGCATCACTCCTTCCAAAGAACACCCAGGGCTGATCTCCTTCAGAATGGACTGGTTGGATCTCCTTGCAGTCCAAGGGGCTCTCAAGAGTCTTCTCCAACACCACAGTTCAAAAGCATCAATTCTTCGGTGCTCAGCTTTCTTCACAGTCCAACTCTCACATCCATACATGACCACAGGAAAAACCATAGCCCTGACTAGACAGACCTTTGTTGGCAAAGTAATGTGTCTGCTTTTGAATATGCCATCTAGGTTGGTCATAACTTTCCTTCCAAGGAGTAAGCATCTTTTAATTTCATGGCTGCAATCACCATCTGCAGTGATTTTGGAGCCCAAAAAATTAAAGTCTGACACTGTTTCCACTATTTCCCCATCTATTTCCCATGAAGTGATGGGACCAGATGCCATGATCTTCGTTTTCTGAATGTTGAGCTTTAAGCCAACTTTTTCACTCTCCTCTTTCACTTTCATCAAGAGGCTTTTTAGTTCCTCTTCACTTTCTGCCATAGGGTGGTGTCATCTGCATATCTGAGGTTATTGATATTTCTCCCGGCAATCTTGATTCCAGCTTGTGCTTCTTCCAGCCCAGCGTTTCTCATAATGTATTCTGCATGTAAGTTAAATAAGCAGGGTGACAATATACAGTCTTGACGTACTCCTTTTCCTATTTGTAACCAGTCTGTTGTTCCATGTCCAGTTCTAACTGTTGCTTCCTGACCTGCATATAGGTTTCTCAAGAAGCAGGTCAGGTGGTCTGGTATTCCCATCTCTTTCAGAATTTTCCACAGTTTCTTGTGATCCACACAGTCAAAGGCTTTGGCATAGTCAATAAAGCAGAAATAGATGTTTTTCTGGAACTCTCTTACCTCAGTAATTCTTTACCATAATTGAATAACAAAGCAATTTTTGATATTTTTGACTTAATAGATAAAAAAGATAACACTTTTAAATTTTGCATTTTTTAGAATTCTAGTTGAGGTTTTTGGGGGGTGGTGTGTGTATTTAAACATGGCTTATTATCTATGTTTTCTCTGATTATTTTTTCAATTGAGCACCTTGGTGTTTTGGGTTTGTTTGTTTGTTTGTTTTTTAGATTAGCACTGTATGTGTTTTTCAGGCCTGTTTCATAACTTATTATTTATTCCCTTCTTTTTTGTCATTATTTCCTGTTACTGTTCAGGTGCCTATCATTATTTAATAATTTGCTACCACAGACTTAGAAACCAGATGACAAACCAAACCAGTTAAAATAAAATTACTTATTATGTAAAATAATATCTTTATAAAACCCATGAGAGTCTCCTGTTGAGTAAAACGCATGTGTTTTAGCCTGTGGACTCTGTAACCTCTCATCTAGCTTCTCAGTGACCTCTTTCGCATCCTCCATGTTTCTCGGGTCTGTTTATAATAGATCAGTTTGCTCCATAGTTGAGTTTTGGAAATCTGGGGTGACACACTTTGATCACCTAGAGAACAGCTTGCTCCCACCTTCTGGTGCCATAAAACTCCTGGGCATGTAACATGTTGAGAGTGAGTGATACCTTAAATATTTTCAGTAATAGCAGTTTATCTTGAGTAATACTCAGTCCATTTATATCTATAGCACCTACTCCTTCCAGAACACCTGCTATCTTGGTTCTTTTGGTTCTGACCCCTGCTTTGTTTGTGTACCATTTCCAGTCCTCAGACATGCTTGTTTTCAGACATCTGTCTTTTCCTCCTGCTCCTAGCCCCATTTCCTCTTGATTCTCCCTTTACTGTCACGTTTCAGGAGTGGCCACATGGAAGGCCAGGACGACTCCTGACGTCGTCCCTTCAGAGGTCACTGTGTCCTTCCTCATGGTGCCTCTCTCAGTGGGAAGCACGTTCTCCCAGGAGAGGTTGCCACCCTTCTCTCCAGATCCCAAAGCAGATGGTAATTACAGCATCAATATCACACACATCCCCACCTGTGAAAGCACTTTGCACCTTTATTTTGTCCCCCTTTTCATTGCTGAACACTGAGCTCATCTCCTTTCCAGACTTCACAGAATATTTTTATGTGAGAACACAAAAATCAAACCCTCATGTTGTGTTTCAAACAGGTTTAAAAACGTCATCTTTGAAATCAGTCCAACAGAAGAAGTTGGAGACTTCGAAGTGAAGGCCAAGTTCATGGGAGTTCAGATGGAGACGTTTATGTTACATTATCAGGTGGGCCTGCACGGGGCAAAACTGATAGCTCTGTGTGTGAGATAGCTGCGCCCTTGTCAGGGTAGGAAAGGGGAGAAAAGCAGACCTGTGTGAGGAGAGCTGCCGCGCTTGGCGGTGAGCTGAGGGCTTCTGAGTGTCTGATTTGGTCTGTTTGGGCTAGTGAGCTTTTGCAAACGTATAAATCTCCAGAGAGCACACCTGAAGCTTCCACTTAGGGTTGCCACTAAATTAACTGACACCTTGGACTTGAATAAAATGCTTAGGTACAGATCTCGACAGTACAAAATCATGAACTTTTTCAGTAGCTTGAAATCTCTTTTTCCCCCGTCTCATTTTGATTTGATATAGGGGGTTTAAAGGTATACTTCTGATAAGATGTGTGTAAATTGCATCTTTGTAAACTGAATCTCACTTTATTTATATTTTGGGAACTTTTTTTTATTTTGAGAGAAAGCAACTTTTTACTGAGTCTAAGTTAATAAATAGGGATCACAGAACAAATAGCAGACAAACAGCATGAGTTACATCAGAATGAAAAAAATAAACGATGGGCCTGGGTTTCCAGTCTGAAGCTGTTATGCAATATGACTCTGTTTTGGCCACACCACGTGGTTTTGGGATCTTAGTTCCCCCACCAGGAATTGAACCCAGGCCCTGGGCAATAAAAGTACCAAGTCCTAACTACTGGACCACCAGGGAATTCCCCTCTGAATCCCTTTTTAAATTCAAGAATTCTGCAGTGAACCATTTTGTAACATAACTATCCCTAATTTTTATTTTGAAACATCTCTCTCTCTCTTTTTTTTTTTGCATTAAAAAACGTAAGGGCATTGAGAGGACTCCTGGGTAACATCCAGCTTCCGTTAGTTCTGTGCACACAGTGCTCTGTGGTTGGTACCCAGCTTATAATATTCCTCAGATGGCTGCACCCCATCAGGCTGGGCAGGGGCCTTTCCCTGAAAGGAAATTCGGGCTCTTGCACATGTCGCTCTCCCTTTGTTGGGAGTTTTCCCCCGCTTTCTTCCTCGGTCATTCATTGAGGAATTTCAGGTTGTTACCACACCTAAAACTTGCCCCACCAGCCACACCACAGTCAGTTTCTCCTTCACCTCCATAGCCTATAGAGCCAGCCCCTGTTCACTACAAGCATCAAGTTACTTTCCTCTCAACTTCCAAACTGCAGATTCCTTAAGGACAGGTAGTATTTCTCTGTCTCCTTCTCAATGACCAGTAGACCCTCAAAACACATTAACTGTACAGATGTGAAATGATTTTATGATGCACCTAGCTAATTCAAGTCCTTACACAAAAAAGAGCCTCTTATTCCCTCAGTTTCACCAAATTTGTGTAGGTTGCCCATCCTGCCTCAGCGTATCACTCCATGCACAGAATCATTAGCTATGGAATGACCGCCAGGTGCAAGATGTTACAGTTCAGGTGATGCACCAGGGTCCTTGTCCAACTGGAGCCACTAAGATTTTTCCAAAAGATGAATTGGTTGAACTTTTGGGGTCCCTTCAAGCCCCTCTCTTTTTTAAAGATTTTTTTTACAGTCTTTATTGAATTTGTTACAGTATTGTTTCTGTTTTCTGGGTTTTTTTTTTTTTTGGCCCTGTGGCATGTGGGATCTTGGTCGCCCCCACCCCACCCTACCCCACCTCACCCCACCCCACCCAGGGATCGAACCCACACCCCCTGCTTTGAAAGGTGAAGTTTTAACCACTGGATCACTGAGAAGTCCTACCTTCAGGCCCTTTGATTCTTGCTTTTTCATTACCGGTCTTCCAAAGTTTGGGTGTGAGACCACTCTGATTTCCTCGGTTTGTTCTAAACAGTGGAGGGTAGTAGAGAAACAGGGCTTAGCTGTCAGATCCAGATTTACCACGTCCAGCTCTGTTCTGTTGGGCAGGTCATTTACCATCCCCCAGCCTCAGCAGCCTCATCTCTAAATCTGAGATAATCACCCCTGGTAGGATTTCTGACAGGACTTAAACAGACATCGTATAACACACTCCTACATTGAGGAACATATAGTAAATGTAAAAAACATTTAGTCCTGTCTTCCCGTCACATTCAGGATAGGAAAGCTCTGTCATTTGAAAAGGAAATGAAGACTCTAATAGATCGTGTTGAGATGACATTACTGGCCTTATCTTGTGTTCAGGGGTTATTATGTCTCATCATGGATTGAAACACTGTCACCTTCTCCAGGCGACATATCACTTAGACTAAAGGGGCCGCAGCAGGCAGTTCCGTAGCTGGGGACTTGTGTCTCACCCCAGCTCACATCTGGCACACAAGGCAGGCCTCGTCCCTTCCGGATCCCTCCCTACTCGTGTCCCTCCTTTTCTTGTCCCATGGACTTGATTAACCATCAGAATGTTTTTTTGAACAGGACCTGCTGCAGCTACAGTATGAAGGAGTCGCTGTCATGAAATTATTTGACAGAGCTAAAGTCAACGTCAACCTCCTCATCTTCCTTCTCAACAAGAAGTTCTATGAGAAGTAACAGAGCATTTGCTTCCAGCCCAGAAGGATGAAGAAAGGAGTGCCCAGCGGCAGCCTTTCTAGAGGTTCTTTACTTCTCGGAAACAAAGACCCAGCCCACACCATTGCCTCAGTCTAACATTGCCCCCAACTCCACAAGTTTAACTCCTCCCACTCAACAGGGACATTGGTCGTCCTTTCTTCATAGATTGTATTTCAGGCCCAGTCTGACCCATCTTGTTCCTTCATTCTCTTCTGTTAGGGAAGAGTGGGAACTGTCCTGAAATCTCTCATGTTGTTACAGTCTTAGAGGTTGCATTACTATAGTGTAAGCTTTGGTGTTTGTTTCTATTAGCAATAGGGACGATGGGATTTGAATACTTGCTGTTTAGAAGTGGAAGCCATTAGCCCAATAACGTGCATACTTAGAAGACACACAGTTAAAATGTTAGATTATCCATAGTTATTAGGTTGTCACTTAAAAGTGAAGTTCCTTTATGTTTACTGTTCCATCAGGAAAATTGAAGGATATGGGGAGGCTTTGGTTGTCTTCCATTCTGTCTTCCTTTATGGCGGGAGCTAATAGAAGTCTCTGTTCTGTGTCCAAAGGAAGCATTTTCTAAAAAGAGAGGGATATTGTTTTTAAGTTTCACCATTAAATTTGGGCAGTTCTCATCAGTGGATGGGAGAGTCCCATTGTTAAAATTAAGCTATTTAGGTAAATTCAGAATGGTCTGAACACCTGCTTGTTTCTGTTGGTGCAAAAGATTGACTAGTTTCAAGCAAACAATCTATTCCATCCCTATGGCAAAGGAATGGGTTATCCCTAGCGTAGAATGTAACTGTTTTCAAAACTGTTTTATGTCTTAAGTGTGCCTTATGAAAGTGTAGATTTATCTCTTAAAGTGGGGGTTATAGGAATTTTAAAGATTTATATGATGCTTAAAAGTCTTTAGAATACTGTAAGAAAATGGTTTGGGTTTTTTTTCTAATTGGCTTATCTGTATATCTGAACTCTTAAAACTTTCTTATAGCTAAAACACTAGAGTTTATCTTCAGGGTTGCAGAGAGATTATCCTGCCTTAAACAGACTGAAACAAAACCAAACAAAAGCAGCCAAGCAATGTTACACGTGATATTAAAATCTGCTCCCCCCCCTCTTTTTTAAGTCTTTTCTCTTGCTGCCCACACTATGCCTTTATTTTATGAACTCTGTTGTTTAAATTTAGTCACAATTCAGTGCTAAACATTGAGCTCATGGAGCTTTCATTCTTAGATTAAAAGTCATATACTTTTTTAAGTCTTTTTAATCCAGGAAAATATATTGAAATCATGCTACTGAGCCTCATTTCCTCTGATGTTTTGGTTCAGTGTTCTTTTATCGTAAAACATAAACTAACATTTAAAAATTTACTGATGTATATTTAAAGCCAATAAACTGTTTTCATTGATAACAAATCATGTGATGAGTCCCAGTTACAGATGTTAAGTGTTGGAAGTGTGTTTTTCATGATAGACTGTTACTGAGTCAGGTCCACGGGTGCAGCCGTACGAGTCTACACACCCCAGGCAGCCCACAGACAGGTGAAGAGGTGAGGTGTGGAGTGTCACGGAAAGAGTCTCCACTACCTTGACCTCATTTCTTGTGTTTTGGAAGACAATTTTTTCAGTAAATATTTTCCTCAGATTAAAAGAAGATGCCACTCTTAAGTGGCATCGCCTCAAAAACTGGGACCAACCAAAATGTCAACTGTTTTACCTTAAAAGATGATATTCAACCCAGATTCATGTCGGGCCCCAAAGGCCACGTCGATGACAGACAGTGAGCAAAGTTCACAACTCTTCAATGAAGTATGATGTTTCAGTGATCCGTAAGGAGCATAGTTCCCTTGACACAAATGGCACAAACTACATCTTGAGAATTTTGACGGTAACTGTGCATAATTACGGTGTTCACGCATTGAGGATGCCCAAAGTCAAGTCATGGCATTAAAGCCTGGTAGCTCTTTGTAATTTTAATTTATTAGCCATAGCAGTCTCTGTCTCAACTCTCTCCTCCTTTGACCTTCTCTTCAACCAGCCATCATGACATTTACCATGAATTTCCTCCCTCGAGAATTTGGACTGCCCGTCAGATTGTTGCCCCACACAATTGCCTCTGTATCTCTGTATGAAATAAAAGGTCATTCATTTGTTTTTGTGTTGATTTTCCTCAGTCTCATTGTTAGCAGTTCCTGCAAAACAGCGTCAACTAGAATGAAGTTTAATAATTGAAAACCACAACAGAAGACAACCCCTTCATAGTCTTTTTGAAGGAACAAACACAAATCAGCTATCTCAAAGCAATTTTTTTAACCTGTGAGCCTTTTTAAATATAAAATGCTTTAAGTAGCCTCAGCATAAAAAGAATTGGGGGTGTGGCAAGGTAGAGAACTAGCATAATGTCACATAGTTCTTTTTTAAAATGAAAAAACCATCCAGGGAGTTCCCTGGTGGTCCAGTGGTTAAGACTGCTCTCCCAATGCAGGGGGCACCGGTTCAGACCGCTGGTCAGATCCCACGTGCCACAACTAAGGGTCCATGAGTGCAACTAAGACCCAACACAGCCTAAATAAATAATTTTTTTTTAAATCATCCAATTTTTCTTGAATCATTATTGGTGGACATTTCAATGTTCTGATCAGCCAATGGCTGGAAACTTCAAATTACAGTAGCATTAAATGTTTTATGGCGGTAGCACTCTAGGTCACAGCATGTCCCTCCGGGGACTTCATTACGCACAAATCAGAAAAGACTACGGGACATTGGATACGGAAAAGAAAACAGCAGCAAAAGGGAGGGGAAATAGCTGCCTTTTAAATAAGACCCCAAGGAGCAGCCGTACTTAAAAATACAAATAAAGGGTCTTCCCTGCTGGCTTAGTAGTAAAGAATCCGTGTGCCAGTGCAGGAGACTAAGGTTCGATCCCTGGTCTGGGAAGATCCCACTTGCTGTGGGGTATCTACGTGCACCACGGCTACTGAGCGTATGCTCCGGAGCTTGTGCTCCACCCGAGAAGGCACCGCAGTGAGAAGCCCATGCCTAGAGAGTAGCGCCCACTTGCTGCAACTAGAGAGAAGCCTACCCGGCAATGAAGACCCAGCACAGCCTAAAATAAATAAATACATTTTTTTTTTTAATTGTAAAGTGTATACTTGCCAACATATGAATTTCCAGGTAAAAATAACCTCACTCTTAAAGGAACCCAATAGAAACCCCTTATTTTATTTTATTTTTTTATACTTGTACTTTATTAATTGCAGGAAACACCCCAATGTTTATGAGAGGAAAAGCTCTTGGTAGGGCATTGCAATGGGACTGCCTGTTTTAAAAGGCGCATGAAGTGGGGTAGGATGTATTGGGAGATTGGGATTGTCATATATACACTACTCTCAGATAACTAATGAGAACTTACTGTATAGCACTGGGAACTTGACTCAGTGCTCTGTGCTGACCTAAATGGGAAGGAAGTCCAGCAAAGAGGGATATATGTGTATGTATGGCTGATTCACTTTGCTGTACAGCAGAAACTGACAGAGCATTGTAAAGCAACTACACTCCAATAAAAATTAAAGGCACGTGGACAAAACCCTTTGTTGATTGGAAAGTTGACATCTTTTTTTCCTCTTTAAGCTCGTGTTTCTATTCCACTTCCCTTAGAATTTTATTCTAATGTTATCTTTTAAAGCATAAGTCTTACTTTTGACCATCCTGTCATCGTTATTTGTGAAAAAAATTAAAATATTTTATTGCCTGTGCCTATAAGGCTCTTAACGATCCAGAAAAATACTTTGCATCATAATTAGTGCATCTTTAATCAAAATCACCTGATGTATTGTCTTGACAAAAAATTCTAAAAGATATTTGACATGCATCTCTTAATGAAAGAAACGAAAATTCTTAAAGTGGAGGTTTAGAAGCTTATGGCTAGGGACCTCCCTGGCAGTCAGTGGTGAAGACTTTGCCTTCTGGTGCAGGGGGCGCAGGTTCAATCCCTGGTGGGGAGCTCACATCCCCCATACCTAGCAATCAAAAGAAACAAAACACGAAACAGAAGTAATATTGTAACAAATTCAATAGAGACTTTAAAATGAGCCACATAAAAAAAATGAGTAGATTAAAAAATAAAAAACTTCAGTGTGTGCATGTTAAGTCACTTCAGTTGTGTCCAACACTTTGCGGCCCTATGGACTGTAGCCCGCCAGGCTCCTCTGTCCTTGGGATTCTCTAGGCAAGAATACTCGAGAAGGTCACCATGCCCTCTTCCAGGGGATCTTTTCCCGCCCAGGGATCAAACCCTTGTCTCTTTGTGTCCTGCATTGACAGGCAGGTTCTTCACCACTAGCGCCACCTGGGAATACCACCCCCCCCAAATGTGTGGATAAATATTACTGCTGGCCATAATGAAGGAGAGCTGTTGACCAATTCTCTTCCTATTTTCACTTTTATAAATGTGAGCTCTGAGAACCTTTGCTACCATAAATAAATAAGTCCCTCAGACTCTTTGGGACCCCACGGACTGTAGCCTACCAGGTTCCTCTTTCCATGGGATTTTCCAGGCAAGAATACTGGAGTGGATTGCTATTTCCTTCTCCAGGAGACCTTCCCGACCCAGGGATTGAACCCAGGTCTCACGCATTGTAGACAGATGCTTTACCATCTGAGCCACCAGGAAGTCCATAGTAAGTACTAATATATGGAATGGAAAGTGTTTTGTGATAATGATGTCACCCATTTTTTAGGACTCCAATTATATCTCCCAAATCAATGAAATTATAATTAAAAAATTAAATATGATTAGGTCCTCTAATTTTGCTGAAAGCAAACCAAAAAAAAAAGTTACTTAGTTTGGAAAAGAACTTGTTATCCAGTCTTTAGATCATACACTGTGTCAAGACTTGGGAAGTAGGCAAGGGACTTTACTAAGGCTTATTAAATGACTATGAATTACACTCATAACCTTTGACTTGTCGTTCAGTTGCTAAGTCGTGTCTGACTCATTGCGACTCCATGGACTGCAGCATGCCAGGCTCCTCTCCTTCACTGTCTCCTGGAGTTTGCTCAGATTCATGTCCATTGAGTCATTGATGTTATCTAACCATCTCATCCTCTTCTGCCCCCTTCTCCTTTTGACTTAGAGATAACTTACTTAACCTAATATGCTAGTGATGCTTTGGAAAAGTAGAAATATTTTAATACTCCTTTGGTACGACAATTTTTTAACAAAATTTTATTATGGAAAAAAATGTCTAACATCTAAACAGAAGGAATGGTATAATGAACTCCCATGTATCCATTGTCTAGCCTAAGCAATTACCAACACTTTCATCTCTACCTTCACCCATATCCCATTGGGTTATTTTTACAAATCCCAGCTACAGTATCATTTCAACCACCCATACCTGGGTATGTGTCTCCACCACAGTGGTTCTCAACAGGGAGCAATTGTCCCTCCATGAGATACTTGACAATATTTAGAGATGTTTCTTGCTGTCTGTTTTAAGAGAGCTCTGCTGGCATCTAGTGGGTGAAGGCGAGGGTTGCTGCTCACGCAGGTCTTAACAATGCAGAGAACAGGCCCCTCGACAGAAAATGAGCTAGTCCAAAATGTCAGTAGAACCCAGGGTGAGATATCCCACTCTTAACGCTGGAAAAAAACAAACAAAAAACCTCAAGCCATTATCACACCTAAGAAATAAATTTGAAATACTGAATAGGCAGGCAGTGTTTACATTGCCCCAGACCTCTGATAATTGGCTTAAACATTTCAGATATTTGAATCAGCTGCCAAACAAGATTCCCACATTACATTTAGTTGATGGGTTTCTTAAATCCCTAATCTATGAATTCTCTCTTTTTTAAAAATTTTAACATTTTGAGTACTCTGATTCTTTGTTGGGCTGTGGGGACTTTATCCAGATGCAAAGAGCAGGAGCTACTCTGGTTGCGGCATGCAGCCTTCTCATTGGGTGGCTCCTCGCCGCACAGCGCAGGACCCAGGGGACGCAGGCTCAGTAGTTGTGCATGGGCTTAGTTGCCCTGTGGCATCTTCCTGGACCAAGGATTGAACCAGTGTCCCTTGCATTGCAAGGCAGATTCTTAACCACTGGCCACCAGGGAAACCTCTCTCTGTTTTTTCAAATCTTGCAACATATTGGATTGGCCAAAAATTTCTATCAGGTTTTTCCACAAGATGTTACAGAAAAATGCAAATGAACTTTTTGGTCAACACAATATTTGGTGTTGATCCTATAGAATTTCTATACTCTGGGGTTTCTTATTACATCCTGATCTACAGGGTGATCTCAGAGATGTATCTTTTTGTGATGTAAAGCCTGATCACAAAGTTCAAATATTTCCAGCTTGACTCATTTGTTATAAATTTTCCTGTCTGCTCTTCATCACATACCACGTGGATTCAACAGCCACTGACATGACTGACTAGATTCCTTACTTCATTGAGGGTTGCAAAATGGTGATAATCAGCCATTACTTCTTCATTTATCAGAATTTTTCTAAAAAAATGTTCTATCACCAACTATTTGGTTACCTTGAAGACTATTGATACAGGAAAAGATGGAATGCTGTCTCTCTCCCTTTATTTGCCAGCTTTCAGAAAAAGCTTGTTCCCTAACATCTTCATCTTCCCACGTGGCTCAGTGACAGTGATTCCACCTGCCACGCAGGAGATGCAGGTTCTATCCCTGGGTTGGGAAAGATCCCCTGGAGAAGGAAATGGCAACCCACTCCAGTATTCTTGCCTGGGAAATCCCATGGACAGAGGCTCCTAACATCTTCTAAAGGTGACCAGTGAGGTTTCGTTTTTTTCAATCCTGTGACTCCTAGTTTTTTTAAATGTATTAATATTCGATGTCTTTCAATCCACTGTAGATATACATATATTTTAAAAATGTTTAAAACGTTTTAAATTTTTATGTTAAATTTTAAATTTAAATGTTAAAAAAAGTTTTTTTAATGTTTTTACATGCTCAAATTGTCCTCTCTTGGGCCAGTAGAAGTCCTTCAATGGTGACTGTCCTTTTGTCCTGACCCCAGTAGACTTTGATAACTTCCTTGCTTTCTGGCTTAAGATGTTCCAGCCACATCTTGCTACTTTACTCACCCCAGACTTCAAATCAGCTATTTCTCCAAAAAGCCCTGGTTACTTTTAGTGGGAAAGGGTACTTGGAGAATATAGTCTGGGTGCTAGGAGCCCTCATGACTGTTAGGTTGGTCATTGTCTCTGTTTTCATTAGAAAGAGTTTTTTAAAGAACATTTCCTGAGTTCATTCTTTTCTTCTAATAAAGTGCTTTTATCTTAACATATGCAGTTCTATGAAAGAAAAAAATAATGGTTAGTAGCATTTGCCAATTCCATAGCGTGAACACCTCCCCACAGCTGATTTCAGGCTTGATGCCGTTGGTTGTTGAACATAGAGTTGGCGGGTAGGAGTGTTTTTGTTTTGTTTGGCCACACCACATGGCAGGCGGAATCTTAAGTTCCCCAACCGGGCATTGAACCCTCGCCCTGTGCAGCAGAAGCATGGAGTCTTAACCACTGGGCCTCCAGGGAAGTCCCTAGAGTTGGGAAAAGATGCTAACAGTTGGCTTTCGTGAGTTGGTGCTAAACTACTGATTTTATGCCAACAGTAATAGGAAGCAATGGATGGATTCTAAGAAGAGCAAGAAATGACGAGATCGGGGTCTTAGAAATGTGGAGGATGGATGGGATACGGAGGCAAGACTCCAGGTTACGCTACTTCCTGTCTGCCTCTCAGATCCACTCCCCACCTTCTACTCTCCTCTGTGCCCTAGGAAGCTGGCGGTGTAGACTACATCACTGTCTCCCTCCAGCTTCTGCTTGGGTTTGGCCAATGACAGGCACCCCAGGAGAGCAGAGGTCTAAAATAAGGTGAAAAAAAAGTGAAGTGAAAGTGTAAGTTGCTCAGTCGTGACTGATGCTTTGTGACCCCATGGACTACAGCCCTCCAGGCTCCTCTGTCTGCGGAATTCTCCAGGCAAGAATACTGGAGCGGGATGCCATTCCCTTCTCCAGGGGATCTTCCCGACCCAGGGATCGAACCCAGGTCTCCTGCAATGCAGGCAGACTCTTTACTATCTAAGCCACCAGGGGAGCCCAGAATAAGAAGTTAAGACTTATTCTTCCAAGTCACTGTGAATTAACTTCTCTCCCTACCAAAGGCCAGAGTTCCTCTTGGGTTCCTCTCTACAGATATCCACCTTCTCCCTATTGCAGTAAGCAATCCTTCCCCAGGTCCCCTCTGGCCCAGAGTGCTAATGATTCCTGCTGTAACTAGCCCCAGGGGGTCCTGCATTATCCGTAAACCTTGCCCTGTTTCTTTATTAACTTTTCTTCCACTCTCCAGTTTCAGCAGCCATCTGTTTCCTGCCCGGACTCTGATACACCAGTGGACCAATTAAGGTCTCAGTTAGGGAGAGACTTTGCTGCTTGATCTGGAGAGTGGTTGTTACGATGAAAAGGGGTGGGTAAATTCTAGAGATGTTTAGGAAGCAGAGTTGGTTTACTAGGTGTTGGAAGAGTGGAACCTGGGTCAGCAGGTGCTCTACAGGAAGTATTCTAAGATTGAGAGAGATGATTTTAGAAAACTGATTAATTTTTGCCTAACTAAAACATTTATGACATTTTGATTCTACTTGTTTGACTTAGTATGAATAGAATGCTAGCTTTCTAATAAAAAAATATGCAACAAGCATCAAAGGTTTACTATATAGCACAGGGAACTATAGTCAATAGCTTGTAGTATGTAGTAACCTACAATGGAAAATAATTTCAAAAAGGATATATGTGTTTGTGTATAACTGAATCCACTTGCTGTGCACTTGAAACATTGTGAGTCAACTATATTTCAGTAAAGTATACATATTAAGAAAAAAAAAGAAATTTGGAAAGTGTGTTCCATCATTCTCTTTGGAAGTCACAACACACATAAACATATTAAAAACCTCTGAGGGGCTTCTCTGGTGGTGCAGTGGTTAAGAATCCACCTTCCAAATATGTGTGGATTATTGTCAAATATCTTTTGATATTGATTTCTGACATAATTCCGCAGGGATAAAAGAATAGACTCCATATGATCTCAGTACCTTTAGACCATGACATTTTTGCACTTTGTTTTGCTTTCCTGAAAATGCTGCAGTGTCTCCTTGTTTATAGTCTATGGGAACTTGAATAGAATTTGTATCCTACTGTTGTGTGAAAATTGTATAAATCTTAATTATGTTGAATTGGTTCATAGTGCTTTTCAAGTCTACTGTATCCTTCTACTTTTTTGTCTATCCATTCTATTTATTTTTGAGGGGTGATATTGAAAGTCCAACTAAAAATCTTAATTTATCTATTTAAAAAAATAATTGTAAGTTATAATGGAACTATGTATGTAATTTTGTTCTGTATTTTCCAAGTCCCTTGTAAATGTGTTATACTTTCATAATTATAAAAAAGAACCCACCTTCCAATGTAGAGGATGCAGTTTCGATCCCTGGTCAAGGAACGATGATCCCACATGCCCAGGCACGTCTAAGCCCATGCATTGCAACCATGAGCCTGTGTGCCACAAAGAAAAATCGCACACGCTACAAATAAGACCTGATGCAGCCAAAAATAAATAAGTAAATCTTTTAAAAAATAATAAAAAGCTTTGAGAAATCCTACAGTCAGGAGACCAGCCCACCCCTCCTGCTTTTCAGGGAGCCCTTCTTAGCCATCTATGAGACTCATGTTCCATGAAACACACCCTGTGAGATGCTAGAGAAAGAGGAGGCTACAATAGTACCCAGCTTTGAGCTCTCAATAACTGTTAAATATTACTTAGGAAACAAAAAAATAAAAAGTGGGTATTTGTAGGTCACTTTTGCTAAAGAATTTTGGATTCCATTAAAAAACTTGAGTTGGGTGAAGTTATTTGTGAAATACTTTTGGCCTTAAATTGCAATTCTGACATTTACCCCTAAGTTTGATATGATTCTGTAAAAATGTATACTTGATAAGCTCACTATACTTTCTCAGAGTCACTGACCTTTGGAGAAACACATTTCCAGCTCCTATGAGTACAGAGGCACCAAGTCTGCAAAGTGGAGAAAAATCTGGAGGTAGGGCTTCCCTGGTGGCTCAGTGGTAAAGAACCTGTCTGCCAATGTAGGAGACACGAGTTCAATCCCTGGGTTAGGAAGATCCCCTGGAGAAGGAAATGGCAACCCACTCCAGTATTCTTGCCCAGAGAATTCCGTGGACAGAGGAGCCTGGCGGGCTACAGTCCATGGGATCACAAAGAGTGGGAGATGACTTAGCAACTAAACAACAACAGGGGTTGAAAAGGCACACACGTGAAAGGTGACGTGATAGAAGTTAAAGGATAATTCCTCTCAAAAAAAGCTGACTCAGAAAGACTAGCTTCCAAAAATAAAAGAACCAGTGCCCAAACACCCTTTTCCATGAAAAGAAACCAGGACTGCTTGGAGAAGTGACTGGTTCTGGGACTGGAAAGGAAAAGTACAAGATGGTCAGGATATCTTGTTGTGTCCAGAAAGAAAAAAAAATACTAAAAAATGGATAGGGATGTATTAGAAGGACACAGAAGCCAGATTAAAGGTTAAAGCTGGGATAACTTCAATGTAATGATAGTAATGGGTTATAACCTATTGAATGAACTAAGAATTCATGAGCCCATTCTAATATAAAAGAATAAATAGGGAAAAGGCAAGAATCGTTAATGAGTGCTAAAACTAGTTTTTTGCAAATTTCTGTTCAGTTCAGTCGCTCAGTCGTGTCCGACTCTTTGCGACCCCATGAATCGCAGCACGCCAGGCCTCCCTGTCCATCACCAACTCCCAGAGTTCACTCAGACTCATGTCCATTGAGTCGGTGATGCCATCCAGCCATCTCATCCTCTGTCGTCCCCTTCTCCTCCTGCCCCCAATCCCTCCCAGCATCCGAGTCTTTTCCAGTGAGTCAACTCTTCGCATGAGGTGGCCTAAATACTGGAGTTTCAGCTTTAGCGTCATTCCTTCCAAAGAACACCCAGGACTGATCTCCTTTAGAATGGACTGGTTGGATCTCCTTGCAGTCCAAGGGACTCTCAAGAGTCTTCTCCAACACCACAGTTCAAAAGCATCAATTCTTCGGTGCTCAGCTTTCTTCACAGTACAACTCTCACATCTATACGTGACCACAGGAAAAACCATAGCCTTGACTAGACGGACCTTTGTTACTCCTACCCCAAATGCATAATCTGAAATTAATCAGGAGGACACACTACACAAACCCTAATGAAGGGACAGTCCATAAAATAACTGGCCTATCACTTCAAAGGGCTTCCCTGGTGGCTTAGCTGGTAAAGAATACACCTGCAATGGGGGAGACCTGGGTTCGATCCCTGGGTTGGGACGATCCCCTGGAGAAGGCAACGGCTCCCCACTCCAGTATTCTGGCCTGGAGAATTCCATGGACTCTATAGTCCATGGGGTGCAAAGAGTCGGATACACTTCAAAAATTTTCAAAGTCAAAGACAAAAACTGACCAACTGCTCCCAATGAAAGGATACTAAAGAGGACTTCCCTGGTGGTCCAGTGCCTAAGATTCTACGTTCCCAATGTAGTGTTAGGGGAACTATATCCCACATACACCAACTAAAGATTCCACATTCCCAGTGAAGATTGAAGATCTTGCATGCTGAAACTAAGACCTGGTGCAGTCAAATAAGTAAATAAAAATAAAAATAAACATATTTTAAGAAAGAATAATAAGATAGCAATCCTAGATTTTCTTTTGGTATACTAATGTATTGGGATAGTTTTCAAAATTTCTAAATAATATCTGCAGATTATATAATATACTATATCAAAGTTAATTTCCTGATTTTGATAATTTTATTATGGTTACATAAGAGACTACTCTTGTTTTTATGAAATAAACACCAAAGTTTTTATGGATAGATTGGCATCATATCAACTTACTCTCAAATGGTTTAGAAAAAATGAACATATATACAGAGAAAGAAATAATAATGCAAGTGCAATAAAATCTTAATATTTGGGAACCTGGGTAAAGAGTATATGGGAATTCTTTACAAAATGGCAACTTTTCTGTTAATCTGAGATTATGAAAACATTAAAAGTTAAAGGAAAAAAAGAAAAAAAAGAAATGAAAATGTTTACTGAAGTGCATCAGGAATGATTTTGGCTGCAAGAAATGGAAAACAGACTCCCCATGATTTAAACATTGAGAGCTACCTTTGTTTCACAGATGTCTGGAAGAAAACACTTGCTAGTGTTGGTTTAGCTACTCACAATGCTGGCCCTGATCAGGTTGTTTTCTGTCTTTCTGAATTTGGAATTTTTTAATGCTTTCTCTTTTTGTGACTACAAGATGGCTTCCATAGCTCCAGGCATCATGTCTGTATTCCAAGTACAAAGGGGATAGGGGCTGGCTGCAGTTGAATATGTTCCTTTGATCTGAAAACCAAAGTTTTTCAAAAAGCTTCCTGTTTGGCTTTCCCTTAAGTCTCAATAACCAAACTGGTCATGTGGCCAGGCCCATCTGTGAGACAGACTGGGAAGTGGCATCTGCCTATCTGGGCTCTGCAAAAGAAGAGTGGAGGGAGTTTTGCTAAGGAGTGATTGCTTTCCATTTGAAAAATATAGTCCATATTAATTCTTGGGTTCATCCTTTTTTATATTTATTTATTTCAACCTTTAAAAATACATATATTCAATTACTTGGTTGTCCCAGGCCTTTGTTACTGCATGCAAACTCTTAGTTGAAGCATGTGAACTCTTAGTTGCAGCATGTGGGATGTAGCTCCCAGACTAGGGGTCCAGCCTAGGCTCCCTGCAGTGGGAGCACGGAGTCTTAGCCACTGGACCGCCAGTGAAGTCCCTGTGATTTCATTCTTAATGGCAGCATTTCTTAAGGTTTGACCCACAAATGACCTACATCAAGATCGCCTTCTATGATTTTGATCTATGGGCCCTGAACATTCCTCAACATTCTGGCCAGTTATGCCACATGTACAAAGCTCTGGTCATTCCTTGCTGGGCCATTCCTCAGAGTTGTGTTTGTAGCGAGCAACTCGAAGAGATGAAGCAATGTCTTCTTCTGAGTCAAAGAGCAAACTGATTCCTCTCCTGTAACAGAACACATGCATGTCTGGGCATCCATCTGGGCCCTTATTTTTTTTAATTTTTAAACATATTTATTTATTTTTGGCTGCCCTGGGTCTTTGTTGCTGCCTGGGCTCTTCTGTAGTTGGGGTGAGCAGGGGCTGCGCTCTAGTTGTGGTACGCGGGCTTCTCATCGTGGTGGCTTCTCTTGTTGCAGAGCACGGGCTCTAAGGCTTAGGGTCAATAGTTTCACAGCAGGTGAAATCTTCCTGGCCTAGAGATGGGACCCATGTCTCCTGCACTGGAAGGTGATTCTTCACCACTGAGCCACTAGGGAAGCCCCATCTGGGCTTTTCTGCATCATCCCTGTGGGACCTGGTGGGCAAGGTAAACTGACACATAAATGATGCTCATGATGCTTGCTGCCTCTGACCTGGGAATCTCATGCCTCCTGCCAGCAGCCATGCAGTAGTAACAGGTTGATGTACAAGTCTGTAAGCAGGGTAAAATCCCAGCCTGAAAGAGTAAACTCTACCACAGGCAAAGCTGACAAGGAAGTTTGACTCTCTCTGCCTGGGTTCTGAGAGGAGTGGGGAAGCCCCTTGAGAAGCCAAAAACTTGGCCCATACACGGGTTTAGGGTCTGAATGTATGGTTTCTATGTAATAAAATTCTCATGTTTGGTAATTGATTCCCATGCACCTCATGGAACAATAACAACAAAAAAAAACAACAGCAACATTCGAGTCATATTCCCACTACCCAGGACTCCCATGGGGTATAAATCGAGCCCTCCTAAAGTTGAAAGCATAGTTAAAAACATTAGGAAATAATCCATCATAAACAAGAGCCTGCAGATAGAACAAACAGGGTTCAGTTCAGTTCAGTTCAGTTCAGTCGCTCAGTCGTGTCCGACTATTTGCGACCCCATGAATCGCAGCACGCCAGGTCTCCCTGTCCATCACCAACTCCCGGAGTTCACTCAGACTCACGTCCATCGAGTCAGTGATGCCATTCAGCCATCTCATCCTCTGTCGTCCCCTTCTCCTCCTGCCCCCAATCCCTCTCAGCATCAGAGTCTTTTCCAATGAGTCAACTCTTCGCATGAGGTGGCCAAAGTACTGGAGTTTCAGCTTTAGCATCAGTCCTTCCAAAGAACACCCAGGGCTGATCTCCTTCAGAATGGACTGGATGGATCTCCTTGCAGTCCAAGGGACTCTCAAGAGTCTTCTCCAACACCACAGTTCAAAAGCATCAATTCTTCGGCGCTCAGCCTTCTTCACAGTCCAACTCTCACATCCGTACATGACCACAGGAAAAACCATAGCCTTGACTAGATGGACCTTTGTTGGCAAAGTAATGTCTCTGCTTTTGAATATGCTATCTGGGTTGGTCATAACTTTCCTTCCAAGGAGTAAGCGTCTTTTAATTTCATGGCTGCAGTCACCATCTGCAGTGATTTTGGAGCCCCCCAAAATAAAGTCTGACACTGTTTCCACTGTTTCCCCATCTATTTCCCATGAAATGATGGGACCGGATGCCATGATCTTCGTTTTCTGAATGTTGAGCTTTAAGCTAACTTTTTCATTCTCCACTTTCACTTTCATCAAGAGGCTTTTTAGTTCCTCTTCACTTTCTGCCATAAGGGTGGTGTCATCTGCATATCTGAGGTTCTTGATATTTCTCCCAGCAATCTTGATTCCAGCTTGTGCTTCTTCCAGCCCAGCGTTTCTCATGATGTACTCTGCATAGAAGTTAAATAAGCAGGGTGACAGTATACAGCCTTGACGTACTCCTTTTCCTATTTGGAACCAGTCTGTTGTTCCATGGACAGTTCTAACTGTTGCTTCCTGACCTGCATACAGATTTCTCAAGAGGCAGGTCAGGTAGTCTGGTATTCCCATCTCTTTCAGCATTTTCCAGAGTTTATTGTGATCGACACAATCAAAGGCTTTACATAGTCAATAAAGCAGAAACAGATGTTTTTCTGGAACTCTCTTGCATTTTCCATGATCCAGTGGATGTTGGCAATTTGATCTCTGGTTCCTCTACCTTTTCTAAAACCAGCTTGAACATCAGGAAGTTCACGGTTCACATATTGCTGAAGCCTGGCTTGGAGAACTTTGAGCATTACTTTACTAGCGTGTGAGATGAGTGCAATTCTGCGGTAGTTTGAGTGTTCTTTGGCATTGCCTTTCTTTGGGATTGGAATGAAAACTGACCTTTTCCAGTCCTGTGGCCACTGCTGAGTTTTCCAAATTTGCTGGCATATTGAGTGCAGCACTTTCACAGCATCATCTTTCAGGATTTGAAATAGCTCAACTGGAATTCCATCACCTCCACTAGCTTTGTTTGTAGTGATGCTTTCTAAGGCCCACTTGACTTCACATTCCAGGATGTCTGGCTCTAGGTGAGTGATCAGACCATTGTGATTATCTTGGTCGTGAAGATCTTTTTTGTACAGTTCTTCTGTGTATTCTTGCCACCTCTTCTTAATATCTTCTGCTTCTGTTAGGTCCATACTATTTCTGTCCTTTATCGAGCCCATCTTTGCATGAAATGTTCCCTTGGTATCTCTAATTTTATTGAAGAGATCTCTAGTCTTTCCCATTCTGTTGTTTTCCTCTATTTCTTTGCATTGATCACTGAGGAAGGCTTTCTTATCTCTTCTTGCTATTCTTTGGAACTCTGCATTCAGATGCTTATATCTTTCCTTTTCTCTTTCTAACAAACAGGGTTAAAGCTCCCAAAACTTGAAATAACAGAACTACTTGCTGAAAAAGAATATAAAATTAATATAACTAAAGGCATAAAGGAAGGAATAAAAAGATAAGGAAAGAATAGAACTCGGTGAAGAGTAGTTGTGCATGCTCAGTTGTATCTGACTCTTTGCAACCCCATGGACTGTATGCTGCCAGGCTCTTTGTGGGATTATACTGGCACGAACACTGGAGTGAGTTGTCATTTCCTTCTCCAGGGGGTCTTCCCAGCCCAGGGACAGAGCCCCATCTCCTGCATCTCCTGCAGGCAGATTCTTTACCCTGAGCCACCAGGGAAGCCTTAGTAAAGAGTTGGCATATTTGAAAAAGAACTAAATGGAGTTTGTAGATGGGAAAACAGTTCTTAAGGAAGAAAAAACTCAATAGATAGGTTAAACGACAGATTAGACATGACTGGAAAGAGAAGTTAGTAAACTGGAAGACAGATTTGATGAAATTACCTAGATGTAGCACAAAAATTAAGAGTAGAAGAATATAAAAGGGAGGTAAAAAGACATGAAGAATAGAATGGAAATGCTTAATACACATCTAATTAATCTTCTACAGGGAAAGAACAAATATGAAGAAGCAGCATTTAAAGAGATTTTAGAAAAATTTTCTAGAACATTTGGAAGACATATAGCAGAGTCTTCCAGTTGTTCCCTGTCATCTAAAAGTAATGGCACTCAAAGTGAGATCCCAGAGAACAGGCAGCATCAGCATCACCTGAGAATTTGTTAAAAGTGCAAATTCTCCCCACCATCCAAGACATACTAAGGCAGCAACTCAGAGTTTCTGAGCTCTTTGAGCCCCAGAATGTGCTCAGCAATCTGTGTTTTATATGACCAGAGGTCAGCAAACTATAGCCAATGTGTCAAATCTGCCCCACTGTCTGCTGTTGTAAATAAAGTTTTATTAGAATACAGTCATGTCCATTTCTTTATGTGTGGTCTATGGCTGCTTTCATGATACGCTGGCAGAGGTGAGTAGTTATGAGGAGACAGGAACAGATGATCTGCAAAACTCTTTACAGCAAAAAGTTTACCAACCCCTGACTTAGACTAATGATACATCTCAGTGAGTGTGGTTCCCAGAGTTTCTCTTCTATTCCTCTTAGACAGATGCTCAAGTGATGGTAGCAATGGTCAACAGACCTGAAGAGCTTCCAAATAAAGCTCCCTGGTAGTCCAGTGGTTAAGAATCTGCCTGCTAATGCAGGGGACATAGGTTCGATCCCTGGTCTGGGAAGATCCCACATGTCTAGGGGCAACTAAGCCTGTGCGCCACAACTCCTGAAGCCTTCCCTCTAGAACCTGTGCTCCACGACAAGAGAAGCCACTGCAATGAGACACTGTGCACCTCAGCTAGTGAGTAGCCCCCACTTGCCAACCGCAACTAGAGAAAGCCTGTGTGGCGACGAAGACCCACTGCAGTCATAAATACATTTAAAAATAATTTTTTTAAAGGTCCCAGTTTTAAATTTACTCCTGCAAAAGCAGCCATATCAGTTCTTGGAAACAACTTAGGTGACATTAGCACATAAGAAAATAATTTTGCCATTCTGCAAGTCAGGTCACCTGGGTCCTCATTCTGGGTTCACCATCCTGAAATTCTTAGCGTGTCCAACATATGCAATTTCTCCTTGCCTGTGCCTTTACTTTTAACTTTTTTTTTTTTTTAAACCCTCCCAGAACTTCAATATATAACTTTTAATTTTTGTCCAGTTAGGGGCTTTCTGGTAGCTGGCCTAGTCATGACTTCCACCCCATGGACCAATAGTAATCAGCACAGCAGAACATAAAGAGCTGAAACCGAAGTGCCTGAGAAGCAGGGAAAAGGGGAAAATCTAATGAGAAGCAAGATGATTTGCATCAAAGAACTTCAGAAAGAGGGCCGAGGCACCTGAAGAAGAAAGGGATGGAGTTAAAAATACAAATATTGCTCAAAAATGTGTACAAGGTGCAGTTAGACACCCAGATCCTTTCCACTGTGGCTGTAGACGGGAGGTTAACTGGGGAAACAGAGGCAGAGATGTTTTGGACTTAGGGAGAGGCAAAGACAAAGCTTCCAGTGAGGTGTTGTTTGAAAACAGAGAGATTAAGCGCAAGGCAACACATCAAATAGTGGGACTCTTAGCACTTTTTTTCCCCACGTGACTCTCAGAGAGCCAGCAGCTTATTTATACTTCTGGATAGTCAACTGGAAGATTCTTTAGGCAGGAGAAATTGACCTGCCCAAGAGAAAAAACAAATTTTAGAGTCTCTCCAGTGGTACAGATGAACCTATTTCCAGGGCAGAAACAGAGATGAAGATGTAGCATGTGGACACAGGTGGGGAAACGGAGGGTGGGGCGAACTGGGAGGTTAGAATTGACGTATATACACGACCTGTGTAACACGCCGGCTGGGAGGAACTGACGAGAAAGCACAAGGAGCTCAGCTCGTGCTCTGTGATGACCTAGGGGGGTGAGATGCAGGGGTGCAGGAGAGAGGTCTCAGAGGGAGGGGATGTATGTATACACATGGCAGATGCACTTCATTGTACAGCAGAAACTAACGCAACATTGTGAAGCAATTATATTCCAATAAAGAAAGCAAAACACACCCCAAACCCTAAGGATATTGTTACTCGGAGGACATGCATTGAAAATTCTGGGTCTCTGTTCCAGTGAGCTCTCTAGTCAGGAAACCTCACAGGTACACAGAGCTTCCAGTCAGTTCTTTAAAAACAACTGATATTTGTACTTCCTTATTTTTTCCTGATTTTACTAGTAATGCATACTTATCTCTAAAACTGTATATAATTTAGAAATGTGTAAAGTGGAAGATAATTTTCCCAGTAGTCCCTACTCCTCAAAGACAAATGTTATTAACCGTATCTTGATATACTTACAAATTTTTTTCTATTTAAATGTAACAGGTCCTGGCTTGATTCCTGTAATAAGGCCAAAATAAGTAGGTTTGAGACAAAATCGATACTTCTCTCTCAGCCACCTTATAGCCTAGAAGCAGTTTAGAGCTGATATCGTGGTTCCCCAGGCTTGGGAACCCAGGGGCCATTGCTTCTATTGTTCTGTCATTCTCAACACAGTTCTTATCTAATGGTCTACGAAGAGGGAAAAGGTCTTTCTCCTTTTCATTTAAGGGCATGATCCCAAAGTTGCCTGTATTTCTTCTGCTAACATCTGTGGGGTGAAACATGACCAGATCTATCCACAAGGGCGAGTGGGAAATGTAGTCTGAAGTTGATTTTAGCTGGGCAATGAAGCATCCAGTTAAAGTTCAGAATTTCTTTTAATGAAGGAAGAAGGGGAGAATGAATATTGAGAGAACAGCTAGCAATTTCTGCTACAGAATATATAAAAATATTAATTTAAATCATTTTAATTTCCAGAAACAAGATATCTGTACATATTTAGTGTTTCAGTCTTAATTATGAATGGAGTCAAGGATTACCAGAGGCATGAGGGAAGCCTCTAGATGGAGACCAAAATGAACAAACTAAAAATTGAACTCAGACAAAACAGAGACTGACAATACAAGGAGCAGAAGAAAATATAAAAAGAGAAATAACCTCTAATTAATAGCACACCCTTGAAATGAATATAGGATGCTATTTTAAAAAGGAGCAGTCATAAATCAGGAAAGAGCATTTAGAAATTAAAAATACAATCACAGAAATAAAAGTTCAACAGAAAGGAAAGACAAAGTTGAAAGAAAGAGCTGAAAAAATTTATTAGGAAATAGAATAACAACAGCAAAAGACAAAAAAATAGAAAATAGGAGAGAAAAGATGAGAAAATTAGAAGAGCAATGTAGGCGATCCATTGACTGATCAAGTAGAATCTCCATGAAAGAAAGAAAAAAGAATATTGTCAAAAAGATAAGACAATTTCCCAGAACTAAAGGATATGAGTATTCAGTTTCCACATACATATCTAATGCCAGTGTGGTGAACAAAAATAAAGCCTCCCACCAAAGTACATTATCATAAGATATCAGAATACTAAGCCTTCAGAGAATGGGGGTGTGTGTGAAAATAAATAAACAATAATAGCCCTCAAAAAGCAAGTCACCTACAAAGGAAAGGTGAGTGTGAGTGGAATGTGAGTGGACTTCCCAATGGCAACACTGGAAGTGAGAGAACAGTGAAGCAATGCATTCAAAGAGGTAAATGCGAAGGATTTCTGATGAAGAAGACTATTCTTAGCCCAAATATCAGTCAAGTCTGAGGGAAAAATAAAAACATCTGTACACACACAAAGCCTGGAGGATTTTATATTTTATGTATTCTTTCCCAGGAAACTACTGGAGAATGTCCTCCACTAACATGAATTAGTACATGAAGCAGGAGGACAACTTGAGATGCAGGAGGCAGAGGTCAGAAGATGGGAGATGAAGGGAACTCTCAGGACAATGGGAGGAGAGCCAGCAGATAGCAGGTGAGAAAAACAAGAGTCCAGGATGGAGCAGGTAGGCAAAGTGGTCTGGGAGAGAAGTTCCCTCCCAAACTGACCATTCATAGGTTCAGTAATGTCTTTCACAGTTCAGGGAACTTTAGAAAGAAGACCACAGGGACCAGAAGAGGGGAGAGACAGAGCTAAAATCCAAATACTATAAATCAGAGTTTGGGAAAGGATTTCTAATGAGTTGAGAGAAATCTAAGCAAACAAAAAGTTTTTAGCTAAAAAATAATGTAAAAATGGAACTATTGTGTATTGTGTAAACACTTAATATTGACTTAACAAAAATTATCATATATTAATAACTACATTGAAAGAATGAGAGCAGGGAAAATCATATTTGTGTTGGGGGCACAAAGGAGCCAAAGCATTCTTCCCCATAGTAGAAAATGAATAGTTAACATCTAAAACTGAAAAAATAATCACAAAACAGCAGGAAAAACTTATTTACCGTGGGAACTGGGACTTACTTGGGAAAATTGTGTGTCTTGTAAAGCTATTGTTAAAAAATTCACATGTATTTATTTGATTAAAACATTAAATGGAAAGTGATTAGATTAACCATAATAAGAATAGAAGTAGAATGACTATTTTCCAAATTAGATAAGGGAAAAATGGAAATAAAAAAAGAGTCATTCAGGGTTTCCCTGGTGATCCAGTGGTTATGAATCCACATGTCAATGCAGGGAACACTGGTTAGATCCCTGATCTGGGAAGATTTCACAGGCCTCGGGGCAACTAAGCCCTTGCTCTGCAACTACTGGGCTCCCACGCCTAGAGGCCAAGTTCCACAACAAGAAAAGCCAGTGCCATGAGAAGCCCGCACACAGCAACAAAGACCGTAAATAAAAACAGAAGTTAAAACAACAACAGCAACAGTCATTTAATGCAACATAACCCAGACACGATAGAGCCCTGCATTGGTGAATTGGTGGATGAAAATCGAGGATTTAGCTCAACACCCATTCCAGTGTGCTACGGCACCTTCCTATATCTCAGAAGCTGAAAGGCTATAACTACATTTCCTAGATGTTATTGCAGCTAGGATTCTGGATGCAGTTTTGGCACTTCCAGTCTAATTTTGTTGATTAGATTTGTGAGGTGGAAGCGAAGCTGAGCCTTTACATGTGCTGTCTCTATTGGTGAGTACTGTTGTATTTTTCTATGGTGGCTTCAGGATCCAGGAGGTGGCCAGTGTAGTGACAACCCTCCAATTCAGTAGGTGGCTTCCAGACTTTAGAAGAAGCTGTGGCTCTTTTGTTGGCCTGGTTCTGTAGCATGTGTCTCCAGGTCACTTCTGAACTTTCAACCCAGAGTCTGCTTCCTCAGGCGGCCACACAAGTCCTTAAGCCATTTTATACCCTATAGTAAACTCTTCTGTACTTTACCTAGGATGAATTCTGTTCTTTGAAACTGAAACCAGACAATGTAACAAGAAAGCAGAAAATATAAAGTAAAAGCATGATAAACAGTACAAAATAAGACAGAAGAAATAAATCCAATTATAATGAGTGAATCAAACTAGCCTCTAGCTAATAGAGATACATTCTCATTAAATTTTCTAAAAAACAATCTATGAGACACATGAAAAGTAGAGTGAAATACTACACAGGAATTAAATGAATCAACACAAACGAATTTCAAAAGCAATGGTAAATGAAAAAAAGCTGCCAAAGTTTATTTAGCATGATGTAGCTTTTTTGCAAAATTAAAAAAATAAAATTTGGTATTCCATATGCAGTTGGTGGATCCATATGTCGTATATAATAAAAGTGTAAAAACATTAATGAGAATGACACGTACTAACTTGAGCCCAGTGACCACCTCTAGGGAGGAGGGAGAAAGAATAAGGGTGGGGTTTTAGTTCTGCCTGATTTTCTATTTCTTTAATAAATACCAAGTAAATGAAGCAAAATGTTTTGATACATTTAACCTTGATAGGGGAGGGCGTGGGTGGCGCTAACATCATTTTCTGCAATCTTCTGCGTGTCCCTGATAGTCGCTGCCGCTGCTGCTGCATAATTACCAGTTTACAAAAGGCAGAGACACACTCTCAGAGGCGTCCAGGACTCTTTACACACATCAACATCTCTACGGAGAGGAACTTCGGGGGCTGCAGGAGAGGGAGAAAACCAATGAGGCTGACAGACTAGGCTGGAGCTGGAGTCTGAAAGAGGCCACGGACGCTCATAAAGAGCCTGGAGAAGGGGCCGGGGCTGAGGAGCGAAGAGGGGGACCCCCGGGCGGGGGGGACGGTGTCTCAAGTTCGTGCAAACTCGGGAGATGGTTTTAGAAACTGAGATCCAGATTTAGTAACTGTTTTCTTGGGTGGGCCCGAGCGGACCGTCAGCGACACAGCTCGAGGGAGGAAGCGGGCTGGGAGGCGGAGGACGGAGGGCAGCTGTTAGGCCCCACAGGGTGGGAACCGAGGGAGAGGATTGCTCGAGCGTAGGTCGCCCGTTTTCGCCCCCACTGAAGGAATTCGGCCTGACTGGGGAGGGCGAGCAAGGTGTTCAAACTCTTTGAAAACTGTAACGTCAATCCGAAGGCCAGGCGAGCCCTACCAGGGAGCGCTTCAGTAAAATGGTACCCTAGCTGCTCCCTCAAGTCTGGCCCACTCTGCCGCGCGAGCCGGGGCTTTCCTCGCGGGGTCCGCGCGGCGGGTCGCGAGCCGGGCGTGGGACGCCGGGGAAAGCCCTCCGGCGGCGGGCGCGGGGCAGGGTCGGGGCCGGGCGGCGGGCGGGCCGCGCCGAGGGCGGGGCCGGGCGCGCGGGGGCGGACCTCGGCGCGCTCCCGGCCGCTCGCTGGCGGTGGGGCCGCGGCGGCTCCTCTGCCGGGTCGCGCCGGAGGACGGGCTTCGGGCGGCGGCCGGGGCTGGCCTGCGGACGGACGGGTGGGCCGAGGCAGGGCCCGCGCCCGCCGTCTCCTGCCTCCTGCCGGCGCCGGGCCCGCGCCATGGCCGCCTCGCCGGGCTCCGGCAGCGCCAACCCGCGGAAGTTCAGTGAGAAGATCGCGCTGCACACGCAGCGGCAGGCCGAGGAGACGCGGGCCTTCGAGCAGCTCATGACCGACCTCACCCTGTCGCGGGTGAGGGCCCGGGTCGCGCGGGCGGGGGCGGCCGCGGCGCGGGGAGAGGTCGCGGGGCCGAGGCGCCGGCGGGGCCGGGCGCGGGGCCCGGGAGCGGGCCGGGAGGAGTCCGGGAGCGGGGCCGGCGCCCCCCCCCGCGCGGCCTCTGCGCGGGCCCGCCTTCCGACACCCGCTGACCGTCTGCGGTCGCAGCGGAGGTGGGAGGGTCGCGGGGGCCGGCTGTGCGGGGAGATGGGAAGGGGCCGAGCCCGGGAAGGCGGGCCGCCGGGTGAGGGAGGCCTAAGGGGGAGGGTGACCGGGAGCCCCGGGAGGAAATCACAAACAGCTTGGAGGCGGGAGGTGCGACTTCTCGCTGCTCCGAACATCCACCGCCCGCGAGTCCTCCGGGACTGCCCGGCGGGGCGGGCCCGGGGCACCCACCCGCTCCCTCGGGAGAACTCCGCGCACCCGTGCATCCGGGGACGGCCCTGGCCTGCTTTGGGGTCCGTCTGGGTATCAAGCGGTGACTTCTTATCGAGTAGGGGCTTCGCTCCTCTCTCTCAGTGGAGGTGCTGTATCCGTCAGGTTTACCGAGTTCGGCCCCGGTGTATCATACGAACTGGGAAGGTGCACAGCGTTGCGGGTGACCCGAGGAGGGTCCAGGGGAACCTAGTAAGGCGCGGGCCGCGCGACCAACACCCAGCGAGGTTAGGTAACTGTCGAGGGAGGCAGTGGAGGATGGAGAACCAGCAGGAGTGTCCGCGCAGGGCTGCGGGTAAGGAGGGTCAGCGTGAGCGGGGACAGGCCTTGAGGATCCTGAGTGCTGACCTTGAAGGACCATCAGGAGGATGGGGGAGGGTATGCAGGGGCGGGGCCGGGATGCGGGGCAACCCGGAGGAGAGCCGAGTCGCAGACTGGTGGTCCCTGGCTCCCCGAGCTGCAGACGCGTCCGTTTCTGGCCAGCAGTGTTTGGGTATCTGTTGCCAGAATTGGGAGGGTTTTCGTAGAAATCAAAGTTAAGAGATTTTAAATGTAAAACCGACATTTCTTTACATTTAAAATTGGGAGACCTGATAACACTCCTGATTCCCATGTGACAGCCGCTGGCTGGAGCTGGGTGGTGGCTGCGCACGCCTTCTCTGGCTGGCCACAGTTCACACCACACCCTGTCATGATCCCCCCTCCTGATCCCCCACTGCTGAGCCTAGGTGTTACTTGCCATTTATCATATTTTTGATGTGGGTTTTTTTTTTTTTTTTTTTAGTTAAGGAGAAACAAATATTTCTTGTGCTTACTTTTCTATCATCATGAGAAGAAATATATGCAGATAAAAAAGACAGGATTTCAAGAATTTTTTTTTCCCCCTTGTGTCCTGGCTGGCTTCACTCATTTATGACCTGCCTGGTGTCCATTTGTGACCTTGGTTGTGTCCCGGGATGAGCATGTCAAGCCCATCACATTGAGGAACATGACAGGGTGAAGGTTGAGAATTAATGCTGGGGCCTGTGTTGTTTAAATACATAAATTTTATGTGCACAGATACATGCATTCTGTATGTATATCTAGAGTTGATCTGCTTGCTCACCCAATTCATGAATCCTGTTTAAAGGGTCTCAGACAAACGAGGCCGTGAGTAATGTACAGACTCTTTCAAAGGCAGTTAATTTTCACAAGTCCTGTGTTCACTGAAATGAGTCTGATTATGTTACTAAAAATGTTCAAACGTAAACTTGTACGTAAAATTCTTTGCTATAACTGTGATATAACCATTAGCTAAAACATAGGTACCAATAAATTCAAAGTTACAAATGCAGTGAGTTCAAATGGAATTAAGTAAATGTGATAAATGCTGTTTTGCTGAACTGAATTGAGGCTTTCAGTGTGAATCTCATGTTAAACCCTATAGTTCAGATTATCCGGAGTTTAGCAAGCTTGACCAACTGTGCCTTATATGATAATTCAATTCAGCCACCACTTTTCTCTGTTCTAATTACTATAAAATTATGATGTCATTTTGCCCTTCACCTTGTACAGGACATTATTTACATGTTAATTCTGCCTATGTTCTTGTCTACTGTCTACCAATTGCAAGTAAAATCATGAATGCTACTTGGCTCCGCTATGTTCATAAACACAAAGGCAAATGATAACTCTGAATTTGCCTAGTAATTTTTGCTTATTTACATTTTTAGGAATAACTTTCATAATGAAATGACAACGCTGAAGTACTTTTCATAGAGAATTCTTTGATTCCCCGAGCATATGTCCAAAACTCCAAGGGTCCAAAGATCTCAGATGGAAAAGAATCTATCCTGTTCAGTAGATTATCGATAACCTGATGACACATATACTGATTTTCCATCACCAGCCCATGGCAGTCATGCTTATGGATGGAACAGACATTGCTAATCAACCTAGGTACTCTTTCCTTCCTGAGGCTGTGCTGGGCTTCAAGTCTTTCTCCTTATAATCAGAGTTGGAGCTAAATCCTGTTTGTTTAGTTGGTGGGATAGATTAGATTATGGAGAATTTTCCACTCTAGCTTTAGGGGTTCAGCCTTATCAGGAAGCAATGGATAATTTTTGAGAAGAGAATGCTAGGAGGATCAGTTCAGTGATGATGGTAAAGAGAAGGAAGAAAATGGAGGCAGATAGGCCTGGAAAGAGGCTGTTCCTTTGTTCATTCATTAATTTGTCGGTACTTGAGTGCCCAGTGGGGAGATGCTGGGGTGGAGTGAAAGGTGGGGGGAGGTGAAGATGTGGTGCCTCACTTCAGAGATCTTATTAATTTGTTTAGCAAACACCTTTTGAGTCTCTAGTGTGTGTGTGTGGTGGGGGGAGGGGGCGTAGGGTGGGAGGGACCCTGGGGATCCAGTAGTACAGTGCGTGCATGTGAAGTCGCTCAGTCATGTCCTACTCTCTGCAACCCCGTGGAGTGTAGCCCTCCAGGCTCCTCTGTCCGTGAAATTCTCCAGGCAAGAATACTGGAGTGGGTTGCCATTTCCTTCTCCAGACAGTAGTACGGTAGTGTCTCCCAATAGATTGTAGGGATGCTATGGAAGACAAAGATTAATGGGGAAGACATTCATTTGACAAGTAAGGGCACATTTTGATGAATATTATGAAAGGGGAACAGCTGGGAGGGTATGGTAGAGAGTCCTCACCTCTTCCAGTGTCATAAAGAATTAATGGGAGTGGGCAAGGGTACTTGCATGTTGAAGGAGGCAGAATGTTTTAGGCACAGGGACAGAGGTGCAGCAAAGGAATGAAGAGGGTAATTTGAGACGAAGCATTCTTGGGGATTTGGGACTTGATCCCAAGGACAATGGAAAGACATTGAAGGGGTTGAACCAGGAGAGATTTACGTTTTAAAAGAATGACTGTAACTCCCGAATGTAGGATAGATCAGAGGAGGAGGTCACAGGGAAATGGTTTAGAGTCTAGGAGTTGTGATGGTGGCAGTGAAAAGGATGCAGAGAGGTGAACAGGTTGATACTTAGGAGGCAGAAAGGACCAGAATGGTGAATGGACCAGGGAGCCAAGGGAGAGGGAGGACTCAAGAATGATCTCCAGCTTTCAGAGCTGAGCCATTTCAGGGTGTCCTCTGTTGAGAGGGGCTTCCCTGGTGGCTAAGGTGGTAAAGAGTTCGCATGCAATGCAGGAGACCTGGGTTCGATCCCTGGGTCAGGAAGATCCCCCTGGAGAAGGGAATATCTATCCACTCCATTATCCTTGCCTGGAGAATTCCATGGACTGAGGAGCCTGGCAGGCTACAGTCTTTGAGGTCACAAAGAGTCGCAACTAACACTTTCACTTCACTTCTGTTAAGAGAGGGAGTGCTGGTAGGAGCAAGTTGGGAGCAGACTCGGTGTCAGGAGATGCTGAGTTTGAGGTGCGCGTGAGGTACTTAAGTAGAGATGGTTCAGCAGACGGTTGTCTGTGCGCTTCTGGAGCTCAAAAAGGAAGTCTTAACTGGGGGGCTCTCTTTGGTTGGTAGCAGCAGGAATAGATTCTGCTGCCTAGGAAGAATTTCTAGAACAGATCTTACAGATTGGTGGCCTGAATTGTAATTTGGCTGTGTGATTTTTTTTTTTTTAATTTCTTTGGTGGGAGGCCCCAAATGTTTTTGTTTTTTTTTTTAATTAGGGCCAACAGTGAATATTGAGATTTTTACATTAAAATCTGGACTCTGGCTTCTTTTGAAAAATGAGATTATCTAACAACACTTACTGTCCATTTCTGCGTGACTGCTGAATGGTAGCTGCCCTCCTTAGACAAGGCGTGGACATGTCCTTCATTCTGCCACAGACCTCCTCACTCCCTGTGGTTTCCTCACGAGTGATTCTAGCCTGCTTCTCTTATTTGCCTTCCATACTTGGCACCCCTACGCTCTTGAGTTTGTAACCTCTGCTGCAGAATGAAACATGCAAAGGGCCTAGGAGATGTCCACGGAGCTGCACTATTTAAAGGAGAGGTAAAGGAGGAAGGGAGGAGAAGGGGCGACAGAGGATGAGATGGTTGGCTGGCATCATTGACTCAATGGACATGAGTGTGAGTAGACTCTGGGAGATGGTGAAAGACAGGAAAGCCTGGCACGCTGTAGTCCATGGGGTCACAAAGTCAGACAAGACTGAACGACAGCAGAGAAGGATGAGCCCACAAAGATGACTGAAGAGTAGACAGAGAGGTAGGGAAAAAAAAGCAGGAAGATTACGGTTCAGAGAAGGGAAGGCGGACCAGCCGAGCTTGGGTGCTGCTGGCTAGTCTGATGTGATAAAGACCCAGCCTCTGGTCTAGTCATTTGGAGGTTGTTGGTGACCTTGCTGAGAGCCACCACATCCGCAGCATACTGGGTGGAAGGGAGCTTGCAAGGCATTGAGGGCTTGAATGAAGGAAGCAGGGAAAGGGTTGGGAACCTGTTTAAGAAGTCTGGCTTTGAAGGACAACTGGTAGTGTTGAGAAGCCACAGGATAAATGCCACATCAACCTGGAATGTTAATTTTGCTTGACTATTTGGGAGGAACTATCACTTTCCTGGGCTTCCCAAGTGGTGCATGGTAAAGAGTCTGCCTTCCAGTGCAGGAGGTGCAAGTGATGTGGGCTTAGGCCCTGGCTCAGGAAGATCCCCTGGAGTAGGAAGTGGCAACCTGCTTTAGTATTCTTGCCTGGAAAATTCCATAGTCAGAGGAGCCTGGTGGGCTGAAGTCCTTGGGGTCGCAGAAAGTCAGACATGACTGGGCATGCATGCACTTCACTTTTGTATTAAAACAGGCAATAGATATGGTATAGTGAGGCCTCTGGGAGAGGAACAGAGAAAGGAGAGGATAAAGATTAGATGTGGTTTGACTATGGAGTGTTATCGCTTTGCCAGGCATTGTGCTGATCACTTTCCATTCATTGTCTCATGTAGTTCTCACAGTAACCCTATGGACTGTGGGTCTACAGTGTTCCTCCTTTTGTGGAAGCTTGCATGGCCAGTTCTAGGGTTTGATTATGGTTGTCACACTGAATGTCTATATGCTCAACTGCTTTTCTGCCCCACTGAGATATCCAGGGGTCCTAGCGGCATTTGCTGAGAACAGCTCTGCCCTGGACTGCTGTGGCACTTTGGTCAAGGTCAGTTGGCCATATGTGTGCGGGTCTGGTTTTGGACTCTCTCCTGTTGCTGTTGATCTGTTCATCTTTCTTTTGAACAGTAGCACACTGGATTATGATAGCTTTATAATCGGTCTCAAAACGAGGTAACTTAAGGCTTCTATCTTTACTGTTCTTAAAAATTGCTTTGGCTACTCTAGCTCATTCACTCATCCATAAATTTTAGAATTGTCATGTCAGTTTCTGTGAAGAGGCCTGTTGGGATGTTTGGGGGGAATTATGTTGACTCTTGATAAGACTTTTTCAAAAAAGAATTGGTGAGACTTACATCTCATTTTTATAGACATTGGAGGAAATTCCACTAACGTATGAGACAAAAAAAAAAAAAGACAACCAACCTCGACTTTACAGCACAGGGAACTCTGTTCAATATTCTGTAATATCCTAAATGGGAAGAGAATTTAAAAAGAATATATATATATATATTTATAAATCACTTTGCTGTACATCTGAATCAAGCACAACATTGTAAATCAACTATAGTCCAATATAAAATAAAAATTTTTTAGACTTTTAAAAAAATTGAAAGAAAAAAGTGTTATGCCTATAGGCTAAAAGTTGCTAACTCAAGGTACCAGGTGAGGTGAGGGATCAGGAATGAGGTGGTAAATGGTCACTGATCTCAGGCCGTAGTGGAGGATAACAGGGTACAGTGAGGACTTGGGGAAACTGGAGAACCCAAGCCCTGTTTAAACTCCATGCCACATCTCGCAGCTGCATGCCTTGTTGCCATGTAAGAATATGGGTTCAGTGTTTGTCAAATCTTTCAATCAAGAGAAGATGGAAATACAGATTTTTGTGCCTTCTTGCAATGTTTTAAAATTTAAAACAAGTGGGTCAGTACCATGTGGGTCGAACAGAACTCTCTAGGCTAACCATGGCCTATAGCCTGATGATCCAAGACCTCTGTCTCAGGCCACTCATTCTTTGGTCCTCATTTTCCTTATCAGTAAGCATGATGGTATTGGAAACCATCTCTAAGGTTCTTTCTAGCTCACTGGTTCTCAATTTCAAAAGAGGAGGGCATCAGAATTACTCAGTAGTTTAGGAGACAGCTGAAGATCTCAGCACTAATGATGTTTTGAGCAGTTGTCCCAGACCTTTACACACCACTGTCACATCTGTTCTCTGACTTAATCCTTCCATCATCTTTGTGAAGTAGGCAGTAAAGTGATTTGTGCAACCACATGGGAATGCCAGGTTACGAAGTCAGGTCTTGCCATTCCAAATCCAGTGCTCTTTTTTACTGTGGTGCAGCCAGCCCTCTCTGAAAACTCTAGAAATGGGTATTTTGGTAGAGCCAGCAGATACGGGAAGTGTGGGGAGGGCCTCCAGTTCAGCTGAAGGCAGATCTCTAGCTAGATCCAGAACTCAGCTTGGTTGAAGTGTCAAAGCTTTTGGGTAAGAGTTTAAGCCTTTGTGAGAACTCCCTGAAGGTAGAGACTTTGGCACATGTTCATCTTAGTAGGCTGGTGCCTGGCACTGTACCCAACACACAGTTTACCATTTTTATGTAAGTGAGTAAGTGGATGGGTTGATGGAAGAAGGAATCAAAAGCTTTAGATCAAGGGGGCTGAGAATTTTGTCTAGAGAATCTCAAGGACAGAGAGTCTAATGTTTCCTGTTGAGAATGTTAAAATCAAAAGCTGAGACTTTATACTGATAACTTAGCTGATAGATGGGAAAAGCTCACCATGGCCTCCCACTAGTATTTAACTCTCAGATTTGGGTTTTGATTAATAGATTATTACCGTTTCCCTGTGCCATGTTTATGAAAAATCAAGCACTGTGGATATAAGGAAGCTAAGGCTGCCAAAGGGTTTTATATGATATGCCTTTATAACCTCCAGACAGATACAAGCCCTTATGTTTGGAGATACCTATTGAAATATGGAATGCTAGGCTGTCTGGCTTTCAGTGGAGTGTAATGGGTGAAGATGGAGATAAAGATGAATCAAGGTTGGATGTAAGCTGATCGTTGTTGGAGCTGGAAGATGAAGAGATGGGGTTTCATTATACTCATCTCTATTTTGTATGTATTTGAAAATTTTCATAATAAATGTAAAAACAAAAAACCAGAGCATGCCATAGGCTCAGTGGAGCTTTTGGTCACTTTTCCCTGAGCTTGTGAATAGTGTGATCACTGAGGAAGAAATGGATCAAAGAAGAGGAACATGGCAGAAAGAAGAATGTGGGTTTTGAGTTTGCCGTAGCTCAGGCCCCTCCAATGGTGCGACCTTGGGCAGGTCTCTGACCTTCCCTAAGTCTGGGTTTCCAGGGCTGTAAAAGCAGGAGCACTTGGTCTCCCTTGGTGGTTGTTGAGAGGGTGAGGGATAAAGTGGGCACAGCATCTGAGGACAGCATCTGGCTCATCTTCAGGGCTCATAGCTGGCACTTTTTATGATTATTAGGCAAAGACAAAGTAATGAAAGGGCAAAACTCTGCCTCAGGGTTCCCAGCTACCCCCTTCTTCCCTACATGAATTACAAGTGCCAAGGGTTATATAACCACAGAGGTAATTTATTGTTTTAGAAACAGAACTCTCAAAGATCAAACTGGACCACTCTGGGATTTACAAGGACCGTAACCAGTTTACTGCCTTTTGAAAAATGAAGCAAGAAAGAACTTACAGAAGAAAAGCATATTAAAACAGTGGGACACCATGTTATACCTGTTGAATTGGTCTCCTTCTTTCCCCTAATTAAGGATAATATCCCGTGTTAGTGAGTTTTTGGCCAGTTTCCTCACATATACATTGCGATACCCTCTGGGGAAACATTTTGGCAGTGTGTATTGAGAGCCATCTAAAAGCCCAAACCCAAGACTTAGCAATCACTCTTTGAAATGTATTCTAAGTCAGTAATGCTGAAGAAGAAATGTTATGTAGCCATTTAAAATGCTTATATGATATCATAGAAAAAAGAGTTGTGATGTAAGCTTGCAGACTTGTGCCTATATTGTGATCACCACTGTGCAGGTTTTTTTTTTTTTTTTTAATTTTGGCTGTGCTGGGTCTTTGTTGGGGCATGCAGGCTTTTTCTAGTTATAGCGTGGGCTCAGTTGCCCTGCAGTATGTGGGATCTTAGTTTCCCAACCAGAGATCGAACCCATGTCCCCTGCACTGGGAGGAGGATCCTTAACCACTGGACCACCAGGGAAGTCCCAGTGCAGTTATTACACTTAAAAGTAAATGGAGACTGGAAAAGAGCATGGAGAAGGGAAGATCGTATGTTAGAATCACGGGCAGTGGCTTATTTTTTTTTTTAAGAAATTTATTGCTGTTAAAGATTGTGCTTGCATGTGCCGCCTTCCCCGCCGCCCCCCGCCCCCCACACACATATGCACTCAAAGACTGCAAGAAGGTCTTTGAGTCATGCCTGGGACATTTAGAACATGGATAAATTCTTTCCCTAAAATAGACGAATCAAAACCCAGAAAACCCCGGAAACTGGAAGGTTTTAAGTAGAGAAGAAATTGAAACCAAGACTTTCACTCTTGAACCATGTTGCTGCATAACACTGTACTTTGATGCTTCTTTCAGCTCTTTGCTGTCGTGTCTCAACAGCTTTGAACTCTCTCTGTCACCAGGTTCAGTTTCAGAAGCTTCAGCAGCTGCGCCTTACACAGTACCACGGAGGATCCTTGCCCAACGTGAGCCAGCTGCGGAGCAGTGCCCCAGAGTTCCAGGTACCCGAGATGCTTGCTTCCTTCATGCCTCGTGAGATCTCAGCTCCCTGGCCAGGGATCGAACCCAGGCCCTCAGCAGTGAAAGCAGAGTCCTAACTACTGGGCCACCAGGGAATTCCCAATACTTACTATACTTTCTTTGAACTGAGTGGAGTGTAAAAGAGGCAAAAATTTTCCTTGAAAAGATTAGATATGAAAGGATAAAGTTCAGTAGCGTTCTGGGAAATCCATTGTTATTTGTTTCACAAATGGTCTAATGTAGCAGTGGAAATACACTGTGAGCTACATGCATCATTTAAACATTGCTTCATTTAAACCATGTTAAAGAGAAAGAAATCAGTGTAATTAATTTTAATATTGCTTAAATAATTTCAATAATTATTTGACCCAGTCTATCCAGAATAATATTTCAACATATAATCAGTATTAAAAAATTAATGAGATATTTCATCATCTTATTTTTTTAAATGAAGTCTTTGAAATCTCATATGTATTTTGCACTTAAAGCACATCTTAATTTGTACCAATTATGTTTCACCACCTTCATGTGGCTGGCTTCCACCGTATTGGACAGGACAAATCTATGGCACAGATAAGTGGTCAATATTTTGTTTAGAGGAGTAGCATCATAGAGTGCTTTAATCATTCATATTATTGAAAGCCTTATTCAAAACAATGTGGAATCAGTGATTTAGACAATGGTATATGATATTGTTGTTGAAATCTGAATTAGATTTAGGTATCGAGAAGGTAATGGCAACCCACTCCAGTACTCTTGCCTGGAGAATCCCATGGACGGAGGAGCCTGGTAGGCTACAGTCCATGGGGTCGCTAAGAGTTGGACATGACTGAGCGACTTCACTTTCACTTTTCACTTTCATGCATTGGAGAAGGAAATGGCAACCCACTCCAGTGTTCTTGCCTGGAGAATCCCAGGGATGGGGGAGCCTGGTGGGCTGCCGTCTATGGGGTCGCACAGAGTCAGACACGACTGAAGCAACTTAGCAGCAGCAGTCTCTGAAAAATTAGGAGCCTGACGTTTTCGTTAACACAATTTAAGATTAAGTGTTAAATCTGAGATATAAACTTTAAAATGAAGTATAACTGTATTCATTTAGGTGCCTCTGCATTTTAAAAGTACTGTCTTCTTTCTCTGTGGTGAAATCTGGTTCACTTGTTTGATGATGTCCCATAAAGCAGAAGTAATATTATTTAAACGGAGGCTTCCATTTGAGAGTACTGATAGAAACTCTTAAGTATAAGGTGGAAAAAGTACTCTGTGAATCAGTTTGTGCCTTAGTACACTGGAATCTTGTCTTTAGTATAAAGACTTTGGAATCTCACCTTAATACTGCCTGCGTTAGAAAGCCACTTCTAGCAGTCAAGCTATCTTACATCTTGGCCTATTGGGTCATTCAGTGTCCAAATAAATTAGATCTCTACTTTATGCTGGAGTTCATGCTTCAGAAAATAGGCCATCGCTAAGGGGTACTGGGTTTGAGATTCCAATTTTGTGGTACTTTCCTATCAGCCTTGGAGGAATACAGAACGAACCGTAGTGTCCCTCCCCTGGTATATTGGATGAGATAAAGTGACAGGCCCTGGGCTCCCCAGAATTCTTTCTCTGAGTAATTTCTAAACTTTGAAGCAATTGCAAACTTACAGAAAAGTTGGGAGTACAGTAAAAATAGCTATATTTTCCCCCTTGAGAATAAGTTGCTGGTCTCATGCCCTGTCAGCCCCAAATACTTGACCGTGTATGTTTCCCACCAGCAAGGCTATTGTTCTACATGAGCTGAATAGAGCCGTGAAATCAGGAAATTAACAGTGATGTGTTACTACCATTTGACAAGCTTGGGCACCTTCAGGGTGGTATGGCTGTGGACACATTATTAATATTTGATCCTGAGACCCCATTCAGGTTTCCCCTAAATGTCCCTTTACTGTCCTTGACAGCAAAAGGATAGAGTTCAGAGCACATACATTGTCTTTAGCCCCTTCTGGACAATTTTTCTGTCTTTTATTTATGACATTAAAAAAATCATTTTTGAGTTGTGTGAGCTTGCCGCTTCTGAAGGTCGCAAGCCAGTTCTTTTGCAGAATATCCCTCGATTGGGGTTTGTCTGATGTTTCTTCAAGATTAGATTTAGATTATGCGTCTTCGGCAGGAATAGCCAAAATTGATTTTAATTTTGTATCCAGTGAAGTGGGGGATTTTTCATTTGCATGATGTTCACTTTTATCACTTAATTCAGGAGGTGTTTGTCAGTCTTCTCCACTCTAAAGTTACTCTTCTTTGTAATTAATATGTATTTTGTGAGGAGGTAATTTATCTGGATTCTCATCACACTTTCAATTTATACATTTATTTATTTTTACATATTTATATGGTTTAGTGATTTCTTATATTATCCGATGGGTTGTAATCTCTAACTATTATTAGTATTTTGGTCCTCACATTTTCCCTGATTGGGCTGATAGTAGCCCCTTCCCAAGAGACTTGTCAAACTGAGAACCAGAAGCATAAATTATTTTTTTAAGCAAACAGTTTTAGGGTTTAATTTATATACAGTACAAGTAGCAAGGGGGGACTAGTCTCTAGTTGCAGTGCATGGGCTTCTCATTGCAGTGGTTTCTCTCGTGGCGTATGGTGTCTGGAGCTCATGGGCTTATGCTTTGTGTGGGCTCAGTAGTTTCGGCTTTCTGGCTCTAGAGCACGGGCTCAGTGGTTGTGGCATAGGGGCTTAGTTGCTCTGAGGCACATGGTATCTTCTCTGATCAGGAATTGAACCCGTGTCTCCCGCATTGGCAGGCAGATTCTTTACCACTGAGTCACCAGGGAAGCCCTGACCTCTCTATGATTCACAGTTTTACATTGTATAATTGCCACCACAATCCAAGTTAAGAACAGTTTCATCATCCTGCAAAAGTTCCCTTAACATCCCTTTGTAATCTGTTTCCATCCCCACCTCCTGCCTCTGGAGCCACTTATCTGCAGTTTTGCCTCTTCCAGAGTGTCCTCCAAATGGAATCAGAAGCAGAATTTGTTGACATAGAAATTGCATTTGAGACTCACTCACCCCTATTGTAGCATGTATGTGTTTCTTAGAGCTGCCATAACAAAATACCACCAACTGGGTGGCTTACATTTTAAACAACAGAAATTGATTCTGTCACAGTTCTGAGGCTGAAAGTCTGAAGTCAAGCCCATAAGGCTATACTCTCTAGGGGCTCCAGGGAAGAATCTATCTCCTCGTCTCTTCCGAGCGTCTCTTGGCTGCCGCCAGTCCTTGGTGTCCCTTGGCTTGAGTGCTGTCCCTGCACTCTTGGCCTCTATTCTATATGACCTTTCCTGTTTGCCTGTGTTCGAATACCCCCTTCCTTCTCTTACAAAGACACCACCCTAATCCAGTATAACCTCAATGGCAACCCACTCCAGTACTCTCGTCTGGAAAATCCCATGGACGGAGGAGCCTGGTGGGCTGCAGTCCATGGGGTCGCACAGAGTCGGACACGACTGAGCGACTTCACTTTCACTTTTCCTTTCATGCATTGGAGAAGGAAATGGCAACCCACTCCAGTGTTCTTGCCTGGAGAATCCCAGGGACGGGGGAGCCTGGTGGGCTGCCGTCTCTGGTGTCGCGTAGAGTCGGACATGACTGAAGCGATGTAGCAGCAGCAGCAACATGTTTACATCTGCAAAG
This sequence comes from Bubalus bubalis, assembly GCF_019923935.1. NCBI lineage: Eukaryota > Metazoa > Chordata > Mammalia > Artiodactyla > Bovidae > Bubalus > Bubalus bubalis. Next base: position 47,999,244 of record NC_059176.1, read on the forward strand.
ATTCTCTTCCCAAATAAATCACATTCACAGGTATTTGGGGTTATGACTTGAACAGATCTTCTTGGAGGAACATGATTCAGCCCCACTACACTGCAGTTATCAGTTGTTGTTTAGTTGCTGAGTTGTGTCCGTGTGTCTTTTGTGACCCCGCAGACTGTAGCCCACCAGGCTCCTCTGTCCATGGGATTTCTCAGGCAAGAATACTGGAGTGGATTGCCATTTCCTTCTCCAGGGGATGGTCCCAACTCAGGGATGGAACCCGAGTACCCTGCGTTGGCAGGCGGATTCTTTACCACTGAGCCACCAGGGGAGCCCAGTTATCAATACTTGGTTCTGTCTGAGGCTGAGTAGTATTCCACTGGAGGGAGAAACTATAATTTGTTTATCCATTCATCACTTGGTGAGCACTTGGATGGTTTCCACCTTGGGGCAGTTGTGAGTGAAAATATTCACATTCAGTTTTTGTGTAAACACCTCGTAGCGGAACTTTTGGATCAAACGAAAGTGTGTATTTACCTTTGTGAAAGACTGCCAAACTACTGTACAAAGTGGTTATCCCGTTTCACATTCCTGCCAGCAAGGTTCCGGAGACTCTGCACTCTCTCCAGCCCTTGGTATTTCTGTTTATTTATTTTTTTAATTATGATTAAAAAAGCACAACATAAAGTTTATCATCGTCACCATTTTTAAGTGTGCAGTTGAGTAGTGTTGAACATACACACGTTGTGGTGCAGCCAATCTCCTGAACATTTTCATCTTATAAAACTGAAACTCCATACCCGTTAAACAGCAACTCTATTCCTTCATTCTCCAGCCTCTGGCAACCACTGTTCTACTTCTGTCTCTATGACTCTGACCACTCTAGGTACATTATATAAGTGAAGTCATATAATACTTGTCTTTTTGTGACTGGCTCATTTAGCATAATGCCCTTGAGGCTCATTCATATTGCAGCATGTGACAGGATTTCCTTCCTGTTCAAGGTTGAATAACACTTCATTGTATATATATGCCACATTTTGTTTATCCATTCATCTACTGATGGACACTTGGGTTGCTTCTACATCTTGGCTATTATGAATAATGCTACTATGAGCATGGGTATGCAAACACCTCTGTGAGATCCTGCTTTGAATTCTTTCTGATGCATACCCAGAAATGGGATTGCTGAATCACATGCTAATCCCATTTTTAATGGTTTGAGGGACCCCCATACTGTTTTCCACAGTGGCTACAGCATTTTGCATTCCTGCCAACAGAGTACAAAGGTTCCAGTTTCTCCACATTGTTGTTACTATTTGCTGGTTTTGTTTGAATTTTTTTTTTTTTTTTTTTTGATAGCAGCAGCAGCAGCAGCATCCTAGTGGGTGTGAGGTGGTAGTGTATCAGTTTTAAAAAGTTGATCATTCTAGTGCATGTATAGTGGTATTTCATTGTAGTTTTAATTTGCATTTTTCTAATGACTTAAGAGGGCATGGCAACCTACTCCAATATTCTTGCCTGGGAAATCCCATAGACAGAGAAGCCTGGCAGGCTATAGTCCATGGGATTGCAAAGAGTCAGACATGACTGAAGTGACTTAGCATGCACAGTATGCGATGACTTATGATATTGAGCATCTTTTTGTATGCTTATTGCCATTCTTATCTCTTCTTTGAAGAAGTGTCTGTTTAAATTTTTTGCCCAGTTTTAAAAAGGAGTTTTCTTCTTCTTATTATTAAATAGTTAGAGTTCTTTATTTATTTTGGATACCTTTTCTTCAATAGATATGTATTTGACAAATAGTTTGTCCTGATCTGTGGGTTATCTTTTAATTTTCTTAAAGTTTTGAAGAGCATAAGTTTTACATTTTGATGAGGTCCAGTTTATCAAAATTTGTTCTTTTATGATTTATCTTTTATATTTTATCTAAGACTTCTTTGTTTAATTCAACGTCAGAAAGATTTTTTTTTCCAATGTGTTCTTCAGAAGTTTTATAGTTTTAGGTTTTATACTTCAGTAATTTCAAGTTAATTTTTTTAATGTGATGCAAAGAGTGGGTTGGAGGGCTCTTTCTGCATATGGATGTTGAGTTGTTGAGCATCATTTGTTGAGAAGACTTTCCTTTCCCTACTGAATCTGCCTTGGCACCTTTTAATATTTTTATTTACTTATTTATTTGACTGCACTGGATCTTAGTTGCAGCATCAAGATCTTCCTTCTTCCTTGCTACGTGCAAGATCTTTAGTTGGGTCATGTGAACTCTTAGTTGTGGCATGTGGGATCTAGTTCCCTGACCGGGGATCAAACTTGGGGCCCTGCATTGGGAGTGCAGAGTCTGAGCCACTGGAAGTCCCACTTTGGCTCCTTTGTTGAAAATCAATTGACCATATATGTGTGGGTCTGTTTTTGGACTCTGTCTTCTGTTCCACTGGTCTCAATGCCCATCATTTCGCTAATATCACACTGTTTTGATTGCTGTACCTTTACAGGAAGACTTGAAAACAGGTAACAGGAGTCCTTTAGCTTTGGTCTTTTTCAAAAATTTTTTGCTTATTTTAGTTCCTTTGCTTATCCATAGAATTTTAGACTCAGCTTATTGACTTCTACAGAAAGGCCTGCTGGGATTTTAAATGGGATTTCATTGACTCTATTATGATGGTGAATCTAAAACTGATGTTTTAATACTGAGTCTTCTAATCCATGAACATGGTACAGAAGCAGAGGTTCTTGAGTCAAGTATTATTTAAACACAGTCCACTTCCTTTTTGTTTATAGATCCTTTTGGAGTTTACAGAATGTTTTCACTTCTACTGTTCTACTTGATCTTTAATACATTAGTTGGTAAGCATGCTGCTGCTGCTGCTGAGTCGCTTCAGTCGTGTCTGACTCTGTGCCACCCCATAGACAGCAGCCCACCAGGCTCCCCCGCCTCTGGGATTCTCCAGGCAAAAACACTGGAGTGGGTTGCCATTTCCTTCTCCAATGCATGAAAATGAAAAGTGAAAGTGAAGTCACTCAGTCGTGTCCAACTCTTAGCGACCCCATGGACTGCAGCCCGCCAGGCTCCTCCGCCCATGGGATTTTCCAGGCAAGAGTACTGGAGTGGGGTGCCATTGCCTTCTCCAGTTGGTAAGCATAGTACTGTGTTAATATTGGTTAAAGACTAATTTTCTATTCTAACAGAGGATCTGAAAGTATACTCTTCATCTAATCCATTGGGCTCTTGTTTGGAGAACACAAACTTACCTGATGAGTAAACCAAAGTAAGCTTTTCAGGCTATGTTGTGATAGCCCTTAGCAAAAGGCAGGTCATCAGTCAGGAATGGGTAGGGTCGCAGCCCTCCCGTTTCTGGGCAGGGCCTGGCTTGTGTACATGGAAGGCAGAGAGAGGAGCTGAGTGTTGTCCTCTCTCTGAGGGTCAGGGGAGGGCCAGCTGGTCTCTGGCGTGTTTCAGCCCGCATGACAGCCAGGGCCTCTGTTGACTGTGCAGCCTGATTGTCAGGCAGCTACAGAGAGAGACAGAGGGCATCTATTTGTATAGCACTCTCTGGGTACAACTGTCCTTTCCTAACCTTCACATAACTCATCTAGTTCTTTCAAACTGTGTCACTAAAAACTAATCACACGTTTGACATTTCTGACTTTAAAAAAAGTTGGGTCATCTTGTTTGTAACTGAGAGTTTATAAGATCTAACTAATTTAGGAAACAGTCTGATGGGAGAAAACCCTGTTGCAGGCAGCAAGATGTGGGCCAGATGTGGAACCTGATTTTTCTGAGACCTACTCCCAGTACACAGGGGTGTAGTGTGGCCCAGAGTTCCTGTAGCAAGTATGTGGGAGAAGCCGAAATTACAAATCCTGGTTCAATGTTAATGGCTTTCCATTGCTGCATTTCCTTTAAAATTTTTATAAGATTCTTTCAAAAATGATTGGCAGAAGATTGAATTGAAACAAATGGAAGACTTACGTAGCAACATGAACCTTAAAATGCTACTAATAATAGCCAGCATTTGTTGAGTGTGGGCTGTGTGCCAGACACTGCATTAAGCTCACTACAAAGATTATTTCATTTTCACAAAAACCGATTGGAGTTGGTATATGTTTTTGGTAGTTGTCAAAGCATTCTTTGAGTCGTATGTGATAAAATAACATAGCAACAAATTACAGTTCTGAGACAGAAAGTTTATATTTATCCCTTTTGACTTCTTTTTTCCCCCCTGTGCTCTTCCCATTCTCCCCACCCTGCCAAGACCTGTGCTGTCCAGTGTGGTAGTCACTGCTGTGCTGTGCGTAGTCGCTCAGTCATGTCCAACTCTTTGCTACCCCATGGACTATAACCCACCAGGCTCCTCTGTCAATGGGGATTCTCCAGGCAAGAATACTGAAGTGGGCTACCATGTCCTTCTCCAGGGGATCTTCCCAACCCAGGGATCAAACCCACGTCTCCTGCATTGCAGGCGGATTCTTTACCATCTGAGCCACCAGGGAAGCCCAAGAATACTGGAGTGGGTAGTCTATCCCTTCTCCAGGGGATCTTCCTGACCCAGGAATTGAACCGGGGACTCCTGCATTGCAGGCAGATTCTTTACCAGCTGAGCTACCAGGGAGGCCCATGGTAGTCACTAGCCATATTTAAATCTTTAATTAAGGTGAAATAAAATAAAACACAACGGAAGATTCACTTTCTCAGTCACACAAGCCATCCTTCCAGTCTCAGTAGGCGCACGTGGGGGTGGCCGCTCCTGTGGTCGGCACTCCTAGGTTAAGGCTGCACGTGCCCTGAACACCCAGCGCTTTCAGATGGTCTGTGCTCCCTCCTTGCCTTCAGCAGCCAGTCCGGTCACTGTGTCTTGGCTAAAGTGCTTGTTGTTCTGGGGCAGTTCTCAGTGGTTAGACCCTCACGCTTTCACTCCCGAGGGCCCAATTCCATTCCTGGTTGGGGAACTAAGATCCTGCAAGCCAGTAGTGTGGCCAAATAAATAAATAAATATATAGATAGATTCTGATTAAGTTTATATAAAAATTTTTGAATGGACCTAGATATTATTATACTAAGTAGCAGTAAGTCAGACAGAGAAAGAAAAATACCATATGATATCACTTATATGTGGAATCTAAAATATGATACAAATGAACTTATTTACAAAACAGAAACAGACTCCCAGACTTAGAAAACAAACCTATGGTTACCAGTGGGGAGAAGGAGTGGGGGAGAGATAAATTAGGAGTGTGGGATTAACAGATACAAACTACTGTATATAAAATAGATAAACAACAAAGTCCTAGTGTGTAGCACAGGGAACTTTTATTCAGTATCCCCTAGTAAACCATAAAGGAGAAGAATATGAGAAAAATGCACATATGTATAACTCAATCATTTAACTGCCCACCAGAAACTTAACACAACATTGTAAATCAACTGTATTTCAATTTAAAAAAATAAAAAATGTTAACTTCCACTTCACTACTCTGAGGCACATGCATTTTGAAAGAGGGTGCCTGAAAAAATCATGCATCTCCAGTTGGCAGAATTCCACACAATAAATGGTGGTGCATCTGAAAGGCTATGCCGAAGGGCTTATCCTTAAATTATGGAATGCACACACACACACACACACACACACACACACACACACATATGCTGGTGGGCATCTGAATGAACAAACTGACCTGTGAGGCCTTTGTGTTCTCCTGCTCCTTCCCTCCTCTAAGAGAGGATTAACTACTCTTCTTTTTCTCTTCTCACTAATTGATAGATAATCAATAAATACATTCATAAATTTCTTGCAACCACTGTGGTGGCAGAAACGTATTTCTGTATGAAGCTTAGGAAGCGTGGAAATGGGTGAGTTGGCCTCTCTGCAGAAGAAGACTGTGGCCCAGTTAGTGATGGTTGAACCCGCTCAGCTTTGGCCCTGAGGTCTGGGCAGCCTGCACGCGGCCACTGCCCCTCACTGAAGGAGGACTGCTGTGCCTTAGCTCCATGATTGTGGACTCTCAGAGACGATCCCAAAATAGTTAGGGCTTGAGTCATGGATGAGAGTCTCCACAGAGACCTCAGAACGGCCTCTCTTGTGCCTTCAGATGGTCTTCAGAAATTCCATCGATCTCTACCTTCAGCTCCCTCCCAGAGCTGACGGTATCTGCTGACCCTCTCCCACCTCATTCTCCCTTCTCCTGGAGTCATGGCAGCAGCTTGCAAGGTGAACTTGCCCTGAGCCTCTGCCTCTGTTAGGTCCTGGGCAGGAGTAGGCTGTGGTGTGCCGAAGAGTGTGGCTTGGGTGTTCGAGCTCTGGCTCCACTGCTCTTTTGATCTGTGATCCTTGGCTTTCCCTCAGCCTCTCTAAGCTTTTTTTTTTTTGTATATAAAGTATAATCATAATTATCCATAAGGTAATCTGAGATCGTGGGAGGCATGGAAGCATGGACTGAGGGATTTGGGAGCTGGACTGAGTTAAGGGAACTAGGGTGTAAAGATAACTGATTCCTTCCCAAGCCACTAACTAAATTCTGTTTATGTATGCTCGTTCGTCATAGTTTGTGGCTTCTGTGGCAGTCATCTCTCAGAACTTAAAAGTGAGAGGGAATTTTGTTCCCAAGGTCATAAACCTTAGCTAGTGCTGCACTTGGGCACAGCATGCTCTCTGCCAGCCCTGAAACAATACCCTTTTATACAAATAGTATTAGTTAATAATAGAGAGGGCAGTGACCTTGGTCTTCTGCGTGAGATTTAGAAGACCACATTTATAGATTATTTTATCATGCATTATTTCCAAGAAAGATTTTCACCGATTGCTAGTATCTGTCTTATGTCTTAGTTTCTTTTCCAGCAAACGATAGTTTTCTGAATTTGTCACTAAACTTTGTTTAGGAGTCTGTACCCCACAAATTACATGTACTTTGCAACTGTAATTTTTTCCCCACTGTCTATCTCTGTGCTTGATTAGCTGCCTGTTTTGCCTTTGCTTTTGACTTCAATGAGAAGTTCTTCTCTTCTGCCCAAGGAAATAGTGAGAAGCCCAGAAAGCTAGGGGCTTACTTAATAGCTTTGGAATGTGCCTCTGTCCCAAAATAGGAACTGTGACCAAGAATATGGTTGTCATATTTTTAATACAGAGTCGGGTAGTGCTTTCCCCCCTTTTTGTCTAACCATACATGTTGAGTAGAAAACTTACAGAATGAAGGAGAAAAGTAGGCAACTCATGAATCTCTACTCACTCAGAATAGAGGTCTTTGATATTATACTAGGGGCAAGGAAACACTGGCCCCACACCCTGAATCTGGAACATCTGCCTCCGTGAGAACTTGAACGAGAAACCTGGAATACAGCCACATTCATTCTGCCGTTCACGTGCTCCCAGCTGTTCATGTAATGGAGGGTAAGGAAGAGCATGGATACCCTAGACAGTGCTTCCAAGACTGAGCTGTATTCCATTAATTTAAATTTTTTTATGCCAGATAATACTGGAAGAGATGGGAACTTCTCCTGAGAAGTCCACCTGTTAGATAAAATCAGGGGTCTGCTTCAAAAGAAATTCTGTGAGGACTAGAGTGCCTGACATTTTGTTGTTACTGTTTTTCAGATGCTAAGTTGTGTCTGACTCTTTGCGACCCCATGAACTACAGCACACCAGGCTTCCCTGTCCCTCACTATCTCCTAGAGTTTGCTCAGATCCATGTCCATCGAGTCGGTGATGCCACCCAACCATCTCATCCTCTGTCGTCCCCTTCTCCTCCTGCCTTCAGTCTTTCCCAGCATCAGGGTCTTTTCCAGTGAGTCAGCCCTTCACATCAGGTGGCCAAAGTATTGGAGCTTCAGCTTTAGCATTGGTCTTTGCAATGAATATTCAGGGTTGATTTCCTTTAGGATTGACTGCTTTGATCTCCTTGCAGTCCAAGGGACTCTCAAGAGTCTTCTCTAACACCACAGTTCAGAAGCATTTTGCTTTAGAATAAAAGCTTTAGTGCCACACATAGGCTGCCTAGCATGATGGCCAGAAGGTCATGAGTTCAAATCCTGCCTCTGCCGCTTTCCAGCCAGGTGACATGGGACAGATTACTAACATCTCAGCCTCAGCTTCATCACCTGTAAAGTGAGGGTGGTGGCAGGGCCCATGTCAGAGTTTTGTTGTGAGGAATGGATGAGTTAATACATAGGACACTGTCAGAGCAGTGCCTGGCACGAGGTGAGCCTTTGGAGGTCTTTCCTCTTGTTGTTGGCTTTGTTCCTACCCTCTACTCCCACCCTGCTGTTCCTACCGCTGTAATTACTTCTACCACCTCATCTGTGGCCACCTCTGTGGGCACTGCTACCTCTAGGGCTTTGGCATCTGCCTGGCTTGAGTTCCAGCTCTGCCACTGTTTAAGTCCAAAAGCCTCCATGTCTGCATTTGCAACATAGGGGTGTTACGAGTGTCCTTCCCAGGGGCCTGGTAAAGATGACCTCAGGGTATCGTGCAGGTAGGGCTTGTTGCTGTCTTATTTTACTGCGACAGCTCGAAGCCAAGGTGTCACCCACAGAGTGCTGGGCTCTGTGGTGAGTTCCAAGTACTTTGTTCTTATTAATAAGCTGCCAGTGCTTGAGAATTGACATGACTGAAGTGAGTTAGCAGCAGCAGCAGCTTGAAAATTATTTTTAAAAAGTAATTGGAACTAAGTCAGGTTATCCTCATGTAGCATTGCTGTTTGCTTCCATATTGAGAAATGGGCAGGTGCTTGGAGGATGGGGACACCCGGGGTACACCTGCTGGACTATGGGTCCTGCATTTGAAAGTTGAGAGCTTTGTGAAGCAAAAAGCAGGTGCGAGAGCCGCGGGTCTAGGGGTGCTGGCCCTTCTGTCACAGAGAGTCCTGTCCACAGTCTTGCACATTCATGCTTCTCCACAGGTCAAATCCCTGTTCCTGCTGCTTGTCAGACCAAAGTGCCGTCCTCCCCAAATCCAGCCATTTTTATCCTGTCCAGACATGTGTGGGTGTGCAAAGTCGCTCTGTTGTGTCTGACTCTGTGACCCCCATGGACTGTAGCCCACTAGTCTTCTCCCCGTGGTGTTATTCCAGCAAGAATACTAGAATGGGTCACCATTGTTATTCTGTCCAAACATACGTGTGTGCTCAGCTGCTGAGTAGTATCTGATTCTTTGTGACCCTATGGACTGTAGCCCGCCTGGCTCCTCTGTCCGTGGGATTATCCCAGCAAGAATACTGGAGTGGGTAGCCAGTTTCTTCTCCAGCCAAACATGTAGATACTGAGGAAATACTTGTTTGGACTCTGAAAATCACTTTCCATATACATTAAACAAATACTATGACTTGCTCTGACTTTACCCATTAATAAATATTGACTGAGTGCCTGTTAAGAGTCAAAGATAACTGTCCACTTAGGAAGCTTATAATCAAATTTGAGAGACAGGTTGTGTACACAAGAACTTGAGCAGAAAAGCATTGACTCTAGTTTCTTTTTCTTTTTTAGCTTCCATTTTAAACTTTTATATTAAAAAAAAGTAACACATCGCGTTTTTTTTATAGCTTGTTCCCTAATTCTTTGTGGTTCCTTGAAAAGTGATATATACTAATTGTATAAAATATAGAAAATATGTAAAAAATGAAAAAGGAACAGAAAAAGTTATCTGTATCTCATCAACTAGAAGTTTCCTTTTGGATGTTTTATTTTAGTTATTTTTCATGCATCTTTTATAGGTGGTATCAGTCTCTGTATTTATAACCTTTGAAGAAAATTTCAACCATTATGTAATCATTATTTCCCTAAGTTATTAAGATACTTTATAATTTTAATAGCTAAATAATATTTCATCACAAATGACATAATTTGTAAGCACTTTCCATATATTTTGGATATTTTTATTGATTCTGAGTTTTCTTTATTATCCATCATACAGTAATAAACATCTTTGTGTATGAGTCATCTGTGTTTCTGAAACATAGATTCCCATAGGAAGAATATTCAAGGAGTAGAAATATTTGTAAGGTTATTAATACATGTGGCTTTGTTGCTGTTTTGTAAGTATCAAAAATATTTAACCTAACAAAAATTTTGACTCTGATTTGAATATTTATTGCCTTAGCCAAAATATTCATTACCTTAGGTCCTTAGCCTTTGCAGATCTTACGTTCCAAGTATTGACTGTTCAAGAATGACTCCAAAGGGGGGAAATAAAGCTATATAGATACATATGAATCACTGCTATACACCAGAAATTAATACAACATTGTAAATCCGCTATATTTCAATTTAAAAAAACTAAAAAAAAAAAAAAAAAAAGGAATGACTCCAGAGTTCATGACATAAGAAGTCTGCATATCTACTGAAGCACAAAACTTAATCACATGGACCTTGAGGGGCCATGAGTTGAGCCCCTTGCCTAGTGAGTGACCAAGGCTGCTTAGCACATGTTTCACTCGGGCTTCATGGTTCTTTCTGCAACACCTCTGGTATGTTGCTTTAAAAATTAATTTTTTTAAGTGTAGAGAACCTCTGTGAGAACTGAAAAAGCCATTAATTTATAGTATACAAGTATGCAAAGAAAATCTATGATCATCAGAGAAATGTGACTCAAGAAAAAAACAAGTTTGTACAATTATTTCCATATTAGAAAAATGAAGATTTTCTTTCCAATTGTTTACCAGTGTTTATTAATCTGTCAGTTATAGAAAACAAATACGATTTCTTGTTTACTGCCTACTGAAGAAATTTTTCTCTTTATAATAAGTTGTGAAATGGTTATATGTATCTTTATGACAAAATAAGAAAATACATTTGTGAAATCATCAGACAGTAAGCTGTAACAGCTCAACAGACATTATCCCCCTTGCATTAATTCTAAAAGTTCTTTGTATTTTGGTGGGAATGTCTTATACTCTAGCTAGGAGAGACAGTATATGGAAAACAATTTAATCAGTGTCTAGGAAGGAGTCAGAGAGCACTTTTAGTAAAAGAGACACTGCTTAGACCAATCACAGGTTAAGCTCTGCTTAACCTAATACCGCTGAGTGGAGCCACCCACCTGCCAGGCCCCAGCATCACCATCTAGAGCAGCTTCCCCTGCTCCCTCTGTCTGAACTGTTCCCCTTCAAGTTGCTTTCTGTCCTCTTGGTGACGAGGGGGTGGCAGTTACTTCCTGTCTCGCCCCCATCATGTTTCTTGCTCTGATTTCCCAGTCCCTTGGCAAACTGTCACCCCCAGCTCTTCCCATCCCAGGAGTTGCCTTTTCTTTGCTCCCTTCCGCAAGGTCTCAGATACGTATGAAAGGAGAGACTCATGTTTCTGCATGCCCGGACCTTTCACATAGTGACCTGGCCCCGTGGCCCTGCCCAGTGTGTTAAAGGCCTGGAGTCAGTCTGTGATGGGCCAGCATCACCCTGATGATGCAGCTGAGCACAGATATGGAGTCAGGTCTATCTGGTTTCTGGTTCCTGGTGTGGGCTCCTTCCCCAGGCTCCGGAGGCCACGTGACCCCTGATCAGCCAGCCTTCTCGCCATCCCTGAGGCCCAGAGAGAGAAGCAGAGGGACTGGGGCTGCCTCTTACCCTGTAATTTGGCTGCAAGTCACCATCGTTGGCCTCCTGCCTCAGCTCTGATAACTGGACTCCTGTCTGGTTCGATTGCCAGGATCCCATGGTAACCTGCTTCGTATCCCTGGGCCTCCCTCCCGGGGACTGAAGTCCTGCCCTGAGACGGTGACCGTGGCTCTTGGCTGATGTCAGCCACCCCTCTCACTGGATCCCCGTGCCCTAGATTTCTCATTGTTCCAAAGGGCCTGCAGTCAGGAAGCCTCTGTTCTGGACTCTTATCTCAGCAATGGCAACTCTGCCGTCCCAGTTACTCAGGCCAAAACCTTGGGCTCATCCTGAACTCTTCCCATTCTCTCTCATCCCACGTCTGAGCCTTCAGCAAATTCTTGGTCCTACATGAAACATGTATCCCGCTTCTGCCTCCTCTGATCTGCACCTGTATCATTCCTGCCCTGGATTCTTACAAAGAACCTCCCGACCAGTATCCCGGCTTCTGCCTTACCGCTTTTCAGTTACTCTCAGCTCTACCATTTGAGTGACCCTGTGAAAAAATGAGCCAGGTTCTGTCACTTCTGTTTTCAGAATCCTCCGTGGCTTCCCGTCTCACAGCGTAAAACCAGTGTGAAGCACAGTCCCTGCCCCGTAAGGCCCTTCCCCTCTCTGATGTCACCTGCTACATGTCTGTCCAGCACCCTTCTCACCACTCTCTCCACTCTGGCTCTTTTCTCTGCTCCCCAAACCCTCCCTTGGACCTCACTGCCAGGAATGCTCTTCCCCCAGATATCTTTTTTTTTTTGGCCATGCTGGGTCTCTGTTGTAGCACTTGGGCTTCTCTAGTTGCAGTGTGTGGGCTTAGTTGCTCCGAGGCACGTGAGATCTTAGTTCTCCTACCAGGGATTGAACTTGCATCGCCCGCATTGGAAGGCAGATTTTTTAAAAATTTATTTATCTTTAATATTGAAGGATAATCACTTTACAATATTGGGTTGGTTTCTGCCATACAACAACAACAATCAGCCATAAGTGTACATACATTCCCTCCCTCTTGAACCTCCCCCCACAAACCCACCCCTTTTTAGATTGTCACAGAGCACAGAGTTTGAGCTCCCTACATCATACAGCAAACTCCTGCTGGCTGTGTATGTTACATATGGTAATGTCTGCGTTTCACTGTTACTCTCTCGATTCATTCCCCCCTCTCCTTCCCCAGCTGTGTCCACAAGTCTGCTCTCTCTGGCTGCGTCTCCATCGCTGCCCTGCAGATAGGTGTGTCAGTACCATCTTTCTAGATTCCGTGTGTATGCTATATGGTATTTGTCTTTCTCTTTCTGACTTACTTCACTCTGTATAGTAGGCTCTAGGTTCATCTACCTCATTGGAACTGACTCAAGTGGAAGGTGAATTCTTAACCACTGACCATCAGGAAAGTGTGCCCTTCCTCTCCCAGATACCCAAATGGCTTCCTTCCCCCTGGTCTTAGCTCTTTATTCAGATATCTGTCTTTGGTGAGGCCTTCCCTCCTTAAAATCATAACCCCGCCCTACTCTCTTGTTTCATTATTTTTCTTCTAATCACTATCCCACATGCTATGTATTTCTGTTTATTCATCTTATTTTTTTTTTCTGTTTCCTCCATTGGAATGTAAGCTCCATGAAATCAAGGGCACTTTGGTTCACTGCTATATCTCCAAAGTCTGGAACAGTGTCTGGTCAGGGTATGAATTCATTAAATTGTCTGTTGAAAGAATGAATCAGGTAGTTGAATGTTTGCCATGTGTCAGCACTGTTCCAAGCATTTTATATGAACATTTTCTCATTTAATTCTCATGATTACCTACGTGATGGTACTTTTGTGAATCCCATTTTGCCGATGAGAAAACTGAGTCTAATGAGAGAGGTTAAGTGACTTGACCAAGAGGATCTGACCACACACAAAACATTGGTTAGGACAGTATGTTAGAATGAATGTTTCTTTTTACTAAACGAATCTGCATTCAAGTCCAGCTCTGTCGGTTATTGGTTGAGTTAAAACCTCTGTCGAGCGTCAGTTTTCTCAGATATAAAATATGGACAAATGATTCTACCTCTCAGGTAGCAGGACTGCATGAGATCATGGGTATGTGATTTTCGTGTATTTTTTCCTGATGACTGGTAAGGTTGACATTTTTTCATAAATATATTGGCCATTCAGATTTCCTCTGGGAATTTCCTGTTTGTAGCCTTTACCTTGCTTTCTTTTCTTTTCTTTTTTCCTTATCAAGTTGCAAGAGCTCTTTGACTATCAGATATACACAGTGTCCTATGTGTTACAAATAGTTTTCCTCCCACTGTCCTTTGTCTTTCGGTAATGTTTTTGGAATCTTCTTTTACTCATGTATGGGCAGACCTCAGAGACACTGCAAGTTCAGTTCCAGACCACTGCAATAAAGGAAATACCACAATAAAGCAAGTCATAGGAGTTTTTTTGTTGTTTTCCAGTGCATATACAAGTTGTGTTTATACCATACTGTAGTCTATTAAGTATAATAGCATTATGTCTAAAAAAACAACATACATCCCTTCATTAAAAATACTAAATTGCTAAAAAAATTCTTTAGCAAGTGGTAATCTTTTTTACTGGTGGAGGGTCTTACCTCTGTGTTGACGGCTGCTGATCAGGGTGGTGGTTGCTGTAGGCTGAGGGGGCTTAAAATAAGACAACTAAAGTCTGCTGCATTGATTGACTGTTCCTTCCACAAACAGTTTCTCTGCAGTAGTCAATTCTGTTTCATGACATTTTACCCACAGCAGAACTTTCAAAATTGGAGTCCATCCTCTCAAACTCTGCTGCTGTTTTATCAACTAAATTTAAGTAATATTCTAAATACTTTGTTGTCATTTCAACAATCTTAACAGCATCTTTTCCAGGAGTAGATTCCATCTCAAGAAATTACTTTCCTTGCTCATCCATAAGAAGCAACTTATGTTTAAGTTTTATCATAAGGTTGCAGCAATTCAGTCACATCTTCAGGCTCCATTTCTAATTCGGATTCTCTCACTGTTTCCACCACATCTGCAGTGCCTTCCTCCCTTGAAGCCTTGAATCTCTCAAAGTCATGCATGAGGGTTGGAACCCACTTCTTTTAATGTTGATATTTTGACCTTTTCCTGTGAGCCATGCATGTTCTTAATGGCCTATTGAATCTTTTCCAGAAGGTTTTCAGTTGACTTTTGTACAGACTCATTAGAGGAACCACTATCTATGGCAGCTAGAGCCTAATGAAGTATATTCTTTTTTCTTTTGGCCACACCGTGCATGGCATGAGGGATCTTAGTTCCCTAAGGATCAAACCAATGCCCTTTGCAGTGGAAGCACCAAGTCTTAACCAGTGGGCCACCAGGGAAGTCCTGAAGTGTATTTCTTAAATAATAAGACTTGAAATTACTCCTTGATCTATGGGCTGCAGAATGGATGGTTCACACCTGCTAACACAACATTAATCTCCTTGCACGTCTCCATCAGAGTTCTTGGGTAACCGTGTACCTTGTCATCAAGCAGTAATATTTTGAATGGAATCTGTGTTTTTCTTTTTTTTTCTTGAGCAGTAGGTCTCAAGCATGGGCTTAAAATATTCAGCGAATATGTTGCCAACAGACGTGATATCATCTAGGCTTTGTTGTTCCATTTATAGACCACAGGCAGGGTAAATTTAGCATAATTCTTAAGGACCCTAGGATTTCCAGAATGGTAAATGAGCATGAGCTTCAACTTCCAGTTACCAGCAGCGTTGGTCCCTACAGGAGAGTCAGTCTGCCCACTTTGAAGCTTTGCAGCCAGGCACTGACTTCTCCTCTCTAGCTATCGAAGTCCTTGATGGCTTCTTCTCCCAATAGCAGGCTGTCCATCTACACCAGCAGTCCCCAGCCTTTTTGGCACCAGGGACAGGTTTTGTGGAAGACAGTTTTTCCATGGACCGAGGCTGGGGGGGTGGTTTCAGGATGATTCAAGTGCGTTGCTTTTATTGTGTGCTTTATTCCTACTGTGATCACATCAGCTCCATCTCAGATCGGCAGGCGTAGGTCCTGGAGGTGGGGGACCCTGGTCCGCTGCAGATCTGCTGTGTAGTGTAGCCACCTTGATGCATCATCTGCGCCAGGTCTTCTGGATAACTTGCTGCAGCTTCTACATCAGCATTCGTTGCTTCACCTTGTGCTTTTATGCCATGGAGGTGGCTTCTTTCCTTAAACCTCATAAATGACCTCTACTGGCTTCAGAAGTTTCTTCTGCCACCTCCTCACCTCTCTCAGCCTTCACAGAATTGAAGAGAGTCAGGCCTTGCTGTGGACTAGACTCTGGCTTTAAGGGAATCTTGTGGCTAGTTTGACCGTCTGTCTAGACCACTGAAACTTTCTCCGTATCAGCAATAAGACTGTTTCCCTTTCTTATCATTCATGTGTGCACAGGAGTAGCGCCTTTACTTTCCTTCAAGAACTTCCCTTTTGCCTTCACAGCTTGGTTAACTGGTGCAAGAAGCCTAGCTTTCTGCCTTTTCTGGCTTTTGACATGCCCTCCTCACTTCAGCTCAATCATTTCTAGCTTTTGATTTAAAGTAAGAGATGTGCAGCCCCTCCTTTCACTGTGAACACTTAGAGGCCACTGTGGGGTATTAATTGGCCTAATTTCAGTACTGTTGTGTCTCAGGGAAAGGGGAGGCTGAGGAGAGGAAGAGGGATGGGGGACAGCCGGTCGGTGGAGGTTAGAATGTGCACATTTACTGCTTAAGTTTACTGTCTTATCTGGACCCAGGTCCGGGGTGCCCCAAAATAATGACATCAAAGATCACCGATCACATATCACTGCAACGAATACAATGATAATGAGAACGTTTGAAATTGCAAGAATTACCAAATGTGACACAAATGCACAAAGTAAGCAAATGCTGTTGGAAAAATGGCACCAATAGACTTGCTCGATACAGGGTTAACACAAACCTTCAATTTATTAAAAAAACAAAACAAAACGCAGTATCTGCAAGGCACAGTGAAAGCATTATATGCCTGTAGTTAGCGATCGAGCGATAGTGGCCGCTCAGACCCAGGAGAATACAGATTTACTCATTCAGCAGTACTGCTTGAGTGTTAAGACCTCACAGGATGGTCGCTCAGTCAGGGCAGTGCTGTATCTCTGACTTTGAGTTTGCGTCACCAACGGCGGCTGTCAGCTTTGATTGTAGTAGATTCTTGAAAAAGAACGTGTTTTCTCAGAGTCAAGTAGACCCGACATCTCCCAGACTTTGGCCACATAACCAGAAATTTCCAGAGGCTTGGAATTTGTGGGCGTAGCTCCAAGAGATCAGGCCTGCATCATCCTCTCCTTTCCCTGGCAGCTCTGCGGCATGGATAGAGCAGAGAACGAGGCCTTCAGACTTGCCCTGTGAGGTGAGCTCCAAAAGCAGCTACTGGATGCATAGTTCTTCCTCCCAGCCTAGGAGGCTCTTCAGAAATCATGTGATGTATTACCAGGTCGCCAGCTCTGTGGGTGCTCGAAGGTCAGGGTGGGTGCAGCAGTGTGGACCAAGAGCAGCATCCAAGTGCCCCCCGCCCGAGCCCAAGTTGCAGGTCCATGCCCCTGGAAAGTAAACATCCTGCGAATGAGTCACCTGTCCTCCTGATTTCACCCTCCAGTCCAGGTTTAGTTTGTGGAGACGTCTCACACAGGAATTGTCTTGCAAGCCTCTTGGGGGTCAAACAAAATGGGTCTCTCAGAAATCTTTAGTAACACAAAAGTCCTTGTTTTGAAAGAAGCATCTTCAGCAGATTTCTCCCATGAGACTCTACAACCTGCCAGCCAGTGCAGCAAAATAAACAGTGTTCATGCTCCGCTTTCGTATCTTAGTGCCTGGTCAGGTATGCAGTCCTCGGAGGCAGACTGGGGATCTGATGACCAGCTTCCCCACCAGCTAGCACTGGGACAGTAGACAAGCTCTGTAAACTCTCTGTGCCTCAGCTCACTTGTCTGAGGTGTGCTCTTAAGAGTACCTAATACAACATTGTGGTGAGAATTTAATTACAACATGTGTCTTTAGAACAGTGCCCAACACGTAGGTACAAGGATGTTTGTTCCTTGAAAGAAAAGCTATGACAAACCTAGGCAGCGTATTAAAAAGCAGCGACATCACTTTGCCCACAGAGGTCTGTATAGTCAAAGAAACGTTTTTTCCAATAGTCACGTACGGATGTGAGAGTTGGCCCATAAAGAAGGCTGAGTGCCAAAGAATTGATGCTATTGAACTGTGGTGCTGGAGAAGACTTGAGAGTCCCTTGGAGAGCAAGGAGATCAAACCAGTCAATCCTAAAGGAAATCATTCCTGAATATTCGTTGGAAGCACTGATGCTGAAACTGAAGCTCCAATACTTTGGTCACCTGATGCGAAGAGCTGACTCATTGGGAAAGACCCTGATGCTGGGAAAGTTGAGGGCAGGAGGAGAAGGGAGGGATGGAGGATGAGATGGTTGGATGGCATCACTGACTCAATGAACATGGTTTGAGCAAATTCTGGGAGATAGTGAGGGACAGGGAGGCCTGGCATGGTGCAGTCCGTGGGGTCACAAAGAGTCGGATATGACTTACCGACTGAACAATAGCAAGAACACGTAGCTATTGCTTGAGAAATGCTGTGAAGTTCCTGGTACATAGTCTCCTGTTGAGTGAAATTCTAGAAGCTAAGTGTACCAGCCTTCCAATTTGATTTCAGTAAATTGTCGGTATCATTTTTCTGTCTTTCATTGCAAGTACTCTTTCTAGGGCTAGAGAGTTAAGCTTTGGCTGTTTATATAAAGCTGCTTAAATTCCAGACAGGCTAGTTACTTCCTACTCAGTCTTCAGTGACTAGCTGAAAATACTTTTGTGGAAAGTCTTCGTCAGCCTCTCGTGGGGTCAGCAAGGCTGTGTGTTGATCCCCTGACCCAGTGCAGCTTCCAGGAAAGGTAGAGGGAATAAATACCCAGACAGAGAAGATGGGCCTGGGTGGTACACAGCCCAGGACAGAGCCCAAGCCTCTGGATTTCCTTGCATTTCAATTTCATGTTAAGTTCATCTCGTATTGATACGAATACTTTGCTCCTGAGCCCAGCTTGTGACTGCTGAATCATGAAGAGAGAGAGAAAGAGCACTACCTTTAAAGCAGTGATTGTCTCCAACTAAACTTTTCAGTTCTCACACTTTTTGGCAGTAGAAACAGCCAAAGTTTTGTTCTGATTCCCTGCAAAGTTTCACAATAGTCAGGAGTCAGAATTGGTCCCTGTGTTATGAAACTGCCATTTTTTATACTTTAGACTTTAAAAATGAATCTTTAGTTGTGTATGACTACTTTTGATGTTTTCCAAGAGTCAGGATAGCATCTGCAGAAGATTCTACACTGACCTTGATACCAGGTACCAAAGCAGTTTTCCCAATTCCAAAGCAAGAGTCGGTGCTTCAAGGAACTCCCCAGGTACAGAAATTGGCTGCCTTGGCAACAGCTCACTAACTAACATCTTAGCTCTCCTCCGTCTTTACCCCCACCCTCTTGGGAACATGACTTCAGAAAGCTCTCCCCTAATTTTCTCCTGTAACCTCAGCAGAGGCAGTCGCCTTGGAAACCATCTCCTTTTATGTTAGTTTGCTTGAGTGCAAGAGAAAACATTTCCCCACAGACATTAATTAAGTAGAAGTTTAACAGTGGCAAGGAGAAGAGTGCACACTGTGCCTGAGTGCCTGCCTGCACTCTGTGTACCCCATATCCTTTAATCCTTGCATCAGCCCTCTGAGATAAGCATTATCGCCATTTTACTGGGGCTTAAGTAGTAACGTGCCCAGGGCCACCCTAGTGTTAAGTGCTGGAGTCTGGCTTCAAATTTGTGTTTCTCTTGCCCAGGCTTTTGCTTTTATTTTGCAAATCAAACAAGTATGGACACATAAAATCAATTCATTTTCAGTTAGGAAAGTGTTTTTATTTTCTTTTTCTCAGTTTGAGTAGGTAGATGCCTTTTTCTCATCCCCTGGGGCCATCAGTTGCCCAGTTCAGGGTGATTTGTGCTTGGGTTCCTTCTCTGAGATCCTGTCTGTTCACTTGTCTGCCCCCTGGAAAGTCTTTTTGCTGGTTGAATCCTGCTTTCAGTACTTTCCTTGACTCTCTAGGAACCCTGTTCTGGGGTTAGTCTTAAGTTGCCCCTGAAATGAGATCTTCCTACTGGAACTTGGTTGGGAAAAGCTAGAACTGGGTGGCTAGTGTTAAGTCACTCGGTCGTGTCCAATTCTTTGCGACCCCATGGGCTGTAACCTGCCAGGCTCCTCTGTCCATGGGATTCTCTAGGCAAGAATACTGGAGTGGGTTGCCATTTCCTTCTCCAAGGGATCTTCCTGACCCAGAGATGGAACCTGCAGTCTCTCGAACTGAAGATGGGGCTCAGGTAACAAAGGCAGGAGCAAGACCAAATGCATACAGGGTCCAAAAGGTCAAGGAGCCAGTGAGGATGGTGGGGGGTGGGCAGTGGTCAATTCGAGCAGACATGGCCCCACAGGTCGTGACTCTCTCCAGGCCCCATGCCTGCCCAGCCTGCTGGGTGCCTGGGACCTGAAGAGCTCAGAGACTCGCTGTTGAATCAGAGGCATGCTTATCTCTCCTCAGTATCTCTCACCCACCATCTTGTCATTCACGAAATTGCTCAAGACATCCCTTCTACTAGTCTGTGCCTGTTGGTCTCTAAGTAATTTACAGGCCTAATTTAGAATTAACTAATGTAGGACCATCACTCAAAAGGTTTGAAGCAGCTTATAAATTAAAGTGTAACTCGAAATGAAACCAAGAGAAGGACACCCAAAGGGAAACATTTATGGGAAGCAAAGCACAGCCTTGGCTGGGCTTCTGCTGATAAACTCTCGCTTGGAACAGAGGTCTTTCTGTATTGACGGCTGGCTCTGGCCAAGACAACGCCGAGCTTTTAGAACCAGAACAGACCCTGTAAGTCTTTTGTTGCAACACGCTTACGGTTATGGGTGAGAAAATGGAAAGCAGGAAAAAGTAGATGATTAGCTTAGTGTCTCTCATCTAGTAAGGAGCTGATCCCAGGATCAAATTCTACTTCCTATGTCTATAGAGTTTTCCAGCCACCCTGTACCATTTGACCAGCACATTTGCCTTTTGTTTCTGAACGCAGTGGAAAAGGAAATTTACCCCTTCCTCCCTCCCTCCCTCCTTCCCTCGCTCCCTTCCTTCCTTCTAAATAGGGTTAATACCATTAGTTTTTGTTTTTTAAGATTCTTTTTTTTTTTTTGATGTGGATCATTTTTTAAGTCTTTATTGAATTTGTTACAGTATTGCCTCTGTCTTATGTTTTGGTTTTCTGGACACGAAGCGTGTGGGATCTTAGCTCTCTGACGGGGGATTGAACCCACACCCGCTGCCTTGGAAAGTGAAGTTTTAACCACTGGATCACCAGGCAGGTCCCTCATTTTAGTGCTACCACTTGTGCCGCTGCCTTGCATGGTGAAAACGTCGTGAATTTGTACCAGACGTGGGGCACTATTGCTCAATACTCTGCATATACTGTTTACTCTTCCCAGTAGCTCCAGTTACTGTCTCGATTTAAACGGGGGACAGTGGAGACTAAGCAGGATTAGGACTAAGCAGCCTCCGCAGATCTCACAGCCGTATGTGGTAGCACCAGATCTCAAGTCCTGGCTCTTCGATTATGGAGATCGTGCTTGTAACGCCAAGCAATCCTGGCAGTTTTTTTTTTCTTTGTTCTTTTGTCAGATGACTAAAACAGAACCATTTTCTCCAAATGCAGAAGTTGAAACCTGTTGAGGAAATTCAGCCAGAGTATTTCTTGAAGAAAAAAGAAACCATTTCCTGATTTCTTCATCTGTTCACCCGGTGACATCCCTAGGGCTGTTACTAGCCACCCCTGCCTTCACACAGCAGGATGGGGTTCTGTGATAGTTCTTCAGGGGCTTCTGGGACTGCTGGGAGGGTCAGAAGCTCGACACCCCGCCTCTTTGATTCTTTTGCCCTTGAAGTCCGGCCCTTGAAGTCTCCCTATCCCAGCCAGCCATCAAGGGGGGCAGATGGCAGAGGCCCAGGTCTAGTCCCTGCAGTTGCTGTAGACGCTCTTCTCTAGATTCTGATTGACTTTACTGCAGACTGCTGTCTTGTCCATTGTCAAAACCTTGGCTCTGAAACTCTGACTTTTCAGCTACCTCTGATCCTTTGGACTTGTTTGTATTTGCCACAGATGGAAAAATCAGGAAATATGAAATTCACCGGCAGAGAGATCTCTGGGAGTGTGTTTGTTGCTCTGTAGAAGCAGTGATACATAGAGTAAAACGACAGTGAGATGCCATGAGCAGGAGTGATTGGTAGATGGACTCAGACTTTAGACAGCATGGTTCAAAGCCTGCCTCCACCCTTGCTGAACTTTGTGCTGAAGACGATAAGCTTTCTAAGCTTCAGTTTCTTCATCTGGAAGATGGAGATATTAGTAACATCTCACAAGTTTGTTGTAAAGTTAAACCAGATGATGTATAGGAAGCATATGTGCCTGGGGTGTTGTCAGTGCCAATAAAGGTTAATCATTTAGCCTGTTTGCCCATCAAATAAGGAAAAAATTTGAGTTCATACTCAGTGTTGGTGAGGGGCTAATAAGATTTGTTCTTGTCTATGTTACTATAGACAGTGTAAAGCAGTGCACATCTTTTTGAGAGCAGTTCAAGAATATGTATGAAGTGTTAAGATATTCATTTTCTGTGATGAAATCTACTTTTGGGGCTCCAGCCTAAGAAAGTAATCCAAGGTAGGAAAAGAAAATTTCAGGTGTGATAATGCTGCAGTATTATTAATTGACTCGAGTAAAAGATGGTACATCTACTCAATACAGTTAAAAATGACAAGTGTGAAGACTCTGCAGCTAGATGGAAAAATGTTTGTACTGTTAATACTTTATTAAGGAAACAGTTGAAAAGGAGGCACAGCATTGTAGGCACCAGTGATTAGAGGAGAATGTGAAATTTCCGCACAGCTGCCAGGACACAGCTGCTTTACCCCCAGGGACTTTTTGACACTCCCACTGTGACATTAGTTAGTTTGTTTGTTTTTAAATATGGGGGAAAAAAAGTCAAGTAATGAACGAAACATAGGACCTAACTCACGCCTGAGTCTCACCGTCCGTTGCCAGCCTCTAGTCTCAGGCCGAGGGTAAAGGGTGAAGGGTAGTGAGGGGTGAAGCAGGGGCTCAGAGATGCTCTGAGAAGTCACTCGTGTCTTATGTGGGTTTCCTCTCAATTTCTCGAACTTCTCTTTGTAGACCCGGGGTGGGGAGAGGCGGATGTGGGCATCCGTGTGGTTTCTCACTCTTGACCTCGCCACTGTTGGGGACCTACTCAGTAAAATTCCTAACAGTCTCTTCAGCCACACATCCATCCTACTGAGGCTTCAACTCTTCATCCTAGTGATTATTTGGGAGAAAGAGTGATAAGTTTTAGAAGTTAACCAAGTAGGTTGTAAATTAACCATTGCTCTTTATAGAAATTTTAATAGTAATTCATCCTCATAAGACTTCAGACAATCCAGGAATTGGTGGGATACAAAATCCCCAGTAATGAGAGGTAGGTTCATGATGAGAAAGAGCCTGGGATGTCTGTGGTCTCTTGCACACATGACTTGATTATAAAAACAGCAGTCTTTACTTTGGCTGATAAAAGTTTCATGTTTTGACAGGGTTCAGTGAAATGTTCCCCGAACAAAATGCCTGTGTCGGAAGGGTCTTGTCAAAATGTCCAGCTTGGGAATACAGCTAGGAAAAAACACATACAGGGAACAAAACCACTGAGTGAAAACAGTGCTCCTTTTTGTGTGGTAGGATTATAATTATAATTATAATATACACAGGTTAATTATATACATTATATAATACATTATTAATCACATATAATTATAATTATATATAATATATAATGTATTATATATAAATATATAATAATATATTAATCAATATATTATATAAATATAATTATATATTAACATATCAATAAATATAATATATAAATATAATTACATATTAATATATTAATCAATATATTATATATATAAATATATAGGTTAATTATAATAACCACCTGTGTCCCAAATTTGTCTGTAAAAGTGTTACATCGCTCAGTCATGTCTGACTCTTTGCGACCCCATGGACTGTAGCCCACCAGGCTCTTTGTCCGTGAGATTCTCCAGGCAAGAATACTGGAGTGGGTAGCCATTCCCTTCTCCAGGGGATCTTCCTGACCCAGAGATTAAACCCTGGTCTCCTGTGTTGCCGGCAGATTCTTTACCACCTGAACCACCAAAGAAGTCCAATCTACCTATAATGTGGTCAAAGTTTGTTTGTAACGAAAGTGCAACTTGGCAGATGTGTGTTGAACACACTGTGTGCCACGTATTGTGCTTGGAGCCCGAGATCAGACAGTGACCCAGACAAGCACAGTCACCACCTGGAGGAGCTTCAGTCCAGTGGAAAAGGTGAATGATTTTATAATCCAAGTCATTGTGAAACGATGTGATAAACCCAGGGTGGAGGGGCTCAGAAAGTGGCTGGGACTCATCTGAGTGGGGCCTACCCCAGACCAGGGGTGGGGGGGCCCCAGGGAAGATTTTCCTGGGGGGAGAGATGTCTGAGCCAGGCCCTGAGGGCTCTAGGACTATAAGACTAAAGGTTGGCATGGGGAGTGTTCCAAGCAGAAGAAACAGCATTTGGCAAAGCTTGGAGGCAAGAGAAAGCGTGTCCTGTTTGAGGAACTGGAGGTTTGGTGAGACTGGAACATAGATCGAGCGTGAGATGGGGGTGGTGAGAGCTGAAACTGGAGGGTGGAACAGGAACAAGATCACAGAGGATTGTTCTTTCTTTTTAAGGGATTTAAATTTCGTCCTAAGGGCAATGTAAAGCTTTTGGGGAAATACTTCTTTATTTGCTTGCCTGCTCACTCAGTTATGTATTCTCCCAGATTAATGCTTATGTAAAAGTAATACATGTTTGTTGCAAAGACTCAGTACAGAAGTATAGAAAATGAAAAGTAAGCTCCCTTTCTCTCCTTTTCTTTTAAATAAACGTATTTATTTATTTATTTAGGCTGCCCTGGTTCTTAGTTGTGGCATGCAGACTCCTTAGGTGCCTAGTTGCGACATGCATGCAGGATCCAGTTCCCTGACCAGGGATCGAACCCAGGTCCCCTGCATTAGGAGCGCAGAGCCTTAACCTGCACTCTGGACCACCAGGGAAGTCCCTCCCTTTCTTTTCTTGACACACTCCTCAGTCTAATCCCTGGAGGTATTTATTGCCAAGGGTTTCTTTTGCACCCTTCCAGGAGTTTTCTCTGTATATGCAAGTATGTATTGTATGTATGTATACTTTCTCTTTACACAAATGGAACCATGCCATTCTAAATATCTTCCACCTTAAAAACAAAACTTGAACATCTTGGACATCTTTCTATATCAGAACATAAAGATACATATTCTTTTCAAAGACTGCATTGTAAACTGTTACATAGCTGTCTCATCATTTATAATACTTAAACAGTTTCTTATTGAGGTCTAGCACTTAAGACTGTGTTGTTGTTTAGTCGCTAGTCATGTTCGATTCTTTACGACCCCATGAACTGCAGCACACCAGGCTTCCCTGTCTCTCACTATCTCCTGGAGTTTGCTCAGATTCATGTCCATTGTGTTGAGGAAGTCATCCAACCATCTCATACTCTATCACCCCCTTCTCCTCCTGCCCTCAGTCTTTCCCAACATCAGGGTCTTTTCCAATGAGTTGGCTTTTCGCATCAGGTGGCCAGAATATTGGAGCTTTAGCTTCACATCAGTCCTTCCAGTGAATATTCAGGGTTGATTTCCTTTAGGATTGACTGGTTTGAACTCCTTCCTGTTCCAGGGACTCTTAAGAGTCTTCTCCAGCACCACAATTCAAAAGCATCAATTCTTTGGCACTCAAACTTCTTTATGGTCCAACTCTCACGTCTGTACATGACTACTGGAAAAACCATAGCTTTGACTATATAGACTTTTGTTGGCAAAGTAATGTTTCTGCTTTTTAATATGTAGTCTAGGTTTGTCATAGCTTTTCTTCCAAAGAATAAGCATCTTTTAATTTGATAGCTGCAGTCATCATCTGAAGTGATTTTGGAGCCCAAGAAAATAAGTTTTTCACTATCACAAAGCAAACTGCAGTGGACAGTCTTGTTATGTGTATCTTTGGGTATTTATGTAAGGTTGATACCTATAGGTTATGTTCCTATACATGTACAATATATACCCCATATATACCTGTATACCCATGTACAATAGCTGGGTAAGAGGATGTATACATTTACAATTAAGGAAGATATTACTGATTTAGTCCCTGTAGAGACAGTTATACTTTCTGTTCCCACCAGCATTATCTGAATGTCTGTTTGTTTGTATTGTCTGCACCATAGGCTATATATGCTTTAAAAAATTGTGGTTAAAAAAAAATATATATATACTTCACCACCTTTACCATTTTTAGCCATACAGTTCAGTAATGTCGAATATGCACCGTTGTGCAATCAGTTGCCAAAACTTTTTCATCTTGCGAAATAGAAACTATTTCCATTAAATGACAACTCCCTGTTTGCCCCTCCCCCTGCCCCTGGTAACCACCATTCTATTTTCTCTCTCTATGATTTTGACCACTCTGTGTACCTTATATTAGTGAAATCTTGCAGTGTTTGTTCTTTTGTAATTGGTTTATTTTATTTAGCACAATGTCTTCCACGTTCATCCGTGTTGTATCACGTGCCAAGGTTTCCTTCTTTTTACAGGCTGACTAGTTTTCCTTCGTGTGTATATTCTATGTTCTGTTTACCCATTCATCCGAGGAAGGACCTTTGGGTTGCTTCTACATCTTGGCTGTTGTGAATAATGCTGCTATAATCATGGGTATGCAAATTATCGCTTCAAAATCCTACTTTCATTTCTTTCTGATACACTCTTAAAAGTGAGACTTCTGGATCCTATGGTAATTCTGCTTTATATTTGAGGGAATAGCCATACTGTTTTCCATACTGTCTATACCACGTTACATTCCCACCAGCAGTGTACCGAGTTCTTATTTCTCCATATCCTCTCCAACATTGGTTATTTTCTGTGGTTTTGATAGTAGCCATTCTAATATGTGTGAGAGGATATCTCATTGTAGTTGATTTGCATTTCTCTAATGAAAACTGATGTTGAGCATCTTTCATGTGCTTATTGGCCACTTGTATATTATCTCTGGAGGAAAGTCTATTCAGGTAATATCCATTTTTTTACTCTTTGCCAATCTAATGGGTAAAAATGCATCTTGTTTCAACTGGCATTCCTTTAATTAGGAGTGAAATTTATTCATTCCTTCAGCAAATAAATATTGAGCAGCCTCTAGTTGTCTGGCACTGTGCTAAACTGTTAAGGACATAACACAAAAGGCAGGTTGAATGTCTCTTTATGCTTCTTTGACTATTTGTATTTCCTGTTCTGCATGCTTTGTTTTTAAGTCTTTTGCCTGTTTTTCTATTGAGTACTCTATCTTTTTATTGGTTTTTGAGACTTATTTATTACACATTAAGGAAATTGACTTTTTGTGTATTAGATTTCTATTGCTGTGTAACCAATTACCACAAGCTTGGTGGCTTAAAACAACAGGAATTTTATTATCTAACAGTGTCTGTGGGTCAGACATCTGGTTACAGCTTACCTGGGTTCCCTGCTTCAGGATCTCACCAGGTTGCAGTCCAGACAGTGGCGGAGGCTGTGGGCTCATTAGAAGCTGAGCTGAGAAGGCATTTCCCAGCTCCCATGGGCTTTTGGCAGTTTATTTTCTTGTGGTTGCTGGACTGAGGCATCAGTTTCTTGCCGGGGAGTCCCCTTGGCTCCTACAGGCTGCCCACACTTCCTTGCCACGTGGGCTTCTCCAGTTTGGCCAATAGCTTCACAGCAGTTTATTTCTTCCAGGCCAGTGAAGAGTCTCTCTAGCACTTCTGCTTGCAAGACAGAGTCTTTCAAATATCAAAACAGAATCACTCCATTGCCATGTCCTGGTGGTTAAAAAAAAGTCGCAGTTTCTGCCCACACTTCAGGGCAGGGAATTTCACGAAGGCATGAACCAGGCCGTGCTGATCATCAGGAGACACCACAGAGTCTGTGCACCACGATCTGCCGTATATATTCCAAATAGTTTCTTCATTTAGTAACTTTTATTTGTTTGGTAGTTTTCTGCTCTAATTTTTATGAGACAAATGTATTGATTTTTGTCATTTCTATATTATAATTTGTATGTTTAGAATGACCTTTATCATGTCAAGATCTCTCAAGCATTCACCCAATTTTTTTAAAACCCCTACCATATTCTAATACTGTTGTTACTTTGGGATTTATTTTGACTTGAGCCTTGAGACAGGCTTTTCCTTCTATGTCCAACCTATTGTCTCAGTTCTTGAGTAATTTATTTTTTATATGATTCTTTCTGTTTTGTTACATTGATATGGCTGCCCATTTCCTCTGTCCATTTCCATATCAGTGTAGTTACTGTAGCTAAATTTATAATATACTCTTTGTTTTTAATTTTAATTGTTTGTTTTTTAATATATATGTATTGGGTTGGCCAAAAAGTTCACTTGGGTTTTTTCATGTGACCTAGTAGGAAAACCCAAAGGAGCTTTTTGGCCAACCCTGTGCTTAATATTCATGGGGTTTAAAATTAAAGATAATCAAAAGAGTATGCAATTAAAATACCCCTTCCATCTCTGTCCTAATCACTCAGTTCACTCCCTACGGGCAATAACCATACACATTTCTGTAACTTGATATTCTTCCAGAGGTATTTTATTTAATATTGAATCCACTTCACCCCAAGGTAGCTAACCATACACATTTATGTGCCTTACATTTTTCACTAATGGATTGGAGATCTTTCCATCACGCCTCACCAAGAGCATCCTTACTCTTATTTTGTTTTGTTTGAGTGCACAGTATTCTATTGTATGGATTTATCAAAATGTCTTCAACTAATTCTCCATGGATGAACATTTAAGTTATTTACAGACTTTTTGAAAATATACAGACTAAGTTTCAACAAATAACCTTATACACATATAATTTTGCACACCTGCAAATAACAGCTGCAAGAAAAATTTTATAGGAGTGGAATTGCTGGGACAAGGAGTATATGCATTTATAGCTTTGATGGGTAGGATCAGTTCACCCTCCATAGAAACTGCACCAGTTTACATCCCTACCTGCCACATATGAAAGTGCCTGTTTGCCCACATCCTCCCCAACTCAGTGTTTTATCAAACTGATCTTTGTCATTGTCAGTCTTATAGATGAACAATCGTGTCTCTGTGTACCTTTAAGTTACATTTCTCTTATTATGAGCGCAGTACATTTTCCCCTATGTTTAGGAATTATGTATTATCTTTACTGTGAACAAACTGTTCATATCTTTTGCTCTTAATTCTTTAGGGTGGTTGATCTTTTTCTTACTGCTTTTTAAGGAGATCTTTATATATTAAAAAAGAAAGTAGACATTTTCCCAGTCTGCCATTTGTCTTTTGACTTTTTCTGTGATTTTTTTTTTTACCATGCAGACATTTACATTTTTTATGTATCAAAATTTAATGTTTTTCAGTGACTTCTAGGGTTTTGTAAAGTCTTTTTCTCTTTGTTTCTTGTAGTACTTTGTTCCTTCCTCTTTAGCTGTAAAATCTTTGATCCATTAGGAGCTTATGCTAATGTGTGGTGTGCAGTGTGGATCTGACTTAATTTTTTTCAGTTTCCTAGCCAGTTGTTCCAACACTGTTTATTGAAAAATCATCTTTTCTTCACTGATTTAAAATACCACTTTTATCAGATACTAAATTCCCACAAGTGTCTGATGATATTTTGAGACTTCCTGTTCTCTTTTATTGATTTGTGTGTCTATTCATACACCAGAATCACACTAACTGATTACCGTAGCTTTATATTACATTGTAAAATTCTAGTTGGGTTAATTCACTCTCATGCTTCTTTTCAGGGATTTTTCCAGGCTGTCCTTGCATGGGTATTTTTCCAGGTGAACTTTAAAATCGACTCATTAGTACCTATTTTTAAAAATCCTGTTGTTAATGGGTTTTATGTAGTTGAATGATGTGATCAGATTTGTGTTTTAGAAAAATTACTCTGGCTGCATTGTGGAAACTAGGTTGGAGGAAACAAGATCAGAGACAAAAAAAAAAATGACAAGCTGTTGCAGTGACTCTGGGGAGTGGGTGGATGAGAGAGTAAGGAGTAGGTTTGGGAAGTGTCTGCAAGGTCAGAGTGACCAGACTTGGTGATGCCTGGGATGGGGAGAGGCTGGGAGGAAGTCTTCAAAGAGGACCCCAGACTTCCAGGGCTCAGCCCTGGGGCAGTGCCATCCCCAGACATTTGAAACACACGAGATAGAGCCGTTGTGGGAGGAAAAGGACAGACTTGCCTCCGCGCATGCCAGCCAGGTAGTCCTGGAAGAGTTGTCCAGTGAGCTGTCAGGCCACAAGTCTGAAGCTTTGGTGAGAAGTCTGTGCTGGAGATAGAGGGTTATATGACAGAGCCCTGAGGAAGGCCAGCACTTACAGGATGATCAGGGAGTTCAGGAGCTGGTGTGTTGATGTTTGGTCGCTAAGTTGTGTCTGACTCTTGGCGAGCCTGTGGACTGCAGCTTGTTAGATTTCCCTATCCTTCACTGTTTCCCTAAATTTTCTCAAACTCCTGTCCGTTGAGTCGGTGATGCCATCCAACCATCTCATCCTCTGCGCCCCCTTCTCCTCCTGCCCTTAGTCTTTCCCAGCATCAGGGGAGTCAGCATAGAAGACTGGAAAGAAGCCCCCCCAGTGGTAGGAGGAAAACAGAGCATAAAGTCGTAGATACCAGGGAAGAACGTCTTCAAAAGAGAGTGAATTGTCAGTCATCTCAGATGCCTCTAAGAGGTCAAGTAACTTAACAGCTAAAAAAGTCCAACTGGATTTAGTAACAAGGAAAGTCTATGGTTATCTTGGGGAGAGAAGGTTCAGTGGGGAGGGGTTGGGGGCTGAGGTAGGGGGTCAGGGGCTGAGGTGGGGGAGTCGGAGTTGTGGTGGTGGTCGAGGCAACTCCATCAAGAAGCTTGGCTGAAAGAAGGGAAGAGACAGGGATGTGAGGAGAATAGAGTAGCAAGTTCTGTTTCAAGCCCCACCCACCCCCCATGGGAGAGGCTTGGCTGTGATGAAATGCAGGTGAGAGGGAGACAGTTAAGTTAAGAGGGTAGTGACTATAGGCTTGGAGGACCAGTAATCCTGAGATGGATAGAAGAACTTAGAGAAACTGGCCAGCGTGAACTGTCTAGAAGAGGGTCATCCAGTTACAGTGTTGGTATATGTTCTCTCATGTTTTGTTGTTGTTGTTGAGTTTTCTGATACTTTTGTTTGGCTGTTTTTTTAAAACTCTGTTTATTTATGGTGCACTGGGTCCTTCTTTGTTGCTGCACGTGGGCTTTCTCGAGTTGTGGAGAGCAGGGGCTCCTCTCCAGTTGGGGGACGGGCTTCTCACTGTCGTGACGTCTCTTGTTGTGGAGCCCTGGCTCTCGAGCACTGCTTAGTAGTTGTGGCACACAGGCTTAGTTGCTCCGAGGCATGTGGGATCTTCCCGGACCAGGGATTGAACCCATGTCTCTTGCATTGGTAGGCAAATTCTAAACTACTGGACCACCAGGAAAGTCCCAGTGTGGCTATTTTTATATCTTGAGAATTTAGAGAAAGAACTTCTAAAAATTGGAATCAGGTTTAGAAATTTAATTGACAATTAAGTTAAAAAGCAAAGTATAGAATAGTGTAGTATTACTTTAAATAAATATTATAACTATTGTTGGAAAAAAAAGAATAGTGTATTAGTATGCTACATTTGTGTAAACAATGTAGTAGAAATAATATATATTTATATTTACTGTATATATATAATCAGTATTTGGACAAAGTTACAGAAACTAATAAATCTGGTTACCCACTGGGAGGTGGGAGATGGAAACAGGTGAGCAAGAGTTGGAGGTTGTCTCTTCACTGTCAAGCTTTTAAGAATTTAAATGTATTATTTATCCAAATGATATGATCTAAGCTGGTTGGTTGTTCTAAAAAGTAATGGTTCTGCCAGAGCCTGAGCTTTCTTAGTTATTTATGGCTCTAAGTGTGATCTCTCTGTCCTGCCATGTCTGAGAACTTCCAGGAAGCAAGCTTTATGCCTGTGAGCTGTGGGTGTTTGCTTTTTCTCTGCTCTTCCCCACTGGAGACCGGCAGCCCTGGGGAATTGGACAGTCCTACATTATGGTTCAGGGAAAAGGACTGTGCCCTGGACTGGCATGTCCTGGCCATACAATCCACAGTTTGACTGAGTGGGCTATTAAGGGTTCTGCACCCAATTCCACCATGGACAGCAGGGGGTTCCTGGCATCCACAGGCTCATCTCCTACTCTTCAACCCGGTTATGATACCATATTCCCAGAGATAAAGGACTCAGCAGTCTTACAAGACTGCTGCCCTCTACACTTTAGACACCAGTTGCAAGTCTCAGTCTTGGAGTTACCTACGACTTCTGTCCAACTTGGCTGCAAATCGGAGGTTTCCATGACCTCCCCCTCCTTTGGATTCAATGAATCTGATAAAGCATCTCATAGAACTCAGGAAAACATTTACTTACACTTATCAGTTGATTATAAAATAATATGACAAAGGATACAGATGAACATCCAGATGTAAGAAAGGCATAGGGCAAGGAAGGTGGGAAAGGGCACAGAGCTTCCGGGCCCTCTTCAGAGCATACTGCTCTCTTCAAATCTCCAGTGTTCACCAACTGGGAAGTTCTCCAAACCCCATCCTCTTGGGTTTCTATGGAGACTTCATTGCAGAAGACTGACTGATGACATCACTGACTGTTAGTGATTGATTCAGTTCCCAGTCCCTTTCCCCTTCCTGGTGGTGGGGTGGGGACACTGAAAGTTCCAACCCCCTGGTCACAGAGTGGGTTCTCTTGACAGGCAGCCACCTACCCTTAGGTATGCTCCAAAAGTCACCCGATTAACAGCAAAAGACACCTGTGCCGCTGTCAGCCCTTAGGAAATTCCAAAGACTCTAGGAGCTGTGTGCCAGAAATGAGATGCAAAGCTGGCTTATAGGAAGAGAAAGGAGAAAGGGGGCAGTCATAATCCTGACAGGGGCAAAGTCGCCCCCTGGTTGTCTGCTTCCCAGCTGAGGCACACCCCCTGACAGTTAATCCTGTGACTTTTCAGTCTCTCCATTACCATAAAGAATCTGCAGTTTTGATCCCTGGGTTGATAAGATCCCCTGGAGGAAGGCATGGCAACCCACTCCAGTCTGCTTGCCTGGAGAATCCTATGGACAGAGGAGCCTGTCGGGCAACACTCCACGGGGTTGCAAAAGAGTCGGACACAACTGAGTAGGCACCCATACACTGGGATCCAAATGGGACTTCCCTCCGCCTTCTTCCCTCCTCCTGGAAGTGAGGTTGCCTGACCCGGCATAGGCAGGGCTGACCATGCTTACCTCCCCGGTCACAGAGCTAGGGAAAAGCCCACTTTCCTCACAAGTGAGGGGAGACTCTGCCCTACTCTTGGGAACCAACAAGCTGTCAGTACACGGTCCCCCACCAAGGGAGGGGCCCCGCTCAGGACGGCAGCCCTCCTCAGCTCACATCTGAGTGGTCAGTTCTCTCTCTCCTGTCTGTAGACAGAGCGGGACCCTTGTAGGTGAGATAAAATGTTTCCTCCTTGTGAGTCCTGCCAGTGTTTATATGAGTGAGGAAAGGAACGCCAAACCAACGTAACCCGGGGTCTCCAAATGAGCAAACCTGACGTATTTGCAGGTTTAGCTCAAATTAAATGGAGAACCTGGTCCCACACCTCAGCCCCTCCACTTTTGCTAGTTTGGTTCCTCATGGAGAAGAGTGACCTTATAATGGTGAATTTTTAGAAACCTCTCAGTGGGCAGATTCCCCCAAGGATAGTTTACAGCTCAGCCTAAGGGAAGATGTAGCAGAAGCAGGGCTGTGTGAAAAGGGAGTGGCCTGCCTGGGAAGGTCGTAGGTCCCCTCTCAGCAGGGGCTAGATGCCCATGGCCAGGGTGCTGCTTAGTGGGATTGATGACCTGTAAGGGTGTTGAGACCAGGAGGAGCAGGACGTTATATGTGCCTCTTCATGAGCAAGTGGTCAGATGAGGAAAAGTACCCAAGGCTCTTTTAAATCAAAAACAGGATGTACATTTTTTTTTTTAACTCAACATGCTTTATTTAGAATTGCCACGTGCTGTTCTAACTAGATATTTCAGATTATTTTATTCCCTCTAGAAACATTTTCTTTTAGGATACCTTTTTAGTTCCTTTATTATACACTTATTTTGTCCTTTAAAGTCATGTGAAAAAAAGTACTTTAGTACTAATTTTGGCAGGCCATGTGGTAAAACACTGAGCTTTCATCCCTTTTTTTGCATGTCTGTAGAAGTTATAGAAGGTCCCTGGAGAAGGGCATGGCAACCCACTCCAATATTCTTGCCTGGAGAATCCCCATGGACAGAGGAGCCTGGCAGGCTATAGAGTCCATGGGGTTCCAAAGAGTCAGACATGACTGAAGCCACTTAGCGCACATAGAAGTTATTGGGCTACAGCTAATAAAGGTACCCTTAATTTATTATAGTGTCAAAATTTAATTATTAAAAATTAAAAAAAATTTAATTAAAAAAAATTAAGCTTTTTATTTGAAAATTTAAGGTCTACCCCAAAGTAGAGAGTAGAATAATGAGCCCCTTTATACTCATCACGAGCCTTAGTGTTTTCCAGTTTTACTGAGGTGTAATTGGCAGGTAACGTTGTATTAGTTTAAGGTATACAGCATCATGATTTACTATGTGTACATATTGCAAAATGGTTACTGCAATAAGCCTAGTTAACATCTAATAAAATAAAAACTACTCACTCAGGTGATTCAGGGGCTCTGAGAGAGTACCCTGTAAGACTGGACTAAGGCCAGCCTGAAGATAGTGTAGCCTTGGCCAACCTCTGGGAGAAAAGCCCGACGTTATTGCCCAAACCTAGGAGCCTTACAGTTTTGTGAATCAA
This sequence comes from Bubalus bubalis, assembly GCF_019923935.1. Lineage (NCBI taxonomy): Eukaryota > Metazoa > Chordata > Mammalia > Artiodactyla > Bovidae > Bubalus > Bubalus bubalis. The sequence goes on from NC_059176.1 coordinate 48,033,934, forward strand.
AATCTCTCCCTCTGGCGTGGCTGAGCACCAGCTCCTGCCCAATTCTGACACTGCAGAGGGCAGAGGAAGAGGCTGGGGAACTGTGGTCAGCGGGGGCTGCCAGGGCACTGGTGGGTCTGATCCTGGAGATTTGTAAAGTATTTTGAATTTTTCTTTAAGGTTTTTTTTTTTTTTTAATGGTGATATAATAGAATCTCTAAGCAAGCTATGAAATCCTTTTTATTCTGCTCATATTTTAAGCTAGAAGTAAACTGCTCCATTTAGCCCCGAGGCAGTGGATTCAAAGCTGCTGCTTTGCTGTGGGCTGGTCTTCCTCCTTCCCTCCCTTCATCTTGAGAACCAAAGGAGGCACTGGCTGTGGCTGGAATGAGCGCCAGCTGGGTTCCCAAGAGACGACAGTTGTCCCTTGGTTAGACTGGCCCTTTTAAAAAGAGGGAACCTATAACATCTTCCACTAACTTAACCTGCATGTAAATAAGAGGCCCTGCAAGCTCAAGGAACCTGCCTTACTCCCTACCCTTGTAAAATCTCCACTCTTCCCCCTAGAGAAAGTTATTCAGTACCAGGGGCCAGTCTTTCATGCACTTACCAAGAAATAAAGACGAGCTGCCAGCGTTGTGGAAAGGCTAGAGTGCCTGCTAAGCAAATTAGCGAGTGTGACCTCAGGGCCAAGCAGTAACACACCGTGTCCAGTAGTACCTTTTTGATCTGTTAAACTGCCACCCAGTCTCCTGCCCCACCTGTAAGTCTACCAGGACAGATGAAACAGAGGGGAGCTCAGATACATAGAGGAATTTGGGATGATTGAGGTAGCATTTTAATTCTATAGGAGGGAGCATGGGCTGGTCAATACATATTCTTGGAACTCATAGCTTATCTTTTATAAAATATTAAGTCAGACCCCTACTCCAAATGAAATTGTTGGATCTAGTGTAAAGATGTAGGCATGCTGTTTATACTACAAGGTAGCCAGATATCTCAGCTAGGCTGTTAATCTGCAGTTAGATCTTGGGATAGATTTATGAGAATGTAATTAAAGTTTATTTGGGACATTTCTAGAAAATACATATTGTTTTCTGTATATATCAGCAAAAATCCACTTAAAATCCACTTATATGTGGGCAACTGAGCAAAGGAGGCAAAATGGCGAGGTGATGAGAGCCCCGAAGGAGTCTCAGAACCCCAAGTTCAGACTGCTGGGCTATATGGCTGTGAGAAAATCACTTTGTCTCCTTGGATCCTGGCTGCCCAGCTGTAGGAGATCAGAGAGGTGGGCTCCATGGCGGTCAGCGGGCCTTTGCTCAGCGCTCGGGTAAGCCAGCAGCCCCTGTGCCCTTGTGGTGCTCATCCCCACTTTGTCTTCACCTGCTCTGCGCTGAGAAGCCAGGTGGCTGGTTCATGAGGCTCAGGTGAGGTGCAGTGGAGAACCTGAGGGGCTCCCTCCCGAGTGCTCTCCCAGGGGGCTCTGTTTTGTTGCTGAGAGCCTCTCTTTGCTTCCTGGTTCACTGGTGAGAAGGGTGAGATGGTCACATAAATGACCCCTGCTCCAAGTTCACACGTGGTCCTTATACCGTAAAACAACAATGGCATTGCATCCTGCCAGTATGTATTTCCAGTATTGACAGTGGTATTCCAGAAAAACATTTCTTGCTCTTACAGGAATTTTATTATTTTTTGTCTTGCTCTGTAGTCATAACATCTACAAATGAAACTGTTGAGAATTGTCCTATGTAGACTTGTTCCTGTTTGAGAACACTGATTGGGCATCCCCTTGCAAGGATACTGAGGTTATGTATTCTGGATCAGGACTTTTCAAAGGAACCATTTGTCTGCTTAATCTCAGTCTTCTAAAATGTTCTTAACGGTTTTTTAAAAAATATTTATTTGTCTGCACTGGGTCTTAGTTGCGGCATGTGGGATCTAGTTCCTTGACCAGGGATCAGACCCAGGGCCCCTGTATTGATAGTGTGGAGCCATAGCCACTGGACTACTAGGGAAGTACCCCTAAAATGTTTTAAATCTATTAAAAAAAAAAAACTCAGTAGAACTTCTGACAATGCAAGAAGGTACTTGGTCATCCTACTAGCATTTAGAAATCTGTATTTCACTCAAGAAAATTTGCAAATTACATTTCTCCTGCTTTTAAGAACACTGTATAGAAATATAGCTGTAAGCTAGAATTGACTTTGTTGCAAGGAAAAATGTCTTGGTCATTGACATACATATGATATACTATAGCATATGTACCTTTAATAATGATCATCTCCTTGAGTTGGCAATAAGCAGCTCTCCAGTTCTCAGACTTCAGCTCACTTCACGACTAAACATGGGCTTCGTAGGAATCCGCTTGCAGTTTCTTAGTCACGTGAGAAAGATCTGGGGTTTCCAATTAACCGCAAACTTAATGATACGCTGGCGGTGTTGTGCATCTGCTGAAAGAACCAATGCAAATGTAGGTCACGTTGATAGATCAGCAGTGCCTAACTAGAGGAAGTGATCTCCCCTCCTAGGAAAAGATTGCCAGGCTCAGCCACTCACCCCAGGCTGAGGTGATGTGAGGTGGCTGGCAGCAGGTGGTGCCTGCCTGAGGTCTCGGTCCTTGTGGGGAGAACACGGAGAACACGGTGCTGTCTAACATTGGCCTGCAAGTCCACAGTGCTGCTGCTTTTGGCAAATCCACATGTCCTGTTTCATCCCAGAAAGAGCTCTGACGTCAGCATTAGCCCTGCCACCCCCACCCCATCAACCACCCTAATGCCTGCAAACCTGAACCAGTTTGCTGGCCACGTAGAGATATTTTCAGAGACAGTCAGGAGCATGCAGTCCTACAGAGGGGGGAGAATCTGAGACCAGGACTCTCTGCACGTGGACACTCAATTCCCGGTAGTACTTTGAGCCCCTTTAAATTTGTTTCCTCCTCACAAAGTTCAAGGGCTTCCCTGATGGCTCAGCAGGTAAAGAATCTGCCTGCAATGCAGGCGACGCTGATTCAGTCCCTGAGTCTGAAAGATCCCCTGGAGGAGGGAATGGCAACCCATTCCAGTATCCTTGCCTACAAAATCCCATGGACAGAGGATCCCATGGCGGGCCACAGTCCAGGGCCACAGTCCATAGGGTTGCAAAAGAGTCGGACACAACTGAGCAGGCACGCACGCCTAAAGTCCAACCGCAGCAACTAAGTAAGGATCACCTGCAGCTTCCTGCTTGCCAACTCAGGAACCACCCTGATCCTCTCACCCCAGCTTCATTGCCCTCTACTGTTAAGGTTTCTGGAACCTTGGTGTTCAGGCTGCACTCCACCCATCTACCCTCTCTCAGGTTTGGGGACATAAGCCCAGAAGCTACCTTTGCCCTGCCTTGGGTTACCACGCGGTCATTCCTCTCCGTGCGCAGCCCTTGGCAATTTAGTCACAATGCAAAACAGAATTCTCTGGCCACTGCTTGGCTATTGGGGTTCCTGCTGAGCCTCCTAGTGCTAAGCTTCACTGTCAGGCTGTTGATGCTGGCAGCCCTGAGTTCAGTTCCCTCGGCTGCCAGCAAGGACTGCTGCCACCAGGGCCCGTTCCCATCTGTTTTCTAGTGCCTGGGGGCCTGCGGGGAAGCCTGTGCTGCCCAGGCAGAGACTTGAACTTGTGCCACAGGGAAGAAGAGAAGAAATTATCAAATGTAGGCAGAGTATCCCACCAAACACACACTGCATCCAAGTAATAATACCGGATCTGGGCCAACAGGGGTTAAGTCAAAAGAGGCAAGTGTAAATAGAAAATATTTATGTAATAGGAAACCTGGAAGACATTCCAAGAGCTTTCTGTGTTTTGGATCGTCGTCGTCTTCTTTTAAATTTAGTGTTCTGGCTGTGCCGCCTGACATCCGTGCCGCAGGATCTTAATTCCCCAATCAGGGATCAAACCTGCACCCCCTGCAGTGGAAGTGCAAAGTCTTGACCACTGGACTGTCAGAGAAATCCCCTTGGACCCCTTTCTAAAGACCCTCCATGCCCCCTCTATTCACTGGCCTCTCGGAGTCCAGTCTGGCCTTAGTTGTGCTCCAAGACTACTAGATGAAAATGTTGTTTTCAAGTACATTTCCCATTCATGTGATTTTTTTTTTTTTTTATCACCAGAGAGACCTCTGTTTTCTTTAGTCCTGGAACAAAGTCATCCATCTTTTAAAATTATGTCTGTTGTGTGAACAGGTTCTGATAAAGTGCACGGTGGGTATTCAGCCTCTTGATGAACAAAGGTGTTTCAGTTTATTATTCCTACAGTAGCGTACTCTCTCTTCTGAGCTCGACATCCGTCTTGCCTATTGCAATGGATATTTTTCTTCCGGTACCACAGGTGTTCCTCAGGAAGATCTTTTTATTTTAGGTGTTGATAGATTTGGATTGTAAAAGAACTGTTCAACTAAACCAGCCCCAACGTTTCATCAGCCTCCTTGGGAGAAATAGGAGTCATTCCCAAATCCAAGATATGAAAATCCGTATGTTTAACAGCAAAATGAGTGGCTAGTTCTTAACTAAAAGGAACTCCCCTAGAAAGACATACTCCATCATAGGGTTCTTTTCATAATAAGTTAGCTCTTTGACCTATGATTCAATTTACATGAAAGCAAATCTGTTTTCATGTATTTCACAAACATCTCTGACATACTTTTGTATACACATTGCCCCATTATGTACAATATAATGGTGCACCCTAGGATTTGGATTTTGCCAATGAAAAAGCTTTGCCTTTTATGATGCCAGACTCAAAAATGTAAAGAGTGTACTCCAAGCCTGCCTTAACAAAGGACTTTGGATTTATTGATCATGACTTTATCTTGAATCTGTTTATATTTTCATTTGTGCCATTTGGGGTATGGTGAGTTACGTGTTTCCCACTAGTATTCAGGTACTATTCTCTTTTCCCTCCTTGACTTGGGGTCACAAACTCAGACATCTAACGTAAGAAGTCATCAAAGTGGTCTGGTGTCCCGCTTGCAGAGAACAGCTACTCTCAATTTCAGTCCCCATTGCCGTGTGGGAAGTTGGGACCAGTGTGGCTAAAACATTCAGGCTTTTCACTAGAAGCCCCAAAAGTTTTAAACATTGTTGAGTTTAAAAAAGACAGTGAGTTTAAAAAAGACTGTGTAAGCCAGTAGTCCCCAGTCCGTAACTACCCCATTTATCTCTGGATGCTGTGTCTGTGTTTCTGCATGCCGGATGCCACAGGTACCCACTTCGTTTCTGTCTTAAGCATACCTCTTTTTCATTCCATGCATACCTCCTTGTTACTGGGATTCTGTGTAAAAATTCGAAGTCTCCAAATTGTGACAGTGTTTAAAAAGTCATTCTTTCAACTTCCATCTTCACACACTAAAGACTCATTTATTTTTTTTAATATTTAATTTATTTTTTTATTTGGCTGTGCTGGGTCTTAGCTGCGGCATGCGGGATCTAGTTCCTGGAGCAGGGATCGAACCCCAGCCCCATGCATTGGGAACTCAGTCTTAACCGCTAGACCACTAGGGAGTCCCAAGACTATTTTAAATTATTCTATGATTATGCAGACACAGCTGCATGCTGCATTTGATTCACCTTGACTCAAGGCAGAGTCACAGACACCAGTAAAACTATAAAGTCAGTCTTGCCATCTGTTGTTGCTAAGAGTTGTTGTTCTTGATGACAAGTGGCAATGTCAGAGTCACAGGCCAACCAACTCTTCTTCATTCTCTCTGCAGCCGGCGTTCCACCCAACAGACAGCGTGCGAGGGACCCGCCACCACGGGCTGGTGGAGAGGCCGTCCCGGACTCGCTTCCACCCTCTTCACCGACGATCCGGGGACAAGCCAGGACGACAGATATCCTTTTTCATTGTCTGAGGAGAGGATAAGTTTTGAAATGTTTGAAAACTTTTCAGAATTTATTTTCCCAGTAATTTCCTTTTGGCCTCCAAATCTTCGTTTCATCTGACGAATGGAGGCAATAAACCTAAGTGACTTGGAAACTAGAAACATTTCTGCGACTGAAAACTGGAAGGATCCCTGTAGGTGTTTACTTTATGAAAGTGTCAATAAAGTTCCATCTAATGAAGTAACTGTACATAAACAGCCTGTCATTCAGCCCCATTGCAAGGCCTGCTCAGCGTTTTCTTCAGACATTGACAAAATCAGAATTAACCCTGACTTTAAACCAGGTTAGATTTAGTCGGTCACACTAAAACAGACATACAGATAGCTGATGTATGTTTATTTCTGTTCACGCACTGACCTGCTGCTAGAACTTATGGAAGAAATTTTTATATAATTTTCTATTTAGGGAATTTCAGGGGAGAAGACAATGGCACCCCACTCCAGTACTCTTGCCTGGAAAACCCCATGGGCAGAGGAGCCTGGTAGGCTGCAGTCCATGGGGTCGTGAAGAGTCGCACATGACTGAGGGACTTCACTTTCGCTTTTCACTTTCATGCCTTGGAGAAGGAACTGGCAACCCACTCCAGTGTTCTTGCCTGGAGAATCCCAGGAACGGGGGAGCCTGGTGAGCTGCTGTCTGTGGGGTCGCACAGAGTCGGACATGACTGAAGCGACTTAGCAGCAGCAGCAACAGCAGGGAATTTCAGACTCAATCAATGACAACTAAAATACAAAGCTGATATTTAGGAGAATTTTGCATAGTGATATTTATTCACACCAAATCCTATGCTGTGAAGTAGGAAGACAGAAAAGGAGGTTGTGAACTCATCGGACAATTTTATTTATCAGGCCAGAGCAGGACGTGGTCTGGGGGTCCAGCAGTGTGCACAGGGCTTTGGGAAACAGGCCTGAGCTGGGATTTGCGGGAGAGGAGACAGGTAAGTATTCCAGGAGAGTCTGCACTCTGCCCTCGTTCTTCTCACCCGCAGGGCCAGAGGGAGGCAGGAGAGGCGGGGTGAGTCTTGCTGCAGAGCTGGGTTCCTGGCAGTGATGGTAGGGTTGGCTTCAGCAGCCTAGAAAGCAGGAAGTGGGGGGAGGGCTCTCGTGTTTACCGAGCACCTACTCATGCCAGGCACTGTGCTAGGCAATTCATAATCATTCAGATGAACTCAAAATTTACTGGGCAGTTTGCTTTTTTAACCCCCATTTCCCAGTGAGGAAACTTGAGTGTCAAAGTGACTTGCCCCAAATTCCACAGCTGAGGCTAGAAGGGCCCAGATTCACCCTCAAGTCAAGCTGACCGACCCCCCAGCGTGGGCCCCCTTCTTGCTCCAGTGCTTAGTCGCCCCCAGGACCACACTCAAGAGAGACCCCCATGGAGGAGGTGTGGGGACACAGAGGAACTCCCACTGCTTGTCTAGCCCTCAGGCTTCTCACAGTTTTTTATCAATCTGAAGTGAGGATAAGGACCCCAAAGGGTGTTTGCTTCTCCCCTCTCCCCACCCAGGGGCTCCCCACCCAAGTCCACCAAGATGCCTTGACTCCTGACATCATGCGGCCATTATCAGAGCAGGCAAGAATGATGACTGATTTTTTCCCTTTCCTTTCTGGGAGGCGGGAATTCTACCATTTAACCACCAACACATCCCTCAAATTCCTTTCTGGAATGTATCATAACTTTTACATAGAAATGCAAAAGGGAAATGAGAATGGAGGCAGTTCTTCAGCAAATTCACACACATGTAGGTGGTTGTCCATCGAACCATTGTCTAAATTGCTTGGAATTTTCTAGTATAAGACTTAGTGTATTTCTTTGCTTGATGTGACTAACATTTTGTCTTTTCCTAATTTCTCAGTTCCCTCTTTCTCTCAGAGATGTTCTCTCTAAATATTTTAATACATACAGATATATTTATGGCTACCTCAGATCTTTTTTACAACAAGTATAGTCTAAATATATGCATATACTCACAGCTTTTTAATTTAAAAACTTTTTATTTTATTTTGGCTGCACCTTGCTGCTTGCAAGATCTTAAATTCCCCCACCAGGGATTGAACCTGCTCCCCCTGCAGTGGAAGTATGCAATCTTAACCTGGAATACCAGGGAAGTCCTCACAGCTATTGTGTTTTTTTTACTTTTTATTTTGTATTGGCTATAGCCAGAGAGCCAACAATGTTGCAGTAGCTTCAGGTGGACAGTGCAGGGACTCAGCCATACATATACATGTATCCATTCTACCCCCAACCCCCACTTCCATCCAGGCTGCCACATAACACTGAGCGGAGTTCCCTGGGTTGTACAGTAGGTCCTTGGTTATTCATTTTAAATACAGCTGTCTCATAGCTTTTTTTTTTGGCTGTGCTCGGTCTTGGTTGTTGAGAGGGCTTTCTTTAGTTGCAGCAAGTAGGTGCTCCTCTCTAGTTGCAGTACGCAGCCTTCTCCTTGCAGTGGGACTCCGTGGTGAGAGAGACAGCGGTGTCTCTGCCTTCCTGAGTGGGCGATGTCAGACAGCAAACAGGTTAAAAAAAATTATCAAAACAAAATAATTTCAGGTGGTTGTAAGTGATAGACAGAGAGGAAGACACCCCTGGAGGGGATGTTTCAGGCAGAGGGAATAGCTTGTGCAAAGTGCTAGAGAGGGAGACTTCACTGTGTGTGCAGGTGACTGTCTCCTTTCAGGTAGTCGAAGGCTATATAACTTGACCATGTATCCAGGTCAACTCATGAGAGCAGCTGCAAAGCAGATCACCTCCTAAGGGGAGGAGAAGCAGGAATCAAATAAATCTATAGATGAATTAGAGTTTTTCATCAGACAGTACACATCTGATTCACAGACCATGAGACATCTCTCTCTTAAGCACCTAATGGAGGTCCCAGGACTGGACATCTGCTGACTCAAAAGAGTTATTTAGTGTAGGTCTGCCCATGAATAAACAGTGAGTCTCCTTTGAGGAATCAAGGGACCTTGAACTCCTGTGTTCAGTCCCAAGTCATGTCTGACTCTGCAACCCATCAACTACAGCACGCCAGGCTTCCCTGTCCTTCACTCTCTCCTGGAGTTTACTCAGACTCATGTCCATTGTGTTGATGAAGCCATCCAACCATCTCATCCTCTGTCACCTGCTTCTTCTCATGCCCTCAGTCTTTCCCAGCATCGGGGTCTTTTCCAGTAAGTCGGACCTTCATATCAGGTGGCCAAAGTTTTGAGCTCCTGCTGCTGCTGCTGCTAAGTCGCTTCAGTCGTGTCCAACTCTGTGCGACCCCATAGGCGGCAGCCCACCAGGCTCCCCCATCCCTGGGATTCTCCAGGCAAGAACACTGGAGTGGGTTGCCATTTCCTTCTCCAATGCACGAAAGTGAAAGTGAAGTCGCTCAGTCGTGTCGGACTCTTAGCGACGTCATTGATTGCAGCCTACCAGACTCCTCCGTCCATGGGATTTTCCAGGCAGTAGTACTTGAGTGGGTTGCCATTGCCTTCTCCTTTGAGCTCCTAGTAAAATGTAAAAGTAGAATGATTTTATGTTGAAGATACTAAAATATGTAGAAAAGATGGAGAAGAGGGCTGCAGTGCCATCTTTCCTTTCATGGCCTGCATTCATTTTATTTTGTGATAATTTGCTTAAAATGGTTGCTTTCTCACCAGTCTATTACCTCCTGAATGAAGTTTTATCATTTGAAAGGATTAACAGTGGTTTGAATCTTTGTTAGAACAAAGAGAAGACGTGTACCCAGAATTTTCTTACTCTAGCTGTTTCTTGGCTTGGGTGTTATTTTAGATCGCGGGTACACTGGCTTAGGAAGGGGTCGGTCTCATGATACAGTGATTGCAAATACAACACTGTTAACAGTGTGGCCAGACACAAGCAGCAGAGCGCCGGCACCAGGGCATTCCTCCTTCGGTGGGAGAAGGCTGGTGCAGTGGGCTCTGAGCTCTGCCATGGGCATGGGGCCACCACAGGCAGAGACCAGGGCGCTGCCCAGCTGAGCTCCGGTCCAGGCCACACTCAGGACAGAGGCGAGGCGCTGACTGGTCCCCGACTCGGGGTCTGGGCTTGAGAACTCAGAGGGATGCCCTCCCGCCTTCCTGCAGCTGCTTGTGTCCTCAGCAGCCCTTCTCACTCCTCGAAGGAGCAAATGTGTACCCCAGACACCCTCCTGTTGAGTTTCCAAACCATTAACATAAATTTACATATTTATTTGTCATATGATCTCAGACCTGAGGGTCATACATAGCAGAGAAGGAGGACACACTAATGACTGATAGAAGTGCCTTCCTCTCAAAGAGATGTGTTTTTAGGAAGAGAGAAAAACAAACGTCTAGAAATTTTCTTACTTATATTGCCAGCAAGGTTGGAGCGTGTGTTGCATCTGGAAAACTAGAATGAATGGTCATGATGAGACCACCTTGAGATCCACTAAAGCTAGGAGTGGCTTTCCTCTTTGGAGCAGGCCTTGCTTTGGTTCTGTTCATACAAGGAGATGAAAATGTTAGAACATTAGTTTATAGGACAAAACTGTTTCTTCAAAGGGCACCGCCTGTTGTATTTGAGACATGTTGGACTATGTCTCTTATGGAAGCTTCACAGTTTTGTATTAGCGCTGTGAGAAGCCCAGCAGTTAAGAAACTTTAACCCAGAGTTTCCAAATCTTACTTGATCACTAAACCCAGTTTTTACCTATCACCCATTAAAGATTTCCATCTCAAAGGGAATGCAAGTTTTTAGAGTTTTAAGGGGGAAAGAGTCAGACTTCAGAATTCTACCCATCTCCCATTTGTCACTCGTGTGCTGAGGGAAACAGGAAGACATCTTCGTACACACAAGGACCAAAAAAGATCTTGTTTCCGTGCCTCCCTTCATGTGTGACGTGCAGATGTGTTCTAGCAGGACGTCATTGGAAGCCAAAGGACCAGAGGAAGTGAGTGATGGTGAAGACATGGTTAAGAAACTAGGAAGGAACCAAATGGTGACTGGTTTTATATACTAAATCCGGCCCTGACACCTGTCTCAGTGAATGTGGGTTCTACTAAGCAGACCTAGAGTTCAGGAACCCTGCCAGCAGCGTGGACGACCACGGGCCAGCCCCACAGCCCCAGTAGAAAACGGAGTTCCAGAGGGGAAGATAGAGCCTGGCTCCCCAGGCTGCTCCTGAGCCCTGCCCCAGTTCCTGAGCCCTGCCCCAGGTGCCCTTCCCGCATGGGAACAGGAAGCCAAAAGAAGAACCGGGCCATGCAGCCATGACTAGGGAGCCCGGGGGAGAGACAGGGTGGGTCTTGTGTGGGGTTTCTGAGGCTCACTGACCCCACCCACGTGCAGGGAAATGGGCCACAGATGTCCTGTCTCATCAACAGAAGGGCAGAACGTTCTCGGTGACTAAGGCCTTCCCCTCTAACGTTATCTGAGCTGAGAAGGAACAGGAGTCCCTTGGGTGGACTGGGGCGGGAATGTGGAGGAAGGATTCTCCTCCGCAGAGCCTCAGGGCCTGGGGGGAGAGAACAGCTGAGGGTGACCGACATCTCCACCTGAGCGCCTGGGTGGAGGACGCCCCACATTACTTACGATGGACTGGAACACGATGAGGAGAGGAGAGGCAGCATGACGAGTGGGGTTGGAGGTAGAGTTTGGGATGCTTTGGGTGGAGAAGCTGAGTAAGGCAGTGGGAAGGGCAGGCTTGGAGTTCATGAGAACTGTGGCCAGCTGGAAGTATGGATTCAGGAGTTACTGGACTGTGGGTGATGCATGGAGCCAAAGGCATGGATGGGACTGAGCAAGGCAAGCACGGAGGGCAGAGGAGGGGGGCTGCCTCTCAGAGTCTCCTCGGGTGCTCTTCCCAAAGTGGCTGCACATGGAATCTCTCTCCAGCCTCCCACCCTGCTCCCACTCTACATGGTACCCACGAAACCGAGCTGTTCTCCCCATCACATGCCTTTGAGAGCAATGCAGGCGGATGTGGGCTGAGCGACTGTGAGGCCATAGAAACTCTGGGACCATTAGGGTTGAAGGCAGAAGAGGAAGAGACAGAAAAGGAGCTGAAAAGCAGCGCACAGAGGGATAAATCAAAAGATCCATTATAATGTAGATTGTTTTTTGACTTAGGTTTAACTGAGGTGATGGAGGCTTTCCTGGTGGCTCAGATGGTAAAGAATCTGCCTGTAATGCAGGAGACCCAGTTTCAATCCCTAGTCAGAAAGATCCCCTGGGGAAGGAAATGGCAACCTACTCCAGTATTCTTGCCTGGAGAATCTCATGGACAGAGGAGCCTAGCAAGCTATAGTCCATGGGGTCACAAAGAGTGGGACACAACTGGGCGACTATCACTTTCCCTTTCTTTCAAGGTGGTAACGGATGAGGGGCTAATCTGGCTTGATTTCCCTGTCACCTAGGCTGCTCTTCTGTTTGTTTCCTGGCAACTCACAGGCGTTCTAGAAATGTTCATTGAATTGAATGGTAAATTCTAGTTTACAAATAAGGGTATTTTTTCTGTCTATTTATGATGTTCTTCATGGCATATTAGTACTGTGGAGTGATTAAAGCCACCTGAATAAAGTTTTCTCAGATCTTCAGAAGAGCAAATAAGCGTTTTCTAAGCTGCTTCTGTTGAATTTAGCTGTAGGCTACTGACATGAGGGGCAGTAAAGCAGACAGTATAGCACCCGCCTGCAGTGCAGGAGGCCTGGGTTCCATCCCTGGGTTGGGAAGACCCCCTGGAGAAGGAAATGGCAACCCACTCTGGTATTCTTGCCTGGAGAATCCCATGCACAGAAGAGCCTGGTGGGCTACAATCCATGGAGTCACAAAGAGTCAGACATAACTGAGTCACACACACACACACACATACACTGACATGAGTTAGCTTCCCTGGTGGCTTAGTGGTAAAGAATCTGCCTGCCAATACAGGAGACATGTACCAATCCCTGTCCAGGAAAATCCCCTGGAGAAGGAAATGGCATCCCACTCTAGCATTCTTGTCTGGAAAATCCCATGGACAGAGGAGCCTGGTGGGCCACAGTCCACGGGGTCGCAGCGTTGGATACAACTTAGTGACTGAACAACAAGAACAACTGAGTGATCGCTAACAGTAGGGCATCTCTTGATGCCAATAGGTGTTGGGTTTTGAATATCCATTAAGCGAGATATGAATGGTGAGAATTGAGAGAGCTCAGAGGTCACATCTTTTAACTTTTGATGCCTCAGCCCCGTCATATTAAAATTTCAGAAATTCACCACGTTTCCACGTTGTTGATATACATCAGAAAGGTTAACATGCTGACCTACTCCTCAACATTGAAATGATCGATGTTTGATCATTGTACTACTAATACACCACTGTGTTCTAATTTGTTTACAGGTTCTAGACAAGTGGACTTAGTGACTTTAAAGGTGGCAGTGTCCTGAGAGAAGTGGTAAATTTCTGCTTCAGAATTAAGTATTTCTGGACAGAGGTTCATTGAAATCTGCTGAAAAGAGAAAGGCCCAGTGCCTTCTCCCTAGTGGTTCTGCCAACTAAGATACCACCGTTTTTCCTCTCAGAGGCATTCTTGTTTCTTCTTCACCTTTTCCTCTTCTGTCCCCTACTGTGGTCCATTCCGACCTGTACTTCGCATGCATGCATATGTACAAAGTCGCTTCAGTTGTGTCTTAACTCTTTGCTCCCCCATGACTGTAGCCCATCAGGCTCCTCTGTCCATGGGATTTTTCAGGCAAGAATACTGGAGTGGGTTGCCATGCCCTCCTCCAGGTGATCTTCCGGACCCAGGGATCCAACCCACGCCTCTTATGTCTCCTGCATAGCCTAATAGTTAATGTTGAAGAAGCGTCTGGTCTCTCTTCTGAAAGCACCTCTGTTTTACGCATTGACTAAGATTCAGATTCAGAAAGAAGGTAACTAGACATGACCACACTAGTACACAGGAAGTGAAACTTGTGATCGTAGTGCTTCTGGCAGAGGAAACCTTTCCTTAAGACTTCATCAGTGTCCATGTTTTACTAATGCCAGGTTCTGCCTGCGTGATAGTTCTTCTCCATCAAGGCCCCCGTTTCCTCCTGAGCCTTAGATGGTGATGGCTTCTTTTATACAGAATCACTGAAGATCACAGGAGAATAATATGACTTAGAATGTTTTGAGAAGGTATTCTATGAGTATAATTAAATTAACCAAACAGCTCTATTGTACTCAGCACGTATAGTGTAGCATCCCATCTGTTTTTCCCTGTTTCCATTTCATCTGGAATGTGTTCTAAGGCAGGCTAGACCCAGTGAAGAATATAGAATCCATAAAACGGGGCCCCTGACCATCTAAGGAAGTTCACATTTCTCCATAAACCTAATGTAGCTCTCTTTGGGTTATAAGAAACAGGAACCCTCAACTTGAAGAAAAAGGAAATGTATTGGCTTATGTTACTAGAAGCCCAGAGGGCTAGATCCAGGGGTCTGTACAATAGCACTGAGACTCAGTATCTGGGGGGGGTGCCACCTTGACTTCCAGGGAGAGAAACCCAGGCCCACATGGTCCCCGAGCTCACCACCTCAGCTGGAGATAGTCCTTTCTTCCCCTGTTTGTATCATGAGTCCATCCCTGAACTAGTCACAGGGGTTAAATGACCTTGAATGGAAATGCTGGGTGTGGGTACATTCTGTGGGACAGGGAGGCCTACACAGAGTGACAGCCAAACCAGGTTTTGGATGGGGGTGCAGGCAGTTCTTGAAAGTAAAAGAGGTTGGGCTCGCAAAAAAAAAAAGAAACACCCCACATGAATCATGCAAAGATGGTGCTGGTTAGGAGATAGAAGAATGGACTTTTCCAGAGGAAGTTGATAAGCCAAAGTAGGAGGAAGAGCTGTTGGATATAGAGATAAAGATACAAACTGAAAACTCAGCAGTGGAACTCCACATGACTCCAGCCTCTTAGTTCTGCCTCAACTTCCCCTTCATCTGAGTTTTCCTTGATTGAAATTTCTACTTTGATGGTAGCACTCTTGGAGCAAATTACGCCTCACAGCCCCTGGATGAAAGTTGGCCCAGGTAAGCAAGTCATATTTTCAAAGATATGATGGGCATGTGCTGTGCTTGGACAGTCTCACTTTATTTTACCCACCTCAGAGGTCATTTTAGAAATTTCTAATCTAAAGCACAGACTCCTGTTTTCTCTTATAAAACTTAAGTCTCTCCACATATAATCATGGGCTTATATGAAAGTCTAAAATTAAAAGTTATTTAAATCAATCCTGGTCTTCATTTTAAAGACCAAATAGAAACACATTCAGAATACATTGACCAACATAATAGTCTGAGTTGGTATTATTATATTTAAATATATAAAGGTGTCATGGTAAGCTACTGAAAGAAACAGGTGATAGTACACTCCTAAAACTGTAATTTGCATAGTGGATTTCTTTTAGGGTCTCTGAGTATTTTTATATGTAGAGAATATATACCCCAAAATTGAGTATTTTTTTGGAATAGTACTGGAGGTGACAGAATATAGAGTTAACTGAAAAGATTGTTACATCCAGCGGATGCATGATATCATTTTCAGATCACCTGGTCAGATTTAAGAGGCATTTGAAATGGACATGTTGAAAAATTTTAGCTCCCTGGATTGAAGTTCATTCTCCATCTATTCTTGGGGCAGATATTGTGGATAATGTAGTCAGGACCTGGGAAAGGCAGGTATGAAGATGGATAACAGCGGGCCCCTACTGCAAGTAGGTTTTCAGCAACCCTTAAGAATCTTGGGATCCATGATTGTAGAATAAACACAGTATCTTATTTTAAGTCATAAAAGCGTAAGGCAGTCCATCGTGTCCAACTCTCTGCAACCCCATGGACTGTGGCCCACCAGGCTCCTCTGTCCATGGGGATTCTCCAGGCAAGGATACTGGAGTGGGTAGCCATTCCCTTCTCCAGGGGATCTTCCTGACCCAGGGATCGATCCTGGGTCTCCCTCATTGCAGGCAGATTCTTTAATTAAATCATAAAAAGATTTCCAATTTGAGATTGTAAAAAATTTGTATTTAAGAGAAAAATGTCCTATGCTTTCTAGAGCATGAGGATTAGTTAGATTAATATTTTCAAACATTGGATTACTGTAGCAGTTATGTTCCTCTTTATGGACCTCTGTAGAGGAGTGCAGCATTTCTGTATCAGGGTTTGCCAGGCATCCCCTATGCACATACTCGGGGTATGTGATGAGGGGTAGTTTTTCACACATCTGGAATAAGACCTCACATCCCAGAGAGGATTTGGTCATGGATCTGAAATATTTCGAAAGGCATTCAAAAGTGCTTGTTTGCTGCTTAAAAAAAAGACCAAAAACCTCCTTGCATGCCCAGCTGGCTCATTTGCTTGCCCTATTTGCACAAATTTCTGATAGTTTTTATCATAGAAGGCAGAAATCACAGGACCTGGAGAGCAGCTGTGCAGCTGGGTGAGTAGAAGGGCGGGTTCTCAAACCCAGGCCTGAGGTTTCCCTTGCTCCTTGTGGACTGAACTTCTTTTCTTTTTATGTTTTCTGGTTTTTAAAGGCAGCAGCCTCCTTGGAAGGAAGAGAAGCACCCTGGGTTCAGGCTAACATCTGCACTCAACAGGTACATAGCTTGTTTTCTAGTAGAAATAAACCTTAAAGAAGGCAAATCACCCTGATGGTCCTGCTGCTTTTTAATCTATCATCTGTTTGCAAGAGTACTCTTATATCAATCGGTTGTGTTTATACGAAGTGTTAAAAAGAAGCAACCTAAATCTCCCACCGTGTAGCGAATGTCTGCTCAGGACAATGTAGCTGTGAGAACATGAAGTCTGAGTGAATGACAGAGTTTGCCTCCTACTCTGTGTCCTTGAGCAAGTTGCATAGCTTCTCTGTGTCTCAGTTTACTCATCTGGAAAAAGGAAGATAACAGTACCTACATCAAGGGATGGTTGCAAGGATTAAATAAGATACATAAGAAACACAAGGAAGCATAAGCGTTCAATAACCGCATTAAACCATCACTTCAAGCTTGACCCCAGTGTTTAAGTCACTTTGTTCAATCCTGATCACATTCTACAAGAATGAGTATGACTTTCTGTTCTAAGAAGTTACAAATGACTTGTCCAAGGTTGCTTAGCTAATATGAGATGGAACTGGGATTAAAAAAAAATTTTTTTTCAGTGCAAAATTTTAATATACACAAAAGGGAAAAGCGTTACAAGAATTCCGTGTGCCCATCTTTTAGCTTCTATGTCTACCTCTACTCCTGCCCTTCCCACCCTTATCCTACCACCAGCCAGATAGAGTATTTCACCTGCAAATATCTCTAACACTTTAAGGCTGTTAGGAACCTTTAAAAAACAACAACAATATAACCGCAATGCCATTATTCCACTTAACAAAATTAACAATAATTCCTAATATTATCTAATACCCGGTCTGTATTCACATTTCCTCAGTTGTCTCTCTGCATTTGATTGATATTCTCTTGAGTCTCTTTGAATCTGAACCCAAGGCTCCCCAGTCCCAGAACCCTTGCTTTTGCTGCTGCTTCATCCTGGTTCTGAACTGCCTGTCCCTTGTGTAAACCCAACCCAGCCATGATACACAGTCCAGCCACGGGGCTTAGTGGCTGCAGAAGGCCATCACCCGAAACAGCCCACAGAGAAGCATTTTAGGCTAATTTGAAGCCTCACACAAGTTCTTTTTTGGCAGTTTGACCCTTGATGGGACAAGTAAATAATGTCTCTTGGAGTCAAAGCTTCATGTAAACTGCAACTGTCTGGGAGAATTTCAGAAATTTGCTATAGTTCAACAGTTCCCCCAATTTTTGTCTTATGATTCTGTCACAATCTTAAAAACCATTGAGGCCCTCAAACAGTGTTTGTTCGTGTGGGTACATTTGTTTGTATTTAGCTATTGATATTGGAAATTAAATTGAGAGATTTATAGAAGATACTTATTAATACACTTAGAAATAGCAGTAATAAACTCATTACTCATAAATAAACTCATTTATGTTAACATAAATCATATTTTTGTAAGCACAGTTATATTTTCTGAAACAAAGTAAATCACTGAGAAGAGAGGCGTTGTCCCTTTTATGTGTCTCTTGAAGACAGCTGGAGCCTCTGCTTGTGCGCGCAGTCTGCAGTGATGCTGCACGTCCCAAGGCTCTGGAAAACCTGCGCTCGTGAGGGCGAGAGCGAAAGGGCAGAGAACACACTAGGGTTATTCTAAAAATCTTGCATTCTCCCTGGAAGGGCTGGAAAGCCACTGCTTTGGTGATCCTTCCTAGGGGAGGAGTTATATCCAGATGGAGAAGATCTAGCCCAGCTGCAGAGAATATATTGGCCGCAGCCATCTTCTGAGTTGTGAGGAAAGATGGAACGTTTCTTAAAGAAAGCCGTGAATCCAGTATCTTCCTTGTTGAACCATATCGTTACACCCCTAGCTTCAAAGTGTGAGATCTCACAAGTACAAATTGCTGTCTTCTGGGTGTGGGTCATCCTCAGAGGCTGATGTTGTTGTAAGGGACTGCAGGTAGGTCCAAACCCCTCATTTTATGGATGATTGTGAATCGGTTATTCTTGCTTTCTCTCCCGTTGGTAATTTTCAGGAAAGAATATTGCATTTTCACTAAGGAAAAATGGATTTTTCAGCTAGACTCTCTCTCCCCCCCCCTCCCCTTAGGACCAATTCTGACTCTGCTCTTCACACCAGCGCTCTGAGTACCAAGCCCCAGGACCCCTATGGAGGAGGGGGCCAGTCGGCCTGGCCTGCCTCGTATGTGGGTAAGACACGTAGGCTGGATGCCAGCCACTTCTGCGCCATCTTGTTCTGTCCTCGGGGAGCAGGGGGAGAGACAAGCTTACACCGTGTGCCTTTCCCTGGCTCGTCTTCCACAGGGAACAACTCCTGGCCGGGGAGGTGTGTGTGTGCTCGTGATGAGGTGAGAGTGGGCCTTCCCTCCCACCTCTTTCTCTGCAGGTCCTCCTTGGCGTCTCTTGGCCCTCAGATTTTGTGTCCTCCACACTGTTCCATTGTAAGGTCCTCATCAGTTTTACAGGGACTCATAGCAACTTTCTAACTGGTCTCCTTATTTGCAGTCTCCTGTCTTCCCAGTCCAGTGTTATGTCAGGTTCTCTGAAAGCCCTTTTTCCAGCCAGGATCTGGACAAACTGAGAAATAAAAGCAGAAGTGACACAGGGAGGTGGATGCCGCCTTTCCTCCTGATAAGAGGAAGTGGCTTCTCTCTGGGGGGCCATGTCTTTTCAGACCAAACCCCAGAGGGACACTGACTCCCCCAGTGGCCAGCAGCCCTGGCCCAGGGCGGCCCCCATGGCGGGAGCCCTGCAGGCAGGGCCAGCCCCAGGGCCAGAGGAGTGGGAGCTCACCTGTTGCCCACTTTGCTGCAGATCATTGTCCCGCCTCCCCAGGGTGTCCAGGAATGGGGGAAAGAGTCATGCCATCTGCTTCCAGAATGACCCAAATCTGATCAGATTCCAATCACAGTGCTACTCCCCCACCTCTAGGAGAGAATCCAAATCTCCCAGTTTGGAACGATAGGGACCCCAGGATCAGGCGGCCTGTGCCCACCTCGCTCCCTCTTCTCCTTACTCACCAACCCTTCCCCCCCAAGTCTGTGAACTACTTTGGGTTCCAGAACTGCTTCATCCTGTTCCCATCTCTTCCTCTCTTAACTCACTCCTGACTCACCTGGCCAGCACCCTCAGCTTTGTCCTCATGTCTGCAGAGCCGTCCTTACCTTTCCTCCCTTTGCCAGCCCAGAACCTGCCGTGTCCTTCCAAAATCCCGGAGCCCCTCCCTGTAGATGGCTATCATGCCACTGACTGCCTTTCCCGTGGGTGTGCTTCTCCTCTTCTGTTCCAAGTAGATTGCTCTTTTTTAAAAAAAATTTAACTTTTATTTTAAATAGGAAAGCATTTCTAGTGCGACAGGCATCAAGGTATTTAAAAGGCATCAAAATTTGGTGCATAGCAACTCTGGATCATACAGGTTTTTATTCTTGAAGGCAGCAGAGCAACCGCCCCAAAGGGTCCTGCAGGGGAAACTCTTACAAGAGCCCCACGTGGAGCAACTATGTGAGGGGCTGCTCCCACTAGATTTCCTGCAGTCAGCATGTTAATGGTCTTATCTTCCACACAGTCAGGCACGGAGGAGCCCTCAGTGCTGGGGAGTGAGGGGGAATTACTTGGTGGCTTATGCGTACGGAGCACACTCTAGTCTCTGACTAAGCTGCATCTGAATCATGTTTGGTTCAGTAAGATGCCGTCCAAGCCTGCCTTTCTGGGGTTTATATTCTAGCAGGAACAAGGGTCCTGAAATAGCCATTCCATGTGCACACTGACCGTTGTCCACAAACAGGGCTGTGTGTTTGGTCTGAAAACGGAGCACACTCTAGTCTCTGACTAAGCTGCATCTGAATCATGTTTGGTTCAGTAAGATGCCGTCCAAGCCTGCCTTTCTGGGGTTTATATTCTAGCAGGAACAAGGTTCCTGAAATAGCCATTCCATGTGCACACTGACCGTTGTCCACAAACAGGGCTGTGTGTTTGGTCTGAAAACGGGAATAAATACATCTTTAGCCAAGATAATACTAGCCTTTCTAGTTTCCTTTACTTTTTAGATGGTTTAAAGCCTGAGTAGTCCCTGTTCCTTCTGAGGAATCCATTCTGGGTCTTATTTCCTTGCATACAGTAGGGATGGGGTTTAATCATCCCAGTATGTGTTAGGATAATGCTGTATTTGTTCCCTTGACACAATTCAGAGATGCTCCATTTACCCAAGCAGTTTGTCACGTATGAGCTGTTTGAGGATAGGATGGGGCCGTCGAGCTTTGTGTGCACACATGGAGCTGTGAGAGTGAAGCTGGCAGTTGTGTTGAAACTGGATGTGGTTCCACCACTCACCACTTAGAGGAGTAGGATCTATGGGAACTTGGTTTAGCTTCCACATAGGTAGTTATAAGTAGTGTGTAGGAATATATAAGCCTATGGACTTCCCTGGTGGTCCAGTGGTTGAGACTCCACACTTCCAATGCAGGGGGTATAGGTTCAATCCCTGGTCGGAGAACTAAGATCCCACATGCCCACTGCATGGCATGGTCAAAAAAAGCAAAATGTGTGCTTAGGGCTTGCCCAATGGCTCAGCAGTAAAGAATCCGTTTGTGATATAGAGATACAGGCCGTGTGGGCTTGACCCCTGGGTCGGGAAGATCCCCTGGAGGAGGAAATGGCAACCCACTCCAGTATTCTTGCCTGGAGAATCCCATGGACGGAGGAGCCTGGCAGGCTACATGTCTGCCACATGGCATGGTCAAAAAAATAAAAAATAAAAGAGAGGGGGAGAATATATAAGCCTAAGAAAGGTGCAGCAAGGTCTTAGTCTCCCTGGATTGGGAGGGAACCAGACTGATAGACTTCAATCTGGAATTCCCAAGAAAGAGCTGCCTTTCTGCCTCTGCCATGCCTGCATTCGTTTTGCCCTCTGTTTAAAGTCTGTGCTTCTCTAGAAAGGCCTAAAAGCCTAGAGGGAACAAGGAAATCCTGAGTAACAAGACTTTGAGGCCTGCATGCAGAGAGGAAGAAAAATAGCTAAAGCAAGTGATTAATCAAGTGAAGTATATTTACCCTAAGAGTGATGCTGCCTGCAAGGGAAGAGGTGCGAAGTGTCAGAAGGCGTGAGTGAGGACAAATAAGAAAAGCAACAGAGTGTCAGCGTTGATCCTACAACGGAGCCATACGGAAAGCAGAAAGAAAGAAGGAAATCCTGGAGCAGAGTCCCAGGGTCCCCGCTTTTCACATCAGCAGCTCGAGCCCGCCGTGTTTGTACCCCGGTATCTGACAGCTGTGGAAGGCAGGCCGACCTCCAGCCTGGACGTCTGAACCGTGTCCCTGCTTCAGTTGCCTTGGAAGTGCAGCAGAACTCAGAAACACATCCAAATATGGCCGTGTTTACATGGGAAAGCCAGTGTGTTTAAAATATTATTCAAGTCTCCAAGGATCGGAATTATTTCTGGAGAATTCTATCTGTTGGTGGGAGCTATTTTAAATAGTTTCTTGTCTTTCCCCTCTCCCCCTGTCATTCATGAAAGTTTCTCATTTGCTTTCCTTTCAGACTTTTAAAAATATCGACTAGCTTTGCAAAAAGGTATTTCTTATTATAGGAGCGACCAAATAAAGTAAAGATTTAAAAAGTGATGGGAAAAATTATAATTGAAGCTGGGAATTAGACTCCACAAGCAGAAAGCAATAACTGCCTTTTCCCTGGGAATCTTTCCTGAGCATAGTGATGTAGCCTCAATTAATGTTCCCACTATTTTTTTTGGTTCTGAGCAGATTATAAGGGAGTATCTGCTGACACCTTAACTACATGAGCAGAAAACTGTGATACATTCACAAGCAAAAGTTTGTGTCCCAAGAAGACACAGTCATTAGACTGATACATGGTTAGTAATTCTCATAATGGTTATTCAATTTGCACGACAGGCATCCCTGGTGAGGAGTTGATGGAAATGAGAGAAATAGATTTTTATGCAACCAAGCAAGATTTTTATAATTTCTCTCTCCTTGTTTAATTATCCAGAATTTATCAAGAAAAATGTTATTTTTTTTATGAAATGAAAAAAAATCATTTCCCTGGCAGCATGTGCAGTTTAATTATCATTTCACACTCACATGCACGCGCACGCACACACATACACACACATATACCCCCTGAATGGGTAAGCCTGATGGCACTCTGTGACACTTGCCCATTGCCCTGTAGTCTAGGACTGTACCTAACCCACCTCTGCTCATCACCAGCGAGTGGAGGAAGGGGCCAGGGTGGTCCTTGCCCTTTCAAGTAGTAGTCTGGAGCTAAGGGCAGAGCAAGGCATGATGGTTGTCTTAGCACCCAGAGCTGTAGAGGCTGAGTCTCATCAGCCTTAAGAAACACAGCCCTGAGCTCCTTCCCAGGGAAGGAGATCTGCCTTGAATCCCAGTGATCTTACCACAGGTAATACTATACCTTTGACCAGCACCATGAAGGCTTAAAATGCAAATAACCCTGAAAGAAATGAGCCTGTTGGAGAAGGAAATGGCACCCTACTCCAGTATATTCTCGCCTGGGAAATTCCATGGACTGAGGAGCCTGGTGGGCTATATATTCCATGGAGTCGCAAAGAGTCAGACACAACTGAGTGACTAAACAAACGAGAGAGAGGTGAGCCTTGGTTGCACAGACAGGAGGAAGAGGGGGATGGCAAAGGCATCTGAGATCTAAAGAGAGGGCAGAAGTGTCACGCAGGTGGCAGGAGGGCCCAGAATGGGGAGGTTTCCTGAGAGAGACACTCTGGTTAAGTTCTCTGCCCTCTGCCTCCACCTCTGTTCAGCAGATCCAGGCTGTGCTGGGAGGTGTTTTCAATTCGTCAGGCATGAGGGTGGGGAGAGGGAAGGCGGTCTCAGTTCCGTTCAGGAGGTCAGCCCTCGGTGGCTCCTGGTCCGCGAGGTTTCTTGGAGTGCACATGAGCCTTGGTTGTGGCTCTTTGTCCCTGCGGGGCTGATCCATGTTTCCTCTGCTTCTGGATACCCACTCACAACTCGTTCCCTTTTATTTTTATCCCTTTATTTATAGTTGTATCATCTGATATTTTTCATCCAGTAGTAAAAATCCAGGCTTGGATATGTTGGAAAAAAATCGTACAACGTGAGAGCTGTGAGTTAAGTTTTATTTGGGCAAAATGAGGACTGCAGCCGGGAGATGGCATTTCAGATAGCTTTGAGAGACTGCTCTGAGGAGGCGACAGAAGGAGCCACGACATATAGGAGTTTTGCAACAAAGGGCAGGTAGTCTGAACATCAAAAGATTGTGGTTAATTAAAGAAAACCAGATAACCCAGGTTCAGGAACCTAGCGCTTTTCCGTGTATGGGAAGGTGCAAGAGTCTGGGCTCACTGAAATCCTTCCTTTCGTATGCATCTCAGCTGTCCGGGGCCAGTATCCTGTGTTTTCACATCCCGAATTTCCTCAGGGCTCACCGTGGGGAGTGGCTGTAGTCTGCTGGCTGGTAGATGGAGGTGTTTTTCCCTCCTGAGTTCCCTGGTGGCTGCACTCGCTGGAGACTGTGACAGCCTTGTTTACTGATATGGCAGGAAACATTCCATTTCTCACATATTTTGGTTATATATTAACTTGGTGCTAACACATCGGTTATTGCCACCATCATCCTTCTAGTTACCGAAACTCTGAACCAGGAGTTAATTGTCTTTAATTACTCTCATTCCCACACCCCTCACACCCATTGAGTCGCCAAGTCCTGTTCATTCCACGCCTGCTGTGTATCTCAAACCTGCCGCCTCTTTTCTGTCCTCGCTACCAATAAATACCCCGACTTACTTCCTTCTCGCCTGGACTGTTATGGAAGTTTTTCACTTGGTCTTCCTGCCTTCAGACTTTCTCCTTTCAATCTACCTCACATTCCGCTGCAAGAACAATCTCTCCAAAACAGAGGGGATACACGTATGTGCATAGACTTCCCAGCTGGCTCAGTGGTAAAGAACCCACACGCCAGTGCAGGAGCTGCAGGAGACGTGGGTTCAATCCCTGGATTGGGAAGCTCCCCTGGAGGAGGAAATGGCAACCCACTCCAGCATTCTTGCCTGGGAAATCCCATGGACAGGGGATTCTGGTGGGCTACAGTCCATGGGGTCACAAAGAATCGGACCCAACTGAGCGACTAGCACCCTGTGCCTTTTTACTTCACTCTCTAAATTACTTCTTTCTTTTCTTTGTGATTTGGTTAGAGGTTCTCAGACTTTGTAAACTGTTATTCTTTCAGGACAGAGGCAGTAAAAGATTTTAAAGATGGAGATAATTTTAAAGAAAAGTAGATAGGCGCCAACTTTAGACTTCAGTTCAGTTCAGTCACTCAGTCGTGTCTGACTCTTTGTGACCCCATGAATCGCAGCACGCCAGGCCTCCCTGTCCATCACCAACTCCCGGAGTTCACTCAGACTCACGTCCATCGAGTCGATGATGCCATCCAGCCATGTCATCCTCTGTCATCCCCTTTTCCTCCTGCCCCCAATCCTTCCCAGCATCAGAGTCTTTTCCAATGAGTCAACTCTTCGCATGAGGTGGCCAAAGTACTGGAGTTTCAGCTTTAGCATCATTCCTTCCAAAGAACACCCAGGACTGATCTCCTTTAGAATGGACTGGTTGGAAGTTAGTTCTATTTTAAGTTTAGTATAAATGCTGATGCCCTCTGAGTGAACATCACTATACCAAAATTGCCTTGGAATTTTCAAAATTCTATTTGAATCAGAAAGATTTACTAATTCATGAATAAATAAAGGTGAAAGCACCGCATAATAGTGTTTTTTTCTTTCCCACTAGGTTTCTGTGATGGTGAGAATGACGTGCATGGGGAAGGTAATGAACTGATTTCACCTACCTGAGCTGAGTGCGATGCTGACTGCCGTGTACATAACCTCCTCTTAACATCTGATCTAGTTAATACTCAAGTTTTCTGGACTTCCCAAAAATGCTGACAAGTGCTGACTGGTTTACTTTTCTGAGATGCTCTATAAAATTAAGGCCAGCCCTGATCAAAGCCATGAGAAGGGAAATGTGTGGTTAGACTACAAAGGCTCCTTGTCCTCTGGTCCCCATGGTCCCACAGTCACAAGGCTGTACAGGGGAGCAAACGTTGTGATCACATGAGAATAGTGATTAGACACTTAAGCCATTGGTTGTTCCAATATCCTTCCTTCCTCAGCTGTCTTTCTCAGCCTGTTTAGAAAGTTTTGTGAGCCAGTAATCGACAGATATAAATAATGTGAGGAAAATGCAAAGTGATTGCAAAATGAAATTGCAAACCTTACAGAAGATAGTGAGTTTCATAAAGCTGATTAATGTTGGGGATCTACTAAATGACTCTGGAAGCCATCGACAGATGAAGGCCTGACACAGCTCATTTATTCATTCCGTACCAGGCACTGTTTTCTTTCCCCTAAAATTTTATAATCTGAAATTTAATTTTCATAATCTGAAAGTGAACAACTAAATTAGGTTTATACACCGCAGGGGTCAGGACTTACAGGGACTGTGATAAATGGGGCGCTTCCTGTGCCAGAGGTGCACATCTCTTTCATCATCTTATGTACTCCTTTCTGGGAAGGCCATTTCAGGCCAGGAGTAAAATCATGAAAAGTTGGAACAGCAATAAATATCTAATCCACTAGGACAGAAATAAAGCGATGGCTGTGAGGTTGTTTGCATTCCCCCAGTGAGTTCTTTGAAGAATTACAGCCAGTCTTGGGTATGAAGTGACAAAAAGCAATGAACTTCTCCAAGGAAACAATCCCCTTTACAGTGCTGGAGTCCATTCCATCCATATTCTTGCGACCAGACTCTCATGAGGAGTAGCCTTAAGTCATCTCACGCAGCCCTTGCAACTTTTCCTATCATCTGATGTTATCTTTCAGGGGCTTCCCTGGTGACTCAGATGGTAAAGAATCTACCTGAAATGCAGGAGACCTGGGTTAGATCCCTGGGGCAGGAAGATCCCCTGGAGAAGGAGATTTCCTCATCTGGGTTCTTGACTCCTCTTTCTGCCCCACACCCAGCCCAGGACTGGGCATCTTCACTGCCACCTTGTCTTCCATGGAATATTCCTCTTCTCTCTCTGTTACCTTCCTCATTCCCTCTCTCCTGGGTTTTTGTGGGTCCCTCCTCATCCCTTTTCTTCCATCCTCTCCTCGCCAGGTTTGCAAGGCCATCCCTGACCTGACCTTGACCTTCCCACCCTTCTCCTTTATATACTCAGTGGCTGTCCATCACTTCCACTGTCTCTCAGCCTTCGTTCATATTGCTCTCTCTCTGGGGATGGCCATTTCCTGTGTCCCTAAAAGGCTGGCCTCAGTGCTGAGCCCTAGAGACTGGGCTCTTCCTGGTCCACCCAGAGCAGCACTGAGCCCTTCGACCTTTGGGGCCTTCCCCGATCCTCCTTCCAGACATGGGTATCTACATGCCACCCTTTCCCATGTGTAGGGTATGAGATCCTCAGGGGCTGAATTCACATCTCACCCATGCATCCTCCACAGTAACACTCAAAACACCATCTGTAGTAGACAGTCAATATGTGTTAACTCAGCCGTTTTCACAGAGGTCATTTTTTGGGCCAGAGCTGGGGGTGCGGCGGGGGGCCTTCTAACACGGCGACTGTGCTTCCTCTCCCCTTCAGTGGTGTCTTTCCCCGGCCCGCTGCGGGAAGAGAACCTGCTGAACGTCCCCAAGCCACTCCCGAAGCAGCTGTGGGAGACCAAGGAGGTGGGTGGACAGCTGTGCTCGTTGTCACTGTATGTTTGCCCTTCAGAGATCAGCGTCAAGTCCCAGAGAGGATTTGGGGGGAAAAAGTAGAGCAGAAGTCTGGCGACAGAGATAGAAGAATATACTAGGGGATGATGGTTCAAATAAAACAAGCATAATTGTATCGATGGATTAGCACAACCATCTCTTAACTTTCTAGTTCTCATGTGAATTCCCTCTTTCAGAAAGACTGGTTGGTCCCTCCTGTCTCTTTCATATTATAGGAAGTGCTGAAACCCAGTTACAAGTCAGAGGCAGATGTTTCTGTTTTGTAGGCAACACCAGCTGCCAGTCACTAGCTTCTGTCCATAATGGCTGGTTCACCAGATAACTCCTTAATTTAGTGAAACCCATTTGACCCGAGTCACCTGGAGGTCAGAAAGAAGTCCTCTGTTTAACAGTTTCTAAGAGCCTTTGAGTACTTGCCCCTGTCTCCACCGTGACTCCCTCTCTGTTAAGCCACCTGCTGTAGAAGAGAGAGGTGTCCCGTGGTACCCAAGTCAGGCTTTCTTCCATACGGAATCTGCCACCTCTGAAAGAAAACAACGCATCCACCCAGCCCTGAGCCAAAGGAAACCAAATGAACTTTCTGGACAACCTAATATATATATATGCTAAAAAATAATAATAATAAAAGAATGAACCTATTGACTCAACTCTTCTCCCAGAAACGAGCAATGGAGAACTGCAGGTCCGAAAGAGCTCAGTGGGATGAGGGGCACTCCCTGGCGGTTCAGTGCTGCGGTTGTTCGTGTTGTCTCGTGCTTAACCACTGCTGCCTGGGCAGGCTTCCTGTGGGCCAGTTTCTTCTGCCAGGTCCACCAAAGTCGTCATTAGCATTAGGGTGGGCTGGAAAGGTCTTTTGTAAAAGCAAGATGTTTTGACATTCTGTCTTTTTGGGGGAAAGAGATGTAAAAATTCACATACTTAGACACAGGAGATGCCCACTGTCCTTTTCCACAGGAGGTGCCAGTGGTTTTGGAGGCCTTTGTCAGAGGACAGCTGTCTTCCCCACAGAGGGGTCAGTGGCAGCCAGTCTCCTCTGAGCACCAGGGAAGAAGTACTCTCTATAGAAAGAGGTGTTCATCTCTATTAGTTCTTTTTTTTCTCTGCTGTGCCGCATGGCTTGCAGGATCTTAGTTCCCTGACCAGGGATTGAACTCAGGACCAAGGCAATGAAAGCGCTGAGTCCTAAGTGTTGGACTGCCAGGGAATTCCCCTTATCTCCCTTAGCTGTTACAGATTTACAGTTCTCCATAAATCACTTCAGTGAGAAGCGATTTTTTTCCTTAAGCATGTATTAGGTTGACCAAAAAGTTCGTTTGGTTTCCTGTAACAACTTAGGAAAAAAACCCAAACAAGCTTTTTATCCAACCCAGTGTGTATTGAGCACCTGTTGCCAGACATTGAGGTGCAGGGATGGGACAATAAATAAAATGAAAATACCCTCCAGGGGCATCCCTGGTGGTCCAGTGGCTGAGACTCCCCGCTCCCAGTGCAGGGCACCCCTGACTTCCCTCCCTGGTCAGGGAACTGGGTCCTACGTGCCGCAACTAAGAGTCCACGTGCTACAACTAAAAGGTCCCCCGTGCCACAGCTAGGATTGAGGAACCCGGGAGCTACAACTAAGACCCAGCGCTGCCAAATGAAGTGAATTTTAAAAGGCAAGGAAGAAAAAAAAGAAATCCCTCCAACTTAGATTTTAGTTGAAATATTTCTTTTCTTCAGATGTTAATTTCCTCTTTCTTCACTCTAGCTTATGTCTCTTTTCTCCTGTTCCTCCGAGGCTCGTTAGAAAATGAATGTTTATTTAAAAGCTCTATGGGAAGCATATTGGCCTTTTATAAGCAAATAATTCATTTAGAAGAGAATCATCTAGAAGCATCAAATTAAGAAAATTTATTAGTATCTTGCCTCCCTTATGCCTGGAAAAGTCTAGTCAAAACTTAAACGGCTGCTTTGTGAGGATGCTGTTTCTATATGCTGGCTCTCC
This sequence comes from Bubalus bubalis, assembly GCF_019923935.1. NCBI lineage: Eukaryota > Metazoa > Chordata > Mammalia > Artiodactyla > Bovidae > Bubalus > Bubalus bubalis. The sequence goes on from NC_059176.1 coordinate 48,063,159, forward strand.
ACTTGACTGACTGGAGCCCCAGGATACCTGCAATGACAGTTTTTAAAAACTTGAATCTGGCTTTACAGTGAGTAAGCCCGGCTTCCTATGTCTCTCCCCAGATCCAGTCCCTGTCTGGGCGCCCTCGGTCCTGTGATGTGGGAGGTGGCAGGTGAGAGAAGTTTTTTCAGTTCTTGTTTCAGGGCCGTCCTGAGGGTTTTACCAAAAGGAATGTCTCGCTGCTTCATCAGAGAACACTGAGAAATTTCACTCATTACATATGAGTTGAAAGTCAACTGAATTTTCACAAAAACAACAGCTCTCTTTTGGTATGCTCATATTTCATTTGTTGAAAGTAATTATATGACATAACTGCAAAAGTAAAACTGCCATAAATATGTTTGAGAATGACATCACCGACTCTGGGCAAACAAACAACCCCACTGGAGGAAGCCAGGGCCTGCAGGTGTTGAGGGAGCCCGCCAGCCTCGCGCCTTTGGAATCCGTGGGCCCCTGGCAATTTGGTGAGCCAGAAGTTACCCAAGAGAGTTTGTACAAATATACCGAATGCCACAAAACCATGAACCTCAAAGGGATAGATTTTGTGTTATGTACATTTTATTTTTACCACATTTTTTTAAACTAATGGAAGATGATTAAATAGGAAAACTTGTGATATTAAAAGGAGTTTCTGTGGAACAGCTAATTAATGTATTTAGAAGTATACAGCTTCACTCCCTGAAAAATGTGAGAGACAGCTTTCAAAAAAAAATATGTGTAGTACTAAAAGATTAAAACGTTCCTGAGGAGATGGGACCAAGAAAGAACGTGGAGACAACAGAGGTGATGAAGCCCACACACTGACAAACCCGTGAAGGTGCACTCACCGAGTGACATGGGGAGGGCCCTCTCTCGGGGTCTTCGCAGAGAGGACTGAGCCCTGGGGTGCATGGTGGGGTCCTGAGAGCACGGGGGGCAGGGAGGGGGCCCAGTGACCCTCAGGGCTGCCCCCCAGGCTTGGAACAAAAACCTTGAAACAGCAGCTCTTTCCAAAGCCAAACCATGTGGTTTGAAAGCTGGCCTCTTGCATGATCTAGCTGAGTGCAGGTGCGCTTTCTAGATGGTCTGACAGTCTGCAGAGGAACTCACGCTATAGTACCTCAGGCCATCCTTCTTTCTCACCTCCCCTGTAAAGCCTTCGCTGTTGTCTAACAGCACTGAGTTCAGGGCCCACCCTCCTGAGCAATGGCAGCGCAGGCATTCTTTTCAGCTAGTTAAATATAAACCCATGCAGTGAACAGCCCACTGAGCTGAGATCAGGGTTGACCTCTTGAGAAAGTCAGAATGCCGTCTAGGAGGCCCACTGGGTGAGACCATCACACCTAGGGGTATAGGTCATCCCCACAGCTAGGGCTGAAGATTCTTCTCAAGAATTCATTTTGGCTCAATCTTCAGGCAGATGGGTGATCGAGGCCCCACAGGCCTAAATTACAGAAGGGGCTGTGTACTTTCAACTCCTCATCCCTGCCCCCGAGAGCTTTGAAACCAGGGTTCCTTAGGTGACAAAACTTGCTTTCCTGCTCTTACACTAGGTGTAGGATTCTGTCCCGTGACTCCTATTCATCTGGTGTTTATTGACCCCCTACTCCTAGGCACTGAAGCAGAGCAGTGAACGAAACAGAACAGGTCCCTGCTCTCAACGAGCTGAGGCTCCTGTGGAGCAAAGTAGGCGAAAACAATCAAGCCAATGAATACATGTCATGTGTTGGTAAACCCAGTGAGGAAAAAGAAAGCCAAGTAAGGAGAAAGGCCACAGATGTCTGCAGGAGCCTCTCTCATACGATGAACTGTGACCAGAGTCCAGGATGCAGTGCAGGGAAGGGCAGAGGGAACAGCAGGCACGTGCCTGCAGAGCATGGAGGCAGGTGCAGACCGACGCGGAGTCAGGTTGGACTCGTCGGAGAGTTCTGAACCAGGGAGTACATCATCTGCCTTATAGCGGATCCAGGAGGTGGTTCTAGCAGCTGTATTTGGAAAGTTACAGTGTATATTCCTCTCAAGCAGAGGGAAGGTACTTTGAATGTCAGTGACAACCTGGGTTGTGTTTGTCATGGTTACCTTCTCCATCCCTGCTCTGTGCTACCAGATGCTGTTTCTGCCTTTGCCTTGCCTCCCTTCCTCTGAGCACCCAGTCAGAGAGCCCGTTGCCCTCATAGCGAGCAGCTCTGCATTTTCAAGTTTATTTCCTACTCCTTGGCCCTAACACTGCAACCAGCTGTCTGGAAGACAAAGTATCCCATTCAGCTTTTCTACAGTCTAAATCATCCTCCTTCCTCACCCCAGAAGGACCCCTTTCCTACTTCCCCTTCTCTCTTCAAGCCTCCACAGTGATCCCAGTCCTACTTCACCAAGAAAAGAGAAGCGGCAGGAATGAACGCCCAGCTTCCCTCCCGCCCCTCACTCCATGCCTCCCAGCCCCACGTGCCATCCTTCCTGGTTTCTAGTCCCAGGGACCCATCTGTTCACGCCCGATAGCTTTACCCATGTCCTTGGCCCTTCCAGAAGACTCTCCTGCTTATCCTTCCCGCTTCTGTGTTTTCTACCTTTCCCTGTCTACTAGGTCTTCTCTCTGCATTAATCACACTTAAGGATTCTGCACCAAAAAGTACTATCTGACCTTGCGTTCCCTTCTAGTTCCTTCCTTCTCACTTCCAGACTTCTCAGCCACACTTTCTGAAAGGCTCCCTTACTGCTTGTCTGTTCCTCGGCCCACAGTGGCCTGGCTCCCTCCCACACTGTTCTGACAGAACGTTCCTCGAGAGACATCCCATGACATGTCCTCCCGTGTTACCGAAGCTCGGCATCTACAGCAGAAGTCTTCCTCTTACCCACACCACCTACCCTGTCCCCAGTCTACTCATGTGCTTCCCTGTTCCCGTCCTGGTGGGGGTGGTTCCACCCGTCCCTGTGCCAGAAAATCAGGAGTCGCCCTTGAGCACTTCCTTAAACACCTCCAGAATTTCTCCCTATCTCTCCGCCTCCACGCTCTCATTATGTCTTGTTGACTGCTCAGCGGCAGCATAACTCACCTCTTTGCCTCCAGGCCCCGCTTCTTACACCCTCCCGCAAGTCTGGCCTAAGGATGAGTGTGTCTTTCCTGCGCTCTCCACCTTCCCCTGGCTTCTTGTCATGAGTTTAAGCCTCATGTACTTTCTGCCTCCTCCTCCAGGCCCATCTCCTGTCACATCCCCCCCTCCTAAACTTGACCTTCCTGTGGCGGCCAAGTTCCTAGTGCCCACAGTGTAGTCACATGGCTCTCTGCTTCGCCCGTGCTGGGAACTCCGCCTGCAATGATCTTTCCGTTTGGAGCATCTGAATTCTTGAGCCTTCCAACTCAGCTCTGACATCTTTCAGGAATCTCCCCTCCCCCAACCCGCTGGTCATTCCCTCCAGGCCTTGTACCATCAGGCTCTGTCACTGCAGAACTGAATCGGATTATACTGCAAGTTATTTTGTTTATGGTTGCTTCCCCTGCTTTGTCCAAGTCTCTTGAGGCCCTGATGCCAGTGGGCTGCACGCTGTGTGTGCTGTGCTGAGTCAGGGGTCCTCAGTTGCGTTCACCATCTTCCTCTCATCCTGGCTGAGGGCACCTCTTCCAGCCACTCTCCTCCTCTTCACCCCCTCCATTCTTTTCCTACATCAGACGTGGACCGCACAGTCGCTTCTAACCGGTTCTCCCCGTAAGGAACCCTCCACACCACAACTACAGGGGCCTCTCTAAACTGTGGTTCTCCATTTCACACCTGGGCTCCCTGTCTCCTGCCATCACTGATCCACACTCTCCAGAACAGCCTCTCATCACGCCCTTGTTTCCTCCCTCGCCCGCTCATCTGCCCCCACTCCCGCACTCTGCCCGGCGCCCTGGCCATGCCATGCTGCCTGCTGTTCCATGAGCACGGGGTCACACGCTTCGCCAGACCCTCCCTCCCCAACCATCCCCACAACCATGACTCCTGCTTCTGTGTTCCCAGTGACACTTGTGTCAGTCCTGGGCCAGCAAGCTTCCTGCCATACTGCAATCGCTTGCCTTACCTGTCTGTCTCCAGCCTGTCTGTGAACTCGAAGAGCAGTGCCCCTCCGGCCATGGGCTTAGCGGCCCTTCCCCGGGCCCACACTTCAGAGGGCTCCACTCCCATGGCGTAAGGAGTCCAAGGGGCTAAGGGGATGCGGGGAGCGGCCAGACCTGGGTCCCCAGGCTGGGAAAGACAGAGGCCTGGTCTGCGGTGCATGACAGGGCTGGGGAGGTAAGCAGTGGACTGCGGTCTGGGGCTGCCTCTCTGCATGTTCCAGCACAGAGCTCCAAGGAGTGGGAGAATTCTAAACTTGAATCTGGCCTTCCAGGCTATTATAAAGGTACAATCTGTCAAGACGGAAACATAGAAGATAATTCATTTAAAGATTTATTGATTTGAGTTATAACTTTAAAAAATTTAAACAGTTGGCCTGCGGGGCCCCCAACTGTACTCCTGCTCACACTGCACACGCTCTGCTCATTCATCATCCTCCCAGCAGCCCTCGGCCTGGTGCCTGGGCTCAGAGCAGCCGCGCCACCGATCCTGACAAAGGAACAGTCACATCTCTTTCTCACTTGAAAGTTTATGGAAACTGTTAATGGAAAAAGTATACTTTGGAAGGTATCTGGCTGATACAGGAGATCCTTTTTTTTGAGGCGGGGGGAAATGAAAGATAATTTAGAAATGTAACCAAAAGAATTGAATAAATGCAGAGCAGCGTCTCATATCTTACACAGTGCTTGGCAATTTTCAAAGTACTTTTGCATCAATAATCTAACCTTCTGTACAGTGAAGTAAACCAGCTATATGTGTATCCCCTCCCTCCTGGACGTCCTTGTACAGCAGAGAGTAACGCAACATTGTAAACCAGTTGCACTCCAAAAAAAAAAAAAAAATGCTGACAAAGGAAAACAGTAAAAGCACACACACGCAACTAATCTTGTCTTAGAATAGATTCCTGCAGCGCGGGCATAGATGACATCCTTAGTCTAGCATTACAGGTGAGCAGATCACACTCTCAGAACGAGGAAGAGGCAGTCTCCACGAGGACTTGGATCTTTGGTACCCACAGCTTTTATTGAACAAGGAAAGGTATCATACACATCCTATTCCCCAGCAGCCAAATGCATTTTAGAAAGTAATACTTAACCTTTCTTTTTTTCAGCACTTTCCCACACAATGGTCAAAACATGGGCCTCTCCCCCTTCCTGGGAACCCTGAACACTGGGGGGTCGTTGCCAGATCTAACCAACCTTCACTACTCGGCACCACTGCCAGCCTCCCTGGACACCGGTGACCACCTCTTTGGGAGTATGAGTGTGGGGAACAGCGTGGGCAACCTTCCCGCTGCCATGACTCACCTCGGCATCAGAGGTTCTTCTGGTAAGTGGTCCCCGCTCCATCGGGACCATGCCTGTGTCCCTTGGTGGCTCAGCCATTGGTGGTCCCTGGCCGGCTGGCATGTTAGTAAATCGTAGAGTGAGAATGACTGTGTCTGAGTTAGAGATAATAACCCACTGGGCTTCCCAGGTGGCCCTGGTGGTAAAGAATCCACATGCCAATACAGGAGATGCAAGAGAAGTGAGTTCAATCTCTGGGTTGGGAAAATCCCCTGGAGTAGGGAATGGCAACCCACTCCAGTATTCTTGCCTGGAAAGTACCATGGATAGAGGATCCTGGTGGTCTACAGTCCATGGAGTCACAAAGAGTCGGACACAACTGAGTGACTGAGCACACATGCACACCACCCACTAGCTCATGTACCTCTCGACTCTGCTGACGTTTCACTTAGGTGGTTCTCTTTCTGCTGAGTTTGATGAGCTCTGGGGCAGCTCAGTGAAGCCTCATTCTTTTTTGTTGTTCTGTTTTCTTTTGGGTGGGGAGGGGGCAGAGTTGACCGCACCTCACAGCATATGGGATCTTAGCCCCCTGCATTAGGAGCATGGAGTCTTAACCACTGGACTACCAGGAAAGCCCAAACCCTCATTCTTCATTGTCTTCTCCAGCTCACGTGCCCCAGGGACTTGGAGAATAAGATTTGAGAGTCAAGAAATAAGTGTCCATTCTATTCTGTGTTAGCTGTGGTCCTTTATCAAGATATGATGATATTTAATAATTGCAGATATCTCTCTAGTTTCCTCCAACTTCCCAGTGGATTGCAAAAGAGAATATTTTGAATTTTAGAAAACTGTGGGTACAAGGAAAATATCTATCCTTAATAGTTATGTAGATTAAGTATAAATCTGCTATAGTTCAAAACTACTGGATTAAATTTTCAGAAGTGCTTAAAGGTGCTTTAGCTTTACTAAAAAGCTACTCATGAGGTGACTTGGCTGTTACCATAGGACTTTGAGTCCCTGCCACTCAGACCACATGTTGAAACATGACTGCATTTGCTTGAACCCTGACAGACACTCTTGTCAGTGTCTGGGGCAAGTAGTATAGCCTCCGGCCACAAGGGTCCCAAGAATGGTGGCATAGCCTTGTCTCCTTTAGAAAGATCCCCAGCAATGGTCTGTCAGTGGGGAAAGTGCTTGCTCTTTCCGCTCTGAGTTCAACAAGATTTGTCTATGCAGATCTGAACTCACCACTCAAACGAGGGTGGGCCGCTTCATCATGGTCCCCTGGAAGACCATGATGAAGCGGCCCACCCTCATTTGAGTGGTGAGTTCAGATCTGCATAGATTGATTACAGTGATGCTGCCATTATGCTATTAATATATAATTATAGGTTTGAAGAATTGACTTCAGAGACCACCTCTATTTTGGGGTCTCTGGGAATCTTTGGGGTCTCTAGGGTCTTTGAGTTATCCTGCTGCTTTACTTATGTGACCTTGGTGACGTCTCTGAGCAAGGCCATCTGAGGTCACATGAGTCCAGCAGCATTGGCGCTTAGCCCCCTGGGTCTTGGGGAAGCTGGCGTTCTCCAGTACAGCCTTGGATGCTGCTTCAGCTGAAAATCCTGTATTTAATTGCTGGCTGTTATTTTCCTCAAACAAGCATTGTATTATCGAGGATATGTCACAACCAGTGCTTAAGTTTTTAGAGTTTCTATGCACTCCTTAAAAATGCATGGTATGAAAGATTGCACATATATTTTTTAAGATGTGTGTGCTTTCTTTCTGAATGACTGAGTTTTTAAAAAATGTCTAAATTCATATCTTTAGCTCTAATTTTCATTCTTATTTGAGCCAGCCACATCTCTGACTTTTCCATGGTGAGTTAGGTAGGGGGATAACTACTTAGAGTTTTGTCAGAGACATCTTTCCTACCTTTTCAAAATCAATTGTGTGTGTGTGTGTGTGTGTGTGTGCTCAATCATGTCCGACTCTTTGCTACGCTATGGACTGTAGCCCATCAGGCTCCTCTCTCCATGGAATTCTCCAGGCAAGAATACTGGAGTGAGTTGCCATGCCCTCCTCCAGGGGACCTTCCCCACCCAGGTATTGAACCTGAGTTCTGCATTGCAGGCAGATTCTTTACCATCTGAGCCACCAGGGAAGTCCTCAGAATCACTTGCTGGCTAAAAATCCTTTGTCGTTTATGCATTCCATAATTTTCATCTAATACTTAACTTTTTATCGATGTGGAACAACACAGACTTCTGCTCGCCCCAGCTGTGGGCACAAGAAGGTGGGCTGGGCTCTGAAACACAGGGGTCGCCCACGGAGATGCGCTGCAGGGCCAGCATCCATTCATGGAATGAAGGCACTCTGCCAGGCCCTGGGCCAGGTGCCAAAGAGCCAGCAGGGCAGAGAACAGGCTCCCTGGCCTCCTGGAACTTGTGTCCTTGCAGCGTGTGTTATGGAAATGCCTTTCCCAAACTCTCTTGCTCTGGCTAAAATTCACTCCCCTCCCCTTAAAACAAAGCACCAACAAGGGTGTCCTTTTCCCCACACTGGAGGAGACAGTGATGAACCGCTTTTCAGGAGCCAGAAAAACAAAGAGAAAGGAAGCCCTGGTAGAGGGTCCCTTCCTGTGACTTGGTGCTGGGCTCAAGGTGTTTAAAGAGCCCCCCGAGGCAGCCTGCCCCCAACATCGAGAGCCATGACACCCAGTGAAGGCAACCGAGGGTCCTGGCTGGTTGCCAGGGACGAGGCACTGGGGGCCCTGAACATAATGGGTTGTCCGGCCTTGGGATCTGTTCTTGGACTGGAGCGGAGGGACTGAACATTCGCCTCTGCTGCCGCCTGCACCAGTTCTTGCTCTCCCAGGAGTGGTTTACATGATCTAATTCTCGAGAAAAATCTGTTCTCATCCTTTTTTAAGAAGCTTTTTATTTTGTACTGGGGTAGAGCCGATTAACAATGTTGTGTGATGGTTTCAGATGAACAGCAAGGATACTCAGCCATACATATACATGTATCCACTCTCCCCCAAACTCCCCTCCCATCAAGGCCACCACGTAACACTGAGCAGGGTTCCCCGTGCTGTACAGTAGGTCCTTGTTGAAACCATTCACATCAGAATGGCGTCGTCCCTCTTAGTCTGAGTGCCTCTTCTCCTTGCCCTTGATACCACTTTTTTTCCCTTTGGCTTAAACAGCAAACATTTATTCCTCATAGTTCCAGAAGTTTGGCAATCCAAGATTAATGTGTCTGTGCAGAGCCCACTTCCTGGTTCATAGGTTCCTATATATATATGTATTTTTTAGTCAGACTATAAGTGCTTTACAGCATTCTGTTCGTTTCTGCTGTACAACCTTGGTACCTTTTCCAGCAGGAGAGTTGCCCGGAGCTCCTTCTCACACAAAAGTATCATCAAGTACAAATAGGAAATTGAGTTTTTTCTTTACTGTTTGGGAAACAGAAGATTTGGTCAGTAACTATGAGGTGCACGTTGCAAATGTTCTGTCTTCCAGGTCTCCAGAGTTCTCGGAGCAACCCCTCCATCCAGGCCACGCTCAACAAGACAGTTCTCTCCTCCTCCCTGAACAGCCGCCCAGAGGCCTCCGCTCCCAGCGCCTCTGCCCTCCACCCCTCACTCCGCCTCTTCTCGCTCAGCAACCCATCCCTTTCCACCACCAGCCTGAGCGGCCCACCCCGGCGCCGGCAGCCACCCGTCAGCCCCCTCACGCTGTCCCCCGGCCCTGAAGCACATCAAGGTTTCAGCCGGCAGCTCTCTTCAACCAGCCCCTTGCATCCGTATCCTGCCTCACAGGTAAAAAGCAAGCGAACTAACAGTGAAACAGACTGAAGCAGATGGGAACTGAACTAGGTCCTCACTCTGAGCGCGGTTCACGAGGCCTCGGATGCAGTCAGTTCTCACTTCTGTGCGAAATCAAATCATTCCTAATGCACTAATGGTTTTCTAAGAGCAGAGCCGTTGTATCTATTTGTCGTTGTTTAGTCACTCAGTCGTGTCCGACTCTTCTCTGATACCATGGACTGTAGCCCCCCAGGCTCCTCTGTCCGTGGGATTCTCCAGGCAAGGATACTGCAGTGGGTTGCCATTTCCTACTCCAGAGGATCTTCCTGACCAACCGATCAAACCCATATCTCCTGCACTGGCAGGTGGATTCTTTACCTCTGAGCCACCAGGGAGGCTCATGTGTTGATTACTCTTAAGCAGACACTGAACAGTTTGCGGTACTCTCAGGAAGTTGGAATTGGAGGAAAGGATCAGGTGTGCAGGGTGAAACCCAGTTATGTCTGAAATACAAGGGAAGCCAGGTTGGGGTTTTAAGTTTGGTGTGGAAAATCATTAATTGACTCTCTGAGCACCGTAAGCCACAGAGAAAGCCGAGGAAGACATTAAAATACCCTCCTGAAGCTTCCATATTGAATTAGACCTCTTCCCTAATTACACTGACAGATTTAAGAACAGTCTTTCTCTTGTTGATTAAATACTTAGGTACAATAGGATCATATGTCTATAAAAGGACCCGGATGAGTCTGTTTAGAAAGAGGCACACTTTGAAGTCAGAAGCCTGTTACAGAAATTTAGGGTGGAAATGTCATCTTTTTGACTTGTTGACTTTGTTTCTATTCTAAGTTTTCAGGGTGGTTTTTCACAGTCTTCAGTGAACATGTTTTTAACCTGTTGGTCACTCCCTAGATATATTATAACATCCCTTACTCACCACTTTACTATAAGTGAGTAATGATTTAGCAAGAAGAAGTTGACAGAACACAACAGAGATTAGCAGATCCAGTTATTAGTCACTCTTTACCAATTATTAGCCATGGGATCTTTATTATATGAGTAATCCCTTTCGGGAGACGCTAAGAGTATTTCATAATTGTTTTTTAATGGTTCTTTCATGTTATTGGATTGCCTTTAATTTATTTTGCAAGATTATTTTATAGAGGCTTCTCTGGTGGTTCAGTGGTAAAGAATCTGCCTGCAGTGCAGAAGAACCGCCTGCAATGCAGGAGACAACACTTCGATCCCTGGGTCAGGAAGATTCCCTGGAGAAGGATAGCAACTCACTCCAGTGTTCTTGCCTAGAGAATCCCATGCACAGAGGAGCCTGAAGGGCTACAGTCCATGGGATCGCAAAGAGTCGGACACGACTTAGCGACTAAACCACCACCACAAGCTTATTTTACAGGATATAAAAAATAACACCATCTAGCTACATTTTAAGGAGACCGTAGAGATAAACAGCACTCTTTTTCACATATTTTCATTTCTGTCTGCTAAATATTTAAAAATTTTAAAAAATCAATGTTATTTGTGCACATAATTTAAAAGATCAAATAGTCCTAAAGGGCCTGTTATGAAATAACAGTTGTCTTCCCCGCCCCCGCCAGCCATATTTCTCACTGCCTGGAGGTGGCTCCTCCCGGCCACTTTAGCTGCTCTCTGGTGTAACAGTGTTATTTCATGCTGGGTGTGTTCTAGGTTTTTAGACAGCCTCCTGTGGAAGCCTAGGGTTTAGCTCTCTTTCAACCCTCCCAGGCCCCTCCCTCCCCCCTTCCCACGTGTTTTTCCTACTCATTCGCCCCATCTCCACAGTGTGGTTTATTACACTTAGTTTTGAATAGAACAGTACCCAGTGGTTAGTGTTTCCATGCTTGTATGTAACCAGAGTTGAACCCTATAGCTTAGTATGAAACAACAAAAGGAGGATCTTTTTCTCCTGGGGGTTAATAAATGTCTTGTGTTTTCCTCACTGTGGTTTTCTCTGTATGTCTTGCTCTGTATTTGTATTCAATCTCAAACTCTCAGCATTGGGTAGATCTCCTTCTGATATATTAAACACGAGCCCTCCGGTAGCTTTCCTAGAAAGAGTATATGCGGCGTGGCTTGACTTCAGTGTGTCCTCATTCTCCCCACCGTTTAACTAATAATTGGCTAAGTGTAGAATTCAAATGTGAAATAATTTTCTCTTGAGGTTTTGAAGGTATTAATCTGTCAGCTTTTAGTTTCTAGAGTTGCTACTGAGAAATCCAGTGCCATTCTGATTCCTGAAGTGAATGAAGTAAAAGTGTTAGCTGTGTCTGACTCTATGACCCCATGGACTGTATAGCCTGCCAGGCTCCTCTGTCCATGGGGTTCTCCAGGCAAGAATACTGGAGTGGGTTGCCATACCCTCCTCCAGGGGATCTTCCTAAGCCAGGGATTGAACCCACATCTCTTATGTCTCCTGAATTGGCAGGCGGGTTCTTTACCATCTGAGCCACCAGGGTACCCCCTCTGATTCTTAATACTTTGAATTAAATCTCCATTTTTTTCCTTGCGAGGTATGCAGGATCTTGTTTTTTCCCCCCTTAGTGTTCTAAAACTTCAAAATAACATGGCCTGATATGAGTCTGACTATCTGGTTGGTTTCTTCAATCTGGAAACTCACCTCTTTCGTTTCTGAGAAATTTTCCTGAATTATTTCTTTGACAGTTTCTTCCGTTCAGTTTTCTCTGTTCTCTCTTGAATGTACGAATGTTAGCCATCCTGTACTTTCCCTCAAGCATCCTTATTTTTTTTTTCTTTCTTTTCTCTGTCTTTTTCCTCTGCTTTCTGGAAGAGTTCTTTAACATTATCTTCTGCCCTTCTGTTGAGGTTTTCGTTTCTGCTGTCATCCTTTTAAATTGCCAAGACATGTTTTGTTCTTGTTCTCTGAATGTTCCTCTTTTCATAGCATCATATTTATTCCATGGATGCCATAACATCTTTGATGTCGCTGAGGTTTTTAGTGATAATTTTTGTTCCAGTTTCTTTTTATTTTCTTTGAATAGATATTTTCCAAATTGCATAGAAGCAGCGAACATGATATAATGAATCCTCCTATGCCCGTCATCCAGCCTCAACAGTCATCAACATTTTTTTTTAAAGAAGTAGCTGTCTTTAGCTGTGCCAGGCCTTCGTTGTGGGAACCCGGGCCCCCCGCATTGGGAGTGCCTTAGCCACTGGACCACCAGGGAAGTCCTCGACATTTTCATAATCTTGTTTTATCCACATCCCCTCTCTTAAAAAATGTGTATAAAGGTGCATATTATAAATAAGTATATATTTCTAAAAGATAAGGATTTTTTAATCACCCTAAATATTATATTGATAATTCTTTTTCATGACAGCTTCTTCCTACATAAATTTTCCCAGGTTTGTTTTCTCAGTTTGTCTGCTTGGGTCTCTGACTTGCATCCAGACACATTCCTCATGATCTGGTGACCCTTGGCATCCTGCTCATATTTAGCAACAGGACACAGACTCATGCACACAAACTGCCTGGAAGCTCAGTGTAGGTGGGTGGGCCTGTTGAGTACAGTCTTCCGTGGAGACAGATCCAGCGCAGCCCTTGCCCTGGGGATCTTCTGGTATTGTAAGTTGGATTGTCTCCCAGGCTGGTCAGATCCCCAAAGAATGCTCTCCCTATCTTGCGCCTGGCCTGTGCCTAGACCCAGCACTGTGGGAACTGAGCTGGGAAAGAGGCGGAAGCTCAAGGGGCCACAGTGAGCTTTTTTTTTTTTTTGGTTTTCTCAGAAGCCTTGCATTCTCAGCAGTGCCTCACCTTCTAGGGTCTGGTGCACCCAGTCCAGAGACCCCAGGGCCATACTCCCTCCAGAGTGCCGCCCTCAGCCTCCCTCCAGGCATGGGCTCTGGAGCCCACTGCTGCCTGCCAGCCTCTCCAGATTTAGCTTCGTCTTCTCCCGCTGCTGTCCCCTCCTCCCCCCGACCCCCACCCGTGGGGACTCTGCGATGGAACCAGACCGCCTCCCTGCTGCCAGCCCTGCATTTGGTTCCCTCAGGTCTGCTCAGCCAGCTACTGCGTGTCCATCTGCTTTTCATTTTCCAAACTTTGTTGCCATTTTCTTCCTTTTCATTGTCTTCATCCTCGTGTGTTTTATCTTCATTTTAGCATTATTTACGATGGTTTTCATTTTGTTTATTAATGTTTATTGTTGTTTAACGTTGTTTTAGGGCTTCAGTGGGGTTTAGGGAGACAGCAGAGCTAAGTGCTTTTTTTTCAGTCTTCTATTTTTAACCAGAAGTTATGGCTGTTAAAAAAAAACAAACCAAACAAACATGATTTTCACTGAGAAAACTGAGACAAAACTGGTTAAATTGGCTGCATTTTGCTTTGTTTGTTTTTGAAGACAATAGAAATTGTCACTGAATGGAAAATGCTTTGTGCGGAAGTGACATTTGAAGTATACTTTGCAGGAACAGAAGTAGGTTTCTCAGAGCACAGTGTAGACTGCCAGGGCGAGGAGAATATCAGGATTTTTCCTCACTTTGACATTTCCTAATTGTAAAGGGGGGTTTCCCTGGTAGCTCAGCAGTTAAAGAACCTGCCTGCCAAGCAGGAGACTCAGGTTCAATCCCTGACTCAGGAAGATCCCCTGGAGAGGGAGATGGCAACCCACTCCAGTATTCTTGCCTGGGAAATCCCATGGACAGAGAAGCCTGGTGGGCTACAGTCCATGGGGGTCACAAAGAGTCTGACACAACTTAACAACTAAACAACGACAGCATCCACGGAGGACTGACCACTAGCAACTCAGAAGCTGAGCAGTTAGTGGCTTTGTTTTTCAGATGGTGTCCTCGGATCGAAGCCCGCTGTCCTTCCTGCCCACAGAAGCTCAAGCCCAAGTGTCCCCGCCACCCCCTTACCCCGCAGCCCACGACCTGCCCCAGCCTCTGCTGCAGCAGCCCCATGCCCAGGAGCCGCCTGCCCAGCAGCCCCAGGCGGCCTCATCGCTGTCCCAGTCGGACTTCCCACTCCTCACAGCCCAGGTGAGACCCACCCGGAGCCCCAGGCATGAGGGGACACTCATGCCACCCCGAGTTCCAAGCTAAATGGTTCCTTCCTTGTTCCCTGAAGGGCTCATCTTTGACCAGCTTCTTCCCAGATGTAAGCTTTGACCAGCAGTCCATGAGGCCAGGTCCAGCCTTTACCCAGCAGGTGAGTGATCGCCTGGGCCTGCCTCGTCCCCAGAGCAGGAACTGTCACCGTCAGGCTGCTCTGCACGGGAAACCCACACCCAGCAGGCTCGGTCGGTACCTCACTTCTCCGACCTCGATGCACTCAGTGGCTGGGGAGCCTGGCATTGCCCTGAGCCCTAGCTGCTGGTGCCGGCTGCCTTAGTTCATTGTCAGGCGTCAGCGGAGGACCTTTTGGAACACGTGGTGGAAGACTTGTAATGACATTCTAGCCATAGAATTGTAGACACGCTCATGCTGGAAGGAACCTAGCAGTCCATGGGTCTATCATGTTGAGGCGTCAAGGAGCAGGCAAAGGCTTTGCCTCGGCCCAAGTTGCCATGTGTGGCCTCCTGGGAGCCCATCCTGGCCAGGCAGGGGTCCTTCCTGAAGGTTCTTTCATGGAGCCATTTTCTTTTGCTTTTTAGTTTCTCCCTAATAACATAGACTCCCTAATACCTTCCCTGGTGGCTCAGAGGTTAAAGCGTCTGCCACCAATGCAGGAGACCTGGGTTCAATCCCTGGGTTGGGAAGATCCCCTGGAGAAGGAAATGGTAACCCACTCCAGTATTCTTGCCTGGAGAATCCCATGGACAGAGAAGCCTGGTAGGCTACAGTCCACAGGGTCACAAAGAGTCGGACACGACTGAGCAACTTCACTTACTTAATAACACAGACAATCTTTTATATCCCTAGATTTTATTTTGTTGTTTAATCACTAGGTCATGTCCAACTCTTTGCAACCCCATGGACTGCAGCACGCTAGCCTTCCCTATTCTTTACTATCTCCCGGAGTTTACGCAAACTCATGTCTATCAAGTAGGTGATCCCATCCAACCATCTCATCCTCTGTCACCCCGTTCTCCTTTTGCCTGAATCTCTCCCAGCATCAGGGTCTTTTCCAATGAGTTGGCTCTTCGCATGAGGTGGCCAAAGTATCGGAGCTTTGGCTTCAGCATCAGTCCTTCCAGTTAATATTCAGGGTTGATTTCCTTTAAGATTTTATAGTATTCAATAATTATGGTTTGGGCTCCAGGATATATTATGGAGAGAAGGAAGAGCACTTTCCAGAACTTAACAAAAACAGTAGAACAAATAAAGACAGATGTTTTCCGTGTAGGCCATGGGAAGTGGTGAGAACCAAAAGTCTCTGCCGCCTGATTTTCTAGAGAAGCCATGTGAGTCTAGGTGAGTCAGTGTCTTTCTGAAAAGTGATGGAAACTCCTACTTTTGAAAGATTTTTTAATGATTTAAAAATTAACTTCAGGAGCGGCACCTAAAATAGGCCCCAGTTCTGACTCGTCCTCATCAAGGATTTTTGCAGAGAGAGGCTTGCTTGCATTCCTCCCTCTGAGTGAGAGATTGAGAGGGGGCTACTGTCTCGTTTCTTTAGAAAGCAAAGAGGAAAAGAGCCCATCACTTCCTTGGTTGTAGACAGAGCCTTTGAAGGGTTCCCACCAATGGTAGTTTCCAGAAGCCTCAGTGTGCTGAGGAGGGAGGTGGCTGTGACCGGTGGGCCCGCAGAAACCACAGCCAGTGGCGTTATCCAGGGTGGCGTAGAGCGCCAGGCAGTGTGCGAACAGGGACACAGCACCCACAGCGTGGCCCTCGGGCCCCTCCTCCACTGCAGCAACCCCACCCCCGCCGCTACCCAAGCAGAATGTTCTGTGTGGGCTGTCACAGCAGAGAAGGGGTACGACAGCTCACACGGCTGGTTTTGCTTGGGGGGCACACAGCACGGTCCTTCCCAGGGAAGCAGAGACCGTCCCTCACACAGTGACCTCTGGTGCCTCCAGGTGCCCCTGGTGCAACAAGGTCCCCAAGAACCACAGGACTCCTTTCATTTGAGACCAAACCTGTATTCCAACTGTGGGAATTTCCCAAACACCGTCCTGACAGGTGAGTGCGGCCACCTCCCAGCTGCTTCTTTCATGTCACTATGTTTCTCCAGATACTGCTGTAAGACAGTTTAAACAACATGACATTATGTAAAGCCAAAAAATGAAAGCCCTGCAGCCCAGCTTTACCTTGTTGAGATGTGAGAGTCCAGCCCCAGAGACTGCGAGGCAGTGGGGAAGGGCCTGGTGACCCAAGCCTTCTTCCGACCTGCTTAGTTTCCAGTGGCTGACCACTATTCAGAGGGAGGAAACCTGCAGAACTGGGACGTGTGGAACTGACTGCAAAGAACACAGATTCCAGAACAGGACTGTGGGCCTGGGAGTGGTTAGGACATGGGTGATGACTGTCCTGGTGGGTGAGATGGCAGGGGGTTGTCACCAGTCGTGTCCTGAGTGACCTGACCCCCACGCCTTCTAATCCGCACTGTTCTCCCCTCTTGCTGCTCTTTCCAGAAGACTCGAGCACCAGCCTGTTCAAAGACCTCAGCAGTGCACTGGGAGGCATGTCTGAGGTCAACCTAAGCATGGACACTCCGTTCCCACTGGAGGAAGAGCTCCAGATCGAACCGCTGAGCCTGGATGGACTCAACATGTTAAGTGATTCCAGCATGGGCCTCCTTGACCCCTCTGTAGAGGAGACATTTCGAGCTGACCGACTGTGAGGTGATCAGAATGGGACAGGAGGACTTATTTCTGAAACAGCTAAAACAGAAGGGAATAGAACCAGCTCCACCCCTGGGCGTTAGTTATCTCGGGCTTCTGACCTGGAAGGAACCCAATTCCTCGGCTCCCAGCTCTCAGATGAGGTCCCATCTCAGTCGCCGTGGCCTTCTCTCAACCACAGAGCTGGGCACCACCCCTCAGGCCCGCAGCACAGTCCGTGTGGCTGCAAGCCTGCTGCTTTGGCACTTCTGATGACTCAGTCATCACCACACCCGTGACATCTTTTATTGACCATCTAGCCGGTCGATGAGTGAAAGAAAATGTGTGCCAAGAGGCCTCAGTAGCCGTGTATAATGCTCAGAACCACTGATCTCAGTCAACACTGAAGAAAGGACCCAGAGGTGGGGGGGCAGTCAGGGGCTGTGGGCCTCTGGGAGCCGACTCCCCTCCAGCAACGGTACCAAGCCCCACAAGGCCTGCCGTGGTTCCGCTGTCTCACTTCGGCACCCCAGGCAGCCATGGGATGTCCAGGGCAGCACGAAGGGCCAGGACTCCCTGAGAGGGCTCCATTCGAACACGAAGAAGGATTTCTGCCGCACGTCCAAGAACAGACTTGAGTTGGGCAAACAATTCTAATTGGTTTTCTCCCGGTTTGTAATCTCTTCTCTGCTGCTGCAGTACCCCTTTTCCTCTGGATGAGAGGAAAAGGAAGACTATTTTATTTTATTCTGTCACTGAAAAAAAAAAAAAAAAATCAAAATCCCCTGGTAATGGATGAGCCTGAAGAGAACGGGGCTTCTACTCAGTGGCTGCGGAAGACAGAGGGGGGGCTGTGTGTAGGTATCTTATAGGGACACGATGTCCTCTAGACAAGCTGCAAACCATCTAGGCCTCCCTGTCTACAGACTGGCCAGGAGGAGCAGCTGGGGGTCTGGACCAGCACCACCCCCCAACCCAGCAATTGTGCAGCAGCAGAGGGAAGCTGGTTCTCTGTGGAAAGGGGGTGTTCCTGTCACCCTACTAGACCGTAAGCTCCTTGAGGGCAGAGACTGTGCCTTACCCATCACCAAACCCCTAGCACCCAACAAGTGCCTGGCACTGAACAGGTGCCGCCGACCCGTGCGTTGAATGCACACACGCGTGAATGAGCAGATGAATGCATGAATGAATGAATCTGCCTTGCTAGGAGGCAGTCTAATCTTTCACTGACCCTCTTCCTCACCAAAGCTGCTCAGAGCTTCAGCTTTTCTAACGCTTGTGCCTGTGGTTAAGTGAAGCATACACTTTAAGATGCTTTTAACACTAGGTGACTAAGTCCACGCTTAGGCCACATGCCCTGTCCTCCTCAAGGCTACAGATGGGGGTGGACACTGTCCTGTGAGTGCACCTAGGGTGGCTCAGCAAGCTGGGGCCTCCCCCATATTGGGACTTGGGGGTCCCGGCCATCACAAACATCTTCCCTCTCAGACCCGTGTTTTGCTCTCAATTGCATTAAGAGATTCACCCTCTGAGGCTGAAGAAATAGTGTATAGTAAAACAAAGGCCTAATTTACAGAACCATCATTAGGCATCAGTACTTTAGCACAAAATGGTATTACTGTATTTCACCAGCACCTGCCTCCTCTGATTCAGTCTATGCCAGCCCCTGACCAGAAACCCCAATGGGTGGGCTTAAAAGCCATCAGGGGAGGAGTCTGGGCAAAGGGGCCTCATGTGGGCCTGGGAAGACAGCATAGAGTGGACAGACACACTGAAGGAGGGATAAAGATGCTAGAGCCAGATAGACAGCCTCTTCCCAGGGGACACCAGGCACGTTGCTGAAGGGTCCACCTAAAGAAGCAAGGTGGCACCATGTGGGTCTGAACCTGACACGTGTCCCTGGTGGCAGGAGGGGTCTGTCACAGGGTCCTGGGCTATTGACCTCTCCAGACCTTCTCCTATTTCCTTCTGTCTTCAGGGGGCTCCCCTCCCTCCAGTCTTTCAAGTAACCCCAGTTGGTACACTGATCCATCTCCACTGTGGAACCCAGGTCTTGGTCTTCCCGCATCACATTCGCTCTGAACACCCCAGCTCTTGAATTAGAAAGACCAGAGCCCTCCCTGCCTGAGCTCTGGCTCAGGAAGGGGCCATGGGCCTCCCCTTCAAAGCCTTAGTCCCAGTTAGACTTCAGATCGCAGTGACTTTTTGTGAAAGAAAATGGCCTTTCATTGTACACAGCACCCCAGCGTGCTGAAAGAGCCAGATGCTGCCTGCCTCTCATGTGTCGGAGACCCCCTGAGATCTGAACTAGCCTTTCAGACAAGGGGAAGTGCTGATGTCCTGAGAGGGTTTTTTTGTTTTTTTTTTTTAATGGAGATTCTAGGATAGTCTGCTGTCTACACAGTGCCTTACCCATGGTGATCACTGGTGTCAGGGTCCCAACTCTCTCTGTCTGCACAGCAGCCCAGCCATACAGCCAGAGACCCCGAGACCTGCAGGACCAAGTGTGCTCCCCCTGGGCATTCACCAAGGACTTGTGGAAATGGAAGGCTCCTGGGAAAAGTGACTTGTTTGGGGGGAAGGTAACGATGACAGTAAAGTTTAGCACTGAATCCAGTTTGTCCTTAGGTCCGTCCATCCCCTCTCTTCCTGTGAAAAGGTTTTGGACATTATACAACCCGCCTTGCTTACCCAGTGTCAAGGACACCCATGGACAGGGGTCACCCTGACCTCCTCACCGCTGCCTTTGGTCCTCAGCATCTGAAATGGCTGCAGACTTCAGAGTAAACTATTTTTCAATATTTAGTTTTTCACAAGAAATCGATGGTTGTACTACTCTCATTTACTAGCAGTTAAACAGCATAGAACTAAAAACCTATCTGTGTTTCTGTTTTTTCCCCCTTCTATACGGTTGTGGTTTTTAGGACAGAAGGTGTCAGGAGAACCTTGGTTATGTCTCGATCAACATGAATTCTCCACTGTCCTGTCTCATTTCTCCTAAGTCTACTGTATATTACCTGAGCTGAAATGTATATCCCAGTCCATTTGTATAGTTGAAGACACTTCCTACTCTGACCCTCGTCGTCTCTTCTGATTCACGCACGGACGGTCTGGTCCCAAGCGTGTTTCTTCCACTGCTTTGTGATGGAAACATCACAGCAAAACTAATCAGACTTCCCACCAGTATCCTAGTCCACATGCCCCTCGTCAAACAATATTTAAAGATTGGAAATTTGTATAAAGTAGCTTCCAAGTTTTATAATGCATCGTTTTACATCTTTCGTAATTAAAAGCAGCACAATAAGGTTGTATGTGCGTCTGGTGTCTTCCTTGGCCTCTGGTGAGATAAACCGGTGGCGAGCCCTTCTCACTCAGTACAGCCTGAAGTCAGAGATTTCTGGTCCATGGCTGAGCAGAGCCTGCACTGGCCGACTTCTCTTAATATGTGCTGTGGCGCCCAGTCCTGAGAGAAGTCCAGAAGGAAATAGCGAAGTAGGGGCACATGTGTACCCAGGACAGAGGCATCGTTGTAGGGGCTCAGCATTCCGCTCCCTCTTCTGAGTTCAAGCCACTGATGTTCCTCCCCCAGCCTCTCTGCTGCAGGTACTGGTCTTTAGCTCTTTCAATACTAAAGGAAATCAACCCTGAACATTCATTGGAAGAGCGGATGCCGAAGCTGAAACTCCAATACTTTGGCCACCTGATGCGAAGAGCCGACTCGTTGGAAAAGACCCTGATGTTGGGAAAGATTGAGGGGAAGGGGAGAAAGGGGTGACAGAGGATGAGATGGTTGGATGGCATCACCAGCTCGATGGACAAGAGTTTGAGCAAGCTCCGGGAGATGGTGAAGGACAGGAAAGGCTGGCGTGCTGCAGTCCATGGGGTTGCGAAAAGTCGGACACAACTGAGTGATTGAAAACAACAACCCATTTCACCAAGGACTTGGGTTCTGCTTTCTACCCTCCACCCCTCTCCCCCTGTCCCAGCAGGGTTCAGAGCGTTGACCTCTCCAATCAAACAGCCTCAGCTGCCCCCAGAGACCCACTTTCTCAGCCACACCCAAGGCTCGTCAGAAAGATGACTCTTCTGAAATCTTACTCAGAAATCCCCCTTCTGACCCCGACTTCCTGAGCCACCATTTCTACTCCAGTCCCCACACACCCTGTTATCTGACTCCACTGGGACTTCTGTCCCATGTCCTTCCTCTCAGTCTGCCTGTCCCCTCTTCATTCCCTGGCCAAGCCCACCGACTCAGAGGCCTTCAGGACACCCTCACCAGCCCTCCTCCTGCTCTGACCCTGGCGTTTCTCAGTAGCTACACACTGCCCCTAAACCCCCTCCCTCTTCTGCCTCCAGACCTCTCCTCTCATCAGGGCCCTTCTCTCCTCACAGCCGGAAACTCCAGGTTTCCTTCAGAGGGCAGCTCCCTCAGCAACCCAGCTGCCCCCACGCCATCCTTTCTCATGGAAAACGCCTAAATCTGTACCCATCCGTACTTCCCTCCCCTCTGCCTTACCTAGTTCTCGTTTTTCACGTGTGATTTATCTGTGCTTCCTCCAAGGATTCCTGGTTCTCCCAGGCCTCCTTCTCATCCTCTCCAGCTGCTTTTCACCCTCAGCCCGAAGACGGTCTATGTGTGTGTTTAGCTCCTCAGTTGTGTCTGACAACGCCACGAACTGTAGTCCGCCAGTTTCCTCCATCCATGGGATTCTCCAGGCAAGAATGCTGGAGTGGGTTGCCATTCCCTTCTCCAGGGGATCTTCCCAACCCAGGGCTTGAACCTAGGTCTCCTGCATTGCAGGCAGATTCCTTACCATCTGCGCCACAGTCTCCTCCTTGCAAAAGGCCAACAGTGAAACAACGGTCTCAACTCTGACTTCTCCTCCAACCACGACCTCTCTCTGGAAGAGTTGCTCATGCTCAGCTCTGGTCTCAACTCCTCTGGCCAGTCCAGTCCCTCTCCTCTGTGGCCCTTCCCTGACATTTGAGCCCTGTGGCCGCTCTTGTTCCCCCCCCCCCCCAGGTCCTCTGTCTGGCTCCAGTAAATCCTTCTCTTGTTCTCTCAGGGCACGTCCTCCGCTACCATCTCTTTTCTCAGAACCACTGTCCCCAGGCCATCACCTCTAAGCTGATGGCCCCCGACATCCAGCCTCCCATCCCCCTGCCTGTTAGCTCAGGCTCACCTGCGCTCCACCCCATGTGCCTGCTGCACAGCCCTTCATAGCTCTGTGTACACTGGCGAGCATTCCTCACCACACTTGACACTGGCCGTCCCCATACAACTCAGCTTTGTGAGGACAGGGACCTTGCCTTCCACTTGAATTCTATATCGCTGGTGCCTGGCATGTAGGAGGTGCTCAAATATTTTCGCTGACTGCTGACTTCTGCCCGCCCTCTCAGATCACAGCCTTTATCTACCACACAGCACTCCTCCTCCCCTCAAATCCAGCCTGAGTCCGGAAGGGCTGCCTCAGCCCCCATTCTCTCTCTCCTTAGCCTGACACCCATCTTCTCATCCGGCTCCCTCCTCATCTCTGGCCCACGAAGCAGCCTCTACCTCCCCTTAGAAATTAGCAGAGTAGGGACTTCCCAGGTGGTCCAGTAGTGAGGACTCCGAACTCCCAGTGCAGGATGCCTGGGTTCAATCCCTGGTCAGGGAACTAAGATCTCACTTGCCACATGATGTGGTCAAAATAAAGAGATTTTTTAAAAAGAAAAAAAAAATTAGTGACAGATTTTACTTTAATGTTTTTGTGCCCCAGGGTTCTTAAACAATAAGTACCCCCCCAGTTTTATAGCATTGTAGGGGTTCATTGTGTAATGAATTCATAATGAGAGCACTTAAAATCATGCCGTCAATAAATAAACACTCAATAAATATCAATTATTATATTATTTGTTGCATGGATACACTGTCCTTTAAAAAAAAAAAAAAGGATTCACAAATCTTTAGAAGTACTGAATCTGTATAGTGCTTGCTTTGAAACACCAAATCTTAACGGTCTTAAGTTGGTCCTATTTAGGTCCTGTTTGCCAAATGAGCGCTTTACTATTTCCAAGTATGGAAAAGCCAGTTATATATATGGGACTGTGTCCCCCTGTGGACACTAGATGGAGCCGAGACACAAGAGTAGCTGTCAGGACCCAGAAACAGCCCCTAGCGCCCCCTGACCCTCTCCTCCAATTTCACCTTTAGACGGGTAGACGGCAGTGTGGTTAACAGGTAATCCTGCAACGGCAGAGTATAAGTCTCTCTAGTGACCGCTCAGACCCTGCACGTCACACGTCCCCGAAGCAGGTCAAGGGTGGCTTCTTGGGTTTATGGGTGAGGAAGGAGGCCCAGATGGCGCTGAGTCACCTGGCGACACCGGGAGCCCAGATCTTGCGCACGGCCGGGCTTCCCCACCGGCGCATCGCGGACCCCCAAAGCTCAAATGTGTGGGCGGAGCCCGGCAAGGGGCACGACCCCTTCGGACCCCCAGGGCCTGAACCGCGCCCCTCACCCACCCGGGGGCCCGGGGGACCCAGCCCCGAGCGGAGGGTCGTGGAGCGCGGGGAGGGAGCACAAGCCCAAAGGGAGGGCCGGCTTTTCTCTTTCCAGCAGTGTTTTTTAATTTTTAAAATAAAAGGCTTTGCTTTTATAATAATAGTACACGCACATTGTAAAAAATTCAGGTTAACACTGAAGAGCACAAAAAAGAAAATTTTCAGGTAATCCGGAAAGCAGCACCCGCAGAAACGTCGATGGAGACATCTGCTTACGCACGTATTCAGAGAAAAAGACCAGATAGGTGCCTGGAAATTTCAACCAAGAAGTGTTCACAGAATACATGCTTCTTTTGGGAAAAGTCTTTCACAGAAAGGAAAAAGAAAAAGAAGAAGAAGAAGCCTAAATGTAACTAAAGAAATTCCCGAGCTGCAAATAATTAAAAGAGAAGGAAAATACCCAGAAGCTGAATTCATCCTTTAAATTTGTTCCAACTGTAGATGGCATCTCTTGACAGCGCTGGAGCCGGGAGGAAATGAGCTCACCCACTTCCCCTCTCCTCCCCCTCCCAAAGGTTGTGAGTTCTTAATTTTACATTGTCAAGGTTTGTGCTGCTCGCATCCTGTCCTGTAACCATCCTTCCCACCATTGTTTGGCCCCATTCTGTGTGTGCCTGGGTCGCCTGCTCTCTGCCAGGCCTTTCAGAGTGGATTTCCCAGCCCTCCCTCCTGAGTTCTTTATTTCATTTATTTATTTTAGCTACCCCATGTAGCATGTGGGATCTTAGTTCCCCAACCAGCTATTGAACCTGCGCCCCCTGCAGTGGACGCCCAGTCTTAACCCCTGGACTGCCAGGGAAATCCCGTTAGTTCTTTATTTTGATTCCCCTCATGTCTGACTTGACTTGTCCCTAAGAAATCTGTTTAGGAAGGGCTTTGGGCAGTGGTCACAGACAAGGGGGTGGTTGGCTGCTGGGAGCAAAGGTTGGAGACCTCAGTTCTGAAAAGGGGTGGGTGGGCTCTAAAACTGGCTGAATTATCCCCAGTGAAACTGACATAAATCCCCAATGTAGGGACCAGCACTAATACTCTTCAGTATGATTCCTGGCTGAAAACTGAGTCTTCAGCTTGTATTTGGTGGCACACAGTCCCCACGTGGCTCAGTGGTAATGAATCCTCCTGCAGGTGATGCAGGAAACTCGGGTTCGATCCCTGGGTTGGGAAGATCCCTTGGAGAAGGAAATGGCAACCAGAATACTGACACTTGTCTGGGAAATCCCTTGGACAGAGGAGCCTGGAGGGCTACCGTCCATGGGGTCGCAAAAGAGTTAGACACAACTGAGCACACAAGTTGAATTCTTAGAATTTGGAAATAGAGGAAATGACAGGGGTAGGGATCCCAGAGGGTATTGTTTCATTCATTTTTTTTTTTTTTTTCCACATCACGCAGCACGTAGGATCTAAGTTCCTGGCCCAGGGATCAAACTTATGCCCTCTACCTTGGGAGCACGGAGTTTTAACCACTGAACTACCGGGGAAGTCTCTTATTTTTTGAAGAAAGAACATGCCAGATTTCTGGTTCAGGGGGCCTCTGTTTCCAGGCCATCACCACTACCTTAACAACCCCCCTCACACACACACACACACACACACACACTACATACACACACACACACACACACATTTCATCCCTTTGACAGCAGTGCCCTGTCCCGTATTCACCTGGAAAAATCCAGCTTCTCCTTTAAGACCTAGGTCAAATGACACCTCCTCTGTGAAGCCTTTGTGAAATCTATATTGTGGCTTGGCAAACAGGGATGTATGGTCAGCTTGTGCATAGGAATAAGACCTAGGGACTTCCCTGGCAGTCCAGTGGTTAGGGCTCCATGGTTCCACTGCAGGGAGCCAGGGTTTGATCCCTGGTCCAGGAACTAAAATTCTGAATGCTCTGTGGCATGGCACACACACACACAAAGGACTATCTAGACACAGTACTGCATGGGGGCCAAGGGTGTGGGCTCTGGAGTTGTAGAGACCTGGGTTCAAATCTGCCTCCACTCTTCCTGGCTCTGAAGTCAGGGCAAGCAAGTGGCCTCTGTGTCATTCAGTTTCCTTATTTATAAAACAGGGATGGAAAGGTTGTGCCAGCCCCTGGTACACACTTCCTAAATCTTCGATATTGTTTTCACTGTTAACTGTTTTCACTAAATGGGTCCTTTATTGCTAGACCTCAGAAACACAACAAAAGGATTCGTTGAGAAGACCAAGTACTCTGAAAGGAGCACTGAACAGTGTCCTCCATGCACAGAGGGCTCCTGTGGGGCTGCCACCCTCCTGTCTAAGGAGCTGGTGTGACTGACATTGACCAGTCTGACCAGAGCAACAGCAGCCAAATTCACATCTCCTGGTTGCACCAGCTTTTTCTTTATTCCAAAGGATTTTCAGGACTAACCTCTTGTGCTGGTGCTCTTTCACTCAGCATGTCTGACTCCTTGCGACCCCATGGATGTAGCCCCCCAGGCTCCTCTGACCATGGAATTTCCCAGGCAAGAATACTGGAGTGGGTGGCTATGCCCTCCTCCAGGGAATTTTCCTGACCCAGGGATCAAACTCACTTCTTTCGTGTCTCCTGCATGGGCAGGCAGATTCTTTTTTTTTTTTTTTTTTTTAATTTATTTTTAATGGAAGGATAATTGCTTTACAATATTGTGTTTGTTTATGCCATACGTCAACATGATTGAACCATAGGTATACATCCCACCCCCTAGGTTGTCACAGAGCGCTGGTTTGAGTTCCCTGAGTCGTACAGCAGGCAGGCGGATTCTTTACCACTGCACCGCCTGAACTAAACTCAGATGATGCTTCTTCTTCATCTGCTCAAAACTTGGCCTTGTAAGTATTGGATCTTCCTTAACTGCTTTCTGCAGGGCTTTGGTTTCACTCCAACAAGCCCAGCACACTGCCAGGGACTGCTTTATTGGTTGCAAGATGAGCCATGCAGACTGGAGGCTGCTGGGCCCTCCCCTCCCAGAAGCTGGGCCTGTGCACACAGGGTCCCCTGGCATGTTGGCTCAATCCACTTGGCCAATCGGATGCTCCCTCCCAGGACTCTGAAGCCTGAGTGGGAAAGTGAGTGAAGCAAAAGTGAGTAAGCAAGTAGTTACTGACACTGAGCCACATTAATGACAGTGCCTTGGAAAGAAGTTTCCCCAGGCCCCTGCACGGCCATTATTCTGCCATTGGGAAGCTTGGCCATTCAGCAGTTCTCCTAGGCTGGGTGCTACCCCACTGACTTTCTCATCTGTCCTCTGGAGCAGAGAACTGCTTCATTTCACAGTTTGTGAGGCTGAACTCCTCAAAGAGAAGCCTGGGATCTTGTAACGCTGTGTCTTCCCCGGACCCGGGGGCTGGTCTACCATCTGGGCTCTTGTTGCTGACTCTGCCTTCTCTTTCAGATTCACGGGTAGCAGTGGGAGCTGGTGAAATGTGTCATTCCTGGCTCCACGTTCTTTCGGAAGAAAGAATTCCGTGGGCCAGCCCTGGGGAACGTCCGGTTACACCAGCACACAGCTCTAGCTGCTGCAGAGCCCTCACTCAGGGGGCCTGAGAACTAGTGCTCCCCACAGCAAAGCCTGGCAAATCCTAGTCCCGCAGAATGTTGACAAAGGGATGCACAGGTGGGGCTTCCCTGGTGGTCCAGTGGCTAAGACTCTGCGCTCTCAATGCTGGGGGCATGGGTTCCATCCCCAGTCAGGGAACTAGATCCCACATGCCGCAACTAAAGATCCTGTGTGCCTCAACTAAGACCCGGTGCAGTCAAATAGATAAATTAACATTTTTTTAAAAGGTGGGGGGAGATGCACAGAGCAATGTTCCTCTGGCCTGAGGTGTTGGCTGCCTAAACACAGTGGAAAGACATCTTCACTAAGGACATTCTCAGGGGCTCTCAAGGGCCAACCCACTTCCAAGAGGTTGACATGGTGGTTGGCATTGCTCAGACTTGTTTGACCCCTGAGTCCTTTTCTTCGGGACCATCTTGTGTGGCTGATGTTCTTTGGAACACACTGGAAAAGGCGTGGAGACGATAGGGATGGATGAGAGCAGGAGGTGGGAGAGAAGTGGACTTTGAAAGGAGCAAAGAAGGAGAAGGGAAAGGATGGAGCAAAATGGAAAAGAACACATGGAAAGGAGAGGGCATCCAGAGGTTTTTGAGGGGTTTGTTTGTTTTGGCCTTGCCGCGAGGCATGAGGGATCTTGGTTCCCTGACTAGGGGTTGAACCCGCGTCCCTACAGTGGAAGTGCAGAGTCTCAATCACTGAATCAGCGTGGAAGTCCCTCCTGGAGGTTTCACAGAAGGCCTGGTGAGTCCAGGCTCAGGGAAGCCCATGAGACGCCTCTGAACCATCCGTGAATACTATTAATACACCTACAGATGGCTAGAACTCTTTTTTTTTTCCCAATTCAAAAATGTCTCCAGGGTCATCTAGTTTGTGTGAATGAGTGTGGCTCACCAATGCAGGTTTGTTAAAATATCTTTGGTAAAATAGTCATTTTACCAAATGAATCTTGACTTGAAATCTTGGAGAAAATAAAACTGAAATCCAGAAGAAAGTTATGTGATTAGGTGAGAATTAATGGTGAAGAGATTGAATCAATATGGCAGCTTGAACACATGTTCCAACCTAAGTGGGAAAAATATATATACATTAAAAAAAAAATTTATCATAGGGCTAGAAGCTACAAAGGGATATCCTCTTTATCAGAAGTTGTGAGGAGGGTCTTCCCTGGCAGTCCAGTGGTTAAGACTCTGTGCTTCCAATGCAAGGGGCACGGGTTTGATCCCTGGTGGAGGGGCTAAGATCCCGCATGTTGCTTGGCGTAGCCAAAAAAAAATAAAAATAAATAAAATAGCAAGAAGAAAAAAATGATGAGGAGTAAAGGATGCCGAAGAGTGAAAGGCAAAGAGATGGGATTGAGTTGAAGGTGAAAGTCTAGCCGTAAGTGTTCAGAAGAGGATGCTGTGAAAGGAAGGGCTGGCCTTTGGGGTGGGGCAAGTGCAGAGTAGGTGGGCACAAGAAGCAGGACCAGGCAGCTGACAAGGTGACCAGTGGGTGTGGTTAGGCCTTGCTGCTCCCCACTGCACCAAGCAACTGGCCCGGATGATGCTAGCAGACAGCAGAGAGATAAGGACAAACCGGGAGGCTTATTTACCACAAGGGCAGGACACAGGGCTCATTTCCTTCAGAAACAATGAGCCCTTTATCAGTAAGATAAAGACTGACAGCAACAGAAACCCCAGGGTGAAGACACCACCAGGCAATTCACAGAGAAAGAAACACAAAGAGCTCATACGCACATGAAAAGACTCTTGATCTCATGCATAATGAGAGAAAGAACCAGATATAAATTGTTCACTCTTGACACTCACTCTTGACAGCTCAGGGCTGGGGAGGGTGTGGGGAAATAGAGCTCTCACATAGAGCTGATGGGATGTAAATTGGTACCACCTTTCTGGAGGACAGTTTGATATCAGCCACTAGACAGAATTATGAAGGCACTGGAAGAAAATATGATAAAAAAGTTTTTATATTCCTAGAGTGGGGAAAACTTTCCTAAACAAGATGAATATACCAAAGATAAAAGACAGGTGACAGCCATTAGGGGCAACATACATAATAACCTAAAATATGCAGAGTCTCTTCATATCACAGGATAAAGTTTTATTTTCCAACATATAAATGGTCAAAAGACAAGAATAGGCAATTCGCAGAAGAAACGCAAGTGGCCACTTGTTGAGAAGTGACATTTATGCTCACTAAGGATCAGAGAAATGCAAATTTTAAAAGTGATAATATCTAGCATTGGCAAGAAGAAAGGCTTGCTCCTGGACACAGTGGGCTTTATGTGCTGGTACGGTCTTTTGAAGGACCATGGAGAGAAAGCATCAGCATGAAAAATGTCTACTTCTAGGAACCTATCTGGGAGAAGGCAATGGCACCCCACTCCAGTACTCTTGCCTGGAAAATCCCATGGAAGGAGGAGCCTGGTGGGCTGCCGTCTATGGGGTCGCACAGAGTCGGGCATGACTGACGTGACTTAGCAGCAGCAGGAACCTATCCTTTAGAAATACTTGCTCAATGGTAGGTGGGTATGTGAAGAAGTATGCATGTGATAGAACTCTTTGTTTTAGAGAAAAACTGAAGATAACCTAAAGATAATCTAAATAATCAGAATGTGGGGAGAGAAAGGGGCGTTCACCTGTATTTTTGTATTGTTTGAACTTCTATTTAGGATTTTTAAAATTAATGCCAAATGTCTGATTTTCAAGAAGTTATTTAGGACTTCCCTCGTGGTCCAGTAGTTGAGAATCTGCCTGCCAATGCAGGGGATATGGGTTTGATCCCTGGTCAGGGAAGATTCCACATGCCACAGAGCAACTAAGCCCATGAGCCACAACTACTGAAGGCCTCGCTCTAGAGCCCGTGCTCCACAAGAGAAGCCACCACAGTGAGAAGCCCGAGCACCACAACTAGAGAGGAGCCCCTGCTTGTTGCAACTAGAGAAAGCTCGAGCACAGCCACGCAGACCTACTGCAGACAAAAATAAATAATAATAAAAAAAGAAATTACTTAGAGTGAACTGAAACTGCAGCATCTCCCATCCCTAAATTTAAACGACCTTGAAATCAACACCCAAAACCTCTCAGGCACAGCCAGAACAAAAAAGGAAAAGCATAGCTCAGAATCTGAATCCCTATAGTCTAGCCCCTCCTGAAGGGAAGAGATGAAGAGGAGTCCCTTCACACAGCACCTCCTTTACCTGGCTGGAGAGCCTGATGCATGGTGAGTATATGGTCATAACTGCATGGAGTAAGCTGGCCAGTTCCCCGTGCCCATATCTGGGCTGAGATCTTTGTCCTCCTCCAAACACTAGTGACCCAGCCTGCCCCCAGGTGCCACTTCTCTCTCTGCCTCTGCCATTTTGGTCTCATCTCACCCATGACTCTACCTGCTGTCTTTGTCATTACTCCTATTCAGGGCTGATTGTCAAAATACATAACAACGGCTAGAGCATGGCCATCTGCCAGGCAGAACAGACACCAGCTGTACCAGTGGACTGCTGCTGCTAAGTCGCTTCAGTTGTGTCCGACTCTGTGCGACCCCATAGATGGAACCCCACCAGGCCCCACCATCCCTGGGATTCTCCAGGCAAGAACACTGGAGAGGGTTGCCATTTCCTCCTCAAATGCATAAAAGTGAAAAGTGAAAGTGAAGTCGCCCAGTCGTGTCTGACTCTTAGCGACCCAATGGACTGCAGCCCACCAGGCTCCACCATCCATGGGATTTTCCAGGCAAGAGTACATGCCGCAACAAAGATCAAAAATCCTGGGTGCCACAACTAAGCCCTGGCCCATCCAAACAATAAATAAATAATTTTTAAAAAAAGATTAAAAACACAATAAAATAAAACCCTCTAATAGCTTCCCACCAGTCTTAGAATCAAAAGCAAATTCTTGGCCGTGACCTTACAAAGCCTGGTGTGAACTGGCCTCTACCTACTGCCCAATCTCATCATGTCCTTCTTTATGCACTAAACACACCAAGCTTCCATCTATCCCCCAACTTCCCAAGTTCATCCCTTCTGTTTCCTGCTCCCTCTGCCTAGAAGTCTCCTTACCCAGATCTTTGGGTGACTGGTTCCTTCTCATCTTTCAGGTTTCTCAGCTCAAACATCATCCCCTCAGACAGGCTTCCCTGACCACCTTATCAAAAATAGCCCCTGCCCTATCCTATCACTCTCTTTCACATCACCTTGTTTTGGGGGGTTGTTCACTGTTACAAATGTGTGGGTACTACCTCAATGATGATACATGATTTGCATTTTACAGTCTGGTGGTATGATGTATGTACACCTGCAGTCTCTGCCAACGTCTGCTACATTTCCTTAGGGGATGCGCATTCACATCCCCGGGTGTTAAGTCTTCCTAGCACTGATCTCTACCTGCAGTTTTCTTGTTTATGGGATCACCACTCTTCTCCCTTCATGTACCAACGAGAGTTCTTGTTCACAGGCAGCAGATCCTTCTCTAGCCGGTTTCAGCAGGAAAGGAATTTGTTTAAGGATATTGGGTACCTCCTAGAATCTCCAGGAAAGCAGAGAACCAGGCATGGAGGCCATCTGTGTGGACAGCCCCCATCGCACTGACGCTGTCGTTTGCTCTGGGGGTGCACTTGACGATGGACGCCGCCACTGGGGTGCCTGCTGCCGCTGCCTCTGGGAGCCAGATGGATCCACTGTCATCCTTGCTTGGTGCCTGCTTCTCAATGACACGTAGCCTCATGCGAGCGCATCTGATTGGTGGCGTCTTAAGTCACGTGCTCTGCTCCTTCTCCACGTGAGGCTGGGAAGCCACCTGGCTTCTACTGTGGGGAGGTACGTGTTCGCTGGGTGGGGAATTCTCAAAATGTAGGAAGGGTGTTCCATGGTGTAGGGATGTCAAAGTGAAGATGGTGTGTATCTTGCACCATCTACCCCTTAGTTACTTAACATCCTCATCAACCCTCCTTCCATAAGTAATGTTACAAACAACAAGAGAGAGCTGGTTCGCAAAAAGAAAATAGTTACTTGCAAAGAGAATTCATGACTTCACTCTAAAATGTGGGACTTTCTGCCATTTTCTGACCATCTTACTCACATACCTATTTCTTGTTTGCTTACAGCAGCCCTCTAGTAAGACTTATAAGAGCTTGGGCCTTGTTCATCTCTGTATCCTCATACAGCAGTGTCCAGCACATCATCAGTTCAGTTCAGTTCAGTCACTCAGTTGTGTCCGACTCTTTGTGGCCCCATGAATTGCAGCACGCCAGGCCTCCCTGTCCATCACCAACTCCCAGAGTCTACTCAAACTCATGTCCATAGAGTTGGTGATGCCATCCAGCCATTTCATCCTCTGTCGTCCCCTTCTCCTCCTGCCCCCAATCCCTCCCAGCATCAGGGTCTTTTCCAATGAGTCAACTCTTCACATGAGGTGGCCAAAGTATTGGAGTTTCAGCTTCAGCATCAGTCCTTTCAATGAACACCCAGGACTGATCTCCTTTAGGATGGACTGGTTGGATCTCCTTGCAGTCCAAGGGACTCTCAAGAGTCTTCTTCAACACCACAGTTCAAAAGCATCAAGTCTTTGGCACTCAGCTTTCTTCACAGTCCAACTCTCACATCCATACATGACCACTGGAAAAACCATAGCCTTGACTAGACAGACCTTTGTTGGCAAAGTAATGTCTCTGCTTTTGAATATGCTATCTAGGTTGGTCATAACTTTCCTTCCAAGGATTAAGTGTCTTTTAATTTCATGGCTGCAGTCATCATCTCCAGTGATTTTGGAGCCCCCAAAAATAAAGTCAGACACTGTTTCCACTGTTTCCCCACCTATTTCCCATGAAGTGATGGGACCAGATGCCATGATCTTCGTTTTCTGAATATTGAGCTTTAAGCCAACTTTTTCACTCTCCTCTTTCACTTTCATCAAGAGGCTTTTTAGCTCCTCTTCACTTTCTGCCATAAGGGTGGTGTCATCTGCATATCTGAGGTTCTTGATATTTCTCCCGGCAATCTTGATTCCAGCTTGTGCTTCTTCCAGCCCAGCATTTCTCATGATGTACTCTGCATAGAAGTTAAATAAGCAGGGTGACAATATATAGCCTTGACATACTCCTTTTCCTATTTGGAACCAGTCTGTTGTTCCATGTCCAGTTCTAACTGTTGCTTCCTGACCTGCATATAGGTCTCTCAAGAGGCAGATCAGGTGGTCTGGTATTCCCATCTTTTACAGAATTTTCCACATTTTATTGTGATCCACACAGTCAAAGGCTTTGGCATAGTCAATAAAGCAGACATAGATGTTTTTCTGGAACTCTCTTTTTTCGATGATCCAGCGGATGTGGCAATTTAATCTCTGGTTCCTCTGCCTTTTCTAAAGTCACCTTGAATATCTGGAAGCCAGCACATCACAGGTACCCATAAATGTTGTTAGTGAATTGTGTCCATGAAGTCCCTTCCTACAGTGAACAGGGCTGACTGGTGTGACCAGTAGGGAACTGTGGAAGTGGCAGTGTATGACTTTCAAGCCTCAGTGGCCATGGCTAACAGCCTCCTCCTTTGCCTGTTCCAATTTCGGGTTTCAGAGAAGAGGAATCCAACTGGCTTATGTTGCCTATTTGTACCAAGCCATAGATTTTCAGGAGGCCCTATAAACTGGGGGCTTTGGGGAGAGCTGTTTGCCCACTTGGATCATCAGAAAGGACTATGTCTATAGTTAACACGTCTAGTACAATGGGATCACATCTTACCTGAGGGCTGGATTCGAAATCTCCAGGTAAGGCTTTATCCCATATAGTCATTGTTGTTCGTGTGTGCCTGTGTAATGTGCTCAGTTGCTCAGTCGTGTCCGATTCTTTACGACCCCATGGACTGTAGCCCACCAGGCTCCTTTGTCCATGGGATTCTCCAGGCAAGAACACTGGTGTGGGTTGTGATATCCAACTCCAGGTGACCTTCGCTACCCAGGAATGGAACCCAAGTCTCTTATGTCTCCAGTATTAGCAGATGGATTTTTTTTCCCCCTGGGGAGCCTTAGAGTTACTCATGAACATCTCTTACGTTACCCTTAAAATTCTCCACCGTCTAGTACCACCAATCAAAAATCCAGTTCAGCCAGTTTTTCCCTTTAACTGGGAAGATAACTGTTTCTTTGGTTGTGCACATGAAGTAGCTGGTTTACCTTATGGGTCTTATTGTATGAAAAGCACATCTTTGGACTTTTGGGGTCATGATGAGATGCTCACATATAAGGGGCACACGGGACCCTAGATTCTTGCAGAGAATCACAGTTTCTGGTCACATCGGTCTCTGCTCATTATGGGGTACGTGCTGTCTGAGTAGAAAGAGAGGCGGAATCTCCAGCAGTATTAAGATCATCCTCTCTTCTCCCCTCCCTTCTTCTCTTTTCCAATTACTTCTCTCTCCTCCCTTTTGAATGAATATATACTACAAGGTTTAGTGATTACAAAAAAAAAAAAAAAACACACAAAAAACCATCCACTTGCGCTTATTGGATTTACACATGAATTGCAAGGAAGTCTGCATATAAAAGGCATAAAACTAATCTGATCCCAGGGAGAAAAGCCCCAAGCACGGAAGTAAAAGAAGAAAGCAGTGAAATTGTACTGATAATCCTGTTCTCTGAAAGGGATCACTCACGTGAATTGAAAGAAGGTTTTAGAAAACAGCTATTACCTATTCTCAGGGCAATCAGGCAAGGACAGTGCAGGGCAAGCGGGTGCCCGGTCATGTTAGCTTGTCACTGGAACCTGTGATTAATAGGGTTAGAGGAGGTTGGATTATTAAATGAGGTAGGTCAGAGAAACCTATGTGGCAAGCAGGAGAAATGCATGGAGAGATGGAAGGAAAGCTAGAGGAAAATGCTGGCCATTTAGGATAAAGTGTGAAGATTTAATGTGGGGGAAAGAGTCCCTGAAGGGAATTCCCTGGTGGTCCAGTGGTTCAGTTCAGTTCAGTTGCTCAGTCGTGTCCGACTCTTTGCGACCCCATGAATCGCAGCACGCCAGGCCTCCCTGTCCATCACCAACTCCCGGAGTTTACTCAGACTCACGTCCATCAAGTCAGTGATGCCATCCAGCCATCTCATCCTCTGTCGTCCCCTTCTCCTCCTGCCCCCAATCCCTCCCAGCATCAGAGTCCTTTCCAATGAGTCAACTCTTCGCATGAGGTGGCCAAAGTACTGGAGTTTCAGCTTCAGCATCAGTCCTTCCAAAGAAATCCCAGGGCTGATCTCCTTCAGAAAGGACTGGTTGGATCTCCTTATAAAGTGTGAAGATTTAATGTGGGGCAAAGAGTCCCTAAAGGGAATTCCCTGGCTGTCCAGTGGTTAGGACCCCATAATTCCACAATAGGGGATGCAAGTTCGATCCCTGGTCAGGAAACTAAGATCCCGCAAGCCACCCTGCATGGTTAAAAAAAAAAATGGTCCCTGAAATGTCTAAATAAATCAGTGGAACAGAATCAGTATTCAAAACATGTCTGTTTTCTCTCTTCTTTCCCTCTCTCTCCCTCCCTGCCTCTCTCTCTCTCTGTCTCACTCACACACACACACATAGGGGCAGAGAGTTTTTTGTATTTCCTTCACTGCTGTCTCCCCAAAACTTAAAACAGTGCCTAACAAGTAGTGGACCCTTAATATTTGCTAAATAAATGGTTATAGTGAACTGAGATGGGTCATCTTGTACCTATCTAAGTAAGAAGCCAACTTGACCCTAAGATACATTCTGGTGAAATTCCTAAACTTGTTGGAAGTGTGAAGATTTAATGTGGGGGAAAGAGTCCCTAAAGGGAGTTCCCTGGCTGTCCAGTGGTTAGGACTCCATAATTCCACAATAGGGGATGCAAGCAGAGGATTTGAAATTTTAGGATTTGAAATCCTAAATTTCAAGCAGAGGAATCAAAGTCAGGTGACTTTCAAAAATATTGATAATCAGGACAGCTTTGAACTTCACCGGGCAACACTCACTGCCAGAGACAATAGAGTGAAAACTACAGAGTCCTTAGGGGACGAGGGCTCCCCAGGACTCCTGAAGCCAGGAAGACAATCAAAGGAAGTCTAGGACCTGGAAACTCAAGGAAATGGCCTCACGGGCCGTCGGCAAAACACAGAGACTAAAGGACACCTCGAAAGAGAGAGCGCTTTCTCACTCTGCTGATGCTTACAGGGTACCATCAACACAGCAGTCTTCCCATGACCCTAAACTGTGGGCCACCTGCTCTTTCTCCCCGGCGTTGGCTTCTTGCGAGAGGAGACAGTCAATGAACAACGAAAGAACGATGGAATCAGCACAGGGAGAGCAGGGTTGGACCTGCTGCCTTAACTTGGCCCAGCTGGAGGGGGCAGCCTCAACCCTCCCTGTGGGACAGCTGGGAGGTCGCAGCCCAGCCCACCACTGTCACGGCTCTGCGACACTGCAGGTGCTTTGACCCTGGGTGATGACCAGAGGGATAGTCTTCCTAGACCCCACCATCCCTCTGCACCGATGGGAAAGCTTGGCCTGGACGCTCTCCCCACAATAGAACTGCAGAACTGAGGCAGGGACATAGGAGGCCATGGAGCGGGGAGATGGCCAAGGAGTCACTGGAGCCCAGACCAGCATGTTTGTTGTGATGAGAAAAGGGCAGCCCAGGTCCCTCTCTCAAATCTCCGGGGCTCCCACCTTTGTGAGCTCCACCCTGAAGCCGCCTTTAGTCCTTTGCCACAAGCCAGACCAGAAGGCAGCGAGCTCATGCCCATCTCCTCCTGAGCCTTGGCCCATCGGGGGCAGGCACAACTCAGGACTCTCCCCAACTCCATCCAGGTGGATGAGTCACACGGCAGGAAAAGCAAAACAAAGGGCCCACTTGGAAATGGGGGAGACCCCTGAAGATCAGGACCTGGCCCTCTGCTCTCTCTCCTCCTCCCACTCCTGGGGCCCAGTTATATCCATGGCACTTGTTTGTGTGTCTCCGCCCTTTCCAGGATTGATTACCTACTACACACTGCAAGCTGGTGGAGAGAACAGCCTCAAAACCCATTGGGACTTCCCTGAGAGTCCAGTGGCTGACTCTGTGCTTCCAATGCAGGGGACCCAGGTTCAGTCCCTAGCTGGGAAACTAAGATCCCATGCCGAAACTAAGAGTTCACGTGATGCAACCAAGACCTTGGCACAGCCAAATAAATAAACAAATTGATAGATAAATAGTTAAACATTAAACAAACAAACAAACAAAAAACCCTGTCATTGTGGAGTTTTTACTCCACAGAGATGACAAGGCAGAGCCCTACATGGATCACCTGTTCCCAGGTCTTTGAAGCTCTGGAGTAATCACCTTGGACATCTCACCCCATCAGTGCACAGTAAGAAAGGAGGTAGGAGTTTTTGTACCTTGGGGACAAAAATAAAAACCAAGTCACTTAAGTGTCACTCTTACGGCAACATTGAGTTCATGACTGAAGACGGAGGGGAAAAAAACCGTTGTCTGAACAGAGACATATGTAGTCAGTTTTAATTCCCATCCCTTTTGAGGGGAAAAAAAACATACTGAATGCCCCCTCCCCCAAATAGGATTAAAATAAATTTCCAGAACAGACACAAAACAGCAGCTAACTGCCTTCAGTACCAAGCACTGTCCGGTGGCTGAATCACCCAGACTTCAGATTATGCCCAGTGGACAGCAAAGGTGGTGATTTACCTCCTGGGCAGGGAAGAGGCGGATGGAAGTGCAGGGACGTGGCGGGGGCCAGGGTGTCCTCTCCCCGTCCCTTTGTCTTTTGGCCTATCCCTCTGTCTTTTTTTCTTCCTGTGTCCCGTGTCTATCCTTCCATCAGTCTTGCTGGTTGTCGGTGTCCTGACCTCTGTTGATCTCTGCCTGCTGACCTGTCTCTCTCAGAACATGAGATCTCTCATCTCTGCTTCCCAGTACATCTGCTTTTCCCCTTCTCTCTCTCTCTTTGCCTCTGGACTGGCTTTCTCATCTCTGCTGCAACATGGCAGTCTTTTCATGACCCTGCACATTGGTGCCTGTACTAACTGACCCTGTCTCTAAGTGACCCAATTCTTGATACCCAGGGCAGGGAGGGGATTGGCTCAGCCTCTGATATGCTTCCTCTGGGTGGCCCACCTCTCTGTTCCATGGCTCTGTGTGTGTGTGTGTGTGTGTGTGTGTGTGTGTAGGTGGAGGGCATGGTCCACTCCTAAGAATGGCCATGGATGTGAAAGTTCTCAGATAAAGAAACAAACCCTGGGGACACAGCTCAAAAAATTCTATGTTGCAGACAGGTGTTCCTGGAAACTCCTGGGACAGACCCCACATGTAACTTTCCCTTTTGCAGATTTTATACATATATAAATCCCTAATGCTTGAAAAAGTCATATATCACATATGACTGAGATAAGGTAGTAACAATAGATCTCTGTTCTACAGGATTCAGGCTGAAAGGTTTTCTAAATGCAGTAGGTTGCGTTAGCATCTTCATGCAGGCTCTTTCTAATTTGAAGATACTATAATTATATACCATGCATTGACATTGCTAGAAATCTGTTGAAAAACTTGGCCCAGGAAGGACCTAACCAAGATAAGCAATTTCCTTGATTTAGACCAGCTAAGATTGTGTCTGAAAAATTCCACACATTGTCAGAGACACTTTTGTGAACAGGGCTTTTCCCTACCTGCTTTATCAAGACCTCCTCACAGCTCTATGAAGGACCAGGAAGGTATATTTTCAGGAGACAATATCTCAAAAAGACGCAGCCCCTTTAAAAAAAATTTTTAACACCGAAAACATTTTGTACTGGCATATAACTCATGAACAACATTGTGGTAATTTCAGGTGAACAGAGAAGGGACTCAGCCATAAATATACAGGTATCCATTCTCCCCCAAACCCTCTCCCATCCAGGCTGCCACATGACATTGAGCAGAGTTCCATGTGTTATACAATAGGTCTTTGTTGGTTATCCATTTTAAATATAGCAGTGTGTACATGACCTTCCCGTAGTCCCTAACTATCCCTTCCCCCCACCAACCATAAGTTTGTTTTCT
This sequence comes from Bubalus bubalis, assembly GCF_019923935.1. Lineage (NCBI taxonomy): Eukaryota > Metazoa > Chordata > Mammalia > Artiodactyla > Bovidae > Bubalus > Bubalus bubalis. Next base: position 48,102,244 of record NC_059176.1, read on the forward strand.
AAGTCTGTGAGTCTCTGTTTTATAAATCTGTTTGTATCATTTCTTTTTAGATTCCAGATATAAGGGATGTCATATGACATTTCTCCTTCTCTGTCTTACTTCATTCAGTATGACACGCGCTATGTCCACCCATGTTGCTACAAATGACATTATTTCCTTCTTTTTGATGGCTGAGTAATATTCCACTGTATAGACGTACCACATCTTCTCTACCCATTCCTCCGTCGATGGACATTTAGATTGCTTCCATGTCTTGGCTATTGTAAACAGTGCCGCAATGGTCATTAGGGTGCACGTATCTTTTCGGGCCATGTTTTTCACTGAATATATGCCCAGGAGCAGGATTGCAGGGTCATATAGTAGCTTTATTTTTAGTTTTTTAAGGAACCTCCATACTGTTCTCCACAATGGCTATACTGATATACTTTCCCACCAACAGTGTAAGAGGGTTCCCTTCTCTCCACACCCTCTCCAGCATTTGCTATTTGTGGATTTTTTTTTTTTTTTTTTTTTGAAGATAGCCATTCTGACCAGTGGGAAGTGATTGTCTCACTGTAGTTTTAATCTGCATTTCTCAAATAACTAGCGATGTTGAACATTCGAAAAGATGCTTCTTAAATGGCAGGAGGCTGGGGGTGGAGGAGGCAATCACAGTTCTTAGGTTGCAGGCAATACAGCCTGGGTGGCGAGGGGAGGGAGGAAGGGATTCTAGCTTCTTCAAGATTCTGAGTGCTGAATAAACTACCAAAGGAGATGTCTGCGTTAGCTTCTCTATAGAAACTAAATACGGCAAAATTCTCTCACCCTGAATCACAGAAAGCCTAATTGTTGTTTAAGCGGCTGTTTCTCATCCAAGGCATTTGGCAGTTCTGTCTTGTTTCCCAGGAATTTCTTGAAACCATGGTTTGTCTAGTTTCAAATTATGCTGTGAGCATGCCAGGGATGGGCTGGGGCCAGGGTCTGCCCTCCTAGCCCATGCAGAGAGACTCTGGTTTGATCTGTTATTTATTTTCCTAATTTAATTTTTATTTGGTCAGTTATGCAATAAACATTGTTTGAATAGCAACAGTTCCCTCATCCAGCCCTGCAAAGTTCAAACCCTCAAGCCAGTTCTTTTGGTATTTACCTCCCTAATTCTCAGTTAATATGCATCTATGATTATTGACCGATTTTTTTTTTCAATGTAAACCATCATCTATCTACTGATTTCCATCCCCCTATTCTCAAAGATGAAGGTGAAGCTGGCTTATCACTCACCTCTCTGCCTGTACACTCTTGCACCCACACACCCCACACTTGCCTTTTTCTTTCCTTATCTTCCTAAGACCGTTCATCCCAATTTTAACTAAATCAAGAGTGTTTATATTATTATGACTGCAGAAGAGGCTACTAATGCCCTGTCCATCAAGGGGAGGACACCCGACTCTAAGTGAGGGATCAGGAAAAGATATCTGGAAGGAGTTACAGATTGAAGTGACTTCAAGGGATTTCCCTGGAGGTCAAGTGGTTGAGACTCCATGCTTCCATAGCAGTTGGTGTGGGTTCGATCCCTGGTCGGAGAACTGAGATCCCACAAACTTTTTAAAAATAAAATTTAAAAAAAAAGAGAGACTTCAAAGACTAAGCCTAAAATAGCAAGGGGAGAAGGGAGCCTGAGTAGGAAGTGCTCAGGCCTAGAGATGGAGGGAGAGTGTGGTCCACCAGGGAAGCCGACAGAGCCCAGTGGGCTGGATCAAGGCCTGATGGGTGCAGAGCAGTGAAGGATGACTTGGGGTGTCAGCAGAAGGTGGGAGCCACTGGGGAATTTGATGCAGAGTAGTGTCAGGATCAGATTTGCATTTTAGGAAGCTGCCTGTGGCTGCCCTGGGAGGATGAATGGAAGGGGTGTGCCCAGAAGCAGTTTATCTGGGCAAGAGACGGCCCTGGCCTGGAGGAAGTTGTCTGGAAAAGTACAGACACCTGGTCGGATGAGGATGTCAATCATGAGAGTCAAACAAAGGAGAAACTGGCTTAAAAGGGAGGGTGATGCTTTCCCTCTGTTTCGGCATGTTGAGTTCAAGATGCCTGTGGGCTTCATGGGTCTGGAGCTAGGAGAAAAAAAGCCAGGGCTGGAGCAAGATGGATAAATACCTTTTTAAATTAATAGTTGGCTTGGTAATTTCTGTTATAAATCATGCTAAGGGCTTGTTTTAGAAGGTGACATACCCACTCCCGGGAAGGGCTGGGTGTCAGTAGATCTCAAGATTCAGAGGAGCGGGGAGATGCTTCAGATAACGGAGAGGCAAGTTTTGTGGTTGCCATGGTGAAACGAAAGGTAAAGGGAATAGCAGAAGGCTAACATAGCCTCCCCCACCCCTCCGAAACCTGTGGCAAAGTCCAGGAACCCCACAGTGTGGTGCAAGTAAGTGTTGTGAGGGGAGCGAAGAAGAGTGCAGGACTGAACAGATTCCACTGGCTGGAGTGACACGGAAGGTGGGGAAGTCCCAGGGAAGCTGCTTCACGGGCGCCGAGACCCAGCAGAGCAGAGGAGGAGGGAATAGGAGACAAAGAAACAAAGCCCAGAGTGTAGATGGCGCAGGGTGTAGACAACACTCTACACTTCCAGACTCTCGGCTTTGAAGGCGCTTCAGGAGCTCCATGGTTAAATTCTCCTCCAAAGGCCTAAAAACCTTTTAATACCACCATTAAGCTATATTGTTTTCTTTTCTTTCTAGAAAGAAGAGAGAGAGAGAGAGAAGAAAATTGTGACTGTTTTTTAAGATTCAAAGGCTCACCGAAACCTGTGTTCCTCTTTCACACAAAGACATATTTGGACATCAGTGGTCCAAAATGAATATGGAGTGTTTTCAAAAGTTCCTAGCGAAATTCTTGTTCCCAAATTGTGCCAATTACTCGACAGAGAGCGGCCTGCCTTGATGAGGAAATGGGGCTTTGATCGGAGTGTGATCCCCCTCTCTGAAACAGGTTGATTGGTTCTGGACAGTCTGGGGCAGCTCCCCTAAAAAGTTGGGGATCCAATTCTCCCTGGATTATTTTTTTTCTTTTGCTCTCCTTTATTTTGTTCTTTTAGATTTCATTGTTATTATTAAAGTACAATTGCTTCACAAGGCTGTGTTCGTTTCTGCTATATAACAAAGTGAATCAGCTATATGTATACGTTCCTCTCCCTTTTGGATCTCTTGACCACGCCCTCCCAACCCTCTAGGTCATCATGGAGCACTGAGCTGAGCTCCTGCTATACAGCAACTTCCCACTAGCTCTATCTTGTGTATACGGTAGGGTATATATGTCAGTCCCCATCTCCCAATTCACCCCACCCTCCCCGTCCCCTCCTGTGTCCACACATCCATTCTCTACATCCGCATCTCTGTTCCTGCTCTGCAAATATGCTCATCTGTATCATTTTTCTAGATTCCACTTTTTATTAGTATGCTTTATTTTATAGTATGCTTTATTATATGATGTTTGTTTTTCTCTTTCTGACTTACTTCACTCTGTATCTCCCTGGATTATTTTTAAGTACACCAAAGCGAAGACTGTGGCCACAACCAAATCTGCATGGTGTTGTTTAGGGAGAAAAGGGAATGTAGAATAAACCCTTTGGATGGCTCTCTAGGTGTCTTAGTATCTAGATGTTTTCAAGTCATTTCTTATTTTAACAGAACTAAAAATTAGGCTGAGCGTAGAAAAGGGGGCTCCTTCTTGCTTATGTATTGATATAAGGAGAGCAGCAGAGTGATTGGAAGGAGCGAGAGGAGTGGGAGGAGACAAAGGGGAGACCGATGGGAAAGATCTGAGCTTGTTTAAAGGCTAATGAGAAGTACACAGGGAGTAAAGAGGCTGAAGACAATGAAGGGTACTTACTGGTGTTGAGGTTGCAGAACCAAGGGGAAGGAATGGGTTGAGAGCTCAGGAGTAGTGTCTGGCTTTAGAAGGGAAAAGGTGTAGGTAGAGAGAGGTTGGTGAAGGATTGGGTTGGGGTTGAGAGGGAGCAGGAGGTTGAAAGAAGTCCTAGCTGAGTTCTCTTTGCTCCTCAAAGCAGGAAGGGAGGCTGTGTGTTCAGAGTGGCACCAGGGAGATGGAGGTGGTGGCGGCGGTGGTGTTGGAGGTAGAGTTTGGAAAAGCTGACATGGGCAAAGAGAGTAAAGAGTTGACCAGGGAGGTACGATGGGGTGTTCTGATAGGGAGTGGGGGCCCCCCAGAATCCATTCCCCCTTCTTCCATGATGGTAGAAGGTTTAACGGTCAGCCAAGGGCCAGGAAGTCCGCCTCCCAATGCAGGAGACACGGGTCAAATCCCTGGGTCGGGAAGATCCCCTGGAAGAGGGAATGGCAACCTACTCCTCTATCCTTGCCTGGGAAATCCCATGGACAGAGGAGTCTGTGGGCTACAGTCCACAGGGTCGCAAAGAGTCGGATACGACTGAGCAACTAAACAACAAGAACCCAGTGTAAGGAAAGCAGAACAAACATACAAGGAGAGATGAAGCCCCTGGAGTGTCTCTCTGACTCCATCCCCCCGGTCCCCAGCCTCGATGCCCCCAGCACCTTGAATTTGGGCTGTATCCCTCGGTCTCCACCATGGCAGCCCAGAGGGGCTGGCCGAGTGTGGTGGGTCACGTTGCAGATGGATGAAGCAACTGCATCATAGCACTGCCCTGACAATTAGGAAGAGAGATTGTGGGAGCAACAAAACTCTCCTTCAGAGATAAAAATAGAGGAGTTGCAGGAGCAGAAACCGGAAGCCGTCTATCACGGATACATCAGCTCTGACACAAGAAGTGACAAGTTTAGTGAGTGGCCATCTTAGGACACAGAAGCCTGTGAGGGGACAACCCACAGGACAATGACACGGTTAGGGATCTGACCCCTCCCAGCTACTCCCGGCCAAGGGTTCCCCAGTAGCCAGGTGAGAGGAGTGACCATTTAATAGCAGGATGAAGTGGCAGCCAACTTGGCTGAGAGGCTGGTAAATTGCACTAAGTCCATCCCGTGCTAAGGGGTTATTATTAATAGTTTTTCCTAACAAGTCAAGACTCAGATGGTTCTCCCCACCAGGCTCATGTTTGCATCAGGAAAATAAAATGGATGGTTGGGCCGTCTTGGAGCATTTCCTAAGGGACAGATGAGCGAGAGGCTGTTGGTTGACATTTAACTGTAGCTCCAAATTTGTCAACGTCTCCTTGCAATATGTCCACGTCAGCCTGGAACTAGACTGGACTTGGAGGCATGAGGAGCTGCCTGTCCTCCCAGCAGTGCGATCAGCACTCTCCCTCATCCCATGCTGGGCACAGGTCACCTGCTTGTATTATGGGGTCAAGTGCCCGAGCTCCTACCAAGGAGCTTGTTCAACGCATCTTTCTCCTCTCTTAGTTCTTGGTATGGGTCACATGGTATCACAGCTTGAGCTGCCATAACAAAATACCATAGATGGGGTGCCTCAAACAACAGACATTTCTTTTCTTACAGTTCTGGAGGCTAGAAGTCCAAGATCCAGGTGCCAAATGGTAGGTTTCATCCTGAGGCCTCTTTTCTTGGCTTGTAGAGGACAGCCACCACCTCCCAGGTACTCACCTGACTCCTTTTTAAAAATATTTACTTCCTTCCTGGCTGTGCTGGATCTTAGTTGCTGAGCCCGGGCTCTCTCTAGTTGTGGTGTCTTTACTTGGTGTACTGGTTCAGCTGCTCCAAGACACGCAGAATCTTCCCAGACCAAGGATTGAACCCATATCCTCTGCACTGGCAGGCGGACTCCCACCCACTGTACCACCAGGGAAGTCCCTCACCCGACTTCTTATTTGTGTGTGTGAGCAGGAGGGGGGCTAGAGAGAGAGCTCTGCTGCTGCTGCTTCTGATAAGGACACTAGTTCTATCAGATTAGGGCTCCATCCTTACAATTTAATTAACCTTAATTACATTTTGCTTGCATGCTAAGTTGCTTTAGTCATGTCCGACTCTTTGCAATCCCATGGACTGTAGCCTGCATGGCTCCTCTGTCCATGGGGATTCTCCAGGCAAGAATACTGGAGTGGGTTGCCATGCCGTCCTCCAGGGGATCTTCCCGACCAGGGATCGAACCTATATCTCTTGTGTCTCCTGCATCGGCAGGCAGGTTCTTTACCATTAGCGCCACCTGGGCCTCCATCTCCAAATATACACACTGGAGGTCAGGACCTCAGCATATGAGTTATGGGAAAACACAGTTTGGTTCACCACATGTGAATACCCAACCACCTGCTCATAATCTGATTTTCAATGCCACAGAGAGTAGAAAGAGTACATTTTCTGTAGGTGCTGGAAATGGTCTGCCTGGGTGATAGTTATATAAGGCTGTGTGTGTGTGTAAATTCTTTGACCTGTGTACTTAATATTTGTGTACTTTCATTGATTTCTTCTTTTCTGTTTTCTATCCATTGACTTCTTCTTTTTTGGATTTATTTCTTTATTTGGCTGTGTCAGGTCTTAGCTGTACCACTCGAGCTTCTCTCGTTGCTGTGCTTGGGCTTAGTTACCCACTGGAATGTGGGATTTTAGTGCCCCCACCAGGGATCGAACTCGAGTTCCCTGCATTGGAAGGTGAATTCTGAACACTGGACCACCAGACAAGTCCCTGATTTCCTCTTTAATCTTTGTTACTGCTTTCTGTTTCCTTACCATAGACTTAACTTACTCATCTTATTCCAGTTCTTTAGAGTAGAAGTTGAGATCAGTGACATGGGATCTTTCTTCTTTTGTAACATAAGCATTTATTGCTATGAGAACACAGGTCCTGGATGACATTCCTGACCACCAGATCAAGCCTCATTTGAGGCCAGCCTCAATCCAGACTGGGCTTCTCAGGTGGTGCTAGTGGTAAAGAACCCTCTTGCCAATGTAGGAGACACAAGCAACCCGGGTTGGATCCCTGGATCAAGAAGATCTCCTGGATGAGGGTATGGCAACCCACTCCAGTATTCTTGCCTGGAGAATCCCCATGGACAGAGGAGTCTGGCAGGCTTCAGTCCATATGGTTGCAAAGAGTCGGACATGACCAAAGTGTCTTAACATACACATACTCATTAAATTCAGACCAACAGTTCTCAACTCTTTCAGCATTAGAACCACCTGTGCCTAGACCCCACCCTGGGCCAATCAGGTAAAAATCTCTAGGAATGAGCTTCAGTGTGACTAGCTGTCAAAACTCCCCAGGTGAATCTAAGGTATAGCCAGGATTTTGAATGACCACACTAGACCAGTGCTTCTCAAACTGTCTTGATAAAGGCAGTTTTGGTTTCCATTTCCAGTTTTATATTTCTATTATCCCATTGACTGATACTTTCATACATGCAGCAAAAATGAACCATATGGTTTCTAGATGTTTCCCTCATGAAAAGTGTTTCCTTTGCCTCGGAAACTCAGGTGCTCTCACTATTCTTTATCATTATCAACAATGGAGGAAAAGAAGTTTGTAGAAAGATGACATAAGGGGACTTCCCCAGTGATCCAGTAGTTGAGGGTCCGCCTTCCAATGCAGGTTCAGTCCCTGGTCAGGGAACTAAGATCCCACATGCCACAGAGCAACTAAGCTAATGGGCCGCAACGCTTGCTGCAATGAAAGACCCCACGTGACTCCTCGAAGATCCTGAGTACCACAACTAAGATACAAGGTAGCCAAATAAATAATTTTTTTTTAAAAGTGATGTATGAACTACAGACTGTTCAAGATGGCTGTCTGTGAATCTTCTGCTTGACCAGTCTCTGCTTCATCTACACCCTATTCACATGACCGTCCAATCCTCTTAACCATAGGGCTTAATCAGTAACTGCCTTCATGCTTGCCCCCCCAGCTGCTGGTTTCCTTGGTGACTGATGAGCCAACCTGATGTCAATTCCCCCTATAACTGGTAACCTCCCCTCTCCCTGCTGAATTTCAAAGACTACTGCTGTGTCCTGCTCGCCATCTACTATACATGGTGGGGTGTTGCTCCGGGACTTTGCTTTGGATGCATAAGATACCCTGTTCAACCCATCACTGAAGTCTCTGTCACTGTCCCTGGGCTCTTTCTTCGGTCTCTCAGCTGGGCGATTACAAGGCTTGCCGGCCCGCCGGGTGCAGCCGAACAGATGACCGTGCATGTAGTTGCTTTGGCAGTGTAGTTCTATCTCAGGACTTCACTGGCAGTCCAGCAGTTGACTCTGCACTTCCATTGCAGGGGGCGAGGGTTCAATCCTGGGTCAAGAAACTGAGATCCTGGCAAAAAAACCAAACCAAACCAAAAAAAAAAATGTAGTTCTATCATTGTGGACCATTTGAGTCTATGTTTTTAGGAGCACTGTCTAGATCTCTTGGTTATGAGTCAATAATTGCTTTGTACTGTTTAAACTTACTTGAGTTGGGTTTTTAGTTATAAGAGGAAGATTCCAACTGAAGCACCCTACCATAGACACATCCATCCATTCTGCCGTCACTTGCTCATACACTATTCTCTCTAATTCTCTTTCCCACACAAAATATGAAACCATCCCAGACAATGGCTGTGCTTTCTTTGATGATGACTGTGTGATCACTCTGTACCCTCACCTTTCTGGAGCAGCTTTCCTACAGGACATGAAGTGTTAGTCGCTCAGTCGTGCCCAACTCTTTGTGACCCCATGGACTGCAGCCCACCAGGCTCCTCTGTCCATGGGATTTTCCAGGCAAGAATACTGGAGTTGGGTGCCATTTCCTTCTCCCGGGGATCTTCCCAACCCAGGGATTGAACCCCGGTCTCCTGCACTGCAGGCAGATTCTTTACTGACTGAGCTATGAGGGAAGCTTACAGGACCTTAGCCAAGGCCATATAAACTTCCTTTCCTCCACTGTTGATAATGCTAAAGAAAAAGTGAGAACACCTAGGTTTAATAAGCAATGGAAATATCATTTTTTAAATAAAGAAAATCTCTAAAAGCTGCACAATTGCAGATACGAATTTTGGCACATTTGCATTGTTCCTTTTGATGTTTGAATTATCCCTTATGTGACCACAGGGAGCCTCTTCAGGTTGGCTCCTGCGTCCTTTTAATCCAGCCTCATGGTCTCTCACACCTTCCCTGCTCATCTGTCCCAGTCCTAGAACTGCTGTTTCTTGGGAGCCCTGGTTCCTTTCAGTGGAGAATGCTATTTAGAGACTAAGATCTAGCAAGATAGATACACTTTTTAAACACAGAGATTACATGAATTTCAAAAGATCTGTTTTTACCATAACCAGTGGTCTTTTCATTGTCAGTTAATGACCTGAAATCATCAGGTCACTTGGGATCTAGGGTGGGTTTGGATTAAAGCAGTTTCTCAACCACAAAGCTGGGAAGTGCTTTACTGTGGACACGGTCCTGAGCCTTGTAGGGTGTTTAGCAGCATCCTTGACCTCTACACACTAGATATCAGTAGCACCCTCCCAGTTGTGACAACCAAAAATGTCCCCAGACTTTGCCGAATGCCCCTTAGGGTGACAAAATCATCCTCCATTAAACATACTAGATGCAATTCTAAAGAAAATAAGTCCTGAATATTCATTGAAAAGACTGATGCTGAAGCTGAGGCTCCAGTACTTTGGCCACCTGATGTGAAGCGCCAACTCATTGGAAAGGACCCTGATGCTGGGAAAGATTGAAGGCAGGAAGAGAAGGGGGCGGCAGAGGATGAGATGGTTAGATATTATCACCAACTCAACGGACATGAATTTGAGCAGACTCCAGGAGAGAGTGAAGGACAGGCAGCCTGGAGTACTGCAGTCCACGGAGTCTCAAAGGGTTGGACACAACTTAGCAACTGAACAACAGCTATAACAAAATTCTAATTTCAGTGAATATAGCAATTCTACTTTAATGTATATGGAGAAAATCAGTCTATGTCTAACATGTAACTCACCCCACCTCAAATCAATTGTAAGAAATGTTCTGTCAAAGAAAAATAAAAAAGAACCACTGAATGGTGGCTGTGGCCTGTGGCTTCTACGGAAAACATCCCAAAACAAACCAGAGAATCTGGCCCCCAGTGTGACATGCTTGACACCTTCCTGCCTCTATTTCCCCATCTGTCTTTTGGGACACAGGCTGCAGGAATAAAGCAACACATTGTGGGAAGCAATTTGACTGGCAAAAGTGAGGAGCAGACATTACGTCATAGACACCACCACCCTGAAGCCGCATGTCGGGTTTTTGCCAAACCTTGCTGAGACCGTACAGCTTTCTGATTGAACTGCCTCAAGTCCCGAAGATTGCTCAAACTCTTGTGTTCCCACCAGGCCTCTTTTTAATGTCAGCCTTGTTTAAGACCTTTCATTTTACTGTCACCAAGAGAAAGTCGCGTTTAATTCATACCAGATGCTGAGTGAGTCGTCATGAATCAATACAACATCATCCAAAACCCACCAAAATGAATCATAAGGACAAACAGGACTTTTTCTCCCCACAAAACAGTGACTAAAATAGTGTTTTGCCCTTTTAGAAAAAAAAAGAAAAAGTAACAAGGTTAAGATGAGGCTTTGGGCCCTGCTTGTGTAACACACGTGTCCGTGGGTATGAAGTGGTTAAACTGTGCGTCTCCAGCAAGACAGCGTATGGGGCCTCCAGCCAAGCCAGACAGAGGCTGGGGAGAGGAGATGAGACTTGGATATCAGGGGCTCTAGACGGGGGGTCCAGCGATGCCCAGAAACTGTTACATAATCCTGTCTCCATCCAAGTGGCAAGAGTGTCTGAGACTCAGAGTTCAGGAATCTCTATCATGGAGTGGGGCTCTTGGGAACTGTGAAGGGTCTTTCAGGAAATGAGCATCTAGAATCTTCTCCTGGCAGAGCCCACTCGATCCCTAACCCTTGTTTACTCAGTCCTGCTTGTTCTCCAGATTCTGGGAACAGCAGTTGGATTACCTATGGGAGTCAGAGATTGTGTCTGTCCTCCTTGGGATGGGAGGGGCTGGGCCCACGGAGGCACTTTCTCCTGGACTCTGACCCTTGAACGGAGAAAAGCAAAAGCAGAGAAGAGGCAGGGGCTGACACACCCCCGTAGTGGCTGGATGAGACTTTCAACTAGGGCCTGCTTCTGTCCCCAAGACTTCCCTGGCTCCTTTCCTTTGCAGACTAGATTCTTCAAGTTTCCTCTTTATTATGGGTTGTTGTTGTTCAGTAGCTAAGTCATGGCCAACTCTTTGTGACCCCATGGACTGTAGCCTGCCAGGCTTCTCCGTCCTTGAGATTTCCCAGGCAAGAACACTGGAGTGGGTTGCCATTTCCTTCTCCAGGGGATCCTCCTGACCCAGGGATTGAACCCATGTCTTATACACTGGCAGGTGGATCTTTTACCACTGAGCCACCTGCGGAGACCTTTGTTATGGGAGGGACTCCTACCCTTCCAATGGATTTCCTTTGTGACAAGGTCAGTGACTGTTGCTTAACCAACACAGCACCAAGTCACTGCTGTCAGAGGCACTGAGGGCTTTGCGTCCCACTCCGTATCTCGAAGACTCCTGCGGGAGCCTGAGCACACAGGCTGCAGAGCTGTGCTCGACGATATTCACAAGCTACAGTCAGGTCTCCCCTCAGTGAAGCCAAAACGAGAGCGACGGAGGCCGAGAGCTCCCTGCAGTTACTGTATCAACACTGATGGAGGAAGTGAATCATCACATGATATCACATATATGTGGAATCAGAAGCAGACTCATGGACACAGAACAGACCTGTGGTTGCCAAGGGAGAAGCGGGGAGGAAGGGGTAGACAGGAGGTTGGGGATTAGCAGGCGCCAACCACCGCATTTAGAATGGATAAACTGCAAGGTCCTCACCGGGAACTGTATTCAATAGCCTGTGATAAACCGTAACGGAAAAGGATGCAAAAAGACAAGGCATATTTGTCTGTCACTGAGTCACTTTGCTGTACAGCAGAAATTGGCACAAACATTGTAAATCAGCTATACTTCAATTAAAATAAATAAACAAGTAAAATTATATTTATCAAGATTTTTCTACTCAAAAAAAAGGAACTGAATCATTGATGCAGGTAGGTGAGGGACTCTGAGGTGGACTGTTGCTGCTGCTGCTGCTATGTCGCTTCAGTCGTGTCCGACTCTGCAACCCCATAGACGGCAGCCTACCAGGCTCCCCGGTCCCTGGGATTCTCCAGGCAAGAACACTGGAGTGGGTTGCCATTTCCTTCTCCAGTGCATGAAAGTGAAAAGTGAAAGTGTAGTCGCTCAGTCTTGTCTGACTCTTAGCGACCCCCAAGGACTGCGGCCCACCAGGCTCCTCCGTCCATGGGATTTTCCAGGCAAGAGTGCTGGAGTGGGGTGCCATTGCCTTCTCCGCTGAGGTGGACTAGTGGACACCTAAGACCTGTGGCACCAGAAGAAGACCAGAGAGCCCCTGGGGGCCCTCCAGCTGTGCTCCACGGAGGGGGCTGGGCACACAGGCTCTGCCGCAGGACCCCGGAGCCCGTGTGCCCCACAGGGGTCTGTCTGGATGGTGCCTTTGGACCCCTGCATTCTCTGGTTGTTGGCAACCCTACCATGTGTCGCCTAGCTCCCCACTCCTACAAGGACTATTTTCATTCTTCATCCTTTCAAATCTCCATGGCCCTCCCATGCCTCTCATTCCCAGCAGAAGGTGAATTTCTAATACTGCAGAAAAAGTTTAGACCATCATATGGGGACTCTTTCAACTTCCCAACACCAAACCTGCATGGTCCTGCCCATGAACTTGCCCTGACCTGTGCTTTTCTGGATATGTAGCAGCATGCCTGGCCTTGTACTAGATGAGCCCTGCTTGTAGCGCCTCCTAGAGCTGTTGATCAAGCACGTCTCCAGACATTGCCAAATGTCTCAGGGGTATTAAGTCACCCAGGTGAGAACGCTTTTTGTTTATTTGTTTTTAAATATATATATTTTTTTATTTGGCCACGCTGGGTCTTAGTTGTAGCATGTGAACTCTTGGTTGCAGCCTGTGGGATCTAGTTCCCTGACCAGGGATCGAACTCAGGTTCTCTGCATCTGGAGCTCAAAATCTTAACCGCTGGACCCTCAGGGAAATCTCTAGGTGAGAACCCAACCCAGAACAACCTCTGGCTGCTCTGTCTCGAATTTGTAGCCCACATCGGCCCCACAGAAAGTGCACACATAGAACCGACCTTGACCTACCTCTCATACAGAGCACTTTGTAAAAGCCAGGCCACTGACAGACAGCCAAGCCCCCGATGTGGACCTCCTCCCCTGGCTCTAGGGACCACACTTCAAGTTCTCCAGTTGGCCCTCTAGTTGATTTCAGAAAACAAGAAGTACACCACCCCCACCATCCCCACTTCTCTCCACAGTAAAAGCCTCTCCTCCAGAAATCTCCCTCGGAGGGTCTGGTCCTCTCTGGGGCTTTCCATCCATCCTCTTTATAAGCTGGAAGTGGGCGGTCAATATAGTGACTCAGAGCTAGTTCTCAGACATTTCCCTTTCCAGTCCTGCTGAGGTGGTCTAGCATCCCACGTCGGAACAGTGGAGTGGCTGCCTTCCTTGCGGGGACCTCAGCCAACAGAGTGGCAGAGAAGGCTTGTAATAGGTTTAATATTATTATTAACATCCGTGTGTTCCTTAGAAATGCCTTCTCTCTTCCTCTCAGGATCCTTTCTCACTTCAGTTTATTCAACCTCTCCTTCCTGATTGGAACCTTCCCACTGACATTTAAACAGGTTTAAGTCACTGCCATTTAAAAAAAAAAAAATGCTTTGACCACAAAGCTCCTTGCAGCTACCACTCTAATTCTCCTTCCCTTCAAAGCCAAACTAGTGGAAAAGCTGTCTACACCCACCGTCTCCCTTTCCTCACCTCCCACTCTTTCCAGTCTGGCTTCCACCCTCATCAGTCCCCTGAAACAGCTCTCGCCAGCGTGGTCAGCGATTTCTGCAGAGCTGAGCTGAGACCGGAGTGCAGGAGGCTGACCCAACCCCACTCAGGACACTGGCCATAGGAATGGTGGCAGGGGACGGTTGATGGTTGGCATTACCCAGGGGGAAACACAGATGATAGAGCGGAACTTCTGAGATGTTCCAGAAAGAACATCGGGCCATGAGTCCTGGGAAAGTGCCCCCACCTCCTTGCCCTCTTTCATTCATTTGGTCTTGACTGAGTATGGCTTGAGTCGGGCCCTGAGGCAGGCACTTATGTTAAGCTTTGAAGGATCCAGGTGTGACCTCTACCTTCACGGAGATACCCATCTATTTAGGGGAGTGGGAATTAGTCAAAGAGTCATGAGAATACCCCATGACAACCTAGACATTTTATAGAGGAAAAGTAAACAGTGTGGAATGATAGAATCTGATCTCACTGGAAGGAAGACGTGAAAAGAGATTTCGAGGCTGAGATCAGATTGATGGGTAGGAATTAGCTAGTCCAGGCAGAAGGAGGAGGAAGACATTAAAAGCATTGGGAGAAACCAATACAACATGTAAAGCACTTATCTTTCCATTTAAAAATAATTAATTAATTTTTAAAAAGATTTGGGAGAAAGGGACTTCCCTGGTGTTCTAGCGGCTAAGACTGTGCACTTTTGAGGCAAGGGGTGCGGGTTTGATCCCTGTGTCAGGGAACTAAACCCCACATGCCATGAGGTGTATCCAAAACAGTGTTAAAAGAAAAAAAAAAGTGTTGGAGGAAAGGAATAAGAACAATGTTCCCCCCAGAGACCAGGGAATCGCCTCCCCCAACCCAGAAACTGGAAGCGGGTCGGGGAAGGGGGTGAGACACACTGGATAGAAATTAGATTTTTGTCTCTGCCTCATAGCCTTTGTGCCATGACCTTCTCCTGCCTTATTCTAGGGACTTTGGCCCCCTGGGCCCCCTCTATGGTTAACCCCTTTTATTCCCTTTTAGGTCCCAAGGCTGTGTGCTCACAGCCTGGCTCCTGCCGGTTCTCCTATAACCTGAAAGAGGATGTTCCACAGAGTTCCACACAGGCCTTACCCTCATCCCTACCCACTTCTTCCTTGACATTGTCTCCCAGTTTTATGAGACTACCACTCCAAACACATCTCCAATCTCAGAAATCTCTCCCAGGTTTTCAGGGGGTGTTTTTGTTTTGTTTGTGGCTGCATTACTCGGCAGCAGGATTTGGCTCCCTGACCAGGGTTTTAATCTGTGCCTTCTGCAGTGGAAGCTCAGACGCTCTAAACACTAGACTGCCAGGGAAGTCCCAGGTTTATAGTCTCATTTGCACAATGGTCAACTCCATGCAGACACCCTGCCACCATTTCAAACACAGTGGATTGTAGTTTTAAAATGTAACCTTCACTTCTGTTTAAAGACATATAGACAGTAATGTAATGTTACCTTTTTTTCCCAACCGTGATTAATAATGTAGGAGGAAACAGACAGAACAGGCTCCATCTTGAAAGCAGGACTCCATCTTGGGCTGGACTATGATCTTTGAGCTATGTGCCCAGTATCTATGGAAACGACATACCAACTGGAAAACCAGACCTCCCGGATGGAAGAGCCCCAGGGCTCATACCTAGACTCTCCACTGCCTAAAAGAATACCCTAATTATCTGTGTAACCAAATAGAATCATAAATTCTATTATGCTTATTGGGGTATGACCATAGGCCTATTGATAACTGTCCACTGTTAACTACCTAGGCTTAAGGCATATGAATCACGGGTTAACTTTGATTGTATCCTTTTCTTCCTTTGTTCAGACTAGTTTCAGGGAATTTGGGGAGGTGGGTTTGGGCACGTACACTTAGGGTATATAAGGTTTTCACAAAAACTGGTTGGGGTCCTTGGCTAAGAGGAGACTCTGCCTTGGGCGCGCCAGTGTAATAAACGGGTCTTCACTATCTGCATCGTCCTTCTGAGTGAGTTTGTTTCCCGGAACACGTGGCTACAACAATAAGACAATCTTGAACAGAACTTGAGAATTTGACCCAGACCTACAGAAACTTGGTGCAGTTGTTGAGTCATGAATAGCCTTTCTTTACCACGATAAAGAAGCTGAAATTAAACAAAGAGCTTTGATTAGCTGATTAATCAAGTTGGAGCAAGCTCCCAGTAAAGCTAAATTTAACTGTATCCCAAACTGCAGACTTCTTCTTTTATGATTTCTTCCAACTCAGTGTAATGGGATCGCTCATTCTGGGTGCTGGTTATGTGAGGGGGACCGTTGTACTTTTCTGTGTATGTTTGAAATTTTTCATAATAAAAATCTAAAAAAGAAATAATATCTCTCTCTTAAAAAAAAAAAAAAAACTGGTCTTAACTGGCTGGTTAGCACTTATCTGAACGTAATCCTTAACCTCCTGGTTGGAGAGAATTGCCTGGACTTTCATGAGCATGCTTTTTGCAGGAAATCATGTGCTATGAAACATGGGACTGTGCACTGAAGCTGCAAATGACATCATCAATGAATTATTTTTCCTTGTGCTCCTTTTCTTTGTTCTTCTAACCATATGTGTATATAAATGTGTGTGTGTGTGCATACTGAGAATTTCTGAGCAGGAGGAAGTGGTTCAATCTGCTTGTCTCTGAGCAGCTGTTGGCTTTCAGAATAAAGAAGTGGCTCTGCCTCCTTTCTGATTCACATGCAATATGAAATTTGCTTTCATCCACATCTAAATTTAGATGCCTGTCTTCTCCCCCTCTAAAACTTAACCCTCTTCCCCACAACAATGTAGAAAAAACCCCTGGCTTCACCATGGTGTTTAGGTTAAAGATACAAGAGGAGTTTAAGTGTTGAGTGCAAGAAACAACAAGGAGAGAATGCAAACTGGCATGGAAACCTGATGCAGAGAAAACTGCGTATTATAAAGACACTGCACAGCCTCTTCAGGTCTCAGGGTTAGAATGGCAGAGCTCTAGAGCCTAACAGTTACGGGCATCGTTATGATACATCTAAGAACTCAGCCCTCCCATTTCTTCAACCATTCTTTCCCACACCTTCCCCACTCCTAGCTTCATTTTCACAGAAAAAGACAATCTCTCTTGACCAAAATCTGAATTTTTTAATATTATCAGTTTGCACATTTCACCCACTTTGTTTAAATTTTTATTTTGACACAATTTGAAACATACAGAAAACCTATGAAAACAGTATTAAGGAACCATGATATAGCCTTTACCCTGGTCTTACTTTTATTTTCCCTCTATTTTTCTTTATTGCTAAATCTTGCTGATTTTATCAATTTCATTAATCTTTACAAGGAAACTTTTTGTTTTTCTCTTTTTTTTCATTGGCTTTCTCTTTCATTGACTTCTGCTCATTTTTATTAAATTTCCTTTCTTCCTGCTACTTTTTTTTCTTTAAAATTTTTTTTTATTGGAGTATAGTTGATTTACAATGTTGTGTTAGTTTCAGATGTACAGCAAAGCGAATCAGTTATACATACACATAAATCCACTCATTTAGATTCTTTACCCATGTAGGCCATTACAGAGAATTGAGTAGAGCTCCCTATGCTATATAGTAGGTCCTCATTAGTTATTAATTTAATATATAGTAGTGTGTATATGTCAGTTTATTCCTGTTAATTTGGATTTAATTTGTTCTTTTTCTAGCTACTTAAAGCAAAAAGTTAGGTTATTGTTCAAAACTTTTCTGCTTCTGTAATATAAGCATTTAAAGCTATAAATTTCCCTCTAGGCATAGCTTTAGCTATATCCCACATATTTTGATATGTTGTACTAGCTTCTGGTTTAAGATATCTTAAAATTTCTCTTATGATTTTTTTATTAGTAGTGTGTTATTTAATTTCCAAATACTCGGGGCCTTTCTAGATTTCTTTTATAACATATTCCATAAAATATCAGTGCTTTAATATTTATTTATGTTATCATCCAGCGTATGGTCTATCTCAAGGAACATTCTTGTGTCCTTGAAAAGAAACATCTGTATTCTGCAGTTATCGGGTATAGTGTTCTAGACACAGACATGGACAGAAGGAAGACGATGTTAAGATACAGGGAAGACAGGCTCCAGAGGGAACTAACACAGCCACCACCTGGATATCACACTTCCAGCCTCCAGAACAATGAGAAAATAAATTTTTGTTGTGTAAGCCACACAGTCTGAGGTACTTTGTTAAGGCCCAACTAGCCCATCTAGCTAGCAAAGTTATATAGCTTACTGAGTGCACGTATTTAGGATTGTTAGATCTTCTTGATGGATTGACTCTTTAATCAATATGAAATTTCATCTTATTATGTGTATTACATACACATAATGTATTTTTCCATCCTTTTACTTTTCCTTTATCAGTGTCTGTATGTTTAAAGTGTGTTTCTTCAGACAGCAGAGATTTGGGTCATTTGTGTCCAATTTGATAATCTCTGCCTTTTAATGGAAGTGTTCATTTTACAACTAATGTAATTATTGACATGGTTTGGTTTAAATCTACCATCTTGCCATTTGTTTTATATTTGTCCTACCTGATTTTTGTTCTTCTGTCTTCAATTAATTAAATATTTTTAGTAGTTTATTTTATTTCCTCTATTTGCTTTTTTAGCTCTTCCTTTTTGTATAATGTTATTAGTTTAGCTCTAGGGGATTACAATATATGCTCTTAATTCATTACATTCTGCAAAGCCAAAGACTTCTTTTCAGCAACCTTTCAGTGACGTTTTTTGCTGGTAAACTTTGATGTGTATCCCAAGTTTCTGTGGCAACATGGTTTATCAGGGTGGTTGCTTTCTTAAGTTGGGTTCCTAAAAGCACATGTTGAAACAGGAGGGAGGTACAAATGATTTATTAAGGAAGTGTTGCCGTCCAAAATCTTGGCTTTCTTTGCCCACTGAAGCCGAGTGAAAAATACAGAGACAGAGTTTAGAGGCAATAGAAAGGTGGCTTTTATTCTCAGCCAGTGGAGAGGGGAACGGGGTAGGCCCATGCCTTGAGAACTGTGCCCCCTGCCATGAGGGGTTTGAAAGTGAAAGTGAAGTCGCTCAGTCGTGTCCGACTCTTTGTGACCCCATGGAGGGTAATCTACCAGACTCAGTGGTCCAAGGGATTTTCCAGGCAAGAAAACTGGAGTGGGTTGCCATTTCCTTCTCCAGGGTATCTTCCCAACCCAGGATCGAACCCGGGTCTCCTGCATTGCAGACAGACGCTTTACCGTCTGAGCCATGAGGGGTTTAGGGGGTCATATGAGGCAAGGGCTGGCAGTCAGGAGTTGGTGATGAGAAACAAAAGTGATAGGATCTTGATTTCTTCCTCTTGCATTATTTCAATGACAGTCATAAATTGGTGTCAGCTTACTCAATTACAGCAACCCGGTAATTGAGTCTGGCAGTTCAGTGGCTCTGCTGCCTTCCTTCTGATATGTAACTACAGAGGGAAGGGTGTTGTAAGGATAAACACCAGATAGGGGGTGTATTTAGCAAAGAGTCAAGGGAAAAGATGTGTGAAGTGTAGCTCCTGCAGAGTTAGGGGGCAGAAAAGCAAACTTAGTTACAGACATGCAGAGTTAGAAGCAGTTAAAGTAAATATAAAGAAAACTAGGAATGTTCAGGCCTGCTCACCGTTCTCTTATATTCTTTGTTCTCAGGAAAGAGAAAGAGAAAAACCCATTCCTCTTTTTTCCTTTTCACTGCAACAGAAGTGCTCCAGGTAAAACAAGGAAAAGAATGGGGAAAAGAGGTATAGACAGGGAAGCAGCCAGGAAGAGTATGATGTTGGCCAAGCCCCAGCTTCGGCCTGATCCAGGGGGCAGTTCTGAAGGGTAAATTATACCTCACGTAGTTCATCCTTCTTAAACAAGAGATCTGTACTTTCATACTCCTGAACCAACCAGTAGCATGGACCCAGTAGGGAGAAGAACACAAACTCTCAGGGAATTCCTGTTCTGTTTGTATGATGATGTTCAAAGTAGCTCCCATAGCCCAAGGGAAATCCTCTGAATGAAGTTGCAGTTATAAGCCATTAGAAACCCAAGGCATGGAAGCTGAAGAATGACCAAATAGAAAGGGTGAAAGGAATTGATATTGTGATTTATAATAAGAAATATATATTTGGTCTTTGACCCTGTTCCTGGCATAGGGCTCCTAAAATCCTTGGGACTTCCTATGTGATAAAGACACCATAAAGGTTTCTTTTCAAGTTGTGTTAATGAAGTGACTTGGGAAGCTGTTGGGTCATCTAAGGATGAGCTGGTTGCCAGGGGAACAAACCATGTGATTAGAGGTTTCGAACTTTGAGTTCCACTCCCCTGACCTCCAGAGAGGGGAGAGGGGCTGGAGATTGGGTTCAATCACCAATGGTCAATGATCTAATCAATCATGCCTAGGTAATGAAGGTTCCATAAAAACCCCCAAAGGACAGGATTTGGAGAGTTTCTGGGCTGGTGAACATGTGGAAATTCAGGGAGAGGTGCTCAGAGAGGGCATGAAAGCTCTGCACCCTGCCCACACACTTTGCCGTGTGTATCTCTTCTGACTGTTTCTGAGTTATATCCTTTTACAAAACACTGGTAATCTACCAAGTAAAATATTTCTCTAGGTTCTAAGCTGCTCTGGCAAATTAATGAAATCCAAGAAGGGGGTCATAGAAACCTCCGATCTTGAGTGGTTGGTCGGAAACCCAGGTGAAAACCTGGAATTATGATTGGCATCTGGGGTGGGGGAGAGTCTTGTAAGATTTAGCCTTAAACTGTGGTTATCTATCTTTAGGTAGTAGTATCAGAACTGAGTTGAATTGTAGGACACACAGCTGATGTGGAAGAATTGCTTGATGTATGGGGGGAGAAAACACACATCAGAATTAGAATCAGAGGGACCCAAGGGGATGTAGGTGAAGCACCAACAGCATTTGCTGTGATAGGACAGTTATGAACGAAAGGCCCTGACAAAATTTCCAAAAAAATGCACTACTTCAGTAGAAAGTCAGTTAATACATGATTTCTTTTCAGTGTGTGCCTGTGAGAACATAGTGGAAAGTTTTATGGGCCAACCCATTAATATATCAAGATGAGAAAGTCTTGCCTCTTTGATAACCACTCATCTTATACTCCCAAGAACTAAGGGCAAGATCTAGGCCATCTGACTCAGGTTTCTGCATATATATTGGCCAACATAGTTTTTAAGATACTGTTTTGTCATTTTACCCCCTTGATGAATCTACAGTGAGAGCTGACAGTTAAGTTCTTGCTGTTTCTGAAAGACTTCCAATTTGACCAATGAAGTGTGTGTTCCATTATATTAAATAATAGCAGTATTTCAAATCGGAGTGTGGTAACTTTTCACAGCTCTTTGATGATGGGAGTATATTATATTTTGCATGTGGTGATATTTTTGTATTTTCCATGAATATGTATTTGTGTGATCAGTATTTGTTCATCTGGATGAAACCAAACAGAATGATTCTATTGTGGATTTTCCCCTCCCATTATATCCTTAAAAGTGGCTGACATGACAGTATTACCACTCACAAAACATGTTGGAACACACTGATAACTTTTATGAGACTTCCTTTATCATAGCCCACCGCTTAATTCACTTGAGCCATCCCCACCGACCTTGCCACTGAAGTGAAGATTCTTGGGCGCCATCAAGTGGCCATCTGGGGAATGAAGGTGAGCTGGTTGAAGACCATTTGGCCTCAACAGATGTCCCTGTAAACTTGGAGCCTGGTTTCAGAGCAGGACAGCATTCAAGAAAGTTAAAGTTTCAGAGGAGCCAGTTGAAAGTGAAGGAAATAAAATCATGGCCCGAGAAGAGAGAAAATGGTTGCAGTAGCCATGGCATTTTGACTTGGAGCACCTCATGACTTCTTTAGAAGACAGTTAGAAGGCGGGGAAAGTCATTAATCTAAAGACATTTGGAGACTTCTTTTCCCTTTCTTGCTTTCCAGTTGGCCACAAATATGAGCAACCCCAAAGTCAGCTGGAACAAATAAAGATATTGGCAGATTTATATGAAGGGTGTGTGTTTTGAGGAAAGCAGTCAGTTCATCACCTATGCAGACGTCACACATCTAAGGGGAACATCGAAGGGGAATGAGCACTGAAACCAATGGAGATCCATCTGTGTAAAAGTCGACAGTAGGATGTCCTTCCCGTCCTTCTCCTCTGCCTGCCTCAGTCCAGACCACCGTCACAAGACGGGGGCTGCCGTTCCAAAAGAAAATGACTCTGTGGGGGTCTGTGAGGGGGAGTGAAGAAATTTTCTCAGAAGTTTCCCCAGGAGATTCCTCCCCATCTCTCACTGGCAAAACTGTATCCATATTGGATCAATCCCCGTTCGGGGGAATGGTACGCAATTAACCAAGATTTGCCCCTGGACTGGGAATAGTGGTAGTTTCTAGGGGAGGAGGGATATGTATAGAGATGTCTGCAAGAAACCAAGATTCTGTTAACAAAAAAGAGGGGAGAAGGGTTGTATAGAGGCAAACAGGTATGTTTTCAAATAGAGTAAGACAAATACGAGGTTTTGAATATGTTGGAGTTGGAAGTGAAGTTGTTGGACAATAGCTGGGGACAACAAATAGTTGGGAACAATGTGTAAGGGTAATATGACCAGCCAAGATGAGTGAAATGTAATCCTAACATACTTGGACAGTAGATAGGAATTGTATTTTGGTTTTCAGAGGGAGTGCTGTACCTGAAGCGGAGCAGACCTCTCCCCATTTAGAGGTAGTCATGGACAGATGTGAGAGTTGGCTCATAAAGAAGGTGGAACACCGAAGAATTGATGCTTTCAAACTGGTGTTGGAGAAGACTCTTGAGAGTCCCTTTGGACTGCAAGGAGATCAAACCAGTCAATCCTAAAAGAAATCAGTCCTGAATATTCATTAGAAAGACTGATGCTGAAGCTGAAGCTCCAGTACTTTGGCTACCTGATGGAAGCAGTTGACTCATTGGAAAAGATCCTGATGCTGGGAAAGTTTGAAGGCAAAAGAAGAGGGCGGTAAAGATGAGATGGTTAGATAGCAACCCCAACTCAATGGACATGAATTTGAGCAAACTCCAGGAGATAGCGGAGGACAGAGGAAGCTGGTGCGGTACTGTCCCTGGGGTCACAAAGAGTCTGACATGACTTAGTGACTGAACAATGAACAACAACAAAGACAAAAACAGAGGGAGACTCCAATGAGACAGATGTCCTAGTCACTGGCTATGGCTCTAGGTAGGACAGAGTCCAGAGGCACATCTGGTGCTACCAGTTGTACAGAGGATTATAACAGCAATGGGAATTGTCTCCATTAGCCTTTGTACAACAAACGTAAGTATTGCTTTTTAATGGCAGAAAAGAGTGAATTGCTTACTGCAGAATCAAGGGTACCTAATGCACGGCTGACAGGACTTGTTTAAGGGAAGAAAATCCATTTAGATTTTAAGACCTAGGTAATCATGTAATGTGGTTAGCTTGAGTTAGATGCAGTAGAGGTTTTATATTTGAAGTATAATTTAATATTTACTGTCAGCAAAAGCCAGACATGTCCAAGAAGGTATGCATTTGTGAGACTGTGGTGAGCCCGGGTCCCTTGAGGATGGCTACTTCCCTAGAAGAAAATGAACGTCTTTTTTTTTTTTTTTTTTTAACTGATTTGTCATGTCCAACTAATGGGCTTGGGACAGGCATAATTGTAATTTATTTTAGAGTCTTTGTGGCCCTTGACAGCACAAGAAGAAAGAGAATAAGAAATCTCATTTGGGCCTTTTAGTGAGGAGGAGGCCAACAGAAGGCTGTTAACATATTGGATGAGAACAGTTTCCAGGAAACGTTACATTATTTAAATCACTTTTAAGAACTAATACAGGAGTTGCAGGCTGAAACTGAAGATTAAACATTCACATCTAGATTCATTCCTTCTAAAACTCCTGCTAAAATCATAGTAATTTTTTTAAACTACAATATATCTACAAAGATGAGAGAACAAAGAAGACAGCAGTAACAAAATTTTGGAAGTTAGCAGAAGAGGAATGGTGACTTTTAGCAGATCCAGGAAGAGACAGGTCCTGGACTAGTAGTGGGAAAAAGTGAAAACCAACCCAGTTAATATGGAATTCTGAAAAGGCACAGCCACTGACGGAACCAGGAATCTCTGGAATTGGGAATAAAGAAGTGTATAAATTAATGAGGATTGGGAAAAAGCAATTTGAAAGATCCCTAGATCCCCCTACCCCACTGCATACATTTGGGCTGGATTCCCCATTACTTCACTCCTTATGACCATATTTTCTTTTAATTCCTCGAACACATTTTGTTTTAGGTTTTTGAACATATTTATAATGATTTCCTTAAAGTCTTTGCTAAATTCAGCATCTGGGCCATCTTGCGGTCAGTTTCTATTGACTCTTTTTTGTTGTTTTTACTATGGTTCACATTTCCTTGTTTTTGTTTTTGACATATGCAGAAATTTTAGACAATTTAATGGCCACTGTGGCTGGTACATTTTAGAGGCTCTAGATTCTGTTATCTGCTTGACTTCTACTATCTATTTTATCCTCAACTTAGTAGCAGCCTCTCTCTGGAAAGCCTCAGGTGGTCTTCTCTTATACATGTGCATCCCAGACCTGAGCCAAGTGTTCACAGGGGACCCCCCCCACACATATAGATTTTTGCCTCCCACACTTCATAGCAACATCTTTGTCAGTGTCATGACCTGTAGATTGTAGCTGTTTCAACAACCCTGAACTCTGATCTCTGTCTCTTCAACTCAGCAAGGCATTCCTACTCTGCTAGGACTTCAGCTTGCTGTGCTATGGTTGAAAACTGTTTCCCAGCAGAGAACAAAAATGATTTGGGGGCACATCTAATGAGTTTCCCTTCTCTCAAGGATCAGTGGCAGGTACTGTCTGTTGTCCAAGGCAAATGAGAATGGTTGCCCATATTTTTTTGTCCAGTTTTATGGTTGTTTGAGGCTAATCTGGTACCAAAGATTATATCATAGCTGGAACCCTTCCTTACCTGATATGCTTTAAAATACATATTTCTTCATTTGGCTGCACTGGGTCTTAGTTGTGGCAAGCAACTTTACCTGTGACGTGTGAACACTTAGTTGTGGCATGTGGGATCTACTTCCTCAACCAGGGGTCAAACCAAAGCCCCCTGCATTGGGAACACGGGTTCTTAGTCACCATACCACCAGGAAAGTCCCTTACTTGATACACTTTTATTTCTTTCTTTTATCATCCCTTCCCCTCCACTTCATCAATTTAAGCCAGTTCTGTGTTTATTGGCTCAGAGGAAAGAGAAAGTGATAATGAAAGTAGAAAACAATAGTCCAAAAATACAGTTCAAAAAAACTAAGCCTATTGAGAAGGTAGGGTTCTCTAAGGAGATCAGATAAAAGCCCCTTAAGCCTTAAGCAGGGAGAAAGAGGAATGAGAGATTGATTTCTAATAGCAATGATGAAGTGGGTTCAAGAAAACAAAGTCCTGGGCTTCCCTGACAGCTCAGTGGTAAAGAATCTGCCCGCCAATGCAGGAGACACAGGTTCAATTCCTGGTCTGGGAAGATCCCACAGGCCATAGAGCAACTAACCCCACGTGCCACAACTACTGAGCCTGTGGTCTAGAGCCCGAGAGCCGCAGCCACTGAAGCCGGTGTGCCCTGAAGTCCCTGCTCTGCAACAAGAGAAGCCTGAGCACTGCAACCAAGCGTAGGCCCCTCTTGCTGCACCAAGAGAAAGCCCAAGAGCAGCAACAAACACCCAGCGCAGCCAAAAAGAAAAATGAACAAAAGGTTTGTAAAAATAGTGAAGAGCACCATCACTTCTCTTTATGGAGAGCTTTACATCCTTGATTTCATTTAAGCTCATTTCATTCAATGAAAGTCCTTTACCTCATACTCCCTCTGATGCTTCTTCTGACATACTGATGTACCTGCTTGAGGAAAAAATGCTAATAAAAGTGTACATTTACTCTGTGCCAGGCATTATTATGCTAAGGGCTTTATGTCCCTTAATCTTCATGCTAAAGCTATGAGATATATACTATTACCTTCATTTTGCAAATATGAAAACTGGATTTTAGAGCTAGACAATGAATGTGATTTTTAGATTCAAATCCACTAGAAGCTTTACTTTATATTACGTGCAATCTGTGGAAGAAAACTAGGTCCAAGAGTCTAGTAGGAATGTCTGCGATACGATTCACAAAGTGAGTTTACTTACAATTTAAGTAAACAAATTCCCTTGTATCTGCTACAACAAACATTCGAAGATGAAATGAATAATCTTCTTGGCTAAATATTGTATGCTGGGAAGACATCAAACAAAAACTTTGTAGTTAGCATTGTTCTTTCTATTCCTTTATCTTTCTGTACTTTAGTTTGGATATTTTCTATTGGCCTGTCTTCAAGTTTACTGATCTCTTGCCTCTGCTGCATCTGGTTTGTTGCTCAGCACATCTGAATGCTTCCTTTCAGATATTGTTAATCCTAGAATGTTCATTTGGTTTTTATATATTTACATATTCTCTGTTGAAATTTCATAGCTTGCCACCATTTTTTCATTGATCCTCCTATTTTCTTTAACATATTTCAATGGTTATTTCATTGTTAAAATTTATTTTATTGAAGTGTAGTTGCTTTACAATGTGTTAATTTCTGCCATATGGCAAAATGATTCAGTTTTATGTATATACATTCTTTTCCACATTCTCTTCCATCATGGATTATTGCAGGACATTGAATATAGTTCCCTGTGCTATGCAGTAGGACCTTGCTGTTTATTCATTGTATAAATAATAATTTGCATCTGCTAATCCCAAACTCCCAATCCATCTCTCTCCTATCCTCCTCTACCCCTTGACAACCACACATCTGTTCTCTATGTCTGTGAGTCTGTTTCTAGTTCATAAAAGTTTATTTGTGTCATATTTGAGGTCCAACAAAGGTCTGTCTAGTCAAAGCTATGGTTTTTCCAGTGGTCATGTATGGATGTGAGAGTTGGACTGTGAAGAAGGCTGAACGCCGAAGAATTGATGCTTTTGAACTGTGGTGTTGGAGAAGACTCTTGAGAGTCCCTTGGACTGCAAGGAGATCCAACCAGTCCATTCTGAAGGAGATCAGCCCTGGGACTTCTTTGGAAGGAATGATGCTAAAGCTGAAACTCCAGTACTTTGGCCACCTCATGCGAAGAGTTGACTCATTGGAAAAGAGTCTGATGCTGGGAGAGATTGGGGGCAGGAGGAGAAGGGGATGACAGAGGATGAGATGGCTGGATGGCATCACTGACTCCATGGACATGAGTTTGGGTGAACTCCGGGAGTTGGTGATGGACAGGGAGGCCTGGCGTGCTGCAATTCATGGGGTCGCAAAGAGTTGGAGACGACTGAGTGACTCAACTGAACTGAAACATGCCATGATATCATATGGCATTTTCCTTTCTTTCTGACTAACTTCACTCAGTATGATAACGTCCTAGTCTATCCACGTTGTGGCAAATTGCATCATTTCATTCTTCTTTATGGCTGAGTAGTATTCCAGTGTATATATATGTCACATCTTTATCTGTTCATCTGTCAATGTGTGTTTGGTTGCTGCCATGTCTTAGCTATTGTACATAGTGCTGCAATGAACATCGGGGTACATATATGTTTTTGAATTATATTAATAGTTTTTTTCTGAATATGTGCCTAAGACTGTGATTGCAGGATCATATGACAACTCTATTTTCAGTTTTTGGAGGAGCCTCCTTATTTTCTGTAGTGAAAACACAGCTGCACCAGTTTATATTCTCTTAAATGGTTATTTTAAAGTCCATGATATCCAGATCAGATATGGATCTACTTCTATTGCCTCATGTTTCCTCTTGATTGTCAGTCACATTGTCCAGTTGTATTAGTTTCCCACTACCAGTTAATAAATTACTACAAATTTAGAAGTCTAAGACAACAGTGATTTATTATCTTATAGTTCTGGGGGTCAGAAATCCAAAATCAGTCTCACTGGGCTAGAGTCAAGGTGTCATCAGGGTGGGTCCCTTCTGGAAACTGTAGGGAAGAATCCTTTTCCTTGTCTTTTTCAACTCGGATGGCCACCTGCATCCTTAGGCTTGTGGCCCCTTGTCCACATAACTCCAAACTCTCATTTCCATCCCTCCACCTACTACTGACTCTGACCTTGTGATTTTAGTGGGCCCCCCTGGATAAGCCACAATACTCTCTCCATCTCAAGATCCTGAATCACATCAGCAGAGTCCCTACAGATTCTAAGAATTAGGACAGACACATCTTTGGGAGGACATTGCTCAGTCTACCATACTGGCTTTTTCTATGACTTGTAATTTTTTAATCATATGCCAAATATTGTATATGAAAGAATCACAGACACTGAAGTTAACCATATTCCCCACTAGTGTGCGTGTGTGTGCTCGGTTGTGTTGGACCCTTTGCGACCCCATGGACTGTAGCCCGCCAGGCTCCTCTGTCCATGGGGTTTTTCAGGCAAGATTACTGGAGTGGGTTGCCATTTCCTGCTCCAGGGGATCTTTCCAACCCAGGGGTCAAACCCACCCCTCTTGCATCTCCTGCATTGGCAGCAGATTCTTTACCAACTGGGCCAGCTGGGAAGCCCATTTTCCCCTAGAGGGTTGACTTCTCCTCTGTTAGACAATATATCTTAAAGGGATGGGTGCCTCAGTGAAATCAGGAACTGAGCTGAGTTGGGGTGAGCTGCAGCCTTAGTTGGATTCAGTCCACCTCTGATTTAGTTATCCTGAGTGTGAGATCTATCTTGTGTTTTTGCAGGCTCTTCTCCCCAGTGAGACTCCACCCTCCAAACGACTGCGGACCTTATGCTACCTTCCCAGCCCAGGCCCCCAGCCAGGCCCTACCCCGGCCCCACCATCATCACCCCTAGTCTACCCTGTCACTCACCAAATATCCCATAGGAAAAAGAGCCTCGCATCTAGATTCTAGTCTATAATAGGAGCCTGAGCGGCTTCAATCGTTCAGTGTAAATCAAACCCGATCTTCGGCACGGCAGTGAATCAGGGAAAACAAGACCAACAATCTCAGCTCATCTAGAATGAGATCTTCCTTCTCTGTTCCTACTGCTCTCTGAAGTCTTTTTTAAATTTTATTTTATGTATTTTGGCTGTGCTGGGTCTTCGTTGCTGCTTGGGCTTTTCTCTAGTTGCGAGGAGCTGTGGCTACTCGCTAGCCGCAGTGCACAGGCTTCTCGTTGCAGCGGTTTGTCTTGGTGTGGAGCACAGGCTCTAGGGCATGTGGGCTTCAGTAGTTGCCACACGTGGGCTCAATAGTTTCTGCTCTTGGGCTCTAGGGCACAGGGGCAATAGTTGTGGTTCACAGGCTTAGTTACTCTGAGGCATGTGAGATCTTCCCACTCGAACCCCTGTCTCCTGAACTGGAAGGTGGATTCTTTACCACTGAGTCACCAGAGAAACCCTTTGATGTCTTTTAAATTGTGAGTTTTGTAATTTATCCTTTTTTTTTTTCTTTGCAATTGTTGCCACACAAATGAAGACCTACTGATACTGACTACATCCTACACAGAAGCAGAAGTTCTTTATGGATAACACTGAATATTCTGGGAAGAACTTTGTAGTTACCACTGGATATCTCAGAAAGCTTCTTGCATCTCCTTAGCAAACATAACAAAAGACAGACTATGCATAGCTTTAAATTTAATTAAGATCTTTTCCCATCTACTTGGTCTCTTGACTTTGTTCCTTTGTTCTGTTTACTTTGCTCCCAAGTGGTTAGAAGTGTAAATATACTTATCTTACATACTTTGAACATTTAATGTATTTGGTATAATAGGCTTTGTTCTTACTAAGGCTTATACAATACCATTGCAACCTCTAGCTTTTTATTTTAAATTATGTAATTAATACTATTAAAAGGTAACAATCCCAAATGTACAAGTGTAAAAAGATATGAAAGGATATACGGTGAAGCTATGGAAGCTGCTATTTTATGCCTAACATGTGTAGCTGAGGCCACACGTGGCCCCTAGCACTGGCTGCTTGGAAAATGCCCCTAGGTGGAGAGGGGCTGCTGTTTTCTTAGACTCTGCATTTGTCTATTTAATGTCTACTAATCACAAGGCCAACTGCTACTGCTAAGTCGCTTCAGTTATGTTCGACTCTGTGCGACCCCATAGATGGCAGCCCACCAGGCTCCCTGTCCCTGGGATTCTCCAGGCAAGAACACTGGAGTGGGTTGCCATTTCCTTCTCCAGTGCATGAAAGTGAAAAGTGAAAGTGAAGTCGCTCAGTCGTGCCCGACCCTCAGCGACCCCATGGACTGCAGCCTTCCAGGCTCCTCCATCCATGGGATTTTCCAGGCAAGAGTACTGGAGTGGGGTGCCACTGCCTTCTTGGACAAGGCCAAACTAACAGCCAAATTTGTCTAGCTCTCCTCTGGGATCTAAATCAAGGCCCAGTACCATACTTTTAGGGACAGCTCCAAAGCCGTAAATTTCAGAATTCTTTAAACTGGCTGATACTAAACTATTGGGTTGGAAATTTCTTAGAACTTCTTGGCTAACCTAATATTTTCCCTGATATACCTGCCCTTTCCTGAAGAAACCCTGGTAAAGGCTTTGACTGGGGCATCCCCTTGTTCCTTTCTGACTCCTGACCAAACATGGTGCTTCCCCTTATGGCCCCATGTGGTGTTTCTTGGAAAACACAAGTAATAAGTTCTTCTTCGAATGCCATGACTTCTTTCCATGCCATCACTCAGTCACTTCCAAAAATTAAAATTCTGCAGTTATAGTTGAGACAAGAACTGCCACTGCTGAACACCAGCCTTGTGCATATGTGTGTCTGTGTGTGTGTTAAAGCACATGTGATATAAACTTTACTACACTGACCACTTCTAAATATACAGTTCCATGGCATCGATTACATTTGCATTGTTGTACACCCACCACTGCTGTCCAATTGAAGAACTTACACCACCCCAAACAGAAACCCTGCCTATTAAACAGTAACTCCTTATGACACCCCCTCGCCCCCAAATCCTAGTAACCATTATTCTACTTTCTCTCTCTGAATTCTAAGTACCACATATAAGTGGAAATCATAAAATATTTGTCCTTTTGTGACTGACATTTCATTTAGCATAATGTTTTTGAAGTTCATTCATCAGTTCAGTTCAGTTGCTCAGTCATGTCTGACTCTTTGTGACCCCATGGACTGCAGCATGCCAGGCTTCCCTGTCCATCACCAACTCCTGGAGCTTATTTAAACTCATGTCCATCAAGTCAGTGATGCCATCCAACCATCTCATCCTCTGTCGTCCCCTTCTCCTCCTGCATTCAATCTTTCCCAGCATCAGGGTCTTTTCCAATCAGTCACTTCTTCACATCAGGTGGCCAAAGTATTGCAGTTTCAGCTTCAGCATCAGTCTTTCCAATGAGCACCCAGGACTGATTTCCTTTAGGATTGCCTGGTTAGATCTCCTTGCAGTCCAAGGGACTCCCAAGAGTCTTCTCCAACGCCACAATTCAAAAGCATCAATTTTTTGGCACTCAGATTTCTTTATAGTCCAACTCTCACATCCATACATGACTACTGGAAAAACCATAGCTTTGACTAGATAGACCTTTGTTGGCAAAGTAATATTTCTGCTTTTTAATATGCTGTCTAGGTTGGTCATAACTTTTCTTCCAAGGAGCAAGCATTTTTAAATTTCATGGCTGCAATCACCATCTGCAGTGATTTTGGAGCCCCCCCAAAATAAAATCTGTCACTGTTTCCATTGTTTCCTCTTCTATTTGCCATGAAGTGATGGGACCAGATGCCATAATCTTAGTTTTCTGAATGTTGAGCTTTAAGCCAACATTTTCACTCTCCTCTTTCACTTTCATCAATAGGGTCTTTAGTTCTTCTTTGCTTTCTGCCATAAGGATGGTGTCATCTGCATATCTGAGGTTATTGATATTTCTCCTGGCAATCTTGATTCCAGCTTGTGCTCCTTCCAGCCCAGCATTTCTCAAGATGTATATTCTGCATATAAGTTAAATAAACAGGGTGACAATATACAGCCTTGACATACTCCTTTTCCTATTTGGAACCAGTCTGTTGTTCCATGTGCAGTTCTAACTGTTGCTTCTTGACCTGCATACAGATTTTTCAGGAGGCAGGTCAGGTGGTCTGGTATTTCCATCTCTTGAAGAATTTTCCACAGTTTGTTGTGATCCACACAGTCAAAGGCTTTGGCATAGTCAATAAAGCAGAAGTAGATGTTTTTCTGGAACTCTCTTGCTTTTTCAATGATCCAACAGATATTGGCAATTTGATCTCTGGTTCCTCTGCCTTTCCTAAATCCCGCTTGACCATCTGGAAGTTCACGGTTCACATACTGCTGAAGCCTGGCTTGGAGATTTTGAGCATTACTTTGCTAGCGTGTGACACGAGTGCAATTGTGCAGTAGTTTGAGCATTCTCTGGCAGTGTCTTTCTTTGAGATTGGAATGAAAACAGATCTTTTCCAGTCCTGTGGCCACTGCTGAGTTTTTCATATTTGCTGGCATATTGAGTGAAGCACTTTCATAGCATCATCTTTTATGATTTGAAATAGCTCAACTGGAATTCCATCACCTCCACTAGCTTTGTTCATAGTGATGCTTCCTAAGGCCCACTTGACTTCACATTCCAGGATGTCTGGCTCTAGGTGAGTGATCACACCATCATGGTTATCTGGGTCATGACGATCTTTATTGTATAGTTCTTCTGTGTATTATTGCCACCTCTTCTTAATATCTTCTGCTTCTGTTAGGTCCATACCATTTCTGTCCTTTATCGAGCCCATCTTTGCATGAAATGTTCCCTTGGTATCTCTAATTTTCTTGAAGAGATCTCTAGTCTTTCCCATTCTATTGTTTTCCTCTATTTCTTTGCACTGATCACTGAGGAAGGCTTTCTTATCTCTTCTTGCTATTCTTTGGACCGCTGCATTCGAATGGGTGTATCTTTCCTTTTCTCCTTTGCCTTTTGCATCTTTTCTTTTCTCAGCTGTTTGTAACGCCTCCTTAGACAACCACTTTCCCTTTTTGCATTTCTTTTCCATGGGGATGGCCTTGATCCCTGTCTCCTGTACAATGTCATGAACCTCTGTCTACAGTTCTTCAGATCTATCAGATCTAATCCCTTGAATCTATTTCTCACTTCCACTGTATAATCATAAGGGATTTGATTTAGGTCATATCTGAATGGTCTAGTGGTTTTCCCTACTTGTTTCAATTTAAGTCTGAATTTGGCAACAAGGAGTTTATGATCTGAGCCACAGTCAGCTCCTGGTCTTGTTTTTGCTGACTGTATAGAGCTTCTCCATCTTTGGCTGCAAAGAATATAATCAATCTGATTTCAGTGTTGGCCATCTGGTGATGTCCATGTGTAGAGTCTTCTCTTGTGTTGTTGGAAGAGGGTGTTTGCTATGACCAGTGCATTCTCTTGACAAAACTCTGTCAGCCTTTGACCTTCTTTGTTTCATACTCCAGGGCCAAATTTCCCTGTTACTCCAGGTATCTCTTGACTTCCTACTTTTGCATTCAAGTCCCCTATAATGAAAAGGACATCTTTTTTGGGTGTTAGTTCTAGAAGGTCTTGTAGGTCTTCATAGAACTATTCAACTTCTGCTTCTTCAGCATTACTGGTCAGGACATAGGCTTGGATTACTGTGATATTGAATGGTTTGCCTAGGAAATGAACAGAGCTCATTCTGTCATTTTCGAGATTGCATCCAAGTACTGCATTTTGGACTCTTCTGTTGACTATGATGGCTACTCCATTTCTTCTAAGGGCTTCTTGCCCACAGTAGTAGATATAATGGTCATCTGAGTTAAATTCACCCATTCCAATGGAAGTCAAGAGACACCTGGAGTAACAGGCAAATTTAGCCTCGGAATACAAAATGAAGCAGGTCAAAGGCTAACAGAGTTTTGCCAAGAGAATGCACTGGTCATAGCAAACATCCTCACCCATCTTGCCTTTTGAGATGGCAGAGTAGAAGGACATGTGCTCATCTCCTGGGAGAACTCCAAAATTACAACTCGCTGCTGAACAACCATCGACAGGAGAATGTTGG
This sequence comes from Bubalus bubalis, assembly GCF_019923935.1. Lineage (NCBI taxonomy): Eukaryota > Metazoa > Chordata > Mammalia > Artiodactyla > Bovidae > Bubalus > Bubalus bubalis. The sequence goes on from NC_059176.1 coordinate 48,136,222, forward strand.
ATCACACCAAAAAAGATACCCCATGTCCAAGGGCAGAGGAGAAGCCCAAGTAAGACAGTAGGAGGGGCAAAATTGCATTTAGAATCAAACCCCATACCCACCAGAGATGGTTGGAGGGCTCTAACAAACCTGGTGAGCACCAGGACACAGAGACCCCATAGAAACTGAGCCAGAACTGTGTTTGAGTGTCTCTTGTGGAGGTATGGGTCAGCAGTGGACTGCTGCAGAGGCAGGGGCTCTGGGTGCTGTAGACCTGGGTATGGCATAAGCCCTCTTAGAGGTTGCCGTTAACCCCACCATAGAGCTGCCAGAACTTACACAGGACTGGGGAAACAGACTCTTGGAGGGCACAAACAAAAGCTTGTGCACACCAGGACACAGGAGGAGGGAGCAGTGCCCCCACAAGAGACTGACCCAGGCTTGCCTGTGAGTGTTCAGGAGTCTCCAGCGGAGGTGTGGGTTGGTGGTGGCCTGCTGTGGGGTTGGGGGCACTGGGTGTGGTATTGCATGGACCTTTTGAAGAAGGTCAACATTATCTTCATTACCTCCACCATAGTTTGGCCTCAGGTCAAACAATAGGGAGGGAACACAGCTCCACCCATCAACAGAAAATTGGATTAAAGATTTATTGAGCATGGCCCCACCCATCAGAACAAGACCCAGTTTCCCCCTCAATCAGTCTCTCCCATCAGGAAGCTTCCATAAGCCTCTTATCCTTATCTATCAGAGGGCAGACGGAATGAAAACCACAATCACAGAAAACTAACCAATCTGATCACATGGACCACATAGACCACCTTGTCTAACTCAATGAAATTATGAGCCATGCTGTGTAGGGCCACCCAAGACAGACGGGTCATGGTGGAGAGTTCTGGCAAAATGTGGTCCACTGGAGGAGGGAATGGCAAACCACTTCAGTATTCTTGCTTTGAGAACTCCATGAACAGTATGAAAAGTTCATTCATGTTGTGGCATATATCAGAATTTCATTCCTTCTTAAGATCAAATAATATTCTTTTGCATGTATAGACCACATTTGTTTATCCGTTCATCTGCCAATGGACACTTGGCTTCTTTCCACATTTTGGCTATTATGAATAATGCTGCTATGAGCTTTGGTGTACAAGTATCATTCTCTACATAAGAGCCAGAAAGAATTGTCTAAAATGTAAATTTACTCAGTCCCTTCCTTCATAAAAACCTTCTCTGGTAATGGTGAATTAAACCGCAATGAGATACCATAGAATAACTACAGATAGCTAAAATGAAAAAAGATTGACAATTCCCAGTGTTGGCAAGGATGCAGAAAGTAAGAAACTCATATGGTGTTGGTGGGAGTGTAAAAAGTTACACTTTGAAAACAAGTCCGTTTTCACCAAAGTTACTCCATGACTCAGAAATTCCATTCCTAGATACTTACCAAGAAAAATTAATGCATTTATTCACAAAAAGATTTATACAAAGGCATCCATAGCAGCTTTATAATAGGCAAAGGGAAAAAATTAAAATGTCCATCAGCAGATGAATGGATAAATAAACTGTACTGTGTTCATACAACTGCACACTGTTGTTAAAGAATAATTTTAAAAATCTAGTTTAAGCAAGCTCTCACATAGATATAAAATGAATGTATCAAAGGTTTTATTAATATTTAAGTCATTAATTATTGAGACCCAGGAAGATATTAATACTAAGTTCAAAGAAAAGTTCAAAGTACTGCAGGCAGGCACATAATAAATGAGGAATAATGAAATGTTTTACAAATAGATGCAACACCTGGCAGAACTGATCAAACCCACAGCGCAGTAATAAAATACATTGCACTGAACACAATTTGCATTTCTATACACAATAATAGATCTTTAAAAACACTAAGTTATTTCCATGACGATGAAAGGTATGGAACACTCAAGTCAAACAGCAAGTCAGATATCCCAGAAGGGTGTGCTACCAGCACCATGGTTTCACTGGCTACTCAATTTTTAAACCATTTCAGAGCTCATGTTTTTAGACCATTTCAAAATTTTTCAGTTTTCCTCTACATTACACCGTAATAAAAGAGAATGAGCTACTGGTACACAGGTGAAGCTTGAAGATACTATGTTCAGGGAAAAAAAGGGCAGAAATTAAGTCCACAATGGAAGTTCCACAAGAGAACCTTATGGGGTGCTGGAAATGGTATATAACTTGAGTGGTGGAGATACATTTATTTATATATATGTATAAAGTGATACACATATATATAAAATCATTGATTTTACCTAAGAGTAGTACACAAACACCTCCCTATCTCACTTGCCCCCAAAACCAACAATTGTTATTTGTCTTCAGAGTGAAGTCCAAACTGAGGCGTGTCATCTGTTTCCTCTAATGTGTAATTTCTATTTTCCCCTTTTCTGATAGTTTCTTAAAGCTACGTTACATAGTTTTTCATCTCCCGGCCTCTGCCTACAGATCATACATGCTATTTATCACTCAGCTATCAGCACACCTTTTGAAATCCTCACCTGACCTGACAGATCTGCCCTGCTAGGTACCTCTGTAACACAGGTCAGCATTGTTAGTGCTTGTGCTGTCCTCATCAAGTGTGCAAGTGTCTGCCTCCTCAAAGGATGTCTCAAAGAATGTATGCTCCTTAAGGACACTCTCCAGGGCCTGGCACAATGCCTGGCACCGGAAAAGAGCACAAAGTTGAAAGACAGTGAAGAAAAAAGCGAAGGAGAATTCAGGCAGTGTGTGCTTTAGGCGATTTCAGCTGAGGGTCAAACTTGATTGAATTCTGAGAGAGGATCCTACTTGTGGTACCCTTTGAATTTAAAAGTTAACGCTTTATTCTTTTGGTAAATTATTCACTCTTTGTTCTTTATCCCTATCCTGCTTCCTGTTTGATCATTTTGCTATTAAAAGTCTGCTTAGCTGACTCTGCTTTTGCTTTTTTTCCTAGAGTAATTCAACAGCGATGTGTTCTGATTGTCCCATTAGGCTTTGTTTCTGAACATGTGAAAAACAGATTTAGATAGCTAATGGGAAACTGCTATATAGCATAGTGAGCTCAACTCTGTTCTCTGTGATGACCTAGAGGGGTGCCGTGGGGGTGGTGATGAAGGAGGGAGATTCAAGAGAGAGGGGATATATGTATACATACAGCTGATTCACTTTTGTTGTACAGCAGAAACTAACACAACATTATAAAGCAATTATACTCTAATTTTAGCAAATGGAAAAAAACCTAGCAGATTTCAATCACAAAATAGGACTGAAACAGATTTTTCAGTTTTTTTTAAAGGAGAAAGAAATTCCTTTCTTTAGGAAATAAAGAAAATCTGGCATCAGAGGGCCTACAGTTCCGATGGAAAAAATCACTGGAACCTCAGCACGGGTTTTCACTCAGCTACTGCACATGTCCCTGCATGCATCTGAGTTTGACACCCTTTTCTCCATCAATGACAATTTCCAGTTGCTCACTTAGAACATACTGTGTGGGGTAGAGGCCAGCGTTACCAAGCAGGTGGAGAGGACAGGAGTCAAAGTCTCAGCGACAGAACCAAAAAGACCGGGGCGCAGAGCCTTGGCGGGGCCTATGGGAACTCAAAAATCTCAGGCTCCCCTTAAACGCGGGGGTTTTCAATTCAGCCACAGTCGGGTTCCAGGAGCCTTCCTCACTGACAGCCTTTTGCAACACACTTCTTAATTCACTAAAAACAAAGGACTCTGCCAAGGCCGGAAGCCCGGGGGATTAACTGTAGTCACCTGACCTCGAATTCCGGGCTTTGATTGGGCTTTGCGAATACGTGCCCCTCTCGGCCCTGTACGCGGATCCTGCCCCAGCAGCCCACGGGGCGGGGGACAGGTGCCACCGAGGGACAGTATTGGTCGGCTTCTTCGGGACGCAGCCAATCGGAATCTGTCGGCTTCCGGCGCGAAATGAGCTGGCGCGCGGCCCCGGGGCTGTGGCAGCGACGCGGGTAGTTTAGATCCTGGTTCCGCCCGCTTCCAGACTGTAGGAGAGGTGAGTTCCCGCACACGCCGACTTACGGGTTGTCCGCCTGGCCCAGCTCCGTTCCTGGCCATCTGGCCCAGGGATGGAGAGGGAGGCCTCTCCGGTTCCTCCCGTTGTCTCCCTCGGTTCGGCTAGGCCAGAGTCCGGAGTCCTCCAGTCCCGCGAGCGGCATGAGAGAAGATCCTCAGATGCGGAAACAGAGGCCCGGGGGCGGGGGCTAACTTTACCAGGCTGTCCCAGGGCGTCGGGGGCAGAGCCGGCCTAGCACCCACTATGTTCTTGTTCGTGTGCTCCAGTGCCTGCCCTGATGCCTGGCACAGAACAGTCACTGTCTAGATTCCTGGCACTACCCCGTTTCTCTACCGAGGGAAAACCAAAACATTGTACGTTTCTAAATGGCCTTCCACAATCATGAGCCAGGCAGAGGTGTTTTGAGTGTCTGCTGTGTACCACGTGCCCAGCACCCCTTTATCTTAATGTAACTTACCTCCAGCAAAAGGAAATGGTTAAGGGCACAGACTGTATCAGATTTCCTGAGTTCAGATGCCAGCCTCTGCACATACTAGGTCTGTGACTCTCCAACTTTTAAAGTACCTCAGTTTTCTTCTTATATGAAGGAGATGACCTATTTTACATCTTGGAGTTTTTGTTAGTATTGAACCGACTTAATGCTGTATATGCCAGTAAATGCTTCATAGAGTACTTACTACTTAGTAAGGGTTCTTTTATCACCACCCAGAGAACTAGGTAGGATTGTTCTCACTTTAGCCATTGAGACTAGAGCACAAACAAGTGTCTTTGTGAAAGGGCATTTGGTGATTAAATGCTAGAGATAGGATTTTAATTAAGAACTGCCAGACCCCAAAACACCTTGTACAACCTGGGGATTCTTCATGTACCCCTTACTTGCCCTTAGATTACTTGCGACTTTGGATGTCTAGTGGCCTGAAATGGAGCAGGTACCTGACAGCTTGGGCTTCCCGGTGGTAAAGAATCTTCCTGCCAATGCAGGAGACGTGGATTTGATCCCGAGGTTGGGAAGATCCCCTGGAGAAGGAAATGGCAACCCACTCCAGTATTCTTGCTTGGGAAATCCCATGGATGGAGGGGCTTAGCTTGGCAGGCTACAGTCCATGGGTTTGCAAAAGAGTCAGCCACAAGTTATGAAGAAAAACAACAGCCTGACAGCTCCTGGTGCTACCAACGTGGATAAATAGCACTCCTGTGCCCCTGTCAAGAGTAAGGAGCAATTTATGGAACTGATTCACTTTATCGTACAGCAGAAACTAACTCAACATTGTAAAGCAATTAGACTTCAATTAAAAAAAAAAGGTTAAGGGATATAGTGAGAGAGGCTAGGTGAGAGAGCCGAAATTGGAGAAGGGAGAGGCAGAGTATTCTGTGTGAAATAATAAGTAGAAACAAATTGAAACAACATTTAGTTAGCCAGGCTGCTAACTGTCAAAAAGTAACTTATAGTCTAGTAGGAGGAAAGGAAATTTCTGGATCTTGAATCATTTTCAGCATCAGTCCCCATGATAACCACCTTATGCATAATATTTCTCATCCTCCCAGCAACCGGGAGCTATTGCCTTCATTTTACTAATGAGGAAACCCAGGATTTAAAAATTGGAAAAAGACTAGTGTTAGATGTGCAGTAAAAGAACAATGTGCAGGGAAATTATACACATCCACTTTAGGATAGTCACAGTATCTGGAGAGGAAGATAGGGGAAGTGAATAGGATTTTAAATATATCTGAAATGTTTTATGCCTTTAAAAGAGAAATAGGATAGAGTTTGGACTTTCTTGGTGGCTTTGTGGTAAAGAATTCGCCTGCCAATACAGGAAATGCAGGTTTGATCTCTGGTTCTGGAATATTCCCCTGGAGATACCTACTCCAGTATTGCCTGGGAAATCTCATAGACAGAGGAGCTTGGCAGGCTTCTAAACAACAATAGGACAGAACTTAGAAATTCTTAAATTTGGTTGGTGGGTACATGGGAATTGTTCTGTTTTCTGTACTTTCCTGTATGTTTGAAATATTTAAAATAAAAAAGTTTTTAAAGGAAATATATAGTACAAAATTAAATATAAACACTATATTAAATATAGTAGTACTGGTTGGAGAAGGAAATGGCAACCCATTCCAATACTCTTGCCTGGAAAATCCCATGGATGGAGGATGGGGTCGCAAAGAGTTGGACACGACTGAGCGACTTCACTTTCACTTTCCTGCGACGAAAGTGCAGAGTCTTAACCACTGGACCAGCAGGGAATAGACCTGTTTGTCTTTCTCTCCAAGCAATAATTTATTATTTTTCTTGCATATGTTAGTAATGCCCTAATTTACTTCTAAGGTTAGGAGAGAGATCTTTGATGTAGATAGTAGGTATTTTGGAGAAGGCAATGGCAACCCACTCCAGTATTCTTGCCTGGAGAATCCCAGGGACGGCGGAGCCTGGTGGGCTGCCGTCTATGGGGTCCCACAGAGTCGAACACGACTGAAGCGACTTCGTATTAGCACTAGTTAACTATATATTTTAACATGTAATATTTTCCTTTGAGGTATAGTTGATTTACAGTATTGTATTTGTTTCAGGTATACAGCATAGCAATTCGGTATTTTTGCAGATTATACTCCATTAAATGTTATTGCAGGATAATGGTCGAAGTCCACCCATATTGCTGCAAATGGTGGAATTTCATTTTTTTTATGGCTGAGTATTATTTATTTGTGTGTGTGTGTATACACTGGAAAAGGCAATGGCACCCCACTCCAGTACTCTTGCCTGGAAAATCCCATGGGCAGAAGAGCCTGGTAGGCTGCAGTCCATGGGGTCGCTAAGAGTTGGACACGACTGAGCGACTTCACTTTCACTTTTCACTTTCATGCATTGGAGAAGGAAATGGCAACCCACTCCAGCGTTCTTGCCTGGAGAATCCCAGGGATGGGGGAGCCTGGTGGGCTGCCGTCTATGGGGTCGCACAGAGTTGGACACGACTGAAGTGACTTAGCCGTAGCCGTGTGTATACACCACATCTTTTTTATTCATTCATCTGCTGATGCATTACTTCGATGTTTTGGCTGTTGTAAATAGTGCTGCTATGAACATTGGGATGCATGTATCTTTTTGAATTAGTCTTTTCATTTTTTCTAGATATATGCCCAGAAGTGGAATTGCTGGATCATATGGTAGTTCAGTTTTTGAGGACCCTCCATATTGCTTTGCTTGCTGGCTGCACCATTCCCATCAATAGTATACAGGGGTTCTCTTTTCTCCACTTTCTCTCCTATATTTATTGTCTGTAGGCTTTTTGATGACAGCCGTTGGTGATGGACAGGGAGGCCTGGCGTGCTGCGATTCATGGGGTCGCAAAGAGTCAGACACGACTGAGCGAATGATCTGATCTGATCTGATCTGATTCTGACTGATATCTTGAGTCAGATATCACTGATATTATGAGGTGTTATCTCATTGTTTTGACTTGCATTTTCTCTCATAATTAGCAGTATTGAGCGTCTTTTCATGTACTTGTTAGCCATCTGTATGTCTTTGAAAAATGTCTGTTTAAGTCTTCTGCCCATTTTTTAATTGGGTTTTTTGTTTACTCAGCACCACTTGTTGAGGAGACTCTTCTCCCTTGTATATTGTTGCCTTCTTTATTATAGATTAATTGATCACAGGTATGTGGGTTTATTTCTGGGCCCTCTATCCTGGTGCACTGATCTATGTGTCTGTGCTTATGCCAGTACTGTGCTGTTTTGATTTCTGTGGCTTTGTAGTATAGTCAGAAGTCTGGAAGAGCAATACCTCCAGCTTTGTTCTTTTTTCTCACAATTGCTTTGGCAGTTTGGGGTCTTTTATGATTCTGTATGAATTTTAGAATTATTTGTTCTAATTCTGTGAAAAATTTCATGGAATTGCATTACAGCTGTATGTTACTTGGGTTGTATTTTGTATTTATTCCGTTTAAGAGAAGAAAGGATAGAAAAAGAGGTCCATGGGTAACTGCAGAGTATTTTGGGGAGCAAAATGCGAAAAGCCATTGTGGGTCTCCATTGCTTGTAGCCTGATACCTGAGGCCTTTGAACAGTCTCCTCTAACCCTTGCTAGTCCACACCAGTCTTTGCACAAATAGTGCATTGACTACTCTGCACAAGTTCCACCCTGTCTGAAAGGTTCCAGTTGTCCTTCAAGATCCAATTCAGTATTCTTTGGAAAGCTGCTCTATGATGTTCCTGAATTTTACCTTCATCTGGGAAGTCATAAGACTTGTAAGAAAAGACTTTATTGTAGGACTTACCCCATTCCATTATAATTATTTATTGGCATGGCTATTTCCTACTCGTCTAGAAGCTCATTGAGGGCAATAATTATGTCTTGCCTATCTCTGTCCTCTAGTGCTTCCTACAATCCCTGGCACAGAGTGAAAATACAAGTTAAAATCAGCTAGTGGAAGTTCTTGGCATTATGACATAGGGACTTTGTTCTTAAAGAATAGCAAGGAACTATTGAGTTTACTTTATCTAAAAAGTCCTATATCCTAATGAACCATGTTCTCAATATCAAGAAAAAAATTTTGCAGTCATAATCCGTCTTTCACTCACTTCAGCTGTTTTTATTTTCTCATGAAATTTAAATTTTAAAATTTCTAAATAACCTTTGTGTATTCATAATTTACTGTTTTTTCCCCCAGTTTTAAGTTATTCCACATAGCTTCTCAGGCTTTGTGGTTGTCATTTATCTTGTAAATTATCACAGTATTCCATTCTCCTTCTTGTTTTAATAGGTGTGAAATGTCTCATGGTATTAATTATTAGAAAAGTTGAACATTTTTCCATAAGATTATTTTGTATGTGTATATTCTGGTTAACTGTGTATTTATACTCCCTGATCATTTGTTCTTTGGAGCTTTATGTGTTTTTAATATTAATGCTTTATTTGTTATTTGTTGCTGTTTTTGCAAAAATGTGAAAGTAGATACATTTTTTAAGTACATTGTGTGTGTATATATACATATAAAGAATATAGAGTTGAACTTTATATTAAAATTATGTAAATGTAAAAAATAATGATAAAACTGTAATTACATGTAACTGTCACCCAGATGAAGAAATGTAACATTATCAGTACCCCCAGAAATGTGCTTCCCTCATCATAACGTCCTCCCTACACTGGAGATAACTATTTTCCTGTTTTTTATAATAATAATTTTCTTATTAACTTACCCATATATGCACGTATAAGTAATGCAGTTAATTCAGTTTTGCCTGGTTTTGAACTCAGTAAATGGCTTGATGGTTTGTTTCTACTTTGTCTTTCTTCTTTGATTCAATGTTACGTTTGTGAGACTCTTCCATATTGTAGATACAGGTTTTCCTTTTCTTCTTTAATTTTTTGGCCATGCCCTGTGGCATGGGGGATATTACTTCCCCCAGGGATAACTAATAGGAACCCTTTAACTCCAAAATGTCAGCTTCTCAGAATGAAAGCAAGTGTTAGTGCCCCACGTAGGCAGAAGGACCTTATTAGCTTAAGGGATCGCACCTGTGCCCTCTGCAGTGACAGCATTGAATCTTTACCATCGGCCCACCAGGGAAGGCGCAGATATAGGTTTTCTAATTTTTTAATGATTTATAATAAAAGCTTATTTTGTTGCCATAGAGTATTCTGTTGTCTGATTGTGCCTCAGTTTATCCACCCTGCTTTTGATGGCGTTTGGGCTGGTTTCAGATTTTGGCTATTAATGTTGCTCTGAATGTTCTTGTATATACTCCCTGCTGCACACGTTCTTTAGTTTGTATATAACTAAGAGTAGAAGCACTGGGTCTAAGGGTATGTTTAGGTTTTACTTTTTGATCTGAAGCCAAATGGTCTTCAAAAGTGATTGCACTCCTATGTGTATTAGACTTTTCATTACCCCACATCCTTTCTAATATTTGATACTGTGATTTTGTTTTTTGCCTGTCAAGTATGTGTATGTGTTTTCTTATGGTTTTAGTTCCTGGATTATTAATGAAGTTGAGCACCTTGTATTTATGGACTGTTTCCTCTTTTTTAAAGTGACTCTTCAAGTATTCTGTCTTTTCTGTGCAGTTGTCTTTTTCTTGTTTTGTAGGAGATATTTTTACATTCCACATAGTTTTTATTTGTTATACATATTGCTGATATCTTCTCATCTGTGGCTCTTAAAAGTGGATTTAATATAATTTTAGTCAATTATTTTTAAACATTTTTATTATGAAAAATTTTTTGACTTTTTATTTTGTCTTGGAGTATAGTTGATTAACAGTGTTGTGATAGTTTTAGTTGTTCAGTGAAGTGATTTAGTTATACACACACATGTATCTATTCTTTCTCAAATTCTTTCCCCATTTAGGTTGTTACATAACGTTGAGCAGAGTTCCCTGTGTTATACAGTTTGTCCTTGATGGTTATGCATTTTAAATATAGCAATATGTACAATCCCAAACTCTTAAGTTCCTCTCCTCCACCCTACTGTGAAATAATATACATTATATTTCATGGGGAAAAGTGCAGAAAACATCCATATAAACTGTGTTGTTGTTTAGTCACAAAGTCATGTCCAGCTCTTTTTGTGACCCCATGGACTGTAGCCCACCAGGCACTATCTATGGGATTTCCCAGGCAAAAATACTGGAGTAGGTTGCCATTTCCTTCTCTAGGGGATCTTAACAAACCAGGGATCGAACTCGCATCTCCTGCCATTAGCAGGCGTATTCTTTACTGCTGAGCCACCAGGGAAGCCCATAAGCTTTGTGGGAGTAGTGAACATAGTAGGCCTGAGAATTATCCTTAGAAAGACCTGCATGCAAGATTGGCCCCCTGATTGGTGTCTAGGAACTCTTGGAACCTTTTGGAACCTCTCTTAAGCTAATAAGGTCCTTTTGCCTACGTGGGGCACTAACACTTGCTTTCATTCTGAGAAGCTGACATTTTGGGGTTAAAGGGTTCCCATGTGACCAGCCCTAGATAAAGACCCTAACCATTGCATCTCTGGTGAGTTCCCTAGGGAAGAGCCATTGTGCACATGTAGTTACGCTTTCCTTGAGAGAGAGCATGCTGTCTAGGAGGGAGAGAGTATGTAAAGCCAGCATGGATTCCTAGAGACTGGCGTGTCTTTTCCCCTTGCTGATCTGATGGTGTGTCTTTACCGCCTGTTTTAATGAAAGTTAGCTGTGTATTGGGACTGTATGCCTGGGGGTCCTTCATCACTGAACATGAGGGAGTGGTCTCTGGGGACTCCACCAACAGCATGTTAATGACATGTATCAAAGCAAACACCTCTGTACCCATGTCCCAGGTTAGAACATTGCTAGCACCGTCAAAAGCCTCCTCTCTGCCCCAGTCTCATCCTCATCCCCAAAGAGAACAATTATCCTAACTTGTGTGCTGATCAGGACCTTGCTTGCTTGCTTGTGCTTGTTTCAGTCGTATCCAACTCTTTGCAACCCCCTCTACTGTATCCCACCAGCTCCTCTGTCCATGGGATTTCCCAGGCAAGAATACTGGAGTGAGTTGCCATTTCCTCCTCCAGGGGATCTTCCCAACCCAGGGATCTAACCTGAGTCTCCTGCATCGCAGGTGGATTCTTGACCACTGTGCCACCTGGGAAGCCCAATCAGGATCTTATTTTTCTTTATTTTCAGGTGTCAGGTCCTGAAAGTGCAAGTCGCTCAGTCATGTCTGACTCTGCAACCCTATGGACTGTAGCCTGCCAGGCTCCTCTGTCCATGGAATTCTCCAGGCCAGAATACTGAAGTGAGTTGGCATTCCCTTCTCCAGGAGATCTTCCCAACCCAGGGATCAAACCCAGGTCTCACATATCACAGGCAGATTCTTTACTGTCTGAGCCACCAAGCAAGTTATTTTAAACTAGTTGGCACACAGAAGATTCTTAATTAAAATGACAGTTCAGTTTTTCTTATCTTTATCTTTTTTGTTAGTGTTTTTTATATCTTGTTTGATAAATCTCTTGGTGATTATACAATTATTCTGAATTCTTTTCCAGAAACTTTATTGTTTTGCCCTTTACATTTAGAGCTGCAGTTCACTTGAAAATGATTTATGTGTGTGGAGTAAAGTAGTGTTTAAATTTCATTTCTTCTCATGTAGATATCCAGTGCCCGGCCCCATTTACTGAAAGACTCCTTCCCTAGCGTTCTGCAGCGCCACTTTTGTCATCAATTAAGTGTCTATGTATTGCCTTGCTTGTGGAGTCTTTAGTCTCTTTAGACCAGAGAAACTGATCTATTTGCCTATCCTTGCATCAGTATCTCACTGTTTTTAAAGTAGGTTTTTAGTAAGTCCTCATATGTCTGCTGGCACTAGTCTTCTGACCCTGTAGGTCTTCAAGAGTGTCTTGGCTATTTTTGGAATTTTGTATCACCATATAAATACTATACATTCATCTATTAAATTCCTTCAAGGGAAAAAAATAGAATTTTGATTAGAGTTGCATGAAGTTATACATCAGTTTGGGGAGAATGGGCATCTTGATAGTGTTGTTGTCTTCCAGTCATGACTATGATTCAAATATTTGTTTACTCCTTGTGGGCTTCCCAGGTAGCTCAAATGGTAAGGAATCTGCCTGCAATGCAGGAGACCTGGGTTTGACCCCTGGGTCGGGAAGAGTCCCTGGTGAAGGGCATGGCAACTCACTCCAGTATTCTTGCCTGGAGAATTCCATGGGGTCTCAAAGAGTCCTTTGATTACTCCTTAATTTCTCTTAATAATTATTTATAATTTTCTGAACAGAATCATAGACATAGTTTGGAAGATTTATTTTTTGGACTTTAAAATTTTTATGCCATTGTAAATGGTAAGCTTTCTGAAATGTTCTGTTTATTGGTGATATATAAAAATAGAATTAATTTTTGTATACTGACAGTCTGCCTAAACTCACTGCATTTGTTTTCTGCTGTAACAAGTAACCACAAATTCAGTGGCTTGAAACAACACAGATTTATTATCTTACAGTCTGTAGTCCCAAAGTTGAATGGGTCTCAGGCCAAAATCAAGGTATTGGTGTTCCCTGTGTTCCTTTCTGGAACCTCTAGGGAAGAATCTGTTTCCTTGCCCTTTACATCTTCTTGAGGCTTTCCCCCTCCATTAATCTGAAGGTCTCCTAGTCCTTCTGTATACACAGTTGTGTCATTTGTGAATGTTAATGTTCTTGCTTCTCTCCAGTCCTCCTGTACTGTTTGTTTACTGTTCTTGCTGTGCTGCTTTGGCTTAAACTTCCAGTGCACATCGTATGGAAGCAGTGAGAGTGGGCATCTCTGTAGTGTTCCTGATCTAAAAGGAAAAGCTTTCTAAATTTCATCCCACTGGATAGAGGCTTATTTATTTTTTAATTGTATATCCCCTCTAGGGTTAGGGAAGTTCCCTTTTATTCCTTCTTTGATAAGAGTTTTCATAAAGAATGGATCTCATTGTGAATGGATATTTATTTGATTTTACCATATGCTTATTCTGCAGCTCTTGAGAAAAATCATAAGATTCTTCTGCTTTAATAATTTGATTTATTAATGTTGCCAGCCATGCATTCCTGAAACAGTGCGGCTTGGTCATAATATATTTTATACATGACTAGATTTGGTTTGCTAACATATTGTTTGGGATTTTTTGTGGCTACATTCATGCATGAGAATTGACTTGTAATTTTTCTTGTTAACTGCCCTTGCAGAATTCTGTACCAAAATTATGCTAATTTCATAGAGTTGGGAGGTTCAGTCTTTCTGTACTTTTGAATCATTCTAAAATTTGGAATTTTAAGTAAAGTATTTTAAAATTAGAATATTTTATTGTCATAAATGCTTAGAAGAATTCACCAGCTCTTGGGTGTTGGTAGTATCTTTATGGGTAGATTTTTAACCACAGATATTTCTTTAATTGTAAGGCTGTAGGCTTTCTGTCTTTTTGAATGAGTTTTGATAACTATGTTTGTAAAGAAATTTGTCCCTTTCATCTAAATTTTAAATTTCACTGGCTCAAAGTTGTTCATAACAACCTCTTATTATATTTTAATGTCTATATTATATGTGATTGAGTTTCTTCTTTTAGTCCTGATACTGAGTTATGCATGCCTTTTCTCTTGTTTTTCATAAGTCTTTTCACAGAACAAACCTTGTTTACTGACTCTATTATTTGTTCATTATTTTGGCTCTTTATAATTTTCTTCTTTCTATGTTCATTGGACTTATTTTGTTTTTCATTTGTGAAGATGAAGAACATATGAGATAGAATAGTTAAGGCTGTGCATTTCCCTGTAATTGCATCTTTAGTTGCAGAGCACAAGTTTTTTATAGGTAAACTTTCATTATTGTATGCCCACTCTATTATCTTATTTGATGCATGCTTTTTTAATAAGTATATTCCTTTATTTCCAAACATAAGGATTTCCTGGATCTCTTTCCTCCTTTCTCTTTCTCTTTTTTTTTTACTTTGAAAAATTAAAGTAATTTTTATGGGAAAATTGTAGGATTAGTCCAGTAATAATGTATCTACTCAAGTGTGCATTTTATATTCATAAAAATAGTTCATGTTATCAACCTAAAAAATAAAATTGTTATTTTACTGGCAAAATGAACTTATTCAGGAATGGCAGAGGAATTGCAATTTAGGACATGCAAACTATAGCAAACCACAGGTAAGCCCGGAGAACATAGGAGAACAACCTTACTTCATATGGAAAAAGAAGTTGGAAAGGGATACTCTGAACCCAAGACCATTGGAGGAAAGCAAGAGTTCAGAGTGGCTGAGTTGCAGATCTCATCGACTGCGTTGTTGCTTAACAAGGAGAAAATCAGGTGATAAAGTAAGCTTCCTGCCCAGGAACGTAAAGCAAGCTATGAAAGAAGATACATGTGAGGAGAGCACCCCCTTCAAGACTTTGCAACTGTTTTCAGTGAAATTTCTCCCTTTTTTAATTTTTGCAATATGTTTGGTCACAAAGAAAACATTAGTATTTCCTCAAAAGTACAAATATTTTGAACTGTTCTTATCATTGTACAACAAAACTAGAAATTTAGAATTTTTTTTTTTTAAAAAGGCAAAGGCTCTTCATCTAGAAAATTAAAAACTTTCTATTAACGTACTGTCGGATAGAAGGGAAATACAGATAGAAATAAAGGATTCTTGAAAATTAATGAAATAAAAACAACAAATCAGATTCTGTAAGACACATATAATGAAGTGATGAAGGGGGGAATTTATAGCTTTAAAGCCATTATAAATGAAGGAAAGAAAATAGATGAGCTAAATTGCAAGCTTGGAAAGTTTAGAAAAAGGACAACAAAGTAAACCAAATGAAAGCACAAGAGACAAAAATATAATAAAGACAGAGACAGAAATGAATGAGTTAGAGAACTGGAAGACATGATTGATTAATCAATCAAAATCTTGTATCTTGAAAAATTTAGCAAACTAGCAAACTACTGCCTAACTTAAGAAAATAGATGGGGGAATTGGGCTTCCCCCGTGGTCCAGTGGTTAAGAATCTGCCTGCCAATGCAGGAGACACGGGTTTGATCCCTAGTCTGGGAAGATCCTACATGCCACAGAGCAACTAATCAGTGCGCCACAACTACTGAGCCCCAGCCCTGGAACTACTACTACATGCCTGGAGCCCATGCTCCTCAACAAGAGAAGCCACTGCAATGAGAAGCCCATGCACCGCAAGGAGGATAGCCTCTGTTCACCCCAACGCGAGAAAGCCCACCTGCTGCAACAAAGACCCAGTGCAGCCAAAATAAATCAAGATTTAAAAATTAAAGAAAATAGGGGGAAATTGCAAATACAAAATGACAAGTGGGGAAAAACTCACTGATGGAAAAGAGACTCTGGGAGTTGGTGATGGACAGGGAGGCCTGGCATGCTGCAATTCATGGGGTCACAAAGAGTCGGACATGACTGAGCGACTGAACTGAACGGAACTGAACTGATGAGATTAATTGGCATACCTCTAAACATATTTGAATATTTATATGAAATGGGTTCAGTTCAGATCAGATGCTCTGTCGTGTCTGACTATTTGCAACCCCATGGACTGCAGCACACCAGGCCTCCCTGTCCATCACCAGCTCCCGGAGTTTACTCAAACTCATGTCCATTGAGTTGGTGATGCCATCCAACCATCTCATTCTCTGTCGTCCCCTTCTTCTCCTGCCTTCAATATTTCCCATCATCAAGGTCTTTTCAGATGAGTCAGCTCTTCACATCAGGTGGCCAAAGTATTGGAGTTTCAACTTCAACATCAGTCTTTCCAATGAACACTCAGGACTCATCTTCTTTAGGATGGACTGGTTGGATCTCCTTGCAGTCCAAGGGACTCTCAAGAGTCTTTTCCAACACCACGGTTCAAAAGCATCAATTTTTCGGTGCTCAGCTTTCTTTATAGTCCAGCTCTCACATCCATACATGACTACTGGAAAAACCATAGCTTTGACTAGATGAACCTTTGTGGCAAAGTAATGTCTGTGCTTTTTAATATGCTGTCTAGGTTGGTCATAACTATTTTTCCAAGCAGTAAGCGTCTTTTAATTTCATAGCTGCAGTCACCATCTGAAATGGGTAGAGAAATAGAATTTGATAAAATGGATCCTCATAAAGATTACAAGTTAAATAGCTCAATTTCCATAGGATAAACAGAGTTTTGAAAGAACCATTTCATTGAAAACAAAAAGCATTAGGTCCAAATGGTTTCATAGGGAAAATTCTACTAAACTTCAAAAGTCTAGGTCACCACAATGCTAATAAATTGTTTCAGACCAATGAAGGGAAACTTCAAAAACATCTTATTAGGTGCTTCATATTACTGTTATTGATTTAGTCATCTCTCTCTTATGCTCGTGCTCAGTTGTGTCTGACACTTTGCAACCCCATGGACTGTAGGCTGCCAGGCTTCTCTGTCCATGGGATTTCCCAGGACAGAATACTGCCATTTCCTCCTCCAGGGGATCTTCCTGACCCAGGGATCGAACCCTCGTCTCCTGCATTGCAGGCAGATTCTTTTATCACTGAGCCACCAGGGAAGCCCCAAGTGTTATCAAACAGCTAGAGTGAAGTAAAATTCAGTCTTCTAGAGATGCTCCTTGAGTTTGCCTTTTTTGAAGCTGTTTTGTTGACCTATAATAAACTGCACACATTTGAGTTATGATTTGATCAGCTTTGATACATATATCATCACCACAATCGGGTTAGTGAACATACCCATCTCTCCCAAAAGTCTCTGCATGCCCTGGTGTCATGCCTCACTCCTGCTCCCTTTCCCCCAGTTCAGAATCTATATATATATAATCCATATATGAAACAATTAGAGCATCAACATAAATAATGACAGGATAGATTACAACCCACTGAATAAATGAAGAATCTTTACTGATAGAAAACAAATAGGGGAGACAGGAAAGTTCTTGATAGTGGAATGCCAACTACTAAATGGTAATGCCAACTGCTAAAGAATGGGATTAGAAAAACCTTCATTATATAACCATATTATTTCTTCAGGTATGAATCATCAATGGATATGAAAACAGTTTTTTTTTTCCTGGTTATCTTTTTATTGCTGATTTCTGGCTTAATTACAATTGGTTGGAAGCATGTCATTATTATGTCAGTCCTTTGAAATTTGTTGAGACTTGCTTTGTGATCCAGTACAGGGTTGGTTTTTATAAATGTCTGTTCTTGAAAAGTGTACATGGTGTAGTTATCAAGTTTGTGTTATTCAGATTTCTGGATTGTTACTGATTGTTTAGTTATTTGTTCTGTCATTTACAAAGCGCTAATTTTAAATCTATAATTACAGGCTTTTTTCTGTTTCTTGTCATTCTATCAGTTTTGCTGCATGTATTTTTGCAGTTATTTTATGAGCCATACCAATTTAAAGTAGTGAATCTTCCTGGTGAATTGAATTCTTTATCATTATATTCTTTATCTCTACTGAAGCTTTATGTCTTAAAATTTATTTTCTTTGATATGAATATAGCCATCAGCTTTTTTTGGTCAGTTTTTGTATATTTTTTCCATCTTCTTACTTTCAACCTTCCTGTACACCTAATTTTTTACATGTGACTCTAATAATCTGCAAGTATTAGATACCGTTTATTCAGATTGTAATCTTTTAATCAAGACAGTCTGTTTACATTATAATTTATAAATTTTTAGATTTAAATCTACTACCTTATTTTTTCTTTGTATTATTTTTCTCCTCTTTTATGTAGCTTTCTTACAGGTGAAAGTTTTTTTGTTTGTTTGTTTTTAATCATTTTTTCCCTTCTAGATTTTAAGTTACATACTCTGCTTTTGTTCTTTGGTAGTTACCCTAGAAAGTGCAAATGCATATTTATGCTCTCAAAGTTTTAAGCTTATCAACGCTTATTACACTCCTCACAGACAGTACAAGGGTCTTGGAACACATTCACTGTCTTTGCCTCCCTCATTTATGGGTTATCTATTGTTGGGTGTTTTACCTATTTTTTTAACCCCACTGGACACTGTTATTTTGTACAGTCAAGGTTTGCATAGGTTTAACCAAATGTCCGCCACTTTCTTTGTCCTTCAGTCTAGCTGTCATCCATCCAGGCTCACTTTTCTGCTTCATGAAAGTACATCCTTCAGAATTGCATCTAATGAGAGTCTGCTGGTGGTAAACTCTTGGTTTTTGATTGTCTGAAAATATCTTTATTTTGCCTTGACTATTTTTTAAAGATTTTTTTTTTTTTTTTAATGTGGACCATTTTTTTTTCAAGTCTGTATTGAGTTTGTTACAATATTGTTTCTGTTGTCTGTGTTCTAGTTTTTTGACCACCAGGCACATGGGATCTCAGCTTCCTGACGGGGGAGCAACCCTGTACCCCCTACATTGGAAGGCGAAGTTTTAACCACTGGACCACCAGGGAAGTCCCCTGTCTTGACTTTTAAATAACAACTTTGTTAGATATAACTCACACACCGTAACATTCAACCATTTTAAGTATAGAATTCTGAGGCTTTTAGTGTATCACCAGTGCAGCATTTGTCACACGGAATCTTAGAACAGCTTTGTCAGCCCAAAGAAAAACACCACACCCCTAGCCATCAAACCACAATCTAACCAGCACCCCTGCCCCAGGCAATCACTAATTACTCTATAGGTTTGCTTATTTTCGACATGTCATATAAATGGGGTCATACCATATGTTGTTCCTTGTGCCTGGCTTCTTTCTCTTAGCTTAGTAGTTCAAGGTTCATCATCATTGTAGCCTTTATCGGTACTACATTCCTTTGTATGACCAAGTAATATTCCATTATATGGTTACCCACATTTCCTTTATCCATTCATTCATCAGTTGATGGGCATTTGGGTTGTTTCTAGTTTGGGGCTATTATAAATAATGCCCCAATAAGCATTCAGATACAAGTATTTGTTCGAATACCTGTTTTCAGCTTTTTTGAGTGTATATCTAGCAGTGGAGTTGCCGGATCGTATGATAACTCAGTGTTTAACTTTTTGAGGAACTGCCAGACTGTTTTCTAAAGTAACTGCACCATTTTACATTCCCGCCAGCAGTGGATAAGGATTTCACTTCACATCCTCACCAATACTCTGTTTCTTTAATTATGAAAAGTGAAAGTGAAGTTGCTCAGTTGTGCTCCTCTGTCCTTGGGTTTTCCAGGCAAGAGTACTGGAGGGGGTTGCCAAATGGAGTGGGTTCCCTTTCCTTCTTTCATTATAGCCAGTTTAAAAAATAACAGCCTTATTGTGATGTAATTTACAATTCAATCTCAATTTTTGAACGATGTTTTTGCTGGGAAAAGAGTCCTTGCTTACTTTCAGCAGATTGAAAGATATTAATCAATCCACTGTTATTGTCGGAAGTATAAATTTATAATGTTGTGTTCTATTCCACTGTCTTATGATTTCCAATTTTACTGAAGAGAAATCTATCCAAAAGTCTATCCAAGTATTGTATGATTAGGGGAAGTCCCTGGCAGTCCAGTGGTTAGGACTCTATACTTTCAATGTCAGGGCCCAGGTTCAATCACTGGTTGCAGAACTAAAATCCCATAAGCTGCTTGGTATAGCCAAAAAAGAAAAGGGGGAAAAAAAACACCCCACAAATTTTGCAATTGATATATTTTGGTATGGATTTATTTTTATCTGTCTTGCTCGGAATATGTTTCCTTTCTTGAATCTGAAGATTTGTGTCATTCATTCTGGAAACGTTCCAGCTGTTATGTTTTCAAATATTCTGCCCCAGTTTCTCCTCTTTCTGGAGCTAGATTTATGTTAGACTTTCTTACTCTATCTTCCATGCCTTTTAACTTCTCATATTTTCCATCTGTTTTCTTTATCATTCTGTGTATGCATCTATTAAGTCAGAAACTATGAAGGATCTTAAGTTTTACCCTGTTTTTCAGCTCACAAGTTAGCCAGACACGTACAGAGATGCTTACACATGTACTGATGACACAGGACACCTGGGTGAGGGCTACAGGTGGTTTATTATAGCAATACCTTGCATCCGTTCCCTACACCCTAATTCCTACAAGGCGATGTGATAAGAGCTACATGATACCTGTGCATACAGTTGTGTGCATCCCAGGAAAGGAGCCCCAAAATTCAGAGACTGTGAGCACTTGAGGGTTTCTGGCATATCTTCCAGAGAGATTACTTTTTACCTTGAGATGTAGGTAAATCTCCCCTGGCTGAGAGAGGAAGGGACCTTGAGGTTTATTATCCTGAATGTAGGGAGACGTCTCCAGGGAGAGAAAAGAAAGGGCTTTATCTTTGCTACTGTGAGATATCTCTGGGGAGTGTGTGACCCCAAATTCCTCCAGAGGGATACAGCCACCAAGGCCATTTGCTACTTAACATGTCCTTTGCTCAGAAGGCTTGGACCATGCAGGAGTGTGAGAAATCCATGGAGACAAATCCTGGACACTTTCTTCTGGTTTTCCCCCCAGGTTACTAATTTCCTCTTCTTCAGCTCTGTGTTGTCTACTGAAACAGTGTACTGGTTCAAAATTGGGAAAGGAATACATCAAGGCTGTATATTGTCACCCTGCTTATCTAACTTATATACAGAGTGCATCATGCAAAGTGCTGGCTGGATGACTCACAAGCTGGAATCAAGATTGCTGGGAGAAATATCAATAACTTTAGATATGTAGATGATACCACTCTAGTGACAGAAAGCAAAGAGGAACTAAAGAGCCTCTTAATGAGGGTGAAAAGGAAAGTGAAAAAGCTGGCTTGAAACTCAGCATTCAGAAAACTAAGATCATGGCATCCGGTCCCATCGGTTCATGACGAATAGAAGGGGGAAAAGTGGAAGCAATGACAGATTATATTTTCTTGGGCTCCAAAATCATTGTGGACGGTGATTGCAGCCACAAATTTAAGCTGCTTGCTCCTTGGAAGGAAAGCTATGACAAACAGTGTATAGTCTGGTTTTTCTGGTAGTCATGTACAGATGTGAGAGCTGTACCATGAAGAAGAAGGCTGATCACTGAATAATCTGTACTTTTGAATTTGGTGCTGGAGAAGATTCTAGAGAGTCCCTTGGACTGCAAGAAGATCAAACCAGTCAATCCTAAAGGAAATCAACCCTGAATATTCATTGGAAAGACTGATGCTGAAGCTCCAGTACTTTGGCCACCTGATGCTAAGAGCTGACTCATTGCAGAAGACCCTGATGCTGGGAAGGATAGAAAGCAAAAGAAGGGTGTGGCAGAGGATGAAATAGTTAGATAACATCACTGACTCAGTGGACATGAATTTGAGCAAACTCTAGGAGACAGTGGAGGACAGAGGAGCCTGGTACACTGTATAGTCCATGGGGTTGCAGAGTTGGACACGACTGAGCACCTGAACAGTCTACTGTTCTACAAAGTCTATTTGTTGAATTCTGAATTTTGGCTATTGTAGCTTTCATTCCTAAAAGTTCTGTTGACAAGGTCAATCGAACAGTTGTGTTTACTGCAGATATTTTCAAGCTTGTCTTTTATTTTTGTAAACAAAGTTTAATAGCTTTATACTGCTATGTCTGATACTGTTTATTTCTGTTACAACTAGTTCTCATTCCTGGTGCCTTGTTTCCATTTTGTGCTTGACTATTTTTGTTTGCTACACATTGTCTCGTGGTAACTATTTAAGGCATAAGATAAAGGGCTTGTCCTCCAGAGACATTTTTGCATTTGTTTCTGCCAGGTGCCTTGGGGTTAGGATTGCTTTAATCTAAATTCATGACTTGAATTTTTTTTTAAATATGTGATTGATAAAATTGGGTGGAAAAGATTTTCAAAATTTGGGCTTGTGGTTTCAGGGTCTTTCCCACTCAGCACCTCACTGATTGGTAACTTTGCAGATACCTGGGGATAGAGGTGGGGTTTAATTTTAGTTTACCTTTGCCCAAATGATAGAGCCCTTTGGTGTGCCAGTTTTATGGGGAAACAGTTCCCACCATGGTTTTGCCTTGACTTTGATTCTCTCCATCTTTTCCCTCCAAGGCTAGCAAAACTAATGTTCAAATTCTCAGAATTAGACAGCTGTCCTCAGGACAAAAATAACTGTCAGTATTCTCCTTACCTCTCTGGGTTCTCACTTTTGACTTGATCATTTTATCTTCTTGTCAGAGATTTACTGTATATAATCATTTCTTCTTTTTTTAACTTTATAAACAATTATATTTTATATTGAAGCATAGTTGAATAACAGTGTTATGTTAGTTTCACCTGTACAGCAGTGATTCAGTTATACATACATCCACATGCATCCCTTTTCAGATTGTCTTCCCTTTTAGGTTACCACTGAGTGTTGAGCAGAGTTCCCTGTGCTATACAGTAGACCCTTGTTGGTTATCAGTTTTAAATAAAGCTGTGTGTCCATGTCAATCCCGAACTCACAGTCTATTCCCCCCACCCCATATTTAATAATTTCTTATTTTATCCAGCACTAATCTAGTAGGATCAATTGTCAATAAGCCTTTTCTGTGAGAGGCCAAATAGTAAATGTTTTAGGCTTTGCAGGCTAGACATTCTCTGTTGTAACTTCCCAGCCATGCAGTATGTGAATAAACAGGCATTGTTGTGTTTCAATAAAACTTTATTTAAGAAACACAGGCTGCAGACCAGTTTTGGCCTGCAAGTCATAGTTTTTTCAACTCCTGATCTAGAATATATTGTGTGTTCATTATGTTAATAATATTTGTTAAATATGGGTTACTTTCCTTATTTTGTTATGTTTCTCTCATTACACACTAAACATTATATTTTGGTTTTTCTTTTTCAAAGTTGAGTACCATGCTGTTTAAATTAGTTGCACTTAATATGATTATAATATTTCTAATGCTAGTTCCCATCCCATTGTTATTTTGTATTCTTGCCTCATGCTTTTGTCAAATGAAGTGTTTTGGTTGAGTTTTGTGAAATATTCTTGTGGTATTTTAATTGGAATTTTATTAAACTCACTAATATAGAACGAAATATCTTTGCTATATTTAAACCTGTCTTTTAAGAATATGAAATATATTTCTTGATCCAAATCTTTCTTTATTCTTCCCAGTAATATTTGGTCATTTTCTTTATATCATAAAGACGTATGTCTTTTGTTAGGTTAGTTGGTAGCTTAATGTTTTTCATGCTATTGTTAATTGAACACTTTTTTAAAATTATATTTTCTAGTTATTACTATTACATGAAAATACATTTGACTTTTGTGGATTTATATTTATCTTTTATTTACCTACTTTCCTGAAGTTTTAATTGTCTATTGTTAATGACTGATTTTCTGTGGATTGAGTTAGTATATAATCAAATTGTCTACATGTAATGATATTCTCATCCTTTCTAGTATATTTCTCTTTTTGCGTATTTTTGCATTGGCAAGAATGTCCAGCATGAGAGTGAAAATAAGAGAACAGTCTCATTTTTGCCCCTGTTTTTAATGGATTCACCTCTATTATAAAATATAAGATATTGTATTGGTCTTGATTTTAAGTACTTCTAATTTTATGTTTTAGTGTACCTATTAGAAATGATTTAACAGACACCATTTCAAATATACATTGATAATACATACTGTGTGAATCCATATATACGAATCAAGAAATTCAAGAACAGGCAAAACTAATCTATGGTGATAAAGTCAGATAGTGGTTATATATGGTGTGTATTAACTGGGAAAGAGCATGGGAAAGCATACTAATGTGCTAGAAATGTTCTATACCTCTTCTTAAAAGCATTACTGCTGAAGGCTGTGGCATAGGAAAATTATGTCCTTGATGCCGATAACTGATTAGAGGATGCCACCCTGCAAGGAATACCAAAGAGCAGTGTAGCTTGAAAGTAGGGAAGGATACATTAAGGTTGAGATGGTAAAGAATCTACCTGCAATGCAGGAGACCTGGGTTTGATCCTGGGTTGGGAAGATCCCCTGGAGAAGGAAATGGCAACCCACTCCAGTATTCTTGCCCAGAGATTCCCATGGACAGAGGAACCTGGCGGGGCTGCAGTCCATGGGCTGCAAAGAGTCTGACACAACCAAGCAACTAACACAACTACTGACTACATGCTAACTGTGAATCCACGATATATCACTACAGTTACAAAATACTTAGTCAAACGTTATGTACTACTAAGATGGTTAAATAATCATATCAAATCTTCCCGTGGAATAATGTTAGAAATCTTTATTATAGACTACTGTGGCTAGTTTTGATCCAAAAATCAATAAAGTATGAAAATTTTGCAGAGGGATGAGACAGGAACAGTAAAACCTGAGAAGGAATGCTAGGAAAGATTGTGTAATGATGCCGTGGGCCTTTTGTCCTGCTTTGTCTGAAGGCTGAAGGGCAGTGTGCCTCTGCGTCATTGGTGGAGATCAGTAGTGTGGCTTTATTCTGTGAAAAACCTCCATATTGGACTGGGCCTTGGAGAAAACATACTTTGGCAAAAGGCCGGTGCTTTTAAACTGGATGTAAAATGGGGAGGTGCCTTTGGATATGCAGGGAATGATGGTCTT
Organism: Bubalus bubalis; assembly: GCF_019923935.1. Classification (NCBI taxonomy): domain Eukaryota; kingdom Metazoa; phylum Chordata; class Mammalia; order Artiodactyla; family Bovidae; genus Bubalus; species Bubalus bubalis. Next base: position 48,161,251 of record NC_059176.1, read on the forward strand.
AAAATATTCTCCACTGAGACTCCCTTGGTGGCCTAGTGCTTAAGACTTCACCTTCCAATGTGGGGAGTGTAGGTTCAGTCCCTGGTCAAGGAGCTTAAGATCCCACATGCCTTATAGCCAAAAAATCAAAACATAAAATACAGAAGCAATATTGTAATAAATTCAATAAAGACTTTTTAAATGGTTCACATAAAAAAAAACTTTTAAAAATAAAAAAGTATATACCTTCTCCACTAAAAAAAAAAAATCAGGGTGGGGAATTCCCTGGTGGTCCAGTGGTTAAGACTCTGCTTCCACTGAGTGGGGTGAGGATTCAATCCCTGGTTGGGGAACGAAGATCCTGTATGTTGTGCAGCATGGCACACACACACACATACACACACACAAATCAAGGCTCTTTGGAGAGATGCCTGATTCTGAGTCTGGGGCAAAAAACTGCCTCAAGAGAAGTCTGGGACATCTTTTTATTCCAGATAGTAAAGAAGCTCTCAAAGCCTAACTTTATGTCAAAAGGACTGAAGAGCCAGTCCTGGTATCTGAGTGATTCCCTGGGCCCAGCAAAGGAACCAAGTTTCCAGAGACTTGAAGACAAGGGGTAACACCCCAAAATATGGACGCATTTTCCACTCTACCTTCATTGGCTGAGCAGCTGCTAAGAACAAAGGCTGCATCTCCTGATAACCTGGCAAACAAATCCAGTATTGCCTCACAAACTGATTGCTTCTCTGAGGTATTGACTGGTGTATTTGGAGAGAAACTTCAAAAACAAGTTGAGGAGCGTCTGTCCTTCTGTGAGACTGGAGAAATTCCACAAAAGAATCTGGGTGTCATGACGGAGGCAATGGTTAAAGCAGAGGAAGCGGCTACTGAGATTACTAGGAAGCTAGAGAAACAGGAGAAGAAACGCTTGAAGAAGGAAAAGAAAAGGCTGGCTGCAGTTGCCCTGGCATCTTCAGAAAATAGTCGTGCCCCAGAGGAGTATGAGGAGACAAGTGAAAGACCCAAAAAGAAGAAAAAACAAAAGCCCCAGGAGGCTTCCTTGGTGGCTCAGATGTTAAAGAAACTGCTTGCAGTGCAGGAGACCCGGGTTCGATCCCTGGGTTTGGAAGATCCCCTGGAGAAGGGAACGGCTACCCACTCTAGTGTTCTTGTCTGGAGAATTCCATGGACAGAGGAGCTGGCAGGCTGCAGTCCATGGAATCACAAAGAATCAAACACTTAGCGACTATTACTAACGCTAACAGGAGGCTCCTCTGGAATATAAAATGGAAGACCTGTCTGTCTGTTTTTCCAAACCCAAGAAAAAACAATCTTTTTCCAGGGAGGAGCTGGGCAGTAGTGATCTTGAAAAGAGGTGGCACTGGAAGTCTTCCCAAGAGGAAGAAATCTTTCCCCAAAAAGGAACCAGTTAGTGACCCCAAGAGTCAGGAAATAAGAGGGTCCCCAAGGAAAAGAGGACAGAGAAGGCAATGGCACCCCACTCCAGTACTCTTGCCTGGAAAATCCCATGGATGGAGGAACTTGGAAGGCTGCAGTCTATGGGGTCGCTGAGGGTCGGATACGACTGAGCGTCTTCACTTTCACTTTTTACTTTCATGCATTGGAGAAGGAAATGGCAACCCACTCCAGTGTTCTTGCCTGGAGAATCCCAGGGACGGGGGAGCCTGGTGGGCTGCTGTCTGTGGGGTCACACAGAGTCGGACACGACTGAAGTGACTTAGCGGCAGCAAGGAAAAGAGGAAATTGTCCTCCAAGGAGGAGCCTCTCAGCAGTGGACCTGAAAAGGCTACTGCCAGCAAGAGCAGTGGCTCCAAGAAAAGAAAAATCCCAGGGAAATTAGAATGGACATCTCCCTCATGGGGCGTAATGTGTGGAGGTATTTCCCAGCCCATCCTCTAGAGCCCAATAAAAATCAAAACTAAAGAAGTAAAAAGGACTGAAGAGTCAAACTGGAAAGGCTCTCTCTGACCAGTTTTGAAATAGTTTGAGAATCAATAAGGGTAATAATTATATTGAATTGAAACATACCTAATGTTTAATCCATGAATTTATAATGATACTGAGAAAAAAAATTGACCAATAGAGGTTACCAGAGAATTAACTCATTATTTTGAAAACTAATAAAGGGAAAAAAAATCCAACATTTATCCCATCTTTCCTATGTGAGCTGTGCTGCTGGGTAAAAAAATAGTAGATCAGAGTATGTTTCTCTTGGTAGAAATAGTCCAGCTAATGAACAAAGAAGGAATGACAGAATTAAAATATGATTATTTTGAGAGGTTGGCTTCTGGAATGGTAAAGTGGGGACCCTGGGATATGTGTGCAGATGAAACAATATTGGATGAGTTGACAGTTTTTGATAAATGTTGATAATGAGTACATAAGAGTTCATTATACCTTTCTGTCTACTTTCTGGTGTTTGCTGCTGCTAAGTCACTTCAGTCGTGTCCGACTCTGTGCAACCCCATAGACGGCAGCCCATGAGGCTCCCCCGTCCCTGGGATTCTCCAGGCAAGAACACTGGAGTGGGTTGCCATTTCCTTCTCCAAAGCATGAAAGGGAAAAGTGAAAGTGAAGTCTCTCAGTCGTGTCCGACTCTTTGAGACCCCATGGACCGCAGCCTACAAGGCTCCTCTGTCCATGGGATTTTCTAGGCAAGAGTACTGGAGTTTATTTTGTAACAACTTTATTACGATATAATTCACATAGTTATTCAGTGTTTATTAATTGGGCTTCCCAGGTGGTATGAATGGTAAAGAACTCCTGCCAATGCAGGAGACATCAGAGACATGGGTTTGACTCCTGGGTGGGGAAGATCCCCTGGAGGAGGGCATGGCAACTCACTCCAGTATCTTGCCTGGAGAACCCCATGAACAGAGGAGCTACAGTCCATAGGGTCTAAAGAGCTGGACATGACTGAAGCGACTTCTTCTTGTTTAGTCGCTAAGTCGTATCTGACTCTTTGTGACTCTGTGGACTGCAACACACCAGGCTTGGACACGACTGAAGCAACTTAGCATAATTAGTTATTTTACTGAAGGCATTTGAAAGAGGAAGAAAAGGCAAACATCATTTTTTCTTTCAGGGAAGGTGGAGCAAAATCGATATTGTAATCATCTTCATCAAGCTCAACACATGAAGATTTCTTCCACTGAACTTGCTTCAAAGTTTTCCTTTTTTCACTATTATCTAAAGACTTGTTAAACATAATTTAATAATTGGTGAGTGGACTGTGATACAAGTAAAAGTTCGTATTTCCATGAATATCATTTGGTATTGTTAGCCCTTCCTCCTAAGCTATATGGCATAAAATAAAAGAAGATCTTTGGTAAAGATAAAATGAGAAAGAAGGTTATAGCTCTTTGCTCAAATAAGAATTGATTACTGTCCATATATTCTGCTATTCCATCCTGATTTGGCCCCAGTAATTAAAAAAAAATTAATTTATTTTTAATTGGAAGATAATTGCTTTACAATATGGTGTTGGTTTCTGCCATACATCAGCATGAATCAGCCATAGGTATGTATACATGTGTCCCCTCCCACCTCTCACCCCAGGCCTCAGTAATCTTTTAAAATTTTTATTTATTTGGCTTCACTGGGTCTTAGTTGTCGCATGTGGGATCTAGTTCCCTGAGCAGGTTTTGAACCCAGGCCCCCTGCATTGGGAGCACGGAGTCTTAGCCACTGGATCACCAGGAATGTCTCTGGCCCCCTTAATTTTAAGACGGCTTAACCTACACATTGATGGTTAATGCTTGTGGGGGTGGTGCTCAGTTATGTCCAACTCTTTGTGACCCCATGGACTGTGGCCTGCCAGGTTCCTCTGTCCATGGGATTTCCCAGGCAAGAATACCGGAGCAGGTTGCCATTTCCTCCTCCTGTAGATCTTCCCAACCTAGGGATCGAACCCGCATCTAAATCTCCTGTATTGACAGTTGGGTTCTTTACCACTAGCACCACCTGGGAAGCCTCTAAGCTACATATTATCCCAGGAATTAGCTCAGGGGTGTCACAATTTATATGCTTGGTAAAAGTGTTCTTTCAGGTTGAGACTAGATGATTCCAAAGCACAGCATCTTGCTGGTAAACCATTGCTCTCATTGACAGTGCTCATCCTTCTTTTCCGATTTCCCCTCGGGCGGAGAACTCAGTTATTCCTTTGTTCTTTGTATTTTCAGTGTGTTTTGATCATTTTCTCACACTTCTCTCCCCATTTGCCTTCCCTCTATTCTTCAGACCTAGGCCAGGTCCCCTTTTTCTGCAAGCCTTTTCCTAATAAGCCCTTCCCTAATAATATCTTTTGTGCTTTTTTTAGCATTGGGGGAAAACCAGGTCATTTTTCTATGTAAGTGAGCTTTCAGTTAAAGATTATGTATTTCAAATGTCACCTGTTTTAAATGTCAAAACAGTTTTTTGTCCAAAAAAAAGTCTCATTACTCTGGGCACAGTTGGAACAGTAAATATTGTGATTAATGCAAAGCATGTAATTCCACTGATTTTTTCTCCCTTATTTTTCAGGATCATGGCTGCTGTTCCTCAAAATAATCTACAGGAACAACTGGAACGTCATTCGGCAAGAAAGCTTAACAATAAATTGAGTCTTTCAAAACCGAAATCTTCGTAAGTACTTTAGTTTGCTTTCATACGGACACCAGCACTCAAGTGAAAAGAAACATCTCTTACAACTCTTTCATTGTAGAGATGAGAAAATGAGAGGGTCAGTGGTTTTCCCACTTGCAAAATAATAATAGAGCATCTTTTAGCAACACCAGATAATGAATTGTTCAGCACCTTTGCACAGTTTCTAGCACGTGATATTTGCTCAATAAATATTCTTTGAGTGAACAATGAATCTTGTAAATATGAGCAAATTGGTATTTTTTATTTAAAACAAATTTTTTTTTGGCAGTGCTGGCTCTTCATTGCTGTGTGGGTTTTTCTCTAGTTATGATGCATGGGGGCTGCTCTCCAGTTGCGGTACACGGGCTTCTCATTGTGGTGACTTCTCTTGTTGTGGTTCCTGGGCTCTAGAGTACAGAACCAGTAGTTGTGACAGCCGAGCTTAGTTCCTCCCTGGCATGTGGGATCGTCCCAGACCAGGGATCGAACCGATGTCTCCTGCAGTAGTAGGTGGATTCTTTACCACTAAGCCAGCAGGGCAGACCCAAATCGGTATTTTTAGTATCTTAATATAATTTTATGTCCTTTTCAAAAACCATTTGTAAGGAAACTATAGCTCTCCAGTTCTGTTCTTTCCTTCAAGCTGTACTCCAAAGTCCTTCTAACAGACCTAATGATGTATAGCCCTCATTGTGCCCTTAGCAGGTTCTAGGCACATTCTTTGTGCTTGACTTTAAAGTTACCATTGACCTTCATGTCAGTAAAGCCCGCAGATGGCCAGGGCCTTTGCCCCTTTCACTTGTCTTTCAGATTTCAGCAGAGCTGGAAGTTTTTAATTCTTTTCCGCATAAAACTTTTATCAGAGTCGCAACAAGTAGTCACATTTGCATCTTTTCTCTTCTTTGCTTTTGCTTTCCCCCTCTCTGGAGAGGTTGTTAATTAAGGACTATGAGCCTGAGAGGCAAAGTAATGGGAATGGCCTGGATAGTCTCAAAGCTGAGTAATGAGCTCCTGAATAGGAAGGATCAGAGCATACAAAGCATAATGTAAGTTTCCTAACATATTTTAAAGTCAGAGAGGCATATAGATTCTTTGCTCATTTGGGATACAATGAAGGTAAGTCATTATATAAATTAGTAAAAAAAAAAAAAAACCAGAGTTTTGTATACTTTCTGGGTTTGTTAAAATGAATCCATCTAATTCAGTTTTTCAATTCTTTTTCAGAGGTTTCACTTTTAAAAAGAAAGTGCCTTCAGCCAACGATGTCTCTGTAACTAGTGTGTCAGTGGCAAAAACACCTGTGTTGAGTGATAAAGATGTTAATATCACTGAGGCCTTTTCCTTCAGTGAACCTTTACCCCACACCACCAATCAGCAGACAGGGATCAATGACTTTAAAAGCACTCCATCCAGACCGCAATCTAAGAGAGCTGGTTCAAAACCATTATTGCCAAGTTTGTCGCAGGTTCCCCAGGAAGTTTCATGTACGGCCCAGAACACACCGGTTATAAAACAATCCCTCAATGCTACTTTCAAGAAATTAGAATTTAGTTCCTCATCAGATTCTCTTATTGCCTTCAATGATTGGGATGATATGGATGACTTCGATACTTCTGGAAATTCTAAAGCATTTGTGACACCATGTAAAAACCACTTCGTAAGAGTAAGCACTGCTCAGAAATCAAAAAAATCTAAGAGGAACTTAGTAAAAGCACAGCTTAATAAAACACATACAGGGGAGACTGATTTGGCTCCCTCCTTCTCTGAGAGCAAGCAGGAACATTTGACTGAGAAACAGAAGGATGACTCAGAATGGTTAAGTAGTGATGTGATTTGCATTGATGATGACCCTGATCCCGAAGAGCTGATAAATGAAGATACTCAGGAAAATCACTCGTTAAAAACTCATTTGGGAGCGGAAAGAGGTAAAAATTATTATTTCATTTCAAAAGGTTGATTGTATTAGTTTATTCAAAGCTAGACATTGGGAAGAGTCGCAAATATGATTTAACTTTTGTCCTTAAGATATATAGAGGTGCTTATTAAACCATCTGTGGGCCACGTTCTTGCATACTAAGGAAATGAAAGATTTTATTCTGCTAATACAGTTTTTATATTAGCAAGGATAGTTCTGTGATTTTAAATACAAAGAAATATGTAGAGAATATAATGCTTAATGGAATAAGTCAGAGAGAGAAAGAAAATTACTGTGATATCACATGTGGAATCTAAAAAATAATAAAAATTAATATACAAAACAGAAGCAGGGACATAGAAAACAAACTTATGGTTACCAAAGGGGAGAGGGAAGTGGAGGGGGGGACAAATTAGGAATATGAAATTAATAGATACAAACTACTGTACATAAAATAGATAAGCAGTGGGGATTTATTGTGTAGCACAGGGAGTTATACCCATTATCTGGTAATGTCCTGTGATGAAATAAAATCTGCAAAAAACTGAATCACTTGGCTGTATACCTGAAACTAACCCAATATTGTAAATCAACTATACTTCAATAAAAAGAAGAGAAGTTTCCATAGAAGTTCAAGTGGCTTCTTGATGGTGTGCTAACTAGTTGGTAGTAGAATTGGGATAAAACAAAGCCTTTGTGTTATGATTCTTTTATGATTTGCACTGCCTAATGCTGATGAATAATACAATATAATCATGCTATTCAAGTATTATAAATTACATTCAAATAGTTTTCTGTTTAGGTCTCATAGTTATTAGATGTCTAGAACTTAATAGCTGAGATCAGCCATATGTGGAGGTACCCACCTTACAAAATAATTGTAAATATGAGACTAATATTTTTAAACACCGAATCCCATCAAGGTTACTGCAGGGTAAGAGGGGACTGAAAAGTGACTGATTATACGCAAGACTATAGTCTAATCAAATGTGTTACTATTTATGAAGAGAAGATTTGGCAAAAGGTAAACGAGAGAGCAACGATTTGGCACTGTTTTCCCACATAGTTGAGAGAGACATGTATTCTGGGAGACTTAAATAACTAAGACGCCTTTGGGATAAGGCAGACATAGTTTATCTGTATCAATAATGGTACTTGTATAACCCTCAGGCTTACTTACTGTACTTTACCCTTATTTAAATATGAATGAAAAATAGAGAAATGAAAGGACTGATACTAAATATGAGTTTCATAATTTGACTGGAGACAGTCATGAAAATCCTTAAGCAAATCATCAGCGTCAGTCCAGCTTTTGTTGGACTTAATCCAGTTGATTCAGTCCTCTTCCATGAAGAAACAAGCCAACATCAATGTGTGAAAGGAGAGAACTCATCAGTACAAAGTGCTGCGAATGCTTTTACCTTGTCCAAAGCACTCACTTTTAAGTGCTCACACCCTGTTCTTTCTGGCTCATTAATATTAAAATAACCTACACTTATCAACTATTTTACTTTGTTTTTTAAACTTTTTATTTTGTATTGGGGTGTAGCCAGTTAACAGTGTTGTGATGGTTTTAGCAGAACAGTGAAGGGACTCAGCGATACACATCCATGTATCCATCCCCCCCCCACCGACTCCCCTCCCGTCCAGGCACCACATCACATTGAGCAGAGTTCCCTGTGCTGCACAGTCGGATCCTGTTGGTTGGGGAGTTTGGGGTGGCATGTACACACTGCTGTGTTTAAAGTGGATAACCATCAGTTGTTTTACTTAGGTAATTGTGAAAAGAAGAAAAACTTGGAAGAAACAGAATTACATTCAGTGGAGAAGTCTTCATGCATTGAGCTTGACGAAGATGATTATGACATAGATTTTGTCCCACCTTCTCCAGAAGAAGGAATGACTTCTGCCTCGTCCTCTTTAAAATGCTCTAGGTAAAATAGTTTTATTAATTAATAAACACTGTTTCTGAGATAGCTGAAGTAATTTTAGTTGTGTAATGTCACCTCAGAATTGACTAATTTCATGCTAATGCAGTTTGTTTTGTATTCAAATGAACACATCAAGAAATTCCTATTTATATAAATTTTATTTAATTGTTGGCATTCTAAAACTATATGGTCCAATTATCATTAATTACATGGCACCTCCAAATGGTTTTATGTAGTTGATCTTGATATGTGGAATGTAGTCCTAAAGATACTGATTTCCTAGACCTGAAATGACCCCAAACTAACACCTTCTTTGTGAAGTGACTTTTACTAAGTAAAGTGTCCTTTCTTCTTCTTTTAAAAATTTTTCTTAATCCAAATATTAATAGAATTGACCATTGGTATTTGTTATTCACTGAATTTTGATAAATTTGTGACATGATTGTGATTAATTGGTGGTGTTATGGGAAAATAGAGAATCCACATAGTTCGTTAGTAGCTTAAAATACTAATAGTCATTGTTACCGCCATACTGGCTCCAGCCTAAATCCACTCAGTTGAGAGGTCTGATACATACTATGCTGCTAACTATATTTTGATGAGAAACAAATCCCTCTAGTATATCACCTGAAGGAAGGAAGGCAGACAGGAAGGAGGTGTTTGTCTACATAAGCTGGTTTCTCTGGGTTTTTGTTTTAACAGGTGGGTTGAGATGTTTACAGAGGTGGGAGAGGGTGAAGCATGATTGCTATTTGACAACAAAACAGAAAAACTCCAAAAGTTCCCCTCTTTCATCTCCCCCATAAAAATGCAGACAGAGTTGTGGGGAAAAAACTCAGCACGAGTTCACATAGCATTATTCAACAGCATTCTTATTTCTCAGGTGAAGGAGTTGAAGCCTAGGGAGGAACAGGGGATTGTGTGAGATGACGTAATTAATGGCAAATGGGCTAAGATCCAGTGTAGGGTTATTTCAAGTGTGTATTGCACAGATAACACTGTAGCCACTTTAACAGGATATTGACTGATAGTCTTAGAGTCCAACAAACCAAACATTTTCTTTATCCACATTAAGTTTTTTTATTTTTATTTTATTTTTTTTAATTGCAGTATAGTTGATTTGCAATATTGTGTTAGTTTCAGGTGTACAGCATAGCGATTTAGGGTTTATATTTTTCTTTTTCTGATCATACTCCTTTATAGATTGTTAAAAGATATTGAATGTAATGGTCTGTGCTATACAGTAAATCCTTGTACCTTGTCTATTTTGTATATGAAAGTGAAAGTGTTAGTTGCTCAGTCACGTCCAGTTCTTTGTGACCCCATGTACTGTACTGTCCATGGAATTTTCCAGGCAAGAATAGTGGAGTGGATAGCCATTCTCTTCAGGGGTCTTCCCAACTCAGGGATTGAATCGAGGTCTCCTGAGCTGCAGGCAGCTTTTTTATGAGCCGCCAGGGAAGCCCAGTTTGTATTTGCACCCCGTAGTCCTGATTCGTTCTTCCCCTCTCCCTGTCCACATTGTTTTGTTCCTTCTCTATATGTGTGTATGATTTTTATATTGCCATAATCAACATGTTGCTATCATATTTCAATCTGCTTTTCTTTTGACATTATTTTTAAAACGTTTTCCATATTGCCGCATAGTCATTATTTTTATTCCTCTTAATGGCTACATAATTTATTGAGTTGTCATACCACAATTTAGTATATTTTACCTAGATCTTCAGCACTTGGAAAATGGTTCTTTCTAAGGTTGTTTCTGAGATAAATTCTCTGTATATATTTTCAACTGCAACCTTGTATACATATTTGTATATATTATAAAACTAAAAGAGGATTTTCACAAATGCTTTATGTGCAGTGCACACTTAAATTTTGTTATATTTTATTACATTTTAAAGTGCTGGTTGACTTCTGAACTTATTTCAGAGATGTAATGGTCAGAAAATATGTAACAAAAAGGAGAACATGTTTTTGTATCTCCTGTATTCCTAAACCTCTTTAGCTGGCCCTCAAAATCCTCTCTCTGCAGACCCCAAATTGTCTTTACAGCTTTATCTCCAGTTATGCTCCTATGGTAACCCTGAGCTCTATTGCCTAATGAGAGTAAACTGACAGTCTCCCTCCTTCATAAGCTTTAGCTTTCTTCGGATTGCCATAGTATCTTCTCTCTAACACTTAGTTAATACTAATTTATTTTGTTACTTTAAAGTATTTTTTATATCCAGCCAGAACGACCATGTTTATGTGTGTTAATATCAGGGCCAAAAGATGGCAAACTTTGAGGACCAGCTATGGCTTCCCAGGTGGATCAGTTGGTAAAGGACTCACCTGCAGTGCAGGAGACAAGGGTTCGATCCCTGGACCGAGAAGATCCCTTAGAGAAGGAATGGCACCCACTCCAGTATTTTTGCCTGGGAAATTCCATGGACGGAGGAACCTGGTAGGCTACAGTCCATGGAGTCACAAAAGAGTCGGACATGACTTAGCGACGAAACCACCACCTAAGAGGTTTTACAATAGAGATACAGAGACATGTTTCTCTTTTCTGTTACATAGTGTCTAACCAGTTGTGGGAAGTATTAGAGGGAAAAGTATGCATTTGGTCTAGTCTGTACTCTGATCAGTTTAATGTTTTTTTAATTTGTAGTATGTTGAAGGATCTTGACACCTCTGACAAAAAGCATAGTCTTAGCACATCAGAAGACTTGTCAAAACCCAAGGAAATGGCCACACAACAGCCTAATCGAGAAACCAGCACAAGCTGTGAAGGTACAAAAGAATTTTAGACGTAACACATGTTGTAGCTGCTTACTTTTGAAAACAAAGTAAGGTTGTATTCTTAGCCTGTGACTGTATAGTATAAGATGATGAATCTGTAGTTTCTTTTGATCTAATAGTGAATCATCCGTAATAACCAACCACCAGCATTTGTTCAGATAACTCCGAAACTCAGAAACTTGTTTTCTCACCAAATGACTCTCTAATAAGTAGTGTTTTTAGAATAGAGGAGGAATTTTTTTTCTCATACTGCACCAAAATTTTGCCTTCCTGTAGCTTTAATCTTTGTGAGATAAATGTGAAGTCCCTAGAGCTAAATATTAGATCTTTTACCTCTTTTTTATAGGTACTGATTTCTAGACCATCCTCCAAGCTCTCTGGGTTTGGTGTTCACTTAAAGTTTAATACTTTTTGTTTGCTTGATTTATTTCTAATTCATTTTTAAATTTTCTATTAAATATCTAGTATAAATAATCCAGTAGCACCTAAAGGCTTTGAAAAACTGCTTTGTCTCCTTCTCACTCCTGATTTCTGTTTCCCAAAGGCTTTTTCAGACTAGAAATTTGTTTCCTTCTAGTCTGAATGGAGGATCCTGATGGGCTGAAGTCCATGGGGTGACCCGCTAGGAGTTGGACACAACTAAGCGACTTCATTTTCACTCTTCACTTTCATGCATTGGCGAAGGAAATGGCAACCCACTCCAGTATTCTTGCCTGGAGAATCCCAGGGATGGGGGAGCCTGGTGGGCTGCCGTCTGTGGGGTTGCACAGAGTCAGACATGACTGAAGTGACTTAGTGGCAGCAGTCTGAATTTTTCCTGGTATTATTTCTTTTTGTTTTCTTCTTTTTGATTCCTCTTTTCTCTTTCACTCTTCTGGAACTTCAGCTATTGGACCATTAGACCTCTGTTAATTAACTTTTCTGTTTTTTATCTCTTGCCTTTTTTGCTTTCTGAGAGATGTCGTCGGTTTTTAAATTAACTCTTGCATGGAATTTTTCATTTTTATCAGATTAATTTCCAACAGCTGCATTGTAATCTATGAGTATTTCTGTAATGTTTTCTATTCTTATTTGATGGGTATTGTACTTAGGGGGTATGTGAATGTGTGTTTGAGAGTTGCTGTACGGTGTGTGTGTGTGTGTGCGCGCGCACGCACATACATGTGTAGTGATCTCTTGGTGTGGTTCCTGTTTCCTCTGAATTTTTGTTTATTTTCGTCTCTGAATTTATTGTTAAAGATGCTCCTGAAATACCTGATGTAGGCACTCTTCCAAGTGCATTACAATATTAATTAATTTAATCCTCACAATGATCCTTTAAGATAGTTTCTGTTATCCCATTTTACAAATAAGGAAACCAAGGTATGAGGTACCAGAGAGCTAAATAATACTCATGGTCATAGAGTTAGACAGCAGCAGAGCTAGGATTTGGACCCAGCAGTCTTGAGACTCTTGAATTTGCACTGGTAGCCACTGCACCATACTGCTCCTGCATCATCAGGTTTCACTGATGAAATGGTTGGCTAAGACGAGAGCAAGGACAGAGCCCTACACAATGTCCTTAGTGGCCTCCCTCTCAGCTGACAGCAGTCTGTTCATCACCACCTCGTGTTCATCTTGTTACAAATCTGCCTTCAGACTGTGTTTCTCTCCCTTGTCCCTGGGGATGCGAAAGACTCGCTCAATTGACTCCAGAATTTGAAAAGTCTGAGGCAGCGAGAGGAAAAAGGTGGGTCACTGGCTCTAGAGCATTGCTGACCTTGTGTGCAAGCCTTCCTCTTCCTACTCCTGGCTGGTGACCGTGCCAAAGTAGTTCAGCCTCTTTGGACCGCAGCTTTTGTTCCTTCTGTTAAATGAGAATAGTATCTGCCTTGCCTGGTTGTTGTCAGGGTTCAAGGTAAAGTGCCCCTTGCATTGCAGGCCTTCAATAAATGGGGCCTTTTGTTATCTGCCGACTAGTCTAGTGATCCTTTCAAAAAAGGAACTACGTTGAGATGGCTGTTGTATTTTTATGAACTCTTGCAAACTCTGTAATTGTTTCCTCTTTTTCTTAGAGCTCACAAAGCAGCCATTTGATAACATGTTCTAGAATTTTGCCTTGAATTAACTTTAAGAACACCAGCCTGTAGCTTTTGGCATCCCTTTAGAATTTTTTTGAAAATTAGAACAATGTTTGACTGTCTTCACTCTCCCTTCAACTCTCCTATTAACTAGACGCCTCATGTATTAGTGAGACTTTCTTTTGCAGGTTTCCTTTGTACTCTGAGGTGTAATCTGTCTAGACAAAGAGACTTGAGCTCCTTTCCAATAACTGTATCTCTGAGCCTGTCTTGGTTTTCATTTCCTTTGGACTGTTGTTTATCCTCCTCTTTCCAATCCAATGCCCGTTCTCCTTCCAGAGAAAACAGATGTCAAACAGGAGCCCAGTGAGTGCACTTGAACCACTTCATACTTCAGGACCCTGTTTACGTCAGTCGCTAGTGAAAGTCCTCACTCCCACGTCGTTTTCACATGGACATGCGGGTCCCCTCATCGGGGTCGTGTCCACACCCCCATGCTCATCTGTCCTCGCTTCCTCTCCTTAGACCCTTCAGCTGGCTCCCTCGCTCAATAACTTCCCAGCAGCCGCCTCCTTTTCTCTGATTGTCTCTGAGAATACTGTTGCCTCTGTAGCTGCCTAAACTGTTTATTTCACCTGAACACCTTAGGCCCCAGGGGTCGGTAGGCATGTTTCTTGCTTCCCATTGCTCCCCTAACCCATTGTTTTTCCTTTGCTTCATCTAAAGCCACCCCTCCTCTATCTATTTCTTAGTTATACAGCTGAAGTGTGAAAGTGTGGAGTGGGCTGCCTGGATCCATGTGTCCGTACAGGTGTTAGCAGGCATCTCTCTCTCACACCTGCCTCTCATGTCTCCCCATCTCAATCCTCTGTTTCCCTCCGTCTCTGTTTTCTGCTTTCCCTTATGTTGGCCTTATTTTCAAGCTTGTATTTTCCCTCAGGGTGGCAGAGTTGGCCACCTGCAGCCAGTCCAGCTTGTTGAAGAGAGAGGTCCTCTTTTCCAGTCAGTCAAAAAACTCTCAGATCTGATTCTCATTGAACTGCCTCGCGTCCATGCCCACTGAGGAGGTGGGGGTGGGGTGGAGGGTGGGCGTGGTCTCCAAAAGGGAAGTGTAAGTGCCGTGCTGTCAGGAAGCTCTGGTTGGCAGGCAGACGAGAGCAACAAGTGGAGCTCTTACCTGTCCAAACTGTATGATGTATTCTGTGTGGGCACGGTGAGATTTACATCTGAAAAAGTAAAAAAAAAAAATCATAAAACTTTTCTATCTTACCGCAACCTTGGTTACCTTATAATAAGAATTAGCAGGAAATGAAACGATAGCAGTTTTTAGCTCTCATGATACAGATTAGAGCCAGTCTGATTTCAGATGATTTCAGAGGCAGATAACGGGAGAATATATTATTGTTCAGAATCCTGTTTTTAAACTACTTCAGGTGTTACATGCAGGGCTTTCAAGATTTTAAGTCTTTTTTTGTTGGTGGTGAAAAATATTCATAGCATAATTACTTTACAGCTAGACAGACAAGTTTACAGCAGCAGCTTATCCGTGTGATGGACCGAATCTGTAAATTAGTTGATGCTGTTCCTGATGATGAGCTGAAAGCTTTGGATTGTGGGAACAAGCTGCTCCAGCAGCGGGACATAAGGTATCTTGACTTTTCTCCTTCTGGATCTGATTGCATTTCCACCGACATTGTAAGTGTCAAACATACAGGGCAAGATTTCCAGGCATTCTGCCCCACAAATTGTGTAGCATACTTATCACTGTCATTTTTTTTTTTTAATTCTATGATTGGAATATAGTTGATTTACAATGTTATGTTAGTTTCAGGTATACCAAAAAAATGACTTAGTTATACATATACATGTATCTATTCTTTTTCAGATTCTTTTCCCAAATACGTTATTTTTGGGCTTCCCAAAAATACAGGGCTTCCCAGGTAAAGAACCTGCTTGCCAATGCAGGAGACGTAAGAGACATGGGTTCAATCCCTGGATCGGGAAGATCCCCTGGAGGAAGAAATGGCAGCCCACTCCAATATTCTTGCCTGGAAAATTCCATGGACAGAGGAGCCTACTGGGCTACAGTCCATGGGTTCTCAAAAAGTCAGACATGCCTGAGCAACTGAGCACACACATATGTTGTTACAGAGTATTGAGTAGAGTTTCCTGTGCTCTACATTATGTCTTAATTTACTTTTTCAAACTGTTCCTTTAGCATTTGTATTCAGATTTTTAAGGTTGGAAATATTTTGCCAGTTTGGCATGAAAACTAAATATAAACTTGTGTGTACCCTACCATTGCCAGCCTGTTGTTGTTTAGTTGCTAAGTAATGTCTGAATCTTTGCAACCCTATGGACTGTAGCCCACCAGGCTCCTCTGTCCATGGGATTCTCCAGGCAGGACTACTGGAGGAGGTTACCATTTCCTCCTCCAGGGGATCTTCCCCACCCAGGGATCGCACTTGTATCTCCTGCACTGGCAGGCGGATTCTTCATCACTGAGCTACCAGGAAAGCCCACACCATTGCCAACTACTCATTGTTAATTTGGCATCCTGTGTTCTCTCTTCAGAAGGAAACTCCTAGCTGAAGCGGATTTTGATCCCAGTGATGCCAGTGTTCTTAGCGCCATGTGGGGGTGTAGGCCTGATCCCCTGGAGAGCCCTTTGGAGGACTCGGCCTCTGTTTCCTTACCTTACGCGTTTCGGAAGGGTGACTCCTGTCCTGCAGGGAATGCTGTGAAGGAGTTCACTCTTCCACACCTCCCCTCAAATTCCATGTCCACCCGGGAACATTTACTGACTCCTCCCCTAGGAAAGACGGGAGTCTCAGCCACCACAAAGAGTCCCTTTGAAAGACCGCTATTCAGTTCCCATTTACAGAAGTCCTTTGTAAGTAGCAACTGGGCTGAAACACCGAGGGCAGAGAAAAGAAATGAAAGCCCTGATTTCCCAGGAAATGTTCTCACAAGCACGGCTGTGAAAGATCAGAATAAACATACCACCTCCATAAATGACTTGGAAAGAGAGCTCCAGGCTGCTTGCGAGATTGACAATTTTGACATAGATGACTTTGACGATGATGATGATGACTGGGAAAATCTGATGCAAAATTTAGCAGCCAGCAAATCTTCCACAGCTGCCTACCCACCCATTAAGGAAGGTCGACCAGTTAAATCAGTGTCAGAAAGACCCTCTTCCGCCAAGACAGACTGCCTTCCAGGGGCATCTACTACTCAAAATAAAAACTTCTCAGAGTCAATTCCGAATTACCCTGGTAAGTTTACAATAAATGGAATGCTTATATTTTCTCTGACAACAAAACTGTCCAAAATAGGAATTGTACAAGAGAAACCATAGCAAATCATCATTGCCTGAGAATGACATTGTTTCTATGCAAATTTCTGCTGATAATATGAATTACAAATCACAATTTCAGAAGCAAGTTGCTCTTTTGTCTGGGTACCAGCTGTAGTTTTATAAAATGTGTAATTATAACCTATTGTAGTAAAGCTCTAAAAGTCGTTACAAATGTGCTTTGCCTTTAACATTTTTTAGTCCCTAACAATAAAGCTCATGAGGGCCAAGTTTTAACAATTTGGGGGATGGATAAAAAGCAAAGCTGAATTTATATGTTTAAAATGTCGTTGTGTGTATTTTTAGAATCCTGGATTGATAAGAAATGATGTTTATAAAGCAGTGGAACAGGTTTTATGTCAAAATACTAAAATTTACAGCAACCTAAGAAACCTAAGAATTCAGAAATTTCTTTAGTCAGTCAAATCATTTTTTTGGTCTAGGATCATTTTAATCCACTCAGCAAATATTTCCTGAGTGGCCACCATGTGCTATGCTCAGGTCCTAGTGATAGATGGATAACAAAGAGTTCCTGCCTGCTTGGAGCTCACAGTTTAGTGAGAGAACTTTTTGGAATAGTGAAATTAGCCATTGTAAAGGCTGCAGAGAAAAGCCAAAATTGATTTTAAAACCTTTCATTGACCTTATAAAGTTATCAAAAGGTGTTTTTTTTTTTTTTTTTAAGTTTATATATGTATGGTGT
Source organism: Bubalus bubalis (assembly GCF_019923935.1). Lineage (NCBI taxonomy): Eukaryota > Metazoa > Chordata > Mammalia > Artiodactyla > Bovidae > Bubalus > Bubalus bubalis. Next base: position 48,178,625 of record NC_059176.1, read on the forward strand.
AAAGTGCATTCCTCCCTATTTTTGCCATTGATGACTTAATCCCACAGAGGTTGTTCTTGGAGCTATGCTGTTGACCTTTAAAATAACCATTAATGGATTTATTTCTATGTCATGTTTGAGTGTGTCATGCCTGGTGTTCGCAGTTATCTTTGAGACAGTTGAGGGCTGGGGTGAGAGGAACTGCCAGAGCTGGAGTGAGCACTTTTTGCACTCTGTGGGCACCCACCCAGAGTTGCGACAGCGAGGGGGCGGAAGAGGGGGCAGAGGCGAGTGGCATGATGGAGGGAGAGTCATAGGGAGCTAGGATAACTCTGAGCTTTCAGGCCCGGTGACTGAGAAAGCTGTGACACCGTGAACAGAAAGAGAAGTCAGGAGGCAGAGGCAGATTTGGAGCAGAGCTGAGGAGGGCTATTTTAAGGCTTGCTGAGCTTCAAGTGTTGGGAAGTCATTCAGGTGGAAGTATCTTGCAGAGAGTTGGAGGTGCATGCAGCCCTGGGACTTAGGAGGGTGTCAGTCTAGTCTTGAGAAAGAGATCTGGGCATTCTGTGCACATCAGTGATGTTTAAGGTCAAAGAACTAGGAAAATTCCGAAAAAGAATGTCTGCTGAGCCCAGTCCCAAGTGTCAGAGACTCCCAAATTTCAGGGACAGATGGAAATGGAGCCAGGAAAAGGAAGTTAAAGTGAGTAGAAAACCCAGGACTGTCTTTTTTTTTTTTTTTTTTTTTTTTTAATATGTATGTATGTATTTGACTGTTCCATGTACATGCATTGCATGGGGGTCTTAGTACCACATGCAAACTCTTAGTTGAGGCATGTGGGATCTAGTTCCCTGAGCAGGGATAGAACCCCGACCCCCTGCATTGGGAGCACAGGGTCTTAGCCACTGGAACACCAGGGAAGTCCCCCCATGATTGTCTTGAAGTTCAAAAGAGAAGGAGGAGAGAATATATAGGAGGGGTAGGTGCTGTAAAAAAAAGTCAAGGAAAGATTTGAACTTGGCCCTTAGGAAGTCTCTGGTGGCCTTGACACTGGGCAGCAAGGAAACCCTGATAAACAGGTAAAGAAAGGTGTGCTGTAGCAAACCCTGCACCAGTGATTCTGCAGGGCAGTGGGTTCAAATGCTAAAGCTTATTGGTTACAATAACGCCCTGATTTCTCTTAACATTATTTTCTTAGACAAGATGGAGCAGAATGTAGCATCCAGAAATCCGAAACATGAGCGTTTCCAGAGTCTTAATTTTCCTCATACAAAAGAAATGATGAAGATTTTTCATAAGAAATTTGGCCTGCATAATTTTAGAACTAATCAGCTAGAGGCGATCAATGCTGCACTGCTTGGCGAAGACTGTTTTATTTTAATGCCCACTGGTATGTATTTTTAGATATGAATTGGCAGGAATCCATTGGCAGATGTTAAATGAAAGCCCTTTAATAGAAATAAAAAGAACACCTACACCATATTTCTATCATTTAGGGGCCTCTGATCCTCCCATGCCACAGTTGGGAAAGTATATTATTTCATATCCTCTGTTCTGGTTGTTGACATGATAGCATTTATTGCCCTTTAAGATCCTCACCTCAAAGCTCATTGTGTTGAATTGATCAAGGATTTTCCTTTGGGAATTTTTCTTTTTTTCTAGTCTACATTAGCCTGGAACAAGAACAAAAAAATTACTGTCAGAGACCACAACCACTTCTGGCAGTTTATTTGGCACTACCTCATGTGGCCTGGTGGTTGAAATCATCGGCTCTGGAGTGATGCCCTGGGCTCAAAGCACAGCTCTGCCACTTATTAACGGTGTGGCTGTGAGCAAGGCACTTCATCCCCCAAACCCAGGCTCCTCCTTTGTGCAGTGGGAATTATACCAAAGCACCCCCTTCACAGAGTGTCATGAGGATTAAGTGAAAAGCCTGGGACATAGTTCTTTCTTGTCTTCAGTTTTGAAGAGATCCAAGACTTTTCATTGTGCTGTTAAAGTGTATAACAGCTGTTGAGTGATTGATTTACAGTCATCCAAATAAGAACATTAAATTAGCCATTAGGATAAGAAGCAGGGGAACATTGTAAATCACCTATGCTTCAATTAATGAAAAGAAAGCAAGCGGCAATGTGGGAAGTTGGGGTTTCATTACTGGACTAGTCTCCCTCTGCCTCTTACTTGCCTTAGTTGTGGCCTCCAGCAATCAGTTGTCGCCATCGTCATTAATAGCATTGACTGGGCATCTGAATTTTCTCAGACTGATCTTACATTTTAGATGCTGTTGGTTTGTTTAGTCAGCAGCTTTCCATACTTTTACTGCCGTTCAGTGTGTGTCTTCTGTTTTGACTCCAGTTTGGCGCTGCAAAACTAAAGCTGGAGAGGGAGGGCCCTGGCGTCCTCGCCCAGCAGTCTGAGGCATTGGCAGTTCAGTGGTGGAATCCTCACCCTCCTCATCCAGCAGTTTTCATTCAAGGCCTTCCAAGACCCTCTAGGGTTTCAAGGGGGCATTTTTCAGGGTATCCTCAAGCAGACTTTTAAAGTATTTCTGATGCATTTAAGTTTCCTGCCCTGATGCTTGCTTTTGCTGTCATGTATACCTATGTAAGATTGTCCTAAAGATAATTTTTATGCATTTAAGTTGCCCACATACTTTGGCTCATTCAAATATGGCGTATTTTGGCACTGTGGAGAATATCACTTGGTGTCCTATTAGTTACTTTAAATTTTATATATCATTTGCATTGTACATTTTGCCTTCATGCTCTCAACATAGAACTTGACGGATTTTTTTTTTTTTTTTTTTTGGTCATTTCCTTTAGGAGGTGGTAAAAGCCTGTGTTACCAGCTTCCTGCCTGTGTTTCTCCTGGGGTCACAATTGTCATTTCCCCTTTGAGATCACTTATAGTAGATCAAGTCCAAAAGCTGACTTCCTTGGATGTAAGTTAAAACACTGCCAATTATAATAAAAATACTAAGAATAGCATAACTTAAAAACAGTTATATTTTAGTACTCTGGGTAACCTTTTTTATTAAATAGTTCATGAACTATATGACTAAAGCACAGCAGTTATATTAGGTTGTTACATTTAAGTACAAGTCTTTGGGAGTTCTGGTACAGATGACTTTCTAGAGTTCAATCTGGTTTTACTCTGGAAGAACACATTTTAGTATGAACCTTTAACCTGTATTGCTGATGTAAATTTGTTTTTTCTAATATGGAAGAATTTCTTTTTATACTACTGTCAGATCAGCTTAGTTCTCACTACCTTAATATCTTAAAATGCACACACATGTGCATGCCTACACACGTATGTCCTTTTTCCTCCTGGCTGAGGTTAAGAAAAGTTTATGAATGCCGTCTATTAAATCCTACATACTGTGACCAAACAGAACTCTTCTCAGGGTTATGCACCATCACCCCTCAACAAGACCACTGCTTTGATTTTTCTTTCCAAAGATGATGTCTCAGTACAGAAATGGTGGCCATTGTTCAGCCATTCGTGAGGTTGTGGTCCTTTTAGTGTCGTGGTGCATTAAAACCCAAAAGATGCATTTACTTGAAAAAATAATATGGCCATACATTAGAATTGGAATCTCTTAGATGATGAATTCACATTTATCTTCCTTACAAATCTGAAGAGCTAAGAAAGTAAAGAAACAGGGAAAAAGAAAAGGAAATAAACAGTGGGAAGACTATTTGACTTACAGTTAACAAGGGTTTTTAAAAAATATGTACTGATTATTATGTTGAGATTCTCTTTTCCTTTGACAGGTTTGATATGTGACTTATAAAATATTTATAAAACCTAAAGATAAATGTAAGCTTGAGTCAGATTAATGTGTAAAATTTAAATTGTTTACTACTTTTATGCTCAGATCCCAGCTACATATCTGACAGGTGATAAGACGGACTCAGAAGCTACAAGTATTTACCTCCAGTTATCAAAAAAAGACCCAATTATAAAACTTCTGTATGTTACACCAGAGAAGGTTTGTATTTCTATCATTATTTTAAAATATGATATTACAGCTATTTTAGAAAAACAACCCAGTTCTCCTTTACCAAGTAAGGAAATACCGAGTCTTTCCCTCCCTTGTTTCTCTCCTTTAATTCTCACATAGAATATTACACACTAGTCATCAAAGGTACGGAGGTCTTTGCTTCCATCAAGTGGTCCTCTGTGATACCAGCTAGGGGTCCTACAGTTTAACTCAATTCTGACACTACATACCCAGAGATAGTGTCAGACCCCACAGGTTAAGGGCTCAGTCCCTCGAGATTACCACCCTGCTCCAGGTGCCAAGCCACAGGTTACCCACAACTTCCGTCTGACTTAGCTGCAAATATGAGGTTCCTGTGACCTCCTGCTTGAATTCAGTGACTTGCAAGAGCAGCTCACAGAACTCAGGGAGACACTTAGCTACATTCACCAGTTTATTGAAGGCTGTGGTAAAGGCCTTCAGATAAACAGCCAGATGAAGAGGTATATGAGGCGGGTCCTAAGCACAGGAGCTTCTGTCCCTGTGGAGTTGGGGTGTGTCAGCCCCAAGCACGTGGATGTGTTTGCCAACCTAGAACTTCTCTGAACCCCATACTTTTGGAATTTTATGGTGGCCTCCTCACATAGGTATGATCAATTATAGTCTCCATTTCTACATTGACTCCCTTCTCTGGAGGATGGGAGTAGGACTCAAAATCCAAAGCTTTTAATCCTAGTCTTTCTAGTGACCAGTTCCCACCCAGGAGCCCAACCAGAGTCGCCTCAATAGGACCAAAGGTGCTCCCAGTGCTCTTGTTGTTCAGTCGCTCAGTCATATCCAACTCTCTGTGACCCCATGGACTGTAGCCCGCAGGCTCCTCTGTCCATGGCATTTTCCCAGGCAAGAGTACTGGAGTGGGTTGCCATTTATCCTCCTCCAGGAGATCTTCCTGACCCAGGAATCGAACCTCTGTCTCCTGAATTGTAGATGGATTCTTTACCACTGAGCCACCAGGGGAGCCCCTGGTGCTCTAATCACTTAAGAATTTACAAGGGTTTCAGGAACCCTATTCCAGGAACTGGGAGCAGGGACCAGTATATTTTTTCTGTTATCTCATTAAAGCCCACTAAAACACATGTTTTTAAATTTTTGACATAATTTCTGATGCGTGTAGTGTAAGAATTCCTCTATAACTTTCACTGAGAAACCCACATGGTAACGTTTTATTGTAACTGCTCTATTATTCTTTCTCTGTTTTTCCCTTAAACATTTCAGAGTAAGTTGCAGACATGATATCTTTTCAACCCTAAATACTTCATTGCATGTCCTAAAAACAAGGAATTCTCAGTACAATTAACAAAATTGGAAAATATTAATTGCTACAATACTGTTACTTTATGAAACCTTATTCTAATTTCACTAGTTGTCCCAATAATATCCTTTATAGCAAAATAAATTCCTAGATTATCCATTTTCTTCATGTCTGTTTAAACAATTTCTGTCTTTCATGATCTTGACAGTTGAGTGAAAACCAGTTGTTTTGTGGACTGTCACACAATTTGATTTTATATTTCCTCTTGATTAGATTTGCATTGTTCATTTTGGGGGGAATATCACAGAAGTGGTGATATGTTCTCAGTGCAGCCTATCAGGAGGCATTTGATGTCAATTCATTCTATTACTGGTATTGTTAACTTCAATCATTTGGTTAATATGGTGTCTGCCAGATTTCTCCACTGTAAAATTACTTTTTTTTTGTTAATTATTCATTACAAGAATAAATGTAATTTTTTTTGTAATTGTAGATCTCTTATTGTGGAATATTCTGAAACTGTGTACATATCCTATGTCTGGTGAGACTTTGACTTGAGTTTTATTGTCCCCACCAGTTATTGTAGTGAGTGCCAAGTGATGATTCTTCTAATTTAATTGGTATTCTCCTGTAAGGACAACCTTTTCATTTTACCCACATATTTATTTATATCAATATGAAATCATGAATTCTTAAGTTAATCAGTGGGTTATAATTGGTTACCATTGTGTGTTTTGATGTTTTAATTGTTCTAGGTTTGGCCAGTGGAAAAGCTCCATCACACTGGCTTCTGTGTCCTTCCAACATGTCTGTCAAGACATGGGTGCCAGATATGGTCACTGCTACTGGGATGTCATTGTTTCTAGACCCAGTTATGGACTGAGCTATGAAATATACATACATACAGGCTTGTACGTACCAGCCATGCATATACAGGCTTCCCAGGTAGCACAGTGATAAAGAATCCACCTGCCAGTGTAGGAGACATGAGACGCAGGTTCGATCTCTGGGTCTCGAAGATCTCCTGAATGAGGAAATGGCAACCCACTCCAGTATTCTTGCCTGGAAAATCCCATGGACAGAGGAGCCTGGTGGTCTACAGTCCATGGGGTCACAGAGTTGGACTCGACTGAGCATGCACACATGTGTGTATATATTGTACATATGTTTGTATATGATTCCCCCAAACAACATGCACACATGTAACACATGTCTGTAACCCTGTCACCAGTATAAACCTGTGGTGGCTCCGAGATACACTGAGGCAGAAAAATTGTTTTAGAAGCACTGACCTAATACATAACTGTTTGCTAAATGTGGGTGAACATTCTAGAATGTCTCATCTGCTATTTTCTATTACTTTTTCTAATTCAGTTCGTAGATTGAAATCAGAACCAGTTTTATGTGGTTTTAATGCAACTTAAGTCACAGTGGAACTTAAAGACAACCAGATTCTTACGGTGATGTGTTCAAATGGTTTTAAATGTCTGACTGACATACTTCCCGTCTAGGTCTGTGCGAGTAACAGGCTGATCTCTACTCTGGAGAATCTGTATGAGAGGAAGCTCTTGGCACGTTTTGTCATTGATGAAGCGCACTGTGTGAGTCAGGTAAGTACCATTCTCTACGTCTTGACATACCAGTAAATACATACCGCCAACAGTATCTAGATTTTGAGTGCCGAGAGAAAAAATATTGATTGAATTATTCTGCTATGTCACTGAAGAATAATGTGGTTCTTAATATGTGTATTAAGTGTATGCTGTAAATAAAGAAGATCCGAGTCGTCTGAAAAGCAGTAGTGGTTTTTGTTTTTTTTTCCCAACTAGTGGGGACATGATTTTCGTCCAGATTACAAAAGAATGAATATTCTTCGCCAGAAGTTCCCTTCTGTTCCAGTGATGGCTCTCACTGCCACAGCCAACCCCCGGGTACAGAAGGACATACTCACTCAGCTGAAGATTCTCAGGCCTCAGGTGTAAGTTGTCAAAAGTTATTCATTTTAAAACCTGGGGGCCATGGTTCCCCGATTGTTGCACAATAGGATCATTTGTGGAGTCTTCAAAAATCCCAGTCCCTGGGGTGCATGCGTGCTAAGTCACTTCAGTCGTCTCCAACTCTTTGCAACCCTATGGCTTGTGGCCTGCCAAGCTCCTCTGTCTGTGGGACTCCCCAGGCAAGAGTACTGGAGTGGGCAGCCATTTCCATCTCCAAGGTGTATTTCCATCTCTAATGCCAATTACATCAGGATTTGAGGAGCTGGGAGCCAGTATGTATTGTTGTTGTATTAAAAAAAAATTTTTTTTAATTCTCAGGTGATTCCAATGTGCAGCAGAATTTGGGAACCAAGACCCTGGGGCTTTTATTCAATCACTGAAATTAAAACTCTCATCCCAGTACCAATTTTGGAAGTAGGGATAAAGTGTGTGCCATACCTGTTAAACCTTAGGATGGTCTCAGAAATAAATTAGCTTTTATTTATCCAATTTTGGCTCCTGTGTATTCTAGAACAGGGGACCCCAACCCGGGGTCGCAGACTGCTACTGGACTGTGGCCTGTTAGGAACTAACAGGCTGCACAGCAGGAGGTGAGCCGTGGGCAAGTGAGCAAAGCTTCATCTGTATTTACAGCCTCTCCCCATCGCTCCCTTTACCTTCTGGGCTCCACCCGCTGTCAGACCAGCGGCAGCATCATAAATGTAATGTGCTTGAATCCTGAAACCATCCCCGCCCCCCAGCTCCTGTGGAAAAATGGTCTTCCAGTCGTCTTTTCTGGCACAGTCCCTGGCGCCAGAAAAGTTGGGTGGGGACTGCTGTCGTAGAGTGTATATAATGAAAGGGACAGACGATACTGCTTTGTCATTTTCCTCTGAAGTCCCAACTATATCCAGGATGTTGAAAACAGTCCAGAAAGTGTATGTAGCAGCTTTTCTTTTACTTTGTTTTCATCTCAACAGCAAAGTGCTTCTGCTTGCCACCATTTGACCATAACTGTTCAATAACAAAAACTTCTATAAGAAAATATCCCCAGTATAGGTTGCACTGAGTTGTTTTGTACTTCTGTATGACTTTGTCAAGACAAGTACATTCTCTGACAGGTTCCATTTACTCAGCAAACATTTACTTAAACAGCTGTTGTCTACCAAGGTTAATGTATTTTTTCCTTCTGATTTATTAGTGGGTGCTTTGAGATTGAGGAATATCTGAGGGAATAATGGCTGCTAATGTATTGGGGTGAATTTTTAAAGCTTGGCTCACTTGGAAATAAAGAAAATAAGCTGGCTCTATAAATATTATGATCAGTAAAGACAACAGCAGCATTTTGGTGGGTTATCAGAACTCTTTAAGTGCCATATGTGGGGACGGATGTGAAGGTGGTATTAGTCACTCAGTCATGTCCGACTCCTTGTAATTCCATGGACTATAGCCAGCCAGGCTCCTCTGTCCTTGAAATTCTCCAGGTAAGAATACTGGAGTGGTGCTCGCTTCGGCAGCACATATACTAAAAAAAAAAAAAAAAAAAAAAGAATACTGGAGTGGGTAGCATTCCCTTCTCCAGGGGATCTTCCCAACCCAAGGATCAAACCTAGGTCTCCTGCATAGCAGGCAGATTCTTCACCATCTGAGCCACGAGAGAAGCCCTAGTGTGAAGGGGTTTGAGATTAAGATAGCTTCAGAGACCTTTTGCAGATTAAACTGGCATTCATAAGCCCAAGAATTTTAGAGTCTTCAGAATTTTGTGCAGGTAATCACAAAAACTGGAATGCAATATTTTAATTTCACTTGCAGAGGAGTGTTTATAAAATTTGGGAGAGAAAAAGATTGTTTCTTCCATAACTGATTTATATTACAACATTTTATATTTAAGATGTCTTGTAAGTTTAGGTTCTAGTGAAGAACCCACATGCTGGAAATTTGTTTCTGCAAGTCTTCCACTGGTTTAAAAAATCCTTTTTAAAAAATAGGCAGTGTTTTTAGCATTTTTCCATCAATAGATATCAGATGCAATCTACTATTCTTTTAAATCAGTAATATTAATTACCAAATGTCCGTAATTAAGAGAAGTGATACAAATTCAATTCACCTTTTGAATAGCTTTTTGGAAGTATCGAATCTGTGTTTTTTGAGTAAGCATTGCACATATAGGCTCAGAGGTAGACACCTCTAATATGTCCTCCCAAGGATGTGGGGGGGATATCTTGGAAAAGTCATGGATTGTACATTCCCTGAGTCTAGCATGTGGTGCCCTGTGTATACGTGGCACTCGGTAAGAATGAATAAATGAAACGTATGGAAGAATTTTGGTAAATGTGGGTAAAATATGAAAATTTGGGCAGGTCTGTTACTCCTTTAATATATTTGGTGCTTCTATATTTGGGAGAATTTAAATCCCTGAGTTGAAAGTAAAAGATTTTAACCAACAATTTCTGTTACTTTTATTTTTTATCTTCTTTTCTGTCCATAGACCCCTTGTTTGGATTAAATTTCCCCACTGCTGTGGTGTCATGGCCCTAGTGAAGACAGGTGCCCCTAGGGTTGAAGCCACGGTCCCTGTTCTTCTCTCCTCCTGCCAGTCTGTGATAACATTCTTTGTCTTTGGGAAATATGAGGATGGAAATAAAATAGATTGGCTTTATCCCTTTTCTTCAGGGCGTTATAATATGAACCGAGAAAGAAAAATAACAGACATTTATGCAGTTAATGTAACAAAGAATACTGTTTCTCTGTCAATTTCCCCATAGAATTTTACCCTAAGGTAATGTATTTTTATGCATGAAGTCTTATTGCTTACTCTGTCATATTTACCTGAAAGAAAAACATATATATAAATTAATTGTTTTTTTTTAATTTCCTATAGTAAAATTTTCTTCCTAACTGAACAAATGAATTATATATAACATTAGTAGTACATGACTGATAAAACAGCTTAAATACATTTTTGAAAATAATTCTTAGGGATAAATTTTGATGGGGAATGTGTAACTTAATGAGCTAGGACTTTTTCTCAGTACATTTATCTATGGATCAATCAAGTCAGTTCATATTTCTTATTTTTAGAGGTATATTTTATAGCATTGAGAAATGTTGCTCATATAAGCATGTAGATAGGAATGGAAAGCATTTTATTCTACATTAATGCTCAGTTATTTGAATTCCTCCTGATATATATGCCAAAATTATATAATGATCTGTCATCGAAAATTATTTGTAATGATCTCTCAGCTGACATCTCAATTAAGTCCTCCAAATTTTGTGAAAAGGAAAGAATTTGGAACCATTTGGCAAAATAAGTCAGGTCATTATTTATTCACTTTACTTTTTCTGGGAAATATACCTTTAAAAATATGTTTTACCAAACTTTTCTGGTGGCTATTAGATATCCTTGTTACTCTTTTCATTCAAATGATTCCTTTATCCAGGAGTTGGGGAAATCAAAATACTATTAGCTTCAGTACATCTTTTCTAGTATATTTTTGACATATGTTTTTATTCTGTGATATGCTTTTAAATAATAGTTTTGTCAGAACTTTATGGCTGCCAATTAGCTCTTTCAAACAATGAGACATGACTACCATGAAAACTAATTGGCAAAGCCAGTTTTCATTGCCAAAACAATTGGCCAAACTAGACTTATTTTCTTATATTAAAAAAAAAAGTTCTGACTTGTTTTTCAACTCACATAAACTACTCAGGACACATGCCCATGACGGTGCCTCGGTTCCAGAGCAGAGCCGAGCACAGACTGATCCCATTTCCTAACGTCACTTAGCATGGCTGGAGCTTGACACCCTGGACCTAATAATGTTTACCATTTCACTGTCTACACCAGTACTCCCTCGGTGAAGATATTTTGGGATCCAAAGCTTTTTTAAAAAAAATATTGAGACACATTTGACACACCACCGAATTCACCCATTTAAAGGTTAGAATTTACTGGTTTGTTTGTACTTTGACAGGCTGTGTACCCATCCCCCAAATCTAAGTTTAGAACATTTTTATCACCCCAAGAAGAAACCTAGTACTCAGTAGTCAGCACCCATTCTCTCCTTCCGGTTTCTGCCCTGCTTCTTTCACTTAACATGTTATCAGGGTTCATCTATTTTGTAACATATATCAGAATTTCATTCCTTTAAAAAAAAATCATTTATTTAACTGTGCCAGCTCTTAGTTGCAGTATACAGGATCTAGTTTCCCAACCAGGGATTGAACCCAGGCCCCCTGCATTGGGAGCACAGAGTTTTAGTCAGTAAACCACCTGAAATTCCTTCATTCCTTTTTATGGCGTAATAATCTTTTTTGAATAGGCATTTCACATTTATTTATCCACTTATCAACTGATGTGAACTCTAATTAGAGCATCTGTTAATTCCAAACATCCCATTTCCAACAAGCCAAGTAAGATTTGTTATATGTAATGAACTCTTTAAGAGATTTAACTTTTTCATTATAACAAATTGTGTGAATACAGTGGACCCTTGAGCAACATGAATTTGAACACAGGCATAGTAACTTCCCATACATGTTTTTGTGTGTACCTGTGTTTTCAGTTCTCTTGGGTATATCCCCAGAAGTGGAATTGTTGGGTCGTATTGTAACTACTTTTAACCTTTTGAGAGCTTTCCAAAGTGGCTGCACCATTTTTCATTCCCACCAGTGATATAGTGGATTCAACAGCATGTGCTTTTATCTCCCCTTTTTTGACCCAAAACTTTTTTGCTTAATGCATAAAACACCGTTATGAAATTAATGTGTAAAATGTAGGGGAAATCAGTAAGGCCATTCTTGTGTATAATCATTTCAGCATTCCTAGGGAGACTCACGGAGAAGGCGATGGCACCCCACTCCAGTACTCTTGCCTGGAAAATCCCATGGATGGAGGAGCCTGGTGGGCTGCAGTCCATGGGGTCGCTGAGGGTCGGACACGACTGAGCGACTTGACTTTCACTTTTCACTTTCATGCATTGGAGAAGGCAGTGGCAACCCACTCCAGTGTTCTTGCCTGGAGAATCCCAGGGATGGGGGAGCCTGGTGGGCTGCCGTCTATGGGGTCTCACAGAGTCGGACACAACTGAAGCGACTTAGCAGCAGCAGCAGCAGCAGCAGGGAGACTCACGTGGCATTCCCAGCTTAAGCCCAAATCATATCAAGTTTTTAAATTATCTGCATCATTTGTATTCCTGGGCAATTCTTTTTATGCCTAAATTTTATCAAGACTGCAGTTTCCTTTGCTGTGGCAGTGATTATAAATAATTAATTGAGAACAATCAGAATAGTCTGTGGGTGTATCAAGTCTCTCATCTACCGTCTTGCCGCAGTCTGCCACACATTCTTCTGCCATCTCAAGCACTGAAAGATCTCTAAGTGTTTTGTACATACACATGGTGTCTTAAGAGGGGTGGATTCTCAGTATTGTTTAGCAGTCATCTCACAGACGCTGTGCATAATGCATCTCATGACAATAGGAATGAAAGAGGCCAATCTCATAAAGTGAGCATCAGCTTCTCTGCGGCCACTTTCCTGTCAGTGTATCTGAAATCAGATCATCCCAATAAAGGCCACAATACTTTTTTCCTGATGTTTACTCTTAACAGAAACGTGTAAAGCACTGAGAGACAGGAAGCCCCACCCGGGGTCTCTGGTACTTAGATTAGAGAAAGTTGCACCTACACCCATACTGCATTTCAGTCAGTTTGTTGGGAGGTTTTTACATCTGGAACAATGCACATGGTAAGTTTAGAATGGCTGAAAAGTAAAGTTTGTTTTTCAAAAGTGAGAGACAATTGTAAAAGGGAAAAAAAGGGCAGGAGTATCGAGCAGAAAGGGCTTCCCTAGTCGCTCAGCGGTAAAGACTCTGCCTGCCTTGCAGGAGATTTGGGTTCTATCCCTGGGTTGGGAAGATACCCTGGACAAGGAAATGGTAACCCGCTCCAGTATTCTTGCCTGGAGAATCCCATGGACAGAGGAGCCTGGTGGGCTACAGTCCATGGATTCGCAAAAAGAGTCAGACACAACTTAGCAACTAAACAATGATGAGCAGAAAGTCCTGATTACCAGCATTCTCAGATCCATCTTTTCTTGTTTGTTTGTCTTTAATATTTGTTTATATATTTGGCTGTGTTGGTCTTAGTTGTGTCATGCAGGATCTTTTGTTGTGGTGTGCTAGGGCTTAGTAGTTGCAGCTCAGGGGCTTAGTTGCCCCACAGCATGTGGAATCTTAGTTCCCCCACCAGGGACTGAACCCATGTCCCCCGCATTGGAAGGCAAATTCTTAACCACTGGACCACCAGGGAAGTCCCTCAGATCCATCTTTTAGGGAAAAATTCATACATGTGAAAACAGGATCTGGAAATTGATTCCTGTAAGATTATCTTCACTCATGTACCTTGAGAAAGTCTTTGTAACCCCTAGGGGTATACATCGGAGAAGGCAGTGGCACCCCACTCTAATACTCTTGCCTGGAAAATCCCATGGGCAGAGGAACCTGGTGGGCTGCAGTCCATGGGGTCACGAAGAGTCGGATACGACTGAGTGACTTCACTTTAACTTTTCACTTTCATGCATTGGAGAAGGAAATGGCAACCCACTCCAGTATTCTTGCCTGGAGAATCCCAGGGATGGGGGAGCCTGGTGGGCTGCTGTCTATGGGGTAGCACAGAGTTGGACACGACTGAAGCGACTTAGCAGCAGCAGCAGCAGCAGGGGTATACATACCCCAGATTTAGACCACTGATTTGGAAGAAGTTGAACAGTGGTTTAGAACTCTGAAAAGAGGTATAAGGTGGGAGTGAAGTTGGAACTTGCAGGTATGGTATTTGGATGCTGTTTAAAGCAGTGAGAGTGCAGTCCCTGAAGAGGATAATACAGGGGAAGAAGAAAAGAGCCAAGCATTTTGGGAGCTGATTCTCCTGTAAGTGGGGAGAAACCCCACAGGTAGAGGTTTTGGTAAGGCTAGCAAACAGCAGACGTTGACAAGAAAAGGAAGGAGAATGAGGTCTGACAGAAGACCAGGCAGATACCAGATGCAGTTGATTTCTGCCGCCTGCTGCGTGGCCATCTTATCTGCATAGCGGTCCCCTCAGGAACATGCCTGCCTCACATGTGAAGCATTCTTTAGTCCTAAAATTAAGTGTTTATCTTGATATCAATGGCAACCAAACCTGGACCCATCTAGCTTGAACTTAGATACAAAGACAGAAAGGCAGTGGTTTTAGTCCCCATCTTTCCTTCCTCTGATCCCTACCCGCTGTGTATAGACCACCTCCTTATCACAGGTTATTGCAGTTCACGATCTTTGTTCCCTTCCATCCACCCAGGCACTGAGATGTCTTCATTCTCTAACTTTAACTCCTTACTTCATGTTCTCACTCCTTCCTGGGGCCATGTTGGAACCTGGCGCAGATTCAGGGGCTCCCCAGGGCCAAGGACCCTATAACAATTCCATCATCCTTCTCCATATTCTCAAAGCTCTGATAAAGCAATTTTGGTAGAATGGTAATGCCAAAAGCCAGCTGGTTGGGGGCACAAGAAGATTCTGAGAAACCTGCCTTTGGAGGGAGAGAACAAAGTGGGATGCTAGCTGCAGTGGAACGTACGACGGGTCAAGAGAAGCTTTTGTTGTTTTCAGGATTGGAAGGTCCAGGTACATACACAGAGATAAAAGGGAAGAATTCACAGAAGAGACTGGAGCACAAGAAAGGAGATAATGGAGAGGCAGAGCTCACAAAGGAGACAGGGGACGTGGGGGACCAATAGCGAAAGGCCAGAGGACGAAGAGCGTATCCATCTCAGAGTCAGTCACGCCCCCTCTGAGCACAGAGCAAAGGGCAGTGATCAGGGTCTGCACACTTCACCTCCTGGGGCCTTGCAGCCAGCTCTCCACTCTTGGTGTGCATGCGTGCCTAGTCACTTCAGTTGTGTCCGACTCTGCCACCCCGTGGACTGTAGCCAAGCAGGCTCTTCTGTTCATGGGATTCTCCAGGCAGGAATACTGAAGTGGGTTGCCACGCCCTCCTCCAGGAGATCTTCCTGACCCAGGGATCGAACCCACGTCCCTTGGCATCCCCTTCATTGGCTGGCAGGTTCTTGCTACTAGCACCACCTGGGAAGCCCCCACTCATCTGTGCACAGTTAGAATTGGGGGATATTGGTAGCCTAAAGTTATGTATGGTTTCTCTATGAATTTCTTCATCTTTTAAATAATATTTTAACCATCTCTGCTTTTAATCTACCTTGTTTTTGGAACCTGGGCTCCTGTCTTTACTGCATATTTTTTTCTTTGGCCCTCCTTCTGATTGTCATAGTCCCATAGACATACCCTCCTTATCACCATTCTTAATCTTTAACCTAACTTCCAGCTGTGTTTTATTATGTAAGTTGCCAGTAGTTATATTCACTTTAAGACAACTTGATGATTAGGTTTGCATTGTAGAAACCAGTGCTTAATTTTTTTTATATAATTTTGTTCATTTACTTATTTTGGCTGTGCTGGGTCTTTGTTGCTGCGAGAATTTTTCTCTGGTTTCGGGGAGTGGGGGCAGCTCTCTAGTTGTGGTGTGCGGGCTTTTCGTTGCAGTGGCTTCTCGCTGTGGTGCATGGGCGGGCTCTCGGGCGCCTGGGCTTCAGTAGTTGCAGCTTCCGGGCTCTGGAGCACAGGCTCAATAGCTGTGGTGCACGGGCATGGTTACTCCGAGGCGTGTGGGATCTTCTGGACCAGGGATCAAACCCGTGTCTCCTGCATTTGCAGGTAGATTCTTTACCACTGAGCCGCCAGGGAAGCCCAATCAGTGTTCAGTTTTTGAAGGTGGCTAAACCTATATTTTCTCATAATAGCGAAATTTTATGTTTCTGACTTCTTTTAGGTTTAGCATGAGCTTCAACAGACACAATCTAAAATACTACGTGTTACCCAAAAAACCTAAAAAGGTGGCATTTGATTGCTTAGAATGGATCAGAAAGCATCACCCACGTGAGTACAGCCTTGTGATGAATTATGTCTAGAAGTGATGAGTAAATGTCTTTTTAGTACCATGGTTGAATATATAAAATCGCCTATTAAGCATTTCTTTTCTCATCATGGTAGCACTAACTTGCTGTTTATAGCGCAGAATATTGCAACTCTCTCAGTTCTGAAAATTAGAAAACCTCATTTGGTTTGCTAGCAATAACCCCTAATAAAAAGCATATTAAATACCGCCTCCTACACACCTGTATTATTCGTGGTTTCAGTCTTTCTTCTGGCTGCTATCAGTGTGTGAATTATGCAACTCTGTTCTAGTGCCTTCTCCCAAGTGTGTCTGCCTTTGAGTCCTGTTAACTAAAATGAGATTCTGAGATTCATGGTAGTTTTCCATGTAACCTCTTAGCTACTTTTCCGTGGAGCATTTGTTGTTGTTGTTGTTAAACATCTCTATTTTATTTTTTTAAATTTGTATACAAATTTGTTTCAGTAAATCAGACAATACAGAGATAGATCAAAGAAAAAGTCAGTAATTTCCTTTCCCATACCCCCACCCCCAGCCCCTGCCGCCCAGGGAGCTAATATAAATAGCCTTCTGTGTGTACCTGTATTTTTGGCCCTTCCACAGAGAGATGGCTTTTTCTTTATTGCCTTTAATTTTCCGATTTTTAAAAATAACGTACATACAAACAGCAGCAAATATAATACAGTGAAGAGAATTTAGAAAGGAAGGGAAGAAAGAATCAAAAGACAAACCTTACCATAGGACAAGTTAAGTTACTCTTAGCATTTTGGCTTATTTCCTTCCAGTAATTTTTGTGTGCATTTTTCTTTCCATTAGCCTACTGTATATACAGTGTTTTCTACCCTTTACCTCTTTTAAATCTTAAACAGTTTCTCGTGTCTTTTTAAAAACTTAGAAAACACTGAATGATTGCTTATAATTTTCTTTAATTACGTCCTATGTTGGCCCTTAAATTTTTTTTTTAATCTTAAAAACTATAGCGCCTTCCCTGGTGGTCCAGTGGTTAAGACTCTGCGCTTCCACCTGCAGGGGGCCAGGGTTCAATTCCTGTTTGGGGAACTAAGATCCTGCGTGCTGCACAATGCGGCCAAAAAGCATAAACAGAACTTGTTAAATAAGTCCTTGGGGCACTTTATTTCTTCGATTTGTTTCCCAGAAGGAAACTGAGTCAAAAGGAAGGAGAATTTCTAAGGCTCTTGATACATATTACCATATGCTTTCTACAAAGCCTGTGTAGGAGTGCCTTCCTATTGTATAGCAGTGAGAAACAGAGCCAGGGTGCCTCCAGGTCCATTTGGAGGAACAGGATTGCAAGTCAAATCTTGTCATTTCCAGCACATGTTACTCCTTGCTTGATTTATTCTACCTATGTGATTCTCCTCTGCTGTCAGAAAACTGAAGGTTTGTTTACAGTTCAGACAATTCTAAGGACATCATGTAAGTTATGTCGCTGTTTATGTTATGTGTCCTCATTTCACAAGACTGTCTTGGTTTCTTGGCAGATGACTCAGGGATAATTTACTGCCTCTCCAGGCGAGAATGTGACACAGTGGCTGAAACGCTACAGAACGATGGCCTTGCTGCCCTGGCTTATCACGCCGGCCTCAGCGACTCCGCCAGAGACGAAGTGCAGCACAAGTGGGTTAATCAGGATGGCTGCCAGGTAACATCTCTTAACATAGGGAAACAACACTTTATAGTATATAAACCACCTTGGCTGGAAAACTGTTTTTACCTTAAAGGTAGTAAACATCAAAAGAAGGCGGATCTAAAAGGAGATCTTTGAGACATCTAAAGTTGCTTTTTCTTTCTTAAATTAAAAAAAAATTTTTCTTATTGGGATGTAATTCGCATACCATAAAATTCTCCCTCCCAAAGTTTACAAGTCAGTGGTTTTTAGTATATTCACAAGGTTGTGCAACCATTACCACTGTCTAATTCCAGAACACTCCATCATCCCAGAAAGAAACCGCATATCCACTAGCCATCACTCCCCACACCCCCCAACCCCCAGTTCACTAATCTATTAACTACTATTAACCTGTCTCCGTAGAGTTTGCTATCCTGGACATTTCATACAAATGGAATCATACAGTATGCATTCTTCTGTGACAGATTTCTCTTAGCATGTTTTCGAGATTTATCCACATTGTAGTGTGTATCAGTACTTGACTCCTTTTTGTGTCTGGATAATATTCCATTGTATGAGGTACCATATTTCTTATCTGTTCATCAGTTGGAAGGCATCTGGGTTGTATCCACTGTTTAACTCTTATGAATAACGCTTCTGTGCAAGTTTTTATGTAAACATACGTTCAGTTCTGTTGGGTAAATACCTAGGAGTGGAGGGACTTCCCTAGTGGTACAATGGATAAGAATCCACCTGCCAGTCCAGGGGACATGGGTTCCATCCCTGGTCTGGGAAGATTACACATGCCTCGGAGCAACTAAGCCCATGCACCACAACTACTGAGCCTGTGCTCTAAGCCCTCAAACTGCAACTACTGAAGCCCTCGAGCCTAAACCTGTGCCCCACAACCACAATGAGGAGCCCAAGCCCCACAACGAAGGGCAGCCCCTGCTCGCCACAACTACAGAAAACCTGAGCACAGCAACAAAGGCCTAGCACAGCCAAAAGTTAATTAATTTATAAATAAAAAAATACTTAGAAGTAGAATTGCTTAGTCATATGGAAACTCATTGTTTAACTTTTTAAGGAACTGCCCGTTTTCCAAAGCAATTATAAAGTTAGACATTCCAGCAATGTATGAGGTTCCAATGCCTCTACTTCACCAACACTAATTATTGTCCTTTTTTTAAGCCATATCCATCCTGGTGGATGTAAAGTGGTATCTCATTGTGATTTTACTTGCATCCCCTAATAACTAGTGATGCTGAGCATCTACTTCTGATATGACAGATTTGTCACCCAAGTGGATCAAGAAAGAAGCCGAGAACACTCTAGGCATCCCATACTGTCACTTGGATAGATCCCTCTACATACAAGGATGAATCTGAGAATGACTAAACTTTTTTTTTGGAGCCCATGAAATTTTCAGCTCATAAAAAAAGAAATCATTACTCTGAAGATTCAGAAAGAAAATAACTTTTGAAATTATTTTCTGAGGGAAAATAAAAGGAAGTCTTAGAGGATATCAACTTAATATCCTTAGAAAGATTTAAGAAGACTTGTATGAACTAGAAACAGTTTGCCATAAGAAGATCATATGAAAAGGCTGACATGAAGGGAAAAATAAAAATTCCATGTATGCAAACAAGAAAATGCAAGAAAAAACAAAACAAATAGAATTATATATCAAGACACACATGGTTCAATTCAATGCAGACATTTGAATCAATGATGTAGTGAATAACTTGAGACTGTAAAGGGAAAAAGAAACATATGAAAATTGAAGGAATAAAAAACAAAAAAAATGTGGGTTGTTTTTTTTTTTGCCAAACAGAAAAATGTTTGGCAACAGGGAGTAATATTCAGCCTAAAAATAATAAGTGTACCCAAGAATGAAATCGGGAGAGTTGATATTGATAGAATAGTCAAATGTATTACAAATAAATACATAATAAATATATAAGAAATTAAGAGTCATCTCAGAATCACTGGGGAAAAACTTAGATAATTCAGAATATTTGTTTGATTTACAAAGTTGTAAGAAATTGTGGGCCTTAGGAAGCATCACTACAAACAAAGCTGGTGGAGGTGATGGAATTCCAGTTGAGTTATTTCACATCCTAAAAGATGATGCTGTGAAAGTCCTGCACTCAATATGTCAGCAAATTTGGAAAACTCATCAGTGGCCACAGAACTGGAAAATGTCAGTTTTCATTCCAATCCCAAAGAAAGGCAATGCCAAAGAATGCTCCAACTACTGCACAATTGCACTCATCTCACATGCTAGCAAAGTCATGCTCAAAATTCTCCAAGCCAGGCTTCACCAATACGTGAACCGTGAACTTCCAGATGTTCAAGCTGGTTTTAGAAAAGGCAGAGGAACCAGAGATCAAATTGCCAACATCCGCTGGATCATGGAAAAAGCAAGAGAGTTCCAGAAAAACATCTATTTCTGCTTTATTGACTATGCCAAAGCCTTTGACTGTGTGGGTCACAATACACTGTGGAAAATTCTGAAAGAGATGGGAATACCAGACCACCTGACCTGCCTCTTGAGAAACCTATATGCAGGTCAGGAAGCAACAGTTAGAACTGGACATGGAACAACAGACTAGTTCCAAATAGGAAAAGGAGTACGTCAAGGCTGTATATTATCACCCTGCTTATTTAAC
Organism: Bubalus bubalis; assembly: GCF_019923935.1. Lineage (NCBI taxonomy): Eukaryota > Metazoa > Chordata > Mammalia > Artiodactyla > Bovidae > Bubalus > Bubalus bubalis. The sequence goes on from NC_059176.1 coordinate 48,199,184, forward strand.
TTATATGCAGAGTACATCATGAGAAACACTGGGCTGGAAGAAGTGCAAGCTGGAATCAAGATTGCCGGGAGAAATATCAATAACCTCAGATATGTGGATGATACCACCCTTATGGCAGAAAGTGAAGAGGAACTCAAAAGCCTCTTGATGAAAGTGAAAGTGGAGAGTGAAAAAGTTGGCTTAAACCTCAACATTCAGAAAACTAAGATCATAGCATCTGGTCCTGTCACTTCATGGGAAATAGATGGGGAAATAGTGGAAACAGTGTCAGACTTTATTTTGGGGGGCTCCAATATCACTGCAGGTAGTGATTGCAGCCATGAAATTAAAAGATGCTTACTCCTTGGAGGAAAGTTATGACCAACCTAGATAGCATATTCAAAAGCAGAGACATTACTTTGCCAACAAAGGTCTGTATAGTCAACGCTATTTTTTTTCCAGTAGTCATGTATGGATGTGAGAGTTGGACTGTGAAGAAAGCTGAGCACTGAAGAACTGATGCTTTTGAACTGTGGTGTTGGAGAAGACTCTTGAGAGTCCCTTGGACTGCAAGGAGATCCAACCAGTCCATTCTGAAGGAGATCAGCCCTGGGATTTCTTTGGAAGGAATGATGCTAAAGCTGGAACTCCAGTACTTCGGCCACCTCATGCGAAGAGTTGACTCATTGGAAAAGACCCTGATGCTGGGAGGGATTGGGGGCAGGAGGAGAAGGGGATGACAGAGGATGAGATGGCTGGATGGCATCACCGACTCAATGGACATGAGTTTGGGTAGACTCCGGGAGTTGGTAATGGACAGGGAGGCCTGGAGGGCTGCGGTTCATGGGGTCACAGAGTCGGACACGACTGAGCAACTGAACTGAACTGAAGAAATTGTATTCATTAAGATAAAGAAATAGGTTACTCTACAAAGAATGAGAAACAGATTTGCCTGAGGCACTGTCAGTAAATTAAAAAAAGAGAAACAGACTATCTCTAGAAGGCTGGGACTGACGGGTTTCATGCTCAGCTTATTGTTGTTTATGTTGAAAACAATAGAACAGCTTTTTCAGATATTTAGAAGTTCAGAAAATACTGGTTTGTCCTCACTGACATAACTATAGATGGCATTCTTTCCAAATTAATATTTAACTAATCAAAATTGCAGTTTTTTTTTCCTTTGATGAACTTTTTTGAAAGTTTGCCTGGGTGAACATTCAAGTGAAAATAACCAAAAGAATTTGGCAAGAAAATGATAACGCATGAACACTGCCTTTGCAATACATTATAGATCAGTGAAACAGAAATCCAAAAATAGACTAGAAACATGTAAAAACAGTATATGATAAGGAAGGCATTTAAAATTAATTTGGGAGCTTCCCTGTTGGCTCAGTGGTAAAGAATCCGCCTGCCAGTGTAGAAGATATGGGTGGTCTCGGAAGATCGCACGTGCTGTGGAGCAGCTAAGCCAGTGTATCACAGCTACTGAGCTCCTGTGCTGCAGCTACTGAAGCCTGCATGCCCTAGAGCCCATGCTCTGCAGCAAGAGAACTCACCACAATGAGAAGCCTGTGCACCGCAACAGGGGAGTAGCTCTCCTCTCCACCGCTAAAGAAAAGCCCACACAGCAGCACAGACCAAGGACAGTCAAAAATTAATTAATTAATTAAAATTTAAAATTAATTGAGAAGCCCCTGGAGAAGAAAATGGCAACCCGCTCCAGTATTCTCACCTGGAGAATTCCATGGACAGAGGCCTGGCGGGCTATAAGTCCATGGGGTCGCAAAGAGTCAGACATGACTGGGCACCCAGCACAATCGGGAAGGAAAGTTTATTCAACTTGTGGCACTGGCTGCCTGATGGGGAGAATTATCCTGAGTCCTCATATCAAAATTAATTACAGGTAGGGACGTCCTTGCTGTCCATGTTGAGACTTCATGCTTCCAAAGCAGGGAGCATAGGTTCAATCCCTGGTCCAAGAACAAAGATTCCACATACCATGTAACCAAAAAAAAAAAATTACAGGCAAATACAAGTACTGATATTTTTAAATGTGGAAGAGAACCTAAGCTTAAAAACAAACCCGACAGGAAGTAACTGCTCTAAATGATTAAAAACCTAAACAACTAAACAGTTCTGTATCTATAAACAAAACCAAAAGGCAACAGCAAACTGGGAACTATATCTTCAAAAATAAAACATAATGAAGACCTTGTAAAAATGTGGTAAGAGAAGCATGAGTCTCAAATAGTCAATTACCCGAGGCTGTCAGGAGACTATCGGAAAGGAAGAAACCACAGAGAGCTAAATACAAATTTATTTTAAGTGCAACTTTACTAATAATCGAATTAACATTTAAAACAGAGATTTTTACCTTCTGTATTAGCAAACATTTGTTAACTGATGGGAACAGCTTTGTGAGAGGCAATTTCCTATAGTAATCCTGAGGCCCTTTCTGGAAAACAATGTGATGGACTATACTCAAATCTGAAACAGGTGTGGAATTTACTTTAGTGTTATTTTTAATAATAAATGTTCTGAGACCATGATTGATTATATTGCAGCACATTCCTGCCATTAAAAATGGTTTATGAATAATTTTTTAATGGTATGAAAATGTTGGAATGTTAACGATAGATGAATGCAGGAAAAAATATAATTCAGAAGTGTGTAATCTCAACCATAAAAAAATCGGATAGAAAACTGATAAGAAAAAAGAAGTAAGTCAATTTGTTTAATTTCTTTAATTCTTTATATATATGTACGTGCTCAATTGGTCAGTCATGTCCCACTCTTTGTGACCCCATGGGCTGTAGCCCACCAAGCTCCTTTGTCCATGGAATTTTCCAGCCAAGAATACTGGAGTGGCTTGTCATTTCCTACTCCCGGCGATCTTCCCAACCTGGGAATCGAACCTGAGTCTCCACCATTGCAGGCAAATTCTTTACCACTGTACTACCTGGGAAGCCCCTTTATATATAGTATATTCTACAAAATACATATTTTTATATTTAAACACTTTGATCAATTAATTCAGTTTTTTTAATCTAATTGTTTCTGCCTCAGAGCAGCTAATCCTCATAGTCAAGGTGTAATAACCAACTGGGCAGCCTTGATCTTAATAGATTTGTGGGACAGAATAAAACTTGGTTGTTTTTCTTCACAAAGAAATGATGGTTCCCTGAAATTTTGAAAGCCACACAGATATAAAGAAGGAATTATCAGTTCAGCAAAGCCAGTGTTCCCAGTTACCAGGCGTAGAGGCTCAGGAGGAGTTGGTGCCACTGCCACCTTATGAGCCTGCGGGCTCCCTGGAAGGGCTGTGCTCAGCAGACCCTGGGAGGTGCACCCAGGCTTCCTGGAGACCTGTGGGCTGGCACAGCTCGCTCCACAGCCTCTCCACCTGCTCTCCCACCTCCAGGCTGCGGTAGACCTTCCCTTTCCAGGGGATGCACCTTTGATCACAGTGCCGTACATTTCAGTGGATGGATAAGCTGAGGTACAGCCGTCGGTGCTCCCGGTATGGATGAGCGCCCTGTCTGCCATCCGTGTGCTCCGTGCTGTGCTGTTCCCGGGTCTGGTACTCGCAGAGACTGAAATCATGTCATTAACCTCAGTCTGGCTGCCACATCGTCCAGTTATTTTTTGAAATACTCTTCTTGAAGTAGCAATTCATCTTTTTAGGTCCTAAAAAAAGACTTGCAGCTTTATTTGTGTAATGTAATTTTGCCTGGAGATACAGTGTCTTCACCTGGGTTATAGGCTCTAAATTTGCCACTGAAACAGATAGGCTTGAAGATTTGCCACTGAAACAGATAGGCTTGAAGATGATTTTTTACTAAAAACTGATTTATCAGGCTCCTGAAATTTAAGTGCCACTTTGCTTCCACTGAGTAACTTGCATAGACCAAGATCCACAGTCTCTAGTCTTTTTTTCTTTTTTAGTATAAACAACTCTCAGACTTTTTGCCCATCTGAGTTCCAGTAAAAAAAAATTCACAAAGTTTGACTCTGAAACCAGCTGATGAATAAAAGGAACCGGTGTGTGATCAGCTGGAAAAATGGTTAGTAAGACCTGGAGCAGGTGAGAACACCACTATTCCTGAGCCATTGGAAAAGCTAGCAGCAGTGACCCAGCCCCAGCCCTGGAAATACCCAGAGCTTCAGAGCAACGCGGTTATCCGGGCATTATGGATATCTTGGCTGTGTGAGCACCACTCTTGCACATCCACGTCAAAAAAATGAGAGAGCAAATAGTGGCAACACATCGAGAGGCAACTGCTGTTGGCCTTGGCTCCCGTGGTGATAACGCTTAGTCACACAAGCAGGGGCCTGCCACACCAAGCTTCTCCCTGCCTTCTTGGGTCTGAACAGGATTGCAAATTAACAACGTGAAAATCTCTAATTGAGTTCAGTTCAGTTCAGTCGCTCAGTTGTGTCCGACTCTTTGAGACCCAATGAGTTGCAGCACACCAGGCCTCCCTGTCCATCACCAACTCCCGGAGTTCACTCAAACTCATGTCCATTGAGTCGGTGATGCCATCCAGCCATCTCATCCTCTGTCATCCCCTTCTCCTCCTGCCCCCAATCCCTCCCAGCATCAGAGTCTTTTCCAATGAGTCAACTCTTCGCATGAGGTGGCCAAAGTGCTGGAGTTTCAGCTTTAGCATCATTCCTTCCAAAGAACGCCCAGGACTGGTCTCCTTTAGAATGGACTGGTTGGATCTCCTTGCAGTCCAAGGGACTCTCAAGAGTCTTCTCCAAGACCACAGTTCAGAAGCATCAATTCTTCAGCACTCAGCTTTCTTCACAGTCCAACTCTCACACTCATACATGACCACTGGAAAAACCATAGCCTTGACTAGACGGACCTTTGTTGGCAAAGTAATGTCTCTGCTTTTCAGTATGCTATCTAGGTTGGTCATAACTTTCCTCCAAGGAGTAAACATCTTTTAATTTCATGGCTGAAATCACCATCTGCAGTGATTTTGGAGCCCAAAAAAACAAAGTCTGACACTGTTTCCACTATTTCCCCATCTATTTCCCATGAAGTGATGGGACCAGATGCCATGATCTTCGTTTTCTGAATGTTGAGCTTTAAGCCAGCTTTTTCACTCTTCTCTTTCACTTTCATCAAGAGGCTTTTTAGTTCCTCTTCACTTTCTGCCATAAGGGTGGTGTCATCTGCATATCTAAGGTTATTGATATTTCTCCTGGCAATCTTGATTCCCACTTGTGTTTCTTCCAGCCCAGTGTTTCTCATGGTGTACTCTGCATATAAGTTAAATAAGAGGGGTGACAATATACAGCCTTGACCTACTCCTTTTCCTATTTGGAACCAGTCAGTTGTTCCATGTCCAGTTCTAACTGTTGCTTCCTGACCTGCATATAGGTTTCTCAAGAGGCAGGTCAGGTGGTCTGGTATTCCCATCTCTTTCAGAATTTCCCACAGTTTCTTGTGATCCACACAGTCAAAGGCTTTGGCATAGTCAATAAAGCAGAAATAGATGTTTTTCTGGAACTCTCTTGCTTTTTTGATGATCCAGCGGATGTTGGCAATTTGATCTCTGGTTCCTCTGCCTTTTCTAAAACCAGCTTGAACATCTGAAAGTTCACGGTTCACGTATTGGTGAAGCCTGGCTTGGAGAATTTTGAGCATGACTTTGCTAGTGTGTGAGATGAGTGCAATTGTGCGGTAGTTGAGCATTCTTTGGCATTGCCTTTCTTTGGGATTGGAATGAAAACTGACCTTTTCCTAATTAGTCACGCTCAATGAAATAAAGTTATTAGAATCTTATATAGAGTACATTTCAAAGTAAAAGAGAGGAAGACTTCCCTGGTGGTCCACTGTTTAAGAATCCATCTGCCAATGCAAGGGACACGGGTTTGATCCCTATTCTGGGAAGATTCTATGGGGCCGCTAAGCCCGTGTGCACCTACTGAGCCCGTGTGCCGTAACTACTGAGCCCTCATTCTAGAACCCAAGAGCAGCAACTAGAAAAAGCCCAAGCATAGCCATGAAGACGCAGTGCAGCCAAAAATAAATAACAAAATTATGTTTTAAAAAATTAAGTAAAATAGAGGATGAAGTTTTTCAAAGCATCTACTATTAAAATGTTCCTTCAGATGCATTAAGAGCCTCACTGGCTTGTGCTTTTATGTCAGGTTATCTGTGCAACGATTGCCTTTGGAATGGGCATCGACAAGCCGGACGTGCGCTTTGTGATCCACGCCTCCCTCCCGAAGTCCATGGAGGGTTACTACCAAGAGTCTGGCCGAGCCGGAAGAGACGGGGAGATCTCTCACTGCATACTCTTCTACACCTACCACGACGTGACCCGGCTGAAGAGGCTTATCCTGAGTAAGCTCGGCTCCCTGGGGGACCTGTGCTGTCCCACTCAGTCCCATGACTGTCGTCCACCCTGCAGTCATGCTGCTTTTGTTCCAGTGTTCTTAAAATAGAGATGCTTACGTAGATATGGAAGTTTTATTTTAGGTCATCTTTATGTTAAAGATGTTCAACATGTTGAAGACTGGAAAATTTCCAAACCAGGCCTTGTATACAGTCCAATCCTAAGAAATAACTCCAGTTACTAATTTCCTTTGTATCCTTCTAGGCCCATTTTCTGCCTGGATCCTTGTGTATAATGTATATTTCAGACATGCAGAAAAGTAAAATTGAAAAACTAATGAGCTATCATGTACCCCAATCCAGGTTAGGAAATAAACTCCCTATAGAGCCCTCTCATATCCCATCTGTTGACTTCCACATTGGAATTAAACAGTATCTTTTTATTTTTAATAATTTTTTAAAAATTGGGGTGTGGCGGCTTTAAGTTTGGGGCAGTGTCTTACATTTGATTTTTACCTTCCCACATGCAGGCGTTTCACAAATGCTGTTATGCGTGTCGTCCCCCAACAACCCCCACCCCGCCCAAGTATTGTTGAGTCATTCAGGTGTACAGCACAGTGATTTAAAGGTTATACTCTACATATAGTGAAAGAAAGTGAAGTCGCTCAGTCATGTGTGACTCTTTGTGACCCCATGGACTGTAGCCTTCCAGGCTCCTCCATCCATGGGATTTTCCAGGCAAGGGTACTGGAGTGGGGTGCCGTTTCCTTCTCCAGGGGATCTTCCCGACTCAGGAATCAAACCCAGGTCTCCTGTATTGCAGGCAGATGCCTTCCTTACCCTCTGAGCCACCAGGGAAGCCTACTCTATTTACAGTTATTATATAAATGTGCTTTTTAAAATATATATGTATATTGACCAGATTTTTTTCTAGTCAACACCAGGGTGTGACTATGATTCCAACTAGTATACATAGCTTGACTATATAGAATTCTATAGAATCATATTCCTTGTTTATTGAACCAGTTCCCTTTTAATAGATAAGTAAACTTGCCTGTTTTGAGACCACTTTTGAAGGAACTCTGGCAAAGATACTGAGTGTGTGAAATGACGCTTACCAAGTTCTGTGCCAGATAATGTTGACCTGTTTTGCTCATAACCGGTAGCAAGGGCAGGGTCCTAACCACTGGACCACCAGGGATTTCCCAGCCACTGGCTTTAGAGATAGAGTCAGTCCCAAGAGAAAAGTGAACTTCAGAAAAGTTTTGTAACTTGCTCCCAACAGCAGCAGCAGCAGTAGCAGGGAGAGTTGTCATGGTGCTGATAATGTTTCCTTAGCACTTACTTACTGTATGCCACTGTCTGGAATGCTTTACGTACATCGCTTAATGTTCACAAGATCCCTAAAAGACACTACTCTTACTCTCCTCATTTTACAGAAGAATTTCCTCGAAATACAGAGCTAGATAAGTGGCAGAGCCCTGGTGGAATCCAGGTTCATCTGAATCCAAGATTCACCTCCCTTGCACTATACCAAGATCATTCTCAGTGAAAAAATGAAACTTTTAAACTTAGCGTGTCCAAAAAAGTGAAACTTTTAAACTTAGTGTGTTTTTGAAAAGAACCTATATTAAGTTAGGTCCAAATAATTTAGTAAGTATTTAAACCCTAAATACTTAGAAGCCATCTGAAAAAAATAATACTCATAAAGCAGAAAAAAAAATTTTTTTAATTTCCTTTTTAACGAACCACAGTTGCTCATGAATGAAAATTATGAACATGTTGTTCTCAAACCTTGGAATCAGAATACATGCTACCACCCTCATTTCCTGCTTCAGGTTGATTTTTTTGGAGGTAAAGACTCATTTGAAAAGACCCTGATGCTGGCTGGGAACGATTGAGGGCAGAAGGAGAAGGGGACGACAGAGGGTGAGATGGTTGGATGGCATCACCGACTCAATGGACATGGGTTTGGGTGAACTCCGGGAGTTGGTGATGGACAGGGAGGACTGGCGTGCTGCGGTTCATGGGGTTGCAAAGAGTCGGACACAACTGAGCGACTGAACTGAACTGAGCTGAATTGTGTTCATGATAGCAACTGACACAATGTCATTTAGAGGGACTTCCTTGGTGGTCCAGTAGCTAAGACTCTACGCTTCCAATGCAGGAGTTGAGAGTTCGATCCCTGGTCAGGGAACTAAGATGCCGCATGCTGCCTGGCATGGGCAGGAAAACAAAAAAAAATTAATTTAAATAAAAAACAATAACAATGTCATCAGAAGAAAAGTAGCACATCATGAGAGCTTCCCTGGTGGCTTAGTGGTAAAGAACCCACATACCAGTGTAGGAGAGGGAGATTCAATCTCTGGATCGGAAAGAGCCTCTGGAGAAGGAAATGGCAACCCACTCCAGTATTCTTGTCTGGGAAATCTATGGACAGAGGAGCCTGACGGACTACAGTCGATAGGGTCACGAGAGTTGGACACAACTTAGTGACTAAACAACAAGCTCATTGTGAACTAGCCCAAACGAGTTGTGTATGTGGAGTTCAACATGTGTTAGGTGTTGCTGTGTTTCCCTTAAATTTAAAATACCGACCAGCAGCCGTGTGCATTCATTGCAGCACCCACCCTGGCCCAGGAGGTCCTTCGCACACAGTTTCAGAACCAATGGCTTCACCACTTTGGTCCCAAATACTCCAGAAGATGCACAGCCCACTGCCACGGCCCCAGTCTGTGCTCACTCTGGATGCTAGGTTTAGTTCATGCTTGTCTTGATAAATATAGTAAATATAGTTCAGATAGTTATCATTAGGAATAATGAAGATATGCAAAATGTTTTCAGCTACTCCTGACAACCTGTGTTTATTTCCATAAAACTAAATTCTTGGTGGTGGTTGTTCAGTCCCTCAGTCATGTTTGACTCTTTGCAGCCCCCTGGACTGCAGCATGCCAGGGTTCCCTGTCCTTCACCATCTCCCAGAGTTTGCTCAAACTCATGTCCAGTGAGTCGGTGATGCCACCCAACCATCTCGTCCTCTGTCATCCCCTTCTCCTGCTTTCAGTGTTTCCCTGCATCAGGTTCTTTTCTAATGAGTTGGCTTTTCGCATCAGGTGGCCAAAGTATTGGAGCTTCAGCTTCAGCATCAATACTTCCAATGAATATTCAGGGTTGATTTCCTTTAGGATTGACTGGTTTGATCTTGCTGTCCAAGGAACCTTCAAGAGTCTTCTCTTGAGATGAATCTTGGAGATGAACATAAACATTCAGTTAATTATAATATAAATATTTAGAATTATAGGAATCTATTTGAAATACTTCTGTGATATATTCAACTTTTCTACTTTAATAAGTATGTTTTACTATGTTCTTCATCTCTTTTAGTGGAAAAAGATGGAAACCGTCATACACGAGAGACCCACTTCAATAATTTGTATAGCATGGTACATTACTGTGAAAATATAACAGAATGTAGGAGAATACAGCTTTTGGCTTACTTTGGCGAAAATGAATTTAATCCTCATTTTTGTAAGAAATACCCAGATGTTTCATGTGATAACTGCTATAAAACAAAGGTAAAATAAGCAGGTTTTAAATTCTTTGTAATAAGGAAATTGCCAAGATTTTTTTTTTCTTCTCTTAATTTAGAAAAGTTAGATATAGGTTAGACTGCAATCAAGTCGGCCCTAAGGAGTTTAACAAGGGAACAGTGGCTTCCTCCCCATGTTAATTGGAAATAGAAACATTTTGATAATAATTCTGTGACATACCCTTAGAATTCGAAGCCTGTTTAAAAAATATATACTGTACCTGTTTCAGCAATTATAGGATACTTTAGAAATGTCGTTAATCTATAAATTTCCAAAAAGATCCAATATGGGCAGCTAGAATAATTTCCATTCAATTGTAATTACATTTAAGCATCCCATTCTCAAAAGGGTTATAACTAGTATACTTATGTGTTTGAATTCAGATCAATTAGATTACTCTGTAAATTGGTTTTAAACTATAAAGAATAATGGCAATAGCTTCGAGATGAGTTTGCTATCAATTTTCGTAAAAACAACCTTGGGAGGTGGTTAAATTCAATCCTTGTCTTCTCTACTTCACAGTTTATGGAGCATTTTCTTGTTGTATGTATTACTTGAAATGTCTGTGCAAGGTGCTAGGGATTCACAGACAGGAGAGAAAGACATGTTTGTATTCATATCATTGTGATACTGTGTTATAAATCCAGTTACAGATAGGCAGCACTAGCCGAGCAGAGAGCAATTTACTCTGTCTCTGTGGATTCCCAGCCATCTCCACCCATCGCACCCCACTCTGTAGATGTTCCTAATCTGTTCACTCATTCAACAAATATTTGTTGAGTGCCTGCTCTGTGATAGACACTGTTCTAGGAGTTTGGGATATATCACCGAACAACATATGAAGATCCCTAACTCTTGTGGAGCTCACTTTCAAGCAGAGGAAGGCTGAATAAAGACAATATACGTTATAAGTACATGTGAAGAGGGAAATTGTTGCTGTTCAGTCACTCAGTCATGTCCGACTCTTTGAGACCCCATGAACTGCAGCATGCCAAGTTTCCCTGTCCTTCACCATCTCCTGAAGTTTGTTCAAACTCATGTCCATTGAGTTGATGGTGCCATCCAACCATTTCATCCTCTGTCGCCCTCTTCTCCTCCTGCTCTCCATCTTTCCCAGCATCAGGGTCTTTTGAAGAGGGAAGAGCCTTGGTGAAAAGTACAGCAGTATAAGGAGTCAGGAATGATAAATGGGATTCAGGAGGCAGTGGCCCTAGGAAGCCCTATTACAATGATGTTCAGTTCAGTCGCTCAGTCGTGTTCGACTCTTTGTGACCCCATGAATCGCAGCACAACAGGCCTCCCTGTCCATCACCATCTCCAGGAGTTCACTCAAGCTCACGTCCATCGAGTCGGTGATGCCATCCAGCCATCTCATCCTCTGTCGTCCCCTTCTCCTCCCCCCAATCCCTCCCAGCATCAAGTCTTTTCCAGTGAGTCAACTCTTTGCATGAGGTGGCCAAAGTACTGGAGTTTCAGCTTTAGCATCATTCCTTCCAAAGAAATCCCAGGGCTGATCTCCTTCAGAATGGACTGGTTGGATCTCCTTGCAGTCCAAGGGACTCTCAAGAGTCTTCTCCAAGACTACAGTTCAGAAGCATCAATTCTTCGGCGCTCAGCTTTCTTCACAGTCCAACTCTCACACTCATACATGACCACTGGAAAAACCATAGCCTTGACTAGACGGACCTTTGTTGGCAAAGTAATGTCTCTGCTTTTCAATATGCTATCTAGGTTGGTCATAACTTTCCTTCCAAGGAGTAAGCATCTTTTAATTTCATGGCTGCAGTCACCATCTGCAGTGATTTTGGAGCCCAAAACAACAAACTCTGACACTGTTTCCACTATTTCCCCATCTATTTCCCATGAAGTGATGGGACCGGATGCCATGATCTTCGTTTTCTGAATGTTGAGCCTTAAGCCAACTTTTTCACTCTCCTCTTTCACTTTCATCAAGAGGCTTTTTAGTTCCTCTTCACTTTCTGCCATAAGGGTGGTGTCATCTGCATATCTGAGGTGATTGATATTTCTCCAATCTTGATTCTAGCTTGTACTTCTTCCAGCCCAGCGTTTCTCATGATGTACTCTGCATATAAGTTAAATAAGCGGGGTGACCATATACAGCCTTGACGTACTCCTTTTCCTATTTGGAACTAGTCTGTTGTTCCATGTCCAGTTCTAACTGTTGCTTCCTGACCTGCATACAGGTTTCTCAAGAGGCAGGTCAGGTGGTCTGGTATTCCCATCTCTTCCAGAATTTTCCACAGTGTATTGTGACCCACACAGTCAAAGGCTTTGGCATAGTCAATAAAGCAGAAATAGATGTTTTTCTGGAACTCTCTTGCTGATGAGACCTCAGCAAAAACTTGAAGGGAGTTCAGCTGAGCAGCTCTCAAATATGGGTATTCTTGGCAGAAGCCAAGACAAAAGGCCCTGAGGTGGGGATGTGCCTGTATGTTTGAGAGATAGCAAGGGAACTCACAAGCCTGCCCTGGGCTAAGAGTTAGTCAGGGGAAAGGTAACAGCCAGCCATAGCATTCATTATCTGGAGGGCGGAGAGACTGGCCAAGTGGAACAACCCTCAGCAGAGGAGACCTATTGGCAGGGAAGGTCAGGAGTTCGGCCTGGGGCACAGTGAGTTAGACACTCTTATCTTAGATTCAGGAATTCTGAAAAGAGGCTGGTGATACCATAACTGGGAGTGGTTGGCCTGGGGGTTGAATTGAAAGTCATGAAAGCAGATGAAATCTTCAGTGGTTTCTGTTTACATGGAAGAGAAGAAAATTAAAGACTGAGCCCTGGTACTTCAAAAGCCTGAGGAGAAGAGGAAGAATTAGGAAAGGAGACCAGGAAAGAGAACAAGTGAGGTAGGAAGAAGAGCAAGGCAACTACGTGTGGAAGAGCTTCAGGGAAAAGGGAGTGCTACCTGGTCATGCACTGTTGCCAAGCCCCGTATCATAAGGACCAAGACGTCCCCATGAACGTAGCCCCACAGAAATATGGGACCTGGACATGACCAGTTGCGGTGGAGAGGGGCAAAGCTGGAGGCAGTGTGCTTATGGAAAATTCTTTCAAGTTTTGTTTCAGGGATGAACAGAGAAGCAATATCTGCCAGGAGAGCTGGAGTCAAGACAAGATAGGAGAAATGCTGTAGTTGTGTGCTGAAAGGAACGCACCCACAGAGGATGGAAACTGATGTGTGAGGACAGGAAGATGTGCTGCAGCAGGGTCCCTGGGGTGGCGAGGGGGGCTGGGAGCTCGTCGAGGGCACCAAGATGGGTTCAGACAGGAGCCTGGATAGTTCATCTGTAATAACAGGAAGGAGGAGAGAAAATGTGGGAGAGGCGCTGGTGACAGATGTAGTGGAGGCAGTTTGCGAAAGTTGCTTCCCATCGATTCACTGTTCTCAGCAAAGTAGGAAGCAAGGTGTGTGCAGGAAGCAAGAGTGTGAAATCAGACATGAGTCCACAGGCTTATCTTACAGGGCCAGAGAGCAGACATTCCAGGCTTTGTGGGCAGTATCTGTCCCAGCTACTCAACTCTGCCATTTTAGCCCAAAGGGGGACATAAAGCACAATAAATACATCGATTTTCCGTGGTCGTATTTTGATAAAATTTGATTTACAAAAGCAGGTGTATAGCGCATGGGCCATAATTTGCTGACTCCTATTCTAAGAGAATGGAGGAAGATAGACCACATACCTGTCATGATCACCAAAGGGTGCACTTGAGATCTGTGGCCCTGTGTTGAAAGTGAAAGTCAGTTCCGTTCAGCAGCCATGTCTGACTCTTTGAGACCCCATGGACTGCAGCACGCCTGGCTTCCCTGTCCATCACCAGCTCCTGGAGCTTGCTCAGACTCATGTCCATCAAGTCGGTGAAGCCATGAAGTCGAAAGTGAAAACAGCACAGTTGTCCATGTGTTTCTCCAGCCAGGTGTAGCTACAAAGATACAGGCATGAAGTGGTGGAGAATGGGATGTAATGTGTTTGTCAAACTAGGAGACATAAGGGCAAGGGAGTTGAAGGTGTTGTGTGAAAGGTGGTGTTATAATTTTTTTAAAAAAGTGAGAGATTAGCTCTGGGATATCAACTGAATATCTTAGTACTTAGAGAACATCTAAGAGTGTGGATCAATGGCTAGGCAGTCCCAGAGGATTGTTGGAGTCAGCATACTAGCTGGCCTGAATTTGAAAGGTAGGAGGTGATGGTCAGAGAACAGAGTGTTGCTGGTATTAGTAAGACTAAGGTAGTGGGCGTGACCATTAGAGTGGCCGACATTTGTGGAGAATGGGATCACTAGAGCACAGGAGATCAAGTTGCCCAAGGCCAACATGTGGGAAAATCATTTCTGTGTACTAAGTCACCAAAAATTAAGACAGTCAGGTTGGAGAGAGCAATGGGGGCACTCTCTCGTGACAATGCCAGATAGAGCCTCAGAATAACTACCAGTTGTTAGTATAGGATGAAAAACCCACCTGTCTTCAGGACTGTGGGGGTTGAGCAAGGATTAGCAGGTAGAGGGACTCATATACAGAAGCACGATGCCAATTCTGAGAACTGCAGGTGCTCAGCAATCCTATGATGTGATGATAGTAAAGTATCACATAGTAATGGGGACTTCCAAGAGGAAGGCAGAGGGACTTCCCTGGTGGTCCAGTGGCTGAGTCCACCTGCCAGTGCAGGAGACTCGAGTTCAGTCCCTGGTCCAAGAAGACCCCATGTGCTGCAGATCAGCTAAGCCCGTGCTCCACAGCCACTGAACCCTTGTGCTGCAACTACCGAAGCCCACGCGCCTAGAGCCCGTGCTCTGCGACAAGAGCAGCCACTGCAATGAGAAGCCAGTAAATGAAGAAGAGCCACGCTGCAATGAAGAGGAGCCACCCCTTCACCAAGCGCAACTAGAGAAAACCCACAATGAAGACACAGCAGAGCCAAAAAAGAAAATAAAAATAAATAAAATTCAAAGAGCAAAGGAAAAAAATGGTTGGCAGAGTTTGGAGACAACTGAGGGCTAAAGGCAGAGGAACCAGCAATCAAATTGCCAACATCCACTGGATCATGGAAAAAACAAGAGAGTTCCAGAAAAACATCTATTTCTGCTTTATTGACTATGCCAAAGCCTTTGACTGTGTAGATCACAAGAAACTGTGGAAAATTCTGAAAGAGATGGGAATACCAGACCACCTGACCTGCCTCTTGAGAAACCTATATGCAGGTCAGGAAGCAACAGTTAGAACTGGACATGGAACAACAGACTAGTTCCAAATAGGAAAAGGAGTACGTCAAGGCTGTATATGGTCACCCTGCTTATTTAACTTATATGCAGAGTACATCATGAGAAACGCTGGGCTCGAAGAAATACAAGCTAGAATCAAGATTGGAGAAATATCTATCACCTCAGATATGCAGAGGACACCACCATTATGGCAGAAAGTGAAGAGGAACTCAAAAGCCTCTTGATGAAAGTGAAAGTGGAGAGTGAAAAAGTTGGCTTAAACCTCAACATTCAGAAAACGAAGATCATGGCATCCGGTCCCATCACTTCATGGCAAATAGATGGGGAAACAGTGGAAACAGTGGCTGACTTTATGTTTTGGGGCTCCAAAATCACTGCAGATGGTGATTGCAGCCATGAAATTAAAAGATGCTTAGTCCTTGGAAGGAAAGTTATGACCAACCTAGATAGCATATTGAAAAGCAGAGGCATTACTTTGCCAACAAAGGTCCGTCTAGTCAAGGCTATGGTTTTTCCAGTGGTCATGTATGAGTGTGAGAGTTGGTCTGTGAAGAAAGCTGAGTGCCAAAGAATTGATGCTTTTGAACTGTGGTGTTGGAGAAGACTCTTGAGAGTCCCTTGGACCGCAAGGAGATCCAACCAGTCCATTCTAAAGGAGATCAGCCCTGGGATTTCTTTGGAAGGAATGATGCTAAAGTTGAAACTCCAGTACTTTGGCCACCTCATACGAAGAGTTGACTCATTGGAAAAGGCCCTGATGCTGGGAGGGATTGGGGGCAGGAGGAGAAGGGGACAACAGAGGATGAGATGGCTGGATGGCATCACCGACTCAATGGACAAGAATTTGGGTGAACTCCGGGAGCTGGTGATGGACAGGGAGGCCTGGCGTGCTGCAATTCATGGGGTCGCGAAGAGTCGGACACGACTGAGCAACTGAACTGAACTGAGGGCTATGATAAAGGAAACTGACTGGAAATAACAAAAAGGATTGACTGTGGCACCAAAGACCCAAAGGACATCAGAACTCATACATTTGCATGGTTAGACAATGTTTTTCATTCCAGAGGTCACCATACAGTGACAGAGAAAATATGAAGGATTTTGGGGGGAAAAAATGTTTCTACCCACAGAGTGCTCTCCACTAACGGTCTGTGAAACTAATGAAATAGAGCAGACTGCTAGTTGTTCTAGACACAAGATTAATATAAAAACTTAGAAAAGAAGGACATTTGCAACTTCCTTAGTTTTTGGTCTTGATTTTAGTGTGGGTATGGCGTGTTGTGAGACTGTTTCAGTTAGTATTAAACCCTAGCAATCTAGGTATTGTTATCTTAATTATAAAGATAACAGTAAAAGCTAATAAATATAAAAAGGTAATCTCTTTTTATTCATAGGATTTTAAGACAAAAGACGTGACTGATGATGTGAAAAATATTGTAAGATTTGTTCAAGAACACAGTTCATCTCAGGGAACAAGAAATATAAAGCATATAGGTCCTTCTGGGAGGTTCACTATGAACATGCTGGTCGACATTTTCTTGGGTAAGTCAGCTGTTTTATCGTTTGAATTATATCAACTAAATTTGAACATTAAAGAAGTCATTACAGCTACATAGAAACACCTCTATTGTTGTTTTCTTTAAGAATTTAAGGGCTTTAGAATAAAAACCTTTTAGAATAATAAAAGAAAAGCCATTTTATGCATTATAACAATTATTTTTATAGAATTTATATAAGTCACTAAAATGAGTTTTCACAAATGAAAAAAAAAAAGCTCATGCAGTTCCATCTGAGTGAGTGAGCTTCTAGTTTGGGACGGCAGCTTGAGCATTAAGTATCTGTCTTCTTTACTCTTCCTTGAGGCCCTTTTAAAATAGTAGCAAGGAAATAGAAGGAGGATTCAATCCATAACAGCATAGAGAACCAGAAAGAGACCATCATCGGATTAGAAGTTTTAAAAATCTTTTACAAAATGGATGGAAGCATATTGATAAATGGAATGAAATTCGATAAATCACAGAGCAAATAAATGTAGGAGAAAGTTACAGCCAAGGGACTGTCAACCAGGCGGAATGCCATTGTCCCCAGGGCCCGAACCTGGAGTCTTAGAGACCTAGGGGTAGAAGTGAGAGCAGGGGAGCTCCAAATAGGAGGGGACAGTTGGAAGAAAGTCTGCTCACAGAAGAACTGCATGGAATACCAGCCTGCAACTCATTCTAGAACAAAGATAAACAAACTGCTTGAGGAGCAGAAAGACAGCCAAGTTGGGGGCTACCAGCGCATTTACCCTAAAACAAACCTGATAACTGGACATTCCATTTTAAGGGAGAAATTTGGGGGGAAATAGATGTAGATACAAAATAATAAGAAATCCACTTAAAAAGTTTAATCTGGTCCCTGAAGAGTAAATATAAATAGACAATCAAGAAAAGACCAGAGACTTCCCTGGTGGTCCAGTGGCTAAGACTCTGTGCTCCCAGTGCAGGGAATCCAGGTTCGATCCCTGGTCAGGGAACTAGAGCCCACTGCCCTAACTAAGAGTTTGCATGCCACAAAGAAAAATGAGAGAAAGGCCAAAGAAATAACATATTTGATCCTGGGGATAGAGGTAATTTAGAAAGTAGGCAGTACTTCTGGGGAGACAGGAAGGGGAACTCTTCATTAGTATCTTCACAAAGACAAACAATAATAGAATGTTACGGTGTCTTGGATGGTAAAGAATCCACCTGCAATGAGGGAGACATGGGTTCAATCCCTGGGTTGGGAAGATCCTGTGGAGGAGAGCATAGCAACCCACCCCAGTATTTTTACCTGGAGAATTCCAGGGACAGAGGAACCTGGTGGGCTGCAGTCCATGGGGTCACAGTCAGACATGACTGAACAACTTTCACTTGTAGGGAAAAGAAACAAAGATGGAGAAAGAGCTTTTAAAATTTTTAAATGATTGACAAAGTAAATTGAGTAGAAAGGCTGGAAGATAACATCAAGAAAATTTTCTGAAGACCTCAGCAAAAATATATGGAAAATGTGAGAGAGAAAATACAGATCAATTCTTAGGAAATGTAAACTCTGACAGAATTTTGAAATAGGAAATAAACCAACAATAAAAGGAAATTTCTCCGAAAAGGAAAAAAGCCTTAATTGCCCACTGGGGGAGTTCCCTAGTGGTTAGGATTCGGCACTTTCACTTCCATGGCCTGGGTTCAATCCCTGGTCAGGGAACTGAGGTCCCGCAAGCTGTGTGGTGTGCCAAAATTTAAATTAAAAAAAAAAAAAAGCCTGCTTAATGCCAAATAAATGCTTTATAAGATGAGGTTTAAGAATACCAAGAGTAAAGCGATGTTAGGGAGGAAAAGCCTTTTCTCTGTTCTCTTATAGTTAGGGGAGGCGAATTAGCAAGAGAAAGGACAGATTTAATCAGATATGTAATGGGAGTTCATGGAAAATGTGACTCAAAGGAGCCATTAGAATCTGAGGCTTAGCTACCATTTTAAAGGGGAAGGAGAGGCAGGAAGGGTTAGGAGGAAACAAATGATGTGCAGGGCGGGGAACATAAACGGGCCCTTAGGAGAAAGATGGCGGGGGAGGGGAGGGGAACACGTGGTCATTTTTGTAACAGTGTCTGGGTGTTGTATGGAAAGTTCTTGTCTCCGGTGATGAGAGTCAGTCTTCTGGTTGCTCCCGGGCGGGGACACGGGGTAGGATTTAAGACAATTGAGTTCTTTGGGGAGTGTCTGCTTTTTGGCAGATAGATTTCAGGAGCTCAGATACCTTCTGCTCAGAATAGTTTTGATGCCATTGTGGCATATTCTGAACCCCTTCAAAGATACTCCCAAAAGCTTTGGAAAGAAAAAGACAACCAAAACCAAAGGACATCATATTAATACCTGCAACCCTGGAGACTTGTAGGCAAAGAAGATGATGTGATCTATACCATAAACAGGAACAGACCCATGGGTCCAGGGAGAAGAAATCCCAGAGTCACAGTAAGCAGTCTTTACATGCGTGCTCAGTCAGTCAGTTGTGTCTAACTCTTTGCAACTCTGTGGACTGTAGCCCTCCAGGTTCCTCTGTCCCTGGGATTCTCCAGGCAAGAATACTGGAGTGGGTTGCCATGCCCTTCTCCAGGGAATCGTCCTGAAGCAGTCTGTACAAATTGTTAACAGAAAGTCAGAAAAATAAGTCCCACACAATATAGAGAAAGAACAAGAAATGAATTTTTTTTTTCTTTTGGTGACAGAAAAGGCCACAAATGTTACTTCTCAACAACAAAAGGAGAAAGGCACTTAGAAACACCGCGGGGGGGGGGGGGGGGGGGGGGGGGGATTATACAAGAGAGCGGAGGTCAACTAGAAAACGAAGGAAGTGGCCACACCGTTTGCGTAATTGATAAAATGTACAAAATAATCTGTCTGGATACAGTGAACATCCTCCTTAGTTGCATAAGAGTCAGGAGTTCTGAGTGGGAAAGGAAGCTTGTCCTAATCTAAACACTGCTGATAAGTGGCAGAGTCAACTTATAGACTTAAACGTGGTTAGAGAACAGGACAGGATATAGTGGTTAATCCTGGTGATATAAGAATGCAAGTAGAATAAGTAAAAATAGGGATTTCCCTGGTGGTACAGTGCGTAAGAATCCGCCTGCCATGGCAATGCAGGGGACAGGAGTTTGATCTCCGATCCAAGAAGATTCCACATGCTGTGGAGCAACTAAGCTCGAGCGCCACAACTAAACCTATGCTTTCGAGCCCTCAAGCTGCAGCTATTGATCCCATGTGCGCTAGAGCCTGTTCGGGCCTGTTAGGGCGTAGGTTCACCTAGAGCCTGTGCTCCACAAGAGAAGTCACCACAATGACAAGGCCACGCGCTGCAACAAAGAGTAGCTCCGCTCGCCGCAACTAGAGAACGCCTTCGCAAAACCAATAAACAGATAAAAATAAGAGGGGAGTATACAGATGGCTTGGAATGACAGCAGAAGTGTGGGTTCCATGAGTGGTAACCACCAGAAGAGCTGAAAACAAGCCATTTAAAAAGTGATTGCCTTGGGATTTCCCCAGGAGTTCAGTGGTTAAGACTCCATGCTTCCATTGCAGGGGGCAGGGGTTCGACCAGGGATCGGGGAACTAAGATCCTACATGCTGCATGGCACGGCCAAAAAAAAATTTAAATTTTTAAAAAAACGATTGACTTGTAAAAGAGTGAGACTAGGGAGGGGAAGGGTAGAATAGAGGAATGTTGCTTTTAATTACAAACCCTGCTGTACTGTATTTTTCCCTATGTGCATGTATTACTTTAATTTAAAATCTAAAGCAATTAAACCATGAATAGCCTCCACTGGGGAAGGGAGATGGTTTGTTCAGTTTCTAAGCTGCTGCTTCTGGATCCACACATTTCTCAGGACAAAGCAGCTTTTAATGCTGGACCCCCTTTCTGGATTCTTGCCTTCTAGTTTGGGACCACAAAGCGTTGTAGGTTAAGCAGTTTATTATAAGAATGATACATAATCATTCTACATTATTACATGTAGAAAACTGAAAAATACAAACTCCAGAAAAAAAACTACTAATATTTTAATGCGTTTGCTCACAATCACATATTTATCATATAGAATGTATAATTTCTATCATTTTTATTTAATAATATAAGCATTTTTAAATTTTTTTACTCTCTTGAAGTTGTTTTTAGTTTATATTTTATCAGGTTGATGAAATATGTTTAAATAGTTTTATTGTAGGACATATTGGGTTGGTGAAAAAGTCTGTTAGGGGTTTTCCATAACATCTTACAGAAAACCCCAAGTGAACTTCTGGCCAACTCGCTATTTTCCTAGTGTACAGAATGTGTGATAAATAGCCTTTTAAGTACACCTTCATCTGCATCTCTGTAGCTTTCATGTAGGGTCCTAGAAAGATCGTAAGTCAGACATTTTTCTGACACATACTTCGGTTTCTTATCAGCTCTTGTATGTTTTTAAGAAAACTGTTTATGTTTCATCCAGCTTCCTTAGTTACCTCAGCACTAGCACTGGGTCCAGGTCACCCAGGCCTTTACCAGAGCAGTAGTCCTTTATGTCCAGATCACTTGAAGAAGTAAAACTTGGATCATTCAGCATCTGTGACCAGAAGCCATCTGAAATTTACAGTAACATAACTATTTGGAGCTCTTACAATAGAGCTAAAGCCTTACAAAATATAGCTGTTAATTCTGATTATACTCAGCGTCACCAACCTTCTTAAGTGGTGGTGGTTTAGTTGCTAAGTCTTGTCTGACTCCTGCGATCCCATGGAACTGTAGCCCATCAGGCTCCTCTGTCCATAGCATTTTCCAGGCAAGAATACTGGAGTGGGTTGCCATTTCCTTCTCCAACCTTCATAAATAGATTGCTATTAAAGAAAAAAAATAACTGCTTATGATTTTTAAAAAAACAGACACTTGTCATTACAGCAGCTGGATGTGAAACAAGTATCCAGCCTGCTGTGGAGCTCTCGGTCAGCCCCCGGGGGAGGAGGGAAGTACATGGCCTCCTGGAATGCTATGCTCTTGTTTTGGAGTTTATATAGGTTTCATCTGTGAGGATGACAGAATGTGTAGACTTAAATGCTTTGATCGTAAAGGAGTAGCACTTTCATCGCAGGATCAGAGATATTTATAAAGTTGATTGTCAAAAAAATTTTTTGGAACTAGATCAACAATGCATAGTTATCCTAATACAGCAGCAGTCATGTGAAGCTATTAAAGTTGACATAAACTTTGTCTTTGATTTGTTTGCTGTCATATAATTTTATAAGCTGTACATGCAGCATCTTAAAATGACCAATTGAATTTTGTTGCTGTGTTTGGTCAATGCCTGTTATATAAGGAGAAGTACATGAAATTATTTTAGAATTCTACTCAAATATTCTTACTTGATGGAAATGAGTGTCTGTTTGTGCCATAGGTTTTCCTGAAGAAGAGTTGTCTATCCCTTTATCCAGACCTGTCCATAAATGACTTTTAAATATATATATATATATATATTTGGCTGCATTGGGTCTTAGTTGTGGCCTGCAGGCTCTTGATTGTGGCTCATGGGCTTCGTTGCCCCATGCCATGTGGGATCTTAGTTCCCCAAGCAGGGATTGAACCCATGTCCCCTGCACTGGAAGGCAGCTTCTTAACCAGTGGACCACCAGGGAAGTCCCCATAAATAACTTTTTTTAGCTTCTTTTGTTACAGTTATGGTGAAAGGGAAAGTTGTTCAATCATGTCCGTCTCTTTGGGACCCCATGGACTGTAGCCCGCCAGGCTCCTCTGTCCATAGAATTCTCCAGGCAAGAATACTGGAGTAGGTTGCCGTTGCCTTCTGTAGGGGGTCTTCCCAACCCAGGGATTGAACTCGGGTCTCTTGCCTTGCAGGCAGATTCTTTTCCATCTGAGCCACCAGGGAAGCCCTCAGTTATGATATACATATATTTACTAGTCTAACTTCTTGTACCTTCTTGCCAGGGAGTAAGAGTGCAAAAATTCAGTCAGGAATTTTTGGAAAAGGATCTACTTATTCAAGACACAATGCCGAAAGACTTTTTAAAAAACTGATACTGGACAGGATTTTGGATGAAGACTTATATATCAATGCCAATGATCAAGCAATTGCCTATGTGATGCTCGGAAGTAAAGCACAAACCGTACTAAATGGGCATTTAAAGGTATAATTTTTTAAATGTTGATTTTATTATCTCCCAAAGAGTAGATAGAAATATTTTACTGCGAGTTAAAGTGTCTTTTCGTAAGCTGATGAGCTGATGGACATTGAACTTATATGTAATGCCCTATATGAACATATTCTGTTCTTCTTAGTTTAGAAAGAGATCTTAAACTTGAGCCCAAGTAATGTCATACTTGTCAAAATGAATCATATGGACTTTCAGATCATTAGATCATCATATATTCATTAAGTAACCATTTATTAAAAAGCTTTTCTGTGCTCTCACTGGAAATGTGAAGATGGAGAATGGACAGCCCCTGTTCCCGAGAGACTTACTATCTACTTGACGTAACAGAAATACCCCCCTCCCCGACCCCAAGAAATGTAATTAAGCAGTAAATAAAGCCTCTGTTTGGCTACAAGTATGCACACACCCACTCTTGTGCTCTGTTTTTCTCTCACAAAGGTAGACTTTATGGAAACGGAAAATTCCAGCAGTGTGAAAAAACAAAAAGCATTAGTGGCAAAGGTGTCTCAGAGGGAAGAGGTGGTGAAGAAATGTCTTGGAGAACTTACAGAAGTCTGCAAATCTCTGGGGAAAGTTTTTGGCGTCCACTACTTTAATATTTTTAATACCGTCACTCTCAAGAAGCTCGCAGGTTGGTATGTGTGTGTCTCCTGCTGCACAGCATAAATGAATGGGCCAAAGTTAATCCTGATAAAGAACTCATCAAGAGCATAAGTGTATCTCAGTCTTTTTCATCTCTGAATTGAAAGCTCAAACAATTTTAAACTCATTCTTGAAATAAAATATATTCTTGAAGATAAACACAGAACTTTGTTCTTCAGACATATGGTATTAATATAATTTTAATCGTATACTTTGGTTTAATGCTGCATGTTAAGATATGGATAATTGTAATTGCTAATACCAGGTGTCTCTTACTTTGTGTGCATTACTTGCCTGCCTTATTTTTAATGAATTGTGCACACGGTTTTGTTTTGTTTTCATGAGGACCTTAGCTTCACATTCCTAAAACATAAGTTCCTTATGAAAAGAGATTTTGTTTTATGTTTCTCCAAATCCAGACCTAGCACATGGCTGTGTCTTAAGTATTTTGTGATAAATACTTGCTGACCTGAATTATCCCCATGGCTTCAGATAGCTCCACCCAGAATTCTTGTAGTAAAGTCCCTGGAAAATAAGTTGGCCAGTAGTTGACTGATGATGAGTGTACATTTCCTTCCATGCTTATCCTTTATAAAAACCCATAATCACCACCTTCCCTCTCTCCCATTCCCACTCTGGCCACCATAGGTCATTATAGTATCTCATCAACTCTAAGATGCCACGTTGTTATTTTATGGACTATTGAGAAAGAAAAAAATTCTGCTAATTAAACTGTGACACAGTACTTTTATTGAAAGAGTTCTATTCTAGTTTATTTAGATTTTTAACATACATAACTGTGCCTCTGTGGAAAAACGCATAAGTCAAAGTAGGTTGATTTAACTACTTGTAAAAATTCACATTCAAAGCCTGACTCTTCTGAATCTTTTTTTTGACTCAGCTGTCTGTCATTGTTTTTCCCTCATGTCATCAGGGATGTTAGTGATACAGCCTTTTTAGCATGTTCCACTATATCCCCCAAATTTTATCAAAATCCCCATCACCCCTTCCAATGTGATGGTGGTGTTTTCTTAATGATACCAGAAAGTTGTCCACGGATGGGCACACATCTCTTAGCAACACAAGTCATGTAAAGCGCTTGGTTGTTGCCTACAAGAAACTATGAAATTGTCACCTCCTCCAGAACAAATCATTTGCTTTGTTAATGCCACATTTGTTCCCCATTACTCCATGTCTGAGCTTTTTTACATTCACAGTCGTTTTCTTTTTTTAATTATTATTTTTTTCTTTTTGGCTGCACTGGGTCTTTGTTGTGGCTCAACCCCGCAGCATACGGGATCTTAGTTCCCTGACCAGGGATTGAACCCGTGTCCCCTGCCTGGGAAGGTGGATTTGTAACCCCTGGGTCACCAGGGACGTCCCCACATCATTTTCTCAGTGCTCATCCCAGTCTAGTCTTTTTGAAGACAATTCGTGTGCAGTTAAACTCAACTTGTGAGGAACCAGCACTGCGGTGGTGCTGTTGACTGATGCTGTGACTATGTTCTCACGTGCATGGGCGGTGACAGCCGCTGGACAGCTGCCATCTGGCCATCTGCACTGGTAAGACGCAGCTTGACCTCAGGAATGCCAAAATGCAAAAAAAAAAAAAAAGAGAGTATGTGTCTTAGAATCAATAAAATACTGTATTTCGTTCCTAGGTTCTCAGTGAAGTTTCTTAACTGGACTCCTTAACTCCAGATATAAACATGATACTCATTTTAATCTTCTAAGTACTCTTTAAAGCTCCAGCAGTTCTTCAGATAAAGTACAAACTCTATCAGGGATTTGCATTTCTTTTTTTTTTTTTTGGCCACACCCCGAGGCATATAGGACCTTAGTTCCGTGACCAGGGATCAAACATTAACCACTGGACCACCAGGGAACCTGCAGGGATCGGCATTTCTCCTTGCCTCCCTAACTTTATCTTCTGCTAACCCCCTGGTCTGTCCCACAGGTCTGTTCTTTTTCCTCTAAATGTAGAAATGATGCGAGAATCACGGATTTGAAATCCACCCTTTGCTCAACTCAAATATGTGGGGATTACTCACATGCTCCCCATAGCCAGTGCATCAATAAATCCTGCCGACCTAGCCTCCAAAACATGTCCGAATCTGCTGCTTCTCTCCATCTAGTTCACAGTATCCTCACTTGCACCTGAGCTTCTTCGGGGCTCCAGTGTCTCCCCTTTCCCTTACAGTCCATTTTGCATACAGCAGCCAGAGTGGTATTTACAACGACAGACTTGTCTAGCTGTAAGACTCATGTGCCTTCTGTGCTCAGAGGACTCTTAACGGCCTACTTGCCTCGCCCATGTGCAGAAAGGCTAGAGGAAGGACAGGTTTGGGTTGAGGCGGGAGTGAGAATTCATTTGAGGCCTTACTGATCAGTGGATGCAAGTCAGGAGTGCAGGGGAAAAGTCAGAGGTGGAAGGAAGCACACATGTGGGCCTTCTCTGCAAACAAAGGATCCCCATGATTGCAACTAGACTCGTCTTTGTAATGTGAACAGTGGGTGAGAGCAAAGACCGGATACCCCCCTACTCTGCTCGCCCCAACGTCCTTGACGCCCTCCTATTCTCTGCCCTGACCACACACCTTTGCTGCTGGAATGCGATGGTGGGCGCCTGCCTTCTGGGCCTGTCTGCTGCCTCCGTTGGCACTAGCTGCCTTTGTAGAAAATTGGCCCGTGTACCCAGCGCTCTGCAGTCAGTTGGCACTTAACACACAGGCACTGAATGGGTGAATGAGCATAAATCCAGTGGGTTTTCTCTGGGTGGTAATTTAAATTTCTAATTTTATGCCCATGTACAGAATCTTTATCTTCTGATCCTGAGGTTTTGCTTCAAATTGATGGTGTTACCGAAGACAAACTGGAAAAATATGGTGCTGAAGTGATTCCAATATTACAGAAATACTCTGAGTGGACATTGCCAGGTTCAGTATACAGCCAAATATGTGTTTTTCCAAAAGCCTCTTTTAATGTTAAGCAGTGCCTCTCACTGGATTAGAGTTGTGTGGTTTCTGGGTTGTGTCACTGCTTCCTACACCTCGTCACACTGACATCCAAGTGCTCCGAGCAGACCCCGGTGGGGTGCCAGGCACTTCATAGAGAACACTGGTGCTTAGGTCCCCTGGGGGTGCCAGTTAGCAGACCTGCTAATAGGACCCAATGGAGGGCCTGTGGGCCCAGCATTAGTTGATTCTGTTAAAGCAAGCGCCTGAGGACCCTGGAGCCCCTGGGTGCCGGTTGCAGATTGGTCAGATTGATCCCCCTCTGTCATCCTTGGCAGGCCATGAATAACCTTTTCGTGTTTCACTTTCTTTATCTGAGGAAGGAACGTGTTATCCGACAAGCATGTCTAAAGATTAAGTTGAAATGTTTTGGAAAATGAACATGTAACTGAAACGCGAGAGCCTCTACTGTCGCTAAGCGTTGAAAGGCGCTGCCCGAGCGAGTGCATCCTTATGGACGTTCCCAGAGGTTGCGTGAGGCCTGTCGTGTAGCACCTCTAATTACAGAGCTCATCACGATAGAAAGTGTGGATGCAGGGAAAATTGAGAACAAAGACTGTGTTGTGGGCGATAGGTCAGGTGCGGGAGTCGTGCGGGAGTCCGGTGCCTGCCTCCAGGGTATTGTGATGCATACGAGCCAAGTGAACTGTTCTGTGACTCCAGTCCTTCCCAGGGCTGAGGGAAATGGTAGTGGGGTGAGAAAGCGAGTCGCGTTCTGTCTCTCCACAGTCGTTTTTATCCCTTGGCACGAAGAGTCAGGTTCTCGTTAATTCTTCTGTATGGTAATTGTTCCTTAAAAGCCTTACTTCAGACACACTGAACTCTTGGTGGGAACTTAACTCTTGGTTAGTGTAGCACCTTGTTTGGAAGGGTATTTACCCACATCAGACAGGGCAGCTGTGCAGAAATCGCCGTGATGACCACTCCCACTTACTGAGGGAGAGATGCTAAGTGAAGAGCTTCGCCTATTTGGTGTCATTCAGTCCTTCCTGATTTATTTTTGACCACGCCATGCAGCTTATGGGATCTTAGTTCCCTAAGCAGGGACTGAACCGAGACCCACGGGCAGTGAAGGGCAGAGTCATAACCACTGGACCGCGAGGGACTTCCCCACACCCATTTTAGAGGTGGACATGGGCGAGGTTTTTCATTTTCCTGAAGTCTCACAGCTGGAATGACTGCGCTCTTCGCCCTTCCCACCACTGCAGTGAGGCAGGGCAGCCCGAGGGTAAACCAACCAGGCCAGCCCAGAAGTACCTTCAGAAATGAAGACCCAGTCACTGTTGGTGGGGAGATTTCAGGCTTTGGGAGTGCCTTGGCTTGCAAATACCTATGGAAATTAGCATCTTCTTTGCAAATGTGTGCTTTGTACAGGCCCATTTCCTGCACAGTATGTAAACTATTCACAGCTATTATGCAAAGGAAAGTAAAATACAGTCTAGAATTTTCCAACACTCACTACTAAGTAACTATCACTCTAAAGATGAGGTGCGAACATAGTCCTGTTTTCCTTACATTGGGCTTGTCTTTTTCAGCATTTGTAAACTAATAAATTGTCTTTTAGTTAGCACTTTATACTTTTCAGAGAGCTTAATGGGGTTAATGGCACAAACAATAGCAGGTACTTGGGCTGCAGAGAGTGAGCTGATAAACCTGACTCTGTAGTTAAGTTAGCATCACACATTTTCTTAATGAATTCTGACCCCCGATTCTTTAAAACTGAATTGCCATTGATGACTTTGGAGCTTTCTGAAATAAAAGAAGAGCAGGTTCTTGTGGGATGGTTGAACCCGAGTGGCGGGATGCTCCAGGAAAGCAGCAGGGCCTCGGCTGAACTGCGCCCTGTGCTGTGAGTCTGCACGTGGGCTGTCATCAGCGCGGCATCACCAGTAAACGTCTGCATTGTCCGCTTGTAGCTGAGGACACCTCCCCACGGAGAAGCCCCTCCAGCAGCAGAGGCACCAGAAAAAACACTCCTGAGGAGTCGGATGAGGAAGCACCCATATCTTCTCACTACTTTGCAAATAAAACCAGAAACGAAAGAAAGAGGAAAAGGATGCCAGCCTCCCAAAAAGCCAAGAGGAGAAGAACTGGTTTCAGTGGTTCCAGGACGAAAGGGTAAGTTCTGCCACCTTGTCTGCAGTGTTGGGTGGAAGGGAGAATAGAAGGGAACAGGGCTGCCCTGCTTTGCTTTGCGGTGTTCATTAAAATAAGCCATTGTTTAGTGTTGCCTGGTCCAACTCGTGGAGTCAGGATTAAGCTTTGATCCAAAACAAAAAATTTTTTTGTTGCAGATTTTTATATCTGCTCCTAGGTTGACTATCACTGAAGTTTTCTAGTTTGTAAAAAAGCTTCTCCAATTTTGACCTTACCTTCAAGGGGGGAAAAAAATTTTTTTTTTTTTTTTTTTTTTTTACACTTGCACTGAAGAGACTTTTCCACCTAAAATACTGTAAACTATATTGTTGTTGTTTAGTTGCTAAGTTGTGTCCAGCTGTTTGCAACACCATGGACTGTAGCCCACCAGGCTCCTCTGTCCACGGGATTCTCCAGGCAAGAGTACTGGAGGTAGGTTGCCATTTCCTTCTCCAGGGGATCTTTCTGACCCAGGGATCAACCTGCATCTCCTGCTTGGCAGGCAGATTCTTTACCACTGAGCCACCAGGGAAGCCCGTAAGTCATATGCTAGCTGAATAAACAAAAGGGTTTTGTTTCCTCATGACTCTTATGATCCCGCCAGTACTTGCTACACTGCTTTTCTAGCTGCAGCATCTGCAGGGCGTCCACCTGGAGGCCCCGCACAACCCCTGTCATTCAGTAGCAGGCGGGAGGCCAGCCTCCCGACCTTAGCAGGGTAGCAGAGAAGAGGTGATGACTGGAACCCCCCAGAGGTCAGTGCAGCCCTGCCATCTCCCTGTTCCCATGTCTGCCTGGCCCCCGGGCTGGGATGCCCCAGCACTGGGGTGCTGTCTGCTCAGCAAGGCGGAACAAAGCGTTGTTGTCAGGTCCGAGGTGATGATCTGAACAGCGTTTGTATTTCTTCATCATTGCCCTGCTCTTTCCCATCTTCCTGAAGAACATCCTCTGCCCTCACCTTCTAGGTCAGGTCTGGTGGGATGGCGACCATCCGTTGGTGTTGACAGAAACATAGGAAAAGGGAACTCAGTAAACTTGCGCAGGCTATCGTGTTTTCCTCTTGCAGTTTTTCTACCTCTGTTCCTTCCGGGTTAATAAAGACCAAAAATTGAGTGGAGAAGAGAAAAGAAGGCAGTGTTAACAAGCTGTCATTTTCTGCTCAAGTCCGCAAACAAACATCTTGTATGTGCTAATCCTTCTGTCGGGGGACAGAAATTAAAGACATTAGTAAATATTAGTTTAACTTTGTGGGTTTTATTTATATATTTTAATTCTATTTAAACTTTAAACTTCACACATTTATCCTACACCCCACCCCATCCATGCCTCTTGCAACCACCACACCAGTCTGTCCTCTGCATCTATGAACTTGGCTTAAATATTCATATGTATTTAGGTTCCATCTATGAGAGAGATCATAGAGTATTTGATTTATTTCATTTAGGCTCACTCCCTTGAGGTCCACACATATTGTGTATTGTAACTAGCAGGATTTCATTCATTTTTACGGCTAAGTAATGTCTGTGGGTTTTGATGTGCAAGTGACCCACCAGTGCCCTTCCGTGGGGACGTTTTCTTAATTTCTTCACTTGTTTCCCCATTTTGGGAAAGACTCATTTGCTCAGGCACTCACACGGAGTAGAAGACCTTGCAAGGCCTCTGTCCCACTCCCTGGGACTTACGCTGAGGACACGGGGGCTTCCTGAAGCTTCCCCTGGGAAAGGCGTGTGCACCCCTGGCCTGGTCCCTGTCTCACAGGTGGGGCCGGACACTGGCTCGCCCAGGCCTGCGCAGAGCACTTTCCCTGCTGCACGCGGCCCGCGGAGACTCCATCATGACCCCCTCCTGCTGCTTTGGAACAGAGCAGACTGTTGGCTCCCCTAGTGCTGTCTCAGCTGTTGCTTTTCGGAGGGAAGCGCTTTGCCCTGCGGCCTGGAACCTAAGCTGCTAAGGGCCTTCCCTGGTGGCGCAGTGGTCAGGAGCCTGCCTCCAGTGCAAGAAACGCAGGTTGGATCCCTGGGTCGGGAAGATCCCTGGGAGAAGGGATCTCACTTCCGTATTCTTGCCTGGAAAATCCCATGGACAGAGAAGCCTGGTGGGCTACAATCTGTGGGGTGTCTCAAATGTGCCTTAGTGACTGAACTCAGCAGCACAAAGAAACTCACACTTGTCCCAAAGCCAGCACAGTTTTGATGCTGCTTTTTAATTAGCCTGTGTGTTTACGGCAGGATTCTTCGCTAGTCCCTGCTGGCAAAAAGCAGCAGTTGTGTAATACTGCTTTACCCTGCAGCAGCCTCGCTGTCTCCGTGCCCAGTTCTCCACATTTCCACTGACCCACTCTGCAAGGTGGTGGCTCCCCACGTGTCCGGGCCGCTCACCTGGCTGGGGCCCCGAGCGGCCACGGGATCAACGTGGCTCCCTGCCACTGCCCTTACCTCCCCACCCTGCCCTCAAGGTTTCACATCTTCCGAACAACACACAATGAACTGGTTGTGTTCTGGGCCCTGAGTGGCAGTGAAATGGATGGCTCTGGTGAAAATGGAGGCTGCAGTTGGCAGATTCATTCTGTAAATCAATATCAACAGCAGGTTTTCTCTCGGGGCTTAATTTCTCAGCAGGAAATCAGCATAGGGAGATTTAAGGCTGCTTCTCTGCTAGTTTTAGCAGATCTTTACCAGTTCTGCAGTAAAACTGCCCTCGAGCAAGAGTTTTAAAATGTTGAAAAACCACTTTTCACTCAGCCCCACCAAAATATCATCAGCAGACTGATGGCCCTGACACCGGGCCCTCTGAGGCCACTTGGGTGCCCTGATGACCGGAAATTAACACAGGGCAGGAATTCAGCCTGGCTGCAAAGCAACGGGAAATACTGGTTTAGGGACAGGCTTCTATGGCAAATGCTGCCTGCTGTTAGCCTTGTAAACACACTGGCCCTGTGATTTTTTTTTAACAGTTTATTCGGTGGGGAGAGAAAAGCTGTTATCTTCAGATCAGTGGGGGAAGTGAGGTGCTGGAAGGCCTCTGTAGTAGACTGTGGCAGGGGCTCCTCAACCTGTTCTAAAGGTGAGAGCAGGCAGACCTTGGAGTGTAGACAAGTGAGCGACCCACTGGCAACAGCGTCCAATGAAGACATGGCAGCCCTAAGCTGCTCCCGCCCGGGAACCACGTCTGCAGCCTGCCGGAGACTGGCGGGCCCCTGCTCCACGCCGCCTCCGCCCGCCCACAAAGCTCCGTTCCTCTGGGCTGCGGGAGTGCAGGAGTCCCACCACGCCTGTCGTCCAGGCGCTGGGGCCTGAGGCGAGGTACTGTCACCTTTCTGTGTGGTTGGAGTAGGTGGGGAATGTGAGTCTGGGCTCAGATGTCTGGAGGGGCAGGTGGAAAGACTGGAGAGGAGAGAGAAGGCAGCCGGGGCTGGGCTCAAGTCAGAGAGGCCTTGACATTTTAGGAAGACACGTCTAGGACAAGTGTGTGTAAAGGGCAGCAGTCCTTTATTCCTTGAATTGCAAAGGAAACTTACCTCACCCCACGGCCATCATAGGCCAAAAATGGAGATACATGTCATACCAAGGAAGAGCATGGATTATAAAGTGCATGCAGGTTAAAGGGCTTCCTTGGGGGCTCGGTGGTGAAGAACCTGCCTGACAACCAGGAGAAACGGGTTTGATCCCTGGGTCAGGAAGATCCCCTGGAGAAGGAAACGGCATCCCACTCCAGTATTCTTCCCTGGAGAATCCCATGGACAGAGGAGCCTGGTGGGCTACAGTCCATAGGGTCACAGAGAGCTGGGACATGACTGAGCAACTAAATCACAATAATGCAGGTTAGGATAAAAATGACTGTTCGCTTTTGGTTTTATTTGACATTTTAATTTTCTTTTCTTTGTCACATTTTAGGGGGTCCAACACATGCCGAAGGATACCTTCTAAAACTAAACCCTCCAACATAATCGGACCCAGTTCCACTTTGCATGGTTCTCAAGCAGCATCAGGAGTCAGTAGGAAACTGGGGATTATGGCTCCACCAAAGCCTATAAATAGACCATTTCTGAAGCCTTCATACGCATTTTCGTAACAACCAAATCTCGACGTACAGAGATCTCATTTCTTGTTTGTCAGCATCTGACCATCTGTGAATATAAAGCTGCTAGTTTTGTTATACCATTTGTAAATTTTTACCCATATCTATTAATATTTAAATAAATGCTCGGGGTGACAGTTCTGGTTTTTTACAATAAACATTTTCTTACTTTCTTTTGAAACACATGCACAATTTGCTGCCACTGCAAATGCTGTGGCCGTTGTTTCTCAGAATGTCTGAACCAGCAGCTGAATCATCTCATTGAGAGAAATCTTAAGCACGACATGAAACACAGAAGCCAGAGGGAAAGATTCAAACGGGACAGCTTGAAACTGTAAAACTTTTTGTAGAAGACAACATAAACAACATTAAAATGTAAATGACAGAGAAAAAAGGGAAGAAAATGCACCACACAGGGTTCATATCCATAATATATAAAGAGTACCTACAAATCATTAAGAAAAAAAGACGAGCTAGTAGAAAAATGAGCAAAGGATGTGAATAAGCTGTTCTCAGAAGAGGAAATGCAAACAGCCCACAAATATGTGAAAAATGCTCAGTCACCCTTGTTTAAAATATCAGTTAGAACAACAAGTTGCCATTCATTTGCCTATGAAATTGTCAGCCCTAGATGATAAATCTGGGGTCTGCAAGAGAAGGGTCAGAAGTTCTCTGTGAAAACATGTATTAATACTGGTGTCTTCCTTCAGCATCAAAGAAGCCTTACTTGTCAAGACCCTCCCTGAACTGGCTGATCAGCCAGAAAGTCTTACAGTGGGATTTTGGCACCTCTTCTTGCAGTTCCAGCCCCTCATTTTTGGAGACATCTTTTCTCAGCTATCATGTAATCTTGGTGACACCTGTTGGGTACCCCACTTCTTGTCCTTTGTCAAGAGGATAGAGCTGGGGAGCCCTTGCCTGAGCCAAACTTGTTAAAGAAGGAGTTGGCTGGGAGTCTGTGGCCTTGGCCCGAAGACGACGCTGAGGCTGACCCTGCACCCACCCCGAGGGGTCGCCCTCGGAGCTGCATGCCTACCCCTGCCACTGAGGCCTTGGGCCTTCGTTTAATGGAGGAGACTGGGAGGCAGAAGTCTGCTGAGGGCCATGCACTGTTAGATCAGATGCCTCCCGGAGCAGACCTTTTCAGAAACCACTTTTCCAGCAAGTCCTGACTCAGGTGGCCGCAAGAGCCTCCCTGGGGTGAGAGGAGGAAGTGGAGAACAAAGTAGCCAGTGGTCTGGACTGTAGGGTTCATGTTGCTGGCCTGAGGCCTCCATGGAGAGCTGACCGTGCATGTGGGCATCTGGCACCTTCCACCTGCAGCAGCTCTAGCTTTGGGGACAGAGAGGATGTGGGGGCAGCCTCCATGCAGAGTGTGCCACACACTGGGCTGCTTCCCAGGTCTGACGGCACTCATTCAGTCCTCTACTGGGCACCTCTCTCCAGACTCAGCTAATTGTCCTCTCCACAGTGCCCACTCTGCCTTCAGGGGCTCCCAGGGCAGTGGAGGGGAGGGGGCAGGTGAAGGTGGTGCCTGGGGGCCCTGGGGTGAAATGCAGAGGATTTGAGCAGGGCAGCACCACCCACGCCTGTCATCAAGCCCAGAGGAGGCACTCCCTGCAGGAACCTGGGGCCTGGAGACCTCAGGCTAGCCCGGGGTCAAGGGGCAGAGGCAGGTCCCACACTCACCTCGTTCAAAATGCTGGGTTGGCACAGGTTCTGATCAATTTCTCAGTCCCCAGGAGCAGCCGCAGGAAATGGAGGTAGCCTCCTTAAATTCTTCCTGGACCTCCCAGAAAACAGCTGTGTTCATACAGGGCAACCTCAGAGAACAGAAGTACACAGGCTTTCTCTGAACCAAAACTGGGACCTCTGGCAGAAAGCAAAGCCATTTCAGGCCAGGTGCTGGGAGGGGTCCTCCATGAGTACCAAAGACCGCCACCTCGGAGGAGGGCAGTGGACAAGTCCACAAGGGAGTTGCCACCTAGGACCCTTCACTGGCCCGCTGTCCCCAGGTACAGGTCGGCCTGAGGATGGGGCAGTGCTGGGGCCACACCGTCACCCTGCGGGAAGGCACAGCGAAGACTGGAATCTGACTGTCCAGCTGCATACACGCCTTCCCTGGCCGCTCCCCATGAGAAGTCCCTCCAGAGAGTGACAGGTCCCTGCTTCCCTCCAAGGACAAGGAGCCCCCTTCCTCACTGAAAGAGAACAACCGGAGAGCCCAGTCTATGCTGAGGGCTGTTCAGGCATTTTCACATAACTTAATGGCCTCCTTCAATCCCTCAGCTCCGATACTGTGGCCACCTGATGTGAAAACAGCCTGATGCTGAGAAAGAGCAAGGGCAAGAGGAAAAGGGGACAACAGGGGACGAGATGGTTGGATGGCATCACCAACCCAATGGACATGAGTTTGAGCAAACTCCAAGAGATGGTGAAGGACAGCGAAGCCTGGTGTGCTGCAGTTCATGGAGTCACAAAGAGTTGGACAGGACTTACCAACTAAACAATATTCCCTCCACCAGCCCTGGGAGGCAGGCACACAGGATCAGCCTTTATGCAGAAATTGGAATTCAGAGAGGTTATGTAATTGCCCAAATGCACACAGCTCAGAAATGCTAGTAAGTAGGGTAACATACGTCTCGGTTTGCCCTGAGGAGTCCCAATTGGTATCTGCTGCCCTGGTGTAATAATTAAGACAACTCCCTTTCAATTCTTGAAAGTGCTCTAGTTTCGATGCTAAATTATAAGGAATCCAGGTCTGTGCTCTTTCCCTGGACAATCCAGCCTCCTCTCCCAGCCTGTTTTCCCTCCCAAAGCCCCAAGGACCACCCTAGGGCTCAAAACTTCAGAACCTTGGGGCAGGCTCGAGGCACAGAAGCAGCAGAGCTTATCAGCCAGCACAGCTGAACTGTGGTTTTTCTCCAGAAGAGAAAGCAGAGGCTGTGGTCCAGGCCCCCTCGCTCTGCTCAAGACACTGCCTCTCTTCCTACAACCTGGAGCTGCTCGAAGTCCCCAGGGCCCACCCTGTGCCGAGAGGCTTGCTGGGTCCCCAACCTGGCTCTCCTCTGAGCAGCAGTCTGGGTTGATGCTGGGGTGAATCTCAGTGAACTCGGGGGCTCCCACCCTGGTGGAGGCCTCTGAGCAGGGGGCCATTGCCCCTGGGCCCTCAGCGGAGACCCGAAGAGGCATCGCTTTTCCCTCAGGACAGCAGTCATGTCCCCCGCATAGCTGCACAGACAGGACTCGGAGAAGCAGGCTGGTGGGACACGCTCGGGGGACCCCAGCCTCAACCGGCCCCTGCTAGGTTCCCCAGGCCGTGGACCCAGCCCCGACTGGCTAGGCATCAAGGGCTCCGCTTCTACAGCTGTGCCAGGCATCACCAGAGCAGCTCGAACCAGCACCCTTGGCCTTTAGAAAGCTCCTGCTTTTCAAAAAGCACTTACTCTCCTGTTCTCTCCACCCCCAGAACAGCTTTTCTCAGCCAGACCTATGTTCCCTGTCGGCGAGAGAAAGGAAGGAGGGAACAAAATCCCATAGAGGCTGGAGTGGGCCATGGGGCCTCTGTTCTGGGCAGAGGACAGAGGACAGGATGAGAGGCTGGGCAGAAGCCGGATCTTGAGTCCGCAGACCCTCGGGCAGGGAGGCGTTTCCCAAGCAGGGAGGAGGGTCTGAGGCTCATCCTTGTTGCTCAGAGGTGTGGGTGATGGGGTTTTGGTGTCATAACAGCTCAGCTGCATGGGTGCCCCATCCCACAGAGGCTGTGGTGACCATCAGTGACTAGGGTGGCCCCTCAGCCTACTCTGGATATGGACGCCCCCGCAGTGGGGCTCCGTCTATCCCCCTGGGTCCCCCACACACAGCCTCTTCCGCAGCCCGAGGGACTCGGCCACTGGCAGGAGCCTCAAGCCCCCACAGAGGTCGGGGTCCCCGGCCCAGCTCCGGGCGGGAGCAGAGCACGCAGGTCCCCTCTGAGGGGCAGGAATGAGCCACACACCTCTGGGCACATGGTAGGCGTTGGAACCTGGTGGTCTTCACTGCTCTCAGGAGGAGAGGTCTGGAGCCCTAGCCTGGAAGGAGGCATGTCTGAGAAACGAGCCCTGTGGCTGGAGTCCCGCTCACACCCAGCACCCTTCCCCAGCAAGGGCCCCAAGCATCTTGTGACCCGAGGGACAGGGAACCCCGTCAACCTCAAGACGGAAGTGTGAACGTCTGTGGCGGCCGTGGTTTGACAGTTACAGCCGAGAGCAGGCCGCCCTCGCCAGCCCCAAGGGCCGCCACCTGCAGCTGCACGCGCTCCGCCACGAGGGACTGTGGTGGGGGTGGGGGCGGTGGGGGACCACCCTCCACGCGTCACCGCTGGCCCCAGCTCCCAGCCCCGCGGCCCTGCTCGTTTCACACGCGCTGAGTGACCTTTGCAAGCCCCCTGGCCTTCCTGAGCCTCAGCTTCTCATCTGCATGGGAATCGTTAACAGCCAGCCCTGCCGCCCAAGGTGGTGATGGTATCCTCTGGTCAGAGGCCCCGCAAATGTTTGCCGGTCTGAAACCAGAGACCCCGGCATGGCCGTGGCTTTGGGCGATTTCACAATCAGAGAGGGAAGCCGTGCTCACTCACCACTGGGGAAGGAGAGGAGAAGCAGCACTGGGTGAACGGGGTGCCACGGGACCCAAGGGAGACCTAGTCCAGCCTGAAGTTCGAGCCTTGGAGAATGAGTAGGAATTCAGAACAGGAGGAGGAGACCCCAGGGAACCGCAGAGGTAAAGGCAGGAGGTGCGATGGAGCCTAGCCCGAGGGGACTGCCCTGGGGTGAAGGACGAGCCAATCAAGGGAGGGAGGTGGACGAGCCAGCCATGATGGTCCTGGCTGAGGAGTGGGGACCTGTCCCCGGGGAAGGCTCTGAAGCCAGAGAGACATGATCCAATTTGTGTTTGAAAAATGACTCTGATCACAGGGTCAGAAAAGGATTGAGTTGGGTGAGGCCAGACGCCAGCAGAGAGGCAGGAGGCTCATGCTTGTCCAGGAAGAGAAGCAGCAGTTCTCGGAGTAACAGGTGGCAGGAGAAGCCAGATCCCACCGGCAAGGAGGGGACATGGGGTGGGGACAGGGGCTGTTGACGTGCTTTGAAGACATCCCAGAGAGATGGCGCTCCCACAACAGGGACACCAACAGACCCTGCCCTTCCCAGGCAGGAAGAGGCTTTGTTGCCCGAGGGGTCAGTTTGGGAGCCCCGGGTCCGCCATATCCTGCGAAGTATGGGGTGTGCCTGGTGTGCGCGTGATGGTGGTCTGTGCAGCCCACGTGGCCTCCTCTGAGCTTGGCAAGTAATCCTCAGAGGCCGCACCAGCACCCCACCAACAAAGCCAGCTCTGTGCTAATTTATTTTTTATATTTAAGAGCATGTAATGAACGCTGTGCTGATTGACCTAGAAAATCATTCACAGCACGTGTCTGAGGAGCCAAACAGGGTCCCATTGCTTTGCTGTAAGTCCCTGCCCCCAATTGCCCAGCCCGGGACCCCGGGTCCCTCATGGTCTGCAGGGAGGGCCATGTCATAGGCATAGCCCACTTGGCGTTGACATCTTAAACGACAGCTCGTTTTGTTTTTGTTATTTTTTTTTTAAAGCAGGCTATAGAACAACATGGCTAGTTAAGATTTTGTCACTTTATCTGTGTGTGTGTATGTGTTTAGATAAAGGGTTGCTCACCAAAATATTAACAGTTGGTGCGATTGAGATGATTTTTACTTCTCTGAATTGCCTGACTTTTTACAAAAAAGCTCTATATCTTTTTTTTTTTTTTAATTTTGAGACTTCCTTATTTATTTATTTATGGCTGGGCTGGGTCTTTGTTGCTGCACAGGCTTTTCTCTAGTTGTAGCGAGCAGGGGCTACTCTCTACTTGCAGTGCGCAGGCTTCTCATGCTGGTGGCTTCTCTCGTTGCAGAGCACAGGCTCTAGGCACACGGGCTTTACTAGCTGCAGCACACCGGCTCAGCTCCCGGGCTCTAGAGCACAGGCTCAGAAGTTGTGATGCATGGGCTCAGTTGCTCCACAGCATGCGGGATCTTCTGGGACCAGAGACTGAATCCGTGTCTCCCACCTTGGCATGATGGATTCTTTGCCACTGAGCACCACCAGGGAAGCCCTGTATCATTTTTATAATCAGAAGAAAGCAAGGGACACTTTGGGGTTCAGACACTCTGGGGTTCAGTTTTGCTCAGGAGGGCTGGGGGCGGTGGGGTCGGAACCTCCAGTGGACTAGGAACAGGCCGTGGGGCCAGGAACGAGCACGCCCCTGCCCAGGGCT
Source organism: Bubalus bubalis (assembly GCF_019923935.1). Taxonomy (NCBI): domain Eukaryota; kingdom Metazoa; phylum Chordata; class Mammalia; order Artiodactyla; family Bovidae; genus Bubalus; species Bubalus bubalis. The sequence continues at coordinate 48,238,228 of NC_059176.1, forward strand.
GGCACCAGCCAGGACCAAGCAAAGCCAACAGATGTCAGTGAACTTTAACTTGCACAGGGTGCTGAGGCTGGAGTGGCCCCGTGGCCTCCAGGCCGGGGAGCCCAGGGTCTGGCCATCGCCGATGGGGCCACCCTGCCCATTCCTGAACAGAAAGCAATACTTCCCACCTGGCCATCCTTCTCACTTCGAGGGGACAAGTGCCCTGGGCTGGGTCTCCTGACTAGGTGACAACCAGGAGCACAGTGGAACTCTGGCTCAAGGAGAGGGTGGTGCCCAGGGGCAAGGAGAAGAGGACCCCAGATGGCTTGCAAGGACCCCCACCCTACAAGTCCTGCCACTCCCCTCATAGTCCTTAGCTGAGGTCTGTGCTTTGCCCCAGACCAGGGTTCTGGCTGAGAAGACCTGGCACACAGCAGGCGCCAGATGATATTCACGGATGAGTGGGCGAAGGGGCCGATACGAAGGCGCCTGCCCAGGCTCCCCTCCCCATGGGGGGTAAGATAGCAGGATGGGGACCGGGGCCTGGGGCCTGCTGGATCTTAGAATCTCGCTGCCCACTTGGCACTGCCAGGCCTGTGGGGACACTCCCCCCTCACCACGTCTGTTGGCTTCACCAAGTGAAAGCTGCCTTCCAGTTGGCCTCAGTGGCTTCCCCGGTGGCTCAGACAGTAGAGAATCCGCCCGCAGTGCGGGAGACCTGGGCTTGATCCCTGGGTTGGGAAGATCCCCTGGAGGAGGACATGGTAACCCACTCCACTACCCTTTCCTGGAGAATTCCAGGGACAGAGGAGCCGGGCGGGCTATGGTCCATGGAGTCTAGAAGAATCAGACACGACTAAACAACTAACACTTTCATCTTTTCTCAACTTTCTTGGCCTTGGTATTCACTTACATTTCCTTTTGTATGTGTGCATTGTTGTTTTTGGCTCTCAGTGTCTTGTTTGTTCTCAGAAAACTAGCTGATTTCCTTGTTTACTGATTTAGAGGTGCACCATTCACCGCTTGCTAAGGTTCGTACAACCACCCGCATCTGCTTCTAGCTCCCCATTCTAGCCTCTGCACGTGGAGTTTTCACTGTCTTATGGGGAAGGCTTTGGGGAGGACCACGATGCAGGGAGGGCTTGGAATTCAACCTTCAATCATCGATATGTGTGCAGAGCTTCATCCCAGCGGAGAAGGCAGAAGCCCAGGGCAGCGGTTCTCAAAGCTTCAGCATCCCTGGAGGGCAGGGTAAACACAGTTTCTGATTCAGAAGATCTGGGCTGAGAGGCCAAAGGGTCTGCATTTCTAACAAGCTCCCTGGTGATGCTGAGGCCATCAGTCTCCCCGGGGCCCACATTTTGAGAACCGCTGGCCTCGGGCAGCGGGAGAGCCCCAGGAGTCAGCCCTCAGGGTGAATACAAACTTCGGCTGCTGGAAATGTAGCTTTGGGCTGTGGGCAAGGCAACCTCTTTCTTATTTATTTAGGCTGTGCTGGGTCTTCACCGCTGCCCCTGAGCTTTCTCTGGTTGCTGTGAGCGGGGGCTGCTCTCTGGTCGTGGTGCACAGGCTTCTCTTGTTTCAAAGCACAGACTCTGGGTACACAAGCTCAGTAGTTGCAGCATGTAGGCTTAGTTGCTCTGCGCCATGTGGCATTTTCCCGGACCAGGGAACAAACCTGTGTCTCCTACATTGGCAAGCGGACTCTTATCCACAGTACCACCAGGGAAGTCCAAGGCAACCTCTTTCAGCCTTGATTTCCCCCCCAACGTCAGCTGAGCCTGTCAGGTGGGCCGGAAGCCTCCAGAGGGTGTTTAGGAATGCATGGGTGGGAAAGCCATTTGCAGGAAGTGGTCTGGCCTCATGAAAAAAGCTCCTCCAGCACCCAAGTCTGCCTTCACCAAGGAAGCAGGGACAGGAACATGGTTTCCCACAGGCAGTTTGCAAAGAGCACTGGAGGTAAAGGGAAACTTAAAAGCACTAGAAAGGAGTGTAGGCTGATATTCCGCAGGCTTTGCCAGCCTGTGAGGTCAAATGGGGTCACATCACCACCCAAATTTGCGGGGGGAAGTGGAGTTCTGTCTCCCTGCCAAGCCAGGCAAACACCACTTCATGATACAGGGCTGGGGGCACCAACGTGCTACAGAGGCTTTCCAGAACACTACCATTTCAGCATCCACTTAGAGCCTGCTCTCCTTGCCTTGACCCCACAACATCCAAAGCCACGTCTCAGGAGAGGATAAGGCCAGTCCCCCGCCCCCAGGCCCCCACCCCACTGGCTGTGTTTCACCACCCGCTGTGAAATGTGGCTCAGATGGTAAAGAATCTGCTTGCAATCTGGGAGACCTGGGTTCAACCCCTGGGTCAGGAAGATCCCTTGGAGAAGGGAATGGCAACCCATTCCAGTATTCGTACCTGAGAAATCCCATGGACAGAGGAGCCTGACGGGCTACAGCCCATGGGGATCGCAAAGAGTCAGACACGACTGAGAGTCTAACACTTTCACTTTTATAAAGGCACGAGGACTATCAGGTGGTTCTGGAATCAGAGTGCTTGAGGTCAGAGGCCAACTGAAACAATTTACTGTGTGACCTCGAGTAAGCTCCTTAACTTCTTTGTGCCTCAGAGTGCTCGTAAGAGCATAACCCCTGTGAGATTTACTTTTATGAGTGTTTAATGAGATAATGCATGGTCGGCAGGCAGTGCCATGCCTGGCGCTCACTGAACATGAACTGTTGGTCCTGTGGCACAGACCCCCCTATGTTTGTGTTTTCTGTTGCATATATCTGTGCAGAAGTTGACTGGTGAATACGCTGGACTTCGCTGTCACTCAGTGGGCTCAGCCACTCTCAACCTGATTCTTTTTTTTTTCCTTGGCTGTGCTGGGTCTTTGTTGCTGCTCAAGGGCACTCTCAAGTTGCCGAGTTCAGGCCTCTCATTGAAGTGGCATCTCTTGTTGTGGAACTGGGGCTGTAGGGCTCAGGCTCAGTAGTTGGGGTGCACTGGCTTTGTTACTCCGAGGCATGTGGGATCTTCCAGGACCAGAGATCCCACCCATGTCCCCTGCACTGTCAGGTGGATTCTTACCCACTGGACCACCAGGGAAGCCCCCCTCAACCTGCTCTTTTTTTGAAATTGCTCTCTCAGTAAAAGAAGCCTCCTTCAGGTGTGGACGCATCCAGTCCTCTAACTATCATAAGCAGCCAGATTCTGGGTTCTGGAGATTGGCAGACAGCACCTCCTAACATAAGAGGTCTCCTTGCAGACTCTAGGAGCCCTTGGAAGATCCAGGGATGGATGGCAGAGGGTGTATAAACCCCTAAAGTGTATGTACTGTTTCTGTATATCTGTGCAGATTTCTGGGAGAGGGGCCAAGACCTTCATCAGATGGTCAGAAAGGCCAGCACACCTGGAAGGTCCAGAGACCCTGCCTCAGAGGCTGAAGAAGTCCTCAGCAGACTCCCTGGACAGTATAGCCCCTCCGAGGATCACACAGGGAATCCCTGAAACCAAGACCCGGGAAGAATATGGGAGCAGCTCAGCTCTGCATCTCCTTCCCTGAGAACCAAGCCTTCTTCACAGTGAGGAGAGGACTCTCCACTATAAAATGATGAGAGCGGGACTTCCCTGGTGGTTTGGTGCTTAAGACTCGGCACTTCCAATCAGGGGGCGTGGGTTTGATCCCTGGTCAGAGAACTAAGATCCAACGTGCTGTTGTAGTTTAGTCACTAAGTCACGTCCAACTCTGTGACTCCATGGACTGCAGCCCGCCAGGCTCCACTGTGCATGGGATTCTCCATGCAAGAATACTGGAGTGGATTGCCATTTCCTTCTCCAGGGGATCTTTCTGACCCAGTGGTTGAACCTGTGTCTCCTACTTGGCAGGCAGATTCTTTACCATGAGCCACCTATGAAGCCCTGCTGCTGCTGCTAAGTCGCTTCAGTCGTGTCCGACTCTGTGCGACCCCATAGACGGCAGCCCACCAGGCTCCCCCCTCCCTGGGATTCTCCAGGCAAGAACACTGGAGTGGGTTGCCATTTCCTTCTCCAATGCATGAAAGTGAAAAGTGAAAGTGAAGTCGCTCAGTCATGTCCGACCCTCAGCGACCCCATGGACTGCAGCCTTCCAGGCTCCTCCGTCCCTGGGATTTTCCAGGCAAGAGTACTGGAGTGGGGTGCCATTGCCTTCTCCGATGAAGCCCTAGGATACTGCTAATATACAGGATACTCCTATTTTACAGATGAGAACACTGAGGCTCAGGGGCTCAGTCACTTGCCACTGGCACACAGCATGCTGTGGCGCAGCCAAAAAATTAAAAATGAGAGCAAATTAGAAAGTGTAAAACCCCAGGCAAAAATGTCTGATGACAAAAAAAAAATGTCTGATGACAACTGGGCATAATGACCAGCTGCCTGCGATGTCGAGGAGGAGACAAGACTTGGAGAAGAGGGAGTCGAGCTGCCCTGTCACAAACCCAGCGGATGGCAAGCTAGGCAAAGTGGCTGGGACAGCTGGGAGGCCGGGTGTGGAGAGGTGCTTGGAGTCCATGGTGCAGTCAGACTAAAACCGCCCAAGGACTTGCAGAGCAAGGTGCGCACAGTCTCTGGGGTGTCTCAGCCACATGAGCCCTCAGCTTCCCTGAGCCTCATTCCCTCATCTGAAAAATGGGACTTGGGGGACGCTGATAGACACCTGGCCTGTCTCCTCCTGGGCTTGCTGTAGAGCCAGGGAGCCCTTGCACATGGTGATGTGGTCAAGGCTGGCTGCAGCAGCAGCTGAGTGTGCATCCCGAGTTGGCACCTCCTCCCCGGGCGCCCTGTGTCTGATGAAGTCACGGCGGTCCTGCCATGGGGTCACTTCCCTGTACTTGCCAGAGCGCGGCGAGCCCCGTGCAAGCCCCGGCCGCCCTCGTGATTCGCACGCTCCCCGGGGCACCCTCAGGGGCCACTGTCAGCACCCCCAGTTGTGGTAAGAGCTGTGCAAACAGAGGGCTGAGGCTGAACAGTAGAGGTAACTCCAGGTCAGGCGGGAGCGGGAGAGGACAGGGTTGGGGGCGCGTTGAGCAAAGAAAGAGCAGAGACATCCCGGAGAGAAACTCAGCTGCAGCTTCATTATGGTGAATGGCGAGATTCCTTTTCAACTCCTCGCAAAAATACTCCAGTGAAGCATTTCTTGTTTCCCTGTGGAATGGATCTGTTCTGAGCTCAGGAGAGCACCTTACAGGAATCTACCCTCCCCGCCACCTGGGAGAGAGTCCTGCATGTCTCTGAGGCAGGCGGTGGAGCCATCAAACCAGGCAGGGTTGGGTCCAGATTCTTCCCACGCTGCCCAATGTCATCAGGCTGGCCAGAGTCCCAGGGAGCGTGCGAATGTCCCAGGGAGTATGTGAATCATGAGGGAGGCCAGGGCTTGTACTCCGCTTGCTGCGCTCTGGGAAGTACAGGGAAGTGACCCCATGGCAGGACCACTGTGACTCCATCAGACATGGCGTCCAGGGAGGAGGTGCCAACTCGGGATGCACGTTCAGCTGCTGCTGCAGCCAGCCTTGACCACATCACCATGTGCATGGGCTTCCTGGCTCTACAGCAAGCCTGGGAGGAAAAAGGCCGGGGGCTGATAACATCCAGGACACTCAGCATGGCTGACCTAAATGCCTGAGGGTCCTGGCCCATCCTTATTTTTTTTTTTTTTTTCCGCCCAAGCCACTCAGCAGGCAGGAACCTTCCCTGACCAGGAATCGAACCTGTGCCCCCTCCAGCAGAAGCTCAGAGTCTTAACCACTGGACTGCCAGGCAAGTCCCTGGCCCATCCTCTTGATAGATGGTCAAGCTGTGTTGCCTGGTCATGGCCCAACTGCGCCAGCAGCCCCTTCCCTGGGCAAGCAGGTGTCCCTCCCAGAAAGGGCTGACCGACCCCTCTCCAGCCCTCATCCCAGGTTCCCCACCTGTTCTGAGGCTGCTTTCTCACCAGGACAGCTCAACCTACTGCCCGGCCCATGGTCCTGAGCAGATCTGGTGCTCATGCGGAGAGCGTGGCTTTGGGGCAGTGGGTGATGGGGTGAGGCAGGCAGGAGGGGAAGTGGGGTCACTCTTCCTGGACTGGTGGTATGCCTCCTGGCCTGGCCACCCTCCCCAGCGATGCCCCCGGGGAAAGGCCACATCCATATCTTCTCTCCAAGGCCCCAAGGTGGGAAGGGAGCTGCTCTTACTACAGGCCTGCCCTCAAGGTGGGCTACCCTGATCCCGAGGCCCCACATCTGGGATTGGCACTTCCATGTCTTCAGACCTGTTGCTGACATGCTGGGTGACCTTGGGCAAGTCACTTCCCCTCTCTGGGCCTCAGTGGCCTCATCATTAGAACGAACGATCCAATATGCCCATCTGTTAGGACATTCCAAAACTGTGATATGTTTATAGATATGTGATTTTACATAATCCGAACCACATTCTTTTAACTTGACAAAAATGCAAATGACCCTGGTAGATGACTCAGCAGTCTTCAACCCTGGCCTGTCCACCCATTTCTCTCAGAGTAGAGAGGGAGAGGTCCCACCCAGACTCACAGAATCTGAGGCTCTGGGCCTCTGGGTGAGCAGGGCAAGGAGATCTGCATTAAGAGGCTGCCCAGGGACCTCCCTAGTGGTCCGGTGGCTAAGACTCCTCGCTCCCAACACAGGGGACCCATCCCTGGTCAGGGAACTAGATCCTGCATGATGCAACTAAGACCAGAGGCAGCCAGAAAAATAAATAAAATAACAGTGTTAGTCACTCAGTCGTGTCCAACTCTTTGTGACCCCATGGACTGTAGCCTGCCAGGCTCCTCTGTCCTTGGGATTTCCCAGGCAAGAGTACTGGAGTGGGCTGCCATTCCCTTCTCCAGGGGATCTTCCCAACCCAGGGATCAAACCCAGGTCTCATGCATTGCAGATGGATTCTTTTCTATCTGAAGTTTCCCTGGTGGCTCAGATGGTAAAGAATAAAATAAAAAAATATATTTTTTAATTGCTTTCAAAGAGACTGCCTAGGAGAGGAGTTCAGGCTTTAGAAGGCAGACTGAGAGGAGAACACAGACTCTCCCTACCCCAGTACCTGACAACGTGAACAAGAATGACCGATTATGAGAGATGAATCAACACACTAAGAAAACAGTCTCCAGCAGAGGACTCCAGGGCCCCCTGATCTCTTGGATCCCAGGAGGAGGACACAGGCCTGGCTGGCCAGAAGGGGTCTGGGGTGCAGGGTATGTGAAGGGCAAGAAACAGAAGACCCATGCCTTGAGCAAGGGGGGCCTCTCCCCCAACCCCTGCACACTTGGGGCTCCCAAAAACTGAGAACAACACAGCCCTCGAAACCATCCTTCCAGGGGAAGGCAGCGTGGTTCCCGAGTGAGAAGTGGACCATTTGCAGGAGATGCTTGAATTAACTGAGCAAGATGAAAAGAACTTGCAAGGCCACCCTGCCAACCACCAGGAAAGGGAAGGAAATCACATGAGGGCATGGCTGGAAGGGGATGGGGCTGAGGATCAAAGGCAGCTTCCTTGAAACTAATAGCTTTAGGAGAGAGAAATGTCAATAAGATGAGTGGAGTGGAAAAAGAGCACAGGAGTTCGTTCTCCAGTCTGTGAGTCTCTTTCTGTTTTGTAATGAAGCTCATTTGTATCACTTCTTTTTGAATTCCACCTTTAAGGCATGTCATTATGGTGGGGGATGCTGGGGGAGAGGGGAGGAAGCAACAATTAGTGAGTTTGGGATGGACAGGTACACACTGCTATATTTTAAATGGGTAACTAACAAGGACCTACTATTGAACTACAGGGAATTCTGCTCAATGTTGTGTGGCAGCCTGGATGGGAGGGGAGTCTGGGGAGAATGGATACATGTATGTGTGTGGCTGAGTCCCTTCACTCTTCACCTAAAACTTCCACAGCATTGTTAATTGGTGGCACAGTGGTAAAGAATCTGCCTGGCAATGCAGGAGACAGAGTTTGATCCCTGGGTCAGGAAGATCCCCTGGAGAAGGGAATGGCAACCCACTCCAGTATTCTTGCCTGGGAAATCCCATAGACAGAGGAGCCTGGCGGGCAACAGTCTGTGCATGTGTGCTAAGTCTCTTCAGTCTGGTCCAACTCTTTGCGACCCCATGGACTGTAGCTGGCCAAGCTCCTCTGTCCTTGGGGATTCTCCAGACAAGAATACTTGAGTGGGTTGCCATGCCCTCCTCCAGGGGATCTTCCCCACTCAGGGATCAAACTCGTATCTTTTATGTCTTCTGCATTGGCAGGCGGGTTGTTTACTACTAGTACCATGTGGGAAGCCCTGGGCTGCAGCACATGGGGTTGAAAAGAGGCAGACACGACTGAGCAACCAAGCACCCACACATGGCCCAAATGGAATCTACTCAACACATCTGCCCATGTTCCAGAAACTCCAGATACTTGTTGGGCCCTTACCCTAAAATAACTCATAACAGCCCATCCCTTAAGTACAAATAATTTCCTTTCTTGTGTCAGAGACCAGCCTTGTGGCTTTTGTCTTTACAAGCCCCCAACTCTTCCTCTTTCCTGAACACTCAGTTTTGCCCAAGTCTATCTCTTCTGACTTAAGCTTCTTAAGATCCCCAATATACTCTTTTCTTATTTGTAGCCTTCCCTGTTTTGTTTTGTTTTGTTTTTTTTGGTGGACAACCTCAGGTTCTTCTACAGCAACGTTCAAGACCAGAAGACAAGAGAGCTGAGTGTTCACAGTGGTATGGAAAGGGGAAACCAAGAATGTTACACCCGCTGGGGTTGTTTGGATTCATAGACACCATGGAAATAGTATTCTTGAGCCTTTTTTTGAAGGGGAAAAAAAAAAAAGTAGTCATGAATCCAGCTAACCGTTAGAAGTGTTCGTTTTGGGGAATTCCCTGGCAGTCCAGTGGTTAGGGCTCAGCGCTTCCACTGCCATGGCCTGGGGTTCATTCCCTGGCTGGAGAACTAAGATCCTACCAGCCATGCAGAGCGATACCCCCACCCAAAAAAAGTGTCCATTTTTTCCAAAGGTAAAATCAAGGATTTCCCTTGTGGTCCAGTGGTTAAGAATCCGCCTCGCCATGCACGCCGTTCGATCCACCTGCCACCTGAGCCCCACATCACAGCTAGAGTCAATGCCCCACGACTAAGACCCGAAACAACCAAATAAATAAATATTGTTTTATTTTTTAAAAAAGGTAAAATCATGACTCTCAGACAATATAAAATGAACACATGTCAAAATTTTTATTAAACTCCTTAAGTAATGAAGAACAAGTAATATTTTCCAACTAGTTCAAAGGAAAATTGGAACAACACACACACATATATAGGCAAATAAATACTGAAATGAATTTACATGTACGAGCAGGAACTGTTCAACGGCCACAAACAGCAGTCAATTGCATTCCACTGGACAAAACCAATTTGCATTTCTAGATACAGGACACCCACCAATCTTTTGTTGTTTTTGTTGGTCCAAATTCAAAGTCTTTCACAGGTTTTACTGATTCAACTGGGAGATGACTCCAAATGCAAAATTCAGGGACGCGATGTGCTCAAAAGAAAGAATGAAATCTATTTAAGTACAGAACTAAGCCAAAATACTAGGAGAATTATAGATGCAGAACAGAGTATAAGTGTTATAAACCCTGACAAAGTGAAAATATTAACATCAAAACCAGGAGCTGTGGGGAGTGGGAAAGGAGGAAGTGATCCCAAGACATACTGAGCCTGCCCAAAGTGAAGGGTTTGTTCTTTTTCCCCAAGACTCCAGTCTCTTAATGGGTTTCATGATTTTTTCCTTTATGTTTCATAAATTCATTATGAACGAATATCTCTGTGGAAAATAAAAGTTTATTTAAGATTCAGCAATTTTTTCATTTTCTTTCCATTAAACTCAATAAAAATTAAATACTTTTTGTTTAAAATAGAGCAGGCGTGATACAATCCCACGTTTTAAAATTATTTCGACTTCCCAGGTGGTCAGTGGTGAAGAATCTGCCTGCAAGGCAGGAGACGTAGGGTTCAATCCCTGGAGGAGTAAATGCCAACCCACTCCAATATTCTTGTCTGCAGAAACCCATGGACAAAGAACCCTGATGGGCTACAGTTTATGGGGTCACAAAGAGTCAGACTCGACTTAGCCACTAAATGACAACCACCGATTTACCTTTCTACCTGTACCTCATTATCTCCCCCAAGCTCTCTGTGTACAGTTGACATTCACCAAATGTTAGCAGTGGATAATTGGCTGTATTAAGCATCTACTCCATGCCAGAAAGTTCTAGGATCTGGGAACACAGTACAGAACAAAAGAGATAAAGCTCCTGCGCTCAGGAAGTTGGCATTCTAGCCAGGGGATTTATGGCTTCCTTCTTTGTACTTTTCTAACTTGCTTGTTTTGTCTGAGGAGCATGTATCATTCTTATAAAAACAGCAGTCATTACCTTCACACACACCTCAGATGACTTTTCTGAACAGAGTTGAGAACCACTACCTTGTGAGCAATATGAGTCATTAACACTTTAGTGTAAATAAGGTTTTTAGAAAGTCAGCATGAGGACCCAGAGTCTCTGCAGATCCCAACCTGGGGAACCTGACTCCTGGGAAGAGCTGAAGAGGGGAGGTGGTCCCGAGGTCTTCAGACCCCCTCAGCTGAAAGAATCTCTGAGCTTGTCTCCTGAGCCCCTCAGCCAGAGGTTCCCATCCTTGCCCTGGGATCCTAAGCCTATGAGACAGACGCCGGAACCAGGCAGCTGGGGGCCCAGCCCAGTCTTGCTAAGTGTCTGGGATGTGCCTGGCCAGGGTTCTCCTCCCTCAGCCCTGGGGACGCCTGAGCCCCATCTGACTCCACTGCCCTCACCTCCCACTCCCACCTCTTTTTTTTTTTTTAAATTTTTGGCCACACTTTGAGGCAGGCAGGATCTTAGCTCCTCAACCAGGAATTGAATCCATGTCCCTGCATTGGAAGGGCATTTCTTTTTTTTCTTAATTTTATTTATTTTTGGCTGTGCTGGGTCTTTGTTGCTGCACAGACTTTTCTCTAGTTGCAGGGAGTGGGGGTTACTTGCTAGTTGAGGAGCATGGGGTTCTCACTGCAGTGGTTTCTCTTGTGGAGCTCAGGCTCTAGGGTGGCTTCAGGAGTTGCGGCTCCTGGGCTCTAGAGCACAGGCTCAGTAGCTGTAGTGCAGGGGCTTAGTTGCTCCGAGGCATGTGGCATCATCCTGGACCAGGGATCGAACCTGTGTCCTCTTCACTGGCAGGCAGATTCTCTACCACTGAGCCACCAGGGAAGCCCCGAAGGTGGATTCTTAGTCACTGGACCTCCAAGGAAGTTCCTCACTCCCACCTCTTGAGCGGAGCCCTGACCCCACCCTTCTCCGTTTGTCCCCTCACTCTAGCCACCTCAACCTAAGTCCACCCTCCCCACACCACCCTGCCTTTACACACACTTTTTTCCTCCACCAGAACCCTCTTCCTGCCTCCTTCCCTTGCCCCTAGATCCCCAGACCCCTTCCTCTGGAAGCCTCCCTGATGTACCTCCCAACCCCTCAGGTAAGGCCCCTGCCCTCTGGCTGTGGGCTGAGTGCCCCCTGGGACAGCCCAGTGCCAGCCGGGCCTGCTGTCCGGGAGGCAGGAAAGCGTGTGGGTGAGACTGGGCCTTAGCCCCTTACCATCGGGGTGACCTCAGCGAGGTCCCTGGTCCTTGCTGACTGTTTCCTCATCTGAAAAACAAGGACATTGTCAAGTCTTCCTCATGGGGCGCTCGAAGGGAATAAAGAATATAATTCATATTGCTTTATTTTAAGGTCTGTTGCAAGAATAGCAATGAGATATGCACTTAAAGGAGGAGGGGGAAGTGAAAGGGGAAAATAAATCATCAAGTTGGAAAGGTTTAATTGGGAAAAAAAGTCTAACTTTCCAGGGGGGACAGAAAATCCCTCCAAAGCCCACTGCCGGTCTGCAGTCCAGGGGTTGGACGCCATCAGGCTCATGGAAGATCACGGGCAGGGCTGGGCACCCCCTCCTGCAGGCCCAGTGGGAACTTCATTCTCAGACTCCCAGCTTTTCTAGCTCAGCCCTGTTCAAAGCCCCGGGAATGATCATCCCACACAGTGTCCATCAGCTCCCCAAGAAGTTCCCTAAAACCGTTGTCTCTATTCATGTAGTGAGCTCACCGAGCAAACGTGGCTCCGGGACAAAGCCCTCAGTGCCCGTGGGTGAATTGAGGTCTCCCCGCTCCAGCAGCGCTGGGTGACTCTTGGAGCAGGCCGGGGGCAGGCGGGAGGACTGGGGCCGTCATCCTGTGTCGCCTGATGCGCCTCCTCCCCGCTCCGCCAGGAAACGGTGGCGTGAACTCTTCCCCTCGTCTGCTGTGGGGGCGGCCCGAGGAGCTGGGCTCAGCACCCCTGACACACACGCAGAGCGTGTGACAGGCAAGGCTGCCGTCTGAGCCCCTGCTCCACCCCCGCCCACGGCTCCCCCACCTTCCCGACCCCCCAGCCTCTGGTCTGCACCCCCGGAGTTCCCAGGGAGCAAAACTTAAGTCACATTCACCCCTATTGGACTCCTACTCTGTGAACCAGGAGCTCATCTCACCTGCGAGTTGGGGAGATTGTCCCCATTCTACAGGTAGGGAGACTGAGGCAAAGAGCAGGCTCTGGGTTGCTCTAGGTCACCCAGATGAGATTGGCAGGCCTACCCAGCTCTGAGCTCTTCTGCCTCACTCTTCTGCCCCAGTCCCAGGGATGGGCTGAAACAGGGTCATGAGACACAGGGAGCACTGAGTGAGGCTGCACAGGGAGGGGGGTCTCTGAGGGACATGGGAGCCTGGCTACAGGGTTTATGGCAGCCTCTAAGGAAATGGGGGGGCTCCCCAGGTGGCTCAGTGGTAAAGAATCCACCTGCCAATGCAGGAGATGCAAGAGATGCAGGTTCTATCCCTGGGTTGGGAAGATCCCCTGGAGGAGGAAATGGCAACACACTCCAGTATTCTTGCCTGGAGAATCTCATGGACAGAGGAGCCTAGAGAGCTATAGTCAATGGGGTCACAAAGAGTTGGGCGTGACTGAGCCACTGAGTGCACTGAGGGGATGGGCGCGAAGAAGCTACCCTCTCCCCTTGTGAGCACACTCTGGAGACCCTCATTCCTTTTCTGGGCTTGCAGTACTCCACAGAAATGTGTGCTTGCGTGCTACGTCATGTTCTACTCTTTGCGACCCCATGGACTGTATGTAGCCCACCAGGCTCCACTGTCTATGGAATTTTCATGCAAAACTACTGGAGTGGGTTGCCATTTCCTTCTCCAGGGGATCTTCCGGACCCAGGAGTCGAATCTACATCTCCTGAGTTGGCCAGGGGATTCTTTACCACTGAGTTGCCAGGGAAGCCCAGAATCCCTGATCCCCTCCCCGACTCGTGGACACGGAGGAGGTTATTTCTAGTCTTGCTAAGACAGGTAATGCTGTGATGACATCCCTCTCCGTGCCTCTGTGTGTGTGTGTGTGTGAGACAGATTCTCCCAGGGTTCCCTCCAGCCCCACAGATGGGATGGTGGGCCTCTCGCCAGGAGGATGCAGTTTCCAGGAGGGCCCCTCACTTGGGACTGACCCAAGCTTACTCCAAAGCCAGCCAGTCCCCAGGAGACAGCTCCCCAGAAAGACTGCCCAGGAACCACCGATAGCCTGTCCTTACATCAGAGGTTTGTTTGTTTGGCTGGTTGGGGTTTTGGCCAAAGGGCAGTGCTGGGCTCCGGCCCTGGGTGCTCAATGGACAGAGCTGGTCTGGGCAGATTGTTAAGCAAATCAGATGAGAAAGCCAAGCTTGGGGATCAGGGGCACTTTCCTGCTGGGTTGCCTGCCAGGGAGGAAGGGGACCTTAGGGACCCCACCCCTGCAGGAGTCCTGAGGGGTTCAAGGAAGGTACAGTGACCACCCGGACCCAGGGAAACGGGTCCAGCCATCACCCCAGATCCTGCGTTCCTGGAGTCCCTCCAGAGAGCTCAGAAGCCAGTCTGGGCGGGTGCTGAGCCTGTGTGGCCATTTCCTTGCCCTTTGCCAATTCTGGCTCCTCAGATGCCTACACAGAGTCCCTGGGTATTGCAGGAATATTTGATGGGGGCGCCCCTGTGCCCACAGTCCTGACCCTTCTGCACAGTGAATGGGTCTAGGTCATGGGCACCGGCACAGAGCCTGGGTACATCATACATGCCCAGTGCTCCGGCCCACTGGAAACCCTCCCAGTCCCACACTGACAGGGAGTGGGGCAAAGTCGTGTCTGGCCGAGGGCCCCTAAGCAGGGCCCGGCCCCAGGGAGGACAAGAAATGGGGCTCCATCAGCTCTCCGGCCAGAGGTACTAGCAGCACATGAAGAAGAGGGAGGAGGAAGAGAAATGAAGAAATCCTTTCCTGGAGCCCGAGGCCTGTGGGGTGAGGCTGGAAGAGCCCAGGCCAGCTTCCTTCAAATAATGCCTACATTACATGACGTTCCTAGATAGACAGTCCAGTTTCTCTCACCTTCTTTGGCGCATTTCAGGAATTGTTTTTTAGCTAATTATCTTATGGGCTCTGGTGCCTAGATTGGCGATTCTAACAAGCCTCTTTTCAGACACAGGCTTCAGGTGTCCCTGCTCACCTCTGTTCTTGGTGAGTTTTGCCTGCATCTATGCTCACGGCGAGCTCATTAAACAAATTAGCTGTGCCTGTTGTCTGCTCCCTGACTGTTGTTGAGGAATAGATGGCAGCGTCAGAAGATGTTATGGATCTCACCAGAGAAGAGTCATGTTCAGCTCCTCTGCAGACATGCCAATTGGGAGGTGACACGGAGCCAAGCAATATTCAGTTTCCATGCACATCGATGCCTGTCAATTGATCATTAGCATGTTTTTTGTTCTGGGCTTCCCTGGTGGCTCAGTGGTAAAGAATCCACCACAATGCAGGAGACCTGGATTCAATCTCTGGGTTGGGAAGATTTGCCAGAGAAGGAAATGGCAAACCATTCCAGTGTTCTTGCCTGGAGAATTCCATGGACAGAGGAGCCTGGCGGGCTACAGTCCATGGGGTCACAAAAGAGTCAAACACAACTTAGTGACTAAACAACAATGTTTTTGTTTTATTCTAGCTGCCCCCATGGCTTCCCTGGTGGCTCAGATGGTAAAGAATCTGCCTGCAATGCAGGAGACCTGGGGTGGTGGTTGGAGGGGGGAGGTGTTGAACCATAAAGAAGGTTGAGCGCCAAAGAATTGATGCTTTTAAATTGTGCTGGAGAAGACTCTTGAGAGTCCATTGAACTGCAAGGAGATCAAACCAGTCAATCCTAGAGGAAATCAGCCCTGAATATTCATTGGAAGGACTGATGCTGAAGCTCCAATACTTTGACCATCTGATGCAGAGGGATTGCTCATTGGAAAAGACTCTGATGCTGGGAAAGATTGAAGGCAAGAGGAGAAAGGGACGACAGAGGATGAGATGGTTGGATGGCATCACTGACTCAATGGACGTGAGTTTGAGAAAACTCTGGGAGATAGTGAAGGACAGGGAAGCCTGGTGTGCTGCAGTCCATGGGGGTCGCAAAGAGTCAGATACAATTTAGCAACTGAACGACAAAAACTCTTCATGAGTGGAGGCTGAAAAAACAGCCCATTTCAGTTGCTCCCGACGGTTTGGTCGGGTGAGGATCTGGGTAGGGCCACCTGCTACTCAATACCTAGTGCTGAGAGCAAGCCTCTGGGTCTGTACCTGGGAAGCCTCTAGCTACTATCCTTTGAAAAAGAGGTCAAATCATGACTATCACACATATGTAAAAATGAACATGTGTTAAAGAGTTTATTACACTCCTAAATCCATAGGAAAATTAGGAGATATAACCAGTTCAAAAGAGAAGGTGAAGAACAGACACACTTATTGATTGGGACTACTGAAGTGAATGTAGACATGGAGGCAAAACCGGAGAGGGGCAGTCAGTCGATGTTCCACAGGCAGGTTCTGAATCCACAGTATAGACCGAAGTTGGTTTGCATCACCATCAGTTACCTAGGATCTGCAGAGCTGTAAAATAGCTTTCATAAAATGGAATCCGATAATCCCAGGGGGGTCCTGCAGAGTTGAGGTAATGCAGGGCTTCTCCATAGATAGTACAATGATTTGCCCACCACCCTGAGCACCCAAAGCCCTTCACCTGACCTGCTGAGGCCACGCCTCCCCCAGAATGCCCTCCCTGGCTTCAGACAGGGTGGGTATTATCCATCCTGCTTCCCTAGCCCCTGCAACTCCTTTTTTTTTAATATCTGATTTTATTTATGTATTTATTTTTGGCTGTGCTGGATCTTCGTTGCTGAGAGGGCTTTTTCTCCAGCTGTCTAGAGCGGGGACTACTCTTCACTGCAGCTTGGGGACTTATGGGGTCGCAGAGTATGGGCGCTAGGCACGTGGGCTCAGTAGCTGTGGTTCCCGGGCCCTGAACACAGGCTCACTAACTGTGGCCCACAGGCTTAGTTGCTCCAAGGCATGAGGGATCTTCCTGGACCAGGGATGGGACCCGTGTCTCTTGCATTGGCAGGAGGACTCTTTACTACTGAGCCACTGGGGAAGCCCCGTCCCTGCAACTTCTGATCACACTATCTCCTCCGTCAGACCACGTGATTCTCAAAAGAGAAGTTGCGTCTTCTCCACCTCTCATTGTGCCTACGAGAACTCAAGATACGTTTGTTGAATGAATAAGTAAAATGAATGAGAGAACAAAGCAAAAAGACAGCGTCCTAAAATCAGGGTGGCTTCGCTGGTGGCTCAGTGGTAAGGAATCCACCTGCCAACACGGGAGACCCAGGTTTGATCCCTGAGTCAGGAAGATCCCCTGGAGAAGGAAATGGCAACCCACTCCAGTATTCTTGCCTGGGAAATCCCATAGACAGAGGAGCCTGGAGGGCCACAGTCCATGAGGGTCGCTAAGGAGTCAGATACAACTGAGCAACTAAACAACAACAGAAACCAGGTGGTCCACAGGATGCCCCCCACCCCTTTAAGAAAGTAAAAGACTCCCGACGCAGCAGGCGAAAGTCAGGGAAAATGTGTAAGTCTCCATCTTGATCTTAGTAAGGGCATCCCAGAAGTAAGAAGTAAGACTCAGAAGTAGGACACCAAGAGCGAACAAGCTTCGAAATGCTGGGTTACACATAAATAGGTTCTTTGCTTTTTCCTTTTTCGTCACAACATGTCTGAGAGCCTCTGATATATCAGAGTGCCAGAGAATGCAGTGTTCCAGCATTTTTCATGCTTATCAGATAGTGAAGCAAATTTTTTAGATGGGGCAAAGGTGAGGGTTCTGGAGAATTCACATTGAGAAACACCAATTTAATTCAACTGACTTGATGTATTGAACAAGATATAAATCATTATCACCTGGGTCAGAATCCTGGCTCCACCATCAGTGTTCCTGTGGCCTCGGACAAGTTAATGTCTCTACACTTTGATGTTTTCATCTGTACAATGGGACTAAACTCGCCTCAGAGTTGCAGCAGGGGGGGCGGGTTAAATTATTTACTGCAAGGAAAACACTTAGCATAGAGCCTGGACAGGGTGTATTCAATAAATGTGAACCGTGTCATTATTATTTATAAAACCACGAAGGGCCATTTATTGATTGTGCCTTTGCATCGCCTCACTTGAGCCTCGCAACAAGCCTGAGGCCAGATGAGAAAGAGGAGGCAGATGAGGATAAAAGACTTGAGGGGTGAAGTCCCTGGCCCAGGGCCTTGTAGCCCCAGCCACCAGCGCTCCTGGACCAGGCACGAGACCTTAAGAACAAGCTTAGGCAAGGACTTGGCATGAAGTAGTTGCTTAAGAAAGACTGGTTTCTCGTCTCCTGCCTTCCTCCCTCCTTCCCTACCAGCCGAGAGTCATGCCAGGCCCCAGCGTCTAGGTCGCCCCTGGCCAGGGTTGTGATGGAGTGGACAGTGCTCAGGCCAAGGGCTCCGCAGGACTCAGGCTAAGCCTAGGCTTCCTCCCCACCCCCAACTGAGATGCTCCCTTCACTTTCTCTTCTTCATCCTGCCCACACCCCACCCCTTGACACACCCCTGAAGTTATTTGGAGACTTGAGAACCCCCAGGAGTCCCTCCATGCTCTTCCTCATCTTGGTGACACAGCTTCACTCTCAACACACAAAGGGCTTAAAATCATTCTTGACTCAATGAATGAGTGAAGCCTGTATGCTGTGAGCTGACTGATGGGGCCACCGGGGGCTGCCTACAGGGTAAACATAGACCCAGGGACTTTCCTGGTGGTCCACAGGCTAAGACTCTGTGTGCCCAATGCAGGGGGCCTGGGTTCGATCCCTGGTCTGGGAACTAGGTCCACATGCCAAAACATAAAAGATCCCGCGAGCTGCAACCAAGACCTGGCCCAGCCGAATAAATAAATAATATTTTAAGAAATAAATAAAAAAATTTTAAAGAAAAAAAATCAACACAGACCCACACAGAGGCCTCGCCCTGGGCCTGGCCTCAAGAAAGCTGTCCTGGATGAATACATGCTCAGAGAAATGACTCAGCATGAGTGCTCAGATGCAATTTTCCACGTTTTATGGACTAAAGGTATTTTCACAACAGCCGGCGTTGATGAATCAATAGCAGGCTGTAAATAGAGCAAAAAAAAAAAAAAATGGCCCTGGTTTGAGGCCCCACCCACACAAGGGCCTCCCAGGCTGTAAGCTTCTCCATCCTGGCAAATAATAACACAAACTCCCCACCCCCACGCCCCCAAAAATTACATGGAGACTCATCCAGGCCACTTCCTTAACTGAGGAGGGAGGTGAGTAACAAAGTCGGTCCTACAGCCTCAGATGCAGCTCAGTCCTTCGGGTGCCTCTGTTCTCCACTGAGTCTGGAAGCCAGTATCCTGGGACCAAGAATCCAAGGGCCCCGCGCTGAGCCAGGATGGGGGTGGGGAGGAAGATGACCCTCCCCCCGCCCCTTGCCCCAGCAATGAGAGTCCTGCTTGGGGGAAATGACACACGTGCTGAAAAAACTTGTTCAGTCACTCAGTCGTGTCCAGCTCTTTGCGATACCATGGGCTACAGCACACCAGGCTTCCCTGTCCTTCACTGTCTCCTGAAGTTTGCTCAGACTCAAGTCCACTGAGGCCGTGATGCCATCCAACCATCTCATCCTCTGTCATCCCCTTCTTCTCCTGCCCTCAATCTTTTCCCAGCCTCAGGGTCTGGTAGCCAAAGCATGTGAAAAACAAAGAGGGTGGTGCTTCATCCTCCCCAAGGAATCCGATGGGAAGGCTGTAGCAGGTGGGGCGGCCCTGCCAGCTCACACCTCCTACCTGCCCCCACTCATTCATTCATTCAGTCAATTATCAAGCACTTTCTAAGGCCCCACCTCTCAACTGCACCCCAGACCTTCCCGTCTCAGCCAATGACATCACTAGCCACTGTGGCCAAAAATCAAGGAGTCGTCTTGGATCCCCAGTTCTTACCCGTCAGCAAATCCCGTCCTCTCTAGATCCAATATTAGTCCATTCTTTAGCCTTGCTCCTCTCCTCTGGCTTGGACACTGCGGCAGCCACCAACTAGACTCCTGACCCCTTGGCCTTGGCCTAAAATCCATTCTCCACTCCTCAGAGTGACCTCGACACAGCATCATTCTGACTCCACCATTTCCTGTCCTCAAACCCTCTGAGGGGTCCTACTGAATATTTAACCTTTTAAAGGAAATTAAGGACACCAGCTTTGGCATCGGGCTGTAAAGAGATGAAATGAACAGAAGAAGGGCCCAGAGGCAGGACTGTGCATAAATGAGAACTTGCTATATGACAAGGAGGCATCACTAGCCAGAGGGGAAAAGACAGAAGCTTTTATAAATGGTGTTGGGACAAGTGGTGATCCATATGGAAAAAGTAAAATTAGATCCCCAGCTAACACCACACACACACAACTCCAGGTGGATTCCAGGCCTACATGTGAAAAACAAAATGTTTAACACATTTAGGAGAAAATCTAAGAGAATATTTTTATGACCTAAGGGTAAGGAAAGATTTCTCTTTTAAACAAACCTTTTGTTAATTACAATATGCATTTTGAAAGTGCACATTATAATTGTGCCGCTCCATAAAATTTCACAAAGTGAACCTGGCTTTGTACCCCGCACCCACGCCAAGAAATAGGATGCAACCAGCAGCTCAGAAAAAGCCTCCCTGTGCGTCTTGACAGGGAAGAACATCTTAGGTGCAAAAAAGCATCAGCTGTGAAGGAAAATATAATGAGTCTGATGACATTAACATTCAAATCATCAGTTCAACAAAAAATATCATAAACAAGATTAAAAGATATGCCACAATCTGGGAGGAGATATTTGCAATATACACGACCAGCAGGAGATTTGTTTCCAGAATATATAAAGGACTTCTGCAAATCAAGAAGACAACCAACCCAACAAAAATTTCAGCAGAAGTTGTCAACAAATACCTCCTAGGAAAAGAAACCTGTACGGCCAGTAAGTGTTAGTCACTCAGTTGTGTCTGACTCTTTGCCACCCCACAGACTGCAGTCAGCCAGGCTCCTGTGTCCATGGAGTTCTCCAGGCAAGAATACTGAAGTGGGTGCCATTCCCTCCTCCAGAGAATCTTCCTGACCCAGGGATGGAACCCAGGTCTACCTGCATTGCAGGCAGATTCTTTACCATCTGAGCCACCAGAGAAGCACAATAACCATATAAGAAAAGAGGTGCTACCTTGCCAGTATCAGAGAAATGTAGATTAAAACAACCATGAGATATTGCCTTCAAATTGGCAAAAATTAAAAAAAAAAAGCTGATGCTACCCAAAGCAGATCCCATGGCTGGTGGAGGAACAGATATGGCCACTTGACACTTGCATGATGTGGCATCTTGCCAGATTGAGGGCAAGCGTATTTATGACCTAGCCCTTCCTCCCCAGTACAGACTCTACAGTAAGCTCTCATCTGAGTGTCCTCGGAGGGAAACCGGGAACATCATCAAAGGAGGAGACAGTCATGCAGTAGAAATGGCCCTGGGCAATAATTTTTATTTTTACTTTTAGGTATTTATTAATTCATTTTGCCACACCATGCAGTTTGTGGGATCTTAGTTCCTAGACCGAAGACTGAAACCAGGCCCTCCATCATGAGAGTGCAGAGTCCTAATCTCTGGATCACTGGGAATTCCCTGGCCTGGCAATTAAAATAAAAGAAGCAAAATTAAAAAAAAAAAAAAGGAAGCAAAATAGAAGTGAATGATCAGTTAGACACAGCAAACAGGACGTGTGCAAGGTGAGACATCAGAAGTGGGACCAAAACCAGAGCCTTTGGGAGGAGAGAGAGAGGCCACCTGACGGAGCTGACCCTGGAGAAATGAGGCACGGGCTGAGCCTCGCTAAGCTTGCTAAGTCACTTCAGTCATGTTCGACTCTATGTAGCCCCGAGGACTGTAGCCCTCCAGGCTCCCCCGCCCATGGGATTCTCCAGGCAAGAATACTGGAGTGGGTTGCCATTTCCTCCTCCAGGGGATCTTCCCGACTCAGGGATCGAACCCTCATCTCCTGCATGGGCAGGCAGATTCTGCACCACTGAGCCACCAGCGTTCCGATGCCACAATTTAAAAAGATCCTACATGCCACAGAGAAGATCAAGGATCTTGAGTGCTGCCGCTAAGACCTGGCACAGCCAAACAAATAAATGAATGAATAAATACTGAAATAAAAAGAGACAGAGAGGGAGAGAGAGAGGCAGAAGATTTACCACTTTTCATGACCTCGCCTTGGAGGCCACATTGCATCACTTCTGCTGTTTTCTTCATCAAAGTATCTACAAAGGTCTGTAGCTCAAGGAGAGGAGAAATGGACTCCACCTCCTGGGAGGGAGCAGCAAGGTTTTAGAAGACCATGTGGGACCAGAAATATTTCTGTGGCCATTTTTGATAGTAGGTAGAGGAAATTATTCTCCAGTACCCTTGCCTGGAAAATCCCATGGACAGAGGAGCCTGGTGCGCTGCAGTCCATGGGGTCGCTGAGGGTCGGACACGACTGAGCGACTTCACTTTCACTTTTCACTTTTCACGCATTGGAGAAGGAAATGGCAACCCACCTCTGTGCTCAGCGGTGGGTGGGGGTGGGGGACTAGTCGAACAGATCTTCAGATAGATATTTTCAGGAGTCAATTTTATGAGCCCAGCTCTTGTATCTGCTCATATCTAGAAGATCACTGAAATCCTTCATGGTGATGACTGTTCCTCGTGACTAGCGAAGGCTGCTCAAGACTAGCAGAAACCTAGTGGGAAAATATGTGCTTGATTGTATACAGTCTCCCTTCACCAAAATCACATCTGTATTGACCTTTCCTTCCTGCCTCTTTGGAGCAGTCTCTCCGAGCTCTCTGAGGTGCTGTCTCCTGGGCTGCAGTCCTCATTTTGCCCCAAATAAAACTTAACTCACACCTCTCATGTTGTGCGTTTTTTTTAAAGTCATGAAACGCAGTTACCATCTCAGCTTGGTTGCCAACATGGCAAGCCATCCCCCTTTATGGAGTTTACCTTCATAACCTGTAAAATAAGCAAACACAAGGAAGAGGTCTCTTATTCATATCTGGGCCCTTTGAGAATCTGATGAATGGAGTGGATTCTCTCCTCAGGGAAAGAAAAACACTCAGGCACCTGTCTGTGAAACGGAGCGGAGTGTCTGTGGGGCTCAGTCAGCCAGCTCGGTGGATAAGGTGGGGCTGCTGGACCCAGAATGTGTGGATATAAATCCACCCTCCACTCCTCACCAGGGGAGAGAACCTGGGTGAGTGACCCGACCTCTCTGTGCTTCTCCATTTGCAGCAGCTGGAAATGTGTTTGATGGTAAATAACTGAGGGCCCTAAAGTTCAGTGCTTTTGGCAAAATGGAGCCTTCGTTTCTCTGATCTGGGAAAACCCGGATGTGTGGTGGTGGTTGTCATTTGGGGAGCTCAGACAGAAGGTTTCTGTCCCTTAGCAAGTCTCAGAGGGGAGAAGGGATAAATTAGGACTGTGGGATTACCAGATACACACCACTATATATAAAATAAATAAACAGCAAGGATGTACTGTATAGCACAGGGAACTACATTCACTATCTTGTAATAACCTACAATAGAAAAGACTTTGAGGGATTTCCTGGTGGTCCGGTGCTTAAGGGGCTTCCTGGGTGGCACAGTGGTAAAGAATCTGCCTGCCAAAGCAGGAGACACGGGAGACTTGGGTTCGATTCCGAGTCAGGAAGAAATGGAGGAGGAAATGGCAACCCCCTCCAGTATTCTTGCCTGGAGAATCCCATGGAAAGAAGAGCCTGGTGGGCTACTGTCCATGGGGTCACAAAGAGTTGGATGCGACTGAGTGACTGGGCATGCATGCACACCGGTGATTAAGACTCCACGCTCCAATGCAAGGGGCACAGGTTCAGTCCCTAGTCAAGGAACTAAGATCCCACACGCAGCACAGTAAGGCCAAAAAGAAAGAATCTGAAAAAAAAAAAAATGTATATATAATTGAATCACTTTGCTTTACACCTGAAACTAACACGATATTGTAAATCAACTCTGTGGAATGCAGGGTGTGCTCAGTCATGTCCAACTCTTTGCAACCCCATGGACTGTAACCTACTGGGCTCCTGTCCCCATGTAATTCTCCAGGCAAGAATCCTGGAGAGGGTTGCCATTTCCTCCTCCAGGGGATCTTCCTGACCCAGGGATCAAACCTGATCCCTGCATCTCCTGCATTGTCAGGCGGATTCTTTATCATTAGCATCACCTGAGAATCCCTGTAAATCAACTATACCTCAATTTTTTAAAAGTCCCTTTGCCCTGAAGACCTGCCCTTGATCTCGTTGTCCAGAATGGAGCCACGTGAGCCCCTACCTGAGTGAGGGTGATGGATGGAACATCAGCTCAGTAGTTCTCAGCTTGAAGGGATGCTTGGAGACGTGAGAGGACATTTCGGGTGCCCACTGTGATCACACATTTGCATTTCAAGAAGCATTTTACATGAAGAATTGTTCCCCACCCTGTGCCCAAAACATTCCCCTTTGAAAAACTCAGAAGCTCCTCTGGTCTCCATTGCAAAGGCAAGAAGAAGGGCAGCTGGGGAATGCAGGCGGGTCACTCAGCTCAGGGCACTGGCCACCACTCACTTCCACCTTATAGGCTGCCATGAGGCACACAGGTAAGTGCTCAGGTCAAGGTGTAAATGTTGGGGTCCCCTGAGAGCTGAGAGACTGCAGATGAAGCCCTGTGAGACCAGAGCTGCAGGGGCCAAGAGACTGCAAAGAACCCACCACAGGATGTGGAAGCGCACACACGTGGGGACACAGCTTCTTGGCTCATGTCCTCTGATTTCCCTCAGAGCTCCTGGCTTCTCTTTGAAGCCTGCCTGGCCCTCCAGGGCCTACCCAGAGCCTCCCACCACATCCTTCTGTGTCATGCCACATCCCACCATCAGTCCCCAAAGGGATCCTGACTCAGCACCAGATGAAGTAGGGCAGGTAAAAGGAAGTGGGGGGAAACGTCACTGCTGCCTGTCACCACGTCCGTCCGCTGGCCCAGTTCCCGGTAGGCAGGGAGTCAGCAGGCCCCTGGTGGGTGTGGGCTGAAGCCACAGCCCCGCTGCCAGCGGGCCAGGATTGGCAGGACACACGCTGCCTTCAGGATGGGATGGGGGTAGGGGGTGGGGTGGGGGGATGAAGAGGTCTGGGGAGGAGGTTGTGTTCCCTCTGCCCCCTCCCCAGCCCCGGCACCCCAAGGGCCATATCTCACCAAACCCGGGAACTGGACCTGGCCCCACCCCAGACTGGGGGTCACCACCCCACCCCGGGGCGCGGGTCAGGAAGTCAGTCCAACCTGCACAGCTGGAGGCCCTAACCCTTAGGCTTTGTGTACCTTTGTTTAAAGATAGTGGACTTTGTTGACACTATTCTGATGATGATAAAAGCAAATCCAAATCGTGCTTGCTGTGGAAAAATTTGATAGGCACAGAGAAGAAAGTGAAAAATCCAGCCTCCAGTCCATTGGTTACCCAAGACAACAATTCTCAGCCTGGTGGTATATTTCCTTCCATTTTTTTTTTTTTTCCATTTAAGTGTAAGCTTCATTTTATGTACTATTTTATAATTAGCTCCTTTTTAAAATTTAAAACTACACTATTTTTGTTTTAAAACACTAGATCAGTGACTTCCCTAGCAGTCCAGTAGGTAAGGCTTTCTGCTCCAAACGCAGGGGCCATGCGTTCCATCCCTGGTCGGGGAACTAAGATCTGGCACAGCATGGCCAAGAAAAATACAAGCCCGCTAAAGATCAGTTAATGCCAGCTCTTTCTCCTCCTACCTGGTGCCACCAGAGTCCCCTTCTCTGGCATCAACCCATGTGACGTGTGTGGACACAGAGAGCAGTGGTCCCTAGCAATGGCCCCTAGGAAGTCAGAGGTGGGCACTTCTTGCCAGAACCTATTTCCAAGCTGGAGATTTGCTGATTGAAAGCCCCCCACCACACAGGGAATTCCCTCCATTAGGAGGGGTCTCTGTTTGTAGCTCCCCCAGCTAACACACAAAAGAGGCCATAGGACATGGGCACCAGGGACTGCTGTTTGGGAACTTCTGGGCTGTTCTTCATCCCTCTTGCCCTTTCTCCCATTGAGGAGAAATCAATTTTCTCACCCTTCCAGGTTGGCCAAGGCATTTGAGTTCTGGTGACTACAGAGCCAGCAGAAGACGGGACAGCCAGCTTTCTGCAGGAAGGTGTGGGTGGGTCACAGGCTGGGCCCTTTAGAGCTGGAGAAGTCCTCGGGTGATTCCAGCTGCCCTCCCTGAGTTGCCGAGTGTGTGCAGGTCCTCATGCTGAGCATTTCATAGAATTAGTTCATCCCATTCTTGTGACATTTCAGCAGGGAAGGTATCATTATCTCCATTTAATGGATGAAGAAACTTAGGCTCAGCCAGATTAAGCCACAGGTCAGCTTCCTTATGGATGCATCAGGACTCAGAGGCCAAGAGGGCAGAGGTAACCTACCCAGAGTGGGAACTGGCCTAAAGCAAGTCTTGTCCCTTGGACACCTGTGTCAGAGAGTCCTGCTGAGATTGCCTTGGACACTGGCCACAGACTAAGGCTCAAATGAACCTGTCTGGTCCGCAGCTGTGTTCTAAGCACTGAGCCTCCCGGCCATCTGCTGCCCCACTGGAGCCCAGAATGTTCAAAGTTCATCAGATCAACCCAACCACCCTGGGATTTCACCCCCTGCGCTTATCAGCATGAGGGGCTGTTAATATAATGGTCTGCCTCTGGTGGACATGTGGGCACAGGGACACACATATGTACTCTGATTCCCAGACCATCTGTCCAGTTACAGACCAAGGCTTCTTGGCCAGGAGTGGGAAGACCAGAGCTCCAGACCCTTCCGCCATGAGTGCCCCATGTGACCTCAGCAAGGTCTCATTCCTTCAGACCCTCGGTCTCCTTATCTGAGGAATCCTAACCCTGTGATGTTTGCAGACGCATTTCTTTTGCCCCACACTCAAGAATGGCTCTTCTACCAGCAACAGATATTACATCTCACCTCCTGGGTGAATTCTGATAGATTAACAGTGACTGCCTGGAGCACTGCGGAAACAAGGAATCCACAGCCGTGTGGGGATGGATTAGTAATGTCTGCTATAGGCTCGGACAAAGAAGTGATGGGTGTTTGCCATAACGTGATCCTGCAAGTGTCCGTCCCAAGTGAACCCACAAGGAGTTCCCCAAACGTTCCCCACAGGTGAGGTGCCCCAATAACCTCATTTCTGTGAAGACTGAGTCCTTGGAGAAATTATGCAGCCGTTGCAAGGGGATTTTGAGTTGTTTCAGCACTTCCATAGCCACTTCCTGTCCCAGATAACCAGCTCCAATGCTGCACTGGGGTTTATCTGTGAGGTTACTGCTGTCTTGAGCTCTCCGATTCTGAGGACTCCTGTCATGGAGAACAGCGTTTGTAGGCTTCCTACTTTCCTGGCAGTGACCCTGCTTCTAAATGCCCCCATTACCAAAACTTACACCCACTGGTGACCCATCCTCGACTGCCAGGCAAATTCAGACCTAGTTTATGCGGCTGAGATGGCAAGAAAGTGACAAAGTGAGTGAAAGTGTTAGTCACTTCAGTCATGTCTGACTCTTTGCAACTCTGTGGATGGTAGCCCACCAGCCTCCTCTGTCCATGGGCCTCCCAAGTGATGCTAGTGGTAAAGAACCCACCTCCCAATGCCACAGACATAAGAGATGCATATTTTCTGGGTTGGGAAGATCCCCTGGAGGAGGAAACGGCAACCAGCCCCAGTATTCTTGCCTGGGAAATCCCATGGACAGAAGAGACATAGCAGGGAGGCCCTATGCTGGAGCTGAGGGAGCCAGGAGAGGACTGGAGTAGATGAGATGAGGTCGGAAAGGACGAGATGGATGGTGCTTATGTATGTACTCTTTTTGAAGTGCAAGAAACCAAAATTTTTAACAGGAAAGGGTTAGATTCTAGTAGAAGTACAGGGGAATTCCTCGGTGGTCCAGTGGTTAAGTCTCGGGGCTTCCACTGCAGGGCATGTGGGTTTGATCCCCAGTCAGGGAACTAAGATCCCACATTCCATGCAACCAAAAAAAAAAAAAAACTCTAGTAGACGCTCAAACCCAGATGAAAAGAAGGCTACCAATATCCAATCATGGTGAGCCCATCAAAGACCACCCTGGGAACTATGGAAGCAGATCAGCATTTCAGGAGCTCTAACAATGCCTGGAGGCACAGGGGCAGGTTTAGTTTCTACCGTCATTTTGATCTAGGAAAATAGAAACCAAACTACTAGGCAGGGTGAGAAGCAAATCAGAGAGGGCTGGGCTTCCTGGGGCCTAATAGGGGGTGAAGGGTAAGGGTGTTTGGAGTCTCAGGCCTGGATACAAGGTGGGCGTAGAATGGTGCCCGCCCCTGCATCCTTGGGTCTACATATGCCTCCCAGGACCTTTACCAGGAGAGGGTCTCGGGCAGGCAGTAGGAGTGCCCAGGTTTTCAGGACTCAGGCATTTGTTATGTAAGCCTTGGGGTGAGTCAGCCCTAGCAGCCTGGTATGTCTAGGGGGGGGATGTCCTGATTCTTGAGGGCCAAACCCCTTCCCTGGGCTGCCATTCAAAAGGGTGGCAGCCAGCCACCAATAGGACTCCAGTGGGTCACCATCTCCGTCACTGAACTAGTACACCCCTTCCGTTGCCCAGGAAGCCGGTGAAGCTCAGACATGCTCCGTCACCTGTGGACTAAGATTGAGCTGAGGTCTCCGCTCCAGGCCTACCTGATCGGCCCTGTTTCTCCCGGACTTGGGGGGTACGGGCTGCGGCTGCAACAGGGAACAAGGGCAGGCCCAGGGCAGGAAATGAGCATGGATAGGAGAGGGGGAATGGGTGGGACAGGGACTTGGAGAGACAGTGAGAACGGGCAGGAGTCGAGGGGAAGTGGAAGGCCTTGAGGAGGCCCCGGGGCGGGATGGCTGCAGAGTCTGCTGTTTCGCCCTGAGCCTGGCCCAAGCCCAGGCCAGCGCAGCCAGCCGAGGCCTGCAGAAGCCTCGGAGCTCTCAGTCCTCTGCCAGAACCTGACAAAGCGTCACTGTCACATCACCGGTTGCGGGCACAGAGCGTTATCTCCGAAATGGTGTTTTTGGCCTGTGTGTGTGTTTATTCACTTTGATACTGAGAGGGAAGTAACAGGCTCAGCCCACTCTCACCCAGGACTCAGGGAGAGGATCCCAGAGAGTCTAGGCCCCCACAGGGACTGCCACCCACACCTCCCCTTCCACCTTCTGCCCCAGACCCTACACGTCCTACCTGGCCCGGCCCAGGAGCACCTAGCCAGGTGAGCAGTTATGGCCAGCATCTAATGGCAAAGAGGTTAGTAAGGTCCCTGCCCCAGCTCCCAGCCCTCGTGATGATTACTGGGGCCAGACTGACACAGGTTCAAATTCTGACTGTCCCATTTCCCATACATGTGACCTTGAGCTAATTATTTAATCGCTCTTAGCCTAAATGTTCTCGTCTGTAAAATGGGTAGTGCTTACTTTATAGGGTTGTTTGGAAGATTACGTAAGACTCAGCATGTAAAGCACTCAGCAGGGTGCCAGCTCAGAGCAAGTACTCAGTAAATGTTGGTCATTATGATTATTTTCATCATCATTCCTGCCGGCATGACCACCTTACAATCTACTGTTGACACAGGATTTCACTGCCTGAGTTTGCATTTGTGTTTATGATGGCGTTGGCATCAAGCAGTCGTTTTGGATTGCTGCTGGCTAACAAGAAAAGAACAGAGGCGGATTTAATGCGTAAATGATGCATTGAAGCCAAGTGTAGGCCAAATGATGTAACAGCCCACTATGCAAACAGAAGTATTGCAGCAATTCAAATAGAGAAAAGGACTGGGAGAACTGAGTCATCCCCAGCACATGGAGCATCCACAGGTATGACAAACTCGAAAGGAGATCTACTCTTATTGGTCAGTCCCAAATCACGGCAAGCGGCAATTTGATTTCAGCCAAGCAGCATCACCCTTCCCATCAAGCTACTGCTGTCACTTGGAATTGCATTAGGTTTGTAGTTTGGTTTATTTACTTTGGCATTCTTTGCCCTTTAAAAAACTTTTTAATTGAAACATAGTTAATTTACAATGTTGTATTAGTTTCAGGTATACAGCAAAGTGATTCAATTACATATATATATGTATATATATACATATATATATGTTCTTTTAAAAATTCTTTTCCATTATAGATTATTCAAAGATTGTAAGTATATTTCCCTGTGCTATTCATTAGGTCCTTGTTGGTTATCTATTTTATGTATGTGTGTGTTCATGCTCAGTCACTCAGTCATGTCCAGCTCTTTGCGACCCCATGGACTGTAGCCTGCCAGGCTCCTCAGTCCATGGAATTTTCCAGGCAAGAATACTGGAGTGGGTTGCCATTTCCTCCTCCAGGGGATCTTTCCGACCCAGGGATTTTATATATAGTAGTGTGTATATTTTAATCCTTTGCTTATTTTTATTATGTAAACTTCTCCAGAATGTAACTGCTAAGTAAAAAAAAAAAAAAAAGGTAATATACTCCCTTTTGATTAAGAAAAAAAGAAAGTACAAGAATAGAGAGGGGACTTCTCTGGTGGTCCAGTGGTTAACATTTCACCTTCCAACACAGGGGATTTGGGTTCAATCCCTGGTCAGGGAGTTAAGATCCCACATGCCTCTTGTCCAAAAAACCAAAGCGTAAAACAAGCAATACTGTAACAAATTCAATAAAGACTTTAAAAATGGTCCCCATAAAAAAAAAATCTTAGAAGAATAGAGAGAGAGATAAACGCTTATGTGCATATAATTTATGTTCCTTTTTTTTTTTTGGCAGAAAGAAATATTGAGGGGATAAATCAGATCTAATAAAAATTGGCACCCAAGTGTGGAAGGGGGCTGAACAGAAGGGACAGAGGTAGAAGCAAGATTGCTTTATGTGTATTTTTCCACATAGTTTTCACTTTGAATGGTTTTGGCCTGATGGTTGCATGAGAACTATAAGAAGGAGATATCTAATAAAACAAAAATAATTTATCTCCATGAGCACTGGGGAGGTTGCTCAGGTGTCTTTCCCATAAAGGGAATGTACAAGACTCAGATTAGAGACCCGTGTCCATGATAAAGAGCCTTATTGCTTCCCAGGGTAACGACCTTCTAAGAATGCTCTCTGGAAAACATTTCTTCTTTCTAAAAACAAGAACGTCAGGAAGACCAGCCCTGCCCAGGACTCTATGAGGAGAGAACTTAGCAACACAGTGATGTGGCATGTGGTGGGACAGTCTAGCCACTTGTCCCCGATGTGGCCAGAACGCCAGCTTCCCCTTAGAGAGCACTGCCAACTCATGTGCCTGAAATGGGTTCTACAGCCTTCAGCCCCCAGGTGGGCATCAGGGTGTGGGCTGGCAGCTGCCAGAAGGACCCCATCAACGTCAATCGGCCTGGTCCCTTGGCCCCAGGACTGCTCACATTCTCTGCATGTAACCATGTTGAGAAACACTGCCTCAGAGGACTGTCTGCTGATCTTCAGCCTCAAAGGCAAGAGGTCAAAGGAGCCAGCATCTTGCAGAACGGTTACAAGGCATCTCATGGGCCACCCAGGGACCAGGCCACACCAAAGGCTGCTTTGCACACCGCAGCAAGGCAAGGAGGCCCGCCGCTCTCCTCCAAGGAAAAAAGTAAGCCAATGGCACCAAAGAAGGACCACAGGGAGGGCAGAGATTTTACCCATGAATGCCTGGGTTTGGGCCAATGTGGAACAGTTAGAAGCCTCCAGGGCCAGCCCACTGGAAGAGCGTGCCTGCCTCAGAGAGGAGGATGGAATTTACTCACAGCAGACACTGCTTCAGACCAGACGCTGCACTGAGTGAGGACTTGACACTTAACACCTGATGGCCTGGGCAGTTTTCAGCCCAGTTTACAAATGAGGGAATGGAGTCCCTGAGAGGTTAAGTAATTTGCCCAGGGACTGGGGGTGGCACTCAAGCCAGTGTTAGGGCTGCATTTGAGCCCACGGCTGGGCTGGTTGGGGGAGGAACAGCTCTGGTTCTGCAGCGCACATGTTATAGAAACATCATTATGACGGGGGGCGGGGGGGACAAGACAAGAAGGGGTGGGGGAGGAATCCTCTCATGATACAGTGTATAGGAGTCCACCTACCAGTGCAGGGGACGTGGGTCTGATTCCCAGCCCGGGAAAGCCTCACAGGCTACAGGCAGCTAAAGCCTGTGTTCCATAACTACTAGTCCGAGAACCTAGAGTCTGTGCTTCACAATAAGAAAAGCTACCACAAGGAGAAGCCCAAGCACCGCAGCTAGAGAGTAGCCCCTGCTCACCTTAACTAGAGAAAGCCTGCAAGCAGCAATGAAGACCCAGCCCCCAATTTTTTTTTTTTTTCAAAAGTTGAGAATGGATTAATGTAAAACAAAATAATTTAAAAAATCACAGCTGGGAGAGGGCAGGTATACAAGCTTCCTCCAAGAAAAAGTCAAAGGTGAACCACGGCTGAGCCACCCACATGACGGTGCCTGGGGAATCAGTGTCTCCTTCTTCTAGAAGCAGAAAGCTGAGAGGCTGAAGTGTGTGTGTTCCCCAGGTTCAAATCCTGGATCCTCTTCTTCCTAACTGTGACTCCAAGCAGGCTCTCTGGGCCTCAGGTTTCTCATCTGTAAAATGGGAATAACAGGACTTCCCTGGTGGTCCAGTGGTTGGGAGTCCACCTGTCAGTGCAGGGGGACATGGGTTCGATCCCTGGTCAGGGAAGATTCCACGTGCCATGAGGCAACTAAGCCTGTGTGCCAAAACTACTGAGCCCAAACTCTACAGCCCGTGGTCTGCAACAAGAAAAGCCACTGCAATGAGAAGCCCAAACACCACAACTAGAAAAGAGCCCCACTCGCTGCATAGAGAAAGCCTGTGCACAGCCACGAAGACCCAGTGCAGCCAAAAATAAATGGATAAATAAGATGATATGGCTTAAACACGGGCCATTTCAATTAAAAAAGAAATAAATAAAATGGGACTAACACCGGTGCCCGGGCCAGGGTGGCCAAGACAAATAAATACAGGAGGCAGTGAGAGGAAAGCACTTGGCAGGGTGCCTGCCGGGGAGTGAGTGGTGGGCGCTCTGGGAGTCCTAGCTGGGAACTCGGGCATCCCTTGTTGCCAAGGCTGCAGCTAAAGATGCTGACAGGGATGTGATTCAGGGAGAAGCATCTGAACCACCAAAGGGGTTGGGCAGTGGGGTTCCAGGCCTGGCCGCCTGGGGCCAGCTGTTGGCCTGAGGAGGCTCTGCCTTCCCAGGGCAGACACGTGTTATGGCTCCTGTCCATCCTTCCTAGACCTGCTGATGGCTCAAGAGCCCACAGACCGGATTACTGGGTTATGAGAGTCTCCTGACATCCCCAGGCCCTCACGCAGCTGTAACATGGGAGGGTCACGAATGGTGCCTCCTGCACAGGACTGTCATGGGGCTCCCACTCTTTATATATATATTTATTTATTTGGCAGCACCCCAGGTCTTAGTTTCGGCACTCGGTATCTTTGATCTTCATTTCAGCATGCAGGATCTTTAGTTGCGGCAAGTGGGATCTAGCTTCTTGACCAGAACCTGGGCCCCCTGCATTGGCAGCACAGTCTTAGCCACTGGACCACCAGGGAAGTCCCTGGGCTCCCATTCTTACCCACCTGCCCTGATGTGTCTTCTCTCCTACAGTAGTCAGAGGGTCTTTGAAAAAGGTAAATTAGTAAAATTTCCCACTGTTCAGTTCAGTGTCCCACCCAGCCTGCTACACGCAGCGTGGTCTAGCCTTGCTGACCACTCTCATCCCCTCTCTTTCTTCTGTCACCCTCTCCCCCAGTGCTCCGGAGAAGTGTCTGCTCTTCAAGTGCACAAGCTTACTCACCAGGCCCGTGCATTATTTCCTCCACTCACTGCCTGGGATGCCCTCTTGCCAGATCGTCACACCTTTATCTCTTATTTGAGCTTCTGCTCAAATATCACTTTCTCAGAGACGCCTTCCTTCAAAGAAGACCGCCCCAGGGATAGTACCTTCCCGTCCTCCAGGTACTACTACACCACCCTCTGTTATTTTGTTTCAGAGTACTCACCATGAGCTGAACTTCTTATTTGTTTACTGAGCTGTGCTGGGTCTTAGTTGTGGCATGCTGAATCTTCAATCTTTATTGCAGCACTCAAAATCTTCAGTTGCAGTGTGTGGGATCTAGTTCCCCGAACAGGGATCAAACCCTGGGCCCGCTGCATTGGGAATTCAGAGTCTTAGCCACTGGGCCACCAGGCAAGTCTCCACTGAAGCCTCCACTGAAGTTCTCAGAAGCCTAGAGTGAGGAGGGGGAGCAAGGACAGAACTTTGTGACAGGGATGTTATGTGTGACCATAAAAATCTCCGTTTGTGCAGGGTTGATTGTGCTCTGGGCATTTCCTTCCTTCAATCCTCGGACACTGATTGAGCACCTGCTGGGTGCAGGGTCTCCTCCAGTGTTCCACTTGTGAGGGCGGCAGACAGTGGGCTAACTAAACCAGTTTATAAGAGAAGCTCAGGGACTTCCCTGGTGGTCCAGTGGCTAAAACTGCATGCTCCCAGTGCAAAGGGCCCATGGTTCAACCCTTGGTCAGGGAACTAGATCCCACACGCTGCAACTAAAAAGATTCCCCATACTGCAAGGAAGACCAAAGATCTCACGTGCCGCAACTAAGACCTGATGCAGCCAAGTCAATAAATACATTTTAGTTTTTAAAATAAGAAAGGCACTTGAACTGTTGCCGAGATGCCCCTCACTGTTGGCCATCCCCAGCTCTTCTTCCTGGGCACCTTGGCACCCCTCCCTGCAGAGGACACCCCCTGGGCACAGTGGCTGCTGGCACCTTTCCTGTGCAGCCAACTCCTGTAAAGGTTCTCTGCTCCCCAGCTGCGGCAGCCCCACTGAGGGATAACACCGGCCCTCCTCCAGGTATTAACTGGCTTTTCCCCCAGCAATGTTTGTTTTAGGGATTAAAGGCAGTGGAGGAGCCTGTAATTTCCAGATTCATCTGTTCCTTTCCTGGCAGCCAGCACTAGAGTTGTTATTTCTTTTCCCCAAGCCCCTGATAATACCGTTCCAGACACGTTGGTCTGATAGCATCATCCAACAGAAAAACTCTCCAGTGTTTCCTCTAAGCCAGCGGACAGGCTCTCGCTGGCTTCATGTAAAGACACTGGAGCTGAATGTTCTTGCCATCATTTTTCCCTCCTTCTTAGATATGCCTGGAGGTCCATGATCATTTTCTCCTGTTTTCCGTTTCCTTTTTAAGGACTACAGTGACTGTCCCACCCCACCATTCATCTGGCACAGTCAAGAAATGGCTACTTCATGGTAGAACATTTCCAAAATAATGCTTTTCAAGCACTAAAGTGTTAAACAATGAAACACATTTTATTTATTTTTTATTGGGTATTCCTTGCTGTGCATGGACTCTTCTCTAGTTGCAGCGAGCAGGGGCTACTCTCTAGCTGCGGTGCTCAGGCTTCTCATTGCCGTGGCTTCTCTTGTTGGGGAGCACGGGCTCTCGAGTGCTCAGGCTTCGGTAGTTGGCAGCATGTGGGCTCAGTAGTTGTGGTGCAACCTGGCTTAGCTGCTCTGTGGCAAGAGGAATTTTCCCAGACCAGGAATTGAACTCATGTCCCCTGGATTGACAGGTGGATTCTTATCCACTGAGCCACCAGGGAAGTCCTGAAATACATTTTTAAGAGAACTTTATTGACATATAATTGACACATGATAAACTGCATATATTTAAGACATGCGACTTGATCCATTTTTGTTTGTTATTTTTGTTTTTCTTTTTTTATTCTGATGACTTGATCCACTTTGACATTTGTGAATACCCTGGAATCATCACCACAATCCGGGTAATGAACAGATCTGTCACTCCCCAAAGTCTCCTCCGCCCCACCCTTCTTCCCTCAGCCACCACTTTTGTCTGCTTTCCAAATACATATTTAATGCAGAGCTGTCTCACCCGCTTCCCCACCTCAGTAAACAGAGTGTGATCGACGTGATGGTTCCTCTCCTCAATTCAGCATTATCATTAACGTTCTTGAGAGCCATGTCCTCAGATGCTGGGGAGATACATAAGATTGTTTGCCCTGCACACTAAATGGCCCCATTGTTGCCCTTCCCTGCCAGGTGGTTTGGGGTTTGGGAGTTTTCTCTCTTGCTGCCAGCTGTCTCGGTGCAGTTCCTGGTACACAGCCCATGCCGCCCAGAACCCTGGCACACGGACCCTCTCCCGAGTCACTCCCACTCCTCACTCTGAACCAGTGGTTCTCAGCCAGGGGCAGTTTTGTACCCCCCTGAGGGGACATTTGACAATGTCTCAAAACATTTTATGGAGAAGGAAATGGCAACCCTCTCCAGTATTCTTGCCTGGAGAAGCCCATGGATAGAGGAGCCTGGCGGGCTCCATAGGGGAACGTTAAGTCCATGGGGTCGCAAATAGTCGAACACGACTGAGCGACTAAACTCACATGAGACATTTTTGGTTGTCATAATGTTGCAGGAAGGGGGACCCATTCCAGGGCCTGAGAGAGGGTTCCTGTCTAACACTCGGAAATGAATTGTCCAAGGAGACACACAAGCTGACAAAGCAAGAGGCTATGTTGGGAAGAGGTGGCCAGGTGGAGAGCAGGAGGGTGAGGGAAGCCAGGAAAACTGCTCTGCCGCGTGGCTCGCAGTCTCAGGTTTTATGGTGATGGGATTAGTTTCCGGGTTGTCTCTGGCCAGTCACTCCGATTCAGGGTCCTTCCTGGTCGCACATGCTTTGCTCAGCCAAGATGGATGCCAGCGAGGAGGATTCTGGCAGATGGAAGGACATGTGGCATCTCCTTTGGCCCTTTCCCCAACGCTTCTTGGTGGTGGCTTATTAGTTCTGTGTTCCTTAGTAGGACCTCCTGTTGTAAAATAACTCACGCAAATGGTTACTATGGTGCCTGGCCAGGGTGGGCGGTTTCAGTCGGTGTGCTTCCCCTAACAATAATGGGGGTGGGGGTGCTACTGGCCCCTAGTGTTCAGAGACCAGGGATGTTGCTAAACCACCCTAGCATGCACAGGACAGTTTTCCAAACAAAGATAATCTGGCTCAAGATGTCAATAGTGTCGAGGTAGAGAAATCCTGTTCTGATAATAAAACTGATAGGAAAATTCAATAAGAAGTCATGTTAACTGATTGTTTTTACATTGTTGTATCAAGAGAGAGAAGGAAGGGCAGAGCTTTTTGGAGCTGCAAGGCCAGAGGGAAGGCAAAGCTTCAGGAAGCTCCTGGTGCATATCCTTCTATCTTGCCCAGGGGTGGTCGCTGGCTTCCTAAAGGCAAGTCCTAAGGGGCTCAGCTTGAGGTCCCAGGGCTTAGCATTCAGACTGCACCCAAAGCACCTATTTGTTGCCCAATCGTGGGCAGCACTGGCTGGGCAGTGAGGGCAAAGCAGAGGCACAGAGCCGGCAGAAGGGAACCCTTAAGCTGAGCAGTGACTTGGGGATGCAGCAGAACCTGCAGGTAAAAGGTAAGCGTGGACCTAGCCTAATAATTAGGAACAGGAGAAGGGCCAGTCGAGCTGCGATCCTGTCCCAACGTGACCAGATACATCACCGCCAGATCACTCACTCCTCCCCCCTCCCACACAGACATCCAGTTTGCCTGTCGTATAAAGGAGGTTTTCCCAAAGTGGTTTAGCTAGAACTGGAAGGACCCTGCCCTGTGACAGGACAGGAGGAGCCTGACTGTTGTCTCAGCAGCACTCAGGATGGACCCCAGGTGTTCTGGAGCTAGTTGGTGAAGTATGGGCATGCTTTATTCAGTTTTTCATGACTTAAATATTTTAATTATCTTATTCTAATAGTTATTGCAGAAATTTCTGAGCGTGCAGGTAAGCAAAAAGAAAACAACAGAAAACTTTCAAATCCCGGTCTTTTAGAGAAAACCCCAATTAAATGTTGTTGTCTGCTCTTCCATGCATGTGTGGATGTAGTGGGTGTCGGTGGAGGTAGTGGACTTCCCTGTCCATCCAGTGGTTAAGACTCTGAGCTTCCACTGCAGGGGGTGAGCGTTCCATCTCTGGTTGGGGAACTAAGATCCTGGATGCTTTGTTTGATCCTGAAGGCTTTGTTTGAGGTGTCCGAGAGAGGGAGGAAGAGATTTTGAGAGGAAGGGACACCCCGGAGCACTCTAAGGGGACAATGGGAGTGCCTGAGGTAAGGGTGAATGGGTGGATTTTATCATAGGACACCAGTTGCTCTTGGAGGTCTCCCCAGATTGCTTAGTCGTGTCCGACTCTTTGTGACCCCCAAGGACTGTAGCCCACGAGGCTCCTCTGTACATGGGATTCTCCAGGCAAGAACACTGTGGTGGGTAACCATTCCCTTCTCCAGGGGATCCTTCTGACCCAGGAATCAAACCCTGTCTTCTGTATTGCAGGCAGATTCTTTACTGTCTGAGCCACCTGGCTGTATATGTGTACTCAGTCATGTCCAACTCTTTGTGACTGTATGGGCTATAGCTTTCCAGGCTCCTCTGTCCATGGGATTCTCCAGGCAAGAATACTGAAGTGGGTTGCCATGCCCTTCTCTAGGGGATCTTCCTGGCCAAGGGATCGAACCCGCATCTCCTGTGTCTCCTGCATTGCAGGCAGATTCTTTAC
The DNA here is from genome assembly GCF_019923935.1 of Bubalus bubalis. Lineage (NCBI taxonomy): Eukaryota > Metazoa > Chordata > Mammalia > Artiodactyla > Bovidae > Bubalus > Bubalus bubalis. Next base: position 48,276,486 of record NC_059176.1, read on the forward strand.
CCAGTGAGCCACCTGGGAAGTCAAGCCACCTGGCTGGTTAGCCTCAAATCCAGGGATAAAGAAAGGCCTGGTTGGACCCTTCTTCCGGCCCCCTGCTAGGAAGGTGGGAACTGCTCACAGCCCCTTCCTCCCTCTGGCCTTACCCACCAGGCCCTGTTCAACCCCACAGGTTGTCCCCCCCACCCCCATCCCCCACTTCCAGGCTTCTGTCACTTGGTGTCCCTGTCCTAATAACTGCTGTGTAAAACTGATAACTCTTGTCCAGAGGGCGGTGAGCTTACTGAGGCCCTAAGTCAGGGGACCTGGGCAGGCGGTTTAGCTCCTTCAGGCCTTAAGCCTCAGATAAATTCTTGGGAGTGATAAAGAGAACAAAACCTGCCTTTAGGACTTGCTCCAGGAGATAAAGGAAGAAGTTGACTAGCAGTCACCAGCTGTGGCAAGGCGGGATTCTCTCCAGAGGGTTTTTTTCAAGGGGAGTGGCTTCCATTCTTTTTTTTTTGGCCTGGCCGAGCAGCTTGCAGGACATCTTAAGTTCCCTGACCAGGGATCGAACCTGTGTCCCCTGCAGTGGAAGCACAGGGAAGTCCCTCCACATTCTTTTTTAACAACCGAATTGCTGTAAAATACAACCCTAAAATAGCAAGACTAAGGTGGGGATGCCCTGGGACAGGCTCTCAGTCCTCTCCTCCCCTCGGAGATGCCCCTCTGAACAACAGTTTAAAGAATCCTCCTTATCCCAAAGGCAGTGTTGGAGGCATAGGCTGGTGGGAGAAACTGGGGCTTCAGTGCCCCTTCCTCCTCCCCAGACCCACTGCAGCTTCCCTGGGCCAGCCTCCAGGACGGGTGGGGCACCGAGAGGCAGACAGCCCTGCTTTCTTTCCGGACTGACTTTTCTTGTAGGCCAGGGGACAAGTGGGAAGGGCACAGAGGGACTCAGAGGCTAGGTGGGGCCAGCCCAGTCCCTGTTTCCCCTCAACAGGGTTCTCTTGCTCACAGACTTAGGAAAAACCGTGACTCACTTCCTGCCTAGGTCTGACTGCAGAAGCATTGTTTTCCCAACTGTAGCTGGGACTGGTGGTAGGGGCTACCCCGGGGTGGCCCTGAGGAATCTCTGCTCCCTGGTGATTGTGGTGAGAAGAGCAGTTCCCATTCAGAAAGAGGGCCAACCCGACTCACCTTCCCGCTCAAATTTCAGGACCCCACATTCTTCCCCGAGTTTCTAGGTTTTATGCTGTTTGTATAGGTACCCAAATTGTATGTTATTTCACTGGTTCAATATTATCTCCATTTTACAGAGGGGTAAATTGAGGCTCTGAGAATTAAGGTGTTGTCACTGTCGTTCAGTTGCTAAGCCAAGTCCAACTCTTTTCGATCCCATGGACTGCAGCATGCCAGGCTCCTCTGAACTACATTATCTCCCGAAAAGTAAAAGTGTTATGTGCTCAGTCGTATCTGTTTGCGACCCCATGGACTGTAGCCCACCAGGCTCCTTTGTCCATGGAGTTTCCCAGGCAAGAATACTGGAGTAGGTCGCCATTTCCTATTCTGTCTCCCTACTATCTCCCAGAGTTTGCTCAAATCATTGTCTAAGGTTGGCACAGTTTAAAATAGTGCCACTACGACTTGAACTCAGGTTTGGGGGTTGACTGTCACCTAGTCAGTTACTTTACAAATGCTACTAACTTCTCTGGGCCTCAGTTTCCTCCTGCATAAAGCACAGATAGTGATACATGAAAGCTGCCTAAAGGAAAACTATATCCACCTTGCAGGATCCATGGTAAGCATGGAGCAAGTTAACACATGGGAAAGAGCTCAGAATATCCTAATCCGTTTTCCTCATCATCCCCAAACCTGTACTGAAGAGGTCACAGGATAACACTGTTCTGCCAGGTTATCTCAAAGAGGGCAGGAAGGGATGGGCAGCGACTGCTCTGTGACCTTAAAATAACCCAGCCTGTGGAGCTCTTGGCCACACTTCCCCTCTTTTCTTTCTTAGCTCAAGCAGTGATGGCCTCAGCCAAGTAGCACAGACGTTTTCTAGGGCAGGGACCCAGGGAGGGAGAGGAACCGGTTGGTATATTGCAAAGAGCTCAGATGCAGGCTCTGCCAAAGCTCCAGATCTCTTCTGGGATCTGAGGCCTGTTAGTTGTGGGACCTTCAGCAAATTATTTAAACCTTGTGTGCCTCAGTTTTCTTATCTGTAAAATGGGATTAATAATGTCAGCCTGAAAGGATTAAGCGGATTAAATAATGTACATAAGAAGGAGATAATATAAAGTGATTGACCTGGTGCCTGGCAGGCAGTTGGAGTTGAAAAAAAAAAAAGTTTAAAAAAATTAAAAGGGGATGGGCTAGTTGTTCTGCTCATCCACCTGTCTATATAAATGCAAATAAAGTAGTGAGTCTTCTAACTGTAGGCCACGAGGAAGTTTGCCCAGACGAGGTGAAGCCCGACCTCAAGGAGGGTACTCCAGGTGCGTCATCCCAGGGCACTTAACCCGGTCGTGCCCAAACTCGTGGCTTAGGTGTGGGGGAGAAGCCCAACTCCCCCAGAATTCGGCCGAGACTGGGCTCAGAGTGACGCCTCGAGTCCTTCCCAAACCCTGCCCCGGGTGCCGAGTTCAGGTCGCCGCCGCCGGCCCGGGGAGCTCGCGGGGCTAACAGCCGAGCCCGGGGTCGGGGGCGCTGGCAGTGCGGCCTGGGGGACCCGCCGAGCGGCCGCGAGGGCTCTGGGATCGCCGGCCCCACTTCCTACCTCTGCCCCAAGCTGGAGCCGGAGGCGGCAGGCGCCCCGGAAGGCCTCAGGGCCCCGGCGCTCCTGCTCGGAACGCGGGCCAGGGCCCGGGCGGCATGGGCGGCGCGGCGGGCCGGGCCGGCGGGGCGGCGGCGGCCCGGAGCTCGGAGGTGGCACCGCGAGGGGGAGGGGCGCGGCGGCGGTGGAGGAGGAGCCCGGGCCGCCGCAGCCGCTGACAGCGGCCCGAGTAAACAAGCCGCGCCGCCGCGGCCCGGCCGCTGCCCCCGCCCGCGCCGGAGCCGGAGCCAGAGCCGAGGCCGAGCCCTGCCCTGGTCGCCGGCCCGGCCGAGGCCGCGCCGCCGCGCCTCCCCGCCTCTGCGCGGTGACGCTGCTGCCGGGCGCAGGGACCGCGCCGAGCCCAGGCCCCCCGGAGCCGGGCTCTCCGCTCGGCCGAGGGGCGCCTGAGCCGCCCCGGCGCTCGCCTGGAAAAGTTTCCCCGCCCGGGTTCCCTAGGGTAAGCAGCGAGGGCGCGGGGCCCCGGGGGGAGGCAGCGCGCCGGGAGCCGGGCCCGAGGAGACTGGGCCGCTCTGCCGGAGGAGCAGGCTCCGCGGCCCGAGCGCCCAGGCCGGGGGAGGGTCGGGGTCGCTGGCGCGGAGGCAGCCCGGGCCCCGATGCCCGCCCGGCTTTTGGAACTGGCCCGCGGGCCGGCGCGGAGGGTGGAGCCGCGGGGAGCAGGAAGGGCATCCCGCAGCCCACCTGAGCGCGCCGGGCCCCCGCGGGTGCCGGTGCTCTTCCGCTTGGGGCGGGGGCGAGCCCTCTGACCCCAGGAAGCGCCCGCGGGGGCCCCCGCCGGGGGCGGGATGGGGAGAGGATTCCAGAGGCGCCGGGTGCTCCCGCCTCCCCGCCGTCCTTGGGGGCAGCCGCCGCCGGCTCGCCCACTCCGTGGCTGGGGAGGGCCTGCGCTCCCGCCGGGGGAGGGGTGGAGCGGCTGCTCGCGGCGGAGGGGATTATTCACCGCCGGGGCCTCGTCCCCGCTCGCACACCTGGGCGGCGAGACACTCAGGTGCGGGGTCTGCGGGAGCGGGGAGGCTGGCTCCCGCGAAGGCCTGGCCGAGGCCCCTGCTGCCCCCGTGGGGTGGCCTGCGTGCCAGACAGGTCTTAACAGCAGTCGGTTGTCAGGTCAGTGCCTCCTTCCCGCCGTCCGCTCACCCCTTACCCCCGGGATACAGACCCTCCTCCACAGGAGGGTGTCGAAATTCTTTCTGCCTTGGGAAATGGGAGGGAAACCCAGGTGATGTGGCCTAGTGAGGACTGGGCAGCCGCTGGCCAGGTGTGGAGACAACCGAGGAGAGGAGCCAAGCTTGACTCCTGTTCTAGAGCCGCCCAAGTTTTACGATGTCCTATATTGGGCTTCCACATACGATTTGATTTTTTTTTTTTTAAGAGGATTCTGTGGCTTTCAAAAAAAGTTTGAAAACCTCTGGTCTAGCAGTTTTTACCACCTAGGAAAACTGAGGCCCAGACAGAGAGAGGAAGTGACCTAAGATCACACAGCAAATAGAGTAGTTGAGCAAAGGCTGGGATTCAGAATTTCAGCGGAGCGATCAGCTCCTGCCACAGGAGCTGGTTTGGTGTCTCTGCTGGAAGGAAGGAACCAGTTTTCCCAGGCAGCCCTGACCACGCCAGACCCCCTGATGCCTGGAAACAGCAGCTGGACCTGGGTGAGGTTCAGTTCGGATGCCTTGGAGAGGCTGGCTGCGTCGGGAGGTTCCTGGGGCGGGAGAAGAGAACACAGCCAGGAAGAGCACCCACTGGTCTCTCTGTGGCCAAGCCTGGAGTGGAGCCCCATAGAGGGCTTCACAGGAGGCTGGAAATATGGCAAGCCTACCAGTTTGAGCTGAACAGGGACTCAGAGAGTGAGTCAGAGTCTAGGATGGGGGTGGGGAGAAGAAGCCCATTCATTTATTGTTCTCAGCGCCTTTTCTTTGAGGTGGGGGCCATCCTCCCTGCTTCCAGGATGCTGAGGCAGGGTTGTCTGGGGCTTCAAGCTCTGTGGAAGCCATATCCACGGCTCAGCGTGTCTGGGGATGCTGAGCAGACGGAGGCCAGTCCTTTCTTGGAGGATTGTTTGGTTGTGCCTGAAGCCCGCTTCCTTTTTGGGTCCTGCAAGGTAATTAAATAATCACCTTTATCACCAAGCAGCTGCGGTTCTGCCCACAATATGCCAGAACTTGGGCTAGACCCAGATGAACCCAGTCTTGATGTGTGTATGGGGGTGGTTCCAATATGGCTCATAGCACTGTGGTCAGGAGGTGGCCTTGCTTGACGTCTGAACCCAAGAGGCAGCTCTTATATCAGGAAGGGGAGACGAGAACTTGTTTCTATAAGGCCCTGTCCCTAAGGCTCTACATTCTCTGTTAAGTGAGGGCACGGGGCCCCTTCAACACCCCCCACCCTCAACCCTCACCCTCCCTAAGGGCTGCCCAGCCTTTGCTCAGACAGCTCTCTGGAACTTGGTCGCCCAAGGCATCATGGGGCAGTGGCTTCCCGGCCCGTCGGGAACCCTATGGACTCTGCCCATCGGGGGTGAGGAGGAGCTGCCTTGTGGATGCCTCCTGCCATCAGCTGTCAGGTTATTTTGGTGTAAACTGAAAATACTCCAGGAATTATGAGTTGAAGCCCTCCAGCCTGCAGGGTGGGAGTGCAGGAGGAGCGTGCAGGAAGGCTGGGGGTGCTGAGGGCAGCCCCCGGGCAAAGTGAGTTTTCCCAGTGTTGAGCCTTCTGGTCCGCCTCCCCAGGGCCTGGATGGGCTGGGAGCTTCAGTCTGCCGTCCAGCAGAGTGACGTCCTGTGGGGCCGGGCCCCAGGAGGGGTGGGAGCATCTGGGGCTGTGTGGGCAATCTCGACAAGCTTGGCATTGAGGCGGGACACCTCCAGGACCTTCCCCAGCTTCTCCCCACCCCAGGGGCTAGGCTTCTGGCTAGCCAGGGGCCCTGTGTGGGGACAGTTATGTGGCCCCAGGCAGAGAGGTCCCGCTCTCTGTTTGCTGAAGGAGGAAAAACAACACGCGGACTATTGATTCAGCCTCACCTTAGCGCTCCTGGCTCAGCAGCCAGTGTTTGCCCTGGCTGCCTGGGCTCGGATGATGCAAGGCTGGTGGGCGTGGAGCCACCAGAGGGGGCTGCTGGAGGCCTCCAGGCCAGGGCTGGGTAGCCCTGTCGTCTCCCAGGAAACTGTGTAAAAAGAGAGCCTGGGCCCCCTGACTTTGCTGATGGCCTGGGCCATAGAGGGGGGGTGAAGCCACCGTGATCGCCTTTCCCTTGCTCAGCGCCCGGAGCCCACACCCCATCTTAGGCTGCCCCCCTCTTTCTTGCCAGAGGCTATGAGTCTTTGCAGGTAACTCCCCACGGCTGGGTCTGAACCAGGAAGCCCTAGTGAGCTGTGTAGATGCCGCCGATTAAAAAACTTTAAAAGTCAACATTTTATCCTTTTACAAAATATACCTGAGTCATTTGGAAAATATACAATGACACGAAGAAGAAAATAACCGTTACTCGTAATTATCACCGTCTTGAGAAAACCATTGTCAGCATGTGTCCTTCCAGATTATGTCCTGTGGTTTTATATAAATATACGTGTATGTGTATAAATAGTTTCTTTCAAAACAAAAATAGGATTGTGGGTACCTGCTGCTTTATACCCCACCTTTTGGACTTAAGATTCTGGGAAGCATTTATTCAGTTGTTGCTTCTGGTTTGGAGTGACTCGAGCCTCGATCCTCTTCTTCCCACTTCCGTATTCCTGCGTGTGGAAGGGGTTCATCGCTCCACCTATCTGGCTGACCTCGGGGGGCCAGGTTTTCACTCCTCAGCCCCCAGAGGCCCTTTCAGGCCTGGAGTGAGCTGAGGGGTGGGAAGGCAGCTATAGTGCATGCCCGGGGAGGGACTGACTCTCTGCCTTTCCCTCCCTTGTTCCCCTCAGAGCCGGCAGCCTGCCTCCTTCCTGCACAGCCCTGCCCGTCTCGGCCCCATGCCCCCACCAGTCAGCCCCGGGCCACAGGCAGTGAGCAGGTACGCCGGAGCCCAGGCCCTGTGACCAGGCCAAGGAGACGGGGGCTCCGGGGTCCCGGCCACCTGTCCCCCCCCATGGAGCTGAGGCCCTGGTTGTTCTGGGTGGTAGCAGCAGCGGGAGCCTTGGTCCTGCTGGTGGCCGATGCCCGCGGAGAGAAGGTCTTCACCAACACCTGGGCCGTGCACATTCCTGGAGGCCCAGCCGTTGCTGACCGTGTGGCACGCAAGCATGGCTTCCTCAACCTGGGCCAGGTAGGTGTTGCTCCCTCTGGCTGGCCTCGGTGCAGGACGTCAGCTGGGGGTGGGGCCCTTGGGGGCAGTTGTTCCTGCACCTGGCATGGAAGAGAGCCGAGGCTCGTCCTGCCCTTGGGCTTCTAGCTTAGGTTGCTCAGTGGACTTGTGCGTCCCGGGAGGTGGGGGTGGGTGAGGCCCCCTCAGCCCCCTGCACCTTCTTACTGGGTCCCGGGCAGGGAGCGGATGCCCACCACCCAGCCTGCCATCCTGAGCCTCCCCTTGCAACTGGTTGTCCACCCCCGCCCCTCGCCTCCCCGGGGACTGACAGATGGAAAGCCCAGCTCAGTCTCCCTGCTTTGTTACAGATCTTCGGTGACTATTACCACTTCTGGCATCGAGCAGTGACAAAGCGGTCCCTGTCTCCTCACCGCCTGCGGCACAACCGGCTGCAGCGGGAACCTCGAGTGAGTGCAGCCCCGGCCCCTTCCACCGCCAGCCGTCCCCTCCCCTCGTCCTCCTCCCACACTGTCTTCCCCTCACTGCCTCACAGGTTAAGTGGCTGGAGCAGCAGGTGGCAAAGCGACGGGCCAAACGGGACGTATACCAGGAGCCCACGGACCCCAAGTTCCCCCAGCAGTGGTACCTGGTACGTGGCCTCCCCGGCTGCCTCCACCCGTCCATCTGTCCACTCAGGGGTCCCATGAGCAGGCAAGGCTGACTCTAAGGCCTCCTGTCAGTCTTCCTCTGTCTGCTTCCTCTGTCTTTTTCTTGCCCATCCTGCTAAGCCTTGGGGAGTGCCCTCAGTGTTCTTGATAATTCCAGGGAGCCCAGTGGTGGCATCTCAGGAGCAGGGGCGGGTGGAGAAGGGGCTTGTGGAGCGGCAAAGGGACCTTACCTAGCAACCAACCTCATCTCCTAAGCGCTGGGTAATGGGGGTGGGTGTCTCTGCAGTCTGGCGTCACCCAGCGGGACCTGAATGTGAAGGAGGCCTGGGCCCAGGGCTACACGGGGCGTGGCATCGTGGTCTCCATCCTGGACGACGGCATCGAGAAGAACCATCCAGACTTGGCAGGCAATTATGTGAGGAGGCGGGGAGGGGAGTCCAGGGATGGTCCTGCTCTGCTGGAGTGTCCAGGCTGACCCTATGATGGCCACCTTCCTTCCAGGATCCTGGGGCCAGCTTCGATGTCAATGATCAGGACCCTGACCCCCAGCCCCGGTACACACAGATGAATGACAACAGGTAAGAACCGGTCCCTGGCCTCTGTCTCTCTTCTCATCTCCACCAAGGAAGCGGGCGAGCCCCGTCCAAGAGGCTGAAGTCTTTTCCGCAGTCCTGGTCTAGCTGGGGCGCTGAGGGAGGGTCTGGTCAGAGTGGAGGGTGTCTATGTATGTGTGTGGGGGTGGGGGGTTGTCTGTGCATAGACGTGGGACAGCAGGCTAAGGTGGAGGGTCGTGTGGCCCCTCCCGCTCTTCAGGCTGCCCCTGCCATGCTCGGTCCACTGCTAACGCTGTGCTCTTGACCCCGGCAGGCATGGCACACGGTGTGCGGGAGAGGTGGCTGCGGTGGCCAACAATGGTGTCTGTGGCGTAGGCGTGGCCTACAATGCCCGCATTGGAGGTGGGTGTGGGCCTTGGCCACCCTGTCTTCAGGACCACCCTTTCTGATGGATTTTTCTGTATTCACTTCCCATCCAACCGGTGTCCCTCACTTTCCTGCCGTGCATCCTTCTGACCACATGGCTCTTCTATAGAGAGTTCTTAGCAACTCAGAGGGGCTTCCCAGGTGGCTCAGCAGGTAAAGAATCTGCCTGCCAATGCAGAAGATGTGGGAGACTCAGGTTTGATCCCTGGGTGGGGAAGACCACTCCCCCCCCCCACAACCCCCCCACAGAGGAGGGCATGGCAAGCCATTCCAGTATTCTCGCCTGGAGAATCCCATGGACAGAGGAGCCTGGGAGGGCCACAGGGCCACGAAGAGTTGCAGCTCAAAGAGCTGAAGGCATCGCCTTCTGCTGGTGGCCCTGTGCTACAGGGCGGGAGGAGTGTTTATTTGTTTTTAATATTTATTTGACTGCATCAAGTCTTAATTGTGGCACACAGGATGTTTCACTGCTGCACACAGACTCTAGTTGTGGTGGGCTGGCCCAGTAGGTGTGGAGCGCTGGCTTAGTTGGGCTGTGGCATGTGGGATCTTAGTTCCCCGACCAGGGATCAAACCCATGTCCCCTGCATTGCAAGGCGAGTTCTGAACCACTGGACCACCAGGGAAGTCCCGGGGGGACTGTTTCTTAGCAGGAGTTGCCCCAAAACCTCATCTTCCACTCTGAAGGGCCTTGAGCTCTGTGCTCCTTTGAGACCCCAGAGACTTGTCCTAGTCCAAAATATGTGGTTGAGGGCTGGAGAGATCTCCCCTTTCCCCTGGGTCTTGTCTTCAAAAGGCAGAGGCCACCCAAGAAGCCAGGGGCTCAGGGTTTCCTAGCACCAGCCTCTGCCCTCCCCTTCCGGGTGCAGGGCTGGGTGTGCTCCTGGGGGTGCCCCTGACAGCTGGACCCACGCAGCCTCTCTCTCCCTGCCCTGCTCCGTGGCCAGGGGTGCGCATGCTGGATGGCGAAGTGACAGATGCCGTGGAGGCACGCTCGCTGGGCCTGAACCCCAACCACATCCACATCTACAGTGCCAGCTGGGGCCCCGAGGACGACGGCAAGACCGTGGATGGGCCAGCCCACCTGGCTGAGGAGGCCTTCTTCCGGGGGGTCAGCCAGGTGAGGTGGGGGTCCTGTCCCAGCCCTGGAAACCAGGCCCGGCCTCAGGGCGCAAAGTAGGCACTGTCTTTGCCATGCTTCGTCTTTGTGTTTTTCTGTTGCTATTTATTTACTCTTGTGTTTAATTTATACAAAGCACGTTTATTAAAACGTGAAGGACAGGAAGAGAAAAGTAAATGCTCATTGCCTATAACTCCCACTCCAGTATTCTTGCCTGGAGAATCCTCATGGACAGAGGAGACAGTCCATGGAGTTACACACAACAGAGTGACTAAGCATAGCACGCAGCATCACTCTCCAGAATCACTACTCTGAAGATTTCGGTAGTGGACTGGGTCTCTGTGTAAAAAGAGATGAGAGAGATCTACCAGGGGTTTCCTTGGGGGAAGGGGCTGGATAGAGAGTCGCTGGAGAAGGATGCTCCAGCCTTCCTAGTCTCAAGCAGCATCTTCCCACCAGGCCCTCCCTCCCCTAAGTCCTGTCTTGTGTGACCCCAACCTGCTCTGTCCACAGGGCCGCGGGGGTCTGGGCTCCATCTTTGTCTGGGCCTCGGGGAACGGGGGCCGGGAACACGACAGCTGCAATTGCGACGGCTACACCAACAGCATCTACACGCTGTCCATCAGCAGCGCCACACAGCTCGGCAACGTGCCCTGGTACAGCGAGGCCTGCTCGTCCACGCTGGCCACCACCTACAGTAGTGGCAACCAGAACGAGAAGCAGATCGTGAGTCTCTTCCCGGGAGGGGGCTGGGGAAATGGGGCTGCTCGCTTTCTGGCTCTGCCCGGGGCCGCCTTTCTGACCCTATCGGCCTTCGACCCACACGTGGCTGGGCGGTGGTGGCGAAGGCACCATGGGATGGGAGCTAGGGGACCTCCCTAAGACTCTTGAGGGTCACGGAGCCACTGGTGAAGCCCCTGATAAGACTCTCCCTAAAAACATGCATCGCTCTCTTTTTTTGTTTAACAATCTATTTGGGCTTCCCTGTTGGCTCAGACAGTAAAGAATCTGCCTGCAATGCAGGAGACATGAGTTTGATCCCTGGGTGGAGAAGATCCCCTGGAGAAGGGAATGGCAACACACTCCAGCATTCTGGCCTGGAGAATCCCATGGACAGAGGAGCCTGGCAGGCTACAGTCCATAGGGTTGCAAAGAGTTGGACACAACTGAGTGACTTATAATTTCATTTATGTATGTATTTTTGGCTGTCCTAGGTCTTTGTTGCTGCTCCGGCTTTTCTCTAGTTGTGACAAGCAGAGACTCCTTTCTAGTTGCAATGGGAGGGCTTCTCATTTTGGTGGCTTCTCTTGTGGCGCATGGGCTTTAGGGTGCTTGGGCTTCAGTAGTTTTGGCATGTGGGCTCAGTACTTGTGGTGCACAGGCTTGGTTGCTTCACAGCATGTGGGATCTTCTCGACCCAGAGATTGAACCCATGTCTCCTGCATTTGCAGGCGGATTCTGTATACCACTGAGCCACCAGGGAAGCCCTGCGTTGCTCTCAGTGATCTCCAACCTTTAGTTCAGCCCTCTTATTCTTTGGGAAACTGAGGCCCAGAAAGAAACAGGCATTGTCCTGTTGGCAGTGAGTTAGCAAGGCAGCAAATGGGAACGAGGCATCTTGGCCCTGGCTCCCCATGTCATTTATGGTGCTCAGGGCCTGTGGCCAGAGGGAGGGCAGCCAGGTGGCCCCTCTGGTGTCCTCCCCACGTCACATGCCCAACGTCATCATCCTCCTGTAGGTGACCACTGACCTGCGGCAGAAGTGTACAGAGTCTCACACGGGCACCTCTGCGTCTGCCCCCCTGGCAGCAGGCATCATCGCTCTCACCCTGGAGGCCAAGTGAGTGGTGGGGACCGAGGGGCGAGCCTGTCCCCACCAGCGCCCCCTGCAGAGCAGCCCTCGGACTCCAGCCGGAGTCTCTGAAGAGACTGAGCCTTTCGGTCCCTCCTTTGCAGTAAGAACCTCACCTGGCGGGACATGCAGCACTTGGTGGTCCGGACCTCAAAGCCAGCCCACCTCAATGCCAACGACTGGGCCACCAATGGTGTGGGCCGCAAAGGTGAGGGCACCGTGCTCCCTGGGCTGGATTGAGGGTCCTGGGGGGCTGCTCTGTGCCCCCCCCAGCTGACCCCGTCCCTCTTGCCCCACAGTGAGCCATTCGTACGGCTACGGGCTGTTGGATGCCGGCGCCATGGTGGCTCTGGCCCAGAACTGGACGACGGTGGCCCCTCAGCGGAAATGCACCATCGACATCCTCACTGAGCCCAAGTGAGGGCTGGACCCCGGCTGGGAGGAGGAGCAGGGTGGACCCAAGGGTCGCCGCGGTGCCTGCTGGCCCCCCTCTGACAGCCCATCACGTGCTCCTTGCAGGGACATCGGGAAGCGGCTGGAGGTGCGGAAGACCGTGACCGCCTGCCTGGGGGAGCCCAGCCACATCACGAGGCTGGAGCACGCTCAGGCACGGCTCACCCTGTCCTACAACCGCCGTGGTGACCTTGCCATCCACCTGGTCAGCCCCATGGGCACCCGCTCTACCCTGCTGGCTGCCAGGTACTTGCCCTCTCTCCTGCCCAGCCTGTCCTGTCCCTTGGGTCCACGTGCACTCACTCATGGACTCACACAGCCCCGATGGTCCACAAATACTTCTCCATGGGGTAAACGCTGACGTTTTTGGGAGGGATGGTTTATGTTCTATGGGATTGTCCCATATTGCAGGAATCCCTGAGTCTACCCATGACATGCCACATCTGTGTGCCTCCCCATGTGTAGTCTGCATGTAGTTTTCCCTTGCATGTTTCCAGAATGTTTCAGCTGAGAACATTTGGCCTCCTGGGAAACAACCAGCAGGCATTTCTAGCCCAGCAGGGTTGGTGTGGCACCAGGGGAGTGTGTGTGGTCCTTGTGCTGTGGGCTTGGCACCCCCTGGCTGGGGTCCCCCAGAGGCTTCAGGCAGCCATGTGCACCTTCCTCCCCAGGCCACACGACTACTCTGCAGATGGGTTTAACGACTGGGCCTTCATGACGACCCATTCCTGGGACGAGGATCCCTCTGGCGAGTGGGTCTTAGAGATTGAAAACACCAGCGAAGCCAACAACTATGGTATTGGGGGATGCTTGAGGGCTGGGGGTCCAGGAGAAGAACTGGCAGGGTCTGGGGGTGGTGGGCAGGCGTGCTCCAGGTACCTCCTGACTTCTGCCACGCCCCTCAATAGGGACGCTGACCAAGTTCACCCTCGTGCTTTATGGCACGGCCCCTGAGGGTTTGCCCACACCCCCTGAGAGCATCGGCTGTAAGACCCTCACTTCCAGCCAGGCCTGTGTGGGTGAGTCGTGGGCACTGTAGGGTGTTGGGGACCTGAGACTTGGGGAGATAGAGGGTGCCTGTCCTAAAGGAGGAAAGGGGGTGTGAAGGGACATCCTGGGGCCCTGGGTTGGGTTCTGGGGCTGGGAGCTCCTGGGGACAGCAGTGACTGTGTCCAGGGCTGCAGGGCCCAGCAGCCTTGGCGGCCTGGCTGACGCCCACCTTCCCTCCCTCCCCGGCCCGGCAGTGTGCGAGGAAGGCTTCTCCCTGCACCAGAAGAACTGCGTCCAGCACTGTCCCCCAGGCTTCGCTCCCCAAGTCCTGGACACACACTACAGCACAGAGAACGACGTGGAGATCATCCGGGCCAGCGTCTGCACACCCTGCCACGCCTCGTGCGCCACGTGCCAGGGCCCCGCCCCCACAGACTGCCTCAGCTGCCCCAGCCACGCCTCTCTGGACCCCGTGGAGCGGACGTGCTCGCGCCAGAGCCAGAGCAGCCGCGAGTCGCACCAGCAGCAGCCGCCACCGCCCCCTCGGCCACCGCCCGCGGAGGTAGCGACGGAGCCGCGGCTGCGGGCGGACCTGCTGCCCTCGCACCTGCCCGAGGTGGTGGCCGGCCTCAGCTGCGCCTTCATCGTGCTGGTCTTCGTCACTGTCTTCCTGGTCCTGCAGCTACGCTCGGGCTTCAGCTTCCGAGGGGTGAAAGTGTACACCATGGACCGCGGCCTCATCTCCTACAAGGGGCTACCCCCTGAAGCCTGGCAGGAGGAGTGCCCATCCGACTCAGAGGAGGACGAGGGCCGGGGCGAGAGGACCGCCTTTATCAAAGACCAGAGCGCCCTTTGACGAGCGCATACTGCCCGCCCCTTCGAGCCCATCCCCTCCTTGGGCACTTTTTAATTCACCAAAGTATTTTTTTATCTTGGGACTGGGTTTGGAGCCCAGCCGGGAGGCAAGAGGGGCAGAAACGGCTTCCCACCCTACCCTTGGGCCCCCTGGCGGCCTGAGGTGGGACCCCAGGGCCAGCTGGGGGTGGGGGGATGGGGGGAGAGCCTGTCCCCACCCGCAGCAGCCCTCCATTTGGAGAAAGGAATGAAACCTTTGGGCAGCTTTCCAAGGTCCAGGCCCCAGCCAGAGCGCCCGGTGAAGAGGGGCGGCCCTCCCGGGATTCCTGACCGGAGCTGCAGCCCCTGCCTCTCCCCGTCCCTCTAAAGCAATAATGGGCCCCATCCAGGCAGCAGGAGACTGGCCTAGGGGGTATCGGAAGGAGGCGGCCACCTCTCTAAGGGCTTCTGCCTCCAGACCCTGTTCTGCATATCTGGTGAGCCTCAGGCAAAAGCAGTGAGCGAAGGAAGGGACCAAGGCAGGGCAGGCACTTCCGGGGCATGCACATGTGTGCCCATGTGCATTCGGCCCTTTGCCCACCTCCACTACAGCGGGCGGGCTGCCTGCCTAGCAAGGCTGGCCCGGCCCCAGGCTGGTGTGCTGACCACCCTCCCCTCTCCAGCACTCTCCCCTCCCCCCAGGGCCCGAGTCCCTGTTTTCTGAGCCCGGGGCTTTCTGGGCTGTTGGCACTCACAGCCCTGGAGCCCCTGGGTGGGTGGGAGGGACGGTGGCCCAGCCGGCCTCTCCCGCCTCCCACCCGATGCTGCTTTCCCCTGTGGGGATCTCAGGGGCTGTTTGAGGATATATTTTCACTTTGTGATTATTTCACTTTAGATGCTGTTTTGTTTTGTTTTGTTTTGTTTTGTATTTTTAACGGTGGTAGCAGCAGCTGGACCATCCACCCTCCCACACCCACTGTCCACCCTGCTGTTGCCCTCGGCTGCCCTGGGCCTGAGGTGTGGGGGGTGGGCTGCAGCTGAGCCCTGGATACTGACGAGGCATGCCAGGCCAAGTGGGCCCTAGGGGAGGAGGATCACGGTAGAAGGGGCAGGCTGTCGTCCATTTGAGATGGGGCTCGTCATGCCAAGGGCTCATGGGTCACTGGTTCTCCAAGTGCCAGGGGTGGGCAGGCAGTGGTACCGAGCCCCCTCCAACACTGTGCCCTGGTGGAGAAAGCACTGACCTGTCCTGCCCCCCATGTCTCCCTCTTCTGACGTGCCTTTTGCACCCCTCCCATTAGGACAATCAGTCCCCTCCCATTTGGGAGCTCCCTTTTCTTTCTCTCCCCCAGCCCCTCCTGGCACCCAGCCACCTGCCCAGAGGTGCCCCCTCCTCTTCCCACACCTACCCCCACCCTCCCGTGGCCAGCCCAGCTGGTTTTGTAAGATACTGGGTTGGTGCACAGTGATTTTTTTTTTCTTGTAATTTAAACAGGCCCAGCATTGTTGGTTCTATTTAATGGACACGAGATAATGTTAGAGGTTTTAAAGTGATTAAACGTGCAGACTATGCAAACCAGACCTGGTCTCCAGTGTGTGATATTCTTCCTAGGACTGCGGGGCTGCATCCAGGATGGGGTGGGGGTGAGGGCTGGGGAGAGTTATGTGCCCACATGATGTCCTGCCTGCTCTAGCTGCCCAAAGGCAATCTCCTGAGGGGTTTAGGAGGGTGTGGAAGGGACAGTAGCTGGCAACAAGCCCCAGGGGTGGGACAGATGAGGCCCCAGAATGGAAGCAGCTGAGCAATTACTTCCTCCGCCATAGGCCTTGGCTGCAGCTGGGTGGAGAGCGATGGCCCGGGGTCCAGTTGCTCAGGGTGTCCCTTGGCTGAAGTACCTAGGTCAGCAGCTGTAGGGCTGAGGCCTCTGGTGGGGCCTAACTGAATCAAGATAGGCTTTGCTGGGGAGAACCTGAGTCCCACACTGAAAGTGCCATACCCCCCACCCCACCCCTGACACATGCACTCTGGCCCAGGCCCCTTTCCTGCCCCAGGTCTCCCTTGGGACAGGAAACCCCTGCCTCGGGTGGGGAGAGGAGCCAGGCCAGTTCCACGAGGATCTATGCCTGAGAAGTAGGCCTCTCCTCGGTATATTTACTAGGAAATTTTATTCAAATAGAGGCTGGCGCCTGAACCCTCCTTGGGGAATCCAGTGGGGTGGGAAAGGCCTGGACTAGCCTTCCCCCTGCCTCTTTGGGGCGTCCCTGGCCTGCTGCTCAAATCGCCCGCCTGCCCTTCCTTAGGTTCTGGGTCCCTGGGCCCTCCCCACCACTGCGAAGGCCACAGCCCTGCCCTGCTAGTGCTCCCCAAGCACCCTTGGCTGTTCCCCGGGGCGCTATCTGGGCCCTGGGGAGCTCCCAGCGCAAACTGCTCTCTTCTGGGCCATTCTTTCCCAGCCCCCTCCTCCCTTCCGTTTCCGCGGGGCCCGTGTGGCCGGCAGCTGAGGCAGCGGCCGGCGCTGGGCAGGGGGGGGCGGGCAGGCGTCGGGGCTCCCGCCCGCCCCTTCCCCTCCGCCGGCCCGCCCCGGGGCCTGGGCCAACTGAAACCACAGGAGGAGGAAGCGCGGAATCAGGAACTGGCCGGGCGGTGTGGGGCCTGAGTGTAAGTCGGTCCTCGGAGGCCCAGGAGCAGCTGCCCGCACTGGTAATGCCTGTACCGAGGCCCGGGAGGTGGCGGCCAACCCGCGAGGCGGTTGGGCAGGGGCCTGGCAGGCGATCAGAGAGAGGGACATGGGACAGGGTGGAACAGGGGCCACGGGAGGGTAGGGGCTGGAGGTGGGGGTGGGGGGTGGCCGCGTGGGGTGCCTGCAGGGGCAGCCTTGGCCCTGTCAAGGGCCCAGTATACATCTTACACCTGCAGTGGGAGCTGGGTGGAAAGATCCAGGGAGGGAGACTGGGGGAGGTTTCTGTTCCAGGCCTGGGGAGGAGACCTCCGGCATCAGGCCTCCACCTGGGACTGCATTGGGGAGGGGCAGGATGGGAAGCACCTACGGCTTTCTCAGGCCAGGCGGTGTTTCGTACCCATCACTGAGTTCCAGGGGGACAGGAGACCACCTTCTGCCTGTCTGTGGCTCTTCAGCCCCTCGCCTCCCTGTCCCGCCCTCCCCACCAGTCCATCTCCAGCTACTCACCCCCAGTGGCGGCCTCTCCTCTCTCTGTCCCCAGGACGACATTATGGGCTTCTCTTCGGAGCTGTGCAGCCCCCAGGGCCATGGGGCCGTGCAGCAGATGCAGGAGGCCGAGCTCCGGCTGCTGGAGGGCATGAGGAAGTGGATGGCCCAGCGGGTCAAGAGCGACAGGGAATATGCCGGGCTGCTTCACCACATGTCGCTGCAGGATAGCGGGGGCCAGAGCCGGGGCATCGGCCCACACAGCCCCATCAGTCAGGTGGGATTCTAGACTCCCTCCCTCTTCCCGCCCTCCACCAGCAAATTCCCGTGGGTGCCTGGGTAGGTCCGCCTGCCCCTTCCTTTTCCCAGAGTCCCCCGCTGGGGAGGGTTGGAGATTTGGCAGGCCCATCTCGGAAGCTAGGTTCCCCACTCCCTGCCTTGCCTGCCCCTCCCCACTGCAGTCCTGGACAGAGCTCACCAGCCAGACAGAGAGCCTGAGCCGGGTGCTGAGGCAGCACGCGGAGGACCTGAACTCAGGGCCCCTGAGCAAGCTGAGTCTGCTGATCCGGGAGCGCCAGCAACTGCGCAAAACCTACAACGAGCAGTGGCAGCAGCTGCAGCAGGAGTTCACCAAGGTGGGTGGGCTTCTGTCTTCCCTGCCTACATTTTGAGCCTCAGAGGGCTGGTTTTGCAAGGAACCCCTGGATTTCCTGAAGAAGTGGAAGTGTCTGACCACAGGCCTGCCCTCAGAGCCAGGTCCAGCTTCCTTCCCTCCTTCCCGCTGCAGCTAGGACTGGCCTTTGGCGGGGGGCCCTCTGTTCTTTTTTCTGTCCCCCTAATGTGTGCCAGGGCAGAGGAGCACTGGGAAGCGCAAGGATGAGTGATCCAGCCATTGCCTGGGAGGAGCTCAGGACCAAGGGGGGCGGTGCTCATCTCCTGCACTGCACCAGCTGGCCCTTGAGAGAGACAGAGAGAGGGATGGCGCTTGGCTCAAGGCTCACTCCTCCCAGGGACTCAGGGACTCCACAAGGCAGCAGCGTGGTCCTCTGACTCGGAAGTTAAGGACTGGGGCTGTGAAGTGGGCCTGCCCGCATTTGAATCCTGCCCAGCTCCTCGGTCTAGAGGCTGTTTGATAGGAGCTATTTACGTGGAGGCTTTAGCCTTCTTCAATATGCTGGGCAGCCGTCTGCACCACACCCCTTTTCCCAGCGCAAACCCCAGCTTTGCAGTGGCCCCACAGCGGCCCCTGGTGGCCAGTCTTCACCCAGTCATCCCTCTCTCCAGGAGATCACCTAATTCAGGTGTCAGCCTGCTTTTTGTGAGCAGTGTAAGTAGAACACAGACTTGCCCATATGTTTGTCATACTATGGCTACTGAAGAGCTAGGGCTTCCCTGGTGGTTCAGTGGTAGAGAATCCGCCTGCATTTGCGGATGGGATCTCTGGGTCAGGAAGATCCCCTGGAGAAGGGAATGGCCACCCCCTCCAGTATTCTTGCCTGGAGAATCCCATGGACAGAAGGAGCCTGGCAGGTTACAGTCCATGGGGGTCACAAAAGAGTCGGACGTGACTTAGCGACTAAACAATAGCACTGAAGAGCTAAAATGGCAGAGCCAAGCAATTTTAACAGAGACTACACGGCCTATAAGCCTAAAATGTTTCCGCTCTGGCCCTGAAGGAAAAGGCTGATCTAGTCTGTGCACTTCGCTCTGTGGCAGATGAGGAAGCTGAGGTTCAGAGGAGAGGGGTGGAGTTTGTTCTGAGTATCCCAGCACATCAGCAGGGAACTGGGGTCTTCATCCAATCTTGACCATCTGTTGTTCCTGCCACCAGGAACATAACTGGGGATGCAGTACAAAAGGAAAACACAGGGCTCCTTGTCAACAAATAATTAAGAATTTCAATATGGCATCAACGGCGTTCAGCCAAGCACAGGTCCTTCTAAGCATGGAGCTCTGCACAGCCCACACACACGCCTGCCACCTGATACCACTCTAGGCCAAGGAGGGACAGTTGTCGCCTGCCCAGTCCAGCTCTCTGCCACCCCCAGAGCCTCCCTGTCCTTAGCCTAGCTCCTCTGATCTTAACCTCAGCAACAACGGCTAAGTCCCAGGGGTCTCCAGGTCCTTCCTGAAGTATGGGCTTGGAGCACTTGCCCACCTGGACCACAGGCCCCATCCAGGGCTGCACCTTAGGCAGGAATCCTCCAGGGACCTGCTGAATTACACCAATCCCTCCTCTCTCTCCAGAGTCACAGCCAGGACATTGAGAAGCTGAAGAGCCAGTACCGAGCCCTGGCACGGGACAGCGCCCAGGCCCGGCGCAAGTACCAGGAGGCCGGCAAAGGTCCGAGGCTTCCCTCCCTGAAAAGGGTGGGGATTCAGCGCAGGCCCTTCCACAGGTACCACGGGGGCAGCGGGTGCTGCCTAGGCCTCTGCTCTGGGTAACCCTCACCTCCTTCCCCTGATCTGGTAGACAAGGACCGTGACAAGGCCAAGGACAAGTATGTGCGCAGCCTGTGGAAGCTCTTTGCTCACCACAACCGCTATGTGCTGGGCGTGCGGGCAGCACAGTTGCATCACCAGCACCACCACCGGCTCATGCTGCCCAGCCTGCTTCAGTCCCTGCAAGACCTGCACCAGGAGATGGCCTGCATCCTGTGAGCCCACAGCCCCGCCCACCCCTGCTCCCACCTAGCCGCCACAGCCCTAACGCCCAGAGGCAGGGTCCAGAAAACCCCACCCTGTGAAACTGACAGTCTTGTAATCACGTGCAAACGAGCCCTGGGCCAGTCAGTTGACATCCAAATTATATTATTTTGGGGCCCTTATTGCAGGGTTCTATTATGTGTATGGGCTCTTCCCTGGTGGCTCAGATGGTAAAGAATCTGCCTGCAATGCGGGAGACCTGGGTTTGATCCCTGGGTCAGGAAGATTCCCCTGGAGAAGGGAATGGCAACCCACTTCAGTATTCATGCCTGGAGAATCCCATGGACAGGCTCCTCTGTCCATGGGGTCGCAGAAGAGTTGGACGCAACTCTTCTGAGTGATTAGCACTTTCACTTTCATTATATGTATTGAACACCATTCTAGGCTCTCCTGGGTGATCCAGCAGAGAATAGAGACAAAATTCTTTCAAATAGAGACTTTCAAATAGAGACAAAATTCTGTCCTCTAGGATTATTCATTTGTGGAAAAAGAAAAGGAAATCAGCAAGTAAAGTAGAAAGCCTGTTAGAGGTGATAGATGCTATGGAGAAAAATAAGAAAATGGGGATGCAGGGGGGCAGGGTAGGAGGTTATTGTTTTTTGGGATTTTTTTATGAGACAGTTCTTTATATGTATTTATTTTTTATTTTTACTTACTTAGTTTTGGCTGCACTGGGTTTTCATTGCTGTGCAAAGGGCTTTCTCTAGTTGCAGCGATCAGGGGCTACTCTCTAGTTGTGCTGTGAGGGCTTTTCTCTGGTGGAACGCGGGCTCTAGAGCATAAGCTTTAGAAGTTGTAGCACACAGGAGTAGTCGCCCTGAGGCATGTGGGATCATCCCTGAGCAGGGATCAACCTGTGTCCCCTGCATTGGCAGACCTGTACTGGACCACCAGGGAAGTCCGGGAGCTTACTGTTTTAAGGGGAATGGTCTGGGAAAGCCTCAAAAGTGCAAGCGTGAGCCAGGCAGATGTTTGGAGAAGGGTCATACTAGAAAGAGGAAACCGCAGGCTCGAGGTGGGAGAATGCCTGAAATCAAGGAACAGCTAGGAAGTCAGTGTAGCCTGTGCAGAGCACGGGAAGTCAGACGAGGGGCTGCAGGAGAATAATAAAGGGTCCGGCAGGCCATTGTGAGGACTTGGGCTCCGAGTGGACCAGAAGAGTGGCCGGATCTGAGCCGTCTTACTAAGGTCAGTCTGGCTGCCAAGTTAAGAATAGACTTAAGGGGGCAAGACAGGATTAGACCAGACAGGAGCCACGACAGTGATCCGGACCACAGACCACGGCCCCTAGACCCAGGCAGTAGCAATGGAGGGGAGAAGTGGTCAGGTCTCGGAAGTACTTTGAAAGTGGAGCCAGTGGAATTTCCTCATGGACTGGAAGCGGGGTGTGGATAGAAAAGTCAAGGATGGCTCCAGAGGCTTGGCCCAGAGCCCCTGGAAGGCAGAGGCCACGTGGAGAAGGCACTGGGAGAAGCAGGTTCAGAGGACAGCCAGAGGAGTTCATTTTTCAGCCGGTGGAGTCTGGGTGTCTAAGAGATGTCCAATGGGATGTGTTGAATAGATGGATGGTTACATGAGACAACTGAAGCTCTGGGAGGTGTTGGGACTGGAGGTATCAATATGGGGTCAGCACAGTGATGGCTTCGGGGGTTATCAGAGCCCCCGGAGCCCCACTGTGGGGCTGACTGCCCAGAGCAGACACATTTGTAGCTCACATTTCGCGAGCACTTCCTCACACCAAACGCTCCACTCATCTGCGGTCACTGGGGCCTTGTTATGACTTCCGGGAGATGCTAAGTGACTTGCCTGTGGTCATTTGATTGGTCAGTGATGGGGGAGGGGGAAGGCGAGCCCAAATCCAGTGCCATGGGCCCCAAGCTTCTAGCCTTGTCCAGCCTGAGGTCTCCCTGACCCAGGGTCTGGTCTGGGGGCAGGAAGGAGACCCTGCAGGAGTACCTGGAGATTAGCAGCCTGGTGCAAGACGAGGTGGTGACCATTCACCGGGAAATGGCCGCAGCGGTGGCCCGCATCCAGCCGGAGGCTGAGTACCAAGGCTTCCTGCAGCAGTACGGGTAAGCCCCTCCTTGCGGGGGGCCGGGCGCCTGGGCGGCTGGACTGTTGGGCACTGATGGGCACCGTTGCCGTAGGTCCGCCCCTGACATCCCACCCTGTGTCACCTTTGACGAGTCACTGCTGGAAGAGACTGAGCTGCTGGAGCCCGGGGAGCTGCAGCTGAACGAACTGACAGTGGAGAGCGTGCAGCACACGTGTGTGGGGGCTCTCCTGAGGACCGAGGGGGGAGGTAGACGCTGCCCATGCAGCGCTGCGGCCAGCCTGCCGGGCTTACTCGGCTTGGCAGGGAGGCAGCCAAGGGGCACGGCTCTCACACTGCCCTTCCTCTGGGCACAGGCTGACCTCGGTGACAGATGACCTGGCCACAGCCACCCAGACGGTGCTCAGTCGGCAGGAGGCAGTCACTCAGCTGCAGCAAGAGCTCTGGAATGAGGAGCAGACCACCCACCCCCGGGAGCGGTGAGTGGGGCCCACCGACAGCGGCCTTCTGGTCCTCCCTGCCCTCCATCCAGCCTGCCTGGCTCACCCCTAGCCTTCAGCTGCAGGCTGACCCCCTCTCTCCCCTCCATCACTGCCCGCCCCTGCCTGCAGGGTGCAGCTGCTGGGCAAGAAGCAGGCACTGCAGGAGGCGCTGCAGGGGCTGCAGGTCGCGCTGTGCAGGCAGGCCAAGCTGCAGGCCCAGCAGGAGCTGCTGCAGGCCAAGCTGGAGTGGCTGGGCCCTGGTGAGCCCCCGCCCGTCTTGCTCCTGCAGGACGATCGCCACTCCACCTCGTCCTCGGTGAGCCGCCCACCGGCTGCCCCATGCCGCCAGCCCTGCCCGCCCACCCCCAGGGGCGGCCCACCTCATGTTCACCTCCCCCTCCCTCCCCAAGCCCGGCCACCCGCTGACGTCTGTCCCTGGCCTCAGGAGCAGGAGCGAGAAGGGGGAAGGACGCCCACCCTGGAGATCCTCAAGAGCCACATCTCGGGAATCTTCCGTCCCAAGTTCTCGGTGAGTGGATCCACAGCTCCACCCTTCCCGAAGGGGTGGGCCAGGCCAGGGCTCTCAGGGATGTCTCCCTAGGCCACTAGGTTTAGTCCCGGAGTTTAGTTACTGAAGGCTCCTCCCAGGCCACTTTTACTGGGGCGCCCCTCTCTTCCCTGGGACTCCAGATCCTGTCACCCCTGCCTACCCCTTCTTCTCTATCACCCACGTTGTGTGGCACGGTCACCCCAGGGCTCTCCCTGCTCCAGGAGTGGTTGCGGGCTGCAGACTGGTGGACAAGGCAAAGCTTGGTTTGAGGTCAGCCAGCCTGGGCAAGTTTATTGCTGGTTCCGAGGGTTGCAGGCGGCTCTATGTGGCACTCCGGTGGTTTGTGAGGACGGGAGGCCTGTGAGAGGCAGACAGCCAGAGACGCCTCCCCCACAACCAACTGGCTGGCCTAGCGACTCCTCCTTGCTCCTCCCCCGTGCCTTTCCAGCTCCCCCCGCCGCTGCAGCTCGTTCCAGAGGTGCAGAAACCCCTGCATGAGCAGGTGTGGTACCACGGGGCCATCCCGCGGACAGAGGTGGCTGAGCTCCTGACACATTCCGGGGACTTCCTCGTTCGGGAGAGCCAGGGCAAGCAGGAGTATGTGCTGTCAGTGCTCTGGGACGGCCAGCCCCGGCACTTCATCATCCAGTCCGCTGACGTGAGTGGACCCCAGCCTCCCCTTCCCTTCCCTCACCTCCCCTCCCCTCCCCTTCCCTTCAGCAGGGAATGACCTTGAGGCGGTAGAAAGGAGCTGCTATATCTTAGAAGCCTCCCCGGCAGAGCTGAAAGGGGCCGCAGAGACCACCCAATCCCTGCAAAAACCAACAGAGGTTAAGCCTTCAGCCTGCATCCCCCCATAAGATGGGGGAGCAGGCTCGTCGTGCACCCTCAGGTCTCTGCCTCTCGCCCCAGGCAGTCCCTTTCTCTCCATTGCTCTTCCTTCCTCTCCTCTCCCATGGCTCAGTGACTCCCTGCCCCCACGATGGAGGCCGCTGACCCCAGGTCCCCCCGCCCCTGCAGAACCTGTACCGACTGGAAGGAGATGGTTTTCCCAGCATCCCCCTGCTCATCGACCACCTGCTGCGCTCTCAGCAGCCCCTCACCAAGAAGAGTGGCATTGTCCTGAACAGGGCCGTGCCCAAGGTGAGCCTGGGACAGGGGCTGGGGGCTGCGGGTTTAGGCCCACAGAGGATCCTAACGCCGAGGGCTTTTCAGGTCCCCAGCAATACATCTACGTATGTGGGCTTCCCAGGTGGTGCTAGGTGGGAAGAACCCACCTGCCAGTTCAGGAGACGTGAGCAATGTGGGTTCAGTCCCCGGGTTGGGAAGATTTCCCTGGTGAAGAAAATGGCAACCCACCCAGTATTCTTGCCTGGAAAATCCCATGCACAGAGAAGCCCAGTGGGGCTACCATCCATAGAGTCACAAAGAGTCAGACACAACTGCAAGCGACTTTAGCACACACATACAGGATGCATATTAATACATACAGGGAGCCCAGCCAGCCTCCCGCTAGGCTTGGAACGTCAAGATCACTCCCGTTTCCTGGGCCTCATATGCCAGGCTGGTGCTCACACACTCAGTGCGCCTGTCTGGTCCCCGAGTCATCTAGGTGTGATCCTGGGTCCAGTCCCCATTTTACAGAGCAACAAACCAAGATGCCAAACAATGAAAGACACAGCGTTGGTGGGGGGTGTTCAGTCCTTCGTAGGGCCCAGCACGTGTGCCCACCACTGACCTCCGACCCCTCCAACCTCCTCCCTTCCTCAGGACAAGTGGGCGCTAAGCCACGAGGACCTGGTGCTAGGCGAGCAGATTGGACGGGTGAGTCGAGTGTGCTCTGCCAGCTCCTGGCCGCCTGCCTTCCCGCCCCCAATCTGATTCCCAGCTTGCACCCCTGTCCACCGTCCATCCACTGCCATACACCATCCTGCCAGAAACCGAGGGGAGAGTGCCTGCCCTGACAACTCCCCAGAGATGCTTCTGCTGCCAGCTCCGCACCCTACTCCCCTCACACGCACGCACATCACCCCCACCCACCGCCCACCTCAAGGAGGTGGGACACGCTCTATTCATGTGACCTATAAAATATCAGCTTGTGGCCTGGCGGGCCAGTGGTGAAGACTCCATGCTCCCCATGCAGGGGGCACAAGTTTGATTCCTATTGGGAAACTAAGATCCTGCCTGCTGCATGGCATGGCCGAAAATAAATAGATAAACAAATATAAATACATACAATACGTTCTTAGGAAAGAAGCCACTGTCCTAAAACTCAGAATGCTTTTCCAACCCAAGCAAAAGTGATTTTTGAACCCTCCACGTCACAGTCTCAGTGACTGTAGTCAATCAGAGGTGACTTTCTCCGCCTGTCCCCCATGTCTGCTTGGCCCCCTGAACTGAGAGCCAGAATGAGCAGGACTAAGCACAGGGAGGGGGGGTGGTGCTGAGTCAAGGGCAGGTAGGAACAGGGTGGGCTGCGCTCCTGGGTGCAGGAGAGGCCCACAGTCCAGGGAAGACAGGTAGGAACCCCAGACTGTTTCAGGGCAACTTTGGCGAAGTGTTCAGCGGACGCCTGCGAGCAGACAACACCCTGGTGGCGGTGAAATCTTGTCGCGAGACACTCCCGCCTGACCTCAAGGCCAAGTTTCTCCAGGAAGCGAGGTGGGTGATAGAACACCCATCCCTGTAGGTCCCCCATACGACAACTTTCCCAGTGCACGGCAGGACGTTTGACCTCCAAAGGGCTTGACTTCTGCCGTGTTGTTTAAGCGTCCTGGCCCCCCCGTAGCTTGGCGGGGTCCAGGCTCGGGGACCCACCCGAAATCACACGTCCTGGTCAGCTGCTCTTCTCCTCTGCTGCCTGTCTTCTGTTCTCCCTCGGGCCACCTGGCCTTCCCTGGGGCTCCAGGGGCTAGGGAGGCAAATATGTCAGAGCCCTACCACCCCCGCCCGAGGCGCAGCGTAAGCAGCACCCCCAACCCTGCAGGATCCTGAAGCAGTACAGCCACCCAAACATCGTGCGTCTCATTGGTGTCTGCACCCAAAGACAGCCCATCTACATCGTCATGGAGCTTGTGCAGGGTGAGCCGAGGGGGCTGATTTCTGGGGGTGGGGCACTCAGCTGGGCTAGGTCTCTTCCGTCTCAAACCCCCTATCCAAAGGCTCACCGAGCTTTCCCCACCAACACTGCCCACTCCCAGGGGGCGACTTCCTGACCTTCCTTCGGACGGAGGGAGCCCGCCTGCGGGTGAAGACACTGCTGCAGATGGTAGGGGATGCAGCCGCGGGCATGGAGTACCTGGAGAGCAAATGCTGCATTCACCGGTGAGGGGGTGAGGGGTGGGCGTGGCAGGCCGTCCCAACACCCCTCCCCCACCCCTGCCCCTTCACCAGCAGCCACCAGCTCCAGAGGTGGGGTGTGCCTCAAAGGGACCAGGCATCGTTGCAGGGACAGCTCTGGCCCATGGCTGTGTCGAGTGCGCCCTGGCCAGGCAGCTGGCAGATGCCACACAGACATTGGCCACACAAGCCCTGTGTCCTGCTTTGCCCAGGGACCTGGCTGCTCGGAACTGCCTGGTGACAGAGAAGAATGTCCTGAAAATCAGCGACTTTGGGATGTCCCGGGAGGAAGCTGATGGGATCTACGCGGCCTCAGGGGGTCTCAGACAAGTCCCCGTGAAGTGGACCGCACCGGAGGCCCTTAACTACGGTACCTGGGCCTGATCCACGCTGGCCACAAGGCCCGAGGCCGGGCACGGGTGCCGCCGCCTGCCCCTCTCTGGCCGGTGGGCGCAGCCCACTCACGCTGCCTCACCTCCTCGCAGGCCGCTACTCCTCCGAGAGCGATGTGTGGAGCTTTGGCATCTTGCTCTGGGAGACCTTCAGCCTGGGGGCCTCCCCCTACCCCAACCTCAGCAATCAGCAGACCCGGGAGTTCGTGGAAAAGGGTAAGGGAACCCGGTGGCCTGACAGCGGTCCCAGGGGCAGGCCCTCTTCCTGGCACTCCAGCTGGACTCTTCCAGGTCTCCTGTCTATCCTCCCCATTAGGGCACAGTAAGGACAATTCTTGAGGTACCATCCAGGGAACCCCTGTTATGTGCCAGGCTATACCTTTATTTCATTTACTCTTTTTTGAAAATTTTTACGTATTCAATTATTTTCAGCTGCTCTGGGTCCTCGTGGCTCTGTGGGCTTTTTTCTAGTTGCGGCGAGCGGAAGCTATTCTGTAGTTGCAGTGCTTGGGCTTCTCATTGTGATGGCTTCTCTTGTTGGGGAGCATGGGCTCTAGGCACGCAGGCTTCAGTAGCTGCAGCTCCCAGGCTCTAGAGCACAAGCTCAGTAGTTGTGGCACATGGGCTTAGTTGCTCTGTAGCACGTTGGATCTTCCCGGACCAGGGATTGAACCTGTGTCTCCTGCGTTGGCAGGTGGATTCTTTACCACTGAGCCACCAGGGAAGCCCCGCATTTACTCTTCATAACATGTGAGGTCAGGATTAAAAGGTCTCTTTTACAGACGGAAACTGAGATTTCACAAGAGTCACACAGCTAGCACACGGTGACTTGAAATTAGAATCTCTGTGTTTCTGGGAAAGAACAGGGGGCTCCTTACAAATGCTGCAAGAAAAAAAAAGGAGAACTTTGCAGCTTAAGCAGTTCCCATTGCTCCTGGCATGTCCCCAGGGGCTGCCAGGGGCCCTCAGACCCCCTCCTTATGCCTGGTATGCTGTGCTTGTCCTCACAGGGGGCCGTCTGCCCTGCCCTGAGCTGTGCCCTGACGCTGTGTTCAGACTCATGGAGCAGTGCTGGGCCTACGAACCAGGGCAGCGGCCCACCTTCAGCGTCATCTACCAGGAGTTACAGAGCATCCGAAAGCGGCACCGGTGAGGCTGGGCCCCACTGCTCAAGCCAGCAGCCCCTGCGGGCAAGATCATACCTCCTCAACGGGGCTTCAGCTCACCCTGCTGGACAGCTCTTCGACGTCCTGGACTCCAGCCTCTGGATTCTATGCTGCGGGCAGGGCTGCAGCTCCCGGCCTGCCCTGCATCCCTGCTCCTTCCAGGGCTTCCTCTTCCAGGCAGAAATAATAAATCCATTTGTGCTCATCAGGTGCTCTCAGCATGTGCAGTCCTCTGGAGGGCAGGTCTTAGGAGGACCAGAGGGCCTGTACCGTGGCCGTGGGGAAGGAGGAGGACGGGCAGCGTTCCCAGGGCGGAACTGACGCGGTGTGGTTGGTAGCTGTTGGATGTGAGACTTGGGGAAGAGGGAGAGAGACCAGGACAATGTGCAGGCTTCAGACCAGATGGAAGTGTTATTTCTGAGTTAGAAGCCCAGGCAGAGGATCAGAGCCATGGGAAGGATGGCCAGTTAGGAGAAGCATTTGAGGGGCCTGTGGGGATCTAAGTGCGACATGTAAGTCTGGAAGCACAGAGGGAAGTAAAGGCTGGCTGCTGAGGTTTGTGAAAGTGAAAGTTGCTCAGTCGTGTCCGACTCTTTGCAAACCCATGGACTATATAGTCCATGGAATTCTCCGGGCCAGAATACTGGAGTGGGTAGCCTTTCCCTTCTCCAGGGGATCTTCCCAACCCAGGGATTGAACCAGGTCTCTCACATTGCAGGTGGATTCTTTACCAGCGGAGCCACCAGGGAAGTCATTAGCTTATAAATGTTTACAGACCCTGAGTCTGTGTCCTACAGTCAGATGAGATACAGGAGGGAAGAGGAGAGTGTCAGGGAAAGTTGGAGCTCCACCCAGAGCGGAGGGAGTGGCTGGAGAGAAAGAAAATGCTTTGCATCTCTCAAGACAAGTTTACTGAGCAATGAGGGGCCCTCACTTCCTCCCTTAAGTCCCCTGAAACCTAAAAGGTTATTTGAAACTTTTCTAGCAGCAACAGTGAAGGTAAAAAAGACAAAGAGGAACTTTCCTGGTGGTCCAGCAGTTAAGACTGTGTGCTTCTACTGAAGTGGGTTCAATCCCTGGTTGAGGAACTAAGATCCTGCATGTTGTGCGGTGCAGCCAAAAAAAAAAAAAGAAGAAGAAGAAGTATAAACAAACTGAAAACCAGAAACTAGGAAGACTTTTAGCTCCAAAGGACAAAGCAGTAAGAATTTTGAGGTAAAAATGACCATCTTTCAAGAAAGTTCAACAAGCCGTTGATATCCAGTTTCAAAGGGTTGAAAGGTGAAAGGCCTAATACTTGTTTAAACAAGAGGAAATTGAGTTAGAGTGTGACTAAGTGAAAATTCAAACTGTATCTCCATTAGAAGTGGTGAAAAGTGGAAATGAAGAACTTCTGCTTCAGGGTAGGATGTGGTAGGTCCTCACAGCCCCCACTCCCATTGCAACAGCCAAGAGGAAACGTCAGACGAAGATAGCAGTTTTTAAAGACAATGGCAAGTAGTGTTAAGAAACTGAAGACTACATGAATAAAAATTTCAAGGAGGAGAAAGCCCCTCCAAGGTGAACTGATGATGCACAGGTATTCTATTCCCTGAGACATTTGCTGATCTGGGGCATTTCTGATGATCAGAATTAAGAGGTGCTGTTGGGGAGCAGGGGGAGAAAAGGTGCTTACAGGGACAGTGCTATGGATTGGCACCTAGAGGAACCAAATTACAAAGCCAGTTTCCCCCATGGAACATTCTGGAGCAGTGTGGGCAACCAGGCAGGGGCTGGGCTGGAAAGGCAGAGGTTTAGAGGGAGGGGCCCTGAAACAAACTGATTTCTCCCTCAAGATACTGGCCAGGTTTTGAAACTGTGGGAGGCTAAAGAGCTAACTTTAAAATCTCTTTAGAGCAGAATTTTAAAGATTTGGAAAGACAGAGACTGGCCAGGCTTTCCCAGATCTGAGGTTTATCAGAACTGTAACTCTGCCCCAACTCAGCTCAATGCTTGATCACATCAAGGTAACTAGCTCCTTTGGGAACCCTTGGGGAGAAGTTGGGGAAAGGAATAACATAATATTTTACCCTTCTTTTATACCCAAAATGCAACATATGATAAACATTATAAAACAGGCAAAAAGGAAGAAAAATGGGACCAATATACAAGAGAAAAACAATAGAAGCAGACCCACAAATGATCCAAATATTGGATTTGGCAGGTAAGGATTTCAAAATAACTATGCTTAATATGTTAAACAGAGAAAAAAGTGGACAAAATCGATGCAAATACAGAGAATTTCAACAGGGTTGGAATCTATTTTAAAAGAATCAAAGGAGCAGGTAGAACTGAAAAATGTCATCTCTGAAATTACAAATTTTAAAAATTCATAGAACTAAAGGATAAAATCACATACAGACTAAACACACAGTCCCAGGATTTGTTCCCTAACCAAAAGACAGTTAGTGAACTTAAAGTCAGATTTATAGCGTCTAAACTAAAAAAGGGCTTCCCTGGTGGCTCAGACAGTAATCTGCCTGTAATGCAGGAGACGTGGGTTTGATCCCTGGGTCGGAAAGATTCCTGGAGAAGGGAATGGCAACCCACTCCAGTATTCTTGCCTGGAGAATCCCATGGACAGAGGAGCCTGGCAGGCTACAGTCCCGGGGATTGCCAAGAGTCAGACACGACTTAGCAACTAAACCACCACCACCAGTATTCATATCTGGAAAATCCCATGGACAGAGGAGCCTGGAGCGCTGCAGTCCATGGGGTTGCAAAAAGTCCAACATGACTGAGCAATTAATAGTTTCACTTTTAATCTAATAAAGAGAGAAGAAGAAATAGAACAGAGCCTAAGAAACATGTGGGACTCCAAGGTAACTGAAGTTCCAGGAGAGAGAGGAGCTAGAACCAGAGTAAACTAGAGATCACCTAAATGTCTATATAGCAATAAAAAAGAACAAACTATAAGTATATGCACCAAACACTGATGAATCTCAAAGACAGGTTGAGTAAAGAAACTCTGCGTGAAGCAGTGCTTGTGATTCCATTTCAGGAAGTTCAAGCACAGGCAAAACTAAGCTATAGAGAAATGAAAACAGTGGTTGTCTGAGGGGTACCAGCAGAAGTGGTCAGTACTGCCTTGGTGTTGTTATAACCTTGCATGCCTCTACACTGACCACGTGGGCAAGGTTAGTGCATGGTGACTGGAGTCTTGACAGAACATACCACTATTATTCCTGGAGCAAGAGGACATAGCAACCTAGAGAGGAGCCTTCCTATATTGTGGGAGACCATTTCCCATCCATCTTTCTAGTTTCAGTTGAGTGCAGGTTTTTCTATCTGGCCCCCTCCCTTCACAGAGTGAGGCCCGAGGCCCTCCAACTGCTTGGCCATAGTTTAGAGTTGGCTCCATAGCTGCAGAGTGGCCTAACACCATGCCTCCTGCCATCTGTCCCTCCAGTTCAGTGTCAGCCTATAGCACTAGGGAGGTGAGAACTTGACACCATGCTGGTCATGCTTTTGCTGTCGGTGTGAGTAATGAGCTGTCTGGATCCTTGCGCCAGAGTTCTAGCCCACACTTGACCTGACAGCCCACAGAGCCCTGTCTTTGCTCCAAAAAGGGGATGTGACTTTTTCGGCCCCACGCTGAGTGCCAACGTGGCCAAGTAGTCACTTCTTTTTGGTCCGCTGTGACCTCAGTCTGGATTCATTATGGAGACATGCATACCCAGATGATGAAAGGTGCGTTCTTAGTTGTTCAGTCGTGTCCAACTCTTTGTGACCCTTTGGACTGTAGCTCTCCAGGCTCCTGTCTGTGGTCCAGGGGGGACTGGATCATGGGGTTTTTCTGTCCATGGGGTTTTTCAGACAAGAATATTGGAGTAGGTTGCCATGCCTTCCTCCAGGGGATCTTCCTGACTCAGGGATTGAACCTTAGTCTCCTGTGTCTCCGGCATTGCAGGCAGAGTCTTTACCTGCTCGTTCATCAGGAAGGCCCTAATCTTTCAGTACTACACATATTTTTGAAAGCTGTCTCAAATCTTTCAGGGAGTGAAGTTGTATACTCCTAAATACGTTAATTGGTTGTTCCACAGAAACTCTTTTTGTATGGCAGATTTTCCTATCCATTAATTTTAAAAAACTGCAGTAAAATGTAGATGATGAAATTGCCACCCCAAATTCAGATTGAATGTTTGCTCAACCCTGGCAGCCCAAGGCTGAAACCAAATCTTCTCTTGCTCTTGGGGATGTCTCTGGGAAACTCTTCAGCTACTGTGCAATCATTTTCCTAGAATGGAAACCTCGGCAAAGGTCAAGGTAACACATTACAGGCCAGGGTAAGGAGAGAAAGCTGCCATAAGGCTGCATGGGTTTGGCTATTACACAAGGGGTCCCAAAAGAGGAAGGTGATAGTCTTTCCATAAAGACAAACTCTCTTGTTTTTTTTTTGTTTTGTTTTTGAATATTTAGTTGTTCATTTGGCTGTAGCATAAGGGGTCTTAGTTGCTCCAGAGCACATGGGAACCCTAACCCACGAGCCATGTATTGCAAGGCAGATTCTCAACCCCTGGACCACCAGGACCTCCGAAAACTCTCTCTCATTATTGGGCTCTGAGAGGACAGACCTTGCTAATGTCTTTTTAAACATTCCATTATACCCAAATAATGAAAATCAGCTTGTCTTTATTGGCTTGGGTTACAATACACCTTTTCAATGCTGTTACAGGTCTACCTGAATTCCCCTGTGATTTGCCACCAGTGGATAGACCAAGACATGGAGTAGCCTGGAATCCCATTAGTAGCACCTTGGTATTATTCTATCGATGACTTCCTCATTAGAAAAACTAACTAGTTCAAACTGCCCTAGACAGGATAGCCCAATACCTACCCAAGGCAGGAAAATGTGGCGGCTTCTCTTGCTGCAGAGCACGGGCTCTCGGATGCGCAGGCTTCAGTAGCTGTGGTGCACAGGCTTAGTTGCCCTGCAGTGTGTGGAATCTTCCCAGACCAGGGATGCAATGAGTACCCCCTGCACCGGCAGGCAGACCCTTAACCACTGGACCACCAGGTAAGTCCTAACTCTATCTCTTGATAGAGACATAAACAGGGAGGCTCTACGGTTGATCCCCAGTAGCATCTGAGATACAGTGGTTTGGCTACAGATAAGGAGACTGGCTGTGGTCTAACCTGCAAGTGGGTCTGATCATCCTACTGGGACACATAGCTGTGGTCCCTCTCAACTTATGTTGCCTAAGATAAATAGACAGCAAGCTCCTATTGGTGCAAGCTCCCACCAGTGCAATGAATTGGACTACCTCTTGGGGTGACTGAGGCTCCTGAAAAGAATTCTTTGCTGGATACATGAAAGGTCAGGGTGGTGGAAGGCAGACTGCTTAGAAACGGCTCTGATACACTGCCCTGACGACTTTGCCACAGGAGGTAAGGCTTGACCACTGTCTAATTTGAGTCTTGTCAGAACACACTATGATTCCTCCTGGAACAGGGGGAGATAAGCAGCCTGGTGAAGAGCCACCTTCTTCTGGGAGATTCCACAAAGCCATTTCTCATCCCTTTGCCTAGTTTCAGTGAAGTGTAGGCCTTTCCACCTTGCCCCACCCTTCTCCCCCAACTTAGAGTGTAGCGGCAGGTCATAAAGTTGTCTGATTGCAGCTGAGTTATTAACAGTTGGCTTCTCAGCGGCAGAGAGACCTACCATCAAGCTCCCTGTCATCTGGTCCCTCTGGTTCAGTGTCATCCTGTGGCTGGGGAAGCTGGCACCAGGCTGGCCTTGCTTTTGCTGTCTGTGTGAGTAATAGCAGTGTGGATCCGTTGGGGCTTATCATCTCCTTACTAGCTGGATCTCAGGGAAGTATGGTCGACACATCTTGCTAGGTGTATGCAGAGATTTGTGCACAATGATTTGTGGCCCTGTTAGCTACCATGCTGCACTTAGGGAATGTTTGACCTTTTAAAAAAATTATTTATTTATTTTTGACTGCTCTGGGTCTTGGTTGCTTCACTTGGGATTTCTCTAGCTGCGGCAAGCAGGGCCTACTCTCTTGTTGCCAAACACGGGCTCTAGGTCCTTTGGGCTTCATTAGCTGTGGCTCATGGGTTCAGTAGTTGTGACACACAGGCTTAGTTGCTCTGCAGCATGTGCTCTGCAGAATCCTCCAGAACCAGGGACCGAGTCCATGTCACCTGCATTGGAAGGCAGCTTTTTAACCACTGGACCTCCAGGGAAGTCCTTGACCTCTCGATAGAGGGGAACCTTTGGGAGTGATGAGAAAGTTCTGTGTTTTGACCTGAGTGGTGATTAAACCTGTCAAACAGTATACTTAAGACTTGTGCCACATACTTTGTTGTGTCTCACTTAAAAAAAAAAAAAAAAGACTTACCAGAGAACCAATAAGAGCTCTTGAAAATAAGCTTATGATTGCCAAAATGAAAAATTCAATAGGCAGGTTGGAAGATAAATTTCCCAGACCACAAGGACAAAGCACAGAAACACAGAGGATGATGGACCCAGATTACCTCTAACATCTTAGCAACAGGCATGTCAGCAAACGAACCTAGAAAAATGTTTCTGATGGTAATAAATGAAATGGGAGTTAAAACAATGAAGTGGGTTTGAAAATCTGGCTGATCAACGAAGAAGTTGCTTAAGCAATTTTCAAGTTTGTAATTGATGGTGGAAGCTGGCACAACTCTTTTGGGGAGCAATAGAATGCCAAGTATCAGTCTTATCAGTCCTAATCTTTTGAGCAGGTAACCTCTCAGCTGCAAATTTGTTCTAAGGTAATACTTTTAATTTTTAAAAAATACTTTTTTAGTTTTGGCTGCACCAGGTCTTATTGTGGTTCCTGGGTTCAGTAGTTGCCCTGTGGCATGTGGGATCTTATTTTCCCAACCAGGGATCGAACCTGAGTCCTCTGCACTGCAGGGAAGATTTTTAACCCCTGGACCACCAGGCACGTCCCGAGGTAATAATTTTAAAAGAAGACAAATGTGGATTTCATAGAGATGTTCACTAGTATGGTTTAGTATGCTGCAAAATTATAAACCCAGATGTCCAGTAAAAGTACAAGCGAGAAATGCATGGGTCTTGTTCGTTCATTGCCAACTCAGAGAGGGAGTTGTGATTAACGCACGGTACCACCAGGAGGCAGCACTCCTTTGCCCAAGGAGCGTAACTGCATCAAGTGAAGGATACCTACACCAGAGCTGAGAGGGGGCCGGAAAACGCACTCCACCCTTCGGTTGGCGAAATGGAGGAGGACTGCTTCTGCTATTGGTAGTTCAGGTGCTGACATCTAGGAAGAGTCAGAAAACATCAAGTCACGCGTCCGTCCTCGCGGCTCCGCGGCGCGACGAGGCCGGGGTCCGGGCTGCGGCTGCGCACTGCGGACCCTCTGCCGGCGCCGGGGGTCACGGCACAGACCGCACCGGAAGCGCCCGGACCGGCCGGCGGGAGCCGAGCGAGGGCCGCGCGTGGCCCGACTGGCCGGGCTCGGGAGGGCGCACCACAGGCGGCGGCGGCGGCGGCGCGCGCAGGCGGGGCCGGGGCGGCGCGGGGGCGCGGCGAGGCTGTCCCCGCCCCGCACGCCGCTCGGCCCGGCAGCCGTGAGAGGGGAAGCCCGGTGCCCCGGCAGTCGGGCCCCTCTGGGAACGATCGGAGGGCAGACGCCCGCCTTCGTCTGCGTCGCTACTTCCGCGCGGGTCGCCGGCCCCGGGGGTGTGAGGGCACGCAACGCGGCCGGCGGGGCCCAGGGCGAAGCGGAGGCCGGCCGCGGACGGTAACGCGCTGGGCGGGCGCGGACGGGGCTCCGGCTGCGGCCCCGGCCGAGGTCGGCCGTGGGCGTCAGGAGCGCGTACGGTGGTGCTTCGGGGTCGGAGGTGGCTCCGGCCCCCGAGGTGGCTCCGGCCCCCTCACCGGACAGTGGCCCTTGCGGTCCTGCGCCCGGCCGAGCCTCGGAGCGCCGCGGGCTGGGAGGGCCGGGAGAGGGCTGCGGGCAGCAGGCGGGCGGGCTGGCCAGTGGCCGAAGACCCGGCGGCAGGTGCCGGCCCCCCTCGGTGATCCCACTTTCTCTCCCCAGCTCTCCACCTCCTGTGCCCTGGACCCAGCCTACCAGGGCTAAAAATATTGCCCGGAGGCTCCTGAGCGGAATCAGATCGTGCTAAGTAGGGCACAACGCTGCCGAGGCGACAGAGCGTCTCAGCCCCAGGGTTGGAAGAAGGCTCTGGAGCGGCCGCTCCCGCCCCCGCTCGCCCGGCGGCTAGAGGTCTCTCTCAGCCCCGCAGGCAAGTGCGGGCCACGGGCGGTGGTGGAGGGCGCTGATACTCTTAAGTTGCCCCACAGCCCCGCAGCTGTGCCTGGCTTCTCCCCACCCAGGGGATCTTCGACATCCATCACCACGGGCTTACAGACCCTAAATGGTCTGTAAGCAGAGGCTGAAAGTTGCCCACTGTGGGAATTAGAACAGGGAGAGGACTTTGTAAGAAACATAAGCCGTGGCTGCTGCTTTTTTTTTTTTTTTTTAATTCATTCTGTATTCCTGAATAAGAGGAACTGTGCCAGGAAGTGTTTTTGGTGAGTACCAGTCTGATCCAAGCAGGCAGGGAGAAAGGCTTTCTTGTTAGTCTCTTGGAGCTTTGGCTGTATCTTTTAAATCAAAATAGATACCAGTTTATTCCTCTGAAATTAGAGACTCATGGCCAGGGAGCCTGGACACCTGCCTCCTTTCACTGGCTGTGTCTTTCTTGTAGGCAAGCTCTGTGGGCGGCTGGTTATAACAAGAAGTTGTATGGGTAGCTCAGGAGTCACAGCTGGAAAGTTTTGTGATCCGGTTGTTTTTTAATGGCATCCACGTGGGAGAGAGTGTCACGTCCACCCTAGGGACAGAGCTGCTACCATGACCAGGCAGGACTGCCCTCAAATGTGCTTAGTCTTACTAGTGCTTTCTGTATCTCAGCCAGGAGAATACAATCCAGGTTGGGTCCATAGCCAGTGTTAGGATTCTGTGCTTAGAAGCTTTCTTTTCTTTTTTTTTTAATGTATATCTCCCATATTTAAACAGTTTTTTAATTGAAGGATAATTGCTTTAGAGTCTTGTTGATTTCTGTCATAACAGGAATTGCTCAGTCTCTAAGTTGTGTCTGACTCTTTGCGACCCTGTGGACTGCAGCACGGCAGGCTTCCCTGTCCTTCACTATTTCCGGGAGTTTGCTCAAACTCATGTCCATTGAGTCTGTGAATCAACAGTAGTTAGCCATAAGTATACATATGTCACCTCCCTCTTGAACCTCCCTTCCAGCTGCCTCCCCATGCCACCCTGCCAGGTCGTCACAGAGCACGAGAAGCTTTTGTTTCTTTGGAGTCAGGCAAATTGGTGTCCTGCAGGAGCAGGAACTCATTGGGACATTTGGTGGAAAGACCACCACGGGATTTTTGCTTGCCGGAGCTACATCTGCTGTCCCTCCAGCCAGGTGTGTGTGGAGGCCAGTATGAAGCTGAAAAAGCAGGTGACAGTGTGTGGGGCTGCTATCTTCTGCGTGGCTGTCTTCTCGCTCTACCTCATGTTGGACCGAGTACAACATGATCCTGCTCGACACCAGAACGGTGGGAACTTCCCCCGGGTGAGTCAGTCCTGGCTGCTAACTTCTGCCTGCATAAATTATCCAGGATCAGGTTATTGCTCCAGCTGGAGAGTCATGGCAGCCCAGGTCAACAGGCAGATTTTCTAGAAAGCTGTAGGCAATGATGGCAAAAAAGAAAGGAGAGAGGAAAAAATGGCCCTGGGTACTGCTGCTCTGTCCACCTGAATTCTTGGCAGACATTGCTCGTGGATTGCAGCTTTCCCTCCCACTAAGCCCCAGTGCAGTCCTTGTCAGCAAACGGTGCTCCAGGTAGGCAACACGATTGTCGAGAATAGGCATGGGAGGTGAAATCCTTGCCATCCATAAGCTAGAGAGTGAGGATACTCCCAGCCCAAGTGGGCTGCAGTCCTCAGGAGTGATTCAAACCACACCCATTACCTTCTGGCCCTTTAGGCTCCTGGTCCTGCCTTCGATTTGGGAAGGAAGGATCATAGTCAGGCCTCAGGCAGTGAGCCGCATGCAGTGATCCTCCTTGTGACATAGGGAGCTGGGGGTGACTGCTTTCTGCTTTTTTGGGGGCAGAGTCAGATATCTGTGCTACAGAACCGCATTGAACAGCTGGAACAGCTGTTGGAGGAGAACCATGAGATCATCAGCCACATCAAAGACTCTGTGCTGGAGCTGACGGCCAACGTGGAGGGCCCACCCGCCCTGCTGCCCTACTATGTGGCCAACGGCTCCTGGGTGGTGCCGCCAGAGCCCCGGCCCAGCTTCTTCTCTATCTCCCCTCAAGACTGCCAGTTTGCTTTGGGGGGCCGCGGCCCAAAGCCAGAGCTGCAGGTAAGAGTCAGAGCCGGCAGGGACCCCCGGTGGCCGTGGCCAGGGCACTGAGCTGCTCTCCTCCTGCCTGGCAGATGCTGACTATATCAGAGGAGTTGCCGTTTGACAACGTGGATGGCGGCGTGTGGAAGCAAGGCTTCGACATTTCCTACAGCCCACACGACTGGGACTCCGAGGACCTGCAGGTGTTCGTGGTCCCCCACTCTCACAACGACCCAGGTGAGTGAGTGCCCAGCGCACCCCGGGAGCCAAGGAGAGAGCTTTCTGTCTTTTTTAAAATGTATTTGTGTGGCTGTGCTGGGTCTTGGTTGCCAGGTGAGCTTTTCTCTAGGTGTGGCAAGTGTGGGCTACCGTCCAGTTGTGGCGTGAGGGCTTCTCGTGGTGGTGGCCTCTCGTTGCAGAGCACAGGAGGCTCTAGGGCATTTGGGTTCAGTAGTTGCCCTCCCGGCTCTAGAGCGCAGGCTCAGTAGCTGTGGCACATGGGCTTAGTTGTCCCGAGGCATGTGGGATCATCCTGGACCAGAGAGCGAACCCATCTCTCCTGCATTGGCAGGCAGATTCTTTACCACTGAGACACCAGAGAAGCCCTATTTATTTTATTTTTTTAATTGGAATACAGTTGATTTACAATGTTCTGTTAGTTTCAGGGGTACCGCAAAGTGAATCATTTATACATATGTATACTCTTTCATAGATTCTTTTCTTTTATAGGTCATTTCAGAGTATTGAGTTTCCTATGCTATACAGTAGGTCCTACAGTTAGCTATCTATTTTATGTATATAGTAGTGTGTTTATGTCAATCCCAGTCTCCCAATTTATTCCTCTCCCCTCTTTCTTCTGGTAACCGTAAGTTTGTTTTATATGCCTGTGGGTCTGTTTTCTAAATAAATTCATTTGTACCATTTTTTTTAGATTCCATATATAAGCAGTATCATATGATATTTGTTTTTCTCAGTCTGACTTAACTTCACTCAGGATGACAATCTCTAGGTCCATCCAAGTTGCTGCAAATGGTATTTCTTCCATTCCTGTCTTATGGCTGAGTAATATTCCATTGTTTGTATACACCACATCCTCTTTATGCACTCCTCTGTTGACGGGCATTTAGGTTGCGTCCATGTCTTGGTTAATGTAAACAGTGCTGCACTGAACACTGAGGTGTGTGTATTTTTTCGAATTCTGGTTTTTTCCAAGTATATGCTCAGGAGTGGGATTGCTGAATCATACAACCTATATTTAGGTTTTTTTAAGGAACCTCCATACTGTTCTCCATAATGGTTGTTATGAGTTTATATTCCCACCAGCAGTGTAGAAGGGCTCCCTTTTCTCCACACTCTGTCTAGCATTTGTAGACTTTTTGATGATGGGAATTCTGACTGGTGTGAGGTGATAACCTCGTTGTAGTTTTTATTTGCATTTCTTTACTAGTTAATAGTGTTGAGTATTTTTTTCACATGCTTTTTGGCTGTCTGTATATCTTTGGAGAAATGTCTATTTAGATTTTCTGCCCCCCTTTTTTTATTGGGTTTATTTTTTGATACTGAGCTGCATGAGTTGTTTATTTTGGAAATGAATCCCTTGTTGGTTGATTTATTTGCAAATAGTTTCTTCTGTTGGTGTCTTTTTGTGTATAGTTTCCTTTACTGTGCAAACGCCTTTAAGTTTAATTAGGCCCCATTAGCTTATTTTTGTTTTGCTTTTATTTTCATTACTCTAAGAGGTGGATCAAAAAAGATGTGATTTATGTCAGGGAGTGTTCTGCCTACATTTTCCTCTAAAAGTTGTATATAGTATCTGGTCTTAGGTTTAGATCTTTAATCCGTTTTGAGTTTGTTTTGTGTATGGTGTTAGGTAATGTTCTGATTTCATTCTTTTACACGTAGCTGTCCACTTTTCCCAGCACCACTTACTGAAGAGACTGTCTAGTCTCCATTGTATATTTGTACCCCCTTTGTCATAGGTTAGGTGACCATAGGCGTGTGGGTTTATCTGTGGGCTTTCTATCCTACTCTATTGATTTCTGGGTTTGTGCTCATACCATACTGTTTTGATTACGGTAGCTTTGTAGTGTAGTCTGAAGTCAGGGGACCTGATTGCTCCAGTCCCATTTTTCTTTCTCAAGGTTGCTTTGGCTTAGGTGGGCCTTCTGGTGGCAAAGGTAAGGGAGGGACAGTTGGAGAAGATGGTGGCATCCTCAGGGGACCCTTTGTTGGCTCCCCCAGGCTGGCTCAAGACCTTTGACAAGTACTACACAGAACAGACCCAGCACATCCTCAACAACATGGTGTCTAAGCTGCAGGAGGACCCCCGGCGGCGCTTCATCTGGGCAGAAGTCTCCTTCTTCGCCAAGTGGTGGGACAACATCAGTGCCCAAAAGAGAGCAGCAGTCCGAAGGCCAGTGCCCACTGGGGAGGCAGAGGGCCCTCTGGGTCCTAGGATGGGTGTGAAGTCCTTTCCTGGAGCTGTGGGTGCCAGGGAGAGGCAAGAGGAGACGGCAGAGATGAGGTGTGGTGGTAGAGGGGCCAGGGACGAGGCAGCAGGAACAGTTTTGAGGGTCACTAGTATTAGGAAGAAAGCTGAGCACCGAAGAATTGATGCTTTTGAACTGTGGTGTTGGAGAAGACTTGAGAGTCCCTCGGACTGCAAGGAGATCCAACCAGTCCATTCTAAAGGAGATTGGTCCTGGGTGTTCTTTGGAAGGAATGATTTTAAAGCTGAAACTCCAGTACTTTGGCTACCTCATGCGAAGAGTTGACGCATTGGAAAAGACTGTGATGCTGGAAGGGATTGGGGGCAGGAGGAGAAGGGGACGACAGAGGATGAGATGGCTGGATGGCATTACCGACTCGATGGACGTGAGTTTGGGTGAACTCCGAGAGTTGGTGATGGACAGGGAGGCCTGATGTACTGCAATTCATGGGGTCGCGAAGAGTCGGACACGACTGAGCGACTGAACTGAACTGGGTATTAGGAAAAGTCACAGTAGTGTGAGCACAGGGGAGAGAAAATGGAGGGCCTGGCCCTGGAAATGCAGACCGAGTCCAGGGATGAACAGAGCCAGAATAGCTGGAGGTTGGCTGGAGGGAAAGGAGGGCACGTGTCTATTCTCGTGGTTGGTCCTGGGTTCAGGTAAACTGGCTCAGGGAGCCCAGTGCACACAGGTCCCCTCCTTGGTTGGCAGGACTGGGCAGAGGGTCTCTACCCCAGGCTGAGTGTGCGCTCTTAACTCCAGGCTGGTGGGAAACGGGCAGCTGGAGATTGCAACAGGAGGCTGGGTGATGCCGGATGAGGCCAACTCCCACTATTTTGCGTTGATTGACCAGCTCATTGAGGGCCACCAGTGGCTGGAGAAGAACCTGGGTGAGTACGGGCTCAGGAGCCGGAGTCTGCCCCTGTCACTGGGCCAGAGGACAGCAGTGGGGCTATAAGGCCTGGGGTGGGCAGAGGATGCTTCCTTTCAAGGCTGATTGCAGCAGCATGGTTGCAGGGTGATGGCAGGAGGGGCTGTGGGGCCGAGGACCCGTGGCCAGGCCCTGGGGCGTTCAGGCCTCTGACTTCTGTGCCCCTGCCCAGGTGCAACCCCGCGCTCGGGCTGGGCGGTGGACCCCTTTGGATACAGCCCTACCATGCCTTACCTGCTGCGCCGAGCCAACCTGACCAGCATGCTCATCCAGAGGGTACACTACGCCATCAAGAAGCACTTTGCCGCCAGCCACAGCCTGGAGTTCATGTGGAGGCAGACCTGGGGTAAGGCCAGGTAGGGTGGAGGGGGTCGCAGTGGTAGTTCTCCCGGGGGAAGGCCAGGGGTTTGAGAAATAAGACCCACCACTCCTTCAGAGCACTGGTGTAGACCATCAGAAGCGCTCGCCTTCAGGTTAGGTAGGGGATTGGCCACTGCGGAGCCTATCTGATCCCTGGAGGAGCCATGGGCTCCCCTGCCCTCCTTGGTCCTTACCCTGGCCAGCATATCCTCGCAGCCTTGAGTGTACCTCCTGCCTTTAGCTGGAGTAGTTACCTCCCCCGCCGGCTTCCCTGAGCCCAGCTCCACGACCTGACTCTTTGGCGTGTCTTCTGTAGACTCAGACGCCAGCACAGACATCTTCTGCCACATGATGCCTTTCTACAGCTACGATGTCCCCCATACGTGTGGCCCGGATCCGAAGATCTGCTGCCAGTTCGATTTCAAGCGCTTGCCTGGTGGGCGGATCAGTTGCCCTTGGAAGGTGCCGCCCCGGGCTATCACGGAGGCCAATGTGGCCGAGAGGTACTTGCTCCCTGCCCTGGACTGGGTGTGGTGGTGCCATTCTCCCTGTGCAGACATGTCGGGGCTGTTGCTGCAAGGCAGGCTTCAGGTTCCACGTTCATAAAATGGGGGCAGGGTCTGTTGGTGAGTTCAGGCCCACAGCCCTTGCAGTGACAATTCTTTTAGTACGTTTTCCTGAAAAACCAGAGTGGCTCTAAGGTACCACCTTTTCCAGAAGGGTTTTATTTTCCCAAATGAGCGTGTTTTCCAGTGTCCTCATAAACTAATGTTGGAGCCAGTGGACTGCCTCAGAGGCAAATGATTCTCAGATTAGTGCAGCGCCTTCCAACCTTCAGCCTGCTGTGCCTTCATTAAGCTCAGGCCTCCTGCCTTGCCTTGCAGTCAGCCAGGTTCCTCAGGCTCTGTGCACCTGGAGTCTCATTCAGATGCACATTCTGTCCTGCCCCACAGAAAACAGACCCCTTTGAGAAAATCCTTGGGGACCCCTAAAAATGTTGCTGAAATGGCTCCCCTAGGAAAAGGTGGGTTAAGAGAGAGCTAAACAATGATTCAGCCAGAACTGGACTGGCCTTAAGAATGTAACCAGTTGAACTGGTTTTTGTGTTGCAACACTCCAGTTTCCATGACATCCAAGAGGTGAAACATGTGACCAAAAGCAAAAGAAAGTAGTCTTTTGTTTCTAGAATCCAAAAATCTAAATGCTGCTTCCAAGTAAAACCCTTGGGCTTTTAAGGCACACTTTTTCTTGGAGCAGCAGCTGTGATCTAAGGCTAGGCAAGGTTTACAGAGCAAGTCATGGGAGATAGCCTCATTTTCTCCTTTAAAAGGCTTACAGGGCTGATAAATTAGGGGAAGGTGGTATTTGAGGAGTCCTTCCTTGAGAACAAGATGGCAAAGAACAAACTGGACCAAGTACATTAGTGGCTGGTTGAAGTGTGACACACGTGACATGCCACTCACCAGGCTTGTCTAAAAAGAGAGCGGTGTTAACGCAACAGGGCTGTTTTTCTATTGATTAGATTAGTGATTGGGATGAAAAAGAAAATGACATGTTTATATATAGTTACTACTATGTGCCAGGCACTGTTTAAGTGTGTAACAAATATCAATTCAGTTCATTTTAAATCTCACAGTACTGTGATAGTGGGCACTGATGATAGGCAGTTTCCTCATTTGGTGGAAACGGAGGCCCAGAGAGGTTCAGTAAGTTGCCCGAGGCTGCACAGCTGGTGCACGCACAGCTGGCGTTGGCGCCATCCGGACCCCGGGTCTGGGCTCTTCACTCGGGGCTGTGCCGCATCACTGACTGGTGACAAAGTAAAGCTGGAGTGTCAGATCCCAGAAGATCTCAAGAGGTTGAAATGTGGGCTGAATCCAACCAGATAAGACTTCTGTTAACATTAGATATAACTGTAAGGTTCTACTCTTAGCGTCCGTAAACAGGATAGGAAAGTTCAGGATGAGAAAAGGTCTTGCTGGGCCACATGCACAGAAAACATGATCCCTAACGTCAGCACGGTGGGGTGAGCGTGAGGGCTGCCAAACACGCCTGTGTGAACACATGGCCACTCTGGCCATACCGGGAGTGTGGCCTGCCTTCCCCTGGACGTGCGTGGTCAGTGCTGGGCCCTGCACTCCGGGTTCCTGGCTGATGGGCTACTCAGAGACCTGCCAGTGAGTGGATTCCCAGCTGCTCTGTAGGAACTAGACAGACAGAAGAGTGGGGATGGAAGAGCAGGGATTGCAGAGCCTGCTGAGGAAGCCCAGGGGAACACTCACACATCTTGATTGTCTGAGGGACCGACATGGGCATGGAGGACTGACTTGTTCTGTGCAGCGTCCAGGGCAGAACTGGAGCCCCGGGAACTGAGGCCCTGCCTCGGGAAGAACTCTCTAGTTGCCCAGAGAACCCTGGGCTCCCTGGGGCTGGGTTTCCCACCCACGAGCCGAGTGAGTCCGTGACAGGGGTGTATGAGGGGGCGCCTCTCGGGCGGGCGCCTCTTGGGCTGGCTCGCCTCAGGATCTGGGTGAGGCTCCGCGTGAGCCGGTTCCCCTCCCCACCCGCAGGGCAGGCCTGCTCCTGGACCAGTACAGGAAGAAGTCCCGGCTCTTCCGGAGCAACGTGCTCCTGGTGCCGCTGGGCGATGACTTCCGCTACGACAAGCCCCAGGAGTGGGACGCCCAGTTCTTCAACTACCAGCGGCTCTTCGACTTCCTCAACAGCAAGCCTGACCTCCACGTGC
The DNA here is from genome assembly GCF_019923935.1 of Bubalus bubalis. Classification (NCBI taxonomy): domain Eukaryota; kingdom Metazoa; phylum Chordata; class Mammalia; order Artiodactyla; family Bovidae; genus Bubalus; species Bubalus bubalis. Next base: position 48,321,205 of record NC_059176.1, read on the forward strand.
AGGTGTGAAGGGACACTGAGCTGGGGAGGGGGCCTCGGCGGGGCTGCAGCCCAGCCCTTCCTGTGAGGTCTCCTGCTCCCCAATACCACTCCAGAGCAGGGGTACATTCGCAATTCTTGGGTGTGTTTTTCCTTTTTTGTCACAATTCTTTCCCAGGCTCCCCAGCTTCTGTGAGGTCCAGGCCAGGTCCAGGGACTACCCTCTGCATAGACCAGATTGCTCCCCCTCACCCCCAGCTGTGGCACGGGGAGCCAGAATTCCCAGAAGACTCGAGCTGATGGAAGGGGGTTTTGGGGTCCCCACAGGCCCAGTTTGGCACCCTCTCCGACTATTTTGACGCTCTATACAAGAGGACAGGGGTGGAGCCGGGGGTCCGGCCTCCAGGTTTCCCTGTGCTGAGCGGGGATTTCTTCTCCTACGCGGACCGGGAGGACCACTACTGGACAGGCTATTACACTTCACGGCCTTTCTACAAGAACCTGGACCGCGTCCTGGAAGCACACCTGCGGTGAGACGCCGCTTCCAGGCTGGAGGGAGAAGGGTTCAAGGAGGGGCTGGATTGGCTGAACAGGGACATGAAGGGCATGGAGACCAGGACACAGAGAAGGGGAGGAAGGAAGAGGCGTGGGGCTTGCAGAGCGGGGGTGGGCCCAGGTGAGCTGTGTGGCAGGAGGCCGACTTGTCTGTCTGGGCAGGGGCGCAGAGATCCTGTACAGCCTGGCTGTGGCTCACGCCCGCCGCGCTGGACTGGCCAGCCAGTTCCCGCTCTCGAACTTTGCCCTTCTGACGGACGCTCGGCGCACGCTGGGGCTCTTCCAGCACCACGACGCCATCACAGGCACCGCCAAGGAGGCCGTTGTGGTGGACTATGGGGTCAGGTGGGAGTCCCCTCCTCTTCCCCACCCACTCTGTGCCGCTGCCCACCATCCCCAATATGAGGATGCACCGGGTGGTCCGTGGGCTGGCCTGCTGGGGGCTCGCCCTGCCGGCCGGTGGACAGTCTCTCAGTGGTCACCTCTCCCCTGGTCCCTCTCCTGCCCGCCCTCCCAGGCTTCTGCGCTCCCTTGTCAGCCTGAAGCAGGTCATCATGAATGCAGCTCACTACCTGGTGCTGGGGGACAAGAAGGCCTACCACTTTGACCCAGAGGTGCCCTTCCTGCAGATGGTGAGCCCCGCTCCTGCGTCTGCCTGCGGGGACCTCTGGTGTGCGGGCCTGGGCCGAGAGCTGTGGTGCAAGGGCCTTGCTCTTCTTTTCCCTCCCCGTCCTGGGGTGAAAAATCCCTGCCCAGCACAGCCGCTGGTCCCCATCAGGACAGGTTGGGGCCTGGGGAGGCAAGTCTCTGAGTCAGGTTGAGCCATGCGATGGTTCTCCCCTCCCCCTGACTTAATTCCAGGATGACACCCGCTTAAATCATGATGCCCTTCCAGAGCGCACAGTGATCCAGCTGGAATCCTCACCCAGGTGAGCCTGGCTCTCCACCCCTCCCAGCTGCCGCCGCACTCTGAGGGACTCCTGGCCTGGCCGTGTTCCTCCTCCCGTTCCCCCAGAGCAGGGGCCTCCTGGGTGAGCCTGCCTTCTGCTCACAGGTATGTGGTGCTGTTCAACCCATTGGAGCAGGAGCGGCTCAGCGTGGTGTCCCTGCTGGTGAGCTCACCCCGGGTACGTGTGCTTTCGGAGGAGGGTCAGCCCCTGGCCGTGCAGATCAGCGCACACTGGAGCTCTGCCACCGACATGGTCCCTGACGTCTATCAGGTGAGGGGGGCTCGGCACGTGGGGCCCTGCCACAGCCCTCTCTGCTGATCCTCGGCCTCTCCCCGGGGCCTCAGACTGTCTCTTGACACTGGCTTCCCAACCTCCTGCTCACAGCCTTCTTACTCCTCATGTTGGGGGCTGGTGTCTTGAGGAGAGGAGTTGCCTGGAGTTTGGTCACTCCTGGGGTTTGGGTCTGTCCTTGAAAGGAAGGTAACGTTTGCTGTAGTGTGACAGTAGGAAGGACATGGTTACGTTGTCCCATTATTCATTCATTCAGCAGATTTTTCTTGAAATCTTAACGTGTGGTTACCATTTCATGGTTTTCCGAGTATCATTGGAGACTCATGAAAGTCTTGATGAGGTGCAAGTCGCCTCACCTGCCCTTTGAGAGGTGACAAAGTCCCCCCCAGTGGGTGCAGGATTTGCTTGGGCTCTTAGGCCAGGACCCCAGGCCCATGTCCGAGGCCATCAGCCCTCCCGTGCCCGCAGGTGTCTGTGCCTGTCCGCCTGCCAGCGCTGGGTCTTGGCGTGCTGCAGCTGCAGCAGGGCCTGGACGGGCCCCGCACGCTGCCCTCCTCCGTGCGCGTCTACCTACACGGGCGGCCGCTGTCCGTCAGCAGGAATGAGGCATTCCCTCTCCGTGTCATTGACTCGGGCACCAGTGACTTCGCCCTCAGCAACCGCTACATGCAGGTCTGGTTCTCAGGCCTTACCGGGCTCCTCAAGGTAAAGGGCCAGGGGCTGGGCGCTGGAGCGGGTCACGCGAGCTGCCTCCGGCCCGTGAGCGCTGCCACCTGGCTGGCGGTGGACCTGGGAGGGGGCAGTGCCGGCCCCGAGCCAACAGCACAGGGAAGCCGCGCTGGGCTCCTTGGGGAGGTTCGTCCGTGCCTTCCCAGGGGGCAGGCCTGATGTGCTGGTGTGGGGCCAGGGGTCAGGGCTGTGTTTCTTGGCAGAGCGTCCGAAGGGTGGATGAGGAGCAGGAACAGCGGGTGGACATGGAGTTCCTCGTCTATGGCACCCGCTCGTCCAAAGACAAGAGTGGAGCCTACCTCTTTCTGCCTGACGGCGAGGCCAAGGTACCCTGAGGACACCCCACAAACCCCAGGGGGCCCTGGGAGGCTTCACGAGCAGCAGGCATGAGGAGGGGCACGGGCCTTCCTCGCCTCACCCACTGCCCCTGTGGGGGGCAGGGGTCTGAGGAGCGCCACGCGGGGCTTGGGCCTGGCTCGGCCGGGGTCTCAGCCCAGAGCCTGCTGGCAACAAGTCCTGCTGCTTGACGCCAGCCGGCTCCTCCCTGTTTTGCTCTTGTGCTGGGGATTCAGCTGCCCCCTGCTCTTTCCCCAGCCCTACGTCCCCAGGGACCCACCCGTGCTGCGAGTCACAGAAGGCCCTTTCTTCTCAGAGGTGGTTGCCTGCTACGAGCATGTTCACCAGGTGGTCCGGCTGTATAACCTGCCTGGTGAGCCCCGCAGACGGGGAGTGTGGGGAGGAAGGTGTGGCTCCATGGGCTGTGACGCGCTCTTGCTCCTGCCCGCTGTCTGTGTCTGTTCGCACATCTGTCCCCAGAAAGCACGTTGTTTAGCTTTCTTGGAGTAGAGCTTGGCCGCAAGTGCTGGGACTCCCCTGGGGCACCCTCTCTGGCTGTGGCTCACTCCACTCAGCCTCTCTCTTTGTCCTGCACCCAGGGGTGGAGGGGCTGTCCCTGGATGTGTCGTCCTTGGTGGACATCCGGGACTATGTCAACAAGGAGCTGGCCCTGCGCATTCGCACGGACATCAACAGCCAGGGCATCTTCTTCACGGACCTCAACGGCTTTCAGGTGACCCCTCAGGCCTGGGGCCCAGAGACCCCGCGGAGCGCAGAGCTTGACAGTGTTTACTGGCTGCATCACAGGCCCTGGCGGGCGATCTGCTCTGATAGAGAAGGAGGAATCGGAGCGTGATGGGGGCCCAAAGGGGGCCGGGACGCCCCTGATCGGCTGGCCTCGCCCGCAGGTGCAGCCCCGACGGTATCTGAAGAAGCTGCCCCTGCAGGCCAACTTCTACCCCATGCCCATCATGGCCTACCTCCAGGATGCCCAGAACCGCCTCACGCTGCACACGGCCCAGGCCCTGGGCGTCTCCAGCCTCCACGATGGTGAGTGCGGAGCAGGTGCTGTGTGTGTGTGTGGTGGGACGGGTGTAGAGGGCAAGCTTGAGAAGCCCATCCCTGCCCCCGAGGCCTGTCCCCTCGTGGGCCTCTCCCTCTCCCGGTCAGCCACAGGCCCAGTGGGGGATGACAGGAAGGCAGCTGCCTGCTGTTGCCCCCTCTCCCCGCTGCCGGCAGCTGTTGGGGTGATGGGAGGGGGTGGCCTGTTGGATCCCCTCCAGAAGCAGCAGGCAGTGAGGGGGATCGTCAGCTGAAGTGGGTGTGTGCCTTCTCCTGGGAGGGCCAGGGTAGGTACAGGCGGAACAGTGTGGGGTTAGGATGAATTATTCAGCAGAAGAGAAGAATGTGTCCTGTCTTTCTGCTAGCCGTCATTAAAAGACAATGACCAAAAAGAGAGAAGGGCGGTCTCGAGAATCAGAAGGAGGACCTGAGAGGACCGACCTGGAGCTGGCCACCCAGGCAGTGCAGGCGGCTCCTGTGTCCTTGGGTGAAGCGAACAGTCGGCACTTGGGGCCTTCCAAGGCCGTCAGGCTGGCCGCCTTTGGGCTGGAACGTTTGGCAGGGCTGAGCCAAGGGGGGCTGAGCCAGGGGTGCCCGATCCAGGCTCTGCGGGGCCCGCAGCGAGCATGGTGGGGACCTGGCCCCCTGCTGGAAGGCCTGCTGCCCCTTTGCCCGTGGTCACCCAGTTGTAAGACTCCTCACTCAGCCGAGTGTCCCGCCTCAGTCCCCCTGCCCTTTCAGAAAACGGTGCGCTCACAGTGGCGGTTTTACATGCAAGGGATCTGTTTTAGGATTGGGGGTGTCTTTCTGTGGTTGCTCAGGGTAAAAACCAAGGAGGCACAGAAGTTAGGAAGGGGATACGGGAGGACGGGTAGAGCTCTGTATGGGCTCCCCTCAAGAGAGTCTTGAAAAAAAAGGTGCTGGAAAAAAATCCTCGTTCCCACATATGTACACTTTGAGCCCCTCCCCCAGGCATATTTTTAAAGGAAAGGAGAGGTGGTCGATCACCTGCTGTTTGACTGTCCTCTCGCTCCCTCCTTTGACGGATGTGGTGGACAGAGTTGGGGTCTGTCCTGCGTAGAACCACGGTGGGAAGCATGTGTTCTAGTCACAACAAAATCTGCCCAACCTGACAAAGCCTGGCCCGGGTAAGGGTCTCTGCAGCAGCTTCCCCTGGCGGTTGATAGGGTTTTGTGGTTGCTGCTTACTTTGTTGTATGTAGGCAGCCCAGAGACGGGTCCCTGCCTGGGCACCCAGACCGGCCCTACTCCTGAGCCACGGAACACACGGGCAGCGAGCCGCCAGGGTCACAGCCCTTCCCTCGGCCCCGTCCAGCTCCCAGTTTCTTGGCTGCTTTGTTCCCTGAATGACTCACCTTCCAGCCAGGCTTTCCCCTTGGGCCTTGGGTGGGCTGCTTCCAGAGGCTGGCATCTGCTTGGGGTCGAGGGAGGCAGGCCGGGGGCTCACAGTGAACTCCCCCAGGCCAGCTAGAGGTGATCTTGGACCGGAGACTGATGCAGGACGACAACCGGGGCCTCGGCCAAGGCCTCAAGGACAACAAGAGAACCTGCAACCACTTCCGCCTCCTGTTGGAACGGCGAACCCCAGGCAGGGAGGTGAGTTCTGGGCCTCCCCCCAGGACCCAGGTCAGGCTAGGCCCACGGGTGGCCCTGGGTTCCAGCCCCGGCCTGGGAGCCTCCTTGAGGCGCGCAGATGTAGCCAGAGTAGGGCCTGATCCCGGGTCAGCGGGAAATGAGTCTGACGCTCTGCTGCTCCATCTCACGCAGCCTGGCACCTCCCTCTCCACAGCTCCCTATTGTCTGTGCCTCCTCGTGCTCATCTCTCACCTTCCCACCCGCCCCTGTGTCCTCTTCCCCTCTTTGTTGCTGCCCCAATCATCTCACGGCTTTCTTTGCCCCCACCAGCCTGGCTTTTTCTCCAAACTGGCAGCCATGTTTAGGGGCTTGATCTTTCACAGCAGCAGGAACAGGAACCGAGAGGTAAGGGCCAGTGATGCGGTGTCAAACTAGCCTTAGTGATGTGTAGCTGGAGTTGGAATCCCTGGTGGCAGAGCCTGCTGCCCGATCCCCCATCTGGGGCTTGGTCACTCACTCGTCAAATAGCTGCTGGGCTCTCGCTGTGCTGTGAGGGCTGAGAGGGCAGCAAATGCATACGATACTGACTCTGCACTCTAGGAATTGACTCGTGAGTAGGGGTGGGGAATGAGCTGTGTGTGTGCAAATTAAAAGTAGAAAATGGGTATGTCCCCGGGTCCTGAGGAATGAGAGAACATAGTGGAATCCAGGACAGCTTCCTGGAGGAGGTGTCATCCATGAGCATCTCTGATGAGTGGGGGTCTGCCCTACACATTTGAACCAAGGCACAGGGTGGGAGGCAAGAAAGAATGTGAAGGGTAAGAGCCGTGAATTCACCCAGTTGGATCAGAGCCACCTGTCCGGTGTGACAGCCACTAGCCATGTGTGGCCATTTAAATGTGTTCAAAACTAAGTATAATCGCAGGTTCAGTTCTTCATTCAGACTAGTCATATTCCAAGGGGTGCCTGCTGTGCCAGTGCAGATGTAGCGCATTTCCATGGCTGCAGAAAGTCCTGGGGCCAGCGCGGGCTGCCATGGAGGCTGGTTCGGGGCAGACAGAACAGGCCTGGAGTGCCTGGTGAAGACTTTGGACTTCCTCCTGGAGGCCAGTAGGCACCTGAGCTGAAGGAATGCTGTTCAGACTGTGCTCGAGGCATATCACTCCCGCAGTGGGGGCCCGGGAGGGTCTTCAGGATGGCTGCTCCGAGGCTGTTGGCGCCGGAAGCAGTGTCGCTGGCTTGAACTGAGCCCTGGGAGGGAGGAACTGGAGGTGGCTGTGAGGCCCAGCCGAGGGGTAGTGGAGGTCGTGTCTGAGGGAAGGGTGAGATTTGGACAACAGGAAAGAGACGCTAAGAACATGAATTTAGAAAGCTGGCTCGGGCCTGTGAGTGTGACGTCCCTGTCAGCTGACCAAGGAGTGGAGACCGCTGGGTTCAAGCATCAGGGTGGGTCAAGCTTGAAACTGGGGTCGCCCCAGAGGCTTTCTGCATCAGAGGCCCAGCCTCCATGGTGAAGTGTCCATCTGTCTGTCTTCCCTTCTCCTCCCTACTCTGAGAATCTCCATGGTAGGAGACATTGCTGATGGGAGCATGAGGAAGCAAAAAGCCCCCAGAGTTAGAGCTGCGGTGGCCTAGTGAGGTCACCCGTCCTAAGCTGTGTGAGGCAGGAAGCGACTGTGCTTGAAGGGTTCTGGAGTCAGGCACCCCATGTACCCAGACATGTCAGGGACGCTCTCTGCAAAGGAGCGTCCTCCCGCTCCCTCGGTGCCGTGTCCTCAGCCAGACCTCGGCCCGTCCTGCAGGTCCGCGAGGGCGCCTCTGCAAGCTTCCCGTCCCTCCTCAGCCACCTGACCTCCATGTACCTGAACACCCCTGTGCTCGCCCTGCCCGTGGCCAGGAGGCAGGCCCCCGGCCCCGCTCTGCGCTCTTTTCACCCTCTGGCCTCCTCACTGCCCTGTGACTTCCACCTGCTCAACCTGCGGACGCTCCAGGCCGAGGTGAGTGTCCGGTTCAGCGCTGGATCTTCTGAGTGGACCTTGCCTCTCCTCATCCAGACTCCTCTCCATCCAACCCTACCTTCCTGGCAGAGGTGCTGCCCTACCTGTGAGCCCTGCAGAGACCCCTCCCCGCCCCCACACCCGCACGCATGCCCCCACACCCATACACACGTGCGCACACACATGCACTGCCCCGTGTGTCTGTTACCAGGAGGATGGCTTGCCCTCGGCAGAAACCGCGCTCCTCTTACACCGCAAGGGTTTTGACTGTGGCCTTGAGGCCAAGAACTTGGGTTTCAACTGCACCACCAGCCAAGGCAAGGTGAGCAGGGCCCCGGTGTGGGAAGGGAGCAGAGGGCAGGGAAACATCACCAGGCACAGTGGGCACAGAGCTCACTGAGACAGGCAGCCAGTGGGGAGGTGGGCAGGGTTAATGCTGGGACTTCATGGAGAGAAGGGGGAGAAGCTGGTGACATGTTTTCAAAGCCTCTGAGGCCTGGCAGGGGCCAGTTCCAGACGAGGTGTCCAGGTAGACAGCTTTGGTTCCACGTGTATGAACCTGCGTTAAACAAACAGAAACACCAGGAGTTAAAAACCAAAAGCCATCATACCCTAGTCATTGTTTAAGCCAGCAAAGACTAGCACTGATCAATGCGTCTGCATGCTGGTGCCAGTGATTCAGAGGTAAATCAAGACATGGTCCCTGCTGGGACTCCCCTGGCAGTCCAGTGGTTAGGTCTCAGCACTTTCCCTCCTGTGGGCCAGGTTCAACCCCTGGTTGGGAAACTAAGATCCTGCAAAGCCTCGCACGGTGTGGGAAGAAAAAGAAAAGATAAAGTCCTTGTTGTCAGAGACCGCACAGCTCAGTGCAGCAGTTCCCACCCTGAGGTCCACAGAGGGGTTCCAGGGTTCCGCAGACTGAGTGCATGTGTAGGTGCTTGCTGTGTGCGGAGGGGCCCGTGCTGAAGTGAGGGTCACACAGGTCACCCAGAGGAAGAGCAGCAGCACGTGGCTGGTCAGCTCCCAGCACTGCCCTGCGCCTTCTCCCTCCCCACAGGTGGCCCTGGGCAGCCTCTTCCATGGCCTGGATGTGGTTTTCCTGCAGCCAACCTCCTTGACCCTGCTGTACCCTCTGGCCTCGCCCTCCAATAGCACTGATGTCTACGTGGAGCCCATGGAGATCTCCACCTTCCGCCTCCGCTTGGGCTAGGTCTCCTTGTGGCCCGAAGGAAAGATTCATCCATGGAGACTGGCCTCTTCACATGAGATCGGGTTGGACAAGCCACACCCGGTATCCTGTCCCGATCTACCTCTCAGAACCACGACAGACTGGGCTCTGCCCTCATTTTCCCTTTATTGTTGCTTCTGTGCAGGGGGGCAGCCCGCAGGCCCAGTGTTGGGTGGATAGGTAGGGCAGCGCCGCTGAGGTGCAGCAGTGAAGGCCCTTGCTCATAGGGGCCAGTGCCGGCCTCTGCTTTGGGGGGGTGTGTGTCCACTTCATGGGGCACCGGCTCAGGCACCCACCCTCTCCCCCAAATGGGATGGAAGAGAAGCAGGGAGGCTGAGTGGGCCACAGCCCGGCGTCAGGCTCACAGTGGGCAGCAGCTGACTCTAGGGGAGTCCCGTAGTTGTGTAAGGACACATGTTCTGATGTGACGAGCAGGAGCGGAGCAACACCAGGAGGAGGGGCTGGGGACCAAGGGGTAGCCATGGGGTGGAGGAGTAGAAGGAATGGCTGTTTGTGTGACGGCTCCTTTCTGAAGTGCTCCCTGACCCGCACGCCCTGGCCAGGGGCTGCCGTGTGGCAGGAAGGACTCATGACTGTCATGGCTGCAGGGCATGGGACACGTCAGGTACCAAAACCCCCATCTCAGACTGGGCACTTGGTCTGCGTGTTGATTTGTGGGGTGAGGGAGGGGCCACCCCGCTTGACTCCTCTTTGGTTCCTGCACGCTGTCTACCGCTCTCCCCAGGAGCCGCTTCCTATCACAGGGGCATTTGATCCAGCACATATCCTTTCCCTGGAAAGAAAGTGAAGCTTCCAACTTGAGAAGGCTTTCAACATCATCCTTGCAGGCCTGAAGCTTCTCCTTGCACATCCTTCTACAGAAGTCTTTGCGGGGAACTAGGAAGACATAGACTAAATTAGGAGGCACCGTGGCTGCTTGTCAGCTTTCATTGCAGCTTCGATTATTAGAGAAAAATTTATGATAGTCTCTACAGATGCTGAAACAACATTTGGTAAAATTTAAAATCTATCCCTTATTAAACAATATTTGGTAAAATTTAAAATCCATCCCTTGTTAAACTCTTAGTAAGTTAAAGATTAGGAAGAAACATCCTAACCTAGATAAGGGTGTCTCCATCTGAAACCCACAGTCAGTGGCATTCTAAAGACCCAACCACCACAGACATTCCCAGTAAAGTCAGAGATTCGCCAAGGCCATACAGTTACTTAGCCGTGTTCTGGCACTACTAACCCCTGCAGTGTGGCAGATAGGAGCGGTGAGCAAAAGTTCCAAAATAGCCATCCAGTACAATCTGAGAGGATCAACTCAAGACCTTAATAGAGCATTCAGTATGTCGACTCAAACGATGCATGTTACATTTCTGTAAAGATTCTGGTTTTCTGCAGATCATCCCATAAATTCGATGCATTCCAGTGAGATTAGATACTTTTTGGAATTTGACAGGTTCCAAAATTGTCAACATCTGTTGGATCATAGAAAAAGCAAGAGAATTCCAGAAAAACATCTGCTTCATTGACTACGCTAAAATCTTTGACTGCGTGGATCACAACAAACTGTGGAAAATTCTTAAAGAGATGGGAATACCAGACCACCTTACCTGCCTCCTAAGAAACCTGTATGAAGGTCAAGAAACAACAGTTAGAACCAGACATGGAACAATGGACTGGTTTAAAAATGGGTATATATTGTCACCCTGCTTATTTAACTTACATACAGAATACATCATGCAAAATGCCGGGCTGGATGGAGCACAAGCTGGAATCAAGATTTCTGGGAGAAATGTGAGTAACCTCAGATATGCAGATGACACCACCCTTATGGCAGAAAGGGAAGAGGAAGTAAAGAGCCTCTTGACAGGTGAAAGAGGAGAGTGAAAAAGCTGGCTTAAAACTCAGCATTCAAAAAACTAAGATCATGGTATCTAGCCCCATTGCTTCATGGGAAATAGATGGGGAAACAATGGAAACAGTGACAGACTTTATTTTCTTGGGCTCCAAAATCACCGTGGATGGTGACTGCAGCCATGAAATTAAAAGATGCTTGCTTCTTGGAAAAAAAAGCTATGACAAACCTGGTCAGCGTATTAAAAAGCAGAGATATTACTTTGCTGACAAAGGTCCATATAGTCAAAGCTATGGTTTTTCCAGCAGTCACTTATGAATTGTGAGAGTTGGACCATAAAGAAGGCTAAGCGCTGAAGAATTGATGCTTTTGAACTGTGATATTGGAGAAAACTCGTGAGAGTTCCCTGGACAGCAGGGAGATCAAACCAGTCAATCCTAAAGGAAATCAAACCTTGAATATTCTTTGGAAGGACTGATGCTGAAGCTCCAATACTTTGGCCACCTGATGCAAAGAGCTGATTCATTGGAAAAGACCCTAATGCTAGGAAAGATTGAAGGCAAGAGAAGGGGATGACAGAGGTTGAGATGGTTGAATGGTATCACTGATTCAATGGACGTGAGTTTGAGCAAGCTCTGGGAGATGGTGAAGGACAGGGAAGCCTGACATGCTGCAGTCCATGGGGTCGCAAAGAGTCGGATATGACTTAGCGACTGAACGACAACAGCGTTCATTTGGAAGAGTAAATGTGTGAGACTACTAAAAATTCTGAATGAGCAGAGGGTGGGTGGGGCAGTGGTGCTGGGTAAAAGGCACTAGATTTCCCCGGGGGGCTCTGGGGTAGGATCAGACTGCTGGAACCAAAGGGAGAGCCCAGCATCAGACCCAGGTGTAAGGGACTCAGTACAGGATAGAGGAGTATTTTAAGTGGGAAAAACGATGGGTTATTTAATAAAGACTACGATAACTGCCTGTCTATTAAAACAGGAGCTCTCTACCTCACAGTTTACACAAAAAGCAGCACCAGAGGGGAAAAACAAAAAATTGAACTCCAGAATTACTGAGGAAAATATAGGATATTTTTATATTTCAGTGTGGAAAGGTCTTTTCTGAACAGAAAGCTTGAAAGCTATAAGGGAAAACATAAACAGATTTTACCACCAAAAATATGTGTAAAGTTTGTTTATGATGGAAACCACCAAGTTAAAACACAAATGACTGGGAGGAAGTATTTGCAGCACTTCAAAACTTGGTGTGTACAATCACTTCGGGAGAATAACTTGCTTTGAGTTCCTTAGAGCAAGTCATGGGGCCTACTAAGCAGTGACCAGCTGAGTTGTTCTGGGTCACCCAGGGTCATTGCTGCCAGGCCAGGCCACGTGGCATCCTGTCTGTGTCACAGTGAAAGAATGAAGATTATCAGAGAATGTGACACATTCTCTGTGTCACACAAAGAATGAAGTGCTGAGCACAGTGCCTGGTACATTTAATACAGTGAAGTCTCTCAGTCGTGTCCAACTCTTTGCGACCCCGTGGACTGTGGCCCACCAGGCTCCTCCATCCATGGGCTTTTCCAGGCAAGAGTACTGGAGTGGGTTGCCATTTCCTTCTCCAGGAGATCTTCCCAACCAAGGGATTGAACCTGGGTCTCCTGCATTGTAGGCAGACACTTCACTGTCTGAGCCACCAGGGAAGTGCTCAGTAAATATGAGCTACAATCATGTTCATTAAGGATGCTAAGCAATTACATTATAGCTGGTGTTATTTACTAGTATAACTTGTAATCCGGTTTTAAGGGAGAACCTGTGAACCCCCTAGGAAATTAGTAAAATAAAGGCTATTCTCTTTGGAGGTATTAGATGTGCAAAGGTTATTCATCTGCCAGGGACTGAAGTGTTCATTCCTACATGCTGGCCTCTTAGAACCCCATAAGGCAGCATTGCTCAAGGTGTGGTCCACAATCCCCAGAATTACTCGTTGAAAGTCAAGCTGCCCGGCCTGTGCTGGCCAGGGCTGCTCCTTCAGCTGGCACACTGGAGGGGCATCTGTACAGCAGAGCCACGGGTCCCCGAGACTGACTGGTGACAAGAACAAGAAACAAAACCCTCCCTCAGCGCACAGGAGGAGAAACAGATTCCTTGGCACAGCCTGTTGAACCAATCTCTGGGAGGAGGGACCAAAGAATCCACACTTAAACAAACTCCCAGGTGAGTCTGCTGCACTTATAACTTGAAAAAGGGCCTGCTCTTTTAAGGCTAGCAGTAACCCTTTCCCATGGAGCTCTGGCCCTGAGGCCTCACAATTCTGAGGGTTACATCAAAACCAGAACCAGATCCCTAATGTATACTTGAGGAAGTATTTGCAATTCAGGAAGGTGGATTACTTGTGCTTGATTGAAATTTTTTTAATATACTTTTCAGCTTCCATTTTTTAAAGGATACTAAATTTTACACATACTTTGATCCCATTTGTTTAAAGTATTACTGCTGTATGGACTCAACTGTACCATCTTTGTTCTGACAGATTTCCCTTTATGGTATGTGGTAGAAAAAAATGATGCCTCTTTTGCCCTTTGTAGTAGAATGCACATTTCCAGTTCAGAAATAGTTAAAATATGTATGTAAGTAGTCCAGTTTATAAAATGTGATGTTCAGAATACAACAGCCTTGTTAGAAACCGTGGGATTAAGAGTTGGTCTCTTTGCTAGGTTAGATTAATACCTGGACTTCGCTGGTGGTCCAGTGGTTAAAACTTGTGCTTCCACTGCAAGGGGTCCAGGTTTGATCCCTGGTCAGGGAGCCAAGATCCTGTGTGCCATGTAGCACGACAGGAAAAAAGATCAATGCCTGGAATTATGAATGTAAGGGCATTAACCCATAAATCATACTCTGGAATTGGAAAGAACTTGGAGATCATTGTGTCAATATAATTTGATAACCTAATGTTTAACTTCTAGTTAATATTTCTCAGTGTTTTATTTTTAAAAAAATTAACCAGGGACCTTAGGAGTAAGGGAGAATTTGGGAGGAAAGATAGCCCCGGGGGCAGATACCATTTACCCATGAGCCTGCTTTCAATGTAGGATCCTCTGTTAAGGAATACGGGATTTCTCTTCAATTACAAACATGTATGATGTCCCAGAAAGGCATGTAGAGCTCATTTAGTCCAACCCTCTCATTTTACAAATAAGCTGAGACCCACAGAAGTTACATGAACTCCCCCATGCCAGTGGCAGAGCCAATTCAGTGTTCTTTCCAGTATACAATATTGATGCCAGACTATTACATGAATCCATTTTCAGTTAAATAAAACACATTAAAAAAAAAACAACAACAGAGCCAGGACATGAGAGAAACAACTTCAATCACCGGCAATGGATAGGATTCTATTCCTCTCTAACTCTCTACCCATGGAGAACCATTCTGTTTCCAGGAAGAAAGGAGGACTAATGTGGCCAGCTGGAACCATGATGAGAACAGCTGACTTCCCGGGTCCCCCCTGCACAGGGTGGGCAGGCCACACTGCACTCTGATTCGGCTTGCCTAGGGGATGAGTATAACCTGTGTGGAGAGAGTGACATCCTTACCCTGAAATTCACCTGCGTACCACACTGTCTGTCACTGTGTTTAACTAATGATGCCCATGCACTCAGGAAGGAAATCATAGTGTGAGTGGTAGGAATGAGGCTTCCCATCCCAAAGAGAGATTTTTGAACTAAATTTTTGCTTTTCCCTAACAAAAAAATGTGTACAAAGAATAAACACTTCGAGGAGCAACTCTCACAGGAAAAAAGCATGATAGAGGACAGACTAGATCCTTCTTCACACCAAGCTTCAATTTTACTTAGGGTCAGAGGGAAATTGATTATAACAGTTGCCAGGACCAAGTGATTCTGCAACGAGTGTCCATCCATTTTTGGCTCCTGATTTAGACCTTGCTAGTGGAGAACAAACTTGAACTGAAAGAACTCTGAAATTAGGTAGAGTAGGCACAAGAAACAGTGACAGACTTTATTTTCCTGGGCTCCAATATCACTGTGGATGGTGACTGCAGTCATGAAATTAAAAGGTGCTCTTTGGAAGAAAAGCTATGACAAACCTAGACAGCATATTAAAAAGTAGAGACATTACTTGGCCAACCAAGGTTCATATAGTTAAAGCTATGGTTTTTTCAGTAGTCATGTACGAATGTGAGAGTTGGACCATAAAGAAGGCTGGGCGCCAAAGAATTGATGCTTTTCAACAGTGGTGTTGGAGAAGACTCTTGAGAGTCCCTTGGACTGCAAGGAGATCAAACCAGTCAATCCTAAAGGAAATCAATCCTGAATATTCATTGGATTGATGTTGAAGCTGAAGCTCCAATACTTTCGCCACCTCATGCAAAAAGCTGACTCATTGAATAAGACCCTGATGCTGGGAAAGATTGAAAGGAGGAGGAGAAGGGGACGACAGAGGAGGAGATGGATGGCATCACCAGCTCAATGGACATGAGTTTGAGCAAGCTCCGGGAGATGGTGAAGGACAGGGATGCCTAGCAGGCTGCAGTCCGTGGAGTTGCAAAGGCATCTGAGACTAAGCGACTGAACAACAACGAGGCACAGGAAGCCTATGTGGGGGTAGGAATGAGGCTTCCTTGGCATTTGGAACACGACAGGGTTGAAGATGGAAGCAACAGCATTCAGCATGGAGGCCTGAGAAGCTCAGTGATGGAGGAAAGACAGGTTTCCTTTGTCAGAATGCCTGGGGATGTGCATTCAAACTGCATGAGTAGACACTTGTCCTACTGCCCCCTGAACTAGTGCCTCAGAATGCTAAATATTAAAAATGTAAAAGCATAGTCATACTTAAAAGGCAAACTTCTTTGACTAAGAATGGAGAGAACAGCTATAGCCATGAACAGAAGATCAGGTCATGCAGATCCAGAGAAATGGAGTCCAGTTAAGGACAGATCCTTGGAGGGGCCAGGAATCTCTGTTGACCTAATTCCAGGCCAGAATTAAAATTGTTTTTGTTTTGGCTATGCTGCAAGGTTTATGGGATTTTTAGTTCCCCAACCAGGCATTCAACCCAGGCCCTTGGCAATGACAGCACAGAGTCTTAACCACTGGACTGCGTGGAAGGTCCCCAGACACATTCCCAGCCCAGCAAAAGCCAAAGTAAGCGTACAAGTACATTGTGAAGCCCTCTATCATCAAGAGATTTAAGGTAGTGATGTATTAACATTAATTTCCTGATGTCGATGGTTGTACTTTGGTTTATATAGACTATTTTTGCTTGCCTTGGGTGTTTGTTGCTGCTCGAAGGCTTTCTCTAGTTGGGGCAAGCAGGGGCTACTGTTCGTTGTCGTGTGCAGGCTTCTCATCGTGGGGGCTTCACTTACGGAGCACAGGCTCTACGCGTGCGCAGGCTTCGGTAGCTGCAACGTGTGAGCTCAGTGGTTGCAGTGTGCAGGCCCTAGGGCGTGGGGATAGTAGTTGCACCACACCTTGTGGAGTCTTCCTGGACCATGGATCGAACCCTTGTACCCTGCCTTGACAGGCAGACTCTTCACCACTGAGCCACCAGGGAAGTCCTAGCATGGTTGGAGTTAATCTCAATTGTGGTCAATCTTGTTAAAAAAGGCCCACGGTGGCAAAAAGAGGGATTCTGGTCTTGATCTTGACACTACTCCTCTGTTTAATCATTAACAGGTCTTCTCACCTCTCTGAGCTTCGTATTTCATCTTTGTAAAATGAGAATAATCCCTACCCTGCCTATCTCATCCAGTTATTATAAAGAACAGATTAGGAAACACATGTGAAAAGAAAACATCAATCACCTTGTGACCACAAAGTGGCCTTTGACCAAGCAACCCTCCTCACTCCCGCAAGTGTACCTGTTTAGAGTGGGCTAATAACCCTCAGCTGCTCAGCAGCGATCAACACCACTTCACTTGATCCCTTCAGGTGGATGCCTCAAAAAGCTCTGCTCCTTCTCCCAGACCCTGATGGGTTCCAAGGGTTGGTCAGTTCCGGGGGCACCCAGAAGTTCCTGTTGCTTAGCAACGAAAGGAATCAGAGATGGGATGGTGGTGAGAAAGGGTGGGGTGCTAACCGAAGCAGGTTTCCGTGGCAACCTGGGGTATGAGGGACTCTCCCCCTCACAGGCCCTATCACGTTGCTGCTGGGGACTCTGCTGAGCTCAGCAAGACCTGCCAGTAAGCAGGGTGGCACTTCTTTCCAATACATATGTCAATACATCCGTCACCTTCTTTCCCACCCGACTTCCTCAGCGAGGAAGCCTACCAATTTCGGAGCATCTATGTGTCAGGCACGTCACCTAGCTCAACCCTGATAATTATACAACCTATCCCACTGATAAGGAAACCAAGCTCCAAGGGGTGCAGGCCCTCAACCTGAGGGACCTGTCCTGGAGGGCACACAGTTGGAACCCTGCCCTACTGAAGGGCAGATATCTCCTCCTGACACACACACATCGGTTCCCCACTGGGGAGGCTGGAGGAGGAGCAGCAGCAACTCGAAGCTTTATCCAAATGTTTTATTTTGTATAATGACTTTCAGACCAGCATTTATAGATAAGCCTAAGTCCCTGAGGGGCCAGAGATCCCACCGTGCAAAACAAACAGACCCAAGGCCTGAAGAGGGGCAGTGAATGCATTAGAAATACATGGGGTGCATCATCCCACAATCTGGGGCTCAGTTAGTAGATCTTCAGACTCAGAAAAGACACGTGTATTTGGTCTCTAATATCTGTGCTGAGAGAACCAGGGAGGGAGCTTGGGAGGCATGGAAAGGCTGAAGTATGCATCTTCTCTGGCCTGGGCAACGATGGCTCCAAGTACCACTCAGAGTGTCAGCCCCCGCTCCTTAAACAGCTGCCTTAGAGCCTCTTCCAGCTGTCGGTTTGTTCCCTGGAGCCCCTTCACCACCTGTGCTGCCCACTCGAAGTATTCCTGGACTCGGTGTTCAGACCATCCTGCACAAGAGTGGACAGAAAACCGCTCGTGTTGATATCCAGGAGTGCCCTGGATTTTGCCCACTTCCTGAGGGGCTTGGCGCAGGGCCTTGAGTTCCTGATGGATTTGTGCTGAAAACTTCCCCTTGGCCCAGCTTCTGTATTTCTACTGTATGAAAGATCAGAGGGGTCTAGTAAGATTAGTCTAGGGAATTAACAAGAACACTTGGGCTTTTATTCCAGGGGAACTGACCAACCTGTGCCTTCAGAAGATAGATACCCCTTCTTTCCCTCAGAGCAGGTGGGGGAGAGCGTACCCTCTGGGGTGCAGCGATTCAGGTCCCTCAGATTGTACAGCTTATCTGCCAGCTTCACCAGTTTAGCTCCGGGGCTGCTCTGGGGTGCGTGCTCCACCTGCAGCCGCTTTCTCTCCAGCTTGGGCAGAGTCTTGTCATCTGTCACCTCCTCCACCAGGCGCCGCACTTGGTCCCCAAAGTGCAGCTCCACCTCATCCAGGGTGGTGTCTGTGTCCTCCACTGTGTCATGGAGCAGGGCTGCCTGTGGACAGGCTCCCACTCAGTCCTGGGATGCCTGCCACGGGGTGCCCGAAGCTGATTGGGGCCCGTGATCCCCAGCCTAGCCTCCTAGCAGAGGAGGAAAGTTACCTGTAATACCACAATGTCAGTGATCCCCGCCTCGTGGGTCAGGATCCGAGCCACACCTGACGGGGCAAAGCAGGAAGTCAGGAGGGGGTTCAGGGCCGCGTGATGTGGGTTCTGCAGAGCCAGAGGTGGCCGCCCCTCACTAGCGGGGTGACCTTGGGCACGTCCTTTACTTTTTTTTTTTTTTTTTGGATGTCCACTGTACACAGGGAACAGCCATGCCGACCGCTCCAGGTCGCTGTGAGTCTTAAACACGAACTGTGCCTGGTACAAAGTTAGGTACCCACTAGGTGCCCGAGGAGCTGCACGCCCTCCGCGTTCCCTTCCCGGTCCCCAACCCCTGGAGGCTACAGCCTTGGCTCCCCCGGCGGAGCGCCCACCGATAGGGTGGTTGATGTAGGGGGTCCCTTCGGGGTCCTTCCGCCGCTGCCGTTGGTGCTTGCGGGCCGCGAAGTCAGCAGCCTCCAGGAGCTGGGCCACCTCGGAGCCCATCGTGCAGGTGGGGCGGGTACCTTAGGTCCCAGGCGCCCGGGGAGCGTGGATCCAGCGTCCACAGCGCCCCCTGGCGCCGCGGAGGTCCGGGAGGTGGTGGAGTCTGGTCCGACGGATTCTTCCGGGTCTGATGGGTGGGCCTTGGGTGTAGGAAGTTGCTGCCCACAGCTTCGCAGCTGCTAGTTAACTGTGCTTTGCCGAGGGTGCATGAAGAATATGGCCTGGCTCTCTGGGAGCCCGCAGCCTAGGCGAAGGAGGAAAACAGACAAGAAGACAGTGGCCTCACTGTGTCCGGAGCAGGAAGGCGCAGAGGACTGTCCTAACTTGGTGGGAGAGCAAATCACTTAGCCTCTGGGCGCGAGACAACTTCTCTGGGGAGGACCCTCTCCCGCCATGAAAAGACAATTTTCAAGCTGCCAATGCTCTGAACATTCTCAAAGTGCTCTAAAAATAGTTGTCCCTGCAAGAATGGCCTGGTTGCTATGGGCAAAGGAGCCTCACACTAGGGCCCAGAAGACCCCTGGGGTCTGCTGCTGCTGCTGCTAAGTCCCTTCAGTCGTGTCCGACTCTGTGCGACCCCATAGACAGCCCACCAGGCTCCCCCATCCCTGGGATTCTCCAGGCAAGAACACTGGAGTGGGTTGCCATTTCCCTCTCCAAGGCATGAAAGTGAAAGTGAAGTCGCTCAGTCCTGTCCGACTCTTAGCCACCCCATGGACCGCAGCCTACCAGGCCCCTCTATCCATGGGATTTTCCAGGCAAGAGTGCTGGAGTGGGGTGCCATCGCCTTCTCCGCTCCTGGGGTCTGATCTAGAAATTGGAGCTTACAGTGGAGCCTCCGTGATGGTTTCAGATAGACTCCCAGGCCGCAGTGCTATTTCTGCAGGAACTGTTTTCTTTGCTCTCAGGTGCCAGGAACAAAATCTGCATGTCTTTCTTGTGCCATGAGGGTTCCTACTCCAGTCCCCAGGCACTGCTGTGGGGCCCCTGGGCTTATGAGCGTTGTCACTGTTGTTCTGAGAGCATTACGTTGTCAGGCCTCAGTAGACACTACAACCACACAACACTGTGGACTGGTGGCCTCTGGTCTTTTGGAGAAATCCCCTGTCTCAGCAGACAGTATCTATGAAGTAAGGTTTGCTGAGACCGGAAGACCCTGGAAGAGCTGTCCCTGTGAAGTGGAGTTGGCTGATTGCTAAGTTTACTCCAGTTGATTAGCAGC
Organism: Bubalus bubalis; assembly: GCF_019923935.1. Taxonomy (NCBI): domain Eukaryota; kingdom Metazoa; phylum Chordata; class Mammalia; order Artiodactyla; family Bovidae; genus Bubalus; species Bubalus bubalis. The sequence continues at coordinate 48,341,119 of NC_059176.1, forward strand.
TTTTGTACTTTGGCTGGTAGCTGGGGCCCATGAGGACTCAGGAGACAAGTTAATGAGAGCGCTCGCGCTTGCTTTTCAGCTAGTCTTGGTGGTTGCCACGATGCAGAAGTTAGAGAGGGAAGCCCCAAATGCTGGAAACAAGGTCTCTGGGGCCCGAAATAGAACAAGCTGAATCCCCATAGCTTCCATAGCAGCCTGAAAGTTAAGAGTGGGTGGAGAGAAACATATCTGGCTCTAAACGCATGTCTGTTCTTCAGGCTAGTGGCTCGACTCGGCTCATTCCTCATTCGGCCCTCCAGCCTTCTGAGCCTTTTCCCCTTCAGCTCAGAGAACCTTAGGCAGCATGGAGTCACAATCCCCATATTTTTCAACAGAAGATAGAAACTCAAGTCACTTTCATCTCTCGCTAGAGGTCTGTGACAGAGAAGCTTCAGGTTTGTGTTGATGGTGCTTTAATTTTTATTTCCTTACTGTCTGCATCTGTGGCTTAAAAATAGAGCTGTTAGGGTTTCTAGGACCAGGGCCGAGGTGGAAGTGGAGGTGACCTCTCATGGGCTTCCAGAGGCGGTCAGGCCCTCTGCTGACAGGCTTGTCAGCGGGGCTACTGCTGTTCTTCAGCTGGATGACGCCTGCTCAGCCGGCCTCCCTCTCAGGTACAGCGCTCTCCTCTGCCCACCACCCCCTCTGGTACTTAATCTTTTAGCAGGTATAGGCTACTCTGGGGAGCTGGTGAGGAGAGAGAAAGCCTGCCTTTCTGATAATAGTTGGCCCCTTTTACTCTCCAAAAGGGATGAGTGGGATGTGGGTAGATCACTCCTGCCTGTCTCCAGCCCCCCTCGCCCCTCCCTTCAGCTTTGGCCCACCACCCCCACCTGTGCCAGACCACCTGGGACGCTGACGGCCATCGCTACCCGGGTTTCTTCTGCCCTCGGCTCTCTGACACTCCGGAGGAAGCCTACTGCTGCCACACGCAGGCTGCAGGGGGCTTCTGCTGCACTCTGGCTGAATTTGAGGCCTTGAACCAGGTCAATCTCTCTGCCCTTCGGCCTCCTCCCGTCTTCAGGTAAGAACGCCAACCCCAGAGCCCTGGAATGCTGACAGGGTGTTCCAGTATCTTGGACTCTGTTCCTAATTTCTGGGGTGGGAGGCTTGTAGTTTACAGATCTCAAACCTAAAATCACCTAAATACATGATTACAAAACAATCTGTGAAGGAAAAGTTCAGGGGGCTGTGAGAACCGGTAACAGGGAGTCACTGTAGGTGTTGTGTGGTAGGTGGGGTTGGACGGGTGTCAATACTGAAAGGAGTATCTGGAGCAATCATGTATTAGCAGTTCAGTCGCTCATTCGTATCCGACTCTTTGCGACCGCATGGACTGCAGCACGCCAGGCGAGCTTGCTCAAACTCATGTCCATTGATGCCATCCAACCATCTCATCCTCTATTGTCCCCTTCTTCGCCTGCCTTCAATCTTTCCCAGCATGAGGGTCTTTTCCAATGAGTCAGTTCTTCGCATCAGGTGGCCAAAGTATTGGGAGTTTCAGCTTCAGCATCAGTCCGTCCAGTGATCAGTCCGAAGTGAATATTCAGGACTGATTTCCTTCACGATTGACTGGTTGGATCTCCCTGCAGACGGGGTTTGATCAAACATGTATTATCGTCGGGGTTTTCAATCCTGAATCTGTCCGTGGATGACTTCAGGGTACCTGTGAGCTCCCTGAATTTGTATTTACACGTTCTGCACTTTCCTGGGTAGCTTTCTCCAGACTCTCGGGGGCTCTGTAACGCACACGATGCGTCGAGAACGACTGGGACCTGCATCCTGATACCCTACCGTCTCTCACAGGGGTCCGGGCCCGCTCCTAGCGCTGAGCCTTTACAGCCTGCTGCTCGTGGCCCTGATGACTGCAGACCTTGTGCATTTCTGCCGCGTTCGGGGCCGGGGCCGGGGCCAATGCCGAGACCTGAGCCCCAGCAGCGACCGGCGTCCCTCTAGGTCCTCCACCGCGCGCCCCCTGCAGGTCTCGGCGGGAACAGACTAAGCGCGCCCGGGACTTCTTTGCGCCTGCGGACCGGGGCCGAGCACCGCCCCGCGCCTGGCGCGCCCTCTCCTTGGCCCCGCCCGTTCCCCGCCCCGGCCTCTGACGCAAGACTGGGGCAGGGCAGCCGGCGGCGGATTCCCGAGCCTCCATCCACCCTACTCCAGAGACTGCGCCTGCGCGCGCCCGGGACGTCTGTGGCGCGATGACTGTGAGTGGTCCAGGGACCCCCGAGCCCCGGTCGGTCGGCCCCGGGGTGCGTACCCATTTACCCATACCCCTGGGCTATCTCCACTTCTCACCTGCTCGGACGATTGCCGGGCCGCTTCCTCCCTCTCAGTTTGGCCCTCCGTGGGACTCGCCCACGACTCTCAGCGTCCTCTCCCAGTAGCTCCCCGACTCACCCTGAGCCCACCTGCGACGTTTCCACGCGTTCCCTCCACAGGCCAGCTCAGTGGAACAGCTGAGGAAGGATGGCAACGAGCTGTTCAAATGCGGGGACTACGAAGGTGCCTTGACGGCCTACACGCAAGCCCTGGGTCTGGGCGCAACGCCCCAGGACCAGGCCATTCTGCATCGGAACCGGGCGGCCTGCCACCTCAAGCTGGTGAGGGAGCCGGCTGCTCTTCCCCTCGCCTGCCCGGGCCTCTTTTGCCCACCCCGCCGGTGCTCGGGCCCCCACACTTGTCACATGGCCTTTGGGCCTTTAGGTGACTCGAGAACAACCCTGTTGCCCAGTTTTGCCCGAAAAAGGAGATGACCAGCAACTCAAGCCCTGTTCTTTCTGTTTCAGGAAGATTACGAGAAAGCAGAAACAGAGGCAACCAAAGGTAGGGGAATGAGGGCCCTTGGGTGGAGCCGTGGGGCTTCTGGGGTGGGCAGCCCTCACTTTTTCCTTTTCCTTTCACCCCTAAAACACATCTGCCTTCTTTTTCTCTCCCCCACTTCCCTGGGCATCTCCTTTTCTGCAGCTACTCTGACCTTTTCTGAGGCTGAAATACTGAGCCCCACATCCGTACCCCCACCTTCCTCTAGCCCTCGAGATCTTTCCCTACTGCTCTTGCCTGGAGATGGTGGCCTCTTGGGTGCTGACAGAGCTCCTGTTTGTGCTCAGCCATCGAAAAGGACGGCGGGGACATCAAAGCACTTTACCGAAGGAGCCAAGCCCTAGAGAAACTGGGCCGCCTCGACCAGGCCGTCCTTGATCTGCAGAGATGTGTGAGCCTGGAGCCCAAGAACAAAGTTTTCCAGGAGGCCCTGCGGAACATCGCGGGCCAGATTCAGGAGAAGGTATGTGAGTAACTGGGAGAGCGAGGCATTGACCAGTGGTAGAGGGGCACTGGAAAGTGGATCTGGAGCAAAGGTATAATCACATATCTCTGAAGAGGGGATACTGATGGCAAATGACCTTATAGAAGGATGTGCAACCTTGTCAGTGGTCGCGAAAAAGCACATTGAAAGAACAGCAAGGTGCTATTCTTTTCAGTGATCTGTTTGGCAAACATTTTTTAACGTTAAAAAAAAAATGTATGTTTATTTTTGGCTGCTTTGGGATTTAGTTGCCGCATGCAGGATCTTTGATGCATTGTGTGGGCTTCTCTCTAGTGGTGCGTGGGCTCCAGAGTGGGCGGGCTCAGTAGTTGTACGTGGGCTTAATTGCCACTCTGCATGTGAGATCATAGTCCCCTGACTAGGGATCAAATCCATGTCCCCTGCATTGGAAGGCAGATTCTTTTTTTTTTTTTTTTTGGAAGGCAGATTCTTAACCACTCGCCACCGGGGAAGCCCCATGTGGCAGACATTTTAAAGTTCGTACACATTGCTAGAACGAGGGAGACAAACAGTTATAGGGTGAGGTTGGGGGGATCATGGGCTTTTTCATGACTGCTTCCAGCTCCTTTGGGAGTCCTTTAGTACATCTTTCAAATTTGAGCATATACTGTGATTCAGCATGTTTTCTTTTTGCTGTCTTCCCTAGAGAAGCCTCGTCCATGTATGCAAGCAGGTGTGTGTATGTTTGTTTCAGCCTCGTTCGTAGTAATGAAAAATTGGAACTTGCCAAAATGCCCAGCAATAGGGGAACGGCTAAACAGATTGAGTCACATCCTTATTACAGATACCTACGTGTAGTTATTGAGAATAGGCAGGTGGTCATGCAAGGATGTGGAAAGCGGACAGTGTGATATCATCTATGTTAAAACAATCTCCCGTATGTGCACCCAAAATAATACCATGTTTTTTTCCACGGGTACACTTGGGTATGTCATTACAAAGGAAAATCTTTTAAAAGAGAAACATCACAGTGATAACAGTGTGACTGCTAGGGAGAGGAACGGGCTTGCAGGGGCTTTTCAAAAGAGATTTTGCTTCATCTGTTTATTTTTTAAAATAAAGAGATGATGTTTGTATGATTCACATTTTTAAAAATTGAGAAGAGAATCTAAAGAGCATCATTAACTATTTTCAAGTTGAAATTAGCCTGACAATTGGGTGTTAATATGCTGACCCAGTGGAAGCAAGTAATATGATGGCAGACACCTTATCAAAAGATTGAGACCTGGGGAAGCAAATTATTTTCCTCTCAGCGTCAGCTCTGTTTGATCTGCAGGGGCTGCCTCGAGCTCTGTGTTGAGAAGGATTAGGAAGCAGGTCGCCTGGGCCTAGGAGGGGACGGATCGGTGGTGTCTGCCATGGATGCAGGAGGGGCAGTGGTACACACGGGTTAGGCATGTGTGCTATCCACGCCCAGAACCCCGGGGAAGGAAAAGGCCTAGGATGAGGTTGGTCATCAGATTATTTTAAAAATCCATCAAAAAGAGAATCCTTGACCTAAACAGAGTACCAGCAACTTCATCATGACCTGCTGGCTCCCTTGCAGGAGGTATAAATGCCGATTCAGTGCCATGGGCCGTACACCCGGACTGCCACACAATGCATGGCCCCCTGGGAGTGGGTTTTCTTGTGGCTAACAGGACGCCACCCTTCTGAATGGAACTGCCTTCAGCATCGGCACCACTTCCTGCTGCCCAAGGAGGAAACAGCTCAGAGAAGAAAATAGCCCAGGGAAGTTTGGGAGAGGCTGCGAGGCGAGTCTCTTCCTGCCCAAGGTAGCTGGGTGCGAGACCTGGGCCCAGACATCCATGCTGTGCCCTCCAGAGTCAGGAGCCAGGCCTGGGGAGGAGCTGGAGAGAACAAAGAGGAAATACGTTGTCTGGGCCCAAGAGGCGTTTCCTCCCATGCTTTGCTGGTCTGTCGTAGGTGAGATACATGTCCTCAACGGATGCCAAAGTGGAGCAGATGTTTCAGATACTATTGGACCCACAAGAAAAGGGCACCGAGAAAAAGCAAAAGGTAGAGACCTGGGTGAGTGGGGCGGAACTCCCCTAGTGCTGCCCAGCCCTCCCTGTGTGTGTGTGATGGCCCAGGAGCCCTTGCTGGCCTGGTCTGCTAGCACGTCACTCCTTAGGTGGTGCCGCTGGGCGCACAGAGCCTGAGTGGGGGCTCAGAGGGCCTGGGGCCTCAGTGTGGGCCACGGAGAGGGAGCCAGTGTCCCTGGAGCACCTACTGGTGCTCAGGTCTCATGCCAAGAGCCAGGTGCACAGAGGCGTCTGAGTCACAGACTGCCCTTCAGGCTTTGCCAGGGACTTAAGACTCCGTTTATGCTAACCATCAACTCCCAGAGCGAGCTCTTCCCTCTGCCTCCAGAGGGGGAAGCTGATGTTCAGAGCGGTGAAGTTCATGGCCAAGGCCCCCGAGCTCAGGGGGAGCAGTGAGGTTCAGGTGGTCTTCTCTCTCCGTGCCGTGTTCGTGTCACAATGTGCTTCCTTTGACGCAGGCGTCTCAGAACCTGGTGGTGCTGGCCCGGGAGGATGCTGGAGCCGAGAAGATCTTCCGGAGCAATGGGGTTCAGCTCTTGCAGCGCCTGCTGGACACGGGAGAGCCCGACCTGATGCTGGCAGCCCTGCGCACCCTAGTCGGCATTTGCTCTGAGCACCAGTCACGGGTGGGTGTGGCAGAGGGTCTAGCTACTGTCTCTGACAGTCTGTCTGTCCATCCACTCACGTGGGCTCTTAGTTCCCTGACCAGGGATTGAAGCTGTGCCCCCTGCATTGGAACCACAGAGTCTTAACCACTGGACCCCCAGGGAAGTCCCATAGCTCTCAACTTACAAGGCAAAGTATAAGGAGACACATAACAAGAGAGGCAACATTAAAATGACAAAAAGACCAACATGATTTGGGACAAAGTGAGGCCAAGAAAGAGTGTAAGCAGCCCGGGGACACTGAGCACGTGCATCAGAAGGTCACAAGTGTCGCCCTCGGCTCTTCTCAGAGGTGCCTGGTCACTGATGCCCTCCTTGTCCCTGTGGTAAAAGCACGCTGCTTGCAAAGAACGGACACCTGTCCTTCCCTCGCCACCAGGCTGGCATTTTGCTTGGACAGGGGTCCTCACAGTGTGTGACGTGGTCGGTCATGTGACCCACAGCATCTTCACCATCGAGTCAGTGACCGGATATGCCGGGCAGGACCCTGGGATGGTTCTTCGTGGAGATTGTGGGTGTCCCGCACACATGGTTCAGCCAGCACAGCCCTGTGTCAGGCTGGTGTCAGCAAGTCCCTGCTCTGGCTCTTGCCTGCACCAGCTGGACTCGGGGAACAACGGCTTGACCCTCAGTAGGTTTTAGAGGAGCCCACAGTTCCTAGATCGGGGTGGAAATGTGAAACATTCTGTGAAAACTAGTCAGGCCAAGATCGGGCTCTGTTTCTGGGTCTCCCAGAACTAAAACTGGTAAAAGCACATGAATTCTGCCCACCTCCTGCAGCCTTCCTGGGATCCCTTTGGGATCTTTGTTTCCCGACCAGGGATTGAACCAATACCCCTTGCAGTGGAAACTCAGAGTCTTAACCACTGGACCGCCAGGGAAGTCCCTGGAGTGTTTTCTTTAGGAAGCCCTTCCAACAAGAGAATCCGGGTATCACCCAGGTCTCACCCTCAGGCAGACCTACTGTGCCTTCTCGGGGAGCTGCTTTTTCCACTCACGTTTTCTCCCCTCTGGCCACCCTCTGCGACCCCCAGTTAGGGATCACTGAAGCTGCCCTTTGCCAACCGGAAGCTCTGTCTACCTCTCTCCCCCCACCAGACAGTGGCCACCCTGAGCGTGCTGGGAACCCGGCGGGTGGTCTCCATGCTGGGCGTGGAAAACCAGGCCGTGTCCCTGGCTGCCTGCCACCTGCTGCAGGTTATGTTTGATGCCCTCAAAGAAGGTGTCAAGAAAGGCTTCCGCGGCAAAGAAGGCGCCATCATTGTGGGTGAGTCGGTGGAAGCCAGTCTGTGTCCTATGGGTGTTGATGTCTTTGGGGGGAGCAGCCAAGCTGGCTGCACCTGCAGTTTGTTCAGGAGAAAGGCTTGTTGACGGTATTTCACTCTAGGTTCTAAGGGCCTGGGGCGCCTCTGGGGTAGGCTAGAAACCAGCACCCAGCTGCAGGTCCCCTCGCCCTACCAAGGAAGTCCAGGGTCAGATGGGGCTGGGCCACTGCAGAGCCAGTGAATGTCTTCCTGTTGCCAGATCCCGCCCGGGAGCTGAAGGTCCTCATCAGTAACCTCCTGGAGCTCCTGACGGAGGTGGGGGTCTCGGGCCAAGGCCGAGACAATGCCCTGACCCTCCTGATTAAAGTGGTGCCCCGGAAGTCTCCCAAGGACCCCAACAACAGCCTCACCCTCTGGGTTATCGACCAAGGTAGGTGACAGAGTTTGAAAAAGAGAAAGGTACTTCCCTGACAGTCCCATGGTTAGGACTCTGCGCTTTCACTGCCGAGGGCCTGGGTTTAATCCGTGTTTGGGGAACAAAGATCCCATGTGGATCCCACATGGCACAGCATATAAATAAGTAAATAAATAGAAATACAGGTAGATAGGGCTTCCCTGGTGGCTCAGATGGTAAAGAATCCTCTTGCCAATGCAGGAGACATGGTTCGATCTCTGGGTTGGGAAGATCCCCTGGAGAAGGGAATGGCAACCCACTCCAGTATTCTTGCCTGGAGAATCCCATGCACAGAGGAGCCTGGTCGGCTACAGTCATTGGGTCCCTAAGAGTTGGACACAACTGAACGGCTCACAGTTATTGGCCATACGCTTATAGGTAGGTAAAAAAATAGACCAAGCATATGTGTGGCATGTCGCTCGGATGGCTGGGCCTGCGCGACCCCAGGAGCGACTGCACCCAGCATGTGTGTCTGCACTGAAGCCCATGTGTCCCGTGCTGTACCCTTCGGCAGCATTGGATGCTTCAGCCATGTGCGTGTGCACCCACCCACACGGCGAGCAGGCCCGTGAGCAGGTTAACAGGGAGGCTGGGCCAGCTTTCTGTGTCAAGTTCTTTTCATTGTGTGTGTGTTACTTCTGTACATGGGGGGGAAATTCTTACAGTTTAATATAGAAGTTCACACTTCTCCTTTCCCTAAAGAAACATAAGGAAAGGTTGGCAGAGTCCCAGTGTGAGCACGCCTGTTGGGTACTCATATTTTCTTGTTATCCCAATGATCCTATGAGGCATGAGGTTATTTTCCCTGCAGTTTTGCAGCTGTGAGGAACCTCTAAGCTCCAGAGCATCGGGCTCCACAGGCAGGGCCAGCCCACAGGCCTTAAGTTCTGAGGTCCTTTGCTGACCCCAAACCTGCCCTCCCGCAGACAGCGGGTCCGCCAGCCCGATTTTGTGAGCCAGCCTGTACTCTGTGAGCTCGTGCGAACAGAGACCTCTTCCCTTCGCCCATTGGGGTTGGAACTCGTGTTCTGCTGTTTGAATAGGGTGTCTTTTCAGGTCTGAAGAAGATCCTGGAGGTGGGGGGCTCTGTGCAGGACCCTCCTGGGGAGCTCACAGTGACAGCAAACAGCCGCATGAGCGCCTCCATCCTGCTCAGCAAGCTCTTCGATGACCTGAAGTGTGATGCCGAGAGGGAGAATTTCCACCGACTCTGTGAAAACTACATCAAGTAAGGGAGCCCTCCTGTAGCCAGGGCTCCCTCGAGAGCGCTGACTCTTTGGGGAGAGACAGCAGTAAAAAGTTTCCCATCAGAGAAACGGCCTTGGGGAGGACTTGTGAGAGTCAGAGTGGTCCCAAGGGCCACTTGTTGTTTCAGAGTCCCTCTGCAGGGATGTTCTTTCTTATTTATTTATACACTGCTTAGCATATCAGACGGAGAAGGCAATGGCACCCACTCCAGTACTCTTGCCTGGAAAATCCCATGGGCGGAGGACCCTGGTAGGCTGTAGTCCATGGGGTCGCTAAGAGTTGGACACAACTGAGCAACTTCACTTTCACTTTTCACTTTCATGCATTGGAGAAGGAAATGGCAACCCACTCCAGTGTTCTTGCCTGGAGAATCCCAGGGACGGGGGAGCCTGGTGGGCTGCCGTCTGTGGGGCTGCACTCTTAGCACCCACGTGGAGTCGGACGTGACTGAAGCGAGTTAGCAGTAGCAGTAGCGTATCAGATCTGTTCCCCGACCAGGGCTCAAACCCATTCCCCTTGCTGTGGAAGCACAGTCTTAATTACTGGACCGCCAGAGAAGTCCCCAAGGATATTCTTTCTTATGTCAGTTCTCCTCCAGTGCAGCTGGCTCATTGCTAAACAATCTGCCTGCCAATGCAAGAGATGAAAGAGACACAGCTTCAATCCCTGGGTCGGGCAGATCTCCTGGAATAGGGAATGGCAGCCCACTCCAGTATTCTTGTCTGGAGAATCCCATGCACAGAGGAGCCTGGCGGGCTAAATCCATTGGGGTCACAAAGAGTTGGACACAAGTGAACATGCACAAGCTCTCAAGCTGTCTAGTGCAGCCGGTATCCTCTAGCACGTAGCGTGCACCGAGCACACGCTGTGTGTCCATCCTGACACACCAGTGCTGCTTCACAGCCCTCACCCTTAAGGGCTCACAGCTAGGAGCAGACTGATGGATGACAAGTCATGGAGTGAGTGGCCCAAGTTCGGACCTCAGTGACCACAGGGAAGGAGACAGGGTGGCGTGGGTGACAGCCACCTGCGTCAGATGGCAGGTCATCGGGGGTGGGGATGGGGCTCGAATGAAAGCCTGGAGGAAGAACCCCGGGGGCTGCCGTCCAGAGGGGTGGTGTCCTGGTCTTCCCGCTGGCAGCTTTTCTTGCTGCTGTTGCCCACATCCTGCAGATGCCTGGCCAGGGGAGGAGGCGGAGGGAACGGCAGTCTCTTGGTGCTGGCTGCGATGTGACAGCTGCTGCCCTGTGCCCCGCAGGAGCTGGTTCGAGGGCCACGGGCTGGCCGGGAAGCTGCGGGCCATCCAGACAGTGTCCTGCCTCCTGCAGGGCCCATGTGACGCCGGCAACCGGGCCCTGGAGCTGAATGGCGTCATGGAGAGCGTGATCGCCCTGTGCGCCTCAGAGCAGGAGGAGGAGCAGCTGGTGGCCGTGGAGGCCCTGATCCATGCAGCCGGCAAGGCCAAGCGGGCCTCATTCATCACAGCCAACGGCGTCTCACTGCTGAAAGATCTGTACAAGCGCAGCGAGAAGGACAGCATCCGCATCCGGGCGCTGGTGGTGAGACGGGCAGGCCTGGGCTGAGCCAGCAGGCGGCCAGGCAGGGGGCCCCGGCTGGCCCGTGTCTCAGAGTACAGCCTTAGCACATGCTTGGTGAAAATGGGGGACGTGCAGGGCCTTGTCAAAGGGCCTCCCTGATCACTCAAGACAGTAAAAAAATCTGCCTGCAATGTGGGAGATCTGGGTTCCATCCCTGGGTTGAGAAAGTCCCATGGAGAAGGGAATGGCAACCCACTCCAGCATTCTTGCTTGGAGAATCCCATGGACAGAGGAGCCTGGTGGGCTACAGTCCATGGAGTCGCAGAGTTGGACACAACTGAGCAATTTTCACTTTCAGGGCCTTGTCAAGGCCAGAGCAGGGCCCTGGCTTCTCCTGGGGAGGAGGAGGAGGTGAGGCTTGGACAGAGAGGACCTCTGAGAATGCAGGGCAGCCTGGGCTGCCCACTGTGGGCGGTGGGAGCGGCTCTAGGAGGAGTTTGGAGGACACTCTAGGCCAGGCAGGTCTGGGGGCTGTGTGAACAGGCTGGGCTGCCAGGCAGCCCCCAGAGCCGGTGTCTAGGGAACACCTGACCTCTGTGCGCCTGCTGCAGCCCTGCCCCTGGAGGAAGCCGGTCCTTCCCTTTGGGGCACCTCGTCCTGGGTTTCTCCCTCCCATGGGGGTCCTGGCCTTGGCTGAGGCACCTGTCTTCTCCCCACACGTGTCTTAGCTCTGCCCGTCAAGAGCTTCCTTGGTGTGAGGTGGGAAGGAATAGAGCAAGTCCGGTGCACATCAGCGGGGGTGGGGCCCGGGCCAGCATGTGGTCAGCATGTCAGTCTCTCCCAGATGCTATCACATGGCCACCCTAGCAGTTGGTTTTGTGGGCTTCCCAGGTGGCACTAGTGGTAAAGAATCCGCCTGCCAGTGCAGGAGACATAAGATATGTGGGTTCAGACCCTGGGTTGGGAAGATTCCCTGGAGGAGGGCATGGCAACCCACTCCAGTATTCTTGCTTGGAGAATCCCATGGACAGGAGCCTGGCAGGTTGCAGTCCATAGGGTCGCAAAGGGTCGGACATGACTGAAGCGACTTAGCACAGCACAGTCCAGCTGGTAGCCTGGTAGGGGTGTGCCTGGCCCCCAGGAAGCCTGGCAGAGTGCTGGGGGGAGCCCTGCCCTGCCTCCGTCCCTTGGCCAATAGCTGGTTCTCAACCTCTCTTGCAGGGGCTCTGTAAGCTCGGCTCGGCCGGAGGGACTGACTTCAGCATGAAGCAGTTTGCCGAAGGCTCCACTCTCAAGCTGGCCAAGCAGTGTCGAAAGTGAGTGGTTTAGCATGGCCGTGGCTCTGTGCCTCCTGGCCAGACTTCAAGAGAAGAGGGGAATCCTCACTGCCCTGTCCTCCCCAGGCAGACCCTCCACGTGAACTGCTTCCGTATGTGGTGGGGATGCCCCAACCACTGGCTTTTCCCCCGTGGGTCCTGGGGTGCCCCTCCTACTGCTCCCCCCGCCACCCCCCTGCCCGTTCTGGTAGTTATCAGTGCCCTGCACGCCCCCAGGTGGCTGTGCAATGACCAGATGGATGTGGGCACGCGGCGCTGGGCAGTGGAGGGCCTGGCCTACCTCACCTTCGATGCTGATGTGAAGGAAGAGTTTGTGGAGGATGCGGCTGCCCTGAAGGCTCTGTTCCAGCTCAGCAAGGTAGCCCCTGGGCTCCTGCAGTCGTCCAGGGACACTGACTAGTATTAGAGCCCAAAGGGCTTTCTTGGCAGGTGTGGCCAGCGGCGTTTGTGACACAGGGCTGGTAGCCCGAGTGACTGCCCTGTGTGGCCTGGGTGTCTGACCTGCAGCAGTGGTATCAGAAAGGGTGCTCTCTTAGGAGGAGTTGGGGAGGTCAAGTGCATGAGCTCCCAAAGTCAGGGCCACCCTGGGGCCTGGGAGGTGCCCGGATTCATCCTGGTGCCCAGGGGGCCCAGCCGAGGGTAGAACTGGGAGCCTGGGCAGCGCTGACCCAGGTCCTGCTCTGCCCCCGGGCTGGCCGCTGACGGCCCCTCTGCCCCCCGCGCCCTCCGGCAGTCCGAGGAGAGGTCGGTGCTCTTCGCTGTGGCCTCGGCGCTGGTGAATTGCACCAACAGCTACGACTACGAGGAGCCAGACCCCAAGATGGTGGAGCTGGCCAAGTATGCCAAGCAGCACGTGCCCGAGCAGCACCCCAAGGTGAGGGGGCCCCAGCGTCATGGGGGCCTGTTGACCTGAGGCATCCACAGCAGATGCACTTCTGTTTAAGCGGGTTTCTTTCTCTTTTAATCTTTTTTTAACTTACTTTATGTATTTATGTTTGGCAGCACTGGGTCTTTGTCGCTGCCCGGGCTTTTCTCTAGCTGCGGTGAGCAGGGGCCACTCTCGAGTTGCCGTGTGCAGGCTTCTCGCTGCGGTGGCTTCTCTTGTTGCAGAGCACCGGCTCCAGAGCTCAGGCTCGGTAGTTGCGGCACACGGGCTTAGTTTCCTGCAGCATGTGGGATCTTCCCAGACCAGGGATTGAACCTGTGTCCCTTGCATCGGCAGGTGGCTTCTTAACCACCAGACCGCCAGGGAAGTCCTCTTTCCCTTTGTTGTCATGCCCATCAACATGTGTCATGAGAAGGGTTCCCCTTTCCCCTGCTTGATCGGCTGAGGTCCCTCTGCTCAGCTGCCTGCTTCCCCAGGACAAGCCGAGTTTCGTGCGGGCTCGGGTGAAGAAGCTGCTGGCGGCCGGCGTGGTGTCAGCCATGACGTGCATGGTGAAGACCGAGAGCCCTGTGCTGACCAGTTCCTGCAGGGAGCTGCTCTCCAGGTGAGCCTTGCCCCCTGCCCGTCAGCCTCCCCGCTGCTGATGAAACTACAGAGGGAGCCTTTGCTGGTGCAGTGGGCTCCTGGAGCAAGAGGGGCCACCCGCCTGCCAGTCTGCCTTTGCTGCACCCGGGAGCGGATGGTCTGCCCACCAGAGCCCCGGCCCGCCCGCCCAGCCTGGCACTCTCCCCGCAGGGTCTTCCTGGCTTTGGTGGAAGAGGTGGAGGACCGCGGCACTGTGGTTGCTCAGGGAGGGGGCAAGGTAAGCTGGCTCAGACTCCTTCAGGATGGGCCGTAAAACATGACTCAGTGGCTGCCACAGCAGAGCTCGGTGTTGGATGGGGACAGAGAAGTGTCATTAGCAGCCAGCAGGAATGTCTTCCTGACGCGTGAGTGATGCTGAAGGGCCCTGGACTTTGTGCCTGCAAGGCTCTGAGGGCTCCTGTGTCATTGACCTTCATGGCCCTGTGCGTGGCACAGTCCATGTCTAGCCCTTTATAAGTGTTTCCAGAAGCGTCTGGGTAGCTTGCCGGGGGGCCTAGGAAGTGAGAGGGTGTGAGTGGGTGTGTGGTCAAGCCCGGGGAGACAGACGGGAGAGGCAAGGGTGGCACAGTCAGGGCCTCGGGCCTCACGGTCCTGGCTGTACCCTGGGTGCTGATGGGCCCGTCCCACAGGCTCTGCTCCCACTGGCCCTGGAAGGCACCGACGTGGGGCAGACGAAGGCAGCCCAGGCTCTCGCCAAGCTCACCATCACCTCCAACCCAGAGATGACCTTTCCTGGCGAGCGGGTGCGTGTCTTCCTGCCCCAGCCCCGGCTTGTCCTCCACCCCCTCAGTGGGCCCTCCTGGCCTTTGACTTGGGCTGTGGCTCCTCCGCAGGGCCCCGGGGTGGGCGTGGGCGACCTCTCGGGGGCTGGACTCCCATCTGCAGGGCCGGTGGGGTCGGGAGAGCCGGGGCGGGTAGCCCTGATGCATGGGTGCATATGCAGATCTACGAGGTGGTCCGGCCCCTCGTCTCCCTGTTGCACCTCAACTGTTCCGGCCTGCAGAACTTCGAGGCGCTCATGGCTCTAACGAACCTGGCAGGGATCAGCGAGAGGCTCCGGTGAGGTCCGCGGGGATGCGGGACCTGGGCAGGGCACCATGGTTTAGACCATTCCCAGGAAAGCACTTTACAGTTTTTTTTTGTCGTTATTCATTTACTTATTTTGTTTTTGGCTGTGCTGGGCCTTAGTTGCTGCACGCTGGCTTTCTGTAGTTGCGGTCAGCGGGGGCCACTCCTCATTGCGGTGCACAGGCCTCTCTTTGTGTTAGCTTCTCTTGTAGCAGAGCACAGGCCCTAGGGGCCCCGGCACAGGCTTCAGTAGTTGTGGCACGTGGGCTTATAGTTGCTTCTCAGCATGTGGGATCTTCCTGGACCAGGGATCGAACCCATGTCTCCGGCATGGCAGGCAGATTCTTATCCACTGGACCACCAGGGAAGTCCAGCACTTTAGTTTGGAGAGTACTCCTCAGCTACTTATTTGCCAGACAGGCCAAGAGGCGTGACTTGTATAGTGTTTTGCGAGAGGGCAAGGACCTAGGCCGTAAGAGTGCAGGCCCTGGAGTCAGACCACCTGGGTTCAAATCCTGGCTTTACTGGTTGTTAGTGTGTAACCTCTCAAGTAACTTAACCCCTCTGAGCCTTAGTTTCTACCTCTGTGAAATAGAATGGTTATATACCTATCTCATGGAGTAGCAGTGAGGAGGATTAAATGAGAAAATACAGGTAAAAGCATTGACTACCTAGATGCCTGACTCCCAGCAATGTGTCCAAGCAATATGTATTAGCCACGTCACTAATGGTGAGACTACTCAGTCTCAGTCTCCTCTTCTGCAAAATAGCGGTGATAATCACACGAGCACCTTCACCATAGGGCTGTGGTGAGGATTTTTTAAAAAATATTTATTATTTGGCTGCGCCAGGTCGTAGTTGCAGCATGCAGGATCTTAAGTTGTGGCATAGGAGATCTAGTTCCCTGACCAGGGATGGAGCCTGGATCTCCTGCATTGGGAGCATGGAGTCTTAGCCACTGGACCGCCAGGGAAGTCCCTGTGGTGAGGATTAAGTAAGATCGTCCAAGTGCTGGGTCAGGGTGAGTGCTCGAACGTTAGATGTTAGCATCGCCATCATCCCCCCAGGTCTCCTAACTCCTAGTTGAGAGCATTTTCCAAGGTCCCGCGTGCTGTCTCCTTGGCCGGGTTAGACGACTGGAAACCACTGCCCGGTGGCTTCAAACCTGCGCAGGGCGGTCTCTGCATATTGCCCAGGGAGATCCTTGGCCCGTCTTGTTGTATGGGAAAGGGGGCCAGGGAGTGACGGATGCAAACGCTCTGGTGATGCCGACGCTTCCGCCCTTGGCCCCGCAGGCAGAAGATCCTGAAGGAGAAGGCCGTGCCCATGATCGAGGGCTACATGTTTGAGGAGCACGAGATGCTCCGCCGGGCAGCCACGGAGTGCATGTGTAACTTGGCCATGAGCAAGGAGGTGAGGGCTGGTCCAGGCGGTCACACCAGGAAGGCACGCAGGAGTACCCGGCCCGGCTGGGCTCTGCCCCATCTGACTTGGTCCCTCCCCGCTTCTGGCCACAGGTGCAGGACCTCTTTGAAGCCACGGGAAACGACCGGCTGAAGCTGCTGGTGCTGTACAGCGGTGAGGATGACGAGCTGCTGCGGCGGGCGGCCGCCGGGGGCCTGGCTATGCTCACCTCCATGCGGCCCTCGCTCTGCAGCCGCATCCCCCAAGTGGTCAGTGCCTCTTCTTGGTGGAGCCGGGGGAGGTGGGCCAGGAACCCCAAGCCTGCTGGCGGTCGGTTGGTGGGAGGCAGCCCCAGGGTGTGCGGGTAGTGTTCGCTGCTGGGGTTCCCTACTGCTCCGTGGTCACACTGCCCTGTTTCTGGCAGACCACACACTGGCTGGAGATCCTGCAGGCTCTGCTTCTGAGCCCCAGCCAGGAGTTGCAGCACCGGGGTGCTGTCGTGGTGCTGAACATGGTGGAGGCCTCGAGGGAGATCGCCAGCACCCTGATGGAGAGCGAGGTGCTGGAGATCCTGTCGGTGCTGGCCAAGGACAAGGAGAGCCCGGTCACCAGGGCGGCCACAGCTTGTCTGGGGAAAGCCGTGGAATATGGGCTTATCAAACCCAGCCAGCATGGAAAATGAGGGCCTGCCTCTCGCACACGCTACCCATTGCAGCACAAGGAGCAAGGACAGACTGGCTGGTGGGGGCTGGGATGCAAACGCCTGGCCTCTCCTCCCCAACTGCCCTTTGATGTCCTCTGTTCTGAGTCAGGGAGCATGTTCACAGCCCTGCGCTCCCAGCACAGCCTCCGGGTGCACGCAGCAGGACACTTTTTCCTGTACTACTAAGACAGCTGGGAATGAGGACAGCTTGTCCTAATTCAGCCTGTGGGTTCCTGGCATTGGGAAGGACACAGCAAGCAGCCTCACCAGCTACGAGCATCACCCGAACCTGCTAGCAGGACCACTTCTGAGCCTTTAATAAAAGCTTGTGGAGGGATTTCATTGTTGTCCAGTGCTTAAGACTCTGTGTTTCCAATGCAGGTTCGATCCCTGGTCAGAGAACTAAGGTCCCATGTGCCAGTGTGGCCAAAAAAATACAAGTACATGGAACTCAAGTATGTGCTCTGTCAGCGGGCAGGGATGGCTGGCAGTGGGCCAGAGTATGGAGCAGGAGCTGGGCATGATTGAGTAGTATGCGCAGCTTTACAGCAGCACAGCCGCCTCTAGGGAAGGGATCAAATGGATTCCTACCCCAGGTCCGCTGAGTTGCTTACCCCTGTTAGAGGGTCAAAGGGTAAACATTGGGGAGCAAATCAGTATTTAGTTACATGGATATAAATGCATTCAGTACAGTCGCTCAGTCTTGTCCAACTCTTTGTGATCCCATGGACTACAGCACACCAGGCCTCCCTGTCCATCACCAACTCCCAGAGTTTACTCAAACTCATGTCCATTGAGTCGGTGATGCCATCCAACCATCTCATTCTCTGTCCCCTTCTCCTCCTCCCTTCATCTTTCCCAGCGTCAGGGTCTTCCAGTGAGTCAAATTTTTGCATCAGGTGGCCAGAGTATCGGAGTTTCAGCTTCAGCATCAGTCCTTGCAGTGAATATTCAGGACTGGTTTCTTTTTGGATGGACTGGTTGGATCTCCTTGCAGTCCAGGTCTCTCCAAGAGTCTTCTCCAACACCACAGTTCAAAAGCATCAATTCTTCGGTGGTTAGGTTTTTTATAGTTCAACATTCACATCCATACATGACTACTGGAAAAACCGTAGCTTGGACTAGACGGACCTTTGTTGGCAAAGTAATGTCTCTGCTTTTTAATACGCTGTCTAGGTTGGTCACAGCTTTTCTTCCAAGGAGCAAGGCTTTCATGGCTGCAGTTACCGTCTGCAGTGATTTTGGAGCCCCCCAAAATAGTCTTGTCACTGTTTCCATTGCTTCCCCATCTGTTTGCCATGAAGTGATGGGACGGGATGCCATGATGTTAGTTTTCTGAATGTTGAGTTTTAAACCAACTTTTTCACTCCTCTTTCACTTTCAAGAGGCTCTTTAGTTACTTGCTTTCTGCCATAGGGTGGTGTCATCCACATATCTGCGCTAATAGGTCTTTCAATACTTCTGCCTTTGTATTGAGAGTTCTCAACGGCCTCCAGTCAGGGAGAACTCGGGATCTAGGGTTGGGAAAACGCTGAAGAGAACCCCAGTAGCTGAGCCGTGTTGGAGAGGGCCACCGCAGGTACCCCCACCTGGCTGGGCGGATGGTCCCAGAGCGCCTGCTTCCGCTCTGCGGGCCAAGCCCAGCTTGGCTCTCATTGGCTCACGGAGGTAAGTGACAGACTCCAGAGCCAATGGCTGGTAAAAGCTGCCCGCCGCCCGCCTAGTACGACCGAGGCACGTTGGAGAGCAGAGTCACGCGAGTTAGAAGCGAGCTGCCGCCCGCCTCAGACTAAAAAGAAGGACTGGCAGCACTCGTCCCTGGGGTCGCTCGTAGCCGATCCCTTAGTTCTTTGTGAGTGTCCCCCAGATGTTTCTAATACGGGCTCCGCGGCCCCGTGCGAGCTTGCGGGGGGCGGGACCATCTGGTCCAAGCTCCGTTTTGAGCCACGCCCGCCGGCGGTTTGGCCCACTCCCCGCCCGGGGCCGCCTCGGCGTAGCGGAGGCCTCGGGACCGGTTCGACCGAGTTAGGACTGAACAGGCCGCGGCCGGAATTGCCCGGACCCAGGTGAGCACGTCCATGGCCGCCCGCCCTGTGCGGGGAGGTCACGCCGCTCTCCGGCGATTGGCCCCAGGGAGGCTTCCGAAGCCAATGGGCGCTTGGCTCAGGACGCGGCTCTTCAAACCTTTCCTTCCTGGCTGCCAGCCGAGTCCTGGTCCGGCTGTCGACCGGTTCCTGGTGGCTGCCCTGCCTCCCGGCCTTTCCTCCCTCTAGACGACCCATCGGATCGAGCTGCCTGAGGGGGTGGAGGACACAGGGTCAGGATTAAGGTCAGAGGCCTTCTTGGGGGTGGGATTGGCCCAGAAAGGGTAGGAGCCCAGGCCTGGGTCAAGGAGAGACTGCAGGATCTGGCTTCAAAGAGTTAAAAATGCCATCGATATTCTGATTAAGCCGAACATGCTGTACGCAGAAAGGGCATCACCGTGTCACTTGACTCTGCCTCTGTCTCCCCATTTATGCGTGAGGGCCTTGAAAGCAGACAGCGGTGCTTCTCATTGACTTAGAATAAGGGATCAATGCAGTCCATAGGGTCGCAGAGTCTGACATGACTTAGCGACTGAACAACGACAAAAAAGATCAATAAATGCGTGTGAGATGAATAAATGAGTAGACAAGGTCCAGTTGAAATTGTGTTTACATAGGTCCCTAAAAACCCAGTGACCATTTTAAAAAAAACTTTTATCAACTCTCAAATACTGGATTTAATAAGCTGACACTGTGTGCTTACCACGCTATGTGCCAGCACTTTAAACCTTTATTTGTATCTGTTCATAGCAATTCCACAAGGTAGGTACAAACATCACCCTCCCCTGCTGCCCAGCTTTGTGCAACTGAAGAAACTGAACTGGCCTGAGAAGAGCTCAAGTCAATTGGCTAAGGACACAGGCGCTGCTAGATGCAGAGGCAAACTTGTGAGCCCTGGAACCGGTCCTGCCCCATCCAGGGCATTGCCTTTGCCTTTCACTGGTGGGAAATGATGCATCTCGAGTTCAGCCTTCTGCCCCTCTCGGTGCTGTTACCTGCTTGTGTAAGGGTCAGTTTCTCTGAGTCTCCACTGTCAAACGGAGACAATTCTAGTTCCCAGGATTACATGGGATAATGTGTCTGACATTGGGAATT
This sequence comes from Bubalus bubalis, assembly GCF_019923935.1. Classification (NCBI taxonomy): domain Eukaryota; kingdom Metazoa; phylum Chordata; class Mammalia; order Artiodactyla; family Bovidae; genus Bubalus; species Bubalus bubalis. The sequence goes on from NC_059176.1 coordinate 48,360,926, forward strand.
TGGAGTGGGAGGGACTCAGATTCCTAGTCCGATGCCTAAAGGAGAGGCTATTTAACTACCTACTGCCCACTTTGTGGGACAGTGAATATGCTTGAGTCAAAAGGGAGGGACAGGGAAAGGGCCCCACTTACACAGCTCCGAATCGTTCTAAGTCTGGTAAGGACGCCCGCTCAGCGAACGTCGGTGGAATGCACGTCGTGTGCCTCTGTGGTTAGGAGGGTGGTTTTTCCCCCCGTAAGGCAGCTGCAGCGTCTCGCAAGGGCTCGTCTGGAACAATCTCTTCGGGTTCTTGCCCTAACCCTCCATCTCGCCGGCCGCGCCAGCCAGGTCGCAGCCAGCCAAGGGCGCTGCGGGGCATGGACGAGGAGCGTCGCGGGACCTGGTTCGGCTTCGGTTTCTGCGGCTTCGGGCAGGCGCTGGGCTCGGGGCTGGGGCGGCAGGTACACAGCCCCGAGCCGCTGAGGACGCCGGGCGGCAGCCTCGACGTCCGCCGCGTGAGCGCGAGCTGGAGCTACACCGCCTTCACGACTCGTGAGCTCCCCCTCCATCCCCGCCCCCGGCCTCCGGCGCACGCTGCCCCTTCCGTCCCCGGAGAGCGCCGTCCCCAGCCCGCTCTCCACCCTCCGCAGGTGGAGGCCTGGTGCAGCTGTTGGGCGCGGTGGGCGGCACGGCGGAAGGATGCACGGATGCGTGGGCGTCGGAGGAGCTCCTGGTGCTGCTGCGCGGGGGGCCGGGAGCCGGGGCGGAATTGCAGGCCTGGGCGCCCGGTTCGGCGCTGCGTGGGGACCCCCTCTGGTCCCAGGCCGTGCAGGAGGCGGAACACGGACCCAGCTGTGATGAGACCCAGGCGGGGCCGCTGCCGCTGCTGCCCTGCGCTCGTGCCTACGTGAGCCCGCGGCCGCCCTTCTACCGACCTCTGGCCCCCACGCTGCGGGCGCGTAGGCTGGAGCTGGGCGCCGAGCACGCGTTGCTGCTGGACGCCGCGGGCCAGGTATTCTCCTGGGGCGCGGGCAGGTGAGTGGGGTTGGCCAGGTGGGCCTGCTGGACTTTTGCTGGGATGCCGGGGTTGAGGGGTCAGTAAATGTGACCTCGGAGTGGGAGGTCAGCATACAGGTGGCTGGAGGGAGTGATTTGGCAAGGACAGGGAGGAGACCTCTTGGTGTGACTGTAGCTGACTGGGACCTCCTTTGCTCAGGCATGGACAGCTGGGCCACGGGACCCTGGAGGCAGAGCCAGAGCCCAGGCTGTTGGAGGCGCTGCAAGGCCTACGCATGGCTGAAGTCGCCGCAGGTGGCTGGCATTCTGTGTGCCTGAGTGGTGAGTGACATAGGGCTCTTCCAAAACCAGCTCAGGGTCTCGCAGGCGCCAAACCTTCCTCCTCCTCTCCCCATGTGATGGGTGGCCTAGCCAGGCCTCCTTCCAAGCTCATCCTGCATCCATCAGCCCAGTCATTCCGGACTCCCAAATGCCTCAGATTCAGCGCCTGCAACCCCCCCCCCCCCCCCCCCCATCAGCACTCTCACAGTCCGGACTGTTGGCAGTTGTTTCTGGTCTTGTGGTCTCACCAACCCTCCCACCCATCTGCCTCCATCCAGGGCTGTCATTTTGGTTGCCAAGGCAGAATGGGGGGGTGAGGGGCAGCCAAGACAAGGAGGACGGAGAAGAAAGGCAGCAGCTGCCCAGGTGGCCGTAATGCGTGGCACAGGGTGGACACTGGGAGGCCCACCCGGAGGAGGATGGTGGTCAGTGTGAGCTCTGGTGGTGCCGTGGCTGGTCACCCAGGATGGGAATGAGCTTCCCTTGAGACTGTGTTCACCCCTCTGGCAGGAGATCCAGGTGCAGCTGATAGCTAGGCTGTGGGATGGGGCTGGTGGCAGATGATTTTTGCAAGGATCTGCATCAGGGGCTCTGGCCGCTACTTAATATTGTTACTGACCAGGTCGGGCCTCACAGCCAGCCAAACACTGAGACACCAAGGTTGATAGCCAAGAAAGAGTTTATTCACAAGGCAGCCAAGCGAGGAGATAGAAGAATAAGCCCCCAATCTGCCACCTTGAAGGGTTTGGGTTAATGGCATAAGCCAGGTGGTCTTAGACATGGAGAAAGGTGATTGGAGGTAGGGAAGAAGGTGAGGTAATCAGTGTTATGAGCAGGCATACCTGAGTCAACATGGTTCTGCAGATTTCAAAGTGGAGGCACTTTGGGACTTCCCTGGCAGTCCAGTGGTTAGGACACAGAGCTTTCACTGCTGGGTTCAATCCCTGGTCAGGGAACTAAGATCCCACAAGCCATGCAGGCAGCAGGGGAAAAAAAAAAAAGGCAATTAGCATGATCTGAGGGTGGAGTTTTCCAGCCTTCTGATATCAGAATTCCACTCACTGGCCATGTGCACAGGCCCAGTTTTAGGGTCAGTTGTCCCATCTAGTCTCCAGCTGGCTTTTGCTGGGCAGGCGCTGACTCCACGTTCCTGTGAAACAGCTGGGTTGTATGAAACTGTGCGATTAAAGGGAAAAATAGAAAAATAACCAAAGTGAACTTCATGAAGGCACTTTACAAGCAAAGGGGTTTTAATAGTATGTTCCTCATCTGTTCTCCAAGGAAAGTTCAAGAATTTCTCCTTAGTTATCACCTTCTGTTAATTCCGTGGGGCATGGTTTCACTCGGAATCTTTAAAAATGACTTAGGCCTGCACTCTCCCCTCCCTATCCTAATGGGCCTGGGTTGGCAGCCAGGCTTGAGAACTGCTGGGCAGGAGGAAAGAGACGAGAGGATCGGAAAGTGAGGGCAATGGGAAGTCTCACACTAAGATCCAAAAGGAGTTTGAGGCCTCGATGTCCTGTGGTTGGACCACTGATGCTTCAAACCAGACCTCCCAGGTTCACATCAGCATCACTCTGCCCCTCGTGATCTTGGGCAGAACACCTCACCGCTCAAGTTTCTCTGGAGTAAAGTGGGGATATGCTGCTTAAAACACTGGCACGGATTAAACACTTGAAAAAATCAGCTACTGCTGTTAGTGAGTTTTTAGCGTTAGGGCTCTTGCTCCAGCCAACAAACTATACAGTGTTGTGGGAGGAGGCAAGCAATGTTGAGAGCTTCTTAGAGGCCTTCGGGGATGGGGGAGGGTGAAATGGGTCAACTGTATGGTGACAGATGGAAACTGACCTTTTGGGGATAAGCAAACTGTAGTGCATACAGATGTCAAAATACACGCAATGTCATATACATGAAACTTATACAGAAAGTTTCATGCTGTGTCAATTAAATCAATGCTGTGACAATGTAAAAAACAACACATTTTTTTAAAAAGGTCTTCAGGACGAGTGATGGATAGGGCTGAAGAAAGGAGCCTGGGCTCAGTGGATGTGAAAGAAAGATACTAGGGAACTTCCAGGGACTCATTTCCAAATTGCATGTTGAGGGTGGGGGCTGGGAATTAACAACAAAGGGGAAAAGTGACCCTGGAGAGGAAAGCCTAGTAAGAGGTGTCCTTTAAGAATAGGGTGACCGAATGCACTCAAGGAGGAAAGGCCCTGCTGAGACAAGGAAGCTGCTGGGCCCTGGGGAAGTACTTAATCTGGAACGCTGACCTGGGTGGGGCAGGCAAGCGTTGTCTCTCGGGAGCCACACTCCTACAGGGAGTGTGGATGGATGCAGGGGTGATCTGAGTCTGTTTAATGGGACCCTATTCTCTCTGTCTCAGAGACAGGAGATATTTATATCTGGGGCTGGAATGAATCAGGGCAGCTGGCCCTGCCTACTAAGAGCCTGGCAGAAGATGGAAAGACAACTGCAGGAGAAGGTGAGGGTGTTTTGTTAAAAATTTATTTTACTGAAGTACAGTTGATTTGCAGTGTTGTGTTACCTTGTGCTTTATGGCCACGTGATTCAGTTATACCTACACATACATTCTTTTTTTTTATATTTTTCCATTACAGTTTATCACAGGATATTGAGTATAGTTCCCTGTGCTACAGATTAGGACCTTATTGTATTTTCCATTCTATAAATAATAGCTTGCATCTGCTAACTCCAAACTCCCAATCCATCCCTCCCCTACCCCCTCCTCCTTGGCAACCACAAATCTGTTGGTGAGAGTCAGTTGTTGATTTCCACACATTTCTGTCATTCCTGCCTCCTGGCCATAGGCTGGCTTGAGAGCTACAGGGCTCAGAAGGGGTATGTGATATCCTTGGGACCCCAGGACACACTGAAGGACTCAGCCCCTTATGAGAGGGAGCACGGCAAGGTTGATGCCAGTGTCCTCACGGCTCACCCCACAAGTCTGTCAGCTCCAGCACTTCCCAGGGAATTCGGGGTTGGAAGCGACAGCTTTGGAGCTAGAGTAGGGGCTTCAGCTATTGTGTGTATGAATGAGGTTTATTATTTTAATTGCTTTTTACGATCAAGGTGTAGATCAGGTCTCAGTGAGTGTTCACCATCATCATCATCATCATAACTCTTACTGCTTCTCTGAAGCCTCAGGACTGGATGAAGATGGTTCCGAAGTGAAGAGAGGCTCTGCGGGCGAGGATGGAGCCCCCGTCCCCTTCATAGCGGTCCAGCCATTCCCAGCTTTACTGGACCTCAGCCCGGGCTCAGAGGCAGTCAAGGTCAGCTGCGGATCCCGGCACACGGCAGTGCTGACAAGTGAGTGGGGCCAGGTAGGCTGGTTCAGGATGGAGCAGGAAGCCCCCTCCACCCACTGTCTAGCTGGTGGCTGCAGGAAACGGTGTGGTCACTTAAAAGACTAGCAGCCTCACTCCCTGGGGCCTTTCACAGAGGCTGCCCAGCCTGTCTGGCCCCGAAGGTTCTTCTGGAGGGAGGCTAGTGTTTGCCAGCCTTGCATCGGATGAGGGTCTGCCCAACCCTGTTCCTGAGACTCCAAATTTAGCTGTGAGTCATAGCCGTTGGGCATATAGGAAGGTGAACTTTTTCAGTCTGGATCCTTTACCACCCCAAACGTGACCAGCCTGTGTGCATGCCACGTGCTAAGTCGATTCAGCTGTATCCGACTCTTTGCGACTCTCTTTGAGACTGTAGCCTGCCAGGCTACTCTGTCCATGGGATTCTCTGGACAGAGGAGTGGGTTGCCATGCCCTTCTCCAGGGGATCTTCCTGACATGTGACTATTGTTAAAAAAGGAGAGGAAATATGTGTTGGTCTGACAAGCAAATCGCACGACGACCACAGTGAGCTGGCTGTGGCTTCTGGCAGGCTGAACTGGACTCATGCCCTGTCAGAGCGTGGCAACAGCCCCTTTATTGTCCTTTCGGTTGCAGGAACGGGGGAGCTCTACACCTGGGGCTGGGGTAAGTAAAGAGTCTGCTTTTGTGATGCTTAAACTAAGGGGAGGAAAAGACCTGCGGGTAGCGGGCAAGTGACAACAGCAGTGAAGAGAAGCGGAAGCAGGGGTCTCAGTCTCAGCACGCCCGCTGGACTGAAAAGCCATCTATTCCCTTCTCGGGAACAGATCTAGGCACACTCAGAGGGCAGAGCTCAGAGAACTAGGAAGTATCAGCATTTCCCATCTACCTTTCTGAAAAAGTATGTATCCCGAGGGAATGTTTCGCCAGCATCTCTGAGACCTCCTTTGCTCTGGCCCTGGGAAGAGAAAAAGGTAGAACGCAAATCTCTGGGCATCTGAGCTTAGGAGTAGGGAGCCTGGAGGATTTGCCTGGCTGTATGGTGCTGGTCTGAACTCACGGACCAGACAGCAGCAGAGTGGTGGCCTAAGCCCAGCGCTTTGGTCGATGGGCTGATTTTCCTTCCTGGAGGGGAGAAGCCACAGGGCCCAGCAGAGGATGGCAAAGGGGCTCATTTCACTTTAGGTAAATATGGACAGCTTGGCCACAAGGACACAACCACTTTGGACCGGCCCTGCCGTGTGGAGTACTTTGTAGATAAGCAACTCCAAGTAAGAACTGTGAGCTGTGGGCCCTGGAATACCTACGTGTATGCTGTGGAGAAAGAGAAGAGCTGACCTATGGATAAGAGCATAAAAGAACAGTAGAGTGGAAAATTATACAGCCAACACCTGTGAAACTCCCCACAGGGCAAGGAAAACCACTGCCACACCCAGAGGCCTCTCCTTTGCCCCTCCCGGTCACAGCCCTCTTGCTCCACCTTAGAGCAGGCAGCATCTTCAACTTTGTCCCCCCATTAGAAACACCTGGAGGGAACTCCCTGGTGGTCCAGTGGTTAGGACTCTGCGTTTTCACTGCTGAGGGAGCAGATTCAGTCCCTGGTCGGAGAACTAAGATTCCACAGGCTACAGGGTTTGGTGTGCCCCACACTCCCAGAAAAAAAGCAACACCTGGAGATTTGTAACTGGATGCCTAGAGACGCATCATGAAGAGAAAGTGAAAGTCGCTCAGTCATGTCCAACTCTTTCAACCCCATGGACTATACAGTCCATGGAACTCTCTAGGCCGAAATACTGGAGTGGGTAGCCTTTCCCTTCTCCAGGGGATCGTCCCAACCCAGGGATCAAACCCAGGTCTCCCACATTGCAGGCAGATTCTTTACCAGCTGAGCCAGGGCTGGGATCATAGACATGATGAAATCGTGAACTTAAGGCTGTGGAACATAGACGTGGGTAGATTTTCAAAGGGCTTCCCTAGTGGCTAAGACAGTAAAGAGTCTGCCTGCAATGCAGGAGACCTGGGTTGAATCCCTCCCTGGGTCAGGAAGATTCCCTTGGGAAGGGATGGCAACACGCTCCAGTATTCTTGCCAAGCTGCCCCATCCCAGATGATTTTTGAGGTAGTGCTAAGACTGGGAACCGCTAGAGGTCATCTTTTGTTATTCATTTGAACTGTTTTCCCTTTGAATCTTACCATTCCATGTATGCCTCTTTATACAGTAAAATTTGTCTGCTTTTGAACTTTAGGTAAATAGTCATTCTGTGTATATTTTTTTATGTTTTTCATCAGCACTGTAAGATTCATCTGTGGTGCCCTACAGCTCATTCACTTTCACTCCATTACATGAATTATACCTCATTTATATATTCTCTTGTTTATACTAATTTCTTTTTTCTTACTGAGTTAAAACACACATAACAAAAAATTTATTATCTTAATCATTTGCAGCCGTCAACACCATCCAGTCCCATCTCTCATCTTTTAAGTCTGAAACTCTACAGCTATTAAATAACTCCTTGTTCTCCGCAACCCGACAACTATTGTTATACCTTTTGTCTCTGTGATCTTGACTACTCTACCTAATGTAAATGGAATCATAACAGTATTTGTCTTTTTGTGACTGGCTTATTATCAGTTAGCATAATGCCCTCAGGGATCATCCATGTTGTAGCATACTGCACAATTTCCTTCCTTTCTAGGCCTTATTAATGTTCCATTGTATATATAGGCACATTCAGTTTATCCAGTCATTGGTTGATGGACACTTGGGTGGCTTTCATATTTTAACTGTTGCGAATAATGCTACTCTAAACATGAATTTACAAATACCTCTTTAAGACTCTGCCTTTAATTCTTTTGGATATATACCCTAAAGTGGAATCACTGAGTCATGGTAATTCCATTTTTAATTTTTTGAGGAGCCTGCATTACTGTTTTCCACAGTGGCTTTAACATTTTACAATGCCACCAATACATAGTGCACAAGTGTTCCAATTTCTCCATATCCTTACCCAACACTTTTTTTGCTTTTTTAAAAAACTGTGTTATGTACTTTTGGCTGTGCTGGGTCTTCATTGCTGTATGTGGGTCTGCTCCAGTTGTGGTGAGCGGGGGCCGCTCTAGTTACGGTGTGTGGGCTTCTTGTTGCCGTGGCTTCTCTTGTACAGGTTGGGCTCAGCAGTTGGGGCACACGGGCTTAGTTGCTCTGCAGCATGTGGAATCTTCCCAGACCAGGGATCGAACTGTGTCCCCTGTGTTGGTAGGTGAATTCTCAACTATTGGACCACCAAGGAAGTCCAATTTTTTGCTTTTTTGGCAGTAGCCATCCTAATGGGTATAAAGTGGTTATCTCATTGTAATTTTGATTTGCTGTTTCCCTAAAGATTAGTGATGTTAAGTATCTTTTCATGTGCTTATTGACCATTTACATATCTTTTTTGGAGAAATGTCTCTTCAGGTCCTTTGCCCATTTTGAATCAGGTTTTGGGTGTGTGTTGTTTTAGGAGTTCTCTATATATTCTAGGTATTAATACCTCATCAGACTGATTTGGAAATATTTTCTCCCATTCGGTTGGTTGCTTTTTCACTCTGTTGATAGTGTCTCTTTTGCGTAAATATTTGTTTTTCGTTTGCATTGGGTCTTAGTTGTGGCTGTTGGGCTCAGTAGTTCGGTTCATGGGCTCCAGTTGTCTTGACACATGGGCTTAGCTGCTCTGTGACATGTGGGATCTCAGTTCCCAGACCAGGGATCAAACCTGTGTCCTCTGCATTGCTTTAAATTTTCATGAAGTCCAATTTGTCTGTTTTTTTTTTGTTGCCTATGCCTTTGGTGTCATGTCTAAGAAATTATTGCCAAATTCAGCGTCTTGAAGCTTTTTTTCTATGTTTTTCTAAGACTTTAATTTTTTAGGTCTTATATTTAGGTCCTTGATCCATTTTGAGTTAAATTTTTATATACGGTGACAGGTAAGGGTCAAACATCATCCTTTTGTATGTGGATATCCAGTTTTCCCAGCACCATTTGTTGAAAAGACTGTCCATTCTCCAGTGAATGGCCTTGGCACCCTTGTCAAAAATCATCTGCTTATATATTCCTTTGATCTATATGTCTGTCTCTTTTATGTCAACACTGGCTTGATTACTATAACTTTGCAGTAGGTTTTGAATCTAGAATGTGTGAGTCCTATAGTTTTGTTCTTTCTCAAAGTTGTTTTGCCTGTTTGGGGTTCCTTGAGATCCCATGAGTTATTGGGCTTTTCTATTTCTGCATAAAGGTTCTTGAGATTTTAGGGATTGCTAGAATCTATAGATTGTTTTGGGTGCTACTGATATTTTAACAATATTAAGTCTTACTGATGCTGAAGCTGAAACTCCAATACTTTGGCCACCTCATGCAAAGAGTTGACACATTGGAAAAGACCCTGATGCTGGGAGGGATTGGGGGCAGGAGGAGAAGGGGACGACAGAGGATGAGATGGCTGGATGGCATCACCGACTTGATGCACATGAGTTTGGGTGAACTCCGGGAGTTGGTGATGGACAGGGAGGCCTGGCGTGCTATGATTCATGGGGTCGCAAAGAGTAAGACATGACTGAGCGACTGAACTGAACTGAACTGAATCCATGATCATGGGATGTGTTTCCATTTATTTATGTCTATAACTTCTTTCAGCAGTGTTTTGTACTGGGTTGGCCAAAAAGGTTTTTTTTTTTTTTTTTTTGTAACATCTTATGGAAAAACTCAAATGTGCTTTTTGGCTAACCTAACAGTCTTCATCATACATGTCTTTCACCTCCTTGGTCAATTCAGTTCAGTCACTCAGTCGTGTCCAATTTTTTGTGACCCTATGGACTGCAGCATGCCAGTTCTCCCTGTCTATCACCAACTCCCGGAGCCAGCTCAAACTCATGTCCATCAAGTCAGTGATGGCATCCCACCATCTCATCCTCTGTCGTCCCCTTCTCCTCTCACCTTCAATCTTTCCCAGCATCAGGGTCTTTTCAAATGAGTCAGTTCTTCGCATCAGGTGGCCAAAGTATTGGAGTTTCAGCATCAGTCCTTCCAGTGAATATTCAGGACTGATTTCCTTTAGGATGAACTGGATGGATCTCCTTGCAGTCCAAGGGACTCTCAAGAGTCTTCTCCAACACCACAGTTCAAAAGCATCAATTCTTCAGCGCTCATCTTTCTTCACAGTCCAACTCTCACATCCATACATGACTACTGGAAAAACCATAGCTTCGACTAGATGGACCTTTGTTGGCAAGGTAATGTCTCTGCTTTTTAATATGTTGTCTAGGTTGGCCATAGCTTTTTTTCCAAGGAGCAAGTGTCTTTTAATTTCATGGCTGCAGTCACCATCTGTAGTGATTGTGGAGCCCCCCCACCAAAATAAAGTCTGTCACTGTTTCCCCATCTATTTGCCATGAAGTGGTGGGACCAGACGCCATGATCTTAGTTTTCTGAATGTTGAGTTTTAAGCCAACGTTTTTACTTTCCTCTTTCATTTTGATCAAGAGGCTCTTTAGTTCTTCACTTTCTGCCATAAGGGTGGTGTCATCTGCATATCTGAGGTTATTGATATTTCTCCCAGCAGTCTTGATTCCAACTTGTGCTTCATCTAGTCCAGCATTTCTCATGATGTACTCTGCATATAATTAAATAAGCAGGGTGACAATATACAGCTTTGATGCACTCCTTTCCTGGTTTGGAACTAGTCTGTTGTTCCATGTCCATTTCTAACTGTTGCTTCTTGACCTGCATATAGATTTCTCAAGAGGCAGGTAAGATGGTCTGGTACTCCCATCTCTTGAAGATTTTTCCACAGTTTGTTGTGATCCACACAGTCAAAGGCTTTGGCATAGTCAATAAAGCAGAAATAGATGTTTTTCTGGAACTCTTTTTTTCAGTGATCCAACAGATGTTGGCAATTTGATCTCTGGTTCCTCTGCCTTTTCTAAATCCAGCTTGAACATCTGGAAGTTCACGGTTAACATACTGTTGAAGCCTGACTTGGAGATTTTGAACATTACTTTGTTAGCATGTGACACGAGTGCAATTGTGCGGTAGTTTGAGCATTCTCTGGCATTGGAATGAAAACTGACCTTTTCCAGTCCTGGCCACTGCTGAGTTTTCCAGATTTGCTGGCATATTGAGTGCAGCACTTGCACATCATCATCTTTTAGGATTTGAAATAGCTCAACTCGAATTCCATCACCTCCACTAGATTTGTTCATAGTGATGCTTCCCAAGGCCCACTTGCCTTCACATTCTAGGATGTCTGGCTCTAGGAGAGTGATCACACCAACGTGATTATCTGGGTCATGAAGATCTTTTTTGTAGAGTTCTTCTGTGTATTCTTGCCACCTCTTCTTAATATCTTCTGCTTCTGTTAGGTCCATACCATTTCTGTCTTTCACTGAGCCCATCTTTGCATGAAATGTTCCCGTGGTATCTCTATAATTTTCTTGAAGAGATCTCTAGTCTTTCCCATTCTATTGTTTTCCTCTGTTTCTTTGCACTGATCACTGAGGAAGGCTTTTTTCTCTCTCCTTGCTATTCTTTGGAACTCTGCAATTAACCTCCTTGGTTAATTGCCAAGTATTTTAGTCTTTTTGACTAAATTTTCCTCATTTTTTCCCTCATTTTTCTTTAGTGAGTTTAGCAAGTTGTAGGATACAAGAGCAATATACAAAAATCAACTATATATATAGCCAAGTAACAACCAGAAATTCTAATTAAAAGATACCATTTACAATAGCATCAAGATATGAAATACTTAGGGATAAATCTGACAAAGATGTGAAATATTTGTACGCATGACCTATAAAATACTGCTGAGAGAAATTAAAGAAAACGGAAATAAGAGAGATGCGTTGTTTGTGGGTTATTAGTTCTCCCCAAGTTGGTCTACAGCTTCAATGCAATGCCAGTAAAAATTCTACCAGATTTTTTTCTGTAGAAATTGACAAGCTTTTTCCCCTAAAACTCATACAAAAATGCAAAGGACCTGTAACAGACAAAATGATGTTAAAAAACACAAAGTTGGAAAGTTAACATTACCTGATTTTAAGAATTCATATAAATCCTCGTAGTCATTAGGACAGACAGATCAGTGGAACAGAAACTTCGAGGAGAAAGTTTAGCTTTTCAGCTAATGGTGCTGGACAACTGGGTACTGTATGAAAAAGAATGAACTCAACAGGTGCTTCACCAGAGACGATAAGAATGATCACAGAGAAGCATGTGAAAAGATGTTAAACAGAATTTTTTTTAAAAAAATGTTAAACACCATCATTAGGAAAATTCACATTACAACCACATTGAGATACCATTTCACAGCTACTAAAATGGCTAAAATCATAAAGACCATACCAAGTGTCACAGAAGATGTGAAGAAACTGGAACCTTAATACATCATGAGAATGTGAAATAAGCCAACCACTTTGGAAATCAGACTGGCAGTTTCTTAAAAAGGTAAACATACACCTACCATATGTAAGATCCAGCCATTTTACCCTAGGTATTTACCCAAAAGAAAATACAGCTGTACACAGAGACTAGCAATGAAAACTTGGGAGTTAGGCTTTTTATTTCTCTCAGGAAACTTTTTCTCAGGACAAGAGATGCTCTTAATTTAGAAACACTCAAAGTAAAAATCATGCTCCTGACTAAAAATTTCTTGTATGTTCTTTTAGTTGTTTTTCAGACAAAAACCAACCAAAAAGTGATTGGGAAACAATGAAAACACCACTACAATATATGTTTCTGAAATATAAGTATACATTTTAATTTAAGAATATATTTTAAAATCAGTACATGTATACGCATGACTAACAGACCAAATCCACACCTGTAAGCTTCCAAGAACCATTCACTGTGCTGACAGTAGCAGGGTACAGGCAGAGGAAGAATAAATAACAGTGCTTCAGGGGGCGCAGTAGTGATCCATAGGGTAGGTGAAGGAGGAGCCTCATCGTGGACGCTACGGCAGGAACAACTACCCAGGACTGATGTGCAAAGTTCCAGGTCTCCATGACAGGAACAGGAACAGCCCAACCCACCAGACAGCCTCCCTACTTGGCTACCAAGTGCAGAGGGTAGAGGGACTCAGGCACAGGGGCGCAGGGATGGGGGAACTGGACCCAGAAGTTCGGACAAGCACGTGTGTTCACACACCACCCCCGACCCACAGCATCACCCCACATGACAAAACTACACGACTGAACAAAGGCGCTCCCAGCCTCCCTGTCACCTCTTTGGCAGTGAGTCAGGCCATCCCAACTTCTGACACACAGACATCTTCATCAGGAGGAAGGCTGTCCTGTGTGGTGGGGACAGGCCTTTAGGTGAGAGCAAAGCTATTGAAGCTGTAGCGTTAATTGAACATCCCTAAACAAAAAAGATGTTAATTGCTAATTATAAGTGTACAGACAAAAAACTGCTTCATGTCCCATACCCCAAGGATGGACACAGTCATTTTCCTACTCAAAGGTGAAATATAACAAGCCCTTGATCATGCTTCGGCAAGTACAGTTATGGGACAGGAAAAGAAATTAAGTTCCATATGCTAAAATTTACACTTACTGCTATGAACTAAGTTTTAATGTATTTCTTGAGTCAAAACCAAATGTCTGAAGACGCACTAAGCTTATGACTTTCATCTGTAACTCATTCACTTCTCTAAGTTAGACTCATGGTAATGGAACATGTCCAGGCTTTCAAGCATCTAAACTGAAGAAATATTAAAGCCACCCTGTATAATTAGGCACAGAAGACTTCAGAGGGGTGACTGATCAGGGCTTCTCAGGACTGGATGTTGGTTGAATTGAGGATGCGGGAAGCAGCATCAGATTTGGAAGCCTTTGAAAGTTCGCGCTGTTGAAAAATAAATAACATCAATGGCAGTACTGCCCCCTCTCATGCATGCCCTGCCCTGGTGAGTAAGCACGAGTGAATGTCAGCACATGGCCCTCTGAGGGCATTTCTCTAAGATGGTGGGCCCTAGCCCAGCACAGGCTGTGTTAGGAATCCAAGGGAAGGGAATGCTTAGTCACAGATTAAGCAGGTGCGTATATGCCCCTTGATCGCTTTCCTCAGGCAGTCCATTTTGTTAAAACCTCACAGGAGAGAAATCCCTTAGACTTCACCAAGTACCCTGAGTTGTCAAGCTAGATAGGCAACAAACTTTGTTCTTTTGAGCCCTTTATGAAACAACGGGCCAGACTGTATATCTACCAATCCCTGGGGCTGAGGGCCTGTTAACCTGCTGGTGATTTCATCTCGTGCTGGAGCACATGGTACTGAAGCAGAAGACAAAGCATGGCTGGCCAGTGAGAAAGGACAGGTGTTAGTAGAGGTTAGTCTACTGGCTTCAGTGCTGCCTGGTGGAGCCCACAGCCACACCAGCCCAAACCAGGAGAGCCTTCCTGACTGAGCCAAAGACAGCTATGTGTAAGCACTAAGTGGATGAAGCGGGGCTGGCTGAGCAAACAGGAAGGAGAAAGCTGGACTTTGTGGCCCGCAGTCAGCAGGCCACAGTGACAAGTACCCACTTCTGTAGGTAGAACCACAACAGTCAAGTACTCGATAGGGACTTCTCTGGTAGATCAGTGGTGAAGACAGCTTGAGGTTCAATCCCTGGTTGGGGAACTAAGATCCTACATGCCACACAGCATAGCCAAAATAATAATAAAACAACTCTTTAAAAAAAAAAAGTAACTTGACAAAAGTCAAAGAATATAAAGCGAGCTTCAGAGCTCAAAATGAGCTGTAGCCTTGGGCAGCTGTCACATTCTCCATTACCGCAGCAAGACAGTTGATGCCCTAGGCTTTCACTCAATATCCCCCACAATGGTGAAGGACGGCCTCGCCTCTCAATAGTTAGATACTCAGGGAAGAAGGAACACATCACTAAGGAGAGGGCACTGCAGTTAAGTGTTGGTAAATGTGAAGTAGGTTACTAGGAGCTGAAGAGCATTGTGGGGAAAAAATAACTTTCTTCCAGTGCCTCCTATGTGCTTTAGCAGCTCAGTGTGGTAGAAATAGGCAAAGGCAAAGAAATGAGCATGGGCTAGCCCAGAGCAGACAGAAAGTTGGCAGTGCAGCTCTGAGGGGTTAGTAAGACATATACTCCAGGAAATAATCAGCACACAGGCCAAAAACCTTATAGGCAGCACACAGCTGGGGCTCCCCTCCCCACGTGATAGGGCCTTTCCTTTCTAGCACACTGGAGGCCCTTAATGTCACAACTGGGGAGGGTGGGAATTCTCTGTTGTGAAATAACAGGATAAAAAAACTTTGCCTAACTTTATATGGGGCTGAGAATCCAAGTCTGAACAAGTTAATCAGCAGGTTAGTCTGTTTAGTCAGTCTGCTGGGAACTTAACCCAGATATTTGCTATTTTTAGAATTAGGGATTTAGTATTAGTATTTAGTATTTCTGTATTAGGGATTCCTGCTTCCTTTGTAAAAAAAAAAAATCTTATGATAGTACAGCTGAGATTATTGGTTAGTGCAGCCCTGTGCCCACATGGGAATGAAGCCAGCAGATGACAGATCAGCTTGGAAAAGGGACATGGGACATGCAGGGGTTGCCATACAGACCTGAAGCCCAACAGTGGAGCTGTCAGAGAGGGACGGATCCTTCTAAGAACAAAGAATTAAGACAATTACCAAGACTCCACCAAGAGAGCACCAGGGCAGTGATTAGAAAGGTTACCTCCTGCAGCCAGGGAATGGTATTTCTTAAGCAGAAGGATCCAGGTTAAATGTCTGGTTGCTGCTGCCATCTTTCTTCCTATATACCACCCTTAAACCACCCCCACTTCATGCCATGGTCATGTCAGGAAAGGGATTCTCAGCCTCCAAAGATCCGTCCGAACTAACAGCCTGGGTGCCCCTGGGGAGATACCCCCTCTGCCCCAACTGTGTGCTCCCCAGGGACTGGTAGATACTAGAAAAGGTGAATTACCGCAAACTCAGAATAGGTGCTGGCAACAGAATTAATGCTGAAGTTGCGCCGTGGGGGGGCCGAGTCAGGGTACCCACCGCTGAGGATGCTGCCATTGAGTTCCAGGTTCTCCTTGTTGGCTCCATGCTTGACGGCACGGGGTGTTTTTTTCCCCGAACAGGTGGAAGTGATGACTGGCTGTAGAGAAAAGAAAGATCCTTCAATGTATCACCCTTATAATGACTACACATACACAAATTATCAAAGGCTGACAGAGACCGTCTTTATTCATGTGTCTGTAATCCTATTCTTCTGGTTTAACAAATACAAATTCCTAAAGATCTGCAGAACCCTTATCTTGAGCATAGTCTGTAGAATACTTGAAAGACCGAACACGTTTTAGCACATACTCCTCAGCTCTCTCCTGGGGTGAGAGTTCCTGTCTGCACCTAGTCGTCCAGTGTCACTGGGCTGGAACCCACATGCAGGGACCTCACACAGGAGCAACAAAGACCAGGCTTTCAACGGAGACTTCAGTTTCCCAGCCATCCCAGTGCTTCCCACAACACTAGTCAGGGCTCAGGATGACCATTCTCTCCTCTTCTCTCATTTAGTCTTTGAGAGACTAGTTAGCTTCCATCTGTTAACTCTCAGCATCTCAATGATAATCAGATGCAAGGACCTTAGAAACTGGAACAAGTAGGTGGGGCCTTGTGTGGCTGACCCACACTGACTCCTTTATGTCAGCTCCACCTTAGGCCTGCAGTCCCACCCTCTCCCGGTCCTGCATGACTGACCTTCAATCTACGCACAAGGAATGTGCCCAAGCCAGACAAAGTCCCTATCAAGTCTGACCCTTGCCTTCACCTGATATGAAAACTGAAGAATGCCTTTTGCTGAGGCAGGTGATTGGTGGTCTCGAGACCCTGGGAGAAGGAAAACTGCACACTGCCTATCAGTACAGACGCGCTGCTCCTAGATGTGTCCTACAGATGTGTCTACATTTTAAGCCTTGGCCTCTGTACCCCTTTCAGTGCTTGAGTGCAGATGCAAATGCCTCTGGGTCACTGTCCGCAGATCCTGCCTGTATGTAAATTACCCATAGTAAACTTCATAATTGCACTTTATGAAGCTACCTGCTTTGTTTTTCGGTCTCAAAGCTCCTTCTCAGTCCAGAGGATAGTATTCAGTATCTCTGCCTCCCAACAGACCCTGGAGTGCATAGGCTGGGCCGGTGTTGCAGATGTGCTTGTACACAGAGCATACTGACCTTGCTGCCAGAAGGTGGAAGTCGAGACACAGGAGAGCGGTAGACTGTCCCCGAAAAGACAGGCCGAATGCTGCTGTTGGCCGTAGCATTGGACATGGTGGTAGTGTTCAGCTAGAACAAGACACAAGATTACTGACGTGAGACAACGTGCTGAGTAACCCATTCTTACACTACAAAGGAGTGAGGACGGGAAGCAGTCTAGAAAAGTGTTCAGTGTTCCATCCAGCAGGTGGAACTGTAAAATGGGACAACCATTTTGTTTCGCAAAGTTAAACAGGCAACTATCCTAAGACCCAGACATGTCACTCTTGGGTATTTACCCAAGAGAAATAAAAGCATATATCCATACAAAGACTTACACATAAATATTTACAGGAGCTTTATTTGTAGTAGCCAGAAAACTAGAAATAAGCTAAATATCCATCAACACAGGCAACTAGATAAGCAAATCATGGTATATACATCCAGTGGAATACTGTTCAACAATAAAGAGTAACCTACTGACATAACACAGATGAAAAAAATCAGACACAGAAGTATACACACTGTGTGATTCTATTTCTACAAAATGTTAGAAAATGCAAACTAATCAATAGTAACAGAGCGAACAAAGCTGTAGTTGCCAGGAGCTGGGGGGGATGGGTAAAGAAAGCAAAGAGAATATAAAAGGGCAAAAGGAAACTTTGGGTGTGATGGGTAAAAATTTATAACATGTTCTAAAAATTTCATCACATTATTTTCCTAATAAAAAATTAAGTACCTAATATCAAACAATAGGGAACTAGTTTAATGACAGAATGTCAAAAAAATAGAATATACCAGCTAATAATGAGCATATTTAAAGAAAGTTTAATTCTCTGAAAAAGCAGAAATCAAAATTATATATGTGATCTCTATTTTATGAAAATACACTATTTTAAAAACCTTTTTATAAAAGCAGGAAAAACACCAAATATTCTCATTGGTGCTTCTGGAGTTATACACTATAGGTGATTTTTTAAAAAACATTTTATATGTTATAAAGTATGAGTTGAGGAGCAAAGAGGAAAATAGCACTCCATTTATTAAAGAAAAGGTTTAAAAAAAAAAAAAAGAAGGATGGAAGGAAGGAAAAGACAGACTCCCCGGTTTCCTGCTCTAGAGGTTAAGGAGCATTAGCTATTCTATTTGCCAAGCGTGAAAGTCTTCCTTCACACAGTGCCATGGTCACTTGTTGGAATTACAGAATGAACCTCTGAAGGTTTTCATCATTACAGACTGTTGGCAGCTGCTGGCACCCTGAGTTTAATCCGGGACTCAACATCTGACACACATTAGAGCCCAGCAGCTCAGGCAGCTCCGCGTTACCTTGCGCACTTTGCCTGGAGTGCTGGGTGTCGGTCCTCGCCGCTTGGGTGTTCGCGGAGTACTGCCGTAGAGCATCTCTGTCTCTGTCTGCTTCTTGTTCTTTAGTTGCTATGTGAAAGTCAGGGGCAAGAGTGATAAATCCCAGAAGGAAAACAGCTCTGGGATGGGGGCAGAGGAAGGGCCAAAAATACAATGCTAAAAAGAGCTGCCATGAGCTGCGACTTCTTTAGCCAACCTAGAGCCCTGGAAGAGACTGTGGGCCGCTCCCTCATTGCTCTTCCCCAATTCCCAAGTTGGGTTCACTTACTCGTTCCTGCTTGGCTCTCTCTTTCTCCAGTTGGTGCATCTCCCACTGTTCTGCTACATACTCCATGAATTTCTGCCCATTCACCACAAATGCCTTTGAATGCTCCCTTTCCCACATTTCAATCCTTGCTTTCAACTCCTCTTCCAACTGAGACCAGAAACAAGGACATGTTAATTACATCAAATCTTTGCTGTGAAACCTAAAAGAAATGATTCTCCCAAAGAACGCCTCTTACCCCCTCAGAGTATCATTAGCCTGACTTCAGGTAGCTGGACCCATATGGGAACAGGCCGGAGTGGCCAGAAATCAGTCTGAGCATGGTTCATTCATAATACACTTGAAGGTGGGAAAAAGTGAGAACCCAGAGCCTGCCCACTAAAGTTCTGGTGCCAGAAGCTGGAGGCAGCACTGGGGGAACCTGCAACATTAAGCAGGCAGTGTTCACAGAGC
The DNA here is from genome assembly GCF_019923935.1 of Bubalus bubalis. Taxonomy (NCBI): domain Eukaryota; kingdom Metazoa; phylum Chordata; class Mammalia; order Artiodactyla; family Bovidae; genus Bubalus; species Bubalus bubalis. The sequence goes on from NC_059176.1 coordinate 48,379,898, forward strand.
AGCACTAGCTGGGCTGCAGCCTGGGATCCACCCTTTAGTGGCTTGGAAGAGGTGGGCAAGGTACTTAAGTGCTTAGTCCCTCAGTTTGCTCATCTGTAAAAATGGAAATAATAATACCAACCTCTTAAGGATGTTGTGACGATTAAGTGAATTAATAAATGGAAAGCACTCTAAGACAGTATCTGGCACTTAATTCAATAACTGTTAACTATTATTATTAAAATACAGAACAGTAATGAAGTCCAAAGCACTTTCTCAAAAGGTCACCTTGTGTTATGGGCTCTATTGTGCCCCCTGCCAAATTCATATGCTGATGTCCTAATCCCCAGTACCTCAGAACATGACTTTATTTTAACACAGATGTAATTAAGTTAAAATGAGGTCATAAGGGCGTGTCCTAATCCAACATGACTGCAGCTTTGTAAGAAAATTTAAACACACACACATACAATAGGAGGACTGTGTGGAGATTCAGGGAGAAGATAACTGTGTGGAGGCAGGAAGGAAGCCTCGGAAAACCAGCCCTGCTGACACCTTGATCTCAGACTTCTAGCCTCCAGGACTGAGAAGATGAATTTCTGTTGTTTAAGCCACCCAGTCTCTGGTACTCTGTTGTGGCAGTCCTAAAAACATAATAAAACTTGATATTCAGTTATCAAGGAATACTTGATACCAGCAGAGCCAGCATGTACTTACTCTCCTTGCCTAACCTTTGGAAGAGAATATAGTTTGGGGGCAAAATGATTCAAAGCAAGGGATCTACAAAAAGTGAGATATTTTGTAGCCACGCAGCAAACATTCTCAGCAACAGTATTACCTTAGGGAGTGTTTTTTGGAGCTTGGCTCTCTGCTTTTCCTCTTTTAGAAGATTTCCTCCACGATTTGTAAATCGACTTGGATCTGAAGCTTTTCTCTGTGAAAAACATTTTAATTAGAGTAAATGCCTGACAGTCAGTCACTTCTGCTAGAATCCATGCTCTCATAAATGGATGCATACTTGTAAGGAGACTTCGAGTTTTCATCCCCACCCACTCTGAGCAGTGAGACATGGTGGCTTTCTAAGGCAGGGAGTGGGGTGTGACTACTCCCAGGGAGATGCAAGGTCATACACTGGGGTGCAGGAAAACTACTGTTTCCTTTTCCATCTAAAAAGTAAGACAGGCTTTCATATTTACTGCACAATGTCACTGGCTCCTTCCTTGGTTCAGAGGTCACCAAAGGGAAATGGGGGGTGCAGGGGGACAAGCAGGAGGTCTACACTCAGAGGGCTTGCTGGTGACTCCCCAACTTGCCCACTCCCACTGTATTAAGACAACACAGCTTAAATGTGCTCAGTGAAAGGGTTTACAGATCATGTGATTTTTATTAAATTAACCTTCACAAAATGGACAAAAAAATATAAAACGTTAGGCTTCTTATTCTTTTTAACTTTTCTGTTTTTAGTTACGTTCTACAATATATCAGAATAGTAATGTAAGTTTATAATTTATAAATACAAATTAGGTGAATACACTAAAAAATGGGGCAGATAATCAAAAAAGTTTAGAAACAGTCTTGACAATTTGGGGACCAAACTGGTAAATTCTATTTCCTTTCCAGGCTGTTTGATTAGTAACTTTCTATAAGCATATCTAAAAGGAATGGTAATTAGTTTCTTGTTTTTCCTTAAACATTGGCATGTAAACAAGGGTTGCATATTTGGTTCTTTATTAGCTTTATATATATATATTTTTAAATTATAGTTGATTTACAATATTATATAAGTTTCAGGTGTACAACACAGTGATTCACAATTTGTAAAGGTCATACTTCATTTATAGTTATTATAAAATATTGGCTATGCTCTACAGTGTTCCATGCTGTACAATGTATCCCAGTGGCTTAGTTATTTTATAGTTGTACTTCTTGGAGAAGGCAATGGCACTCCACTCCAGTACTCTTGCCTGGAAAATCCCATGGATGGAGGAGCCTAGTGGGCTGCAGTCCATGGGGTCGCTAAGAGGCGGACACGACTGAGCGACTTCACTTTCACTTTTCACTTTCATGCACTGGAGAAGGAAATGGCAACCCACTCCAGTGTTCTTGCCTGGAGAATCCCAGGGACAGGGGAGCCTGGTGGGCTGCCGTCTCTGGGGTCACACAGAGTCGGACACGACTGAAGTGACTTAGCAGCAGCAGCAGTAGTTGTACTTCTTAATCCCCTACCCCTGAATAGTCCCAGTTTCCCCCTCCCCACTGGTAACCATTAGTTTGTTTCTATGTCTGTGAGTCCGTTTTTTTGTTATATGTATTAGTTTATTTTCTAGATTCCACATATGAGTGGTGTCTTACAGTAGTTGTCTTTTTCTCTGAGTTATTTTACTAAGCGTAATACCCTATAGGTCCATCCAAGTTGTTGCCAGTGGCAAAATATTCTTTTTTATGGTTGAGCTCTTGACTTTCATTCCTCCTCCTCCTTGCTTTCTACCAGAAGAAAGGAGGAATGGAGGCCTAGAACACCTGCTTTTAAACAGCTGTGCGATCTCACGCAGTTTTCTCTACTTCTGTTTTTTTTGGGGGGTAAATGGTTTTAATGTTTAACAGCAGGCCAGCTGTGGAGGACAAGACCCCCCAAGGCCCCAGCCCTTCTCCCATGATGGCCTGTGACCTGTGTGTGCCGGCCAGCCCCATGCCTGCCCTGACCCTGCGGCCCACCAGTCCCAGGGAGGGTGGGAGAGGAAAGTGGGGAGCCGGGAGTTCAGCCTGGAGAGTTCAGGGAAGCAAACACAGGGACAAAAATATGGAACGCTTCATGAATTTGCGTGTCATCCTTGCGCAGGGGCCATGCTAATCTTCTCTGTATCATTCCAATTTTAGTATATGTGCTGCCGAAGCGAGCACAGTTTTCTCTACTTCTGAGTCCTACTTTCCTGCCTATATACTTGGAGTTAAACTCTGGATTTGCTAAAGGGCTGTTCCAGCTCTAACAGGACTGGTTGGACCTGAGAATAAATCTCATGAATTTCATGCCTGAGGTGCCTCACTTGCCTCAACCCGATCCCAGCTCTGAACTCTAAAATGCTCTAAGGGAACCTATTTATGCTGTCTATCAGAACAAAAGAAATACAGAGTACACAAATGTGCCCCAATAACCAGGCAATTTTCTAAGATAATAGCAAAAGTTTGAACAGTACAGAATGTTAGTTACCTGCCCCTACATCCACTCTTCTCTCCTTCCTTAGAAACAGACCCTGGATTTACCTATGGTAGCAGTTCTCCCAGCCTCGCCAGTAGCTGGTGTGGCATTTAAGTGGAGGTGCTATGAAGAGAGCCTGGGAAAGGCTCTCAGAGGGTTGGGGGCAGTGCCTTTTGCGCTCCCGCCTTCACACGCTGTGTGAAACGCTGTGGTGGGAGCTCCAGAACCACCGTGGACCTGAGCTTAGACCCACCCCTTAGTGGTGGAGGAGCTATGAACTGGAGAAGCCTGGGACCCCCCTGACTATGGAATGGCCATACCTGCCTTGCACTGTCTACCTCTAGACTTCCTTTATGCAAGAAACTTCAGCCTTATTGAAGGAATTAATTTGGGGTTTTTCTCTTACATGTTTCTAAGCTTGACAAATACAGATGGGTTAGCAATAAATTACAGATGTAATGATGAAACCTGGTAAACAGCAAAGGAAACAGGCTCTGACTCCACGCAGAGGATGCTTTCTTAACACTACACTGTACTCTAAGGAAAACAGACAAAAACTAGGGCAGTACCTCAAATTCTAAGAAAAGCCTCCAGCTCTCTTCCCACTTCTGGACACCTTCAAAGAGTTCTTTGTGAACCTCATAGTAGTTTCTTAACCGCACGATCTCGGCATCATGGAGCTGGAGCAGATTTTCTGTGTAGTCCTCTGCAAGATACAGGCCCAGTAGTTTTAAGAAATCCCTCCAGTGTTTAGTATCCCAATTCACTAATCACTCATCCCCTAAAATGGAAGCAGAGTTTTCTCCCTTAGAGTAAAGGCGATACGTGAGTGACTGTACGCTACAGATAATAAAAGCTGGGTTTGTCACCATCAGCCGGAAGGACTGGAGACTGACTAAGGTGTAGAATAATATGACTAAGATTCTCAAAACTTCTGTTATCTTTTGCCTTGTCTTAGGTTTCTTTCATATTCTTTCTTTTCATGCTGCCCAATAGAGGGCTGAGTCACAGAAAATGTCCAGAAATGTGGAATTCAGTAAAGACAGCAGCATCTTTATATTCAGTTCAGACCAGAATTCCACTGGGCCCTTGGGGGCATACTCCTGGGCTCAAAAGTGGGCTCTGCCGTTGACCTGCTGTGTGTCTCTGGGTTAAGCTGTGCAACATTTATGTGCCTCAGTGTCCTTCCTCATCCCTTAACATGAGTATTAAGTGAGATAATCCTGTCAAGAGTCTGACTTTGCACCTGGCAGCAGAGTAAGCACCTGATAAACCTGAGCTTCACACCTACAGGCAGTCCACAGAGTTATGCTGCTTCAGAGATCCCTCATTTCCCAATAGCATTTGCAAATGCTTATTTGAACAGGAATGGCAATTTATGCTGAATGGCTTGGAATTTATGCCTCTGTTCCAAAGGAAATACTTCCCAGTGAATGTCTGCACTTGTAAAACACAAGTGAGCAGCCACATGAAGAGTGACACTTCTATACGAACCAGAGTAGTAAGCAGCGAAAGCCTGTCTCTGCTCCTGGCTGTAAAAACACTTGTCCCAGTACTGAGCCACCTCCACTCGGATTGCCTCAATCACTTTCTTCATGTTTTGCATTTTCAGTTCTTCCAACCGATCCACTTCTAATTGCAGCTAAAACAAAAACACCTGTTAAAAGTGCTTGTCATATTTGTATATTTATGTAAATTTGCAAAATATTTCCCCCCTTTTTAATAAAGTGAAGTGAAAGTTGCTCAGTTGCGTCCATCTCTTTGCGACCCCATGGACTACAGTCCATGGAATTCTCCAGGCCAGAATACTGGAGTGGGTAGCCTTTCCCTTTTCCAGGGGATCTTCCCAACCCAGGGATAGAACCCAGGTCTCCCACATTGTAGGCAGATTCTTTACCAGCTGAGCTACAAGGAAAGCCCTTTTTAATAAAATTACAACACAAAACCACAGTGGCAAGTCAACACTCTATAACAATGATATCCTAGGAGCCAGAAATCTAAGAAACATACACAAAAAATAACAGATGATCAGGCTACTGCCACCCTTTTCTGATGCTTGTCTTAAAAACAGGCTCACTCAAGATTTTCTTGATGGTCTAGTGGCTAAGACTCTGCACTCCCAATGCAGGAGGCCCAGGTTCAATCCCTGGTCAGGGAACTAGATCCTGCATGCAACTAAGACCTGATGCAGCCAAATAAATAAATGTTAAAAAAAGAAAGAAAAAAACAGGTTCACGCAAGGCAGAAGCTGGTAAAGACATCAGTGAGTGCTCATGCTCAGTTGTTCAGTGGTCTGCGACTCTTTGCGACTCCATGGACTACGTAGCCCGCCAGGCTCCTCTGTCCGTGGGATTTCCCAGGCAAGAATACCAGACTGGGTTGCCACTTCCTATCCCAGGGGATCTTCCTGACCCAGGGATTGAACCCACGTCTCCTGCACTGGCAGGTGGATTCTTTACCACTGAGCCACTAGGGAAGTCCCAGAGATATCACACTTGACACCAAAAAGCTGACCCAGTGCCCTTAGGGTTCCTTACCGCTTTCCGGACCTTGGCCTTCGACCCAGTCATAACCGTGGCCACAGCTTCTCTTTCTTCTGCAGGTATTTGCAACCTATCCCAGAGCTCTCGTATCTGAGCACGCAGCCCCTCACACACTGCTTCATTTTGTGATTTTCGCACTTCCAGCTGTAGCAAGGAAAGCCAGTGGTTACAGCAATGACAGCAGCAGAGAGAAAGGCCTCTGGCTTCCCACAAAGATACATCTTTACCCCCAGGGAGAAGAAGTCCTTCCACAAGACTGTGAAGAGCTTTTTCATGACTTCTGAAAACAAACTATAAGGCTGTCATTATGGTAGTAGGGTCTCAGATCTCCAAAATTAGGATTTAAATTTCATGCTTAGTTAAATTTTAACTAATTCAAATATCTTAGTTTTTCACCCAAATCCTGAATTTCATATTCTTAGAACTACATATAAATTAAGGTTTTTGTTTAAAAAAAAATATTCAAGGTTGTATTTCATACAATACTCTCTTTATCTTAAAGGAAAAAACCGCAAGTTTTTTTTTCCCAAATTGCTGGATACTGTGGAGATCCCAGGCCATAATCTGAGCAACATTACCTGCCGGAGCAACTTCTGTAATGTTGCAATATTTTCCAGAGATAAACAGAAGGCTTCTTCATCTTCACACACCACGTCTCTTTCAAAGCTTGTGTCTGGCGTGTGCTCTAATTCCTCCATACACAGTATGATCTGTCTCTTTATGTTAACAAACTCCTCACGCCTAGATGCCTATGAAAGAAGATGATTATAAGATACCTGGAGGAAAGTCAAATGACTTTTAGGACATATGAATGTTGACATAAAGCTATGACAAACCTAGACAGAATATTAAAAAACAAAGATATCACTTTGTTGACAAAGGTCCATATAATCAAAGCTATGGTCTTTCCAGTAGTCATGTACGGGTATGAGAGTTGGACTATAAAGAAGGATGAGCACCGAAGAATTGATGCTTTTACACTGTGGTGCTGGAGAAGACTCTTGGGACTGCAAGATCAAACTACTCAATCCTAAAGGAAATCAGTCCTGAATATTCATTGGAAGGACTGATGCTGAAACTGAAGCTCCTAATATTTTGGCCACTTGATGCAAAGAGCCGATTCATTGGAAAAGACCCTGATTCTGGGAAAAATTGAAGGCAGGAGGAGAAGGGGGCGACAGAATGAGAAGGTTACACAGCATCACTGATTCAATGAACATGAATTTGAACAAACTGCAGGAGATACTGCAGGACAGGGAAGCCTGGCGTGCTGCAGTCCATGGGGTCACAAAGAGTTACATGCTACTTGGCAAACTGAACAGAAACACCAATGTTAGCATACCTTTGTTTCCCTCAAAGTTGCCACGTGTTGTCTAAACTGGTTCAGCTCTTCTAAGCTGGGAACTGAGGTGCTGTCGATTTCATAATGGGGCATGCAAAGAATTTCACACAGTTCTTGATCTTGTTCTTGAAGAATTTTCAGTTCTTGTTTTCTTTCCTTTTTCTGTTTTCTCCTCAGTTCCACCTGAGTGCGCAAATCCTTTTCTAGTTGCAAGATGGTTGTCTCTCCTTCTTCCTGTAGGAGACAATGTACCACTGTTAAGGTGCCAAGTGGATTTCTTCAGAGGAGGAGAAAGACGATGAAAAAAAAAAAAGATTAGGATGACAGACTTTTAGTTAAACTTACAAATAAGTTAACAAATAAGTTAACTTATTTGTTAACCTAACGGAATATGGCACAGAGAGGGCCCCCTAACAAGGTTCCCCAATAAGGAAAGGTGCCAGGGCAATTTTACCAGAGGTAAAAATGGTTGAAAACCTTGCTTTGAGTTAGCTATGGTTATTTAGCTCCTAACTAAATGTTTATCCCAATAATCCTAAGAACATCACTTAACCATCCCAATAATCGAAGGTTATCACTTAACCAATAAAAATCCATTTTATACTCCTTGCTCTACTCCTGATAAGCAGAAGAAAAAAGTGGCAGTTATATGTCCTATAAATTTTATTCAACATTAAACTAGGAACTGTCATATAATGTAAGGGAGATGTACTACTGAATACCTAACTTCTCATCCAATTTCATATCAAAAGTTTAAAAAAAAAAAAGACTAAAGAAGGAATCTCAAAAAACAACAAAATCTGTAAAGCAATTATCCTTCAATTAAAAAATAAAAAAAAAAAGGAATCTCGGTTCAAAATCAATGATATTTATGCCATTTGTGTTGATGTCCGAGTCTGCCTGATTGCTCACGGCTACAAGATATTAATTATCCTTAACTCTTACAGATGAGCATCCCTGGGTTTGACCTCACTCTCCAGATATTCCTACTATGGAAACATTTCTTCTCACGTGGCCACTCTGGCTGGTTCAGTGGTGTGCAGCTTTCAAGTATGAAAAAATCCACAAAGGCAGGTTTTGGGGGTAACTTTCCCTTATATCACTCATCGCTTTTGTTTCTTAAGTAGCTCTTCACCTTCATGCATTGGAGAAGGAAATGGCAACCCACTCCAGTGTTCTTGCCTGGAGAATCCCAGGGACGGGGGAGCGTGGTGGGCTACCGTCTATGGGGTCGCACAGAGTCAGACACAACTGAAGCGACTTAGCAGCAGCAGCAGCTCTCTTCATTTTCTTTCAAAGAAAGAATGGAATGATATCATTTATTCCTCTTTTAACTAAGCTCAGAGTTAAAAAAAATTTTTATGTCCTACAAATTGATAGGAATAGGAAATTTGTTTTTGACTAAAACATTGCAACACTTAGGTGTTTCACCTCTCAACAGGGCAACTTATTTATATAAGTGAAAAAATGGCTTTGCTGGAACCAAGTAACTAGGCAACATGTTCCACCCATTTCTCATGTCCAGTATCAGCCCTACAAGGAAACTTTCCACCTGGAGCTCCAAATCAAAGTTCTTCCCTAAGTCTCAGACCCAAACAGGATCCCCTGACACCCTGCCACATACATGAAAAGGCTCGACATTTAACTCGCTGCACAGAGTGTTCAGCTCCTTTTGACAGACGGCTATGCTTTTGATAAGTCTTTCCTTCAGGCTTTCCTCTTCAGCAATCATCATATCCAGGAGGTCCTATGAGAGAGAAAACAGTCCTATAAAAGTTTTGGGTTTTCCCCCATTAGCGTCAAACAACAAATAACACCAAAAACCTCACAGTTTCAAATTTTTAAGAAAGGACTTAAAAAAAAAACAGGACTTCCCTGGTGGTCCAGTGGTTAAGACTCCATACTACCAGCGCAGAGGACCCAGGTTCAATCCTTGGTCCAGGAACTAGGATCCCCATGGCTTGGCCAAAACAAACATGCAAACAAAACCACGAGGAGCCTGTGACACCCTAGCGTCGCTTCTATATGCTATTTTAGATGAGACACCAACATCCTTATCCCTGTCCCACCGCAGAGAGGCCAGTGCTACTAAACTCACCTTGATGTGCTTCTTTACAACCTCAGTTCTTTGTAACCGCTGGTCCTCTGGAATGCCAATCAATTCCCATATTTCCCGAAGGTGATTCAGGGCTTTCTGGAGACATACTATGGACTCCTCTGCCAGCACCTCACTAAAAAGCAAAAGAGAAGCCAGCTACATGAGCCACTGCCTCCAGTCTAAAAACTGTATTTACAGAAACTAAAACTAGTTTCTCAAGTGGGCTCAGGCTAAAAAAATTGGAAACAAGCATTCAACTTAATTTATCTTTAACTACTCCCCTATCCTCCTCCCAACAAACACCACAACCCTGGCAAAGCAAAATCCAGTATCATGTTACATTGTAGAAATTCAGTCTTACACTGTGTAAATTCAATCTTTTGAATAATACTCAGAATCTGGACTTCAATCGATGATTCTATCTATGGCAGTATAGTACGGAAAAACAGACAAAAATGCCAGCTCCTCTAAAACAGCTGGAAGTTTATTGCAAATTTGTTATTCATCCTTTTCCCTTCCAGTTTTATTAAGCTATAATTAATATACAGCACTGCATAAGTTTAAGGTATACAGCACAATGACTTGATTTACATACATCATGAAGTGTTATCACAATAAGTTTAGTAAACATCTATCATTTCATATAGGTGAAATATTAAAGAAATTTAAAAATTATTTTTCTTATGACTAGAACTCAGTATTACTCTTTAACAACTTTCATAAATAACATAGAGTGGTGCCAATTATATTGATCATGTTGTACATTACATCCCTATTACTTATCTTAAAACTGATTTATCTGGACTTCTGTGGTGGTCCATTGGTTAAAAATCTGATTGCCAATTCAGGGGAGATGGGTTTGGTCCCTGCTCTGGAAGGATTCCACATGCCATGGGGCAACTGAGTCTGTGCACCACAACCACTGAGCCCACGCACCCAGAGCCCACACTTGCAACAGAGGAGCCACTGCAGTGAGAAGTCTGTGCACTGCAATTAGAGAGTAGCCCTCGCTCACAGCAACTAGAGAAAGCCCACGTAGCAACAAAGACCCAATATACCCAAAAATACATTAATGAAATACAAATTTTTTAAAATCCTGACTTATCTTATAACCTTCTGACTGCCCTCATCCAATTCTTCCTTCCCCCTACCCCCAGACTGGTAAGCTAAAACTAATCTCTTTTTCTCTGAATTTGCTTGTTTCTGAAATGTAATTGACCTATCAGTTCAGTTCAGTTGCTCAGTCGTGTCCGACTCTTTGCGACCCCATGAATCGCAGCACGCCAGGCCTCCCTGTCCATCACCAACTCCCGGAGTTCACTCAGACTCACGTCCATCAAGTCAGTGATGCCATCCAGCCATCTCATCCTTTGTCATCCCCTTCTCCTCCTGCCCCCAATCCCTCCCAGCATCAGAGTCTTTTCCAATGAGTCAACTCTTTGCATGAGGTGGCCAAAGTACTGGAGTTTCAGCTTTAGCATCATTCCTGCCAAAGAAATCCCAGGGCTGATCTCCTTCAGAATGGACTGGTTGGATCTCCTTGCAGTCCAAGGGACTCTCCAGAGTCTTCTCCAACACCACAGTTCAAAAGCATCAATTCTTCAGAGCTCAGCTTTCTTCACAGTCCAACTCTCACATCCATACATGACCCCTGGAAAAACCATAGCCTTGACTAGACGGACCTTTGTTGGCAAAGTAATGTCTCTGCTTTTGAATATGCTATCTAGGTTGGTCATAACTTTCCTTCCAAGGAGTAAGCGTCTTTTAATTTCATGGCTGCAGTCACCATCTGCAGTGATTTTGGAGCCCCCAAAAATCAAGTCTGACACTGTTCCCACTGTATCCCCATCTATTTGCCATGAAGTGGTAGGACCGGATGCCATGATCTTTGTTTTCTGAATGTTGAGCTTTAAGCCAACTTTTTCACTCTCTACTTTCACTTTCATCAAGAGGCTTTTGAGTTCCTCTTCACTTTCTGCCATAAGGGTGGTGTCATCTGCATAGGTGATTGATATTTCTCCTGGCAATCTTGATTCCAGCTTGTGTTTCTTCCAGTCCGGCGTTTCTCATGATGTACTCTGCATATAAGTTAAACAAGCAGGGTGACAATATACAGCCTTGACGTACTCCTTTTCCTACTTGGAACCAGTCTGTTGTTCCATGTCCAGTTCTAACTGTTGCTTCCTGACCTGCATACAGATTTCTCAAGAGGCAGGTCAGGTGGTCTGGTATTCCCATCTCTTTCAGAATTTTCCACAGTTTATTGTGATCCACACAGTCAAAGGCTTTGGCATAGTCAATAAAGCAGAAATAGATGTTTTTCTGGAACTCTCTGGCTTTTCCCATGATCCAGTGGATGTTGGCAATTTGATCTCTGGTTCCTCTGCCTTTTCTAAAACCAGCTTGAACATCAGGAAGTTCATGGTTCACATATTGCTGAAGCCTGGCTTGGAGAATTTTGAGCACTACTTTACTAGCATGTGAGATGAGTGCAATTGTGTGGTAGTTTGAGCATTTTGGCATTGCCTTTCTTTGGGATTGGAATGAAAACTGACCTTTTCCAGTCCTGTGGCCACTGCTGAGTTTTCCAATTTGCTGGCATACTGAGTGCAGCACTTTCACAGCATCATCTTTCAGGATTTGAAATAGCTCTACTGGAATTCCATCACCTCCACTAGCTTTGTTCATAGTGATGCTTCCTAAGGCCCATCTGACTTCACATTCCAGGATGTCTGACTCTGGCTCTAGCACTATGTTAGCTGCTGCTAGAGCACACAGTGAATATTAGTGAACACATTTCTATACATTTCAAACTGATCACCAGCATAAGTCTAGCTACAATAGGTCACCATACAAGATATTACCTAGTTCTTGACTACATTCTGCACACTATCCATTTCATACCTGTAACTCATTTATTTTGTAACTGGAAGTTTGTATTTTTCTTTTTTTTAATTTGGCTGCACTGGGTCTGTGTTGCTGTGGGATCTTCATTGCTGCCTGCAGGATCTTTTCATTGTGGCATATGGGATCTCAGTTCCCTGACCAGGAATCAAACCCACATCCCCTGAATTGCAAGGCAGATTCTTAACCAATGGATGGCCAGGGAAGTCCCTGATAGTTCTATATTTAATTTTTTGAGGATCACCAACTGTTTTCCATAGTGGCTACTCCAATTTACATCCTCACCAACAGTGCACAAGGGTTCCCTTTTCCCAGTATCCTTGCCAATTCATGTTATCTGTTATCTTTAATAAAAGTGATTCTGACAGTTGTGAGGTGAATATCTCATTGTGTTTCTGATCTGCATTTCCCTTTCGATTAGTGATGTTAAGCATCTTTTCATGTGCCTGTTGACCATCTGTATGTCTTCCTTGGAAAAATGTCTATTCAGATCCTCTACCCATTTTTAGTTAAGGGTGTTTGTTTTCTTAATGTTGAGTTGTGTACATTCTTTGTATATTTTGGATATTAACCCCTGATCAGTGTTGATGAGTATATAGAAAAGCCAGAAGTTTTATACACTACTGGTTGGAGTGAATTAGTACACCACCTTGAGACTGTTGGCAGTATCTGCTACAGGTAAACTCTGGATGTGTTTTGCTACCAGTCAGCCAGGAGGCCTGGAACAAGTCACTGAAGCTCTTCTGTGCAAGAAATGAGGCTAGAGGCCCTCACTGGCCCCCTCTCTGTTACAGTATATTCAGGGGTTCTGAATCACCAGCCTAGATCTCCATGAACATCAGTTTCTCCATAGTTTTAATATATTTATTTCCAAGACATTTTTCTAGCCAAGAAATCCCAATGTGAAGGTTTCCTGTTCTAGTTGCAGAAAAGCTTTTGCACAGATACTAGTTGCCTATACCATATGGCAATCAATACACACATAATGAAGAGTTTTTAAAAGAATTTACTGGGACTTCCTTGGTGGTCCAGTGGTTAAGAATCTGCCTGCCAACGCAGGGGACATGGGTTCGATTCCTGCTCTGGGAAGATTCCACATGCCTGGGGCAACTAAGCCCGTGCGCCACCACCACTGAGCCCATGCTCTAGAGCCTGTGCTGTGCAACAAGAGAAGACACTGCAATGAGAAGTCCAGGCACCGTGTACACCGCAACTAGAGAAACAGCCACAAAGACCCAGCACAGCCAAAAATTAATTAATTAAAAAAAATGAAAAGAAAACCTACAGAATGGGAGAAAATATTTGCAAATGATGTGACAGACAAGGGCTTAATCTCCAAAATACACAAACAGCTCATACAACAATAAAAAAATGAGGAACAACCCAATCAAAAATGCACAGAAGACCTTAATAGACATTTACCCAAAGAAGACATACAGATGGCCAGTAGGCACATGAAAAGATTCTCAGCAACACTAATTAGTAGAGAAATGCAAATCAAAACCTGGTCAGAACAGCCATCATTAAAAGTCTACAAATAACAAATGCTGGAGAAGGTGTGAAGAGAACCCTCCTACCCCACTGGAGGGAATGTAAGTTGGTGCTGCCTCTATGGGAAACAGTTTGGAGGTTCCTCAAAAAAAAAAAAAAAAAAAAAATGGAGTTGCCATATGATCCAGCAATTCTACTCCTGGGCACATACCCAGACTAAACTATAATTTGAAGATACATGCATCTAGTGTTCACAGCACTGCTATTTACAATAATGGGAAACAACCTAAATGTCCATCAACAGACGAATGGATAAAGAAGGTCTGGTGTGTATATATATTATATACATACATATATATGTGTGTGTGTATATATATACACATTGTATATATATACAATGGAATATTACTCAGCCATAAAAAAGAAAATAATGCCATTTGCAGCAACACAAATGGACCTAGAGAGATTATCATAAGTAAAGTAAATCAGAAAGACAAATACCACATGCTATCAAGAATCTTGGAGAAGGCAGTAGCACCCCACTCCAGTCTGGAAAATCCCATGGATGGAGGAGCCTGGTAGGCTGCAGGCCATGGGGTCGCTAAGAGTTGGAAACGACTGAGCGACTTCACTTTCACTTTCATGCATTGGAGAAGGAAATGGCACCCCACTCCAGTGTTCTTGCCTGGAGAATCCCAGGGACGGGGGAGCCTGGTGGGCTGCCGTCTATAGGGTCGCACAGAGTCGGACACGACTGAAGCGACTTAGCAGCAGCATCAAGAATCTAAAATATGACACACGACAGACTCAAAGATATAGAGAACATATTTGCAGTTGCCAAGGGAGAAGAAAGGATTGGGAGTTTGGGATTAGCAGATTCAAATTATATAGCACACAGAACTATATTCAATACCCTGGGAATAAACCTAATGGAAAAGAATATATGTATAACTGAATCACTTTGCTATACAGCAGAAATTAACACAACATTGTAAATCAATTGTATTTCAATAAAACTTTAAAAGTAAATTAAAAGCATAAAAAATGTAAAAAAAATTATCATGGTACAATTAGGTACTGCCTTGCTAATTGGTTTCAGGTAATTCCTGAAAAGGTGCAAATTTGAGATTTTTTTCTTATACTACATCATTTGAAAAACTGAGAGGGCTTACAAGAATATCATTCAAGAATACAGAGGTTGAAAGGGGCCAATTTTTCCACTCTGGAGACTCTTAAGTCACTAGCCCAGAAGATATCCTAAATGGCCCTTTAAATGATTTCCTACCTTCTGGCAGCATTCCAGTGATCTACCTCCTATTTTTTTTTTTTTCCTAAATAGCCCTCTAGAAAAGTTTGTTAAGCTCCTCTGTACAACCTGCTTCAGAAATCAAGCCAATAGTTAATTCAGTGACCATTCTGATAACCATATTTTTCAGGCATATTTCTCATAGTCTTCTTTACATATGAATACTTGAAACCAGATTACCTGAAATTCTGGTTTTGTTAGCATAGTAATTCCAGTTGTTAGATCTGTCAGGCTGGAACCAAAGTTAATTGATAACTTTTCCTTCCCCATCATTCACTTTCTTGAAAGCAGTAGATGCCTGAACAATCCAAAAACTGCTAATGGACTTGGGAGTAAGAGTCTTCTGTAAAATGTCATTTAAAATTTTACCGGTCTTCAGAATGTGTCACTAGCTGAAACACACAGCAGCTTAACTGTGCTCTCTTTTAAATAAGAAGTTATTTGTCATCCAAACCTGACACCCAACATTTGTTTTCCAGTGGTACCAGTGATTTGTACTCCATTCCCATTCTCCCAAGGACAAGCATTTGAAAAAGAACTTTCAGAATCAGTAACCATGGAAGGAAGAACCTTACAAAGCCATACATTAACCAGTTTGACCAATAACTACGAATTATTTAATAATGAATTATCACAATGGTTCATTCACTACTTTCAGAAAATAAGGTTAACATCTGTATCACTTTTAACTTAAAAATCCTAGCCCTGGCATTGTTTTCATTTTAGTGATGAGCAAACTGACATTCAACATCATTGCCCAAAGTTACAAGGCCGGTAAGAGGCGGAGTGATGAGTCTGGTCGCAATTTCAATTCGGACACCCCTTCCCGCCCACCCTCCTTTTCCCGCAATGCCTGAAAAGTTGCTAAAACGACTGGACGAGTATTCCTTAATTGGGAGTTTTCTGAACTTGCAAGAAAACCAAGCTATGTTTCCAATTCGAGTAAAGTATTAACACTGCAACCCTGAGACACTGAAATGCAACGCTAAATTTAAAACTTGACAGTTTTACTGAAACCCTAACCACAAAAAACTCAGGACATACATAAAACAAGCCGTCGGTTCCAATAAGCAGCACCTGAGACGCTAGGCGGGCGGAGAGGGTGGGGCTCTCGGACTCCAGCTCCGACGCCGCGGGCCCGACCGCCCTCCCCACCCCGCCGCTGATCCCGGGCACCTGAGCTCGGCCCGCTCGGGGCGGCTGGACCTGCGGGGGCCGGAGGCCGCTGGGGAAAGGGTGCGTCAGGTCTGGCCTCCCCGCCGCCAGCGGCCCGCGGCCCTCGCGCTGGCTCACAGCTTCCCAGCGGAGCCCGGCCGCTCCCGGCCTCACTCGGGCGCGGCTGATAGGACGCCCCGACCCCGGGTGGAGGGCGGCCCCTCGGACCCCGCACCGCCCCGCACCCAGAAGGGGAGTCGCTCCCTCCCGCGCCCCCTCCACGCCCCCCACATGCACCTTCTCCTCATGACGGACGCTCCAAGCGGGCGGGCGTCGAGGCCCCCCGACCTTCTCCACGCGGGCCGATCGCAGCAACCCCCGGCAAGCACCAGCGGCGTCCCTCCAAATCGCAGCTGCGCGAGCCGTTAGCCCTCGACAGAATTTCAAACCGAACCGGAGGCGGTAAAAGCCCCACGATTGGTGCCCCGTCCCGTCGCTCCTCGAGAAGCCCCGCCCTCTCCCCGCCCACCGGCGCGCCGCGGTTTGGGGCGGGGGCGCTTGCGGACTGGGCGCGGTTTTCAAAGTGCGCGTCTCCGCCTAGAGACCGCCGAGTCTCCTGGTCTCCTTGGCTTGGTGCGTTTAAAACGCCTTGCCGCCCTCGGCCGGCGAGGTGACGAGAGCAGGAGTCACGGAAAAGCCTGGCGCCTTAATAATGTTTCCCTTGCTCTTTCAGGCAGCAGTCCTGAAGATCGAGCTTTGGTGGCCGTTTCCCCAGATGGAGGAAAGCAGGACCTAAAGGGGAGAGGGAGGGACCTTGGACCTTGCTCTCCGGACTGTGCTTTTCTAGTGATCTCATTTAATCTTCTCAACCATCCTGCTTTTGTTGTTGTTCATTGGAGAAAGAAATGGCAACCCACTCCAGTGTTCTTACCTAGAGAATCCCAGGGACGGGGGAGCCTGGTGGGCTGCCGTCTATGGGGTCGCAAAGAGTCGGACATGACTGAAGCGACTTAGCAGCAGCAGCAGTCTCTAAGTAGTGTACGACTCTGCGACCCCAATGGACTGTGGCCTGCCAGGCTTCTCTGTACATGGGATCCAACCTGCCTCTCCAGCATTGGCAGGCGGATCCGTTACCACTGAACCACCTGGGAAGCCCAACCATCCTGCTAGGTAAACACCACCGTTCTACAGAAGGAAGTATCTCTAAAAGGTTTGTGATTTCCCAGGTAACGATTGGTATATAAATGAGATTACCTGGATCGTGGTTTTCTTTAAAACTACATGGGTTTATATACTTGTCCTGTGAAAAATTAAAGACTCAAAACTCGACAAAGTTGCTTGCAGCTGTGTGCTCTGCTCACTTGAGTGTGTCCGACTCTTTGCTACCACATGGAATGTAGCCTGCTAGGCTCCTCTGTCTGTAGGGATTCTCCAGGCAAGAATACTGGAGTGGGTTTCCATGCCCTCCTCCAGGGGATCTTCCCAGCTCAGGGATCGAACCCAGTTCTCCTGCACTGAAGGCGGATTCTTTACCATCTGAGCCACCAGGGAAGCACTTAATGCTTACATATCACTTTTTCATGGTTGTGTAATATATGGTCGTGTAGATTCATAATTCAACTCTTTTACAGTTGATGCATATTTAGGTGTCATTTGTACAAATAAATGTTTTCATACCTCAATCTTGGCATCTTGCATTCTTAGGGTTAGTTCCCAGAAGTGTAATTACTTTATGCTCCCTTTCCAGACAGGTTGTATTTATTAATTTGCCCTCACCACCAAGGCATCCTCGCTGGAAGAATACCTTCCTTACCCTCAGCAGCATGGAGTACTGCTGTCCTTGTGACATTGCTTTGCTTGATAAGAATAGTTGCTTGCTTGATAATAACGGAAATTGCACATTTCCCCCACGTTTATTGGCCAACAGTGGTGTCTGTGAATTCTCATTTGCCTTTTCCCTGAAAGAAAAGTAAAGTATGCTTGTTTGCTTAACCTTCATAACTGTTTTTTTTCACTTTCAGAAGAACTTCACTGTTGTTTTCAAAGTCCTTTAACTTGTTAGCTGTGTGCCAAACATTCACACCACTATGTGGCCTACAGGCACCACTCTTGCTCTCTTTGTTGATCAAGTTGAGAGTTTTCCAGAAAGCATCAAAAACTTGTGATCTTCAGACAGGTGGCCAGGGTTGTAAGTTTCCAGAGATAAGACCATTTTGCTATCGTGTGCTTTACACTAGTTCTGAAGCTAACAAAGTCATAGAACCGTTGGAAGATAATTCAGGGCACTTTTAAGAAGTGGCAGCACTGTGGATTAGGGAACAGACTGGAGGTGAAGTAAATGGAAGGGACAGTTTTACAAAAAGCCCGGGCCAAAACAAGTACATCTGCCATGGGGATGGTGAAGAGAAATGAACTAGAAGCATTTAGAAATAATGGGTAGGGGGACCAGCTGAATGTGGTGGATAAAAAGAAAAAAAAAAATCTAAGGTCAAGGATATAATTTCCTGCATGAACAAAACTAAGGCAGATGATGAGAATGTCAATTAGGGAAACAGAGGAAGAGGGGCAGGTTTAGGGGCCCCACGTGGAGACATGAAGCTCAGCTTGAGAGTTTATTTTAGATGTGCTGAATTTCAACTGCCCATGGAATGGTCATGTTGGAAATAACAGAGTGAAGTTCAGCAGTGAGACAAAAGCTTGGGATGGGCAAGCGGATAACAACAAAAGACAGAGAAGGAGATGGCAACAAAGGAGGATCCACAGACAGAGGAAACAAAGGAGATGGAAATACAGCCTAGGAGACGCAGGAGGACAAAACTGTCATGGAAACCTTACAAGAAGGAAAAGCGGATTAACAGTGAAATCAAGTTAGAAGACAACCACTAATAGATGGTGGTTAGAGTTCACCATTTTCAAAGGGTGAAGGGAAAGAGAGGCCCTTAGAATTAGCACTTACAGGGGCACTAGTGGCCTTTAGAGGAGCACAGTGCCTAAAACTGCTCTAACGGGGGACACAATCTTTCCTTCTGCAATAAGAAACCAAAGGCTTAAAATTCAAGTGCCTCCTTATGTTGAAACAATAGCAAACTCATTTTTCCGAAAATACAATGAGTCACAATTTTAGAATTGGAAAGGTGCTTACTGATCATCTAATCCCTGTTTTATGATTGAGGAAAGTGAATTACAGGGCAAGTTTCAAGGAAGAAACAGAACAGGCCCAGAGAAACTACCCAGTCCCAGCCGCGGAGCACATGAAGCTGCTATATAAAGTCCCCTCTACCTCCCCCCGATAAATTGTGGAAGTGCCTGTCCAGAACTAAACATAATACGTTGAGAATAGAGGCTTTATTTACAGTGATACTCAAAGAGGATTTAGAAAAAGATCCTCCTTATCTTATTAGCAGGGGCTGTACTTCATGAACAACAAAAAAAAAACATCCTGGGGGCAGGAGGTGAACACTCTCCTCAGGTTCTCTAGATCCCAAGTGAGTTCCCTGCCCCCCAGCTCTTAGGAGGGTGGTTGGTAGACATCTTAGCAGCTGCGAGTCAGACTCCTGCATCCCACTGAGGAACACGTCCAGGAAAGACATCAACACTGGCAGGGAAAACTTCAGGCTTTCACCTCGCTCATGGCCTCCATGAGGCGGGCACTGTTGGTGACTGCTGTCGTCAGAAAAATGAACCTGTACCCTAAGGAGTGAAAGCGCCACCAAACGTGACCGAGGGCAGATTTGAGCCCCCGACACCAGCCATGTGGGGCCCCTCCAGTTCCACAGCCGGACTGGGTCAGAGCACCAGTCTGTAGTCACAGGTGCACCAGCACCACGCTCTCGGGCCCAGCAGCTTGCCATGCTGGGTGGAACCGGGATCCCTACTGTTCGGCCCCCAGCAAGATGGCAGCAGGTGGTACCCAGAGGCCTGTAAAGAAGCCTTTCTGAGGTCTCTGCCCTTGGCCCCCCAGATCCCATGGAGGCCTGTTCTCACCTTTCTCTCTGCCTAGGAACCGGAGGGCTGAGATCTCAGAGAATGTGCAGCCACCCAAGAACACGACCAAGATGAGGCGCAGGGACTCGCTGGAGGCCTTGTCGTCCTTGGTCATGTCTGCAAAGACCGGACCAGACTCGGCTCTTCACTGGCCATGCAGGCTCGTACTGGGTGGTGCCTCGCGCCCTCCCCTTGTCTCACCCGCCCCCACTGGGCAAGGAAGGCCATGCACCTGTGAAGGCCAGCTCACTGCAGTTGAGCAGCCGCACCACTTCGTCCAGGCCCTGCCAGCCCCGCCGCTCCAACACCTGGGAAGGCACAAGCGCTAGTTTCAAGTCCAGCAGCAGCCAGACTATCACGTTTCTTGCTAGCTGCTCGTGTAGTAACAAGCTGGGCCAGGCCAGGGACTAAGAGAAAGCAGAGAGCATGAAATGTGAATGGGAGGGGCCCACGTTCTCACCTGCTCGATGATTCGGCAGCTGAGGGGCACGTACGCACCGCTGAACACGTACGCCATGTCACGCGGCACTTTCAGGTCATACTCGCCATCCACGCGTGGGATCTGGAGGGTAAAGGGGAACACAGGAGGCAAGTGGCAACTCGGCCTTCCAGTCCTTTACCGAGTCAGAGAAAAGTGGTGTACCCCTAAGAGCAGTTCTTACTTCAACTAAAGGGAGAAGCAGCAATAGCCTTGGGGGGGCGGGGAAAGACTCCATAATCAAAGATGGAAGCTGTTCACTACCTGCCAGTTCTGCTGAATGAGGGTCAGTGTGCCCTGGCAAGAGTGCCCCTTTGTGACCCTCCAGCAGCGACATGGGACACGCCTGTCACTGAAGCGGCACTTGGCACATTCTCTGATACTCATAGGTATGTGTTACATGTTTACTAAATGAATGAACCTTTGTGTCTTGTCTCATTATTAAATTAAACTCATGCTATAATGCTACCAAACAAAAGAATCTTTTTCCTTTAATTTTTAGTTTTTAAGCATGGAGTCTGAACCACTGAACCACCAGGGAAGTTCCCAAACAAAAGGGTCTTTATAAAAACAAAGTAACAGAAAGGGTTTTGTGGGCTCAAAGTACTCCACAAAGGACTGAACCCACTTCCTCCCCTATCCACTCCTGATCCACATACCAAATTCAGCTTCTTACTGATGGCTCGGAAATTGCTTCTCTTGGCCAGGGAACTGAAGGCATCAGTAATCTTTCCTGGGAAAGAAATCTGTGCTGGGTTTTATCTAAGGTTTATGGATTAACGATGGGTGATACCATTCAGGAAGTGACAGGACCGCCTCTCCTCAAAGAGCAGGACCTATCACACCTGAAGACCCTCCTTAAAGCAGATCACCTACAGTTCCCTGAAACCCATCAAGACATTCACGACCTTTCTCTCCCCACCCACAGTCTTCCTCCTTCTATAGGGCACCAACCCTCTACTAAATGCAATCTACAGGGTGAGCTACAGTTTACTGGTTAAGGGTGTGGCCTTTGGAGTCAAACCTGACTGACTGAGGGGCCCTGAACAAGTCACTTAACCTCCCTCCCTCTGCCTCGGTTTCCACATGTGTAAAATGGAGATAATACAACTTACCATGGAGAAGGTTTGGGAGGATTACATGAGAAAGTGTATCTAAAAGGCTTAGCACATCAGTGTTCACTAACTGGAAGCTGTTCTAACGGGAAAGCAGGAGGAGTGGCGGTAAGGGCAGTGACAGTAAGGAATTGCCTTCTCCTCCCTCAGCTCATTCTCTCCTTGGCAAGCATGCTCCGCCTGTTGAGAGAAGAGGCACCAAGGGCCAGGTGGGGCAGAAAGGGCTACCTGCGCTCCCGGCTCACCTGCGGCCTTGTCCGTCACCAGCTTGCTCACTTTACTCTCCACGGCCGTGAGGGTGTCTCCCGGGGCCTGCTCTGTTAGGAGCCCAGCTCGCCGCAGGTTGGAGAAGGTCAGCAGGTGCTCAGGGCCATAGCTCTGAACAAAATGCAATTCAGCTCTCTACCAAGCATCCACCAAGGGCCTAGCCCTGTGAGGTGATACGGAGGTGGGGGAGAGGAGGATTATGTGTTCTGTGTCCTGAGAAGCCCACACTTGTTTGTGGGGAAGAATTTTTTTTTTCAATTGGGGGATAACTGCTTTACAGTGCTGTGCTGGGGAAGTTACATCAGAAATAACCAAATACCAAACAGACAATAAAAGCAGCATGAAACAATTAAAGAACACAGAAAATTATGGATGGGAGGAGGTGGGGAAGGCTTCACAGAGGAGGCAGGACTTCAAAAGAACCTGGAAGGAAAGCTGTATAGATGCCTCATAAGGAGCTGAAGTGAGAGTCCAAGGCCAAGAACTCACCACTGGTTCCAACAGCTGAACTGTTCAAATTCCCTCCTGCACTAGCCACATAAAGCGGGGAGCAGAGTGAAATGAGGGCAGTGGGAAGGGTGTCTGTGCTGGGAGGGAGGCCGCATGGGAACAGAAGGGTAACCAGGACCGGAAAGGGGCTATTTCTTCTTCAACTCTTTCAAAAATGTCCACCAAATCCCCTCAAGAATACATTCTTCTGGCCTTACCTGCAGGTACTGGGTTTTCAGGGATCGGTAATCCTTGGGGATCAAACCTGAGGGTAAGAAAGGTAAAGGTTCAGGAGCCAGTTGAGGTGTCCTAATGTGTACAGCCAAACCCACCAATCAACAAACCCTCCTCCCCGCAGAAAAAAAACACAAACCCTAATGAGAAGGATGTTCAAGCTGGTTTTAGAAAAGGCAGAGGAACCAGAGATCAAATTGCCAACATCCGCTGGATCATGGGAAAAGCAAGAGAGTTCCAGAAAAACATCTATTTCTGCTTTATTGACTATGCCAAAGCCTTTGACTGTGTGGATCACAATAAACTGTGGAAAATTCTGAAAGAGATGGGAATACCAGACCACCTGACCTGCCTCTTGAGAAATCTGTATGCAGGTCAGGAAGCAACAGTTAGAACTGGACATGGAACAACAGACTGGTTCCAAGTAGGAAAAGGAGTACGTCAAGGCTGTCTATTGTCACCCTGCTTGTTTAAGAGTACATCATGAGAAACACGGGGCTGGAAGAAACACAAGCTGGAATCAAGATTGCCGGGAGAAATATCAATAACCTCAGATATGCAGATGACACCACCCTTATGGCAAAAAGTGAAGAGGAACTACAAAGCCTCTTGATGAAAGTGAAAGAGGAGAGTGAAAAAGTTGGCTTAAAGCTCAACAGTCAGAAAACTAAGATCATGGCATCCAGTCCCATCACTTCATGGGAAATAGATGGGGAAAACAGTGGAAACAGTGTCAGACTTAATTTTTTTAGGCTCCAAAATCACTGCAGGTAGTGATTGCAGCCATGAAATTAAAAGATGCTTACTCCTTGGAAGGAAAGTTATGACCAACCTAGATAGCATATTCAAAAGCAGAGACATTACTTTGCCAACAAAAGTCCATATAGTCAAGGCTACGGTTTTTCCAGTGGTCATGTATGGATGTGAGAGTTGGACTGTGAAGAAAGCTGAGCACCGAAGAATTGATGCTGTTGAACTGTGGTGTTGGAGAAGACTCTTGAGTCCCTTGGACTGCAAGGAGATCCAACCAGTCCATCCTAAAGGAGATCAGTCCTGGGTGTTCATTGGAAGGACTGATGCTGAAGCTGAAACTCCAATACTTTGGCCACCTCATGAGAAGAGCTGACTCACTGGAAAAGACCCTGATGCTGGGAGGGATTGGGGGCAGGAGGAGAAGGGGATGACAGAGGATGAGATGGCTGGATGGCATCACCGACTCTATGGACATGAGTTTGTGTGAACTCTAGGAGTTGGTGATGGACAGGGAGGCCTGCCGTGCTGTGATTCATGGGGTCACAAAGAGTCGGACATGACTGAGCAACCGAACTGAACTGAATGAGAAGGAAGGAGCTGGACTTGATATTAACTTTGCATCCTGTGTAGTCAATTCTAAATTGACTCCTTAACTGAAGCCTGCTTTTTGAAAGATAAAGCCTGGATCTGAGGGTTCCAAGAAAGAGCCCTGGAGAAGGGATACTGACAAATGCCAATTTCATCCATGGGGGTGGGGGAGGGGAATGCAAGCACAGGGAGAAGGGCCTTCCTGTATGTGTTTCCCTGGCTAGGGGCCAGTCCTCCCAGGAATTGCTTAACAGCAAGTGAGGAATGGGAGAAGTGTCCACATGGGTTCCCAAAGTGCAACAGGGAACTTTTAGATGTAAGAGGAAATGGGCTTCCAACTACAATAAAGGGGATTTAGAATAAGCAAATGACTTCTTTGGGTAAAAAGCAACCTTAAAGAATATTTGCTGAGACTTTCCTGGTGGTCCAGTGGTTAGGAACATACCTGCCAATGCAGGGGGCACACGCTGTGGAGCAAGTAAGCCCGTGTGCCACAACAAGAGAGCCCTGCGGCAACAAAGACCCAGTGTAGCCAAAAACAAACAAGTTTAAAAAATATCTGTAAACTGGAAGACTTCAAAACTCAGAACAAGTTGCCATGAAAAGCTGCAGAATCCGAGCTTCTAAAATGCTTATGAAATTGGTTTTTCCTGAACTATATCTTGATTATGAAATCGTGTTAAGGGTAGGAGGCCAGATGGAATAATGAGAGACATGTTGCTCAGCTCTGCCCTTGACAGTCCTATGATGGGACAGGCCTTATTGCAGAGAAGAGGACTAGATGCAGACCTCCTTAGGGCTGGAACGATAAATCACCTTAATGACCTGGGGATGTTTCACCCCAAACAAAAACCTGCTTTATTATAGGGGATAGAATCCATGAGATTACAGGGGAATGTTGTCTGCTAGGACATTTCTCTTTCTTTCAAAATGACTTTTTCTGTCCCTAAGGTACAGCTTTTCAACCTCTGGTCCCTGGGACTCACCATTCTCCGTGATGGACAAAAGGCACATAAGACGGAGGCTTTCTATGGGCGACACCTGCACAGGAAGAAAGTCAGGGGGAATTCAAGTTTCGTAACACACGTTCTCTCTTCTTCCTCTGCTTGGGCCCCAGCGCTCCCCGCTCCGCGCCGCCCCGCCTCACCTGTCGGTCTATGTGCTCTTCAATGTAGCTGGTGCTCTCCCGGATGTTGAACCCCTCCAGCAGTGCTGCAAGGAATCAGAGGAGAGCCTGTTACTGGGGGAGTGGCTCAGCTTGTTGCCATCTATGCTAATGGGCGTCTGTCTCCCCATCTCTTTCTCCATCCTTTTTGGGGTGGGTTAAGGGGCCCCCAGAACTTCTAGCAGGAACCAGCATTGGACAATGCCAAAGAGCATCTTTTCAGGGTGGGCTGGGGCTGGGAGTCCAGGAAGCAGAAGCAGGAGAGGTAGCCAAGTCACCATGCTCAGTCTTGATGAGCTCCTGGAAGTCCTGCTTGGTTTTCTTCTTCATGATGGATTCACAGGCCCCGATATCTGCAGATGGGACAAAAGGGGAGCTGACACATTCCTGTATCTGGAAGGAAGTCTCTCTACTGTCCAGGAGAATAAAAAGTTCTTCAGGCAAAATGCAGGAGCACTTCTTCCCATTTCGGAGCAAATAAGAGCAATATTCGGGACTTCCTTGGTGGACCAGTGGCTAACACTCCCAACGCAGGGGAGCCCAGGTTCAACCCTTGGTCAGGGAACTAGATGCCACATGCCGCAATAAGGCCCAGTACAGCCAAATAAATAAATAATTTTTTTAAAAAGCAACCAGAAACACTGATATTATTAAAATAATTTTTTTTTTTTTTAAAAGCACTATTTGATACATGAATGGGATCTCCTCCCAGAGGCAGAGCTCCTCTGCAGCCCTCCCCTCACCCTGGCCTCAAGCTGAAACATACGGAGGCTCAGCAGGCGGTGCTCCTGTTTCAGCCCCTTGAGCTCCTGGGACACAAAGTTCTTCATCTGCTTGATGTCCATGCCTCTCCGGCGCTGTGGGGACGTGCTGGAGAGGTCAGGCCTTCTGCCCTCACACAGGAGTGACCACTACCCACCCGCAGGTCCCCCCACAACCCCCGCCCCACAGTAGCATCAGGGGCGTCAGCAGCAGCAGACTGGGGAGCCACCGAGGGAACAGACAGAGGCCCCAGGTGGGAGCCTTACATCATACTGGGCCTGCAGGTTCCGGGCCTTCTGGCTCAGGAAGCCGAAGACATTGGAGAAGTGCTCGTTCCGGATCTCATTAAACACCTGTGAGGGGAATGCGACAGGAAGAGATGACTGCACAGACTCGGACCTCCCGTCTTCCTGCCTCCTCGGCGCAGCGACAGCACAGGCCGCGCGCTCAGCGGTTCTAGCAGAGAAAGCTGAGCCGGTTTCGATGAGGACGTGTCAGATCCCTGCTGTGTGCCCTGGGGTGCCCTCTCAGCTGGCGGGGTGGCCCTCCCTCCGGGGACTTGGCCTCCACTCCCAGCACCGGGGCCCGCAGCCTTGTGGTGGCAGCGGCCTGGGAAATTGTCTGCAGGCACCTGCGTGCTCACCTTGTCCTCGGCATTGAGCAGCACCTTCAGGCTCTTGTCAGAGGACGTGACTTCCGGGCCAAAGTCAACACTCCCTTTGAGAGCAGAGGGGACAGCTCTGAGGATCTCCAAGGAAGCCTTCCTTCCCCACCCTTTCCTGAACTGCCATGAAAGGTGTCCCCAGGACTTCCCTGGCAGTCCAGTAGTTAGGGCTCTGGTTAGGTCCACTGCCAGGGGCCTGGGTTCGATCTCTGGTCAGGCAACTAAGATCCCACAAGCAAGACAAAAAAAAAAAAAGAGTTAAAGGTCCCCCAAACTATTTGGGGGCTTCCCTGGTGGCCCATGGAGTAGGAAATGGCTACCCACTCCAGCATCCTTGCCTGGAAAATTCCAGGGACAGAGGAGCCTGGCAGGCTACAGCCCATGGGGTCGCCAAGAGTCGGACATGACTGAGCACA
The DNA here is from genome assembly GCF_019923935.1 of Bubalus bubalis. NCBI lineage: Eukaryota > Metazoa > Chordata > Mammalia > Artiodactyla > Bovidae > Bubalus > Bubalus bubalis. Next base: position 48,406,827 of record NC_059176.1, read on the forward strand.
CAGTGGTGGCTCAGCGGTAAAGAATCCACCTGCCGGTGCAGGAGATGCGGGTTCGATCCCTGATCCAGGAGGATTCCCTAGAAGAGGAAATGGCAACCCACTCCAGAATTCTTGCTTGGAAAATCCCATAGACAGAGAAGTCTGGTGGGCTACAATCCACGCGGTCATAAAGGAGTCGGACTTTGCAACAAAACCACAACAAACCATTTGGAAGCCAGCATTTCACTCTGAGTCCTCCCCCGGGGAGGCCCAAGGAGTCGAGCACACCCCTGTCTCGCCGAGATGCCACTTACCACACTTTATGCGGAAGGTGTCATCCACCAGGCCCTCGTAAACCACCTGGGAGCACAGTGCCGTCACAAAGTCCATGTCTGAAATCGAGATCCCCGACCGTGAGGGTCTTCCTCGACTCAGCCCACCACCCAGTTAGCTCAGTGTCCGTGGGGCCCAAGTGCCCACGCCCCGCCTCCCCCAGGTCAATGCTGGCATTCACAGCCCCCGCTGGAGGATTCCAACTGTGCCACCGTGTCTGCTATATTCCCGATATTCCCATGTCTTCTCGGGTCCATGAAGAGAGGAGCGCTGAGCACAGCTCACCTCTGTCCAGGAGAAAGATATGTCCAATTTCTGGCCTTCGGCCCTTGGTTTCACCATCCTCCTCCTCTTCCAGTCTCTTCCACAGTTCATACGACATCTGCTAGGGCCCAACACGTCCTCAGTCTTGAGTCCAGGTCCCTTCTGCAGCCCCACACTTATAGAACCCAACCCGTTCTGTGCAATCCTTCTCCTTGACTCCAAAGAACATCTGTTCCCATCCTTCCCCATCCTTCCCCACAGCAGTGAAAGAATCTCACTGCCCCCAAATATTTAGGAATGCTACCCAGGGGTGTCCTGCAGTTCTGTTAGCCACATGAGTTCTCTGCTCTGGGGACCTCTTCTGGGGCAACAAAAGCCTATACATCACATCACAGATGCCCTCGAATAATCCTCAGTGGGCAGAAAATGGGTGAAATATGGGCTATCTGGGCAATAGAACTGCTCACCTTGGCACACCTGCCAATTCCATAGCAGTTGGGGAAGGGTCCATATAGGGTGCTGAGGAGGTGCAAAGCTTGCGCCAGAGTGTTGATCCAACGCTGATCTCCTTCCTGCAGGGACCACGTGGGCCACAAAGCTATAGATCAACCTGACAGATTCATCTGGAAAGGGGCGAGGCCTAGAAGCCCTGGAGCAGAAGGGCAGGGTCTCAGCAATGTTTCAGAAGGTTCATTTTCATTGGCCCCAAAGGAAGCCTCGTGAATATCAGTCAGCAGCATTCCACCTCCAAATCAGTATCACTCATGATACATGAGATGAGCTGGAAGAAGGTTGAATCCATAGCCCACAGGACCCCATGTTTGTCCCCACTCATTGATGCAAAGACCCGAGTGCCCTGCACTCACCAGGAAGTAGTCCCTAAAAAACTCTGGTAGTTCCATGCTCAACAGGTCCACATCAAGAGGCAAGAGAGAGAAGGCCCATTCGTCACAGCTCACATCTGTGGGTACAGAGAGCATCAGCCTTCCTGCCAAAGGCACGCGGCTCCACATGAAGACGGAAGGCCCACCGCAGTAGTGCAAGACTTCCCGAGGGCCTGCCCCACTGCCTCAGGTACTGCATTAAGCATGGGATGCTCAGAGATGAGTAAGATACAGTCTCTTCCCGGAAGGGGCTCACAGGCTGATAAGGAGAGGACGTGTGTGTGTAACAGCCTGTAATACAATATGGTAAGTGGTGTGTTTCCATTAGAGTGCCGACCAAGAGTGCCGATGAAACACTTATTCATCTATGCATCATCTGACAGTACTGACTGAATGCTGCGTACGTACAGGCACTAGGCTAGATACTGGGGATACGCTCCTAACTTCTGGAGCTTACAGTGAAGTGGGAGGGTGAACAGCAGACAAACGGGATTCCAGTTGCAGGCTCCAAAGAGGAAACAGAAACCTAAGAGCACAAACAGCTCAAGGATCTAACCCCAACTAGGGATATAGGAAAGACTTCCCTGGAGAAGTGACATTTAGGCTTAGAAGTCAAGTATGATTCAGGTGGGCAAAGAAGCTGTAGGGTGAGGAATATTCTAGGCAACGGGAACAGATGTGTGAAGTCCCCATGGCTGGAGGGTGGTGACTCAGGAGAGAGGAGCACACGTGATGAGTCTAAAGGGCAGGAAGGGGCCAGACCACGGAGGTGCAGGAGGCCACACTGAGGGCTCTGGGCTTTATTCCGAGCAGGATTTCCTGCAGGAAGGACTGGGGACCAGGTCTGTGTTGCACACAGAGGAGGGAAGGCACACGGTTTCCTTGTGGGGGTCTTGGGAGGGAAGGAAGAGAGCACGGGTGATTTCCAACTACACCCCCCAGGATCCCTTCCATACTCTCCCACTCGTGGTCTAAGCTGGGGTCCTTCTTCCCACTCTAAGGACACTCTCCTCCTGCCAGGCCAGTGGGAATGAGACAGCGAGCGAAAAGGAGGAGATACGGCAGGGGGCAACCCTCAGGGCCTTCTCCCACACATCCTCCCCTTTCCACTCACCCATCTCCTCTCACCTCCATAGACGCCCTCTTCCTCAAGCACCATCTCGCACGCATAAAACTGAAAGACAAGGGGAGCTGATTAGTAACCCCCTTCTCTGTTCCTTCCATTTCTCTGGATTCCTCTGTGGTCACTGATGAGGACCACAGTTACTGAATCCGGTGAAAAAGACAAGACAACCCAGACTTTTAGATCTAGAAAGGACCACTGGAATCATCCGGCCTAACACTGTTTCCTTTCCATCCATTTTATCTATTTATTAAGTCAATTGCACTTTTCTCCTTGATTGACTGGAAAAGCTTTACGAAGGAGAGAGTATTCAGCTGTCATGGAAGGGTGAGTGCCGCAGATAGAGCTCGGCAAAGGGCGTGACAGTACTATAGAAACAGAGGAGGAGGAGCAGGTGGAGGTAAAGAACAGTGGGGCGGAGAGGGGAAGGAAGGAGCTCTGGTTAGGACATGTCCATGGGACCTCTGCAGACACCAGGGGGAGGTCTGGACAGACAGCCTTGGGGTTCATGGCACATACATTACATTTAAACTAGGTAGTTTGTTCAAAAGAACACAGAGAAGAGAGCTAAGGACAAGACTCTAGGGAACAAAAATTAAGAGTACACAGTCCAAGACCTTCCAGAGAAGACCAAGAAAGAATCCACAGAGGCGGGAACAGAGAAACTAGCGCCTCTAAATAGCACCTCTAAAGGCAGAGGTTCAAGGAAGAATGGGCAGCCATCTCCAACACCAGAGATGTTAGGTAGAAGAGCCCGACACAGACATCACTGGGTTTGTGAAGAATTATCCGCTACCACTGCTTCTGCTTCCTCACACCCACCTTCATCTTTTTATCTAGACGCCCTAGATCTCTGTGGTCAATTCCAGTGATGTCTGTGTCAGGGTCCCAATGCAGGGGGCCCAGGTTCGATCCCTGGTCAAGGATCTAGATCCCACATGCATCATCTAAGGACACAGCATGCCACAACCAAGACCCTGCCCAGCCAAATAAATAACTGAAATCAGGGGCGGTCCTAAGATGGCAGAGGAATAGGACGGGGAGACCACTTTCTCCCCCACAAATTCATCAAAAGAACATGCTGAATAAATTCCACAAAACAACTCCTGAATGCGGGCAGAGGACATCAGGCACCCAGAAAAGCAGCCCATTGTCTTTGAAAGGGGGTAGGAAAAAATATAAAAGATAAAAAGAGAGACAAAAGAGGTAGGGACGGAGATCTGTCCCGGGAAGGGAGTCTTAAAAAAGAGAGAAGTTTCCAAACACCAGGAAACACTCTCACTGGCGAGTTTGTGGTGAGACTTGGAACCTCAGTAGGCAACATAACTGGGAGGAAAAATAAATACTTAAAACCCACAGATTACGTGCCCAACGGTAACTCCCAGCGGAGAAGCAGCGCAGACGCCAGCATCCACCACTAGCGAGCGGGGGTTGGGCAGGGAGGCACCGGCTGCATTGCTTAGAGTATGGACCGGGCCTGAATGCCCCGAGGACAATCTGAGGGAACTAACTTGAGATAGCAAACCAGACTGTGGGATAGCTATCCTGCAAAAAGCCCTAACGTAAGACACCTGCCAGCCCCGCTCACAGAACAAAGGACTGAGCAGAGCTAGCTGGCTGCGGACTGGTCCATCCCCCGCCGGAGACAGGCAGGCGAGCAGCCAGAGCCAGAAGAGGGCAATTGTGGCCCCAGAGAGGCATCCTCTACCAAACTGCAAGCAGGTTTCATTGCTAACCAAGACTTCTTGGGATTCTGGACGGTCAACATCCGCCTGAGAAGATCCGCCGGTTGTAAACCCAGAAAACTGAGCAGCAGGGACGGGGGAGGCGATAAGTTGCAGTGACCGTGCTCGCCAAACACCTGGTCACCTGAGCTGCTGGGACCTCAGAAGGGCACAAAACGCAGGCCCAACCGAGTCTGCGCCTCTGAGGGCTACCCGAGTGCCTGAACCTGAGCGGCTTAGACCTGGGAGGTGCATGCAGCCCAGGGCCGGCCTCGGACAGTTCCCGGCGGAGCAACCTAGAGCCTGAGCTGCGTGGGCAGGGAGGGTGCACGCGCTGTGAGCGGGGGCAGGCCCAGTGTGGCTGAGACACTAACAGCACACACCAGTGTTATTTGTTTGCAGCGCTCCTCCCTCCCCACAGCGCGACTGAACAAGTGAGCCTGAAAGTGTCCACCACCGCCCCCTTGTGTCAGGGTGGAAATCAGACACTGAAGAGACCAGCAACGAGAAGAAGCTAAAACAGAGGGAACCGCCTTGGAAGTGACAGGTGCAATAGATTAAAACCCAGTAGTTAGCACCAACTACATAGGAAGGGGCCTACAGATCTTGAGAGGTATAAGCCGGACCAAGGAACTATCCGAAAATGAACTGACCCCACACTGGCCACAACACCACCAGAGAAAGTCCCAGATATACTTTTACTATTATCATTCTTTAGTCATCAAGACAGTATGGTACTGGCACAAAGACAGAAATATAGATCAATGAAACAAAATAGAAAGCCCAGAGATAAATCCACGCACATATGGACACCTTATCTTTGACAAAGGAGGCAAGAATATACAATGGATTAAAGACAATCTCTTTAACAAGTGGTGCTGGGAAAACTGGTCAACCACTTGTAAAAGAATGAAACTAGAACACTTTCTAACACCATACACAAAAATAAACTCAAAATGGATTAAAGATCTAAAATGTAAGACCAGAAACTCTAAAACTCCAAGAGGGGAACACAGGCAATACACTCTCCAACATAAATCACAACAGGATCCTCTATGACCCACCTCCCAGAATATTAGAAATGAAAGCAAAAATAAACAAATGGGACCTAATTAAAATTAAAAGCTTCTGCACAACAAAGGAAACTATAAGCAAGGTGAAAAGACAGCCTTCAGAATGGGAGAAAATAAAAGCTAATGAAGCAACTGACAAAGAATTACTCTCAAAGATATACAAGCAACTCCTGCAGCTCAATTCCAGAAAAATAAACGACCCAATCAAAAAATGGACCAAAGAACTAAATAGACATTTCTCGAAAGAAGGCATACAGATGGCTAACAAACACATGAAAAGATGCTCAACATCACTCATTATCAGAGAAATGCAAATCAAAACAACAATGAGGTACCATTTCACGCCAGTAAGAATGGCTGCGATCCAAAAGTCTACAAGCAATAAATGCTGGAGAGGGTGTGGAGAAAAGGGAACCCTCTTACACTGTTGGTGGGAATGCAAACTAGTACAGCCACTATGGAGAACAGTGTGGAGATTCCTTAAAAAACTGGAAACAGAACTGCCATACGACCCAGCAATCCCACTGCTGGGCATACACACTGAGGCAACCAGAAGGGAAAGAGACACGTGTACCCCAATGTTCATCGCAGCACTGTTTATAACAGCCAGGACATGGAAGCAACCTAGATGTCCATCAGCAGACGAATGGATAAGAAAGCTGTGATACATATACACAATGGAGTATTACTCAGCCATTAAAAAGAATACATTTGAATCAGTTCTAATGAGGTGGATGAAACTGGAGCCTATCATACAGAGTGAATAAGCCAGAAAGAAAAACACCAATACAGTACACTAACGCATATACATGGAATTTAGAAAGATGGTAACGATAACCCTGTATGCGAGACTGCAAAAGAGACACAGATGTATAAAACAGTCTTTTGACTCTGTGGGAGAGGGTGAGGGTGGGATGATTTGGGAGAATGGCATTGAAACATGTATACTACCATATGTGAAATGAATTGCCAGTCCAAGTTCTATGTATGATACAGGATGCTCGGGGCTGGTGCACTGGGATGACCCAGAGGGATGGGATGGGGAGGGAGGTGGGAGGGGGGTTCAGGATGGGGAACACATGTACACCCATGGTAGATCCATGTCAATGTATGGCAAAACCAATATTGTAAAGTAATTAGCCTCCAATTAAAATAAATAAATTTATATTAAAAAATAAAAAAATATATAATTGACATATTAAAAAAAAAGCAAAGTGAAGGCAAAAACTTTATTAATAGGTCCAAAAAAAGTTAAATCTATTAATCAGTATTGTTTTATTAATGAGGCTGACTTTTCCAAATGTTTCTAAGCCATTCCTTTTGTAATTAAAATAATGTTCTTGCTAATTCATTTATTAGAATCAAAGTTTTCTTACGGGTGTATGTGAGTTTTCTGTATAACAATACTTATAAATATTTTTCCTATTTGGTTTAGCTTTCATAATTTTTATGTTGGTGGTTTATGTCAATTTTTAACCTTTGTGTAGGTTATTTTTGTTTACTAAGTGGCATATTATCCAGTACTTTGTTAGTATCTCCTATGACTGTTTATTGTATAAAATTATTCTGCCTACTTTTGTATGCTATGTAAATTGACATCTTTTATACGTAACTATTATTATTATTTCCCATATTTTTCCTTTTAAAGATCAAACTGATTGATTCACAAAACTCAAATCTTATTTTTACTTTTGTAAATCAAATATCTAATTATTTTACTGCCAAAAAAAATAAATAAAAACTGAAGTCTTATAGGCCTATTTTTAATTCTAACTAATGGGATTCCTTTGCCCACTTGGAAAACTGCCAATCTTCATAATTAACAGAGGGAGCTCAGGAAGAAAGAGAGATCTCCTCTTCCCTACAGCCACTAAAGAGACCGTCCTGTGATGGAAAATCAGGTCAAAGAATTTGATTAGATAGGGTGTTAGAAAGACAAAAATTCATTAAAATCTCAGTTTTGTTTTTCTGTGTGTTATGAAGGCTTGCAGCATTATTTGAAACTGTTACCAACTTGTTCTGTTCCCTATTTAAACAAATCTGTCCTTGGAAGTATAAATGGAAAAAAAGGGTTCTGTAAGACTCCAAAAACTAGAAATTAACTGCTATAGCTCCTTTAAATAACATTAAAAAGTATCTTGTAATTCTGATTGGTTACTTTACTCAATACTATTCTTGCCCTAGTCATAATGTTATACTTCGTATATTTATATTCCTAAACAGGATAATTTCCTAGGTGGCACAGTGGTAAAAGGATCCACCTGAAATGCAAAAGACATAGGAGATTCAAGTTCGATCCCTGGGTTGGGAAGATCCCCTGGAAGAAGGCATGGCAACCCACTCCAGTATTCTTGCTTGGAGAATGCCATGGTCAGAGGAGCCTGGAGGGCTACAGTCAGTCCATGGGGTCACCAAGAGTCAGACACAACCAAGCATACACACACTCACATATAGAGGCCACCTCTCACCACTGTACAATCTGTATTGGGGTAATTTGATAGGATACTCTCTGTTACATTAATGAAAAGACAGTGGCAGGTATTTTGTTCGCTTAGAGAGAGACACAGCTGCTGGCCCCTTACGCCATCCCAGTCCCCCATGCTCTTCTACCTTATCTCACTCCCACATGGGTCCAAACTCACCTTCTGAGGACTGAAGATCACTTTGTATTTCCGAGTTCGGCCAGCCATTTTGTCAGCATTGACAAGACCTACAGACAGAAGGGATGCAGCCCAGAAAGCCATGGGCCTTATGTTAGACTAGAAGCAAGGAACCGACGAGCCTCGATGAGGGGCATCGCCAACCCGAACAATTCTTTTCTTATGGCTGTGCCCTCAGACGTTCCCGCCCTCCCCGGGTCTTAGTGACAGTGAAGCTCTGACACACTCACTGGCAATGTACCGCATATTCTTGATGCGAGGTCTGACCAGGAAGCACAGCCTATGGGAGAGAGGGGGGAAATCCTAGTGAAGAAAAATCATGAAGTTGGTGATAGTCATGGCAACTCTCCCACCATGTGCTACAGCTCTCACCCGGCCAAAGCCAAGCCAGCGTTCTCGGCTGACTCACCACAGAAGACTCCCCTCAGTAAAGCAGGTGTAGGTACAGAAGAACCCATTTACAGGGCAGGAATAGAGATGCAGATGTGGAGAACAGACTTGCGGCCCCGCAGGGGACGTAGAGGGTGGGAAAAACTGAGAGGAGCATCGACACATATCCACTACCACATGTAAAAGAGATAGCTAGTGGGAAGCCGCTGTATAACACAGGGAGCTCAGTCCGGTGATCTCTGATAACCTAGAGGGGTGGGGTGGGGTGGGGGACAGGAGGGAGGTTCAGGACGGAGGGGACATATGTATACTTGTGGCTGATTCACACTGTTGCATGGCAGAAACCAAAACAACATTGTAAAGCAATTATCCTCCAATTAAAAGTAAATTAAAAAACATAAAGCAGGTATATTGTGATGAGCTGGGGGTACTTACTGGCCTTATGGTGGACCCAGAAGTTTCTGCTCTCAAATAATTTACAGTTTATTGGGCAAAATAAGATACACGTATGCATGAAGTGTATTAACCATCAAGTATTCAAAAATAATACAAGGAAGTATATGACATGTTTTTCAAACTGGGGTTCGTGGATGTATTCTCCATGTATCTAGGAGGGTTTGTTCCTCTAAGGGAGGGTGTACATGACTTAAGTTGAGAAATACTGAAAATAAAAACAAACGCCAGACAACAGGCAGCATGTGACTGAGTGCCAGGTGAACAGGACAAACACTGAGCTCCATGCAAATACAGGGGAGGAGACAATCACCCCGGAGTGGCCACCCTGGGATGGCTTCGTGGAGGAGTGGGGCTGGGCTCTGAAGGCTGGGTGTCTGTCACAAGAACAGTGAGGAGAGGAGAGAAGGTCAGGCAGAGTGGGTGGAGTGGCCAGAAGCATGGAGGTTTGTGTGTAGAGCAGGGAAACACATGAAAGTGCATCAGGTAAGAGAGTATGTGCAAGAGGCCAGGCTGGAAAGAGGACGCAAGGCCTTCTGGGAGGCAGCTTTGGAATCTATGATGAGCAATGCAAACTGTAGTGGGTAAGTAAGGGAAGGTCTGAAGGTTCTGGAGGAGATCACAAGGAAATTATTTGTGAAAGATTAATCAATGTGGTGGGGGAGTGCTTCCCTGATAGCTCAGTTGGTAAATAATCCACCTGCAATGCAGGAGACCCTGGTTCAACTCCTGGGTTGGGAAGATCCACTGGAGAAGGGATAGGCGACCCACTCCAGTATTCTTGGGCTTCCCTTGTGGCTCAGCTGGTAAAGAATTCACCTGCAATGCAGGAGACCTGGGTTCAATCCCTGGGTTGGGAAGACCCCCTGGAAAAGGGAAAGGCTACCCACTCCAGTATTCTGGCCTGGAGAATTCCATGGACTGTATAGTCCATGGGGTCACAAAGAGTCAGACACGACTGAGCGACTTTTTCATTTTCTTTCAATCAATGTGGTTAGGGCTGGTAGATTGGGTTAGAGAGAGAAGAGGACAAGGGAGGGAGAAACTGCAGACAAGGAGACCAATTAGGAGGATAAATCATAACCTCGGGATGAAATTGTAAACATGCAAGGAAGTGAATGCTTTGATATCACAAATATCATGGGGCTAGATCTCAGCCAAGGACTGATCAAAGGCAAATGTGCAGGGACCGAGGCTCCTGGACACTCACTGTTCACTGGAGCTGAGGGCTGGTTTGTTCTCCACTTTGTACAGCTTGTCTACCTCGTGTTGCTACAGACAAGAATCAAACAAAACAACGGACGTTAAGTGTGATTGGGAACCTGAAGCCTGATACAAAGACTGGGGTCTTCTGAAAGGGCTTCCTCCTACTTAAACTAACTCTAGGAGTCAAAATGCCTCCCTAACAACCATTCCACTGAACCTTCCTCAAACTGTCAGTAGAAAAATCAACATTTAAATAATTCAAAAACAATACAAAGAGGATCAATCCCCCTCAGTCCACTCAACTCCACTATCCTCCTATATTTACCCTAGAAGGGTAGTAATTACTTCTCAGTAATTTGTACCATTCATCAAAAGAAAAACTGCTTAATGAGGAAAGAGGGGCCTGATCCATCTGGGAATGGGGCAAGGTACCTTTAGAATGGAGACATTGGCGATTCGATCCAAAGGGCTCATGAGATCTGCCTCAATGAACAAGTCTTTCTTTCCGGGAAGCTGAAGGAGACACAGCATGTTGGATCACTCTCAGGTCATACAAGCCCCTCAGTCGAGAGTTCATTCAGTCATCCATTTAATAGAAGTCTCTGAGCTGGGGACTTCCCTGGTGGCACAGTGGACAGGAATCCACCTGCCAACGCAGGGTACATGGGTTTGAACCCTGGTCCAGGAAGATCCCACATGCCATGGAACAACTAAGCCCGTGTGCCACAACTACTGAAGCCTGCGTGCCTTAGAGCCCACGATCTGCAACAAAAATGTCACCGTGATGAGAAGCCCATGCACTGCAACGAGGAGTAGCCCCTGCTCGCCACAACTAGAGAAAGCCCAGGAGCAGCAACGAAGACCCCGCACAGCCGTAAGTCAATAAAGAAAATTATTAAAAAAAAAAGTCTCTGAGTTCCTTGAGTTCCTTGGAAAGGCACTAGACCTCACCTAACCCAGCATCTTATTTATTGTCTATATCCACAGTTGACATTTCTCTACATATTCACCTATTTTTGTCTTCTATTCATTATTGGTTCCAGTGGAAAGATATTTCATCTTTTTTTATGGCCATGCAGCATGTGGGATCCTAGTTCCCTGCTCAGGGATCCAATCCATGCCCCCTGCACTGAAGCTTGGAGTCTTAACCACTGGACTGCCTGGGAAGTCCCTCACCTTCTTTCTAAGGTCACATCCTTGTCATGCAACTCTCCTGCCGGCCTGTGATCCTGTTCTACATCACTGCTCCTCTGCTCCACTGCCTCCTCCTCCATACCTCCTGATAAACCAATTGATCTGCTGAACGAAGCCAAACAAAACAAAACTGCACCGTGTATCCTGCAACCCCACAACTAACTGCCAAATATCTCTTCAAATGGCATTTTACTTCTAATTACAAAAAGAACCAATGTTCAAGGCAGAAAACTTAACCCATGACAGTCCTCACCCTCCCACCCACTTCCTGCTTCACCATTCCCGACGCTGCTCTCTCATCTGTCCAGAGGAAGGACAGGTCACACTGAGCAGAAGAGAGGGTGAAGTCGTTGAAAGCTTCCTCTCAACACGATTTTGACAAATGGGTAGGCTGTGGGCAGTGACAGATCGAGATGGCAATTAAGCCAAGGCCAGGGAAAGCCAAAGGCTGAATGGTAAGGGCAGAACAGCAGTTCAGTTTGCCTGATGGCTAAGATGCATGTAGGCAGTGGTCCTCAACCAGGACTGATTTTGCCCTTCAGGGGATATCTGGCAAAGTCTGGAGACATTTAGGTTGTCTCATCTTGGGCAAGGGTGTGTTACCGACATCTGGTGGATGCTGCTAAATATCCTACACTGCACAGGACAGTCCCACAACAAAGAATTAACCAGCCCAAAATGTCAGTGTCACCAAGGCTGAGACATCCTGGATGTTGGGGAATGGTGGGAAACAAGGCTGAAACATTCACAGGAATCGGGGATAAACCTTCAGTAGCTACCTAATGCCTGCTGCTGCTGCTGCTGCTAAGTCACTTCAGTCGTGTCCGCCTCTGTGCGACCCCATAGACGGCAGCCCGCCAGGTTCCTCTGTCCCGGGGATTCTCCAGGCAAGAACAATGGAGTAGGTTGCCATTTCCTTCTCCAATGCATGAAAGTGAAAAGTGAAAGTGAAGTCGCTCAGTCGTGGACTCTTAGCGACCCCATGGACTGCAGCCCACCAGGCCCCTCCATCCATGGGATTTTCCAGGCAAGAGCACTAATTTTTCATCCCTCTCTTTCATGTATTACATGCCTTGTCCTTTCCTGGTTCCTCAACTTTGCTCCCACCAGTACATCTGCCTGGAATACCCTCTCCCATCTCCAAGGAAAGTATGCTTATCTTCACACTCCAGTCCTCAAAACTCCTAGATTACTCCAGCTAGAAATGACTGTTTCATGAACCCTAGCTGTCACTCATTTACCCCAGGATACCCTATTTGTGCTAATTTGTGCTTCATAGGCTCCCAGTAATGCCTATGAATAGATCAGGAAGTAAGATCCCTAAGGACAAAGTTGTTTTAACCATATTTCCATCTCCAGTGATGCCTGACATTAGTGGTGTCTCCCTTGCCCGTATTTAAAAAAAAAAAAAAAGATTTCCAATAACTCTGGCCAGGTCGTCTCAAGAAGCTCTTAACTGCTCTCTGATTTTTCTCCCTGAGTGCTTCATTTTGGACCTGCCACAGAAGCTCCAAGGACCAAGGCAAGATCAAGGGAACTCAGTAAGAAAGAACTAGGCATCCAGAGAGTGCTAAACTGCTGATGCAGTAAAGGCCCCCGACGTGGAGGGCACTGACCTGCTCCAGCAGGTAGATGAGCTGGTCTCGAGCCAGCCTCTTGAGCATGGAGAAGTCAGGCAGCTCTGGGGCGTCCGGTCGATGGGGAAAAGCCATGGCGGCGGTCGCAGGGTGGAAAAGCCGCAGGGTTGAACAAGGTGGACGCCTCCTCCTCCGCTCCGAGGAGGCCGGCAGCGGCCCGGGTAAGCGCAGGATGGCTCTCCTTCAGGTAAGGGCACAGAACCCGAAGAAGCCCCCCAAGGGGCCCCCGCTCGTCAGCCACACTGGAGGAATGAATGGCCGGCCACCTCTCAGCCAGACAGCTGCAGCCAAAGGGACCCTGCTTCAGGCCTGCAGCCACGGTATCCCGCCCCGCCCCTCCCGGTCCACTCCGCCCGTCCGCAGGATGCGGATCTACACCTGCAGAGATACCAAAGAGAGGGGCGGCTTCCTAGACCTCCCGGAAGTCCCGTACTCTCGAGCACCGCTCAGGGTACCCGGAAAAGGACGGCGTCCTGGAAGGGACATTTGAAAACGCGCGGCAACGCATCAGCGTTCCAGTTTCCTCCCGGACCAGAGGCGAGTGTTCCAGTGAAAAAAGGATTTTACCTTAAACTAACTTTGAAGGGAACACCCAATTCTCCTAGCTCACGCAAGGAAGCGTTGGGCACTTGCTCCATTTTCAGAACTTGGTGAAATGGGCGAAACCAACTCGGAATCCGTAGGGCACTGATCACCGGGGATCTTGGTTGTCGATCACATCTACTCCACATAGTTAGCGGCGAGCTCTGAGCTCTCCCGCTTCTGACTTGCGCGAGGCTAGACGCCCGAGATGCAGGCGGGTGTGCAGTGAGAGAAGAACGCGTTAGGAGCCAATGGAAGCTGAGTCTCACCACCTATGACCTTTCAATATCAGAGTCCTGACTCATTAATGCTTTTCGTGGGAAAACGGATAAACTGTGACATATTCATACAATAAAAATAACTGAATAAATGAAAGATCAGATCAGATCAGTTGTTCAGTCGTGTCCGACTCTTTGCGACCCCATGAATCGCAGCACGCCAGGCCTCCCTGTCCATCACCAACTCCCGGAGTTCACTCACACTCACGTCCATCGAGTCAGTGATGCCACCCAGCCATCTCATCCTCTGTCGTCCCCTTCTCCTCTTGCCCCCAATCCCTCCCAGCATCAGAGTCTTTTCCAATGAGTCAACTCTTCGCATGAGGTGGCCAAAGTACTGGAGTTTCAGCTTTAGCATCATTCCTGCCAAAGAAATCCCAGGGCTGATCTCCTTCAGAATGGACTGGTTGGATCTCCTTGCAGTCCAAGGGACTCTCAAGAGTCTTCTCCAACACCACAGTTCAAAAGCATCAATTCTTCGGCGCTCAGCCTTCTTCACAGTCCAACTCTCACATCCATTCATGACCACAGGAAAAACCATAGCCTTGACTAGACAAACCTTTGTTGGCAAAGTACTGTCTCTGCTTTTGAATATGCTATCTAGGTTGGTCATAACTTTCCTTCCAAGGAGTAAGCGTCTTTTAATTTCATGGCTGCAATCACCATCTGTAGTGATTTTGGAGCCCCCCAAAATACAGTCTGACACTGTTTCCACTGTTTCCCCATCTATTTCCCATGAAGTGATGGGACCAGATGCCATGATTTTTGTTTTTTGAATGTTGAGCTTTAAGCCAACTTTTTCACTCTCCACTTTCACTTTCATCAACAGGCTTTTGAGTTCCTCTTCACTTTCTGCCATAAGGGTGGTGTCATCTGCATAGCTGAGGTTATTGATATTTCTCCCGGCAATCTTGATTCCAGCTTGTGTTTCTTCCAGTCCAGTGTTTCTCATGATGTACTCTGCATATAAGTTAAATAAGCAGGGTGACAATATACAGCCTTGACGAACTCCTTTTCCTATTTGGAACCAGTCTGTTGTTCCATGTCCAGTTCTAACTGTTGCTTCCTGACCTGCATACAAATTTCTCAAGAGGCAGATCAGGTGGTCCAGTATTCCCATCTCTTTCAGAATTGTCCACAGTTTATTGTGATCCACACAGTCAAAGGCTTTGGCATAGTCAATAAAGCAGAAATAGATGTTTTTCTGGAACTCTCTTGCTTTTTCCATGATCCAGCGGATGTTGGCAATTTGATCTCTGGTTCCTCTGCCTTTTCTAAAACCAGCTTGAACATCAGGAGGTTCACGGCTCACGTATTGCTGAAGCCTGGCTTGGAGAATTTTGAGCATTACTTTACTAGCGTGTGAAATGAGTGCAATTGTGCAGTAGTTTGAGCATTCTTTGGCATTGCCTTTCTCTGGGATTGGAATGAAAACTCATCTTTTCCAGTCCTGTGGCCACTGCTGAGTTTTCCAAATTTGCTGGCATATTGAGTGAAGAAGCCAGACACAAAAGTGCCTTCTATACTACTTACAACGGGTTCTTGAACAGGAAAGACTATAGTGAAAATTTAAGAAAAGTGATTGAATTGGGGAAGCTTAGGGAATTTCAGGGGTGATGATAAAGATCTATATCTACCTTGTTTGGGTTTTTTGTTTGTTTGTTTTTAAGAAGCTTATGAGAGACATTATAAGGGACAGGTCTGGCTAACAATACCTGAACTCACTATCAGTCATGACATCACAAACTCATCTCCTGGTGAGATGCATAGGAAGTACAAATTGAACCTGATCAAGCCTCAAGATCTAACTGCCGGTTCATAGGAAATACAGAAGGTAGTGGAAATGTGATAAAAAAACATCATAAGAATAAAATCAAGCATATCCAAAATGCACAAAATTTTATGGGTCAAATAACCTGTCAAATGACAAAGAGAAGAAAGTGGAAGGGGAAATCCCTTTAAAATCAAAAGACTTCTGGGACATGACACAATGCAATATTGCAATGTGTGGACTTTGTGTGGATCCTAATTCAAAGAAATCAACCAGAATATTAGCTGATAATAAGGAATTACTAAAACTTTCAAGGTATAGAAATGGTTCATATGTCTTGTGTTAAAAAGGAGTTCCTATCTCTGAGACACATACTGAATGAAGTACTTACAGATGAAATAATACAATGTCTCAGATTTGCTATTTTTAATATTTATTTTTATTTATTTGATTGCACTGGCTCTCCGTTGCAGCATGTGGGGTCTCTGACCTTTGATGAGGCATGCAGGATCTTTAGCTGTGGCATGTGGGATCTTTTTTTTTTGTCGCAGCTGAGAACTCTAGCTGAGGCATGCATGTTAACAAAGAAAGTTTGGCCATTTGTTAAATGCTAAAGCTGGGTGATGGGTACACAGGGGTTCATTGCATTGCAATATTCTGCTTTCAAATATTTGAAAACTTAAAAAACAATACAATACAAAGCTTTTATGTTCATCGAGTGTTTTTTACTGAGCTTCCTCTCACCCCCTCCCCTTTAGTTAGATCAAATCTCAGCTGCACAGAAAGGAAGAATCTGCCCTTCACAGATGAGTGACACATACACCCTACAGGTCACAGGGACTTTAGTCCCTTCTATCATAAGTTTGCTAGCCTCTTGAATCTGGCCCCAAAGTTGCTCTGAGTTGCCCATTCCGCCCAGTCTGTTTCACTCCAGCTTGCGGATCTTGTCTTCTGTTGCCTCCTCCACAGATGCCCCACCTGTGCCCCCTAATGCAGCTCCCCCTCATCCAGTGTGATGTGAAAGTCCTTTGTGTCCAGAACTAGAACTGACTGGGGATAGGGCACCATGGAGTCCTCTGACCCCTGCCCAAGAATCCCCATTCCCCTGTCCAGCCTCCCAGCTTGGGCTGGGGCAGTGGGGGACCAGGGAGGAGAGGACGACAGTATCCCCAAACACCTCAGTGCCAGTGGGTGAAGATCCGAGACTCTGACCATATAGAGAAGGGACAGGTCGACCTGTAGGAAGTGTAGGCCTTCTTGACAGGCAAAGGTAAAAGGCTGGACTTTCTGCCATTGTGGATTGGCTGATGGATTGGGTTTCCCAGGTAGGGCTAGTGGTAAAGAACCCATCTGCCAATGCAGGAGACCTAAGAGGCTTGGGTTGGATTCCTGGGTCAGGAAGATCCCCTGGAGGAGGGCATGGCAACCCACTCCAGTATTCTTGCCCGGAGAATCCCCACGGACAGAGGAGCCTGGTGGGCTACAGTCTACAAGGTCACAAAGAGTTGGATGCTGAAGCAACTGAGTACATGTGTAAAGTTTCCCAGCCATTTTTTCATTCACTCAACCAATATTGAAATCTATGTTAGGGGAAGTCCCTGGAGGTACAGTAGTTAGGATTCCGTGCGTCCCCTGAAGGGGACATGAGTTCAGTCCCTAGTCATGGAACTAAAATAAAATACCACTTGCCGTTCTGCAAAAAAAAAAAAAAAAAAAAAATCTACGTCCAGTTGGAACTACAGCAATGAACACAGACAGGTCTCCTGCCCTTATGGGATCTACTTGCTAATGGGGCAAGGAAGGTGATGACAAATAATACATTACTGCTGCTGCTAAGTCACGTCAGTCATGTCCAAATCTGTGCGACCCCATAGACGGCAGCCCACCAGGCTCCTCTGTCCCTGGGATTCTCCAGACAAGAATACTGGAGTGGGTTGCCATTTCCTTCTCCAATGCATGAAAGTGAAAAGTGAAAGTGAAGTTGCTCAGTCGTGTCCAACTCTTCAAGACCCCATGGACTGTAGCCTACCAGGCTCCTCCATCCATGGGATTTTCCAGGCAAGAGTACTGGAGTGGGGTGCCATTGCCTTCTCCAATACATTACTAATACATTTCAAATACTGGGAAAAATTAAAGGGTGTGCTGATAGCTAGACCATGAAGGAAGTTGTTTTAGACTAGGGTGATTAGGGAAGGCCTATGAAAGTAACATTTGACCTGAGACCTGAATGGTAAGGACCCAGCCAAATAAAAATCTGGCCACAACAAACTAGTAAGTGCAAAAGCCTAAGATTAGCATTTATAATGGAGAACAAAAGATTTGAGCTAGTGTGCATTAAGATGCTAGGGGATGAGGTAAATTGAAAACATATCTAAGCTAGTAATAAAAGCTTCTATTTTATTTATAGTCCCCTGGGGAAAGAGTGTCGTCAAATGGTGTGCAAGGTTAGAAATGCCTGTTGAAGCAGTCAAATAGCATCTTGCTGCGCGAATATTCTCATGGCAAATTATTTTTAAAATCATAAAAATACTTATGTTTGTAAATTACTTGAAAGTGGCAGAGCAGTGACAAGGGCCTTGTGTGTCCACTGCTCTATTACCCGAACCTGGATTCCCTAACTTTGACTGGCATGTGATAGGGCCTTGCCCATTTATACCGAGCGAATGCTCCAGTTAACAGCAATCAGTGATATTATAATTGCTATTAATGACATCTGAAATAGCAACAAGATACATGAACAGACTATCAATGACAGGGTTGGGATATCTACGTCTCCATTAGAAAAACCTTCTGCATACACTTAAATTCTGACTAGCCTATTTTTGCTGGTAAATTGTTAAAGTGAGATGCTGTTGAGAACTATCACTGGACCCTTACGTTGCCTGAGTATCTCTCTGTCTTTTGATAATCACTTTCTGGTGATTATATTCATCAGATATTTCTAAAAGAATCAGTGAATTAACAGAAATCATGCCAGGCAGTGCTGGATTCCAGGAATTTAAGAAGACTTAAGAGTGAGACCTGGGTTCAAGTCCCAGTGCTGCGCTGTCACTCACAGCAACAAGGCTGTGGGTATATCCAAAAACCCTGGATACCAAATTTGTAAAAGTCATCTATTATCTGTTCTTTTCTAGATCACAAGAGTCTTGTAAAAATCTGATAAAAACTGTAAAATAAGGTTCTATTTAAGCTTTTGGAAGTGGCTGGAGATTATGTTGCGAGCCTGTAAAGCCTGTGCCTGCCCTGTTTTTTGTTTGGACAGACCCCCACACCCCAATCTTCAGGGCCCCAGCAACTGTAAGAGCGACTTTAGACTTACAGTGTTTAGGGTGTTTAGGGGAGGCTTAATGTCCAGTTTTTAAGTGTCAAAGTCTGTAACTAAGCAGGGCTGGTCAGCACAGAGCCCTCTGCTGGCGATACCTCTTGGCTACATTTCTCTCCCAACATTTAGAGGCTCTGTTTTTCTTCCCTTCCCTTCCCAGGTAAACAAATCCTCCCACTCCCAGAGCACCAACTGCAACAGACTGCTTAATTTTGCTTTATTTTGCACATAATGAGGACAACCAATTGACTAAGCAGTTCCAGAACTGTTAAGTGTTCATTAATCAAGAAGTAAATGAGTTGAGAAGACAAACTTAATCTCCTCCCAAATATACTACAAGTATCACAGAAACTTGTAACAACACATGCAATATAGGTTTTTCAACACACAGACAGCCCAAGGGAGAAGGGTGAATCCTGAAGATGCATGTGGGTCAGAGCAGGGGCTGTGCTCCAGGAAGCTGGACTCTACCTGGCGGGTCACTGCCCTGCTCCCAGACACATCTGCCCTGTGAAGTCCTCTGCCCTTTGTCAGATTCAAACCTTTCATCCCACATTCCAGGCTCATCATTCCCCTCCACTTCCAAGGTGGAAATCCGCACACAGAAATCCAGGCAGAACCAAATACACTCGCCCAGCTGTGTGTCACGTGACACATCTCCGGCTCAGATTCTGTACAGGAAGTTCCCATTGCTGTCAAAGAACTCTCGTCCCCTCTGCACGACTCTCTTGCTGAAGATCTGGTCACCTGCCTCCCCTGCCTTCAGCTCTTCCAGCCTCTTGTCACTGGGTAATCCATCACTGTCAATTCCTCTGGCGCCCCTGCAAGTGCCGGTAGGGTGACCTGCAGCAACAGGCACAAAGTTCTTCCCCTCCTCCAGGCCCTGGACTCCTTTATTCCTTTCCGTCTGTCTCGTTGTTATACTTGTACTCTGAGTGTTCAATTCAATCGCTTTCAAAGCTGTGCTGTGACCATGGCCTTTGGATGAGGCTTCATCCCCAGGCATCAGCAAAGAACCTGATACAGACTGGCCTGCAGAAAGCGGTTTAGAGGAATCTCCAGGGCCTGGGAGCTCCGGGAGCGAACGGGCAAGTCCGATTTTCTTAAGGACTTTTTGATCCTGCTTCAGTTTCTGTTCCAATGTGGGTACGAACTTGCTTTTTAAAACCCTTCGGATCACATCGGTGCTGACATCAAAGCCTTCAGCCAATCTGGGAACTGACCAAGACTCTGCAAATTCCCTGTGTAAATACCTGCGAAAAAATGAAGCAGATTTTCCATCTGTGAAGACATCTCCTATCAGAAGTTAACAGATTATGTAACACTAGTGATAAATACATGAAAAGAAGAAGGCTTGGAAAAACTGCAAACACAGTCTCTGTCTTGCACCACTAAATCTCTACAGCCAATTCTTCTGTGCTTACAGCAACACCCAACTACTTTTAGTCATTTAATGTCAACTGGATTCCTCTCACTGCATGACAGGCCCCATTAAGATCCAGGGGATGCAAGACAGTCTTTCCCTTCAAAGAACATACAATCCAGACATGCCTGACAGTGCAGTGATGAAGACTCTGTGCTTCCACTGCAGGGAGCTGGAAGACCCAATGCAGGCAGGTTTGATCCCTGGTTAGGGAAGTAAGATCCTGCATGCCCCAATAATGCAGCTAAAAAACAAAACAAAAAAAGACCGCTGTGTTGACTGAATAATAAATTAATTATTCAATTGGCTATTAATAAATTAATTGATTGTATAATAAATACCCAGCCCAGGGCCTACCCCTAAATAGACATTCATTAAAAAAAGAAAAAAAATACAATCTGATGGTGGAGACAAATGTATTAACACCCAGCAAAACCAGCAACACTATGAAAAGGATCTCAGCAGAGGATGCTGAGAGAACCAGGGAGGGTGAGGCAGGGACAGGCCAGCACCACACCTGTGGGGCAGCCTAAGAATTCTTCAGGAAGTCCACCCTAGAGCTGGTCTGAAAACATGAGCAGTTGTAACAAGCTGGGAGAGAGGAGAACAGGGGGTCAAAGAACTGATGGTAGAGCAGGCAGCAGGTGAAATACAAAGAAGCACACGACCTTTGTTGGCAAGAGGTCTATCTGTGTGACAGTGGGAGAAGGAGCAAGACCATGTCTTGCTTAGGGATTCTGGAGTTTATCTCAGAGCAACAGTGAACAAAGGAAGAATTTTAAGCAGCGGAATGCCATGAGCAAATTTTCATTTTGAAGCTCAATCCAGTGATAGTGAAACAGGGTGCAGTCATCAATTAGTATCCTTGAACTATAATCTGTATATTAATGAACAATAACCTGTAACTTGCTTTCACTGACCAAGCATGCTCTAACTGTTCCTGCTAAGTGCATACCCTCCCAGCTTCACAGCCTAGACGGTAACTCACACGATTCCTTTAACTGCCCCCAGTAGACAACACTTCTGAGCTGGGGTCAGTGTAGTGGCAGTTGCTTAAGTTGCTGTTCAGGCTATGGGGCTAGTTTTGCCCAGCTCAAGCCAGTGGAGACCCCTGACCACTCAACTGGGCCTGTATAAGTGTCCAGTGAATGCCCTTTCATTGTCAAGTGCCAAAATCTCCATCCTGAGATCATGCTAATGCTGCCCATCATTTTCTGAACGTGCACCCCATTAAGAACTACATAACTCAGATACCCCTGTGCAGAGCTCCAATTACTTTACCTTTTTCTAACCATCAGTAACTTTTCCTGAAGCTTCAAACCACCCTGCTTCTCTTTTTTTAATATCTATTTATTTGACTACCCTGGGTCTTAGTTGTGGCACTCAGAATCTAGTTCCCCAACCAGGAATTGGACCCCGGTCCTCTGCATTGGGAGCGTGGAGTCTTAGCCATCGGACCACTAGAAAGTCCCCTTTGTTGCTTCTTTACCCCATAAATATTCTAACCCTCTCCTTCAAGGATGCCAATTTGAGATTTATTCTTGTCTCCTTGCTTGGCTGCCTGTGAATAAACCCTTTCTCTGCTGCAGACCTCAAGGTTTCAGCGCTGGCTTGCTGTGCATCAGGTAAACGAACGTGGCTCAGTTACCTGGTTCAGTAACAGTAAATTTTGGCGCAAGACCAGAGGTGGAAAGATCAGGCAAGAGGCTGTCAGGAATTCAGGTAGTCTGAACTCAGGGGCAATGAGAGGAGAAGAGCAGAGACTTGAGAAATACTTTAAGAAGGCCAAATAGGTGTACTTGGTAAGGAACTAAATACTGGGTTAAGAAATAGGTTGAGAGTCAGTATTTTCTGAGTAGGTGGTTGGTGGGAACATTCAGGGATATAGCAAAAATAGAAGAATAAAATTGTCAGGGAACAATGATGAATTCTATTTTGTACATGTTGAGTTTGAGGAACTTGTGCGACAGCCAAACAGTGATGTCTAGTGCATAACTGACTACAGAGTTCAGAAGAACATGGCCTGGACATGAGAGAACTGGAAGTCATAAGCCAACAGCAGGAGTGGCTGAAGCCACCTGGCATCAGGCAGGGAAATATGCAAAATGAGATAAAAGACCCAGGGCACAACTGTAAAACTCTACAATACTTAAGGTATCGGAGGAAGAAGGGAAGCCCAGAGAGGAAACAGAAAACCAGTCCTACAAATAGAGGTGAGTGGTCCCCTGGGTCAAGACCATGTCTCGTTTAGGGATTCTGGAGTTTATCTCAGAACAACAGTGAACCAACGAAGAATTTTAAGCAGCAGAACGCCATGAGCACATTTTCATTGCTCAAAATTTTGAGGCTCAACCATCAGTTAGATTCCTTGAACTATAATCTGTATATTAATGAACAATAATAACCTGTAAGGGTCAAGTGAGAATTTCAAGAATGCAGACAAGGTCAAATGCTGAGAAGTATCAGACAAGCTAAAGTGTTGAGAGTCAGTTATGCGTAGCACTGAGGAAGTCACTGGTGTATCTGTGAGCAGTTTCATTGTCATGATGAAAAAAACAAATAAAAACCAGAGCAGGGAGCCAGGAGGGAACTAGAGGAGGAGGGAGTGTCGAGTCAACTTGACAGTTGGGTTTCCTTTTTGTTTTTGTAATCCAAGTGACTGACTTAAGCTTTGCTTGCCAAGGCATGCACTTTGAAGATGGCTGTCTTCAATAAACACACTGCCAGCCATACAGATAAAAAGCCAGGCTCCAGCCACCCCACCGAGGCACCTTTGTTTTAAAGACCATGGTTAACTTCAATAATTAACCACTTGGGCCACTTGCTTTTTCTCTTCCTGTGCTTTAAATTCCCATTGAATTTGCCAATAAAGAGTGAGCCCTCAAAACCCTACCCCCCGCCCCCCCATAAAAAACTCAGGCCCCAGTGTTCAAATCCAGTAAAAGTAGAAGTAGAACTCCAGGCCCTTGCAACTCTCTCTAGCCATGGCCTTGCTGTGCAGCCTCAGGTGGGCTGTGTAATTTTCAGGTCCTGTAAGTAATAAACGTTCACCCACCCGCAGAAAAAGTTGAGGTCATTGAAGGGCATGTTGTAATCTTAAGACACAACAGCTGGCCCAGCCACAGCACTGGTTATTGATAGACTGAGCCCAGCACACAACACGGACAAGTTGACAGAAAAAGGTACCTGAGGAATTAGGCAGGGATTTGACCTAGAGCACCCAGAGGACTGGTCCTAGACAAGTGAAAGACTGCCACTTCCCCAGTGATATGACTAGAGGACAAGACTGAAAGTGGAAGGTAAGAAGGAGTCCAAGAAGCTTTAATAATTTTTTACCTAATGGCCTGATTTTTCTCTGAAATAAAAAGATTATTTAATGATCCCCAAAGGGGAGGTGACAGGTAAAAAAATGGAAGGGTTAAAATGCTGGCATTCAAGACGAGAGGAAGCTGACAGAAGAGAGTTGTTGTAGGCTCATAAAATCTTGATCATCTCTATAAAATACCCCTGATTCTAAGTCTCAACTCCAGAATTATTCTGGTGAGAATGAAAAATGGAACATGACCTTCGGAAGACTATTTAGCAATATTTATCAAAATGCAAATTCATTGGCTTCAGCAACCCTACTTCTGAGAATGTGTATAATGCTTCTGGCAGATATGCACATTGATGGGCACACAAGGTCATGCACTAAAGCACTATTTTTTACAGTGAGTGAGTGGGAACAATTCAAATGCCCACCATAAAAGACCAGTAATATAAACTACAATTTATTAAGCATCTACAAACGAGAATGAGGCGCTCTCTCTTGCTAAGTCCAAAGATCTTCGGAATATATTAAATGAACAAAGTAAAGTGTAGAAAAGTTTTTTATAAATTCTGTTTGAGACTACGAAAGTGAAAATAAAATTCTACATTCACATGGGCTTGCTTGTATGTGCAGAAGAAAACCTAGATAGTGACACAAGAAAACTATTAAAAATACTAGCCACAGGAGACTAGGAGGGTTAACACTTTTCAACACATATGCAGTTATACTGCTTTAATTTTGAGCCATATGTAATGTACTATGTATTCAAAACAAAAATCTTAATAGTCTTACCGGATCTGCTCCATGGCTTCCCACGTCAGGGTCCTGGGCGGGGCACCTGACGCCTCCATTTGCCTTCGAATTTTCTGGAGCCGGATGGCTTTTTTCTGTCGTTTCAGGGCGCTGAGGGAGAGAACCAATGGCAGAAACCATGCCTATACGCTAGATGGGTGGTTTAAGAGCCTTGGGGGTCAGTCACAGAGCGTCCAGCGCACTTCACTTTGCAAACACTACCTGGCCATGTCGGCCAGCCAGAACACCGCCCCAGAAGTCTAACACCAAGAACAGCAGCCCATAAGCTGTTAATGAATTCTTTAGTCGGGTGATGAAATACTTCCTTGGTGAAAGGACCTGTGGTCCCAAAGGATCTAACACCTGCCCCTGCGCCCCTAAAAACGGGTGAGAAGGGCTGCTGCAGGACGCCCAGCGCCAACCGGGCGCGGACAAGGGCGCCCAGACCGAGGCCCTGCTTCAGGCTGAGGGCCCGGGAAGGAGCCGGTACCTCTCCACCTCCTGCAGTTCTCGCTCCTCCGGTTCCCAGTCGAAATCGGGGTCCGGTTCTCGGCTGATAGAGCCCGGGATGGTCACCCCCCGGGTAGCAAACCCACAGCGAGCGACCGCTGCGCAGACACGCCCGCCCAGCAAACAGCTCAGGGAAAACGCCATGTTTATAAAAACCCCCCTCACGACCCGCGGACTGGCAGCACCGGAAGCCAGGGACTGAGCCGGAAGTAAGCGGGGGCGAAAGCTGGGGGAGGTCGCGGTTCTTTCCGGCTTCAAGCTGAGGGCGTGGCTTTTGGGTTTAAACCGCTCTGTGGCCCAGCCCTCCTGATAAGAACTAGGGGGCGGGCGGGTGTTTTCCCTGCAACTCCCGGAATCGGAATGAGGTAGAGGATGCTCCTGCCAAACGCGATAAATTTTAAAGACGAGTTCATTGGCCAAGAGCCGCCCCTCTACCCCAAGGGCTGCCCAGGCCGGCTTGTCTCCGCCACGGTCACAGGAATGGCGTCCCTTCAGCGGTTCTCTGATGGCGACAGACCCGAGCTGTGGTAACTGGACTCCTCTGGAAAACGGACTTCTTGTCGCCTGGATGACCTCTAGCCCAGGGCTGCACCCAGAGTCCAGATTTAGCGGTAAATCCAGGCTAAGGTTTGAAGGACGGATATGACAAGTTGTAAATCAGCCTAACGTACTGATCCTTTTGAATTGTGGTGTTGGAGAAGACTCTTGCGAGTCCCTTGGACTGCAAGATCAAACCAGTTAACCCTAAAGGAAATCATCCCTGAATATTCATTGGAAGGACTAATCCTGAAGCTGAAACTCCAATACTTTGGCCACCTGATTCAAAGGACTGACTCACTGGAAAAGGCCCTGATGCTGGGAGATTGAAGGCGGGAGAAGGGGACAACAGAAGATGAGATGGTTGGATGGCATCACTGACTCGATGGACATGAGTTTGAGTAAGCTCCAGAAGTTGGTGATAGACAGGGAAGCCTGGCATGCTGCAGTCCATAGAATCACAAAGAGTCGGACTCGACTGCGTGACTGAACTGAACTGAACTGAACTGAACAAGATCCCGGGGCTGGGAGCAAATTGCGAGAACCGTCGTCAGAGTGAAAACTGCAACCCTAAATATCCTCTGATGCCCAGTCATTTGAGGGATGAGCTGGTGCTTCACTCTCATACTTGCAGTTGGTCAGACTGATGGCCAGGGTTCTGGAATGGAGGAAGAGCAGAAATCAGGGAGAGAGAGAAAAGGACCCCGCGGTACCAGACACCCAGATGAAGAGACAGCCCACAGATTCATTTTCTCTACAAGCCACTTAAAGGAAAGACCGTGCATGCTAAGTGGCTTCAGTCGTGCCCAACTCTTTTGCAACATTATGGACTGTAGCCCTCCAGGCTCCTCTTTCCCTGGGATTCTCCAGGCAAGAATAGTGGCATGGGTTGCCATGTCTTCCTCCAGTGGATGTTCCCGACTCAAGGATCAAACCCATGTTTCCTGCATTGGCAGGCTGGTTCATTACCAGTAGCACCACCTGGGAAAGACCAGAATGATATAAATGTGCTGAAATTCTAAATTAAGCCAGCCCAAGTGGTTCTGGATTTTATTGTACCAAAAGGCTAATGATTTCTTGTATTTCCTGTCCTCTTTCCCAGGCTAAAGGGAAAACTTTGGGTCCCCCACCCAACTGCAGAAGGGCAGAGGGTTACTCTTGAGCTGGGCAAGTGAGGGGGTCCAGGGGACAGTTTACCTGTGTTTCTGCCTTCTCTTTCTCTTCCCAACTTCTAAGAGATCTGGCTCAGCTGGGGTTACAATTTTCTTTGGTATTTTCTTGGGTACAGTGTATAAAGGAACTCCATTCCTAAATGTATTGTAGTCAGTCTTTGAGAGTGCCTGCTGAAAGGCATTAGAAGGGATGGCAGCTTCCCCTTTTACACACTCCTCCTCAGATTCCTCTTCTTCACCGTAGCCTTCCTCTGATTCACTGGTCTTCCAGGTATTCAGCTCCATCCTCTTAGACTCTGAGGGGAGAAGGATGGGGGTAAGGACCTTCGTGGTGTTCTAAGGGGATGTTCCTTAAAGACAGAACAGTCCACTACAGAATGGGATGTTTTCCACTAGGTTTGGGGTCTGTGTGTGGGGGGGGACCTGTGCAATGTTAGATTTGCTGACAAGCCCCACTCATCCAGCATCACTCTATACAGTACGCTGGGGTGCAGGAGCTGAGCTGGCCGTGACCTGAGCTTTCTTTTTGACGGGCGATTGCTGGGAGCACTAGGGGTACCTTCGCTTTGAAAAATAGAGCTGAAGACCTCTCGGCCCTATTGGTGCTAGACTCAGCTGGTGGCTCATGATGGCCCTTCGGCCGGCTCCTGCTCTTTCCCAGGTGTTGTTGGGCCTCTGGGACCTCCTCCTTGCTCCTGGAGCTGGCAGTGGAAGTGCAATCAAGAGCACTGCACTCAAGAGTGGATTCTTGCCACAGCTGACCCAGTGCATGACAGGACTTACCCTTCTTTTTTCACACCAGTTCACACAAGTCCCACTCCCATCCTTTCCTGAACCCGCAGGCCGAGCTCCTGGAATTAGGCCACCTCAGTGTTTGGGGTGAGTATCTGCTTGCCTTCCTTCAATGTTTTTAGTAACCACATCTTGGACAGTCTCGGCACTTGGGAGGGACAGCCGTGATTAGCACACATGCCCTTCATGTGCTCATCAGACTGCTCCTTCACCATCTCCATCTCTTCCTGAGGTGTACCCACTCTGACTTCTGATTGCCACTTCCACCAAACTCAGCCCAAATTTGTCATCATGTGCCTACATCTAAAGGACACTTAAAATTTTTCCCTCCTTTAAAAAGACATGGACATTTCCTGATTCCTAGATTTCTGGATCCTCCTTCAGTATATGATACTTTATTACCTCCTCCTTAAAATATTTTGGAGTCCCTTGCCTTGCAGGATGCATACTTTTCTCACTATTTAGACAAATATTTTTTTCTAGTACCTGAAAAATTCATTGCTTGCCTGAATTGCCAGCATTCAGCAGGATCTTAATTGGATTCCCTGTCTTTCCTTCTTGATCCATCCATCCATCCATCCATCACAGCTAAAATGCAAATTCGTTACCCCTCAATTTAAAACTCTTCAAGGTTTCCCATTAGCTCAAGTTCAACACCCCTTAGGGCAAGAGACCCTCCATCAAAAAGCAAGAAACAAACATACAAACAAAAAGCAAGCAAAGAAGTGGAGAGGCCCTGAGCTGGATCAGCCCTTCTTACATTCCTACTGTGCTCAAAACCCAGGGCCCTGGGTACAAAGCAGCTCCTAAGTGTTCCATATTTAAGCTTAGAAAAGGCTTCCATAAATCTCTTTCTTGACAATTCACAAAGTATACATGGCTAAGAAGTATCACCATAAAGAAAACCTATCTTTTAATTTTTGTGTAAAGATTTGGGGCCAGAAGAAGGCTTTCCTCTGAATATCAGCCCTAAGGGAAAGCTGGGGAAATCCTGGTATTTGGACTCACCACCTTAGGCACTCCAAGTCCACTTTGCTATAATGGTCACTGCACTCCCTTCAGAGAGTAAGCAAGCAAAGTAAGTGGTGTTTCTACCGCCTGTATTTGCAAAGGCTTGTAGACAGAGGCATTGAGCTAAAATTACTGCAATTGCCAAAAACAGGCATGTTGAAGGTGACCAAAATGTTGAGGAATTTCAAGGTTAAACTTTCTTATGAAATGGGTTGTGATGCATATTCTGCCTCATCTCAAGGAGACTTTATTAACATGATGGTCACAGGTGCACAGCCCCAGCTCAGCTTCATGGTGTCTTGACTGCCTGTGTCGCCGTCCTGACTCCACTACTTTTGAGCTACCTGACCTTGGATTGGTTACTAAACTTCTGTCAGCCTCCATCTCTTCATCTGCTAAATGTGGCTATTAAAAGGACCTGGAACACTCAAGTTGTGAGGACACCTTGTTCTCACATGAAATAATGTATGTGAAGAACACTTAGCTCAGCATTGGGGCTGGAGGAAAATTCGAGGTGCCCAGGTAGGCAAAATATGTCCTACAAATACAGTATATGGATGGAGGGGATGAATAAGGAGCAGAATGAAGAAACACAACTCAGTGGCAGGCAGAGGCAGAACAAGCAGAGGCAAGAACAGAACAAGTGATAAACTATCACTTTGCTAACACTTACATAAAAGTCAGCATACAGAGTCAGGAGCCTGTAACTCCTGCACATACTCCCTTCTTAGTAACAGGTTTGACATCCCTGGGGCTTGTCCAAGAAGCAAGGTGAAAAGTGGCAGATACATCCAAGAGGGCTCATTCATGCCATTTATTCCAACAATCTCCCTCTTTAAAGAGACAACTTACTGGTTCTTTATCCCTCCCCTTATGCCGAAACCAGTTAGAAGGCATTCATGAATGTGCCCACAGCACCACGATGGACAGTTCTCCGGATCAGTTAGAATAAATACTGCTGGGAGGATTACTCTTCCTCCCGGGCTATCAAGGCCACCAGCGCCGCCCGCACGTCTTCTGCCTGGGCTGGGGGCAGCAGACATTCTCTGATGAGGGCCAGAGCTGCCGCCTCGGTCAGGCTGCTGAAGTCTTGGGCCGTTTTGACCGGGAGGTGCCCAGCCAGCTCACAGAGGGCAACATTGAATGCCTCACCTTCCTTTATCCCAAAGCTGGGCTTCCGGGGCCACAGAATGACCCGGACTCCCAAGAGAGCTGAGGAAGATGTCGTCTTTCCAGGTGGGGCCCCCCGGGTGACAAACAAGTTATGTGCAATCTCACAGTCAGTCAGGTAGTCAGTGGCCCGACACACCCTGCTTATCAAGGCTTCCAAGTCAGGCCCTGGCCTACTGGTGTAAAAGAGGAAGCCAGGAGCTGGGAGGGTCTGGAGCACATGCAGACGGCCCCGAGGGTCCAGGGGTTCACTGGGGGCCCCCTCCACGGGCAGCCGGTGGGCCAGGTAGTAGCCATGCAGGTGGAGGTGGTTCACTGAGGCCAGGCCACCCAGGCTGTTGAAGCCCACGCGGAAGCCTGGGTGTGAGCTCAGCATTACAGCCTCGACCCCGGCCCGCAGCGCCCCAGGCAGCAGGCGCTGGGGGAGCCCTCGGGCGGGTTCGGGCACCAGCAGCACGTGGCCCCACTCCAAGGGGCTGACGTTGATCACTACCAGGATGTCCTCTTGCTGGACAGTGCCGGGGCAATCCTGCTTCCGGTGCAGACGAAAAAGGACCTCTCCTGGCCGGATCTGGTTGAAGTTAAACTGTTCAGGGTCAAACTCCTGCCTCACGCTCTTGATGTTCTGGGGGCACCTTCTCTGCACACCTCGCTCCACATTCAGCTGAGCCACAAAACCCACGGTCCCAGGAAGGGTTTGGGTCGGCAGCTCCCCCAGTGGGTAGCGGAACAGCCCCAGCTCCATCCGCTGCCTCCAGGCTGAGCAGAGGGCAGAGTCAAAGTGAGACAGTGGCGGCGTGTTCAGGAGGCTGAGCGCGCCCCTTGGCCACTGAACCCCTTCCATCACAAGTTCCTCCTGCCCATAGACAAAGTCAGGAATGCCCTGCCCTTCCCAGTCCTCCTTGTTTGGAGGCAGCAAATAAGTTTCGTTTGAAGCATGTGGAATAGCCATGGGGCTGACCTGAAACAATCATAAGGTGAAAAATACATGATGCCATCCCATTTCTAAAGATGTTTTAATAATAAATTCACTACTTTTTACTTATGTATTTTTATTTTTTAAAATCTTTTTTGGGGGTTTCCCTGGTGGCTCAGATGGTGAAGAATCTGCCTGCAATGCAGGAGACCTGGGTTCCATCCCTGGGACAGGAAGATATCTTGGAGAAGGAAATGGCAACCCACTCCAGTATGCTTGCCTGAGAATTCCATGGACAGGAGAGCCTGGTGGGCTACAGTCCATGGGGTTGCAAAGAGTCAGACACGCTGAGCGACTAATACACACACACACAAAGTACTTTTATTTACTTATTTGGCCGTGTGGGGTCCTAGCTGCAGCACAAGCGGTTTTCCATCTTAGTTGTGGCATGCGGGATCTTTAGTTGCGGCATGTGAGATTTTTATTTGTATTATTTATTAATTTATTTGGCTGCGCCACTCAGGTTGCAGGATCAGTTCCTCGAGCAGGGACTGAACCTGGGCCATGGCGGTGAAAGCCCAGAATCCTAACCAACAGCCCACCAGGGAACTCCCCTATTTTAATTTTTAAATAAACTTTACTCTTTGTTCTAATTACAAAAGTAATATATGCTTTTGGTAAAATATTGTGAAAACACAGAAATCGCTCATAATTCTATCACCTGCAGGTTAGCATACATTTTTGCTGAATTAAAGATATAAATCACATTTTCTCTTTCTAAAAATTACACATAATGAATAAATTTTCCTAATGGAGAAAAGAAATACAGATAAATTACAACACTTATTCCAATGCCCAGGGAAAAATCACAATTTATATACGTAGCCTCATATTCATATGTAGATAGATCTTGATTTTTTTTTTTGGCCATGCCATGAGGCATGCAGGATCTTAGTTCCCCAATCAGGGATCAAACCCATGCCACCTGCATTGGGAGCACAGTCTTAACCACTGGATTACCAGGGAAGTCCTGGAACTTGTTTTTTTTTTAACTGATCTTTAACTCTTGTACATTTAGGTTTTTCTGACTTCTTACTACCATATACAGTGTTGTGATGGACATCCTGTGTATCTATCTTTGCAGATGCTTTTATTTTCATTTAAAATAAAATCTTAGTTGACCATGAGTTCAGAAGAGGCTCATGGCTCAGGCTTTCAATACACAGTCTGGCAAACTGCCCTCCAGAAAACTGCACCAGTGTCCAGTGCCTGAGAGTGGCCATGGCTTCAAAGCTTACTACTCCTTTCATGGGAATAGCGTTTCCACTGTTGTGCAGTAATTCCAAATGGCCATGCATACACCCACCTGGGGGGGGATGGCCAATCATAAGTGCCCAGGGCCAATCCTTTAAAGTGGAAATAGGTGTCAGTCTTCATCTCCACTGGGTCCCTGAAGCCCAGGGGACCCAAGGGGTCAGGGACATGACCTGCTGTTAGCCCACAGGGGACTTCAGAAGGAAGCTTACCTCAGTTGAGTCACCTCAGCACAAGCTTGGGTACCCTCAGCTCTGCTGGTCCAGAAACTTTACATTAATAAAACAGAAAAACATGCAAAACAATGTTTTGTTAAAAGGCAAGCTGAGTTTAATGGGTACAGAGTTTCAGTTTTGTAAGGTAAAAATATTCCAGAGATTGGCAACACAATAATGTGAATATACTTAATACTACTAAACTGTACGCTCAGAGATGGTTAAGATGGTAACACGACTGAACTGCACATTTAAGAGATGTTTAAGATGGTAACACGACTGAACTGCACACTTAGAGATGGTTAAGATGGTAAAACTTTTGCATTTTTTACCACAATAAACATTTTTTTTAAACTTGAGCTTAAATTTTATACTTAATTTACTAAGCATAAAAATTTATGCATAATTTACTAAGCATAAGTAAAATATAAAGTCTTAAATTATTTTATTAAAAGTGAGTCTAGGACACTTCTCCAAAGATATACAAATGGCCAACAAACATATGAAAAGATGCTCAACATCACTAAATAAGGAAACAAAATCAAAATCACAATAAGATACCACTTGACATTCTTTAGGATGGCTACTATCAAAAATAGAAAATAACAGGTGATGGCAAGGATATGCAGAAATTGGACCCCTTAGACACTATTGGTGGGAATGTAAAGTGATACAGGTGCTATGGAAAACAGTAGAGCAGCTCCTCAAAAAAATAAAAATAAAATTACTATGTGATGCAGCAGTTCCACTTCTGGGGGTATATCCAAAACAACTGAAAGCAGGGTCTCAAAGAGGTATTTATACACCCGTGTTCAGAGCAACAGTAGCCAAGAGGTGGAAGCAACTTAAGTATCCATCAATAGATAAATGGATAAACAAGCGGTGGCCTATACAGGCAATGGAATGTTATTCAGCCTTAAAAAGAAGGCAATGCCAACACAGGCTACAACATGGATGAACCTTGAGGACTTTATGCTAACTGAAATAAGCCAGGCACCAAAGGACAAGTTATTTATGATTTCACTTATACAAGGTACCTAAAGTGCTCAAATTTTGGGATTTCCCTGGTGGTCCAGTGGCTGCAACATTGCACTCCCAATGCAGGATGCCCAGGCTGGATCCCTGGTTGGGGAACTAGATCCCACATGCCACAACTAAGACACAGTGCAACCAAATAAGTAAATTAACTCAAAAAAAAAAAGCTCAAATTCATAGAGACAGAAAGTAGAATGGTGGTTCCCAAGGGCTGGGGAGAGGGGGAAATGAAAAACTGTTGTTTAATGTGCGCAGAGTTTCAGTTTTGCAAGAAGAAAAAAGTTCTGGATACTGGGCTACCAAATAATGTGAATATACTTAATACTCCTGAACTATACACTCAGAAATGGTTAAGGTTTTAAAGTTTATGCTACACTTTTTTTTAAACCGAATTTTTAAAATGTCAGGATGGTAAATTTCATGTTATGTGTATTTTGCCACAATTCAAAACAATTTAAGTGATTCTCAAAATAGATTTAAGAAATCCAACAATTTGCTGAATTAAACCTAAGTAGGATGGCATCACTGACTCAATGGACATGCATTTAAAAAAACTCCAGGAGATAGTGAAGGACAGGGAAGCCTGGCATGCTGCAGTCCACAGGGTCACAAAGAATCGGACACAACTGAGCGACTCAACAACATTCACTTAAGTGTCTCTCATTCATTCATTCAGAATCAACCCATTTCAACCCCACTGTTGACATTCTAGGGCCATCTCTTCTGTGCACCCTGGTCCATGTTCTGCTGAGCCACAAAATCAAAGTATTTAGGAAGTAACTGCTGTGTATGAGGCAATGAAGACATGGTAGCAAATAAGGAGAACCAAGTCCATATTCTTAGGGAACTTACATCCTGGGATGAAGTTAGACGATAAGCAAAAGGAAAACATTAACTACCTGTGGTGACAGCATTTTGTGAGAAACAAGTCATAAAAGAGGGGGTGACTAAGCGGTGGGGTCAGGGCATCCCACTTCCATAAGAGGGATGTGACAGCTGAGCTAAGGCAGGAAGGATAAGAAGAGGCCTACAATGAAGAGCTGAGTGTACTCCAGGCAAAAGAAACCAGAAGTCCAAGGCCACAAATCTTGCAGGCAGCTGGTTGGCCTGTTCTAGGAACAGAAAGGAGGCAATGTTACTGGGGTATGGCCGGCAAAGGGGAGAGGACACCCCCCACCAGTGAAGCTGGAGAGGAAGGCGGAGGCCAGATTAGCTGCAGGGCCTTATGCATCATGGACAGGAACTTGGATTCTATTCTAAATGGAGTAAGAAATCACTGGTAGGTTCTAAACAGAAGGATCATTTGGTATTTTATTTTTTGGCCACACCACACAGCATTCTGTGCAACTTCTCTGACCAAGGATTGAACCCAGGAAGTCCAGGACTGTCTGATATTTTATAAACTTTATTCTGTTATGCGGAAAATGGACTGTAGGGGAGCAAAGGGGAAGCAGAGACCACTGTGGAGGCCACTCTGGTGGCCAAGTGAGCAGTGAGGTGACTGGACAACACAGATGGCAACAGAGTTAGGAGGAGTTGGGGATATGGGTCATGTTTTAAAGACAGAACCAACAGGGCCTGCTGACAGGCTGACTATAAGACTGAGGGAAAAGGAAGAACTGGGAGTGACTCAGCTTCAGGAACCAGGCCCTGCAGTGGCATTTACAGAGATGGAGAGGGTGGAGATGGGGTGTGGGCAGGAATAGGTGACTAGAGGAAGGGAGAGATCAAGAGATCATTTTTCATTACTGAGTTTGAGATGTTACCTGCGCATTCAAGAGAAGTGGTGCAGGCAGCTGGACAGTCAAACCTGGAGGTCAAGGTTGAAGTCTGGGCTAGACAGAAATTTAGAATAACATTAAGTAAGACCCAGGGGCTAGGACCAAGGATCCAGAGCCAAGATGGTACCAAAAGACTAAAAATATGAGTAAAGATATATCAGTCAACAGAATCAATATAAAGTGGGTATGGTTGTACTGATATTCAAGTGAAAGAATAGAAAGAAAGAATTGAAGTCGCTCAGTCGTGTTTGACTCTTTGCGACCCCATGGACTGTAGCCGGCCAGGATCCCGAGTCCTTGGGATTCTCCAGGCTCCAAGAAAAATGGAGTGGGTTTCCATTTCCTTCTCCAGGGGATCTTCCCAACCCAGGGATGGAACCCAGGTGTCCCACACTGCAGGCAGACTCTTTACCATATGAGCCACCAGGGAAGATATTCAAGTGAACTAAGAGGCAAAAAAAAAAAAAAAAAACCTAGAAATAAAGAGGAATACTTGAGAATAACAAATCATAGTGACCAGGTGACAGGACTGAATCTTCATAGGAAAACCAGGAGGAAGGGAACACAGGTCCCACGTCTCTTCTATGCCAGGCATGGGCTGGGGGCTTTCCAAGTTTACTTAGGTGACCCTCACAACAAGCCTGTGTGGTGGGTATCATCCTGGCAGGAAGGTGAGAGATCTGATTTTGGAGGCTAACAAGATATTTGAATTCTGACTCTTCCATTCACTAGGGATGATGTGACCTTGAGCCCCTAGAACAAAACCCATTTCCACAGCATGGGCGGGCTCTGGGCTCTCAAGGCTTAGCTGTGCCTCCCCTCACCTCCTCTCAGACCACTCTTCCCCCCGCCTACTCTGCTCCTCACTCTTCCTAAACCTGTTCCTGCTCAAGGCTTTGGTGCTTTCTGTTCTTTCAGTCTAAAATACCCTTCTCCCAGAGTGTCTTCACACTCTTGTCTCATTTAAGCCTCACAGCAAACAGTACTACCTCAGACATGGGCTTCCCCGGTGGCTTAGGGAAGCCAGCAGGAAACCAAGGTTTGATCCCTGGGTCAGGAAGATCTCCCGAAGGAAACAGCAACCCACTCCAGTATTCTTGCCTGGGATATCCCATGGACAGAGGAGCCTGGCAGGCTACAGTTCATGGGGTCACAAAGAGTCGGACCTGACTTAGCAATTAAACCACCACCACCTCAGACACACCTTGGTGGCCACACCATCTAATGTCTCAAGGGAAAGAGGAAGAGGGAAATAATATGACAAGCAGGGAAAGAAATGTCTTGGAAAACAAACACCAGGAGCTATTTTTAAATCAGCCACTCAGTTTTATCACTGTTATCAAGGGTTCATTGAACACAGGAAGGACAGTGCATTAAGCAAGCTCACCAGGGACTGCTAGATGACTCAGAATGCTGATTTAATAATTTATAATGAGAAACATGGCAAAGAGCACAAAATGTTCTTGGTGGCTGGGTGCTATAGGCCTTCCTCCATACAAAAATTTACCAGGAAGCAAAATTATAATCTAAAGATTGTTCAATGAAGAAGGGTTCAAAGTCAAGTGAAGTGGCTGAGCAATCTACATGACAGCTGGCCACTATGGCGGGGCAGTGGCAAGTCCCACACCTTCACCATGAAAAGATGCAGTCTCACCTGAAGTCCAAGGATGTGCACTCACTGGTTGGTGTTCTGTCTTCTTAGCCTAGCATAGGAGACACCGTGACAGCTTCTTGTTCGTTGAAAGTGCGACTTGCGATCCCATGGACTATCCAGTCAATGGAATTCTCCAGGCCAGAATATTGGAGTGGGTAGCCGTTCCCTTCTCCAGGGGATCTTCCCAACCCAGGGCTCAAATCCATGTCTCCTGCATTGCAGGTGGATTCTTTACCAGCTAGTCACCAGGGAAGCCCAAGAATACTGGATTGAGTAGCCTATCCCTTCTCCGGGGGATCATCCGACAGAAATCAAACCAGGGTCTCCTGCATTGCAGGCAGATTCTTGTTTGTTGCCTTTTATTAAATGAAGACCAACTCTTTCTTGGACAGGAGTCTATTGTCAAGAGACTATACTCCAGTCGCTTTGACTGGCTTTGGTGTTCCCACTGCTCTGTAGCCTCTACTTTCTGGAAGGTAGTATTTCCACAGTGGTGGGACTCACAGGTTGATACAATGAGTCTTACTAAGTCATTCTCCAATGATCACCTTATCATTATTGAGTGCTGGGAAAATTAAAGTTACTTAGCAAAAGCATTCACTCAACAACTGCCACACCTTGTGTCTGAAAATCATGATTCCCACCGCTCCTCATGGAGCTTGCAGTCTAGCGGGAGAAAAAGACATTAATCCAATCATCACACGTGTAAATATAGATGGCAAACATGACAGACACTGTCAAGGAAAGCACTGGATTCTCTGTGAGTGTAATACCGATCCTTAATCTAGTCTAGGAAATCAGGGAAGGATTCCCTGAGGATAAGATGGAAGAAGAATGGAGAACCCATAATGGCTGAAACCCAGAAAGCCTGAGGAGACTGGCAGAGAGAGCAAGAGAGGTTGAACTCGAATTACAGGGGGTTGGTTTCAGTATTTAACTCCTTAATGGTTTTAAACTGACATGCTCATATTTAGACTTTACAAAGATCAGCTAGTGGAATGAATTAAAAGAATCAAGAACTATATTTTGTTTGTTATACCGTATTAAAGTAGAAAATAACAATAAAAAATAATGAATCTCACTATCTCCTCCACTCGGTAGCTTGTAACCCCTACCTTTTGGAATACTCATTCATACATGCATCCAATACAAACTGAGAGCGTACCGTGCATATGTCAAGCATTGTCTTAGGGGTTGAGAGGGGACAAGAGCAAATAGTTCCGTTTCAATTCCTACTCCCCCAGTATGCAGTCTGGGAGCAGGTCACAGGGCAGCATGCAGGCTGGGGAGAGGAGTACAGCAGTGGGGATCCTTGAAAAGAGCCTTAGAATGGAGCCACCGCTTTTTAAAAGCTCGAGTCTAGACAAGTCTCTAGACTTAGTGGGTTCCATACCTAGGCTGGAAGATCCCCTGGAGGAGGGTATGGTAACCCACTCCAGTATTCTTGCCTAGAGAATCCCCATGGACAGAGGAGCCTGGCAGGCTACAGTCCATGGGGCCGCAAAGAGTCGGACACGACTAAGCACGCACACGCGCGCGCGCGCGCGCGCACACACACACACACACACACGTCACTGAACTCCAGTGAGCCTTTGTATTTCCCCCTTTGGAAAACGGTAACTCACCTTGCAGAGATTTAAGAATTGAAGCTAATTATGCACAGCGCTTGGGACTCGGTGGGCCCTCAATAAACAGCCTCAGCAGGCAGCAAGGTTATGGTTATTTCTGCAGACGTGGCATGAGGGTTCCAACTAGTACGGCAGGTGACGAATGGCAACGTCCGGGTGGAAAAGCCCTCGCTGGGCAGAGATGGCAGCCGACCGCCTCGGGCCACTCAGCGAGCCACGAGGTTTCTTAGTTATCCCGGCTCCAAACACTCCCCGGACTCCGCCCAAGGCCGCCACGGCCGCCATCCCCGACACCTACTGCAGGTGAGGCGGACACACCGCGCGACTACCCCCAAACTCCTACCGGGGCCATCGCGGGGTCGTGGCGCCCTCAACGCATGCGCGGCCTGCACGCCAGCGCGCGAAGGCGGCCCGGCCCGCCCCGCCCCGCCCACCCTGGAGGCGGGGCCGTGAGGCCTGGGCCCCGCCCCGGAGCGTCCGGCCCCGCCCCGGGCCCCGCCTCCAGCTCGCCAGGGACCGCCCGGAGCCGGGAGCCAACCGGCCGAACCGGGCTGGGAACGCCTGGGAGCCTTAAGGAGGGGGCGGGCCCGGGGGCGGTGGCCCCAGGAGCGGTTGCCGCGGGCACCGGGTGGTGACGCGACCCGAGGGCGGAAGTGAGAAAGTTGCCAGCGTCCCGAGACAAGTTGGCGGAGCTGTGTGCGAGCGGCAGCGATGGGGGGTTCGGGCAGTCGCCTATCCAAGGAGCTGCTGGCCGAGTACCAGGTGCGCGAGACGCCGGTCCCCAGGGAGTTTGCGCGCGGCCTGCGCTCGGGAGAGGACAGTCCCCGAGCCGCGGCCGGGCGGGTGGGCGCGGCCTCTGGCCCCGGGCGGCCTGCTGACCCTCCTCTCTCGTTTTGTCTTCCAGGACTTGACGTTCCTGACCAAACAGGAGATCCTTCTGTAAGTGCTGTTTCGAACCTCACCTCCAGGATGCTCCCCGAACGGCTTCGGGAACGCGGGAGGCTCCGTCTTACTGATGGGCAAACCGAGGTCCCGCCAGCGGGAGGGGCAGGGGCCTGCATGAGGCCAGCAGCTGAGCCGGAACTGGAGGCCGGGGCCCCGGGCCCTCAGCTGTGCCCTCTTCCCGGCACGCCCTCCTGTCTCGCGCCGGCGGCCCCAGCAGAGCACCGCGGAGCAGCCTCCAGCCGGAGTTGGGTGCTCTTTGACCCCGCTCCCCTGGCTTCTGCAAAACGGAACTTCCTGCCCCAGTCCGGCCGAGACTGCTGTAGTTCTGGGCTGCTTTGTCTGCTGGAAAAGCCAGAGAAACCTTGGGGAGCCCTCTGGCTCCTCCTTTATCTGAATACTACCGTAACCGTTAACGCTTACTGAGCATTTCCCATGCTCTGCTGAAGGGTTGTCTACGTTTCCTTTGTAACCCTCACCAGGGAGGTATGGGGACAGTGAAACAGTCGGATGACTTGCCTAAGACGACATTCTTGAGTAAGAGGATTTGAACTGGGGCTGGAACCGCTTTCCTAGCCAGCTTTATGTGGCCGCACACCAGAGCAAGAAGGTTCCTAGGCTTCTCTTGGCAAAAAAGAATGCCAGTGGGAATGAGGTGGGGCCTAAGGGGGAGAAAGTTCAGGGTAGCTGCTTTGAGGAGCAGCGGGAGATTCCTGAAATGAAATGAGATTTCAATTTAGCTCTTTTTCACTTGCTCTTTAAGACCAATTTCTGGCCCCTTCCCGGACCTCTCCACACCTGGGAGAGTCTTGAATCAGGGCCAAGCACAGTGCCTGGGACACGGGGTCCCACAGTAAACCCGCAAGGATGGACTCTCAGACTCCCTTTACTGTCTTGTGATGTATCTTCTCTTGCCTTAGATGTCCTGAGGGCTTAGCTCCTCAGCTGGTTCCTGATGGGTATTCAAGGCCAGGAGGGGTATGTGATACACTTAGGGAAGCACACTAACAGGTTCTCTTCCTTCTGCCAGAGCCCACAAACGGTTCTGTGAGCTGCTTCCCCAGGAGCACCGGAGTGTGGAGGAGTCACTGCAGGCTCGAGTGTCCTTGGAGCAGATCCTCAGCCTTCCAGAACTCAAGGTGCCAGCCCCCCCAGCCTCCCTCTGCTACTCCTTCTGAGGTCACATGGTCACTGTTCTGCATTCCAGTCTTGTTTCACCCTAAGTTCCTGGGTGCTTTATCAAGGTCATCCGGGGGAGTTATATAGTAATAGAAGGATGTTTTGCACACTGGGATCCTCAGACATATTCTTGGAGGTTCAAAGTTGTGTCCTTTAAGGAGTTGAATTACCTGATTGAAGTTTGAGAAAGTCTATTCCAGAGGCTGATTGCCTCTCCATAGGGCTGCTGTGAAAATTTTTATGCAAAGGCCCTGGCCTATAACACAGTAATTGCTCGATTCAATATTTGTGTTTTAAAATAACCAGCTCATCTTGTTCTCTTTGCTTAGGATGCCTTCCTCTTCCTTACTTCTCTGCTCCTGGGCCTGCCTTTATTAGGTTAAGCTCTGATGCCCAGAAAGCCATTCCTGTCTCTTCCCCAGTGGGGTCATGGGTCCTCCTGACTTCTATACTGGCCCGAGTGGTGATGGTTCTCCCCTGAGAGGCTGAACCACTCCCTCCAGTTTCCTGGTGGCATTTGAATATGTGATTTGGGGTGCTTCGTGTGTGGCGTTCACAGAAGGCTTTCTTGCTTAGGCCAACCCCTTCAAGGAGCGAATCTGCAAGGTCTTCTCCACTTCCCCGAGCAGAGACAGCCTGAGCTTCGAGGACTTCTTGGACCTCCTCAGTGTGTTCAGTGACACAGCCACCCCAGACATCAAGTCCCACTATGCCTTCCGCATCTTTGGTAAGGAGCAGGGGGCCGGGTGGAACACCAGCCTCTCTGACGTGGTCTTTGTGGAGACGCCTGAGAGCTCAGGGAGTCACGAGCTCGGTGCTCATCCTGACCACCTCCTTTTGGGCTTTCCTGTGTCTGCTTTCTAGACTTTGATGATGATGGAACCTTGAACAGAGAAGACCTGAGCCAGCTCGTTAACTGCCTCACGGGAGAGAGCGAAGACACACGGCTCAGTGCTTCAGAGATGAAGCAGCTCATCGACAACGTGAGCAGTAGCGGCAGGTGGGCTGGGCTGGGGAGCAGGTGGGGAAGGCTTGGGCTTTGACCTTGAAGCTTCCCCTTTCCAGATCCTAGAGGAGTCCGACATAGATAGGGATGGGACCATCAACCTCTCCGAGTTCCAGCATGTCATCTCCCGCTCACCAGATTTTGCCAGGTATGACTGTGGTCTTCACCTGCTGCACCAGGTCTGGGATGTTATTTCTGGAGGTGGTCCCTGGGGTAGGAAAATGCCTCCTGTTCCTCTGAATATATTAGAAGGGGACTCACTTCTAGAGGGGACTCACTGCCCATTCCAAGGGGTCTTGGGGGAGGGGTAAACTTAGGGTTTAGTCCCTATCCCCCTCTTTCAGCAGAAAGCCCTAACACGCTCTTCTCGTTCAGTTCCTTTAAGATTGTCCTGTGACAGGAGCCACAGCATGTGTAGCAGCACCCTGTTGAAGAATGTCCACTGCTGAGCTGTGGTCATGGTTACCCCTGTGTTGTCAGCGCCGGCCAAGGTGGCCCAGCCTGGAGCTGGCACTGAGCAGTCTTGCCCGGGGCTGTGGAGGGCCCTCCACGTCAGGGCCTTTCCCCTTCTCACTGTCATCGCTCTATTTGTGTTTCTACTAATCAATAATAAAGGTTTAGAAGTTTTGAGCCTTTGTGCAACACTAGAATTACTGATGTGAAGGAGTGGACTTATATATATATGAGCCCCTCAAAGTAGGATTTGAAGGGGATGGCTGATGGCTCATATGGTGAAGAATCTGCCTGTAACGCAGGAGACCCAGGTTCAATCCTTGGATCAGGAAGATCCCCTGGAGTAGGAAATGGCAACCCACTCCAGTATTCTTGCCTGGAGAATCCCACGGCCAGAGGAGCCTGGTGGATTACGGCCATGGGATTGCAAAGATTTGGACACAACTGAGCGACTAAGCATGCAGGCAAAGGAGACAGCAGGAAGTCAGACTATCTGCCCATCCCACCCTCCCTTGTGAGGGGGTATGAAGAGGAGTGTGAGGGGTGGAACTCTTGTATCCTGATAGTGGTGGTGGGTACATGAACTTCTACATGTGTTAAAACTCACAGACCTGTGTACTAAAAGAAAAAAGGTCAGTTTCACTGTGTGATCATTTGAAACATAAAAATGCTTTTCAAGTCAAAACAAGAAAAGCCAAGACCTTTTCCCCTGTACCCCATCCCTGAACCGAACCAGGGGTGCAGAGTAAAGGGACTGAAGTAAACAAATCCTCTCCCCTACCCACTTTACAAACCTGGCTTGGGCTTCCCTGGTGGCTCAGTGGTAAAGAATCTGCCTGCCAATGCAGGAGACATGTGTTTGATCTCTGATCCTGGAAGATCCCACATGATGTGGAGCAACTAAGCCCATGCACACAGCACCTGAGCCCGTGCTCTAAAGCCCACATGCCACAACTACTGAAGCCCACGACCACGAGCCTTAGAGCCCACGCTCTGCAACAAGAGAAGTCACTGCACTGAGAAGCCCGCGTACCACATCTGGAGTAGCCCCCACTTGCCACAGCTAGAGAAAAGCCTGTACAGCAAGGAAGACCCAGTATAGCCAAAAATAAGAAAATAAAAAAGAACCTGGCTCCGCAGGGAGATGTGGTCAGCCAGGCTGGGCTGGTGTTAGCCCACTAGCACCTGAAAGACGCGGCCTAGAACCTCCCAGAACTCAGAGAACTGGACCAACCTCAAAAAGCAACAGTCCTTTAAGAGGAAGGGCCCAGGATTCAATTTCAATTCTTTAGATTTTATTAAAAAAAAAAAAAAAAAAGTAAAGTGCATTTTTATTAAAAAAAAATATATATAAAACCCACATAAACTCAACGGTCCCTGTGCTGGGCAGTTATCAGTGGTGCACGGGCTTAGTTGTCCCTTAAGAGTAGAGGTTGTAAGGTGTAGGATGAACTGGGGGCTGGGTTTGAAGGCCAGGGCAGGTGTGGGAAAAAGGGACATAGGTTTGTAGGCTGGAGGAAGGCAGGCAACAGTCTCTTCCTAGAATTCCAAGGGATGATGTTCATCGTCATAGACTCTTCTGGACTGGCGCTGCCCTGTTGCTCTAACGTGGCTGCAGCCTGATACAGGCTGGAAAAGTCCAGGAGGAGGTGGGCCTGAGCCCAGGGCCTCAGGAGGGCTGCGGGGCCAGTGTGGCCCTCTGGTCCCTGAGGTGACAGGATGATGGCTGCAAGGACGTGGCCAGCGGGGGAGGCTGGACCCCTTGGAGCCCAAGCTGGGCCTGTCTCTGCAGTGAGCAGGGGCAGCCTGTGACAGCAGGGGAAGGCGGAAGAGGCCAGCTGGTGCACCATTTCCAGCTCTGTCTCACACAGCCACTTTGGATGCATCCTTCCAATCTGGAAGCTGGGAGCTGGGCACTGGGCTGGCCACATGTGTGGCGTCATCTTGCCTCTCTTTTCCTGTTTCACATTTTCGACTGTTTTTAAACAAAGGGCTCAGTTCACTTAAGGAGCATCGGCTCACCTGGGCAGGCCCCCATCTTCAGCTAGGACCCACAGGGACATGGCCATCTGGGGTGGAGGATGGGGGGGCCTTGCTACTTGGCAGTGGGCTCTGTCGCTCCTGAGGGCTGGACACCACGGCTTCTTCCACGCGGAGGAGTAGAGGTCC
This sequence comes from Bubalus bubalis, assembly GCF_019923935.1. Taxonomy (NCBI): domain Eukaryota; kingdom Metazoa; phylum Chordata; class Mammalia; order Artiodactyla; family Bovidae; genus Bubalus; species Bubalus bubalis. Next base: position 48,450,709 of record NC_059176.1, read on the forward strand.
AGCCAACTGGCTCTGAGCACTCGGGGCCCCCAGAGGGAGGCCGCCTCCAGAAGTCTGCTCTCACACTACCGAGTCCCGGATCTCAGAGCCCAGGCGGACCCGGGGCCGGGGGCATGCCGGAGACACCTCCACAAAGCTGTCCTGGACACTCAGTGGCCTCTTCTCTGACTCCGTGAAGACGCGGGACCTCTGGAAGCTGTCCAACAGGGCCTGGTAGCCTTGGTGGTCCAGCGGGGTGCTAGGGGGGCCCACGCCGTTGAGCGGCTGGGTCTCAGGCGGCAGCACCACTGGGCGGGTCTTGGGGTGCACACTGGCACACTCCCCCTGCTTCAGGAAGACCTTCATGCCGCCACGATGCCGGTAGAGAAAGAATAAGATGAGGAGCACCACGGCGAACACGAAGAGCACACACATCACCAGGAACTCCGTCCAGTACGACTTGTCCATGCGCCAGCTGGCCTTGCCACCCACTGGCGCGCTCACCCGAGACGTGTTGATGATGACGCTCCGGTCCTCATTGCCGGCCGCCTCATCCTCCACCACCTTTGGGCAGTAGCTGGCCTCCAGCTGCTGGATGCCTCCCTCCAGCGACCAGCACTGGAACAGCCCCAGCTCCTGCTGGCTGCCCACCAGCAGCAGGTCCCCGGTGGCCAGCACGCGGAAGGAGGCTGAGGCGTTGATGGGGGCCCCATTGTGCAGCCAGAACCGGGTTGCCAGGTTGGACAGGAGGGGGCAGGCCAAGGTGTTCACCGTGTGGGGCTGGAAATGAACCTGCTCACAGGGCTTCTCACCTGCAGGCAGAAGAGGCACAGTCCCCAGTCAAGGGGGCTGGCGTCTCTGCTTGCCCCAGGCTCACTCACCCACCTCCCTCCAGGCTGTGCACCTCGTGGCTATAACAGCAGCTTGGGGACTTTGGGGACTATGGGTCTCACTTGTCAGGACCCTACTTCCGGGGCCAGAGGGATGAGCAAGTGAGGAAAGGCATTTACTCCCATCAGTGGCTGGAGGAGCCTGCCAGGAAGACTTGGCCCTTGCCTTTCTGCCACCTTTTGGTGGGGACCTTACCCTTTGGTACAAACGCCCGGGTCTTGGAAGGGCTGCAGGCGTTCTTGGCACTGACCCCCTCGATGTCCTGGATCCATGGCCTGGGAACCAAAGAGAGTCTGGGATGGGCCAGGAAACCCCAACAGCCTGCCTCTGCCCCATCCTCCCCCGTGCAGCATGCACTGTCACACAGCCCTGCACACGTGGGCCTGGGGGAGGGCTCAGGGACCACCAGGACCAAGGCAGGGGTGAAAGGCAGGCGGCCTCCCTTCGCAATTCCCCAGCCCACAGGCTCTGTAGACAGAGCTGGCATCTCCTCTGTCTACATAGTATTTACTTCATATTAAAGTTGCTGTGATAATTCCTTAATCACAGAAGCAGAGTGAGTCCCTAGAGAACGTCTGGAAGGGCAGCCAAATCTGTACATATTAACATATATCTGTCTCTTTTAAAGCAAAGCACAGGCACTGATTTAATTTTGGAAAACACAGAACTCAACCAAGCACCAACTCAACTGAACATTACAAAAGTCACAATCAGAGGCTTCCCTGGTACTCCAATGGCTAAGAGTCCGAGCTCCCAATGCAGGGAGCCCAGGTTCCATCCCTGGTCAGGGTATTAGATCCCACATGCTGCAACTAAGACTCGGAACAACCAAATAAATACATAAGTATTAAAAACAAAACAAAACTTTATGGAGCTAAAATATAATTAAAAAAAATGCAATTACCCATTCAACAATAATGGTGGTATTTTTTAGAGTGTCCCTTCAGGTATACATATGTGTACATACACACACGTGATGTTTTAAAATATAAAACTGGAAACAGGTATGCCCTTGAGTGAAGTACAGACACTACAAATAGGATAGATCCAATTTTTAAAATGTATGTATTTGGGACTTCCCTCATACTCCAATGGTTAAGACCCTGAGCTTCCAATGCAGGGGGCCTGGGCTTGATCCCTGGTCTGGAAACTAGATCCCACATGTCACAACAAAGATCAAAGACCAGCTGCAGCCAAACAATCTTTTTTTTTTTTTTTTTTAGTTAAAAAAAAAAGTATTTTTGTTTATATTACACATATGTGGAAAAATCTGGGAGGATATATATTAAATCTAAGTCTCTCTAGGTTGTAAAATTTGGGTAGTTTTAATTTTGTTTGTGCTTATCTCTATTGTCTAAGTTTTCTTAGACAAAATAAGTTATTCTGAAAACAATTTTTAATTGGTTTGTTTTTGGCCACGCCACTTTCGGGATCTTAGTTTCCTGATCAGGGAATAAACCCTCGTCCCCTCCAGTGGAAGAGCAGAGTTCTAACCACTGGACCACCAGGAAGTCCCTTAATGGGTCTGTCTGTTAATGGATTGTTATGTAATTCACATTCTCCAGCAAATCTTTTCACAGCTATGACATTGTATACTAACTACCAAATCCTGTCCCTGCTTTACAGATGGGTAAGACAAACATAATTTACTGTCTGAATTACAACTCTTTTGAGAGTCAGGAAGGGAGCTGATTAATAATTATCCCCAGGGCTTCCCTGGTGGCTGGCTCAGTGGTGAAGAATCCACCTGCCGACGCAGGAGATATCGGCTTCAATCCCTGATCCAGGAACGTCTCACCCGCTGCGAAGCAACCTGTGCATCACAACTCCTGAGCCTGTGCTCTAGAGCCTGAGCTGTACTGAAGCCCACACTCGAGAGCCCGTGCTCCCCAGCAAGAGAAGCCACTGCAAGGAGAAGCCCGTGCACTGCATTTAGAGTAGCCCCCACTCGCCACAACTAGGGCAAAGCCTGCATAGCAACAAAGACCCAGCATAGTCAAAATAAATAAATATAATGATTAAAAAAAAAATGATGCCCAGACAGCTGACACAAATGAGGCTGTGTGGTGATTCCACAGAGGGTCTAAAGCAGAGACACTTGGAGGCGGGTGCACCAGGAGGGACAAGGGGAAGGGGCCCGAACGAGCTCTTACCTGATGGCCACCTCCGGTTGGTAGAGGCTGACGGATGCACACCTCCAGCCGCTCCAAGCGCAGTAGGGGTCCCGGGCCAGGAGGCAGTCCCTGCAGCTCTGGTACAGGCTGCAGTTGGCCACAGGCACCTTGACTACGCTCGAGTGTGAGGCAGCGTACAGCAATCCCTGCAAGAGACACGCAGCATGGGAGGCAAGCCCCGGCTCCCACAGCTACACCCGGCTCCAGTGCCCCAAAAAGCCACCTCCTGGGAGCCACTTCTCATGCACCTACCCCTCCCCCCACATTCCGACAGCTCCTGCTGGAGCCTGGATCTTTCCACCCGACTGGGGCAGGAGGGCGGGGCACCCCAAGCCCACTGCCCAGACTCCCCTCTCTGCTCACCCTGTCGGCGTCCAGTTGCAGGTTCTGCACGGGCTGTCCTGCCGGGAAGACCTGGAGCTCTTCGATGATGTGCACCGTGGTGCCCACGCTCACCGCCTTGTGCACCCAGCCGTCACCTGCGATAAGGACATTGCTCAGGCCCTGTGGAGAGCCTGCCGCCCGTGCCCCCTCGACCCCCAGCCCGCCTGCAGTGGGCACGCACCAGTGCCCAGGAAGAGGACGTCGTAGGTGCGGTTCAGGGCCGGCACGCGGTGGACAGTCACGTGCTGGTAGCGGGCCTTGGGCTGCAGCAGCAACATGCGGCCGCGGACCTGTCCGTCCATCAGGAAGTGGTCCTTGAGGAAGTTCAGCACGCGGTCGGGGAGCTGCAGTGACGAGTTGATCTTCCTCTCCCGGGCACTATTGGTGATGCACTGAAGGAGAAGGCGTTGGTTTGAGATGGGCGGCATTGGGGTAGCCAGCAGGATGGGTGTTCTACGGATCCCGCTGGGATTGCCAAGCCCTGCCTCCCCAGTGGACAGCAGGGACTCCCCCACCCTCAGAAGCCAGGCCACAGCATGGCTCTCCAGTTCTGTGGAGCCAACACGCTTCTCTGCAGGTCTAAGGCTGTGGGGCCATGGGCCCTGGCTGCCAGGGTTTCCCCCATCTCTGCCCACCAACCACCTCTCCTTCCTGCCCATCCTTCCCCCACCCCCTCCCCTGGGCATGACCGCACTTTCTGCTCCTGTAGCATCCTTTCAGCAGGAAGTGAGCGAGTTCCCTTCTCAAGAAGCCCTGGCTGAGCAAGGTGTGCTAGCGTAGGGGCCACAAGGGCGGCTGCAGTTAGTCTGCCATATCGCCAGAGGCTTCCTGGGCTTCCCTGATAGCTCAGGTGTTCAAGAATCCGCCTGCAATGCAGGAGACCCCAGTTCAAGTCCTTGGGTCAGGAAGATCGCCTGGAAGAGGGCATGGCAACCCACTCTAGTATTCTTGCCTGGAGAATCCCCATGGACAGAGGAGTCTGGCGGGCTACAGTCCATGGGGTCACAAAGAGTCGGACATGACTGAGCGACGGCACAAGGGTTCCTAATTCTCTCTGCCCAGGGGCATTCTCTGTAGCAGCTCCAGGAATTAACATCACAGAGTGACCCTCAATCACTGAGGCCCAGCAGTTGGTAACAAACACCCCAGTGGACCAACGCTGAGATGTACTCCACATAGCCTCCCAGGGCCCCGGGGCCTCAGCTCCAGGCACCCACAGCAGCAGCAGCGTGGCGACCCCCACTTTCTTGGCTCCACCTCTCCCTCCACAATCCTGTCCCCTCTTTGCTGCTTCCGGGGAGTAGCTCCCCTAGAAACTGCCAGCACCCATATCCTTGTCTCAAGGTCTGCTTTGTGAGAAGCCCATGAGGCTGGAGGGAAAGAAGAGAGGACCATTTGCCCATGGCCAGCCACTCAACAAGGAGCTCACGGTGGAGTGGGAGAGAGGCATGCTGCAGGCAGCGCTCTGATGGGACCACCCTGCCCAGCCCAGTCATCCTGATGTCCACGGTCACGTCGAACTTGCAAAGACAAGCAGCCCTGGGTTCTGCCCCCACTTTCAAGATGAGACAACAGGCTTAGAGAAAGCAAGCAAGCCCAGCATGGGGTGTGGACGGGTCCTCCCAGCACGCTGCCCTGCAGCAGGGAGCAGCACTCACCGCGCCCGGCCGGGGCGAGGGTACTGGGTGGGTCACTGTGTACCACTGCTGCGTCTCGCGGTTCACCTCCTTGTAGAAGCCGTTGAAGGTGGACTGCACGTCCTTCATGGTGAAGACACAGACGGCAGAGCCCTCCGTGGTCCCCCCGCTCCTACCGAGGAAGTTGGCTGAATGAGCCCCAGGAACCTTGGGGTTCACAGTGAGGCCAGCCACGCACCCCTCACCCGGCCTGTTCCCAGCTAGGTCCCGGGGGGCGCACCACTGGGATGTGAAGACCCCGTAGAAGAGGGTGTCCGGCCAGTCCTCGGGGCGGGGCGTCAGCGTGAACATGTCCTGTAGCACGTTGAACGGGAAGCCGTCGTCAGGCCGCAGGCACAGCAGCTGTGCCTTCAGGAAAGACGTCCAGCGCTGCTGCAGGACGCGCCCGCCCCCTTCGTCGCCCTGCATGAGGGAGAGAGGGGCTGGGCTCAGGGACAGCACCTCGCTTCCCCTCCCCAGCAATGGCTGAGACAGACACCAGGAAGGGCCCGACAGACACACCACCAGGCCTGAGCTCATCTCAAATCAAGAAGACAGGGGACTTCCCTGGTGGTCCAGTGGTTAAGACCCTATGCTTCCAGTGCAGGGGACGCTAGTTCAATCCCTGATCAGGGAACTAAGATCCCACATGTTGCATCCCATGGCCAATATATGTGTGTGTTTATGTGTATATATACATAGAGAGAGAGAGAGAGCACGCCTCCGGCTAGATCTAAATTTCACATAAACAATAAATTAAAAAAAAAAAAAGACTTGAAGTGGCAGCCTTCAGTCCCCCCTTGCCAGAAGGCTGGCTAGGTAAATGACAGTGCTTCCCTAACTGCAAGGAGCCAGAAAAAAGGATGAAGGGAAGTCTGTCTACAAACATGAAAAGATGTCACGATTTACTGCTGAGCAGAAAGGGAGGCTAAAGAGTTGCATTACAGTGTCTCTTTGTTTGCACATGGTTTTACACAATACAAATATGTAAGTCGTTACTCATGGGCAAAAGAATAAAGATTAGCAAGGAACATTCTAAATTGTTAACAGTGGTCTCTTCTTGTGGAAGGATGAGATTTTAACACCGACAGTCACCATCTAGTGGTTGCTCAGCACATTTCCACCCACCCTACATGCTGAACAGAGGCGGGAACTGAAACAGATTTCTCAGCAAGGAAATTGCCCAAGATCGCACGACCTGCAGGGTTTGAACCCAGGCAGCTGGGCTCCAGCGTCGACACTCTTAATCACCATACCAAGCTGCCTCTTTATCTTGTGACTTTTGTGTGTACTTTGCTATATTTTCACATTTCTTTTAAATAAGAAAAAAACAGACATTTTAACTTAGAAGAAGAGAAGACTTCTCTGGTGGTCCAGTGGTTATGAATCTGCCAGCCAATGTAAGGGACACGGATTTGATCCCTGGTCCAGGAAGGTCCCACATGTCGCAGGGCAACTAAGCCCGTGCGCCACAACTACTGAGCTGCACGTTCAGCCTGGGCTCCGCAACAAGAGAAGCCACCGCAGTGAGAAGCCCGTGCACCTCAACTAGAGAAAAAGCTCCCGCTCAGCACAACTAGAGAAGAGCCCGGGAAGCAGTGAAGATGTAGCTCAGCCAAAAATTGATGTAGCTCAGAAAAAAAGAGAAATGCCAGTAGCCAAGCTGTTCCTTCTGGAGGACAGGAGAAGGCCACAGACGTGGGGCTTCTGGGGTGGCCCAGCCCCCTCACCTTGCAGATACGGGCAATGCGGGACACCATGGTGTTCTCAAAGAATTCCAACTCCTGGCCAATCTCTCTGAAGAAGAAGTAGATCTTGTCATCGTCCCCTTCCGAGCTGCCCAGGCTCTCGGGAATGTAGGCTGAGGCCATAAACGCTGGGTCTGTGGGGGGGCCGGTGGGGAGCACCATCAGCCCAGAGATCCCAGACAGGCGAGACTCTGCTCTCTGGCCCTGCTGGGGGGACAGGGCCCCCTCCCTGGGGCCTGGGGACTGCCCACTCGATGGGCAGCGGGAGGATTTCACCTTGCAGCCAGTTGAGGGAGGTCTCAGTCTTGATGGGGCGGAGGCTTTGGCTCCTGGAGATGGTCGGGTCACTCCCCTGGAAGCTGCTGACTGTTCCTGTGTACAGCTCGCCATCTGCCAAGAGAACATTTCCCATGGGAATGGGCCCTGGGCACAGCCCCTTCCCGCTCAGGGCCCACAGTGACCTGAGTGTGGCCCTTCTTGCTTGAGGAGAACAGAGGAGGGAATAAGAACTAAGAAGAGCCAAACTGAAAGCTGCCTGGGGTTGCTGCACCCCTGGGAACCAGCACGGCACCAACGACCCAGGCCCCCCTGCCTGCCCCGCCCCCCACTCACCGACCACCAGGGCCGTGGACTTGAAATTGGGGTCAAAAGGACAACGGCCCTTGCCATCTTCCAGGAGGATGTTCCCCCGCTTGTCCTGTGCGAGTGTGAAGTTCTCCACGTCCTGCAGGGGAGCAGAGCAGGGAGGTCAGGGCCGCACCGGGGAGTGAGTGAGCTTGGCGGAAGAGCAGGGAGGTGTCCAGAGCGAGGGCAGTGGTCCGAGGGCCTCCTCCCGATCCTGGCCCCTGGGGCACAGTCCCCGCAGCGCCTCGCCATGACCCCTCACGGTGGCTGGCCCACGGGGCAGAGAAGAGCCTCAGAAAGGCGACGTGAGCCAGGAAAGGACAGTGATGTGGTTCAAACCCAGAAACGTCTGACTCGGAACCTGGCTGCTCCGACTCACGCCCTGAAAATGCCACCCTCCGCAAAGTTGTGCAAAGGGCAGAAACACAAGGGCGTGCGTGTGATGAGGAGGGTGGATGAGGTGGGCTGGCCGGGACCAAGCGAGAGCTGGAGGAAGTGAGAGGGTGTGATCGTGGGTCAGCCAGGATCTTGTGCCCAGGGAACCCTATAGGTCCGTCCTCTCCCCGCACCCTGCAGGGAGACCCGCCCATCAGGGCTGGGGCAGGGTCCCCAGGCTCTCAGGGCCCTTGACCTCCCAGAAGCCTCCCACCAGGGCCCTGCCCTTCACCGGGGGTCGGTGCTACAGACCAGTTCCCTGGGGGCAGAAAGAGGGCTACTTCCTGGGCCAGCCCGGGGCCGGCCCGGGGTGCAGAAGGGCACTCACAATGTAGGTGCACGCAGGGCTGAAGGCCTCCGTGCCGCATGCGATCAGGTGGCTGCTGTTGAGTGGCAGGAGAATCTTGATGTAGTTTTGACAGTCCCGCTGGAGGAAGGAGGAGGATGTAAGGCACAGACAAGCCACCAGGGGGGGCCGCTGAGTGCCCCCCACCAGACCCAAGGGGCAGTGCCTCCTGGAGCAGAGGAGACGGAGGACCGTGCCCATGTGTGCGCGTGTGTGTGTAGGAGGGGACCTTGGGCTCAGCTAGCTCTGTGACTAGGAAACTTCACTTCAGTCTGGGGTGAAGGCACAAAGCATCTCCCTTTTGAGCTGTCTTATCCCAACCTGGTGAGGAAGTTGAGCCCAGAACAGGAAGAAACACACAGCCCTGAACCCTGGACTCCAGACTTGCGGATTGCCTCTGAGAGGGTGTCCTAACAGGCATCTCCTGAGCCTCTGACTGTTCCCCCAAAACTCCCTCCTCTGGGGTCTCCCCGCTTTCAGAGACGCCAACTCCATCTTCTCAGGCCCCAAACCTCACAGCATCCTCGACTCCCCTCTTATACCACCCCCACCCTGGTTCTCCCATCAGGAAATCCTGGTGGCTCCATCTTCAAGATACATCCAGGATCTGACCGAGACTTCTCGCTCCCTTTGTTGGTCCAACCCTGGTCCGGGCCACCATCCCCTTTCACCCCTCACTGGTCTCCCTCTATCCTTGCCCCCAGGAGCCCGCTCCCCACCACGGTGGTTAGAGCAACTTTCTGAAAACCCACACTAGACCACGCCACTGCTCTGCTCAGCCTGCCAGTGGTTCCCCAAATACCTCACTCAGAGTGACATCCACAGTCCTGTTCTTTCTCCACATCAAACCCCTCACCCCTGCTCCTAATCTTGGCTCAAATATCACTTTCTAAAGGAAGTGTAACCTGACCACCCTTAAAACAAGACTGATTTCTTCTTTTTCACAATGATATAATAATCAGGAGATCAAACCAGTCAATCCTAAAGGAAATCAACCCTGAATATTCACTGAAAGGACTGATGCTGAAGCTCCAATACTTTGGTCACCTGATGTGATGAGTCAATTCGCTGGAAAAGACCCCGATGCTAGGAAAGACTGAGGGCAAGAGGAGAAGGGGGCGACAGAGGATGAGATGGTTGGATGTTATCACTGTCTCAGTGGACATGAATTTGAGGAAACTCAGGGAGACAGTGATGGACAGAGAAGCCTGGTGTGCAGCAGTTCATAGGGTTGCAAAGAGTCGGACACAACTTTGTGATTCAACAACAATAACAACAACGATAATAACCAGTGTCTCAAAGCACCCAGGCACAGAGTAAGTACTTAACACATTTCTTCTGAATAAAAGAAATCAAAAGCAGTCAGGGCTTGAACCTGTGTCTTAAAAAAAAAAATCTGGTGTGTATGTGTGGCGGGGGTGGGTCATGCCACTTGGCTTATGGGATTTTACTTACCCGACCAGGGATTAGGAGTCCTAACCACTGGACCCCATGAAATTCCCTGAACTTGTGTCTTGACCCCAAGACTGGTGTCTTTTGCCTTCACCTTAGCTGCCCCCCACTGCACTCAGGACCAGGAGGCCTCTGGGAATGGTGGGGAGTCTTCCCAAAGAACTCTGGGCTGACCGGTCCCCACTCATTGGTCTGGCCAAAACCAAGCTGGGGTATGTCAGGCCTGCCACCTCAAGCACCATCCTCAAAGGGACAGACTCCCACCCTCACCCAATCACTGCTCCTGCTGGAAGCTGACCTCTGTTTGGCCCTTATCATATGTATTAGCTCACTGAATCCTCGTGGTAAGTCCAGTGAAACATCCATCCTTGCTCCCATTTTACTAAGGCTTGGAGAGGCAAATCCATTTGTCCGAGGTCACAGAGATAGTAAGTACAGGGTCGAGACACAAACCCGGGTCTGGCCATCTCAGAAGCCCATGTCCTTTCCACCACAGCTGGCAGCATCTGCTCCCACCTCCGGCCTCCATCCTGGGCCCCAGACCTACCACCTCCAGCCCTCCTTCAGCCCAGGTCACCTCCAGGTGCTGGCTCACCTCTGGGTTTTTGCCCTTGAAACTGCACTGCTTCTTTCTCTCTGCATCTGCGCGCCACAGCAGCTGGGGAACCAGAAAGGGAAAGGTTAGTGTGCACCTAGGAGCAGAGGCTCCGCCTCCCGTTTCTTCACCCCTCCCCCAGGGAGCAGAGGCTCCGCCTCCCGTTTCTTCACCCCTCCCCCATTTGCATCATCCTGGGGCCCAAAAGTTCCACCCCCCACCCACCCACCCACCGGCACCCTCCACCCAGCCTAGCCCTGAGCATCATCTGACCTCCTGGTACTCCCCGCCTGGCAGGAAGCTGACGCTGCTGTTGAGTGCCAAGAGGGTCTCTCGAGCACCCACGTACACAGTCCTGCCATCCTTGCTCAGCAGGAAGGATGTGTAGTTGAAGATGTTTTCAGCTTCAAATCTGAGGAATGGTCGCTTTTCAGAGTCTGGAGAGAGGATGATGGACATTACCTGGGGGCCACTCCTCCCCTGAGAACGCTCTTACACCAACCTCTAGAACAGACTGCTGCGGTTGAAGGTAGATCAGCAAGGCAGTGGGTGCATAGGGCTGAGGACCGGCAGTCAGATTTAAGGGAAGCAGCACTCCCGGATTCTCAAACATTATGTACGAAACAAACGCACAATGATGAACGTCAAAGAACATTAGTCACAGCACCATTCATGTTAATGAAAGACTGAAATCACCTCAAATCCAACCACAGGGGGCTGGGTGAAAATAAATCTCAACACTTTCTATGCCGGAATACTATGCAGCTGGTAAAATGCTGTTGTATTAGCAACTCCGGACAAACAAGCAAAGTTATCTAAGAAAGGCATGGTCAAAATATTAAGTGAACTGAAATAGAAAGTGATGGATTTTGAGCATCTAACAGAAATGGAAGAAACGAAAGTCTCTTTAACATTCTCCTTTGAGTGCCATTAGACCCAAAGAGAAGGACTTGTAAGCACAGCCCACTCCCGTGGGCAGCAGCGATCATGAGTCACAGAGGAATGCAAACACGGGGAGCCAGTCTTCAGGTCTCAGCACTGCTTCGTGTCACTCACGGGCGATTTATGGTTATTAAACAGAATGTAAATGCTAATAACCTTGACCTCAGAAACTTGAATGTACATCAGACAAGCGCTGTGATGCTGGGGGGTGAAAGGAAATCAAGGAAAATGCCATCTCCATATCTTCCTCTGAGAGGAAGGGCCTCTGAGAATAAGGGCCACAAGAGACTATGGTTTGTAGAACAAGAACTTGAGGCTTAAGCATATTACTTACATTTTAAATTGCAAAGGTAACCAAATACAGAGGCAGACAATGCTTGGAGGAAGTAGGGAAGGGTGATGGAAGTGATGGAAACCTTTACTTTTCTTAGGGGCAAGTCAGTAAATCCAATAAACCAAGCAATCGTGGAGTAAACATTTTATTTAAGTGGAGGGAACCACTCTGTAACAAGAAGTCTAAATGATTAAAATTGCCCCTTTTACCCAGGCCTGCGGCTGGGGAAGACTGAGGCAATTACTGCTTTTCACAATAAGTCTTTCTATGCTTAAAAAAAAAAAACAAAACACTATGTGCATGTATATATCATATAAATTTCAAGTATCTTTCATTGTTGTAGAATATGTAATAACAAGGAAAGATACTAGTTATCTACTATTAAATGAAAATGAAAAAACACTATGCATAGTTAGATTCTATTTTTTTGTGGGAAAAACATAAACATGGAAAAAAAAAAGTCAAGAAGGATGAATCACAAAATACTGAAAAGTGGTATCCTGGTAGAATTCTAGGTAATTTTTTTCCCTTTGCATTTGTTATCATTTTTTTGATTATACAGGTTACACTTGTGCAATGCTAAAGAAATAAATTAGAAGGAAAGGAAGAAGATAAACACACACATCTATCCACCAGGGTACCGCCTGTGCTCTCAGTGACTGGTGGATTTGGAGGGAAATCATTTAAAAAATTCTAAGCAGCTGATAAGAAAAGAAAAACAAGCAAAAAGCAGCCACCGTGCCCAACCCCAAGCATCTCGTAACTGACCAGTCAACTGCAATCACTCTAACAGTTTCATGAAGCTGAGGAAGCAAAAAAAAAAAAGGCACCATGCCAACGAAGCAGTTGTGAAGACAGCTTCATGTGTGTTTACAGGGTGAGCATTTTTACATACCCCCAGCCTGGTTCCACAAAGCGCAAGGAAACATGAAGAAAAGAAGGTAGTGAAATATAAATGCTAAAAATCAGGAGCGGAGGAGGAAAAAAATCTGAAGAAAGCATCTAAACCAGAAAGGAAGGACGGGTTCACATCAAGAGGCCATAAGGTCCTCAGGCAGCTACCAGACATGGGCTCTGCATTTAATGTTGAGCCTCCCAGTGGCCAAAGAGAAAAGGAAAATCAGGTTACTTTGTCCTCACTGCTCAAGAGGAAAAACACATACCAGCCTTTTTTGGGGGAGCCAGGCTTTTTACCTAGCTGTTCATGCTGAAGGAAGCCCTTCAGTAGGACTCCCCAGCACATCTAATGGGAAATCCCTCTAGCGAATAGGAATGATGGAGTTCCCAAGGCTGTTGTTCGTCACAAGGTCTCCTGATGCGGGAAGGCAGTATTACCAGGTACCAGTGTGGGAATCTATGAGGGAATCTGCAGCTAGGAGGCCTGTCAGTCTAGAACCAGAGCAGAAACACAGGCTGCAGTGGCAACTCACAGGGCCGAGTCCTGCCCACTGTCCAGAGCCTGAACTCTGCTGCAGGAACCACAGAGGGCAGCTGTGGTCTGGAGAAGTTAAGGCCTCTCTCAACTCTTACGTTCAGATTGGAATCACACTAGATTCCAAGTCTTTTGCCTCAAATTCCCAACTCCTCACCACTTCTCTTAGCACTCTACACACTGGAAGGGGGACTTCTCTGGTAGTCCAGTGGTTAAGACTTCGAGTTCCCAATGCAGGGGGTGTGGGTTCGATCCCTGGTCAGGGAACTAAGATTCCACATGCTGCTTGGCGCAGTGCGCGCGCGCGCGCGCACACACACACACACACACACACACACACACACACACACACAAGGATATGCTGGCAGGCCCAAGGAAAGTTTCCAGCACTAACCCCCTACTTTTCCCAACCATAAAACCCAACACATAATTGAGGCCCAATTATGTTGCTTGTACTTTGAGCTGATGAGCTGGTCAGGCTTTTGGAACAAACAGCCTGGTCATTTTGCATTCTGCTCTGGGAAGAACCATCCCCCTCCCCTTCCCCTCAACCAAGAGACCCCTCTGCTTGGCCACCACAGATGCCCCCAGGAAAGTGTTGGGTCAACGTGTTGTACTTACTAAGTCCCTGGGTACCCATGACGGTCCTGTGAGATAGAAACTGCTGCTAGCCCCAGGTTACATATGAGGAAATTGAAACTCAGGATCAGTAAGCAATTTACACAAAGCCCCGCAGCAAGAGTCTGTCATACGGAGTGAAGAAGAGAGAAAAATATAACGTACTAACGCATACATGTGGAGTCTAGAAAAAATGGTACAGATGTACCTATTTGCAGGGCTGGAATAGAGAGGCAAACAAATGTGTTGACAGGGGTAGGGTGGTGGGATAAACGGGCAAACAATGGAAACAGTGACAGACTATTTTCTTGGGCTCCAAAATCACTGCAGATGGTGACTGCAGCCATGAAATTAAAAGACACTTGTTCCTTGGAAGAAAAGCTATGACCAACCTAGACAGCATATTAAAAAGCAGAGACATTACTGTGCCAACAAAGGTCCATCTAGTCAAGGCTATGGTTTTTCCAGTGGTCATGTATGGATGTGAGAATTGGACTATAAAGAAAGCTGAGCGCTGAAGAATTCATGCTTTTGAACTGTTGTGTTGGAAACGACTCTTGAGAGTTCCTTGGACTGCAAGGAGATCAAACCAGTTAATCCTAAAGGAAATCAGTCTTGAATATTCATTGGAAGGGCTGAAGCTGAGGCTCCAATACTCTGGCCACCCGATGTGAAGAACTGACTCATTGGAAAAGACCCTGATGCTGGGAAAGATTGAAGGCAAGAAGAGAAGGGGACGACAGAGGATGAGATGGTTGGATGGCATCACCGACTTGATGGACATGAGTTTGAGCAAGCTCCGGGAGTTGGTGATGGACAGAGAAGTCTGGCGTGCTGCAGTCCATGAGGTGGCAAAGAGTCGGACACGACTGAGCTGAAATGACTGAACTGAGGGTGGTGGGATGAATCAGGAGATTGGGACTGACATATATACACTACCGTGTATAAAACAGATAGCTATGGGAAGCTGCTGTGTAGCACAAGGAGCCCAGCTCAGTGCTCAGTGATGACTTCCAGGGGTGGGACTGGAGGTGGGTGGGAGGTCCAAGAGGGAAGGGTATGTGTACACATATAGCTGATTGACTTTGTTGTACAGCAGACATTAACAACACTGTAAAGCAACTATACTCCAATTTAAAAGAAAAAAAAAAAGGAAGTGTGATGGAAGGCCAACTCAGGAGGTCTCCTCCCTGGACTCCTGTCTACAAACTGCAGCAAAACTACCTGGAAGACCTACACTCTAGATCCACGAGCTGACCCTGAAGACTCTGACGATGCTGGCCCGTGATGGGGCCTGAGAACGTGCAAGGTTTTGAATCTCCCAGGGGATTCTGAAGTAGGAGGCTCACGGAGCACACTTTGAGAAGCACGACGTTTGTAGGGCAGGGTAGATGCCATCTCACCGAACTGGAGTTTTCTCATAATGGGGATAATGAAAAGAAAACTCACAGCGGGCTCACAAGGAGTCAGTGAGGCCAGAACAAATGGCCACTGCAGTCCCTCGTCTTTTATTTTAGTATTTTTTATTTATTTTTAATTAATTAGTTTCCGGCTGCACTGGGTCTTCGCTGCCGTGTGGGCTTTCTCCAGGTGCAGTGAGCGGGGGTATTCTCTAGTTGTGATGCACAGGCTTCTCACAGACCAAGATTTCTTGCTGCAGAGCACAGGCTCTTAGAGCGCAAGGGCTTCAGTAGTCGTGCGCACAGGCTCAGTTGCCCCGAGCCATGTGGAATTTTTACAGACCAGGGATCGAACCCATGTCCCCTGCATTGGCAGGCAGATTCTTAACCAGTAGACCACCAGGGAAGCCCCCTCCTCATCCTTTCACAGCCCTCCAGTTTCCTGACAGCGAGGGCTTATCTGCCTACAGAAGAGGCGCATTTCTACCAAGGCGGCAGGTCCCCGTAAGCCTGGGCAGAGGCTGCTCTTGGAATCTGTCCACACAGAGGAATGCCAAAGGTCAGAGATAAGCTTTAGTCCAGGTGGCAGCTCAGCCTTGCTCAGGCCTGAGGGCATGGGGGGCGGGGAGACTTGCCAAGGGTCACAGCCAGGTGGGAGGGGCAGCCGAGGCGCCAGCTGCCCAGCCCTGGTCCAGCCCTGCCCTCCAAACTCACCAGCTGCCCAGGAGCCCCCACGCCTCTGTCGTCACACTGGGAGTCAATGCAAGCGCCACGGGACAGAAAACACCTTGAAGAAGCAGGCGAGGGGTCCCCCACACGCATTCCCATTCTGGGGATCCTGCCCCTCGCTCCCTCTGCCCCACGTCTCTCAGCCTCAAAGCGCCACGCTATCCTGAAGGCCTGCCCATCCACAATCCCTCTTGCCCTGTGGCCTTCACCAGGGCCAGTCAGTGGGGCTCGCTTGCCAGTTGGGAGTGTCAGCAAGCCAGAAGTTAAAAGCACAGACTCAGAAGGACTTCCCAGGTGGTCCGTGGCTAAGACTCCGTGCTTCCAATGCAGGGGGCCTGGGTTCGATCCCTGGTCAGAAGACTAGATTCCTACATGCTGCAACTGAAACCCAGCACTGCCAAATAAATAAAAAGCACAGACTCAGAGACCTGGGTTCAACTCCTGCCTCTGTTACTTACTGTCTGTGTGCCACTGGGACCAGCCACTTCAAATCTGCTGCCACTGCTGCTAAGTTGCTTCAGTCGTGTCCGACTCTGTGCGACCCCATAGATGGCAGCCCACCAGGCTCCCCCATCCCTGGGATTCTCCAGGCAAGAACACTGGAGTGGGTTGCCATTTCCTTCTCCAATGCATGAAAGTGAAAAGTGAAAGTGAAGTCGCTCAGTCATGTCCAACTCCTAGCGACCCCATGGACTGCAGCCCACCAGGCTCCTCCATCCATGGGATTTTCCAGGCAAGAGCACTGGAGTGGGGTGCCATTGCCTTCTCCACACTTCAAATCTAGGCACCCTGTTTTCTTTATCTGTGAAATGAGGATAATAGCACCTTGCCTCTCAGGGTAGTTACAAGAAATGAGATTAGACACGTAAATAGTAATACATGTAATAACCCACATTTACTGAAAGCTTCGCTCAAAACAACTTTGCACATGTTATCGCGGTGTTGGCACGGTGTCTGGCGCATGATCAACACTCCAGCAGATCAAAAACAAAATCAGAAAGCCCTGCAGGAAAATCCAGCCTGGCAAGAGCTGCCAGAGAAGCAGGGCTGTTTGGAAGAGCTGGGCTTCCCTGGTCCTCACCCTGGGCGCCTCTAACCTCGGCCTGTGCCAAGCAGCGAGGGTCTCACAGCCAAGCAGAGGGCGTGGGCTCAGACAGGGGCTGGGGTCACAGGCCCGTGTGGTGTGTGTGCGTGCGTGCGCGCGCGCGCTCTGGTTCCTACTCAGTGGTGTTCTGAGTGGGGTTCCTGCCTGAGCTTGCCTCTGTGTGTGTGTGCGTATGTCTGTGTGTGTATACACCCTACTGCAGGGCTTGTCCGTGCTTGAGTGTTCGCTCCGGGGTGCCATCTACAGAGGTGACTGAAGTGGGGAGGGTGTTTATGCACTCAGCTCCCTGAGCGCTGGGACACAGGGTCAGTCTTAGCGTCTGCCCTGCCCTGTGTGTGGCAGAGAGTGTCCTGTGCTGCTCAGACACCCTCCACGTCCTCTGCCCAGCGGGTTAGTCCGGTGCAGAGAAGGTCGGGCTGCCTGAAGCTGTGGCTGGTTCTCCCAGGTGGGATGAAACCTTCCCATCCAGCCTAGGGCCGGCCTGAGCCAGTGGCTTCTCCAGGGCTCCAAGATGGTGAGATGGGGGCTGGCCTGGGCGGGGGAGTGCAGCTTGGGCTTGTCAGGGCTACCTGCAGGGCCCCCACTTCCACACCCTCAGGACCGGCGCTCTCAGCCGGAAGTGATGCGGCGACAGCTCAGCCCCCAGCCTCAACTGGAGTTCCTACCCTGGGCCGTGACTCAGCCGGAAGCCTGGAGCTGTCTGGGGTGAGCCGGGAACAGGCCTCGGCCCCGTCCCCACCCCGGGGCAGTCCCCACCCTGCCAGTCAGGCGCTGTGGCAGGCCCCCGTGACTCAGAGCCCCACCCCACCTTTCCCTGCACTGTGGCTGCAGGGTGGGGGGGCCACAGCGGACGCTGACCTGGCCTCAGCAGTCTGCCCTCCACAGGCCCCAGCAGGACTGAGCCAGAAGACATCAGCTTCCTTGTGGAGTCAGAGCCCGGAAGTTGCCCCCAGCGGGCAAGGGGGGTGGGGGGGGGGGTGGGCGGCTGGCTGCCCATCAGCTTGAATCCCAAGGTCCCCAGAGAGGGGTCTGTCTGGGCCCCAGGCAAAAGAGCCCCCGCGAGAGGCTCTGCTGGAGCACCTCTTCCGCAGGGAGTCACACGGGAGGGACCCTTGGACCCACCTGCACCAGCCGGAGCACCGCCCTCCCGGCCGGGAGCGCTGACTCAGCACCGACCTGCATGTCGTGTCCTCCTTTCACACCGCCCAGCGCCGCGCAGGCCCGACGGGCTGCGGGCGGCGTGCCAACTCTGCTGTCACCAGCCCCGGTGCCAGGGCAGAGTCCCCAGACCAGACAGGGAAGGGTCACTCGTGGTGGGGGAAGGGGGCTACGGGCCGGAAGCGCTTCCTATGGACTGAAGTCACCGAGAAAGACAGAAAGAAATCGAGGGAATCCAGCCTGGAAGGGGCGGGCACACTCAGGAAAAGCCTGGCTCCTGGCTCGCTGCTGCTCCAAGCCGGCCAACTGCTCCTGCCACCCCTAGGCGGCCCCCAGCCCCTTACAGACACCCCCTCCTTCTGTTCATCTGGCCAGCACAGTCTTAACCCAGAACCTGTCATGAGCAGCCATCGTCTTGAGAGCCTGACCCCCACCTACCCCACCCAGGACCAAGGTCAGCTCCTGCAGCCCTCTGCTTAAGGGGCTGGCTGTCCCCTCTCTGCTGAGGCCCATACCCCCACTCTCCTCCTCTCAGAGCCCCCCCTTTTCTGAGGAAGCTGGGGCTTTCAGGCATAAACAGCCTCAACTTCCCACCGTTCATCCTGGTGCCCCCCATCTCCTCAGAAACCAAGTCCTGGGTCATCAACCTCCATCTCTCATCCCAGAAGCCTGTGTGCTTCCCTCCTCGCCTTCTCAGACCAACTCCTGAGAAGAGCCACCCAGAGCCGTCTGCCCTCCTTACCTCCCACTTACTCCCTGACCGGAGTCAGGCCTTAACCAGCCCCACGCTCACCGGGCCTGGGCATTGCCTCCCTGCCAAACCCCGGTGCCAAGGGGCAGGGCCTGGAGGGGGTCCCTGAGCGTCTGCCACGCTGGCCTTGGCTGGGGAGGCTGGGGGGGGGGGGGTGGGGGGGGTGGTCTCCTCATGTCTCCCTCATCCTCTTGGGTCTCATCCCTCAAGCGCTGACTCAGCACTCTAAATAAAAGGGCTGCTGCCGGGCATCCTGGCCGGGTCGCTGTGAGGTAGGAATTACCATCCGCTTTTTGCAAGGGAGAGAACCAAAGCGCACGTGAACTGACATGCCCTTAGTAATGCAGTTAGGAAGAGTGGTGGAGCTGAGATTCGAACTTGGGCCACCGGCTCCAGAGTCAGCGTTACGGATCACCTCCAGCCTCTCTAGCCTTTCTGCTCTTGAACCTTCTTGTTCCCTGGGGTTGGGCCTTTGGACCTTGGGCCACACATTCATTCTCACTGTTTCAATGTCCTGGACACTGGTGACTCCCCAGCTTCTTCATCCAGGGCAAGCCAGACCCCATGATGCGGAGACCCTCCATGGCCGCCTTCCTGCCTCCACCCTTTCCCAGACCACTCCTCGACTTGGGATCTTGTGTGTCTGTGGGGCATCGCTCAGCAGGCTGGAAAGCCAGGAGGCGCACTTCCTGTCTCCCTTTCTCTCACCATGGACATCTGGTCCACAGTCACATCCTGACAAGTCCCCTCCTCAACACCATCAAGGTGTGTTCCCCTCACCACCCCCACTACCTCAGGCCTACACCGGCCGCCCCCCTCTCTCACCTGGGCCACTGGGGCAGCTGCCAGCTGGCCCCTGCCCCCTGCCCTGCTGCTGGGAACTGTCACTGTCCTGTGACCCAAAGCCTCTGCCCCTAACCCACCAGTTCATGCCACGTCCCCCTCCCATTTCAGGAGAGCTAACTGCAACTCAGGGTCCTATTTCTCCTCCCCAGCCTTCACCCAGGCAGTCCCCCTACCTGGAATGCTCTTCCTTTTGACTAACTCCTACTCATCCTCTGAGACTCAGCCCGGTTTCACCTCCTCCAGGAGGCCTTCCTGAATCCCCGGCTGGGCAAGGGCCCTTCTCTGTGCACCCATCACTTCCTGTTCACACTTCTGGCTCTGCACTGGCCACACTGTCTGACGAGGATGGGCCTCTGGTGCCTGTCTCCCTCACCAAGCTTGGATCCTTGAGGATCAAAACTGTCTTACTGGGACTGCCCTGGTGGTCCAGTGGCTGAGAATCCGCCTTGTGATGCAGGGGACTCGGGTTTGATCCCTGGTCCGGGAAGATTCCACAGGCCGCAGGGTAACCAAGCCCATGTGCTACAACGAGACAGCCCTCATGCCACAACAAGGACCTAGCACACCAAAATAAACAAATAAATAAAAACAAAGTGGCCCTTAAAAAAAAAAAAGCTATCTTATTATTTGTATCCAGTATCTGTATCACCTGACCAGGTGAGTTCCAAGGAGTTGTTCAATAAACATTTGTTGATTGAATGAACGATTCACAGGGTCCCAAGTCCCAGTTTGGGGTGCTCTGGGCCAGGGATGGACATCAGATTCAAAAGGGGAAGTCCAGAGGTCCTGAAGCCTCACATTCTTGAGAGTATGTCTGAGGAGCACAGCCCCTCCCTGTCCCCTCCCCAAAAGCTCAGTCCTGGGATCCCAGGGTCCAGAGGGAAGCATGACAGCTGAAAGCACTGCAGAGAGGCAGGGAAGGCCACGAACTAAAAACGAGTCAGAAGACGTGAGTCCTGACTTTTATCACTGACCAGCCAGACAAGATAACCTGCCTTTTCTGGGACGGAGCCCCTTTGCAGGGCTGCTGAGAAGACAAAAAAAAAAAATGCAGTCCATGGAAGTGACAAGCTCCCAGATTAGGAGCCACCAACAATTAGGATCGGCCTTACCCATGCCTCTCCCCCACGTCCTCACCTTTGCCCCTGGCCACCTTGAAGCCCACTAAGGGGACAAGGGGGACAGATGGGGGTGCAGCTTCCTACAGGCAGGCACCCCTCTGAAGGGGTAGCTGCTGCTTTACCCAGACCCTCACTGCTCAATGGAACAAGGACCAAGTCTCAACAGGTCTTCAGAAGAGTTGGAAATCGGGACTTTTATAGAAAATTTCCTGAGTTTTAAATACCGCTGACTAAATAAAAATTTTCTAAAACACCTGGAAGCCAGACAAAGATCTATCTCCAAGCTGGCTTTAACCTGTTGCACAAACATCTGGCTGAGACATTTGCCCCAGTCTCCAGGGAACCACATTCCTGGCCAAATCTGCTCCTTGCTTGCTTGCTAAGTCACCTCAGTCATGTCTGACTCTTTGCAACCTTGTGGACTGTAGCCTGCCAGACTCCTCTGTACACAGGATTCTCCAGGCAAGAATACTGGAGTGGGTTGCCATGCCCTCCTCCAGGGGATCTTTCTGATCCAGGGATCAAATCCATGTCTCCTGCATTAGCAGGTAGGTTCTTTACCACTAGCACCACCTGGGAATCCCCTAGGAGTCTGCTGAGTGTACCCTATTTCCTGATGGCTGGGCCATCAGGGCATCAGTTGGCTCCTTTGTCCAATCCAAGCAGTGACCTCAGTAGTTTTTTCACACAACACACAACCTATTACTTATTCAAGGACCACATCAGAAGCTGCTCTTCCAATCCTAAGCACCCAGGGATGGGGGAGTGGGCTTACAAGTCCTAAGGAGCGGACAAAGGAAAGAGTGACAGACATGTCCTGAGTCCAGCTTTTTCTCCAGGCCCCGAACCATCCCCCGCTTCCATGTTGGGAGATGAAGGTGCAGGTGTATCCAGCTGTGGCCCAAGTTACGCAACCTCAGAGTTTTTTTTTTTTTGCTGGGCTGGCACACGGGCATTTCAACACCCAGACAAATATGGGTTATTCAGAGGGCAGAGTGGAAGCAGCGAGGGGCAGGAAGGAGGGAGAGGTGTGGTCCAGCCCCAGGCAGACCAGGTTTTGGGGCAGAGGAGGACTTTGAAAGAGCTGAACCAGGAGCACTTGAAAAGTGGACTGAGTTAAGCAGGACCCTGCGGGATGGCCTCCGATCAGCCCTAGGGTGGTGGTGGGGGGAGGTGTGTGGAAAGGATGGACTTGCTTGTTCTCCTACTCCCGGGGAAAGCAGGAGGTCTGCACTATTTCATTCCTGGGCCAGATCATCTCAGCAGCAAGCAGAGGGCCTGCAGACAGCCAGCGCTCAGACTATATCGACCAAACTGATGCAAATAACCTCACCCAGCAAGGCGGGCAGAGATTGCCACCACAGAGAACAGAAGCTGCTACCTCTTACTGAGGATGGAGCATGTGCCAGGCACCAGGCCAAACACTTTACATACATTATTTCACGTAATCCTCTCAGAACCAAGAGAGGTGGGTCCTGCTATTATCATTCCCATCTTGTCAATGTGGAATCAGGCCTGCGGAAGGCAGGCGCTGGCCCCAGCTTGTGCAGTCAGTTGGCCCCACAGTTACAGCTCGGCGCTGAGGGGCCACGGAGATGCCAGCCCACCAGACAGAGCTGAAGACAAATGTTCACCTTCAAGTTGAGGCCACCTCAAGGAGGGAGGCCAGGAACCAGCCAGGAAAAAAAACTTTGAAAGCAGCTTCGGGAATTTCCTGGTGGTGCAGTGGTTAGGACTCTATGTGCTCATTGCTGAGGGCCTGGGTTCGATTCCTGGTCAGGGAACTAAGGGTCCCAGAAGCCAAGTGGCCTGGCCAAAAAGAAAGCAAGCAAGCTGCTTGCATGGGACTTCTCAGGGCAGCCATGACCTCGGGTGCCCGCTTGAGGTCAGAGGACAAACAGCTGATTCAGGCCAATGCCATGTCCTCTCTGCTCAATGGGGTTTTGTTAACTGAAGTTTGCAGACTTATGGGTTTCTGTGCAATCTAGATTGGAAACACTGTGTCCAGAGTTTTCCAGCCAGGCACTTCTGAGGCTGCTGGGGGGGTGGGGGGGATTCATAGCTCCTTTAATTGCCCAAATAAGGGGACCCAATGTGACTTTCACAAGCAGAGGAGCAGGTTGTTTTGTTTCTGCCCACATGGCCAGGCTGGACGGCACTGCACACCCGCGGCCCTGTTTCCAGTCTGCATCTCTCCTGTTCCTGACCACTGCAAAGCCTCTCCTGACCACACAGTCTCTGATGCAACAGAACCAAGTTTCCACACTTTTCTTTGAAGCATTCCTTTCACACGGACAAGAGACTTCCTCTCGAGGCCTCTGCGGCCCGAGCGGACCCTGGAGCCCCCAGTCCTCCTCCCCCACCTCCTGTTCACGGGGTGAGACAAGTGGGGCACCCCCTTCTAATGGCCCCAGGCATTTGCTGCTGATCAACAGCAATGAGGGCTCCACACAGAGGGCGCAGACGCAGACTTCTAAGGATTTTGCTTTAAACCACACACAGGCCATTCGCCCTAGGCACCCCGGGCCTTTGGGGAGTTTCGGTAGGAATTCAGAATAGGAGGGCAGGTGGCAGGAAGAAGGGTCTGTTCTCCATGAGGGAGGGGCCTGGGGCTCCAAGTCCAACATCCCATGGTCACCACAGGCCTGCCCAGCATGGGCTCACTGCCAGGAATATCTAATGAGCCCCCAGGGATGAGACAGGAAACCGCTTCAGGCCACGCTCTGAGGGTGCACCCGCTCAGTCCCCAGGGCATTCCCCTCTGGGGCTCCCCGCAGCTGGGACCTGCATGTAGACTGCAGCGGGGCAGTGGGGATTCAGGACCTGGAGCGAAGCCAGGGAGATGAACACTCTGGGTGCAGTGCAGCTCAGCAAAGTGTGGATACTCACACTCACGCGCTCAGGTGCTGCTAAACGATGCCAGGGCTTTGGTGGGACTGCCCTGGTGGCCCGGGGGCTAAGACTGCATGCTCCCAATGCTGGGGATCTGGGTTCCCTACCTGGTCAGGGAACTAGATCCCACAAGCTACAACTAAAGACCCTGCATGCCACAACAAAGACTGAAGACCCCGCATACTGCAACTGAGACCTGGTGCAGCCTATTAAATAAACTAATTAAAAGAAAAAGAGGACCCCTGTGCATAGACCCAGCTTCAAGCACACAGTGGAAAACCTCTTTCTCGAGGCTCCACAGCTTGGAAAGCAGAGTCTATGAACGGCATCTCAGGCCCTCGGCCCCTCAGCTGGCCGCCTCTGTGCCTCACCAAACACGCGTGCCTGCACAGTCCTCACAGGTGAGCCTGAGTGTCTTCTTTTAGGGGGGTTAGGATTTTACCACACGACTTGTGGGAGTACACAGACATCCACACCACAGCACCAAACTGACCTGTGCAAGGGGTGCTGGCGTGTGACACAAGCCTGCACTACGGCCTGGCCACTGTGCCGGACGTGTGGAAGTGGGCCAGGCCTTCAGTGTGGGTAGTTAACAACCAAGTGTTCCAGCCGCTCTCAGGAAGCAGGCCCTCTCAGTTCCTCCTCACAGCTCCCCTCTCTGCCTTGCCTTCCCTCTCTGTCTGTCATCCTATGAGTGGTCCCCGGCCAGCTTCAGAGGTGGACACAATACCTGCTACAGTTGACATAGCCCCTGAGCCAGCCCAGCTTTCCCAGGGCCAGAAGTAGCCCATCAGAGCCTTTGCGCCCCTCCTCATCTCACCATCTCGCAAAGCTGAGAGAGTTTGAGGGCAAAGGGAGTGGTAGCCTCAAGAGTGAGAGCAGTGAGGCAGCGGGCCTGGATCCGGATACACCTGTGAGCCTCAGTCACCCAGCTGGAGCGTTCAACGAACTGTGGTCAAACTAACGCCCTAGCACTGCCGCCCCCCACCTCGGGGGCAGAATCACCCAGGCTCTGGGCAGGATGCGTCGAAGCCCATGCTGACGCGTGGCAATCAATAATACTATACATAGCTAACACTGATGGAGCAGGTTTTATGTACCAAGCCCTATCCTAAGGACTTTTCAAACAGAAGCTGATTTAATCCTCTCAATTCTGAGGTGGGTGTTATCATTATCCCTGTTTTACAAATGAGGAAATGAAGCCCCAAAGAGGTTAAGCAGCTTGCTCAAGGTCACACGGTTACCTAGTGGCAGAGGCAGGATTTGAACTCAGGGCATCATCTCAGTACTATCCTGCAATGTTTCAGACAGGGTTTCCCCAGTGGTCCGGACTGACTTTAAGGATCGATTCTGCTCCTCTTTCTTATTGTAAATGGAATGCTTTAAAAAAAAATTTTTTTTTTTTTTTTGGCCACACTGAAAGGCATGTGGGATCTTACTTCCCTGACCAGGGATCGAACCCGCCCCCGCCCCCACGCGCATTGGAAACTCTGAGTCTTACCCACTGGACAACCAGGGAAGTCCCAGTAAATGAAATGCTTTTACAAGTGGAGACGCTGTAAAAACAAGGAAGCCTGGTACAGTTTTGATTTGTAAACTCTATTTTATACATCCTTTATCCGAATTCACTCAGTATGACAACCAACAAGTTGAACAGGTTGGAGAAACAACATCTGTTGGGCACCTATATATGTTGCCTAGTCTCATGAAATCTCCAAGATAGCCTCGCAAAAACCCCAATAACAGTGCCCATTTTATGGATGAGCAAACAGGGGCATGGGAAGAAATGGCAGTAGCAGAAATGGGATTGGAATCCAGGTGCCTCTGATTTCAAAGAGTTGGAACAGCAACCAGACGAAAGGGGAAGTAAGGATCGCGAAGAATGGAGGGCGCCACAGAAGCAGATGTGAGCACCAGACAGGGGACCTGGCCAAGGAGGATGGTGCTCCCGGGTGACTCCGGGGAGGGGGTCCTACGGTGGCTTCCAGGCCCTGGGGGTATCCCACCACGTCTGGGCAGGGGGTGCAAGCTGAGCCAGCCCGCTAGAATGAAGAGGCGGAGGGAGAATGCAGCACCCGCCGCGGTTCCCGAGTCCTGCTCTGACTTGCTGTAACACCAGAACCCTAGTGTTTACCGGACTGCATCAAGGGCCCCTCTACCCCAAGCCGCCCTCCGGGGGCGGCACCGCGGCTGACTCTGGTCAGCATCAAAGACAAGCAGATGTACAGGCGGACCAGCGGGCAGCCAGCACCGGGGGTGGGCGACATGGGGGCAGCGTCACCGCCGAAAGGGCGCCGTACCAGGGGGCGAAGGAGGGGCCCAAAGACCCCCTCCCTGCCCATTAAAAGAATGGAAGAAAGAGACCTGCGGCTCCACAGCTCCCCTCTCCTCTCTCCCTCCCGGCAGCGTGCTGGAAGGAGGAGGGCTCCTCATGGACCCCAAGCCTCCGACAGACCCCCTCCCCTTCCCTCTCCTTTGTCACCACCACCTCCGCCAGAGCCACCTCTCCGGCCCCCTCCCCTCCTCCAGACCCCCGCCCGCGTCCTCCGCGGGGTCGCCCAGCACTCACCGAGAGGCAGGCTGATCCGAGGGGTGAGCGCCCGAGAGGGACACGGCGGTAGCAGCAGCAGCAGCAGCAGCGGCGGCAGCGGCAGCGGCAGCGCGCCCAGTGGGGCGGACGCTCGGCTCCCCCGGCCCATCGCGGCGCGCCGGACTCGGACCGCGGGGAGCGACGGCGTCCTCCGGACTCGGCTCAGGTGGCTCTCCGGCACTCGCGGGCGGCAGCCCCGCCCCGAAGTCCGGCCCCGGAGTGGATCGACCGCCCCCGCCTCCGGACCTGGGGGCTGGAGCGGGGTGGGAAGTGGGGTCACGTGGGCTGCGCGCACGCTCGCCCCGCCGCCCGCCCCCTCCCCGGCACTGCGGTCCTCCGCCAGCGCCGCTCGACCGAAGCTCGCCCGCGAGCACGGCAGGGAGGGGCCCAAGGAGGAAGTTGAGCGGTTGGTCCAGCCCCTCCCGGCTCAGCTCCCGGCCCGACCCGTCCCTTTCCCCTTCCTCCTTCCTGGGCGCTGGAGGCTCCAGGGGCGCCAGCGGGAGTGCACCTAGCTCGGTGCGCACCAGGCAGGAGCCGAGCCAGGCTATTAGCAGCAGCAGAGGCCGCGGGAGCGCGGGGGCGCGGAGGAAAGCAGACCCCTGGTTCCCCGCCCCTACCTCTCAGACCCTCCCACCGCCGCCCCGGCCCCTTCCGGCTCCTCGGGGACCCTCAGCGCGTTTGTTTGGGAAAACGTATGGTTCTCTCCACTGTGAGCGCGTGTCTTCTCCCTTTATCTCTGCCGTCCCCCTCCCCCCTGCGCCCTCCCCCTCCAGTGCTCCTGGCACCCACATGTCGGTAACCAAATGAACTCCGCCGAGCTGCTGCGGACTCCGGGGCTAGCTGCTTCTGCACCTAATTTTTGCATGGGTCAGTCCACTTTAGGTCTTGGCTGAGGGTTCACTCCAGGCTTGACACTTAATCTAGATGCCCGCGTGGTCATCCACGCTTGGAATTCTGTCCACACGAAGCCAGACTTCGGATGGGGGGAATCCGGGCAAAATTAGCTTAAGTGGGATAATAGGATTTAATGTACTGCTAAGGACGTGAGACTTTCTCCACAACTGCACGTGGCCTGGCAGCGGATAGTACTCCCTAAGGCTGGAATCCCAGAGGCACCCCCCCCACACACCCCCACCCCGGTCCTCCTGCGTCCCCAGGGGTGGAGTTCAGTAGTGCTGAGACCAGGGGTTTCAAACTGCGCACAGGATCCCTTAAGTAGATCCTGAAAGCAAGTTAGTGAATCCCTATCAACATTAAAAACAAAGAAACTGAATGGAAGATACCCAAGTGCAATGATCATAGAAAAGATAAGGAAAATTTAGGAAGCCCAGTTCAGCTTTTCTCAAGTGAGCTCTGGATCACGTGCATGCATCGTGTGGTGCTGTTGCTTGGGTCATGTCTGACTCTGCCACACCATGGACTGTAGCCCACCAGGCCCTTCTGTCCATGGGATTCTCCAGGCAAGAATACTGGAGTGGGTTGCCATGCCCTCCTCCAGGGGATCTTCCCAACTCAGGGATCAAACCCGTGTCTCTTATGTCTCCTGCACTGGCAGGAGGGTTCTTTACTAATAGCACCACCCGGGAAGCCCTTGCACAGGATCACAGTAAAATGTAATTCTTCCTGTAGTCCAAGTCAAAAGGACTTGGAAAACCTCTGCCAGTCATTTCCATGGCAGTAGGGACAGTTTCTCCAGGAATTAGCCGCGGTGGCTGGAAAGTTCCTCTTCACCCCCAGCCCACAATGAGCTTTCTCAGAGCCAGCACCATTGGCTCTCGCCCTACTCCCAGGGCCTCCCACAGGGTGACTGACAAGAGGTGGGCACAGTGCTCACATGGTCCCAGATCTCCTCACGCACAGCCAAGCTTCCATGATCTCTGTATCTCCACCTTCTAGACTGGTGGCACCCTTTTTAAAGGGTCGTCCAGCACTGGACACAGAATTCCACCTGGCACGTGGCCAGCAACATCTACCCACAGTTCTAGCATTGCCCAGGCCTGGGAATGCAGTATCAATGGTGTCAAAACATCTTTAGTCAGTGACGTCCATGCTTCTATCTGTAGCTAGGTGTGTGCTCAGTCAGTCATGTTGGACTCTTTGTGACCCCATAAACTGTAGCCCATCAGGCTCCTCTGTCTATGGGATTTTCCCCAGCAAGAATACTGGAGTGGGTTGCCGTTTCCTCCTCCAGGGGATCTTCTCAACCCAGGGATCGAACCTGAGCCTCCTGCATTGGCAAGTGGATGCTTTACCACTGTGCCACCCGAGAAGCCCTGTACCTAGGACCTTTGTCCTAAATTCCAAATGGCCTTGACATTTCTACAAGGCTGTCTTATCTGATAGGTATCTGAAATTCAATGTGGTTCCAGAACATGCTCCATCAGTGTGAGCCTCTCCATCCCATTTAATGGCAAGTCTGTCTTTGAATTGCTCAGATTAAAAACCTTAATTCCTTTCTCTTCTCTTGCTCCTCATACTCAATCCACTAGCAAATCTATAATCTGACCACTTACCACCTCCTGGGGTCCCAGTTACTGCCCGCTTCTCGTGTCCGACTCTTTGTGACCCCATTGACTGTAGCCCACCAGGTTTCTCTGTCTGTAGAGTTTTCCAGGCAAGACTACTGGACTGTGTTGCCATTTCTTACTTCAGGGATCTTCCCAACCCAGGGATCGAACCCACATCTCTGGCATCTCCTGCATTCAGGCAGGTTCTTTACCACTAGCACCACCTCAGAAGTTTCTACCCTTGTTGTTGTTCAATCACTCAGTCGTGTCTGACTCTTTGCAACCCATGGAGTGCAGCATGCCAGGCTTCTCTGTCCGTTACCAACTCCCTGAGTTTGCTCAAACTCACGTCCATCGAGTCCGTGATACCATCCAACCATCTCATCCTCTGTTGTCCCCTTCTCCTCCTGCCTTCAGTCTTTCCCAGCATCAGGGTCTTTTCTAATGTGTCAGCTCTTCAAATCAGGTGGCCAAAGGATTAGAGCTTCAACTTCAGCATCAGTCCTTTCAATGAATATTCAGGGTTGATTTCCTTTAGGATTGACTTGTTTGATCTCCTTGCTGTCCAAGGGACTCTCAAGAGTCTCTTCCAGCACCACAATTCGAAAGCATTGAATCTTCAGTGCTCAGCCTTTTTTATTGTCCAGCTCCCACATCCATATATGACTACTGGATTCCAAACCATAGCTTTGACTACCCTTGGGCTTTCCTGGTGCCTCAGCTGGTAAAAAATCTGCCTGCAAACCGGGAGAC
The DNA here is from genome assembly GCF_019923935.1 of Bubalus bubalis. NCBI lineage: Eukaryota > Metazoa > Chordata > Mammalia > Artiodactyla > Bovidae > Bubalus > Bubalus bubalis. The sequence continues at coordinate 48,480,191 of NC_059176.1, forward strand.
CTGGGTTCGATCCCTGGGTTGGGAAGATCCCCTGGAGAAGGGAACAGCTACCCACTCCAATATTCTGGCCTGGAGAATTGCATGGACTGTAGTCTATATGGTCACAAATGGTCGGACACGACTGAGCGACTTTCACTTTGACTACCCTTGAGCTGTTCTCAAACTGTTCTCAACTCAGGAGCCAGAGTGAGCTTTTCAAAACCAAAGTCAGGTCATGGCACTCCTGTGCTCAAAACCCTCCAGTGGTTCCTTACAGTGGTATGCAAGGCTCCAGGTTACCTTGCCCCCACGCCCACTGCATCATCCATTGCTCTCCCCACCCCTCACTCACTCTACCCCAGGCACTCATGTGGACGAACACTCTTGTGCTAAGACCTTTGCCCTGGCTCCTCCCTCTGCCTGGAGTTCTCTACCCAGAAAGTGATTGAGTTCCTCGTTTTCTTCAAATCTTTCCTCAAAGATCACCTTCTTAGTCATAAAAAAAGAACAAAATAATGCCATTTGCATCAATATGGATGCACCTAGAGATTATCATACTGAGTGAAGTTAAGTCAGACAGAAAGACAAATATCACATGATATTGTTTATGTGTGGAATCTAAAAAAAGGCTACAACAGACTTGTGGACACAGCTGGGAAGGAGAGGGTGGAATGAACTGAAACCTATACATTACCATATGTAAAACAAATAGCTAAAAGGAAGTTGCCGTGTAACACTGGGAGCTCAACCCAGCCCTCTGTGACAGCTTAGAGGGGTGAGACGGAGGTTCCAGAGGGAAGGGATATAGGTATACTTGAGGCTGATTTACTTTGTTGTACAGCAGAAACCAATACAACATTTAAAGCAATTATCCTCCAATTAAAAATAAATTTAAAAAATAAATGTAAAAAGGCTACAAATGAACTTATCTGCAAAACTGAAATAGAGTTACAGATGTAGAAAATAAACTTATGGTTGCAGGGTAGAGGGGAGGGAGGGATAAATTGGAAGATTGGGGCTGACACATACACACCACTATGTACAAAACAGATAACTAATGAGGACTTACTGCAGAGCACAGGAAATTCCACTCAATACTCTGTAATGACCTATATGGGAAAAAAAAATCTAAAAAAAGAGTGGATGAATGATTTTGTATAAAAGATTCACTTTTCTGTGCTCCTGAAACTAAAACAACATTGTAAATCAATTATACTCTAAAAAAAAGAAAAAAGATCACCTTCTTGAAGAATCTGAAGTTCCCCCAATATTCCCCTTTCCCTGAGATGTTTTTCCGACATGCTCATCATCTTCTAATACACTAAATGATTTGCTTATTTGTGGTGGTTTTTCTTTATTGTCTGAACCTCCCACCTGCCTTCTCACCCCCAAGAAATGTTGACTGAGGAGGGCAAGTATTTTTGCTCCTTTGGCTTGTTAAATAAGCTATCCATAGCCTCTAGAACAGTGCCTCGCATATGGTTAACCCTCAGTCAGTACTGGCTAAGTGAATGAATAAATGAATGCAACCTCAGAGTCAAGGAATACTGTGGGCCCATGTCAACTAACAACTAGAGCTCCTTGTTGATATCAACTTTGGTCTGGAATTCCCTGAAACCAGAAATGATGCAATTAACTTTTTTAACCTACGCACAAGACTTTGTATTGATCTCCTTTAAATCTACTGCTTCTGGTCCAGATCTCATCCTACTGAGGTCATTGTGAATATTGATTCTATCATACAATTGGCTTCCCCTCCCAGTTTTGAGTCATCTATAAATCTGATAAGCATTCTTGACCATTATTCAAGTCACTGATAAAAATATTAGATGAGCAGACCTAACACCCACTTCTTGGTTTCTAAATATCACTCTTCAATGAAAGGCAACAGAACTCCTTGGAGAAATGAAAAGGAAAGTACAAGGTGATCCTGGGACCTTGTGTTGGGCCAGAAAACAAGGAAGTGACTAAAGACTAATGGGGTCATGTCAAAAGGATATAGGGCCAGCTTGATGACCAAACTTGGGACAATTCGAGCATCAGAAAGCATAATGAAGTAATGGATTCTAATGCATAAAAATAAAACAATCCATTAGTCTACAGTAAAACTCAGCAAAGCAGAGAGAGAAAGAAAAGGGCTGGAAAGAATAAATTTCTCCATAGAGAAGTGCTGCCTGATAGACGTAGAGGAAATGATAGACAGAAAATCTAGATTCAAGCAAGCAGAAGATATTAAGAAGAGGTGGCAAGAATACACAGAAGAACTGTACAAAAAAGATCTTCACGACCCAGATAATCACTATGGTGTGATCACTCACCTAGAGCCAGACATCCTGGAATGTGAAGTCAAGTGGGCCTTAGAAAGCATCACTACGAACAAAGCTAGTGGAGGTGATGGAATTCCAGTTGAGCTATTTCAAATCCTGAAAGATGATGCTGTGAAAGTGCTGCACTCAGTATGCCAGCAAATTGGAAAACTCAGCAGTGGCCACAGGACTGGAAAAGGTCAGTTTTCATTCCAATCCCAAAGAAAGGCAATGCCAAACAATGCTCAAACTACCACACAATTGCACTCATCTCACACGCTAGTAAACTAATGCTCAAAATTCTCCAAGCCAGGCTTCAGCAATACATGAACCATGAACTTCCAGATGTTCAAGCTGGTTTTAGAAAAGGCAGAGGAACCAGAGATCAAATTGCCAACATCCGCTGGATCATGGAAAAAGCAAGAGAGTTCCAGAAAAACATCTATTTTTGCTTTATTGACTATGCCAAAGCCTTTGACTGTGTGGATCACAACAAACTGTGGAAAATTCTGAAAGAGATGGGAATACCAGACCACCTGACCTGCCTCTTGAGAAATCTGTATGCAGGTCAGGAAGCAACAGTTAGAACTGGACATGGAACAACAGACTGGTTCCAAATAGGAAAAGGAGTACGTCAAGGCTGTATATTGTCACCCTGTTTATTTAACTTATATGCAGAGTACATCATGAGAAACGCTGGACTGGAAGAAGCACAAGCTGGAATCAAGATTGCCAGGAGAAATATCAATAACCTCAGATATGCAGATGACACCACCCTTATGGCAGAAAGTGAAGAGGAACTCAAAAGCCTCTTGATGAAAGTGAAAGTGGAGAGTGAAAAAGTTGGCTTAAAGCTCAACGTTCAGAAAACGAAGATCATGGCATCCAGTCCCATCACTTCATGGGAAATAGATGGAGAAACAGTGGAAACAGTGTCAGACTTTATTTTTGGGGCTCCAAAATCACTACAGATGGTGACTGCAGCCATGAAATTAAAAGATGCTTACTCCTTGGAAGGAAAGTTATAACCAACCTAGATAGCATATTCAAAAGCAGAGACATTACTTTGCCAACAAAGGTCTGTCTAGTCAAGGCTATGGTTTTTCCAGTGGTCATGTATGGATGTGAGAGTTGGACTGTGAAGAAGGCTGAGCACCGAAGAATTGATGCTTTTGAACTGTGGTGTTAGAGAAGACTCTTGAGAGTCCCTTGGACTGCAAGGAGATCCAACCAGTCCACTCTGAAGGAGATCAGCCCTGGGATTTCTTTGGCAGGACTGATGCTAAAGCTGAAACTCCAGTACTTTGGCCACCTCATGTGAAGAGTTGACTCATTGGAAAAGACTCTGATGCTGGAGGGATTGGGGGCAGGAGGAGAAGAGGACAACAGAGGATGAGATGGCTGGATGGCATCACTGACTCGATGGACGTGAGTCTGGGTGAATTCCGGGAGTTGGTGATGGACGGGGAGGCCTGGCGTGCTGCGATTCATGGGGTCGCAAAGAGTCAGACACGACTGAGTGACTGAACTGAACTGAAGGATAACTAATGGATGTTAAACCTTTGGGTGGAAGATTGTTAGGAAACTACGTTAACAAGATCTCTGAGATTTCTCTGGTTGTCCAGTGGCTGAGATTCAAACCTTCCACTGTAGGAAGCGTGGGTTCCATCCTTGGCTGGGGAACTAAAATCCTACACGCTGCGTGGTACAGCCAAAAAAAACCCTAAAAGGAAACAGTCTCAAAGTCTGACCCACAGATGACTTACTGATGACCAGTGGGAAAATGTTTCTCTAAGGAGCACTGGTGGCCACTATCTTTTTTGCCCCCAGTGGCTACCATATTAATCAAGTGGCCAAAAGTAACATCATTGGTAGTGGGACTACCTGATATCATTCACCTCCTGATATGAGTCAATAAAAAATACACACCTCATCAACAATTGTATCAAAAGTATGTAACCCAGATCTAATAGTGAGGACGCAATAGGAAACATTCAGCTTCTACAAGACAAAGAGCTTGGACTCTTCAAAAAGGTGAAACTGATGAAAAGACAAAAAGGACAAGAGAACTGTTTTAGGATAGAAAATTAAAAAGACATGCAATATGTGAACCTTGATTGAAATCCTGAAGGGGAAAATAACAAAGCCACAGAGCAATTGAGAAATTGCTAATACACGTGCACTCTGTATTAGATGATATTATGGCATTATTTGGAGAAGGCGATGGCACCCCACGCCAGTACTCTTGCCTGGAAAATCCCATGGACGGAGGAGCCTGGTAGGCTGCAGTCCATGGGGTCGCTAAAAGTTGGACACGACTGAGCAACTTCACTTTCACTTTCCACTTTCATGCACTGGAGAAGGAAATAGCAACCCACTCCAGTGTTCTTGCCTGGAGAATCCCAGGGATGGAGGAGCCTGGTGGGCTGCCGTCTATGGGGTCGTACAGAGTCGGACACGACTGAAGTGACTTAGCAGCAGCAGCAGCAGCATGGCATTATTGTTCATTTTCTTAGGTACAATAATGGTACTGTGTTCTTAGGAGAATGTCATTGTTCTTTGGAGACGCCTGCTGAGGTCTGTCGACATCAAGTGTCATGATGTCTACAACTTACTTTCATACGATTAAGCCAAAACAAGTGGGTTGTGAGTGTGCATTTGTGTATGAGAAAGAGTGTGAGTGCTACTGTGGCGGAGTTTTGACAACTGGTTAATATAGAAAGTTATGGGTGTTTTTAATATCGTGTTTTATAAATTTTAGGGGGAAATTGAGGGAGGCATTTCCAAAAACAGAGCCTACTGGAGACCTCCATCCAGGTTGAAACTGATCGACATCCTTTGTAGGCTGAATCATGTGTTAGCTATGGTGTCTTCCTTACTGCACCATTCACCCACATTTCTTCATATTATCCATAAGAATCATATGAGGGCCTTCCCTGGCAGTCCAGTGGTTAGGACTCCGCAGTCTTGCTGGGTCCAATCCCTGGTCAGGGAACTAAGATCCAACAAGCCACATAGCGTGGCCAAAAAAATAATAGTAACAACAATAACAATAATATGAAAAAATTATAAGAAATCTTATTGAAATCAAGGTCCTAGCTATAGCTATAGCACTGACTTATTGGAAAAGACCCTGAAGTGGGTGGCAGAGGATGAGATGGTTACATGGCATCACTGACTTAATGGACATGAATTTGAGCAAACTCTAGGAGATAGTGGAGGACAGAGGAACCCGGTGTGCTGCAGTCCATGGGGTCAAAGTCTGACACCACTTAGCTACTGAATGACTACAACTAACTATAGCGTTTCCTTCTATCTTCTGCTTACTGCTGTTACCTAGAACAGGGCCTGATGAGTGGCATCTGTTTGATTAGAATTTGTTGAGTGCCAGAATCTCCACATCAGGTCTCCCCTCAAGCAGCACCCAGGCTGGTTTGCCCGAGTGTCTTGGCAACACATGGGTGCTCCTCTCTGAGAGGAGGCAGGGGCTGATGTAGCCTCACTTGGTAGTTAATTATATCCCACTCAAACACTACAAGGGTGTCTTCTGCCAACTTGGTGCAAGCCCCTTGAAGACAGTGACGGGTCTTGCCTCTCGAACCCCCACTGCCTCACATGGCACTCCAGTAGGACCTCCACAGGGCAGACAAAATGTGGGCCCCACCTGCTGGCCTGGAGAGGAGCCCTCTAACTCATGCCCCAGCACTCGGCCTTGGGCCTTGTGAGCTCCCCTGTCTCCCTCTGGCATGCTAATTTGTTCTCCCCAGGGTGAAAAAAAAAAACAAAAAAAACAGGAGGATGACTGACAGAGAAAACCTCATTTGAGCTGACTTCCTGTGGGCTGAAGAGCGGTTCCCAGGCCAACACCGTGTCTCCTGTTCCCCTTTGCCACCCTTGGATGTAGGCAAGTCTTTCTCAGCCAGAACACCGGTGTTTATAAAGAGCTCAGGGCGCCACTTGGAAGGAGTATAGAAAGAGACAAAGCGAAAACCAACGGTTCCTCTGTGCCCCCGGCCAGCAAGATGCAGTCAAGTCTGGCTTCCTTTCTCTGTCCACACTCACACAACTCATTCCCCATCCATCCTCTGTCTGAGGGTCTCTCTCTCCTGTACACACAAGCACACACATAAGATGGATAAAAATGCGAGAAGGAGAGGTAAAATGTGCACAGGGACGGAACCCAGGCCTCCCGCATTGCAGGCAGATTCTTTTCCAGCTCAGCCACCGGGAAAGCCCAAAATATGCACAGGAATACATGCAAAGAGGCCAGACAAAATGGGGCCACATGTCTGAAGGCAGCCAAGGAAACTTTAGGGATGACAAGAGTATTTTGTATCTTAATTAGGATGTTGGTTTCCCAAGTATAAACAGATTAAAATTTTTTGATCTGTACACTGAAGATCTATGCATTTTCTTGTATGTAAATTTCTACCTTATACCTATTATTGTGGGGTGGGGGTGGGGGTAAGCAAGGAGACCAAAAGGTAAAAATATAATAATAATAATAATAATAAAACACCTCACCTGCAGGATCAGGTGAAAGAAGAAAATGAGACTAGCTATGGGCCGGAGTCGGGAGTGGGCGTGGGAGGGGAGCTTTTCCAGGTTTTCTAGGTGGTAAAGAACCCACCTGCCAAAGCAGGAAACATAAGAGGTGCAGGTTATATCCCTGTGTTGGGAAAATCCCTGGAATATGAAATGGCAACCCACTCCAGTATTCTTGCCTGGAGAATCCCAGGGACAGAGGAGCTCAGCGGGCTACAGTCCGTGGGGTCGCAAAAAGCTGGACAAGACTGAAGCGACTTAGCATGCACATATCAGGGGGAGAAGGTGAAGAGAAATAGGAAAGGCTACAAGAGAAAATGAGGCTTTCTAGGTGGTGCTAGTGGTAAAGAACCCACCTGCCAATGCAGGAAACACAAGAGACATGGATTTGATCCCTGGGTGAGAAAGATCCCCTGGAGGAGGGCATGGCAACCCACTCCAGTATTCTTGCCTGGAGAATCCCATGGACAGAGGAACCTGGCAGGCTACAGTCCATGGAGCTGCAAAAGGTCGGACACAACTGAAGGGACCTGGCATGCACACACACAAGAGAAAATAAAGCAAAGTGTGGCTAAAAATATAAGGCCCCTGTAACCTGCTCAGTTACAAAGGAATAAGGCAGTGTGGGCTCAGGGCTAGTGCTGGCCGTGCAATGGTCCATCCAGACCACAGTCAGCCTCTTGAGCCGTCAGTACTCATTAACCATCTATAGGTACAGCCTCCGCCCAGGCATAGGCCAGCCCTGACCTGGGGCACGGATGGCTCCTGCCAGCCTGCCCCCAGCCCGACCTGCCGGCTCTCATTTCCACCCAGGGGATCCTGGCTCTCACACAGTCCTACTCTGGGAGTCATGGCTTTGCTTTGTTTCCCGGCCGTGGAGGAGGGGCCTCTTGCCAAGCCCAGTGGAGCTTGAACCCAAGGTCTCGCCCGCCCCGTCCTGGAGTAGCACTCAAGCTCCTCCCATCTCTGGGTTCTGGCTGGCAGGCTGCCCAGCAAGGCCTCGCAGACACGCACTGGCGGTAGCCCAGCTCCCTGGGCCTTGGCCCCCTGCCACCATCCCCTCGTCGCCCTGAGCCCTCCTCTCATGCCAACCTGCAGCTGCAGCTCCCCTCCCTGCCAGCTGGGCACAATGCTGCTGTTTCCTCCCCAGGGGCTGGGCTGCAGCATCAATACATTTTGATGAGAAAGCGACACCAGCTGGCACACCCTATGTGTGCTTTTAAATCCGCCAATGACTTCCAGATGCCGGGGGCTGGGAGTGTCCCTGGGGCAGTACCTTCTGCAGTGGAGGGCACTCACGGGGCCAGCACGGCCACCACCTTCAAGTCTCACCAGCAACTTTAACCAGGGTCTAGCAATGAATGTAAATGAGCCTCATCTCTCTTCTGCAAACTGTGTTCCTCTTCACTGGTCCCTTATGTCTCTTTCTTTTTCAAAAATGTTTATTTACTTATTTGGCTCTCCCAGGTCTTAGTTGCAGCATGTGGGATCTAGTTCCTCGACCAGGGATTGAACCCAGGCCGCCTGCATTGGGAGCACGGAGTCTTAGCCACTGGGCCACCAGGGAAGTCCTGGTCCCTTATGTTTCTTGCTCTGTGAAGTGGTTCGAATCCAGGGATGAGGCACACCAGTTCTTCCATAAGAAGTAGAATTTCAGCACTATCTGTTATTTTGGGGACTGTAGCAAGCCACGGGATCTCTCAGAACCTCAGCTTCCCCATCTGTGAGATGGGAATGCTAACATTACTGCCTGGGCTGTCAGGAGAGCTGAGGAGACAGGGCTCACAAGGCGACGGGCAGCCCCGGTGCGTGGTGAAAGCCGAGCAAACAAAGCCGTGCTCGTTATATTATGGGTTCACCTCATTTACCTAAACTTGGCCACAGCCATCCTAAGATGTCCAAGCTAGAGGACCCTCTTCTGAGCTCTCTGCTCAGGTTCGGCCACCTCCTACCAACCCAGTGCTGAGGCTGCAAGTCTCACGGGGAGAAGGAACCGGCCCGCCCAGCCCAGGCCCTGGGTGCGCCCGCTGCGGTGAAGAGCTCGCTGCCCGCCCCAACCACCCCCACCGGGGCCTGTCGGGGCCTGAGCTGGCCACTCCCTGGGAGGGGACCCCCCTGCCCCACAGGGCTGTGGTGCAACCAGCCGGGCTCAGCTTGTCCCTGACTCGACACGGTAGAACACGGTAGGTTGCCACCATCGCGCCCGTGCTCCCGATGCAAGTTCCAGAGGGGCTGTCTGCCTGGGCCCCCAGGTCTGTCCTCCAGGGGGCCTGGAGAGCCTGGCTGATGCGTGGCACCTGTCACCCCAAAGGGGCACAATTACTGTCCGGTGACTCTCTTTCCCCTGAAACCTCATACCTGCAGCCACTCAGAGGTATGAGGCAGACATCCTAGGCCGGGTGAGCATGGGAAGCAAGGAGCATAAGCCTCTAGGACAGTCTGGTTTCAAGTCTAGCTTATGAGACCCTTCCAGTCTCAAGATCTCGAGAAATCAGGAATCTACCTCTCCATTTGTCCCCAGTTCTTCCTCTTTAAGTCCCACTCTGAGCCCTAGACCCCTGGCCATTGCTACATGGAGGGACAGCAGACTTAGCCAAGGCCTTTCATCACTCCCGAGAAGGAACCTTCCTATCAGAGGACCAAGGCTCTCTCATCCCAAAGAGGTGGGGCCCTCCAAGCAACCGTGGTTCCCTGTCACCTTAGGTCACCTGGTGGCTCCGCCTCTTACTCCAAGAGAGCCTTGCTGTTGGTTCCAGCACTGCCTTCGAAGAGTGGGCCTAGACAGCTGAGCCCATTGGGTAGGGATGGATGGGTGGGTTCCATTGATTTCTTGTGGCTCTAAAGACTGCTCTGATAGAATGGAAGGAAGAATGTATTACTGCCACAGTGTGCCCACCTGCCAGCCTAGACCATGGCACCAGAACAAGATGCTCACAAAAAGCCGGTACGTGGGTAGCACCCCAGATCCATGCTCAGACAGGGATCTTACACAGCAGCTCTCCAGGCCTGAGACTCCTGGGATGCCTGGCAGCACCCCAGTACTGAGCACCAGGCTGGAGGACACCATAAGGCTCTGAGTGGGCGCAGCTCAGCTCTAGCAAAGGAGTCAGAGGAGGACTTGCCTGGTGGTTCAGTGGCTACTAATCTCCCAATGCAGGGGGCCCAGGTTTGATCCCAGGTCAGGGAATTAGATCCTACATGCCACAACTAAAGATCACATATGCCAACACTAAGATTGGAGATCCCACATGTCACAAGTAGGACCCGCCACAGCCAAATAAATAAACAAAAATATTAAAAAAAAAAAAAAAAAGGAGGGGCTCTAAGGGGCCTGGACCCAGGGCCTGATCCACCCAGTCCACTCTGCAAGGGAGCAGACCCACCTTGCTCCTCTCAGGCTCTTCCTCTATGAACACTGCCTTCACTCTTTCCTTACAGCCTGTGAGCAGTGGAGCAGAGCAGGGGGTCCCTTAACCAATAGAGTCGGCCTCAGTGAGATGTGAACCCCAAGAATGATGACAGTAATCAGAGCTTTTATTTGATTTCAAAGAGATTGTTGCCCTCCTCCCCTCCCCAATCCAAAAAAAGTAAAGATAATTTCTTTGGGGTGTTTTCGTCTGAAGACACAGGAACTTTTAGAAGTAGTCTTTATTAGGTAAAAAGAAATACCAGAATTAAGAGTTATTATATACCTTGACATGAATTATCAGGCAAATTATGCCCACCTAAGGGCTTCCCCAATGGCTCAGCCAGTAAAGAATCTGCCTGTAATGCAGAAGACACAGGAAACTTGGGTTCGATCCCTGGGTTGGGAAGATCCCCTGGAGGAGGAAATGGCAACTCACTCCAGTATTCTTGCCTGAAAAATCCCATGAACAGAGGAGCCTGGTGGGCTATAGTCCATGGGGTCTCAAAGAGTCAGACTTGACAAAGCATGCATGCCCACCTAAAGCAAAACTGACGTTTACAAGGCTAACATTTATTGAGTACTTTCTATAAGCAAGCCACTGAGCTGAGCTTTTTTACATCCAATCATTTACTTACATCTCACAACAAGGTGAAACAGGAATTATGATATTCCCACTTTATAGTTGAGAAATGGGGGCACAGAGAGGTTCAGGGACTTGCTAAGGTTACATACGTGGCAAGTCAGTACTAGGACCAGAAACTGGATCGGACTCCAGAACCCTGTGGAGATGCTCTACGTACGGGAGAATTTCAACCAGGGTTTTGTCTCAAGCTATAACCATCCCCCTCTTGATAACATAAGCTACTGTATTTTCCTCCCTCTCTCCCTACCCCTTTTTTCCCTTCTTCTTTCACTCATTCAGTATTTCTTGTGCACTTGCTGCCTTCTAAGCATCGCTGAAGTTGAAGAAACTGACATGGTTCTGCCTTCACAGAGCTTCCAGTTCATCAAGATTCCTTAAATTCTTCTTCCCAGAGAATAACCATTCTTGTCCACATTTCTTTAGACACTTTCACTCACTTATTCCTTTGTCTCCACCAAAGGGCCAGTCTGGCAGAGCTCCATACGTGCTGCCAGGCTTCGAAGGCTAGAATCGTGCCATTTTCAACTGCCATTTCTGGAATGGCTCCTCTGAGCTGCCTCTGCACTCTGCTCAGATTTCCATTAAGGCACTCGTGATTCTGTAGTGAAATACTCATTTACACATCTCATCCCTCTCTTCTACTACAAGCTCCTTGAGTGCAGGAACTAGGCCTGCCTAACTCAGGTTTTTAATCTCCATCCCCAGTGAAGAGTTTGGAAATAGCAGGCATCCAGGTGGCTGAAACAGTAAAGAATCAGTCTGCAATACAATGTTCGATCCTTGGGTAGGGAAGATGCCCTGGAAAAGGTAATGTCTACCTACTACTGGAATGACTACCCACTCCAGTATTCTTGCCTGGAGAATCCCATGGACAGAGTAGTCTGGTGGGCGACAGTTCATGGGGTTGCAGAGAGTTGGACATGACTGAGCGACTTTCATTTTCAGTAAATGTTTGCTAAAGTGAATAAGTGAGTTTTCTGTTCTAGCTGACTGTCTCAAATCATTTCCAAATGATTCATTCAAGTGTTCCTTCCTGGATCTTTTTTTCCACCTTCCTCTTAACCTTTTCAAAGGAAAGGCACCTCTCTGATGTGGGAAGTCCCACTTCCCTGCTTTAGGGCAGCCAAAGGATTTCTTGCTCACACAGTCTCAACAGATTTGTTGGCTTCACAAGAGACAGTATTTTGGAAAGCTGAATGCTTGTTTCCTTGGTTTTTTTTAGGGCAATCCCATCAGATAATACATTAAAGCAAGAGCTCCAAGGTATAGGACCAGGGAGAGAGACTCTCTGTTTTCCCCAAGGTGTCAGCCTCCATTCCCCACCTTCAGTTCACCGGCTGCCAATGTCCTCATCTTTAGACCGCCTGTCTCCAAAAGTCTGAGCCCCAGTTGCAAAGAGACATACCTCAGATTTCCCTGTTGTTGTTCAGTTGCTAAGCTGTGTCTGACTCTTTGAGACCCCATGGACTGCAGCACACCAGGCTCCCCTGTCCTACACTATCTCCCAGAGTTTGCTCCAATTCATGTTCATTGAGTCAGTGATGCTATCTACCCATCTCATCCTCTGCCACCTCCTTCTTCTCAGATTTCCCTGAACTTTAGTAATAATAAGCACCAGTGCAAAGAATCGCACAGCCTGGAAGTCAGGAGACTGGGTTCAAATCCTGACCTTGCCAACTCATTATCATCTTGGGAAGTAATTTAATTTCTCTGGATTCTGTTTCTTCTATGAAAATAAGGGAGTGGGACTGGGTAGATTTCTAAACCAAAGGCTAAACCATCTCTGGGCAAAAAAATTTCTTAATTGTGCACTTCCCAGTCCTTATGGCATTCGACCCTTATAAGAAACTTGCAATTCATAAGCCAAACAACATACATTACTAGTGAGGAAATGTGAGCAGAGGTCGATGACCTTACTCAGGTGACCCAGGCCCCTGACTCTTGCCAGACCGAGATGGTTCCAGAGAGCCCACTGGGGCAGCCTCAATTTCCAAGACCCCATCTTCCTTGCCCTCCTAACCCCTACATCCACGTTGTCACTCAGAGAGTAGAAGCTATGACAAAGAACCTGATTCAAGGGCCATAGCCAGGGCCATATGAGGAGGCGCCCAGGCCTTTCTCAAATTCGGAATGATCTGCCTCCAGGAGGACCACTGCCTCTCAGTTGCAGTTTTGGCTCAGAGGCCCAGGATGGCCACGGGAACGTGGGCCCAGCCTCCCGCGTTCCCATGACAACAGGTTCCCCCAGTGGCGGCGCGGGTGCCCATCAGAGCGTGCAGGTGGCGCCCTTTGGGAGAGGGGCCCGGCGGGAAGTGGGGGGCCGGGGCGGCGCCTGCCGCGGGGTGGCCTCCCCACTTCCGATCTCCTCCTCCCGGGGCCGCAGTTCCCGCCCGCCCTGTGCCCTTCGCCTACCTGAGAGTCACGGCCCGCGCGTGACCACCGCCCACTACAGGGTCACCTCTGCGCGGCGGGGCGGCCCTTCTTCTCGGTGTTCCCAGACTCGTCCCTGCTTTCAGGCCCCGCCCGACGCACTCACTTCCCGGGTACCCGGGATGTCCCTGCAAATACCCTCAGTCTGGCGCCGCGTCCCCGGAAATGCAGGGCAGCCGCCAAGCCCCGCCCCTGCCCATGTTGATGGAATTGTCCGGAGGCGCCCCCCGGGGCTTGCTCGCTGTCCAGCGGGCTCCCGCCTCCGCCCCCAGGCACTGATGGCGACATAAGTCTCACTGCTAGTCCCAGTCGGACACTTCCCCGAGACTGCTTGGCTGCCCTTAGGCCTTGGGGCCTATAGCCCCCCAGCACCACCTCCATCTTCGGAGCCTCGGCCTGGCCTCACTTATGCCCTGCAGGCAGCAATCTCACTAGCTGGAATTCGGAGGACAGGGGGGAGTTGTTATCCTAGATCTGTTATTGAAACAGAGTTGGGTTGCCTTATCTGCACAGGCTTGGTAAAGCCAAATCACTGACATCTACCACCACTCCGGGTTCCCTGGTGGCTCAGTTGTAAAGAACCCACCTGCCAATGCAGGAGATGCAGGTTTGATACCTAGCTGGGGAAGATCCCCTGGAGGAGGGCATGGCAACCCACTCCAGTATTCTTGCCTGGAAAATCCCACAGACAGAGGAGCCTGAAGGGCTGCAGCCCATGGGGTCACAAAGAGTCAGACACAGACTTAGCCACTTAAGCAACAACTACCACCGATCACCCAACTGGCTGTTACCTAGGGGGAATTCCTTAACCTCTCTGAGCCTTGAGTTCTTCATCTGGAAGGTAGGCCTGAGAGCAGCAAGGGACCTCACAGGGTTGCGGTGAGAAGCGCAATTATGCAGGCACACACCTGGCACATGGTCAGCTCTTTATAATGGTAGCATTGTTTACAGTCAGAAGCAAGGGAGAGCAGGCTACAGAGCCACCTGCATGAAACCACTCACTTCTCCACCCAGAAATTCTGCTCACCGCGTGCTCACCGCGTCCCCTAACCTGCCATGGGCTGGGCTGTGGGAGTGAAACGAAAGGAGGAGATCTGCAGGAGGGGTGAGAGATAGTTATAAATAGTATCTAGCATTTATCAAGTGACCTTGGCTCGTCCCTCTCCAGCCCTTGCCTCCTAGCTTTGCTGTCTCAGGGTGGTTCCAGAAACAGCCAGTTCTGGGCGTGTAAGTAGCTGAGCTGGCCAGAGCTGGCCAGTCAAGGAGCTGGTGAAACCAGAGGCCAAGAGCCAGCTTTTTCCTAGGCCAGGCTAGGCTTAGGTGCCTTCTGTGGCCTCTCCTCTGGACAGAGGGGCTTGGGACTTCCCTGGGGGCCAAGGCTTCTGCACTTCCAATGCTGGGGACGTGGGTTCCCCCTCTGGTGGCAAGGTCCCACATGTTCTGTTGTTCGGGCAAAAAAAAATAGATAGGGGTAAGGGACTACCAGACTCCCCACAGAATGCTCTTCCACACATGGTTATTCTGTTGTCCATCAACAAATATTTGTGTGTGTGTGTGTATTAGCTGTTCAGTCATGTCTGACTCTTTTTGACTCCATGGACTGTAGCCCCGCTAGGCTCTTCTCCATGGAGTTCTCCAGGCAAGAATATTAGAGTGGGTTGCCATTCCCTTCACCAGGGGATCTTCCCTACCCAGGGATGGAATCCGGGTCTTCTGCATTGCAGGCAGATTCTTTACTGTCTGAGCCACCAGGGAAGCCCACAAACATGTTTACTACCATAAAATTTGAAACACAGAAAAACACAATGAAAAATATCATCCTACCCAGAGACTACCACTGTTAATATTTTCTACCACTTTTTTGAAGGTACAATCTACATACTGCAAAGTGCACAGATCTTAAGTGGACTGGTATTAATATGTTGGTGACGATCCTCCTGGCTCTTTTCTATACAGAATTATGCATTTACATTGTTTAGAAAAGGTACTATTCAGTGCATAATCTTTTGTGATTTTCCCCTAGGTGTGTGTGCTGGTAGCTCAGTTGTGTCCGACTCTTGGAGACTCCTCGGGCTCTAGCCCACCAGGCTCCTCTGTCCATGGGGATTCTCCAGGCAAGAATACTGGAGTGGGTCGCCATGCCCTCCTCCAGGAGATTGTCCCAACCCAGGGATTGAACCTGGATCTCTTGCATTGCAGGCGGGTTCTTTACCATCTGAGCCAATTTCCCCTAGGACAGAAATATATCACAGAGGTTTTCCTGTAACATTAGAAATTCTCTTATACCTTCATTTTTAGTGCGTTCTGTCATAGGGATGTGGCACACATTTTTAAGTAAATCTCTACTACTGGACATTGAAATTGTTCCTAACTGTTCATTATCATAAGTAAGAGTTCCACAATCATTTTCTTTTTAAAACTATTTATTTACTTTTTGGCTGTGTTGGGGCTTAGTTGAAGCACTCTGGCATGGGGGCTTAGTTGCTCTGAGGCATGTGGGATCCTAGTTCCCCGACCAGGGATCGAACCCAGGTCCCTTGCATTGGAAGGCAGATTCTTATCTACTGGACTACCAGGGAAGTCCTCTCAATCATTTCTTTTTTTTTTTCCTTGTATTTTTCTTTCCTGCTCATACTCTCCAATTAGTAGTAGCTGTATTTATAGCTTAAGGTGGTGGGCTTCATTTGTGCAAATGGCTTTAAAAATAGTCTAATCAGATTCCCTTGGTGGTACAGTGAATAAGAACCCAGGGCACTCAAGTTCGACCCCTGGTCCAGGAAGATTCCACTTGCTGAGGATCAGCTAAGCCCAGGCCCCACAAATACTGACCAGTGCTCTAAAGCCCCACAAGCTGCAACGACTGAGCCCACCCACCCTAGAGCCTGTGCTGCGCAACCAGAGAAGCAACCACAATGAAAAGCCTGTGCACCACAACCAAGAGTAGCCCCCATTCACCGCAACTAGAGGAGGCCAGCATGGAGCAAGGAAGACACAGTGCAACCAAAACTTAACTCATTAATTAAAACAATTAGTCCAATGGCTTTACTAAGTCTGCCTTCCAAACACTGCTGAGGGTGAGAGGGAACAGGAAGAGATGCAAAACATCAACCCTGCCAAGTTTCAGGCACGAGGAGGAGCACGTTGTGTCCTGCTGAGCCCAGGCTCTTCAGAGGAGCTCCTGGAATCTAGGCCCCCTCCCCCATGGGGCCTCAGAGCTCCAGAGGGCTTGAGGCAACCCTGACCTTTCCGTGTCCAGCCCAGCCCAGAGCCTCCAGGAAAGAATGCTGTCCACCTCCACATCACTCGCATCGCCTTTGGCTCTCCACCGTCTTTTCTTCCTTCTCCCTCCTCCCTTTTCTGCCCCTTCTGCCCACTCCCTTTTCCTGTCTCTCTTCCTCCTCCAACCTTCCTCCAGCTTTTTATGGAAAAAAGGGAAATATCTTTGATGCACTTTAAAAAGGCCTTATCTTTAACATTATTGATCCCCCTCCACCCACCCCCTTTCCTGGCTGTGGGACCTCAGGTGCAGAGAGGCTTGAGTTAATCGCCTTCACAGTTCACAGCCTTATCACCATGGTCGGCACAGGGTAGCTTGATTAATGTGGCTGTTCATTTCCTTTTATCTTTCCATGCCTCCCCCCACCCCTCCCCCCACAGGCTACCATTTTAAAGTGTGTAATATATGCTTTTGTTTGTGGGCATTCTTGCAAGATATACTATAGAATTGTATACGTGTACTTAAAAAAAATTTTTTTTTTAATTTTGAAATAATTATAGACTCACAGAAAGTTACCAAAAAATAGTACATAGTGTCCCGTGAGCTTTTTATCCAGCTTCCCCCATCGGTGACATTCTACAACTGTGTGTATGTGCTCAATCCTTAGTCCTGTCGGACTCTTTTTATGACCGCATGGACTGTAGCCCTCCAGGCTCCTCTATCATTGAGATTTCCCAGGCAAGAATATCGGAGTCAATTGCCATTTCCTATTCCAAGGGATCTGCCTGACCCAGGGGAACCCAGGGATGGAACCCGTGTCTTTTGTTCTCCTGCATTGTCAGGAGGATTCTTTACCACTGAACCACCTGGGAAGCCCTAGAATTGTAAAACTGTAGTACGATAGCAAAACCAAGAGATTGACATTGGGATCATACTGTTAAATACAGACTATTATTCAGTTTTCTCTTGCAGTTGTGTGTGTGTGTGTGTGTGTAGAATTCTATGCTATTTTGACCCCATGAATAAATTAGTGTGACCGTCACCACAGTCAAGATACAGAAGGTCCCATCTCCACGGGGACCTCTTGGTGGTGTCCCTTTATAGTCACGCTCCTCCACTCAGGTCCCTGGACTTGGCAACCACTAATCTCTTCTCCATCCCTATATTTCTGTCATTTTGAGAATGTTATGTAAGTGGAAGCTTTTTTTTTTTTAATTTTTATTGGAGAATAGTTGATTTACAATGTTGTGTTAGTTTCTGCTGTAGAACAAAGTGAATCTGTTAGATATATACACTTTTATCCACTCTTTTTTATCTATTTTAAAAATATTTTACTTATTTACTTACTTGTTTGGCTGCATCAGGTCTTAGTTCCGCACTTGGGGTCTTCATTGCTTCTTGCAGGATATTTCGTTTTGTGATAATGGACTCCATTCGCGGTGCTCAGTAGTTGTGGCACATGGGCTGAGTTGCCCCAGGCATGTGGGGCCTTAGTTCTTGGACCAGGGATCAAACCCCGTCCCCTGCATTGGAAGGCGGATTTTTAACCACTGGACTACCAAAGAAGTCCCTATCCACCCTCCGTAGATTCTTTTCACATATAGATTATAACAGATTATTGAGTAGAGTTCCCTGTGCTATAGACTGGCTTTGAGACTGGCTTCTCACTCATCATATTGCCCTTGAGATACATCTGTGTTTTTGTAACCTATGGGCAGTTCTTTCCTTTTTATTACTGTTTTGTATTCCATGGTATGGATGTACCAGAGTTTAACTGTTCACCCACTGAAGGAGATTCGGGTTGTTTCCAGTTTGGGGCTATTACAGATAAAGCTGATTAATGCCCAGGTTTTTGTATGGATGTAAGTTTTCATTTCTTTGGGATATAGATCAAATTTGGGGTTACCGGGTCTTTTTTTTTTTTTTTAAGGCATCTTATTTATTTATTTATGACTGCCCTATGTCTTCCTTGCTTTGCTTGGGCTTTCTCTAGTTGTGGCAAGTGTGGGCTTCTCTTCATTGCAGAACACGTGTTCTAGGCTTGTGGACTCCGTAGTTGTGGCACACGGGCTTAGTTGCTCCACGGCATGTGGAATCTTCCTGGACCAGGGATCGAACCCATGTCCCTTGCATCAGCAGGCAGATTCTTATCCACTGTACCATCAGGGAAGTCCTGGATTGCTGGGTCTTATGGTAAATGCAGCTACAGTTTTATAAGAAACTGCCACACTATTTACCAGGATGGCTATACATTTTATAAGAGATCCAGTTTCTCTACCTCCTTGCCAGCAGTTGTTGTTATCACGGTTTTCTATTATGGCCCTCCTAATAATTGCATAGCAAGGCCTCATTGCGGTTTTAATTTGCATTTGCCTGATGGCTAATGATGATGAACATCTTTTCAGGTGCTTATTTGCCATCCCTATCTCCTCCTTAGCGTAACATCTGTGGCCCATTTTCTAATTGGACTGTTTTGTATTTTTAATTTACATAAACAGCATTTTGTCATATACCTCATTCTGTTTTTTTGTTTGTTTGTTTTTTTATTCCACAGACCCATCATACTGCTCTGGACACATCTTTTAAAAACATTTTTTGGGGCTGCGCTAGGTGGGTCTTTGCTGCTGCTTGGGCTTTTCTCTAGTTGTGGCGAGCAGGGGCTACTCGCTAGTTGTGGTGCATGGGCTTCTCACTGGTGGCTTCTCTCGTTGCGGAGCACAGCCTCCAGGGCACGTGGGCTCGGCGGCTGTGGCTCCCCGGTTCAGTAATCGTACTGCCCTTAGTTGCTCCATTACCTGTGGGATCCTCCCAGATCAGGGATTGAACCCGTGTCTCCTGCATTAGCAGGCGGGTTCTTTACCACTGAGCCACCAGGGAAGCCCTGGACACATCTCATCTGCTGCTTCTAGCTGCTGCAGGGTATTCCAAAGTGTGGCTCTACCACACTTTATCTGTCTACTCCCCGAACTGCCTACAACCTCCCACCCCCATAAAGAAGTCTGCAGTGACTGTCTTCTTCCCTCTTTACCATATGGGCCATGTGAGATCTCTTGCAGATTCTTCTAAGGGTATGACTTGCTGTGGGTCACAGGGCACCCTGCCCACATGCCCACATGCCCACATGCCTACATGCCCACATGCCCACCAGCATGGACCCCTGCTCTCTGTCAACTCCTAGCATTATCCAGCTGCCTAACTTTTCCAGTCTAAATGATATGAAGTTTTAACATTGCATTTTTTAATCTCTTTATTATTTCTTTTATTTAAATAAAAATTATTATTTTTGGCTGCACTGGGTCTTCGCCTTGTTCGGGCTTTGTCTAGTTGTGGTGAACAGGGGTTTCTATTCACTGTGGTACTCAGGCTTCTCATTTCGGTGGCTTCTCTTGTCTTGGAGCATAGGCTCTAGGCACACAGGCTTCAGTAGTTGTGGCTTAGTTGCTCCAAGCCACGTGGAATCCTCCTGGATCAGGGACTGAACTTGTGTCTCCTGCATTGGCAGGTGGATTCTTTACCACTGAGTCACCAGGGAAACCCCAACATTTTATTTTTAAAATTAAGTCTACATGCGTGCATAGGTGCTAAATCCCTTCAGTGGTCTTTCTGACTTTTTGTGACCCTCTGGGCTGTAGCCCACCAGGCTCCTCTGTCCATGGGATTCTCCAGGCAAGAACACCGGAGTGGGTTGCCATGCCCCCCTCTAAGTTTCAGATCAGATCAGATCAGATCAGTCTCTCAGTCGTGTCTGACTCTTTACAACCCCATGAATCGCAGCACGCCAGGCCTCCCTGTCCATCACCAACTCCCGGAGTTCACTCAGACTCACATCCATCAAGTCAGTGATGCCATCCAGCCATCTCATCCTCTGTCGTCCCCTTCTCCTCTTGCCCCCAATCCCTCCCAGCATCAGAGTCTTTTCCAATGAGTCAACTCTTCGCATGAGGTGGCCAAAGTACTGGAGTTTCAGCTTTAGCATCATTCCTGCCAAAGAAATCCCAGGGCTGATCTCCTTCAGAATGGACTGGTTGGATCTCCTTGCAGTCCAAGGGACTCTCAAGAGTCTTCTCCAACACCACAGTTCAAAAGCATCAATTCTTCAGTGCTCAGCCTTCTTCACAGTCCAACTCTCACATCTATACATGATCACAGGAAAAACTATAGCCTTGACTAGATGAACCTTTGTTGGCAAAGTAATGTCTCTGCTTTTGAATATGCTATCTAGGTTGGTCATAACTTTCCTTCCAAGGAGTAAGCGTCTTTTAATTTCATGGCTGCAGTCACCATCTGCAGTGATTTTGGAGCCCAGAAAAATAAAATCTGACACTGTTTCCACTGTTTCCCCATCTATTTCCCATGAAGTGATGGGACCAGATGCCATGATCTTCGTTTTCTGAATGTTGAGCTTTAAGCCAACTTTTTCACTCTCCACTTTCACCCTCATCAAGAGGCTTTTGAGTTCCTCTTCACTTTCTGCCATAAGGGTGGTGTCATCTGCATATCTGAGGTGATTGATATTTCTCCTGGCAATCTGGATTCCAGCTTGTGTTTCTTCCAGTCCAACGTTTCTCTTGATGTACTCTGCATATAAGTTAAATAAAGAGGGTGACAATATACAGCCTTGACGAACTCCTTTTCCTATTTGGAACCAGTCTGTTGTTCCATGTCCAGTTCTAACTGTTGCTTCCTGACCTGCATACAAATTTCTCAAGAGGCAGGTCAGGTGGTCTGGTATTCCCATCTCTTTCAGAATTTGCCACAGTTTATTGTGATCCACACAGTCAAAGGCTTTGGCATAGTCAATAAAGTAAGTTTACCACCAAGTTTACCAAGGCATAATTTACACACAATGATAGTGACACATTTTACACTCATTTCCTTGAATTTTGACAAGTGGACACACCTGTAAACACAAATCAGTCCCATCAACGCTAAGCGTTCCCTATGCCCTTTGTCATCAGTCTACCCTCCCCATCTCCCACAACCAGTGACCTGATTTTTATCACTAAATTTTTCTGCCTCTTCTGGAACTCCATACAAATAGAAGCATACAGTATGTACTCTTGTGTCCGACTGCTTTCACTAAAATAATGCTTTTGAGAGATGTATCAGTAGTTCATTCTTTTTTTCTTAATCATTGAGTGGTATTTATTGTATGAATACCAGTTTGGTTTACCTACTAATGGACTTTTGGGTTGTTTCCTCTTTGGCAAGTTTGGGGCTATTATAACTAAAACTGCTAACAGCTATTGCTTTAATTTATATTTCTCTGATTTCTAATACATCTTAACATTTCCTCCTGTATTTGTTAACTTTTAAATTTCTCCTGTAAATCACCTTTTTATCTTTGCCCATTTTCCCACCATTTGACTTGCAAGAAGATTTTCTTATTGAGTTGCAGAAATTCCTAGTATATTCTGAATCTAGATATTAGTTCTTTGTTGGCTTTAGATATCACAAATTCTCCCAATTTTGTCATTTGTTAACCTTGTCAAGAACTCATACTTGGGCAGTAATCAAATCGATCGATTTTTTTTCTTTTTGCCTTATGTTTTATGCTTCTGAAATTTTGCTTAATAAGTTAATTCCTACCCCAAGGTCACAAAGATAGTCTTCAATATTTTATATTATTAACTTCACAGTCTTCTGGATACATTTAGGTCTTTAACCCAAAATTCAATTTTTCATGTGGTGGTAGACTTCATGAGATTCATTTCTGTTTGTTTTTTTTTTCATAAAGTGAATCACTTTTCCCATGACCATATTCCTGTGGCTCTCAAACTTGAACATGTATAAAAATCACCAAAAACCTTGTTAAAAGCACAGATTGCGTCTCACTCTTGGGCATACCCAGTGTTCAGTCGCTCAGTTGTGTCCAACTCCTTATGACCTGATGGACTGCAGCCAGACAGGTCCTTCTGTCCGTGGAATTTTCCAGGCAAGAATACTGGAGTGGGTTGCCATTTCCTATGCCAGGGGGCATATACCCAGACAAAACTATAATTCAAAAAGATACATGAACCATTATGTTCATAGAAACACTACTTACATTAGCCAAGATATGGAAACAACCTAAATGCCCATGGACAGATGAGTGGATAAAAAAGATGTGATACACACATGCAACACACACACAAAGACACACACACAACAGAACACTACTCAGCCATAAAAAGAATGAAGTAATGCCACTGGAAGCAACATGGACCTACAGATTTTCATACTAAGCAAAGTAAGTCAAAAAGAGAAAGACAAATGCCATATGATATCATCATGTATATCAACATAAAATATGACACAAATGAACATATTTACGAAACAGAAACAGATTCACAGACATAGAGAACAGACTGGTCGTTGCCAAAGAGGAAGGGGGTGGGGGAGGAAGAACTGGGAGTTTGGGATTAGCAGATTCGAACTATTGTATATAGGATGGCTAAACAACAAGGTCCTCCTGTACAGCACAGGATACTGTATATTCAATACCCTGTGATAAACCACAGTGGAGAAGAATACAAAAAAGAATGTATAGGTAAAACTGAGTCACTTTACTGTATAGCAGAAATTAACACAACATCGTAAATCCACTATACTTCAGTAGAATTGCTTTTTAAAAAGCACAGATTTCAGATTTCTCTGGTGGTCCAATGGGTAAGAATCCACCTGCCAATGCAGGGGACACGGATTTGATCCCTAGTCTGGGAAGATCCCACATGCCACAGGGAACTAAACCTGTGCACCACAATTACTGACCCCAAGCTCTAGAGCCCACAAGCCTCAACTACTGAAGTCCCTGCACACCACAGCCCATGATCCACAAGAGAAGTCACCACATTGAGAAGGTCACGCACCACAACTAGAGAGTATCCCCCACTCACTGCAACTAGAGAAAGCCTTCGGAACAAAGTCCGAGCCATAAATAAATAAAAAGTAGCACAGATTTCTGGGCCCCACCCAGCTGATACAGGTGGGACCCTAACGTTTACATATCTAATAAGTTTCCAAGTGATGAGATGATACCACTCTACAGGTGCAGAAAGCAAACTGCCAAAGAAAAAAGAAAAAAAAGTAAGAAAAATAAATTTAAAATAGAAAGAAGAAAGAGAAAGAAACAAATTTAAAAAATGAGAACAACTGCTATATACTTAAAACCTGTACCTCTCCGGGTTTTTTTCCTGCCTCACTGGCATCCTCCATAATACCGGGCACTTCTTGGCTCTCCTCCATCCTACACACCACCCCCATCTCCCCTGGGTCTCTTGGAACATGAATCCACATCCACCCATTTCAGGATCACATGCCCATGGCTCTCCTGAACCACAGTCTTCCATCCTCTGGTAAATGCCCTGAGGTTGTCCACCCACCTCCTGGCCACTCCCCTGTCGCCACTGGAGACTTAGGCACGTGGCTCCCCATTTTTTTCTCCAGCTAAAGCCCTGTCATTGTCCTTGATGACTTCAGCATCCACGTGGAAGACACATCCTAAATCTGGTTTCTCAGGTCTCCAATGACCTCTCTCACTCACCTCAGCTACCACTCCCATTTACTGGAAATAATTGGCTCCATTACCAAGGTCCTCAGTTCAGGAATCACTTTCTCTGGCACACTCTCTTTTCCTTCCAGCTTTCTTCTTTAGCATACTACCTCCGAGCCTCCTTGGCTTCCCAGGTGGCTCAGGGTTAAAGAATCCGCCTGCCAATGCAGGAGACACAGGAGTCACAGGTTCAATCCCTGGGTCAGAAAGATCCCCTGGAGAAGGAAATGGCAACCCACAGCAGTATAGTTGCCTGGAGAATTCCATGGACAGAGAAGCTACATGGACTGGTGTGCTATAGTCCATGAGGTTGAAGAGTCAGACACAATTTAGGGATTAAATGACAATGACAATCCATGGTTCTATATCCCCATATTCAACCAACCACAGATTATGTAGTATTGTACATATTTATTGGAAAAAATGTGCATATAAGCAGACCTTCACATTTCAAACTCCTGTTGTTGTTCCTGGGTCCACTGTACATACATACACTAATAACCTTGGACTCCCATCCCTCCCATCCCACTGCCTGCTCCTTCCCATCCCAGAGCTCTTACCTGGAAGATTCTCCTCCAGTTTCAAGCTATACTGAGACTGGGAACTCCTAGTTCAACCCTTAGCAATGCTTCTCAAACTTTCATATATAGCCAGGTCATCTGGGTACATGCATCAGTGTTAAGCTGCTTCAGTCATGTCCAACATTTTGCAACCCCATGGACTGTAGCCCTCCAGGCTCGTCTGTCCATGGGATTCTCAAGAATATTGGAGTGAGCAGCCATCTCCAGGGGATCTTCCTGACCCAGGGATCACCTGGGAGATCTGATTAAAATGCAGATTTAGATTCTGAAGATCTGGAATGGGGACTGAGATCCTGCATTTTAATAAGCTTCTGTGTGCTGCCTGTGGGGGTTGTGCTCAATCATCAAGCTGTAACCCTTTGGACCCCTGCTCCCAGGTCTCCTCAGGAAAGCCTCCTCTGACCTTCCCATATTATATCTCCACCATCAGACACAGCACCGTTTGTCTCCCTCCTAGCACTTTACCCTATTGTCATTTGACATTTGAGCTTGTGATTATTTTTTAACTCTTTTTTTTAAATTAAAAAAATATATTTTTTAAATTTTTTAATATTTTGACCACATGGCATGTGGGATCTTAGATCCCTAGTCAGGGACTGCACTGGAAGGTGGATTCTTAACCACTGGACTACCAGGGAGGTCTCTGTGCTTGTGATTATTTTATCACAGCCCACTCCCTCAGAGGGCTTCCCAGGTGGCACAATAGTAAAGAATCCGCTTGCCAACAGCAGATGCAAGAAAAGTGGGTTCGATCCCTGGGTTGGGAAGATTCCCTGGAGAAGGAAATGGCAACCCACTCCAGGATTCTTGCCTGGGGAATCCCATGGACAGAAGAGCCTGACAGGCTACAGTCCATGGGGTCGCAAAGAGTCGGACACGACTGAGTGACTGAGCACACACACACGCGCACTGTCTCCCAGAAAATGAGCCTTTCAGAAGGCATGGAACATTTCTCTCTGGGTTTGTTTGCCATTGTGCTGGCCTCGAATCACCTCACACACTGCCTGATACCCAGCAGGTGCCCGGCTTGTACACAAATGTAAACCTTCGCAGGAAATATGAAGGAACACGCTGTTCGGTCAGTCAGAGGAGCAGTTCCCGCTCTCACCCTGAAGTCCCAGGTCCCTTTGTTCTCCTTTCAGCCCCTCTCCTCCAAACTCAGGCTCCTGAGACCAGGAACTGAGCAAGTGATGCAGGAGACATCTGGGCTCAAAATCTCTTCTCTGTCCCTCAGACCATCCAAAGGAGAGAGACCCAACGAGCCTTCCATGTTCCTTGGAAACTGATCTCCTTTTTTATTGTGGTTGTTGGGATGTTGTCCGGAGAAGGCAATGGCACCCCACTCCAGTACTCTTGCCTGGAAAATCCCATGGACAGAGGGGCCTGGTAGGCTGAAGTCCATGGGGTTGCTAGGAGTCGGACACGACTGAGCGACTTCACTTTCACTTTTCACTTTCATGCATTGGAGAAGGAAATGGCAACCCACTTCAGTGTTCCTGCCTGGAGAATCCCGGGGACAGGGGAGCCTGGTGGGCTGCCATCTATGGGGTCGCACAGAGTTGGACACGACTGAAGCGACTTAGCAGCAGCAGCAGCAGCAGCAGCAGCAGCAGCAGCAGGATGTTGTCCAGGATTGTGTGGAAAGGGTTAAAGCACTTACAGAAAGGGAAGGACTGCCCTCCAGCCCTGCCTGAGATGCTCTGCGAAAGGTCAGATGTTTCCAGAATCTTAACAGACAGCCTGTGTCTGTTTAAAGGGAAAGACAACAAGTTCTTGGGCTCCCAGCCAGCCCTCGTGGGCAATTTTCGCCCAGTTCTGCAGGCACCCAGCCAGACGCCTGGCCAGAGGGCACACCCACCCACCTCCTGCCCCCTCTAGATGGCCCTAGGCAGGCCAGGAGCTCTCTCCAACCCCCAGCCTGGAGTCCCTTCCCCTGGGGAAGGCTGGCATCTGATGAACAGGGCATGCATACCAACTCTGGGGCCTGTGATACACCAGGAATAATGGGGGAGGGGTGACTTCCTGCGGACATTGAATCTTTTCAGCTGAAAGGGACTGTATTCTGACCCTGTCATTTCAGAGATGAGACTCAGAGAGGGGTGGCTGTGATGTAATGTAAGAATATCCTGACCCAGAATCAGGAAAACCCCGGGTTCAAAATGCAGTTCAGGGGCCATGAGCTATGGGATCTCAGGTACAAGCCTTTCTATGTGTCTGTATCTATCTGTAAAAAGTTTGTACAAACGCTTCCCATCCCAGGTAGCTTGCCCAAGGTCACACACAGCACACACACACCAAGGTTTTCTGACTCCTAGACAAGGGCCAAGTCCCCTCCAGAGGTGAGCAGCTTACATTAAATGTTGATTGATCATAAAATATAGCTGGAGACACAGTTAAATAACTTGGCCTTTTACTACTTAATCATGTTCTTTGTGTGAAGAAAAAAATTCCTACTCTTCCTACTCCCTGGAGGAAATAATTGCTAATATTCTGGCTTTCCTGGTGGCTCAGATGGTAGAGAGTCCGCCTGCAATGCAGGAGACCTGACTTCGATCCCTGGGTCTGAAAGATCCCTTGCAGAAGGAAATGGCTACCCACTCCAGTCTTCTTGCCTGGAGAATTCCATGGACAAAGGAACCTGGTGGGCTACCGTCCATGGGGTCACAAAAAGACATAACTGAAGAACTTTAACTTTCATTTTCTTACCCCCTGCAGGAAATAATTGCTAATATTCAGGCATTTATCCTTTCGGAATGTCAAAGCATATATAAGGTATATATTCAAATACTTTTTTTTTTTTTTGCCGAGCAAAGCAGTTTGTGAGATTGAATCTGAAATAGGAATTGAACCTGGGCCCTCAGCAGTGAAAGCAAAGTCATCACCACCAGGAAATCACCAGGGAATTCCCTATATATTCTTTTCAACAATGAGATCAGAGGATATCTATCTATCTATGTATTCATCCATCCACAGTTTTACATATATATTGCTCTTTCTCATGTAATTTTTCAATGGACAATTGACATCCTTTCATGTCTGGATATACTTGGATAAACAAAGCATTCTATAGTTTGTTTCATCCCCTGTGTCAAGACATTTAGGTTTTCAGTTTTCCATTATGAGTAATACAGATCCACCTTTACTCACTTGTTCTGTCATTTTCTTAGGATAAACTCCTCACTGAGGGCTGCTGGATCAAAGGGTCTGATACATGCTGCACAACTGTCCTCTACAAATGCTGTGATGATCATTATTTCCTCAAACAACAGATTTAATACGAAGGCTGGTCCTCCTTTAAATAGGAAGTATTCTCCCTCACCAGCACACTCAGCTTCAGATGGGACGAAGCAGAACCCAGGTGGGCTGAGTGGGGCCGCTTGACGCAGGGCAGATGTTTTGCTCCTGACCCTTGGCTGCATCTACGCAGGCAGTAGCCTGGCTAATAAGACGCTCCCATCTGCAAGCCCACAGCATGTCTGGGGCCATGGGAGACACAAGAAACTGAGCCAGATACTTTCCATCTGATAGATGGAAAGGGGCTTTCTTTCCCCATATTTCCTTGTCCACGTGACCTCCAGCCCACTAAACCGCCACCCTCAAGCACTCTTTATTTCCTAGCTAGATAGCACTACTTGTGTAAGCTACTGTTTATTACAGGTTTCATTTCCACTATTACGTTTCATCTCTACGTGGGCCCAGAAAGCAGGTGCGTGCGTGTTCGGTCATGTCCGACTCTTTGCAACATCATGGACTGTAGCCCGCCAGGCTCCTCTGTCCATGAAATTCTCCAGGTGGAAATACTGGAGTGGGAAGCCATTTCCTTCTCCAAGGAAGCAGGTACAGGTGGGAAAGCTGTCTTGGGCAGATCAAGATCTTGTCTAAAGGAACACAGCAGATAACTAACCTATTTGGGATTCAAACCTAGGTCTGTCTTATTACCAAACCTGTGTTTTACTTAAAAATTACCGTAGAGCTAGTATGTATATCAGTGTAAACACAAAAGCCTCAAAAGATGCAGCCGGTCTGTGGTGCGTAGTAGACATTACCCGGGCTCACCAGTATTTCTGGCCTCCTTTTTCTGGATACATAGGAGGACTGTACTCTCTGGAAGTCAGGTGCAGCCACATGAGTTGCTCTGGCCAGTTAAATGTGAGGGGACAGTGACACATGGCCCTTTACGGGGGGATTTGAGAACCCCTGTGCGGTTCTCACGCCTTCTTCCATGGCAGTGGTGAACCCTGAAGCCTCTTGTGGGGACGGTGACTTCCTGAAAGTCTAATGCTGACTGAAGTGCTGACTACGAAGTCCTGAGCCCATGCAGGCCACACTGGGAATTCAAGCCTGGCAAGAAATAAATCTTGGTTGTTTTAGCCAAAGATGTTTAGAGGCGTTTGTTACCACATCATAACCTAGTCTATCCTGACTGCTGCAAGTGGTGATGGGGAGTTTCATGTTTTGGTCTAAATTCTTCTGTAGTCTTTATCCTTTAAGAAGATATCTATTTATAATTTTAAAAAATGAATCATAAATGGATACCTGTCTAGCACAGGGAACTCTGCACAATGTTATATGGCAGTCGGGATGGGAGGGGAGTTTGGGGAAGAATGGATACATGTATACATGGCTGAGTCTCTTCAATGTTCATCTGAAACTATCACAACATTGTTAATCATCTATACCCCAATACACAATGAAAAGTTAAAAAAAAAGTCATAATACACATTCACACAATTGGGAGCATAATACACACCCTGCTATGCAACTTCTTTTATTCTTTTTCTATTTTTTGATTTATTTTTTGCCGCTCTTGGTCTTCGTTGCTGTTCTCGGGCTTTCTCTAGTTGTGGCAAGTGGGAGTTACTCAAGTTACAGCAGGTGGGCTTCTCTTTGCAGTGGCTTCTCTTATTGTGGAACACTGGCTTAGTTGCTCCGAGGCCTGTGGGATCCTCCTGGACCAGGGATCAAACCTGTGTCCCCTGCACTGGTAGGTGGACTCTTATCTACTGTGCCACTAGGGAAGTCCCTATTTCATTAATTTTAACAGCTTCATAGTATTCTACTCTCTGAATATACCATAATGTTTTACAGCTGACAACTATTGACAGATATGTTGGTTGTTTCTGGTTATTCTCGAAATACATGCTCCAAGCTACAGCTAGGCTGTTGCAACATTTATGGGAAAGGAAGGATTACTATTTACTTTCTCTTTTTTTGGTTCAGATCTTGCGGTTAGTTTCCAGCCTGAGCTCAGCCCTCTTAAGAGGGCTGAGGGCACCTCCTGAAGAGAGAGGAATAAGCCAAGCTGCCTGCACCCCTCCCAGGATGTTCGGAGGAGGCTGAAGGGCACCTGTTCGTGTGCATGCGTGAAGGCTGGGTGCTGGCCCGGAAGAACAGGGCAGGGAAGCACGTACCTGTACAACCTGGGCTGAACTGACCCTGACTCATATGTTCAGGAAGATAAGTTAACGGCCTGGAAACTCCAGAGCTCTGCGTGAGTTCTGACTCACTGACAATTATCCATAAACAAGTCATCTCACTTCTCAGTTTTTTTCTGAGTGCCACCACACGATCTTTGGGGAAGGGCTGTGACATTCATCCTTAGGAGCTTGAGAAAGATGAGAGCTGTTCAAAGAGTGCCAAGAGGACTAGAATTGTTGGTCTCATTCATTGGAAGGTGTCGAATGACTCATATTCGTAATTTTGAATATGCCGCCCCCCCCCCCCCCCAGTGGAGGGTCTATGAGTGGCTGACGCAGGTTTTACCTGCATTACATTCCCAGAGTGATTTGACTGACGACAATGGTCACATGCCTATCAAGACCTCTTTCCATCCTTTCTCTTCAGTGCGTGCGTGCTAAGTTGCTTCAGCCATGTTCGACTCTTTGAGACCCTGTGGACTGTAGCTCACCAGGCTCCTCTGTCCATGGATTCTCCAGGCAAGAATACTGGAGTGGGTTGCCATGCCCTCCTCCAGGGGATGTTCCCAACCCAAGTCTCTCATGTCTCTTGCAGTAGCAGGCAGATTCTTTACCATTAGCACCACCTGGGAAGCCTGTACTATTTAGAGGCACTGCTATAATTCCATGGTAGGGAAGAAACTGGGGTTTCCCAGCCAAGAGAGAGGGCATACTTTAGAGTTTCCCTGGATGTGACTCAAGGGTTACATATAGATCACAGAGCTCAAGAAGAACTTAGAATCAGCTAAACTTGAATTGGAGAAGGTGATGGCACCCCATTCCAGTACTCTTGCCTGGAAAATCCCATGGATGGAGGAGCCTGGTGGGCTGCAGTCCATGGGGTTGTGAAGAGTCGACACGACTGAGCGACTTCACTTTAACTTTTCACTTTCGTGCACTGGAGAAGGAAATGGCAACCCATTCCAGTGTTCTTGCCAGGAGAATCCCAGGGACGGGGGAGCCTGGTGGGCTGCTGTCTATGGGGTCACACAGAGTCGGACGTGACTGAAGCGACTTAGCAGCAGTAGCAGTAGCAGCATACTTCAATTAAAAAAGAATTTTAAAAAAAATAAAATGAGAAAAAGAATGTTGGAGATCAGAGTACTACCCCCTCATACAGTAATTCTGAGTATGTGCTTATCTGTAAGACAACCTAAGGGAAAAATAGGTTTGGAATGTGGATTTTTCTCTTTGAAGACATTCTCACATCTGGTCTGGAGTCCTGAAAAGAGTTTCTGACGTCTCTAGTCCTGGTTTGGCACCTATGACGCATATGACCTTAGGCATGTTCCTTAAGCCTCTGGGCACCTCAATTTTCTCATCTATAAAACGGGGCTTCTAATCTTGCCCGACCTGTCTTACAGGTCAGTGTGACATGCGGTTCAGACGAGGCACCGCGTATGAAAGTGTTTTGGAAATCCAAAGCAACTTCATACCTGCAGAGCTCCCTCACTACAGCTCCGGTCCACTGCCCAGACCGCAGAGGCATGAGGGACACCAAGACCTTCATTCAAAAGTGGGTCTTGGGACCTCCCTGGTGGCCCAGTGGCTAAGACGCTGTGCTCCCAGTGCAGGGGGCCTGGGTTCTATCCCTGGTTCAGGAACTAGATCCCATATGCTACAATTAAAATATCCCTTGAGCAGCCAAATAAATAAATAATAATGATAAAAAATTTTAAGTGAGTCTTATATAGGACTTCCCTGGTGGTCCAGTGGCTAACAGTCCACCCTCCCAGTACAGGGAGCCTGAGTTTGATCCTTGGGCAGGGAACTAGATCCCACTTGCTGAAAGATCCTACATGCTGCAACTAAGACCCAGCCAAACAAATAAATACATTTTTTTAAGTGAGTTTTACAGAGTGGGTATCTAGAGAGAGTCCCTGAGCACCAGGGACTGTTCTAGAGCTGGGGAGGCAGCAAAAAGAAATAAAGACAAGGCCCTTCCCTCTTGGAGTTTATATTCCAGCGGAGTGGCAGACAACTGAAAGGGAGACAAATTAAAAACAAGGACAGAAGAGCCTGGCAGGCTACAGTCCATGGGGTCGCAAAGAAGTCAGGCACGACTGAGCGACCAACATACACACACACACACACACACACACACACACACACACACACAGCTTCAGAGAGAGGTGAGTGCTTCGAGTGAATGAAACAGGGTGAGGTTGTTAGGGAGGGATGAGACAGGGGCTAGGTTAGGGGGTGACCAAAGAGGGCTTCCCTGAGGAGGTGACACCTGAGAACTAGGATCCAAGTGACAAGGACAGCCCCGAGAAGACCCAGAGCACAAAGTGTCCCAGCGCAAAGGGACAGCCAGTGCAAAAGCCCCGAAGCAGGAAGAGACTCCTGTTCACAGAACCTGGAGAAGCTGATGGCTTGGAGCTGCAGTGGGATAGGGCGGGGGCGGGGGGCCACAAGCCAGGGCTTGCAGCGTGTTTTCTGGAGAGGGGAATGACACAGGATCTCCTTTTGTGTTGTACTAAGATCAGCCTCCAAAGGGTTGGAAGTTCTGTCTCTCACAGGCCATGTTGGGGCCCCAAGAAATGTTTAGGGCCTTCAAGGGCTTTATCCAGGAACCACCCCAACCTCCTAAACAGTCCATGGGGTCCCTAGTTCCTACTAGGGAAACAGAGGTAGAGAGAAAGTCACTTGCCTAGGGGGATCCACAATTTCCTTCCCAGGCTGGCATTCAACCCCAGATCTCAGATCCTGCCCCCCAGGCCCAGCCTCTCTCCGCCCCACGGGGCCACCCCATAGATGGAGGATGGGAAGGGAGCTGGAAGATGGGCCCAGTGCCCCAAGCCTTCCTGCTTCAGCCAGTGAGATCCCTGGGCTGGGCTCCAGAAAGGAAGGGCCTTGTCCAGCTGGGCCCTGTCCTGCATCACTCGGCCCAGCCCTCAGTCTTCAGCTGGCAGGGATGAGGGGGCGAGGTGGGGCGGTCAGCTCCAGGAGCTGCGCCAGCCGAGAGCAACCTGATCGAGCAGGAAACAGGCCTGCCGCCAGACAAAGCATCACCCGGCACCTGGAGCCTTTGTTTCCTGGCTGCCCGTTGCAAACTTTCCCAGGCACCTGCAGCCGGGCCTCAGGAGCACCTGGGCCAGGAAGGGCCTCCCACGGGATCTGGTTTTTCTGAAAAAGGGAGTGGCCTGACTTGTGACCCAGAGGGAGGTCTTGTGACATAATAATAACAACAATAACAATAGGTCCTCTACGTGTAAGAGGCAATTCATCTAACCCTCCCAACAAACCCAGGAGGTCTCTACTAATTATTCACGTACTACAGATTACGAAATGGAAGCACATGGAGATAAAGTGACCTGGGCCAGGTCACACAGTATAAGGAAGAGAAAACAATATGGGCTTTTGAATCAAAGAATCCCAGCCCTACTTGTGCCTGTGACCCTCGGCAAGGCATTTAAAATTTTCCAAGCTTGTCATCTTGTTCTGGTCTCAGAGGACTGCGGTGTAGGTTAAATGATATGAGATATACAAGGCCTCTGGCACATGGCTCCCCATCCAGACAGGTTTTGCTCCCCACCTCCTAGAGCTCTGTGATCATGCTACCATCACTGGGCCTCAGTTTCCTCATCAAAAAAAATAGGTACAATAACATTACCCAATAGGGCTATTGAAAGCCTCATGCTCTTCTGATAGGAGTGCCTCATCTTTTGAAAGGATGCAACAGAGGATGAGATGGCTGGATGGCATCGCCAACTCAAAGGACATGAGTTTGGGAGATGGTGAAGGGCAGGAAAGCCTGGCAGGCTGCAGTTCGTGGGGGTGGCAAAGATTCGTGCACTAAGCAAGTGAACGATATGTTTTCAAAAGGCCCCATTCCTGAGACCATCCTAGCAAGACTCCATTTTACAAAATTGCCATCTCTGCTTTCTACCAAAACAAAGAAACACAAATAGAAAAACCAATCTTAGAGCCATTCTCCTTTTTGAGACAAAAAGCCAATATTACTCACACTGCTCGGCTTGGAAGATTTTCTCAGAAGGAAAACCAGAAGTGACAGCTCAAGGCATAACACGGGTTCCAGGATTCTCTCCAGCTTCACACTCCGAGACCGACGACCCACCCACAGCAGCCATGACAGGACAGACAGCTCGTGCAAAGCGCAGGGAGGATCCACCGGGGATTTCAGCCCAAAGCAAAACAAGACACTAAACTCCTTTACCTGTAAATGAGCCAATACTGATCAAGCTTTTGTTATCAGCAAAGGCACTATGTGGACGTATGTTTCCCCAGTATCAGGGAATATACTGATACATGAGAACACAGTACCACCGCTGTTGTGGATACCCATCAGGGCGGTGGCGTCAGCTCTTCCCAAAGGCCACATCTGTTTTTCTCAATCAACTTTTGGGGGATCAACTGCCCTTTTTCTAGTCCAACTCAGCCAATCATGTAAGGGCTGCCAATCAACCCACATCACCACCCCTGGTTACAGTGACTGGTCCAAGAGAAAGGTAGAGAATAAAAAAAAAAACAAAAGTCTAGCAGAGTTTTTACCAGAATTTCAAAATTGGAGCTGGAGAGGAAAATCCTATTCTTCTTGGATTTGGTGAGCTTGAAGGATGTAAGTTCGGACCACTGAGCCATCTTCTGGATGGAGAAAGTCTGTTTGCAAAAGCAAGGGATGAAGATATCAAAGAGAAAAGCCATCATGAACAGCAGGGTATCCTGATATAGTCCCAGATTGCTGTTGTCCCGTAAGAAAGTGAAAGTGAAAGTCACTCAGTCATGTCTGACTCTTTATGACCCCTTGGACTCTACAGTCCATGGAGTTCTCCAGGCCAGAATACTGGAGTGGGGTAGCCTTTCCCTTCTCCAGAGGATCTTCTCGACCCAGGAATCAAACCAGGGTCTCCTGCACTGCAGGCAGATTCTTTACCAACTGAGCTCTCAGGGAAACCAGGTCATCTCGTAAGGTAGGCTCAACCCTTCCTGCCCATCTCCTAGTATGTGTTTAAATGAGCCAATAAATTCCTTCCCATCCTTTGCTAGTTAAAGAGACCTTCCTAACCCAGCCACAAAGCATTGGGTGTAATAAACACAGCAGTTGAGTAGGAGAGATGTCACAGGCAGGACCTGATGACTTGCCAAGTGAAAGTTTTAGGCAATCTGGACTGTGAAATCTGAGACAGACAAGATCACCTGATTCATTAAAATCAACAAACACGTACTGAGCCCCTCCTTACACCAGGGATGGTATCAGGCATTCAGGATGTAACAGCGAATGGGACAAACCAGGTGCTTTTCCTCCCTTTGGAGTAATCAGAAGGGACTTCCTGGAGCTGCTGAGGTTTGAGGAAGTCTCCAAGAGATGGTAAAACCTGGTCAGAATGAGGGCGATGGGGAGAAAAGTGTGAATAAAAATATGGAATATGGAGACATAGGACTCGCCTGGTGGTCCAGGGGCTAAAACTCTGAGCTCCCAATGCAGGGGGCCCAGCTTCAACCCTTCGTCAGGAGCTAGATCCCCTATGCCATAACTAAAAGATCCCGCATGATGCAACGAAGACTTGGTGCCACCAAAGAAGTATCTTTTTTAAAGAATGAAAAAAAAAAAAGATATGGTGGCACAACATATGTGTCCGTGAGGGCCCACAGTCTTGTATTTCCATGGTGCCTGGCTATAGGTCACACTCAGTACAGGCTGATGGCCTGGTATGAGTAAGTGAATGAATACGTGAATGGAGCAAAGTGCAAGTCATTTGGAGGAAGACCAGCTATTCAGCTTGACTGCAGAAGAGCTACTTTTAGAGAAGGTAATGCCAGACCATAGAGGACCTCAATGAAAACCGTGGTCTCTGCCTGGACCACAGCACACAAGCCCAGTTCCGTCTGGGCTGGGCAGGGCTGGCAGGGCAGCACAGTGGATCCCATAGGCCCCTTGGGGCCCCCATCTCTGTTGTGGTTGCCACACCCACACGCTCTCAGCGTCACCAGCCAGGCTCTGCCCAACACTCTAACCAGCACCCCAGCCACCCAAGGTCATGCCCCAGACACCACCGCCCTCCTGGCTCCTGGGCGAAGCTGCCAACACAGCACTCCTGCCACAGCCTGTAATTTGAACAGGACCTCCTCCCAGCCCGACCGCTCCTGGCCTTCTGCACCCCAGACGTACCCACTGTGGGAGCTGCCCAGAGAGGAGTGGTCTGTTGTCCATCAAACCCCTGCACCTGGGCTGCCTACAGGAGAGGATTGAAGTCCCGGCTAGGCTGAGCCTGGGCACCATGGGGACATCAGAGGCCTCTACTTAGCCCAGAACTAGGGAGACTACGCCCCCTTGTGGCCAGGAGCCACCAAGCACCTTGGTCTTCCCAGTTCAGTTCAGTTCAGTTGCCCAGTTGTGTTAGACTCTTTGCGACCCCATGGACTGCAGCACGCCAGGCCTCCCTGTCCATCACCATCTCCCGGGGCTTACTCAAACTCACGTCCATCGAGTCGGTGATGCCATCCACCCATCTCATCCTCTGTCGTCCCCTTCTCTTCTTGCCTTCAATCTTTTCCAGCATCAGGGGCTTTTCCAATGAGTCAGTTCTTTGCATCAGGTGGCCAAAATATTGGAGTTTCAGCTTCATCATCAGTCCTTCCAATGAATATTCAGGACTGATTTCCTTTAGGATGGACTGGTTTGATCTCCTTGCAGTCCAAGAGACTATCAAGAGTCTTCTCCAGACCCACAGTTCAAAAGCATCAATTCTTCAGCACTCAGCTTTCTTTATAGTCCAACTCTCACATCCATACATGACTACTAGAAAAACCATAGCTTTGACTAGATGGACCTTTGTTGGCAAAGGAATGTCTCTGCTTTTTAATATGCTCTCTAGGTTTCTTCCAAGGAGCAAGCATCTTTTAATTTCATGGCTGCAGTCACCATCGGCAGTGATTTTGGATCTCAAGAAAATAGTCTGTCACTGTTTCCATTGTCTCTCCATCTATTTGCCATGAAGTGATGGGACCGGATGCCATGATCTTAGTTTTCTGAATGTTGAGTTTTAAGTCAGCTTTTTCACTCTCCCCTTTCACTTTCATCAAGAGCCTCTTTAGTTTCTCTTTGTTTTCTGCCATAAGGGTGGTGTTATCTGCATATCTGAAGTTTTGATATTTCTCCCAGCAATCTTGATTCTAGCTTGTGCTTCATCCAGCCTGACATTTCACATGATGTACTCTGCATATAAGTTAAATAAGCAAAGTGACAATATGTAGCCTTGAGGTATTCCTTTCCCAACTTGGAACCAGTCTGTTTTTCCATGTCCGGTTCTAACTGTTGCTTCTTGACCTGCATACAGATTTCTCAAGAGGCAGGTCAGGTGGTCTGGTATTCCTGTCTCTTGAAGAATTTTTCAGTTTGTTGTGATCCACACAGTCAGGTCTTCCCAGACTATGAAAATTTGCACCGTTAATTTGGGGGGGTTGTGTGTGTGTGTGAGCTCAGTTGTGACCAACTCTTGCAACCCCATGGACTGTAGCCCACCAGGTTTCTCTGTTTCTAGAATCTTCCAGGCAAGGATACTGGAGTACGCTGCCATTTCCTTCTCCAGGAATCTTCCCAACCCAGGGATGAAACTCATGTCTCTTAAGTGGCCCTAACTAGCAGGTGGGCTCTTTACCACCAGTGCCACCTGGGAACTTTTATTTTTGTTTTTTGGCCCAGTCACATGGCATTCAGAGCTTCCCTGCCCAGGGATCAAACCCACATCCGCTGCATTGGAAGCTCAGAGTTCTAACCGCTAGACCACCAGGGAAGTCCAGGGAAGTTTTTAAAAAGGAAATAACAATTTTGAAAAGCTGAGAACACAAATCACTTAAGTGGGTATCTCAAGGAAACTCGTGGTAAAGACTTTGGGGAAAAAAATAAAGCAGACTCTTGGAAAAAACTATTTTAGAATTTCCAATGCCAAAGTAAATTTTTCTGACTGTAATTTCTTTTACATTTATCTGCTAAGGCAGGAAGATGTGATGTCTGAAAATTGTTGTTTTAGGTGCTTTCCAGTTCTATGCAGTCTTCTCATGTTCCGTGTTCTTATGGAACATGCCTCCCACTTCTGTGATTCTTAACAGCCCTGTCAGGCCAGATGGATAGTAAAGAGCTCCTCTGCCCCACATTCCTCAGCTTTGAAAACTCAGTTTTTCACCTACATAGTGTTTGTTTGCAATGGGGGCAAACCTCTGAGCATCTTTACAAGCATTTTTGTCTATGATATGTAATACCCTGTATAGATGCTCATTGTTATTGCTGGTGGTGTTTGTGGGGGAGGAGAATGGCG
This sequence comes from Bubalus bubalis, assembly GCF_019923935.1. Taxonomy (NCBI): domain Eukaryota; kingdom Metazoa; phylum Chordata; class Mammalia; order Artiodactyla; family Bovidae; genus Bubalus; species Bubalus bubalis. The sequence goes on from NC_059176.1 coordinate 48,518,567, forward strand.
ATTAAAACACAAAACAAAACTAGGAGACAGATCCCGATCTCAGGGGCCTGTCTACCTTAGGCACAACACACACACACGACACAACTTGCAAACAGTCAGAAATTAACAGCAGGGTATAAACTAAACATAGGGGCGCTGAGAGCAGTCATCAGAGTGAGTGGAAGGCTGAAGGCAGGGCACTTGCTGCAAATATAGTCTGAGGGGAGTCTGGAAGAATGCCAGGCCCACAGACTGAGGCTGTCTGGGCTTGGATAGATGTTAAGGAGGCCAACATGGACTTTTGTAGTGGTTCAGTGGTTAGGAATCTGCCTACCAACACAGTGGACATGGGTTTGATCACTGGCTGGGGGACTAAGATCCAACCTGTTACAGGACAACTAAGCCTGTGTGCCCCAACTACTGATCTAGGGCCCGGCAGCAGCAACTACTGAAACCTGTGTGCCCTAGAGCCTGTGATCCGAAACAAGAGAAGCCACCGCAGAGAGAAATCTATGCACTGCAACTGGAGAGTAGCCCTCACTCCCTACAACTAGAGAAAAGCCCTTGCAGCAACAAAGGCCCAACGCAGCAAACAAAAAAAAAAAAAGAAGAAGAAGAAGAAGACAGTCAGATGAACCAAATAGCTGAAGACATCAGGCCAAGAAAGCCTAGTGGTCTAGTGGCTAAGAAAGACTCTGTGCTCCCAATGTAGGGGGCCTGGGTTCGATCCCTACTCAAGGAACTAGATCCACGCATGCAACAACTGAGAGCTGGCCAGCTGCAGCTAAAAGGCCCTGCGGCCGCAACCGAGATGGCACAGCTAAATAAGTAAGTGAACAATATTAAGGAAGCCCAAGGCAGTCATCCTACCACCCTGAGTTCCAACTTTGTAGGACCATCTCTACACTTGGATTCCACCAGGCTTCTTAACCACTCAGGAGGCAGCCCCTGCTCATGACCAGAAGGACTGTCTATTACCCTAGGCAGTTGCCCACCCACTGCTTTTGAAACAGCTCCCAGTTCATTCTCTGGGCGAGATTTTGCTGTCAGCGATGATCTCAGCATTTGGACCTATACCTGTCTGGATCTGGCTAGTCCCTGGATGACCCAGTGAGATTCTGTGATCTGGCTTCTGGACAGACCCAACTTTGCTCCTGGCCTCAGGGTGGGGGGCAGGGCATGATTCGGGATATTTTTGGTTCTCGGTAACAGACACCCTACTCCAGCCGGTTGAATCGGTGAGGACGTTTATTGTGTCACTTAATAGGAAGTCCCACAGGAGGGTGGTCTCCAGGTAAGCTGATACAGCCTCTCAGTGAGGACGGAAAGACCAAATTCATGCGCCTCTTTGTTTACTCCTTCCCTGACATTGGAGATTGTACCATTCTGCCCTTCATGCATGGAAACACCTGCTTGCTCACAGCCTTACCAACAGAAAGTATTGTCAAACATTTGGAATTCTGCCAATCTGATAGGGGAAGAGTGGTGTAACTGTGTCATTTTAATTTTAAGTGCTCTTACGATGAGCGAATTAAGCTTTTTTTCATATACTTAAGGGCTACTTGATTTTCCTTTTCTGTGACCTTTGTCTTCACTCCCTTGCTCATTTTCCATTCAGGTTGTTGACCTTGGATGCAGGTTTTTTTCCATCTCTCTGCTCTGGCTTTGTCAGGGCTTGCTTCCTGCTCAGGGTGGAACCAAGAGGGCAGCAGCAGCTTCCCGACCTTGAAATGTTGCGAAGTGTCACTTTCTGTTTGTACCTAACCCAGTTCTATTTCCCAACCCCCTTCTCCCTTTTCTGTTTCTTCTTTGTTTTCTTCTTTGTTGTTGTTTTTTGTTTTTTTTTCGGCTGCACCAAGCGGTTTGCAGAACCTTAGTTCCCTGACCAGATCTGGAAACAGGGTCCTCTGCAGTGGAAGCTCCGAGTCCTAACCACTGGACTGCTGGGGAAGTCCCATCCTGTTTTTCCTTTGGATAAGAAGAAACTGACTTGCCTAGTTTGCTCTGCAGTGAGGAGTGGCCATGAGACACAGTCCTGCCCAATGAGATGAAGGTGGGAACATGTGAGGGGCTTTTGGGGAAAGATGTGGTTAGAAAAAGCACAGGTGTCGGGCTTCCCTGCTGGTCCAGTGCTTATGAATCGCCTGCCAATGCAGGGGGACATGGGTTTGAAGACCCCGCATGCCATGGAGGAACTAAGCCCATGAGCTACAACTACAGAGCCCACGCTCTAGAGCCCTCAAGCCAAACTACTGAAGCCCGTGTGCCTAGAGCCTGTGCTCCACAACAAGAGAAGCCCCTGCTGTGAGAAGCCTGTTCTCTGCCAACTAGAGAGGAGCCAGAGAAAGCAACGAAGACCCAGCACAGCCAAAAATAAACTAAAAAAAACACAAGTGTCATGGGCATAGCCCCTTTCTTCCTGTCTTAGTATGGACAGAATGGCTGGAGTGGCAGCCTTCTTGACACCATAAACAAAGACAAAGACAATCACAGGAATGTTGATCCTTGTATTACTAGAACCACCAAACCAATGCCAGGAACCACCTACCTCCAGACTTTGTATATAGCTCACTGAGTATCTTCACTCCTAAACTATATTTGTTGGTATGTAGGTGGAAGGAGGTATGTTCTGTTACCTGCTGATGGAAACATCTCTAACCAGTGCATTGTGGCTTTCTCTTAGCAGAAAAAACTTTCCAGAAGTTCACCCTTCCTCATTCCCTAGACTTTTCCTCAGGATATTGGTCACAGTGGTCCCAAACCAACCACCTCAAGGGGCATAGGATTTCCCTTAGGCCGATGGGGTCACTCATCACTCCTAGGCTGGGGGCAACATTCCCTGAGGCATATGGACGCAGGGAAGAGAGGTGAAAACCAGAGGCGAGAGGCTTGCGGCATTTTCAGAAACCAAGGGGGTGAGAAATGGCTGCTGGGTAGCCAGGCACGGGGTCTCCTGCAGTGAGGGAGACAGTGGCCTCAGCTCGGGACTGTGCCTGGGGCAGCGACTTGTGTGTCGCCTCCGTGGACCCACTGCCCTGTCATCCTGCTCTAGGGCACTGCTGGGCTCCACCTGTGTGCAGAGGTTTGCAACCTGTCCCACCTGTCCGGCAATCAGGTCTTGTAAACCAAGAATGCACAGTTACATGAGCTACATACACTTCTCTCAGTGAGGTAAAAGAAATAGTTGTATTCCTTTAAGACAAAAACTTTCCTTGATAAATGAATAGATTAGTTTATAAAGTCCGTGAGGACAGGGGTGTATCTTTCTTGTTTTCTGCTATACCTCTAATCCCCAGCAATTGGTTACAATTGTTGAACAGAACAGAGCTTTTGGACATAGTTTTTTTTTTGTGGGGTGGGGGGTGCCAAGCGGCATGTGGGATCTTAGTTCCCTAACCAGGAATCGAGCCCGTGCCCCTTGCATTGGGAGTTTGAGTCTTATTTTAAAAATATTTGTATTTATTTACTTGGCTGCACCAGGTCTTTGTTGCAGCACGAGCAATCTTAGCTGTGGCATGTGAGATCTAGTTTCCTGACCAGGGATTGAACCTGGATCTCCTGCATTGGCAGCACAGAGTCTTAGGCCAGTTTTAGACCACCAGGGAAGTCGCCAACATAGACATTGACATCAATCAACCCACTAATTTGGGGGCTCTGATAATTCAATCTGCTACCATCTGACTGAATTATACTGGTATCTGCTCTGTACTTCAGCCTCTCCACCACCAGACAACAATAAGAAGTCTGTTTGGAGACCTACTAAATCCAGGATATCTGCTTTTAGCATTTCAAGCCAAGGGTGCTATGGAGCTGGGGATGATGAACCCATTCTGGCTCCCAGGAATCATCGTTTCCTTTTCCGGGCCTTCCCAAATCACCCCTTTATTCCTGTTCAGCCCTCTGGCTCAATGTTTGAAGTCCCCATTTTCTTCCCTTTTAAAATCAAGAATGGCCTTTCCACTCTCTCCAACCCTCCAGCTCATTTTCTGTTGGAATATTTCCAAGACCACAGGCACTGAATCAGAGTCCCATTTCTCAGTGGGAGGGATATAATTAGTCCAGGCCAAAGGACCCTGGGGGCTTCCCTGGTAGCTCAGCTGGTAAAGAATCTGCCTACAATGCAGGAGACCCCAGTTCGATTCCTCGGCCGAATCCCAAGATGCCTGGTGGGCTACAGTCTGCTGCTGCTGCTGCTGCTGCTGCTAAGTCGCTTCAGTCATGTCCGACTCTGTGCAACCCCATAGATGGCAGCCCACCAAGTTCCCCCATCCCTGGGATTCTCCAGGCAAGAACACTGGAGTGGGTTGCCATTTCCTTCTCCAATGCTGCATTCTATGGGGTCGCAAATAGTTGGACACGACTGAGCAACTACGCACAGCTCGCAGCACAACAGACCTTGTTTCAAGGAGCTAGAGGTTCATTTACAAACTCTCCAACCCACCTTGGGGATAGCTAAGAGCTAGTTCCTCCCTGAGTTGCTCGCACACTTCTCCAGGTCTGAAAGGCAAAGGTCTCATTGCTGACAGGTTCTGACCTTCCAAGATTCCGCTCCCAGCATCAAACGCAGGCCTGCTCTTCTTTTCATCTCTTTGCTCTAAACAAAAGCTCCTTTTCATTGTCCTCCCTGGATTCCACTCCCAGCATCTAGTGTAGGCCTGCTCTTCCTTTCATCTCTTTGTTCTAAACAAAAGCTCCTTTTCATTGTCCTCCCTGGCAATGTTCTATTACATTTGTTTATTTCCTCCATTATAAAAAATAATATAAGCTCAGGGACCAGTGGTTAAGACTCCAGTGGTCCAGTGGTTAAGACCATGCTGTGCTTCCAGTACAGAGGGCAAGGGTTTGATCCCTGGTCAGGGTACTAAGATCCCACATGCTGCACAGCATGGCCCAGAAAAATTAATTAATTAATTAATTAAAAGGTAACTTAAAAAAAAAAGGTAATATAAGTTTATAAGCTCATTTAAGAAAATGTAGGAAATTTAGCTGGGCTTCCCTGATAGCTCGGTTGGTAAAGAATCTGCTTGCAATGCAGGAGACCCTGGTTCGATTCCTGGGTCGGGAAGATTCCATGAAGAAGGGATAGGCTACCCACTTCAGTATTCTTGGGCTTCCCTTGTGGCTCAGCTGGTAAAGAATCCACCTGCAATGCAGGAGACCTGGGTTTGATCCCTGGGCTGGGAAGATTCCCTGGAGAAGAGAAAGGCTACCCACTCCAGTATCCTGGCCTGGAGAATTCCATGGACTGTAGAGTCCATGGAGTCGCAAGAGTCAGGCACGACTGAGAAACTTTCACTTTCAGAAAATCCAGCTAAGTAGGAAGATGTAAGGAAAACATACTTCCCCTTTTACCTAAAGTCAAGCACAGTCAGTGACGAGCTGTTGAGGCAAGGAATATTGTCGTGGTCTGGGCGCAGGTTGGAAAAGAATTTCCAGACGTGAGACAGAATGAGAGGGAGACGTTGTTAGAACAGTGGACGAGTTCAAGGGATAACTGATATTGAACAGGGGTCCTTAGTCCACTTTTATACCCAGGGTACAAGGAGTGGGATGGGGTCTTGTGGGTCATTTGCTGATTGGATGAGGGACGTATACTGGGTGGGGGAAGAGTAAGGCAAATATCTTCTCCCTATAGGGTAAGAGGGGAGACAGGTTATACTGCTCAGGAGGACCCGAAATCTGTTAATAGTTACAACATGGGGGGCGGAAGGAGAATAAGGGTTGGTTTTTCTGTTCCTGCATTCTAAGACCCTCCTTGGTTTTATCTGCTCTTTAGTCCTTGGGTTACCACAAATACGGCTTTATTTGGAAAGCCCACAGATGGAGAAGATGGCAGACTAAAGTCTCAAAATAACCATCTAGTTGAGGTCTGGATGCCAGATTCTTTTATAGAGCCAGAGAAAGAAATGATGAGGAACTAAAATCAAAAGGCAGAATAAAGATGGAGAGGCAATGAGGAAGTAAATAAAAAGGGCCATCAGTCTTGCAAAACATCTCCGAGAATGGCCAGCTTTGGGGAAGGGTGTGTTAATCTCTTCTTTCATACAGCCAGTCACAGGTGGGCAGGGTCAGATTGAGAAACCTATATGCAGGTCTGGAAGCAAGTTAGAACTGAATGTGGAACAACAGACTGGTTCCAAATAGGAAAAGGAGTACGTCAAGGCTGTATATTGTCACCCTGCTTATTTAACTTCTATGCAGAGTACATCATGAGAAACACTGGGCTGGAAGAAGCACAAGCAGGAATCAAGATTGCTGGGAGAAAAATCAATAACCTCAGATATGCAGATGACACCACCCTTATGGCAGAAAGTGAAGAGGAACTAAAAAGCTTCTTGATGAAAGTGAAAGAGGAGACTGAAAAAATTGGCTTAAAACTCAACATTCAGAAAACGAAGATCATGGCATCTGGTCCCATTGCTTCATGGGAAATAGATGGGGAAACAGTGGTAACAGTGTCAGACTTTATTTTTGGGGGCTCCAAAATCACTGCAGATGGTGATTGCAGCCATGAAATTAAAAGATGCTTACTCCTTGGAAGGAAAGTTATGACCAACCTAGATAGCATATTGAAAAGCAGAGACATTACTTTGCCAACAAAGGTCTGTCTAGTCAAGGCTATGGTTTTTCCAGTGGTCATGTATGGATGTGAGAGTTGGACTGTGAAGAAAGCTGACAGCCAAAGAATTGATGCTTTTGAACTGTGGTGTTGGAGAAGACTCTTGAGAGTCCCTTAGATTGCAAGGAGATCCAACCAGTCCATCCTGAGGGAGACCAGTCCTGGATGTTCATTGGAAGGACTGATGCTGAAGCTGAAACTCCAGTACTTTGGCCACCTCATGCGAAGAGTTGACTCATTGGAAAAGACTCTGATGCTGGGAGGGATTGGGGGCAGGAGGAGAAGGGGACGACAGAGGATGAGATGGCTGGATGGTATCACCGACTCAACGCACATGAGTTTGGGTGAACTCTGGGAGTTGAAGATGGACAGGGAGGCCTGGCGTGCTGCGATTCATGGGATTGCAAAGAGTCGGACACGACTGAGAGACTGAACTGACTGACTGAGCTCAACAAAGTCACTTTTAGTCCAACAGTCAGGCTGAGGGGCTGGGTTTTCTGAGGCAGGCCATTATGTATGATGATAATAACAACAGCCACGAAAAGCAAGTGAAAGAAACAGTTCCAACATGAAGTCAGAATTAGTTTTTCTCTGCATTGGGAGCACAGAGTCTTAGCCATGGTAAAATAGGAGGGAAGGGGGCCAGGCAGAATTTTCGAAAGAATGACATAGCCCAAGGACACAACATAGACCAATTGGAATCAAATGGGTCCAAGATGGCAGACAAGTCAACTTTGACTAGACCTTGATCCTCCGTCAGCAACCAAATGACACACTCAGAGGTGCCATGATGGTTCCAAAGCTGACCATCAAAGACCAAAAAGCAGACAGTAGTCCAACCCCTGGAAATCCCCTCCCTTTCCCCAAAATAGTTGGAATAATCCTCCCACTCATTAGTCTATGAAATTATCCAGCCCATAAAAGCTAACCACAACCCCTTTGGAGGCCACTGTATTCACCCTCTGCGATGGCCCATGCTCTGTGGAGTGTGTTTCTCTCTGAATAAATTCACTTGTTACCTATCACTTTGTCTCTCACTGAATTCTTTCTGCTATGAGACATCAAGAACCTGAGCCTGGCCTTTCTCACTCCCTGGCCGTCTTGGTGGCTGCTCTTGGTTGGAGGCATCCCGCACCTAAGGCAGGGAGATGGTGGCCACCGAGAAGACGAAAAAGTCACTGGAGTCAATCAACTCTAGGCTCCAACTGGTTATGAAAAGTGGAAAGTACGTGCTGGGGTACAAGCACACTCTGAAAAGGATCAGACAAGAGAAAGTGAAACCGGTTGTCCTCACCAACAACTGCTCAGCCTTGAGGAAATCTGAAATAGAATATTATGCCATGTTGGCCAAAACTGGTGTCCATCACTACCATGGCAATAATATTGAATTGGGCACAGATGTGAAAAGTACTACAGAGTATGCATACTGGCTATGATTGATCCAGATGATTCTGATATCATTAGAAGCATGCCAGAACAGACTGGTGAAAAGTGACTCATGTACAATTTTTCTTTAATAAAACTGGCAAGAAAGAGCTTGTTTAAAAAAAAAAAAAAAAGAACCTGAGCCTGTAACCAGGTCTGTGATCTCAGTTTGAAAACTGTGGGTTTTGGCTCAGTTCAAGTTCCAATCTGGGTTTTAGCTGGGTTTGAGACCCGGCACATGGGTTCAAGTCTCAATCTAAGGTAAACAGCTTCAGTTGGACCACCAGAGAAGTCCCTTACAGAGATTCTTACCTTAGTTTCTTCACCTCTGGAAATTTTCTATGGTGAACATATGTTGCTTTTGTAATCACAGAAATGTAACACGTGTTACAGGCTGAGCCACGCCCCTCAAATTCATATGCTGAAGTGCTAACCCCCAGTACCTCAGTATGTGGCTGGATTTGGAGAAAGGGCCTTAAGTAGGTATTTAAGTGAAAAGGGGGATCATTAGGGTGGGCCCTACTCCAATATGGACCCTACTCCACACTTCCCAGGTGGCACTAGTGGTAAAGAACCTGTCTGCCAATGCAGGAGACATAAGAGACATGGTTAGACCAGTCGGTAGGGAAGATGCCCTGGAGGAGGGCATGGCAACCCACTCCAATATTCTTGCCAGGAGAATCCTATGGACAGAGGAGTCTGGGGGCTACAGCCTATGGGGTTGCAAAGAGTCACACATGACTGAAGCGACGTAGCAGGCATGCAGCACTACTCCAGTGTGGCCACTGTCCTTCTAAGAAGAGGGGATTAGGACACAGATACTCATAGAAGGAGGCCCAGGGAGAAGATATTGTTGTTCAGTCATTCAGTCGTGTCCAATGCTTTGTCACCCCATGGACTGCAGCATGCCAGGCTTCCCTGTCCTTCACCAACTCCCAGAGCTTGTTCAAACTCATGTCCATTGAGTTGGTGATACCATACAACCATTTCATCCTCTGTCGTCCCCTTCTCCGCCTGACTTCAATATTTCCCAGCATCAGGGTCTTTTCCAGTGAGTCAGTTCTTCATATCAGGTGGCCAATGTATTGGAGCTTCAGCTTCAGCATCAGTCCTTTCAATGAATATTTAGGACTGATTTTCTTTAGGATTGACTGGTTGGATCTCCTTGCAGTCCAAAGGACTCTCAAGAGTCTTCTCCAACATCACAGTTTGAAACCATCAATTCTTTGGCACTCAGCCTTCTTTATGGTCCAACTCTCACATTTATACATGACTCCTGGAAAATGCCACTTTGACTATACTGACCTTTGTTGGCAAAATAATGTCTCTGCTTTTTAATATGCTGTTTAGGTTTTTCATGGCTGCAATCACTCTCCACAGTGATTCTGAAGCCTGAGAAAATAAAGTCAATCATTGTTTCCCCATCTGTTTTCCAGGAAGTGATGGGATTGGATGTCATGATCTTTGTTTTTTTGAATGTTGAGTTTTAAGACAGCTTTTTCACTCTCCACTTTCACTTTCATCAAGAGGCTCTTTAGTTTCTCTTCGCTTTCTGCCATATGAATGGTGTCATCTGCATATCTTAGGTTATTGATATTTCTCCCAGCAATCTTGATTCCAGCTTGTGCTTCATCCAACCTGGCATTTCACATGATGTACTCTGTAAGTTAAATAAGCAGGGTGACAATATACAGCCTTGACATACTCCTTTCCCAGTTTTGAACCAGTCTGTTGTTCCATGTCCGGTTCTAACTGTTGTTTCTTGACCTGCATACAGGTTCCTCAGGAGGCAGGTAAGGTGGTCTGGTATTCCCATCTCTTGAAGAATTTTCCACAGTTTGTTGTGATCCACAGAGTCAAAGGCTTTAGAGTAGTCAATGAAGCAGAAGTAGATGTTTTTCTGGAGTTCTCTTGCTTTTTCTAATATCCAACGGATGTTGGCAATTTGATCTCTTGTTCCTACACTGTTTCTAAATCCAGCTTGAACATCTGAAAGTTCTTGGTTCATGTACTGTTGAAGCCTAGCATGGAGGATTTTGAGCATGACCTTGCTAGCATGTGAAATGAGTACAATTGTGAGGTAATTTAAACATTATTTGGCATTGCCCTTCTTTGGGATTGGAATGAAAAGTGACCTTTTCCAGTCCTGTGGCCACTGCTGAGTTTTCCAAATTTGCTGGCATGTGTGAAACTGCAGTACTTTCACAGCGTCATTTTTTAGGATTTGAAATAGCTCAACTGGAATCCCATCACCACCACTGGCTTTGTTCATAGTAATGCTTCCTAAGGCCCCCTTGACTTCGCATTCCAGGATGTCTGGCTCTAGATGAGCGATCACACCATAGTGGTTACCTGGGTCATTAAGATCTTTTTTGTATAGTCCTGTGTATTCTTGCCACCTCTTCTTAATATCTTCTGCTTCTGTTAGGTCCATACCGTTTCTCTTCTTTATTGTGCCCATGTTTGCATGAAATGTTTCCTTGGTATTCTTGGTACTTTGAAGAGATCTCTAATCTTTCCCATTCTATTGTTTTCTTCTATTTCTTTGCATTGTTCACATAGGAAGGCTTTCTTATCTCTGCTTGCTACTCTTTGGAACTCTGCATTCAGATGGGTATACCTTTCCTTTACTCCTTTGCCTTTTGCTTCTCTTCTTTTCTCAGCTATTTGTAAGGCCTCCTCAGTCAACCATCTTACCTTTTGCATTTCTTTTTCTTGGGGATGATTTTGATCACTGCTTCCTGTACAATGTTACAAACCTCTGTCCATAGTTCTTCAGGCACTCTGTCTATCAAATCTAATGCCTTGAATCTATTTGTCACTTTCACTATATATGCATAAGGGATTTGATTTCGGTCATACCTGAATAGCCTAGTGGTTTTCCCTACTTTATTCAATTTAAGTCTGAATTTTGTAATAAGGAGTTCATAACCTGAGCCATAGTCAGCTCCCAGTCTTGCTTCTGATGACTGTACAGAACTTCTCTGTCTTCAGCTGCAAAGAATATAATCAATCTGATTTCAGTGTTGTAGCCACGCGTTCGAGGAAACAAACTCACTCAGAAGGACAATGCAGATAGTGGAGTGCAGTTTATTACACCAATGGGCCCAAGGCAGAGTCTCCTCTTAGCCAAGGACCCTGACCAGTTTTTGTGAAAAACTTAATAAACCTCAAGTGTACTTACTCAAACCCACCTCCCCAAATTCCTTGAAACTAGTCTGGACAAGGTAAAAGAGAGATACGATCAACTTTAACCCATGATTCATGTGTCACAAGACTAAATAAACAGTGGATATTTATCAATAGGCCTATGGTCATATCCCAATAAACATAATGGAATTTACCACTTTGTTCTGTTACAGAGAAATTAGCATATTCTTTTAGGCAATGGAGAGTCCAAGTACAAGTCCTGAGGCTCTTTTATCAGGGGGTCTGGTTTTCCATTGGTATGCCATTTCTATAGACGCCAGGCACAAAGTTCAGAGTCCATTGGGAGGGTGACCATGTGTGTAGCCTAAAGTTCGCAGCCCGGCCTAAGATGGAGTCCAGCTCTGTCTGTTTCCTCCTTCATTCGCCCCCTTGATGCTCTTCACTCATATTATGAGCATCATTCATAGGCATATATTGAATACATTGTAAAACTCAGGGTCCACAAAGCAGAACTATCAAGGCAACTACAACAATATAGTTTCCCACCAATCGCCCTTCACCCAAGATAGGACCAAAGTCCAGAAAGGAATGTTTTCATTTGACATTGCTTTTACCTGGTTTTTCATGTCATCTAAAGCAGTTGATACATTGCCAGATAAGTCAGGAATGCATATACAACATTCAACCTTAATTATAGCACAGGTCCCTCCTTGAGCAGCTGTATGTCCAAAACCATTCTGTTTTGAATTACCACTTTTCTCATTTGGATTTGCTCTTCATTTAAGGCTTGGATGGCTTTTGTTCTATCTAGGAGGGCCTGTTTTGTGAAATTAGTCAAGGCCTCTACTTTAATCATAATATCTGTTGTCCTTATAGCGGGCATGAATAAGGCAGCAATATACTCATACCACTGAAACACAGATCTTGTCCACCTAGCATGTAAATAAGGTGGATTTACCGGGGCTTGTTGTAGGTTAGGCTTTTGTTACGCTGGCATTTATATCAAATGGAACCCCATGACCCGAGTCTATTGACTGTAGGTCTGGCTTACACCCAGAGACCAGGGAGAGATTATGATTGTGTCCCAGAAAAAGCAGAATGCTTTAAAATTTCCTTGGCAGAGTGGTGACACCCACCAGGGAACTCCATCCATCACAGACACGTAGGAATGTGCACGTTGATGAGACCAAGCAGCAGGAGTTGATTATGTGGTTTCATCCTCAAGGGGCTCGTCTGGGATCTTCTTTTCCTTCTTCTTAAAGATGATCTTGTTCTCTCGACGGTCAGCGGGGTCCGTCTGTGCAGTCCACTCAGCGTTTTCTGGGTCTGCGTGGTATGTTCTCTTCACCCTTGTATGATGGCTCCAAGGGGCAATACCTGCAACTTTAACTGCAGTAGGGGTAGTTAGAGTAACAGTATAGGCCCTCCCACCGAGGGGCTAGTGAATCATGTTTCCAATCTTTGACCCATACTTGGTCACCAGGTGTAAACCCATGAATCTGTTCCCCAAGGGAGAATGGCACCCTTTCTTGTACAAACTTAGTTACCCGATTTATTACCTTACCCAGTTCCATCTGCTGTGAAATCCTATCCCCCCTTACCTGAGGCAAATTTATTGATACCTATTTTATTATGGGAGGGGGCCTCCCATACACAATTTCGTATGGAGAATAGCCTTGGGACTGTGGGGTCATCCTGAGTCTGAGCAGAGCCGTCGGAAGCAAGTCCACCCAGGAGCAGTCAGTCTCTGTGATCCACTTGGAGAGTCTCTTTAAGTGTCCGGTTGGTTCATTCCACCATCCCAGAACTCTGGGCCTGTATGCAGTGTGCAGTTTCCATTTGATGTTTAAAGTTTTGTTTACTTGTTGTACTAAATCAGCTACAAAAGCCGGGCCATTGTCTGATCCAATGCTGGTAGGAAATCCAAATCTGGGAACTATTTCCCTAAGCAGGCACCAGGCTACTTCTGATGCTCTTTCAGTTCAGGTAGGAAAAGCTTCAACCCACCCCGTGAACGTACAGACCATGACCAGCGGGTAATGGTAGTGTCGGTGAGGTTTCATTTCAGTGAAGTCCACGCCCAGGTGTTCAAAGGGCAGCGTGCCTTTCAGCTGAATACCTGGAGGTTTTTGTCTGTGCCGAGAGGCAGCATTAACCTGTGAGCAGGCAGCATGGCCTAGGTGGGTCGCTTTGGTGTATTTGGCTTACCAGAGTGTGTACCAGCTCCTCTGGTACCAATAATTTGCCAGTTGGCAATTCCCACCATCCCTTTTCAGTCTTGATGGCCCCTTCTGCTTTGGCTAACTTGACAGCCGTTGTTCTTGTTTTATCAGGCTAGTGCCATCAGTATACAGGACCCAACTAGGGTCTGGAACCTTGTGCCCTTCTTTAACACAAACCCCAGATACCTTACCTCCTCCTTGCAGATCTGTGCCTTCCTCTTCAACACCCGGTAACCTGCTTCCATCAGCAGCTGGAGCAGTGCTTTTGTCCCTTCCCAACATTCTTCCTTGGTTTCGGCAGCCAGCAGCAGGTCACCCATGTATTGTAGGAGCCAACATCCATACTCTTTCGGATGGAATGAGTCCAGGTCAGAAGCCAAGGCTTCCCCAAAGATGGTTGGGGAATTCTTAAACCCTTGTGGAGGAGTCCAGATGAGCTGTTGCTTGGTGCCCCCAAGTGGATCTTCCCATTCAAAGGCAAAGATGGGCTGTGACGCTGGGGCAAGGTGTACGCAGAAGAAGGCATCCTTGAGATCTAGGCGAGTATAAACTTTAGTCCTCGGCTGGAGGAGGCTAATTAAGGTATGGGGTTTGGAACAATGGGGTGTAAAGTCACAGTAGCCTGGTTGACTAGCCTGAGATCTTGTACAGGCCTATAGTCCTGTTCTTCTTCCTTTTTGACTAGCAGGATTGGCGTATTCCAAGCTGACTGCACTCTACTAGAATGCCCGCTTGTTTTAATCTATTGATGTGGGGCAGTATGCCGGCCCAGGCCTCTATCGGTAGCGGTACTGGCGCTTTCTAACCATGATGGTGCCTGGTTTGAGTTCTATTATCACTGGGGCTTGATGTTTAGCCAGCCTGGGGGAAGGCAGGGTTGTCTTCCACCCAGACCTCAGGGAATAATTGAGTTAGCTCTCTCTCATGCTCTTCCGGCCCACCCGGTTCTTCCTTCGGAGGCTCATGCAACCTCCACTCATCTTGGGGTGGTATTGAGAGAGAGAGCAAATAAGTCATAGTGTCCGTCCGGAAGGTGGGCCTCTCCTCAGGGGAGAAAGTCACTTGTGCTCCTAGTTTGGAGAGCAAGTCTCTTCCCAACAGGGGTACTGGGCACTCAGGAATGTAGAGGAATTCATGAATCACTTGGTGCCCCCCATCTGACATTTTCTGGGCTGGCAAAACGATTTAACCATCTCTTCTCCTGATACCCCAGTTACAGCGGTAGTCTTTTTGGATAATGGTGCCACAGGTTTTGTTACTACTGATAGTTCTGTTCCTGTATCCACCATGAAGTCAATGTTTTGGTCCCCCAGTTTTAAGGTTACCATGGGCCCTCGGGGACCTGATATCTCTGAGCCCCGGCAGCCCTATTTAATTTCCAAGTCAGCAAGCCCCACAACTGCGGGAGCTTCCTCTTCTTTCCTTGCCTTAGGGCATTTATTCTTCCAGTTGCCAAAACCTTGGCACTGGGCACACTGGTTTGGCTGTAACGGGGCCTGGGGCCTCGGTTGGGACCGGTTGAGGGACTGTCCTGTCCCTGGGGCAGAGGAGGTTTTCCGGAAGGCCCAAGATAGACTTTCCCAGAGCAGCAGCTGGCATTGCAGATCTCTGGTCTGTTCTCTTTCGGTCCCTCCGGCTCTCTGGCAGAGCGCTGCTGCTGCTGCTAAGTCGCTTCAGTCGTGTCCAACTCTGTGTGACTCTGTAGACGGCAGCCCACCAGTCTCTGCTTACTTTCAATGTCTCCCTCCCCTTCCTGTCAGTACTCACCGGGACAGACGAGTATAGCTTGGGCGGTTGGGCTGGAGCCGAATCCTGGAAGTGTTGGCCAGAGGCTTCTGCCACCGGGATTGGAGCCTGTGGAGGTGGTGGCTCTATGACCTCTGGGAGAGCTGGCAGAGGAGCTGCGGCTGCTGCAGGAACTTCACCTGGCCCTGGATCGGGCATTAAGGCGGCCTCCGGTCCTGGTGGGGCACTGGGCCGGTGGCGCGTCATCATCCAGTATGGGGGAGGGGCGGGTCATCCTCGTCCAAATCCTGCCAGATCCCAGAGGGAGAAGGGGGATCGGCGTGTCTTCACCTGCTGGTCAGCAAGGCTGAACCAGAGCACCACGTGGTCCAAGACTGTTTCTCCCTTAAAGTCCATTCTGCCTTGGTGGGCTTGATCAGGTGCGGATGAAAACACAGATGGGTTAAATATCCCGTGTCCCAGGCTGTCTCCGGAAAGCCAATTCATACTCACTTACGTACCCCCCTCCTTCTAGCCTGACAATTCCGAGGGGTCAAGAATTTCACAGCAGACGGGACACCTCCTGGGGGAGGGCAGAATATGAGCATACAAGGACCAGTTTCCTATCCTAAAAATCCCCTGGCAATCGCTGGTGATAATTTTCCCTGAGACGGCGTGGACATACCTCCTAAAGACCTTGCAAATTCCCTTCCTAAGCCCTAGCACGCTCGTCAGCCTGTGTACTAAGCAATTGCCGCCTGCCTATTCCAGGCTCCTGTGGGTCCGTGCCCCTTTTAGTCCCTCCCAGGGGGGTGATTAGGCACCCTCTTCCACCCTGCTGGGTGGGTTCCTCATCACCTGAGCGCTCAGTTCCCCTGCTGCCGTCCACTACCTGCTGACGTGAAAGGTCCGGGCGTTGAGATGCAGAATCCTTCCAGAAGGGCGAGGCTCCTTCCCGCTTCAAGAAGATTCAAGCCGCAAGGCCTCGGAGTAGTCCCAAATGGGACTTGTCTCCTCAAAGTGAGGAGTTTCCTGGCCAATGCACCAAACGTAGCCACGCGTTCCCGGAAACAAACTCACTCAGAAGGACAATGCAGATAGTGGAGTGCAGTTTATTACACCGGCGGGCCCAAGGCAGAGTCTCCTCTTAGCCAAGGACCCCGACCAGTTTTTGTGAAAACTTTATGAACCCTAAGTGTACTTGCTCAAACCCACCTCGCCAAATTCCTTGAAGCTAGTCTGGACAAGGTAAAAGAGAGATACAATAAAAGTTAACCCATGATTCATGTGTCACAAGACTAGATAGACAGTGGATATTTATCAATAGGCCTATGGTCATATCCCAATAAACATAATGGAATTTATGATTTTGTTCTGTGACAGAGATAATTAGCATATTCTTTTAGGCAATGGAGAGTCCAAGTACAAGTCTTGAGGCTCTTTTATCAGGGGGTCTGGTTTACCATTGGTATGCCATTTCTATAGACACTGGGCACCAAGTTCAGAGTCCATTGGGAGGGTGACCATGCATGTACCCTAATGTTCACAGCCTGGCCTAAGATGGAGTCCAGCTCTGTCTGTTTCCTCCTTCATCAGTACTGACCATCTGGTGATGTCCATGTGTAGAGTCATCTCTTGTGTTGTTGGAAGAGGGTGTTTGCTATGACCAGTGCGTAGCACTGGAGAAGATGGCCATCTGCAAATGGAAGCCTCAGAAGGAGCCAACACCTTGATCTTGGACTTCTGAGCTTCAGAAGTGTAAGAAAATAAATTCCTGTTGTTGAACCACCCAGTCTCTGGTATTTGTTACAGTAACGCTAGCAGATGAATATACCGTGTCATTAAAAAGAGGGAGAAGGCAATCAATACAATAAGTTCTTGGCGTTTCAGATGTTCACACTGGAGGTTACTGCTGGTAATGAGAAAGGCATGGGGTTAGGAAGTAATTTGTAACTTTTTTTTTCCTAGCTGAAATTTGAGCTTCAGCCTGTGGGGCAAGCAGAGGATCCAGCAGAGCCAAGATGAGGCATCTTTACTACAAGCTGCCTCTGGCATCCACCTACACAGGCACTGGAGAGTATTCACAGAGCCCTAAAGGCGGGTCTCTTCCTGATGAATGGTCCTGAGTAGAAAGTCTGCCCCTGGGGCAGGGAAGAGAAAGGGAGGAACAAAGAGAAGGGTGGTTCTTTTGAAAAAGTCTTCAAAAGAGCAGACAGTGCAAGGTCCAATCTGGTGATCACTCAGGCCCACCTCATCCTCCAGGCATAGTTCTGATTTTCCGGTGGGTCCACGTTGTTGATGTTGTTGTTCAGTCACTAAGTCGTGTCCGACTCTTTGTGACCCCATGGACTGCAGCATGCCAGGCTTCCCTGTCCTTCACCATCTCCCAGACTTTGCTGAGATTCATATCCATCGAGTCAGTGATGCCATCCAACCATCTCATCTTCTGTTGTGCCCTTCTGCCCTTTTCCTCCTGCCTTCAATCTTTCCCAGCATCAGGGTCTTTTCCAGGGAGTTGATTCTTTCCATCAGGTAGCCAAAATATTGCAGCTTCAGCTTCAGCATCAGTTCTTCCAATGAATATTCAGGGTTGAATGGGCCCCAGACCCTTTTAGAAATTGAGCAAAAGTAAGAGAAAGATGCCTGGTCATAAATGGGGCAGGGGTTGTGTCTTCCCTTTCCAATATTCATGTACCCTAATTGAATTTCCTTTCTAGTTAAAAACATAGAAAGGCAATTAATGGCACTGTTTCAATTGAGATCCTGTCAGCAAACAAAGTGCCCATCGAGTAAGAGATAAAACCTGACTGAAGGGTAAAAGGGCAGTGAGATGGAAACTGAGAAGAAACCAGGAACCAGAACAAATATTTCCACGAAACAGGAGGCAAAGTCTCCATGGAGGTCTATCCTGATTCTCCAGAGAGCAAGGTGGAATGGAAGAGCTGCATAAGTATCTTTTTTGCATAACGCGCCCTAGGAGAGGGGCTTCCCAGGTGGAGCTAGTGGTAAAGAATCCCTCTGCCAAGGTAGAAGTCACAGGAGACATGGGTTACATCCCTGGGTTGGAAATATTTCCTGGAGGAGGAACTGGCAACCCATTCCAGTATTCTTGCATGGGAAATTCCATGGACAGAGGAGCCTGGTGGGCCACAGTCCACAGGGTTGCAAAGAGTCAGACACGACTGAGCAACTGAGCATGCACACCGTATCGGGGGCATCCTGGGCTGACCTTGTAGCCCAGAAATGTGTCCTCTTGAGCAGAAGCACATCAGAAAGCAGGAAGCTAGGTGGAACCAAGTGTTGGACACAGGTGAAATGAGCCTGTGCGATGAGAAAGTGAAGTTATGAACATACAGGTAAGTGGCCAAGTTCAGGGATTCTTCTATGCATGGGGACATGTGAGGCTTGCTGAGTTCACTGGACTCCCTCCTATACACCCTGAATGCCAGACAATGAACAAAGTAGTGGAGATTAAAATCTTTTTGCCTTATTGGCAAACTGGAAAGTATAAGAATGTTCATCACAGAGCTACTCATATTTGTGAAAAATTGTCCTCAACTAGGGGCTGCTGAAATAGATGATGGTGCATTGTTTTAATGACTTTCAGGCAGCCATCTAAAATGATGGTGTAGAAAATGGTCTAAAGAGCTTTCTCACTCCTACTTTGAGCCATGGGGTCATTTTTCCTTTGAACTTTTTTTTTTTTTGGGGAGGGGGGGTGGGGCCAAGCAGCAGCTCATGGGATCTTAGTTCCTTGTCCAAGAATCGAACCTGTGCCCTCCACAATGGAAGGGCAGCATATTAAACACTGGACCACCAAGAAAGTCCTTCCACTGAACGTTTCAAAGCAGATTTAACCTTCAGGGTGGGATGCAAATAGCCACACCCTTTTCTTCCTTGACACTCACTGCAGTGTGAAATGATGTCTCCCAAGTGTTCGCTCCACGTAGGTTCAGGTCACACTGGGGCCACCTACAGGGCGAGACCCTTTAGCCTCTCTTATGCTCAGTTCTGGGCTTCCTTGGTGGCTCAGTCAGTAAAGAATCCACCTGCAACACAGGAGACTCAGGTTCAGTCCCTGGGTTGGGAAGATTCCCCTGGAGAAGGAAATGGCAACCCTCTCCAGTATTCTTGTCTGGAAAAATCGCATTCTGGACAGAGGAGCCAGGCGGGCTACAGTCCATGGGGTCGCAAGAGTCGGACATGATTTAGCGAGTAAACCACCACCAGCAGCCTCTGTTCTGCTCTGTAAAGCAGAGGGAGTAAGAGCAGACCGCCTTTCACTTTATGTCCTAAGGGAGAGGAGACACATAGCGGTGACAGCCAGAGTGCTTATTTACAGGAGACCAGGTCCCCATCCTGCACTTGCTGAGCTTGGTGGCTCAGATCCCGACTTAGCTACCTTCCTCCTGGGTGGCCTTGGACAAAGAACTTCTGCCCTCTGTAAAATGAGGATAACAAAACATGAGGATGGGGGCTAAGTGCATTAATGTAGCTAAAGTGCTTATATTGAGAATTAATACTAATATATCTAAACGATTCTGTCCAGTAGAGTAACCATCAGCTACCTGCATCCATGGAGCACTTGAAAATGTGGCTTCTTCAGACTGAGGTGTGCCCTAAGTATAAATGCACATTGGATTTTGAAGACTTAATAAGAAAAGAGAATGCAAAATATCTCAAGATAATTAATATTTTACATCTTTTAGGTTAAATAGAATATATTTTAGAGTTACTTTCACTTTTAAAAAAAACTTTTAATAATACCGAGCAGTTACTAATTTTCCCCTGGATATCTCCCATATACTCATTAGGTGTACATGTTTGTTACTTGGAGAAGGGAATGGCTACCCACTCCGGTATTCTTGCCTAGAGAATCCCATGGACAGAGCAGCCTGGTGGGCTACAATCCATGGGGTCACAAAGAGTTGAACACGATTGAGCAACTAACACTTTCACTTTTCTTCTTCATACATGCTTGTATTAACATACATGTCTGTTTGTATTTCTTTCTGTTTAAAATTTTTTTGGTCATGCCAAACAGCATGTGGGATCCTAGCTCCCTGAACAGAAATTGAACCTGTGACCCTTGCATTGGAAGCTCGGAGTTTAACCAATGCAGTGGACCACCAGCAAAGTCCCCAGATACCTTTTTTTTTTTTTTTTGAGGGGGTTAGGGTTAGGGCTCTTACTTACCTGATTAGGGATCGAATTTGAGCCCCCTGAAGTGGAAATGTAGCGTCCCAACCACTGGACCACCAGGGAAGTCCCCTGTTTATATTTCTTAAACAATAAATAAAATAACATGCAGCTACTAGACTATTTTAAATCACCTAATTGGCTGGCACTGCAAGTTTATTAGCTGGCTTAGAACACAGCCAACCTGGCATGTAGCGGGAATAGTTGAAGCTACTATCAGACAGTAAAGAATCCGCCTGCAGTGTGGGAGACCTGGGTTCAATCCCTGGGTTGGAAAGATCCCTTGGAGGAGGGCATGGCAACCCACTCCAGTATTCTTGCCTGGAGAATCCCCATGGACAGAGGAGCCTGATGGGCTATGGTCCATGGGGTTGCAAAGAGTCGGACATAACTAGTGACTAAGCACGTTAGTGTTTGGTGCTTGGCACTTGGTAAGCACTTATCAAGTGGAAGTTTTTGTTCTGAAGACTTCTCAGGGGCCCTCTCCTGCCTCTGCTTTGGAGATCTATGCCTGGGAGGCACTGTCTGTTTCCCTGCGGGGATTTGTCATAATCATCCAGGGGGAGAGCTTCCCCATTTTTCCTTTAATCTTCCCCACCCCCAAGACCTCTCCAGGGGTGTGTAGACACACACACACACACACACACACACACAGGTGCAGACTTTCTTGATGTGCAGTCCTCCAACACCTCCTGTCACTCCTGTGGTTCCGGTCCCCAGTCACTTCGTCCCACACTGAGTCCACCTGGCCTGGGCTTGGGGATTCCTCATTCTCTGCTTTATGCCCAGGCCCTGCGCTTCTGAGGCTTGATCCCCGATGCTCAGACAGATGGAACGTTGCCATCAGGGCCTGTTTGCAAGCTGCCAAAAGGATGCCCAGAGAGGCCTTTACTCTGACAAAGTAAGGCCCCCAGGTCTATCCTCAGCCTGGCAGCTGGTGGAGAGAAGATGGCATCTCAATTGTGGAGTTGGATGACTCAATTCTTCAGGGGCCCAAAGTACACACCAGATGCCACATTTCCACGGCCTTTAGCAGCATGAGAACTGTTATTCTTTCAGTGAGTATCTGGATCAGTCACTTCGGCTGAGGAAGGGGAGGTGCCAGGGACATGGTTAAACATTGGAGGAACTGAACAGCTTTACTGGGGTCTTAACAGGAACTTGGGGGAAAGGGACCCCCCATCAGAGAGAAGAAGACAGGGGAGAAGATCAGAAAAATGAAAAGGGGCCAGAACAAAATAGCAGGAGCCTCAGCCTGGGAGGTGTGTCCAGTGAGAAATCCCCAGTGGCAGGGACAAAGGACCTTTTTTAAAACAAGTGCGGTAAAATATACATGGCTTCCCTGATGGCTCAGCAGGTAGACACAGGAGATGTGGGTTCAATCTCTGGATCAGGAAGATTCCCCTGGAGGAGGAAATGGCAACCCACATAATACACATAACATAAAATTTATGTTTTTAACCATTTCTAGGTGTACATCCTCCTTGTTCAGAGCCATCACCCCATTCCATCTTCAGAATTCTTTTCATCTTCCCCACACAACATTCTGTACCAATTAAACAGTAACTTTCCATTCCTCCAGCCTCTGGAAACCACCATTCTATTTTCTGTCTATGTGACCATTCTCAGTACCTCATATAAGCAGAAACATACTGTACGATGTTTGGCTCATTTCACTTAGCACACTGTCCTCGAGGTTAATCCATGGTGCAGCACGCGTCAGAATATTCTTCCTTTTTAAGGCTGATAACATTCCATTGTGTTGTTGTTGTTCAGTGACTAAGTTGTGTGCGACTCCTTGCGACCCCACAAACTGCAGCACGCCACGCTTCCCGGTCCTTCACCTGTATAACCACATTTTGTTCATCCATTCACCCATTGGTAAACACTTGGGTTGCTTCCATCTTTTGGCTGTTACGATTAATGCTGCTATGAACATGGGTATACAAACATCTCTTTGAAACCCTGCTTTCAATTCTTTCAGGTATCCACCTAGAAGTGGAATTGCTGCATCATATGGTAATTCTACTTTTAATTTTTGAGGACTGGTATACTATTGTCTTGGAGAAGGCAATGGCACCCCACTCCAGTACTCTTGCCTGAAAAATCCCATGGACGGAGGAGCCTGGTAGGCTGCAGTCCACGGGGTCGCTAAGAGTCGGACACGACTGAGTGACTTCACTTTCACTTTTCACTTTCATGCATTGGAGAAGGAAATGGCAACCCACTCCAGTGTTCTTGCCTGGAGAATCCCAGGGACGGGGGAGCCTGGACTGCTGTCTATGGGGTCGCACAGAGTCGGACACGACTGAAGCAACTTAGCAGGGTAGCAGGTAGCATACTATTGTCTACAGTGGCTGTGTTAGGGGAAACACACTGACTGAAACCGCCCCCCCTGGCCAGGCACCCTAGTAACCATTTGCGTGAGTTGTTTTATGACAGGAGCTCCTGGTAAGGAACATGGAACTAATAAGCCACCAGCAACCGGAAGAGTTCAGGAAAGGTCAAAAGGGGACACTACGTGTCCGACCACCTCCCTGAATCCTTCTCACTGGCATCCATCTTGGCTGAGCCATTCATGCGCCACCAGGAAGGACTCTGAGTCAGAATGATTGGCGAAAGACAACCTGGAAACTAATGCCATCAACATAAAACCCGAGATTGCGAGCCACATGGCAAAGCAGTCCTCCTGGGTTTCCTTACCCCACTGCTTTCTGCCCGGGCGCCCCTTCCCAATAAAATCTCTTGCTTTGTCAGCGCATGTGTCTCTCCGGACAATTCATTTCCGAGTGTTAGACAAGAGCCCACTTCCGGGCCCTGGAAGAGGTCCCCCCTCCTGCAACAGCTGTATCATTTTACATTCTCACCAACAGTGTGTTAAAGTTCCGATTTCTGAAAAGACAACCTACTAAATGGGAGAAAATATTTGCAAATGACATAATCAATAAGAGTTAATATTAAATGTACATAACGAGCTCACACACCTCAACATAAAAAACTCCCAAACAACCCCATTGAAATATGGGTGGAAGATCTGAAGACATTTTTCCAAAGAAGACTTACAGATGGCCAACAGGCACATGAAAAGATGCCCAACATCGTTAATCATCAGAGAAATGCAAATTAAAGCCACAATGAGATATCACCAAACATCTGTCAGAATGGTTATCATCAAAAAGACACAAATAAATGGTGAGGATGTGGAGAAAAGGGAATCCTCATACACCAGTGGTGGGCACATAAATTAGTGTAGTCATTGTAGAAAACCACACTGAGGTTTCTCAGAAAACTAAAATAAGAACTGCCAAACGACCCAGCAATCCCACTCCTAGGTATACCTCCCCCCAAAATTAAAACACTAATCTGAAAAGTACACACACCACAATGTTCACAGCAGCATTATTTATAATTGCCGAGATATAGAAGCAACACAAGCGTCCATCAACAGATGAATGGATAAAGAAGATGTAGGATAAAACAACAACAACAACATAATGAATATTACTCAGCCATAAAAAGGAAAGAATTTGCCAGTTGCAGCAACATGGTTGGACCTATAGGGTATTATGCTAGGTGAAATAAGTCAGACGATATCATTTATATGTGTAATCTAAAAAAAACTAGTGAATATAACAAAGAGAAACAGACTCATAGACATAGAGAATAATCTAGTAGGTTAACTATGGGAAGAGGAGACAGGGGAGGGAAAAGATAGGGGCAGAGAATTAAGAGGCACAGACTTCTACGTATAAAATAAATAAGCTGCAAGAATATATTGTAGGAAACAGGGAATACAGCCAATATTTTGAAATAACTATAAATGGAATACCACCTTTAAAAGTTGTGAATCATGGCCTTCCCTGGTGGGTGAGTGGTAAAGAATCCTCCTGCCAATGCAGAAGACACAAGTTCAATCTGGGAAGGTCCCACGTGACACAGAGAATCTAAGCCGGTGTGCCACGACTATAGAGCCTGTGCACACCAAGCCCGAGAGCTGCAACTACTGAGCCCATGTGCCACAACTGCTGAAGCCTAAATGCTCTAGAGCCCGTGCTCTGCAATAAGAGGAGCTACTGCAATGAGGAGTTTGCCAGCGCAACTAGTGAGCAGCGCCCACTCGCTGAAACTAGAGAAAACCCCTCACAGCAACGAAGACCCGGCACTGCCAAAAATAAATAAATAAATAAAATTTATTAAAAAAAAATTGTGAATCACTATGTTGGACACCTGAAACTTATATAATATTTTACATCAAGTCATACCTCAATAAAACACAAAAGAGTTATGGGAATTCCCTGGTGGTCCAGTGGTTAGGACTCAGCGCTTTCACTGCTGTGGCCCACATTCAATTCCTGATTGAACTAAGATCCCTCAAGCCACACGGTGCACCAAAGAGGGGGAAAAATGTTCCAATTACTCCACATCCTCACCCACGTTTGTCATTCTCTTGTTCTTCTTCCCTGACTCTGAGTCCGGGATGGGTGGACAGCAGAGGAGAGAGAGGATGGAGAAGTGAGAGGAAGGGGCTGGGGAGGCAGTGGTACTGGACTCCGGCCATCGGGGCCTGGAACACAAGGCGTCTTGAACGCTTGAGCCCGGGGAAACAGTGAGGAAGATGCCAGGGGTCCCACTTCCTGTGACGGGAGTGAGAGGAGATTCTATTTGGATCTCAAGGGCCAGGGCCATCCCAGCTGGCACACAGCTCACGGCCTGGGCACTTGGTCCCTGCCTGAATTTACCTCGTGGGCAGACCATCTCCAGGCCAAGGGAGGAAGGCCTGAAGGGCTGGGATCAGCGCAAGGGGCCATAAGGGGCGGCACGCCTGGGTGACTCTGCCTGTAGGCGGGCCCACCGCCCCTCCCTGAGTAGACACTGCCACCTTCTGGCCCTTTGTTGACCAACTGCCCCACCCCATCCCAGGAGGAGCTTTGTCTTAATCAAGAAAAGGAACTGAAATGAGGTTTCCTTTACAGAAGTGAACCTGTGTGTGTGTGTGTGTGTGTGTGTGTGTTTAGTCACTGACTATGACTCCCACGGACTGTAGCCCACCAGGTTCCTCTGTCCATGGGATTCTCCAGACAAGAACACTGGAGCGGATTGCCATGCCCTCCTCCAGGGGATCTTCCCACCCAGGGACCAAACCTGTCTCCTGTAATGGCAAGCGGGTTCTTCACCAATGAGCCACCTGGGAAGCCTGAGGTTTCCTCTACTTGTTTACAATCCTGTCTTCCTGGGGCCCACCCAGGTTGCCTGCCTCAGAGCCTTTTCAACCTGTTGGTCTCGCCCACAATGAGCTTAACGCAAGGGCTGCTGCTATACTGCTCCAGAGATAGGCTTTGTCTGCCTTGATTTTCTGTTGACTGGGGGCAGGGTCTCACTGTGGACTGCCGTCATTGCTGGGGTAAAGGGTCCAGCCACAAGCGCTGTTTCCAGGGTCTCTCCATTGTTTCTTTGTTTGCTGGTTGGTCGGTTAGTGTTTTGGTTTTTGTTTTTGTTTTTTGGAGGGGGTGGAAATCCTCAACTATTGTTCCCTCTTAGGCAGGCCCGCTGGGATCCTATGACTAGTTAACCAGTTTCTCAAGTTTCTGAAGGTGTTTATCTCTCTCTCTCTTTTTTAAAAAACAGTTTAACTTCCCCCCTCCCCTCCGCCCCCCTCCTCTTTGTCTCATTACTTGAAGTGTGGACAAACATTTCCTCCAGGCCCCATAAGAACCTCTGTAACTTGGCCCCAAGCCCTTTGGGGGACTTCCCTGGTGGTCCAGTGGCTAAGTCTCTGAGCTTCCAATGGAGGGTGCCAGGGGTTAGAGCCTTGGTCACGGAAATAGTAATAGCTCCCACATGTTGCAACTAAAGATCTTGAATGCCACAACTAAGACCTGGCACAGCCAAATAAATACACTAAAAAAAAATTTTTTTTAAGGAAGCCCTTTGTTTGGCTGTCTCAAACTCAGTGTTAAAACCCAAATCCTCTCCAGCAGCAGACCCCACTGGAAGACCACTCTTCAATCTTCACCAAGACCAGTTCCTGGGTCTTCCCATTCCCAAGTCCCAAATCGCTAGACTACCATGTTGACTGGTTTCTTGTCTTAGATTCCAGGATGTCCAATAATGTTGTCCTGGCCTTGTCCAGGGAGGCCCTGAGTCCCTGGGGATTCAGTGGGGGGAAGGAGGAACCTGGCGGAGAGGCCAAGGCTTCCCCGGTATACACCGCATCCACCGATGGTCCGCCCCCATTGCCCACCTCCTTCCCTGACTTGAAGATTCTCTTCCCACTTCACGTTTCCTCCCTCCTCGCCACAGGGCAGATCTATTCATTAACGACCTGCAACAATGCAATTCTTTCTTCCTCTTCCCCTAGGCGGCATGTTTCAGAGGTTCCTATGGAGACTGGCCTTCTGGAGGTTGAGAGGTCATGGCCAGACCACATGTCCCAGCCAGTTCGCAGCCAGTTGTTCAGAGGGCGTCCTTCCCTTCTACCCAAAGGTGGTGGCTGTCAGATATTCTGGAAACAAGGACGCTCACTCCTAGAGTCCTCAGGGGTTGCTAAGGGGACCTTGGGGCTTCCCAGGTGGTGCTACTGGTAAAGAATCTGCCTGCCAAAGCAGGAGATATAAGAGATGTGGGTTCTATCTCTGAGTTGGAAAGATCCCATGGAGGAGGGCATGGTAACCCACTCCAGTATTTTTGCCTGGAAAATTCCATGGACAGAGGAGCCTGGAGGGCTACTACAGTCCATAGGGTTGCACAGAGTCAGACGTAACTGAAGCGACTTTGCATGCACACATACAAGGGCTCTCTGAGGTTGTCTCTATTCCGCAGGTTCGACCCAGGGCTTCAGAAGCTGTCCAGACTGTGACATCCGGCAGGGCAGACACAGATCAGCCCTTTTGCTCCCCAAGGGCCCCGTGGGGTGACCGTGAGTGACAGTAACAGGGAAAGAGACATGGTAGGAGGTGGGAGGAACCACCCCTCTGTTCCTGGGGGGTGTTCCTGGGGGCTGCCCCTCTGACCATCAGACCTAGAAGGACCAGGTCCTGCTGACACACCCTCCACCCCATTGGCCATCCTCTTTCTGGAATTTTCTGCAAGCCATTTTTTTTTAATGGTCTTTCAGCCATGTCTGACTGTTTGTGACCCCACGGACTGTAGCCCGCCAGGCTCTTCTGGCCATGGGATTCTCCAGGCAAGAATACTGGAGTGGGGTTGTCATACCCTTCTCCAGGTGATCTTTCCAACCAAGGGAAAGGTCTCAGGTCTCCTGCAGTACAGGTGGATTCTTTACTTTCTGAGCCACCAGGAAACACTACTATGAAGCTCTTTGAAAAACAATTATAATATATATATTTCACACCTAAGTACATGAGACTGGAATTGGGTTTATAAAGTTTCCTTAGTTTATTTATTTTTATTTTTTGGCTGTGCCTTGGGGCATGAGGGATCGTAGTTTCTGGACCAGGGATTGAACCCTTGCCCCATGCATTGAAGTCTTAACCACTGGACCACCAGGGAATCCCTATAATGTTGATTTTATATTTAGTCTCACTTAAAAGTTTTCAATAGCCTCCCGCAGATCCTGGAATAACAGAGTCCTTACCAAGTCTGGAACATCCCATGAACGGAGGAGCCTGGTGGGCTGCAGTCCATGGGGTCGCTAAGAGTCAGACACTACTGAGCGACTTCACTTTCACTTTTCACTTTCATGCATTGGAGAAGGAAATGGCAACCCACTCCAGTGTTCTTGCCTGGAGAATCCCAGGGATGGGGGAGCCTGGTGGGCTGCCATCTATGGGGTCGCACAGAGTCGGACACGACTGAAGCGACTTAGCAGCAGCAGCAGTAGCAGTACAAAGTCTTGAAGGCCCAAGAGGAACCAGCCCCTGCCCCGTCCCCTGAACTCACCACGCAGCCCTCTCCCCTGGCTCACCAGACTCCAGGCACACTCATCTTGCGGTCCCGCCATTCCAAGCCTGATCCAGCCCCAGGGACTTTGCACTGACTGTTCCTTCTGCTCAGAATGTTCTTCACACCTGTGGCCTCACGGCCGGCTCCTTGTTGTTTGGTTTGTAGCTTAGACGTCAGCCTCTCCTGACTACTCCAGTCTAGAGTAGCCTCCCCTTCCGTAAGCTCTATCTCCTCATCCTATTTCACTTTCTTCTCCATACATAACTCTGTCTGAAGCTTACACTTCAGGATCCCTCACTCACATAGACCCCTTCCAAGGGTCTCCCTAATTTTGTATTATTTTCTCAGAAAGGATCCCCTCCTCGGCCAATCCAACTGTGTAAGCTCCAGGCCCCTCAGAATCTAGACTCATCTGTACGCAGAGCAAAGGACCAGGCTGTATTTGGAACATCCTGTGCCTGCCATTGGCAGGAATACAGACTCAGCATTCCTCCTGCCAGGCTATTTCAACACTCGTGGCCTCCCTGATCACTTTGGGTCTGGATGCCAAGAGGAAACCTTGCTCAGGAATCTGGGTAACTGCCTTGCTCACTGTACCCAGGATTCAAGGTTGAGTTTGGGGGCAGAGTGGGAGTGGTGGGGGGAGAGAATGAGGGATGTCCAAACTCCAAAGGCGGCTCTCTGTGCATCTCCCTTCTGGACACCCCTGCCCTGACTCCCCGAAACAGACATAAACATTCTCAATCAGCAGCCATACCACTCTCTATTTAGTGAGGAGACTGAAAAATCTACACTTCTGTAGAATCTTTAATCTCTTTCTTTTCTGAGATATTTTGGCAAAGCTAATCCTAAGGTCTATCACTGACTCCTCTCACCAGCTTGAGCATATATTCCGTGTGCAGGTTTTAACCCTCCTGCTGCCTCACAACCTGGCTAAGTGATCACACAACTTTTCCATTGGGCCTTCTGCATAACCACCACCGATTAATCGGAGAGGAAACCTAATTACCTCCTAATGAAGTTCAGGTCTAAATGATTGAAGAAGGACTTTCCTGGTGGTCTGGAGGCTAAGACTCTGTGCTCCCAATGCAGGGGGTCCGGGTTCAATCCCTGGTCAGGGAACTAGATCCCACATGCCACAGCTAAAGATCCTGCATGCCCCAACTAAGACCCGGTGCAGCCGGATAAATAAAAATGAATAGTCATAAAATTTTTTAAATGACTGAAGAGGTAACTCTGGTTCAAAGGAAAAGAGCTAATGCTTCCAATAAATTTCTATATCTATGCTGAATTCAGGGAGGCAGTTTCCAAAGACATATTTTCTATTTAATTAAGTGAGGGGAGACTTGGGGAGACCACAATACCCTGTGGTACATCCCATGACACAATGGAAAACTCACTAACCTGCCACTGAAAGTCCTACTCTGTTCTGGGCAAAATGATTACCTTCTTCATGGAGTTACTATGCACATTGTCCCAGTTAGCTCAGGCTGCTGTAACAGATCACCCCAGACAGGTGGCTGAAACAGGTAACTTGTACTTCTCACATTTCTGGAGGCTGGGACTCCAAGAACAAGATGCCGGCTGATTCCATGTCTGATGAGAACCCATTTCCAAGTTGCAGACACCTGGCTTCCCCTTGTAACCTTCCCTGGTGGAAAGAAATCTGGAGACACCCTCAAGCCGTTACGGGGAGCCGCGGTGAGCTGTCCTTAGTATCCAGGCAGACTGCCACCTCCTGGTGGCCAAAGCAGTAAGAAAGTTGATGGTGAATGAACTTACTGAGGTTAAGGATTGCAGACACACAGCATTCACAAAGACTCCCGTCTGTGATGTTGGGCAGTGACTCCAGCGAGGACTGTGCCTGACCCCATCCCATACACGTGTTACTTCTGACTTCAGCTCATCTCTTTTTAACTTCCACTGACCAACTGGTTGTCACAAACTCCACCAGTCTCCTGCGTGTTTCCAACTATTCATCCCCTCACTCTCTGCCTCCCACTCGTCAGAGGAAATAGATGCCATCAGGCAGCCACGTCCTCCCCAGGAAAGAAGGGGGGAGACTCTCCCGTCTGCCGCCGGGGGCTCAGACCCCTAAGGGTCTGGGGCCTCAGCCACCTCTTGCCTTTATCCTTCTCTCTCACTGGCATATTCAGGCTCACCTCTGCCAGCTCCTTTTCCTGAGCATTTAAATTTGCCAAAGGTTGGGAACTCTCTGGAGGTCCATTAGTTAGGACTCTGAACTTACGGCTGAGGGGCCAGGGTTCAGTCCACGTTGTCGTCGTTGTTCAGTGGCTACGTCGTGTCTGTCTTAAAACCCAAATTCCCAAAGCCCTCCTTCCGCCTCGGCTCTCCCTTCTGATTCCTTTTCCCTGAAAGAGAGGTCTACACTGGCTGACCCACTTTGCTAACTCCTAGCCTTTCCTCAAGCCATCGCTGGGAAAGCACCTGCTTTCCCTGCGGCAGCCGCCGTACCACCCAGCAGAGAAACAGGAGTGCCCACTGCCAAGGTCAGAGATGGCCTCTGTTTTTCTTTTTGGTTGAGCTACATCTTTGTTGCAGCACACAGGCTTTTCTCCAGTTGCAGTGCGTGGGCTCAGTAGCTGCAGCACTGGAGCCTAGTTGGCATGCAGCATTTGGCATTTTAGCTCTATGACCAGGGATTGATCCTGTGTCCCCTGGATTGGAAGGCAGATTCTTAACCACTGGACCCCCAGGGAAGCCCCACAGATGGTCTCTGGATGGCTAAACCCAGGGAACACCTCTCAGTGCTCCATTTCTTGTCTGTTCTGTAGTTTTCCCACTTCGGTCCATCCTTTGGGGAATCGCACACTTTCTGTGACAGCCCTTCTGGGTCTCCTCTTCCTCCAGGGCCCTCGGGTGTTGGTGCCCCGCAGGGTTTCATCCATCCTCCCACCTCCCCTCATCTACTCCATCCTCACAGCACACTGTCTTCCTGAGCAATCTTTTCAGACCCAAGGCTTCCACCACTATCTCTAGGCTGAGAACATTTAGGAGGAAGTAACATGTTGAAGGTGCTTCCCAGGTGGTGCAGCGGTCAAGAATCTATTTGCCGATGCAGGAGATGTGGGTTCTATCCCTGGGTCAGGAAACTCCCTTGGAGGAGGAAATGACAACCTTCTTCAGTATTCTTGCCTGGGATATCCCATGGACAGAGGAGCCTGGTGGGCTACAGTCCATGGGGTCAAAAAGACTTGGACATGATTAGAGACCGAACACACTCACAACATGCTGAAGAATGCAAAATAAGCATATATGGGGGGGTCTAGTGGTTAAGATTCCATGCTTCCAATGCAGGGGGCACAAGTTTGATCCCTGGTTGGGGAACAAAGATCCCACATGCTACATGGCTCAGTCAAAAATGGAAAAAAAAAGCACATATGAACCAAGACTACCGTGTGAAGGAAGACAGTTGAGGGAGAAAGGAAAAACACTGGGTCCTTCCCTTATGACTGTGGGCAGATGAGCACACCACCCTACGTCCTGGATTTCTCACAGAACTGGAATAAAAATAGTACACACTTCATAAGGTTGTTATGAGGCTTAAGCGGGATAATTCTAGAATAAGCACCCAGTGTTTGTACTTGTCAACATCATGACTCTGTTATTTGCAAGGGTAGAGAAGCAATAGGGAGAAGAGAGGTTAAGCTGAGACATGGTAGCTTGGATCCAGGTTTTGAAATATATGAAAGCAGTAGACTGATGGGGTCTCTTTGCCAAGGGCATTCCTAACCCAACAACACAGACACCATAGGGCTCAGAACCAAGCTGGAAGCTCCTTCCCAGGCCTGCTGCTCTCCTTCTGGCCATCTGGTTGACCTTGTGAGCCCCTGACGTGGGTTCAGCAAGTGGTTGGCTACAATGCCCTACGTGCATGTCCCAGCCATTCCCAAGACAGTCTGTCCTGAAGCAGGGGGAGGTGCCGGTGGCTGGGAATGATAAACTGTTTACAGTCAGGGAAGGAAAGTGGCTGGGAATGATTAACTGTTTACAGTCAGGGAAGGAAAGGTCACCTTTGGGCTGTGACCTGGGGGAAGGGACACTTGTCCCAGGGGAACAAGCACTAGTCCTTAAGAAGTACATTGAACCTGCCCTTGGCACTTGTCCAGTCACCAGGTCTTAAACACAAATGCTACTTGTTAGTGACACAGGCTTCAAATGAAGGCTCGTAGGCTAATTTGTGATAAGTGTGCTAAGTCGCTTCAGTTGTGTCTGACTCTTGGCAATCCTATGGACCATAGCCAACCAGGTTCCTCTGTCCATGGGATTCTCCAGGCAAGAATACTGGAGTAGGTTGCCATGCCCTCCTCCAGGGAATATTCCCTACCCAGGGTTTGAACCCGAGTCTCTTATATTGCCTGCATTGGTAGGTGGGTTCTTTAACATTAGCTCCACCATCAGCCTGCAATAAAGGAGATCTGGATTCAATCCCTGGGTTGGGGAGATCCCCTGGAGGAGAACAAGGCAACCCACTAACAGTATTCTTGCCTAGAGAATCCCCATGGACGAGCCTGGGTCAGCAGGGTTGCAAAAAGTCAGATACAACTGAGTAACTAAGCACCACACACAGGCCACCAATTCCATGATGGCTGCAGCCAACTTATACAAGCTCAAGAGGGCCAATTGTTAAATTTTCAGGAATTTTGTAAGCTAATTATTAAACATAGGCACTATCAAAAATTAAGTTATGTAAACTCACAATGAAATAAACCATATTGAATGACTCTAAACTCATTGATTCCTATTTTATGGTTTTACTAGTATTTCTTCTCTTCAGGATATTTACATGTATTGTATCTATCTGATGGAAAACTCTAACGTGGAAATACAATACAACTCTGTGTTCAGTGATGTTATGTTAGTAGTTCGAAATTGGCCACGGTGGAAGTATCTATACTACAGAAATGCTACAAATCAACATACAAACACACCCTCCATAGAGTTGGTTGTTAACATTTACTGGGGACTTTCCTGGTGGTCCAGTTGTTAAGAATCTGCCTTGCAATACAGGGGACATAGGTTTGATCCCTGGTGGGGGAACTAAGATCCCACATGCCTTGGAGCAACTAAGCCTGTGATCTGTTGCAACTTCTGAGCTCATGCGCACCAGAGCCCACACATCACAGCTAGAGAGTCCGTGAACTGCAACGCACAGCCTATGTGCTGCAACTAAGACCTGATGCAGCCAAATCAATTAATTAAAAAAACAAAACATTTACCAGCACCCCCCTGGATAAACTGACGTCTAGAAAAAAAGATTTTTTTTGGCCCTGTGACTTGTGGGATCTCAGTTCTCAGACTAAGGACTGAGCCAGGGCCATGGCAGCAAAAGCCCATTACCCCAACCATCAGGCCACCAGGGAACTCCTACTGAAATTTTGTCTTTAGTCACTTCTTATGGGCTCAGCTGGTAAAGAATCTGCCTGCAAAGTGGGAGACCTGGGTTTGATCCCTGGGTTGGGAAGATCCCCTGGAGAAGGGAACAGCTATCCACTCCAGTATTCTGGCCTGGAGAATTCCATGGATTGTATTGTCCATGGGGTCCCAAAGAGTCAGACGTGACTGAACGACTTTTACTTCTTACGAGTTTCAGCAGTCTCCATCAGCTCCACAGAAACTGGACCTTCTAGTTTTGGTAGTGTAGTAGTGTTAGTTGCTCAGTCACATCTGACTCTTTGCAACCCCATGGATTGTAGCCTGCCATGCTACTTTGTCCATGGGACTCTCCAGGCAAGAATCCTGGAGTGGGTTGCCATTTCCTTCTCCAGGGGATCTTCCCGACCTAGGGACCTAACTTGGGTCTCCTCCATTGCAGGCAGATTATTCACCGTCTGAGCCACCAGGTAATCTCACTGGACTATATCCCACAGAATGTGAATGTTATTGTGTTCAGTCGCTAAGTCATATCCAACTCTTTGGAATTGCAAAGAGTTGCAAATGGACTGCAGTATGCCAGGCTTCTCTGTCTTTCACTGTCTCCTGAAGTTTGCTCAAACTCATGTCCACTGAGTTGGTGATGCCATCCAACCATCTCATCTTCTGTCACCCCCTTCTCCTCCTGCCCTCAATCTGTCCCAGCATCAAGGTCTTTTCCAGTGAGTCAGCGTTTCACATCAGGTGGCCACAGTATTGGAGCTTCAGCTTCAGCATGAGTCCTTCCAGTGAAAATAATGGTGGTCATTACTGATCACTTAACACCTGTCTCACCCTCCTTCGGGTTGCCCTTACAACATCACCATGAGCTTGGTATTAAATTTTACTCTACCATTTTACAATGATAAAGTGAGCCACAGAGAAAGTAAGTAATTCTCTCTCAAAGTAACCAGAAAAAAAAAAAGGTAACCAGAAAAAATAAGGTGGAATCCTCTCCTAACCACTACAGATAAAGAATAATCTGATAAGGAAATGTGATTAAGTGGCTCAACTGCCACTCCTTCAAGTCACCAGCCCTGACTTTAATTTTCCCTACCAAAGGGCATTCATCTTGATGTTGTTTTATTGTTCTTAGTCACATTAAATAAAACAGAATATGTCCTATCCCAGAACTTTAGACTTTAATGAATAAGTAAGACTGTTCTGGAGTTAACTGACCCACTCTTTCAGTTGGCATGTTATCATTCAGTCTCTCAGTCGTGTCCAACTCTATTCGACCCCATGGACTGCAGCACACCAGGCTTCCCTGTCCTTCAGCATCTCCTGGAGTTTGCTCAAACTCACAACCATTGAGTTGGTAATGCCACCCAACCATCTCGTCCTCTGTCATCCCCTTCTCCTCCTGCCTTCAATCTTTCCCAGCATCAGAGTCTTTTCCAATGAGTTGGCTGTTTGCATCAGGTGGCCAAAGTATTGGAGCTTCAGCTTCAGCATCAGCCCTTCCAATAAATATTCATGGTTGATTTCCTTTAGAATTGACTGGTTTGATCTCCTTTCAGTTGATGCAGTACTTCTAAACAATCAATTATTAATTAGGAACTGAATCCAGCTATGAAACCAACTCAGTTCAAGACCTGCACACCTCTCATGAAAGCTAAAGACCAGAGTCTTTAAAGTTCCCACAACTTGTAAAAGGTTACAGAGCTTGTAAGAGATGAAGACAGGTATTACCTAGGCCTGCCTGGATTC
Organism: Bubalus bubalis; assembly: GCF_019923935.1. NCBI lineage: Eukaryota > Metazoa > Chordata > Mammalia > Artiodactyla > Bovidae > Bubalus > Bubalus bubalis. The sequence continues at coordinate 48,553,931 of NC_059176.1, forward strand.
CAGAGTCCCTGCTCCAGTAAGAGGCATATGATGACTGGGTTAAAAAAGCAAAATTCAACTGAGTAAATTTAAAGATTTAATTGTCCTTTTTTAATGATTCATGAATTGAGCAGCACTCCATCTGGCAAAGGAGCTCTGAGAAACTGTTCAAAGGGGAAGACTTTATAGGCAGGAGGCAGGGCAAGGAAGTTATTCTAGCTGAGTGGATTGTTTCAGGCAAGGTCACCTTCCTTTAAGGGGAGGCTGGTACTATCAGGCAGGTAACCCTTACTAGTGCTGACCAGGTAATTCCAGATTGGCTGATTAAAGATCACATTCCTGGGAGAGGCTGAAAATGCCAAGAGGTTAGGGCTTTTTGTTTTTTTATTTTATTGAAGTATAGTTGATTTGCAGTGTTGTGTTAGGGGCTTCCCTGGTAGCTCAGCTGGTAAAGAATCTGCCTGCAAAGCAGGAGACCCTGGTTTAATTCCTGGGTTGGGAAGATCCCCTGGAGAAGGGATAGGCTACCCACTCCAGCATTCTTGGGCTTCCCTGGTGGCTCAGTTGGTAAAGAATCAGCCTGCAATGGCTACCCACTCCAGTATTCTGGTGTGGAGAATTCCATGGGCTGTAGTTTTGGAGAAGGAAATGGCAACCTACTCCAATATTCTAGCCTGGATAATCACATGGACAGAGGAGCCTGGTGGGTACAGTCCATGGGGTCACAGAGTCGGACACGACTGAGTGACTAATTTTCTTTTTCAGTGTCATGTTATAGGTTAGTTATTAAGTCTTGACTTGCTGATATGGGGTTTAGCACAAGGGAATTCATTTGGAGTCTGTTGCCTCTTTTTCAACACTATTAGGCATTTACTTTAAAAAGTCTTGTAGAGGAATATTTGTGCTAGGTTGCTTCAGTCATGTCTGACTTTTTGCAACCCTATGACCATAGCCCACCAGACTCCTCTGTCCATGGGTTTCTCCTGGCAAGATACTGGAGTGGATTGCCGTGCCCTCCTCTGGGAGATCTTCCCAGAAGAATATTTAATGGTAAAGAAAAAAGCCTGTTAAGTATTAAATTAAGGGACTTACCTGGTGGTCCAGTGGCTGAGATCCTGAACTCCCAACACAAGGGGTCCCAGTTTCATCCCTGGTCAGGGAACTAGATCCCAAATGCTGCAACCTGCATGCCACAACTAAGACCCAGTGCAGCCAAATAAATAAAATACATTTTTAAAAGTATTAAGTTAAAAATGGACGCTAAAAAGAATCTGAATTTTATCAATTCTTAGGTACATATTGTTTTTCACATTTAACATGTCTGGAATAGGGTGCATCAAAAATCAATTCCAGGGGAATTATAGATATCAATGTGAAAGGTAAAACAATAAAGCTTCTAGAAGATATTACAGGGCTAAGAAAAGATTTATCAACAGGAAATAAGACATAAACATAAAAGGCTAATAAGTTGGACTAAATTAAAATTAAGATTTTTTTTTTGCATCAAAAGACATTTTAAGTGAATGAGAAGGTGAGCCAGTGAATGGGGGAGAAAACTTTTGCAATACATATATCCAAAAAGGGGACTCATATCAGAATGTATATTGAACTCCTACAAATCACAAACTGGCGAACAATCCAATGGAAAAAAAATAAGCAAAAAGCTTGAAACAGGCACTTCACAAAAGAGAATATTCAAATGGACAATAAGGATATGAAAAGAAGCTCAATCTCATTAGTCTCCAGGGACATTCAACTTGTTAGTCTAACACGCTGACCAATTGCTCCCCAGAGAACATGGGAAATGCAATTTAAAACCACCATGAGAAGCACAATACACCCACAAGAATGCCTAAAACTGAAAAGAATGAGAATGTTGACTGTTAGCATGAGATGCAGAGAAACCAAAGCTCTCTTAACAGGAAGAATATAAATTAGACACTCAGAAAATTGTTTGGCAGTGTCTGTTAAAGTCAAATGCTTGTCAGTATCATCCAACAGAATTTCATACAAATGTGCAGCAAAAGATGAGAACCAGAATATTCATAGAAGCATCATTAATAATAGCCCCTACCTGGAAACCACCCAAATGCCATCTGTAGTAGAAGGGACGCATTGCGGCAGATTCATGAACAGAATTTTATATAGAAGCAGAACTAATAAATTACAGCTACATGCAAAAACATGGATGAATTTCACAAACAGCATTGAGAACAAGTAAGACACAACAGAGTACATACAGTATGATTCCATTTACAGAAAAACAAAAATAGGCAAAAGCAGTCTATTTCAGTAGAAGTTAGGATAGCAAATGGGAAGTTGGGAAAGGTAGTGCCTAGAAGGTGGTTTAAGGAGGGTTTGGGGGACCCTGGTGATGTTATGTTTCCTGATATGGGTAGTGATTCAGTCAACATTTGTAAGTTGTACACTGATAATTTGTGTACTTTCTGTATATGTGTGTTAGTCGCTCAGTCGTGTCCAACTTTTTGCAACCCCATGGACTGTAGCCCACCAGGCTCCTCTGTCCCTGGGATTCTCCAGGCAAGAATACTAGAGTGGGTTGCCATTTCCTCCTCCAGGGGATCTTCCTGACACACGGATCGAACCCAGGTCTCCTGCATCGGCAGGCAGATGCTTTACCGTCTGAGCCACCATATGTGTGTATAGATATATATTATACTTCAGTAAAAAGTATACCAAATAAAGATAAAATCAAACAATTTGAGACCAAGAAGGTTAATTACTCACAGATCTTTGTTGAAAGACCTGTTCAATGATGTCATCCAGTTATCAGGAAATTGCACTCAGCAGGTAGGAGTGGAATGTAAGAACCACTGCAGAGCCAAGAAACAGGCAAACACATAGATAAATCTATTTGGGAAAAAAATGAAGGGGCTCAGAAAACCCAGTGGAACCTAAAATGCTATGGAATAATGACATGGAAAACAGGAGAGGAGAAATTGGACAGAAATTATCTAAGTTTCACGTATTTCTAAGAAGGATAAAGACAATGAGTTGTAAACTTTTTACAGTCAAGTCAAGAATTTAATTTCTAAGCAAGTAAAAATATAATGCATAATTTCTAAACTAGTGAAAAGGGTGAGAAAGAATAAAGAAGTCTGCATTGTTATAGCAGAAAACTAAAAAAGAGGGGGCTTTCCTAGCAGTCCAGCAGTTAAGACTCCATGCTCCCAGTGCTGGGGGCAACAGGTTCAATCCCTGGCTAGAGAACAGGATCTTGCATGCTGCGTGGCGCAGCCAAAAATAAAAAAGAAGCAGCAGCACTTAAAGACAAGCATGGAAAATAGAAAATGCAAAATAAAGTGACAGGCATAAGTTTACAATTTTCAGTAATCCCTATACATGTAAATAGTTTAAATGTGTCTGTTAAAAGACAGGGGCTTTTAAATTTGTTACAAAAACAAAATTCAACTACATGTGATTACATGTAAAACCTAATGACAGAAAAGATGAAAGGAAGAAGCATGAAAAATATATATGTATACCAGGCAAATACCAATGAAAATAAAGCTGGTGTTGCAATATAGGAGAAATCTTAAAGAAAAAAGCAGTATTAAGTATAAGGATGATCATAGGTCAATGATGAAAGGAAAAATTCACTAGAAAAATATTGCACATAAGCCTACACTTTACAACATAGCTTCAAAATATATAAAGCACACATGGATGGAATTACAAAGAGAAACGAACACGTTCACAACCATACTGGGAGAGCTTAACATCTCTCTCCAAAACTAAGAGAGTCAGCTTATAAAAATTTATAAGAATATAGACTGGAAGAACACAATGACAATGTTCTAACGTGCAGTCACAGAAGGCTATATCTTACAATTGCACGTGTATGTTCAGTGGCTCAGTCATCTCCGACTGTTTGCAAACCCATGGACTGTAGCCTGCCAGGCTCCTCTGTTCATGGGATTTTCCAGGCAAGAATACTGGAGTGGGTTGACATTTCTTCCTCTGGGGGATCTTTCAAACCCAGCAATCAAGCCTGAGTCTCCTGGGTCTCCTGGGTCTCCTGCATTAGCAGGCAGATTTTTACCACTAGTGCCACCTGGGAAGTCTTAGGGAACTACATTTTTTTGTCTTCAAGAACACACACAAGTTACAAATGTGGCTACACGTGGGACCACAAAGGAAGAGTCAATAAGTGCCGAAGAAGCATGAAACCTTGTGCGATAAAATATAAAATCACTATCAAGCAGAAAGCCCCCAAACCTACTCTGGCATAACAAAAATAGGACAAACTAACATCAGAGCCTTCCTAATGCAATGGGAAGGACACACTTTACATAAAATTTTGGTTATTTTTTTTTTAAGCTTGAATCTAACGATAAGGAAACCATCAGACAAAAGAAACAAAGCAATTGTGAAGGACAGTCTACAAAACAGCTGCCCTGGAATTCTTCAAAAATAGCAAAATTATACACCTCCCACTGATTCTCCCACGAAAGAAGAAGGTACTGCTTTAGATTAGAGAAAGCTAATGAAGGACTTCTCTGGTGGTTCAGTGGTTAAGACTCTGAACTCTCAATGCAGAGGGCCTGGGTTTGATCCCGGGTCAGGGAACTAAATCCCACATGCCACAACTAAGACTCAGTGCAGCCAAATAAATAAATATTTTAAAAAAAGAATCTAATGAGATGTGACAACCAAATGCCATGCCTGAGCCTTGATTCTGGATCCCAGACCATCTTCCCAAATTTAAAGGAATGACTGGGACAGTCTTGGGACAATTTAATACAGACTATAGCTTATATAGCATTACCGTATAAATGTTAAATTTCTTGTGTGCAATAACGTGTCCCCCATTTTTTTTTTTTTTGAGCTCTTAGTGCTTTCCTCTAGGGTAATTCTCCAACCTCTTGGTCTTAGGCTCCCTTTACAGATGGTGATTGCAGTCATGAAATTAAAAGACGCTTACTCCTTGGAAGGAAAGTTATGACCAACCTAGATCGCATATTCAAAAGCAGAGACATTACTTTGCCAACAAAGTTCCGTTTAGTCAAGGCTATGATTTTTACAGTGGTCATGTATGGATGTGAGAATTGGACTGTGAAGAAAGCTGAGCGCTGAAGAATTGATGCTTTTGAACTGTGGTGTTGGAGAAGACTCTTTAGAGTCCTTTGGACTGCAAGGACATCCAACCAGTCCATTCTAAAGGAGATCAGTCCTGGGTGTTCTTTGGAAGGAATGATGCTGAAGCTGAAACTCCAGTACTTTGGCCACCTCATGCAAAGAGTTGACTCATTGGAAAAGACCCTGATGCTGGGAGGGATTGGGGGCAGGAGGAGAAGGGGACGACAGGGGATGAGATGGCTGGATGGCATCACCCACTCGATGGACGTGAGTCTGAGTGAACTCCAGGAGTTGGTGATGGACAAGGAGGCCTGGCGTGCTGCAATTCATGGGGTCGCAAAGAGTTGGACACCACTGAGCGACTGAACTGAACTGAACTGAAATGAACACCCTGAGAAGTTGTTGAGAACTCCAAAGGGTGTTTGTTTACATAGATTATATAAAACCCTATTTGGGGCTTCCCAGGTGGTGCAATGGTAAGGAATTCGCCTGCCAATGCAGGAGACTCGGATTCAATCTCTGGTCTGGGAAGATGCCCTGGAGGAGGAAATGGCAACCCACTCCAGTATTTTGCCTGGGAAATCCCATGGACAGAGGAGCCTGGCAGGCTACAGTTCACTGGATCACAAAGAGTTGGACATGACTGAGCACACACACGAAAAGCTATTTACTAAATTAAAAGTTAAAACAAAATTTGAAATATGTTTATATATTCATTTAAAAATAACTACATTTTCCAAAATAAAAGAGTTAGTGAGGAGAGCTGTTTTGTTTACATTTTGCAACACTCTTCATATCTGACTTCTCAGAAGTATTAGTAGCTGGATTCTCACACCCGCTTCAGCATTCAGTCTGTTGCTGTATTTTGTTTTGGTTGAAGTGTTTGAAGAAAATCCAGCCTCACGCAGATATGCAGTTGGAAAAAAAGAGGAGTGTTTCAATAGCTTTTTCAGATGTTAGGATTCTTCTCCCCTCCTCCACGCTCTCATTATCAAACACCATTTAATTTTTAAAGATCAACAATACCAAAAACACAAAGTAGAATAAAAGAAAAGTTTTTTATAAATATAATTTAATTAAAGCTGTTTACAACTATTATCTCCTACAGGAGTTACACATGAATTTTAAAAGTATAAGAGGAGTGGTCCAGCAGTTAAGACTCTGTGCTTCCACTGCAGGGGGCACGGGATTAGTCCCTGGTCCAGAAAGTTCCACTTGCCTCACAGAATGGCCAAGAGAAAAAGAGAGAGAGATGAGAGAGGCAGCACAAGCGGCACACAGGGTTAGACGAGCCAGCAGGGGTCTGTGGAACTTGAGGGTTCACTGCCACAGGAAGGGGGACCAGGCGTGAGTGGGTTTTTTTTTAAGATTTACTTTGAATGAGAAAGTGGTAAGTAGCACAAGCAACTGAGAGTGTGCCCCTAACATGAGAGCTCTTCCCCTTCCCACTTCTCTCTCTCTGTGCTGTGCTCAAGTTGTATCCCATTCTTTGTGACCCCATTGACTGTAGCCTGCCAGGCTCCTCTGTCCATGGGATTCTCCAGGCAAGAATCCTGGGGTGGGTTTCCATGCCCTCCTTCAGGGGATCTTCCCGACCCAGGAATTGAACCCATGTCCCTTGAGTCTCCTGCATTGGCAGATGGGTTCTTTGTCACCAGCGCCACCTGGGAAGCCCTCCTACTCCTCACTCCAAGGTATAATTTTTTTGGGGAAAACAAAATGTCCTATATCTAGTTAGTTGTGTTACCTACTATTACATCTCTAGTCTGTTTTCCTGCTGCTGCTGCTGCTGCTGCTAAGTCACTTCAGTCGTGTCCGACTCTGTGCAACCCCACAGACAGCAGCCCACCAGGCTGCCCCATCCCTGGGATTCTCCAGGCAAGAACACTGGAGTGGGTTGCCATTTCCTTCTCCAATGCATGAAAGTGAAAAGTGAAAGTGAAGTCGCTCAGTCGAGTCCAACTCTTAGCAGCCCCATGGACTGCAGCCTACCAGGCTCCTCCGTCCATGGGATTTTCCAGGCAAGAGTACTGGCGTGGGGTGCCATTGCCTTCTCCAAGTCTGTTTTCCTACACTAAGCAATTCAGCAGGACTGAATGTCCTACAGTTTAACTAATTCTGACACGATCTACTTGCAGAAAGCATTAGATCCTTCAGATTAAGAGCTCAGATCTACAACACTGGTGCTTATCACCAGCCAGGGACATTTCAGTTTCATTTCTGACTCACCCACTAAAAACTGGGGATTTACATGACCCCTTCCTTGGGCCCCATAATTTCCTAGGACAACTCACAAAACACTGGAAAGGTTGATTCACAGTTCTCAGTTTATTATAAAGGATGTATAAAGGCCTCAGATAAACAGCCAGATGAAGAGGTAATAGGGTGAGGTCCAAAGGGGTCCTGGGCACAGGAGATTCTGTCTCAGTGGACCTGAGATGCTCAAAAAGGATTACCTATGAATAACAGAAGGAAACTCCTATCTCTTAGGAAATTTCAACAGTTTTATGAGCTCTGTGCCAGGAACTAGGGGCAAAGACCAAATATATTCTCTACCACAACTTTCTTATAAGGCAGGCATGGCATTGACTGATACCTGGCTTAAAGTCTAAAAATCATGCCCAGATAACACATGTAAGCATTTATAGTTCAGCAGATAAAACTTTCATTTCAGTTAAAATTGAACATGTGTCTGAACCATTGATCTTGATCAAGTTAGGGCCAATGACTGTGATTTGTTCACATCCCCACAGTTGTGGATCAGAAACTATTCTGATCAAATAATCTGCAAAGGAGATAACCTAGCTTCGAATCTATACCATAAAAGCAAAGAGACAATGATTTTCTGCTCAGTTATCACGTTTAGGATCTTTCCAAGGAATGTAATAGGACCCAGGAAGCACCTCTTGCTGTCTGTGCCAAAAGTTTCATGTACTGTCCTTGAGCACGGAAATGGTCAGCTGACCGGCTGTATGCAGTCCACAGTGGTTCTCCCACAAACATCCACACAGCTGTCACACAGCTCTTTTCATCCAGTGTGAAGCCGTGATAAATGACTACAAGAAGCATTATCACCTTTCGTTTCTTCATAAAAATCTGAATCCCTGTTATTGTTGTTCAGTTGCTAAGTTGCGTCCGATGCTTTTCGACCCCACGGATTGCCTCACGCCAGGCTTCTGTGTCCTCCACTATCTCCCGGAGTTTGCTCAAATTCATGTCCATTGAGTCCATGATGCAATCTAACCATCTCATTCTCTGCCATCCCCTTTTTATTTTGCCCTCAATCTTTTCCAGCATGAGGGTCTTTTCCAATGAGTCGATTCTTCGCATCCAGTGGCCAAAGTACTGGAGCTTCAGCTTCAGCATCAGGCCTTCCAATGAATACTCAGGCTTGATTTCCTATAAGATTGACTGGTTTGACCTCCTTGCAGTCCAAGGGACTCTCAAGAGTCTTCAGCACCACAATTCAAAAGCATCAAGTCTTCAGCACTCAGCCTTCTTTATGGTTCAACTCTCACATCTGTAAATGACTTGTGGAAAAAACCCACAGCTTTGACTATACAGACCTTTGTCAGCAAAACGACGTCTCTGCTTTTTTAATATACTGTCTAGGTTTGTCATGGCTTTCTTTCCAAGGAGCAAGCATCTTTTAATTTCAAGGCTTATAGTCACCATCTGAATCCATGAGCCCTCTTTATCTCTTTCATAGTAGTATCCACTGCCATCCAAACTGTAGCAAATTTTACATATCCTAGTGCAAAGACTCCCAGAAAAACATCTTTTCTTTTCACTATTTTAAAATGTATTGAAAAGTAGGCTTTTAATTTATTTGGTTTTAATTTGATTTAAATTTATTTGGCTATGCAGGGTCTTAGTTGTGGCAGGTGGGCTCTTAGTTGGAGCATACAGGATCTAGTTCCCTAACCAGGGGTCGAACCCAGGCCCCCCGGGCTGGGAGCGAAGAGTCTTAAAAACTTGACCACCAAGGAAGTCCCAAAACATCTTAACCTTTTCTTCATAATCTGGAAGTTCATTTTTATGTATGGTTATTATGTCTATCTAGGAGTAGTTTCTCTTTATGATTTTTTTTCTAATTCTGGATCTTTCTCATATTTGTCAACTTCCAGTAAAGGACTCCAAGCTGGCACAGCTGCTGCAGACTGGGCTCCAGGCCACAGGGATACCTCAGGTCATCTTGGGACTTGTCCATGTACCAGGTCTGCACCATGGTCTGGGCCTGGGGGGCTGCGGGGCTGCGCTTCCCACCATAGTGGGCATTGCAAGCACCAGGCGCTCTGTGACCTGCGTGGGCTGAGCTGGGCAGTGGCCTCTTTTAGGGGGCATCCCAGTTTGGGCCACTGCCCAATCCTGGTTTGCCAGTCACTGAGACTGTGTAAGACCTGACCCAGGGTATTCACTTACAATAACAAAATGTATGAGTGATACTTTCTCAAAGGTTAATTGCAATGTGGACTCTGAAACCACACAAATGTGCTTTTCTCCTCTGTTACATTCAGACCTCTCACATTCAAATCCATTCTCTTTACCCATGCATGACTTTTTAACATCATGCGTTGGTCATTTGGAAAATACTGGCTCAGTGAGTTATGCAGATCTTCCCAAAGTGGACACAGTTCCTTATACAACATGAAAAAAAAATCACATTTGTTAATATCACTAATCTCATTAGAAACATTATTAAGAATTGGAAAGCTCTCAAGCTCAGGGTATCCACAAGTTTTCCAAAATTTTAGTTTTCCCTTGAAAGCTCCAGTTTAAAAAAATCATTGGTAACAGACACTATAAGCTATTTTCTTGAAGTGACTGGTTCATTTCATTCATTTTTGAGAAAATATCTACCACATACTTGTGTCTGAATGGCTTCTCTATCAGTCGTTCTTTCCAGTTAAAACGATGTTCTGTGAAGAAAGCAGCTGGTACAGCTCACAACTTAAATAAAGCATTCCAGTTCTTTCTAAGTTCTTCTCCAGCAGACAACCATCTTACATGGGTCTGCAGCACAAGTGCTTTGTATGTATTTCCATTTGTATTATATATATATATATTATTTAGGATATTACAAAGATGTATACCCAAGAGTTATGATCTAATCAAATAATTAATTTTTACTGCTTTATTAAGATCTTATTAATGGACTTAAAAAAAAAAAAAAGAGTGCAGGGTGGTGAGAAATAAAATCATCATGGTTTGGTGCCTCTGTCATGACTCAGGCTAAGTTGTAAGCAGTTATCCCCACCGTTGCTTTTGCATCATTTGGGCAAATGTTAGCACAGTGAGAAATATAACTGACTTACTACTATGATCATAATTTAGATCTCGTGGTCCTCCCCTTCCTCAGGGTCCTCGGACCATACCCTGAGAACCGTTGGCTGCTGCTAGGTTGCACCGTCTTGTCTTAACCTCCACCTAACTTTACATTCATTGAATTCTGATCTTTCCTCCTCTGGTGTCCCCAGGAAGAGCCCAGCACCTGAGCTGGCAGCTTCCAGTCAGAGCCAGATCTGCAGGGGAGGTGAGGGGGCGGGTGGGGGGGGGGTGTGGGTATGTGTGTGTGGGGGGGCAGCAGGGCACTGCAGCTGTACCCGAGCTGCCCTCGCCCCTCTTTCCCTTACCTCACTTCCTCTTTCCCTCCCCTAGCCCCCTTAACCCTTTGCTTTCCCCCAAGTACGGAGGAAAAGCTTCAATTTAAAGAAAGCTGCCAGAGTGAATAATTCTGGGATAAGAGGCACTCTGCACAGCACATAAACTACTGTGACAATTTGTTTTAAAATTTAAAAGACTCTAATTATCTATATCCATAGATATCTTTAAAAAAAACACAATTTATTATTTATTTATTTGGGCTGTGCTGGGTCTTGCGTGGGGCTTCTATTGTTGTGGAGCACAGGCTCTAGGCACTCTGGCTTAGCTGCTCTGCAGCCTGTGGGATCTTCCCAAGAACAGAGATAGATGGTGCCTCCCCGCATGGCCCCTGGACCACCAGGAAAGCTCTATCTATAGATATCTTGATTGTTCTTTTTCTGGTTTCATATTTTCTTGTTATGTAATTGTCAACCACCATAGAATTGTATAAAGTAAAAATTGAGAGTCTCTGACTATACCCCTCTCCCAGGCTGTCTTTGATATCTGTGCCTCTAATTTTTCCCACATATGTATGTATAAGATAGGATGCATGTGTGCGTGCTAAGTCACTTTAGTCGTAGCCTGTCAGGCTCCTCTGTCCATGGGATATACCAGGCAAGAATACTGGAATGGGTTGCTGTACCTTCGTCCAGGGGATCTTCCCAACCCAGGGACTGAACCAGTACCACCTCAGTTCAGTTCAGTAGTTCAGTCCTGTCTGACTCTTTGAGACCCCATGGACTGCAGCACGCCAGGCCTCCCTGTCCATCACCAACTCCCGGAGCTTACTCAAACTCATGTCCATTGAGTCGGTGATGCCATCCAACCATCTCATCCTCTGTCGTCCCCTTTTCCTCCAGTACCATCTGGGAAGCCATAAAATAGGATATTTATCTGCAACTTTCTATTTTCACTTAATATGTCACAGTGCATTTTTCTATATCAGCAAATATCTACTTCATTCTTTCTTATTTGTTCATTTATTTATTCGGCTGTGAGGGTTTTAGTTGCAGTACTTGAGATCTTTAGTTGCGGCATGTGGGATCTTTTCATTCTTTTTTTTTTAGTTGCAGCATGTGGGATCCAGTTCCCTCACCAGGGACTGAACCTTGGCCCCCTGCTTTGGGAGTAAGGAGTCTCAGCCTCTGGACCAGCAGGGAAGTTCCCATTCTAGGCGTTTTATCTGCAAGAATTTATTTAATCTTAAGAATCTGCCTACAATGCAGGAGACACCCTGTAATGCAGAAGACCCGGGTTCAATCCTTGGGTCAGGAACATCCCCTGGAGAAGGAAATGGCAACCCACTCCGGTATTCTTGCCTGGTATATCCCATGGACAGAGGAGCTGGGAGGGCTACAGTCCACGGGGTCGCATGCTAAGTCGGACACGACTTAGTGATTAAATCACCCATAACTGCTGGGAGTAGGTACTGTTGTTATCCCCATTTGCAGATGAAGCAACTGAGGCTCAGATTTGAACAGGCAATGAGAGAATTATAACAAAAGATTTCTACAAACGGAGAAAACTTTATGCTCTGGGACTGTTACCAATAGAGTAATGAAGCCTCTGATTCTTTTTAATGCCTTTCAATCATTTCACCTTCCTTCAACTTTGGATCTCTAGTTTTATTAGGAATTTTGAGGATCAACGTAAGTAATCTAAGAGAAAATTTCATGAAATTAGTGTTTTTAAATCTTCCAAATTTGTTTCTGGACTCCGCCTGTTACTGTCCATAGATTTATTTTACACAGCTAAAATCAGAGTAGTAGTTCCTGTTCTTTTTTTAGGAGGAGGGGTCTGTTTACCTTTTAATATGATTAAAGTGTAAATGAATGTTGTGCCCCTCCCCCTTATCCCCAAGGGACAGTGCAGGCTTGAGAAGTTGAACTTGTACTTGGCCAACAAGGATGAGTTGGGTCTGTCTATTGAGAGGGGGTGGTGGTGGTGGTGGCGGCAGTGGAAAGAACCCACTTGATGGAAGGAAGGGACAGTGCAACTGCTCAGAGCCAAGGACTACTCAGGGGAACGGCTAAATCTAGGGTTTGTGTGGAGAGGGAATAGTAGAAGAGAAGGGTGGAGAGGTAAGTGAAGGTTATGAATTGCTATAAGCCCTTCAGATTTTATTGTATCAGGCGTGAAGAGCTACTTCCCTAATTTGAGTGGAGTGACTGCTCAGGCCTGTGCTTCAGGATGACGAGGCTGGAAGTGGCTGGCAGAGAGGGCAGATGGGAGGGGGAGTGAGCACAGACTACTGGCAGGAAAATCACTTTAGAGATGACCATAAATAGCTCTGCTATCAACACCTCCCCCACAACCCTCCCCCTTCCCATTTTCTGACTTCTAATAATGGCCTCACCATTCTCCCAGTGCCAGCGATGGAAGTCTGAGTCACTGTGCCTCCGCCCCCATCCAGCAAGCTGCAATTCCTGCAGATGCCATCTCTAAACCACCTCTGGTCTTGCTCCTTCTTGAGGGTCCTCCCTGGACCCCGTGTCAGGCCTGTCTCTGGTTCAGAAACCCTGGCCTCCCTTCCCTAGGCCTGCTCCCCTACTCTCTGACATCCCCTCACTGCTGGGCCAGATGTTCCCAGATGTTACCCTTCTGCCGACATACAGAACATGAAACAAACATAGGCTGAAACGAAACCCCTGCAGTGTCCACCTGGAGGAAGTGCAAGGCCCTCACTCTCCTTGTCTGCCTGGTCAGCTTCCTCCCGGTCTTTTCTTTTTAATTTATCTATTTATTTTGACTGTGATGGGTCTTTGTTGGTGCCTGGGCTTTTTCCCTAGTTGTAGAGAGCAGGGGCTACTCTGTAGTTGTAGTGCGTGGGCTTCTCACTGCGGTGGCTTCCCTTGTTGCGGAGCGTGGACTCTAGGGAATGTGGGCTTCAGTAGTTGCTACAGGTGGGCGTAGTGGTTTCCGTTCCCGGGCTCTAGAGCACAGGTTCAGTAGTTGTGGCACAAGGGCTTAGTTGCTCTGCGGCTTGTGGGATCCTCCCAGACCAGGGATAGACTGGTGTCTCCTGCATTGGCAGGAAGGTTCTTTACCACTGAGCCACCAGAGAAGCCCCTCCCATGTCTTAAAGATCAGTGAGCACACACGTGATGGGTGTTTCTGCCCTGAGCTCACCAGGGTCTCCTCCAGCAGAGGTGGTTTTCTGTTCGCCGGATGCCTGGGGTGTCATCCAAACTCCTCTTGGGACACTTTCCTGTTATGTTTGGTTTGTGCTTGATTTGTGGCTTCCTAAGGGTAAAGACTGAGTGACATGCATTTTTGTGCCTCCACTGGGAACTGTGGAGAATAGCAAAGAGATAAGAAAGCCTTCCTCAGTGATCAGTGCAAAGAAATAGAGGAAAACAATAGAATGGGAAAGACTAGCGATCTCTTCAAGAAAATTAGAGATACCAAGGGAACATTTCATGCAAAGATGGGCTCGATAAAGGACAGAAATGGTAGGGACCTAACAGAAGCAGAAGATATTAAGAAGAGGTGGCAAGAACTGTACAAAAAAGATCTTCATGACCTAGATAACCACGGTGGTGTGATCACTCACCTAGAGCCAGACATCCTGGAATGTGAAGTCAAGTGGGCATTAGGAAGCATCACTAGGAAAAAAGCTAGTGGGGGTGATGGAATTCCAGTTGAGCTATTTCAAATCCTAAAAGATGATGCTGTGAAAGTGCTGCACTCAATATACCAGCAAATTTGGAAAACCCAGCAGTGGCCACAGGACTGGAAAAGGTCAGTTTTCATTCCAGTCCCTAAGAAAGGCAATGCTAAAGAACACTCAGACTACTGCACAATTGCACTCATCTCACACACTAGTAAAGTAATGCTTTACTAGCTTTACCATAAACTTCCAGATGTTCAAGCTGGTTTTAGAAAAGGCAGAGGAACCAGAGATCATATTGCCAACATCTGCTGGACCATTGAAAAAGCAAGAGAGTTCCAGAAAAACATCTATTTCTGCTTTATTGACTATGCCAAAGCCTTTGACTGTGTGGATCACAAAATTCTGAAAGAGAAGGGAATACCAGACCACCTGACCTGCCTCTTGAGAAATCTGTATGCAGGTCAGGAAGCAACAGTTAGAACTGGACATGGAACAACAGACTGGTTCCAAAGAGGAAAAGGAATACATCAAGGCCGTATATTGTCACCTTGCTTATTTAACTTCTATGCAGAGTACATCATGAGAAACGCTGGACTGGAATCAATATGCCGGGAGAAATATCAATAACCTCAGATATGCAGCTGATACCACCCTTATGGCAGAAAATGAACTAAAGAGCCTCTTGATGAAAGTGAAAGAGGAGACTGAAAAAGTTGGCTTAAAGCTCAACGTTCAGAAAACTAAGATCATGGCATCCAGTCCCATCATTTCATGGCAAATAGATGGGGAAACAGTGGAAACAGTGTCAGACTTTATTTTTTTAGGCTCCAAAATCACTGCAGATGGTGACTGCAGCCATGAAATTAAAAGACACTTACTCCTTGGAAGGAAAGTTATGACCAACCTGGACAGCATATTAAAAAGCAGAGACATTCCTTTGCCAACAATGGTCCATCTAGTCAAGGCTATGGTTTTTCCAGTAGTCATGTATGGATATGAGAATTGGACTACAAAGAAAGCTGAGCACTGAAGAATTGTTGCTTTTGAACTGTGGTGTTGGAAAAGACTTTTGAGAGTCCCTTGGACTGCAAGGAGATCCAGCCAGTCCATCCTAAAGGAGATCAGTCCCGAGTGTTCATTGGAAGGACTGATGTTGAAGCTGAAACTCCAATACTTTGGCCACCTGATGCAAAGAGGTGACTCTTTTGAAAAGACCCTGATGCTGGGAAAGATTGAAGGCAGGAGAAGGGGACGACAGAGGATGAGATGGTTGGATGGTATCACTGACTCAATGGACATGAGTTTGAGCAGACTCCGGGAATTGGTGATGGATAGGGAGGCCTGGTGTGCTGTAGCCCATGGGGTTGCAAAGAGCTGGACACGACTGTGCGACTGAACTGAACTGAACAAGGAATCTGCACATGACCTAGACTCAACAACTTAGTTGAAGTTGACTAAAAATGTGCAAGGGTGGGAGTTTCCAATTCTGCTGACCCCAAACTGGAGGATCTAAGCATCTTTCCTTGAAACATCATCTTTCTCTGAGGTGGCTTCAAGGCTAGTAGTTATCACCACCAAAAATTCCAAACAAGTACAATAAATAGGGACTCTGGTTCCTTCTCTTTTTCCTTAAAAGAATGATGGACTCTCAGCCAGGTATATGGATGTGAACTGGCTTCCCTGGTGGCTCAGACAGTAAAGAAGTTACCTGTAATGCGGGAGACCCAGGTTTGATCCCTGAGAAGGAATGACTACCCACTCCAGTATTCTTCCCTGGAGAATTCCATGGACAGAGGAGCCTAGCTAACAAAATGCATATCACTCAGTCTTTACCCTCAGGGTCACAAAGAGTCGGCCATGACTGACACTTCACTTTCATGTGTATGAACCAGAGTTCTGCTACTTCCCAGCTGTGTCTTTTTGAGCAAGTGTGCTAACTTCTCTGAACCAATGGAGCTGACACCAACTGCCTCACCAAATGATACTGGATGGACAAGGCTGCCATGGAGCTGGAGCCCTGGGAGGTGGGGCAGTGAGAAGAGTTTAATCGGAAGATTTTGGCTTGATTATCCTGGGCTGCTGCTGTGCTTGCAAAGGACCCATGTGTTCCTACCCTGATCCCTCTACAGGTAAGGGCCAGACTCTGGAATACGCTGATACTCTAGTACTGCCTCTTGCCAGGCCTCGATACCCTGGTCCACAATATAAAGAAACAATATGTGGAGGGCAATTTCTTTATAACCATTTCAGATGTGGCAGTACAGGTAAGTTGTACATAACAGAATCTGATCTTTTGAGCCAAAAGGAGGCTGGGGGGAGGGCATTCTCCCAGTTTATAGGTATAAACAGTGAGGCCTTTGTACCTGATGATACTAGGATGGCATGAAAGCCAAATACCAGAGGCTTCCACGGTCTCTGCTTGTGGGTTTTTGGTTTTTTCTTCTCTTTTTTCTACTTGGGTTTTGAGCAAGAGAATTGGGAACAAAATGAAAGGGATGATGGGTTATTCTGGGACATGCTGGCTCAAGATCAGGCCTCTGAATAAGGCCTTAGACTTTGGGGGGGTGCCCCAAACAGCCCCGCTTTGGGCCCAATCTACTAGATCTCTGGGCCAAAGCGGTAGCTCTGCCTGGCTGAGACAGGGAGAAGGAAACTTTGAAGTCAGTAATTCAAGGTCACTTTGCTGGCCCAGCTCCATCTGGCAATGTTGACTCTGAGGCAATGAAGGGGAGAGCTGGGAACACAGGGCAGAAAGAGGTGGCCAGCATTGGAGGGAGCTGGTGTAACTGGGAAAGTGGGGGGCTGGCCTCAGATGTTTCTAAATAAAACCCAGCCCCAGCTGAGACTTTGGTTGTTTATGGCAGATCCGACCAGTATTGTCTTTTGTATGAAAGCAGGCAAAAACGTGCCTGGTAGATTATTCAGCCAGGCTGCCTGAGTACTGCCTGATAAGCATCGGTGGTTGTACAGGGTGTGTCAAGGCTTTAACATATGTTTTTTCACCCAAGTCTTCTGGCAGCCCTGTTACTGTTATCGTTCCCCTCTCGGAAGGGAGGGTACAGACTCTGGCTATGCTGAATGACTTCGAGGACTAGCAGCTTGACCTGCTGAAGCAGTGGGACTCCAGTTCTTGAGTCGGGTCAGTCTACCTAACGCGTAGGAGGATCTGAGAGAGAATCCGAGAAGACCCGAGGTGGCCATGATCTTAGTTCAAGAACGCGGAACCCGCACTGGTTAATGCGCCCGGAAATTTCAGCCCAGCCAATGCGAAGGATGCAGTTGTTTGTTCAAATTTGCCTTTTTGGGCTTAAGCTGATGCGTCAGCAATGGACACTCTGGTTTAAATAGGGCATCCTGGAATGAGAGTTATTCCTCGCTAACGGCTCCCCCAATCCTCCAGCTCCCATCCCCTGCTCCCGGTGCCAGTCGGTCTCAGCGTGTTCCAGGGTCTGGCCTTTACCTGTAGAGGGATCACGGTCTCACTCGCTTCTCGCTCCAGTGGAGCCGAGCCTCCTCCGGTGCCCAGAGAACCTCTCGGGGTGCGGGGGCGGAGCCTCGGCTGGTGCAGGGCCGGGGGAGGAGTCCCCCAGGCCGGACTCCGCCTCCTCCCGGTGAGGCCCAATAGGGTGGCGGCCCCGGCAGCCCCGCCCCGGCCCTGCCCGCGCGGCCCGCGCTTCGCAGGCCTCCGCAGCCCGCCGCCAGGCAGCTGCCGGCGCTCGGATCTCGCCTACCCGGTTTCCTTCGCTCGCTCATCCGCCAGTCCGACCGCCCACCCGCTCGGGATGGCTGGTTACCTGCGGGTCGTACGCTCGCTCTGCAGAGCCTCTGGCTCCGGGTCGGCCTGGGCGCCAGCAGCCTTGACAGCCCCCAACTTGCAAGAGCAGCCGCGGCGCCACTGTGAGTGCCACGAGGAGGGTCCGGGCGGGGTGCGCGCCCGGCACCGCGACGTGGCGGCCTTCCGGGCGGGGACCAGCGAGCGCGACCCGGGACGCCCGCGGGCCGGGGATGGCGGGGTAGAGCACACAAAGAGCCGGCGCACGGGGGCTTGCTCCCTTGCCCCACCTTCCAGGCTGTGCCAGTCGCAGGGGTGGGGACTTGAAGAAAGGTGGCAACTGGTAGCCCGGGGCGATCTCGGCCCTTGCAGCCCTGCGCCCCCAGATTTTCCCGCAGGGGGTTCTGGGGGTATCCCGGGCTCAGAGGGTATCCTGCCCGCCCTGCGCTCCTGGAGGGAGACAAAGCAACCGAGTGGGTGCCGGAGCGCCTGGCCCGCTCCCCAGCGAGAGGGAGGGTCTCGGCGCGGTCCCTGATCAGACAAAGGAGGGGAGGGAGGAGGCAGCCACTTCCCCTTCCTTCTCACCCTGGGCTCTAGGTAACCCCTGCTCGCTGTCAGGCGCTCGTCGGCTATTTTTGGAGCCTTTTAGGCTACAGCTGGAGGAGCGTCCTTTTTATTTTCGCTTTGTTTGGACGCCCCCGTTCTCCTTGTCGACACACTTGAAGCTCCATCCTGGGGCCTGTCCTTGGCTTGACCGGCCTCTTCTCGCCAGCAGGCTCCCGCGCCACTCCTGGGCCCTGCCCAGCTCACCCGACCAGGAGACCTGGCAACCGAACCAAAATGTCACTTTTCCAAATCGTGCGTCATAACTTCTGTGGTACCCTTAGTCCACTGCTTCGGAGAGACGGCAGTATTTTTTTTTTGGCCGTGCCAGGTCTTCGTTTCGGCATATGGGATCTAGTTCCCTTATTCGGGATCGAACTCGGGCCCCCTGTATTTGGAGCGCGGAGTCGTAGCCACTGGACCACCAAGGAAGTCCTGAAACGACAGTAGTCTTGATAAGTAGGGCATCCAGGGACGGGGGAGCCTGGTGGGCTGCCGTCTGTGGGGTCTCACAGAGTCGGACAACACTGAAGTGACTTAGCAGCAGCAGCAGCAGCAGCCTGAACTTCCATTAAGGCAGGCTTGCCCCTCTGACATTGGTCTGCCCCCTGGCTCTCCATCGCAGGCTGCAAAAGGCAGGGAACAATGTGGGTCCCTTGGCCCTGGCTACTGCCTGTTGCCATGGAAACCCCTCTCCTGCCTGGCCCGCAGCCCCTTGGAGTGAGGACAAGGGGGTGGGGCCCAGGCAACTTGGTCTTACTGCTGGAGTAGGTAATCTTTAACCTAGTGTGGGAGCAGCTGACCAGAACCCAGAAAGGCCCCGGCCCTCTCCTTTCAAGGAGAAAGGGGCATTTCTGTTTTTGTATACTCATGGAATTTGTCTTTAAGGAGCCAGCCCTGCAACTCAAGGTTTCATGGGTCCCCAGACCCCAGACAAAGTTTCCCATATGGCACCACCTTCAGCAAAATATGGCAGGAGTTAGATACATTCGCCACTTCTCCCTTTTATTTTTTCTTCTGCATATATGGTAAAAAATTAAATTAAATTAAAAAAAAAACCCACATAAACAAGAAAACAGAGCCCCTTTGGGGGCCTGAATTTCGGTAACATGTAAAAAGAGCAGCCAGTGGCAGGTCCTTTCAGAAGCCCCTAAGAGGGGTTTAGTTATTAATGAGGAGAAAGCCTGGTGTTTGAGTTGGACATGCATGCGACCGTACAGTTGTGACCTCTGCTAGCTTGTTACTTGGCAACGCTGCTGGAGACAGAATACTTGGCATTCCCCTCGATGACAAGAAAAGAATATGCTTTGGCTAAAATACTCTTGTGTTTTTGCTGCCGGGTAATTCCCACACGTGTCTCTTTCTAGTTTTGCAACTCACAGGCCTCCTACTGGTGGTGGTTCTGATAAGTTCGCCTGGGGAAGTGAGGGTGGGCTCTTCTCAACCGCTCAGCGGGATCTTTATCTGGCCTTCCTTCACTCCGCTCCTAGCCTGGGAACTTCTTAATTTCCTCACCCGCCTGTTCCTCAACTTTTCAGATCTCCGTGACCTGCTTCAGATCTTGGTGACTTGTTTGCCCTTTTAGATTTCAGAGGAAATTATTTAACAATTGTTCGAAGTTGTGCAGACCTATCAGTAGTGTTCTTATGTGTTCTCCACTGAGCCTTGTTTCAGCTGCATCAGATAAGACCATAGCTACCCCATCAGACGTGGCACTGCTGCTGCTGCTGCTGCTGCTAAGTCGCTTCAGTCATGTCTGACTCTTAGCGACCCCCATGGACTGCAGCCCACCAGGTTCCTCCATCCATGGGATTTTCCAGGCAAGAGTACTGGAGTGGGGTGCCATTGTCCGCAGATGTGGTGCTAGGAGTAAAGAAACCGTCTGCCAATGCAGGAGACATAAGAGATGCAGGTTGAGTCCCGAGTTGGGAAGCTCCCCTGGAGGAGGGCGTGGCAGCCCACTCCAGTATTCTTGCCTGCAGAATCCCATGGACAGAGGAGCCTGACATCCATAACGTTGCAAAGAGTTGGACACACTGAAGTGACTTAGAATGCATGTACCCCATCTGGGGTGTTTTGGGTGGTCATGTTTCGGCCCTGTAGGTTTTAAAGAAAAACTTCTGGAAGGGCCTGGGGCCTGTCCCCCAGATCCTTTATGGAAAGCTGAGGCCTCTTTTACTGATTCCAGGATGGGGTGTTGGAAATTGCTCTCTGATTACTGGAAGTCAGCCTTGTGACTTGCTCTGGAGTTTACACTTCTGTAAACCCATGTTTAAAATGCCAATAGATGGCAAATATTAACGTGATAAATTGTGAGCTACTCCAGCCCGTTACCTGGCCACCCAAGTACATTTGTGATGGTCTGGTGCCATTTCACGGTGAGAACTCACCGGCCTCGGTGTGGTAAGGTATCCCGGGATGGGGGAGGGGATGGAGTAACTTTCTGACTAAAGAGTAGGTTATGACCGGGCAGCCCTGACCAGACTGAACTGACTGTAGCTTGACATTCATTCATGGACTTCAGCAAATATTGTGCTTCTATTATGTGCCAGGCACTGTGCCAGGGACACTCTGGGGACAGAGCTGGGCATAAGGGACAAAGACTTCTGTGCTTATGGAGCTTAAATCCTAATGTGAGGAAGGACAGTAGACAAGGTCGAAGTTGGCTGGTGTGATGTACATGACAAGAGCCAAGGAGAACAAATAAGGCAGAAAGATACGGGTGAAGGTCTGGGTAGGGCTGCCAGGTAAGACCCAAGTGAATGAAGGATAGTAAGTCCCCTATACGACCTAGTTCTGTTCCTAAGGCCCATTTGTTTGTAAGTCCAACAAAGTTAGCTTAGGTACCCAGCTAACACAATGGGCTATTTAGTACTGTACTGTGATAGATTTATAATACTTTTCACATAAATGGTCCATAAAAAAATAAAGAAAACATTTTTAATTGTACAGAACAGTGCCTTGAAAAGTACAGGAGTACAGTACAACACTGGCACACAGGTGCTGGCATCGAGTGAACAGGCGCGAAGAGTTACTGACTGGAGGCGGGAGATGGTAGAGCAGAAGGGTCGTCAGCAACAGGGGACGGAGGGCAAGCTGCAGTGTCGCTCACGCCGGTTGCTGGTGGCACGGGTTCCGGTTCCTTGCTGGAACCAGATGCATGTTCGCATCTTTGAAAGTCTGCATCTCGAAAGTTCATACGTAGGGGACTTACTGTACTGAGGGAATAAGGGAATGAAAACAGGCCGTTTAGTGTTCAGGGGAAGAGGGAATGCTGATGCCAAGGCCATGATGCAGGAGGGTACCTTTGCTTGTTGGAGAAACAGAAAGTCAGGCTGGCTCAGAGCGCGCGATGGGAGATGAGGTCAGGCTGTGGGGGTTGGGGGGGGCTTGTAGGCCACTTTGGAGGATTTTGGCCTTTTCTGAGTGAAAGAGGAGGCTTTTCAGGGCTTTGAGAGGAGTGTAACTTGATTTACATTTTAACAGGACCGTTGGCTAGCATCAGGGACCTGGCAGGAGGGTTGCTTGGACCTTGGTGGCGGTTGGATTCTGGGCTTATTTTGTAGGAAGAGCCGGTAGAATGTTTGTGATGGTTTGGACGTGGATGCAAGAGAAAGGGAGGCGTGAAGGAGGACACCAAAGAAAATGCTAGAGCTTCTTCTGGAATTGCTGCCCAGCCTTCTTGAACCCTCAGGAATTGGGGGCTTCCCCCCACATTCTACTAGGTCTCTCTGCTGACAGAAGCGTGGGTGGGAATGTGGTGAAACCAGTTACATAGACAGAGGGGGGCGAGGGGGTGCCTGTCATGGGAGGGCCCTTTAGCCCAGAAGCTAGATCTCTTTACTTGAGCAGCAAGTAGATCCTGAAACCCGGGCTGGGTTTTGAAATCCTTACTCCATGTTCCCCGGCTGGGAGTTGGCCTAACGGACCTCTTGGGACTGGTGTAATTCCATCCTACACTCGGCCCAAGAGGATAGTATTTGTGCAGTGGGTCATCTGAAGATTTCATGGTGACTGTTACTTGGATTTCAGGTCACCTGTCACCACCTGTCTCCCAGAGAGAGGCAGATGGTGGGGTTGTCTCCACCATAGTGGCTAGACAATAGGCAAGCTTTCAAACTCAGATGCCTCGGGGTGCTCTGGAGGGCACATGGCAGGGCTGGGATGGAGGGAGAGGCTGACCTCTATCAGCCTGTCCTTCATCCTTGCTGTGGGCGAGCAGGGGCTCAGTGGGATGAAGTGACTCCTTCTTTAAGAGGGACTGGATTTTTATGTATAATCTTTTTTTTTTTTTTTTAAACTGGTTTAAACTGGTTTAAAAAGCATTTTTTAATTTCTTATTTTTTATGGTAAAACTGCACAAGAAGAACTTCCACCTTAACCATTTTCATGTGTGCAGTTCGGCGGAGTAAAATACACTCACCTCGTTGTTCAGCAGTCTCCACAGCTTTTTCATCTTGCAAAACTGAAACTCGGTACCCATTAAACAACTCTGCTTCCTTTCCTCCCCCCCTGGCCCCTGGTAACCACCATTCTACTTTCTGTTTCTGTAATTCTGACCACTCTATGTACCTCATGTAAGTAGAATTGGACAATATTTGTGTTTTGTGTGACTGTCTTGCTTCACTTAGCAGGATGTCCTCAAGTTTTTTCCATGTTTAGCACGTGTCAGCATTCCTTCCTTTTTAAGGCTGAATAG
This sequence comes from Bubalus bubalis, assembly GCF_019923935.1. Taxonomy (NCBI): domain Eukaryota; kingdom Metazoa; phylum Chordata; class Mammalia; order Artiodactyla; family Bovidae; genus Bubalus; species Bubalus bubalis. The sequence goes on from NC_059176.1 coordinate 48,577,340, forward strand.
GCTGTCGTTGTCTATATATAGCACATTTTAAAAAATATTCAGATTAAAATATTGTTCTTCTGAGTCAGGTATAGGAATTGTGAAAAGCTTGGGTGATATAGTTATTAAATCCTTACATACTTAATACTATTTCTAATTTATTATGAGTTACTTCCCAAAAATGTTAGTCACAGCTGAATTGAAAAAGTATTTGAGTACTACATAAAGTTTCCATGCTATGCTAAGTCACTTCAGTCGTGTCCGACTCTGTGAGACCCCATAGATTGCAGCCTAACAGGCTCCTCCATCCATGGGATTTTCCAGGCAAGAGTACTGGAGTGGGGTGCCATTGCCTTCTCCGAAAGTTTCCATAGGAGCAGGCATATAAGGCTTTGTCATATACTTATGGAGAATTGTTGTAGGTGTTACAGTTTATGAGGTCCCCAGTTTGACTTAATGGGTTGAATAAGTCTATAATGTTACTAGCTGCATTGTAATTTCCAAAAGTAATAATGCATGTAATTAGAAATAAAATAAGAAAAACTTTTTTTTTAACTTTTTATTTTGTATTGGGATTTAGCCGATTGACAGTGTTGTTTAGATTCCACATATAAGGGATGTCATACGATGTTTTTCTTTCTCTGTCTGACTTGCTTCACTCAGTATGACACTGACTAGGTACATCCATGTTGCTGCAAATTATTTCATTCTTTTTAATGGCTGAGTAATATTCCATTGTATATATGTACCACATCTTCTTTATCCATTCCAATAGAGAAGCTTTTTAAATTAAAGATCTTCTTCTCAAAAACAAATAAGTTATTTGGGAAAGGTGGTGATGTTGTTTATATAAGTACACCACATTGTAAGTCTGATCCAAAAGGAATTTACCATTGTGGAATTTGAAACAAAAGAACCAGTGGCAAAGGCTATTGAGGTAGGGCCAGATCCGTCCCTGAAACTTGGAAGCGCTTCCTTTTTTAGTTTGAAAGCAAGTACATCCATGTTTAAGAGGTGTGGGGCCCAGTTTTGGAAAAAACTCAGAATCATGAACATAGTTTAACTTTTTGGCGAAAAGTTTTTTCTTCAACATCCTGGATTCGTTTCCAAAGGGTTCTTTTCTCGTCTTGAATGTTCATATCACACTTTATTTCTCCATTCATCTGTTGATGGACACTTGGGTTGCTTCCACCTCTTGGCTATTGTGAATAATTCTGTTGTGAACATGGTTACACAGATAACTTTTTGAGACCCGGCTTTTAGTTATTTAACCAATTTTTTGAGGAACCGTCGTACTGGTTCCCATAGTGGCCCCACTATTTTATATTCTTACTAGCAATGTACAGGGGTTCCAATTTTCATCCTCATCAACACTTGTTACTTTATGGCTTTTGTTTTTGTTTTGATAGTAGCTATCTTAAGGGATGTGAGGTGGTATCTCATTGTGGTTTTGGTTTGCATTTCCCTAATGATTAGTGATGTTGAACATATTTTTATGAGCTTATTGATGGTTTTTTGAGAAATTGCTATTCAAGTCCTTTGCCCCTTTATTAATCAGGTTTGTTGTTGTTGTTGAAAGGGCCTGTTTTTTAAAGCCTTGGTCACCAAACAGCATGAAAAAGAAAAAAGAAAAAAAAAAGACCCACTACAAAATGACCCACCCCACAAACAAAATGAGCCACAAATAAACAAGAAGACCCACCCCACAAACAAAATGAGCCTCTGCTGCTGTGGCTTACACCTCCGATCCCTGTTCCCAGCTCCTTTGGGCAGTTGCTTTGAGAAAGGCTGACACTTGACTTTGATAATAATGCCTCTTGCTCTCTCTGTTATCAGTGGTGATAGTGATAGGGTTAGTCGCTCAGTCGTGTCTGACTCTGTGTGACCCCATGGACTGTAGCCCACCAGGCTCCTCTATCCATGGGATTCTCCAGGCAAGAATACTGGAGTGGGTTGCCTTTCCCTTCTCCAGGGGATCTTCCCAACCTAGGGATTGAACCTGGGTCTCCTGCATGACAGGTGGATTCTTTACTATCTGAGTCAGTTTTCCTTTCCATCCTCACTCTCTAAGGGTAGGCACTGTTGTGTTGAGATGTTTCAGGAAAGGCCATTTACCCTTGACACCTGGTTGTAAATAAGCGGGCCCTGTGGTCTCTGAGGGTTTGACATTTGCATACACAGCTGGGAGGGCTGCCTGCTGTGGTCTTGACATTGAACTCCCCCACTGAGGTGTGGTGTCCACAGGCTGCTGTGCCTGAAGCTCAGAGCTTGAGTGGAGCCCAAGCTGAGGCTGAAACCTTTAGGACTGGCCCCAAATGGACCTCTCCTTAGGGATTTGGATTATGGTAGCTTTAGTACATTTAAAGGTCTTCCCCTGGTAGCTCAGCGGTGAAGGTTCCACCTGCCAAGAAAGAGACGGGGGTTCGATCCCTGGGTCAGGAAGATCCTCTGGAGAAGGAAATGGCAACCTGTTCCAGTATTCTAGCCTGGAGAATTCCATGCATGGACAAAGGAGCCTGGGAGGCAACAGTCCATGGGGTCCCAAAGTGTTGGACATGACTGAGCGACTGAACAACAAGTACGTTAAAAGAAATTGATGGCTCTTATCACATTAACTCATAGAAGATGCATCTGAAAATTAAGCGAGCTGGCTCTACAACAGCCCAACAGGTCCAACAGGTTTCTGCAGGGCCACTCCTGCTTTAGACCAGACTTGCTGAAGGTCCAAAGTCCCCACTGCACCTTGGGAGGAGCTGGAGCAGTGCCAGCCGTGTTCCGTCTTGTTCCCTGGGGGAAGAAATATTTGGAGCCTGTGTTTGCGTTCTGCTTCTCTCCATCTGGCCCACAGGGGCATCCAGAGGCTATGCTTGAGCCAAGGCCCTGGGATCTATCCTGACCCTGACACAAGCCATGCTCCCTGGGTCTCATTTTTCTTCCTTTTTAGATTAAAAAAAAAAATCTGTTTGCACTTCTTTGGAGAGTGAGTCGTCCGGCTGCACATAATTCACTTGCTGCTTCTGCAGGAGGGGGAGCGAATGCTGGGCAGTGGGACCTGGCTGACACGCCTCCCTGCATGGTGAAGAGTGGGTCTGGCCAGGAGGAGAAGGGCTCTCCCACAGACCTCTTCTCATGGCTGTGATATGCTGTGCATGTGTCTGGTTCTAGATGCCGACAAGAGGATCAAGGTGGCGAAGCCAGTGGTGGAGATGGACGGCGATGAGATGACCCGTATTATCTGGCAGTTCATCAAGGAGAAGGTAGTTCCCTCCCAAAGTGGGCGGCCTTGCACGTGGCTGGCCAGGCTCAGTGATCAGTCCCAGCTCCCATCTCCTGAGCCCTGCTTCAGGTCCCCGGGATTCACCCATCACCCTGGTGGGCAGGAGCAACCCTATTTGTCTCCTTCTGCCCACCCTTCTGTCATGTCCAGACTACTCATGGGCCTTGTTATTTTATTTATTTTTAAAATATTTATTTTTTTGGCTGCATTGGGTCTTAGTTGTGGCTCTTGGGCTCAGTTCCACAGCATGTGGGATCTTATTTCCCAGACCGGGGATTGAACCCACATCCTCTGAATTGGAAGGCAGGTTCTCAACCACTGGATCAGCAGGGGAGTCCCTGCTCTTATTATTTTTTAAAATACTTCTTTTTTTGGCTGTGTCAGATCTTCACTGTACATGGGGGAATTTTTCGTTTCGGCCTATGGACTTTAGCCATGATGCAGTCTCAATAGTCGTGGTGCGTGGACTTAGGTCAGGCACGGGACTGTCCTCACCAAGGTTAAAGCATTTTAAAGAATGTGATTAAACATAATCACATATCATGTCTTTTTTTTGGCTAAATTAAGCTTTTGTTTTTCTCTTCAGATTAATTAACACATATATACAGATACAGGAAATATAAGAAACACACTGGAGGAATTCAATCTGTGTTGCAGATTGAATATTTATCTCCTTTCAGAGAGCTGGCACAGGTTGACTTATCCTTTAGGAGTTTCTTTTTTGTTTTTAATTTATTTTTTATTGAAGTACAGTTGAGAATGTTGTCTTGATCCACTGCGTTCCGACGCACTCTCTTGAGGGAGTGAAAGCTGAGCAGGGATCATGAACCTTTCCTTAGCGGTCTGGGGATGTCATCGTGAGTCGTGGGGTGGCGTCGGTTGGGGACAGTGATGTGTTTGAGCCACCACTGCAGGTGGTTCCCAGGGTGGCTGCTTGACTGCTCCAGAGTCTCTGTGGGCTGGGTCTGCCCGGGGGAATACACGGTCCATGTGAAGACCCCCGCCTTGTGTGTCTGTCCCCAGGAACAAGGTTGAGAATTGCCGCTTCTGAATGGGGAAGGAGAGGGAACCCGCTGTTCGGAGAACTCTAGATGTGTTTGGAGTGGGGTTTGGCTGAGTTGATGGGCCACCGCGGGGGATCGGTGGTGTTTTACGTGGTCCACGCTGGGAAAGAGCCCTCCAAGGGGCTTCAGCCTGATCTGCCAGCCTCTCTTCAGAGCCCCAGCTTCCTGCCAGCTTTGGCCAGCCCTCCAGACGTCTTTCCTCTTCCCCTCCCAGACGGGGTGAACCCAGGTGCCCCTGAATCCCAGTCAATCTGGGCTGATGCCTGGCCCCGGCTGTCTGTTTCTAGCTCATCCTGCCCCACGTGGACGTCCAGCTCAAGTATTTCGACCTGGGGCTCCCGAACCGTGACCAGACCAATGACCAGGTCACCGTCGACTCCGCGTTGGCCACCCAGAAGTACAGTGTGGCTGTGAAGTGCGCTACCATCACCCCTGACGAGGCCCGTGTGGAAGGTGCGAGGGGCGGGGTGGGGCGGCTGGGACGGCGCGGGTGGGGACAAGGAGTTAGAGGGTCGCGTCTTAGGCTGAGCCTGGCGGGTGGGGCTGGAAGCGCAGCGTCTGGACTGAGGCTGTGTGTTGCCAGGTTCATCAGGCTGAGCTCCGCCCAGTGTGAAGCGGCAGTGATACGGCTGACAGAGTGCTCACCACGTGCCAGCTACTGTTCTGGGCACTTCACACACAACGTGCATTTAAGTCTCACAACAAGCCAAAAGACCCGGGGTTTTATCAACAGTTTCGTTTTATGGGCTCTTGCCTGAGGTGGCACAGCTGGATCTTGAAGCTAAGAAATCTGATTCAGGAGTGTCCATGGCCACTCTCGACTCTGCTGCTTCCCCAGGGTGGTTTTTAGGAGCCCCCTTCTAGCTACATTCCCGCTTAGGGTTCAGATCCTGGTCGGAAGGTTTGGGCTGCAGTGGGGCCACTTCATCTTTGTCCTCATAGAGTTCAAGCTGAAGAAGATGTGGAAGAGCCCCAATGGAACCATCCGGAACATCCTCGGGGGAACTGTCTTCCGGGAGCCCATCATCTGTAAGAACATCCCGCGTCTCGTCCCTGGCTGGACCAAGCCCATCACCATTGGCAGGCATGCCCACGGCGACCAGGTTGGCCCTGGTGGGAGTGGGGCTCCGAGGGCCTGGGACACCTTACCCCCAGCTGGAGCCCTGGGCCTGAGCCATCTTCTCATCTCTGCAGTACAAAGCCACAGACTTTGTGGTTGACCGGGCTGGCACATTCAAGGTGGTCTTCACCCCAAAGGATGGCAGCGGCCCTAAGGAATGGGAGGTGTACAACTTTCCCGCTGGTGGCGTGGGCATGGGCATGTACAACACGGATGAGGTGAGCAGCGGCTCCTGCGCTCCCTCCCCCACCTATGTCTCTGTCTCCGGCCACATTGGGTTGGTGGTTCTGACTCTTCCTGTGTCGGTGGCCTGAAGGTCTGAGGCCTGAGAGCAAATGCATCTTTAAGTGTATTCAGGGCGCCCTATGGTACGCCTAGCATCCTGTGCTCATTCTCGGGTGCGTCTTGGGGCATATTGGTTGTCAGCTCTTGGTTTACAGCAAACTGGGTAAGTGCTTCTTTCCCTCCCTACCCCCATTTCTTGGCTTTCCTTTCCTCTGTGGTTGGCCTCATTCTTAGGCCATGAAGAAATGGCCAACACTGGCTCCGGGCTTATCCCTGCCAGCCTGGCTATCCTAGCAGAAAAGAGCCTTTTTGGCTCCTGGTTCCAGCTAAAGTAGATGGCTTGGGTCACATGGCCATCTCCCAGCCAATCATGAAGGCCCAGGGGAGGAAGGGCTCTGACTGGATAAACCCGGGACACAGGAGAGACAAGCAGGTGGGCTGAGGGCATGGCCCCACCCTAGCCATATGGTTTTGGAAATGGGGAAGGTGATAGCTTTTCCAAGTAAAGCTGGGCGTCTGCTTTCTCCCAGAAATTGGGAATAGGGTGGTGGGCCAGCAGCAACAGCAGATGCTCACTCCAGGAAAATAAAAAGTGAAAGTGTTCATCGCTCAGTCGTGTCTAACTCTCCATGTCTGTAGCCCGCCAGGCTCCTCTGTCCACGGAATCCTCACTCCAGAGGGCTAGGTGAACCCTGACTGCCTGGGTCGAGTGCGGGGAGGGAACTGCTGTTCCCAGGGCTGGGCCTGCCCGGGGGACCACTCCAGGGACCTCTCTCTCCCTGCAGTCCATCTCAGGTTTTGCGCACAGCTGCTTCCAGTATGCCATCCAGAAGAAGTGGCCGCTCTACATGAGCACCAAGAACACCATCCTGAAAGCCTACGACGGGCGCTTCAAGGACATCTTCCAGGCCATCTTTGAGAAGTAATGGCTTCTCCCTTTACTGTTTCCCAAGGAGTCCATGACCCTCCTTCCTGGTCCGCTCAGTCTTACCCACCCGGGGAGGCTGTCCTAGTGTGTCTGTCTTGGCCCTGAGGCTCAGGGAGGGATTCCCCAACCTGTCAGCCTCCTGCCCGCTCTTCACCACAAGCCCCTTTGCTCCCAGGCACTACAAGACTGAATTCGACAAACATAAGATCTGGTACGAGCACCGGCTCATTGATGACATGGTGGCTCAGGTCCTCAAGTCCTCGGGCGGCTTTGTGTGGGCCTGCAAGAACTACGACGGAGACGTGCAGTCGGACATCCTGGCCCAGGGTACGCTCTCCGCGGGGATGGGGGTGGACCGTCGGTTTTCCCTTGCTGGGAGAGAGGGTGGGCCGGGAGTCGGGGCGCTGGTTTGCACACCCTTTTGGGAGGAAACTGCTCCAGTGGAGCAGCTGGACTGGAGCTTGCCTGCTCATCGCAGGGTCTGCTGTAGACACATGGCCCAGGGGCTCTCTGGTGTCTGAGTGAGGAAGGGTCATTTGTTATGTTTGGACTGGGGTATTGCTAAGGCTGCTGTTCCAGAGGAAGTAGTACACAGCAATTTAGGTCCTAAAGGCCAGGCTTGTTAGCCCTGAGGTTGTTCCCATCTGTGAAAGGGCCTATCCATGCAGGAGATGTTCCTGTCCATGCAGGAGACTCAAGAGACACGGGTTCAATCCCTGGGTTGGGAAGATCCCCTGGAGGAGGGCATGGCAGCCCACTCCAGTATTCTTGCCTGGAGAATCCCATGGAGAGAGGAAGCTGGTGGGCTACAGTCCATGGGGTCACGAGGAGTCAGACATGGCTGAAGTGACTTAGCACAGCACAGCGCATGGAAGGACCAGGTGACTCTGCTTGGCTCCAGATTTGGTCGAGGTTTGGCTGTAGTAGAAAAATGGGAGTAAGTATTTGGTTGACTGAAAAGTTTGTTCAGGTTTTTCTGTAACATCTTTGGCCAAGTTTTTAGCCAACCCAGTACAACCAGATGCTCTTTAAATTGCAAAGAATTTGTTCTGCACAGTAAACCTTGTGGATATAGGACAATATTGGGGGATGATGGCAAACCCCCCAGCCCTACAGCATCCTAAAAGACAAGCTGAGTTGCAGCAGAAAGCCATTAGGGAGGAACAGAAAGAAATATTCAGTTGTAATGGGAACGAGGGGCTTCCCAGGTGATCCAGTGGTAAAGCATCTGCCTGCCAATGCAGGAGACGAGGGTTCGATCCCTGGTCCAAGAAGATCCTCTGGAGAAGGAAATGGCAACTCACTTCAGTATTCTTGCCTGAGGATCCCATGGACAGAGGAACCTAGGCTCCAGTTCATGGGGTCGCAGACAGTTGGATACAATTGAGCAGGCACAGATACAGTCATCTTATTGGGACTCAGAGCAAGAAAGATAATGGGAAGAGGCAACATGTATGCATAGGGAGTGGAAGAGAAACCAGGCTCTGTGAGAGAGGGGGGCGAGGTCTAGCTCCCATGAGGAAAAAGTGAAACCCATGTCAGGCTGCAGTGAAAAGGCAGAGGGTCTCTGTGCTTCATAAAAACCTTCGACTTTATTTTGAAAAGTTCAGTGTGACCCTCTCACTAGAACAGTTCCTATCTAGGATGGAAGGATGACAAGCCCTAGCACACAAGAGAAAGGCATGAAGTGTGTAAGGACTAGTGAGTATGAAGGTCCCACATGAAAATGGAGATGGGATCCCCCTTTCTCTGCCCCAACAGCAAAAATTCTTAGGCAAATAATTTCCCTCTAGAAGTTGCCCACTTTTTCTTTCTTGGGCTTATTATGGTGCTGTGGGGTGCTTTTGAAGCCCAGGAGACCTTGACCATAGTAAACATTGACATCTGGATTTGAAAAAATTTGGAAGTAGATCACAAAGCTCTTTTTAAATTTTTAAATATTTATTGTTTATTTGACTGTGCCAGGTCTTTGTTGTGGCATACAGGATCCTTGATCTTTGTTGCCGCCCTTTGGGATCTTTAGTTTCGTCATGTGGGATCTAGGTCCCTGACTGGGGATCGAACCTATGCCCCCTGCTTTGGGAGTGATGAGTTTTATCCACTGGACCACCAGGGATGTCCCAAATCGTAAAACTTTCAAGTGGCCTAAAAGCAGAGAGCTTCCTGGGTAGCTCAAACAGTAAAGAATCTGCCTGCAATTTGGAAGACCTGGGTTTGATCCCTGGGTTGGCAAGATCCCCTGGAGGAGGGCATGGCAACCCATTCCAGTATTCTTGCCTGGAGAATTCCATGGACAGAGGAGCCTGGCGGGCTACAGTCTGTGGGGTTGTGAAGAGTCGGACACGACTGAGCAACTAATACACACATACTCAAAAGAGCAGATAAAGGGATGACTGTAAAATAGCTGGCCACAGGCTTTATTCTTCCTGCTTGAATGAGCCTCTTGGTCACCTGCCAGGGTAGGTGGGTAGAACTTTGTGGGGGGGGTCTTGTGCCCTGGGGGGCCATAGATTCTGGGGCACCTGGAGGTAGGGGATGTGGGTGTATGCTAGCAGGTGGATGAGAACCACCTCTGAGTGCCACCTGCCCTGTGCTGGGCCCTGGAGACCCAACACAAGTGCCTGAGGAGAGGTGCTGGCACTGAGGGGGGTCTTCCTGCTCTCCAGGCTTTGGCTCCCTTGGTCTGATGACGTCCGTGCTGGTCTGCCCGGATGGGAAGACCATTGAGGCTGAGGCTGCTCATGGCACGGTTACCCGCCACTTTCGGGAGCACCAGAAGGTGAGTGCTAGGGCGGTGGCTGCGTGCCCTTCTATGCCCAGAGCCCAAGCCCACTGGCCCTGAGGGCTGGGCGCGTGGGCCTGGTCCTGTCAGTCTAGAGGGGGCATCTGTGTCCAAGGGGCCTTTACATTGGTTGCTTGGCTCTTCATCCCCCTGTGACCTCTTCCTCCAGGGCCGGCCGACCAGCACCAACCCCATCGCCAGCATCTTTGCCTGGACACGTGGCCTAGAACACCGGGGCAAGTTGGACGGGAACCAGGACCTCATCAGGTGAGTTGGTTCTGGGCAGGTTCTGGGCTTCAGCTCCATACAGCTGGGGTCTCACTCTGCCCCGTGCCCTGCAGGTTCGCCCAGACCCTGGAGAAGGTGTGTGTCGAGACAGTGGAGAGTGGAGCCATGACCAAGGACCTGGCAGGCTGCATCCACGGCCTCAGCAAGTGAGTGGTCTGGGGTCAAGGCAGGGCTGGGCTTCTGGGGCCTCAGGGTCAGGTGGATCGTAGCCCAGGGTCCCTTGTAGAGGCTTCTTCCTAAGTCAGCTTGGCTGCCAGGGGACAGGACAGGTCCATGGCCCTGAGTGATGGCTGGGGCTAGCCTCCCCACACCAGGCCCAGTGAATGGGTCCCTGTCCCTAGGCCAGCTGCTCAGAACCTTCCATCCCCTGCCACAACCACCTCCCGGCTTCTCTCAGAAGAGCTTTACTGAGCTGCCTGTTGTAATCTGGAAAAGCAAAGCCAGGCCTCGCTGGGTTCCTGCTGAGTTTGCTGTGGCCCCCTCCCCCCCTTTTTTTTGCCCACACCATGCTGTATGTAGGATCTTAGCTCCCTGACCAGGGATCGAACCTGCACCCCCTGCAGTGGAAGTGCAGATTCTTAACCACTGCACCACCAGGGAAGTCCCGTTGTAGCCTCTTGACAGTGGGCTCCAGGTAGCCTCTGGCTTGCAGCCCTCCGCACAACGGCACGAGAGGCCTACTGTCTGGACGCTGCCCTGGACGGGGCGGCGGTGGCGGGGGGGTGTCTGTCAGGACCACCCTCACATGCACGTGCTCTCTCAACAGCGTGAAGCTGAACGAACACTTCCTGAACACCTCGGACTTCCTGGACACCATCAAGAGCAACCTGGACAGAGCTCTGGGCCAGCAGTAGCGGGCCAGGGTTGCTGCCAGCTGCCGAGCTGGCCGGGCCGGAGGCGAGCGGGCAGCCAGGGGTCCCCCTGCCCCCCCGACCGACACGCCCCGCGGTGGAGGGTGAGCCTCTTAGCCCCTGTTAGGAGGCCTTTCTAGGGGACGTTTTTTTTTTTTATAAGCAAGAAGTTTTTAAAAGTATCTGTGTGTTTCCCCTCATGGTGACGTGAGGCAGGAACAGTGTGTTTTACCTCAGCCGGTGGTATCTTTTGCATACTGTAATTTATATTGCCCTCGGGACACATGGTGCCATATTTAGCTACTAAAAAATTCTTCACAAAACAGGTCTGCTGTGTTTGTCCCTGAGGGGAAGGAGGCAGCCAGGGCTGAAGAAGCAGACGCCTTCAAAGGGCTGGTGGATTCCAGCAGGGGTGGACTGGGACGCCCAGGCTGCCTCAGGCCTCTGCGGTCCAGGGGCCGGGTGCCGGGGGTGGGGGTGACCCGGCAGCAGGTCTTCGAGGGGCGTTCACTGGGATTTCCCAGCACGTTCTGGTTTCTATATCCTCTTCTCCTTTTTGAGAGTAACCACTTCCCACTTGATTCTGGTTATACTTTTTTGTGTTTTGTTGTTGTTATTGTTGGTTTTAACCAACAATGTTTTGTTATTGTTGGTTTTAACTTTCTAAACGTCTCCAGACCTCTTGATTTGCCTGTTTCTCAGTCCTCAAAACAGGTCCCACAGAGTAACCGCCTCAGTTCCTTGCCCACGGCTGCTTAGAGCTTGAGCCTGGGAGTGTGCGTGGGGCTCCCATGTGGTTGGTCCAGGCCACTGAATCCCAGACTCGGGCTCCTCTTCGCTATTCTTTGGCAAAACTAGAACACTAAGATTATAGAGTTGTTTATACATGCTAGTGGCAAAGAACCTGCCTGCCAATGCAGGAGATGTAAGAGATGAGGTTCGATCCCTGGGTCAGGAAGATCCCCTGAAGGAGGGCATGGCCACCCACTTCAGTATTCTCGCCTGGAAAATCCCATGGACAGAGGAGCCTTGCGAGTTACAGTTCATAGGGTCACAGAGTCGGACTGAAGCGACTTGGCAAGCAAGCAAGCAATACAGCTAAACAGATCCAATTTAAAGGGCTGTGCTTTATGCAGGGATTATATTCTACTTTTGGTGTTAAATGTCCTGGGGAAGAGTTGTGATATTTTTTTTTTTGCCATCCTATGCGGCTTATGAGTCTTGGTTCTGTGACCAGGATTGTACCCAGAACCTTTACTGTTAAAGTGCAGTCTTGTGCTCAGTTGTGTCCATGGACTTTGTGTCCATGTCTTTGTGACCCCATGGACTGTAGCCCGCCAGGTTCCTCTGTCCATGGGATTTCCCAGGAAAGAATATTGGGAGTGGGTTGCCATTTCCTCCTCCTGACCCAGGGATCAAACCCGTGTCTCCTGCATTGGCAGGCAGATTCTTTACTACCACACCACCTGGGAAGCCCATACCTGGTCTCAGGTCTTGACTTGAAAAAAATAAACACTTGGCAACCCGAAGTCCATTTCCCCAATTCGGGCGGGCTCTTGTAGGCTCCTGAAACCAGATACCTGGAAGCTTTGAGATGGGCTCCTAGGCGCCCATCTCCCTGGAGGTGTTTTAAGCCCATTCTTTCCCAGTCATCACTGGAATCCCAGGGCTGGAGGAGGAAAGGCTGGCATGCTGGCTGTGCCTGGACCCCCTCCTGGGGGAAGCTCAAGGTTTCCAGCCCTTCTTCCCCATCAGCGAACAGCCAAGGGCTGGCAGCTCCCCAGAAGACACAGCCTCTGAAGCCCAGTCTGGCAACAGGAGCTGGCTTCTGTCCTGGAGGCCTGTTGGTGGGAAAGCGGCTTTTCTCTACAAGTGGTAGGAATTCTGGGTCTTGGCCGGCACCCCTTTCTCATGGGCTCAGAGCCCTGCAGGTGGCCATTCTAGTGGGAAGGACGGTCAGGTGCTCCTCTGGGCCCCCTGGAGAATGAAGTACTCGTAGGGGGTTCCTTCCCGGGAAGGGGTGAGAACAGGTCCACCCAGAACCATGGAAAGAAGCACTCACAGTCACCTCACTAAAGAATATTCATTTATTTATAATTATTGCTAAGTAAACTTCTCTTTGAAACAGGAACATAAAAACACAGTAGGGCTTTGCACGAGTGGAATTTCTAAAACAGTTGGTTCGTATACATGTCAAAATAAGTTAGAATGGAGTTCGTCCAGGAGTTTCCAAGTCACGTGAGAGGCCTGGAGGGCCTCTTCTGAACAGGTGGGGGCGGGGCGGGGCGGGGTGAGGACAGGAGCCTTGCTGAGACCGCCGCCCTCGCCCCCAGCTCAGGTTGTGAGTTGTGCTGCTGCTTCCTTCTCTCAGCCTTGCCCAGGTCCAAGGCACGGGGCGGGGGCGGGGGTGGGGGGTTGTTCAAGTATGGAACCTCTCAGAGGGCTGGTGCTGATGGCGGGGCTGGGGGAAGCCAGGAGAGCGCCAGCCTGGGGGCTGGACCTTGTCCTGTGGGCTTCCAAGACCAAGGCCACCGGGTGGCCGGAAAGAGGAGGAGGAGGAGATACGGGTTTTTGTTTTTGGTACCTGGGGTGGGGGGAGAAGACGTGGTGGAAAGAGGTAGTTTGCAGGGGACAACGCTTCTGCTCAGCAGGAGAAAATGTCATCTACAGTGACGGGGTCACTGCCACCTGAGGGTCGTCATGGCGGGCACCTGGGAGGCTGGGGGACTCGGGGTCTAGAGAGCCACACTTGGGGTGAGTGAGGACCCCCAGTCCTCCCATTTGCTGCTCAGCATGAACTCTAGTGAAGAAGGAAGGGGCACCTGGCTGCCTGATCCTGAGGCTTCTGTGTCCTCCCCTCCCCCCATCCTGATCTCAGCCACCCTGAGGCCTGGCTTGTGTGTATGTGTGTGTGTGTGTGTTAGTCACTCAGTTGTGTCCAACTCTTTGCCACCCCATGGACTGTAGCCCGACGGGCTCCTCTGTGCATGGGGATTCTCCAGGCAAGGATACTGGAGTGGGTTGCCACTGGTCCTTCAGGAAGGACACAGCTCTGGGGGCACCTTCTCCCAGCTGCTCCCTGGGGCCCAAGGCCTCACCTCCTGTGCCTCTGCGGATGGCCCTGCCTGCCCCCACTCCCACCCCATCTCACAGTCCTCACGGTGCGAGTGGGTGGGAGTCTGGGTGCCCTGGCATTCCTCAATGTGCTCTTTCACCGCCCCGGGGGCCCTGCAGTCTTTTTCAGCTCTGAGGCAGGAGCTGGGGACAGAGGGGCTGAGAACAGGCAGGCATGGGAGCTCTGGCCACTGCTCTGAGCGGCATGGAGCGAGTCACCGGCGGGAGGGGCCGGGCAGGGGTGGAGGGCCTGCCAGGCTCTGCCCCCTCCTGCCTTTCGCCCTCACCTCCTGAGGCTTCCTGCCCACAGCTGCACACGCCCTCCAGGGCCAGACCAGCAAGTACCCCCTCCATCCCCACCCCGAGTCCCTGGGCTGCTCTTGGCTGGTTGGGGAGCCACAAAGCACGCACAGCACACAAGAAAGCTTCCGCTGGGAAAAAGAAAATGATGTCCGTCAGAAAAGAGAATAGGTGACGCAGATTTGGAAAGAAAAAAAATAAATTACCTTCAAAATACCCCCCCCTTTGCTCAAAAAAAAAAAAAAAAAAAAGTGTTTTGTTTTTTTTTTCTCTATGGTCTTCCTTTTTAAAATATGTTGCTCTTCCTAGGACTCTGGTGACTCTTGGCTGTCCCCATCCTCAAAATGCATCCTTATTAGACCTTAAATAAGAAAAACTCCAGTCCCCCCTCCCCCCAACAAGCCATCCTTGGCCTCCTTGAGGACAGCCCCTCTTGGTCCCCAGTGACCCCCTCTCTGTTCCCCTCACTTGGGGGGCTGCCACCTTTGTTAGCAAGTGCCTCATGCACTGCATGTCCTGGCTTTGTCAGGGGACCCTGGCCTGCTGCCCTGGGTAACAGTTTGTTGGAATCCACTTTTGGGACACTCACTTCCAACCAAACAGGGCTGTGAGATGGGGGCTTTCTGGGGGCTGGCTGGAGAGGATGGTAGCCAGGGTTGGGGCTGCACCCTGCTTTCCTAGGGGCCGCATGCATGCCTGGCTGGCAGAGAGAGTGGAGGGCACCAGGAGGTAGAAGGCAGAGGGCCCTGCCTGGCTGTCTGTGGACTGGGTGGGGAAGGGGGCTCGGCCTGGGCTTTTCCCAGTCCATGGGCTGATGGGAGCGGGTGACTGTGGGGAGCAGGGCTGACCAACCAGCACAAGAGCTCCACCATCCCTAGAGACAGGAGATGGTCCAGAGGAGAAACACGACATGGCTCAAGAGATCTCTTCTCCAGTGACAGGGCCCCTGAGGAGCCATGAGGGCGGCTCCCCAACACTGGTTGCCCCCGCTCTGCTGGGCCCGGAAAGACAGAACCTCTGCCCTAGTGGCCTGTCCCCAAACAGCCCCCATCCGCATTTCTCCCGCAGCAGCAGGCCCAGGAGATGGGGACCTGGGCTTCCCGGGTCATCCTTCCTTCCCCACCATGCCTGGGGCCTGTAGTACAGTCTCCATTTGGTCTCCAAGTCCCTAGTGGTGCAAACGACCAAGTGGGAGGGCAGGGCTCAGGACAGCGGGGCAGCAGCTCGTTCCTCAGCTGCAGGGAGGCAGCCGGCACGCCTCACGCCCTCCTCGCCCCGTTCCGGGCGGCCCGGCCTGTGCTATAGCACGTTGTAGTAGGCCATCTCTTTCATGGCCTGTTCGGAGAGGACGCTGGCCTCGGCGCTGCCATCCACACCCGCGTAGGCGTAGGCGTTCTCCTCGAAGTCCTCCATTTCCTGCTGGCTGTCAAGCTCAGAGGGGTCCGTGCCCGTCAGCTCCATCATGGGGTCTGCAAGAGAGGGCACAGTCAAGCTTGGCTGCTGCCTGTGAGAATGGCCAGTCACTCCCACACAGGAAGCAGAACTAAAGGAGTGGTTCCTAGTCACGGCTTCCAGAAGATTCAGTGGTTTCTTCTACCGCCCTGCTCTGGGGGGACCTGACTGACTCCTGTGGCTTCTCAAATGTGTGCCGAGTGAGTTCAGGCCTGGATTTGAACTCTGGGGGGGTCTCTTGCACCTCCTGAGTCACGAAAGTGAAAGTTGCCATTTTCTCTGACTCTGCCACCCCATGGACTGTAGCCCGCCAGACTTCTCTGTCCATGGAATTCTCCAGGCAAGAATACTGGAGTGGGTAGCCGTTCCCTTCTCCAGGGGATCTTCCCAACTGAGGGATCAAACCCACGTCTTCCGCTTTGCAGGTGGATTCTTTGCCATCTGAGCCACCAGGGAAGACCCCTAAGTCACTAAGCCCTTATTTATTCTTTGCAACATGACTCATTAATCCCCTTTCCCATATGAAAGATTCCTGTGCTGTATCATGTTGGCCACACCACTTATTTGGCACCTACTGTATGCCAGGCACTTCACATGTATCATCTCCTGAATGCTCACAGCGACCCCATTTAGGAGAACAAAAGCAAGTTCAGAGAGGTTAATCAACTTGCTCAGGGGCACCCAGCAAGTGCTGTTGTTTTGATCTGCTTGTGACTATCTCAAAGGGCTGTTTCTCCTGGTGCCAACTGTATCCTCTGGCTCTGTTCTCCAAGGCCAAACACTCAAGGTAGGTAAACAAAGATGATGAGATAAAAACTCTTTTAAGAGGCCTCCAGTCATTTTATCAAATTGAAATCTTTTATAAAGCTCTTACTGTTGGAACAAAGCCAGATAGAAAACTCCAAGAGGTGAAGGCCTGGGTGGGGCTGCCTTCTGATGAGTTTTGGAGGGAGGGAGGCCCAGAGGACACTGGGAGGCTTGCTAGCAGGGACTGTGGCTGAGTCCCAGTGTGCATTCTGCCCCGTCTACCTAGGAGATGCGATGTGTTTGGGAAGAAATAGAACCCAGCCCAGGGGTAGCCTTGATGAGTCTAAGGCATGGTTTTTCAACCTTGGCATTATTAACACCTTGGGCCATGAGTCTTTGTTTTGGGGGACTGGCCTGTGCATTGTAGGATGTTTCACAGCATCTGTGGCCTCTGCCAGCTAGATAGCAATAACATCACCCAAGCTGTGATACCCAACTGTCTCTTGTGTATTAGTTGCTCAGTCATGTCTGACTCTGCGACCCCAGGGACTGCAGCCTGTCAGGCTCCTCTGTCCATAGGATTCTCCAGGCAAGAATACTGGAGTAAGTTGCCATTTCCTCCTCCAGGCAATCTTCCTGACCCAGGGATCGAACCAGAGTCTCCTGCATTGCAGGTAGATTCTTACCGTCTGAGCCACCAGGGAAGCCCCAAATGTCTCTTAGACATGGTCAAATACATGTCCCCCATTGAGAACCACTGATTGAATGGCAATCCCACTCCTTGACAATGAGTGGCTCAGGATGAGGAATGGGACCCAATTCTGACCAATGAATCATGAGGAAAGGCCTATTAGTGAGTTCTGAAAATGTTCTCATTGGTTTCATAGAGCAAAGGACAGCAGGCTCTTGCTCTTCCAATGGAGGTGAACAGGGAAGCATGTTGCCCTAAAGGCTACTGGCAGCTATTTTGTGACCATGAGGAAAATCACAGCCAATGCTGTGGAGAGAGGGAGTCTCACCCTATCATTGCTGAGGGGCTGGATCAGTCAACTTTGCAGATAACCTGGACTGCAAATCATTTCTTCATTTATTTCCTTATTGTTTAAGCTGGTCTGATTGGGGTGTCTGTTGTGTCCATGGCATATGACACACTGGGTCTTCTGACTATAAAACAAGGTCAACTGCACCACGTCTTACAGACCCTAGGCGGTTTCTTCCTCAAATCCTAGTGGCACACTTTAATCGGCTATCATATAGCTGATGAAAAATAAGCTACATAAAGGCTGAAGAATTGATGCTTTCAAATTGTTGTGCTGGAGAAGACTCCTGAGAGTCCCCTGGACTGCAAGGAGATGAAACCAGTCAATCCTAAAGGAAATCAACCCTGAATATTCATCGGAAGGACTGGTGCTAAAGCTGAAGCTCTGATACTTTGGCCACTTGATGTGAAGAGCCATGATGCTGGGAAAGATTGAGGGCAGGAGAAGATGGGGACAGAGAATGAGATGGAAAGATAGCATCATCGACTCAGGGGACATGAATTTGAGCAAACTCCAGGAGATAGTGGAGGACAGGGAAGCCTGGTATGTGGCAGTCCATGGGGTCGCAAAGAGTTGGACGCAACTTGGCAACTCAACAACAACAAAATAAAGCCAGGAAAAATTTCTACCTTTGAGTCTCTTGTTACCCTCCCAACTTCTTTTATTAACTCTACTTGGCAGTTCTAATTGGCCCCAGGGAACAGTTTGAACCATTTATTTATTTTTTTTGCAAAAACATTAATCTACCTCTTAAATTACAGTCCTATAGTTTATTGGATAGCTCTATCTAGAATGTATGCTGCCTTCCTCCTGCACAAGATCAAGCCTGAGCTTCTCAGACCAAGGTTATATATGAGTGACTTGGGCCCCAGCCATTCCCCTGCCAATCCCTGCTTTACTGTCTGTTATCTGGTACAACCAGGAAGAAAGCCATTATAGGCATCCTTGGTTGCTGACCTCAGATAGAAAGAGCTTATGCCTTAGCCACACCCTGGAAGAGAGGTTTGTAGGGACAGCTGCTTTCAAAGGACCAGTCCTGCTCTGTCCCTCCTGGTGGGTTTGCTTCCTAGCAGATGCACTAGAGTACTGGCTCTCAGACTGTACTGTGCATAGAATTACCTAAGGTGCCTAAAAAAAAAAATCCGGATCCTGGGCCACATGCCAGATCAATTACATTCGAATCTCTGTGGTTGAGACAGGCATCAGCACTTTAAAACTTCTCTAAGTGATTTCAATGTGTAGCCAAATTTAAGAACGGTTCTCTAGAGCTTAGATCAGAGGTTCCCAATGTGAGTTTCTTGACCGGTAGCTTCCCTTTGACTTAGGAACTTGGAAATGCAAATGGTCTGACCCCACTCCAGACCTACAGAATGAGAAGCTCTGGGGGGTGGGATTCAGCACTTTAACAAGCCTCCAGTGATTCTCATGCTCCCTGGCTCAAATTTGAAAACCATCACTTCATTCAATGCCTCTCAAGTTTTCCAGTGCAAACAAATCACCGAGGGATCTTTCTGAAATGCAGATCCTGATTCAGCAGGTCTGGGATGGAGGTGAGTCTGCAGTTCTAGCAAGATCCCAGGTGATGCCAACACTGCTGGCCCCAGAACCACATGCTAAGGAAGAAGGTGCAACAGAGCATCTATATGCAGCCAACAGCATTCCATCCTCACTCGGGAAGAATGGAAAACTGAGGACACTTGTTTCTGCCAGAAAACCCCAGGCCACTCACTGTTCCAAAGCTAAAGCAGGGTTATTTCCATCATGCCCCAGCATCTGATTGGCTCCTCGTGAGTAACCTCACATGGCAAGTCAACCCACCCAGTGATTGTCAACACACATTCCTAGCTGTGCATCTTGGAAGAAACTCCAGAAAAGTCAAATAGCTCCAGACTATACAAGGAACCTTCTGCAAGTGTGGCTGTCTACTCCTTCCTGTAGAATCTCTAAAGTGTCTCCTCCCCATGAGGCCAGAAAGAATAAGGTGCTTCCACTACTGACCAGCGTTGAGGGGAGAGCTCATCACTAACACGTGGGGATGTTATAACCAACAGCCAATGAAACCTCTGCCAACTGCAGAGGTGAGCAAAAGTCTCCTGAGTATGTGGGCTGCATTCCTTCCGCCAGGCACTAGGAAGAGTGTGACTGACTGTATTACCCTTTTTGCCTTGGCCACTGGGAAGCTCAGGGCTCCCTTTTGCATGCCCACAGAACCTCCCACTTGTACTTGGGCTTGTGACCTCACCTGGCTCTCCCTTATCTTTCAGTTGGCATTTTCCCTTTTGTTACTTTCCTTCCCATCCATTTTTAAACTCATTATCAATTGGGGGATTTTTGCAGAAACTAATGCCTTTGACTAGTTATTTTTAATTTGGCCAGTCAAATATTAATTCTGTTATTTCACTAACACTTTGCAGATTATTACATTCAATAGTTATACCTGACACACCTATAAAGTCTTCTCCAGCACCATGAGTTTCATTTTCATTTTGAATATCCCAATCAAACACTAAGGTTTTTTTTTTGTCTTTTTGTTGGTCTAATACATTCTGAATCAGAACTATATTCTGAAGAACTATCATCTTCTGAGACACTATTATTTATGTTGCTTAGACAATCAGAGGAAGTAACTGCATAAAATTCACCAAAAAATTCTTTTACTCAAAATTTTATAATGCATCATTTTTGAAATTTTATGGTAATAAACTTGCGTTTATAATATACACAAGGTTGGAACAAAAATTTAACAGAACAAAATGTGAATTATGACAATCGTAAATTGTATAATGAACCCTTGATCAATTTTAAGCTCTAATAACTTTGCACGGTGACGTTAATTGTATCACTCTCTAAAAACATATTGATATGTCTCCAGACAAAAACGTCTGGGTAATAAAAGACATATTAACACATCTCTGGTCAAATAATGTGTTAAAAATGCCCTGTCTCAGTGATGATCTTGCATGAGTTCCCTAACTTCTCTATCCTTCAGTGCCTGCATCTGTACAATGGTGATAATAACAGAGCCAACCTCGCAGTGAGGGTCATATGAGTTAATAAAGGCTTGGCACACAGCACTCAACAAATATTCTTTTTATTATTGTTTATGTGAGCCCACGTAAGTCCTTTGGAGAATACATAAATGTCCCATCGTTATCACGCTGATGGCCCTCCGGGGAGCCCCCTCTCCAGACCTGAGCCCACCCCAGTGAGGTCTCAGGCCTGGCCAGCCTCCCCGCTCCCCTCACTGGACAGGAGGCTCCTGAGTGCGCCATGACAGGACCGCTCCTGCTCCGTCCTCGGCGTGTGGCCCACCCACCTTGGCTGTCCAGGCCGATGTCCATGACGCCGTGCTTGACCTTCATGTGCCGGCTCAGGTTGCCCTTGAGGTTGAACTTGCTGGAGCAGTAGGGGCACTTGAAGGGTTTGCTACCCGCGTGAAGGTGCATGTGGCCCAGCAGGTTGTACATGCGGTTGAAGGACTTCCCGCACACCTGGAACACACCCCGCCCCAGCCCGGCCTCGTCAGCCTGGGGGCCTGTCCTCCCCCGCCCCTAGCCGCTCCCACCTCCATGGCTGGGCCTGAATCGCATCCCCTTTGTCCCTTCCTATGTGACCGCAGAGGCCGAGGACTGGGCCCCTCCTTGCAGGTCACCGTTCCTGCGGGTCTGCCCCACACTCCCCGAGCCGAGGCTGAGACCCAGGCTGGGAGCTCTGGCAGCACTAAGTCTCTGGCCTGGGCTCCTGAGGCTGCACCGTGACCTTCACCCCCACCCCCAACTCTCCAAAATCAACTTCGGGGAATTCCCTGGCGGTCCAGTGGTTAAGATTCTGCACTTTCACTGCCAAGGGCCTGCGTTCCATCTCTGGCTGGGGAACTAAGATCCCACAAGCCTCAGTGCAGCCAAAGAAAAGCAGCCAATTCAGTAGCTTGTAGGACTTCAACCGTCACCACCTACCCCCCACCCTCCCAGAGCCCAGCAGTTTCAGCCAACGGGGGTGGGGTGGGGGGAGCAGCCCCCCCCCTTGCCCAGCCTGGGTCCCGCCTCCTGTGATCACACGCTGGGGCCACTTGTGAGCAAGTCCTGCCCCGGGGCCCGAGGGTCCGGTACCTTGCATTTGAACGGCTTCACGGGCGAGTGGACGATCATGTGGGTCTTGAGGGTCTGCTTCTGCACGAAGGTCTTGAAACAGATGTGACACTGGTAGGGCCGGACGCTGGTGTGGATCAGCATGTGCCGCTTCATGTTAGCCTGCAGGGTGAACTCCCGGCCGCACACCTCGCACTTGAACTCCTTCACGCCCTGTGGGGAGGTGGGGGGGCGGGCGGGAGCCGTGGTCAGGACCGCACGATGGACACAGGTTCTGGGAGTGTGTTCGTGCGGCCCCGAGCATCAGGGCTTCTGGGAAATGACTTCCTGTTGTTTGCTGTTTCTTAGTCTCTCAGTCGCGTCTGACTCTGCGACCCCATGGTCCCAGTGTCTATCTCTCGGCAGACAGACCGTGTCTCCTGTGTGGGCCGGCTTGACACAGTGAAGATGACGTGTGTGACCACCAGGGGGCCCTGCCCTTGGGGAGCTGACTACGTGCATGGTGTGTGCACTGCATACACTGAGGCTGATCATGGGAATGTTTTCAGTTTTATCAGCCTTTGATTTTTGCTTTCCCCTTTTCTTCATAGTATTATTTATTTATTTATTTATTTTAACACTTTGTAGACTTGTGGGGATTTTAAAGTCTACAAAGATAGGAGAAAGATGGCAAGTACACAGCACGTGTACTTGTCGCTCTCTATTCTCATCACCCAAGCCCGCTGCAGGCATAAATAATCAATCATCTGGTTTTATGGCCAAGGCCAGATTCAGCTGCAGAATCCTTCTTAACATTACAGTCTAGGTAGCTACACCAATTGAATGGAGGAGCACCTGCCATGAAATCTGCAATCATCTCTGCTGCAGCAGAAAAAGTTCCCAAGGGGACTTCCCTGGTAGTCCGGTGGCTAAGACTCAACGCTCCCAATGCAGGGGACCCTGGTTCGATCCCTGGCCATGGAACTAGATCTTATATGCCATAACTAAGACCCAGTGCAGCCAAATAAATTTTTAAAAATATATTAAAAAAAAAAAAGTTCCCAGGGCTGGGACAGGCTGGATTCTCGGCTTGGCAGGATATTCTCCCCTACTCACTGCAATGTCCACTGTGAGAGACAAGGACACGAGTTCAACCTGGAGCCTCTCTAAGGCCACAGCTATGGAGAGTGGTAGCTCTATGCACATACGTGCTGTACTGGTCAGTCATGTCCGACTCTTTGCAACCCCATGTACTGTAGCCTGCCAGGCTCCTCTGTCCATAGGACTTTCCAGGCAAGAATACTGGAGTGGGTTGCCATGCCCTCCTCCAGGGGATCTTCCTGACCCAGGGATCAAATCGGAGTTTCTTATGTCTCCTGCATTGTAGGTGGGTTCTTTACCACTAGCGCCACCTGGGAAGCCCCAGCTCCATGCACATTCAGCTTCAGTGTGAAGCTGGTTGGCTTTGGGTGCAAACCACAGCGCAGGCCAAGTGCCAGAGTGGGATGGTGGGACCTGAGAGGCCTCATTCAGCCTGTCTGGATGTAAAGGCCCCTCAAAGGAGGTGATGCTGGCTGAAAGTCAGGGTGGCTAGCAGCCTCCAGGGAGGGAGGAAGGCAGGGGAGAACTGGTCAAGGTGATGTCTAGAGACAGCGGACAAGACAGTGTTGCTCTGCCATCTGTCTCCACAGGCCACTTTGCCTCATTTCAGAGTATCTGGAACCAATTGTACTTCTCCATAACAAATATTTTCCCTTACATTCATTCCCTTTTTAAAGCTTTTTTTTAAAAAATATTTATTTGGCTGTATCGGGTCCATGTTGTAGCACATGGGCTCCAGAGCACACAGGCTCAGAAGTTGTGGCCTGTGGGCTTAGTTGCCCTTTGCCATGTGGGATCTTAGTTCCCCGACCAGGGATCAAACCTGAGTCCCCTGCATTGGAAAGTGGATTCTTAACCACTGGACCACCAGGGAAGTCCCTCACTCCCTTCTACAATGAAATATATTTAGGATTTGCTTAAAAGAGAGTCAATGGCACCCCACTCCAGTACTCTTGACTGGAAAATCCCATGGACGGAGGAGCCTGGTAGGCTGTAGTTCATGGGGTCGCTAAGAGTCGGACACGACTGAGTGACTTCACTTTCACTTTTCACTTTCATGCATTGGAGAAGGAAATAGCAACCCACTCCAGTGTTCTTGCCTGGAGAATCCCAGGGACGGGGGAGCCTGGTGGGCTGCCGTCTATGGGATCACACAGAGTTGGACACGACTGAAGTGACATAGCAGTAGCAGTAGCAGTAAAAGAGAGTCACACGCTTTTGATAGACTCTCGTAATTATGAGAGGCAAGGGGAGCCCTTTGTGTTCTTGAGCATCTCATCTACTTCCCTACGGCATCCTGGCCTCTCTCTGGCCTGGGTCCTCCCAGCTGTGAGATGGAAAATCAGCGATTCTCCAACTATGCTCCTTGGGTCCTGCAGGGATTCTTCAAACACTTCAGTTCAAATGTTTTAAAATGAATAAAGTTTTACTATTTAAAAAACTAATTTCAGAGCGCCTGAAACACTGGGGCTGAAGCCCCTGCAGAGCTCCAGGTTTGCGGCCGGCCCAGTAAGTCCCCCCAAAGTGTTTGCTGTTGACCTAAGAGGGCCCAGCAGGGTGGCAGATGTGTCCCCTCTGCTCACCTGCATCTGAATTGCAGGTGTCAGGATTAGGGAGGAGAAACCACATTCAGAAACATGTCTTTGGTTGTTAAATTGAAAAAACGGTTCATATCGTTAAAAAAAAAAAAAAAAAATCCCCCAAACCACACACACAAAAACCAAAATCCAAATAAACAAAAACTACTTTCAATTACATCTTTTTCCTAACACTCATCAAAATAAAGCAGAGACATCACTTTGCTGACAAAGGTCCATCTAATCAAAGCTATGATTTTTCCAGTGGTCATGTACAGTCCCTTGGACAGCAAGGAGATCAAACCAGTCAATCCTAAAAGAAATCAACCCCGAATATTCATTGGAAGGACTGATGCTGAAGCTGAAGCTCCAATGCTTTGGCCACCTGATGCAAAAAGCCAACTCACTGGAAAAGACCCCGATGATGGGAAACACTGATGGCAAGAAAACGGGGTGACAGAGGATAAGAGGACTGGATGGCATCATTGATTCCATGGGCATGAATCTGAGCAAACTCCAGGAGATGGTGAAGGACAGGGAAGCCTGATGTGCTGCAGTCCATGGGGTGCAAGGAGTTGGACACAACTGAGCAACTGAACAACAACATCAAAATAAATATAATGATAAAAATAAGAAACATTTGGGAATTCCCTGGTGGTCTGCTGGTTAAGAATCTGCCTGCAATACAGGAGATGCAGGAGACAGGAGTTTAATCCTTGGGTAGGAAGATCCCCTGGAGGAAGAAACTGCAACCCACTCCAGTATTCTTACCTGGAAAATCCCATGGACAGGGGAGCCTGGAGAGCTATATATAGTCCATGGGGGTTGCAGAGTCGAACACGACTCAAGTGACTGAGCACACAAATATTAAAAAAAGAAAGAAAGAAACATTCACCACCTAAGTGGTCTCATCCAACACTATGGGAAGCCCTGGATGAAAGCTCGGCAGGAGGAGAGAGCAGAGACTCAGGAGGCCGGCTGAGGGGAGGTGTGTGGCTGGCGGGGAGGTTCCAGGGACCAGGTCTGGCCAGGGTGCGGCGTGGCGCACGGCGCCCTTACCTTATGGGTGAGCGAATGCTGCTTGAGGTGGTGGATCTGGCTGAATTCCATGCCGCACTCGGTGCACACGAAGGGCCGCACGTTCTGGTGCTTGAGCATGTGATTCTGCAGCTGGCTGCGGTAGTGGAAGGACTTGTCGCACTCCAGGCACTGGTAGAGGGTGGGGCCTTGGTGGGAGGCCAGGTGGCGCTTGAGCTGCGTCAGCGTAGAGAAGTCCAGGCCGCACTCGACGCACACGTGGCAGCGGCCGCTCTCGTGCTTCACCTCGTGGGCCTTGAGCTCGCTGGGGTAGGCGAAGCCGCGGCCACAGAAGTGGCAGCTGTAGGGCTTGACCTCCGAGTGCAGCAGCATGTGGCGCTTGAGGTGGCTGGTCTGCGTGAAGGCCTTCTGGCACACCTGGCACTTGTGTGGCCGGGTGCCCTGGTGTGTCAGCAGGTGCGTCTGCAGGTGGCTGGGCTGCTTGAAGAGCTTGCTGCAGTGCGGGCAGGAATGCGGCTTGATGCCGTTGTGGCCCAGGATGTGCGTCACCAGGTTGTACTTGGACGTGTAGGACTTCTCGCACATGCGACACTGCCAGCGCTTCTGCCGGTCGCCGGCCTCCACCAGGTACGAGTCGTCAATCTGCACGTTGATGTCCAGCCGGTCCAGCTGGGCCTTCTTGTGGCGCTCCACCGTCGAGCCGGCTGCGTCCGCTTCGAACTCGCCCACCTCCTGCCACACGAAGCCCTGCTCCGGCTTCACGGGCTCCGGGGACTCCATGGTGGGGGGCTCGGGGTCGCTCAGCGGGGGCAGGTGCGGCGGCTCGAAGCTGCACTCCACGGGCAGGGCCTCTGGCCTGGGTAGCGCCATGCTGGGCTCGGCGAAGGCGTCCCGGGCCGGGTCGGGGAAGTGGGGGTCGAAGGGGGCTACGTCCAGCTCCGGCCGCGGGGCGCGGGGCAGGTGTCGCAGCGTCCGGGGCTTGCGGCTGAAGACGCTGAGGTCGATCATCTTGACCGCGCTGCTCTGCACCAGGGCCTCGCAGCCGCCGCCGGCCGCCTCGGCTGGGGCCTCTGCTGGGCCGGCATCCTTGTCGTCGCCGCCGGGCACTGACACCTCGTAGACCTCCTCCTCCTCCTCCACCTTCTCAAACTTGACCTTGGGCACCAGGCGCACAGGCGGCCGCGTCTTCCGCCGGGTGTGCTTCTCGAAGGCCGCCTCCACCTCCAGCACCTCCTCCTCAGCCGGCTCCTCCAGGGCCCGCCCGTGGCAGGCCAGCTGGTAGACGTCCGGGCCCGGGGGCCGGGCCTCCCCTATGGCTGCCCCGGACAGCTCCGGCCCCAGGTCCGGGTAGAAGGCTTCGGCGCTTATGGTGGCTCCAAAGAGCTCATTTTCCGAGACCAGGCCCAGCACGGCGGCCTGAGCCAAAGACAGCACCACCACGGCATCAGTCTGTGTCCCTGAGTCCATGAAGCCCTCCATCCCGTGGCGGCTGGCTAGGAGGGCATCGCTGCGGGAAGAGAAGGGAACATGAGCACCGCCAGCTCAAGGCTGCCAGACCGACGACAGACAGACACACGCTCAGCGAGGGCTCGCCCAAGTCTGGGTGTGTCTGTCCCCGACGTCTTTCTATTCCTGTCTTGGGAACAGGGTAATTACGGGGAGCCCTGACACCCTCTGTGTATCTGATCTTTGTTTGCCACAACCTCCATCTGCCTGTGGGGGTCCTGGGTAAGCCCTGCCCCCTTGCTGGCCTCAGTCTTCCCATCTGTGAAATAGGGAGGCTGGGTTTCCCCAGTGGTACAGGAGTTCCCAAAAGAGTCGGATCCAAAATGGCAAACAGTAAAGATTCTGCTCTTTTAAAAACTGATGTTAAAAAAACCCATCTTTACTCAAATGAAATACATACCTTGTTCGCACACAATGGCTTTGTGTCTAAGGTATAATTAATGCTACACTGACCTTGAGACTGTACAGCTGCCACCATTTGCTTGGCATGTGAATGTGGTGTTTTGGGTTTTTAAATATATTGGGCAAGAACAAGGCAACACACAAAAATAAATTAGGTGCCAAGGCCAAGCTCAGACAGCAGTTACCACCTGTCAGCCCTGATGCTAAATGACTGTGCCTTGCACAACAGGTCATTGCTCTTGATTAGCTAAATGTTGCACATTTAATGACCTAAATTTACACCGATTAAAATATAGCTTGTGTCTGATATGTACCCTGGAATTTCACGAAAGATCTGATTTGAAAGAAGGAGTCTGTGATGGCTAACAAGCTGGAGAAAACTGGCTGAAGTGAATGCTAAAACTAGCTCCCAGCTTCACAGCCACGGTCTCTGATCCAACAGGTGTTTCTACAAAAGCCACCGAGCCCACCTGTCCAGGTCCAAAGCCGGGCATCAGCTTCCTGCCTTCCTAGAGGATCCGCCACACCGGTGCCCTCTGCGTAGCCTGGCCTTTGCACAGAGTTCTCCCACCAGGGTGCCCTTTCCCCAACCCCACTGAGCTCCTGGCTCCTCCCACCAGCTCCCCAGGCTTCCCTGAAATTCCTCCAGTTCCCGGTGCTTCTCAGCTCTCCAGCTCTCCCTGACAGCCGGGATGTGGGAGGGCCTCCTCCCTGGCCTGGGGTCCTCATCAGATTGCACCCTGCCCCCTGCTCAGTGTCTAGCACAGCACAACAGAGCTGCTCCATAAGGAAGGGGAAAGACAGGACTGTGGTGGCTCCTGCCTGAGGCTTCCTCCGGGGCCAGGGTCAGGTGCATGGCGGCGGCCCTTCCTCAGGAAGCAGGCTCCCGGCCGGTGTCTCCCTCCCCCTAGCAGGCCAGAGGAGCTTCCCCTTCCTGAAGCCAGCTAAAAATAAAATACCCCAGAGAGGAATTTTAGCCTCCTTGAAATGGACACTAAAGAGTAAACTATTAAGCTTAAAGCAGGGCTCTCGTGGAAGGGGTCGGATGGAAGGAAAACCTCTGGAACAGGCTGGGGGTTGTGGGGAGGGGGTGGCTAGCCCTGATGGAGAGAGCTCACCCTCCCACCCTGTGTTGGAAAGAACACTCAGCTGGGAGTCAGGCAGCCTGGCCTCAAGTCCCAGCTCTGTCACATACAAGTGACTAAGCAAAGTCACTTCTGCATCTCAGTTTCCCCATCCAAGAATGGGGGAGGGGGACTTCCCTGGGGGGGCCCAGTGGTTAAGACTCCGCATTCCCAATGCAGGGGGCAACCCAGTGCAGGGTTCTATCCCTAGTCAGGGAACTCTAAGACCCCCCCCCCATGCTGCATGGCATGGCCTAAATAAATAAATAAATAAAATTAACTGGACCGCCAGGAAAGTCCTCAAAGCAGCAGACTTTTTGGATGAAAACCACAGACCTGAGAGATTTCTCCATTCTGGGGTCCCAAATTCATCAAAGGTTTGGGTGATTCTATGTCAGCCTCTAGAGACTAAGAACTCATTTGATCAGTGCAACAAATAATTTGCTAAATCCCTGGTCTGGGTTGGGCCCTGTGCTTGGAGATGAAAGGCAATGAGGTCCCCCGTGGTGTCCAGAGGAGACTGCTGTGCCCACTGCAACCCCCCTGCCTCCCCGTGCGGGGAGCCTCACTGCCTCAGAGGACAGCGGCCCATCTGACCCAGCGTCCAGCAGCGCCCAGCGGCAGCCCTCGTGTCAGCTGTGGGCTTGAGAAAACAAGCAGCTCAGCACTTTTTCCAGACTTCCCCAAAGGCAGGGCCAGCAGAGGGGAGGGACTGACCCTCAGCGGCGGAGCCTGTGCTGGGACTTGGCCTGGATTCCGAATTCAGATCTGAACTTTGCCCGTTTCTGGTTCAGGCTCATCCTGTCACGCCCTGAGCCTCAGTCTCCTCATCTCTGCTGAGAGGGAGGTGATGCCCGAGTCCTGGGGTGCTGAGGACATGAGATGAGTATGTCGGCAGAGATGTCAGTCCCTCCCCTGTGCTTTTCTCCCCTCCAATCCCACCTACTTTATTTTTAATTGGAGGATAATTGTCTTACAATGTTGTGTTGGTTTCTGCCATACAACAACACAGATCAGCCTTAAGTATACGGATGTCTCCTCCCTCCCACCTCCCCACCCCACCCCACCCCACCCCTCTAGGTTGCCACAGAGCCCCAGGGTTGAGCTCCCTGCATCATATAGCAAATTCCCACTATTTACCTGTTTTACCCATGGGGATGTGTATGTTTCCAGGCTACTCTCTCCAATCATCCCACCCTCTCCTTTCTACAAGTCTGTTCTCTATGTATGTGCCTCTATTGCTGCCCTACAAATAGGTGGATCAGTGCTATTTTTCTAGATTCCATATCTCCTGTGCTTTTCTCCAGGCCCCAGTCCCTGGCAGCACCCCTCTTCTAGCACCTGAAGGGAATGGGAGCAAAGAAACCCATAACACATCACTCTATTGGCAGATGAGGGCTTCTCAGGTGGTGCAAGTGGTAAATAACCTGCCTGCCAATGCAGGAGACGCGGGTTTGATCCCTGGGTCAGGAAGATCCCTTGGAAGGGGAAATGACAACTCACTCCATATTCCTGCCTGGAAAATCCATGGATAGAGAAGACTGGGGGGCTACAGTCCATGGGCTCGCAGAGTCGGACATGATTGAGCACACACACAGACATTGGCAGATGAGCGCCTGCCCATGGAAGCACATGTCTGGGGCAGCCCCCCACAGGGAGGGTGGTCGTGTAACATTCCAGCCCTGTTAGGAGGACCTTCTAAGAGCAAAAGGGCCACTCCCAAGGCTCACACCAGGAACCCAGGTGCAAGCTGAACCTGCCCCTGGCCACCATGCATCCCCCTCCCACAGGGACAGGCTAGTGGTTTATTTTGGGGCTGAGGACTACAGCCCGTGCCTGGGTGTAGACGGGGACCTGCTCACAGCCCTTGCTCTCGAGGGGTTTGTGCCCAAGTGTGGGGACACACAGCTGCCAACAACTAACCACAAACGCGGTGATTGAGTGCTCAGCAGGTCCTAGGCAAGCCCTTTAATCCTAAAAACAACCCCGCGGGGGTGGGCAGTAGTGGGCACCACACTCCACGGCCCAGGAATCCGAGGTGTAAGTAGCAAGCTCTAGAGTGCCCTGGCAGGGGACTTCCCTGGCAGGCCAGTACTGAAGACTCTGTGCTTCCAATGAAAGGGGAATGGGTTTGATCCCTGGTTGGGGAACTAGAAGACAAAACAGTGCCCCGGCAGCGAGGGTGGCACTGGGTCAGCACCTGGGCCCATCCAGGCTCGGTACTTGCAGCTCCGCCCCGCCGTCTGTGCAACCTGGGAGGCCACATCTTGGCTCCGAGCCCTCCCTCCTCAGGCTCCCGTGAGCCAGCAGGAACACACGGGCAGACCCAGGACCTGCTCCTGTCTGGCTGGTCCAAGGCTCCAGCCGGACTGGGCAAGGCGGGTCCCCTTCCAGGGCAGCTAGAGCCCCTCTCTCCTTGGGTATGCACTCAGAAAGCACTTCTTCCTGGGAGCCTTGATTAACCCACCTGCCGGTCAGGCCCCTGCTTAACCGATGCATATCACACTGTAAATACACGCTGAAGGGGCTGAGTGTTCACTGGGGCAGCCAGGCAGGCTGTGTGTGTATGGGGGGAGGAGCTGTGTTTGTTGAGACAGAGGCCCGGAGAAAGAAGACAGAGGGAATCTAATTCTCCTGCATTTCACATGCGTGTTTGTCCGCCTATTGCACATGGGGCCGGGGGTTGGGAAGCTGAGGGCTTTGCAATGCGGGTGCCATCATTCCTCCTCCTCCTGGGCCATCTTTTTGTACCCCCTACCCCCGCCCCAGCTCCTTCTCACAGGCCACAGCCCTCCTGTTTTAACATCCTGGCACGGGCTGCCCAGGGCAGGAGGCGCACCCAACCTGTGCACCAGGGCGGGGTCCCCACACCTCAGGGCCCCTCTTGTCATTGGCCTGGGCCCTCTTGAGGCACGTGGCTTCTCAGGGCAAGGCCTCTCTCCCACCCCTTGTGCTGTGGGCTCAGAACAAAAGCTCTCTACAGTGTAGTGTCCCAGAGAAAGGGGAACTCAGACCGCCCTGGGCTCCGCACTGCCAGGGCTGTGAGATGAAGGGCCACCAGGGTAGGGGATGCGGCTCA
Organism: Bubalus bubalis; assembly: GCF_019923935.1. NCBI lineage: Eukaryota > Metazoa > Chordata > Mammalia > Artiodactyla > Bovidae > Bubalus > Bubalus bubalis. Next base: position 48,608,461 of record NC_059176.1, read on the forward strand.
GCCTCCTACCAGGACACCCTGGTCCCTGGGGTGGAGAGAAAGGGAATGGCAAAGGCAGGGAGACAGAGGGAATAGAATCACTGCTTAATTGTAGTGTGAAGACCTGCAAGGGGAGTTGGGGGGAGGGGGGCCACAGCAGAGAGAGACAGAGAGAGGGGGAGAGAGAGAGAGGGAAGGAGGGAGGGAGAGGCTGCGGAGGCCAAGAAACAAAAGCGGGGGAGGGGGAGGAGGAGCCTGCAGAGGGGGAGGGGACTGTGCCAATGACACGAGAAGCCCAGGGCTGTCCTATTTCCCAGGGCTTAGCATCACCCTCTCCCAGGCCAGCCCATGGGGAAAGACACAGTCTCATTCCCAGAGGCCCAGCAGGAGGCCTCCCCAGCCCAGGCGGGGCCCCAGGGCCCCTGGAGCTCTCACTGCTGCTTCATCTATTGCTGTGCTAAGATCCCTGTAAAACACTGACACAAGCTTGTCAAATGAATTAATGAGTGACTTGCTCGGTGACCCTGGACAAAGTCACCTGGTCCCCCAGGGTCTCAGTTTCCTCATCTGTAAAATGGGCACAAGTGGCTTCTTGGGAACTTGAGGGCGGGTTAATCCTTGGCTTACCTGCCTGTCTTCTGGGGTCTCCTCCCCAAGACGGGAGCCCACTTCCTCTCAGCTACACTGCTTTAAAAGCTCCTCTCATGGAGACCCCCACCTTCATGCACCAGGGGAGGGTCATGGAGCTCAGGGCCACCATTGTCCCTGGGAACCAGACAGTGGGGCAGTTGAGGCCTGGTCTTGCTTGGGGCTGGCAATACAGGAGTCATTTGGAAGGAAGAACCAACAAGACTTTGTGACCATCTGGCTATTTTTGCCTCACTCTTGCCACCAGGACATCGCAAAAACCAACGGAAGACACAGGAATGCTCCGGGGCTTTTGCCCAGTCTTGGGACGTCACTCAGTACCCTGTGATACATTACCCTCAGGGTGATTTTTGAGGGTCTGCTCCCTGACACAGGCCCCACAGAGCCCCGGGCTCCTGCTGGGGAGACAGGTTCACCCCTTCGGTACTGCAGCTGAATCACTGACTCAACACACCGGCCAGGCGCGGGGTGCCATTCTTGGCTGTGAAGATGTAGTTGTTGCTGTTGTTGTTCACTTCCTAAGTGGTGTCTGACTCTTTGCAACCCCATGGACTGCAGCCCGCCAGGCTCCCCTGTCCATGGAATTCTCCAGGCAAGAATACTGGAGTGGGTCACCATTCCCTTCTCCAGGGGATCTTCCTGACCCACGGATCTAACCTGGGTCTCCTACATTGGCAGGAGGGTTCTTCACCACTGCGCCACCTGGGAAGTCCGAGGATATGGTAAGAAGCATAAGTTCCCACACCAGGGGGAGCTGCTCTGAGCAAGCTCAGTCTAAAACCTGAGGCTCCAGGAACTTTGGGAGGTGAAGCACTGGGCTCAGGTGGGTACAGGGCCCCACAGAATAGCCGCTGGGCCCCGAGAGGCTGAACTCTGAGTGGTGGGGACAGGACCAGTGTCTGTGCCCAGGGAGGGGGGTAGGGAGTGACAGGTATGAAAATGACTGTTTTTTGTTTTGTTTTTTTAAAAAAAAGCACCTCACGGGACTTCAACTTAGAGCAAAACCACCCTCTTTGTTTCCTCTGTTGTCCCCCTCTTAAGGGTAAACTCTGCTCACATCCCATGAAAGGAAAAGGAAGCGAAAGTAAAGGCTGGAGGTTTGTGCAAACCTCAGGGCTCCTTGCCACAGTCTCACTTCTGTCCAGCCCACAAGGTCTCATTGGACTCTGGAGCTGACCAGGCGGCTGGGGTGGGGGTGGGGTGGCCCAGAGGGAAGTGTCCGAGGCTCTTCCTTACAGAAGTCGCTCTCTGCCTCAGCTTCCCCTTTTTCCTTGGACAGATTTGCTAAGCTCTGGCTCCAGAGGTCAGAGTGGCTGGGCCACCAATACAGGGCCACCAACCCAACACAGGAGGGCCCGATGAGGGGAAAGGACTGGTCCAAGGTTACACAGTGAGATGCTGGTGAAGCCCAGAAGTCCATCGTCAGCCAAAATCTACCTGACCCTCTTTTAAAGCTTCCTGTACGTCTGCATCTTACACATACACACAAATATACACAGTGCTGTTTCCTACCTCAGGGCCTTTGCACAGGCTGACTCCCCTGGCAGGACTTGCTCCTTCCCTCCCACTGGGTGAACACCCCTTCCTTCTTTAGGAATAAGGCTTCCTAGGTGGCTCACTGGTTTAAAAAAAAAAGAAAAGAAAAGAAAATCCACTTGCCAATGCAAGAGGCATAAGAGACTCAAATTCAATCCCTGGGTCAGGAAGATCCCCTGGAGAAGAAAATGGCAACCCGCTCCAGTACTCTCGCCTGGAGAATTCCCTGGAAAGAGGAGCCTGGTGGGCTACAGTCTATGGGGTCACAAAGAGTCGGACACAACTGAGCAACTGAGCCCACACAGCACACACACACAGGTATGGCCTCCCAGGAGATATTCCTTTGCCTGGGGGCAGGGCGAAGGCCTCTTCCACAGCCTGGGAACATCAGGTTAATTTTACCAGTGTCTAGGCTGGGTGCCCAGTTGTTTGGTCAAACAACAATCTGGATCTTCTGATGTTGTGATGTCATGGTTGATGTGATTAACATCTACAATCAGCTGACTTTAAGAAAGGCAGATTACCCTCCTTAACATGGGCAGCTCTCATCTAATCAGTTGAAGTTTTCAGAAAAAAAACCTCCAAGTTTCCCCAGAGAAGAAGGGGATTGCATATCACAGAAATCCTGCTTGGGCCTCCAGCCTGCCAGCCTGCCCTGCAGATTTTGGACTTGCCAGCCTCCACAACCGCATGAGCCAATTCCTTAAAATAAATCTCTCTCTGTGTGTATATATCCTGCTGGTTCTGTTTCTCTAGAGAACGCTGATACAGTTGTAGCAATTCACAATTGTATCTGTTGATGGGCCCTCTCCCCCACCAAAGGTCCACCCCGTAGGACGGTGGACGGTGACTGCAGGGGACTGTCCAGAGAGAAAGACACCAGCCTCCTCTGTCCATGGGATTCTCCAGGTAAGAATACTGGAGTGGGTTGCCATTTCCTTCTCCAGGGGATCTTCCCAACCCAGGGATCAAAACTGTATCTCCTACATCTCCTGCACTGGAAGGCAGGTTCTTTACCATTAGTGTGACCTGAGAAGCCCCAGAAATGTTAGTCCACTCAGTCGTGTCCGACTCTTTGGACCCCATGGACTGTAGCCCGCCAGGCTCCTCTGTCCATGGGATTCTCCAGGTACAATCTTGGGCCCACTCTCAATTCAAACTCTTCCAAGGACAGAGGTCCTGGCTTCACAGGGTGCAACTGGCACTGCCTGATGAGAGCACCGGTGCCTGTGCCAGTTAAATCAGAATCTCTGCCTCTGGGGCCTGGATATCATGTTTCTCCAAATCTTCCCAATACATTCTGATTCTCAAAATGAATTAGTAAGAGCTGATGAGCACCCACATGACCTGGGCCTGAGGGTGAATGAAGAGTGCCCTCCCATGGATGCTGTGACGCCTGCACCTGATGGGCCCTTCTTCCCCACTCTGAGGGGTCCAATGCCCAGGCCAGGATCCCCATGCAGCACACCCACGCCTACCCCCCACCGCAGGCGGTTCATACAGGAGCTGAGACCACTGGTCTGCTTCTTCTCATGTCCCAGATGGACTTAGGCCATGGAGGTTCCCCTCTTGGAAGCACAGCTATGCATCAAGCCTTACACTCTCAAGCAAACTCTTCATACACAAAGGTGCATGTGAGGTGGAATAAGGCCAAAACTCAGGGGCAGTGACACTGAGCCAGCTGGAGCCAGCCCTCCAAGGAGGAGGGAGGGGGTGAGCATGTCCGGAGAAGCAAGGCCGTGCACTCCTGGGCAGTCCTGGTTCCTGAAAGCTGCCAGCCCCTGCCGCCAGCCTGGGGACCCTCAGTCACCCTTTTGTCCTGAGGAAAACTGAGTGGGTTCTTGATTCTTGTAGAGAGTGCTTGTGACTCTTTGCGGCCCCATGGATGTAGCCCGCCAGGCTCCTCTGTCCATGGGAGCTTCCAGGGAAGAACACAGGAGTATTCTTGGTTGCTGTGCCCTCCTCTAGGGACTTTTCCTGACCCAGGGCTCCAAGCCCTGTCTTCTGTGTCTCCTGCACTGGCAGGCAGATTCTTCACCACTGAGCCACCTGGAACCCCTTGTGGAAATGAGCCCAAAATAACAGGGCATCTAATTAACTGCCAGGAACAAACACTGAGCTGCCTATAGAGCTGCAAACAAAGCACACAGCATCCTCCTCGGGTACGGGGGTGACGTGTGCCTCTGATCTCAAGTCCCTGCGTCCCCAGAAGGCCGTGGGCTAGGGTTCCTCCGGCCTAATGCCTTGCTTGCCACAAAGAGAGAAAGCTGGGTTCTCCCGCAGCGGGAAAAGTAGCCTCGCTGAAGACCCCTCATCTTCGAGGCTGGTCTTGGAATCTTCATCAGTAGGGTTGGAAGGGCCTTTGGGGACGCTCCTGTCCAATGCTGTCATTTGACAGATGTGGAAACTGAGGCCCCAAGTCTCCCGCCCCACAACGGGCACCAAACTGAGGGCTCTCAATTCCCAGTGCGTTTCCATCCACCCACCCATTCATCCACAGCAAACATGGCAGCCGCCCCACACACTCAGGCTCTCCCACCAGCCTGTCGGCTGCATCAAGTCCAGACACATCAGTAAAGACCTATAAGAACTTGCTTGATTGGCCCTTGCTTACGTGGCAACTTCATAGCACTGTTTGTTCCCTTAGTCATCACCCTCCAGCCACGTGGCCCTTCCTTATGTTCTTTAACAGATTCACATGCTGTTCCCGGTGCCTTGAATGCTCTCTTGTCCCTCAGCCTCCAGCCTTCAACTCTGGCATCACTTCCTCGGGAACCTTCCCTGCCCACCCTTCCAGCCAGGTCTGGCCCCCCAAGTTCTAAGTAGTTACAACTTTACTGCTTTTCCTTCCTGGACTTTACCACAATTTTTAACGACAGGTCTAACTGTGTAATTATTTGCTCAATGTCTGCTACCCCAGTTAGATCACAGACCATGGGAGGGCAGAGAGCACGTCTGTGCGCCCACGGTGCCGTCCTCACAGAGCACACATCTAGAATGATCGCTGTGCCTTTCGAGAACATCCATTCCAAGTGGGAAGAAAAAAAAAAAAGGGCCCCTTGCCGATCCCCAGGTGGACACCCCCAGGTCTGTGATTCTTTCCCTGAGCTCCAGGACTAGACCCGGTTCCCAGGAGAAGGAATGGCAAGCTTCATGTTTCTGCAAGGCTCTGTGTCTTTTCTCCAATTCCAGAAGCAAAAAGCAAGTCTATTCTTGAAACAAGGACACTCATCTGGACCCAAAGATCACCAGCGTAATGTAACAGGGAAAAACAAACAAAACTTGGGCTCACAAGTTCACGGACAAAGATAAGAATCACAACTGAAGGAACATCGGGAGCCTTTTTTGGCTTGACCTTTGTCAGGTCCTGTGATGAGCGCGTGCAGTTCCCAGGCTTCCAGGCAGCCCTCGTGGGGAGGAGAACCATTTCCATTTTACAGTTGTGGAAACTGAGGCTTAAAGAGAGGCAGTCCCTGATGGGTAGGGCAGGGCAGACCCCAGCTGGGCCAGCCCCAGGGGCCCAGGCCCAGCTTTCTCCACCCTGCCACCTTTGGGTGGGGATGAGCTTTCTGGGTCAGCTCTTATTTCCTTTCCAACCTCAGTTTCTCCACACTGGGGCCCGATTCAGACCTGGGAGCCCCTCCTGGCTTCCCTTCCTCCTCCCCAGCCTTGTCTCAGGCCCCTCCCACACTGAGCCCTCAGCCTTCTCCATCCGTCTTCCTCTCCCTCCTTCCGTTTCCGTGGCAACCCCATCCTCTGCTCTGCCACTCGGTCCTGCGTTCCCATCTCTTTCTTTCCTCTTTCATCTCTCCCCTCATTGCGGTATATAGCCCAAATCCCCCTCTGTCCTTTGCTTCTGGTCTCTAGTCCCTTTTACTCTCCTTTTTATCCCTTTCAATATTCTCTTGTCATCTCAGGGCGACATTTATTTATCTCTTGCTAAAAAGAAAGAAAGAGGGAAAAGGGGAGGGAGTGAGAAAGGGAGGGAGGAGGGAAGAAAGAAGAAAGGAGAAAAAAGAAACCCTATTTCATCAGCTCCAGCCATCTTTCTTTCCAAGGGCTAGACTCAGACAGATCCCAGAATGGACCCCCTGCTTTGCCACCATGCAGACCCTCTACTGACCTCACTAACCCCTGAAGAAAGAAACGGCAACCCACTCCAGTATTCTTGCCTGGAAAATCCCATGGACAGAAGAGCCTAGCGGGCTACAGTCCATGGGGTTGCAAAGAGTCGGACATGACCGAGCACACATGCAACCACAGGGAGGAAGTAAACACAGGTGGGGGGTGTCCAGGGGAGGAGGGCTCACTGGGAGAGGGGGCACCCTAGGGGGCTTGGCCCCGCTTCTCTGGGGTCAGGCTAGGGGAGGCACCAGAGGCCCCTTCAGGAGAGAACAAGGCTGGACCCAGACTCAGGGTTAAGCTGGGCCCAGCATCCCTTTGCATCCCTGTCCCAGCAGGAAATCACTGCAGTTCAGGAAAAGTCCACACATACGCTGCCCCACGTCCCACACCTCCTCCAGGCCCCACTGTGCCTCGTGTGCACATATGCATGAGACACAGGGCCTGTCCCAGTCTGGGGCCCACAGCGATACTGCGGTACCCAGCTCCCCTCACTCCAAACACAACAGTGAGATTCACAACCACTCTTCATAATTCGTTCTTCCTCGTGATCCTAAATGGCCTCTGAGCAAAGGCAGCACCAACTGGTGGGGACTCTCTGACTCTGCAGTTTTTTTGACCATGCCAAGTGGCATGCAGGGATCGAACCTATGCCGTCTACAGTGGAAGCACAGAATCTTAACCACTGGACCGCCAGGGAAGTCCTGTCTCCACAGCTGAAGACAGAAGTAAGGGTTGTCAGTTTTTTCCAACTTTTTAGCTGCCGTTAGTTGAGCTTATACTACCTTCCAGGCGCGCAATCATAGCCACCCCAGGGAGATAGGCATCTTTATTTTCATTTTACAGATGAGCCAACTGAGGCTTGGGAAAGCCTGTCATTTGTCCAAGTCACCAAGCCAGTAAGGAGGTGAAGGTGCGATCTGAGCAGGTTACAATCATGCCCCTTTTTCTTTTCTTCTTCCTGTGTTCCCGGGAGAGGAAGGTCATGTGACTCCCAGCCCAGACACCCCAGCCCCTGCCTTCAACACAAGAGAAACAGATTTACCACCGAAAACAAAGCAAGCCGATCACAGCCGGGCCCCAGTGTCTCAAAGTGACAGAGAAAACACGGGAGCTGGTGGAAAATGCTATCAAGTCCCCTGGCAAACCAGAGCCACATGGAGAAGAAAGGGGCCCTGGACCCCTTCAGGAGTCCACGGGCAGCTTGAGCTACTGCTGAAGCTGAGCTGTGTTGTGGGCCAGGGAGGAAGTATTGGTGGCCACGAAGTCCTGGGGCTCAAAGGCCCTTCCGGAGTAGCTCCCACCTGCCCTGTGCGAGCAGCTGGCAAGGCCCGGCCTCAGGACGCAGCAAGGCCCAGTGATCCAGGCCTGCCAAGCCCAAGGAGGTGTCAATGACATGACCTCTCTGTTTCTCCTCTAGAAGGCGGGCTGAGCACATCAGGAAAACCAGGAGCAGGGCCCAAGGAGGAAGAGATGGGCAGCAGCAGAGAGGGAGGGGAGGCATAGAAGGACAGCCCCTCAAGGTTTCCCCAGTCAGTGGCTCAGCCTAAATAAATCTGCCTGCAATCCAGGAGACCAGAGTTCGATCACTGGGTCAGGAAGATCCCCCTGACAAAGGGAATAGCTGCCCACTCCAGTATTCTTGCCTGGAGAATCCCATGGACACAGGAGCCTGGTGCGGTACAGTTCATAGCATCGCAGGGAGTGGACACGACTTAAGTGACTGATACACAGAGGGGAGAGGAACCCAGCTCTCGGTCTGGCAGGCCCAGCCCACACCCCCATCTCTGCCACAGATGAGCTAGGTGACCTTGGGCAAGTTCCTCAACCTCCCTGGGACTTGGTTTCCTTGTTGTAAGACAAGGAACTGTGACATGAAAAGGATCCACCGCATACTGAGCCCTTCCTTCAGGCCAGGCTTTTTTGCCTGATGAGATCATGGGCAGAAAGCACGACTCCCTTTTTTCTTTTCCCTTTGGCCACACCACGCTGCATGTGGGGCCTTAGCTCCCTGGCCCTGAATTGGAAGTGTAGAGTCTTAACGAATGGAAGGCCAGGGAAGTCCCAAGTGTGACGTCTTGAAACAAACCTACGTTACAGAGGAGGCAACCAAGGCATAAAGGAGTAACTCACCCAACTCACCTCATCTAGGATACACACGAGAGAAGTAAGTGAAGTTTGGGTTTCATTCTTGAGTCTAACTTAAGTGCTTAAAAAAATTTTTTTTTAAATTTTGGCTGTGCTAGGTCTTAGTTGTGGCCTGTGGGATCAGCTGCTGTGTATGGGCTCTAGTTCCCTGACCAGGGATAGAACCCAGGCCCCCACATTGGGAGGGCAGAAGTCTTAGCCACTGGACCACCAGGGGAGTCCCTTAAGTGCTTTTTAAGGCAAAGGAAAGAAAGGAAATACAGGTATCCGTGGGGGATGGGCTCCAGGCCCCTGGTGGAGACCAACACGTGCAGATGTTCGAGCTCCTTACATAAAGTGGGCAGTACGGTCAGCCCGCCTGTGCCGTGTCTGATAGCAAGGCCGGTGGTGCACAGTAAGGACTCGATCACCGGGAGCTGTTGCTGCTGTTATCAGTCCAGTCATCATCCACGCCCTGGGCCAGGCTGGTGATGGTGGCTGGTGGGCAACACAGACCCCACTCTCGGGGACCTCATTTTGGTTTCAGAGACAAGACAAAGAACCACGGAACAGGAGAGGAAAAAAGCACAAAAAGCATGAGGTGCCACAAAAAGACAGAGTAACTTTGCTTTTTTTTTTTAAAAGGGTGTCAGGAAGATTCTTGCAAGTCAACGGGCACTTTGGGAGTCAACGGCGACTCCACCGGCTGTGGGGTTCGGCTTCACCCCGTTATATATTGGTGTGGTGGAGCCTCAGGCCCCTCATCTGTGACACAGGATCCCAGTTTCCACTTCCCAGAGCTGAGCCCATCGGTCCAATGAGCATGATCTATGGGATGCAGTACACAAGAGAGGGGCTGGGACAGTCTAGGAAGAAGAGAACCTTGCTCAGAAGCCCCCACCCACCTCCCCATCTGCTGCAGCGAGAGATGAAGGGAAGGGAAAATGGCAGAAGAGCAGCAGGCAGAGAACGTGCCGAGGGCTGAGGACGGCCGAGGAGGGTGGCCTGGCCGTGGAGCCCTCTCCTCACTCACGGCAGCTGGCGTGACTCATCCCGGGCCTCCAGCCCAGCAGCGTCCCTGGCAGCGTCTGCCAATGCTGTAATCAACATTTATTTTGCAGTCACCCACACACCCAAGTCGAGTCCGGATTTATGCCAGGAGAGGAGTAAAGAATGCCTCTCTCATTCACGTAATGCCTTCATGTATCTCCGGAGGGGAAGGACAGCTGCGGAAACATTCAGCCCGAGAGTGTACACATGCAGACATGAGACGCACACGGCCGTCCACACAAGCCATCGTCAGCGGCAGTACCGTGCCAGCTCGCTCCTTAGTCACCTAACCACCCGCACTGTCACATGGTGAGTCGTGGGTCAGAACCCACGTGAGGGGTGGACACCTGCAGTCCAGCCAGGAGGATGAAGGTGGGGCCGGGGGCAGCCCCTGAGACATGCAGACGTGAGATGAGAGGTTCAGGGCAGACTGCACACAGAAAGCAGGGAAAGAGGCTGGAGCCCCAGGACGGGGGTGATGCAGCCAGCCCCCGAGGGGTCTGTACTCTCCCAGGACTAATGGGGGCTGGGGAACCTCTCACCTGCAGGCTTAGAGGAGAGGTGGGAGGAGGACCAGAGGGCAGAGGCCAGGAACCTCTGGGGTGGCCTGGACGGAGGGCAGTGGGGCGGGAGGGCCTTGAGGGCAGGCGGGTCCACAGACATCAGAGGAGAAGGTGGCCAGGGTGGCCGGCTCAGCCCAGAGTGCAAACCAGTTTCCTCTGATCTGGATCATAAAGGATGACACTGAGGCCCTTCAGAGCAACAGTCCCCAGGCTCTTTGGCACCAGGAACTGGTTTCGTGGAAGACAGTTTTTCCACGGACAGGAGCAGCGTGGGGTAGGGCGGGGGCGTGGTTGGTTTCTGGACAATTCAAGTGCATTACATTTACTGTGTACTTTATTATCATCACATCAGCTCCACCTCAGACCATCACGCATTAGATCCTGCAGGGTGAGGACCCCTGCTTTAGAAAACCTCACCTGCAGAGTGCTAAGCTGTGGACCACCTGTCCCCAGGCGCTAAAATTCAAATGCATGTGGTATGTGACGCAAAGGCCAAATGAGTTTAGTGGAGGCGACTATTATAAACCAACCAAACGTCTGGCCTTCACCAGAGGTGTTTGCGGTGGACTTGAGGGTTTCCTCAGCACACCACCTGCTGTGGGGACAGCCTGTGGGGTTGAGGTTCCTCAGAGAGGGCCATGGTGAGGCCCCACGACCGAGGGCGGCAGGAGGGCCTGGAGTGAGCCAGGCCACTTCCTGGTTATGAGCCCTTGGGGCAACTTGCTTCTTTTCTCAGACCCTCAGTTTCCTTAAGTGCAAACGGGAGGGACGGCTACCTTTCCCACAAGACAGCTGAAATCATGTGAGTGAAAATACCTGGCACAGGTGCTATCAGCTGATGAAAGGAAATTCTTTGCTTTACCCTTGCAATATATATAAACACACTGTGATTCACCCACAGCCCCCAAATATTTGATATTTTCTTGTGAGTTCAGTCATTCAGTCGTGTCTGACTCTGCGACCTCTGTGCACTCTAGCCCGCCAGGCTCCTCTGTCCATGGGATTCTCCAGGCAAGAACACTGGAGTGGGTTGCCATTCTCTTCTCCAGAGGATCTTCCCAGGGATTGAACCCGCATCTCGCACATTGCAGGCAGATTCTCTACCGCTGAGCCACCGGGGAAGCCCGATACTTTCTCAATATCACTAAATATATCTGCAGTAAGACCTACAAAGGAGTGGTAAGTGCATGAACATTTGGAAAAAGCAGCTACTATTTTGAGGGACAAAAAGTAACCAAATCAGGTACATGGGGAGAGATGCTGGAACTGAACCCAGCATCTTCAAGGAAGTTTCCAGCTGCAGCTTTGAGCCACACAAGAGTCCCTGGGTTGCCGGACAGGGGTGCGGTGAGGGTCTCTTGGGATGTACATGAAGCCCTGGGGAGGTGGGAAGTCCTTTCCCGGTGCACCTGGAGAAGCCCGTGTCAGATGCCAGATGTATTCTCTTTTCTAAAATTTCACAACTCATCGGGGTGGCTCAAAAGACCAAAATTTGGGGGAATTCCCTGGCTGTCCAGTGGCTAGTGCTCTGTGCTTCCACTGCAGGGAGCATGGGTTTGATCCCTGATCAGGAAACTAAGATCCCTCAAGCCACACAGCACAGCTAAAAAAGTAAACAGATAATTTTAAAGAGAACACGTTTCTAAAAGAATGACAACACCCGAGTCTCCTCTCACCAGAATGTGTGTGTAGTGTCTCTTTCTGGGACCACTGGGCACCTTCTTAGTCTCAATGCTACCAGCTGGGATGACCCACCCTCAGCAAACAGCCCCCACAGGTCACAGGGTGAAGAGGAGAGTCTAAGACCCCCCAGGCTGGCCTTGATTCCTTGAAACTAAAGTGTCCAGGAAGCTTCTTGGGTGAAGACCGCGTATATGTACACGCACACGTGTGTGGGCCAGAGCCACGGGCCACACTCCTTCCTGCCTTGTGGCCAGGACTGTTCAGAGTCCTGGATCAGGAACACGTGGGGCCTCCTCCGAACACCCCCAGATCTGAGTGCCAAGGTGCACGATGAAACAAGTTCTTTTGGGACCCAGAAACACAGGCTGGGCAGGGAACAAGCACACCTGCTCGTCCAGGCAGAGCCCTTGACGGTTTACAAAGCCATTTCCGGGCACGATGCCACTGGGCCCTCCCCGCCCGGTCTGAGCAGCCGTCTGTATGGGCAGCACCTGTGTAGGCAGTGTTCTTATTCTTGTTCAACTGGTGGCATAATCCTGATGTTAGCAGACTGGCTGGCGGTCCTGAGAACGCCAGTGCCAGCCTGCGCCAAATCTAAGAGCGTTATCTGATTTAATACCGACCACAGCCTGCATAGCACAGCACGTAGTCTGTGTGGGGCTTACCAGGTGGTGCCAGTGGTCAAGAATCCGCCCGCCAATGCAGGAGACACAGGAGATGCGGGTTCGATCCTTGGGTAGGGAAGATCCCCTGGAGAAGGAAATGGCAACCCACTCCAGTATTCTTGCCTGGAGAATCCCATGGACAGAGGAGCCTGGCGGGCTACAGTCCATGGGGTCGCAAAGAGCTGGATATGACTGAGTGACTAACTCTCCTCACTCTTCACTACATGGCCAATTGTGTTAGTTGGGTACCCAGACTAACTTTGTTGGACTCACGAACAAACTGGACTTAAGGAACACGCTCTCAGAACGGAACTTGTTTGCATGTAGATTTACTGTAATTTAAAGACAGGTTGAGAAGTGCTGGTTTAGAGCTGAGACTCTGAAATCTGAAGGCCTGAGTTCAAATGCCACCTCTGCTTCCTCCCATCCCCTTGACCCTTTCTCCTAAGGTGGGGCTGGGTGCCCACAGGACCTGCCCTCAGAAATGAAAGCATGGAAAGTGTGAACCAGCGGCCTGTTTGCTACTGTTATTAGCATCCGGGCATTGGCCTGGGGCCACAAAGCGACTTCCTAGAAGAGCCAGCTCCTTGGGCCAGGTCTTGAAGGGCAGACTGACCATTGGGCCCTCTGCCACCCTGGAACAGGGGCTGGCTGGGGGCCCCAGGAAACCTGTCTGTCTCTTAAGCCTGATCACCTTCTTGCCTCTGCCAGGAGCGAGCTGCCTTCCCGGGCTCCCCTTTCATCTCCAGGCCAGGTGCTGTGGGAGCCTTAATGGGGTGTAAGGAGATGTTCTTGCTCAAACTGGAAAAACCCGATGGGCAGCCAGACTCGCCCTGGCAGGTGTGGGTTTGGCAGTGGGTAGTCTTAAGAGGCGGGCAGGGCCAGGTGGGCGGTGGTACCCTTTGTGGCCTGGCCCCAGGATCTCGGCTCTGGGAGACGCTGCAAGAGATGCTGTCTGCTCGCTGGGTACCTCCACCCCTTCACTGAGCACAAACCTACTGTCCCCAGAGGCAGGGTCTGCCACCCCCACCCACAGCTCCCCTGTCTCAGTCACCCAGACTTAGAGGCAGGACACAGCCCAGCCCTTCGGAGCCCCAGGCTGTCCTCCTCCTGAGGGTATGTCGCCTACTGAACTTGCACACAATAGGTGCTTCACCTGTGTTTCCTGGATAAACCATCCTTCGGGGGCATTCAGATCCACTTCTCTGATGTTCCTCCTCCAGTGAGCCTGCTCGCTGTCCCGCCCTGCTCAGGCCACCGCTGTGCCTGATGGGACTGGCTTGTCCTTCCACCTTCCTCCACGGACGCGGCTGGGTCCCTGCCCTGACCGGCAGCGGCAGCTCCAGCCACTGGTGCTGCCCTTGAGTTTCTGTCTCCTCCTCCCTAGAGATGCCGGGCTCTGGCCTTGGCCTCTGCTTTCTCATCCTGAAGGGGGTTCCCTGAGAGAAACCCTCTTCCACGTGCTTCAAAACTCCATCAGGCCCTGCAGCGCTCCAGAGCTGTCAGGCCTTCCTTCAGTCACACCTGTCTAAGCCCCAAGGCTTGCTCAGCTGCCTGGAGCAGTCCGCTGAGCCAGACCCCTCCTTTCTGCCGTTCCAGGTTTCCAGCCTCCTGTGCAGGACTCCAGGGCCAGCTGAGGCAGGCCTGCCGACCCCGAGGCCAGGACCACCCGGGGCCAAGCCAGAAAACCCCGTGATGCTGCCTGCGATCACTTGGCCTTCCCTCTCGCGCTCAGCCCTGGCCCAGGTTCCCACGGCCTCCCTGAGCCCTCCCCCAGCCAGCGGGGCCAGGCTCCCACAGAGAAGGGAGGTCTAGGGGCTCTGCGCCCAGCTCAGGTCCTTCCCTCCGCACACATTAAGGCCCACTCTGGGGCCAGGCAGAAAGGGAGACCATCCCCAGGGCTGTGTCTGCATCCCGGTGACCAATTTAGGGTTTCTCAGCGAGAACCACCTGACCTGTGATGAATAGCTCCCTCTTGTCTGACAGAGAGCTTTCCCTCTCAGAACACCCTTCCCTCGCAAAGCGAGACCCCAGAGGGAGCCGGTGTCCTGTGTGGTGGTTCTTTTTCACACATCTAGAGCACACGGGGCGGGGGATGGTGGTGGTGCTGGTGTGTGATTAAAACCTCCACACTCTCCCTTCCTCAAATAAACCGACTTCTCTGCTCATCCCGGTCCTTGAAAACAGAAGCACTATTCAAAAATAAAAAGGAAAAAAGAATTAAAAAAAGGGGGGGGGGCAAAAAAGAAAAGGAACTGAATAGAAGAAGAAGAAGAAAAGGGATGAAAAAAAGAGAAGGAGAAGCGGGCGGTCCCCGAGGGAGCGGGTGAGTGCTGAGAATGAAAGGCAGGAAAGTGGAGGGAAGGAAAGCAGAGATACAAAGGGGGAGAGAAAGACAGAAGCTTTGAAAGAAAGAATGTTCCAACGTGAATGCCGCGTGCAGGGGAGAAGGGGGCGCTTGAAAAGGAACAGCCCCAATGCGGTGACCCCTCATTCACAGAAGGTGCCAATCACCGGGACAATGCAGACCCTTTCTTCTTTCTCTTTCTCTCCTTTCCGGGAGAGAGGGAGGGGCTGGGAACCGCAAGTTAATTCCTAACAGTAACAAAAAAATAAATGCAGTTTTCCTGGAGAAGCATCAAAGGGTTGCTTTAAATGCTTCCCCCCAAAACTCACTACACCCACAAGAGAAGTGCTTCTTCTCAGGGAAGCAGGAGGCACAGGCCGGCAGCCATCAGCTTTATTTCAGGGTCAGCCTCCCCTGCCCCAGCCCCGGGTGAGCCCAGGCCAGGAGAGCCCTGGGCCAGAACGATGTGAGTGAGGCCCGGCCTCTGCAGTTCTTGGCCCTCTGGGTTCTCCTGTTTGGGTCTGAGAGTTGAGAGCCCAGGTAGGAGGACCAAGGAGGAGGGTCTGAGCAAGGCGGCTGTTCTGGCTAGAGGCCAGCCTGGGGCCCAAGTCTGCTCAGGAGGGGCTGGGTACCAGTGGGGGAGGGACACTTTGAAAGGGCCCTGGGATGGTGTGTCCTCTCCTGGGGCTGCCTCAAGGAAGTGGCTGCCTGCTCAGCAGGGTGAGAGGGTGGCGGCTTCTCCCTTTTCACTGGCTGCCAGCTGTTGGATCAGTGTCCTTCCAAGGGTGGGGCCCTGTGGACATCACAAATCAGCAACTTCCCTGGGCTGGCCGAGACCCAGGACTAAGAGCCAAGTAGGCGCCCCGGACAATCCCAAGTCCCCCTTTCGAAACAGGCCTGGATGTGGGCTCTGTCCTTGCCTCCTTTCTGTAGACAGACAGCAGCTATGACGGGGTGTCTACTGTGTGTGGGACTCGTGCTGAGCTCTGGGGAGAATGCGGTGCACGGGACAGTCCCTGCCCACACGCGGCCCTCAGTCTAGTGACCAAACATCTCCCTGAAGGTCCCCCTGAGAGGGTGGGGTGGGTGAGCATCCCTGGCCCCCCTCTTTGTCTTCCCTTCTCTGGCTCTTCCTGTCTCTCAATACTCAGTGAGTCACGGCGAAACCTGAAATGGGGTCACCTTTATGCAGAGGCTTATTTTTCCTTCTGATCATCCAGACGCTGGATAATGAGAAATGCCTGGGAGCAGAGAGGCTGAGTGGAGGAAGACTGATTGGTTTATTGATTGATTGATTGAGCGAGCCTCAACCTCACTCATCTATGGAGCCATCAGTCTGTGCGGAGCTGGGTGGCAGGGGCTGGGATTACAAAGTGACGAAGACCAATACAAGGCCCCGAGATGCTTGAGGCCCATCTTGGGGGGGGGGCGGGCGGGGGGAGGGGCTGGGATGCAGCACAGACCCGGGAATGAAAACCCTGCCTTTGCTAGCTTTACCTGGGAAAAACTGTTGTTCAGTCTGAACAGGCCCAGAAGGGCCTCCGAACCTGAGGAAGGAAGCTGAGAGAAGGGGCACGTAGAAAATGCCAGGGAGTGCAGGGCGAAAAACATCGCTGAACTACCCGGACTGTATCATCACACTGGCAAACCCAGCACATGCGAAGTCCAGTGAGTATTTACTGAGCGCCTATGTGCCCCCCAGCCCCTGGGCATTCGTAGGGAGACCACAGTGAACAGGACTCACTCTGTCCTTGGGAACTCCCAGGGTGGGAGGAGTGACAGGCAAGAAAACAGGCTATTGAGTTCAGCGCACTAAGATCTGGGTGAGGGCGAGAGCAAGGGATCACGGTGGGGGTGGGGAGCGCCCAGAGGAGGGGCAGCCTTGGCAAGGTGGGGGGGTGTCGGAAAGCCTTTTCAGAGGTGGTGGCACAGTCACTATAATAGATTAAAATGAACTAAATTTTCATTTGCTTTCAAGAAACTTTAAAGAAGTTTACGGGTGAGATAGCCCAGTGTCCCGGAGAAGGCAATGGCACCCCACTCCAGTACTCTTGCCTGGAAAATCCCATGGACGGAGGGCCCTGGTAGGCTGCAGTCCATGGGGTCGCTAAGAGTCGGACACGACTAAGCGACTTGACTTGCACTTTTCACTTTCAAGCATTGGAGAAGGAAATGGCAACCCACTCCAGTATTCTTGCCTGGAGAATCCCAGGGACGGGGGAGCCTGGTGGGCTGCCGTCTATGGGGTCACACAGAGTTGGACACGACTGAAGTGACTTAGCAGCAGCAGCAGCAGCAGCCCAGTGTCCAGAAAACAAAAAAGGAACCTATTAATGACTAATAGATAAAGTACGTGATAGAGGGACTTTCCTGGTGTCCAGTAGTGAAGACTCTGGGCTGCCAATGCCAGGGACGGGGGTTTGATCCCTGGTCAGGGAACTAAGATCCTACATGGTGTACAGTGGGGCCAAAAAAAAAATAATCTAACAGAGGTTTTCTTGATCTTTTGGTGTACTGAGAAGAATCAGAGCTAGACAGAGAAAAACCAAGCAGGTGAAGACAATAATGAATTCTTTTTAAAGAAGTAATAGGTCAGTGCTAAGCTTAGCAGAGAATGGTATTTATATTGTGAATTTAACCCCAAATTGTGATAGAATGATATTAACAGGAAAGGCAGTGACATGGAGGCAATAGGTAACATCCAAAATTGGTAAATTGAGAAGTAGTGGGATAAATGTACTTTTTTCAGAGTATGGAGGTGAATATCAGAAAGGAGAAGCGAAAGGAATTGAGAATAGTGAACCGGTCTGGAGGGATGGAGTGAGGGGAGCGAGGTGGGCCGGGGTGGCGGCTGCTTCATCTGTGTTAAGCCCTTCAGTATTGTTTGACATTAAAAAAAAAGATGCATATGCATTACTCTGATAAAGACAAATTAAATGCAAGCAAACAAGCAAAACAAGGGTTGGCCAAGGAGTCACTGTGAAGTTAAACTGGGATCCCTCTAAGGTCCTTGGAGGACTGGGCCAAGCAACAGAAAGGGTACCGTCCTTACACGCTTATGAGGATAGAAATTTATTTGAGAAAGAACAGAATTCAGTGGGCTCCTGCCCAAGATAACACAATTAGCGGGAACAAGACGGAGGGAAAAACCTTAGGGAAAGAACATGCACAATACTGGCACGTGGCTTTAACAAGACGACCCCAGAGCTAGGGACCCTTCCCCAGGAGACCAGGAGACCCAGAGACCAGGATGCTGTTACTAGCGCTCTCATGCACAGGCCCAGATCCCCAGGAACGCTGGGGTACATTCACACAGCCGGGTTGGGCCAAGGCAGCATAATCTACCTGCAGGGAGCAGGGTGGTCAGAGCGCACCAGCCTGAGCCCGGGGATCCTTCACCCCGCTCCAGCCCCTGCTGACCCTCAGTATCATGGGCACCCCACCCAGGGCACCCTCAAGCACCAGCACTCACACATGTGCTCACTGTTCTCACCAGTCACTCCTGCCATCTTATGGTCTTTTCTGGGCCTTTTAAACTGGAAACATGTGGAACTTGCCTGATGGTCCATGGCCCAAGACACCACGCTCCCAATGCAGACAGCCTAGGTTCGATGTCTGGTTAGGGAACTGGATCCCACATGCCCCAAATAAGACATGGTGCAGCCAAACAAACAAATAACTTGAAACATGGAACAGCAACACCCCACTTGCCCAGAGGTCTCCTCTTTGGTAAGCACAAATTCCCCCAAGAATAGAGAGTGTAAGGTATTGTTCCCAAAGCACAGGAAATCTATTAATACGAGTAAGCCTGAAGTGGGCACCTCCAAGAGGGGCCTTCGGTGCCAGAGTCACCCCTCGAGGGGACAGAACCCCTCGCTCACAGCCTCTGGACCCAGTCCTAAAAAGCCTCTTTCTCTGGCTTCCCAGACCACAGCAGCTGCAAGCTGCAAATTAGGAGGAGCGAGGCAGTGTGAGGGGTGCTCCGGTGAGGCTGTGTGGGCTGACAGCAAGGGTGCAGGATAAAAATTTTACCAAATGAGACTCCCCTGGTGGTCCAGTGGCTAAGACACCATGCCCCCAATGCAGGGGGCCCAGATTCCATCCCTGGGCAAGGAACTAGATCCACATGCCATAGCTAAGAGTGCCCATGCCTCGACTAAAGATTCTGTGTGCCGCAACTAAGACCCGGCACAACCATATAATAAATAAAAATATATATTAAAAAATGATGACCAAATGGCAGCCTGGGACCGTTCAGGGTAGGGCAAGCAACTACAATACCTGAGAGCACCATTCAGTCACTAGATTCAGATCCATGACTCGGAGTCATCAAGACAGGTGAGAGCGTATCCGAGTATATACAACAGTCTCTGTCTAGCACTCAGGGTCCAGGCTTGAGGCTCAGGGGCACAACCGTGTAACTTGCCCAGTCCTAGGGCAGACACGACAAAGGCATCAACTCTGCCCAGTCTCCCAGCTGCCACTGCGGCCGTAAGTCAGCAGGGCTGGGCTCTGGGCCACTTCTGCCCATGCCATGCTCCTGGGTACAGACTCAGCCTCTCAGAACCCCACCCGCTAAATGAGAACACCTTGCCCAATCAGGCTAGGCTTGCTGTGAATCAAGTGAACCATTCTTTCTTTAAAGAAAGTCAAAAGTCAGCTGAGGCATTTTACAAATGTAATGTTACTAGAGCCACCTCTTTTTGTGGGTGGCTGGACAGGACATCTCATGACTCACACAGGCATAGGCAACAAAGGAGTTACCCCAACTCTACCTTCTGCCTTGGGCTTCCCTGGTGACTCAGACAGTAAAGAATCCATCTGCAATGCAGAAGACCTGAGTTTGATCCCTGCGTGGGGAACATCCCCTGGCGAAGGGAATGGCTACCCACTCCAGTATTCTTGCCCGGAGAATCCCATGGACAGAGGAGCCTGGTGGGCTACAGTCCATGGGACCACAAAGAGTTGGACACGACTGAGCGACTAACACTTTCACTACCTTCTGCCTTAGGACTTTTTAGACACAGCGAAGCAAGTATCAGGCAAGTTTCAAAACCATGCAAACTTGTACTTGAATGTTCTCAATCAGATAAAGCCAGAATCCACTCTACAAGGCCTGCCTGGACCGTTCAAAGCCAGCGTCACACATTCACACACACAACAGAGGGAGATTATTTCAGATAAAAAGAAGCTAAGAATATATAACAACCAAATGCCACACACGAACTTTTTCGGATCAAGACAAGAACCTAAAAAACAGTTTTGGAGGACAACTGGGAAAATTTGCATAGGACTGTTTATTAGATATTATTGACTAATTGTAGTTTTTTAGGTATGATAGTACTGTAGTTATGTAGAGGAAACCCTTGTCCCTACCAAAAACACGTGATGAAGTATCTTTTCAAGGGTGAACCAGCATGTTGCCTAAAACTCACTTTCAAATGATTCAGCAGAGCCATTTGAAAGAGAGTGAGATAAAAGATAAAACAAATGTGGCAGAATGGTAGTGATCGTGACTCCAGAAGAAGGTTCTTAGCTTTCCTGTTAGGTTTGACATTTTCAAAATAAAAAGTGGTGAGGATACAGACGACGCAGGCGAGTTGTCACCTGTTCTTTGCATTTGTTGGGCTGATGTTGGTTTGTTACCCAACCTGCCCAGTGAAGAAAGTGATGTGCTTGTGATGAAGAGAGAGGCCACTGGGACTTTCTGGTTGGTCCAGTGGCTAAGACTCTGACCTCCCAATGCAGGGGGCCCAGGTTCGATCCCTGGTCAGGGAACTAGATCCCACACACCATAACTAAGAGCCTACAGAGCCAAATTAATAATTTTTTTTTTTTAGAGATGGGCCACTGCAGTGCATCCCAATCTGTTCACGGAGGAAATAACGCTGGGACTGTACACGGGGGTACTCAGCCCCGCCCTACCTAGCTGCCTGTGAGCCGAGGCAGAGCTTAGTGGCTCCAGCACTCAGCCCAGTGTGTCGGCAGGCAAGCCAGGCCTGCGGTCCAGGCCTGCGGTCAAGGAGGGTGGAAACTTTCAGGTCCTACCTGTTTCTCTGTCTCCTCACTGAATCCTCCCCTGGCAGAAGAGGGGGACCTTTCCCCCTCAAACCTATCTCCCTTACAGGTCTGGAAACACAACATCCAGATTTGAATTCCTTATGCCTGGACCCATCACTCCCCAAGTCCCCAGTTCTTTGGGGGCTGAAGCTCTGCCCTCCTCCTCTTTAAGCACAGATCCCTCACTTGCAGGTCAGAGAAGGGACTTCCCTGGCCGCCCCGTGGTTAGGATTTTGCTTTCCAATGCAGGGGGTGTGGGTTTGATCCCTGGTCGGGGAGCAGGGATCCCACACTCCCCCCAGGCTAAAAAATCCAAAACATAAAACAGAAGCAATATTCTAACAAATTCAATCAAGACTTAAAAAAAAAAAGGTCCACATTAAAAAAAAAAAATCTAAAGGTCAGAGAAAAGGATGTAAATTGTGGGGATTATGAGTGCCAGTGCCAGTCAGGACCACAGCACACCTGTTAGGGATCATTCCAAGTGTCACGTTCTAGTCAGCTCTCACCTAGCCAGGTGGGGGGGCAGACGTCTGAAACCCCAGGCTCTGCTACCCAGAGGCGGTCCTCGCTGGTGATGGGGTCTGGTTTCCCCTTCTGAAGAAGGTCCCTTCTAGGGCTCCAAGTCTGCTTGTGCTAGTTGCTCCTCGTGTCCGATTCTTTTGCGAACCCAAGGACTGTAGCCCATCAAGCCCCACTACCCATGGGATTCTCCAAGAAAGAATACTGGAGTGGGTTGCCATCCCCTTCTTCAGGGGATCTTCCCGATCCAGGGATGGGACCTGTGTCTCCTGCCATGCGGGCGGATTCTCTACCGTCTGAGCCACTGCAGTCTGCTTAGAGCTTCCCAGTTCATCCTGGTCCAGGACTCAGAGCTGAGTGAGCAAGACAGGCCTTTCCATCCACGGAGAAAAGTCCTAGAGCATTCCTATCCTGGCACGTCTGCCTACTGGCTCCGGCCACCTTCCCAAAGTGTTCATCAAGTGCAGCGTTGGTGGTATAGTGGTGAACGTAGCTGCCTCCCAAAGTGTTCTAAGAGATTCTTGGACCTGTGGCCTAGGGGGAGCAAATGCAAATCCCAGGATAGTCCACCCCCAGAGACTCTGGTGATTTTTAAAAGCCCCTCCAATGGTCCAAATGTGAGCCGGGTGGAGTCCATCTCTCAGGCACCAGGTCCTTGGAGCTGAGGCAGACTTTTACTTCTAGTTCAGCCCCGCAGCCTCTCCTGCCCAGCCTCCCCCGAAACCCACCTTCAGAAGCCTGCCTGGGAACCAACCCTCTCCTTCCCTGCGCCTTCCCAGACCTCTTGCATTCTTCAAGATACTTGTACCTCAAGTATCTCTTCAGAACCCCGGGGGCTGCCTGCCTCTCAGGAGGGCAAGGCCGGGGAAGGCCACATGCAGGGCCAGGTGCCTTTCAGAGGCAGTGGGAAACTTGAGGAGGCTTTTAGGAGAGGACACATGAGCCAATGGCTGCTTTGAAGATCGTCTGGTTACCATGTAGAGAGGATGAGAGAGGCCGGGACAGGGTCCCACCAGGCTTATCCATTTAACCCCTTGCACTCCGGCCCCCTGCACCTCGCCCCCATCCCAACCCCTGCACTGGGGGCTCCAGGTCCTCGTGGAAGCTGCAGCCTTGGGAGCCACCGTCAGGTCCATCCCCAGGGCTCAGCGGTGTCACAGGGGAGAAAGGGATGGGTTTTCTTTCCACCGTGGCCGGCAGCACTGACAGCTGAACGTGCAGCGGAGGCGGTGAGTGCCGAATGCTAACAATGAGAATTCATTCCAGGCTCCCGGTGGGCAGAGACCATCTGGACCCCACCAGAGGCCACTGGCGGGACATCCCCCGTCCCTCGGTAGAGGGCAGGTGCTTGCCTGGACCACTCCAGAGAGAGGCTTCGGAAATCCGAAGGGGCACCCTTCCTTTGCCCTTCAAAGGGACGTGGAAATCAAACAGCACCAAATGAATGGGTGGAAAATGTTACACAGCAAACACGGGAAGGGTTTTGCCCCCAGATAAAAGGGATGGAAAGAGGAAGAGAGAAATGGAGGTGGAGGGAGGAGGGTAGGGCAGCAAGAATGGAGGGGAGGGAAGGGGAGGAAAGAAGGAGCGGGGGAGGGCCTCAGAGCTTTCTCAGGTTACAGAGAAACAGAGGGAGGGACAGAAAGGAGAAGCTGAGGTGGGAATCGCTCCAGCCCTTGAGGAGCTGCCCCATGGGGCAGAGTGGAGACAGTGCCTCTCAAAACCCACAGCTGGAAAAAAAAAAAAAACCCACAAAAAAACCCACAGCTGGGTTTGGGCAGAAAGCCCCTCGTGTAATGAAGAGAAGCCCACTGCTGCCACACTTGAGGCCTCAGTCACAGGTTTACAAAGCTGCTGGGACTTCCCTGTAGCCCTGGGTGGTCCCATGGCTGAGATTCTGCACTCCCACTGCAGGGGGCATGGGTTCCATCCCCGGTCAGGGAACTAGAGCCCAAACACCATAACTAAAGATCCCACACGCTGAGACCCATCGCAGCCAAATACATACATAAAATATTTAGAGGGGAAAAAAAAAAACAGTTTACAAGACTGGGCAACATGGACCTCAGGACGCTGTCCCTTGGGGCCCTGGGAATCGTGCTTGGCCACAGCCATCTAGGAATTCACACTAATTTGCAAACAAAGGGGCCCTCACTTCCAGGTTGTACCAGGGCCCGCACACATTGTGTGGTCGGTGCTGGATGTTCTTTCCAGAGGACGTTTTGCTGGAAAGGCAGAATCAGGAAGGCAGGGGCCGGCTCTGACTGCTGCTCCCTGTTTGCTAACCAAACACATGGCCGGCGTGTTGACTTAGCCACAGAGTGGGAGTAAGCACAGGGCTCCCTGCCTCCCCCTCCAAAGAGCCAGCCTCAGATGACATGTGTGTGGAACTGTGCCCCTGCATGTGCTGTACATGTCATTGTTCCAGAGGCGGTCATGGCCTGCCATACTCCAGGCACCAAGTGGTCCTGACCTTTCCAGCCCTGCATGCGGAAAGCATGGCCGGCCTGACGAAACCCGCCCAGTCCCGAGAGACCTGCCTTCCGCTGGTGGCCGATGAGGCTTCAGAACCTACATTCTCAACCATCCACATCCTTCACTGTGTGGAGTGGAGACGCCATCCAGGATGTTTTAGGACCAAGACTACACCTCGAGATGTGGCTCCCACAGTACTCGTGAGACCACCGTGAGGTCACCAGGTCTCCAAGGGATAGGCTGAAGCAGACCCAGCCTAACCCAGGCTCCCTCCCCTACGAGTGCCCCCCGGCCAAGATGCAGGCTGGGGACCCTCAAATCCCAATACAATACGGGCCTCTCCCCCTGCCAGCACCTCCCTTCTGAAGACAACAGGCAGAGGCCCTGCAGACTACCCTTCCACCGGTAGGGAAATCTTGGGGTACACTGCTCTTGCCTGGGGTCCTTTCCAAGATCCCTGCCAACAGGACTCCTCCTCTGAAAGGGCAGAGGACCCTAAAAGCATAATTTCCCAGGGCTTGCAGTCATATCATTGTACTTCTCAAGCCCAACTTAATGGGTAACATGGAAGACACCTGAGTCCCCACAGATGCCAGGTGCGCCGAGGATCACACCTGAGACAGCTGGGTCCTGGCACCCCGCCCACAGCGAGAACAAAGCCAGGCTCAGCAGGCAGCATCGTGTCTGGGCCAAGGGCAGGCAGGCGGCTCAGAAGGGGCCATCCAGAGTAAGCGGAGGAAGCAGGAGGCCTGGCCTGCGAGGGAGCACCCGCCAGGAACTGAATTAATCAGCAGGAAACTGATGGCTGTTTCCTGACAACTCCACTCCACCACCACCACGAGCACAGAACACACACACACGCACAGGAATTCGGAAACAGGGAGGGCAGCTGGCAACTTCCTCGAGACCCACAACGCAACCACTTTTTCAAATACCTAGACAAAACAACACAGAGTACCCACCCTCTCCCCAGTGTAGACGGTGTGAGGAGCCCCTCCTGCATGTTATTTCTATCTTGCATGAAAACCTTTCCAAGAGGGGTTGTCATTCCCCGTTTTCTAAACTCCGAGTTGCGAAGCAAAGTGAGAGGACCTAGGTCACAGCTAACGGCGCTCGAGTTTTCAAGGCTAGGCCTGGCAGGACGACAAAGGCCAGTTCTTAAACCATCTCACTCCACCCTGGACCAACAGATCTCTCCCAAAGACTCCAAGACCAGGGCTTAAAGGAATCCTAGGGGGACTTCCCTGGTGGTCCAGAGGCTAAGACTCCAAGCTCCCAACGCAGGGGGCCTAGGTTGGATCCCTGGTCAGGGAACCAGATCAGACATGCTGCAACTAAAGATTCCGCGTGCCGCAATGAAGACTGAAGATCCTGTGAGCCGCAACTAAGACCCAGTGCAGTCAAACAAATATTAAATAAAAAATAAAGGAATCCTACGGCATGAGAGGAAGGGCTCAAAAGTGGGGAACCAGCTAGTGTGGCAGTGGACGCCCTTCCGCATGAACTGACCCACTGACATTTGGAGGGTGGGGGCAAGCGGTCTTCCACTTCTCCCGACTCTCTTGCTTTCCACTTCTTCAGCTTAACAGTACACTTTTAAACATACCACTATGGATGGAGGAGCCTGGCAGGCTATAGTCCATGGGGTTGCAAAGAGTCGGACACAACCGAGTGACTGAGCATATACATGCATGTGTTTCTCAAACTTCCTGCAGTTGAAGAGCTGTTTTATTTGAATCCCTGGAAGAATTAACACTAACAAGCAGCTCCTGGTCCCACCACCTGTCACATGAAGTCAGCGATGCCCATCTCGGTCCACTCTGATCAAGATGCAGCTGTCAATCATCCACTTGGATGTCGTCATGGCAACGTGAAACTATGTAAGTTTCTCAGCCTCATTTTCAATATTTCTTAGCTGGGTAACGCCGTGCAGACCAGCAATGGTCCATGGCCAGTCCTTTTACGTGGCGCTGGCCTCAGAATGCATGAGAATCTTTATAAATTCAAGAATTTTAAATACAGAGGGATATCTTTCTTCTTAGGTGAAAATTCTACTCACAGGTAATAGAGCCTCAAATCTGCCCTTAATATTTCAAACGTGTTCGTAGTCACCACTGTTTGGGGGCGGTTGATTTTCCAGTCATCTCTCCTGCCTCTCCTCTCTCTTAAAAACAGAAAATAATACATTAAAGTTTCTTAAGCATTCTTGGAATTTACACTCAGCAACACATGACCCACTGAGCTCCATGAAGGTGAGGTGTGAAGAGAATGTTCTGTCAATGAGAAATTCATAAGTGGTCAGAACAGAGCACAAAATTTGCAGTTCTTAGGCAGGGTTACAGCGCCATTGGATTCCTGCAGATGAAAAGAGGCTTGGGTTTAGATCAGCCCAAGCATCTCTGTAGGTTAAATCTCAGAAGAGAAAGGCCGCTGCAGTAGCTCAAAGTTGGCCCACGTTGGCTGTAACAAGACTGGGAACTGGGAACCACCCGAAGGCATTGTAAGATACAGACTTCTGAGTCCCGCCCAGATCCTGCAGACTCGGGGTTGGACACAGGGAACTGCATTTTATTTTTTAATAATTATTTATTTGGCTGTGCTGGGTCTTAACTGCAACATATGAAATCTCTTAGTTGCAGCATGTGGAATCTAGTTCCCTGACCGGGGATCAAACCCAGGCCCCCTGCTTTGGGAGTGTGGAGTCTTTGCCACAGGACCACCAGGGAAGTCCCCAGGGAACTGCATTTTAACCAGTTTCCTTCAGCAGGGAATCACAAATGGTGTGGCCACTGAACCTGCCCTTCTGCAAAAGAACCAGGAGTGACCAGTGGCTCAGAAGATTTGGTCTTGGTAAAGTAAAACGGGTCCAAATAAAACCAACTGGGTTTATTGCACTGGAGCGAGTGCTAGCGCTACAAAGCCCTGGCACAGAGAGACCCGTGGAATAAATCCAATTTGCCTGTTTACTGAAGGTGGTCTCATATTCTCCACTTAGCTGGGCCCAACACGTAGCAGTCTCAACTAGTGTCAGCTGTCGTCCACAGACCAGGAAACCAAAGCCCACAAGGCTTGTCATTTGCCGAAAGCCAAGTTCTTAGAAAAACCAAGACTTGCCCCGGGGCTCATGCCTCTTTTCCTCTGTGCCTCAAGTTTCCTCATCCATACAATGGGGATAATACTCACCAATTCTCATGGTGGTTGTGAAAATTAAATAAGGGAATGTCTTTGTAAGTGCACTTGGCCTGGTCTCTAGTAAACACTTAATAATAGGTGTTCAGATAATCATGATCAATTTTGAAAGTCTGAGATGACATAAAATCTGTTTCCATAGCTGGAATTTGCTTATACCAGATGGTTCTTGTTAGCACTAAATACCGTGGAGATGCTGATTGGCCAGAATTGTCCTTGCACCTTGGTGGAGACTTTCCATTTGGGCCAGGAGGGCCAAGCACCCTGAAAATACCCCACCCTGGACACACACCTGGCCTGCACTTTTCTTGGGGAGACCAGCTGGCTGGCGGAAGTTCCCTGCAAACATGTTCCTAGGCTGAGCCCCTCTGAGAGGTTTCACAGTGGGCACCCATCCAGAACATTTATTATGTCCATAATATGCCAGGCATGGGGCTGGGCACTGGAAAATAAAGGAACTGCAATAAATGAAGCAGAGTCTTCCCCTGCCATAAGCTTACAAAACTTTCAAGTCGGAATAAATTGGTTTTGATTAAAATTTTCCATTATAAAATTCATAAAACTGCCCCCTGCAAAGAGTTATGGAAGTGAAGAAAAAATTAATACTCCTCATCCTAACTCAAGCACGTCTTGTGTTATTTCTTTCTGGTCCTCTTCAAGCATATGGTTTTCGCACGGTTCTAATCATGGAGTGTATAAGTCTGGTGTCCTGCTTATTTTCCCTGGATTGGACACTAGCAAGTTTCCATGTTGCGTGTTCAGAACCAATGATCCGTACTCATAAACACAGAACATTTGCAAGAGTGCACAGATCACCGCTTGCCTGTCTATTCTCACAGTGAAGGACATTCAGGGTGTTTCCAACTTGTCCACCCTGCCCACTAAACGTCTTCATGCATTCATGCAGAAAGACAGAGGGAAGCGGCAACTGGTGTGTAATGAGATGGTGGCAGACAGGCCTGGGTCGGATACTGCCACAGCATGAACTCGGGCAAGTTACTGAACTAACCTTTTTGAACTTCAATTTCCCCCCAGATGGGCATGACACTTCCATCACACAGTTGTGAAGAGGATTTAACAGGAGACCATCAGTAGAACAACTCGCAAGAAGCCTGATGCTCAATAATTATGTGCCTTCTCTTTTCTTAAACATCACAAGGTCCTGACTGACTCCTTGGTGCCTTCTCAAGGACTGGGGCAATCAGCAGACACCCTCAGAGCACAGAGTGCCAACTTCCCCCACCCTCCACACAGATCGCCTAATCCTGGGAGATGAAGCATTTGCAAGCTAAGGTATCCAGGAGGGAAGTGATAAGTGCTCTGCAACTTACTTAAAAAATGGTTCACGGGTTAAAAACAAACATATACATGTACAGATGAAGCAAATATGCCAAATGTTCACATCTGTTACATCCAGTCTTGGGTGTGTGAGTATTTCCTGTACTATTCTTTCAACTTTTCTATGTATTTGAGATTTTTCATAATAAAACCTTGGGGGAAAACCTCTTACTAATTCAAAAGGTTTAAAAAATGGTACCATGCTTTAAAAACTTGCATTATATCCATTTATTTGTTCAACAAATATTAATTCAATAGTTAACAAATATTAATTCAATACAGTGTCTGTCATGCGGTGAGTTGATCCAACCTCATAGAACATACCATCTGGCATTTCTTTGGGTTGGGTTTTTATTTGCTAATTATATATAGTTTGTTCACTTTGTCTTTTAGTTTAAATCTTGATTTTTAAAACCGGTATGTATAGGTTCTTGGTGGAATTAAAATATTAACCCCTTAAGTGTCTTAGGAGACGATCTTTTCCCCCTAGCTCTCAAGTGTTTTGTAGAGTTGACACAGCAGCTACAATTTGTAAAATGTAGTCAAATCTGTTGAATTTTTTTGATGACCGTTTTTATTTCTAAACTTTGGAAATCAAACTCCAGACCAAGATTTGGTATAAAGTGTACACACTGCTATGTTTACTCTTTATATTTGTTTCAGTATTATCGTGGTGATTAGCATTTTAAAAGCCATTATATTAATCAGTGATGCTGATGGCAGGCCCTTGTTACTAGTTTTAACAGGAATGTCTCTACTGTTTCTCAGTTAATTATAACTTTGGCTACTGGTTTGAAATAGATATCCTTAACCAAGCTAAGAATACACCTTTCTACTCCTTTTTTTGGTGTACTGATTAGTTAGAAACGGTTGTTCAATTTTAATCAATTATCCTGCTGCATATATTGGAATCAATCTGGTTTTATTTCCTTAAACCATTAGCATGAGGCAGTTACTATATTAAGCTTCTCTAGTATTGACAATTTCCCCCCACTTGCCCCATTGGGTTTTGGTGGATGACTTCTTTAATATATTACTGAATTCTACTTCCTCTTAGCATTTTCATTCTTTACCATGATCTCTTTGCCATGTTTAATATCAGGCTGATTTTGCTTTGTAGAATGAATTGGAGAGCTCTCCATCTTTTCTTCTAAGCTGTGGAATAGCTTAACGTTAACAGTATATCAAATTTGAAACAATTACCTAGCAAAAACACTTGGGACTGGTGTCTTCGTTAGGTAGAGAGGGCAGCACTTTGATAATGATTGCAAATTTGTTCTCAATTAACACATTCATTTTCAGAAAAGCATTCATTTAATTGAGATTTTCAAATTTAAGCCTAGTGTGCACAGATTTTCATTTTTTAAAACCTTTCTACTTACTCCAATGTCCCCTTTCTCCTTTCTATTGTTCTTTTCTTTTCTCTTTTATTTTTCAAATAGATTTGCCGAAGGTTAAGCCACTTTACTGTTGGTTCAAACACAGAATCAGTTCTTGAATATACTTGCTAATTTCATTGCATTTCTATTTTCTAATTCACTTATTTCTGCCTTTATTTTTACTTTTCCCCCCCTCCCATTTTCCTTAGGGGCTATTTTTTATTCTTTTTTCCTCCCCTAAGATCTCAGGCTGAATACCTAGTCTCTTTTTTCTCTTTCCCTTTTTAATAATAAAAACATTTAAGGCTATGAGAACAGTGCCAGCTGTCTCCCATAGGTAAGCTTATGTGGCACTCCGGTTTCCAATGCTTTTTAAATATTTGTTACCGTGCTCTTTATTTCTTCCTTGACCCAACAGCAATCTAGGAAAGCATTTTAAATTTTTTTTAAGCAGTTCGGTTTTAGTCTGTATAAATTTACACTATTTTGTTGAGGTTTAACTGCATGGTGATCAAAGGACTCTCCGACTGGCACAACTTCTGTTTTGGGTAGACTGTGAGCTCTTACATTCGGTTACTGGTGGCTGGTTACAGAAATATTTGCAGAGCATATGCTCGCTAGGAAAGCCCAAGTGCTTTTGAAAAGTTTCTGCTTGCCATAATGTTATGTCAAATGAAAGAGGGTATAAAGTTCAGTGTGCTTGTAACCAGTTTAAAAGAATATATATTTACCCATGTGGATGGAAAACGACTGAA
This sequence comes from Bubalus bubalis, assembly GCF_019923935.1. Lineage (NCBI taxonomy): Eukaryota > Metazoa > Chordata > Mammalia > Artiodactyla > Bovidae > Bubalus > Bubalus bubalis. Next base: position 48,638,899 of record NC_059176.1, read on the forward strand.
AAAATATATAAAGGTACTAATCAGTGCTTTGGCCACCTGATGCGAAGAGCTGACTCATTTGAAAAGACCCTGATGCTGGGAAAGATTGAGGGCAGGAGGAGAAGGGGACGACAGAGGATGAGATGGTTGGATGGCATCACCGACTCAATGGACATGGGTTTGGGTAGACTCCAGGAGTTCGTGATGGACAGGGAGGCCTGGTGTGCATGGGGTCGCAAAGAGTCGGACATGACTGAGCAACTGAACCGAACTGAAACAGTGCTGGAAATTTTTCTTTTTCTGTTTTTTTTTTTTTTTTAATGTGGACCGTTTTTAAAGTCTTTACTGAATTTTTTAAAACATTGTTTCTGTTTCATGTTTTGGCTTTTTTGGCCATGAGGCATGTGGGATCTCATGCACCCGCAGTGGGTTCCCTGTGGGAACCTGCACCCCCTGCACTGGAAGTCTTAACCACTGGACCACCAGGGAAGTCCCTATGTTGGTAATTTCTAATGGGTGAGAGTATGGGCAATTTTCACTTTCTTTACAATTCTCTGCATAAGATTTACTCTTTTAAAAAGATTTCTTTCAGTGTTTGGTAATGAAAATGCTTGTTTCAAGCTTTATCTTTGCAAGCTCCCTTTGGCCAGACAGTTAAGAAGTCACCAGGAAGAACTTGAGGAATAATTGGATTTGGACCCCAAACAGTGCCTACACCTGAAGACAGTGGCCCTGCGAGGAGCTCACAGTCACTCAGGCCGTGGAGGCCCCCCTTGCTGGAGAAGATTCACTCCCCAGGGGCCCCCCCTCATCTCTCCAAGCTCTTCATGCTTAATGATGAGCTCCCCCCCTCCCAATTACTGTCACCGAGGAGTTTTCCCTCAAAGGGAAAAACAATGAAATCCAACTTCTGCAACTGATGCGTGCAGACTTTTATTTCCCTTCTACCTCTACACGATCTCTAAAGCCCACTCCAAAAAGTACATTTTCAACTCCAAATCAACTGCAGAGCCCCTGTAAATCCAGGGAAGCTCTGGGCCCTGGAAATGGACAAGGTGGCTGTGCCTCCAGCTCGTGCCACTCTCGGCTCAAAACCAGCAACTCTGGAGAGAGAACAGCCGAGTTCCCATGAGCTGCCCGCTCATGGAGTGGGATCGAAAACTCCAGCGAGGTCGAGAAGCCTGCTGCGTGACAGGGGCAGAAAACAGGGATGGAAGGTAAGGGAGAGGTGGCAGGGATGAGAGAGGGTGAGAGAGAAGAGGTGTGAGTGACAGCGAGCGTTAGGGAAGTGGAGTGGTGGTTCCAGGCGCTTCCTGGGAGCCCCATGGTTTCAGAAGCATTTCACAGGCATGAAATGTGCCAATGGCGAAGCCCTGGCACTCCTAACAGGGAGTCATGGGACTTGCCTGGCGGCCCAGTGGTCAAGAATCCACACTTTCACTGTGGGTGGCACAGGTTCAATCCCTGGTTCAGGAACTAAGATCCCACATGCTACTCAATGCGGCCAAAATATGCCCCCCTCAAAAAAAAAACCAATAAAAACCCAAAACAAAGAGTCATTTTACACCGGGGTCTTTTCTGCTGTTTCTCTGTCCTCCATCCTTGCTCAGCCCTGTCCTCTGCTAGAAGACAAGATGTCTCAGCTGGCTTCCACTGAGCACCCCCAGGGAGTCTGGGGACACTCTTAGAAAGTCAGGGAAGAGAATCCTGACCCACAGAGAACGTAATAAGACAGCTAAGCAAAGAGGGCAAGGGCCAGAGGAAGTGCAGCAACACACAAGGAGATGCTGGCGTGTGCCGAGCACCCCAGAGGAGTGGCTTGTCTCCTGGGAATGTCTCTCGTCTCTTTCTCCATAAACCTTCGCCCCTACCCCACAGTGGCTTCCTATATCCAGGCAGGTCTGCCCACCACCCTGACCGTTCTGGGCAGAGTGACCTTCAAGTATGTCTCTGTTTCAAACTGATGTCACTTATGGGTAACAGCTTCGTGCCCTCTGCTCTGTGCAGTATCTCCACAGTGGACTGAGTCACCCAAACCAGAATGCAGCCACTACCCCTTGGAAGAATGGTCCTCAGGGAAGTGTTTCAGCTCTAACTTTTATCTAGAAATCAAGAGGCTCTCCATCGGCTCATCTGACCCATCTCTGCATCTCCTGTTTTTCTTTTTCTTTGGCTGCACCGGGTCCTCACTGCGGCACATCGGTGTTCTCCTGTTGCAGAGAACGGGCTCTAGAGCACACAGGCTTAGTAGTCCCACAGCATGTGGGATCTCAGCGCCCTGACCAGGGACTGAACTCCTGTCCTTTGCATTGTAAGGCAGATTCTCAACCACTGGACCACCAGGGAAGTCCCCCACTTTACTTTTCTACTGTCTTGGAAATTAGGTGGCAGAGTGGTTCAATGAATGGAGTGTGAATTCGGGACTCACTCATACCTGGTTCAAATCCCACAACCATCCCTTACAGGTGCAAGGCCCGGGGAAAGTGGCTGCCTTCATGAACCTCAGTTTTTCTGCCTCTAAAATGGGTCAAGAATGCTGTTTCTTACAGAGTCACTGAATTAAAAGTGCCTGGCCCAGAGCAGGTACTCAACAAACATTGGTCCTCCTTATCCTTCCCTTGCTGGAATTGGGGAAAAGTGTTAGTCACTTAGTCAACTGTGTCCAACTCTGTGCGACCCCATGGACCCCAGAGGCCCACCAGGCTCCTCTGTCCATGGTATTCTCCAGGTAATACTGGAGTGGGTTGCCATGCCCTACTCCAGGGGATCTTTCTGACCTAGGGATCAAACCTGCTCCTGTAATGAAGGCATATTTTTTACCACTGAGCCACAGGGAATCCCATTCAGTAACTATGAAAGTCGCTCAGTCGTGTCTGACTCTTTGCGACCTCGTGAACTATACAGTCCATGGAAGTCTCCAGGCCAGAATACTGGAGCGGGTAGCCTGTCCCTTCTCCAGGGGATCTTCCCAACCCAGGGATTGAATCCAGGTCTCCCATGTTGTGGGCGGATTCTTTACCAGCTGAGCCACAAGGTAAGTCCAAAAATACAGATCTTCCCAACCCAGGAATCGAACTGGGATCTCCTGCATTGTAGGCAGATTCTTTACCAACTGAGCTATCAGGGAAGCCCCTCAGTAACTATAAACATGTAATAATAATACATCTCAGTGGGGACTTCCCTGGTGGTCCAGTGGTTAAGATTCTGTGCTTCCAATGCAAGGAGTGCAGGTTCTATCCCTGGTTGGGGAACTAAGATTCCACATGCTGTGCAGCATGGCCAAAAAAAAAAAAAAAAGCAACTATACTCCAGTAAAAAATGTTAAAAAAAAAAAAAAAAAGAATATAACTCAGTGGAAAAACTTTACTTGGGATTATTTCCTGGTCAGTTTTAAGAAACACAGTCAAGCACAGAAAACATAATTTTATAAATGATCTGTAAACGGCTCATACAGAGCAGATATTTCAGGTGAAATGAAAAGGAATTCAAGCAAAAAAACTGTATTTATTCCTCTGAAGGGTTTTTCAACCCTCAAATCAACTTTTCCAAAGGGGATTTCCCCACATGGTATAACAATGTAAACCCCAAGTCCCCTGGCTTATACCAGAGTGATCTGTCAATGGCTTCTCTGCTCAGAACCCACTGGTGGCTCCCCCAGGTCTCTGAATGAAGTTCAAGTCTTCGGACACATTCCCAATCGGCCTCTCCAGCTCCATCTTCTGCCATCCCACCTCGACACCCTATCTCCCATCCGCAACAAACCACCACTGACTCTTTGAATGACCCTGTTCTTTCTGACTTGGTATATTCTAGTCCCCCAGTGGAATGCCTCTGCTGCCCTTGCCTGCTAAGACTCAGCTAAACACCACCTCCACCAGGAAGTCTTCCCTGAACTGCTCCCCAGCTTCACCATGTCTGCAGAGCGAACTTCTCATGCTCTTGTCTGCATATCCCATATCCCTTCAGTTTGAGGGTCTGCTGGGGACAAAGACCACGTTGTTTCCCCTTTATATCAGAGTTTACTAGGTGTTTGGTATTTACTGACTGAACAAAGGAATAAAGAAAATGATGGAGGTTTGTAAGAGAAAAGAGGACTCATGATGGAGCAGGGCTCTCCCTGACTTCACATGCCTGCAGTCCACAGGTAACAATGATCACCACGTATCACACAGCACAGACAAGGTCCCTATAGTCAAAGCTATGGTTTTTCCAGTAGTCATGTACAGATGTGAGACCATAAAGAAGGCTGAGCACCGAAAAGAATCGATGCTTTCAAACTGTGGTGCTGGAGAATACTCTTGAGAATCCCTTGGACTACAAGATCAAACCAGTCAATCCTAAAGGAAACCAACCCTGAATATTCATTGGAAGGACTGATGTTGAAGTGCCAATACTTTGGCCACATGATGCAAAGATCTGACTCATTGGAAAAGACACTGATGCCAGGAAATATTGAAGTTAGGAGGAGGAGGCAGCAGCAGAGGATGAGATGGTTGGATAGCATCACCGACTCTCCAGACATGAGTGAGCAAACTCTGGGAGATAGTGCAGGACAGGGGAGCCTGGCATGTGGTAGTCCAGGGGGTCGAATGGGACACAACTTAGTGATTGAACAACAACAATACAGCATAAAGCACACCTATAAAAAGTAGGTACATGAACCCACTTAGCAGGCCATGAAATCAAGGCTTGCTGGGGGAGGCTGTGGCTCGGCAGGGCTGGGAGATGGCAAGCCAGGACGAAAGGCCGTGGCTCCTTGGATCCTGAGTCCCATGGCCTGAAGTAGGTCCTCCACTTGCCTGTGATCCTACTTCTGTGGCAGACAACCCTTTAGATTCATCCCTGCCTGTGGGGAGAAGAACAATTCTGTGTTTCAGTGATTAAGCCCCTCCAGGGCTTCCCAAGGCCAAGAAGGTGCCAGGTTAGAAGTTATAACACAGGGACTTCCCTGGTGGCCCAGTGGTTAAGAATCTGCCTTCCAGTGCAAGGGACACGGGTTCAATTCCTGGTTGGGGACTGGTCAGGAAACTAAGATCTCACATGCCCGGGGTGACCAAGCTCATGTGCTGCAACTACCGAGACCAAACCCTGTGGAGCCCATGAGCTGCAATGAAAGATCCCACATGCTGCAACTGAGACCTGATCCAGCCAAATAAGTATTTTTTAATTAAATTAATAATTAATTTTTTATAAAAAAGTAGCAGCAGCACACATGGGAGCAAACCATCAACTGTGTCTTGGGCGACCCAGAGCCAAGACCCTCACCCTTGGACCCAACTCTCCCATCCTGCTAAGGGTGGGTGCCACACACCATCTCTCACTGGACACCAAAGCTGCCCACTTCTCATGCCTTTGGTGGGTCCACCATCACCAAAAGTGGACCCTGGTTTTCTCCAAATCAATGAGCTAAGAAGCAAGGTGAGGAGTTTCACTGGAATCTAAGGTTGCAGAATGAGGCCTGCAACACTGTGTCTCAAATGGGGGAGGGGGGTAGAGACTGTGGGAAGGATGGGCCATTGAGGGATGAGAGGCAGGGCCAGGCAGATAAGAGATCGAATCCACCAGACAGATAACGGGACTACAATGACAAAGGAGCTGGAGGCCGTGCTGGCCCGTTGAGAGAAAGAAAGAGCATATTAAATTTTAAACAAAGCCCACCCCGGGGGAACCTCCAGCCTTGTCTCCCAACCTGTGCCTCCCATCTCCAGCTCACAAGTCACCAAGTTCACAGAAACCGAAACATCCCTCATCTCTAAGGGGTTGGGTTTTGTTTTGTCGCTGTGTCTCTGGGGGGTGGGGGAACTTGGGCCTCCCTGAGGCCCAGGGGTCTTCCCACCAGGCCTGAGAAAGGAGGGCAGGCTAGAAGCAGCTTCAGCTGGGACAGCCCTGCTTGGAAGGGGGAGCAATGACAGGGCTGGGAACCAGAGCAGAGCGGGTACAAGAAAGAGCTGGCAGTGCCAGGTCCAGATGGTGGGCAGCAGCAGAGATGTCACCAGGAGCCAAGAGGAGGGAAGAAACTAAGAAGTAGGGAAGGTCCTGAGAGGCCTTGCCAACTGCCATAAAGACTGTGCTGGCGTGGAGGAGGAAGACAACAGAAAAGGAGGAAGAGCGAGCCCCGAGCTGGAGCAGGAAGGCCCAATTTAGCCCAAGCACGTGTTACTTCCTCTGTAATTCCATCAAACCTCCCCCACCCCACCCCAAGGTGATGACTGGGGAATGGGTCTGCAAGGGCTGAAGGTCTAGAGAGAGGCACTGCCCTGGAGCAGGACCCGTGGGGCAGGGCCTGAAGCCTGCACACAGCATCCTCCATGCCAGCGCCACAAACACCAACCCAGCCGGGCAGGACCGGCTTCGGGTCTCCGGAGTCAGGACAGGATGTTTGTTTCACAAGCATCTTCTCCGAAGAAAGACCAGCCTAAGTCTGGAATCCTCAAAGCCAGCGCTGCCCCAGGCACCCTGAGGATGGGCTTTTGGAGGATTCCCTGGGGAGCCACAGGCCTGCACTCAGAGGAGACAAGAAAGGCTCTAGTCTCGGTGCTCTAGGCCCACTGTGAACAAAGGGGCAAGGATCTGCGGGTTCTCTTTCAAGGTCAGCTGTGCCCGGGGTCAATCAGGCCTTTCCCAGGCCAGTCCCTCTTAATATGCATGAAACAGTTGAAAAGCAGTATCTTAAAAAACGCACAACCAAGTTTTATTAATAAAAGAATAAGACTTAGTATTCACCTAAAAGGAACCAAAAATACTACATAACTTTTCTGGAGGCCAATTTAACCATCTAAATCCAGGGCCATTAGAATGTGTCCTGGGCACAGTAATTCCCTGCTAGAAATGTATGCCAAAGATTTAATTAAAAAAATACCCAAGGTTGTTCACCACAGCATTCTTTACAAGAGAAAAAGAGAAAAAGGTTTAAATTTAGGAGACTGCTTAAATATATGGAAGAGTATATCATACACTGAAATATTAATAATTACAGGCATTTTAATTTTCTTCTTTTTGCTTCTTTCTATTTCCTAAATTTCTTGCAACAACCGTAAATCTCTTTGTTACAAGAAAAAAAAAATCAATAAAAGCTATTTTCTAAAAAACAAAAGGCAGAGATCCAAGAGACTGTGCATTCCTTGGACATTCGAACCTGAACTGGATTAGAACAAAACAAAACTGGACAGACACTTAAAACCACCTAAGAATATTTTTAAGGACCAAGAGGTGTTTTCCACTGAAGAGGAATTAAAATCCTCCAGAAGGGCTCCCCTGGTGGCTCAGTGGATAAGAATCCACCTGCAAATGTAGGGGACACAGGTTCAATCCCTGGTCCAGGAAGACCCCACATGCCGCAGAGCAACTAAGCCCGTGTGCCACAACTATTGAGCCCAAGCTCCAAAACTACTGAAGTCTGTGCTCCACAACAAGAGAAACCCCTACAATGAGAAGCCCACGTACCTCAACTAGAGAGTAGCCCCCAGTCTCTGCAACTAGAGAAAACCTGGGCAGCAATGAAGACCCAGGACAGCCATAAATAAATCTTCAAAAAAATAAAACCAAATCCTCCAAAAAGCCCAAGTGAGAGAAGGGAAGGCAAATCAAGAGCAGGGAGTTAAGTCAGGACCCAACTTTTCTGTCCCTAGAGTGACGGCCATGGGGAGAACAGGGGGTGGGGATGAGAGCAGGCAGAGTGGCTGATGTGTGAGAAAAACAACACAAGTGCTTCTTTCGTCCTTGATCAAGGAAAGAACAATGACCACCTCCTTCGACAGTGAATTCAAAGCGGGGAATTACAAAATGGCCATTCTGAGACTTCCCTGGTGGTTCAGTGGTTAAGAAACTGCCTTGCAATGCAGGGGACGTGGGTTTGATCCCTGGTACCCACTCCAGTGTTCTTGCCTGGAGAGTCCCAGGGACGGGGGAGCCTGGTGGGCTGCCGTATACGGGGTCACACAGAGTCGGACACGACTGAAGTGACTTAGCAGCAGCAGTAGCAGGGAACTAAGATCTCACATGCCTGGAGTAACTAAGCCTGTACCACAACTACTGAGCATGCGCTACAACGAAAGCTGCCACGTGCCACAGCTAAGACCCAACACAGTCAAATAAATATAAAATAAACAAACAAAAACAAATGGCCAGTTACTGGGCTGAGTGACATTTGTTCATCTACTTGGCCATAGGGAACACATTTTTACAACCAAGATACAGAAGCCCCCAAAGAGGCTCTTGAAAGAGAAATTCTGACAAGCTCTGCAGCTGAAGCAAAAGAACTTAGCTGGGAACTTCCCTGATGGTCCAGTGGTTAAGACTCCGCACTCCCAATACTGGGGGTACAGGTTCCATCCTTGTTCAGGGAACTAAGATCTCACATGCCACACAGTGAGGCCAAATAAATAAACAGACAATAAAAATACTTAAAAAAAAAAAAACTGAGCTGATGTTACACAGAAATTTTCCAGATGATGAGCTAGGACACAAGAGGACAACACAATCGGGAACTGTCGGGAAGGCATGAGAGGACCACGTGCACCAGTTGCAGAAGCTGGCCTTTGTGTAAGATGAGCCAGAGCCCAAGAAAGGAAAAAGCTCACTGCCATGGACTTAATTATTCAAGCATCAGGAAAACTTGAGGAGCAGTGGGAGCTGTCTGAATTTCTCCATTCCTCTTTCTGATTGAAAGCTTTAAAATCTATCTCAAAGATCAAAATCTGTCCACTGGGGAAAAGTTTATGGGGTGCCTCCTAGCCATGCATGCATTCAGCAAACAGCCCAGAGCAAACTTTAATGTGGGTACCACTCTGTAATGCTCAGGGCACTTCCACTTCCACTGGCCTAAGAAACAAAGACAGACAGCGTGAACCACTAGGACACATCCTTGGTAAAGATGCCGAGTAGCACAGTGACTGGGCGCTGGACATGCCAGCTCCAGCCCACGGGTTCCAAAGACCGCCACGAACATGCCTCAGCCCCAGTGGGCCCTGCCTCTTCCTTCACAAATGATGATTCCAACTTGGATAATCAATACAGCGCTGCCCATGAGGGCGGCTGGTGCTGGATGATTCTGTGTCTCTTAAAGACATCAAATTCTTCCCCCAGGTGAAGCTGTAGCCTACAGATGACAGCCTCGTATTATATACGGCCAACACCTTTAGCTTTGTTCTCCGTAGACAATTTCTCTTCAGCGAAGAGGAAGCAGTCAACACCCTACTTTGAAAACAGCACAGGTGTTTTCTGCCAGACAAAAACCAAAACCCCAAATCAAAAAACCACCTCCCCTTCCTTTTAATTAAAGAGATCCCATCCAATCGCACCTGTGTAAAGAAAAATAGGAAAAGTTGTGCTTCCAGAATGTTCCACGTTCCAGGTACCATCAGCCCTGAAAACTTCCCCGCTGTAAAACAAAAGGAAGGCACCAGGAAGCGCTCCCTTGGCACCTGGCAGCTGGGACCTACCCGAGGCCAGTTCACACAGACAGTAATAAAAGCTCCCTTGAAATAATGTAAAGCTCCAGACATTCTGATAAAAGTCGGGAACTTCAAAGGTAGGACCGCAGAGCCCATCCCTCATCCTCCTCATTGTGTCTGATGTAGAGGGCTGGGTTCTGGGCTGACTCCACCACCTACTGCCCAAGCTTTGCCCAGGAGGACTCGTGGGCCAGCCAGCCAGCCAGCTATAGGAGGTAGGGTGGAACCTCATTTAAAAAAAAAAAAAAAAGCTTTTATGGCTATTCTTTTAATTATTTTTTTATTTTTTAATTGGAGGATAACTGCATTACAATGTGTTGGTAAAACAGACAGCTAGTAGGAAGCTGATACATAACACAAGGCGCCCAGCTTGGTGCTCTGTGACAACCTAGAGGGGTGAGATGGGGTGGGGGAGGGAGGCCCAAGAAGGAGGAAAAAGTGAAAGTGTAGTCGCTCAGTCTTGTCCGACGTTGTGTGACCCCAGGGACTGTAGCCTACCAGGTTTCTCTGTCCATGGGATTCTCCAGGCAATACTGGAGTGGGGTGCCATTCCCTCCTCCTGGGGATCTCCTCCACCCAGGGACTGAACCCGGGTCTCTTGCATTGGCAGGTAGATTTTTTACCATCTGAGCCACCAGGGAAGCCCCGAAGAAGGAGGGGATACACAGAAGGAGGGGATGCATACATATAATTATGACTGATTTGCATTGTTGTAGAGTAGAAATCGATAAAATTTACTTTTAAAATATTTTCTTGTCCGTGCTGCATGAGTGATCCTAGCTCCTCGACCAGGGATCAAACCCGAACTCCTTGCATTGGAAGCATGGAATCTTAACCACGGGACCACCAGGGAATTCCCAGGATGGAACTTTATACTCACTACTCTGCCCTGGGGGGTGAGGGAAGAGGAGGGCTGTCTAGGCCATGATGCACAGCCCATTGGTCCTTGACCTATGAGAGGCTGGTTAAAAATAAAGGAAGGAAACAAGAAAGTACTGATCTACAGATATGAGCTCGATGATTCTGCAGTGAGAGCTGGACTCAATGCTAGGTTCCAAGGCTCTCTCCGTGAACTTGGGCAAGGCATTGCAGACTTTCAGGCTTCAATTTCTTGGTCTATAAAATGGTAGCCTCCTTAGGGGCTGTTGAGTTGAATAACTAAAATAGCCTATGTGAAAAAGCAGAGCAAAGGTGAGATCCTTCTTCTCTTCCTCCCTCCTTCCCACTCTAACCTCCTTCTTTGAAAAAAAAAAATTTTTTTTTTTTTAATTAGGTGACATAAGGAATTCTCTGGTGGTTCAATAAGCAAGGAAATCAAACCAGTCAATCCTAAAAGAAATCAACCCTGAATTTTCATCGGAAGAACTGATGCTAAAGCTCCAACACTTTGGCCACGTGATGCAAAGAATTGACTCACTGGAAAACACCCTGATGCTGTGAAAGATTGAGGGTAGAAGAAGGGGGTGATAGAATGATATGGATGGATGGCATCACCAACTCAAGGGACATGTGTTTGAGCAAACTCTGGGAGATGGTGAAGGACAGGGAAACCTGATGTGCTTCAGTCCATGGGGTCAGAAAGAGCTGGATATGATTTAGTGACTGAACAACCACCACCAGTGGTTAGGACTCTGCACTTTCGCCGCAGCGGGTACAGGTTTGATCCCTGGTCGGGGAAGTAAGTTGCTGCAAGCCACATGGCATGGCCAAATAAATAAATTAGGTAGTATACACACAAAGGGCAAAATTCAAAAAGAAGAAGGAACACAGTGAACAGTCCGCATCTGCTGTGGGAAACCACTATTACCAGTCGCCTAGGTATCCTTGCAGCATGCCACACAGCCACTCGTTCTGCCTCTTACTTTCTTACTTAATGGCTTGGCAACCACATCCACATACAGGGAGCTTTCACATTCCTTTTTACCGCTGAACTGAATTTTCAGTGCATGGACATAGGATAATTTATTTAACAGTTTTTTACTGATGGACAATAAGGTTGTTCCACTTGCTTTTTTTTTTTTGCTTTTACAAGCAATGAAGCAATAAACTATCTTGATAAATGCATCATTTCACAGGTATACTCATACCTGTGAGAGGAATCCTCAGAAGTGGAGTTGCTTATGCAATTTTAAAAAATATTGTCAAAACACTCTCTATACAGGTTGTACCAACTTATACTCTTTTAATAATTCGGAGAGTATCTGTTCCCACTGTCACTTCTTCATAGCAGAGTTAACACTTCCCTTAACACTGGTGGGCTGAAAGAACACTTCATATGGTGAAGAACCATTTGTATTTCCTTTTCTGTGACTGGTCCATTAGCCCATTTAAACAATTGGGTTAATGGGACTTTTCTGGTGATCCAGTGGCTAAGACCCCACACTCCTAATGCAGGGGCCCAGGTTCATTTCTGGTCAGGGAACTAGATCCCACACACCACAACCACGAGCTGGCACAGACAAAGAAGTAAGTATTTTTTAAACAAATTTGGTTGATGGTCTTTTTCTTATTGATTTCCTCTTTAGATATTAAGAAAATTAGCTCTATCTCTGATATACGTCATGAAAATGTTTTCCCAGCTTTGAGATGTAGGAGACTCTTTTGACTGTTTATGATGATTTTTGCCTCGTAGAAATTTACTTGTGTAGGGTCAAGTATAATCAGCTCTTCTTCTATGGCTCCTGGGTTTTAAGTCGTACTTGGAAACTATTTTCCCTGAGTTTGTTTTTAACATCTAACATCTCTAATCCATCTGAATTTATTTTGTTATAGCGTGTTCTTTTTTTTTAATGTAGCCATCAGGTTGTCTCACGGAGAAGGCAATGCACCCCACTCCAGTACTCTGGTCTGGAGAATCCCATGGACGGAGGAGCCTGGTGGGCTGCAGTCCATGGCATCGTGAAGAGTCAGACACGACTGAGCGACTTCACTTTCACTTTTCACTTCCATGCATTGGAGAAGGAAATGGCAACCCACTCCAGTGTTCTTGCCTGGAGAATCCCAGGGACAGGGGAGCCTGGTGGGTTGCCGTCTATGGGGTCGCACAGAGTCGGACACGACTGAAGTGACTTAGCAGCAGCAGTAGCAGCAGGTTGTCTCAAGTCACAAATTTTAAAATGTCACCTTTCATATTAATTTATTTTTGAGTCCCTTCTCTTCCTTCTCTTCCATATCATGCCCATTTTCTCCGAATCATACTTTCTCTCTCCAAGGCCCTCCCATCCCTTCATTCCATTTGTGAGCCAGGTGGTGATTTATGTTATCATGCTTGACAGTCATACAAGTTATGCTGAATGCCAGTATCTTAGAGTAGGTAGAGATTTCAGAAGCATCCTTTTATTTTAAAGCTCAGTCACTCAGATCCAAAGAGGTAAACTGGGCTTCCCTGGTGGCTCAGTGGTAAAGAATCTGCCTCCTAATGCAGGAGAAACAGGTTCGACCCCAGATCTGGGAAGATCCCACATGCCACAGAGCAATTAAGCCCATGTGCCACAATTACTGAGCCTGCACTCTAGAGCCTGGGAGCCATGACTGCTGAAGCCATGTGCTCTAAAGCTTGTGCTCCACAGCAAGAGAAGCCATTGCAACGAGAAGCTCGAGTACTATAACTAGAGAGTAGCTCCCGCTCTCCGCAAGTAGAGAAAGACCATGCACAGCAACAAAGACCCTGCACAGCCAAAAAATAAATAAACTGAAACAAAAAAACAATGAGGTAAACTGGACTTGTCCAAGATCACAGGGTAGGTTAATGCTTAATGCCTGTGATTTTATTACTATTCAAGAAGAACAGAAATATTGATTTTGCCATAAATTCCATCCAATCAATAGATATCTATTAAGCAACCACTCTGCCCAACAGTGAGCCAGGCACTAGGGCTTCAGAAATAAATGACACAGCTCTGCGCTTTTAAGAAGTTCAGAGTCCAGTGTGGGGTCTGAACACACTTCCCCACAGCCTAATAGGTAAGGTGACAAGGGCGAATAAATGTACAAGGACTGGTTAATTTTGCAAGGGATGGCATGAGGAAGGCTCAGAAGACATACAGTTTTCAACTGTGCCTGACATAATTAGGCCTTTGTCCAAATACGGAGAAAAGGCATTTGGCAATATAGGAACAACAGGACAAAGTGGGGTGTCTGGTGGTATATAGTCAAGTAGGAAGTCATCTGGCTTAGTGTTAGTGGTGGGCAGAATTTTCGATGAAAAGGCTCCTCTGACAATCCACGGTCATTAGCCAGCCTGCATGTGGGTTTGGGCTCTGGTCCCCAAACTATAAGCTAAGAAATGTAAATAATGACTTATCTGTAAGACCTTAAGGTGTCTGGCAGAAGGCAACACATATTCTCCCAGGAAGAATGTACTCTCATCCCACACCTTAAAGAATTCTCACAGATGGAATTCTAACAAACATAAGCTCACAACAGAAAATCACAAAACACATAAGGAAACAAGCCTTCATGAGTGGGAGTGAGCAGAACCATCAAACAACAGAACCATACCTGCAAATACTGCAGATACTAGAATTACTGGATACAAAAAAAAGAAAAGGTATGTACAACATGATAAGGAAATAAGGATTTAAAAACCCAGGTAAAGGAAAAAAAAAAAAAAAAAACCCCCAGGTAAAGAGTAAGAGATTTTTAAAAGTCACACATATTTGAAAAATGATAAAACAAGAAACATGATTCTCATCCAGTTTATAAACTTAAAAATGAACATCAAAGAAAATAACTGCAATGGATTAAAACACAAAAAGTATATTAAAACCTGTGAGTTAATACTGATATTAAAAATACATCAGTGGAAGGGCTGAACAGAAAATCAGAGATAACTGAAGAGAGAATTAGTGAACTGGAAGACAAATAAGAAATTACCCAGAAAACACTATAAAAGTGTTGAAATTAAAAAGAAGTTAAGAGATGAAAAGGACAGAACCAGATCTAGCATATCTAATCAGAGTTCTGAAAGAGAAATCATAGAGAGAATGATAGTTAACAGTCAAAGAGCTAAAGGATAAAAATTTTCTAGAACTGATAAAAGTCACTAATCTTTGGATTTAGGAAGTCTAATGAATTCTTAGCCAAACAAAATATAATCCACTCCTAAACACATTAAGCTGAAAACAAACAAACAAACAAACAAAACCAACAACCAAAAAACCCCACATACTCATGTGCACGTGTGTGAACACACACCACCACCACCACAATAACAAAACAACAACCAGAGAAGAAATTGCCTGAAATCAATAACTGGGCTTCTCAATATCAATAAGGAAAGCCGAAAGACTATAGAATACTATCTTTAAATACTAAGATAAAATAACTGTCAAGCTAAAGTTTTATACCCAGTAAAACACTCTCTATGAAATAAAATTCGAATCAAATAGGAACTGCAAGTTAATAATTAAAACACCTCCACCACAGATGTTCTGATTTCAGAGAGAAAGCCTGAGATGTGGGAAGCAATATGAGTGAACAAAATGGTAACTATGTGGAACTCAAAAGTTAATCAACCATATAGAACACTGAAAAGAAGGTCCAATTTGTGGTATTAAACAGTGAAACAAGACAGAGCTAAACCACTACAAGACAACTGAACATGAGCAGGGACCATGGTGACTTTACATAGAGCATCCTAAGAGCCTTGAATTGCTTGAAAAAAAGATACAAATACCAACTAACTTTAAACCTTATACAGTCTTCATGCATCAAAAGAACAGAAATAGAGTGTATAAGTTCCAAAGCAATAAAGAGGAAAAAACAAATCAAAAATGGACAAGAAAGAATGAGGAAAAGAAGAAACTTGATGCTTTCCAACTGTGATGCTGGAAAAGACTCTTGAGAGGTCCTTGGACGGCAAGGAGATCAAACCAGTCAATCCTGAAGGAAATCATCCCGGAATATTCACTGGAAGGACTGATGCTAAAGCTCCATTACTTCGGGCACCTGATGAAAAGAGCCAACTCATTGGAAAAGACCATGATGCTGAGAAAGATTGAAGGCAAAAGGAGAAGGGGGCAACAGAGGATGAGCTGGTTGGATGGCATTGCCGACTCAATGGACATGAGTTTGAGCAAGCTCTGGGAGCGAGGGAAAGACAGGAAGCCTGGTGTGCTGCAGTCCATCACAGGGCGGGGATAACCAACCAGCACTGCCAGCCTCTGAGGCCTCCCTGAGCCTTACTGAGAGGCCAGCTTGGGTGTGTCCTCATGAGGACATTCTGACATGGCACATAAAACCACCATTATTAAAGTTTGTATGATTTTCTTTTTTACACCAAACACATACAGGACAACCTTCCCCTTTCAAAATTGCATCCCACTGCAGCCCCAGTGGGAATAAGATGGGGGTGGGGATGGTGTTTAGGTACCACTCAAAGGACAAACAACACAGAACTAAGAGTCATCACAGAAGTTATAGTCTCCCACATAAATCTGCAGGGTGGACATTCCTGCTTTCTTTAATTTTTAGAAAATTATTTTTAAGGTGAATTTAGTATTTTAAAATATATACTGGATTTATTACAGTATTACTTCTGTTTCATGTTTTGTTTTTTTTGGCCACGAGGCAAGTGGGATTTAGCTCCCCGACCAAGAATCAAACACACACCCCTGGCACTGGAAGGCGAAGTCTTAACCACTGGACCACCAGGGAAGTCCCCATTCATGTTTTCTGTAGTGATCATTTTTACCTGATTTTGATTCCCTATTTGTTATACCCTGGGAGGCAGAGAACGCAGGTGGGCCACAATGTGATCTTCTATTCTCAGCTTCTGACTACACTGAAAACCCTCACATTTCCAATAGTCCTCTTGGTTCTCCCAAAATATACACATGATGTGTGCATGCTCAGTCTCCTCAGTTGTGTCCGACTCTTTGTGACCCTATGGACTCTAGCTTCTCTGTCCACAGGATTCTCCAGGAAAGAATACTGTGGTGGGTTGCCATTTCCTTCTCCAGGGGATCTTCCCAGACCAGGGATCAAACTCACGTCTCCTGCATTGCAGGTGGATTCTTTACCCTCTGAGCTATCTGGAAAACCCACACATGATAGAGCATAGGATTTAATAGCAGAAACTCCATTACCATGATGGTGGTAGAAGAGAGAACCAAAGCCCCCTCTAGAGATCAACCTGCTTCTAATAGTCCTTTTACTCCATTTATAAATATACAGATTATAAAGATAATACATAGCGATAAATATTCAAATGGCACAGAAATGAGTAAGAGAGAAGACAAAAGGCCTCTGTACTAGGGACGCAGGAAGGATCCGGTCTGGGAGCTATACACATTAATTAGTAAGTAATAAAAGCCAGTTCGGAGAAGGCAATGGCACACCACTCCAGTACTTTTGCCTAGAAAATCCCATGGATGGAGGAGCCTGGTAGGCTGCAGTTCATGGGGTCGCTAGAGTCGGACACGACTGAGCGACTTCACTTTCACTTTTCACTTTCATGCATTGGAGAAGGAAATGGCAACCCACTCCAGTGTTCTTGCCTGGAGAATCCCAGGGATGGGGGAGCCTGGTGGGCTGCTGTCTATGGGGTCGCACAGAGTCGGACACGGCTGAAGTGACTTAGCAGCAGCAGCAAAAGCCAGTTATTTCACCTTTTGAAGCTGCTGATTCAACATACATTTAGCCCCACTTTGACCTCTAACATTCTTTGATCCCCCCTTTCAGAATCTACCCCAATTTCCTGCAAGCACCTCACTTCCCTTATTTGACTGTGTTCAAGCACCTTCTATCCAATTCTAGAATTTTTTAAAAACACATTAATTGTATTTAAGATTTCTTTTTTTTTTTATACCGACCATTTTAGTTAAAGTCTTTATTGAGTTTGTTACAATGTTGCTTCTGCTTTATGCTCTGGATTTTTTTTTTTTTTTTAGCCACAAGGCATGCAGGTTCTTAGCTTTCCAACCAGGGATCAAACGTGCATCCCCTGCACTGGAAGGCGAAGACTTAACCACTGGACCACCAGGGAAGTCCCTGGATTCTAGAATTCTTCATTTTCCTTGAAGTACTGCAGCAGTCTTCTTTTCTAATTTTTTTTTTTTGCAAACTATCATGAGTTGAGTATAATAGTGACACAGGCTCTCACTGGCTAGCCTGGCAACTCGGTGCTATTTGTAACACGTTTCCTTGGGAAAATCCTTGCAGTTTTATGCATGAACAATTGGGAGACGCTTACTTGTAAAGTGGAGGCCTCCGTAATCTCAACTTCTGTTCCTACTGAAAACGGCAAGCCCCTGGTTTCACCTGCCCTGTTTCTAAGGTGGGCTTTGCTCACAGGGACTCTGGGGCCTGACTGCCTGGGTGCCAATCCTGGTCCTGAAACTTACTAGGTGTGTGACCTAGTATTCAACCTAAATGGGCTAATACATACGTGCAAAGTGCTAATACATATATGAGAATAGCGCCTGGGACATAGCCAGTGCCGCATAATAAAAGAGCTGGGAGACATTAGTCAAGAAAGCCCTTTATCCCTAGTTCTGGGAGGCTATAGACCACCCCCCCACCCTTTCGGAGAAGGCAATGGCACCCCACTCCAGTACATTTGCCTGGAAAATCTCATGGATGGAGGAGCCTGGTAGGCTGCAGTCCATGGGGTCATCGGACACGACTGAGTGACTTCACTTTCACTTTTCATTTTCATGCATTGGAGAAGGAAACGGCAACCCACTCCAGTGTTCTTGCTTGGAGAATCCCAGGGATGGGGGAGCCTGGTGGGCTGCCATCTATGGGGTCGCACCGAGTCGGACACGACTGAAGTGACTTAGTAGTAGTAGTAGTATAGACCCCTTTGAGGCTGGTGAAAGCTATAGGCCCTACCCCTAGAATGTCACCCTCTGTACAGCTGCATGTGTAACTGAAGCTGCACCATGGCTGTGAAGGTCAAGAAGGTCTGGTTCCAGCCCTCTGGTTCTCTCTACAGTGATGTGAGGCTCTCAGGGTCAAAACACCATGGCAGTTCTTTAAGTTATTATGTTCACACGCACAGCAGTGAAGCAGGTCCCTTCTGCCCTCAGTTTGGGTAAGAAATGTTACACCCTTCTTCCTCAAAGTCCCTTTGACCCTGCCCATTTTTCTCCTGCTTCAGGTCAACTCATCCCTGGGTCACCTTAAGACAGTCTCGCAAGACTTTCCTGGTGGTCCAGTGGTTAAGACTCCATGCTCCCAGTGCAGGGGGCCTGAGTTCCATCCCTGGTCAGGGGAACTGGATCGCACGTGCTGCAACTAAGAGTGCATATGCCACAACGGAAGACCCCCTTGTGCTGCAACTAAGACCCAGTGCAGTCAAATAAACAGATACATACATACGTAAATATTAAAAATAAAAAGACAGTATTGTATGTGCCACAAAGTTCCACATGCTTTTTGTGAATTATTCTCATCTTTCCCCGAAGAATGGTCTGGCCCCTCTTTAGTGCTCAGTGAAGTCAGACTAGAGCATGGACTAGTGTCCACTGCTGGCCCTCCGACCAGGAGCATGGCACAGGTGGATGCTGTGTAAGCCCAGGTCCTCTCCCTCTATAAGCTTGGAGACAGCACCCACCAGCAAAAGCCAAAGACCTGAGAAACCAGAAGGAAGCTGTGTGTGTATGCGCTGTGTGCTCAGTTGTGCCCGACTCTCTGTGAAGCCCACCGGGCTCCTCTGTCCATGGGATTCTCCAGGCAAGAATACTGGACTGGGTTGCCATTTCCTCCCCCAGGGGATCTTTCCGACTCAGGGATCAAACCCACATCTCTTGTGTCTCTTGCACTAACAGGCGGATTCTTGACCACTGAGCCACCTGGGAAAGAACTTGTGGGATGATCTAATTGCCTTGTTATTACTCCTCCAAGTCACTTTAAGGTGGGTGACTTGCCTGAGGTCACCCAACTCACTTGCAGCAAAGCTGGGAACCTCCCAGTTCGGTACTTTGATTCCATCAGCATTTCTTAGACTCTACCACGCAGGGGAATCTTAAGATGCAGATTCAGCAGGTCTGGGGCAGGCCCGAGATCCTGCATTTCTAATAAGCTCTCAGGTAATGCTGCTGCTCGTGCCTGGACCACATACAGAGCAGCAAAGGCTTACATCAAGGCTAATGGACTGTCCCACCTGGTTAAAGCCTCTTTGCCCACCCTCTGTGTGGCTGTTTAAATGCCTTTTCTTCAGGAAAGCCTCCCTTCCCCCGTTCTCCTTGATTATCAGCTCCCGTGGTCTCTGTACTTTTTCCTTTGAAGCATTTTAACAATTGTAATTAAAGAGTATTGGTGTAATTATTAGTTTAATGTCTGTCTCCCAGGGAGACTGCAAGCTCCACGAGGATGGGACTGGCAGACTGTCAATAAAAGGGCAGCTGTTGTGGACTTCCCTGGTGGCGCAGTGGCAAAGAATCTGCCTGCCAACACAGGAGACTTGGGTTCAGTCCTCGATCAGGGAAGATCCCACAAGCCTCGGAGCAACTAAGCCTGTGCGCGGTAACTACAGAGTCAGGGAGCCGCAACTGCTGAGCCCATGTGCTGCAGCTGCTGAAGCCTGTACGCCTCAACAACAGAAGACACCACCACAGTAAGAAGCCTGCATACCGCAACTGTAGAGCAGTCCCTGCTTGCTACAACTAGAGAAAAGCCAGAGTAGCAGTGAAGACCCAGCATGACCAAAAATTAATAAATTTTTTTTTAAGGGCAGCTGTTGTGGGCTGAGTAGCCTGGTCCAGCATACTTGGAGTAGGAAGGGAAGGCTTGAGCAGGTGGGAAACACATTCTAGAGGTCTCATGGGCAAAGGTGACACTTCTGGCTTTAAAATTCCCACCAGTTTCAAATACATGTGGACTAAAACGTAGCTTGAAAAGCAACCTTAAAAAAGAAAGTCTCTTAAATCTTTATCAAGCGCAAAACAGACCCAATCTGGTACTAGCCACTGTGACTGGGAAATAGTTAGGTCCCCAAAATAAATATTCCCTTACAGGGGACTTCCCTCGTGGTTCAGTGGCTAAGACTCTGCACCCCCAATGCAGAGGGCCAGGGTTCGATCCCTGGTCAGGGAACTAGATCCCACAAGTAGCAAGAAAGCATTCACATGCCGCGACTAAGACCCAAAGCAGCCAAATAAATAAATGAATACTTTCAAAAAAAAAAAAACTTTTACAGTCTTCAGACACCTTGAGGGCCTTGGCAAAGGGAGCAGAGGGCCATCTCCCTGACCAGCTTCACTAAATTGCAGATCAACAATTTCTTTTTCAATTTTTCCATCGCTATCCTTTCTAGCAACCCCAAAGCTCTGAATGCCCAGCTCCTTGACATGGGCAGAAATACCTGAACTCATCATCATTCTAGGGCAGCCAAGTCTGAAGTCAGTCTGCTTGAGTTCAGACACCACCAGCTTTGTGCCCTTGAATGAGTTACTGACTCCTCTGTGCTTCAGTTCCCCAGTCTGCTAAATGGGAAAGAATCCACCTGCCAATTCAGCAGTTCAATCCCCGAGTCGGGAAGATCCCCTGGAGGAGGAAACGATAATCCACTCCAGTATTCTTGCCTGGAGAATCCCATGGACAGAGGGGCCTGGTGGGCTACGGTCCATAGGGTGGCCAAGAGTCAGACCCGACCAAGCAACTCAGCCTGCAAGCAACAACTAGCACCTGTGAGGACTCTGAGGGAGACGATACACATAGAGCACTTACACAAGCCTGGCCCAAGACCTATGGTTATTATTATCCTCCCCATAACCAGTCCAATTCAAGATCTATTGTTTCACAAGTCTCCACCCAGTGGCTCCACCTCGTGAGATTTGCTCTTCCCAGCCCCTCCTGCCTTACCTGTCTGGAGCTTGTTCAAAGCCCTGACTCACAGCAAAACTCTGCAGCTCCCATCAATTACCTCCCTGCCTCTGCCTCTGTCTGTCATTTGTCGGTCCCTTCTGGGAGGGAACTCTTTCCTAACACCCAGTACATTTATTCAACAAGAATTTATGGAGGGCCCACTATGTGCCGGGCCCTGTTCTAGGCACAGGTGATCATTAGCAATGAACAACGAAAGACCTCATGAACTGAAGGTAGTAAGAGATGTAGCCCAGGAAGAGATACCAGTTTGGGTCTCTGGCCTTTCCTTTCCATCCCCATTCTTCTCCTGGACCATGCCTCAATAAATCACACACAGGTACAAAGCAGGAAGAAAGCATCCCAGATGAAAAAATGCTCAGTGGGACTTAGGTACAAGCCGATGACTAAACTGCTGCCCCGCTGAACTGGCAGACTTTGAAGAAGTCCGTGTTAAAACACCCCGAAACACCCAGTTTCCCCACGTAGTCAGACCGGCCGTCAAATCCTCCAGAACAGTATGCGGAACACAACCAGAAAATAAGGTCCTTCATTTACTTATGTCATGAGCGTATCTCAGGTTTTCATGTTCTCACTGGCACATTTTTTGGATGGAGCGTAACTCTAGCAGGCATACAGGCAGCAGCTTTGTGTTAAGAGCCCTTGGGGGACTTACTTCCCTGGTGGTCCAGTGACTGACTCCACACTCCCAATGCAGGGGGCCTGGGTTCAATCCCTGGTCAGGAAAGTAGACATCACATGCCACAACTAAGACTGGGTGCAGCCCAAAAAATAAATACATATTAAAAGAGAGAGAGAGAAAAAAAATAAATAAAAGAGAGAGAGAGATCACTGGAAATAGGCTCTGAAAGCCTGTGTTTGAGTGCTGGCACTGTCAATCACTGCGTGATTTCAGGCATAAAGTTTTTCTCGTCTCTACCTTTCAGACAAGCTCTAAGGTCCTCCTCCAGTTTTGTAGTCTAAGGGCTAGGATCCACCACCATTGACACGAAACTCAGCAGATTCCTTAATTCAACAAGATGAGCCCCCACCCTCAGATTCCTGGCTGAGCCAGCCAGATGAGGAGCTGTAAACAGCATCCTGAGATGCGCTGACTCCTCCTTTATTTCTTTACTCCCTTCCAACTTCAAACCTGAGATTTCCAAGCACAACTCTGGTAGAAATATCCCTGGGCCACAAGGCAAACCTAAAATAGAAGGTATGCAAAATCTCTGGTGGGCCCATTAGTCTCCCTTCCTCCAACTCAAAAACCATGCCAGACCTTGTCCGTCTCCTTGTCTCCAGACGGAGAGCCTAAAATAAGTCTCCCTGGTAGAAAATGCCTGGTTGGAATGGAAGTGCCTCAAGTTCAGAAGAAATGGCCTGATGGCCACACACCACAGGTCAAGGACTCACCCAGAAATCTTTTCTGAGAAGCGGGAACCTCTGTTGCCACTTCAACGCCTCTCCCTTCATGGGCATACAGGCAACCAGGTGAGCCTGGAGGAAAGGAAAACATGACCCAAAAGGCCAACTCACCCTGCCTCAAAGAGAGCAGCTGCACCCCCACTGCCCTCAAGCAAGAAGGCAGGCTCCTGCAAGTTACTGGAACACTAGAGCGACTAGCGCTACAGGTGACCAATTAGAGGTCCTGTTCCCAGACTGGCAGGTGCCTGGCACACAGTGACGTGTGGCTGGAGGGCCAGCTGACAAAACCACCAGCAAAGTTCTAGAGACTACTATTTGCTTTAAACGAGAAAGGGACTACCATACTACCATAAGTCTCAAAAATCAAAACCAGACAGGCCCATGGCTTTGATCACAAACACTAAGAATGCCTTTTCTTAAAGTCTAAAGACAATTAGGGGCGGTTCACCTCCCCTCCCCCACCTGGCCCGGCGAGTCCTTTGAAGGCCCCCCGGTCTCCGGGCAAAGGCAGGGATGCAGGCTCCAGGCCCTCCGCTTGGCAGAAATGAACTTTGACTGTTCTACTTACACGTGTACAAAGGCAGCACTGAAAGAGCAGCTTCGAAGTTGGCTGGGTGACCCCCACAGTTCAAAGTCCCTCTCCGCACACCTGTGGGGTAATCTTGTGAGTTTCCCCGGCGCCCTCCGGAACTAGCTATATCCCCTCCAGGTCTACGCCGGCTGGGAGTTTCCATTTTGCACAGAAATCAAGGCGTTCTGGGTGCCCTTAGCACTTAGGGCGCTCGGCCCGCAGCTCTAGGGTGGGCCTCCAGGCGGGTCCCTCATTGGACCGCTCAGACCGGGAAAGGACCAGCACCTCGTAGTGACCCTGTGAAAATGCACCCGGGCTCCGAGTACGCCTTGCCCGATCCCTCGCAGAGCTAAGAGATACATTAATGATCGTTTCGGGTTAGTTAAAACCCACGGCAAGCACCTCCCTGGCCTCTTAAATCTTCCCAAACTACAGCACAGACTGAAGGGAAGCAGTTGCAGCGACCATAAAAGTCATCTTAAAAGGCAAGTTGGAAAAAAAAAAAAACAAACACACCCGATACGCACTAGTTAGCAAGTCCGTGGTTAGGGGGGCGGTGGCACCAGGGCCGGATCTGTGGGCTCTGCACGCTGGCTGGGGCTGTCCCGTCGGTCCCCAAGTCCCCCGCGCCCACCTGGCAGCCTCGGGGGCCCCCCCAGTCTGACGCCAGCGATCACACCCCACAGCTCTGTCCAATTAGGAAAATGACCGCGAGGAAACGGAGAAGGGTGGGCAACGAGTAAGGGGAACCGAGACCGACCAAGGAGGGCCGTGGGGACCCGGCCGGACGGCGAGCGCCTTCAACAGGTCCCCGGCCCCGGGCTGGGGGGGCGCGCTGCGGCCCCGGGGGCGGCGCCCCCCGACAGCCCGGCGGCGCGCCCGGCCCTCCCCCACCCCGGACGGCGGGGACGCGCAGCCACCCCACCCGCCCGGAGAATAAAGTTTGTGGGCAGCGGCGGGGCGGGGCGGCGCGGCGAGGGGGTGAAACTTTGAGTCCCGGGCGGGCGGCGGGGGGAGCGCACCGGGCGCCGGGACACCCACGTGTGGCCCCGCGAGCCGCCGCCGCCGCCGCCTCCGGGCCTCCCGCCCCGCCGCCGCCGCCGCGCTTTCCTTTCATTTTTGCTTCTCTCTCTCTCTCCCCTCCCTTTCTCTCTCTTCCTCTCTCTCTCTCTCATTCGCGCGCTCTCCTCGCTCTCGCCCGCTTTCGCTCGCCCGCTCCCTCCTTCCCTTCCCCCTCTACACCCCCCTCCCTCCCTCCAGACGCCATCTCTCCCTCTTTCCCCGGCTCTCCCTCTCTCCCTCCAGCTCTCCGGCATGAGGGAATGTGGAAGTGAAAGGAAAAGACGACATGTTTGCAGCGCGGCGAGGGCCTGCGCGCCGCCGTCCCCGGGGAGAGGCGGGGGGCGGGTCGGCCGCGGCCGCAGCGACCCACCCCCGCGCCCCCCGCGCCCCCGCCGGCGCGCCGCCCGGGGCTGCGGGGCCGGGGGCCGGGGGCCGCGCGGGACACTCACCCTGGGTCCGGGCGCGGCTCCTGCGCTGGGGCCCGTGGCGGGCCGGGGCCGTGGGGGCTCCTGGCTGCCCACCGCCCGGGCTGCTGCTGCGCGCCCGCCGCCCGCCTCCACGCGCGCCCGCCGCCTGCTCCTGCCGCCCTCCCTCCGGCTCCTCTCTTTCTCTCTCTCTCCCCCTCTCTCCCTCTCCTCTCTCTCGCTCGCTCGCTCGCTCGCTCTCTCTCCCTCCCTGGAAGAAGGGAATGAGGCAGGGCTGACGTGAAGGGATGCAAAACAGCTCCTCCTAAACCCAGCTCGCGGAGGAAGAGAAAGACAGAAAAGCAGCCCTTTTATCTCTCTTTTGTTTTCTCACTTCCTTCCACCCCCCCCAACACCCCCCTCTTGTCAGCCCAAGTTTTCTTTTCTCTTTCTACCGCAGAGAGGGTTTTTCTTCCTTTCTTTCTCTTTCTTTCGGTTCAACTCTCCCACTCAAATTGAAAGCCTGGAGGGGTTTCTCTCTTTCTTTTTTTCCCTTCCCTCTTTTCTTCCTTCTTCCTCCTTTCTTATTTCTCTAAAAGGGTTTTGTTTGCTGTGGGAGTTTCGTTTGAGAATCAAGTCACGCCTTTTTTCCTCCTTTTCTTTCTCTCTTTTTTTTTTCTCCTCAGCAGAAAAGGGGAACAAAGATTAAGTGAAGCGGGGGAGAGGGGGAGCATAAGAACCGCTCATGGAAGTGGGGGGCCCGGTTCTGCCTGGCACAAAGGGGGCCAGGGGACGCCCCCCCGCCCCCACCGTGGGAAGCATGGGACGTTCTCCTGAGAGGAGAGTCGGTGGGGGTTGGGGGGACGCAGCCGCGGGTGCTGATTGCGGGTTCCTTCCGAAGTGCGGGCGGGGGCCGCCGAGCCCGCCCCTCCCCAGCCAGAGGTGGAAGGTTGGGTGTGTTCTTCACTTATATATTTTTAAAGTAGGCAGATGGGCTTGGAACAAACATCCCCGCAGAGCACTGAACTGTAAAAAGCCTTTGAACAGCTGTTTGCAGGGCCCTGGACGTCCAGACTCGAGGGAGCGGGGCGTATTGCGAGCGCCTGGGTCGGGGTGGGGAAGGGGCTCGGAGAAGCCGCTGGGATCCGGCACCCGCAGCCTCGCCCGTCGCAGAAGGTCGCGCTGCTGGGGGGCGCCGAGGCGTGGCCGTTGGTCTTGCAGGGGTCGGGCCCCCGGCTCCTCCCTGCAGGGCCGGGGGGCTTGGCGCAGCTTTGCCTTCCCCCGGCTCCCGACCGGCCTCTAACGTCCAGCCGCTTCTCCACTCCGAGCCCTCGGACCGAACGCGGCAGAGACCCCACGAAGGGTCAATTATTCATTGGGTGCCTGGGCGTGTTCTCAAGAACCTGCTCTGCCTTCTTCTCCAGTGGGGAGAAGGGAGGGGAAAAGTTCCCAGAGCAAACTTGGGCCACATGTCTCTTTTGCCCAACTAAGTATTGAGCACCTGCTGGATGCCTGGCCTTTGGACTGGGGGCTGCTGCCAGGGACTAGGGAGAAGCGTGAGTCTCCATGGGCCCCCGACGTTTCCGCAGGAAACAATGCGAGAGGAGGCTGCGGCTCCGGACCAGGTCACCGGGAGGAAGGAGAGCCTGGATCCTCTCCCCTCCCTCCGCTCTTCCTTCCCCTTCTCTTCCTTCCTCCCGGCTGCGTCTCCTTGGCTCCACCCCTTCTCCTCATCAATTCCTCCCACACTTCCCTGCTCTCCCTGGCTTTTCACTGGAGGGTCCCTTCTCCCAGCGAGGAGCAGATGCTGAGCCCCATTGTCTCCCCCCGCCCTTCCGCCCCCCACTCACACACAGGACCTGCCACTCTGCACCCCTCCCCCCAGCCCGCAGGCCTGGGCCTTTAGACACTTGAGCCCCAAGGCCACTGCCCCTCACCCCACCCTAAACCAGCTCCCGGTGCTGTGAGCAATGACTCCAGTCACTCAGAACATGATTTGTTTCTGACTGGGAGTGAGAAAACAGTAGCCTGGGACTTGCTTTAGCAAGGACTCCGTGGTTTTTAATACCACGGCAACTGAGCCCTGGATGACCCCAGTGCATCCACCCCCACCCATACTGCCCTCTTAACGGGGTGTCCAGGGAGCCACATTTCTGTCATCTTAGAGTCTGCTTAGTGCACCTAAATTATTTCCTCCAAATAAAACAAACAGCACTGACCGTGGAGCATTCGGGTAACCCATGCTTACTGAATACCTGCTCTGTGCCCACTCCATGCTGGGTGCTAAGGACCTAACAACCATCAGTGCCTGTGGTCGTCACTCAGGCTTTAGACTGGCAGGGGAAGAAACAAGAAGACAGGCAACCACAGGGCCGCATGGTACACGTAAGGATGAACCAAGGGAGCATCTAGAAAAGGGGTGCTTGGACTGAGACAGTCAGGGATGGGTCCTGGAGGAAGTTGTGTCTAGATGTCTAGGTAAATGCGTGTAATGGCACAGCCTGTCTGAAGGTGCCAAGGCAAGAGAGCACATTCTTCTGGATTCTTGGAGCCTTCATAAATACTGGCTGCGGTGGAGAGCACAGTGGCGGAGCAGGGATGCAGAGGTGTCCGAGCACCAGTTGGGGAGGGGCAGGATAGCAGGGAGATTTTAAAATTTTCGCCTCTCCCACTTGCTCACATCATGAACTTGGGTGGTTAATAGCCTTAGTTTCCATCTTTATAAGATGAGGGTAAGAAGACCTATGGGCTTCCCTGGTGGCTCAGCCAGAAAGAATCCTCCTGCAATGCAGGGGACTGCTTGGGTCTATCTGGGTTCAATCCCTGGGTTGGGAAGATCCCCTGGAGAAGGAAATGGCAACCCACTCCAGTATTCTTGCTTGGGAAATCCCGTGGAACAAAGGAGGCTGGTGGGCTTCAGTCCATGGGGTCTGAGAAGTTGAACACAACTGAGCAACTAAACCACCGAGAAGACCTATGGGCCGCAGAAGCGGTGTTTTATGTTTAAGGGTCCAGGTTGACTTGCTGCATATTCCTGGGCCAATTGACCTCTCTGAATATAAGTTTTCTCATCTGTGAAATGGGGTAAAAACAACTGACTCACAGGGTTTCTGTGAGGCTTAAAAAAGCCTGTGCCCAGCTCAGCATCTGGGACATAAGCTCCAATGCATGATAGCTTTTATTCATTGTCATTATGTGTTAGGGAGTGACGGGAGGTGCTCTTACTAACTGAAAATGAGATTTATGTTAAGGGTTGAAACTTGAGTGAGTCACCATACCTGAAATGTGATGAACTGGCTGTGGAGAGAGCATTCCTTCAGAGATGCCCTGTGTCCTCATGGGTGGCTGGGACTGGGGATCACCTGCATCCACCCAGGATGGCCAGGGTGTCATCTCAGGAATGAGACCAGAATGTGGCAACTGTGCTTACCAAGGCCTGGCCTGATGGGTGGAGATGTCGCCTGCCCCAAGAGCAAACAGGAACAGAGGAGAGTGGGCCTTCTAAATCCCGGAGGACCCCTAGGAGTAGGTGCCTGGCTCTTTGCTCAGTGGAGAAAAGTAGACCGAGAAGTTCACACTGGGGAGAAGAGACGGGGAGAGAGCGACTTTTGACTCCTCTAGGGCCCACATTACATCTCTTGAAACCTCTTAGTCCTTTGCTTGGGTTCCTCATTCTCCAGGCAACCTGCAAATGAACTTGGCATCAGCAACCTGCCCCCTGGATCCGGGCAGACACTAGGGTTCCAGTTCCTGCGTCATAAACCTTTTGCACTTCTACTATTTCTTGATGACACAAGTTCATTGTGAGAGAATTTGATAACCAGCTAAGCAAATCTGAAAAAGAACTCCTGTAGAGACATTACAGTTTGGTATATAACCTTGGACATTTTATAGGCACACATCTGCACATAAATGCATAGTAATAAAACTATGCAAAGTAAATATTGTTAACCAGATGAATGACTATACATGTAAATATATTATTTTAAGAAAATTAACAAAATGACATAATGTTATTCCTACCAAATAGCAACCACTTTTACTTGATAATATGTCACAGATATCTTCCCCTGTCTGTAAACATCCATTGTCATTCTTAACAAATGGTATTTTCCCATAGCATGTGTTTATATTACTTGTTTAAAAACAAATCACTGGACTTGCAGGATATTCCCAATTTTCTGCTTTTATGGACCTGCTGTGATAAATATACTGTACAGTCACCTTTGTGCCAGATAAATGTCATATTCTGGTCACCATTTTACAGCTGAGGAGACCGAGGCACAGAAAAGTTTAAAAGCTTTCCAAGAAAAAAAGCTTTCCAAGGTCACAGCTATGGAGTGACTGAGCGAGAATTTGCAGCCAGAGTTTCTAGGTGGGAGTTCCTTTCAACATCTCTGTTTTCTTCTTTTCTTTCCCATATCCCCTCCTCATGGGTATGTGTATGCGCGTATTAGTCTCTCAGTCATGCCTGACTCTGTGACCCCATGGACTAGCCCACCAGGCTCCTCTGTCCATGGGATTCTCCAGGATTCTCTGGAGTGGGTAGCCATTCCCTTCTCCAGGGTATCTTCCTGACCCAGGGATGAAACCAGCGTCTCCTGCATTGCAGGCGGATTCTTTACCATCTGAGCCACCAGGGAAGCCCATCCGCTCCTCATACTTCCCTGTTTTCTCTCCCAGATCACCTCCCTGCAAGAACCTGTCTGGGCAGTGACCCACTTCCTTCTCTGCCACCTGAGTAGCTTCGGTAATGGCCATCTCCTGGGATTGTGGGCAGGCATGAAAGCAGGTAATGTATGACCCGTGATGTGTGTGATACTTAATTTGGTAAACGGTGAAGCCTGTGTGAATGACCGTGAGGAAGTACTCACAATGGCCTACGCTCACAGACACCACCACCTTTAGCCAAGTCCCCTGATCCTCTTAAACCCAGGAAGGAAGCCTTCAGATTCACTCACACGAGAGAGAAAGAAATCAGCTGTTCTGATGCAGAAGCAGTAAAGGAAGCCTCCCCTGGGCTTTTCAGGAGCCCCACGGCTGGAATGGGAGGGAATATTTGTTAGTATAAGGTTTATTAATGGGAGGATGCAGTCATGTCACAGACCTTCAAGAATGTTCATAACCATCTCTGAAATCTCTGAAAATCTGAAGAATCTAATAAACCAAATAAAGGGATGAAACACAGCTCTTCAGTGTTCCAGTTGACGTATTCACCAGAGTAACTGCTGGGAGATCAGCAGATGATTATTAAAACTGTTGCTTTCATTGGCAGAACCAAACAAACATTAAAAATTTATATCAAGGACTTCCCTGGTGGTCCAGTGGCTAAGGCTTCGTGCTCCTAATACAGGGGGCCTGGATTCCATCCCTGTTCATGGAAGTAGATCCCACATGCCGTGACTAAAAGATCCTTCGTGCCGCCACTAAGACCTGTGCAGCCAGATAAAGAAATATTTTCATAAATACTATATATCTTTTTGCCTTTTCATACTGTTCATGGGGTTCTCAAGCAAGAATGCTGAAGTGGTTTGCCATTCTCTTCTCCAGTGGACCACTTTTTGTCAGAGCTCTCCACCATGACGAGTCCCTTGGACCGCAAGGAGATCAAAGCTGTCAATCCTAAAGGAAATCAACCTTGAATATTCATTGGAAGGACTGATGCTGAAACTGAAGGTCCAATACTTTGGCCACCTGATTTGAAGAGCTGACTCATTGGAAAAGACCCTGATGCTGGGAAAGACTGAATGACAGGAAGAAAAGGGGATGACAGAGGATGAGATGGTTGGATGACATCACTGACTCAATGGACATGAGTTTGAGTCAGCTCTGGGAAATGGTAAAGAACGGGGAAGCCTGGTGTGCTACAGCTCATGGGATCACAAAGAGTTGGTCACAACTGAGCAACTGAATGATATAATATATATGTGTATATACATATATATATATCAGTGACTTTGCAACGTCTAATATAAGGTTTTGAGAATCAGACCTCCCCACTGGATGGATTCCAGTCAATAGAAGATGCAGGACCCTGAAGATGGAACTTCAAGGGGTTTCAAAGAGCAGAGGCAAACCTTGAACTCCTTAAAGGATGGGATGTAGGAGATGGCAAGAGAACCAGAGCTGGAGAGTCACTGAGAACTAAGTCAGGGACCAGAGTCCTACAGAAGTTGTATTGGGCAGCAGCTCAAAATTCTCAGAAGTGTAGTGGCAATTTAGGGAGACTCAAGGGGGGCCTCCCTGGTAGCTCAGCTGGTAAAGAATCCTCACGCAGGAGAGGAGGTTCAATGC
Source organism: Bubalus bubalis (assembly GCF_019923935.1). Taxonomy (NCBI): domain Eukaryota; kingdom Metazoa; phylum Chordata; class Mammalia; order Artiodactyla; family Bovidae; genus Bubalus; species Bubalus bubalis. The sequence continues at coordinate 48,669,897 of NC_059176.1, forward strand.
AGGAGACCCTGGTTCAATTCCTGGGTCAGGAAGATCCCATGGAGAAGGGATAGGCTATACCCACTCCAGTATTCTGGCCTGGAAAATTCCATGGACTGTATAGTTCATGGGGTCTCAAAGAATCGGACACGGCTAAATGACTTTCAGGGTTTGTAGGAAAAACCCAAAGAAAGCAAGTCTTTGTAGCTGGATAGATGGGGTGAGCATCTGACCTTTGTGCATCATTTTTCAGGGAATGACGATAGGGTGAAACTTCCCACCCGCCTTATGACCAAGGGTGCATAGTTGTGTGGCTTTATTCCCATCATTGTTTGGACCAGTAAATTAACTGGCCTTATTTGCATAAATATAAGACTAAAAATAAGCTAAAAGAAACATGGGCCACCTACCATAAACAGGAAACTGCTAGCTTCACTAAACAGTTAAAAACCCATAAATACATAAAAACCACAATGATGACATGTATTGCTATAAGAAGGCTGATGGATCAAAGCCTGGAAAATAATTTGATATTGTAAGTCAAGAGAAGTTGAAAAAGTTTATGTCTTTTGATTAATAACTTTAGTTCTAGAAATCTATTGGAGGGGGAATCATCAGTGTGGACAAAGATGTGAGTTAAGGATGTTTATCAAAATGTTATTTATGTTGGCAAAAATTACAGCCAATAAAAAGGAAAAGGACAGAAGGAAGAAAGGAAATAACCCAAGTATTCAACAGTGAGGAAATGTTTAAAGAAGTTACGGCATGCACGTTTGATGTAACTGCATGGCTATTAAAAGCCATGTTTTTGAAAAATATTTAATGACCTGAAAAATGTTTCTGATGTAGTGAGTGAGATACAAAATTACATATGCAATTGTAGTCTTGCCCAGTTTTGTATATACATATATATTGAATATTTATCCTGAAAAGTACATATAAAAACTTGGAAGGACATACAGACAAGTTTAAAAGTTACTTGTAGGACTTCCCTGGTAGTTTAGTGGTTAAAACTTCCGTTGCAGGGAGCGTGGGTTTGATCCGTGGTTGGGGAACTAAGATTCTGCATGCCACACAGTGTGGCCAAAATTTTTTAAAATAAGTAAAAATTAATAAAAAGTTATATGTGTTTGTTGGAATATTAGATAATTTTTATTTTCTTCTTTGTCTCAAAGTATTTGTCAAATTTCTATAATGATTATATTATTGTAAACAATAACCTGTATATTTAGAGAGCAAGACCTGGGTTTCTTATTTATTCTACAGTCAATAGTGAAAAGACCCAAGCCAGGCCTTCGAGGACCTTCCAGTTTGCAGGAGAAACAGCCAAGCAAACAGGGACAGGAAGTTACGCTACAGAATGCAATTATTCCTCCTCCCCTGGAAACTTTTGAAGACCTAGGAGGAAAGAGGAACCAAGCATTTTGGTTGCTGATGATTTGGGCTCTGGGTTGAATAGACTATCTATTGTGAAAGTGTATTGTGCAAAAAGAGAATGGGGCTTTTTGTGAAGGGAGATAAAGAGAGTGTGGGGTGGGGACTGGGAGGGTGGGGGAGGAGGAGGCAGGCCTGGAAGCGGGGTGAGTGGACTGTGAGCAGAGCGGTCCTGAAGGTCCCCCTAAGTCATCCTCCCCACCCTTCACCTGGGTCCCAGTGTCCAGGCTAGCAGCTTACCTGGCTTTGCATTCTTAACAGGGCCTCAGTCAATGCTCTGTCAGTGTTTATCGTCCATAAGAACAGATGAATGAATGAGCATGTAACCTCAGGGATCACCCTCATGAATATCCTTTAAGGCATTAATGAAACATGTTGTCTGAAGAAGAAAGACTCCATTGTGAAACCACAATGATGAGCGAGGCAGGAAGGGAATTGAACGTCTCCTCTCCACCAAGACAACAAGGTATGTTTGTGCGTGAGCGTGCACGTGTGTGTCTGCAGGTCTGCTTTAGCATTAGGAGGGACCTGGGTTCAAGTTTGAATGTGGCATTAAGTGGAGTCTGAGGAGCTCTTGGTTATGGCGACTTGCAAGCTGTATAACCTTGTTGTTCAGTCGCTGAGTCAGATCCGACTCTTTGCGACCCCGTGGACTGCAGCACGCCAGGCTTCCCTGTCTGACCTTGGCCAGACTCAGTTTCTAAATGCTTCACTATTATACCTAGAAAATGGGGCTTAGGACAACCCATTCTTGGAGACCAAATAAGATAGTGCAGATAGGATAATGCTGTGTAGACAGCAAACACTTTGCGAACAGATCGAGCTATTAATGCTAATATTATTACTTGTAAACCCCGAGGCATCGCCATTTGGCAGGAGTCAGAGAAGGGTCCTTAGGCTGATGGCTTGGCTGATGGCTTTGTTGTATTCTTTCTTCATACAGGAACTCTTTTTTGGTCCTTTATTTTGGTCCTTTTGCCTGTATTCTTCACTTCATAACAAATATTTATTGAGAACCCACAATGTGCTGGCTATCCTTACAGGTCTTACAGGGTAACCAAGGGTGGCAGATGTGACTAGCGATGACTTCTACACGAATAGAAGAGGGGTGCCCAACTCTTCTCTTTGAGAAAAAAGGTGATGTTTAAACTGAGTCTTAAAAGTGGGAAGCTGCTCAGCATAGCGAGGGGGACAGGACTGTGAACAAGGAACAGACTTTAGGAAGTTACTTAACCTCCCCAGGGCACCATTTCCTGCTCTGAAGAATCCTGCTTGGCCTCAGAATGAGACAATACATTCAAAGCACCCAGCACAGTGCCTGGCCTTTAGTGGGTACTGAAAAAAGCCAGTCCTTTGTCTCCTCTGTATCAAAATCACTTCCTCTTTGAAGCTTACTTCCTGTTCACATTTTGTTCTTTTCCCCAGTTCCTGAAGATATACTGACTTTGGCTTGGGCTGTAAGTTACTCAGCCTGTTTCCCAGGATCCAGAAAATAACTTTAAAAGTGGATCACAGTTTCCTCCACAAAGAAAAGCCCAATGAATTCAAAGTACAAATGTCATTTGGATCATATCCTTTGTTCACAATATGCTAACACTAGAAATTATTGTTAGAAATTGACTATTTAAAATTCTCCCAAATAAGCTTTTGGATAAAGGAGAAAATCAGGAATGAAGTGGAGTTTGTGTGTGTGAGCTTCACTGCCTTTATTTTATTTTATTTTTTGCATGAATACAGTTTTCTTTGGGGGGTGGTGTGTGTATGTGTGTCTAGCTTTGTTTTTTTGAGGTATAGTTGAGTTACAATATGGTGTTAGTTCCAGGTATACCACACAATGATTCAGTTATATATACTAGGAGTTGTGTTAATTTAGAAAGAAAAGAGTCACACCTAGGAAAACCAACAGTATGTACACAAAGCTTTACTCAAAATTTTATTTAGTTTTTAAAGTGATTTTACTATTAAATCCAGAGAAATTTAAACAAGCAAAATACTCATTAAATACTTTAGAAATACATGAAAACAAAACCCCAAATAAAGATGAGGAAGGAAGAGATCAGAAAAGAAACAGAAAAAAATAAATTAAAAAAATAGAAAAACAGTACATAACACATACATCCTTGAGTTGATTCTTTATGTAAAAAACAAGATCTAAATAATACAATGGACAAATATGATGAAGGGAAAAAAACAGAAATAAAACTTAGGGTGAAATGGTAGAAATGACAAAATAGACTTAAAAAATATAAAAGAATATGTGAGATTGTAGACAAATTTGAATACTTCTGAGATAATTTTCTGGGGGAAAAAATAGAGAAGTTTCTCTGACAGAAGCAGAAGCAGAAAATTTAAGCCACCTCCTTCAGCTTCTGTTCAAAATCAGCGGACAGAGCGTTTGCCCCTGACCAGCTTTTGGAAACTGCACTTTTTCTCGGCAGCATTTCGCACCATCTGATATGACATATGCCTAATTGCTTACTTGTTTCCCTTCTTCTCTCCCCACTAGAATACCAGCTTCCTAAGAAGAGAGAACTTTAGTGTTTTTAATTAAAATTTTAATTTTGAGATAATCGTGATTTTTTTTTTTTTAAAGTAAGCATTATATTTTGAGATGATTGTATGAAAACTATCTGGGCATTCCCTGGCAGGCTAGTGGTTAGCACTCGGCGCTTTCACTGGCAGGGCTGGAGTTCAATTCCTGGTGGAGGAACTAAGATCCCACAAGCCAAGAGGAGCTGTCAAAAGAAAAAAAAAGAAAGCTGTTTTATTTGCTGCTGTATCCCTATGCACAAACCTGGGCCTGAAGCATATCAGGCGCTTGAAATAAATACTAGTTTAACGAATAAACAAGTTGAGGAAGAATTTAAGACAGATATCAAAATGCTGTGCCCCAAGTTGTGAGTTCAAATGGTTTTACTGGGAAAGAAGGTTTATCTTCTAAAGTTTTGAAGCATGGGATATATAAACTAATCCAGAATATAGCATTTTCTCTATGAAGAAATCTATAATTTTTTTTCCTAAGGTTAAAAGAAAAGATGACTGGGGAGAGACATTCTTTATGCCTACTGCAAAGGCTAAATGATGTAAAGATGGAAAGGTCAATTTAATTTACAGGCTTAATGAAAATCCAAATGTGATTTTAACTTTTCAAAAAAATGGAAAAGATTATAAAATTCATTAACTCATTTAGCAGAATAAAGAGGTAGAATTTCAACGAAAGTTTTGTAAAATGAGATTGAGGATGAGGGAATAGAACTAGCCACAAAACATATTAGGAAATTGTGATACTTAAAATTGTGTGGTATGAGGACAAAAATTTGTAGTTGTCTTAGTAGTTTAAAATAGGACTTTTAGAATGAGACAATGATACACATGTAATGTGTAATAAAGTACCATCGTCAGGAAAAGAAAGGGTAATTTAGAAAATTATTTTGGGCTAACTGGCTGGTAATTTGGGGAAAAAAATGTATCCTCATCTCACATAATACAACAAATATATTTTATTTGGACACAATAATAGCAATAATAATAAAGACCAAATGTAAAAATGTTGTGAGGAAAAGAAAATAGACAGTTTCAAACACCTGGAGAAGAAATGACTCCCTAAGCTTAGAACCAAAGGGAGAAATCAAGGAAAAAGAGAACATTTTTGGTTGTATAAATAAGTCAAACTTTACATGGTAAGAAAACAAAAATTATCTCTAAATGATATATTGGGGGGGTTTTGTTTGTTTTTGAAAAATACGTATTTATTTATCTGTGTCAGTCCCCGGTGCAGCATGCAGGATCTTCGTTATGTCGTGCGAAATCCTCCTGTGGCAAAGGGACTCTAGCTGTAGTCGTAGCTTAGTTGCTGTGAGGCATCTGGGAGCTTAGCTTCCTGGTCAGGGATCGAACCAGACGCTGTCCCTTGCATCGCAAGGCAGATTCTTAACCAGTGGACCACCGGGGAAGTCCCTCTAAGATGTATTGTTAAGCAAAGAAGGCAAGTTGCAGTTAGTATGATGTTCACATAAAGAAGAAAAATGTACACAAAACAAAACTATGAATTTTTGTAAATGTATCAAGTGTGTAAATACCTAGAAGGTGGTCAGGATGAATATACACAAACTGATAGCATTTGGAGTGGGCTAGCAGTGGCCACAGGACTGGAAAATGTCAGTTTTCATTCCAATCCCAAAGAAGCTAAGCTAAGCTAAGTTGCTTCAGTCGTGTCCGACTCTGTGCGACCCCATGGACTGCAGCCTACCAGGCTCCTCCGTCCATGGGATTTTCCAGGCAAGAGTACTGGAGTGGGGTGCCATTGCCTTCTCCAATCCCAAAGAAAGGCAATGCCAAACAATGCTCAAACTACCGCACAATTGCACTCATCTCACACGCTAGTAAAGTAATGCTCAAAATTCTCCAAGCCAGGCTTCAGCAATACATGAACCATGAACTTCCAGATGTTCAAGCTGGTTTTAGAAAAGGCAGAGGAACCAGAGATCAAATTGCCAATATCGCTGGATCATCGAAAAAGCAAGAGAGTTCCAGAAAAACATGTATTTCTGCTTTATTGACTATGCCAAAGCCTTTAACTGTGTGGATCACAATAAACTGTGGAAAATTCTGAATGAGATGGGAATACCAGACCACCTGACCTGCCTCTTGAGAAACCTATATGCAGGTCAGGAAGCAACAGTTAGTACTGGACATGGAACAACAGACTGGTTCCAAATAGGAAAAGGAGTACAAGAAGGCTGTATATTGTCACCCTGCTTATTTAACTTATATGCAGAGTACATCATGAGAAACGCTGGGCTGGAAGAAGCACAAGCTGGAATCAAGACTGCAGGGAGAAATATCAATAACCTCAGCTATGCAGATGACACCACCCTTATGGCAGAAAGTGAAGAGGAACTCAAAAGCCTCTTGATGAAAGTGAAAGAGGAGAGGGAAAAAGTTGGCTTAAAGCTCAACGTTCAGAAAACGAAGATTATGGCATCCAGTCCCATCACTTCATGGCAAATAGATGGGGAAACAGTGGAAACAGTGTCAGACTTTATTTTTTGGGGCTCCAAAATCACTACAGATGTTGACTGCAGCCATGAAATTAAAAGACGCTTACTCCTTGGAAGGAAAGTTATGACCAACCTAGATAGAATATTAAAAAGCAGAGACATTGCTTTGCCAACAAAGGTCCGTCTAGTCAAGGCTATGGTTTTTCCAGTGGTCATGTATGGATGTGAGAGTTGGACTGTGAAGAAAGCTGAGCACCGAAGAATTGATGCTTTTGAACTGTGGTGTTGGAGAAGACTCTTGAGAGTCCCTTGGACTGCAAGGAGATCCAACCAGTCGATTCTAAAGGAGATCGGTCCTGGGTGTTCATTGGAAGGACTGATGCTGAGCTGAAACTCCAGTACTTTGGCCACCTGATGTGAAGAGTTGACTCACTGGAAAAGACTCTGATGCTGGGAGGAATTGAGGGCAGGAGGAGAAGGGGACGACAGAGGATAAAATGGCTGTATGGCATCACCGACTGGATGGACGTGAGTTTGGGTGAACTCCGGGAGTTGGTGATAGACAGGGAGGCTTGGCATGCTGCGATTCATGGGGTTGCAAAGAGTCGGACACGACTAAGTGACTGAACTGAACTGAACGGGACATTTGATTTATTTGAACTGTAAGGGTTTTAATATCATACAATAAGAGCACACACACTTTGTTGTTTTTCTGTTGCTAAGCCATGTCTGACTCTTAGCGACCCCAGGGACTGCAGCATGCCAGGCTTCCCTGTCCTTCAGCATCTCCCTGAGTTTGCAGTAACTCATGTCCATTGAGTTGGTGCTACCATCCAACTGTCTCATCCTCTATCGCCCCTTCTCTTCCTCATACTCATAAATCACTTGTATAGTTTTAAAAGAAAAAGTGATGACAAAACTAAAAAGACAGTGTTGAATATGTTTACTACCTTAAAAATTACATTAAAATGTTTTTATGTAAATGATTTTTTAAACTAAAATCCCAATAGACAAATCATTAAAAGTTACATGAGTCAGGTCACTGAACAGAAAATACCAGAAACAAACTAGAATGTTTGCACTCATGTCATTTAAATAAATCCAGAGTGAAAGCTGGCACTGAAGATTAGGATTCTAACTTATCTTCTGGACCAGGAACCTGCTCAGTCTTGGGAAATAGGCAGCTTAGGGGAATCTGCAGCAGCGGGGAGAATGGGAGACGCAACTTAAATTCTCTCAACTGGAACATTTTGTTGGTGTTGGATGCTAACCCTTTCCTCTGGGGTGGGTGGTCCTGCTTTACCTCCTTGCCTTTTCTGCAAGAGAGCGCGACTCAGGGAGAAAGGAAGCAGAGAACTGGTGGGACAGCCTAGTCTGCAGACAAAACTGGGGATATTTGGTCTAGTGCCGTCATGCAAGTGCCCTTCTTGGGGACTGAGCTCCAGAGCATGGGAGAAAGGTTAGCTTTAGGGCTTCCTCAAGCTGAGAAGAAACCATGGGAACAGGTGAGCAGGACTGATGAACACAAAGGGATTTTGAAGCACTTGGGGTAGAGTGGAAACCCTCACTTTGACCCGTTGGGACCTTCTCTTTTGCTGTTTAGATCCTCAGCGCTGGTTCCACTCTTGAGCCACACAAGTCTACACTGTGTGGGCCCGTGCACACTGGAGCTGCTTGTGTGCCTGCCCATATGACCTCTTTTGCTGCATTGGTACAACCTGGGTTTCTCCTTGGAAGAAAAGCTACGACCAACCTAGGCAGCATATTAAAAAGCAGAGACATTGCTTTGCCAACAAAGGTCCATCTAGTCAAAGCTATGGTTTTTCAGTAGTCATGTATGGATGTAAGAGCTGGAGCATAAAGAAGGCTGAGCACTGAAGAATTGATGCTTTTGAACTGTGGTGCTGGAGAAGACTCTTGAGAGTCCCTTGGACTGCAAGGAGATCAAACCAGTCAATCCTAAAGGAAATGAACCCTCAATATTCATTGAAAAGACTGAAGTTGAAGCTGAAACTCCAATACTTTGGCCACCTGATGTGAAGAGCTGACTCATTTGTAAAGACCCTGATGCTGGGAAAGATTGAAGGCAGGAGAAGGGGCAACAGAAGATGAGATGGTTGGATGGCATCACCGACTCAATGGACATGAGTTTGAGCAAATTCCAGGAGATAGAGAAGGACAGGGAAGCCTGGTGTGCTGAAGTCCATGGGGTCCCAAAGAGTCAGACGTGACTTAGTGACTGAACAACAACACAACCTGGGTTGAAACCCAGCTCTGCCTGCTACTTGACACTGGGAAAGTAATCGAACCTTCCTGAACTCATTTTTCACTTTTTAAAAAGCATTCTTTATTCATTATTATTATGATTTAATTTATGAGTTATTTGGCTGTGTTATTTTTAGTTTTGGCACATGGGATCCTCCGTGTGGCATGTGGGATATTTTGTTGCAGCTTGTGGGTGTCTCTAGCTGTAGTGTGTGGGCTTAGTTGCCCTGCAGCCTCTGGGATCTTAGTTCCTCAACCAGGGATCGAACTTGTGTCCCCTGCATTGGAAGGCAGATTCTTAACCACTGGACCACTAAGGAAGTCCCCCACTTTTCTAAATTAAAGGCCAGAACAGAGCTCCGCTCAGGGTGTGGGGAGGATTTAATGAGACCATGAAGCATCAGAACCAGGTCAGGCAGAGTAAAGGACTAGTAAATGATAGGTGGTCTGTTGTTCGCTAAAGGCCTGGTCTCTTACAGCACAACACAGGTCATGGATTTGAACTTGTGCATGTCATGGCTGCTGCCCATCTCTACTTACATGTCCTCTTTACGTGTCACTTGTCCGAAATAGACAAGTCTCCATGCCTAACCTGTCCCCCACACTGGGCTCCTGTCAATGGCACTGCATCCGAGGCCAGCCAGAAACCTGGCTTTCATGCTAAGTTGCTTCAGTTGAGTCTGACTCTTTGTAACCCCATGGACTGCAGTTCACCAGGCTCTTCTGTCCATGGGATTTCCCAGGCAAGAATTCTGAAGTGGGTTTCCATTTCTTCCTCCAGGGGATCTTCCCAACCCAGGGATGGAATCTGCATCTCTTATGTCTCCTGCATTGGCAGGTGGGTTCTTTACCACTAGTGCCACCTGAGAAGCCCAGAAACCTGGCGCTACTCTTTAAACCTCAGTGCCCCTCGATGCCCAAGACACGTGGATTCCACCATGGAAATACCTTTCAGGATTCATTACCCTACTCACACAAGTCTGATTTGGCTGCTAGTATTTCCCTCTCCTGTAACAGTCTTCTTCTTTTTAGTATTTTTATTTATTTACTTATTTGGCTTCACCAGGTCCTAGTTGTGGCACACAAGATCTTTTAGTGGTGGGATGTGGGATCCTTAGCCTGGCATGCGAACTCCTAGTTGTAACAGCCTTCTAATTACTCTCTCTGCATCTACCCTGGACTCCTCAGAGCCATTCTTTAAAAAAAACATCCTCTTGATGGCTTATAGCCTTTTAATGGCTTCCCGCTGGCCTTAGGATAGATCAAAATAAATAGTAAAAATTACTGAGCAATCACATTGCTCCCTCCCTGTTTGTGGGAATTTGTTTCCACGATGCAAAATGGCATGGTCTTTGCATATAACCAGCTTCCCTGGTGGGTCAATTGGTAAAGAATTTGCCTGCAAGGTAGGAGACCCAAGTTTGATCCCTGGGTCAGGAAGATCCGCTGGAGAAGGAAATGGCAACCCAATCCAGTATTCTTGCCTGGAGAATCCCACGGACAGAGGAGCCTGGTGGGCCATAGTCCATGGGGTCACAAAGAGTCAGACACGACTGAGAGACTAACATTTTGCATATAACACAAGCACATTCACCTCTGTACTTTAAGTCATCTGTGGATTACTTGTAATATCTAAGAAAATGTGAAATCTATGTAAATAGTTATCAATACAATGTAAAAGCTATGTAAATAGTCACTGGCTTGACAAATTTAAGTTTTGTTTTTTGGAACTTTCTGGGTTTTTTTTTTTTTTCCCCCCCAGATATCCAAGGTGGATTGAATCTGGGAATACGGAACATGGAGATATGGAAGGCCCACTGTGTTGTGTGCCAGGCACTGTGTTAAATGTTACACTTTATTTATCTCTTTCAACTCTGGAAACCCTGCCAGGTAGATACCTAACAGCATGCTGGGTCACCTTCAACAAGTTAATTTAGTGACTCAGTTTCATTATCTGCTAAGTGGCAATACCTTATCTCTTAGGAATATTGTAAGGATTAAATTAGTTATGTTCTGTAAAGTTCTTGGAAAAAATGCCTGGCTTGTATTAAGTGCTTATTAAATTCAGCTAGGTGTTGGAGAATATGCCCCATTTGCAGCTATGAAAACAGAAACAGAGAGGTTAAGAAACTCACCCAAGGGACTTCCAGGTGGCCCAGTGGCTAAGACTCTGTGCTTCTAATGCAGGGGGCCTGGGTTCGATCCCTAGTCAGGGAACTAGATCCCACATGCTGCAACTAAAGATCCCGCATCCCCCAACAAACATTGAAGATCGTGAGTGCTGTGACTAAGACTCAGTGCAGCCAAATAGATATTAAAAACAAAAGAAAAGATATTCACCCAAGGCCCCACAGAGAGTAAACGACCCCATCAGGATTCATACCCAAGCCTCTTGAGACCCATCCCTGAGCTGAGTCTTCGAGGAGACTCCCAGGCCATTTCCTATTACTCACTGTCTGCTTTCAAAGTCCCCCCACCTGCTGTACTCACTGCAGCCCCTAAATGCACCTCAGTTCCCCACCTGTGTCCTTCACATGCTGTCCCGTCTCTTACGGGCCTTTGTTTCCTCCAGGAGGCCCTCCCTGGACACCAGATCAGGTTGTTGCAGGTGTGCATGCTCAGTCACTCAGTCATGTTTGGTGCTTTGTGACCCCATGGACTGCAGCTCACCAGGCTCCTCTGTCCATGGGATTTCCCAGGCAAGGATACCCCCAGCTTCTGCTCCTCCTAAATGTGCAGTGGCTATAGTGGCAACTGCCAGAGCATGTAGGCAGACCCTCCTCGCCTTCAAGGGGTGGGGTGTGCTGGCCCAGCGGTGTTTCTTTTCTTCTTCTAGACTTCCTAGGTGGCTCAGTGGTAAAAGAATCTGCTGGCCAGTGTAGGAGATGCAGGAGATGTGGGTTTGATCCCTGGGTCAGGAAGATCTCTTGGAGGAGGAAATGGCAACCCACTCCAGTATCCTTGCCTGGGAAATGCCACGGACAGAGGAGCCTGGTGGGCTACAGTCCATGGGGTTGCAAAAAGTCGGACATGACTGAGCATGCACGTATTATTGCAGGAAGGATAGTGGGGCCTAAGAGGTTGGTCACATCCCAGTGTCTGGAACGGCTGCCAAGTATGGGTTCTTAGCTTCCCACAGGAAAGAATTTAAGAGAGAGCGACAGAAGAGTGAAAAAAGGTTTATTCAGGGAGAAAACACACTCCACAGACAGAGTGTGGGCCATCTTGGAAGGCAAGAGTGGCAAGAGACCTCTGGGTATGGGGCTGTCAGTGTTTATAGGGGTGGGTTATTTCATAGGCTAATGAATAGGAGCTGCAGCTCCAATACTTTGGCCACCAGATGTGAAGAGCTGACTCATTGGAAAAGACCCTGATGCTGGGAAAGTGAAGGCAAAAGGAGAACGGGGTGGCAGAGAATGAGATGGTTAGATAGTATCTTCAACTCGATAGACATGGATTTGAGCAAACTCCAGGAGATAGTGGAGGACAGAGGAGCCTGGCTTGCTGCAGTCCATGGGGTCGCAAAGAGCTGGACAGTGACTGAACAACAACATGAGTGGGAGGAGTATTCCAGCTATTTTGGGGAAGGGGTGGGGACTTTCAGGCATTGGGCCACCGCCCACATTTTGGCCTTTATGGTCCTGGCATCTGTGGGTGTGTCATTTAACGTTTTGATGTGTTACAATGAACATATACTGAGCACCATCTGGGACCTAGCTGGTTCTAATCAGCTTATGTCATGTCCTTGGGCTATGCCATTCTTTTAAAGGTTGTGCCCTGTGCCCTTCCTGTCTCATTCTGTCCCTCTCATCGGCCCATCCCCCCACTCCTTGGCAACACTTTGCACATTAGCAGTTATTGAATTGATCATTACACTGTGTTTCCTGTCTGTCTTCGCTGGCTTGCGGCGAGGGTGGGACCATGTCTATCTTAAAACCTCGAGTGCTTAATCAGTACTTATAGAATGAATGAATGAACCCCAGAGATCTCAATCATCCTTGTCAAGTAGGTGCTGCAAAGCTCTTTTCTAAGAGGGACGTTGGCAATGAGGGGAAATTTGATTGAAGACCCAAGCCAGGGAGAGGTCTAGGACAAGGGAGAGGGGGCTCATTGGTACAAGGCACTGTGGGGGCCAAGTGGAAAGAGGTATCGAAGCATAGAAGGCAACAAAGTCATGGTCAGCATCTTGCTCCGGTGCCAAAGCCACGGGCCTGAGTGGGGAAAGCTGACTGGAGAGGGTCTGGCACATGATAAGTGCCCCCAAAATGGGGGCCATTCCTATTAATAAAATAATAATCTGCATGGAGCTCCTGAGAAAGGTTGTTTTATTTAGAAAAATGAAAAGGGAAGAAAAGGGGAGTGATATGAACCAAAATACAGAGAAAGTGCAAAGCATTTGTGTGTGGTCAGAGTGGTGGGAACTAGGATGTAACCGTGGAAAAATTCTGGGTGCTGAGGCTGGAAAGGGAGGTTGTGGCCAATGGAATGGTCTTGGATGCTGTGTTGAGGTATCTGGGCTTTATCTTGTAAATTAGTGATCCCCCAAATGCATTTGTTAAATAACATTGGATAGGAAGGGCTTCAATGCCAAATAAGTGAAAGTGAAAGTCACTCAGTTGTGTCCAACTCTTTGTGACCCCACAGACTCTACAGTCCATGGAATTCTCCAGGCCAGAATACTGGAATGTGTAGCCTTTCTCTTATCCAGGGGATCTTCCCAATCCAGGGATGGAACCCAGGTCTCCTGCATTGCAGGTGGATTCTTTACCAGCTGAGCCACAAGGGAAGCCCAGGAATACTGGACTCGGTAGCCTATCCCTCCTCCAGCAGATCTTCCCGATCTGACCTAGGAATTGAATCAGGGCCTGCTGCATTGCAGGCATATTCTTTACCAACTAAGCTATCAGGGAGGCCCAGTGTCAAATAAGGTTACAACAAATACTGTATGATATCACTTATACAGTAAGTCCCCTGCATACTAACAAGTTCTGTTCCAAGAGGAGAGCATGTTCATAAGTTAAATTTATTTGTAAGACCAACAAAGTTAGCCTTGGTACCCAACTAACACTGTCAGCTATATAGTTCAGTTCAGTTCAGTCGCTCAGTTGTGTCCGACTCTTTGCAACCCCATGAATTGCAGCATGCCAGGCCTCCCTGTCCATCACCAACTCCTGGAGTTCACCCAAACTCATGTCCATCAAGTGGGTGATGCCATCCAGCCATCTCATCCTCTGTCATCCCCTTCTCCTCCTGCCCCCAATCCACAGTTTATTGTGATCCACACAGTCAAAGGCTTTGGCAGAGTCAATAAAGCAGAAATAGATGTTTTTCTGGAACTTTCTTGCTTTTTTGATGATCCAGCAGATGTTGGCAATTTGATCTCTGGTTCCTCTGCCTTTTCTAAAACCAGCTTGAACATCTGGAAGTTCACGGTTCATGTATTGCTGAAGCCTGGCTTGGAGAATTTTGAGCATTACTTTACTAGCGTGTGAGATGAGTGCAATTGTGCGGTAGTTTGAGCATTGTTTGGCATTGCCTTTCTTTGGGATTGGAGAAGGCAATGGCACCCCACTCCAGTACTCTTGCCTGGAAAATCCCATGGACGGAGGAGCCTGGTAGGCTGCAGTCCATGGGGTCGCTAAGAGTCGGACATGACTGAGCGACTTCACTTTCACTTTTCTCTTTCATGCACTGGAGAAGGAAATTGCAACCCACTCCAGTATTCTTGCCTGGAGAATCCCAGGGATGACGGAGCCTGGTGGGCTGCCGTCTATGAGGTCGCACAGAGTCGGACACGACTGAAGCAACTTAGCTTAGCTTAGCTTAGCTTAGCTTAGCTTAGCTTCTTTGGGATTGGAATGAAAACTGACCTTTTCCAGTCCTGTGGCCACTGCTGAGTTTTCCAAATTTTCTGGCATATTGAGTGCAGCACTTTCACAGCATCGTCTTTCGGGATTTGAAATAGTTCAACAGGAATTCTATCACCTCCACTAGCTTTGTTCATAGTGATGCTTCCTAAGGCCCACTTGACTTCACATTCCAGGATGTCTGGCTCTAGGTGAGTGATCACACCATCGTGATTATCTGGGTCATGAAGATTTTTTTCTATAGTTTTTCTGTGTATTCTTGCCACCTCTTCTTAATATCTTCTGCTTCTGTTAGGTCCATACCATTTCTGTCCTTTATCGAGCCCATCTTTGCATGAAATGTTCCCTTGGTATCTCTGATTTTCTTGAAGAGATCTCTAGTCCTTCCCATTCTGTTGTTTTCCTCTATTTCTTTGCATTGATCGCTGAGGAAGGCTTTCTTATCTCTCCTTGCTATTCTTTGGAACTCTGCATTCAGATGCTTATATCTTTCCTTTTCTCCTTTGCTTTTCACTTCTCTTCTTTTCACAGCTATTTGTAAGGCCTCCTCAGACAGCCATTTTGCCTTTTTGCATTTCTATTTCTTAGGGATGATCTTGATTCCTGTCTCCTGTACAATGTCACGAACCTCGGTCCATAGTTCATCAGGCACTCTATCTATCAGATCTAGTCCCTTAAATCTATTTCTCACTTCCACTGTATAATCATAAGGGATTTGATTTAGGTCATACCTGAATGGTCTACTGGTTTTCCCTACTTTCTTCAATTTAAGTCTGAATTTGGCAATAAGGAGTTAATGATCTAAGCCACAGTCAGCACCCAGTCTTGTTTTTGCTGACTATATAGAGCTTCTCCATCTTTGGCTGCAAAGAATATAATCAATCTGATTTCGGTGTTGACCATCTGGTGATGCCCATGTGTAGAGTCTTCTCTTGTGTTGTTGGAAGAGGGTGTTTGCTATGACCAGTGTGTTCTCTTGGCAAAACTCTATTAGCCTTTGCCCTGCTTCATTCTGTAATCCAAGGCCAAATTTGCCTGTTACTCCAGATGTTTCTTGACTTCCAACTTTTGCATTCCAATCCCCTATAATGAAAAGGACATCTTTTTGGGGTGTTAGTTCTAAAAGGTCTTGTAGGTCTTCATAGAACTGTTCAGCTTCAGCTTCTTCAGCGTTACTGGTTGGGGCATAGACTCGGATTGAATGGTTTGCCTTGGAAATGAACAGAGATCATCCTGTCATTTTTGAGATTGCATCAAGTACTGCATTTCGGACTCTTTTGTTGACCAGCTATATAGTACTGTACTTTAATAGGGTTATAACAATTTTCATAGACCTTACAAAGGACTGGGAAAAGACTCTTGGGGGGGCAGAAACAGAACCTTGTGTGCACCAGGACCCAGGAGAAAGGAGCAGTGACCCCACAAGAGACTGACCCAGACTTGCCCATGAGTGTCCAGGAGTCTCCAGCAGAGGCTTGGGTTGGTGGTGGCCTGCTGCAGGGTTGGGGACAGTGAGTATAGCAGTACATGCATGGGATCTTTTGAAGGAGGTTGCCATTATCTTCATTACCTTCTCCATAGTTTGGCCCCAGGTAAATAGCAGGGAGGGAACACAGCCCCACCCATCAGCAGAAATTTGGATTAAAGATTTACTGAGCATGGCCCTCCCCATCAGAACCAGACCCAGTTTCCCCCTCAGTCAGTCTCTCCCATCAGGAAGCTTCCATAAGCCTCTTATCCTTCTCCATCAGAGAGCAGACAAACTGAAATCCACAATCACAGAAAACTAGCCAATCTAATCACATGGACCACAGCCTTGTCTAACTCAATGAAACTATGAGCCATGCCTTTGTAGGGCCACCCAAGATGGACAGGTCATGGTGGAGAGTCCTGACAAAATGTGGTCCACTGGAGAAGGGAATGGCAAACTACTTCAGTATTCTTGCCTTGAGAACCCCATGAAAAGTATGAAAAGGCAAAAAGATAGGACACTGAAAGATGAACTCCCCAGGTCAGTAAGTACCCAATATGCTACTGGAGTGGAGAAATAACTCCAGAAAGAATGAAGAGACGAAGTCAAAGCAAAAACAACACCCAGTTGTGGATGTGAATGGTGATGGAAGCAAGGTCCGATGCTGTAAAGAGCAATATTGTATAGGAACCTGGAATGTCAGGTCCATGAATCAAGGCAAATTGGAAGTGGTCAAACAAGATGGCAAGAGTGAGCATCGACATTTTAGGAATCAGCGAACTAAAATGGACTGGAATGGGTGAATTTAACTCAGATGACCATTTTATCTACTACTGTGGGCAGGAATCCCTTAGAAGAAATGGAGTAGCCATCATGGTCAAGAAAAGAGTCCAAAATGTAGTACTTGATGCAGTCTCAAAAATGACAGAATGATCTCTGTTCATTTCCAAGGCAAACCATTCAATATCACGGTAATCCAAGTCTATGCCCCGACCAGTAACGCTGAAGAAGCTGAAGTTGAATGGTTCTATGAAGACCTACAAGACCTTCTAGAACTAATACCCAAGAAAGATGTCCTTTTCATTATAGGGAACTGGAATGCAAAAGTGGGAAGTCAAGAAACACCTGGAGTAACAGGCAAATTTGGCCTTGGAGTACAGAATGAAGCAGGGCAAAGGCTAATAGAGTTTTGCCAAGAGAACGCACTGGCAAACACCCTCTTCCGACAACACAAGAGAAGACTCTGCACATGGACATACCAGATGGTCAACACTGAAATATTGATTATATTCTTTGAGCCAAAAGTGGAGAAGCTCTATACAGTCAGCAAAATCAAGACCGGGAGCTGACTGTGGCTCAGATAATGAACTCCTTATTGCCAAATTCAGACTTAAATTGAAGAAAGTAGGGAAAACCAGTAGACCATTCAGGTATGACCTAAATCAAATCCCTTATGATTACACAGTGGAAGTGAGAAATAGATTTAAGGGACTAGATTTGGTAGACAGAGTGCCTGATGAACTATGGATGGAGGTTCATGACATTGTACAGGAGACAGGAATCAAGACCATCCCCAAGAAATAGAAATGCAAAAAGGCAAAATGGCTGTCTGAGGAGGCCTTACAAATAGCTGTGAAAAGAAGAGAAGTGAAAAGCAAAGGAGAAAAGGAAAGATATAAGCATCTGAATGCAGAGTTCCAAAGAATAGCAAGGAGAGATAAGAAAGCCTTCCTCAGCGATCAATGCAAAGAAATAGAGGAAAACAACAGAATGGGAAAGACTAGAGATCTCTTCAAGAAAATCAGAGATACCAAGGGAACATTTCATGCAAAGATGGGCTCGATAAAGGACAGAAATGGTATGGACCTAACAGAAGCAGAAGATATTAAGAAGAGGTGGCAAGAATACACAGAAAAACCATAGAAAAAAAATCTTCATGACCCAGATAATCACGATGGTGTGATCACTCACCTAGAGCCAGACATCCTGGAATGTGAAGTCAAGTGGGCCTTAGAAAGTATCACTATGAACAAAGTTAGTGGAGGTGATGGAATTCCAGTTGAGCTATTTCAAATCCCGAAAGACGATGCTGTGAAAGTGCTGCACTCAATATGCCAGAAAATTTGGAAAACTCAGCAGTGGCCACAGGACTGGAAAAGGTCAGTTTTCATTCCAATCCCAAAGAAAAGCAATGCCAAAGAATGCTCAAACTACTGCACAATTGCACTCATCTCACACGCTAGTAAAGTAATGCTCAAAATTCTCCAAGCCAGGCTTCAGCAATACATGAACCGTGAACTTCCAGATGTTCAAGCTGGTTTTAGAAAAGGCAGAGGAACCAGAGATCAAATTGCCAACATCTGCTGGATCATCGGAAAAGCAAGCGAGTTCCAGAAAAACATCTATTTCTGCTTTATTGACTATGCCAAAGCCTTTGACTGTGTGGATCATCACAAACTGTGGAAAATTCTGAAAGAGATGGGAATACCAGACCACCTGACCTGCCTCTTGAAAAACCTGTATGCAGGTCAGGAAGTAACAGTTAGAACTGGACATGGAACAACAGACTGGTTCCAAACAGGAAAAGGAGTACGTCAAGGCTGTATATTGTCACCCTGCATATTTAACTTATATGCAGAGTACATCATGAGAAACGTTGGGCTAAAAGAAGCACAAGCTGGAATCAAGATTGCCGGGAGAAATATCAATAACCTCAGATATGCAGATGACACCACCCTTATGGCAGAAAGTGAAGAGGAACTCAAAAGCCTCTTGATGAAAGTGAAAGAGGAGAGGGAAAAAGTTGGCTTAAAGCTCAACATTCAGAAAAGTAAGATCATGGCATCCGGTCCCATCACTTCATGGTAAATAGATGGGGAACAGTGGAAACAGTGTCAGACTGTATTTTTTTGGGCTCCAGAATCACTGCAGATGGTGACTGCAGCTTTCAGTCAGCAACCAAACATTAAAAATGGTTGCTCCTTGGAAGAAAAGTTATGACCAACCTAGACAACATATTAAAAGCAGAGACATTATTTTAACAACCAAGGTCCATCTAGTCAAGGCTATGGTTTTTCCAGTGGTCATGTATGGATGAGAGAATTGGACTATAAAGAAAGCTGAGCACCGAAGAATTGATGCTTTTGAACTGTGGTGTTGGAGAAGACTCTTGTGAGTCCCTTGGACTGCAAAGAGATCAAATGAATCCGTCCTAAGGAAATCAACCCTGAATATTCATTGGAAGGACTGATGCCGAAGCTGAAACTCCAATACTTTGGCCACCTGATGCGAAGAACTGACTCATCTGAAAAGACCCTGATGCTGGGAAAGATTGAATGCAGGAAGAGAAGGGGTCGGCAGAGGATGAGATGGGTGGATAACATCACCGACTCAACATACATGATTTTGAGCAATCTCTGGGAGATAATGAAGAACAGCGAAGCTTGGAATGCTGCAGTCCATGGAGTTACAAAGAGTTGGACACAGCTGAGTGACTGAACATAGAAAACAAACTCAAAAGATAAAGAAAACGTTTTTGTTTGTTCTTTATTTTTTAAAAATGTTTATTTTTGTCTGCACCAGTCTTCACTGCGGTGGGCAGGCTTTCTCTAGTTGCAATGGCCAGGCTTCTCATTGTAGTGGCCCTTTTGTTGCGGAGCACAGGTTCTGGAGGGCAGACTCAGTAGTTGTGGTGCACAGGCTTAGTTGCTCCGAGACTCGTGGGGTCTTCCTAGACCAGGGACTGAACCCGAGTCCCCTGCACTGGCAGGCAGAGTCTTAACCACTGAACCACCAGAGAAGTCCAAGAAAACATTTTTAATCTTACAGTTTAGTAAGTAACCTTACAGTACAAGTGAGTAACCTTGAAAGTACAGTAGAGTACCAGCTACATCGGTACCACAACCGCTCTTTTTGGACATCCTGGGCTTGAAATAATGATGCTGCACTACTATACGCTATACAGTACTGTACAGTAAAGTGCACAAAATCACAGCCACTTAGAGGATGCAGGCACGTGACAACGTATGCCAGATACTTGAACTACTAGACATGTGGACTATCTTATGTGATCGGACATGGCACATTCAAATCTTTGAAAGTTCAAAGAAACTTGAAGGTTCGTACATAGGGGACTTACTGTATGTGGAATAAAAAATACAACAAAGGAATAAATATATTAAAAAAAAAGCGAAGCAGACTCACAGATATAGAGAAATAACTAGTGGTCCCAGTGGGGAGAGGGAAGGGGGACAGTGACATAGGGTTAGAGGATTAAGAGGTACAAACTACGGAGTATAAAATAAGCTACAAGGATATATTGTATAGCACAGGGAATATAGTCAATCTTTTATAATAAGTATAAATGGAGTATAACCTTTAGGAACTGGGAATCACTCTACCATACACTTGTAACACATAATATTGTACATCAATTATACATCAGTAAGGAATTCCCTGGTGGTCCACTGGTTCGGGTTCTGTGCTTTCACTGAGCCCAGATTTTATCCCTGGTCAGAGAACTGGGATCCCATAGACTGTGTGCGGCACGCCAAAAGAACAAAATAGAACAACAACCATTTCCAACTAAAAAGAAAAAAGCAGGGTAAAAAAATGAAAGCAGCTCTTTACCAAAAGACTACTTGGAGCCCTTAATTTGTCATTTTGTGTTTGGATTCTCTAACCTGGGTATGCTATAGAGAATTTCTTAAACTTATTTGATCAGAGAATGAAGGTTCTAAGGAAGATGACTTGGAGAAGTATTGCTGTAGGCATTGGGCAACCCTGAAAGGTTTTGAGGGGTATAAAGCCATGGGGTCAGATTTATGTTTTCTTATATCTTAAATAATTAATTACTCAGTTGGTTGTGCCGGGTCTTAGCTGCTGCTCATGGGATTTTTTTGGCTATGACATGTGGGATCTAGTTCCCTAATCAGGGTGAACCCGGTCCCTGGCATTGGGAGCGCAGAGTCTTAGTCACAACCACTAGGAAGTCCCCAGATTTATGTTTTAGGCCAAGAAATTCTGTGGCCCAGTTGCCAGTGGGGGAAGAAGCACAGGGAAAGGAGAAGAAGGCAAATATACAATCCATCAGCTTCATGAAAACAGAGGCTCGCATGCCTGTCAGAGAACTGACTTCAGCCACTAACTGACACGGGGAGCACTAAGCTTAGGCTTGGCTTGGTTGCTGTCTCCATACATCTAGAGGGTCTGACAGGGGAGATGCTGAGTGCTAGAGAGAGATGGGTTTCAGGCATCCGGTGTCTGTGATAAATAAGGGGAGCCTGGCGGCTTTCTCCTCTACATACTTCCTCTGCAGGCCGGGGCCTCTCACGTTCACTGTCCAGTCTCTCAGGCCCTCCCCGCCCCCCATCCCGCCCCCACCCCTGGACACTTCCTGCCCAGCTGCAGTGGGACCATCCTGCTCTCCTCTCCTCCCTTGGATTCCATGTGTGAGTCCAAAATGGCCTAAGTCGCGGTGGACCTGCAGATTCACGTCAGTCTTCCTTGTACACCTGTAAAAATCAGATGTAAGAACGTCCTCCTTGACACACCTCTAGCAAGAAAAAAAACAACCCATAATAAATGAAGAGACATTCAGCCTAACAAAGCCCTGCCGTCAACCCCCTGAGCCCTTGGAAGCGCTCAGAAGCCCCTTCAGTTCCCCACTGGAGTCTCCATCTGCTAGATGATTCTCATTAATTAAGCTTGCTTTTTCTCAAGCACCAGCTCTTCTAATAAATCAAGTCCAGGTTTCAGATCCAAAATCTTTTTTATATGTCATCCGCGGTTTTAAGTTTTGCTTTCTAATTTTTACTGCAAATATCCAAGCACTTCCTCTATATAATGGATTAAATAAAAATTTTCCTGCTACCCTGGGAACTTGATAATTACAAATCTCTCCTCTCCTCTCTTCACCTGAGTAAAAATGTGTCTGTTGTGGAGTGCGACACTGATTTACAAAAGACCTTTTCCAGCATAACCTATCTGGGAGCTCTTAGGCACTTTCCCTAATCATATAATTGTGTATTTGCTTGTGCATTTGGTCACCCCAGGTGAACTTTCACTTTACTCTTTCTCGATCTTTCTGACATCTAACACCCGCCTCTCCTGCTTCTTAAAATATGTCGCAATATGGCTTCGAGGGCTCGACCCCAAGGGACTCTAAGTCTGTGCTATTGGGTGGGTGTTGACTCCACCCCCGAAGGCCCAGCCAATCAACACATCCCATTTCTGTGCGTCAGTGTTGAGCCAAGTCAGGCCTGCTAGAGTCAGTGAAACTCAACTAGTTACTTGACTTATTGGGTTTCCTTTTCCTTTTTCCTGATAGGCTGTTAAGGATGGGTGCCATGGCTGCCATCTTGCTGTTTCAGGAAAGTGAGGCCAACGTGAAGGAGAACAGAGCTGAGAAACGGGACTTGGAATTAATCGTCCTGTGATCCTTTGATCCAGCTGCACCTGAAGCTCCACCTACACTGAGGTTTTAGTTCTATGCATCAATAAATACACTTTGGTTAAATCGGTTTGGGTAGGTCTTCTGTCACTGGGGAACCAAAAGTCCTCTCTCTAATACCCGTTTGCTTCTGCATTAGTGAACCCCAAGGCAGACTCTGGGATCCTGCACTGTTGATTCAAACACCCCACTCCTCTCCCTGTCTTTGGAGGCTCAGCACTGCGTACATATCTTGCTGAAAAAACGGGAACAATTTTTAAACAGTGTGAGCTTGTCTCCTCTGTACCTCCAAATAGGCAAGTCACATATGTTCCTAGGGCTCCAGCAGACACTCTGGTTGATATCTGGCAGCGGTCCTGAAACCCAGAGCAGTTTTCCTGCAGGGAGAGACAGCCAGCCTCAGGCAGAAATAGGGTGTCAGCGAGCTCAGGGCGCTCTGAGTCTTCTCATGGGCTAACTGAACAAGTTTTCCTCTTCCTGGCCCATCTCCAGAGGCAGAGAGAATTCATGCCGTGTTTGTAAGAACTGTCAATATTGTGGGCAAGGTAGGGAGAGGTGGTTAAAGGCAAGGGCTCAGGCATCAGCCAGGTCTGGGTCCAAATCCTCATCTTAGGACACACAAGCTGTGTGCCAGTGGCAAGTAACTGAGCCCCTGAGCCTCAGTGTTCTCATCTGTAAAATAGGGATAACAGTATCCTAGGGCTTCCTAGGTGGCTCAGTGGTAAAAAAATCTGCCTGCCAAGCAGGATACACGGGTTCAATCTCTGGGTCAGAAAGATCCCCTGGAGAAAGAAATGGCAATCCACTCCAGTATTCTTGCCTGGAGAATTCCATGGACAGTGGAGCCTGGCGGACTGCAGTCCATGGAGTCACAAAGAGTTGGACACTTAGCGACTAAACTACAACAGCAACAAAAACAGTATCCACCTCAAAAGTATTGATGGGAACTGAATGACAATAAAAGACAAAGCCTGAAGGCAATACCCATTATATGGGAAAAAAAATGTATTATTTTCATCTCCAAGCTTGGCCTAACCTCTGCTGCTGCTGCTAAGTCGCTTCAGTCATGTCCGACTCTGTGCAACCCCATAGACAGCAGCCCACCAGGCTCCCCCGTCCCTGGGATTCTCCAGGCAAGAACACTGGAGTGGGTTGCCATTTCTTCCTCCAACCTCTAAGCATGCTAAAACATTCTGTTAACTGGAAGAGTTCAAAGACAAAAAGAGTTCAAAAGACAGAAAAGACTGGTGGTCCAATGGCTAAGACTCCAAGCTGCCAATGCAGGGTGCCCAGGTTCGATCCCTGGTCAGGGAACTAGATCTCACATGCCACAAGGAAGATTGAAGATTTGGGATGCTGCAACTAAGACCTAGTACAGCCAAATACATAAATAATTTTTTTAAAAGATTTAAAATATATAGGAAAGGCCAAATCTGGCTACAGTTTGGTTACCTCTCAATAGGAACCATGGGATGAAAAACATGGACTTTAGCTTTGGGTAGACCTAGGTTCAAGTCGGGCTCTGTCACATACAGTTGTGTGACCTTGAACAAGTCATGAGTGACCATTCTGAGCCTCCACTGCTTCATCTGTAAAATGGGCAAATGAAAACCTACTTCAGAAACTTGTGGTGAGGATGTAATGAGCACCTGTTTGGCACATTGTTCAAACCTCCATAACGGTGGGTATACCTCAGCTGTGTCTATGGGCAGGCTATGCAAGCGATGATCCTTATTTACATGAAGAGAGGAGTGAGGCTGCTGTAACTTTATTTGAGCAGCATTAATTATTCCTTAGACAAGGGCTGTGATTTATGATGAGAGAAGAGGAAGAGAAGAAAAAAGAAGAGAGAACAGCCTGTGCTGGGAATGAAGAGCTCGGTGGAGAGTTGTTGTCATGAGACCATCATGCAGACTGCTGTTCCTGGAGCTGATGGCAGGAGTGTTGACCCAGGTTTCCTGAGACCTGGGTTCTAGCCAGTCCTCTCCAGCCAGATACTCAGACCCCTTCAGTCCTGGCTGAGGCGCCTTCCTTAACTGTGTGACCTTGGAAGGGCACAGCCTCTCTGAGCCTCTTGTCCTATCAATAAGATGGGGCTGTGAACACTGGTCTCTTTCACAGGATGGCTGTGGGCATTGAACGAAATGTGGAAACACTTTAAAAACTCCAGAATCCTCTTATTTCCCCCAGTGGCCCTCATATTCTATGGTTTAGGTTCTGCCATTTTCCAGTGTATGTTACACACTGTAAAAACACACCTTTTCGGGACTTCCTTGGCCATCCAGTGGTTAAGACTCTCTGCTTCCACAGCAAGGGTCATGGGTCTGGGAATTAAGCATCCCGCATGCCATGTGGCAGCAGCTAAAAAAACAAAGTACAAAAACACTCATGCTTTTTCTATATCTGTTTCATGCCTTGGAGGATGGACAAGGTGGGAACCTGGGTGGGGCAGTAACAAAGAATGTGGGCTCCCTGATGGAGGAGGTGGTTAGGGTGGGGCTGTTAAAGAGGCAGTGGCTGAAGGGGTGGAATGGAGACAGGCTAATCCACTTAGGTGTCAGACAGACCTGAATCTGAATCTTGGCCCCCAGCTGGAGACCTTGGGCAGATCACTTATGAACTTTCCAGCTTCTCTTTATTCACGGGGATGAGAGAGCTAATTGTAAGGACTAAAAGAGAAACATGTTTGAAGCACTTAGTATGATCCCTTGCTTGTTTTTGTTTTTGTTGTTCAGTCACTCAGTTGTGTCTGACTCTTTGTAACCCCATGAACTGCAGCATGCCAGGCTTCCCTGTCCTTCACTATCTCCCAGAGTTTACTCAAACTCACGTCTATTGAGTCAGTGATGCCATCCAACCATCTTATCCTCCATCACCCCTTTCTCCTCTTACCCTCAATCTTTCCTAACATCAGGGTCTTTTCCAATGAGTTGGCTCTTCACATCAGGTGGCCAAAATATTGTAGCTTCAGCTTAAACATCAGTCCTTCCAATGAATATTCAGGGTTGATTTCCCTTAGGATTGTCTGGTTTGATCTCCTTGCAGCCCAAGAAACTCTCAAGAGTCTCCTCCAAAGACACAGTTTTTGTGCTTAGTCACTCAGTTGTGTCCGACTCTTTGCAACCCCATGGACTGTAGCCCTCAAGGCTCCTCTGTCCACTGGATTCTCCAGGCAAGAATACTGGAGTGGGTTGCCATGCCCTCCTTCAGGGGATCTTCCCAACCCAGGGATCAAACATAGGTCTCCCGCATTGCAGGTGGATTCTTTACTGTCTGAGCCACCAGGGACTCTTTGTAACCCCATGGACTGCAGCACACCAGTTTTTTGGGTCTCCATTAATTCAAAAACAAACCCTCCCAGGGTTGAAACCACACACACAGATTGGGACTCGAACTCAGTTGCACCTCAGATGGCATTTGAGCCCAGCTAAAACTCAGACTTTGGACTTGAACCCATGGGCTGGAACTTAAACCCACTTGACTTACTGACAATCAGGTTCTTTATGTCTTAGCACAGAAAGAATTCATCAGGAGGCAAAGTGATAGGTAAGAAGTAGATTTATTAATATAGGATGCTTCTGAGGAATATGAGTAGGTAATCAAGGAGGGCTCTGCCTGGGGAACTAAGTGGGAAAGTAGGTTTATTCAGAGAGACACACATTCCATAGGCAGAATGTGGTCCATTTCAAAAAGTTGGAGCAGGCCCAAAATACAGAGTGGTTCGTTTTTATAGACTGGGTAATTTCATAGACTAACAAGTAGGAGGATTATTCCAACAATCTTGGAAAAGGGGCAGGCGTTTCTAGGAACTGGTTCACCCACCCAATTTTTGGCAGTTTTTGGTCAGTTAGAACTGCCACAGTGCCTGTGGGCCTATCATTTTGCATAGGCTAATGTATCCCAGTGAGGCTCATGGTCTACTGGAAGTCGAATCTTCTGCCTTCTTGGGCTAACCATTTCTAACCAGTTTCTCTTGTATCCTCAGGGGCTATATCATTCCTTAAGGGTTGAACCATCCCCTCTCCCCTTCTGTTTCAAGGTGAGTCTGAGATTTTCAAATATACTTGGCTTCCTTCATTTAATACTATTTGATTGACTTAGAATGGTGAAGTGTGGACTTTTATGGTTGGAAGGGATATTAGTCAGGGCTTAATAGCTGTGGCCCCAGGAATCCTGGGCTCTGCAGAGCTGCCTCAGAGTCAGGAAGGCCCAGTAGGCAGGGTTCCAGGACTTGGTGGCTAAAAGAAGTTTGAAAACCCCATAGTCCAATGCCTGGATCCATTATGCTGTTCTTAGTGTGAGGCTGAGGAATAAATTCTATAGCAATAGAATTCACTATCTTTCTTTACTGGAGAATTGACTGCCTGTCATGGTCATCTGTGTCCAGCTTTTATTTTTATTTATCTGTCTATTTTTATTTATTTATTTGTCTGTGCCACGTATCTGGCAGGGATCTCAGTTCCCCGACAAGGAATTGAACCCACACCCTTGGCGGTGACAGGAAAGCCTGGTGTGCTGCAAAGGGTCGCAAAGAGTCAGACATGACTTAGCAATTGAACAGCAATCTGAGTAGTGAAAGCATGGAGTTCTAACCACTGGACTGCCAGGGAATTCCCTGTGTCCAGCTTTTAGATCAGAGCTCTAGAATTCTCTATCGTTAAAAAGCAGCTTCCAGCATAACCCACTAGGAGCCCCAGGGTTCTGCCTGATTGGTCCTCCTGAGGACAGGCTGGAGGGCTGAAGCCTCATGTTGAGGAGCAGAAAGAGGAAGGAGTCCAGAATTCTGGAGAAGTCAATCCTTTTGAGGGGAGATGTGGTCCTGGAGGCCAGATGCCTCTGGGACAGAGAACTCTGTCCTCTATGAAACCTCATGTTGTTATACAAAAGGCTGTAATTAATACCACCAAGGCTCCGAAAAGACATCTTATCTTTCTAATAAAAAATGAAAGCTGCTGGGCCCAATGCCCAAAGCGTGCAACCATTGCCAGCCCAGAAGCCTCCAGCAGAGGGTGTTCACAGGGACCGAGGTGTCCTCATGCCAACCACCCAAACTGCAGGAGAATGGAGCCCTGCCCCACCTAGTTCTGCTCAGCCAGAGCAGGGCAGGTACCAGGAAACCTGAGGCCCAGGGGATATGAGTCATTCAGAGAGGAGGCCTTGGAGTGTCGGGGGAGGCGGGAGATGGAGAACACGCATCAGGGTTGATTTCCTTTGACCTCCAAATTGCACATCAATTTGTCACCCATTTCGTACTGAACAGGCTTTCCACCCTGGCGCAGAGCACAGGGGCTCAGCCAGGACCTCCCCACACACTGCTTCCTCACCTGCTGAAAGTGCCCCTGGAATATATCATGTAAAAGCTCCCCATTCCATGGTATCATGTAAATGTCTCTGCCCGTTGTCAAGGCCTTTGACTATCTGCCTCCTGTCTTCCAGTCTGCCCCATCTCTACATATGCTGTTTGCTTCGGGCAGACTGGTCCCCTGGACGGCTGCCCCAAACTGCCATCCACTTTCCCTTTTGCGAAATGGCACTAGCAGGGCCCACTTCATAGTTGCTGTTGTGAGGATTAAGTGAGAGACCACATGTGAATCGCATGCCTGGCACATGATGGATACTTAGCATAAATGTTTGTGATGATGATAATTGTGGGGTTTTAAATATTTATTTATATATTTGGCTGCACTGGGGCTTAGTTGTCACGCGTGGGCTATTTAGTTAGCAGCGTTTGAACTCTTAGGGCAGTGGCAACCCACTCCCGTATTCTTGCCTGGGAAATCCATGGACAGTGGAGCCTGGTGGGCTACAGTCCATGGGGCCACGGAAAGAGTCGGACGCAACTGAGGACTCACGCCTGTGCTTTTGGTGTCACATCCAAGAAGTTATTGCAAAATCCAGTGTCATGGAGCATTTCTTCTATGTTTTCTTCAAGTTTGGGGCCTTATGTTTAGATCTGAATCCATTTTGAATTAATGTTTGCATATGCTATAAAGTAAGGGTCCAATTTTATTATTTTGCACGTGGATATCCAATTTTCCTGGCAGCATTTGTTAAAGAACAGTTCTTTCCCCACGGAGTGGTCTTGGCATCCATCATTTGATTATATACGTAAGGGTTCATTTCTGGGCTCTCTAATCCACTGGTTGTGTCTATAGTATCACAGCATTTTGATTGCTGTATCTTTGTAAAATGTATAGAGATTGAGATGTGAGACTTCCAACTTTCTTCTTCTTTTTCAAGACTTTTTTTTTTTTTTTTCAGTTCAGATTCCTTTGAGGTTCCATGTGAATTTTAAGATAATTTTTTTTCTTAATTTCTGCAAAAAAGTCATTGGAATTTTGATAGAAATTGCGTTGAATTTGTAGATCACTTTGGGTAATAATGACATATATTAAGTCTTTCAGTCCATTAACATGGCATGTATTTCCATTTATTTGTGTCTTCTTTAATTGTTTCAGCAGTGTTTTGTAGTTTTCATTGTACAAGTCTTTTTTTTTTTATTGTTCTTTGTTAGTGTGTAGAAATGCAACTGATTTTTATGTGTTGATTTTGTATCCTTCAACTTTGCTGAATTTGTTTATTCTAACACTTTTTGGTGTTTGGAGTCTTTAGGGTTTTCTACATATAAGATTATGTCATCTCTGAACAGAGATAATTTTACTTCTTCCTTTCCAGTTTGGACCCATTTAATTTCTTTATTTCTTATATAATTGCTCTGGCTAGAACTTCAGTACTGTGTTGAATAGAAGTCGTGAGAGTGGGCATTCTTGTCTTGTTCCTGACCTTCAGTTCAGTTCAGTTCAGACGCTCAGTCGTGTCCGACTCTTTGCGACCTCATGAATCGCAGCACGCCGGGCCTTGCTGTCCATCACCAACTCCCGGAGTTCACTCAGACTCACGTCCATCAAGTCAGTGATGCCATCCAGCCATCTCATCCTCTGTTGTCCCCTGCTCCTCCTGCCCCCAGTCCCTCCCACCATTAGAGTCTTTTCCAATGAGTCAACTCTTGGCATGAGGTGGCCAAAGTACTGGAGTTTCAGCTTTAGCATCATTCCTTCCAAAGAAATCCCAGGGCTGATCTCCTTCAGAATGGACTGGTTGGATCTCCTTGCAGTCCAAGGGACTCTCAAGAGTCTTCTCCAACACCACACTTCAAAAGCATCAATTCTTCGGCGCTCAGCCTTCTTCACAGTCCAACTCTCACATCCATACATGACCACAGGAAAAACCATAGCCTTGACTAGACGAACCTTTGTTGGCAAAGTAATGTCTCTGCTCCTGACCTTAGAGGAAAAGTTTTCAGTCTTTCACCATTGAGTATGATGTTAGCTGTGGGCTTAACATACATGACCTTTGTAATGTTGAGGTTATTTCTGTCTAGTCCTAGTTTGTTGAAAGTTTTTATCATAAAATTTTGTTAAATTTTGTCTAAAGCTCTCTCTGCATCAATTGAGATGGTCACCTGGTTTTTGCCCTTCGTTCTGTTAATGTGTGATCTTTGTATGTTGGATCATCCTTTCATCCCAGGAACGAGCTCTACTTGGTCATGGTACTTAATCTCTTGTTTTGCTTTTTTTTTTTGGCTGCGCTGGGTCATCATTGCTTTAAGAGGGCTTTCTCTAGTTGTGGTGAGCTGGGGCTACTCTCCGCTGCAGTCCTCGGGCTTCTCAACACGGTGGCTTCTCTTGTTGCAGAACACAGCCTCTAGGAGACGGGCCCAGTAGTTGTGGCACACAGGCTTAGCGGATCAGGGATCGAACCCATGTCCCCTGCTTTGGCAGGCGGATTCTTATCCACTGCACTACCAGGGAAGTCTGGTACATAATCTTTTTAATGTGCTGTTGAATTCAGTCTGCTGATATTTTGTTGAGGATTTTTGCATCAGCCTTCATTTGGGGTATTGATCTATGGTTTTCTTTTATTGCAGTGTCTTTGGCTTTAATATGAGGGTAATGCTGGCCTCATAGAATGAGTTTGGGAGTGTTTCTTCCTCTTCACATCCTGTTGAAAGATGATGCCTAAAGCTCAATTTCTCTGTACGCTGGCGCCAATTCAAATCTTGGAGACAGCGTTTTGGATAAAGTAGAAAAGAGTAGCTTTATAGCTTTGCCAGGCAAAGGGGATCATAGTGGGCTAAGGCCCTCAAAACCAAGTATCCCAGCTTGGGGAAGACAGTGACAGGTTTTATAGTAATTGTTCAAAGAGGGCATGATCAGCTCATGGACATTCTTCTGATGGATTGGTGGTGAGGTAAGTAGGAGCCCACATCATCAACCATCAGGTCCAACTGGTCTGGCATCTACATGTATTGGCCTACTATAATTAATTGTTACTTCTTCCACCTGGAGACGGTTTCAGTATCTGCAGAATAGCTCAAAGGTATTGTTGTGTGTATCTGTTAATGGGGCAACAGGACTTTGCCCTAAGGCTGCTCTTGACTGTTTCTCCCTGGTCTCACATCCCCTCCCTTCCCTAACCAACAACTGCTTGAATCTGCCCATTGGAACTCAGGAAAGGTCATGGAGGATGAATGAGTGTTGTTTCCTATAGTCAAAGAAATGGGGGACACAGAAAGGCCTTGTGCCCAGGAGCCCCACAGGATGCTGCATGGTATCAAAGAGTTTGATGAGGATTGGTTCAGTTCTCTGATGGAATTCTCCAGTGAAGCCTTCTGGTCCTGGGCTTTTCTTGGGAGGTTTTGGGAAGTTTTGTTTACTAATTCAATCTTACACTAGTTATATATCTGTTCAGATTTCCTATTTCTTCATGACCCAAGTGTGTATTTCTAGGAATTTATCTGTTTTTTTTCTAGGTTATCCAATTGTTGGTGTACAACTGTTCATAATATTCTCTTATAATCATTTTTATTTCTACTGAGTCTGCAGGCTCTAGAGCCCATGTTCCAGAGCCCATGGAACTGGAGAAAGCCCTCATGCCACAACGAAGACCCAGTGCAGCCAAAATAAAAATAAATAGTAAAAAGAAATTAAAAAAAAGAAAAACAATAGAAAAGAATCAACATAATTAAGAGTTGGTTTTTGAAAAGATCAACAAACCCTTAGCTAGATTCACAAGAAAAAAAGAGAGAAGACTCAAAAAACCGAAATCAGAAATGAAAGAGGAGACATTAGAAACTTGGTAACCAGTTTGATGAAAAAGTGAAAGAGAGGCATCTTAGTATATTGTTCAGTCTGTATGCTAGTGAAACAATCCCTATTAAAAAGCCTCTATACAGAGACTTCCCCGGTGGTCCAGCAGTTAAGAATTCACTTTGCAATGCAAGGGACCTAGGTTCGATCCCTGGTTGGAGAACTAAAATGCCACCTGCTACCGGGCAACTAAGCCAATGCTTCATAACAAGAGCCTGTATGAAGAGCCTGTGCATTGCAACAAGAGCCTGTGCGTGCGTGTGTGCTCAGTCATATCTGACTCTTTGTGACCCCATGGACTGTAGTCTGCCAGGCTCCTCTGTTCTTGGGATTAAAGAATACTGAAGGGGGTTGCTATTTCCTCCTCCAGGGGATCTTTCAGACCCAGGGATGGAACCCAAGTCTCTTGCATCTTCTGCATTGGCAGGCAGATTCTTTACCACTAGCGCCACCAGGCAAGCCCCTAATGAAGGCCCAGCACAACCAAAATAACAGTAGAATAAAATAAAATCACAACCCTCCCCATAGCACTTCCCATTATTCGTAAAAAAAAAAAAAAAAAGGGTGTGGGGAGAGAGAGAAGCCTTTATGCAGAAAAAGATGTTGATTCCACTGTTACTTTTGACAGAAAAAAAAAAATTGGGGAGCATCCTGAACTGTTTTGAGATGTGTTTCCTGGGGTAAAGCCTGGAGATCTGTGGGACTAATTTATCTTAGCAGAAGCCTGACATGGGGAGGCCAGTTACCAACTTCTGATGGGAGAAAGGCTGTCTGAGGAAGATGGTACAAGGAGTGTAAGATCTTTGAGGACCAGAGACAGGCTTACTTCGGGAGGCCCCATCCCACATCACATGAAGCATATTAAAATGTATCTGTATCCATAATTAAATATAATTTATGTCTAACCCCTCTGTAAGAATTGCATTACAGTATTCTGCTTGACAAATATTACATTTTGTAGACAGTTAAACATTTATCATTCGTGACTGTACCATTTTTAGGTTTTGGAGTCCATCCTTTTCATTTGCTTGTTGTTCATGTTTTAGGTTGCAAACATTTGACTGGGCCTCAACTCTGTGCCACAGGATCTGGTGGGTGCAGCAGCATGGGGCATGCCAAGGCCAGTGAGTGACAGTTTCAGGAGATTGGACAGGCTCTACAGAAGGAGCTCTCTACCCATGAGAGAGCTGCCTCCACCAGAAGAATTTCCTGTTCCTGGAAATAATTTTCTTTTAGGACAACTAAGGTCTATTTAGCACCTAGAACATGCCAGGGACTGTCCTGCTATCAGAAATGCTGCAGGGAGGATTTCTGGCTTTAATAGGAAGCAGGAAATCATGGTCTCTGGAGTCTCTTCCCAGTTTAATGATTTCATGGGCATGAAGTCCTGGCTAGCATCTGCCACTCATCCTGAGATTCCTGGACTGGCAGCATCAGTCTGGAGCTTGTTAGAAATGTTAATCTCAGGCCCCACTCCAGGCCTACCAATTTAGAATTTGCATATTCACAAAATCCCAGGTGATTCCAATATACACTGCCTTTTTAAAACTGTGACTAACCTGTGTCACAATGTTTGACTACGTGGGCTGGGAGCTGAGGCTCAGATGGGTGAGATGACTCACCCATGCTTCACGCTGCCCTGCACTCCTGACCTGAGAACGCCAACCGCCAGGGCCTGGAAGTCCTCAGGGTGATGTGGAGCAAGCGACAGGGGTGTGATGGATCTAGCAGGGACTGAAGCCAGTGGGCGTTCAACACTGGCCCTCGTGGAGCTGGCAGTCCTGGGAGTGTTAGACAAATGCCCATGTGACTCTGAGATAAGCTGGAAGGTCTGGAAAGCCCACTTGGCTGCTGGGTGGCCATGAAGTTGGCAAAGGTTGTGTCATCTCCTGGTAGGGAAGTTTTGCCATTGTAAGGATGCTCCAGGTCTCTGGCCTGCAAGACCTCTGTAAGGACTCATCCCTGATCTGCTTTATAGTGGCTTCTTTTCAACGTTTCTGGCTATTGATTTTTACATATTTTTAATCTTTTATTCATTTATTTAGCCGCATCAGGTCTTAGTGGCAGCATGAGGGATCTTTAGTTGTGGCATGTGGGATCTAGTTCCCTGTGTGCACGCTTAGTCATGTCCAACTCTTTGTGACCCCATGGACTGTAGCCCACCAGGCTCCTCTGTCCATGGAATTCTCCAGGCAAGAATACTGGAGTGGGTTGCCATTTCCTTCTCCAGGGGATCTTCCTGACCCAGGGATCGAACCTGGGTCTCCTATGTTGGCAGGAGGATTCCTTACTGTGCCACCTGACCGGGGATCACACCTGGGCCCCCTGCGTTGGGAGCTCAGGTCCCAGTCACTGCACCACCAGTGAAGTCCTTCGACACTGACTTTCAGCATATCAGCTTGTTATTTTGTCTTATTTTAGTGCACATCTATTTTAATTAGTTCATTCTTTAGTGTATATACTTTATTGTTTTGGTTTGTATTATTCCCCATTATTTTTCCTTTCTAAATGATCTCATTGTACCTTCCATCCTTTCAAACCTTTTATGCCTCCTGGTTTCCTTTCAGATCTTCTCTTTAATTATCTGTGTTTATTGTTATATTTCCCTTCAATTTAAAAAATCATATTTTTCTGACTCAAAAAGCATCATGCATTTTTATTGCTAAATGTTGGGAAAATATAGGAAAGGGTATAAAGAAGAAAATTAAAATATCCCATTAAGCTCTTCTCTAGGGATAACCACTGTTGTTTTATTTTATTCTTTTCAACTACTTTTTCTGTTCATAAACACATAGACATTGCTTTAACCCTTTGTCTCCGATATGTGTTGTAAATATTGTTCGTTATTTGATGTTTGTTGAAAAAAGTCTTCATTTTTTTAAACAGCAAAAGTGGCATATGTTTGATGTGAAAATATCAGACAATACTAATAGGTCTACAGCAAAAATGCAGTACCTTCCTCCCCCCATGTCTGGGAAACCAGCCTGAGACAACCACCAAGAAACTGTTAGGCAGTCATCCTGCTGCTGCTGCTGCTGCTGCTAAGTCGCTTCAGTCATGTCCGACTCTGTGTGACCCCCGAGACAGCAGCCCACCAGGCTCCCCCGTTCCCTGGGATTCTCCAGCCAAGAACACTGGAGTGGGTTACCATTTCCTTTTCCAGTGCATGAAAGTGAAAAGTGAAAGTGAAGTCGCTCAGTCGTGTCCGACTCCCAGCGACCCCATGGACTGCAGCCCACCAGGCTCCTCCATCCATGGGATTTTCCAGGCAAGAGTACTGGAGTGGGGTGCTATCGCCTTCTCTGAGTTATCCTTCTAGACTCTGAAAATGCCTTTTCATGTTCACGTATTTTTCTCTTTTTTTTTTTGCTAAGCTGCATGGCGTATGCGGGCTTCCCTGGTGGCTCAGTGGTAAAGAATCTGCCTGCCAAGCAGGATGGACTGAGGGCTTCATCCCTGGGTCAGGAAGATCCCCTGGCGGAGGAAATGTTAACCCACTTCAATATTCTTGCCTGGGAAATCCCATGGACAGAGGAGCCTGGCGGGCTGTAGTTCATGGGGTGGCAAAGAGTTGGACACAACTGAGTGACTAAACAACTATGGCATATGGGATCTTAGTTCTCTTACCAAGGATTGAACCTCTGCCCCCTGCAGTGAAAGCACGGAGGCTTAACCCCTCGACCATTAGGGAAGCCCCTTGTGTGCAATACTTGTACTAGACATACTGTTCCACCTTTTGCTTTTCCACTCAAAGGCACATGAAGGGCATCTTTCAACATCAGCCCTGAGCAGTGTGGGGTTTTGAAGGGACCACAGCCAGGACACCCTGGATGGCTGTACTTGCCAATCACTCGAAAGGTTCCAAAAGTAGTGTGCATACAAGAATCAGCAGCAGGATAAGGATCAAAGTACCATTCATGTCATTGTTAGCTGACCAAATGCCTGACACCAGAGAGGGCTGGGTCTGAGAAACTACACAAAATGTGCGCCCTGATGCTTCCGCCTTGTGTAGCAATTCTGTACTGCAATTAGCACAGGGCAGGTGACTTTCAGCCCCATGACTAGGCTTCACCCCCATGGGCTGGGGGTGTGAGAAGGTGGCTTCCCCGGTCTCCTGGTTCCTCCTCAGGAGAGGTACTAGTGCAGGCAGCTGTCGAGGGTGGGGCTCTGCCTGCCTGAGCAGAAGTTTTCTGGATCTCTTGGATTTCACTGTAATGATAATAACATCCAACAGACTTCTAAGTATGCTTCACATACACTAAACTTGGTTATTCTTCATGCATTCTAAGTCATGTCCAACTGTTAGCGACCCCATGTACTACAGCACGCCAGGCTTCCCTGTTCTTCACTATCTCCCCGAGTGTGCTCAAACTCATGTCCATTGACTCAGAGATGCCATCCAACCATCTCATTCTCTGTCGTTCTCTTCTCCTGCCCTCAATCTTTCCCAGAATCAGGGTCTTTTCCAGTGAATCTCCATTCATTTCACATCAGATGGCCAAACTATTGGAGTTTCAGCTTCAGCATCAGTCCTTCCAATGAATATTCAGGGTTGATTTCCTTTAGAATTGACTGCTTTGATCTCCTTGCTGTCCAAGGAACTATTTTTGGATAATAATATTTTACAGAGGAGAAAACGGAGGCACAGGGTGGTTAACTAACTTTGTCGAAGGTCACAGGGCCAGCTAGATGTCAAACCTGGATTTGAAAGCAGGCAGTCTAAAACCTGTGTTCTTAACTAATATGCTACTCTACTTCACGTACTAGTTCCTAGTGGCTTCTGGTTATTTGAGACTTCCCTGGTGGCTCAGATGGTAAAGGAATCTGCCTGCAATGCAGGAGACCTGGGTTTGATCCCTGGGTTGGAAAGATCCCGTGGAGAAGGGAATGGCTACCCACTCCAGTATTCTGGCCTGGAGAATTCCATGGACTGTATAGTCTGTGGGGTCAAAAAGAGTCTCGGACATGACTGAGCGACTTGCACTTTCTAGTATTCTTGTCTGGAGAATCCCATGGACAGAGGAGCCTGGCAGGCTACAGTCCATGGGGTCACAAAGAGTCGTACATGACTGAGGGGCTAACACTTTCACTTCACTTTCTGGTTGTTGACATTGTCCAGAGCTAGCATTTGGGTTCACGTGATCACTTCTTCCTTCAGCAGGACACCATATTGCTACAGTGTCCTCTGGTTATAAAGCGATGACTAAACATTGCCTGGGCATCCCAGGTGGCACTAGTGGTAAAGAGTCCGCCTGCCAATGCAGGAGACTTAAGAGACTTGGATTCTATCCCAAGGTCGGGAAGATGCCCTGGAGGAGAAAATGGCAACCCACTCCAGTGTTCTTGCCTAGAGAATCCCAAGGACATAGGAGCTGACATAGGCAGACTACAGTCCCTGGGGTCACAAACAGTCGGACAGGACTGAGCAGCAGCTGTGTAGTGTGGACGCTGTCTGCCGCAGTCACGCTGTAACCATGGGAGCATCTCATCTGCCTTCTGGGTCAGGAGGCCGAGGACAAGTGGGACTAGCAGGCCTGGCCATGCTTGGCACAGTGTCTCTCAGGACTCGGCGGCAGATATCTGAAAGGGAAAGTAAGGGAATCTGAAGCCTAAGGGGATCTGAAGAAGATCAACTATTCTTTCATCTATCTAATTAATCTATTTTAAAATTCATTCAAAATATACTCATTGAGCTCAAACTCTATATCAAGCAAAATTCTAGATGTCTCAAATACATCATTCAACAAAACAAAAGTACTAGATTTACTGGAACATATTCTGGTAGAAGACACAAAATTTAAAAACTAAACATTAATTAATATATTCTTAATGTGATATGTTAGTTATAAAAGCAATGAAAACTGGAAAAGAGATGGTGAGTAAGAAGTGAGGAGAGAAACAATGGTATATTTAATAGCAGGGAACAAAAGCTACCTTTCACATATTAATGTTGCTGAATCTCAGACAATTAATATTAAGCTGAAAAAACATGATGCAATATGATACCATATCCAAAATTCAACATAAGTTATGAAAAAAAGGATATTTATCTTGATAAAAGATTTGTTGTAAAAGTATTAGGAATGCATGAAATGAAAATAATTGTGGTGAGTGAGAGAATTAGAAGGAACTTCCAGTGAATATCAGTAATATACTTTCTTGATTTGTGTGGTAAACTAATGAATTCTCATTTTATTATTGTTTTTAGAAATAATATGTCATTTTTGATAATTCCCGAAAGCACATTCTTTTAAACCATGGCACATCATGTAATCAGAAGGAGTAATTCATGAACATCTAGGTTCTCTCCTCTTTCTGTCTCCTTTCAAAGATAAAGATGGAGCGCCTAAATTCCTGTCCCTCACCAAGCTCTCCGTTTCCCAGGCTGTCGTTCGTGCCTTCCAATGAAGTTATTAGGCATTCCACATTTCCTGTTAAATTTATGCCGAGGTATTTTACAGCTGTTATCACTGTGAGCTCGTGCTGTTTAAAATATAGTTCTTACAGTTTTGTGTTTTTATCTTGTCAAATCTGTCAACCTGTTCCTTTGTGCTTGCCTACTTTGATACTAGTCTTAGAAAAGCCTTCTCCACTCCAAGATTATGGAACTGTTTGCTTATATTTTCTTTCAAACCATGATGCTTTTACTTAGTGTGATTAAAAGTTTTTTGTTCACATTTAAATCCTGTAAGGGTTTATTTAGCACCTGATATGAGGTAGTGCTCAACTTTAGATTCCCAACGGTTAGCTGGTTGAACTGATGCACTGTATTCAATCACCCATCTTTCCCCCATTGATTTGAAATTCCACATTTATCACACATGCAGTTCTTATATTTATTGAATCTCTTTTTCAGTTTTTTCTTCTGTTCTATTGATCTGCTATTCCCCAACCAATACTACAAAATGACTTTATTTCTTATTAGAAAAGCAATAAAGGCTTATTACAGAAAGATCAGAAAATACACAGACACGAAGAAACAAAAAAACACCTGTGACTGTATCCAGGGAACTACCATTTTACTTGGTGTTTATCATTCCAAAGCATTTAATTTATATAAATATATATTCATAAAGTAAAACTAAGACCATGTCATATACATAGTTTTATAAACTTTTTCACTTTATGATGCTCCAGGAATGTTTCTTTGCCAGCAAGTACTCTTCTTTTTTAAACTTAAAAATATATATATTCATGATTTATTTGGCTACTCCAGCTCTTCATTACAGCATGCAGGATCTTTAGCTGTGGCGTTAGGAATCTAGTTCTATGACCAGGGGTTGAACCCAGGCCCCCTGTATTGGGAGTATGGATTTGTTTATTTTACCTAGTGGATAATTGTTTTACAACATTGTGTTGGTTTCTGCTGTACAACAACGTGAATTAGCTGTAAGTGTATATATATATATATATATATATACACACATCTCCTCCGTCTTGAGCCTCCCTCCCACCCCCAGGAGTCTGGAGTCTTAGCCACTGGACCATCAGGGAAGTCCCTTTTTAAAACTTTTTTTTTTTTTCTGTAAAATATAACATTTGTACAAAGAGCACACAAACTGAATGTTTTTAGCTCAATGATTTATCATGAAATAAACACTCACGTAACCGCTACTCAAGTTAAAAAACACGTGTCAGCGCCCTGGAAGCCCATCTTGTTTGCTTTTAATCACTGCTTCCTTCCTCACAAAGATAACTTCTAACATCCTTGCTTTTCTTCCCCCAGAACTTTACCATGTGAACTTTAATTACCAAACAATATAGTTTTGTTTTGTTTCTGTTTGTTTTTGGCTGCAAGGTTTGTGGGCTCTTAGTTCCCTGAGCAGGGTTGGAACCTGTGCTGCCTGCAGTGGAAACCCAAAGTCCTAACCACGGCACTGCCAGAGAATTCGCCAGCATATAGTTTAGTCTTAGCTAATTTTTGGACTCTATAGAAATGGAATTACGCAATCTATGAGCTCATTTGTGGCTGGCTTCTTTCACTCAGTGTTATTTTTGTAGTAGCCCTGCATGTTGTAGCAGCGGTTCATTCATTTTTATAGATGTATAATATTCCACTATACAACCATATGACAGTTTATTTATAAATTCTACTTTCTATGCAAATTTGGACCGTTCCAAGTTTTGAACTATTACAAACAGAGCCACAATCATTTTTTGTGTTATATATCTTTTGGTGTATGTGTGTACATTTTTCTGTTGGTTGTATACCCGGGAGTGGAACAACTAGTCATCGGGGTTACTTACGTTCAGCTTTCATACATACTGAAACAGTTTTTCAAGTGATTGTACCTTCCCATCAGCTGAGAATTTTAGTGGCTTTATGACTTTAAGGTTTTTTAATTAAAAATTTTTCAGCTTTATTAAGGTATAGTTGACCCAAAGTATATATATTTAAGGTGTACAATTTGATGTTTTAATATGTTTACATCATGAAATGATCATCAGAGTCAAGCTCATTAACCTATCCATCACCTCACATACTATAATGTGGGAAGAGGAAAAATATTTTTTTCATCCCCTAAAGTTTTGATGACCATGAAAGAACAGAAAAGTTTGGGATACCCTACTCATTCTGGAAACTACTAATCAGATCCTGGGACAACAGGTAAAAGCTGGCAAAAAGGTAAGAATTCTTACCATGCCAGCCTTCTGCATTTCTATCTGTAGTGTCTGGTTAAGAAAGGAAGGCAAGAATTTTTCTTTGTCTTCTTTCTCTCTAAACATAGATTAATAGGAGAAAACATTTGTGTAGACCACTTCTGTGGGTTTGGGCAGCTTTGGTTATTTGTTATCAATCCAATTCTCTCCCAAGGGAGGATTTAATTTTTTTTTTTTTGTCTTTTGTGTTATTTGTCATAATGAAAAGAATAAGATAAAACATAAACGTAGGTCCTAGAATCCTGCCACCTGAGCTGGCGTCAAAAACAGGTGAGTTTAATTTTCACTGGACTGTCCTCTGTTTGGATGACCTATGTGGGGAGTCATCAACTTTTTAAAATATTTATTTGGCTAAACTGGGTCTTAGTTGTGGCATGCGGAATCTTTCAGTGGCTGTGAATATAAGATATCGAGTTCCCTGACCAGGGAATGAACCCGGGCTTCCTGCATTGGGAACACAGAATCTTAGCCACTAGACCACCAGGGAAGTCCCTTATCATGCCTAATTAACCTGCTGCTGCTGCTGCTGCTAAGTCGCTTCAGTCATGTTGGACTCTGTGCGACCCCATAGACGGCAGCCCACCAGGCTCCCCTGTCCCTGGGATTCTCCAGGCAAGAACACTGGAGTGGGTTGCCATTTCCTTCTCCAATGCATGAAAGTGAAAAGTGAAAGTGAAGTCGCTCAGTCATATCCGACTCTTCACAATCCCATGGACTGCAGCCTACCAGGCTCCTCTGTCCATGGGATTTTCCAGGCAAGAGTACTGGAGTGGGGTGCCATCGCCTTCTCTGCCTAATTAACCTAGGAGAAGGGAAATACCCAAATTTAGCAGGCTCTAGCCTTCCACCTGGGAGAAGTGAAATCCCTAACTCCTGTGCATTCTAGCCATCCCGTCCCAGGTAAGCCGGGTGTGGAGATGAAGAAGCACTTATGTATGAAGTTTATAGTTCAGACGCACTGGCTCACTAAAACACTCAGACTTAATCATAAGACTATAGAACACTTCTCCTCCCCCTAGGATTTAAACATTACTTAAGGCCTATTAGCAGCAGTTATTTTTAACTAACACATCTTGCCCAGCACCAAGAAAAAAATCACAAGAAAAAAAGCAAAACACACAGTTGGAAGAGAGAGAGGGGAAACTTCAGAACCAGGCTCAGATATGACAGGGATGTTGAAATGATCACACTGGAAATTTAAGACCACTATGATTAATAGGCTAAGGGCTCTAATGGATAGAGTAGACAGCATGCAAGAACAGATGAGTATTATGAGCTGCTGCTGCTAAGTCGCTTCAGTCATGTCCGACTCTGTGCGACCCCATAGACGGCAGCCCACCAGGCTTCCCGTCCCTGGGATTCTCCAGGCAGGAACACTGGAGTGGGTTGCCATTTCCTTCTCCAATGCATGAAAGTGAAAAGTGAAAGTGAAGTCGCTCAGTCGTGTCTGACTCTAGCGACCCCATGGACTGAAGCCTACCAGGCCCCTCAGTCCATGGGATTTTCCAAGCAAGAGTACTGGAGTGGGGTGCCATTGCCTTCTCCGGAGTAATATGAGCAGAGAGATGGAAATTCTAAGGAAGAATCAAAAGAAATGCTAGAGATCCAAAACACTGCAATAGAAATGAAGAATGCTCTTAATGGACTTAGTAAACTAGAGACAGCTGATGAAACAATCTCTAAGCTTGAGGATCTCTCAAAAGAAACCTCTAGAAGGTAATGTTAGCAAGCTGGCAGAATAGGAAGTTACCAGCCCTTGTCCTCCCACAAAAACAGTGATTTGGGGCTTCCCTGGTGGCTCAGAGGTAAGAATCCACCTGCCAGTGCAGAAGACACCTTTCCATCCCTGGTCTGGGAAGATTCCACATGCCGCCAGACAGCTAAGCCCATGTGCCACAACTACAGACCCTGTACTCTACAGCCCGGGAGCTACAAGTGCTGAAGCCCAAACATTCAAGAGCCTGTGCTCCGCAACAAGAGAAGCCGCCGCGATGAGAAGCTGGTGCACTGCAACCAGAGAGGAGCCCCCGCTCACCACAACTAGAGAAAAGCCTGAGCAGCAACAAAGACCAGTACACCGAATAAATGAGAAGTTAAAAAAACAAAAAAAGCCCCAAACCAATGATTTGGTGGCCGTCACAGATAACAGTGCCTTTGTGGGAGCTTTGGGATCCAGGTAGAAGTTTGTAAACCCCTAGTTGAGCCCAAGACTGAGGAGGGCCTCTTTGAGAAGGCAGACCCTGCATCCCAGTGGCCGGGCCATGGACCATGGCCACAGTGGCAGGCCTGGAAGAGCCCTCTACCCCTGTGGACTCGGCTCCAGGCCTGCTTATCTATGGTCATGATATGTTTCTCAGCAGGGGAACTAGAGAGTGTCACACTTGTCACGCCGCTGGAATGACCCACAGACTGGAGAGCTAACTGAACGCCTGCGAGCAGGCCCTTCCGCTTTGCTCTCCTGCAGTCCTGATCACCAGGGGCCCTGGGTGAGCCATGCCAACCGGCACCTTTAGCAACAGGTGTGTCGACTGCACACTTGACTGTGGGCAGCCCCACGACCCAGCTCTGGCCCCGTTCTATGACACTCCAGAGGTAGTTGTGCCAGTCCAGGGATCCAGCAGGGGCCTGCCCAGGCTAACCCTATTCATGCCCCAGGTAATAGGCCTGTCACCTGTGGGCCGGACTGTGGACCTGGGAGTGGCTGTGAGCCCTGGCCTCAGTCCACCTCAACCCTGGTCCCAGAGACATTCCCTTAAGTCTTAGGATCTTCGAGGAACCACTCCTGCCCGTGCCACTGGTAACAAGCCCACTATGTATGCATTTATGCTCAGTTGTTTCAGCTGTGTACAACTCTTTGTGACCTCATGGACTATAGCCCAGGCTCCTCTGTCCATGGGATTCTCCAGGCAAGAATACTGGAGTGGGTTGCCATGCCCTCCTCCAGGGGATCTTCCCGACCCAGGGATGGAACACGAGCCTCCTGTGTCTCCTGCACTGCAGTGGGCTCCTTTACCTCTGAGCCACTGGGGGAAGCCCAGTAAACCCCCTAACCAGGCCCAATTGTAGACCCAGTAACAATTCCATGACCCAGCTCCACCCTGGCTTTACCACCACCCTGGAGGCAGTCTTGTTGTCCCAGGGACCCAGCAGGAGAAAACAAGGAGAAAGCCCTGCCAAAACCAGTCTGTAGAGACTAGGAGAGGTATCTGTTCCTTCAAATGCACAGACACCAGTGTAAGTCTACAAGTATCACACACACAAAAAATCAGTTAATCATGACAAAACAAAAGGAAACTAAAGAATGCAAAAAGTGAAGAATACATTCAGGACTTACCAGGATACCATCCAATGAGATAACATACATGCTGTGGAAGCTCCAGGAAGAAGAAAGAGAGACGGAAAGGGGGCAGAAAGCTTATTTAAAGAAATAATGGCTGAAAAAGCAAAGTGGAAGTATAAGTCACTCATTTGCGTCCAACTCTTTTCGAGTCCATGGACATAGCCCACCAGGCTCCTCTGTCCATGGGATTCTCCAGGCAAGGATACTGAAGTGGGCAGTCATTCCCTTCTCCAGGGGATCTTCCTGACCCAGGGATTAAATCCAGGTCTCCTGCATTTCAGGTAGATTCTTTACCATCTGAGCCATCAGGGAAGCCCTACCAGGGATCAAACCTGGGCCCCCTGCATTGGCAGCTTGGAGTCTTAATCACTGGACCATGAGGGAAGTTCTGTTATTAATCTGTCTTTGTCAGTTTAA
Organism: Bubalus bubalis; assembly: GCF_019923935.1. Classification (NCBI taxonomy): domain Eukaryota; kingdom Metazoa; phylum Chordata; class Mammalia; order Artiodactyla; family Bovidae; genus Bubalus; species Bubalus bubalis. The sequence goes on from NC_059176.1 coordinate 48,713,931, forward strand.
TTTTCAAATCCAGCCAGGGACCCTAAGAGGGTTGAGGAGTACCTTTTATTCCCCAACAAATATGTACTTCTAAATGAAAGAAGCCAATATGAAAAGGCTATAGACTGAATGATTCCAACTATATATCATTCTGGAAAAGGCAAAACTATGGAGACAGTAAAAAGATCAGTGGTTGCCAGGGATTTGGAAGGAGGGATGAATGGGTAGAACACAAAGGATTCTGGGGGGCAGTGAAACTATTCTGATGTGGGGGATACATGTCATTATACATGTGTCCCCAAGCATAGAATGTACAGCACCAAAGTGAATTTGAATGCAAACCATGGACGCTGGATGACAATGATGTGTAGGTTCATTAATTATTAACAGATGCATCACTCAGGTGGGGTGTTGATAGTGGAGGAAGCTATGTCTGTATGTGTACAGGGGGTATGTTGGAAACCTCTGTACTTTCCACTGAATTTTGCTGTGAATCGAAAACTGCCCCAAGAATAAAGTCCATAAATTTTTTTTAAATGACTCAGTGTCTTCGCCAACCACAGAATCATTCTTATTTACCTCAGGACACTTTCAGATTCTGTAAAAAGTCAGGACATGGGGAAAATAATTGTCCTATAATTAAGAAGAAAGGAAGGGGGTATTTAATAGTGATTGCCCTAGATTTCTGATAATAGGCAAATAGGCCCCTTGAATTCCTCTTTAGAGGAAATCTACATCTTTTCTCCATCTCCTTGAGATATACATCTTACTGAATCTTTGAAATATAAACATCCAAGGAGATAACTCTCAGCTAACAGAGCCATCTAAGACTAAAAGAAATAAAAGGGGGAAAAGAGGCTCTTTGGAAACAAACTGATACTTGCTTTTTCTATAGAGTTGCTGGCCCTAAATTTAGTTCACATTCTTCATAATAGTATATATCAGGGCAAATAAAAATTCTTACAATTTTTCTCCAGAAATATTGGTAAAAAGCTTTAGCCTTCATGAGCAGGTAATTTTAGCTGTTCCACTTGCTGGAAACATAATTCGGATTAAGAAAAAAAAATAAGATAAGGATGAGAATCAACTAACAAAAATTAGTGAAATGTGTTTTCTGTGTTTATACCTAACTGGTGGCCAAAAGAGAGAGAGGGAGGGAGGGAAGGAGAGAGGGAGAGGGAGAAATCTCTCGGGGGTCAAGCCAGCTAAACTGAATATTTTTATTGTAAGGATTAAATGAACTTTAATATCAATAGTGTACAAATGCAAAAGCAGATTTTTGTTTTCTTTCTGTTACAAGGATACAATTTTCTTGGATTATTGGTCTTCTGTTAATGAGAGATTGTAAAAAGGGTGCTGTTTTTGTATTTTTAAGTATGATGAATTATTTTCCTAGGAAATACAGACTTGATGGCTTATCAAAATATAATTTCCTGTGCTTCTTGTTGACTTCATTAGGTCTTTGATTAGTTATAAAACCAAATCTTCTCAATATTAAAAGAGCTAAGGTTTTTTTTTTTGTCTCAAGTATTTTACTTCCTATATTTGCCTTTGATATCTTTTATTGTCACTTTGGTAAATGAATACGTAACTATTGTTTCTTAGTGATCTATGATCCTATTTAATCAAGTGTTCAAACCTTTTGGCTTTTTTACTAACTTTAAAACATAAAATTCTAAATAAAGTCTTTTTGACTTCAGAGTAACTTTGAGATTTTCCAGAAGGCCCCTGGAAAATCTCAAAGGATTTGTTTTCTCACCTGGTAGAAAGAGAGATGTTAAATTGATTAGATTTATTTTTTATGTTAAATTGCATGGGCAGCATTGTTAAAAAAAAAAAGATGTTTAACCTTCTTTAGATTATATTTGTTGGATTTATGTTATTAATACAAATCTTTCAGGGACTTCTCTGGTTGTCCAATGGTTAAGAAACCACCTTGAAATTCAGGGGACTCGGGTTCTATCCGTGGTCGGGGAATTAAGATCCCACGTACCTTGGAGCAGCTAAGGCCCCGAGCTGCAAATACTGAGCCCGTGTGCTACAATTAGAGAGTCGGTGCACCTCAGTGAAAGATCCTGCATGGCGCAATGGAGAGCCTGTGTGCCGCAACTAAGACCCAACACAGCCAAATAAATAAGTGAGTAAGTATTCTCAACTATATTTAAATGTTTCAGCAATTGTGTAAAACTCCTAGAAATTTGTTAATGTCCTTACTATCTATGGAAAATTCTGAAAGAGATGGGAATACCAGACCACCTGACCTACCTCTTGAGAAACCTGTATACAGGTCAGGAAGCAACAGTTAGAACTGGACATGGAACAACAGACTGGTTCCAAATAGGAGAAAGAGTACATCAAGGCTAGTATATTGTCACCCTGCTTATTTAACTTATATGCAGTGTACATCATGAGAAACGCTGGGCTGGATGAAGCACAAGCTGGAATCAGGATTGCCAGGAAAAATATCATTAACCTCAGATATGCAGATGACACCACCCTTATGGCAGAAAGTGAAGAGGAACTAAAGATCCTCTTGATGAAAGTGAAAGAGGAGTGTGAAAAAGTTGGTTTAAAGCTCAACATTCAGAAAACTAAGATCATGGCATCTGGTCCCATCACTTCATGGCAAATAGATGGGGAAACAGTGGAAACAGTGACAGACTTCATTTTCTTGGGCTCCAAAATCACTGCAGATGGTAACTGCAGCCTTGAAATTAAAAGACACTTACTTCTTGGTAGAAAAGTTATGACCAACCTAGACAGCATAGTAAAGCAGAGACATCACTTTGCCACCAAAGGTCTGTCTAGTCAAGGCTGTGGTTTTTCCAGTAGTCATGTATGGATGTGAAAGAAAGCTGAGTGCCAAAAAACTGATGCTTTTGAACTGTGTTGTTGAAGACTCTTGAGAGTCCCTTGGACTGCAAGGAGATCCAACCATTCTGTCCTAAAGGAGATCAATCCTGAGTGTTCATTGGAAGGACTGACGTTGAAGCTGAAACTCCAATACTTTTGCCACCTAGTGCAAAGAACTGAGTCATTTGAAAAGACCCTGATGCTGGGAAAGATTGAAGGCAGGAGGAAAAGGGAACAACAGAGCATGAGATGGTTGGATGGCATCACCGACTCAATGGACATGAGTTTGGGTAGGTTCCGGGAGTTGGTGATGAACAGGGACGCCAGGCGTGCCGCAGTCCACGGGATCGCAAAGAGTCGGACACGGCTGAGGGACTAAACTGAACAATCCAAAAGTACTTAATCCTCAAAGAGATTCATGGAAAAGACTCTGACAAATACTCTGGAGTACAAGTTTCTGATAACTCTGAGATCTTATCACTGGACTGGGTAAGAATTTCCAGAACTCTAGTAAAGAAACTGATGGATTCATAAAGGTGGTTAACTCAAGATAAAGCAGAACAAAAATTAACTATACATGACTGAAAAAACTGATGAGGATGACTATAAAATTGTTAAGATCTTTTTGTCCAAAACTTTGCTAGTTCTTCCCAGATGGTTCAATGGTAAAGAATCTGCTGTCAATGCAGGAGATGCAGCTTTGATCCCTGGGTCAGGAAAATCTCTGGGAGAAGGAAATGGCAACCCATTTCACTATTCTTGCCTGGGAAATTCCATGGACAGAGTAGCCTGGTGGGCTACAGTCCGTGGGGTCACAAAGAGTCAGGCACTACTGAGTGACTAAAACAAAAACAACAACAGTTCTTTAATGTTTTATTTTCTGGATATAAGGGATTTTTTTTCTTTTTTCACAAGTTATTTATAACTTACAGCAATTAATAAATTATACTATTATAAACAGAAGTAAAATTTCCTTATCAATTGCATTATAATGAACTCTAATCAGATCTTTAGTGCTACCTACAGACTATTTAGTGAGTGAAAATTGCTCAGTTGTGTCCGACTCTTTGTGACCACCCCCCCTCCATGGACTGTAGCCTGCCAGGCTCCTATGTCCATGGAATTCTCCAAGCAAGACTACTGGAGTGGGTAGCCTTTCCGTTCTCCAGAGGATCTTCCCTATCCATGGATCGAACACTGGTCTCCCACATTTTGGGCAGATTCTTTACAGTCTGAGCCACTAGGGGAATGTCTGTGCCCACCCCTCCTCAGGTTGGTATGTTGGAATCTAACTCCCAGAGTGATGGTATTTGGACATGATTGGATCATGTGGGTGGAACCCTCAGGAATGGGACTAGTGCCCTTATCAAAAGAGACTCCAGAGAGCTCCCCTACTGCTACCATGAGGACCCAATGAGAAGACAGCTGTCTGTGAACCAGGAAGTGGGTTCTCACCAGACTCTAGACCTCCTGGCAACTGGATCTTGGACTTCCCAGCCTCCAGAAAGGTGAGAAGTACATTTCTGTTACTTGCAAGCCACCCAGCCTAGAGTTGGAGAAGGAAATGGCAACCCACCTTGCCTGGAAAATCCCATGGACAGAGAAGCTGGGAAGGCTGCAATCCATGGGGTCACAAAAAGTCACACACGACTTGGTGACTAAACCACCAGTCTAGAGTACTCTGTTATAGTAGTCTGAACAGACTAAGATACTACCTGATCCCTCCAGGATTCAGAAATTCTTATTGAGCCTTGTAACCAACATACTGCTTATTTAACTTATATGCAGAGTACATCATGAGAAACGCTGGACTGGAAGAAACACAAGCTGGAATCAAGATTGCCGGGAGAAATATCAATAACCTCAGATACGCATATGACACCACCCTTATGGCAGAAAGTGAAGAGGAACTCAAAAGCCTCTTGATGAAAGTGAAAATGGAGAGTGAAAAACTTGGCTTAAAGCTCAACATTCAGAAAACGAAGATCATGGCATCCGGTCCCATCACCTCATGGGAAATAGATGGGGAAACAGTGGAAACAGTGTCAGACTTTATTTTTCTGGGCTCCAAAATCATTGCAGATGGTGACTGCAGCCATGAAATTAAAAGATGCTTACTCCTTGGAAGGAAAGTTATGACCAACCTAGATAGCATATTGAAAAGCAGAGACATTACTTTGCCAACAAAGGTCCATCTAGTCAAGGCTATGGTTTTTCCTGTGGTCATGTATGGATGTGAGAGTTGGACTGTGAAGAAAGCTGAGCGCTGAAGAATTGATGCTTTTGAACTGTGGTGTTGGAGAAGACTCTCGAGAGTCCCTTGGACTGCAAGGAGATCCAACCAGTCCATTCTGAAGGAGATCAGCCCTGGGATTTCTTTGGAAGGAATGATGCTCAAGCTGAAACTCCAGTACTTTGGCCACCTCATGCGAAGAGTTGACTCAGTGGAAAAGACTCTAATGCTGGGAAGGATTGGGGGCAGGAGGAGAAGGGGACGACAGAGGATGAGATGGCTGGATGGCATCACTGACTTGATGGACGTGAGTCTGAGTGAACTTGGGAGTTGGTGATGGACAGGGAGGCCTGGTGTGCTGCAATTCATGGGGTCGCAAAGAGTCGGACACGACTGAGCGACTGAACTGAACTGAACTGAACCAATATACTGAGGCAACAGGGAAGCTGTGGGGTTTCCCAGGATGAGTCAGAAAAAGCTTTGTGGTTTCTGCCTTGTTCTCTAAAACACTCTCTACCAAAGCCCTTAGACACATATTAAATCTGACTGTATAAAATCTGACTGCCCACCTGGGAAGACAATGTGAGGGAAGCTGGGGACTACCTAGAAAAGTAGAAAACCCAAATTGAGCCCAATTTGGTTTTTAGCTATTCCCCCCAAGGCACGAAGTATGAGAATGAAGCCTTCTTGGACCTTCCAGCCTAGCCCAGCTGCCACCTGAATATCACCTAGTGACCCTGGTCAATGCCACGTGGAAGCTGAAGAATCAGCCTTGCTCAAATTCTTTTTTTGGCCGCACTACGAGGCTTGAAAGACTTTAGTTTCCTGACCAGGGATTGAACCTGGGCCATGGTCACATTCTTGACCCAAATATTTTAAGATCTATTTCAAGGTTTTTTGTTTTTTCTTTAAGTCACTAAGTTTCATGGCAGTTTGTTTTGCATCAATAGCTAGCTGCTGCTGCTGCTGCTGCTAAGTCGCTTCAGTCGTGTCCCACTCTGTGCGACCCCATAGACGGCAGCCCACCAGGCTCCCCCGTCCCTGGGATTCTCCAGGCAAGAACACTGGAGTGGGTTGCCATTTCCTTCTCCAATGCATGAAAGTGAAAAGTGAAAGTGAAGTCGCTCAGTCGTGTCCGACTCTTAGCGACCCCATGGACTGCAGCCCATCAGGCTCCTCCGTCCATGGGATTTTCCAGGCAAGAGTACTGGAGTGGGGTGCCATTGCCTTCTCCGCAATAGCTAGCTAAAACAATATTAATGTCAAATACCTTCATTCTATTTTTTTAGTTTGTTTTATTTCAGGTACATAACATTTAGATTTTCTTCCTCAGTTGATTTGTACAAAGTCTCTTTTATTTTATTATTTTTCCTCCTATTTTGCTGTTCTTATAGGCACCTATGCTATAACCTTCCAAATCTACCAACTACATTTATTAAGATACATGTCTGGTCTTGAAAATATATGATATTTTATTTTTTGTACATACTTTTATGTATTTTTATTGAAGTATAGTTGATTTACAATACTGTGTTAGTTTCAAGTGTATAGCACAGTGATTCAGTTTTATAAATATATGTGCTGTGCTGTGCTTAGTTGCTCAGTCATGTCCACCTCTTTGCTCGGCAGGCTACTCTGTCCGTGGGGATTCTCCAGGCAAGAATATTGAAGTGGGTTGCCATGCCCTTCTCCAGCGGATCTTCCCAACCCAAGGATTGTACCCAGGTCTCCCACATTGCAGACAGATTCTTTACTGTCTGAGCCACCAGGGAACCCAAGAATACTGGAGTGAGTACCTATCCCTTCTCCAGAGGGTCTTCCCAACTCAGGACTCGAGCTGAGGTCTCCTGGTAGGTAGATTCTTTACCAGCTGAGCTACGAGGGAAGCCCATATATATATGTGTGTGTGTGTATATATGTGTGTGTGTGTGTGTGTGTGTGTGTGTGTGTGTGTGTATGTGTGGGCGTATATATATATATATAAAATAGTGCGTGCTCAGTACCTCAGTCATGTCCGACTTTTTACGACCCCATGGACTGTAGCCCACCTGACTCATCTGTCCATGGAGTTTTCCAGGCAAGCATACTGATTCTTCACCACGAGCACCACCTGGGAAGCCCAACACACCAGTCTCTCTCTTGAGTATACCCTCTCCCTGCCTCACCTCCCCCAAAACTGTCTTGTAAAGGTTTCTAAGGTTTACAACAACCTTGTGTGTCATAAAAAGGACCTGGAAGCCAGCTAGATCCAACACTAGCAGAAAGGAGGAAGAACAGGGGCTAGGTTTTAGATGGAAGGATATCAGGGGAAAAGACCTAGATTCCATGAAGCAAAATGGTAAGATCTCATAAATTTACAGTTGAGTGTAAAAAAGTAAAAAACAGGACATCGTTTAAAATAAGACATCAATCATGTAACTTTAAAAGTAGGTACATGTACACCTGAACCTGGCACTACATTGTAAATCAGCATCAGTTCAGTTCAGTTGCTCAGTTGTGTCCGACTCTCTGCGACCCCTGGACTGCAGCACGCCAAGCTTCCCTGTCCATCACCAACGCCTGGAGCCTGCTCAAACTCATGTCCATCGAATCCGTGATGCCATCCAACCATCTCATCCTCTGTCTTCCCCTTCTCCTCCTGCCTTCAATCTTTTCCAGCATCAGGATCTTTTCAAATGACTCAGTTCTTTGCATCAGGTGGCCAAAGTATTGGAGTTGCAGCTTCAGCATCAGTCCTTCCAATTAACAGTCAGGACTGATCTCCTTTAGGATGGACTGGTTGGATCTCCTTGCAGTCCAAGGGACTCCCAAGAGTCTTCTCCAACACCACAGTTCAAAAGCATCAATTCTCTGTGCTCAGCTTTATTTATAGTCCAACTCTCACATCCGTACATGACTACTGGAAAAACCATAGCCTTGACTAGATGGATCTTTGGTGGTAAAGTGATGTCTCTGTTTTTTAATGTGCTGTCTAGGTTGGTCATAGCTTTTCTTCCAAGGAGCAAGTGTCTTTTAATTTCATGGCTGTAGTCACCATCTGCAATGATTTTGGAGCCCAAGAAAATGAAGTCTGTCACTGTTTCCACTGTTTCCCCATCTATTTGCCATGAAGTGATGGGACTGGATGCCATGATCTTCGTTTTCTGAATGTTGAGCTTTAAGCCAAGTTTTTCACTCTCCATTTTCACTTTCATCAAGAGGCTTTTGAGTTCCTCTTCACTTTCTGCCATAAGGGTGGTGTCATCTGCATATCTGAGGTTATTGATATTTCTCCTATCAATCTTGATTCCAGCTTGTGCTTCATCCAGCCCGGCATTTCAAATGATACACTCTGCATATGTTAAATAAGCAGGGTGACAATATACAACCTTGACGTACTCCTTTCCCTATTTGGAACCAGTCTGTTGTTCTGTGTCCAGTTCTAACTGTTGCTTCTTGACCTGCATACAGATTTCTCAGGAGGCAGATAAGGTGGTCTGGTATTCCCATCTCTTTAAGAATTTTCCACAGTTTGTTGTGATCTACACAGTCAAAGACTTAGTTATACACCCCCCCAAATTTTTTTTAATTATGTATACATAATAGCCTATAAGAGGAAATAATCTGAAAAACAGCATACGTGTGTGTGTATATATGTATATATATATACATATATATTTCTTCTCAGGTGGCTCAGTGGTAAAGAATGCGCCTGCCAATGCAGGAGATGCAAGTTCCATCCTGGGGAGGGAAGAATCCACGGAGAAGGAAATGGCAACCCACTCCAGTATTCTTGCCTGGAAAATCCCATGGCCAGAGGAGCTTGGTGGGCTACAGGCCATGGGGTCGCAAAGACCTGGCTGCATCTTAGTACGGCACAGCATAGGGAGTGTGTATTTTTTTCACCCAGTGGTTCAAACACATTTTAAAAAGCTTTTTATTTTATATTAGAGTATAGTTGATTAACACTGTTATGATAGTTTCTAGTGTACAGCAAAGTGATTCAGTTGTACATATATATGTCTATTCCTCTCAAATTCTTTCCCCATTTAGGTTGTTACATAATATTGAGCAGAGTTCCCTGTGCTATACAGTAGGTCCTTGTTGGTCATCCATTTTAAAAACAGCATACATATTGAAATGTACCATGTCAATCCCAAACTCCTTAACTATCCCTTCCCCCAGAAATGTGTATTCCTTTTTTCTTTCATCCTTTTTTTTTGACCATGCCATGCAACATGTGGGCTCTTAGTTCCCCGACCAGGGATTGAACCCACTCCCCCTGCAGAGAAGCACAGCCATCTTAACCACTGGCCCACTGGGCCAATATTGGGAGTGTGCATTCTTAATTTTACTAAGTACTGTCAGATTACTCTCCAGACAGTTAAACCACTTTATGTCATACCAGCAAGACACGAGGGCTCTTCATTCCCCCATATTCTCCAGAACTTGATAACATCTAACTTCTTCCTTTTGTAAAGCGGTGTCAGTTGTTTTGATTTGCATTTTTCTCGTTACTGGTAAGACGGAATATCCCTTCCTGTGTTTTCTAGACTGGTGTGTTTCCCCTTCAGTGCATTGTCTAGCTAATCCTTTGCCCATTTTAAAAATTGAGTTTCCTGTCTTTTTCTTGCTGATCTACAGTTCTGGAATGTTCGAGGTATGACTCTGCCCTTGGCTTTGCACAGATTTTTCTCAGACTATCATTAGTCTGCTCACTTTGTTTCTGGGGCACTCTATGGAACTCAAATCTTTAGATGGTCAAATCCCTTGGTTTTTTTTTTTTTTTTTTTGGCCTTTATAATTTTAAAAATCTTGTTTAAGAGTTCCTGCCCTTCCCAAGCTTATAAAGCTTTTCTTCTTCTTTTTTTCCCTTCTGATAGTTTTTACCCCTGAGCCTGCCACCAGATCTCTGGGACTCAGAGTCTCTCATCAGTAAGCTCCCTGGCATCATGAACCTTTCCTATCAGTGTTCCCTGAGCCTTTACCTCCTTTCTCTAAATGAATCCTAGCTCTCCTAGCTTTCTCTAAATGAATGCTGCTGAACCCAAGGCTACTGATTAGAATCTAGAGCACACTGGGATAAATTAGAAAAAGGCATCACTTCTGGGTAACAGAGGCCCAGGCACCCGAGTGGTGAAGGGAGTGTGGATAGGACATATTTTCCCTGGTGACCCTCTTGCCTGGCACTCTCATGCAGGGCACATTCCTGGGCAAAGTGTGGTTTTACTGTAGCCCTTGTCATCTTTTTTTTTTTTTTTTTTTAATATTTATTTATTTCACTGGACTGGGTCTTCTTTGTGGCACGTGGGATCTTCCCATTGGGGCACGAAGGATCTATTTCCATGACCAGGGATTGAATTCAGGCCCCCTACATTGGGAGCTCAGGATCTTAGCCACTGGACCACCAGGGAAGTCCCACCTTTATCATCTTTTACCCCCAACATTTCAATTCTTAAGCACTGTACTCTCTGACCACTTCCTCTATTTCTTGCTCCACCAATATCTCATCCCTGTAGGAACGTGCAGTGCGCTGACACCACTTTCTCCATGTGCCTCTGCCATCTGGTCTCCAGCCCCCTTCCACCGGCAACCCTCATTACACAGTTTAGCCTCCAGGTGTCACATCAGGATAACCTCTTCCTTGAACTCTCAGCTCCTCTGGCAAAACTCCAACCCAAGTTTTTTCCAACTTTCTTCTATCTCTGTAGTTGTACATGAACTGACTGCTGAAAATTCATGATCATGCTGAAAAGCCTCACTTTTAATGTATGACCACATATCTCAACATCCTTACTGACTCTTCCTTCCATGAGGACTGTTCTTCCACCAGATAGTGAATGGCTTACTCCACTATTTAGTTTAAGGCCCTGCTGAAATCTCATCTCTCTCGCTTTTCTTTTTTTTAATCAAAAAAATTTCTTTTGGCTGTGTTGGGGCTTCATTATGGCACATGGGTTTTCTCTAGTTGTGGCACTAGGGTTAATTAGTTGTGCCATGCAGGCTTAGCTGCCCTGAGGCATGTGAGATCTTAGTTCCCTGATCAGTGGTTGAATCTGTGTCCCCTGCATTGGAAGGTGGATTCTCAACTACTGGGCCACCAGAGAAGTCCCTCAAGTCTCCTCTTTAGAAAGGCCTTTCTTGATCATTCTATATAAGACCCCTCTCCCAGCATCATCTATCTCCCTTACTCTGCTCTTTTTCATACGGTATTTCATCTCCCAACATAATGATTCATTATGTGCTTGCTGCCTGTCTTCCCTATCTTCCACCTGAATGGAAGCTCAGTAAAGCCTACTTCTCTATTCTGTTCCACACTCTATCCCCAGAACCTAGGACAGTTTTGTCACATGAGAGGCACTCAGTAAATAATTCTGAAATGAATGAATGATGGTGGTCTCCAGAATGGTTGTCCCAAAGCATTAAAAAAAAAAAATGAGCAGGTGTGGCCACCACTGCCAAGAAGACCCTGAACTTATCTCCTCCCAGGGGCACACCAAAATTAGAACTATTTACAGAACAACTATTTATAAGGACAAAACGAATACTAGCAGAAAAGATTTTCTGCAAATAAAGAAAGAAGGAACCACAAAGGGACAGGTAAGAAGTACATAAATGCACCATAGTCAAAACCCATACCCCTAGGGAGGTGACCCACAAACAGAAGAATAACCACAATTGTGGAGGTTCTCCCCTGAGAATGAGAGCTCTGAGCTCTAACTGAGCTCTCGGCCTGGGGTTCTTACACTGGGAAGACAAGACCCCGTAACAATTGGCTTTGAAGGCCAGCAGGGCTTGCATATAGGAAAGCCTGAGGGCTGTTGAAAACAGACATTTCATGCTTAAAGGGCCCATACCAAATCTACATGCTCCAAGTCTCAACTCAGAGGCAGTAATTTGAAAGAAGCCTGGATCAGACATACTTGCTGATCTTGGAGAGCTCCCCAGAGTGGCAGGAGGCAGGAGGCAACTAGAAGTCCCCTTAGAGATGTAGAATCTGGTGGCAGCAATCTGGGGGAATGTGTTCTACCATGCAGACACTGGTATCAGCAAGTGCCATGTTGGAGTCTTCTCTCAGGCTTATTAGCACAAGGACATTGTCCACCCACCGGTTGGCTGGCACTAGCCCTGGGACCTTTCAGACTGTGCAGTACGAGGCAGGACCTGGCAGCCAACAGGCCAGGAGCTAATCCTGCCTACCAGCATGCCCACAGTAGTCAGCCCCAGCACAACAGAAAAGTTCACAAAACTATAGTAATCAAAGCATTATGGCATAAAAGCAGACACCTGGATCATAGAATAGAGAGCCTAGAAACAAACCCACATTTATATGGTCAATTAATTTATGACTAAAGAGGCAAGAATATACAATGGGGAAAAGAAAGCTTCAATAAATGATGCTGGGAAAACTGGACTGCCACATACAAATGAATCAAACTGGACTACTTTCTCACACCATATACAAAAATAAAGTCAAAGTGGGTTAAAGACTTAAATATAAGACCTGAAACCATAGAACTCCTAGAAGAAATCATCAGCAGTCTGCTTCTTGACATTGGTGTTAGCCATATTTTTAGATATGTTTCTTCAGATGAGGGCAACAAATGCAAAAATAAACAAATGAGATCACACCAAACTAAAAAGCTTTTCCACAATGAAGGAAACTATCAACAAAACAAAAAGGCAATCTACTGAATGGAAGAAGATATTTGCAAATTGTATATCCAATGAGGGGTTAATATACCCAATACATAAAAACCCAATTAAAAAGATGGGCAGAAGATCTGAATAGACATTTTTCCAAAGAAGACATACAGATGGCCCACAGACACATGAAAAGATGTTCATCACTAACCATCAGGAAAATTAAATCAAAACCACAATAAGAGGGGACTTCCTTGCTGGTCCAGTGGTTAAGAATTCACCTGGCAAAGCAATGGTTTCTATCCCTGATGGGGGAACTAGGATCCCACATTCATGGAGCAGCTAGGCCTGCACAACACAGCTAGAGAGTCCGGGCACCACAGTGAATGATCCAACATGATGCAGTCAAATAAAAAAATATTAAAAAGAAACAAACCCACAATGAGATATCACCTCATGTCCACTAGGATGGCTACCATGAAAATAAACAAACAAACAGAAAATAAATGTTGGTGAGGATGTGGAGAAATTGGAATCCTTGTTGGGAATATAAAATGGTGTAATAATATGGTGGTCCCTCAAGAAATTAAAAACAGGAGACGTCCCTAGAGGTCCAGTGGCTAAGACTCTGCACTCCCAATTCAGGGAACCCAGGTTCCATCCCTGGCCAGGGAATTAGATTCCAACTGCTGCAACTAGCAGTTTACTCGCTGCAACTAAAGATCCTCCTGCATACTGCATTGAAAATCCCACATGCTGCAACTGAGGCCTGGCGCAAATCAAATAAATATTTTTTTAAATAAATAAAAATAAATAAAATAAAATAAAAATAAATATTTTTTAAAAAAGAAATTAAAAACAGAATTTCCATATGATCCAGCAATTCCACTCCTGGGTATATAATTCAAAATAATTGAATTCAGAGTGTCAAAGAGATATTTGTACACCCACATTTATAGCAGCATTATTTACAACAGCCAAAAGGTGGGAGCAACTCAATGTCCATCAATCAGGTCACTGTAGTTGCTCACTCGTATCTGACTCTTTGTGACCCCATGGACTGCAGCACGCCAGGCCTCCCTGTCCATCACCAACTCCCAGAGCTTACTCAAACTCGTGTCCATTGAGTCGGTGATGCCATCCAACCATCTCATCCTCTGTCGACCCTTTCTCCTCCTGCCTTCAATCTTTCCCAGCATCAGTGTCTTTTCAAATGAGTCAGCTCTTCGCATCAGGTGGCCAAAGTATTGGAGTTTCAGCTTCAGCATCAGTCCCTCCAATTAATAGGTGAGTGGAAAACAAAACGTGGCATATCAACACAATGGAAAATGATGGTCTTAGAAAGGAAGGAAATCCTGTCACATGCTACCACTTGGGTGAATCTTGAGGCGACTATGTTTAGTGAAATAAGCCAGTCTCAAAAAGACAAATATTGTTCAATCCCACTTATAGAAGGTACCTAGAGTCATCAAATATATGGAGACAGAAAGTAGAATGGCGGTTGCCAGGGGCTGGGGGAAGGAAGAGCTGCGAACTATTGTTTATTGGGTAAAGAGTTTCAGTTTCGTAAGATAAAAGGGGTTCTGAGGATGGATGGTGGTGACTGTTGCGCAACACTATGAATGAACATAATCCCGTGGGTTCTACACCTGCAATGTTTACATGGTGAATTCGACCCTATGATTCAATTTTTTTTTAGCACGATTATTTAAAAGGTGAGATCATTGTTCTCTTACAGCAGAATATAAAATTTGGAACATATGAAGATTATAAATAAACAGAGGCTTAAATTGTATTTAAAATTTTAATGAAATAAAATAAAAATTAGGTTGTGTTATAAGCCAAACTTGCCTTTAATAAATTGGTCCTTATGAAACTCAAATAGTATTGTAAATTTGTAGATCTATTGAAATTTTCTACTTACACTTTCTGGGTAATATTTTCAAAGTGTAATAGTTCTGTAATTATTATAGACAATAACAGCAATACATTACATTTTAATACTCACTTGATTTTATTTTTTGACACTCATGCTTTGGAGATTTTGGACAAAAATAATTATATGTATATGTTAAATGGAACTGGAGGAATCAACCTACCTGACTTCAGGCTCTACTACAAAGCCACAGTTATCAAGACAGTATGGTACTGGCACAAAGACAGAAATATAGATCAATGGAACAAAATAGAAAGCCCAGAGATAAATCCACGCACATATGGACACCTTATCTTTGACAAAGGAGGCAAGAATATACAATGGATTAAAGACAATCTCTTTAACAAGTGGTGCTGGGAAATCTGGTCAACCACTTGTAGAAGACTGAAACTAGAACACTTTCTAACACCATACACAAAAATAAACTCAAAATGGATTAAAGATCTCAACATAAGACCAGAAACTATAAAACTCCTAGAGGAGAACATAGGCAAAACACTCTCTGACATACATCACAGCAGGATCCTCTATGACCCACCTCCCAGAATATTGGAAATAAAAGCAAAAATAAACAAATGGGACCTAATTAACCTTAAAAGCTTCTGCACATCAAAGGAAACTATTAGCAAGGTGAAAAGACAGCCTTCAGAATGGGAGAAGATAATAGCAAATGAAGCAACTGACAAACAACTAATCTCGAGAATATACAAGCAACTCCTACAGCTCAACTCCAGAAAAATAAATGACCCAATCAGAAAATGGGCCAAAGAACTAAATACACATTTCTCCAAAGAAGACATACAGATGGCTAACAAACACATGAAAAGATGCTCAACATCACTCATTATCAGAGAAATGCAAATCAAAACCACTATGAGGTACCATTTCACACCAGTCAGAATGGCTGCGATCCAAAAGTCTACAAGTAATAAATGCTGGAGAGGGTGTGGAGAAAAGGGAACCCTCTTACACTGTTGGTGGGAATGCAAACTAGTACAGCCACTATGGAGAACAGTGTGGAGATTCCTTAAAAAACTGGAAATAGAACTGCCTTATGATTTAGCAATCCCACTGCTGGGCATACACACTGAAGAAACCAGAAGGGAAAGAGACACGTGTACCCCAATGTTCATTGCAGCACTGTTTATAATAGCCAGGACATGGAAGCAACCTAGATGTCCATCAGCAGATGAATGGATAAGAAAGCTGTGGTACATATACACAATGGAGTATTACTCAGAGAATACATTTGAATCAGTTCTAATGAGGTGGATGAAACTGGAGCCTATTATACAGAGTGAAGTAAGCCAGAAAGCAAAACACCAATACAGTATACTAACGCATATATATGGAATTTAGAAAGATGGTAACAATAACCTTGTGTACGAGACAGCAAAAGAGACACTGATGTATAGAACAGTCTTATGGACTCTGTGAGAGAGGGAGAGGGTGGGAAGATTTGGGAGAATGGCATTGAAACATGTAAAATATCATGTATGAAACGAGTTGCCAGTCCAGGTTCGATGCACGATACTGGATGCTTGGGGCTGGTGCACTGGGACGACCCAGAGGGATGGAATGGGGAGGGAGGAGAGAGGAGGGTTCAGGATGGGGAACACATGTATACCTGTGGTGGATTCATATTGATATTTGGCAAAACTAATACAATTATGTAAAGTTTAAAAATAAAATAAAATAAATAAAATAAAATAAAAAAATAAAAATAAAAATGAGTCTGTATTTACCTATACAACAACCTAAAACACAAAAGGAGAATATTGTCTCTAACTCAAAGTGTATTTCTCTATATTCCAACCTTTATTATACATATAAAACTCTACCAACAAATTGGTATTCTCCCTAATATGTCCCTAAGGGTATTTTTGTACATGTAACGAGCATTGAACCAAAGACAGGCTGATCCAAACTCTTGTACCTGATGTCTCCTGTTTTCCACCCATCTCCTAAATAAGATTTCTCTTCAGGTTAGCAACTAAATACATCTGCCAAAAAAGGATAAATAGCAGAAAGCCTCTACCAGATATAAACTATAAGTTCAGAGTAATGATAAGTTACTAGAACACTATCACCTCTAATTTGAAAATAAATGCAAACAACTGGATCAAGTTATGCAAGTGTTTATACAATCATAGTAGAATCAGGAATTATTACTGGTACCTATCATACCTGGTAAGTCTGTTCACCATACGGCCGCCGAGAACAATTCAGGAGTTATATTATCAGTGCTGATATTACATTTTATCTCAGGAGAAAACAAACAATTATAGCTTGAGTCAATATTTTTAGTGAAGGCTCATCAATTTATAAAATGAAAAGAGCAATACGTTTAAACATTGACAACAAAAGACTTTTGAAAGACCCATCCCCCAGCTGGGATGCACTTGTCCAAAGATGGTATAGGCCTATGAACATTACTAGCCAGATTATAAAGGGAATCTTCATCACTTGGAATTAGTGGAAACTTTGGAATATAAGACAGGATTTAAAAAAATAAGCTGAACAAATTTTGCACAAAAATCTAATTCACATGGTCAGATGCTTTATCACTTGACAGTCAACAAAATGATAGAACTCTCCCTCTGCAGAGTCAGGGCAAAGCCCTTGTCTATTATTGTCTATGGATATTTATCTAATGCAATCATATTCATTGATCTATTGAACACACACTTGCCTGTATTTTTGAACACACTGAAGGTTTTTGTTCAGATGTATTGATTATATTTGAACATGACTATATTCACAAGAATCTTTTAAACCACCCCTTGAGATGTGACTCTCTGTGAAACACAACATTTTAATGATACTGTAAATATATTCACTATATTTATATATTTTCCTTATGCCATAGATTTTTTTACTTCAAAATATGGTCTGGATAAGCTAGAGTATAAATAAACTGATTACCTATAGGAGAGGAAGGGAACAGGGTGGAAGAGACAAGGGGAGAAGATATACTTGTCTGAATATACCTTGTTTTGTAGATTTGACTTTAGACTTACGTGGATGTTTAACATTAAAGTAAAACAAACTTAAATCAAAATGTGTTGGCAATTTGTGTCTTCCTTTCTTTTTTTTTGATCAGTCTATCTAGAAGTTGATCAATTTTATTGCTCGTCTCAGAGAACCAGCTTTTGGCCTATTGATTTTCTCTAATGTTTGCCTGTCTCCTATTTTATTGATTTCCAGTCTTATTTCTTTCCCTCCACTTATGTTGAGTTTAATTTGCTCTTCTTTTTCTAGTTCCTTAAGGTGGAAGCTTGATTTTAGACATTTTTTCCTTTATAATATAAATATTTACACAGCTATAAATTTGCCTCTAAGAATGCTGCCTATGTGTATGTGTTTGCAAAGATTTTGTTTTTAAATCAAACCCAAAGTCTTTACTAGATACAAGAATATTCAGATTGCTATTTTCTTCTTATACCAGTTTCAGTCATTTGTGGTTGTCAGTGGCTTTTCAAGGGACACCCTGGGTGCTCAGTGCAGCTCCTCCAGCCAGGCTGGCCGGAACCATCTCTGAGACCTGAGTGAGCTGCGAGAATTGCTCAGCTACAGCTTCTCAGAGTTGCTCTTTCGCTGCTCTGCAAAAAAGGACTCTAGGTGTGTGCATAGCTTTAAGGGTGTTACTCCTCCCAGGCTTTCTGGGTGGAGAGAGCTAAGGAATCTGTTAGTGTATTTCTTTTAAAGATTTTGTTTTCTTTTGATGTGGACCATTTTTTAAAGTCTTTATAGAGTGTTGCTACTGTTTTATGTTTTGGTCTTTCAGCCGTGAGGCGTGTGGACTCTTAGCTCCCCAACCAGGGATCGAACCCGCACACCCTGCACTGGAAGGCAAAGTCTTAACCACTGGACCACCGAGGAAGTCCCCCTGTGTACATTCTTATATCTGTGTCTGTTTCTCTATGTATCTACACTGAAAACCATAAATCACACAGTATCTCCAATTCCAATCCCATCCCGCAAGCTACCCTTTCCCTATTTTTAAGTGTTCTCCCTTTCCATATTTTTTAAGTCCTTTCTCTGACAGTGAGAAATTTGATCCCCACTGTCTTTGATATAATAAATTACATGGTGAATCCCCTTGTATGTAGCTAGCCTCTTATTGCCACTGCCACCCCTCCCCATGCCCCTAGGCATCCACTCCCCTTGGGCTCCATCACCCCTTGAAGGACCACCTTGCTCACAAGAACTCCGTCTCACCCCTTATCTCATGCCACGTTGAACCTCTGCTCCACAGCCCCCTCAACCCTGCTCAGACTCTGATGTCCCACACCAGGCCGCCCTCGGTGGGGACACCCTTCTTACCCTGCCCTGCACATTGACTCCCAAGTGGAGACACCCCTTACAAAGAGTCGGACACGACTGGGCGACTAAGCACAGCACACAAATATCATTAACCTATCACCTAAACAAAAGTAAGAATCATGACAATAATTTATACCTAACATATACCCCTCCCCCTCATATCACTCCTTCCAGATATCTACCAAGATATCCTGGGGCTGGAGGGATAAATTTGGAATTTGAGATTAACAGATACACACTACTATATATAGAATACATACGTAAAATAGATATACAACAAGGTCCTACTGAGGACAGGGAACTATATACAGCACCTTGTTATAACATTTAATGGAAAAGAATCTGAAAAAGAACATATATATATATTATACATTTATAATACATTTGTAACTGAATCACTTTGCTGTACACCTGAAATATAAATCAATGATACTTCAATAAAAAAAATAATTTAGGAACTTCCCTGGCAGTCCAGTGGGTAAGACTCTTCACTCCCAATACAGAGGGCCCGGGTTTGATCCCTGGTTAGGGAACTGGATTCCACAAGCCACAACTAATACCTGGTGCAGCCTAAACAAAGACATAAACAAAATAAAATTAAAAAAATTAAAAGTGGAATGTAGTAAAATAAAGGTTAATAAAGATGAAAATCACTGCTCTGAAAAAAAAAGCATCCTGAATCCAATGTTCATCATTTCCTTGATTTCCTTTGTATAATTTTATTGCATTTATATGTATACAAAAAAATACATATTTTTTCGTTGTTTTTCAGCTTTACAGAAAAGGCACAGAATGTATGTAACCTTTTGGACCTTACTTTTTATCTTTGTATTTTATTTCTAAGATTCATCTATATTGTGTGTTTCACTAGAGTTTACTCATTTTTTTTTTTAATTTATTTGTTTATTTGGCTAAGCCAGTTCTTAGTTGTGGTACTTGGGATCTAGTTCCCTGACCAGGGATTGAACTCGGGCCCTCTACGTTGGGAGTGCAAATCTTAGACACTGGACCACCAGGGAAGTCCCTAGTTCATTGAGTTTTGACTGCTCTATATATTTGAGTGCATGAATTTACCATAGTTAATTCATCCATTTCCCTATTGGTGGACATTTAGTTTATTTCTAGGTTTTGTTTGTTTTATAGTTTTGTTGTTTCCTTGGAATTTGAAAGCTTTTTCAGGATGTGACAGTGTGTGAATCTTTTTTTTTGTTGTTCAGAAAATTTTCTAACACCTGTGTGACTTTTCCAACTTGACCCTTTTTATTTTTTTCAGTCTACAGCCCCTATAATAACTGCTTCCACATTTTTTATATTTTTAGTAATGCTGCTATGGACATTCTTACATGTCTCTGGATGTGCATGTCTAACAGCATAGGTATATATCTAAGAGTAGACTTGCTGAGTCGTAATAATCTGATTGTTTTCTAAGGTTGTTGCCTGAACTTACATTCCCATCTGCAATGTTTAGGAGATATTATGCGTTTGAAAAGTGAAAGTGAAGTCGCTTAGTCGTGTCCGACTCTTTGCCACCCTATGGACTGTAGCCTATCAGGCTCCTCTGTCCATGGGATTTTCCAGACAAGAGTGCTGGAGTGGATTGCCATTTCCTTCTCCAGGGGATCTTCCCGACCCAGGAATCGAACCTGGGTCTCCCACATAGCATCCTTTCTAATGCTTGATTGCATCAATCTTTTTGCTTTTGCCAATCAAATGTTTGTAATAGAGTCTCTCCTTGTGGTCTTGATCTGCATTTATTGGATCATTTTTAAAATCTCTCTTCATATTTTGTTCATATATGTGGTTCCCACATCTTTTGCCTATTTTTCTATCAGACTTTTTGTCCCTTTCATATTAATTAATTAAAGTTCTTTATCCATTTTTGAGCTGAATTCTTTGTCAATGTGTGCCTTTTATTTCCTTAAGTTTTCCTTCGAAAAAAAAATTGTAAAGCTTATGTAGTCAAATTGTCAATCTTATATTTTATTGTCAATGTTTTTCATAGCTTGTTTGAGAAAATTTTCCCTCCTCCATGTTCTAAAGGATGGGTCTTTAAGCTCTCTGATAAAAATTTTCCCATTTTGCTTTGGAATGTAAATTCTTAATTTTTTCTTTTTTTATTTCCTTTTTTTTTTTTGGCCACACCACAGGGCACGGGGGATCTTACTTCCCCAACCAGGAATCCAACCCATGCCGCCTACATTGGAAGCTCAGAATCTTAACCATTGGATCACCAGGGAAGTCCCTGAAGTCTTGATTTTTTGTAATTGAGTTCTACATATCATATGAGCAGGGGTTCAATTTTTCCCTACATAGATAACCATTTTTTTCAGCTCCCTTTCCACTTACCTACTACATAAAACTATTAACTCTGTCTTTAGAAATGTCCTGGCTATCTTTGGACTTTTACTTCTCCGTGTACATTTTGGAATAATCTTAACAAGTTCTATGGAAAACCATATTGAGATATTGATTGAAACAGCATCAACTGTAGATCAGTTTGGGGAAGACTGACATTTTAGAATAATATGCCTTTCTATCCATAAGTGTGATATATCCCTCTACTTATTTAGGTCTTTTAAAGTATGTTCTAATAAAGATTTATTATTTTGTCTTAGAAGTCTTTTAATATTTTCTCTTTACATTTTCTAGCTGTTTACTGCTGGGGTATAAAAATGCAACTGACCTTTTGTATATTAATCTTATATATTTCCATTTTGTTAAACTCTCCTATTGTTTCTAATGATTTATCTGTAGATTCTTTTGGGATTTCTATATTATTATTTATAAATAATAAAAGCTTTATTTCTTTTTTTCCAATCATTATGCCTTTAATTTATTTTTCTCACATTGTTACATTGACTAAAACCTCACATACAATATTGATTAAAAATAATGATAGTGGGCATTCTTATCTCGTTTCTGAGTTTAAAGGGAATACTTTTAAAGTATCCCTTTAGAATCATGTTTGCTCTGTTATTATTTTTGTTAATATTTATTTATTTGGCTGTGCTGGGTCTTAGTTTTGGCACATGGGATCTTTAGTTGCAGTGTGTGAACTCTTAGTTGCAGTACATGGGATCTAGTTCCTGACCAGGAATTGAACCAGGGACCCTGCATTGGGTGTGCAGAGTCTTAGCCACTGGACCACCAGGAAAGTCCCATTTTTTAAAAATAGACAGCATTGGGGAAGGAAATGGCAACTCACTTCAGTGTTCTTGCCTGGAGAATCCCAGGGACGGGGGAGCCTGGTGAGCTGCCGTCTATGGGGTCTCGACTGAAGTGACTTAGCAGCAGCAGCAAGCAGATTTAGAAAGTTTTTTGTTTTTTTTTTTTTTTTGATAGACCTTTCCTTAAAAACTTTGGGCCTAAAAAAACTGAGAAAACCAAAACTGTGTGCCTAGGATTTACTTAATGGAAAGATTTCAACCACTGATTCATTTTAAAAAATTATAATGATCTTAGAAAGATAGCAATGAGTGGTCCCGGAGAGATATCTTAGTTTCCTGCCCAGGAATTGAGCCTGGATCAGTTCAGTTCAGTTCAGTCGCTCAGTCGTGTCTGACTCTCTGTAACCCCATGAACCGCAGCACTCCAGGCCTCCCTGTCCATCACGAATTCCTGGAGTCCACCCAAACCCATGTCCATTGAGTCGGTGATGCCATCCAACCATCTCATCCTCTGTCATCCCCTTCTCCTCCTGCCCTCAATCTTTCCCAGCATCAGGCTCTTTTCAAATGAGTCACCTCTTTGCATCAGGTGGCCAAAGTATTGGAGTTTCAGCTTCAAAATCAGTCCTACCGATGAACACCCAAGACTGATCTCCTTTAGGATGGACTGGCTGGATCTCCTTGCAGTCCAAGGGACTCTCAAGAGTCTTCTCCAACACCACAGTTCAAAGGCATCAATTCTTTGGTGCTCAGCTTTCTTTATAGTCCAACTCTCACATCCATTCATGACCACTGGAAAAACCATAGCCTTGACTAGATGAACCTTTGTTGGCAAAGTAATGTCTCTGCTTTTTAATATGCTGTCTAGGTTGGTCATAACTTTCCTTCCAAGGAGTAAGCATCTTTTAATTTCATGGCTGCAATCACCATCTGCAGTGATTTTGAAACCCAGAAAAATATAGTCAGCCACTGTTTCCACTGTTTCCCCATCTATTTCACATGAAGTGATGGGACTGGATGCCATGATCTTAGTTTTCTGAATGTTGAGCTTTAAGCCAACTTTGTCACTCTCCTCTTTCACTTTCCTCAAGAGGCTCTTTAGTTCTTCTTCACTTTCTGCCATCAGGGTGGTGTCATCTGCATATCTGAGGTTATTGATATTTCTCCCGGCAGTCTTGGTTCCAGCTTGTGAACCTGGATAGCCTGGGTGAACACTAGGAGTCCTTGCCACTAGACCACCAGGGGCTAGCCAGGAGACTTTATCTCTGGATAAAAAGCAAAGTTCCCCTGGCTCTTAACCCCACTGGAAACAAGAATGTTTCAAGGAGGCAGGAAGTATAAAAACAGGTACAAAGTTTATCTTCAGAGACAAAGCACAACATACCGGAGGGCACACAGAGAACCAGTTTGTTTATTTAAGACAGAAGCAGGGCTGAGATAACACACCCAGAGATAAGGGTGTCCTCTCTAAGGAGCAGGAGAACAGTAAAGAGGTGATGTAAATCACTTATACAGGACAGTCCTTCAGGGTCTTGTTTACCTTTGGCCTATTACCTTTTTTCTTTCTTCACACCTGAATGGTCCTAGGATACTCCCCAACATGTGTGTGCAACTTTTTGCTAAGATAGATCCCACCACAGAGGGCTGGGGGTGCATGTCCACTCTTATGGGGTGCTGCCCCATTCCTTTTTGACCTCCAAGGAGTCTTCCTGCATATGTGCAGACAGGGAAGTCTTGACCTCAGGAGTGGTCAGCTTATCTCTGCTTTAACAGAGCACAGATTCTGCCACCAGCTTTGTCCTTGGAGTGTCTGGGTAAGAACTGAGCTTCAGTTTTACTCCATTTGACAAACACCAGATGTCCAGCCCAGGGGTCCCTCTATCTTCTACATAGAGTATAAGACTACTCTAATTTTTCATTTCTTCTTGAGTTAGTTATGATTAAATATATTTTTTTGAAAATCTGAATATTTTGTCCAAGTTCTGAAAATTGTTGGTGAATAGATGTTAATCACAGCCTCTTGCCCTTTTAACCTATACTTTATCTGTGATTATGTCTCTATTTACACTCACAGTACTTGTTTGCATTTTATCTGTATCTTTTCTCCTGATCAATATTGCTAGAAGCTTGTCAATTTCATTCTTTTTTAAAAATTCTTTTATTTATTCATTTTCTCAGGTTGGTTCGACATTTGGGATCTTAGTTCCCTGCCAGGGAGCGAACCTGGACCCCTTGCATGGAAGTGAGGAGTCTTAACCCCTGGAGTGCCAGGGAAGTCCTGTCAATTTTCTTCTTTTTTTATTGCAATTTATTTATTTTGCCTGTACTTGGTGTTCGTTGCTATGTGTGCTTTTCTCTACTTGTGGTGAACGGGCGCTCCTCTCTCTTCGCCGTGCATGGGCTCCTCTTACCGTGGAGCACAGACTCTAGGGCGCACAGGCTTCCGTAGTTGCTGCACTGGGCTCTAGAGCACAGACTCAGCAGCTGTGGTACCTGGGCTTAGTTATTCTGGGGCATGTGGGATCTTTCCAGACCATGGATAGAACCTGTGTCTCCTGCATTGACAGGTGGATTCTTTACCACTGAGCCACCAGGGAAGGCTAATTTTATTCTTTTTCAAAGAACCAATATTCACTTTTTGATCAACTCTGTTGAATCCTTTTTTTTTTTTTAATCTTTTATTGGTTTCTGCTTTGGTTATCTTTTTCGTTTTAGTTGTTCTATTTCTAGTTTCTTAATGAGACCACTTAGCTCAGTAATTTTAAACCTTTCCTCTACTTCAATATAAATATTTAAGCAACTTGAAGCAAAGATTTGCTGTACCCCATGCAATTGAGTACAATATTTTCTATCATTCTGTTTTGGTTATTTTAAATTTCCGTGATGACTAATTGTGTGTGTGTGTGTGAGTCTCTCAATCGTGTCCAACTCTGTATGACTCCATGGACTGCAGTCTGCCAGGCTCCTCTCTCCATGGAATTCTCTGGACAAGAACACTGGAGTGGGTAGTCATTCCCTTCTCCAGGGGATCTTCCTGACCCAGGTCTCCTGCATTGCAGGCATATTCTTTACCACTGAGCCAGCAGGGAAGCCCAGATGACTAATTGTACACATGCTATTTAGTAGTATGTTTAAAGGTTTCCAAGTAAGTAGGGATTTTTAACTTACTTTTTTTTTTTTGCAGACTTCTCAAATAAAAAATTTTAGATTTTTTATTTAGCTTAGAAGGACTAAGCCTAACTTACACAGCCTTACTCAATGCTGAAACTTTTCCATACAAATTGAGTTCAATGCTTGTAATTGTTTCATTCACAAAGTTTATTATGACCTTTTATTGCTGCTAAGTCGCTTCAGTCGTGTCCGACTCTATGCGACCCCATAGACGGCAGCCCATCAGGCTCCCCCGTCCTTGGGATTCTCCAGGCAAGAACACTGGAGTGGGTTGCCATTTCCTTCTCCATTTAACTTACTTTTTGTAATTAACTTCTAACTTAATGAAGTTTTACACAGAGATTAGGATCTACATAACACCAATGCATTGAAAAATGTGTTGAGATTTATCAATTTTTGTTAAGTGTTTTGGGTGACTGAAAAAAAGAATTTGCTTTCTCTCACTGTTAGATACAGGACACTCTCCATATTTATTATTATATCAAATTTGTTAATCATGTTCACATTTTCTATATCTTTGATAAATATTCTTCTGCTTGACCCATCAATATTCAAGAGAGATATGTTGAAATCTCCCACTTTGACGATACATTTATGAATTTCAGGAGTTCCCTGGTGGGCTAGTGGTTAGAATTTGGCGCTTTGACTTCTGTGGCCGGGGTTCAATCCCTGGTCAAGGAACTGAGATCTCGCCAGCTATATAGCACGGCCAAATAAAAAAAAAGAATTCCCCCGCTATATCTTTATCTATTTTGTCTTATATACTTTATTACTTGCATACAAGTTTAAAGTTGCTATAACTTCTTAGAAAATTATGTGTCATCATATGGTGAACGTCTCCCTTTTAATAACATTCTTTATCTTACACACCATTTCATCTAATAATATGATTACACCCATCTTTCTTTTAGTTTATATTTGCCTGATACGTCTTGATCCATCCTTTTACCTTTAACATTTGTGTGTTTTTATGTTTTTAGGGGCATTTTACATGCGATTTTTTTGTTTTCTTTTGGCTTCACTGAGTCTTAGCTGTGGCATGCAGAATCTTTAGTTGTGGCATGTGGGATCTAGTTCCCTGACCAGGGACTGAACCCGGGTCCCCGCAATAGGAGCATAGAGTTTTAACCACGGACTGCCAGGGAAGTCCCTGTCCTGATTTTTTTAGCTCAAGTGTCCGTCTTACTACTCCTGACTACAGGCAGCTGCCTCTGCTGTCCTCTCTTTGCCACAAACAAGGGAAGAAAGCAGACAACTCGTCTCCATTCCTACTGTGGTGCTTCAACAGATCATCTTCAAGCACCCCCGAGCTTTCTTCTATTTCCCGTACCTAGCATTTCAGCTTAGAGCCTCTCCAGCAGCCTTCTCTTCCATGTGGTTGGTGTTGTGGCTTCCTCCTTCAGTCTAGCCTCATTCTCCTCTGTCTTCCAAGTAGTTTCTCATCAAGTCCAGAACACTCCTTGCTTTCCAGTGTTGCATAGTGTTCATGTGTGTACACATACACGCACACATGGGCACATGTACACGTGTGCATGTCTGCCTACCTCTTGTCTGATCCAATAACTGTGATGTATATTTACGAAAAGAATGCAAGCATGCTCAGTCACTTCAGTCATGTCTGACTCTCTGAAACCCCATGGACCATAACCGCCAGGCTCCTCTGTCCATGGGATTCTCCAGGCAAGAATACTGGAGTGGATTGCCGTGCCCTCCTCCAGGGGATCTTCCCAACCCAAGGACTGAGCCTGTGCCTCCCACATTGTAGGTGGATTCTTTACCCACTGAGCCACCTGAGAAGCCCTCATGAAAAGAATAATCAGTCTTATTTTTAAGTATCTAAACCTGTTCTAGGACTTTATCTGAAGAAACAACAGAATAGTAGTCAGTTTTATTTCAAAGATTTCCTTTGTATCAGTACTTACGTAATAGAATTAATACCTGAGAAAGTACCAAATCATCTTTCCAAGTACATGCCTTTCTTTCTATTTGGCTTGAAGCATTCACCTGCCTAGAGGTGGAAGAGGAGGTGTGAAAAGGAGAAACAGTACTAGTAAATTTCATTGTAATTCATAATTTCTAAGACTTACATCCGGGACTTCCCTGGCAGTTAGTGGTTAAGACTATACTTTCACTGCAAGGGGCATGGGTTTGGTAACTTGTGGGAACTAAGATCCCATATGCCTCACAGTGCAGCCAGGGGAAGAGGATCAGATCAGATCAGATCAGTGCTCAGTCGTGTCCGACTCTTTGCGACCCCATGAATCGCAGCACGCCAGGCCTCCCTGTCCATCACCAACTCCCGGAGTTCACTCAGACTCACGTCCATGGAGTCAGTGATGCCATCCAGCCATCTCATCCTCTGTCGTCCCCTTCTCCTCTTGCCCCCAATCCCTCCCAGCATCAGAGTCTTTTCCAATGAGTCAACTCTTCGCATGAGGTGGCCAAAGTACTGGAGTTTCAGCTTTAGCATCATTCCTTCCAAAGAAATCCCAGGGCTGATCTCCTTCAGAATGGACTGGTTGGACCTCCTTGCAGTCCAAGGGACTCTCAAGAGTCTTCTCCAACACCACAGTTCAAAACCATCAATTCTTCGGCGCTCAGCCTTCTTCACAGTCCAACTCTCACATCCATACATGACCACAGGAAAAACCATAGCCTTAACTAGATGAACCTTTGTTGGCAAAGTAATGTCTCTGCTTTTCAATATGCTATCTAGGTTGGTCGTAACTTTCCTTCCAGGGAGTAAGCGTCTTTTAATTTCATGGCTGCAGTCACCATCTGCAGTGATTTTGGAGCCCAGAAAAATAAAGTCTGACACTGTTTCCACTGTTTCCCCATCTATTTCCCATGAAGTGATGGGACTGGATGCCATGATCTTAGTTTTCTGAATGTTGAGCTTTAAGCCAACTTTTTCACTCTCCACTTTCACCTTCATCAAGAGCCTTTTGAGTTCCTCTTCACTTTCTGCCATAAGGGTGGTGTCATCTGCATATCTGAGGTTATTGATATTTCTCCCTGCAATCTTGATTCCAGCTTGTGTTTCTTCCAGTCCAGTGTTTCTCATGATGTACTCTGCATATAAGTTAAATAAACAGGGTGACAATATACAGCCTTGACATACTCCTTTTCCTATTTGGAACCAGTCTGTTGTTCCATGTCCAGTTCTAACTGTTGCTTCCTGACCTGCATACAAATTTCTCAAGAGGCAGATCAGGTGGTCTGGTATTCCCATCTCTCAGAATTTTCCACAGTTTATTGTGATCCACACAGTCAAAGGCTTTGGCATAGTCAATAAAGCAGAAATAGATGCTTTTCTGGAACTCTCTTGCTTTTTCCATGATCCAGAGGATGTTGGCAATTTGATCTCTGGTTCCTCTGCCTTTTCTAAAACCAGCTTGAACATCAGGAAGTTCATGGTTCACATATTGCTGAAGCCTGGCTTGGAGAATTTTGAGCATTACTTTACTAGCGTGTGAGATGAGTGCAATTGTGAGGTAGTTTGAGCATTGTTTGGCATTGCCTTTCTTTGGGATTGGAATGAAAACTGACCTTTTCCAGTCCTGTGGCCACTGCTGAGTTTTCCAAATTTGTTGGCATATTGAGTGCAGCACTTTCACAGCATCATCTTTCAGGATTTGGAATAGCTCAATTGGAATTCTATCACCTCCACTAGCTTTGTTTGTAATAATGCTTTCTAAGGCCCACTTGACTTCACATTCCAGGGTGTCTGGCTCTAGGTTAGTGATCACACCGTCATGATTATCTGGGTCATGAAGATCTTTTTTGTACAGTTCTTCTGTGTATTCTTGCCATCTCTGCTTAATATCTTCTGCTTCTGTTAGGTCCATACCATTTCTGTCCTTTATCGAGCCCATCTTTGCATGAAATGTTCCTTTGGTATCTCTGATTTTCTTGAAGAGATCTCTAGTCTTTCCCATTCTGTTGTTTTCCTCTATTTCTTTGCATTGATCGCTGAAGAAGGCTTTCATATCTCTTCTTGCTATTCTTTGGAACTCTGCATTCAGATGTTTATATCTTTCCTTTTCTCCTTTGTTTTTCACTTCTCTTCTTTTCACAGCTATTTGTAAGGCCTCCCCAGACAGCCATTTTGCTTTTTTGCATTTCTTTTCCATGGGAATGGTCTTGATCCCTGTCTCCTGTACAATGTCACGAACCTCATTCCATAGCTCATCAGGCACTCTATCTATCAGATCTAGGCCCTTAAATCTATTTCTCACTTCCACTGTATAATCATAAGGGGAAGAGGAGGAAAGACTTAATTTCTTTCTTTGAAATTTGGGTGTGTTCTACAATCAGTGTTGACTGACAACAGTTGTTAGTTAGGCAACACCCATAATATGATTGTCACTGTCTGCACATACCCAAACTTGGTCTGGAAACCTATTGATATCTTCTACAAGCCTTTTTTGGGGGAGCTTCCCTGGTGGCTCAGACAGTAAAGAATCTGCCTGCAATGCAGGAGACGGTGGTTTGATTCCTGGGTCAAGAAGATCCCCTAGAGAAAGAAATGGCAACCCACTCCAGTATTCTTGCCCGGGAAATCCCATGGACAGAGGAGCCTGGTGGGCTACAGTCCATGGGGGTGCAAAGAGTTGGACACAAACTGAGTGACTGACACTACAAACCTTTTTAAAGACTGGGGAGAAGCAGCACAAAAACTTGCAGGATTGGTGTCATCAGTTTGTAAGAAAATCCCAGAAGCCATAGCAGATCTCTTAAGGTAAGGCAAGTCACTTCAGTCGTGTCCGACTCTGTGCGACCCCATAGACGGCAGCCCATCAGGCTCCCCCGTCCCTGGGATTCTCCAGGCAAGAACACTGGAGTGGGTTGCCATTTCCTTCTCCAATGCATGAAAGTGAAAAGTGAAAGTGAAGTCGCTCAGTTGTGTCCGACTCGTAGCGACGCCATGGACCGGAGGATCAGGCTCCTCCGTCCATGGGATTTTCCAGGCAAGAGTACTGGAGTGGGGTGCCATTGCCTTCTCCGAGCAGATCTCTTAGATCTGGGTTAAAAGATCCTGTGTTAACAACACTTTTGATGCACAGACAACAATACTGTGAGAAAAGACATGATCATCCCTAACTCTGAGTTGAAAGGGATTCAGAAGAAACATTCTCTGCATCAGCTTCTTCTGTAAAGAAGTTACAGGAACACTTTCCAATTTACTTCGCTTATATTTTCCTATTTAGCTATGCACAAGAGTGATCCATGATAAAAATGTATGTCTAAATAAGTCTAAAAAGAGCTTTTTCGATAAATATAAACCAACATTCTAAATTATAAGAAAGCATTGTTCATAACATAATTAGCAGCTTGTTTTTCTTCCTTAGGAGTACCTAAAATAACAGTGCATTTTACAACTGATGTCATTCATTTCAGTGAAATGCAAAATCATGGAAAGACTGAAGAGAGAAGGAATTAATATCCAGCTTCTGACATTCAAAATAAAATTATGCAGCAAGATATTAGCCTTGCAAAATGAGTGTTTGTCTTAAGAGAAGATCTTCTAAATTCTTTTCTTTTGATACTAGGCACATGAGCATTTCAACAGCCAAGCCCAGAGGTTTCAGCCTGTGGGGTCCTCAGAGGAGAAGATAATCTTTCTGGCTCTGGAAGGCAGGCCAGGAGTCTTGCTGCCCCACCCTGGAGGGAGGTGAGGGAAAGCAGGGCAGAATGTCACCTGTCTCAGGCCCTGGGAAAGTAGGAGATGAAAGCCATGAAGGAGGAGAGAAGGAGAGCAAGACAGGCAGAAATGAGACCCAAGTTTGGTAAGTCAGTAACACAGTGACACCCATGATGAAGGGGGCTATGCCTCTCTTCTTGCTTGGAGCTCCTGGTGGCAGCTCCCTCAAAGAAAGCCCTATGGGACTTCCCTGGTGGTCCAATGGTTAAGACTCGCCCTTCCAATTCAGGGAGTATGGGTTCGATCTCTGGTGGGGGAGCTAAGATCCCACATGCTTCATAGCCAAAAAACCAAAACATAAAGTGCAAACAAATTCAATAAAAACTTATAAAAAATGGTCCACATCAAAAAGAAAGAAAGAAAGTCCTATATCAATGTGAGGCACAGTCACATCAAATTAAGGTGTAGTTTGGCAGGTGAAGGGGCCCGGCCACTGAAGCTCCCTGGGGTACTGCAGCACACTGCTGGGAGGATGGGACCCCGACCTAGCTGAGAGTGCCTGGTGGGTTCCAGCATCCTCTTGTCAATGGTTGTTCAATAGCGAGTTGTGATTTCAGCACTCTCGCAGGAGGAGATAGGCACATGTCCTTCTACTTTGCCATCTTGATTTGATTTGAGTGCCCGGTGAAGTTGCCGGAGAGGGTCACTGTGACGTGACAGCCCCTACATTCAGAAGGGACTTGAGCCAATGAAGGCCCCCGAGTCTCCCTTCCATCCCTGTCCTGGGGTCCCAGAAGCCACACCCTGTCCCCTTCTGCTCCTCAGTCACCATCTTGGACAGGAGTGGAAGACAGACCATTTTTCTTAGAAAGCTGAGCCTTGTATGTAAAGGAAACTTTTTTTTTTTCCTTAGAGGCTGGGAGACTGACACCTGCCAGAAAATAGGACTTAGGAAGACAAGGGAAAATGAAAGAGCTATATTTTTTCTTCACATATCAGCCAAGTCAAGACCCTGATACATTTATAAAAATAAAAGCTTGGAACTGAAATATACTGCAATAGGAGAATGGTTTAATAAATTATATCATAACCATTTTACATGGCTATGAAAATTATCCTTGTGGATTATTTTAATTATACAATAAGTTGATGTCACGGAATCAATGTGTATATACTGAAAGATCTCAGTTATATATAAAAAACAGACTTGAGGAAAGTCATGAAAATGTTAACAATAGTTATTTATTTTAAAAAATATTTATTTGTGAAATCTTTTTAGTTGCAACATGGGAAGTCTTAGTTGTGGCATGTGGGATCTAGTTCAGGGATAGAACCTGGCCCCTCTGCGTTGGGAGCATAGAGGATTAGCCACTGGACCATCAGGGAAGTCCCAACAATAGTTATTTTGAAAGAAGCTATTTTCTATAATGACTGTGTAGATCTGAAAAAATAATAGATAAAAATTTAAAACAAAATCGTACAGAGCAGTGTTACAAATGGATTTCTAAAGCCCCTTGCTCTTCTCAAATCAACATACCCCAACTGCAGCAGGATGTGGGTGACATAGCTGTGGGAAATGGTCACTCTTCCCTGTTTCTCAATATCTAGTCCAAGTAGGACAGTTTGCAAGGAAAAGTCAACAGGATATCTCTATAACACCATCCCTCAAAGCAGAAATATAATGTTTCTCAAAGATCATTGTCACACATTGTTGTTTAATACCACCCATTTAGATTGGCATGGATTCTGACAGGTCTAGGAAAACCCCTGATTCTGGCATTCTGACCCTCAGAGATAATTTACTTCTGCCTGGGGTATCTGCTTCTCTGGTGGCTCAGTCAATAAAGAATCCACCTGCAACCCAGGAGACCTGGGTTCGATCCCTGGGTTGGGAAGATCACCTGCAGAAGGAAATGGCAACCCTCTCCAGTATTCTTGCCTGGAGAATCCCACAGACAGAGGAACCAGGTGGGCTACAGTCATGGGGTCACAAGAATCAGACAAGTCCTAGTAACTAAACCACCACCATCACCATGGGATATCCAAGACAAATATTTAAATACAATCAAAATGTTACCAGATCCCCAAGCAGATAGCCTGAGAAGAATTACAAAAGGGAACTTACCCTACTTTTTAAAGGAATATTTCATAGAACTACAAAAATTAAAACAGTATTGGTACTACACAGACAGATCAGTGGACCAGAATAAAAAAACCAAGAAATATTTACACATAGTTTCCACATTACAAAAATAAAACTGATATGACAAAGATGGTATTTCAAATAACCTCTCAGGGATGTATTTAGTTCTGAATCAGGAGGAGCTATTATAGATTCATAAGAATTAGCTCATATTTAATCACTGTGAAGTCAGGTGGGCCTTAGGAAGCATCACTATTAACAAAGCTAGTGGAGGTGAAGGAATTCCAGTTGAGCTATTTCAAATTCTAAAAGATGATGTTGTGAAAGTGCCACACTCAATATGTCAGCAAATTTGGAAAACTCAGCAGTGGCCACAGGACTGGAAAAGGTCAGTTTTCATTCCAATCCCAAAGCAAGGCAATGCCAAAGAATGCTCAAACTACCACACAATTGCACTCATCTCACATGCTAGTAAAGTAATGCTCAAAACTCTTTAAGCCAGGCTTCAGCAATACGTGAACCGTGAACTTCTAGATGTTCAAGCTTGTTTTAAAAGGCAGAGGAACCAGAGATCAAATTGCCAACATCTACTGGATCATCAAAAATACAAGAGAGTTCCAGAAAAGCATCTATTTCTGCTTTATTGACTATGCCAAAGCCTTTGACTGTGTGGATCACAGCAAACTGTGGAAAATTCTGAAAGAGATGGGAATACCAGACCACCTGACCTGCCTCTTGAGAAATCTGTATGCAGGTCAGGAAGCAACAGTTAGAATTGGACATGGAACAACAGACTGATTCCAAATAGGAAAAGGAGTATGTCAAGGGTGTGTATTGTCACCCTGCTTATTTAACTTATATGCAGAGTACAAACGCTGGGCTGGAGGAAGCACAAGCTGGAATCAAGATTGCTAGGAGAAATACCAATAACCTCAGATATGCAGATGACACCACCCTGATGGCAGAAAGTGAAGAAGAACTAAAGAGCCTCTTGAGGAAAGTGAAAGAGGAGAGTGACAAAGTTGGCTTAAAGCTCAGAAACTCAGAAAACGAAGATCATGGCATCTGGTCCCATCACTTCATGTGAAATAGATGGGGAAACAGTGGAAACAGTGGCTGACTTTATTTTTGGGGACTCCAAAAATCACTGCGGATGGTGATTGCAGTCATGAGATTAAAAGACGCTTACTCCTTGGAAGGAAAGTTATGACCAATCTAGACACCATATTAAAAAGCAGAGACGTTACTTTGTCAACAAAGGTCCATGTAGTCAAGGCTATGGTTTTTCCAGTAGTCATGAATGGATATGAGAGTTGGACTATAAAGAAATCTGAGTGCCGAAGAATTGATGCTTTTGAACTGTGGTGTTGGAGAAGACTCTTGAGAGTCCCTTGGACTGCAAGGAGATCCAACCAGTCCATCCTAAAGGAGATCAATCCTGAGTGTTCATTGGAAGGACTGATGTTGAAGCTGAAACTCCAATACTTTGGCCATCTGATGCAAAGAGGTGACTCATTTGAAAAGAGCCTGATGCTGGGAAAGATTGAGGGCAGGAGGAGAAGGGGACGACAGAGGATGAGAAGGTTGGATGGCATCACCGACTCAATGGACATGGGTTTGGGTGGACTCCGGGAGTTGGTGATGGACAGGGAGGCCTGGCGTACTGTGGTTCATGGGGTTGCAAAGAATTGGACATTTCTGAGCAACTGAACTGGCTGACTGATTAATCACTGTGAGCTCATATTTAATCACTGTGGACTCCATGACTTACATAAATGCTTTCTACCTACCTGCTTTGGTCTTATGTTCTAGTTTAAAGATTTGGGGGCTCAATTTTTAAAATTTTAGTTATATTTTTGTATTCTTTATTTTTATATTCTTATAAGCACTTCCAAATATTTTATATAAAAGAACAAGACTTGTGTAGGCACAACTAATTAAAAGGCAGAAGTTTAGGGGCAACATTGTAAAGCAGTCACTCTCCAGTTAAAAATAAAATAAAAAATTTAGGGGAATTCCTTGGTGGTACAATGGTTAGGATTCCACGCTTCCACTGCAGGAGGCACAGGTTCCAACTCTGGTTGGAAAACTAAGATCCGACATGCAGGGGGTTTGGCCAAAGATAAAGTCAAAAGTTCAAAAAGCAGATGTGATAAATACAAAGTGCTATAAGTACTCAAAGGAGGTTAGAATAAGTTTCAGGGGAAAGGTGGCATTCTAGATGAGTCTTGGAGGATGAGCCACATTTTAGGAGATGGAGATGATAAGGGGATGGTGTTCCAGGTAGGAGGAACAGAAATGCAAAAGCACAGAGACAGAAAAGAACTGGGTTCTACGAGGCACAGGAAGTGGTCCTGTGTGGTCATGTATTCATTCATTTACTTATTCCAAGACACTTGTCAAGGGCCTAATATGTGCCAGATCCTTGCTTCTAGAGTTGGTTCAGTTGTTCAATGAATATCATCGAGACTTTAGTCCTTCACAGATTTCCAGTTGTCCGTTTTCTGTGCATCAACAATGTTCCCCTCTGGGGACACAGTGGCTGCAGCAGTCCCTAGCATCAAATCCTCATATGACAATATGCAAGAAAGCAATCTCCCCTCACTTGTCGATTATTATTAAGGGAGAAACCTCAGCAGATTTCCTTGAAGCTCAAGGGCTTTTTCCCAAGCCCATCTCCAATTATTGAATTGTCTGTTTCTGCTGAGAAGACTCTTGAGAGTCCCTTTGCCAGGAGGAGATCAAACCAGTCAATTCTAAAGAAAATCAACCCTGAATATTCATTGGAAGGACTGATGCTGAAGCTGAAGCTCCAATATTTTGGCCACCTGATGCAAAGAGCCAACTCATTGGAAAAGACCTTGATGCTGGGGAAGATTGAAGGCAAGAGGAGCAGGGGATGACAGAGGATGAGATGGTTGGATGGCATCACTGACTCAATGGACATGAATTTGAGAAACTCTGGGAGATAGTGGAGGACAGAAGAGCCTGATGTGTTGCAGTCCATGGGGTTGCAAAGAGTTGGACATGACTTAGTAACTGAGTAACAACACATTCTGCCTCTGATACTCTGATAAATGGAACTGGACAAATGAATTATCTATATAAGTAATAAATTGCATCCCTCCCTAAAATCAATACCAAAAAATCAACTCAGTTTATTATAGACCTGAATGCCTGGAGTAAAACTTAAAAACATTTTTTTAAAATATAGGGAATATCTTTCAAATTTTAGAATAGGGAAAGATTTCTTAGACAAGATGCCAAAAAATTCTAACTCTGAAAGAAAAGATTTGTATGTCGCATTTAAATTAAGAGCACTTATTCATCAACAGACACTGTAAAAAATGAGAGGAAAAAAGGGAGAAAATATTTACAACATATGTATCCAAACAAAGAATTGCTGCCAAGAATGCATAAAGAATGTCTTCAAATCTACGAAGAAAAAAATAAACAACTTTATCAGAATATGGGCAAAAGACACAAACAGGCATTTTACAAAAAAGAAAATATATATGGTCAATAAGTACATTAATTTCCATATTAATCAGGGAAATGCAAATCAAGATCACAATGAGATAACTTTTAACAACCATGACAAAAATTAAGAAATCTGACTATACCCAGTGTTGAAGAAGATATGGATTAATGTGACCTCATAAATGTTGCTGGTGAGTGTATACATTGATTTAACTACTTTGAAATAATCTGCAATTATTTTGTACATTTGAGCATTCTTAAATCCTATGGCCCAGTGACTCCTAGGTGGATAGCTGAGAGGACTCTTATACACATGCGCCAAGAGACACATAGGAAGTGTTCACACATGTATTGTGCAGTGTAGTAAAAGACTAGAATTGATGCAATGCCCATTGGTAGAAGAATGAATGAATAAACTTTGGTATATTTACACCATGGAATATTATACAGCTCTGAAAACAAATGAACTATAGCTCTAGGTGTTAGACAATAGGTATGAAGCTGGACAGCATAATGATGAGGGGGAAAAAGTACTTATCAGATGACCATATAGAATGCAATATACATTTTATAAGACTTTAAAACAAAGAAAACAATACATTGTTTGAAAGTGAAAGTCGCTCAGTCGCGTCCGACTCTTTGCAACCGCATGGACTATACAGTCCATGGAATTCTCTAGGCCAGAATACTGGAGTAGGTAGCCTTTCCCTTCTCCAGGGGATCTTCCCAACCCAGGAATTAAAGCCAGGTCTCCTGCACTGCAGGCGGATTCTTTACCAGCTAAGCCACAAGTAGGCAGCCGTATATGTGATAAAACCATTTTTAAAAAGCAAGGACTGTACGGATATGAAACCAGAAGCACAGACAACAACAAAAACCTACCCAATAAAACATGGGCAAATGGGAATTGCCTGGAGGTCCAGTAGTTAGGTTAGCAGTTAGGACTCCATGCTTTCACTGCTGGGGCCTGGATTCAGTCCCTGGTCAGGGAACTAGATCCCGCATGCTGCAACTAAGACCTTGGCACAGCCAAATAAATAGTAAAGACATAAATATTTTTTAAATGGTTAAGACATTAAATTTTATGTGATGTGTATTTTACCACAATTTTTTTTAAATGAAAAAAAGCAAAGCAATTGTAAGCATGAAATTCAGGATGGTGTGTACTTTGGTTGTGGAAGGATGGGGATGAGAAAGGTGAGGAGCCAACTAGTTATTGGTAATATTCTAGCTCCATGGTGGATTCGTGGGGGTTCATTATAGAAATGCCTACATAAATAAATCAAAGTAAATAAAATGAAAATGATCATGCATGGAATAAACAATGATAGTGTGATCTTATCTAAGAATTAAAATCTAAATACATGCATTTCAGGTCCAAAAAATAAAAATCATCTTTAAAATGCACTTCAACAAAAAAAAAAGACAAAAAATAAATAAATAAAATAAAATGCACTTCAAGCAAAAAGAAGAGACTGTAAATCACTCCCTATTTACTGTTGGAATATTTTCGCAGTCCTTCTATATATGTGTGTGTATATATACATACATATATTTGTGCTAACACTAGAAAACGGAACACTCTCTTTTGTACTTTTATTTTTGACCTAACGATAAATTGATAACATGTTTGCGTGTCATTAAATATTTTAAGAGTATTTTAAATATAGTCATAAAATTCCATTGTATGGTTATACCATAGTTTATTTAAATAAATGAATATTGTTAGAATTTAAATTGCTCCTAAAATTTCCCTATTAGTAACATGCTAGATTTAATATTCTGGTCATTAATCTTTGTACCTATTTTTTCATTTTTGGCCATGCCAACTGGCTTGGGGCATTTTAGTTCCCCAGCCAGGGATTGAACCCAGGCCACTGCAGTGAAGGTGCTGAGTCCTAACCACTGAACTGACAGGGAATTCTCTTTGTACCTGTTCTTAACTCTTTCTTCTGGGGAAATTCATAGTCATTAAATAGCTGAGGCAAAGATACAGGAAAAAATTTAAGGAGTTTGATATCAAAAAAAGTTCCATGATCCTTTGGAAAGGTTTACCAAGACTCATTCCCACCAATAAAATAAAGAAACAGTACACAAGTTCATTTTCTCATATCCTCATCGACTCGGAGCTTTACGAGTTTTTAAATCCTTTCTAAAAAGTCTTATTTCTGTGAAGTTTTAATTTGCAATTCCCTGATTATAACTGACATTGAATATTAAGATGTTTCCATAGCTTAAAAAATTAACTAGTTTTTAATTGAAAAAGTAATTCATGTAAATGGTAAAAATATAGAACAGCATAAAAAGATGCGCTGTGAAACCTGTCTCCTTCCTACCTTGGACTGCAGTCCCCTCCCTGAGCAGCAACCATGACCAGTTTCCTGTTTCTCCTTCCCCAAATATAATGTACATAAGCAAGCACACAAGTAAGAAGAAATGCATTTACGTACAACCATATTCTCCTTTTTAAAAGCCAATGAGAGGGACTTCCCTGGTGGTCCAGTGGCTAAGATTCTGTGCTCTAAATGCAGGAGGCCTGCGTTCGATCCCTGGTTGGGGAACTAGATGTCACAAATGAAAGAGGCCAAGAGGCCCTTTCAACTATGTTTCATCAAAGTCTGAACAGGGAGAGAAAGGAGGAAGAGTTTGTCTGCCAGTTGCCGTCCCCCATTGGTCAAAGATTCTCTCCACAATGTTCACCCCTCTGCACTTAAAGGTTATACAAGCCCTGGTACCCAGAGGGCCCTGGTACCCAGAGGGCCCTGGTGCCTCGTGCTTCAGCCCCAACAAGGACGCCCCAGGATAAGAGTGGGGACAAGTGACGCAGGAGCATCTGAGGCACTGTTGGGCTGTACCCACATGAAGTGAGTTGAAGCACTGGTGGTTTGTTGCTATAGCAACAGCTGGAACAGAGCAAGAGGCCAAAGCCCCCAGAGACAGGTGGGGCGGAAGTTCCGACCCTAGCACGGACACTCAGATCTGCTTGGGCTGCCCCCCACTCACCTGACCGCCATACTGCAATGGGGTCTCCATTTTTGTTTTTCTTTTAGCCAAACCATGTGGCACGTGGGATCTTAGTTTCCCAACCAGGGATCAAACCCATGCTCCCTGCAGTGGAACTGCCCAGGAAAGTCCCAGACATGAGAAAAGATTCCTTCGTCTCAGAATTGCCTTCAAGGTGGTGGCCAGCCACACTTCCCTGAAAAGACTTTTACTTGGGAGTCTAGTTTCCTGGTGGTGCCCATGTGTCTACTCCCATCAACCCCACGGGGCCTCTGAAAGATACCGACTGGTGGCCGTGTTCTTCCTCAGTGTCCTTGGGCCTTCCTGGGCCTAGTCAGATAGGGTTCTCAGTCTTACATAGTAAATTCCTTCTTACATTCTCCTCTCCCTGAGCTTTGTAATCACCTTGTCAATACTGTGTCAAGGAGGTTCTGGCATCTCCACCTCATTGTCATGTACAAGTTTTGTAGCCATCTTCACATACAGTTAAGACCAGCTCCAGGGCTTCCCTGGTGGCTCAGTGGTAAAGAATCCATCTGCCAATGCAGGAGACATGAGTTCAATCTCTGGGTCGGGAAGATCCCATATGCCAGGGAGCAACTGTGCTGTAGAGCCCACATGCCCAACTACTGAAGCGTGAGCCCATGTTCCACAACAAGAGAAGCCACCACAATGAGAGGCCCACACACCGCAACTAGAGAGTAGCCCCTGCTCACCACAACTAGAGAAGAGCCCACACAGCAACCAAGTCCTGGTACAGTCAAAAACAAACAAATAAATTATTAAAAAAAAAAAAAAGACCAACTCCAGGCATCTTCACTATAATGTTGAAGACCATCTCGCAGGCAAATACCAGATGGCAATACATTCTCTCAGGACTTCCCTGGTAGTCCAGTGGTTAGGACTCCGCACTTCCAATGCAAGGGGGCATGGATATGGTTCCTGGGAACTAAGATCCTGCATGCTGCATGGCGCAGCCAAAAGTACATACGTTCTCTCCAACCCAGTCGCATGTTTTACTCCCCTGGTTGATCACCTCTGATCCACTGCCACACAGCTTCTCTCTGTTCCAGATGGCATGTGTGGACCAGGTCCTGTGATTCCTCGGGTGAGTCAGCTGAGCCTCTAGGAGGACGGACTGTGTAAACTCCTGCTCAGGTTGTGGCGAGTCCTGATTCTCATTATGGGCCTGGAGACAGTGAGCGGTGATGGAGGCAGATCGTAAGAAAAGCAAATGACATCTTGTGA
Organism: Bubalus bubalis; assembly: GCF_019923935.1. NCBI lineage: Eukaryota > Metazoa > Chordata > Mammalia > Artiodactyla > Bovidae > Bubalus > Bubalus bubalis. The sequence continues at coordinate 48,754,737 of NC_059176.1, forward strand.
GGCATCTGCTTCCAGTGAGGTCTGCACACTGTCTCCAGATTCCGGTGACAGGGGGCTACTTCTGCTGGTCATGAACACTCCTGGGAATCTGTGGGATCAAGGTTTCCGTTCTCATCCACGCAACACCCCCATCCCAGAGTCCCATGCTTTTCCAAGCGGAGCCTGATTTTGACAGGAGATTTGTCAAAGCTACCCATTCAGTCTCCTTTGGCAGCATGGGCACCCTTACAATCAGCTGCTGAGCCTGACTTTTAGCAGTTGGCCCTGAAGCTGCAGGAGATGAGAGTCTCCTTAAAAGCTGCCATAAAGCTCTAGTGGCTTTTACACAATCTTATGTTGGCTGTGAGCTACTCGAAGCCTATCATTTTCTTTTTTTTGCAAGGTTTCTTATGCTCTTACTAAAAGCCAGCCTATTCTACATTTCTTATAATTGTCATTGCCAACATACAATCAAATACTGTGTTCCCCTCTCCAGCTCAATCTCACCTTCCACTTGCACCTCACCCCCAAATAACCCCAGATGAAAACTTTAGTCATTCTGATACCACGTCATGCCAAGGATTATTACCACCACCCACTTACCGTGATCAATATTGTCCCTACTGCAGTCAAAACAATAGGAACTCCAGTGTCACAATCCTATCCTTCTGTGGGATCTTAGTTCCCTAACCAGGAACCGAAGCCTCATTGGCAGCACAGAGCCTTAACCATGGACAACCGAGGAAGTCCCCACAGTCCTATCCTGAAAGGCTTCTTTTCAGGATCACCCTTGGGACCAACTGTCTTTGGGGGCAAGTGGCGCAGTGTGGCCTTGAGATGACGTATGGGGCATTGTTTCCTCGTGAAGTCAGTTGGAGCCCAGGTGGAGCTGGGTCACTACGGAGGGGCTAGGACAGGACAGGTCAAAGACACTGGAGGCTGAGAGGCTTGGATATGGCATTGAGAGATGTCTGCTACAAAGGCTCAGCATAGATTTTCTTTCCAAACTAGGTTTACCCCATTTGCATGTATTGATTCGATGTGATGGATAGGTTTAGTTCTCATTCTGGCATCCTGTTTGACGTTACGCTTTTCTCTCTTGAGTGCTCCCTTTGTTTTGCATCTTTTGCTCTGTGGTGGTGTGTATGTGTGTTTTCTTCAGGCTATTTCGCTGCATTGGTGGTAATTTAGCACACTATTTCTTCTGGAACCCCCAGACTTTGTCAGGGCAAGATGTGTCAGATATGCTAAAATGTGATCTGAGGCATAAAAGCCAAGAATCCACACACACTCCGCCTCCTGCTTTGTTTTACTGTTACATATTTGTGCCCAGTGGAAATCTTGATAAATTCCATTTTTGCTTTCCACCAAAGGATGAAAAGAAATTTGGTGTGTTTATGATTACATGCACAGCTTTAGTGAGAACACTCCCGAAAGTGCTTCCATTTTGAGTAGGGTTTTTTATTGTTACTGCTGTTGTTATTGTTCTTGTTTTCCTTTTTTTTCCCCTGGCCACTCTGCACAGCTTGTGGGATCTTAGTTCCTCGACCGGGAACGGAATTAAACCCACCAGGCCCGCGGCAGAGAGAGAGCATGGAATCCTAACCACTGGACCACCAGGGAATTCCCTTGATTAGGGTAAATGAGAACCAAATCCTTTGCTTACAATTTTCCCTGCCAAGTGGAAGAATTCTCTTGCAGCCGCTTCTGGCTCCTTAGTTTCACACTTTGTTCCCTCGACACTCCCCACAGTCGGAGCATGTTTTCCTGTAATAGGACCCCGTGACCTTCTCCCCTGTGCCCTACGCCAGATGCATCATGGCGCCAGAGGGTGGCAGGGCACTCCTACACCAGGACAGCTGTCAAAAACTGAATTATAGGCGGGAAGGACTACAGACCACACAAATTTATTCTACAAAAGCCAAACTAGATGTATCTCATGTCAGCTTTCACTCCATTATCTGACATAAGGCAAATAAAAATTTGGGCAAAAGGAGGTAGTGTTCTTAACTGACTACACCAAAATTGCCTTCTTGCCTATGAAAATTTTACAAAAGCAGATATCCACGTGAACACCTTGTTGCTGCTGCTGCTGCTAAGTTGCTTCAGTTGTGTCCGATTCTGTGAGACCCCATAGACGGCAGCCCACCAGGCTCCCCCGTCCCTGGGATTGTCCAGGCAAGAACACTGGAGTGGGTTGCCATTTCCTTCTCCAATGCATGAAAGTGAAAAGTGAAAGGGAAGTCGCTCAGTCATGTCTGACTCTTTGCGACCTCATGGACTGCAGCCCACCAGGCTCCTCCAGTCCATGGGATTTTCCAGGCAAGAGTACTGGAGTGGGGTGCCATTGCCTTCTCCAGAACACCTTGTTAGGGACCTTCAAACCCTCCTCAAAAGAGACCATGGAACTGAGGAAGCTTAAACGATCTCCATGTTGTACCTTGTGTGTGCTCAGTTGTGTCCGACTGCGTTCGACCCCATGGACTGTAGCCTGCCAGGTGCCTCTGTCCACAGAATTATCCATGCAAGAAAACTGGAGTGGGTTGCCATTTCCTCCTCCAGGGGATCTTTCCAGGGATTGAACATGAGTCTCCTGAATCGGCAGGTACATTCTTTACCCCTGAGCCACCTTGGAATCTTTATGCTGTACCTCATGGTTTATAATTTAATATAGAGTCATTGATAACCCACAAATAGTTGTAAGAAAGTCCAACGAAGCTCTGCTGTTTTTTTTTCCCCCATGATGATTGATGCTTTTTTAGGAAACAAATATCAGAACTTAAAAAAAATTTTTTTCTTGTTCTTTTTGGTTCCTTGTCTTGCTGGTGCCTGGTCAGCTGACTGTGCTGATGAAGTCACAGAGCTCAATAAGCAGATTACCCTTCCTAAGAAAGGATTTCCAGCAGTGCAGTCTAATAGGACTTTCTGCAATGATGGAAAGGTTCTTATCAGAACTGTCCTACATGGTAGTCACTGATCACATGTTGCTAGCTTTTAAGCCCTCAAAATGTGGCTAGTAAGACTGAAAAATTGAACTTTACATTTTATTTAGGTTTAATTAACTAAAAAATCCAGATGTTCAAGCTGGATTTAGAAGAGGCAGAGGAACCAGAGATCAAATTACCAACATCCGTTGGAACACAGAAAAACCAAGAGAATTCCAGAAAAACATCTACTTCTGCTTTATTGACTACGCCAAAGCCTTTGACTGTGTAGATCACAACAAACTGTGGAAAATTCTTAAAGAGATAGGAATACAAGACCATCTTATCTGCCTCTTCAGAAATCTGTATGCAGATTAAGAAGCAACAGTTAGAACTGGACATGGAACAACAGACTGGTTCCAAATTAGGAAAGGAGTGTGTCAAGGCTGTATGTTGTCACCTTGCTTATTTAACTTATATGCGGAGTACATCATGCAAAATCCTGGACTGGATGAAGCGCAAGCTGGAATCAAAATTGCTAGGAGAAATATCAATAACCTCACATATGCAGATGATACCACTGTTATGGCAGAAAGTGAAGAGGAACTAAAGAGCCTCTTGATGAAAGTGAAAGAGGAGAGTGAAAAAGCTGGTTTAAAACTCAACATTCAAAAAACTGAGATCATGGCATCCGGCCCCATCACTTCATGGCAATAAGATGGGGAAACAATGGAAACAGTGAGAGACTTTATTTTCTTGGGCTCCAAAATCATTGCAGATGGTGACTGCAGCCATGAAATTAAAAGATGCTTACTCCTTGGAAGAAAAGCTATGACCAACCTTGACAGCATATTAAAAAGCAGAGACATTACTTTGCCAACAAAGGTCTGTCTAGTCAAAATTATGTATGTTTTTTCCAGTAGCCATGTATGGATGTGAGAGTTGGACTATAAAGAAAGCTGAGTGCCGAAGAATTGATGCTTTTGAACTGTGGTGTTGGAGAAGACTCTTGAGAGTCCCTTGGACTGCAAGGAGATCCAACTAGTCCATCCTAAAGGAAATCAGTCCTGAATATCCATTGGAAGGACGGATGTTGAAGCTGATGTGGTGGACGGATTTGTCCACCTGATGCGAAGAGCTAACTCATTTGAAAAGACCCTGATGGTGGGAAAGATTGAGGACAGGAGGAGATGGGGACAACAGAGGATGAGATGGTTGGATGGCATCATTGATTCGATGGACATGAGTTTGAGCAGGCTCCAGGAGTTGGTGATGGACAGGGAAGCCTGGTGTGCTGCAGTCAATGAGGTTGCAAAGAGTCAGACACGATTGAGCGACTGAACTGAACTAAAATTTAAATTTAAATAGCCACATATAGCTAATGGTTGCCATAAAAGGCAGTAAAGATTTGGAGCCATTTAAGGAAAAAGATGATACAGAAAGGGGAAGGAGGTGGTGGGGGCGGTATTCTGGCCATGGGGCTGTGACCAACTTGAGAGTATTTTGGTTGGTTTGTTTTTTAAATCATTTTATTCAGGTTTGTTTGTTTGTTTGTTGCCCTTTGGTGCAGCATGTGGTATCTTAATTCCCTGATCAGGGATCAAACCTGAGTCCCTTGCATTGGAAGCACAGGGTCCTAACCACTGGACCACCAGGAAGTCCCCAGGTATGACTGACATACAAAAAGCTGTACATATTTAAGGTATACACTTCATGAGTTTGGAGATAAGTACACACTCATGAAACCATCACTACAAGCTATGCTGTAAACATATTGTCATCTGCGAGTTTCCTCGTCTTATTATTATTTTGTAGTGTGTGTGTGTTTGTGTGTGTGTGTGGAAGAACACTCAACGTGAGATCTACCCTCAGTTAATGTTTAAGTATATAATACAATATTGTTAACTACAGGCACTCTGTAGTTATAGATCTCCAGGTATCATTCACCTTGTACACCTAAAATACTGTGCCCTTTGACTACTACCTGCCTGTTTCTCCCTCCCCCTTTCAGCCCCTGACAGCCTCTCCACTCTCTGCTTCTATGCGTCTGACTATCTTAGATTCCTCATGTAAATGAGATCACGCACTACTTGTCTTTTTGTGCCTGGCTTCTTTCATTTCCAGGTTCATCATGTTGCTGCAAATGGCAGGCTTTCCTTCTTTTTTTCAACCCAAATAATATTCCATAGTATGCATATACCACGTTTTCCTTTTCCATTCATCCACTGATGGACATTTAGATTGCTTCTACTTTTTGGCTGTTGTGAAAGAAACATGGGAGTGTGGACATTCCTTTGATGTCTTGATTTCAGTTTCCTTGTGCATATACCCAGAAGTGAGATTGCTGGACCACTTGGTGGTTTTCTTTTTAATTTCATGAGAAACTTCCATAATGTCTTCCATAGTGGCTGTAACAATTTACATTCCCATCAATGCCATACAAGGGTTCCCTTTTCTTCATATCCTTGATAACACTTGTCTTTTGTTTTTTTGATAATAGCCATTCTAACAGGTGTGAGGTGATACCTCATTGTGGTTTTGGTTTGCATTTCTCTGATCATTAGTGATACTGAGCCGCTTTTCATACCTCTTTTGTCCATCTGTATGTCTTCTTTGGAGAAATATCTATTTAGTTCATTGGCCTATTTTAAAAAATCATTTCCCCCGCCTTCTCTATTGAGTTATGCAAGTTCCTTACATCAGCCTGGGGAGTTTTTGTTTTTTTGGTTTGAAAACTGATTTTATTTACCAGCAATGTGATTTTGGTTTAGTGACAAATTTTATTTTTAAAAAAATTTTTATTGGAGTATAGTTGATTTACAATGTTGTGTTAGTTTCAAGTGTACATCAAAGTGAATCAGTTCACATACACATATACCCACTCTTTTTTAGATTCTTTTTCCATATAGGTCATCACAGAGTATTGCCTAGAGTTCCCTCTGCTATACAGTAGGTCCTTGGTAGTTACCTATTTTATATACAGTAGCGCACAGCGCGCATGCTTAGTTGCTCAGTAGTGTCCAACACTTTGCGACCCCACACTTTGCGACCCCGTGCACTGTAGGACCCGCGAGGCTCCTCAGTCCATGGAATTCTCCAGGCCAGAATACTTTAGTGTGTTGCCATTTCCTTCTCCAGGGGAACTTCCCAACCCAGGGATCGAATCTGCGTGTCCCGGGTTCTTTACCGGCACTGAGCCTCCAGGGAAGCCATTAAACCCGTACAACCTCTCTGATTTGGACCCCGTTTTACAGAGTAAGAAGCTCAGAGAGGTTGAGGCAGTTGCCCAAGCTCACACAGCGCGGATTCCAGCCTTGGTAGGTCAGTTGATCCGACACCCAAGCCCAGGCTCCTTCGTGACAGATCCCAAGAACACCTCCCTCGGCCACTGTGAGGCCTCACTCGGGCAAAATGGGCAGTTGGGCACTTACCACCCAGCCGCCTCTGGGGCCGTTCCCTTTTTCCTATTCTTGCTCTCTGGAAACGCATCCTATCAGAGCTGATCCTATGGGTTCTCTGAGCCTCGATTTCCCCTTTGTGGGAGTAGGGGTCTCCCACTAGTAACAAGGACGAGGGAGAGAAAAGAGAAGAGAGTGGCTCTCTCCCTCATCCCACCCCCACCTCCGGGCTAAGGCCCCAGCCCGGTCCTCCCGGAAGCCCACTTCCCACCAAGCAAGGTCCCGCGGCAGGAATGGGGTTCGGCCCCTTTAAATCCCGCGCGGGAACGCCCGGGGCCGGGCCGCGCAGCCCGTGATCGGCCGTCGGGAATTGCCGGCCTCCGCGCGTTCTCCGTCAGCTTCCCCTCGCGCTGCCCCCAGCCCAGCGTGCCCACTCGGTTCGCCATCCCTCGAGAGCGCCGCGGCCGTGGGGAGGATGAGCCGCATCTACCACGACAGCGCCCTCCGCAACAAGGCGGTGCGGAGCGCGCGGCTGCCGGGGGCCTGGGACCCTGCCGCTCACCAGCGGTAGGCTCCGCCCGCGTCTCTCCACCGCCTCCCGGCCCGGCCTCTGTCGGCTTGCGAGCATCTGCTTTGAATCCAGGCTCCCTGATTGCGCGCGGGAGTTGGGGTGGGGGTGGCGCCACCGGGATGGGGTGCGGGTGGGAGGAAAGGCGGGGCTCGCCGAAGAGCTCCGGGGCCTCGGGATCGTCTCTCACAGTGCTCCCCTCGGAGCGCACTCCAGAGACACCGATCCGCGTGAAGCTCACGGACTGTCGGTCTCAACTCCTAAACGGGTCTCAAAAGGCAGTGCTTACTCACCTCCACCTTTGTCTCTACCCTGCCCCGGTGACTCCACGCACCGCCACTTGCCCTTGCCTTGTCTTCAGGCCTTTGCACAGCTCCAGAAGGACAGTGTCCTGCAGGGACGGGGACAGCGGGTGGGAGTCGGCCTGGAAGGGTTGGGGGAGCGCAAGGCCTGCCCGGAGGCCTGTTGGTCGGGAGGGCCCAGCCCTGCCATTATGGACCCGGAGGTTATGAGAACGAATGGACCATTCCATTTGCAATGACAAAACCTAAAGAAAGAGTTTGAGCAAACTCCAGGAGATGGTGAAGGACAGGGAAGCCTGGCGCGCTGCAGTCCATGGGGTCGCCAAAGGTCGGACACGACTTTAGCCACTGAACAACCAACAACCACTGCCAAAGACTGAAGGGCTTAAGGGGGGTGGGTAGGGACAGGTAAGGTCCAGGGAGGTTTCATTTCATTCCCATCCTTTCAGTTGCCCCCACCCCTCTTCCATTTCCATGGTTCTGAAGGCGGTAGTCCCTAGGTTCTGCTTTTATGAAAACTGGAATTGGGAAGGGAAGGTCCAGTTCCTCTCAGTGAGGGACCCTGTGACCTTGGGCTTCTCAGGAAACTTCTGAGTCTGGGTTTCTCCATTCTAAAAATGGATAAGAATGAGAACAGAAATACGAAAGTGCTTTAAAACAGGTGAAAAGGGAAGATACTTTATAGCAGCTTAGACCTTAGAACCCCACTCCCAAATTTGGTTACCTAAAAAAGTAAAATTCTTTATATTTTGTAAACGCTTAATGGTTTACAAAGCACCTTCGCAGTTTACAAAGCACCTTCACGTAGGTAGTCGGATGTCACCCTCATAGAAGCAAGTGGGGTGGTTGTTACTCACATTTGGCGGATGTGAAGACTGAGGTTCTGGTTACAGTAACGCCCTGCAGGTCGGGCCATTGCGCTTGTGGTTCTTTGCTGAGGACGACAGAACCAGTGAAGCCCTCATTCCCTCTCTTCCTCAGGGGAGATGGCGTCCTGCTGGAGGGAGAATTACTGGATGTATCCCGGCACAGCATCTCGGATGCCCACGGCAGGAAGGTGAGGATGTTTCCCAGGGGGCGCCCTCAGGGCACTGGCTTCAGGGTTCCCACCCACCAGGGTATCTCTCTCTGCTTGACTCTGCCAGTGCCAAGACTTGGGGTCCAGCTCTTTCCTTGTGAGGCTCACAGGGCAGGTAGAGGGTTGGCTGGGAGATTGGCAACCAAAAGGGGCCACGGATGGAAGGGATCAGTAGGGCTGTACTGGGTGGCAGACAGACCAGGGTTGGGGGTGGGGGGTGGGGACTGGGGTCTTGATGAGAAGACAGACCAGGCCCTAAACCAAGGAATTGGGAAGGGAGGGTCCAGTTCCTCTCAGTGAGGTGTGTTTGGGGCCAGGACTGGGAGGGCTGAGAGCAGGATGGGGTGAGGTCAGTGGTTCAGGACTCAAGCTGGGGGTCCTGAGTGGGCTGGAAGGCCCTCTGAAGAGGTCCTGTCTCCCGATGGAATAGAACTAGAATGCCGGGAACTTCTCTGGGTAGGCAGGATGAGTGGCTCTGGGCTGAGGGCCTGGCCCCTCTCCTCTGGTCTGGTGGTTCCCACTGCTTCCGGACCTGATGAACAAGGTCAGAGCAAAGTTACCTGCCTGTATGGGTGCGAGGTCAACAGTGACCTTCCCCTTTGGGGTACCAGCTGTGTGGCTGGGAAATCATGTGTACCTTGAGTTGTTTGGAGTTGAATTACTTTAAATGTACTGTTGGAGTCTGCTTTCAGAAGGAGCCCTGAAGCAACTCCATTTGCAGAGTGGTGAATATCTTAGCAGGGCTTTCGCATCTTTTTTTTTGTCCACATATAGCTCGTTTTGCAGGGATCTTAGTTCCCTGACCAGGGATCAAACCCGGGTTCCCTGCAGTGGAAGTATGGAGTCCTAACCACTGTACCGTCAGGGAATTCCCTTGCTCATCTTTTAATATCCCTGTGTGGCTGGGTGTTTTGGAATGCTGGATTTTTAGAAAGCAGGTCACCAATGTGGACCTGGACATTCGTGTGTGCATGAGTGTGGAGCCCTGAGGTGGGAGGAGGGTTGCTGTGTTCTGGGCCTTTGTTTCCAGCTTGAATGTGAGGTCTACCTTGCTGATACCACCCGAGGCTTCAGCTCCCACATCCGTGCCCTTCTCTTCTTGTCCTCTCAGCCTCCTAGTGTCACGCCCTTTATCACCCCCATCCATGGACACACTTGGCTGGCATTCACCATCCCCTACTAGCAAGGGTTTCTTTCCTGAGCACGAGTTCTGAAAAGCTTTTTGGAAGAAAAGCTATGACAAACATAGACAGTGTATTAAAAAGCAGAGACATCACTATGCTGACAAAGGTCCGCATCATCAAAGCTATGGTTTTTCCAGTAGTCGTGTATGGATGTGAGAGTTGGATCTTAAAGAAGGCTGAGTGCTGAAGAATTGATGCTTTTAAATTGTGGTGCTGGAGAAGACTTTTGAGAGTCCCCTGGACTGCAAGGAGATCAAACCAGTCAATCCTAAAGGAAATCAACCCTGAATATTCACTGGAAGGACTGATGTTCAAGCTGAAGCTCCATTACTTTGGCTACCTGATGCGAAGAGCCAACTCACTGGAAAAGACCCTACTCGCTGGAAAAGACCCTGATGCTCGGAAATACTGAGGGCAGGAGTAGAAGTGGGTGACAGGATGAGATGGTTAGATAGTATCACCGACCCAATGGACATGAGTTTGAGCAAACTCTGGGAGATGGTGAATGACAGGGAAGCCTGGTGTGTTGCAGTCCATGGGGTTGCAAAGAGTCAGACACAACTTAGCAACTGAACAACAAGTTCTGAATCTGTACCCCTCCCCCCTTCCAAATAACCCCAGATGTACTGACCAACTTATCTCCTTGATCTCTAGAACTGAGCTCAGCAAGTTCCAGAGGCCTGCGGCTACCTGGAGCCAGTTTCTCACCCACACCCCTTGTGAACCGCCTCAGCTTCCAGCTCAGCACTAGTTTCAGGCCAGGAAATGCTTTGCTTCTCCCTCTCTTCCTTAGCACGCGGGTCAGCAGGGTTAGCACCCCAGCCCGTAACCCCAGCCAGCCTGCCCAGCAGAGCCCAGCAGGACCTGATGTGGGGCTGGACTGCCCCGGCTGTCCTCTGCAGGCAGGGTGTTCTCCAGCCTCTCTCCAAACCTTCCTCCTCCTTGTTCCTAATGACAATCACTATATGCCCCTGACCACCAGCCTGCAAGCCTCCAGTCTCCTCTGGCCCTCCCCCAAGTGGGTAATGCTTGGCCCTGCAGGTTTCCTACCTTGACCATGTCACACCTCCCCTTCCATGCCCCCACATGGGCCCTTAGGAACTCATCCTGTCCTGATTAAACCTTGTGCCCCCTCTCCTGCCTTCTGGCTGCACCCAGCACGGGTCCCTGCCCTGCAGCCTGCTGGTCTCCTGAAAGACATCTGTCATAGTCTAGGTGCTGTTCAGAAACCTTTCAGGATTCCCTCTGGTCTGCCATGTAAAACCAGATGCCAACTCAAGGCCTGTCTTATATCATCCCCCACGTGCTTCTGCAGCTCAGACTCCCTTGAGGCTTCCAAGGCCCCTCTGTTGTTCAGACGTCCACATGGGACCTTGACTTTTGTTTTCTGTGCCTGTCCAGGCCTTTAAAATCCTGCCTACACCCTTACTCGCACAGTTGCAGGTTTCTCCACACTATGAGGACTTGCCTTCCCTGTTTGTCCCAGGTGGTGGTTTCCTCTTCTTCAATCTCTAGTTTTTGTTTTAGATTATAGTGTTTATTTAAAATTTTCTTGATGTATAGTTGATTTACATCATTGTTGTCTCCTGTTCTGATTAGGACAGCTGGCAGACAGCATGTATCGCACACTTCACGTTTACACTGTGGTTGCTCCTTTGTTATCTCTTGAATCCTTACAACATGCCTGAAAGTAGACCTCACGTTGTCTCCAGGCAACAGGGGAAACAGAGGCTAAGCGTCACATGCTGCAGGACCCACATTTGTTGGAAGGGGAACAGTGGCAGCCCTCACTCGGAACTCCATCTCAGTGCCCTTTCTGTGGCATCTCGGCTGCTACTACTCCTGCTTTTTGATATTTGGGGTCCTTGGGTTATGGTTTTCTATTCTTTCTGGCTCTGACCGAGTGGAAGCTGTGGGGTTGGGCTCTGAGCCTGCCCTCTCATGGATGTGTAGCCATGGTTCATCACGTGTGGCACATGCTGTACTCGACATGTGAATGAATGAATGATGATTATTGGGAGTGGGGGCCCTCTGGCCAGCTTGAATATCTTTTGGAGCCAAGGTGGGATTCTAGGGTAGAGAGTGAGGCTGGGGGGCTGCAGCCGGAGAACGTAGGGAGTGTGTGCGTTGTGGGGTGAAGGGAATGAACAGCCCCTCACTCTCTCTGCTTGGCCCCAGGAGCGCTACTACGTACTGTATATCCGGCCGAGTCGCATCCATCGCCGTAAGTTTGACCCCAAGGGAAACGAAATTGAGCCCAACTTCAGCGCCACCAGGAAGGTGAACACAGGCTTCCTCATGTCCTCTTACAGTAGGTGCCCTCTGCCCTTCCTGCCCTGGGGCCGTCCTACACTGGCCTTCCTTTGCCTCCAGAGGTCTCTTAGGCGCCACAGAGTGTCTTCTCAGCATGACTGAAGTCCGTGTCTGGTCTGAGGGACGTCTGGCTGGACTCTTCCTGCCCTCCGTTCACGCAGAGGGTCCCCAGTGCCCTCCCTCAGTGCTGAGGGCCTGCTGCCTTCCCAGTGCCTCCTGTTTTCTGCAGTCTGGTAGAATCATTCTCCCCACCCCCAAGCTGAGATCAGCAGATTTGGGACTTCCAGGGTGGGCAGTGAGAGGCTGTTGGAACCCTGGCTGAGCCCCTGCGCTCTGCCCAGGCCAGGATAAGCAGGCCAGTAGAGAATCTGAGGACCATCCAAGTTTGCTGCCGGTTCCAGCAGACCCCATCCCAGCCAGGGGAGACCTCTGCCTGGTCCCTGGGAAGGCAGAATTGTATGAAGGGCTTGAATCCTGCCTCCTCCATAGACTAGCTGTGTAACATTGGGCAAATCACTTAACCTCTCTAAGCCCTAGCTTTCTCATTTGTAAATAGAGATAGTGAAAACACTGACGCCTGCTGAGGGTTTGCTGTGTGCTGGGCCTCATGCTAAGCACTTTATGTACACTAGCTCTTTCTTTTATACCTCATGTCAGTCCCATCAGGTAGGTACTGTGTTTCACCCTATTTGTCAGGCACAGAGAGGTTAAGTAACTTGCCTGTGGTCACACAGCATGTAAAGCAGATGTGCACCAGGCAGCCTGGCTCCAGAGCCCTTATCCATAATCCTCTGCATGCGCTCCTTGATGAGCAGGGGCAGGATGGGAGCGCGGGTGTTTGTGAGCAGGTACAACAGTCAACCCTCAGCTGGCTTCTAAAGAGCCCTCCCAGAGTGCTTGCTGTCACACTGGTAATGACCACCTCGTGCTGGTAGAAGCCCAGTGGGATAGCCAGCAGAGAGCATTTATCGCACACTTCACGTTTACACTGCAGAGGTGGAAGCCAAGGGTGACTCGGACAGACTGACGCCCGAGGTGCTGAAGAGGCTGGTGAATAAGCCGGAGCTGCTTGCGCTGACAGAGAGCCTCACCCCTGCTGAGACAGTGGCCTTCTGGATGCCTGAGTCAGAGATGGAAGCCATGGAGCTCGAGCTTGGGGCTGGGGTACGGCTGAAAACTCGAGGCGACGGCCCCTTCCTGGGTGAGCAGTGCAGCCCTCGCTGGGGCCTGATGCCCCTGTATGGCCTGTGGGGGGCTCCTGGCTTCCTGTCTGAGGGCCCCTCACCCCTCCTGCTTAGGGCTCACGGAGCAGGTCAGGTCCGGCCTCCCTGCAGACATGACCCCTTGAGATTGATTTCTCAGTTCCCTGGAAAAGTGGCCTGGAGGCAACAGCCTGGACGTTCTGGATCCTGGGGTGCTGCTCAATCCTCTGGTTCCTGTGGGTGCCCTCTCCTATCTGGGGCCCCCTCCAGGGGCTCCCTGAGCACACTCAGGCCTAGAGGACCCCAGCAGAAGGGCCGGGCCCCACCAGGTTTCCACCACGTGTAGAGAGGCCAGACAGTGTGAGGGAATTCTGAGGGAAAGGAAGGGAGTCTGAGGGAATTGTGAACTTCTCCTTTCAGATTCATTAGCCAAACTCGAGGCTGGAACAGTGACCAAGTGTAATTTCGCTGGTGATGGGAAGACGGGAGCATCCTGGACAGACAACATCATGGCCCAGAAGTCTTCGGAGGGGGCTGCAAGTGAGACCCGCGAGCAGGGGGATGGCGTGGCGGATGAGGAGTGGGTAGGTCCAGGGAGACGGCTGTGGGCCTGGCGCTGGTGTGGTTTGTCTCCTGGCGGGAGTTTTGTATGGACTAGTTGCAGTTGGGTGGTAGCAGAAAGAGACAGCAACTTAACTTTACTCCCAGCTTTGGTGGACTTCCTGAGTGTGAGCCTGATGAAAAGTCCCTCAAGACATGAAGGGACCTTTCTTCCTGGTGGGCCTGAACTGTGCCAATCAACAAGAGAGCCCCACAGATTTATAAAAGTAAAGGACAGGAAAAAGGGAGCGCAAAGGGGAACCAAGGAGACGTAATGCCAGGAAGGCTCCAAACATTTCCACTTCAAGTGAATACATTAGCTGTGTTGAGCCGCTGAATGAACATTTCCCCCCACTCTGTTCTGGGCTTCCTGCCCAGAGTGGCTGGAAAATGGCTGACTTGGACCTTAATAGCTTTTTTGGCTCAAAGGTCAGCCCCCTAGTTGATCCTCAACCGATTCACAGTTGATTTGGTTTTTTGAGCTGCATTTCACCCAAAGATTTGAATTGGTGTCAAAAGACTCCCAAATTGAACATTTAAAACTAAGTCTCAAAAAAACGGGCTGTCTATCTAGCTGATGAAGTGAAGACATTAGCCAGAGAAAACAGGGGCAGATAGAGGAAATGGATTCCCTTTTGTCTTAATAAAGCGAGTCTTTGACTATAAAACAATGGGAATTGCCAGGCTGGCTCCCTGGGCCAACGCTAATGAGATGAGGCCAAGGCAGGCAGCCGAGGGCCCGACCGGTACCACTGGAGCGAACCCTTGTTTGATGACAATAGAAGATGTTTATGAAATACACTCTGTTTATCTCTCTTTACCTCTAGGACGACTGAGGTCAGGGAGAGATGGGGTACCTCCTGGACCCACCAGCACCACTGAGCATTTCTTCCATCAACTTTCACTCTGGAGCTCAAGGGAGCAGGTCCACCAAGCCTTACTTGATTCTTCCCTACGGCTGCCATGGAATATACTCTTCAAACAAGCTCTGCTAAAATCAAATCTAAGACCTCGATGTTAGCCGTGGGGCGCCAGGCTGTGGCTCGTGGAGGGTCACTTCCTGGCTGTGAGTCTAGCCTTCCCCAGATTTTCATGGTGGCCCTTGCCCTGAGCGGCAGCCGTGTTTGTGAAGGCAGGCAGGGGGCGAGGCCCCCTGGGGCAGTCAGAAGATCTGGAGTTGCTGCAGAATTGGGGGGAATCCCTCATCTGTACGCAGAGTGGCTCCAAGGAGAAGTTACCGGGGCCTCCTCCTTCTGTCCTTCTATTTCCTGCTTTCCTCCTGCAGCTGCCCTCCTCCCCAGTACTCTGTGTTGGGGGCCTCTGCCCTCCTGCTCAAGCCTCCTCTTCCCTCGTGCCCTTCTCGGTCCCCAGAACTTCCACTTCTTTTTCTTCCTCTGGTCCTCTGCTATGTTGGGGGTTCCTGTCTCCTGACCTCCCTTGGCTCTTTTCCTGGGGATGCTCTTTTTATGGAGGCTGAGCTCGTTCATAGGCATGGCCAGCTCATCTCCTTCTCTCTGACTCCCTCCGCCAGGCCGCAGACCACATTTTGGATAACACCTTTCTTTCTTGTTTTGTACTTTGAGAATTTTTTATGAATGAGTAAAATTTCAGGAAAGGATTCCTCTACACTGACTATTTTATTATTAGGTATAAACTGAGCTGCTGCTGCTAAGTCGTTTCAGTCATGTCCGACTTTATGCGACCCCACAGATGGCAGCCCACCAGGCTCCCCAGTCCCTGGGATTCTCCAAGCAAGAACACTAGAGTGGGTTTCCATGTCCTTCTCCAGTGCTTGAAAGTGAAGTCACTCAGTCGTGTCCGACTCTTAGTGACCCCATGGACTGCAGCCCACCAGGGTCCTCCATCCATGGGATTTTCCAGGCAAGAGTACTGGAGTGGGGTGCCATTGCCTTCTCCAATAAACTGAGCAACCTCCCTATAAGAAGACAGCCATATCTTTTTTTTTTTGGGCCACACCACACAGCATGTGGGATCTTAGTGCCCCCACCAGGGATCGAACCCACGTCCTCTGCATTGGGAGCTCAGAGTTTTAACCACTGGACCATCAGGGAAGTCCCAGAAGCCATATGCTTTTGATCATGAACATTATCTTGAGGGGTAATGTGCCCACATCCACATCAATGAAGAGATCAGGTGTTGAAATCTACATAGCCTAAGAATGGGTAGGAACTTAGAATGTAGATCCTGCTTGCCTCAGGGAAAAGGGGGTGGTGGTAAACTAACGAAGTCCCCTAATGGGTCAAATACAACACTAGATGCTTTCCGTGATGATAATTATAGTCACTGACTGCGGAGGGCCTCTTGGTTCTAGTACTTGTGCCAAGCATTTGCAGTGTTTTACTTGTTACAACCATCCCAAGAGGCACAGGTGATTATTATCTCCATTTTTTTTTTTCAGATGGTTTTCATGGTTGAGGTCCTAGCATGTATTATCATGGTTCAAACTGTCATTTGCCTTCCTGTATATTTGAGCCTGGGCTCAACAATATGGCTGTGAGGCTTGGGATTAACACTTCATTTAAACTGACTGAAGTTACAAGTGGCTGGAGCGCTCATGAGTCTCTTCTGTTCTTGCTGCCCTTGTCTCAGTTCACATCTTGTTCTCTCATTGCGGCTACTCTAGAAGCCGCTTCCCTAGTGTCCTGTGCCTGAATGGGGCTGGCTCACCATTGAGCATGCTGGGACCTCAAGCACGTGGTGGCCAGGGAGGGCTTAAACAGGAGGAGGACTGGGGATACTGACTTGGGGAGAGGCACCCAGGGAGGGCATCCTGCTGCCCAAAGGGTAGGGCAAGCTCCTGTGGGCAGGCCACCATCCTAAATAAGCAGGCACAGTGTGTCAGTCCGGAAGCCCGGGGCAACAGCTAGGTTCCGGGATCTCAGCAGGTTGGGGAGGGGCTCCTGGAAGGAAAAGGCTATCATGGCTGGAGCTCAGAGAGTGATGGGAGTGGAACTGCGTTGGAGGTGAGGCTGGAGGTCAGGCATGGCATCTTCAGCATGTTAAGTGTTGATGTTTTGGGACATTATCCTTAATATCTTGGAAGCCAGTGATCCCAGGGAGAGTAATATGATCTTATTTGTATATTTCAAAGATTGCTTGACTGCAGAGAAACTGAAGGCAATGAGCCCAGATAGGAGACTGCTGCTGTGGTGGGGGTGAGAGCCTAGAGTGATCTGGTCTATAGCAGCGGCAGAGGAGATGGAAAAATATTCAGGCAGGCAGGTGCAAAGGGACTTGCCAGCAAGAGAATAGGACCTACAAAGCCATGGAAATAGGGAAGTGGCCTGACCTTGGAATATACAATTTCTGTACATGGTTACTGCAATATTATACCAACACATAAAGTTTGATAATCCTTTTTCAACTGATGTTATATAACCATTGTCTATATTGCTACATAGTCTTCATACATTGTTTTTAAGATTGATTAACCTTAATGAAGATGCCCTGGAAGAGGTCATGGCTACCCACTCCAGTATTCTTGCCTGGAGAATCTTATGGACAGAGGAGCCTGGACAGGACTGAAGCAACTAAGCAGCAGCAGCAGCCTTAATAGTTCTATCATTTTCCAAAATTTGGGTAATTAATTGATCCCTATTTGGAGCTGTGTCAAAAACAATTTTAAGTTACATAGTTCTCTCACCTGCCTGCCCCTCCCCCTTGACTATATTTTGGGGGTCATTTCCTTAGGGATGGATTCCCAGGAGACAGATTACTGGAAATCTAGGGATTCTTTGTAAAGATCTTGTCATATTGCCAGATTGCTTTACTAAATTATCTCACCAGCAAGGCAGAAAAGGACTTATTTTCATGCTACTCTTGCCAGATTTGGATGTGATAATATTTTAAAAATGGAATTGATAAGGTGAAAATAATATTTTAATTTTAAAGTTAATACTTTAATTTTAATTAGCCTTTTCCCCCATTAATAGTGAGCTTAAATATTTTTTTCATCTTTGTTTCCTAGATGTATATCCTTGTTTGTTATTCAGTACCTTTGCCTATTTATTACTGAGGGGGAAGGTCTTTTGGGTTGGTCAGTTATATTTTAAATATAACCATTTTCCATATTTTTAAAATTTTTCCATTAAAAAATTGATTTACAGACATAAAAATTTTATATATTAATAGCTATGCTGCTGCTGCTGTTGCTAAGTCATGTCTGATTCTTTTTGACCTCATGGACTGTAGCCCGCCAGGCTCCTCTGTCCATGGAATTTCCCAGGCAAGAATACTGGAGTGGATTGCCATTTTTTCCCCCAGGGCATCTTCCCCACCCAGGGATCAAACCTGCCTCTCCTGCTTGGCAGGTGGATTCTTAACCACTGAGCCACCACGCAAGCCCTTTGGTGTATATATTTCTAGTCTTTTACAAAGTACAGTGTCCCTGTACATACTTCGTGTAATCTTTCCACTCACAGCTATGCCATGAACATTTCTCTAGACCATAAACCTTTCACAACATGATTTTTTATAACTTTAATATTTCTCGTATGCACGTGGATCAATGCATTTAGCCAATTTCTCATTTTGGAATAATGAGTTGTTGCTTCCCATTTCCCCTGAAATAAGACTACTGAGATGCACGTTCCTGAGGATAAATCTTTTCACACATCCACAGTCGTTTTATTATAAATTCTAAACTGCAAATGCTGGGTCTAATGTTCAATATATTTTAAAGGCTTTTTTATGCATATTGTCAACAGTCCTTTGGGCAGGTAATTCCCATTTGCAGCTCTATCTGCAATATAAGGACGTGCTCCACTCACCCCCCACTAAGGTATTAAAAGAAAATACAAACCCTACCAATGTGGGGTCGCAGGTACCTTTTAAAAGGAATTGCTTTAAAGATCCCTTAATTCCACCATTCGCTATCTACCATGGAGAGACAGCCCTTTTGCACGAGGAGGCACATATGTAATTCACTACAGCACTGTTTGTAATACCAAAAAGTAAAGATGTTCTCTAATGTTCGGAACGCTCTGCAGTGTCAAGCGAAAAGCACGACCGTGCGTGTTGACGCAGACCCAGATAAAGAGAGGCGCCCGCTTCGTCTTCACTTGGGAGCGCGGCTGCTTTTGCGGTTTCTGCTTTTCCATCCCATCCTTTTCCGACGGGCTCGGCTTTGCGCAGGGCCGGGATTCTGCGGCAAGCAGTCGTTCTAGACAAAGGGCAGAGAGCCGCGTTCGCGCCCTGGCCAGACCCTGAGTGGGCAACCGACGCCGGCCAAGGTGACGGCCCTCCCCAAATTCGGTGTTCGCAGGAGGCTTTCCCCGCCAGCCAGCCGCCCATCCTAGACAGCCTTCCTCCAAGGCTTGCCGGGAAGCCGGACTCTTCGTGGTCAGGTCCCTGGGCGCCGGGACATGTTTCCGGGGACCACTCTCAGCAGCGCACCAGCCGGAAGCGGCCTTGTTGTGGCGGAAGGAGAGGCTCCTCTGGAAGCAGCCGGTGGTGAAAGGAGCGTGGCGGGCAAAGATGATTCAGGCGATTCTGGTTTTCAATAACCACGGGAAGCCGCGGCTGGTCCGCTTCTACCAGCGTTTCGTGAGTGCGCAGCTTCGTCACGTCCTTTCAGGGCGCCTGCGCCCCCTTCCCTTTTTTGGGGCCGTACGGCGCTCGCGGGCAGCGGCCGCTGACCTCGGGGTCCAGCAACATGAGTGACCCTAGACTCAGCCTTCCGCGGACGGCAGGTCCCGGAAGGACTCTTCCAGTCTCAGGCCTTGGGTCCCACGCCCCGCTTCACCGGCTCTTCCCTCCCTCTTCCTGGACCCCGACATTTCTGTGCCATTCTGGGACACTTCTCCCAGAGTCTCGGGGCACTTTAAATGGTAGTGGGAGTGTGTCTCCTTGACTGCTTGAACGAAGTCTTATTAATCTTGTTGGTCGCTAAACGCAGTTTCCCCAGGAGGAAGAAATATGCAGCTTTTTAATGGTTTTGCTTTAGCCAGAGGATTTGAAAAATGCTTTCTTGAAATTATTTTACTTCAGTGTAGGCTAGGAGTGCCCAGGGACTAGACAGCTTTCATTCTGTAGAATTGAAGAAAGTTTCAAAGTGGGAAATATTGAGAAATTATAAATGCTGCCGCGTGAGGGCTCAGTGAGTGAGAATGCAAGTTCTCACTCACGAATTTTCCAAAGACGTTCCTCTGAAAAAATAAGCATCATCATTTGCCTCCTGCACCCCGACGTTTTATTTCTTCGTGGCTAGGTTTCAAAATGTTACGTATATAATTGGTGGACTGAGAAAACCATAAAGTGGAAAGTGTCAGAAAACTTATATTCAGGCCTCAGCAACACCTTTTTTTTTAAACCCTTGTGTCAAGTTAACAAACCTCTTTCAGACTTTATTTCCTCTCGTTAAATAGAATGAATAGAAATGAGAGAAAAATTTTTTGGGTACCTTTTAAATAGAATTGTATAGCTTGGTTACATTTTATTAAATCATATCGATTTATATTAACATTCAGTAACTTCAGTTTGCATTTGTGTGTCAGTTTTTCTCAGGTGTTTAAAAGTGTTATTGTGATACATGACATACCTACAGTTCACCTTTTAAAAATATACAGTGGAATGGTTTTTACTACTTTAAAAGTTATGCAACCATCACCACAATTTTAGAATATTTTCATTATCCCAGAAAGGAATCCCTACCCATTAGCAATTACTCTGTATTTCCTCAATTCCCCTAGTCTTAGGCAACCAATGATCTATTTTCTCTCTCTCTAAACTTGCCTGTTCTGGACATTTTACGTAAAATGGGATCATACAATATGTGGTCTTTTATTACTGACTTCTTTCTTTTAGTATAATGTTTTCAAGGTTCATCCATGTTGTAGTGTTACCAGTTCTTTATTCCTTTTTATTGCCAAGTTACATTCCATAGATAGGTTTCCCAGGTGGTGCTAGTGATAAAGAACCTTCCTGCTGATGCAGGAGACATAAGAGACCTAGGTTCAATGGCTGGGTGGGGAAGATCCCCTGGAGGAGGAAATGGCACCCCACTCCAGTAATCCTGCCTGGAAAATCCCATGGACAGAGGAGCCTGGTAGGCTACAGATCATGGGGTCGCAAAGAGTTGGACATGACTGAGTGACTTCACTTTCCTTTTCCTTTGTGTGCTGCAACTAAGACTCAACGCAGCCAAAAATAAATATTTTTTAAATTCTAATTTTTCTACCTCTCTGTCAACATTTTCTATTATCTTTTTGATTAAAGACATTTTAGTAAGTGTTAAGTGGATTCTCCTTGTGGTTTTTTTTTTTTCTAATGACTGATTTTTTTCATGCCCTTACTAACATTTGTATATCTTTGGAGAGCGTAGGATTTTTAAGAACTAAATTAGCTCCTTAGTGAAAATAACCTTGGAAACTGCAAAGTACTAAAAGATATGAGGGATTATGAAAATCACTGAGAGATGTAAGCAGTTGGTAATTTGCTATTTTGTTGAATTAGAAATTAGGTAGCCTCACCATTTCATACTGCTTACCCACTGACTACCATCACTTCCTGGTAGAGTCAGATAAAAGGCTTTAGTTTGCAAGATTTTTTTCGGTTTAAAAATGCTGGTGCTTAGCATGTTTTGTATTTCTGGGTACACAGAGTTAAGCCTTTACAGCATCCTGGCATCTTTGAACTTTGTGAGTTCTTTAAAATGGGAACCAGAAAATAGTGATTGATTTACTTCAACTTACAGTGTCCAGTTATTAGCAAGTTTTTATTATTCATCCATTCATTAAATGTGGAGAGCCACTGTGTACCTATGTAAGTCAAAGTTATGAAACGTAATTGCTCCACAATGTTTTTCCTCTTTTTTCTTCTGTTTCTTTTAAATAACCACTTCTAGCCTAAATTCAGTGCTATAGAGGGAAAGGGGTTAATGTTACTTGAGTTTATTTTCTAACTCTGAGGGTGAGTCCAGTCTGACAGTTTTCTTAAGCTTTGCCACTCAAAATGGTTCTCAGATCAGCAGCGTTCTTATTACCTGGAAACTTGTTAGAACTGCAGTCTCAGGACCTACCCCAGACCTACAAAATAAGCCTGCATTTTAACAGTATTTCCAGGTGAATCATTATTCAAACTCACTGGGTTGTTGTTGCTTTTTTTTGGCTGAGACACCTTGCTTGAGATATCTTAGTTCCCCTGCCAGAGACTGAACCTGTGTCCTTGGCAGTGAAAGCGCAGAGTCCTAACCATTGGACCACTGGGAAAATCCCATTATACATTGAGATTTGAGAGCACTGGTCTAGAGCTTTTAATTACTTTTGTCTTTTTTTTTTTGACCAAGAGACACACAGGATCTTAGTTCCCCAACCAGGGATTTGAATCCACACCCCTAGCAGTGGAAGTGCAGAGTCTTAACCACAAGACTGCCGGGGAAGTCCCTGTTTTTGTTTTAATAACTGATTTCTCCCTCTCCATATCCTTTTTTTTTTTAAAACATACTTAATATGAACCTCATATGTATAAATAGAAATCAAATGTGGGTCATCAAGAGATCCCATCACATTTGAGCTTTCTGGTGTGTAGTAAGTGAATAGTAAGTGAAAAAAGGTATTTATAGATCTGCAATTGTTCAAGATTCAAATCTCTCAATAGACTATTTTGTGCTTTCTCAGTAGTACTTTGTTGGTCACACAGCATCTTATATATAATGTCTGTATTACCGGTATTCAGTTCAGTTCAGTCGCTCAGTTTCCAACTCTTTGCAACCCCATGGACTGCAGCACGCCAGGCTTCCCTGTCTATCACCAGCTCCCAGAGCTTGCTCAAATTCATGTCCATCAAGTCAGTGATGCCATCCAACCATCTCATCCTCTGTCGTCTCTTTCTCCTGCCTTCAGTCTTTCCCAGCATCAGGGTCTTTTCCAGTGAGTCAGTTCTTCGCATCAGGTGGCCAAAGTATTGGAGTTTCAGCTTCAGCATCAGTCCTTCCAATGAATATTCAGGACTGATTTCCTTTAGGATTGACTGATTTGATCTCCTTGTGGTCCAAGGGACTCTCATGCAGGTTTTTAAAACATGTACATGACTACATCTTGACTTCCTTACAGTGGTAGATCTATTGACATTTGTTATTTGTCCTGGCATAGATGTTTTCTAGGGTAATATAAAATATTTCAGGACTGTGCCTTCTAAGTATTTTTTAACCTTGTATGAGAATTCTTTGACCCTGTATGAGAAATATCAGCTCACCTAGCAGGACAGTAATGGTTAGGGACTAGATATCTAGGTTAATATACCTTATTTTATTTCCTGTAACAGAGCCTTTTCCATTTGCTATAGATTCTCCTTTTATTTTTACCTCTACTCATCATTTCTGTCTTTTCAGGAAACTGGTACCAAATGTTCAGATCATTCCTGTTTGGAAGGGGTATAGTTTTTCAGGCTTTCCCACTGACTCACTTTCTTTCTTTTATTCCATAGCCAGAAGAAATTCAGCAGCAGATTGTTCGAGAGACCTTTCATCTAGTTCTCAAGCGGGATGACAACATCTGTAACTTCTTGGAGGGTGGAAGGTAAATCATCAGTTTTCTCCGCATATATCCACTTTCGGGTGGCCTTCATCATGCCATTATTGCTTCTTCACGCAGTGCTTAAGTGTCGGGCGAGTATCTGATGCAGTTGAGCTGAGCTGAGCATAGTCTGCTCAGGGAGAGACTCAGCTGTTTGGGAAGCTATTAAATGATTGTGCTTCAGATATTTAAATGTTTGGTTCCTGGGAGAATTATGCTGCTAAGTCACTTCAGTCGTGTCCAACTCTGTGTGACCCCATAGATGGTAGCCCACCAGGCTCCCCCATCCCTGGGATTCTCTAGGCAAGAATACTGGAGTGGGTTGCCATTTCCTTCTCCAATGCATGAAAGTGAAAAGTGAAAGTGAAGTCGCTCAGTTGTGTCCAACTCTTGGCGACCCCATGGACTGCAGCCTTCCAGGCTCCTCCGTCCATGGGATTTTCCAGGCAAGGGTACTGGAGTGGGATGCCATCACCTTCTCCGTTCTGGCAGGATGGGTAGAAGAAAAAATGAAGTAAAATGGCTTTAGGCACCTCTGCCAAATTTGGTTGCCCTTCACCTGGTAGAAATGGCTTATTGTTTGGCCTACCCTCCTCCTTTGTTTTGGGCCCATTTTCATTCCTTGGCACAGAGCTTCTCTTTGATATGTTCAATTCCAATACAAGCTTTTAAATGTTTCCCATCTTCCACAGTTTGATTGGTGGCTCTGACTACAAACTGATTTATCGGCATTATGCTACCCTCTACTTTGTATTTTGTGTGGATTCCTCAGAGAGTGAACTTGGGATCTTGGACCTCATCCAGGTATGTGTAGCAGGTAATGATGGTAGCCACTTCAGAAAGTTTGGTCTGGATTTTTAGTAGCTAAAAATCTGTAGCAGCTAAAAATTTTTGATCTGTATGTAGATCCTTTAGTCAGTCTCTTTATTGATACTGGTAAACATTGCTGCATGTCCACCAGGTGGTGCTCTGAGAAAGTGCCTTAGCAACCCTCAACCATTCTTAGCGCTTTTAGGTTCTCTGCTTCTCCAGCTCTCACTGCCCTTGGCTTTCTTATGAGTCTGACACCAATTCCTATATGTATACTCCCCCCACCCCGCACCTGAAGCAAGTAACTCACTTCTCCATGGACACTCACCAGGGGTCCCACAAATTTACTCAGCTCTGACACTTATCTACCCGAAGATGGACACTGATGTCAGGTCCGAGTTGTCTGTCGCCTGTGCATTTGACTGACAGCCTGTAGATTGACTATGCCCAAGATTGCCTCCTCGCATGATTTCCTCCTCAGGTTCAGTTAATTTGCTAGAGTGGCTCACAGAACTTTATAGAGAAACATTTTACTCTGCTAGCTTAATGTGAAAGGATATAACTTAGGAACAGTCAGATGGAAGAGATGCATAGCACAAGGCAGGGGAAAAGGGCGTGGAGCTTCTGTGCCCTCTCCAGGCATGCCACTCTCCTCAGATCTCCACTGTTACTAACATAGAAACTCTCTGAAACCTATCCCTTTTGGGTTTTATGGAGGCCTCTTTACATAGGCAGGATTGATTGAGTCATTGCCCATTGGTGATTGATTGAGGCTGCATCCCCTCTCCCCTCCCAGAGATCAGTAAGTGGGACTCAAAGTTCCCAGTCATACAGTAGGTTCCCATGGCAACCAGCCCCCATTCTTTGGTGCTTTCCAGAAGTTAACCTTATTAGCAGAATAAGACAACCCTATCACTTTGGAAATTCCAAGGTTTTTAGGAGCCAGCAACAAGGATGAATACCAAATATTTGTCATTATAAATTATACTATCATGTCATGTTTTGAAATTTTTTTCAAGTATCAAACTAAATGATATTTTAAAATACATACTTTATATTTTCACTTGTAATTCTAGCCTGAAACAAAGGAACTTGATGTTTTATCTAATAAGTATAGTCTTGACATAGGTAAACATGATTTTTTAAGGCTTTTTGAAAATTAGAAATGGCTTACAGATTTGTTTTCATTACTTTCATGGAAATTGAGGTATGTGGGACCCTATACTGGGAACCATTAATTAGGACAATAATGGGTACAATATCATGTACCCATTATTTGTTACATGATATTCTAGATAGACTTTGTGTGACTTTATCAAGTCACTTAAGTTGAAAGCACTCAAAAAGAGCGTGTGTAAAACCTAATAACACCAATTATAGAAAACTCTAGCTATAAAATACAAACTTTACTTGTTTACAACTATATTTTGTTAAGATAAAATTAAAGAAGCTAAATTTAATAAACTTTAGGATAAAGAAATGGAAATTTTGAATGTGTATTTTTATTTTACATATACTATACTCTTCCAAAAAGTTATATTCTTGGATATAGTAACTTTTCATTTTATTTATATATTTTACCCATTCACATTCAGAAAATGATTTAGTAGTAGTTTAAAAATTTCATGTATCATATTCACTTATCATATGTAAAAGTATAAATAAATACTGAAAACAGCCAAAAAAGATTCGTCTCTGTGGTAATTTTAAATGCTTTCTTAACACCTGAGTCAGATTGGATATTGAGAGTCAATGTGGGATAACAGAAAGAGCTCAAGATCTAGAATCAGAAAACCTAGGTGTGAGTCATGGATCCCCCATCTGGTATAGAAATCTTAGGTTGTTAAGATGGAAACAGACTTGCAGAGAACAAATGGATGTTTGTCAGGGACGGAGGATGGAGGTGGAGGGCAGCACAGGCAACGAGGACTGAGAGTACAGACCTCTGGGTGTCAAACAGATGAGCCGGGACATAGTATACAACTTAAGGGATGTGATCCATAATATTGCAATAACTGGGTTTGCAAACAGATGGTTACTAGTCGTATTGTGTTGACTGTATCATAATATATGCAAATGTAAAATCACTATGTAGTATATCTGAAGCTAACATCATGTTGTATGTCAACTATATTTCAACTAAAAAAATCCAAAATACTATGTCATAGAATTCAATTGTGACAATGTATTAAGTATTTTACACTATAGAATGCCATAGGAATATGCATGTAACACATGTATTAGAAAATAAATGAAATATAGCGATAATATATTTTTTAAATTGAGATGCAGTTTTTGGAGGAGATGCACTTCAGATATCTATGTTAACAAGACAAAGAGAAATGTAACTTTATGATATTATGGACATTTATTAAATACTTAGGGTGCATTGGATTTGGGAAGATAGATAAATAAAAAGTGAAAATAATAGTAAGTAAGAGGTTTGATCTTTTAAAAGACAATAAAATCAATAGTTATCCTGATAAAAAGAATAAAAGTCAGAGAAAGAAACCATCAAAATGTTTTTAGAGGTTGAAATACATAGTTATAATGCCAATGTATTTGAAATAACTGACTCCAAAAAATAAATATCCAAAGTAGGTCCACAGAAAGACCTTGAATCCAATATCCTGATGAAATAAGAAAGGTTAAATGAAAAACTGACTCCCTAATAGACTCAGTAGATTTTTTTTAAATGTTAAAGTACAAGAAAACCTCTATTATGTAAGTTATTTTTTAAACTCAGACTAAAAAAATCGTCCTGTTTAAGTGTATTTTATGGAGTAGATTGGTTATGATCCAAAAGCCTCTCAAAAAGAAAATATTAGTCAGATATTACATATTACTATTGGACAGAATCGTTCAATAAAATCTTAGCCAATTATTTGTTGAAACAAGGAGTCATGAGACCTGTCTCTTGTTTTAGATTCTCCCATTAACAAGCAGTATGATCTTAAGTCATTCATGTTTTGTTGGTATAAGAGTTTTTGTTTCATGTTTTGGCTCTGTGTGTATAAGCATTTGTTTTGATTTATAAGTAAGATGTTCTTTTCCAAGTTTTTTTCTCTCTGGAATACTGCATACTAAAAGAATTATTCATTATGTCCTAATAGTCTTTATTCCAAGGATACAAGTCAGTTTAACAATGAAATATTCTTGTGTATGTGCTTAGTCGCTCAGTCATGTCCAACTCTTTGCAACCCCATGGACTGTACCCCGCCAGGCTCCTCTGTCCATGGGGATTCTCCAGGCAGGAATACCGGAGTTGGTTGCCATTTCCTCCTCCAGGGGATCTTCCCACCCCAGGAATCGAACCCAGGTCTCCTGCATTGCAGGTGAACTCTTTACCATCTGAGCCACATCTCTGTTACAGCAATAAGAAAGATAGTAGAAACTAATGTAATTTCATCCAGTAAATGCTCAGAGAAATAATTACCCAAATTATTTTTCTGAAGTACTCTTAAATTGGAATAGGAAGTATTTTTACTTGGGTATTTAGTGCATGTTTATTCAGTGTTTATTGTTGAAGAAATAATACACTTATGTGGCTCAAAATTCAAAAGGTATACCAAGAATATAGTGAAAACATCTTTCTTCTCCTCTCCCCGTCACCCAGAAACAGCCAATTTTAGTTTTAAAACCAAGAGCCAGAGTGTTCTCAGGGGAGAAATCTACAGGCATTTATCAAAAGGGTGTCTCTTACTGTTCACTCTAATTTGAGCAAACATTTGTAATGAATGATTAAAAAATTAAGTGGACCCGCACTGTTCAAACCTGTGTTGTCCAAGGATCAACTGTGCTTCCAGCTTATAAGTTACTAAAAACCCAGTCAGAATCCCAATAAGATTACTGTTGTTTTTAAGTAATTTTTATTGTGAAACATGTATACATAACAAATACGGAAAATATGCCTATATAGTTTGAAGAATACCAATTTAAAGAAGAAATTGTCACCCAGATTAAGAAACAGTACGTTGCTAGGGCCTTAAATCTCCTATATGTCCCTCCTCAATTCTATCCTTCTCATTTACTTTTTCAGACTTTTAAGTTGATCATTGCTTTGCTTCTCTGTATTGTTTTATCATGTGATATGTATTCCCTAAATGATACTTTGCTAATTTGAAAAAACTTGAGTGTAAGTAGCAATGTAAGGAAAGGATAATTTGCCACCTTTTATGTAGATTCAGGGGCTGGCAAAACTAAATTGATGGCAGGAGTTAGGATGGTGGTTACCTTTGGAGAGGGGGCTTCTAGGGAGCTCTAATGCTGCATTTCAGTATCAGGATGGCATTTATATGGTATGTTCATTCTGAACTCATTATCATTTGTACACTTCTCTGTTTAAGTCTTATATTTAAAGGTAAATTAAAATTGTTAAGCATGTTAATTAAGTTGATTCATGGAAAAGTATTTTGAAGTTAACGTTCATTGAAATTAGCCGGACAGATCTGTTAACACCATCATAATGAAAAATTCTTTCGCATGTGTAAGTGGTGGCTTGGGGAAAGGACATAGTATAAATAGTTATTTTGCTATTCTTTTGTATATTGATAAATTAGCATCTTATAAAAGGGGAAAGAAAGCCACATGTGTCTGCTGGTTGTGTTGCTATACTGACAACAAGGTGGTCCTGTCCTCAGTTGCCCCCTTCAGATGGGGATAAGTAGGGAGATCAGCTGGGACGTTTGGAGTGCATTGGGGTTTTTTGAGGGTTTTTGAGATCTATCATAAGGCAAATAGTATCTTGACTGCCCTCTTTACTTTCTCATGTGACATTTTATGAAGATAGGAATTGTGTATCTATTTCTCCTTGTTTCCTAGGTTTTTGTGGAGACTCTGGACAAGTGTTTCGAGAATGTTTGTGAATTGGATTTGATCTTCCATATGGATAAGGTACTACTCTCCCAAGCCAGGGTTACTGGGAAGCTAAGAACTTTGACCATCTCTAGCCATTTGTACACTTTCATGTACTTCTTCTTTTTTTTTTTTTTTTTTTTTTTACTTTGGAGATAGTCTTAGAACTTGTTTTATTTAGTAACTTAAGTTTATAGTTTTGGGAGTACTTTGCTATGATTTGTTACCAGTTTTAACACACACAGAATTATTACTGGGCCTATATTATGGTTCATTTTTCACAGACAGACTTGTTGGTTTAGGACAATGATGGCTACCAGGCCAATGGTGAGATAAGTAGGTTTATGTTGATTTTGAAATGAATTTCCTAAGTATAGTCCAGTCACAGTGAAGCTTTGAAATAAACACTGCGTGGAGTTATTTTGGGTTTTTTTTGGCTGCTCCGCAAGGCATCTTAGTTCCCCGACCAGAGGTCAAACCCATGCTCCCTACACTGGAAGCACAGAGTCTTAACCACCAGAACACCAGGGATGCCCAGGGTTTTTGACTTAGTGAAATTTACATTTTTCCTAAAGAGTAATACAGTGACTGAGACATCAATAACATGTTTTGAGGTCAGGTGATTGATATTCTGTAGCCTGCCAGGCAGAATTGAAGTGGGTCAAAGTACATGTCCGTAGTTACGAGTTGTTAGCATCTAACAATGACATGGCTAACATCCTCGTGTGAAAAATTATATGTGGGAGATAGCCAGCAAGGGGATAGATAGGGGGCTTCTTTTATCCAGCTCAGCACATGCTGTACCCAGTGCTGTTCACTGGTGGAGGTGGGTATATCTTAGGTTTGTTTGGCTCTGGTCTTTCTCCCACCGATTATCATCTCTATGATCCATGGCCCTTGGAGGGAGATAAAGATGTTTAGGAGACTATTCCTCATTGCTGAGCCATGATCCTTTATTAGTCTGTTTTCATCATGACAAGGCACGTTATTTTTAGATCCATCATTGCCATCGTGAGGACTTTGACATCTCAGTAGAATCTTCAGTCTCTGTTAACTTTCCCGGAGTTTTCCTGGGGCACATTCTGGGCCAGTGCAGTGGGTGTTGGAATGGAGTAACGTTTTCTCTCTCAACATCTGTCTTGGCTGTGTGGCTCCCTGAGCAGCCTGGTACAGGAGAATCACAGAACCTCATTCCTTTGGTATTAATAGGTACTTGACTTGGGGCTCCCTGATAGCCTCACAAGGCTTCTGGGGCTCACCAGTGCTTTTGAGGTGGTCAGTCTCTCTTTTCATATGAAAGGATCTTAGAAACTTCAAAGACCTCTTACCCCTCTTCTTTGCAGCTAATAAGAGTTGTAGACCAGGGCTTCCCTGGTAGCTCAGCTGGTAAAGAATCCACCTGCAGTGCAGATGACCATAGTTTGATTCCTGGGTTGGGAAGATTGCCTGGAGAAGGGACCGGCTACCCACTCCAGTATTCTTGCCTGGAGAATTCCATGGACAGAGGAGCCTGGCGGGCTACAGTCCATGGGGTTACAGAGTCGGACATGACTGAGTAACTTTCACTGTCAGTTGCTAAAGATGCTGCTCTCTGGTAATTTCTGTCAAGGAGAGGCATAGCTCAACACCATTTTCCTTCTGTACCAGTGGGGAAAAAGGTTAAGATTAAAGAGACTTGAGAATATGGAAGGAATTGAGGAATGCCATCCATAGGCCTTATTGTTACTATTATTTTAAAGCAATTAAAAAAAAATTGTGAAATACAAGGTGTTACCTTGGGGTTACCACCTGGTTTCAAAGTGGATTCCTTTTCAGTCATCACCTGTTGCTTACCAAACCGGATCCACATCTCAGATCACAATTTAAGGGGTAGATTTTGCCAGGGAAAGGAAATTCCCAAGCAATAGAAGAGGAGGCACTGGTCTTATCCTCCCGTTGTCCCCATGGGGAGGGCCTGTCTCTGCTGGTATCCCCCACCTCCCCTCCATACCCTCCCCCTTCGCCACAATGCCCTCTCTTTTTATCAGGCAGCTAAGGGAGCAAACTTACTAGTGAGATACACAAACTGCCTGGATACTAGACAGTCTGTGTTTGGGTGCCAGCTTTCTGTAGAAGTTGTCTCAGAATGCCAGCTGCCTAACACCTGAAAACTCAGGGACCTATGGGATGATACACCTGGAGGAGGCAGTTGAGAGTCCTGTGGGAAGTTGAGCTTGGGTCCTTTGCATTTTAGTTTACAATTTAGGGTCAGTTTTTAAGTTACACATGTGCTCATGCACACGCACACATGCCTGTTGGAATTTTGATTGGAATTGCATTGAATCTATAAAACATTAAGGAGAATTTACTTTTTATAATATCGTTTTATCCATGTTATGGTATATCTATTTCTTTAGGTCTTTGAGGTTTCTCTGAACTTTTACAATTTTTCCCATAGAGATTTTACATATGTTTCATTAAATTGTTCTTAGATACCTGTTTTTTTATGTACTGATGTTTTAAATATTCATTTTTTCCTTTATTCCTGCTGTCGTCATATAGAAATCACTTTATTTCTGCATGTTGATGTTCAATTCAGAATTATGTTAGACTCTTACTAATTCTGATATTTTATCTGTAAACATTCTGCTCCTTTCTTTTCAATCCTGTACATTTCATGTCTTTTTCTTGCTCTGCCCTACTGACTAGGAACTCCAATGTAATGTTGAATAGAAGTGGTGATAGTGCTCATCTCATTTTGATCCTGATTTCAAAGGGAAGTTCTCTTCCTGTCAGTATTTGCTGTATATATAGTATTTGAAGTATAGTAAATTTGGAGGTAAATGTTCTTTTTTAGGTTAAAGGGAGTGTCTTCTCTTTTTAGTGACTAAGAATTTTTAGTCATGGAAAATTGTTAAAATATATCAAGAGCTCTTTGTCCATCTCCTGAGGGAATCACTTTTCTTTTCTGTATTATTCTAACATTGTTTTTTAATTATTTGTGAGGATACTTGCTAAAGCAGTAAAGTCATCTCAGTCTCATCTATTTTATTGCACATGACTTTTGCAGGAAATAAAAGGCCATAAAAATATTGTTCTTTCTCATGTGTCTTATCTTCAGATGAGTTCTATACAGTGTTTTGCTGTGGCTGCACATTTCTTTTACAGGTTGTAAAATTGTTTTATTTTTAGTTGCTCTATGACATCAGGAAATTGCTATCCATATCTCCTAAGGTTTTTGAAAATTGATGATCCAAGGAACCCGAATCTCACTCTACTAGCCATATAATGTCAGCAGGTATCTTCCAACAGGTGGCTTTCTTTCAGTGGGATTTCAGGCTCACCTTTGCCCTCAGTGTAGAGCAGCTGCTAATCCAGGCACAGCTTCTGTTGACAGAAGAAAATGGTCTTTTTACTCAGCTGGGTAAGGGATCTATCAAAAGACAATAAGAATGTCACCTTTAATGCCATCCTTCTTAATTGAAGAGTCTCTCCACCTCAAGTCAGGATTCCCCTCAGATGGTTTTACACTGTGCATTGAGTCGTCACGGGGAGCTGCCCCATTCCTCTATGCAGTGGTGGCTGGAGCAGGAGGCCTGTGTAAGGACCAGAAATGACTGAATTCCTGCGGTCCTGGGAGTTGTTTTTCTTCCTAATCTTGAGATTTCTTTCTCAGCTTCTAAGTTATTTTTGTCAATGTCCTGTTTTTATTACTGTGGCTCTCTTCACCTCTTCTCTCACCCTTTCTTCCTGTATTAAAGAAAGTGTAATCCATTCCATTTCTAGAACTAAGTTCTCTTCCTGTCCCTAATATGCATCATAAATCTCATTTGTTCAGCTCACCTCCGAGATGTCTTTATTTGCTCTTTCTTCTGTAACTGCAAATTTCCCCAGATTGCCCCAGTCTCTCACAGAATACAACTCTCCCATGCTTCTGCTGCTCCTTCTAACTGTCATTTCATTTCCATCATTTCATTGAAGGTAAACTTCTTCAATACCCAGTCTTGCATTTCTACTTTATCTGTTCTTTTTCTGGAGCCTATAGCCTGGTTCTCACTTCTACCCAGAATTCACTGATTATTTCCTAATTCCATTTGCCAGTCATCACCTTCTGTAATGTTTCTGCATCATTTGATGCTGTTGATCATTCTATGGAGCACTGCCTTAATCCTTTTCCTGCCTTAGTTTCTGTCACATAGCTCTCCTGGTTTTTCTCTTATCTCTTCCCACCTGCTACCAGTAAATTACGATGTCAGTCCTCTCTCGCTTTACTCATTTTCCTCTCATGCTTCCCTCTTAGGTCCCAGTTGCTCAAAGACATTTCTTTCTCATTTCATTCTAGTGTGTTGTTTCTTCTTGCCACTTCTTATCTGTAGCCAGGTTCAACATGTGTCTCCTGAAAACTGTTTCTTCCCTTAGCTTCCCTTTTTTGGTGGCAGTACCAGTATTCTGTGTCAGGTACATGCAAAACCTTTCCTCCTTCTTTCGTGCCCCCAACAGCCAGCCAATCACTAAAGCCTGTGCTTCTTTCCATAGGGTCCTTATATCTTGTTCTTAGATTCACTGATTATTAACATTTGTCACACTTGGCATTTGTATTAATATCTCTCTAGATATATACGTTTTTTTCCTGAACCATTTGAGAGTTGCAGATATTATAACTTTTCAACCCAAAGTACTTCAGCAGACATCTCTTAAGGACAAGGACAGCATGTTATATAATACGTTGTGTATAATTCTCTAACATACTTAATTACAGCATAATTAATTATTAACCACAACATAATTAACTCTCAGGAAATTTAACATTAATAAATACTGTTATCCAATATATAGTTTATGTTTAATTTTCCACGTTTGTCCCAGTAATGTCCTTTATGTGTATGTCTATTTTATGATCCTAGTTTCAGTTATGAGTCAAGCACTGACTTTAGTTATGGTAGCTTTTGATTTCAGTTGTGTCTGTCAGATTTTCTAACTGTATTTTCTCTTATTGTTGGTCCTACACACGGGAATTAGATTCATTTTCTTTCTTTTTTTTTTTCTTAGATGTTTTCAGTTCATTTATTTATTTTTATTTATTCATTCATTCATTCATTTTTTTGTGCCATGTGGGGTCTTAGTTCCCTAATGAGGGATTGAACCAGTGCCTCCTGCAGTGGAAAGCATGGAGTCATAACCACTGGACCGACAGGAAGTCCCCTAGATTCATTCTCCAAACCCTTTAAACAAGCTCCCTTGATCACAAACCTCTTTTGGTCCCCCATTGTCAAGCTTTGACACCGTGGCCGGGCATACAAGGTTCTCCACAATTTGTCCCTGTTCTGTCTTGTCCTCACTTACCATTACTTCTAGCCAGATACCTTCTGCTCTAGCCAGACTGAATCAGTCTTCATCTCTTTGTAATTCCTGCTCCAGAGCCTCTGCCTGAATTGCCTTTCAACATCTTAAACAACTGAATCCAGCTTGTCTTTTAAGCTCAGCTCAAGTCCTATCACCCTAAAGATTGTCCTGGTTACTCTGGCCTGTTGTCATCTCCGTGAGCAATATGTAGTGCTATTTCTGATTTGTGTACCTTAGTTTATGTAAGTTTGTATGTTTTTCCTTCTTCATTAGACTGTTCTTTTCTTTGTGTTTGCCCTTTTCTCCCTCACTAGATCTAGCGTGGCCCCTTTCACGGTGGGAGGTGTCTCCAGGTGTGTGTCAATCAAGAGTTCTCATGCCTCTAGCCTCACAGATTTCTTCATGACTTAAAGTGCTGCAGGTTGGAGTCAAGTTTGTTTTCATAACCTCTGGCATAGTCCCCAGCTCTCTAGACTGTGCCATTTGGAGCTTATCTTGCCTGGGGCAGTTGGTTCCCTTCCACTTTCAGAAATCCCACCAAGTACATCCTGGCTGAAGTGGGAATTGGCGTTGATCTTGGTGAATTGAGTTTTGTTCAAAGAAAGTTGTGTGAGTAGCCTCCTATTCTGTTCTACTGGTGTCTCAGCAGCAAAGCTGGAACTCAGTTGTGCTTTCACAGTTTTGGTCATCAGAGTCATGATTTAGTGGCTGTGTCAAGGGAGGGCATCTGGTTTTTATAGATTTCAGTCTGCAATGGGCTGTCTCAGGAGATTTGGAACATATGTTTTGGGGCAGGTCTGAACCCAAGAAACCTTGTAGTATAGAATTTAAAATCTCTGCTAAGTATAGGCTGCTGAAATGGGAAAATGCTGATGGCTCAAAGTTGAAATGAACTGTTAAGCCTTAAGATGAAAGGATTGTAGATAGTAATAATGCATGGTGCTCCTTAAATGTCCCTTCTGAGAACAGATGCTGTGATAAGAAAGCTCATTAATGCCCTCTACACCAGTGACGTTTGAAGGAGATATCCTGATCTCTGTATCAAAAACTGGAGGAAGAATAAAGGACACACGTTTTGTGTGGTTTCAGTGAGGAAGGAGGGGCTGTTTGGGCCCAAAAGGACAAGACATTCTGTTTGAGTTTCAGTTCTTATGAAGGGTGGTAGATGGCATATCTGGCTACCTGTGTTTCTGTTTCTGAATGGTCCCAAGAGAGTGGAGGGGAGCTGAGGCCTGTCTTTTGTCCCATTGCATCCCAGGCCCTTCTCTACTGATGCTTGAGAGAGAATTTTGTGGCAGAATATTTTTCAGAGGCCAGTATCTCTTTCCATCAGGACAGCTCAGAGATTAGCAATAATGATTTCTTAAATTTCTAACATTGCTATACTTGGTTGGGAGGAGGGAGGAGGGTTCAGGATGGGGAACACATGTATACCTGTGGCGGATTCATTTCGATATTTGGCAAAACCAATACAATATTGTAAAGTTTAAAAATAAAATAAAATAAAATAAAATAAATTAATTAAAAAAAAAAAAGGAAAGAAAAGCTTAGTTCAGTTCAGTTCAGTTGCTCATTCGTGTCCGACTCTTTGTGACCCCATGAATTGCAGCACGCCAGGCCTCCCTGTCCATCACCAACTCCCGGAGTTCACTCAAACTCACATCCTTCGAGTTGGTGATGCCATCCAGCCATCTCATCCTCTGTTGTCCCCTTCTCCTCCTGCCCCCAATCCCTCCCAGCATCAGGGTCTTTTCCAATGAGTCAACTCTTCGCATGAGGTGGCCAAAGTACTGGAGTTTCAGCTTTAGCATCATTCCTTCCAAAGAACACCCAGGACCAATCTCCTTTAGAATGGACTGGTTGGATGTCCTTGCAGTCCAAGGGACTCTCAAGAGTCTTCTCCAACACCACAGTTCAAAAGCATCAATTCTTCGGTGCTCACCTTTCTTCACAGTCCAACTCTCACATCCATACATGACCACTGGAAAAACCATAGCCTTGACTAGACGGACCTTTGTTGGCAAAGTAATGTCTCTGCTTTTGAATATGCTATCTAGGTTGGTCATAAGTTTCCTTCCAAGGAGTAAGCGTCTTTTAATTTCATGGCTGCAATCACCATCTGCAGTGATTTTGGAGCCCCAAAAAATAAAGTCTGACACTGTTTCCACTGTTTCCCCATCTATTTCCCATGAAGTGATGGGACCGGATGCCATGATCTTCGTTTTCTGAATGTTGAGCTTTAAGCCAACTTTTTCACTCTCCTCTTTCACTTTCATCAAGAGGCTTTTGAGTTCCTCTTCACTTTCTGCCATAAGGGTGGTGTCATCTGCATATCTGAGGTTATTGATAGACTGCTCCAAACTACACTTAACATTGGGTGCAGTACACACTATCACTTTACTTGAACTTTGCACTGCCTCAGCATGCAGTGTCATTGATTCCCACTTGAAATCGCAGAGAACCCTTTTGGTTTGTTTAATCGTTCCTTATTGCCGGTTAAGGGCATTAGGATGACAGTGTACACAAAACAGCCAGATTTGACCTTTAGAGCTATCTGTTTGTATCCGGCCTTTTCAGTAAAACCAGTGTTTGACAAGATTGCAGTTAGAGCAGAGCGTATTACCGATGATGTTACTTGGTTGTGTTGCTGCTGCTGCTGCTGCTAAATCGCTTCAGTTGTGTCCAACTCTGTGCAACCCCATAGTTGGCAGCCCACCAGGCTCCTCCGTCCCTGGGATTCTCTAGGCAAGAACACTGGAGTGGGTTGCCATTTCCTTCTCCAATGCATGAAAGTGAAAAGTGAAAGTGAAGTCGCTCAGTCGTGTCCAACTCTTAGCGACCCCATGGACTGTAGCCCCCCAGGCTCCTCCGTCCATGGGATTTTCCAGGCAAGAGTACTGGAGTGGGGTGCCATTGCCTTCTCCAGGTTGTGTTGCAGGTAAATTGTATATCCCTTTGATAGCTAATGTGTAGGTGCCCTAGAAGTTTGGAACAGAGATTTAGTTGTGTTGTTCTTGCTGTTATCCTTTAGGATACACAAGAGGATTGGCCTGCTCTGAGATAAAAAGCAGAATTTCTTGATCCCTAGTTGAGAACCCTTTTTCAGACTTGATGTTTGTATCAGTCTAGGTAGACTTGGTCATGTGAGCTGTGTGTGCTAAGTTGCTTCAGTTGTGTTCAACTCTTTGTGACCCTGTGGATTGTAGCCTTCCAGGCTCCTCTGTCCATGGGATTCTTCAGGCAAGAATACTGGAGTGGGTTACCATTTCCTTCTCCAGGGGATCTTCCCAACCAAGGAATCGAACCCATGTCTCCTGGGGCTCCTGCATTGCAGGTGAATCCTTTGCTGCTGAGCCACTAACTTTAATTTTCGATAGCTTATAGCAGAAAGGTTCACTTCTCACTCATGCTGTGTGGCCATTGTAGTGTCTCGGCCACTGTAGTCACTCGGGTCCAGGCTGATGGAAATCTTCATCAACATGTACTTCCACCTGGGCACTTGATGTGTTGGCTCTTAAAGTGGCATATCCATCACGCTCACATTTCACTGGCTAAAGGCAGGTAGGTCACACGGCCACGCTTAAAGACCTGGGGAAGTGCAGTCCTACCCGTGTGCCCAAGATGGGGGAGAACCTGAAATAGTTTTGAATATACTAATGACTACTACAGGGTTTTTTGTTGTTGTTGTCTTCATTTATTTTCTTAGAGGAAAAATAAATCTGACATTTGCTTCAGTATCACTTTATAGGTGAAAACAGAAATTTTTAGTATCAGAAAAATAGAGGAACACACTTGTAAGAAGGAAACATGATTGACTTAGTAAAAGGCATCTAGTGTAGCTACTTTTCACTTTCTCTAATGAAATACTTGTTATTTTTCTCTTCTCTAGTTCTCCAATGAATTTCAGGTGACTTACCAAATTAAAATTCCCTAATAGAATAAATTGCTTCCATATCTGCAAATACTATAAGATATGATATGTAAAAATTTACTGAATTTGTTGATTTCTGTTTCCAAAACCAGAATTTTAGGAGACCAAATGGTAGGAACAAAGGTTAAAGGTATGGCAGGGGATAAGGAGGCATGGGAACATTGCAGGTGAAGACCACTGGGACTGAGAACTTGGCATCAACTCCGGCTAGTCAGAGGGTCTGCCAGCAGGGGCACTAGTGGCATTCTGGTGCAGTGCAGTTTCTCACTGAATTGCTGATATCCTTGACCCTCTCTGCTGAATGCCAGTGGGGCCTCTGCCTGATACATTTCCAGATGCCCTCTGGGATGGGAACAGTGCTGCCCTAGATGAAGAGCAGTGAGTAAGAGTATGGAGTTGGTCAGAGAGAAGTTTGAAGAAGTAGTTGATGATCAGATTGTGGAGGGCCTTGACCCTTGAATTTCTGAGTCCAGTGTACACTCCCCATTGCCCTTCTTGTTAAGTACTTTTGATATTTCCTCATTCTTAAACTATTCTTTGTTTCTAGTTTCCATGGTACCTATTCACCTGATGTTTTTCTACCTTTCTGGCTGTTTGATCTGGCACTTTGAGCTTCTTACCTCTTAAATGATCTCTCTTTTCCTTTAGACATTCACTTCTTAGGACATCTCACACAGTCCCATGATTTCAGTTATCTTTCTGCTGGTGGTTCCTAAAGTACCATCTGAACTCACTTCACACTCAGTTATGTCCAAAACAGAATCTCTAGCCCCTTCCATTTCCAGACTGACAGTTCTGGAAAGGTTTTTAGGGAAACCTTTCTTGGCATTCCCCTTCCTGCCCGTAGACTGAAATAGGTGTGTGCATGTGTGTGTGCTCAGTCGCTTCAATCGTGTCTGACTCTGTGACCCTATGAACCGTAGCCCACAAGGCTCCTCTCTCCATGGTATTCTCCAGGCAGAAATACCGGAGTGGGTTCGCCATGCTCTCCCCCAGGAAATTTCCTGACCCAGGGATCAAGCCCTTGTCTCTCACGTCTCCTGCGTTGGCAGACGGGTTCTTTACACTAGCGCTGCCATTTCCCCAGCACCCTCAACTGCTTTTGCCGTGACATTTAACACAGTGTATTGTCTTTGCTTACTTGCCTGGTTGAGAGCACACACCCTGTGTATGTTGGGACTTGATTCCTGGCTCTGCCACTTAAGAACTGTATGGCTTGTGCCTTTGGAACTTATATGTAGACAGGAACTTGTGATAGCACCTAGCTTTTATGGTGGATAGCAGCTAGCTTATATGGAGCATTAAATGTACAGCAGGTACTTAGAACAAGGCCTGTACATAGTAAGTATTTTATTCTTTTGTTTGTTGCCCATCCCCAGTTCAAGATACTGTTAAGGTAAGGACCAGACTGTCTTGTTCACCCCCCTGTATTTCCAGATAATAGCACAATACTTGACACGTACTGCTTATTTATTGTTGACTTCATTTGTCCATCTGCTAATAGGGAAATAGTTAATCAAACTTTCGTTTTCTCATGAACCTTTTATCTACTAGAGAGAGAGAGACAATAAATGTTAGGTGGTGATAAGTTCAGGGGAGAAAATAAGCATGCTAAGGAGTGGGTTGGTAAGGCTTGATGTTTTATACAAGGTGCTTAGGGAAGGCATCATTGATACAGTGGCATTTGAGCAAAAACCAGAAGAAAGTAAGAGAAGTCAGAGATAGGTTCTTCCCTGGGGAATTCCAGGTCAGTGGATCCAGTCCAGAGACCTTGGGGCCAGTATACCTGAGTGGAAGTGAGAAAGGGGGAAAGTAACAGGAGATGAGGGAGGGATGGGGAAAGAGGGGCAGGTAGGTCATCGTAGGTTATCGTTACAGAAGAGATTGACATGACTCCCTGCCTCTGGAGAGGGCAGCTGGGTAAGTGTGGGGACTCACTTTTCCAAAATGTTGGGCCATGTGCATTTATTGCCGGTTTATCACCCTGGGGCTTTAGGCCCAGTGCACTGAAGAGAACAGTCCTCTCTCGATTCAGGCTTTATTGCCTAGGACAGCAAAGAGTTTAGATTGCTCTCTGCTGCTCTGAGACAAAGTCTGAGCTTGAAGCCAGATAAGTTGATAGGTTGTCTGCAGATGACCCCTTCCCCTAGCCTAGGAACTGTGATTAACTCCAGAGGATGAGTGGGGAGGGCTAGTGAGTGTGCACAGCAGCAGTCATGGCCCTGAGTACACCTCAGGACCCAGTTATGAGTCTGAAAGATCGCTCCTGATTGGGGAAAACAATACACTGCATCTTGGTCCTTGATAAATCTTTGTGGCTTTATCTGCATATGACCTCAAAAATTAAAGTCCACATTCTGTAGAGAATAAGTTGCTCTATTTCTGAAGTTAGCCAAGTCTGCACCACGAGACATTTTAAGTAGCTTAGGGGCGGGGGAAGCCCAGGCCTGTCCACCTGAGGTTTAACTCCAGACAGCCCCGAAGGGAGGTCACCCTGTCATAGCCTGGAGCCAAGCACTTGCTGTTTTTTAGCCCAGTCGCTACGCGAGTACTTCCTTTTAGATTTTCGGGATCCATGTATCTGAATTTACCCTACAAGAATCATATTCATGTTGATTAGAGAAACCTCAGGAAAGGAGTGGACAGTTCCTTGCTGACTGCGCCCGACCCCTTGGGCTTTAAAGCTGCTGCTGCTTATCCTACTTACAGAGTGAGAGAAATGGGCACATTCTGCACAGGTCTGTCCCTGGCACCCTGCTGGCTTTCTCCTCATACCTTCACCCTTGGGCGCTCGTCTGCTTTGATGCAGACAGGGAACAGATCCGCCTCTTGTTCTGGCCCAGGCTGAAGGCCTGTGTTTCTGTGGGTGCTCAGCGCCTTCCATCTTTATGAGCTGGCGCCACTTCGAGCCTCATGTACGCCCACAAGTCCACTCACTTTCTCCTCCCCCCTCACCTCCTTTCCTGCCCCCCTCCACCCACTTACCCACTGAGCCATTGTCTTCCCATTCTGCCAGTGTATCAATACTGTCTTTCTTCAGAGTATGAAATCTCAGGGATGCCTGCTTTGCTTTCTGTTTCCAAGTGGTGACAAAATGATACTGGTTCTTTCTTCAGGTCTGCTTCTGCCCCACCTCTGCCTTTCCTTTCCCCTTCCTTTTCCTTGTCAGATAACTAACAGATTAGCTCTAGGTAACTACAGCAGCTAAGCCAGTCTCTCTCCCAACTGTTTTCACTCAGTCTAATCTTTCATAGAAACAGTTTCCCCATTTTCCCTTCGGTCTACATTCTTCCCTCTGGTCTCAAAGGATCTCTGGCTTGTGGATTCTCTCACATCTGGGGCTCCCTCTGCGTTAGAGCATGGACCCCCAGGCCCATCGGGCACATCTTCCTGTTTTCCATATGTACTGTGATTCACTCCCACCTTTCTGCCTTTGCCCATGCCTTGTCGCCACCCTGAAACATCCTCATCTTTCTCCCCAACAAGCTTTGGAGATTTCAGAACCCAGCTCAAGTTTTACATTTGATGAAGTCTTCTTTGAACTCCACTATTGTAGGTCTCCCACCTGTTTCTCTTCTTACTCGTGCTTTAAAGTTTGTATTCCTAATTCTTTCCAGTAGGTTTTAAAGTCTTGGAATAATGTCAGTATGTCATTCTTTGTTGGTTATCTGAACAGGACAGGGCACTCAAATATAATCGATGGGTTGATTATTACAGTTGATTGATTGTCCAAATTTGGTGTGGTTTTCAATTTTCAAAGCACTTTTCAGATATAATGTCTGATTCACACAGCTAAAGGCTTGTTTTTAAAAACTGGATTCTAATTAGACCTCCACTTCAAGATTATGACCTATGTGTGCCCACTGCTTTCAGGGCATACATCAACTTAACTTTGCCTTTGCTCCCTTGGGAGGTAACATGTGGTGGGCTCAGGAGGAGCCCTGTGTTCCTTGAGTGGGATTCTGCCTGAAATGGCTTCATGGGTTCTGGCTCTGACAGATTCTCTGTGACTTAGGCAGCCCTCTTGAAACCTTCTTGTACCTCAGGTTTTTTGGTTGTAAAACAGGGGTGACACCATCTTTACTTGACTCTTAGACCCCCCTTTTTTGGATAATATTTATAGTTTTAGCATATCAAATTCAGTTTGCCTTGCAGGCAATGGCATTTTATAGTTCACTCACGTTTCAACATTATCCTTTTTAGTGATACATAAAATAATGGTATGATTTATAATCAAAGACTCTTTGCTTTGATTAAATACATTAATATTCACCATTCATGGTTATTTTGAGGATTGAAGTTGGTGAGGAATTGCTTAGCTTAATAAATGATGACTTCCGTCTTTATTTTTGCAGTTTTCCTACTGTTCTCTCTGCTTTCAGAATTACCCCCTTAAATCCATCCTTACACACCTGCCTAATGACGTGTTACAGGTGTGTTGAGACTGACTGCCTCCCCTGTTTGAATTATTCAGTGGCGCTCTCCCCCCACAGCAGTGACTCTTCACGGGAAGAGGTATGTGCCTCATTCCTTCCCCCACCGTCCTCAGAACCCTTGTGAATACTGAGTGACACTGGCTGCTAGAGAGAAGTGTGTTCTGCAGGTGAAATTTGGTGAATGTAGGAAAAGAGCTGGGGACCACTGCCACAAGGATTGAACTAAGGCCCTTTAACATCAGCTGCAAAGACCTCCAAGACCTTCTTCAGCCTGCCTC
This sequence comes from Bubalus bubalis, assembly GCF_019923935.1. NCBI lineage: Eukaryota > Metazoa > Chordata > Mammalia > Artiodactyla > Bovidae > Bubalus > Bubalus bubalis. Next base: position 48,797,449 of record NC_059176.1, read on the forward strand.
TCGAGCCTCACCTCCTGCCATTTCCTCCTTGAACTCCGTGTTCCAGCAACACTGACTGTTTATATAGCTTGCCTTTAGGGATGTTATAGCTTTGTAAATTTTTGACTCAGCATATAAAGGGCTAGAGAAGATGGGCAAGGTCCAGGGCCGTTCCAGGAGCAATGCTTTAGAAGGAACAGGAACTGTGGGGATGGGGATCATCTCCTCAGAGACAGGTTTGTGGACCCAGGCATGGCATTTGGAACTTTTTCTTGATGGTCAAATTGTGCTTCCCTTTCCTGACTGCCTGCCATTTGTTCAGATTAGAGAGAATGATAACAGTTCTCCGCATTTTACAGTTGAAGAAACCGAGTTTTAGAGCTGAGATGACTCAGTAAGTGGCAGAGGCAGAATTCAGACCCTGGACTCTGGTTTCAGAGCATGTAGTCTCACAGCTATGCCACCCGTAGTGTCTTCTTCTGATTTAGCATTCTCAACGTGGTAAGAAATATATTAAGCTCATGTTTTGCTTTTTATTATTATTATTATTATTTTTATTTGGTTTCACTGCAGCTTAGTTGGAGCATGTGGGATATAGTTCCCTAACCAGGGATCAAATCTGGGCCCTGTGCATTGTGCATGTGGAGTCTTACTTACTGGACCAGGAGGTCCCTAAGTTCATGTTTTGTTAGTAGATAATCAGCCAGAGAGAGGATAAAATTGAGGAGAACAGGCCTGGACCATTTTTTTTTACCCAGTGTTGTACTTAGTGTATTTGGGACCAATGTTACAAACAGGCAGGAAATGGCGGAGGATGAAACAGTAGACAATAAAGAAAAGGTCCTGCTAGAACATTTTTAAAAATTACTTTAGAGAGAACTCTGACTCATAATGGGAAGTTTTTTTAAAGGAAGGAATAATATGCAATGAGTATAATTTGCTAGTCAGCGATATAGATGTAAGGGCACAAAACATGAAACCTGCGCTGAGGGACTCCCTGGTGGTCCGAGTTTCACACTCCGTGTTCCCACCACAGGGGCCATGGGCTCCATCCCTGCTCGGGGAACTAGGATTGCACGTGCTGCACAGCCTGGCCAAGGGAAAAAAAGCAGAAAGTGAGTAATCCTGTTTTAAAGAAGAAGAATTACTAGCAGAGCACACAGAATAGTTAATGTGTTACTGGGTAACTTTCTATTCCCCTGTCTGGATAGCTTCTCTTTCATTTACCAGTAAAGGCCCACCCTCATCCAGACTTCATAGCATTTTATACTTGGGTCATAGTACTTATCATAGTCTTTCCTTTTATTATAGTTAATTCTATACATGCTTTATCTCCCCTACTTGACTATAAGCCCTTTGAGGACAGGGTCCAAATCTTATCTTTATTTCTTCTTTCTGGCTCTTAACATTCTGTGATGTTAAGCATATTTAAAAATAGACATTGTTACAGATCACATTATTTTGGTGAAAACCAGTGATTACTTGAATCTAATACATTATCTCGTGTGTGTGTGTGTGTGTGTGTGTGTATACAGTGGACTCACATACAAATATTTAGTTTATACAAATTCATCTCTAAACCATTTGGCAAAAAGAAAGAGAATAAAAATCATAAATACAGAATGATTCCGCCCACAGTTCTCCTCCCTCAGTCTGTGTCTGGAGTGAGTGTGAGATGGAAGGTTTGAATCTTTGCCTCTGCCCTCATGTGCCTGTCACGTGCCTCCCATGAGCAACTTAGGGTCTCTGGAGTGATTTTAATGCTTAAAGATACAGTGCAGATTTTCAACCTGTGTAGTCCTTTAAGGAACCAACCACTTCATCTAGCACTTAACTGGAAAAAAGAAAAGAAAGGTCTGGGTTGGACCTTAGGTGAGTTTAAGGGCTTCTGGCCATGTATGGTTTCTATCTTACTTCCTTAGAACTTGAACCTTATATAAGATGAGACTCCACTATTTTCTCATTTTTTTTTTTTCATTGAAAATATGTGTGATCATGTGAGTAAAAGAGAATGAAAGGCAGGAAGTCAGGGGCTAAGTATTGAGTCTTATGGAATTTCATGACAAGTCATCTGAAGAAAACTGTGGAAAAAGTCCAAAGACCAAGGAAGTTCATAAGGAGTTCAGGAGACACTAATAGCAAGGAAAAGAGAAAAACAGAACTTTATTAAACAGGTTGCTTTGTTTGCCTGTTTTCTTTAGCAGAGGATGCCACGTTTCTGGAAGGTGTTTTTATGCCCTCTTCCCCTTTTTCGTTTCTTTTTAAAATGGATAATACGGGAACTAGAGACTGGCTCTGGGCAAGATGATTCAGACAATTTTTCCTTCCCCTGTCAGTGAGGGTCCTCCTACCCATTGACCTGTTAAGAGCCACCACACCCGCTAACACAGACAAGGAGATGATGCATGCATACCCCATCTTACCTAGAATCTCTTCCTTCCTTACTCTCTGGAGGCGTTTCCTAGGAATTGATGAAACCAAACAGGCTTTGTGACTTGGGGTAGAAAAAATTATCAGCACTTAGCTTTTATATAGTAGACTAGATGTTTTATTAGTGATTAACAATTCTCTTTCAGAACTTGAGTGTTGCAGTATTGGCATCCTCCTGTTCCAGTGCAGCAGACTCTGTGACCATGCTTTCTTGTTTGATTAGTGTCTTATTGTCTTCTCTGTGGTGATCGTTGTTTTAAAAAAGATAGGAGAGTATGGATAGCCAGTGAGGATGTGAGCACTTGTCTTTTGTGCATGGCAGGCTTCTGTCCTCCAGTGTGAAATACTTGAAGAGGATTGATCTAGTTGAGAGGTTTCTGTGGATATGAGTGAACTTGCAGCGTGGTATGTGTTAACGTCCCAGTAGTGTCCTGGAAGATCTTACCTCCTGCCTCTGCCTGTGGAGTTCCTCCAGAAGGGTTCCTGCTGTCCCCATATAGAACTGCATTTTACTGTAGGAACAGTGTTATTCATGGTGCTTCGTTGTTACTGCACGGCTGCTCTGTGGTACCACATCCTGAGTCAGCATTTGTCTTACTGGCATGAGAGCCTTGTTTATTATATCTGTAGAAAAATACATTGTTAAGTTTAATACTTAACCGTTTGGAATATGGTCCACAATCCCTGGAGACAGTATTTTTACTGGAGGAAAAAGAGTAATGTTTGTTACCAGGCTCCAGATCACTTTGCTTTTAGTGATTCCTGGAGGACCAAGGGAAGGAGAAGTGCCCACTCAACTGAGAAGGTATCTTGAGACTGAAAGACAAGGCAGGTGGCTCTATATAATCAGTGGATCTGTTTATTATTATAGGGTAACTTGCTCACAGGGTGGGGTTGGGCAGACAGTACTCCAGAAGCTTTTGTAGCTGCAGTCCACACAGCTGAGGGGCCATTGAGACAGTTTCATAGCTTACCTAGTGCAGGAGAAGGTGTATGCTTGGAAATGGTCATGTGTTCCTAAATCATGACTTATGAATGGGTTACTAGTCTCATGGGTGCTAAGTATAAGTGAGCAAAGGTCTTCATCATTGTTTGGGGACTAACAGAACATAGAGGCCACCTGGTTCTAATGATTATTAAATACTATCTATTACATACAATTCCCAACAACAGAGAAGGGATTACCACACAGTACAGTCCTGGGAAGGGTCAGCAGAAGGACAGGAGGATCTGTGTGGGCCCAAGATGGCATCAGTTACACTAACGGCCATAGACAGTGGTGGCTTCTGTTCACCTGGAATTGGATTCAGGACGTTTTTGACTTCAGTGAGAAACATAACCAAGGATGAACTTTTGAAGATCCTAGAATCCTCTATTCTTGGATAGGGTTGTTGAAAGTAACTTGCCTCCATTCCCTGCAGTTCCAGAGCTGTGTCCCCAAGGAGCACATCTGTCCTTGAAATGACACTTTTATTTTCCCTCTTAGATTGCATCAATCCTGACATGAAACAAGCAAGCTCATTTTAACCCACTTTTACTTGTAGAGGTTAACTCCTCTATGTCCAGGCAGTAGAGGGTGCTTTTCAGTGCCAGAGTGGGAAGCCAGGCCAACTCAAAAGGCCTGTGTCTCCTCAAAATCAGGACTTGTGAACCATATAAGCCCCTTTCATCCATTCAGCCAGATTTGTGAAGTACCGCTGTAACCACCACAGCGCTTGGCAGTGCCTACCCAGAGATGAATGTGACATAGACTCTGCCCTCAAGATCATGAACTCCTTATTGCAAAATTCAGATTAAATTGAAGGAAGTAGGGAAAACCACTAGACCATTCAGGTATGATCTAAATCAAATCAAATCCCTTATGATTATACAGTGGAAGTGACAAATAGATTCAAGGGATTATATCTGATAGACAGTGCCTGAAGAACTATGGACAGAGGTTCGTAACATTGTACAGGAAGCGGTGATCAAAACCATCCCCAAGAAGAAAAGCAAAAAGGCAAAATGGTTGTCTGAGGAGGCCTTACAAATAGTTGAGAAAAGAAGAGAAGCGAAAGGCAAAGGAGAAAAGGAAAGCTATATCCATCTGAATGCAGAGTTCCAAAGAATAGCAGGAGAGACAAGAAAACTTTCCTCAGTGATCAGTGCAAAGAAATAGAGGAAAGCAATAGAATGGGAAAGACTAGAGATCTCTTCAAGAAAATTAGAGATACCAAGGGAACATTTAATGCAAAGATAGGCACAATAAAGGACAGAAATGGTATGAACCTAACAGAAGCAGAAGATATTAAGAAGAGGTGGCAAGAATACACAGAAGAACTATACAAAACAAATCTTAACTACCCAGATAACCACGATGGTGTGATCACTGACCTAGAGCCAGACATCCTGGAGTGCAAAGTTAAGTGGGCTTTAGGAAGTATCACTATGAACAAAGCTAGTGGAGGTGATAGAATTCCAGTTGAGCTATTTCAAATCCTGAAAGATAATGCTGTGAAAGTGCTGCACTCAACATGCCAGCAAGTTTGGAAAACTCAGCAGTGGCCACAGGACTGGAAAAGGTCAGTTTTTATTCCAGTCCCAAAGAAAGGCAATGCCAAAGAATGTTCAAACTACCTCACAGTTGCTCGCATTTCACACACTAGCAAAGTAATGCTCACAATTCTTCAAGCCAGGCTTCAACAGTACATGAACCATGAACTTCCAGATGTTCAAGCTGGATTTAGAAAAGACAGAGGAACCAGAGATCAACTTGCCAACATCTGTTGGATCATAGAAAAAGCAAAAGAGTTCCATAAAAACATCTACTTCTGCTTCATTGATTTTACTAAAGCCTTTGACTGTGTGGATCACAACAAACTGTGGAAAATTCTTACAGATGGGAATACCAGACCACCTGACCTGCCTCCTGAGAAATCTGTATGCAGGTCAAAAAGCAACAGTTAGAACTGGACATGGAACAACAGACTGGTTCCAGATTGGGAAAGGAGTACGTCAAGGCTACATACTGTCACCTTTTTTATTTAACTTACATGCAGAGTACATCATGCGAAATACCAGACTGGATGAAACACAAGCTGGAATCAAGATTGCAGGGAGAAATATCAGTAACCTCAGATATGCAGATGATATATCTGTGACCCTTATGGCAGAAAGTGAAGAGGAAGTAAAGAACCTCTTGATGAAAGTAAAAGAGGAGAGTGAAAAAGCTGGCTTAAAACTCAGCATTCAGAAAACTAAGATCATGGTGTCCAGTCCCATCACTTCATGGCAAATAGATGGAGAAACAATGGAAAGAAGAAACAGTGACAGACTTTATTTTCTTGGGCTCCAGAATCACTGCATATGGTGACTGCAGCCATGAAATTAAGACACTTCGAAGAAAAGCTATGACCAACCTAGACAGCGCATTAAAAAGCAGAGACATTACTTTGCTAACAAAGGTCCGTCTAGTCAAAGCTATGGTTTTTTTCAGTAGTCATGTACGGTTGTGAGAGTTGGACCATAAATAAAACTGAGCACCGAAGAATTGATGCTTTTGAACTGTGGTATTGGAGAAGACTCTTGAGAGTCCCTTGGACTGCGAGGAGCTCAAACCAGTCAGTCCTAAAGGAAATCAACCCTGAATATTCATTGGAAAGACTGATGCTGAAGCTCCAATACTTCGGCCCCCTAATGTGAAGCACTGACTCACGGAAAAGATGCTGATGCTGGAAAAATTGAAGGCAGGAGGAGAAGGGGATGACAGAGGATGAGATGGTTGGATGGCATCACTGATCGATGAACATGAGTTTGCGTAAGCTCCGGGAGTTCGTGATGGACAGGGAGGCCTGGCGTGCTGCAGTCCATGGGGTTGTAAAGAATGGACACAACTGAGCGATTGAACTGAACTGAAGATCTCCCGAACTTCAAGGAGAAGAACAGACAAGTGAAAAATATGACAGTGCACTGAGCTGAGTGCCTCGGGCGAGACGCATACTGGACACAGCAGTATCACTGAGAAGAGGTGATTACCTCAGCCCGGAGAGGTCTTCAGTCTTTCTTGAATTTACTTCACCAAAGTCTTGGGTGTTCATCACCTCAAATCTTGAAAGGCTCCTTTTGCAATCTCTGATTTTTACAGAACTGCTTAAGAAGATCAGCATGAAGAATAGTGGAAGGTAGTGAGGGTTAGGATTAGCAGTTCTCAGCAGAGTCGGCAGCACCATAAGCCCTTGTTCCAATTAGAGAAGTGCGTTCTTTCCATCAGGAAGTCCCAGCAGGTTAGACAGTCATTTAACTCTCCTTCAATACCTCCCAGGGCTGTTTTCCCCTTTCTGTGCATTTTCACAGTGCAACTGCTTACCAAGCCTTTGTTGGCACAGAACCTCTGATTCAGGTCCTTCAGAACAGAAGAATCACACCTTCCAGGAGTCCCAAAGCTATACCTAAGCACTAGTGAATGCTCAGCATGCACCAGATTTATTCTTATTTTCTGTATCAGTAAACTGGGTCACAGGAAAATTTCTGAGAGAGCCCAGGGTACAAACTTATATTCAGGTCAGGACCTTCATCTTGCCTCTAGGGAATGAGACGGGGAAGGCCTCAAACAGTTAGCTTATACAGACAGAAAAGAATAGAGGGGGCTACACTGGATGCCCAGCGGGACCAGTTATAGAAGCAGGTACCTCTGGAGGGAGGGTGATGTGACAGCTTCCTGGAAAAGAAAAATGGGAGACAGATGTCCACATGTGGGGGGAGGGGGGAGGGAGGAGGGAAATAGTCTTGATAGCAGGTTAGATTGCTTTTCAGAGCTATATACCTCATGACTTCTAGTCATTCCTACTTTTTGACTGTTGTGAGGGGACTCTCGAAGACCTTTACATCTGCTTTCTTCTGTTCTTGTGCCCCTCCCTCATCAGGTTTTGGATTTCTTCTTCCTCCACCTCCCTTTGTTGATTTGATCTTTAACTCTCAGTGTTCTCTGAGGTTTTACCTATTGCTTCTGGCATCCTCAAGTTCAGTCCATCAGTCAGCTCGTGTCGTTTGTCAGAACCATTCTTTATGATTTGTTACCTGTAGTTTTTTAGGTACATGAGTTTGGTGCTGATTCTCCACTGTCTTCTCCCCACATTCATGCTTGGCAACCTCCAACTTTCTCAAGGCTCCTCTGTCTCCACTCAAAGAAAGCTCACCCACCTTCCATGGTTCGCTGCAGGTTCAGTGAAAGGTCTTCACCGACTTGTCAGGTTAACCTGGGCATCTGGTGAGCTAATCCCCCGTGGCTCATCCTCGGCTCATTGACACCACATGAGTCACTGTGGTTACCAAAGGTCAGTTGTGATAGCTCCAGACCTGTTGATGCCAGTTATATCGGTATTGTGGTTAAATCATTTATCATAATTAATAATATACAGATAAACCATACGTGAGAAAAAAGATTTGTTCTATAAAACTTATCTTGCTTTGGAAAGGCAAGTTACTTAAAAGAGGAATGAAGTTGAATTTGGTTTGGGCAGGATAACTAAAGGAGACCAGAGCAGGAGGACTCCTAAAGTCTAGAAAAATTCCGTACTTCCTGTTTCACAGAAATCTGAGTCCTCCCTGTCCTTTAGAGAAACTGGAAATTGTAGATGATATATTATGAGTGAATTGTATACAAGAGAAATTGCATAGACGTTGTTTAGTTGCTAAGTCGTGTCAGACTCTTTGTGACCCCCATGGACTGTGGCCCACCAGGCTCAACTGTCCATGGGATTTCCCAGGCAAGAGTACTGGAGTGCGTTGCCATTTCCTTCTCCAGAGGGAGCTTCCCAACCCAGAGATTGAACCCATGTTCCCTGCATTGGTAGATGGCTTCTTTATTGCTGAGCCGGCAGGGAAGCCCCCATTGATGTCTAACCGGTAGAAAAGATCCCGTGGGCTCTACACCAAAAGTTTGGTGGCTCTCAGAGTAGTGTCTGTAGTAGATGATTGTAGTAGAAACTTGGACTTTGAGGGAAAAGTCACAGTCAAAGTCAAAATAACTCTTTATTACAAGAGTTGTTGGTTTTAAATGCTCTTCATTGGGGGTAGAGAAATCAGTGTTACTAATCTGCTGCCTCCCTCTTTGCCCCCCATCTTCCTAATTCTGCTAGCTCTCGTTTTTCTGCATTGTCAAAGCATATAGCATTGACATTCTCTTGTCACTCTAACCCCACTTGTCTTAGTCCTACCAGTAAGGAAATTCAGTGCTCACTGACAGTCTTTCTGCCACGGTTTTTCCAGTCATCTCTTGGTTGGCAGAAGTTTTTTCTTCAAAACAGAGGAATTTCTATTCTGTTACTCTTAATTGATGGTCACCTAGGTGTAAAATTCTTGAGTTACCTTTTCTTTCCTTGGGAATTTTTGTAAATACTGCTCCTTTTTCTGCCAACATTGAGTTTTACTGTGGGAATTTTCAAGCTTGTGTCCCTCTTTTAAGTGATTTGATCATTTCACCTGCTTGTGGAAATTGAGAAACCGTACCTTCAAGGTCTGTCTCGGCACTGACTGTTCTGGGTCAGTTTTTCCCTGGAACGCAATGTGCGTTTTCGGGAACATCTTGAATTACATTTTTGCATCATCTTTATGAGCTGAAGGAGAAGGCAATGGCACCCCACTCCAGTACTCTTGCCTGGAAAATCCCATGGATGGAGGAGCCTGGTAGGCTGCAGTCCATGGGGTCGCTAAGAGTCGGATACGACTGAGTGACTTCACTTTCACTTTCATGCATTAGAGAAGGAAATGGCAACTCACTCCAGTGTTCTTGCCTGGAGAATCCCAGGGACGGGGGAGCCTGGTGGGCTGCCATCTATGGGGTCGCACAGAGTCGGACACGACTGAATCGACTTAGCAGTAGCAGCAGCAGTTATGAGCTGAGTCTTTACATCCCTCTTCTGTTCCATGTTACAGGTCTCTTTTACATTATGTTTTATCTCCTTGGCTGTCTTCTGTAACTCATTTTCTCCCTATTGCTGTTAACTCTTCTTTTTGTCTGGTTCCTTTTATTTGCTTTTTAAAAATTTCTCTCCTTTTCGCTCCTTCCTGTGTTTTTAGCAGTGTCTCTTCTCCCTTTTCTTCCTTCCAGATTCTTCTTCATTTCTCTGTGTTTTTTTTCCTTCCATTTATGTCTTCTTGTCTCCGTTTCTCCCATATAAGCTCTTACACTTCGGCTTTGAGCTCTTGCTTCATAGTTTTCTTTTTTCAATTCTGTAAAATATTTTGTTGCATTTTATCTGCTCTATGACAGCATTTTTCTGACATGTAGTCTTAGTCTGCCCTTTGGTTTTCCTGTTTCTTTCCTAATTTCTTTCTTGTTGTATCTTTATATAGATCCCATGCAGATTTCATTTTTATAACTCATCTTTAAATAGGTGGGTTTTTCAGGGACCAGCTATTTGCAGGATGCTGTTTAGGGGAAGTACCAAGTCTGTGTTCCAGGCTGACTGCAGTTGTTCTCATGATTTCAGGTTCCAGCCGAGTTTCTTTACTTTTATTTCTACCCAGCCAAGAGAGGTGGACATCTGTGATTTTTCTACTATGCAAAGACTGCCCTCTCTGCTCCACAGAGACCAGCTCTGTGAGGCAAAATAGAGCTCATTTGGATGATTTCTCATTTAGCCCCAACTTCAGGTCCAAGGAAGCGCTTATCTTCCAAAAATCAGGAAACTTGGGTCACAGAGGGTGTGTCCTTCACCTACAAGAAGCATGTTTTGCAGGCCTTCCTGAGCTCTCCAGCTCCCATGCCCTCTCTCTATAGCATCCTTTCTTTTCAAAAGGAAAGGAGCCCTTGCTTGGGCTCCCTGCTTTTGACAGCTTTTACACCCACTTAGTTGGCTCTTCGCATCAGGTGGCCAAAGTATTGGAGCTTTAACATCAGTCCTTCCAATGAATATTCAGGGTTGATTTCCTTTAGAATCGACTGGTTTGATCTTGCTGTCCAAGGGACTCTGTAGAGTCTTTCCCAGCACCACAATTCAAAAGCTCAATTCTTCGATGCTCAGCCTTCTTTATGGGCCGACTCTTACATCCATACATGACTACTGGAAAAACCATAGCTTTGACTAAACAGACCTTTGTGGGCAAAGTGATGTCTCTGCTTTTTAATTGGGAGCCTTGGATTATGGTTATCTTCAGTTTGTTGAAAATGGAGTTTGCATTTTTGTTTATTTCTCCTTCTTGAACTTGAATACCTTTTTGAATAACATTTAAAAATTATGACTTCACAATGCAGTGTTCAAATCAGATTAATGTTTTCTATTAACCAACCACTGGTCCCCTTATATCCTCTGTTAGGCCTTTTACTACACCTTCCCCATGAAGCCTCTCCACCACACTGTTATCCATCTTTTAAGCACTAAACCCCAAGGAGGATTCTGTTCAGATTTATGAAAAGCCTGTTATTCATTCAGCACGCCTACTCCACACTGGGCATTGGTCTAGACCTTGGGAAGAAAACATGGAAGAATTCCTGCTTTATTTTTGACACACCAAAGGCAAGTCCTAAAGTGATTCCATGTAGAGTCTTCCTCTATGTTTAGAAGAAGAGAGTAAAAGACTCAGTTTGGGATTTTGAGGAAGTATGGTGGAAACATGAGCTCTGGAGTCAGACCTAGATTCAGTGATCAGGTCACTAAATATGACCTGCTAAATATGTGAGGTTGGGACAGTTTATTGACTTTTCCATGTATTAGTTTCCACCTATCAGTTTACCTCAGGTGGATGTTATAAAGTTAAAATAAGTTACATATAAAGTGCTCAGCACATAGTAGATGCTCAACAAGTACCACTCCCCCCATGAAAAAGGCATGCTTTACAAAGAATAAATACTAGGAGTACTGGTATAGAGACCCCTATTTTTTAATTGTGGTAACATTTACATAACATAAAGCTTACTATCTTCATTTTTAAATGTACTGTTCAGTAGTGTTAAATGAGTTCACATTTTTGTGCAGCCCATCTCTAGAGCTATTTCTCTTGCAAAACTGAAACTGCATACCACTGAAGAGCATCCCCATTCCCTCGTCCCCACAGCTCCTGGCAGTCACCATTCTACTTTCTGCCTCTATGATTTTGACCACTATGTACCTTATATAAATGGAACCATACTGAATTTGTCCTTTTATGTCTGGCTTATTTCACTTAGCATGATGTCCTCAAGGCTCATCCATGTTGGAGCACATTGCAAGATTTTCTTGTAATGCTGAATAATATTCCATTGCCATGTATATGCCACATTTTATTTATCCGCTCACTCATTGATTGGGTTGCTTTCTACTTTTGACTATTGTGAGTAATGCTGCTGCGAAGATAGGTGTACAAAGCGCTCTTTGAATCTTTTGAGGATAATCCCAGAAGTAATAAGGTAATTTTATGTTTAATTTTTTAAGGAAACATCATACTGTTTTCTGAAGCCTATTTCTTGATGGGGAAGTATAAACAGTGTAGTTCCCCAGAGACTAATTTTAAAACCAGACTTGTTTAACGTTTTATAAACTATCTATATATGAGAGTTTCACTATTAAATCTCCTTAGCATATAGATAATGAAATAGTTCATATTGTGTAAAATATAAGAACACCTCATGTGAGTGTAGACACAAGAGTGGTTAATAAGGCTTAATTAGTGTAGGGAAACATATTTGTACCTGAAGGTGTGCTTTAGTGTCCTCCCTCAAGGCCAGAAGTACTCTAGTTGCAGCTGTTAGTGTATTTCCCCGCTTACTGTGAACAAAACATGGAGAACTGATGGGCCAGTAAACGTCATATGTCAAAAGTACACAGACACACGGACATGTCTTTTTTCTTGACTCTCCGTACTGTGGAGCATATTGGCCCTCGAATCCTCCGCAGTCTAGTCTAGTCTAGACCAGTGTGGTCTCAGCTGAAGACAGTTGTTGCCCCTGCAGACATTTGGCCATACCTGGAGACATTTGTGTTGTCTCAGCTGAAGGGGTGCTCTGGAATCCAGTGGACAGAGACCAGGAGTGCTGCTCCACCTGCCACAGTGCCCGGAGCAGCTCCCCCACCACAGAGAACTCTCCAGCCCCAAGTGGCAGCTTGAGAGACCTTGCCCTAGACCCAAACTATCTCCTCAGCATTGTTCTCAGCCTCTCTCCCGTGTAAACCTGACATTCCAGCCAGACCCAGGTGCGCCTCAGACCGTACACCAGCTGAAATCTTCCTCCCTGCTTCTCTGGTATCAGGCCCAGCTTCAGGTCTCTCACTGTCTGTGAAGCTGGCTCTGGCCTCTCTGACCACCACTGTCTCCCCTCTTGGACTTCCTGTAGGGCTGTCCCACTAATTTGGCACTTGGTTGACCATACAAGGTGGTCTCTTTCCAAGTTAACTAAAGTGCCTTGAAGGCCATGTTGATATGACTTGATGTGAAATGTGACATACCAGCCCTTACATACCCCAGTGGGCACCTCTGACCTGACCCACCTGGGGCTCCATGAAAGCTTCCCTGCATGCATAGTGTAGAGTTGCTGAATCAGCACAGTACTCGGCCATCACCGCAGTCTGAGAACTGTGAGCTGGGTGGAAGGCCCACATGGGAGCCCCGTGACCAGAGAGGTGTTCGTGCTGAACCTGGTTTCCTCTCTAAGCTAGAACATATGAGGAGGGTGCCAGAGGATGGGCCTGTTATGACCTAGCTTATGAAGCCTGGAGGATAACATATTTCACATGGAAATGTATACAGACAGGAACTGTTCTGTCATAGCTGGGCTAGTTGAATACCAGTTGGTATTTATGATGATCACACTTATAATGAAAGCCATCATTATTTATTTAGAGCCCAGTGTGTGCCAGGCACCACATAGGTGCTTTATACAGCTTATCACATTCAGCCCTTACCACAATCCTGGAAGGAACCTGAAGCACTAAAAGGATCATTTGCCCAAGGTCACTCAGCTCACAAATAATGGAGCTGAAATTTACACACAGTCTGACTTCATGCAGCACCACCCTGCCTTGAGTGTAGCCAGGCCCTCCTGCCACTGGTCCTGGGGGAGATCTGTGTCTTGACACGCTGAAATGTGGGGGAGTCCCCTGTGGCCTCACCCGGGAGGTGGGTGATCCACGGGGCGGAGGTGTTCATTGCGCATCAGGTGCCAGTGTCATGTCTGGCCTCTCTGCTGCTGCAGGAGAGCCCACAGGGTTTGCTCTGGGGCCACAGCCTCACAACCACAGGGGGCTCTGACCCTTTTCACTTCTGCTTCCCATGCAGGTACACTACATCCTTCAGGAGGTGGTGATGGGTGGGATGGTCCTGGAAACAAACATGAATGAGATCGTGGCTCAGATTGAAGCCCAGAACAGGCTGGAGAAGTCCGAGGTGAGACACTGCTAGAATTTTACCGTGGCTGGTTAGAGAAGACCTGGGCAGAGGGAGGAATGGCTGCTGTGTGGAGTTGGATTATTGTGGAACCTTAGGAGTGTTTTCTGCTCCATCCTCTTTTTTTCCCTGACTGTATTGACACTCATTGGTTGTTCAAAGATTAAACAGGTGAGAATGAGGCTAAAAGTGTGAATGGAAAGCCAGGTGGCACAGGAAGGCAGACCGCTTCTGGCTTGGGGGATTATGTGGGTTGTAATTCCTCCTTTCATGGCCACATGTTCCCTGGGGGACCCAGAATCACCTCAGATTCCAGTGTGGTTTCCTAGCTTGTGTGCCTGAGAGTCTGGCTCCCAGCAGCCACTTCTTGTGGTGTCTGTCAAACCTCAGAGTGGCCAGTTTCCAGTTAGCCTGATAAAAAGCTACAGTAGAGTTTGGGCTGAGTTTGAAAATAGCTTACTCCCAGGCCACCCCCTGATAGTGCTGAGTCTGATACAGATGCTCCCAGTACATTCTACCCTGTTCTCCTGAGGTCTCTCCATCACCTTCGTCAGCTGTACCAGGGAGCAGAGGTTACCGGCACACACCTTCACAAATGGGACAGCAAGCATGACAAATTACCTCTGTAGTTATCTGAGGGTCTTAAAGAACTTCACCGCTTTGTGTATCAGAGCTTGATCTTGCGAAACCAGGGATTCTTTCTGTGAGGACTGGCAGTCCTGCTGAAGAAGCTTTTCCAAACCGCAGCTATTGTGGCAACTAGAGTTCTCTTAGAAATGCAGGCTGGGAAGCTTCCAGGAATAGTAAGTGAGTCAGAGGCCAGAGGTTTGGAAAGTAGAAGAAACAGAGACTTGCTGGGCAAGGGTGGGATTGGAGTCAGGATCCTGAAAGTGGTCGAGAAGGAGGAAACGGTTTTGAGAATGTCCTCATCAGCTTCTGCCCTTCTCCGCACGCCTGGGCCGCTGGAGGGCTGGGGCTCACCGCGGGTACCCTGCTCTGTCTCCAGCCCTTCCGTGTCTGTGTGTGCTCCACCTCCTCTGTGGCCTCCCCCGTCTGTGGCCACATGTCATTTCCAAAGCCAGCTCTTTTCCATCTCATGTTATTAGTTGGCAAGCAGTTGTCCTAAGCTGGGACATTCCTTTTTCCGTTAAGAATGTCCCTGTGACTGCACTCGTCTGTTAAGAGTCTTCAGTCTCTTGAGGAAAGTGTTGTATTTTTGTTTTGTAACCTGAAAAGTGACCCTGATACTGAAGACAACTTGGTTAAACCGAGCTGATTATTTCAGCGGGCATCTGTTGGGCAGCCCCTGTGTGCCAGGCACTGTGGGCGCTGGGGCCAGGAAACTGCACGAGACACAGCACGTGTTCCGGGGTGCAGGGTGTGGGCCCCTTTACTGCGGGACCCACTGACCTAAAGAATTGTGTTGGCCACCTTTGAGGCATAGGATGGAAAAATCAAAGCTTGAGTTACATGTACTCAGTTTGGACATTTTCTCTCCCTCTTTCACTTGTTTTTTTGTTGTGAAAACATTAAGCAGATTACAGTGAGTTTATCACACAGCTGCCTTTATATCTCTGCAGGGTGGCCTTTCAGCCGCACCTGCCCGGGCGGTGTCCGCTGTGAAGAACATCAACCTGCCAGAGATGCCCCGGAACATCAACATTGGCGATCTCAACATCAAGGTCCCCAACCTGTCCCAGTTTGTCTGAGAGTGGAAGACAGCTGAACTGAGTCCTTGGAGCCAGCAGAGCTGAGCCAGCCCTGCAGCACAATCCGCTCTGCGCCCTCAAGGAGTCCAGCCTCGGGCCCTGGCCCCCACTGTCCTGGAGCAGGAAAGAGCCCTGTGTCCACTGCCAGCCTTCTCACATGTGCGGCCTTGCCCATCTCTCGGACACGGCGACTGGATGTGAGGGTCCCTGGCTACCTCAGTGGTGGTCAGGTGCCCAAGTCACATGCCCCCTTTCCCTCCCGTGTGCAGCCACTCCCAGGGACTGGGGACTGTAGTGAGAGCCTTCTCCCCACCCCGATCCCAGAACCCCCCAACGAGGATGTGTGCTGACTCGAGGCTTCAACCTTGAGTTGAAGGCTCCCTGAAATCCTGCAGCATTGACTGTGATGGCGAGGTGCCGTAGCTGGGAACGGATTGACCCTCTAGATCTGGAAACATGGGGCATGGCAAACAAGGACAGGAATTTAAGGTGATCCAGAGTAGCCTGCTGGCTCTCCTAGGGTTGGCACACCCAGAATCCTTGGGCACAGCCCAGTCTTCTCACCCCACCTACGTTCCCCACAGCCACAGTCCCAGCTCTGCTCGCCCAGCTGTGCGTTTACAGGACACAGTCCAAATTGTAAGCCTGTTGCTTGCCTGCCTGCACACTTCTGCCCATAGGGAGGGTACTTCCCACAGCCAGAGCGGGTCCCGTCAAAGGGGCAGGGCCCCACGTCTGTAGAAGGCAAAGTTGACAACATGTGGAACATCTCAGAATTGTGACTGTTCCAGGTTTAAAATACATTCTCCTCCCGAGGAGCAGATGGGTCTATTGCTGTGTTCTGAATTGTGGGTGTTCTCTGGGTGGAAAACCACTGCAGTCTGCACCAGCTTGTGGAGCATGAGAGCCTGAGCCGGGGCCCCCTGTTCTGGACCTGGGGACACAGGGAGCGTGCTGGCTGAGACCTGTGGCAGCACAGCATCTTTTCCCCACGTTCAGAGGGTCCCTCCCTGAACTCGCTCTGGGCTCACCCTGCGCCCTAAGGTGACAGTTCACTAGAGCTCACTGTGGAAACCTGTAAATGTTTTCCATGTGGTGAGGGTCTTTGTGCCTGTGGTTGGTTATCTTAGAGCTGGAGCTGCTCCTCGGAGCAGCGCCTCTTACCCCTGCACTGCCTTGGGGCCAGGCTCAGGTGCCTTGTTGAGCTGCCTTGAGGTTAGGGAGCTCGCTGTACCATGCTGTTAAGTCTCCCAGCCTGGGGGCTTCTCGTGCCTGCTGGCTGTGGCCCGGACTGTTTCCTCAGGCCTCCTGATGTCGCAGAGCCTGTCTGAGGTGTGCCCACCGAGACCATGTGTCAGGTCACGTTTTCTCCCGCTTTGAACAGTGCTTCCTGTGGTGGATGTCCTTTATTCCTTGTAGCCTCTTAACTTCAGTCTTTCGGAACCTCTCCAATAACCTCAGAGATGGGCAGTGTTGCTCAGAAGGTAGACGCTCTTATGTGGGAAGAGGGAAATGTAAGTAAATATATCTGTCCAATGTCAAAGCCTCTGATGTTCTTTTAAAAAGTTTTCATTTTTTTTTTAACAGACATTTCAGCCTGTTCAAATTCCTCTTTCATAATTTGCTTAAAGTGAAGTAGGAACAAAGAAGGAAAATGTTATTTATTTGATACTTTCTGTAAGATGGCATGGGCAAGATCCTTCCGCAATCCTTACAACAGACATTAATATCTCTCATTCTGCAAGTCAAGAAAGTAAGACTCAGAAGGGTCAAGTAACTTGCTTTAGGTCACACAGGGCTAAGAGTTGAGACTGACTGCCTAAGTCCATGGTTCATTTTTTTTTCCCGCTGCTCAAGATGGCTTCTCCCAATTTTATTTTCTTTGTTATGGATAAGGAAACCTCAAAATTTGTAGATAGCTTCTCAGAAGCTGTGATTAAAACAGGTTCGGTTTTCTAAAGTAGCCAGTGAAAGCATGAAAGAGTGTAAGAACTGGAAGGTCCTCCACTTGCCTGCAGTGAACCAATGAAGAAACCGAAGCCCAGAGTGTCATGTTGAGGGTCACAAAGCTAGAACCAAGTCTCTTCTCCTTTTTAGAATTTTTATTGGAGTATAGGTGATTTACAGTGTTGTGTTAGTTTCAGGTGTGAATCAGCCATGTGTACACTCACCAGTTGTTTTTCTTGTTTGCTTTATGGCCCATTGCATTGCTACGGCACAGCCACATGTCCTGGATTTCCTGGGATACTCTGAATGTCTTGCCTTCCAGAAACCAGTGATTTCCCCCAAACCATTGACTGGTCTTGAGACTCCAGCAGTGGAAATTCCAGCCTCATCCCTTGCACTGCCTCTAAAAAATGACATAGAACTTGAGCCTGGTCTGTGAATGGAACACTTGATCCCTTTGGATGAGCCACAGTAATTGTTCATTAGCTACTTGAGGCTGCCTGTAAATCAACCTTTCTGGCCTGGTATCAGCAAAGCCATAAACTTTAATAATAAGGAAATCCTTATTGGCCTTTTTTCAGAGAGGGACACAGATATTGCTGCTGAGAGACGTCAGTTGTGTAAAGGGGCTAGGTTTGAATTTGGGGGTCCCTGGCCCTGTGTGGCTCACACTGAGGATTTCCTAAAGTGGTATAGAACACTGGGTTTTCAGTGCTCACTGCCACTAATAAAACTCATATTCTTCCATCATTCAATTTCTAAGTGCCAGACCCAGTTCTAGGCCCCCAAAGATAGAAAAGAGGCTCTGGCCCATGCAGCTGTCAGCTGTGTCTAATGCTCAGGTTACATCTGACTGGCAGCCTGAATGTGGAGACTGGAGTCAGTGACTTTGTGTTGGTGGAGTATTTAGCAGACAGTAACTCGCCTCCCAAGCCCCGCTGACCCTACTGTGCCCTGCTGTCCCTCCTCCAGCCTGTCTTCAAGCTTCTATCTCAGAAATACCATAGGCCAGGTAGCTTAAAGAACGATGTCTCACAGTTCCACAGGCTAGTCACGGTCAAGGTGCTGGCAGATTTGGTGCCTAGTGTGGACCAACTTCTTGTTTGCCAGAAGGCCGTATCCTTGCTCTGTCCTCACATGTAGAAGAGAAAGCCCGGGGCTCCATCCCTGTATAAAGGCACCATACCCACCGTCAGGGCGCCCCCTCATGATGTCACTCAAACCTAATCACCTCTCAAAGGCCCTGTCTCCAGATACATGCACATAGAGAACTGAATGTCAGCATATGAATCTGGGGGAGGACAGTGAGATGGATGGCATCACCAACTCGATGGACATGAGTTTGAGCAAACTCCAGGAGACGAAGGACAGGGAAGCCTGGCATGCTGCAGTCCATGGGGTCACAAAGAGTCAGACATGACTCAGCAGCTGACCACCACCACCAAGCATTCAGTCCACGCAGCGTACCTAATGACCCCCTGTTCTGCTACGCCTGGTCATGGCCCTGTGCTTGTCACACTGAGGACTGTTAGGATATCTTGAATCTTCTCAAGTCCTTGTTACTCAGGCCTCTGCCACTTACAGAGCCAGCCTTTCGTCCCCACCACCTCCACCTCCATGAAGCCAGCCCAGGGAAGCCCTCTCGGGCCCCAGCTTCACCAGAGAAGAAAGCAATAGAGTTAGGCTGAAACCAGGGTGCTGGCTAAATCCTGTCTTTTGGACCAGTATTTCGTAAGGGATGTCAGTGTGGTCTGTGGGTTTCCAGATAGGATGCAGCAGTGATTGGTGACCTAAGATAAAGATCAGGAGAGATTGATAGCCAGGAGAGAGCCTCTTGGGGATGGGCAAGACCTTGGGAGGAGGATGTTGGCTGCTAGCAAACATCCTGGCCGTCAGCTTCCCAAGTCTCCTCCCTGCCACCAGAAGGGTGTCCATCTCACTGTGGTCATTGTGAGCCTGGTGCCACAGGCTAACAAACAGCTGACCTCGCGGTTAAGTTGATGCCGGCCAGGGAGCACTGGGGATCCTACATCTGCGGTGCTGGCAGCAGTTAGCAGATGGACAGGCCTCCTTTAAGAAACAGTTCATGGAAGTGATTACTCTTTCCGAAAAGATTCTTTCCTATTTCAGTACATTCATGTGGTCCAAAAAATAAGGAAAGGCTGTTGAGCCAAACTCCCACTCTGTTCCCCAAACCACCGAGCACCTCCCACCCCAATCCCTCCCACCCCAATCCCTGGTAGCGACAAGTGTTTCCAATTTAAAAGATGAGGAAACAAAAGCCCCTGCAGTTTTATTACCAAAACAGAGTGTACTTTCCTGAGTTCTGTTCCCTTTGACCTTGGTAGTTGACCCCAGCCCTCTACACCCAGCCATCCTCTGTAGGGAGGCAGGGCCTCCCAGCCCACCCCATTTTCCATGGGACTCTGATGTCCTGTGTGTTAGAGCTGTTCGTTTTCACCTCCCCTACTAGAATGTATGCCCCTCAAAGGTGGGCCCTTGTCTCTCCTGCTGAGTTCTGTGTCCCAGCTGCTATGAACAGTGTGCATGGTATGTATCAGTAAATAACTATGGAATGAGTGAGCGGTTGAGACCAATGGTCATCATTCTACCAGTCGTTCATAGCTTCTGCTCCCGAGGGCCCCATGCTCAGTCAGCGTTTTGGGTAATGGCATTGGGAACCGCCGGTAGAGAGGGACCAGGTAATGGAGAGGAGAGTCGAGATAGGAGCTGCTTCAAGTCAAGGGAGGACTCTTGGTGGGAAGGACCCTTGCGAGATGCCAAGGAGTGGAGACTGAGATGGCCTCTCTTGGTCCTGCCATTGTCCCACCAGGTTCCCTCAGGGAGGAAGCGAATGAGGGAACTGGGAAGGGGTGGTTAGCCTGGTGGGGCGGGTCTAGACCACAAGGTGGTCCTGACAGGGTGGGTCACAATCCATCTCTGTGACGTACAAAGCCTTCTTTGGAAGGTCAGCATCTGCATCCATAAAGGGATGCCAATAACTGCTGCCTCCGGAGGTGTTTGAGGGTTAACTGAGGATTGATGAAGCCCACGGAAGGGTCCATAAACACAGGCTGCTGTCACCACTGGGGCTTTTGCAGAGGGAATGGGAACTGAAGTAGATGCAGTTAGCTAGGAGGGGTTTGGTGGTGCTGGGATGCAGAGACCAAAGTCCATGGTGCTCGAGTCCTGGCAGAAGCTCTCAAAGGTGGGGCCACAGATGGCTGCTGGGGACAGAACCTGATGGCCTGTCCCCCATGCCCTCGCAGTGCACCCCATGGACTGTAGCCCGCCAGGCTCCTCTGTCCATGGGATTCTCAAGGCAAGAATACAGGTGTGGGTTGCCTTTCCCTTCATCGGGATCGTCCCAACCCAGGGATTGAACCCAGGTCTCCTGCACTGCAGGCAAATTCTTTACCGTCTGTGCCACCAGGAAAACCCACATCTAGAGGCCACCACTGGATAAAGTAGGGGTAGGGGAAGCAGTGGAATCTGGAAAGTGAAGCTTCCCTTACAATGAGGGGTTTGAAGGCACCAGAGAACAAATGTGTGATTGGTGGGACCAGAAGTGCAGGGGACACAGCCTGGAACTCACGCCGCCCAGAGTCAGGGCCATGGAGAGACCCCGAAGGCACAGTGGCAGGAGCTGGCACTTGGCCAGGACTGGGATGAGGACTTCTGACCATGCGGGCCTGGCCGAGAGTTGGGGTCCTAGAGGAACTTCATGCTTCCCATGAGACATGGGATCTTTGGCCTTTCTCAGGAGCTAACCTGAGAAGGCAATGGCAACCCACTCCAGTACTCTTGCTTGGCAAATCCCATGGACAGAGGAGCCTGGTAGGCTGCAGTCCATGGGGTCGCTAAGAGTCGGACACGACTGAGTGTCTTTACTTTCACTGTTCACTTTCATGCATTGGAGAAGGAAATGGCAACCCACTCCAGTGTTCTTGACTGGAGAATCCCAGGGACGGGGGAGCCTGATGGGCTGTCGTCTCTGGGGTTGCACAGAGTCGGACACGACTGAAGTGACTTAGCAGGAGCAACCTGACTTTTTTTTTCAACAGTGATATCAGCCTGGCCTCCTGAGAGCACCTAGGATGGGGCCACACCTCTAAGAGGGCAGATTGAAGGTTATCTCCTGTATTTGTGATAACAAATGCCTTTGACAGACCCAGGGAGTAAAGGCACAGCTGACATAATCTGGAGAAGGAAATGGTAACCCACTCCAGTATTCTTGCCTGGAAAATCCATGGATGGAGGAGCCTGGTAGGCTACAGTCCATGGCGGTCACAAAGAGTCGGACACGACTGAGCGACTTCACTGGCATAAGAAGAGGAGGTACCGGTCAATTTGTACTTTATTCATTTTTTTGGTAGGAGTTCGGCTTTTTATATTGAACGTGTTACAAAAGAGGTTTAGTCAAAAGCCCAAAGCCCATGTCATGATCAGACTCCTCAGGCCCCTCTTGCTCAGCTGTCTTCTCAGATGGTGGGGGCGGCAGGAACTCCTGCAGCTGCAGCCCCAGGCACTGGGCAAGCCCACCAGCCCCTGCCCTGCACATGAGGTTCAGAGCGTCGACACTGGCCAGAGCCTTGGCAAACCATCCTGGCCAGAAAGGGTCAACGTTTACGCCAGCTGCTTAATGAGGGCATTGCTCCTCCATGACAGTCACCTCGTTGTGCAGGGTGAGGGCCGAGTTAGATGCAGGCGAGCTTCAAGATGGAGGCCACGATACAAGCAAACGTGAGGCAGGTGCTGCTGGGCAGGTGCTGGGCACTGGGTGAAGTGAGGGCCTCACCGCAGCACGACCCGAGCTTCCTCCGAGGGACTCTGCACCTTAGTGGCAGCTGAGAAAGGGAGCCAGGTAAGTTTCTCAAGGACGGAATCCACGGACTCTTCAGGCTCAGATGATATTCAAAATATCTACCAACTAGGCCTGGCTCAGGCACTGACGAGTGGAGCTACCAGACCAGGGCTTGGCAATGCTACTGGTGGTCCATGATGCTCCTGCCTCTCCTGTGGCAACAGAGAGGAGCAGCTCCATCCTCCGCTGGCCTGCGTGGGGCCTGGTTGGTGCAGTTGTGGCTTGGTGACTCAGCATGCCCCTTCCTGCTTGGGTCCTGAGTTGGGAGGGACAAAGAACCTTCTCATACCCCATCCCTCAACCCTTATGAACTGGCAGTGAAACTGGAGGTCAGGAGATAGCTGCAAGCCAGAGCACCCATTGCAGAAGGTCACTGCCTTGGTCCTGGGCAACCTGGGAGTGAAGTTTTTCTCTAGCCACCCAGACCCGAGCACTTGACACTGGGCCCCCTTTCCAAGCCTCCAAGTGGCTCCTCAGCTGGCCATAGACCTCACTAATCTCACTCTGGCTGGCAGGCAGAGGGTAGCTGCACACCATAGATGGCAACATGTGTGGCCTGGGAGGTAAGCCTTTCTTGCTAGGAAAGAGCTTATCTAAACTGAGGCAAGGTAGGATTTGATCCGCTGAGTGCTGAGCCAGCTTTTCTGGAACTTCTTTTGTGTGTCCAGCAGGTACAGCTGCTTCACCGGGAAGTGGCTCCCACTCAGATGCTGGCCTGGGCACTTCTGGGTGTTTTCTGCTGAAATTCCCTCTTTTTTTCTTTTTTTTTTTTTGCTGAGTTCCCCCAGCCTCTACCTGCCTCTTTTCCACCAACTGGCCCCCTGCCTGGACTCTAGGAAGTGTCAACCAACCCATCCATTGTTTAAAGTGCACGATGATATTACAAGATTAGAAGGAATCCCTGGGTCCAAGGTCTGTGCCAAACTGGCAAGTGATACGGTAATACCACCTGGCTTTGCAAGTTACTTGGCACAGGTTGGCAGCCCATGGCAGCGGACTCTCCCTGTCAGGCCCCTCCCTGAGCCACAGTGCTCAGGGTGACAATCCTTTCCTGTCAAGTCACCCACTCCAGCCCAGCCCCGCCCCGCTGAGCTGCTCTGGGTTCCTGTGGTCCCAGAAAGGCCTCAGAGTCCAGGCCAGGGCAGGCTTTGGTCCTGGCCATCCCCTCTGCCTGTCTTCAGGCCTTCCTCACTCCCTCACTTCAGGAGAGTCTTTGCACAAATGTTGCTCTCAGACCTTCCCTGCCCTTCCCTGTTTCTTATGGCGCTTGTCAAACTGACATCATCATGTTTGTGACGTCAAACTCTTTTTTTTGAGCTATTTTTTGCTGCTGTTTTTGCTGTGCCTACCACAGCACCTGACCCACTTCTGCTGCCAGTTAAATGATTGTTCGTGAGTGAATGAATGAACGAACACCTCTGTTTCTCTCTCAACGTGCATGGAGAGCGAGAGCTCCACACTCACTCCAGGCTTGGGGGCTCTGTGGGAGGGAGTCTTGGGGCCTGGCTTCTTGATTCCCCATGTGAGCCTGAGTGTGTCATTTAGTGCCTGCTTCTTCCCTGATAGTTGGTAAAGAATCTGCCTGCAATGCAGGAGACCCTGGTTCGATTCCTAGGTCGGGAAGATCCACTGGAGAAGGAATAGGCTACCCACTCCAGTGTTCTTGGACTTCCCTTGTAGCTCAACTGGTAAAGAATCCGCTTGCAGTGCGGGAGACCTGGGTTCAGTCCCTGGGTTGGGAAGATCCCCTGGAGAAGGGAAAGACTACTCACTCCAGTATTCTGGCCTGGAGAATTCAGGGTCACAAAGAGTCGGACATGACTTGAGCAACTTTCACTTTCTTCCTAGTTGTAAGAATAGTGTATGAGAACACACTTATCATGGAGACATAAAGAAAGCCCTGAATGGAAGGTAAACTGGGTTTGAAACCTGGATTCACCACTTGCCAGCTATGGCCTTGGGCAACATACCTAACCTCTCTCTGCTTCAGTTTCCTCAACTGTGAAACAGGATTAAAACAGCTTCCTTGAATCAGTCAAAGTTCTTGATTGCAAACAATAGAACTGGCCCAGAAGCTTACTAAAGGGTTATTGGGTTATTGGGGAGGCTCAGCAGGAGGGTGGAAAGCCTAAAACAGCTGACCAGGTCACAAGGAAGACTATTCTTGGGAGAATGCCACCAGCATCACCAGCACTGGCCCTGGGGCCGCAGACCCTGCTGGCCTTCCATGAAGAGACAGACTCTAGTAGTGCCTCTGATCGGTGGAGCTCAGGTCCAGAGACCAGGACAGCAAGTAGAAGGGCTGGCCCAGCATCACACAGTGGGGAGCTCGCTGAGCTAGCGGGGAAGAGACGCCACTGCCCACCACATTGCATGCAGAGGGTTGTCCTAGGGATTAGCAGTTAATCCAGAACCCTGTACACAGCTGGTGGGAAACTGGTGGAGTCCACTGGAGTTAGTGCATGCTTATCCTATGACTCACTGATGCCAAGCGAGTGTGCATGTCCTCTGGAAGACAGGGACAAAAAACGTTAACAGCAGTGCTATGAATAATCACCAAAAACTGGGTATAGCCAGATGCCCCTCAAAAAGGGAATACATGGGCCCTTCCTGGCAGTCCAGTGGTTAAGACTCCACACTTCCAACGCAGGGAGCGCAAGTTCCATCCCTTGTTGAGGAACTAAGATCACACATGCCTCATGGCCAAAAAACCAAAACATAAAAAAACAGAAGCAGTATTGCAACAAATTCAATAGAGATTTAAAAAGTGGTCCACATTAAAAAAAAAAAAAAACTTTAAAAAAGGGAATGCATGAATAAATAAGTACCCTGGAATACTACAAAACCACAAGAAAGAACTACAACTACGTATAACAATGTGGAGATATCTAAGAAACACAACGCCAGGCATAAAAAGCCAGGCCGAAAACCATGTAGGTTGTATGGGTTCATTTATTGCCACTTCAAACACAGGCAAAATGGACATATGGTTTTAGAAGCTGGGACAGTGGGTGTCGGTCTAGAAAGACAGAGAAGAAGGGGCTGGGGTGGGGTTCCTGATGCTGAGAATGCTTATTTTCTTCAACTGGGTGCTGGTTTCACAGTGTATTCTTTGTGAAACTTCACTGAAGTTCCTCATTTATGATTTTTTTTTTTGTATTTTTCTCTAGGCTTGATATACTTCTATTTAAAAAATAACATACAGGGCTTCCCTGGTGGCTCAGTGGTAGAGTCCACATGCCAATACAGGAGATATGGGTTAGATCCCCAATGCAGGAGGATTCCACATGCTGAAGAGCAACTAAACCCATGTGCAACTACTGAGGCTGTGCTCTAGAGCCTGGGATCTGTAACTACTGAACTCACACACCCTAGAGCCCATGGTATGAAGAGAAGCCACGGCAATGAGAAATCAGTGCACTGTAATTAGAGTAGACCCCGATCCCTGAAACGAGAGGGGAAAAAAATCCACACTGCAACAAAGACCCAACACAACCAAAAAATAATATTATTAAAAATGGTGTTAGAAAGTGTTCTGGTTTCATTCTTTTACAAGTGGTTGACCAGTTTTCCCAGCACCACTTGTTAAAGAGATTGTCTTTTTTCCATTGTACATTCTTGCCTCCTTTGTCAAAGATAAGGTGTCCATAGGTGCATGGATTTGTGGATTTATCTCTGGGCTTTCTGTTTTGTTCCATTGATCTATATTTCTTTCTTTGTGCCAGTACCATACTGTCTTGATGACTGCAGCTTTGTAGTATAGCCTGAAGTCAGACAGGTTGATTCCTCCAGGTCCATTCTTCTTTCTCAAGATTGCTTTGGCTATTCAAGGTTTTTTGTATTTTAATACAAATTGTGAAATTGTTTGTTCTAGTTCTGTGAAAAATACCGTTGGTAGCTTGATAGGGATTGCATTAAATCTATAGATTGCTTTAGGTAGTATACTCATTTTCACTATATTGATTCTTCCAATCCATGAACGTGGTATATTTCTCCATCTATTTGTGTCCTCTTTAATTTCTTTCATCAGTGTTTTATAGTTTTCTATATATAGGTCTTTTGTTTCTTTGCTGCTGCTGCTGCTAAGTCACTTCAGTCGTGTCTGACTCTGTGCGACCCCATAGACAGAAGCCCACCAGGCTCCTCTGTCCCTGGGATTCTCCAGGCAAGAATATTGGGGTGGGTTGCCATTTCCTTCTCCAATGCATGAAAGTGAAAAGTGAAAGTGAAGTCGCTCAGTCGTGCCCGACTCTTTGCGACCCCATGGACTTCAGCCTATCAGGCTCCTCCATCCATGGGATTTTCCAGGCAAGAGTACTTTAGGTAGATTTATTCCTAAATATTTTATTCTTTTTGTTGCAGTGGTGAATGGGATTGTTACCTTAATTTCTCTTTCTGTTTTCTCATTGTTAGTGTATAGGAATGCAAAGGATTTCTGTGTGTTAATTTTGTATCCTGCAACTTTACTATATTCATTGATTAGCTCTAGTAATTTTCTGGTGGAGTCTTTAGGGTTTTCTATGTAGAGGATCATGTCATCTGCAAACAATGAGAGTTTTACTTCTTCTTTTCCAATCTCTAACACCATACACAAAAATGAACTCAAAATGGATTAAAGATCTAAACATAATACCAGAAACTATAAAACTCCTAGAGGAAAACATAGGTAAAACACGCTCTGAAATAAATCACAGCAGGATCCTCTATGACCCACCTCCCAGAGTAATGGAAATAAAAGCAAAAATGAACAAATGGGACCAAATTAAACTTAAAAGCTTTTGCACAATGAAGGAAACTATAAGCAAGGTGAAAAGACAGCCTTCAGAATGGGAGAAAATAATAGCAAATGAAGCAACTGACAGAGAATTAATCTCAAAAATATACAAGCAACTCCTGCAGCTCAATTCCAGAAAAATAAATGACCCAATCAAAAAATGGGCCAAAGAACTAAACAGACATTTCTCCAAAGAAGACATACAGATGGCTAACAAACACATGAAAAGATGCTCAATATCACTCATTATCAGAGAAATGCAAATCAAAACAACAATGAGGTACCATTTCACGCCGCTCAGCTCAGAATGGCTGCTATCCAAATGTCTACAAACAGTAAGTGCTGGAGAGGGTGTGGAGAAAAGGGAACCTTCTTTCACTGTTGGTGGGAATGCAAACTAGTACAGCCACTATGGAGAACAGTGTGGAGATTCCTTAAAAAACTGGAAATAGAACTGCCATATGACCCAGCAATCCCACTGCTGGGCAT
This sequence comes from Bubalus bubalis, assembly GCF_019923935.1. Taxonomy (NCBI): domain Eukaryota; kingdom Metazoa; phylum Chordata; class Mammalia; order Artiodactyla; family Bovidae; genus Bubalus; species Bubalus bubalis. The sequence continues at coordinate 48,824,978 of NC_059176.1, forward strand.
ACACACTGAGGAAACCAGAATTGAAAGAGACACATGTACCCCAATGTTCATTGCAGCACTGTTTATAATAGCCAGGACATGGAAGCAACCTAGATGTCCATTAGCAGACAAATTGATAAGAAAGCTGTGATACATATACACAATTGAGTATTACTCAACATTAAAAAGAATACATTTGAATTAGTTCCAGTGAGGTGGATCAAACTGGAGCCTATTATACAGAGTGAAGTAAGCCAGAAAGAAAAACACCAATACAGTATACTAATGCATATATATGGAATTTAGAAAGATGGTGTAACGATGACCCTATATGCGAGATAGCAAAAGAGACACAAATGTAAAGAACAGTCTTTTGGACTGTGGGAGAAGGAAAGGGTGGGATGATTTGAGAGAATAGCATTGAAACATGTATATTATCATATGTGAAACAGATCACCAGTCCAGGTTTGATGCATGAGACAAGGTGCTCAGACCTGGTGCGCTGGGATGACCCTGAGGGATGGGATGGGGAGGGAGGTGGGAGGGGGGTTCAGGATGGGGAACACGTGTACACCCATGGCTGATTCATGTGAATGTCTGGAAAAACCCACTACAATATTGTAATTAGCCTCCAATTAAAATAAATAAATTTTTAAAAATGGCAACATACAGGTTAAAAAAAAAAGAACTTGTCCCCAGGAAGCACTGAGGATAGTGCCCATGGTGTGAGCTGAATAAATGTTAGGTCATTGTTGTTAGCATCATCCTAGTCATCAGTTGGTCTTTCTCCCACCTACCACACCGTCCTCTTAGACTAGAAGAGACCCCTGTTTTTTCAACTCTCAAATCCATCTGTAGACAGAGCTGGTGCCACAAGTTTAGGGGTTTTGAGCTTGTTTGTAGGTGGTGGGGAAACACCTCCTGGATCAGTGCCACCCAGTCACTCATCAGGGAATCAGCCACTTTGTGCAGAGGCTGGGAGGCCAGAGAGAGTGAGAACTGGGCACACCAAGGGCCTGCAGGTAGCTGAGGACAGGAGTAGAGCTGAGATCTGGGTGGTGACGGAGAGCTGGGGCCTCAGAGGCGGGGAATAGGTTGGAGGTCATCCTGAGGACAGCAGGAAACCTGGGAGGGAGTGAGTGCATGTGTGTGCATGTGTGTGTGTGTGTGTGTGTGCGTGTGTGCGTGTGTGTGCATGTGTTGGGCACGGGGGAGGTTTATGTGTCCCGTTTTGCTCTGGCTTCAGTGAGGAGAATGAATAAATGAAAAAGGAGACCTGATCACAAAGAGCAGGGCAAGAGGGAGGGATTATGAAAGGGCATTAGAAAACTCTTGAGGTGACAGATATGTTTATTATATTAATTGTGGAGATGGTTACATGAACATACATGTGTTGGAACTTATGGACTTCTGTTGTTATTATTATTATTGACTGGGCCATGTGGCATGTGAGATCTTAGTTCCCCGTTCAGTTCAGTTCAGTCTCTCAGTTGTGTCCTACTCTTTGTGACCCATGAATTGCAGCACACCAGGCCTCCCTGTCCATCACCAACTCCCGGAGTTCACTCAGACTCATGTGCATCAAGTCGGTGATGCCATCCAGCCATCTCATCCTCTCGTGCCTTTCTCCTCCTGCCCCCAATCTCTCCCAACATCAGGGTCTTTTCCAATGAGTCAACTCTTCGCATGAGGTGGCCAGAGTACTGGAGTTTCAGCTTTAGCATCATTCCTTCCAAAGAAATCCCAGGGCTGATCTTCAGAATGGACTGGTTGGATCTCCTTACAGTCCAAGGGACTCTCAAGAGTCTTCTCCAACACCACAGTTACAAAGCATCACTTCTTCGGCACTCAGCTTTCTTCACAGTCCAACCTCACATCCATACATTACCACTGGAAAAACCATAGCCTTGACTAGATGGACCTTTGTTGACAGAGTAATGTCTCTGCTTTTTAATATGCTATCTAGGTTGGTCATAACTTTCCTTCCAAGGAGTAAGCATCTTTTAATTTCATGGTTGCAATCACCATCTGCAGTGATTTTGGAGCCCAAAAAAATAAAGTCTGACACTGTTTCCACTGTTTCCCCATCTAATTCCCATGAAGTGATGGGACTGGATGCCATGATCTTCATTTTCTGAATGTTGAGCTTTAAGCCAACTTTTCACTCTTCTCTTTCACTTTCATCAAGAGGCTTTTCAGTTCCTCTTCACTTTCTGCCATAAGGGTGGTGTCATCTGCATATCTGAGGTGATTGATATTTCTCCTGGCAATCTTGATTCCAGCTTGTGCTTCCTCCAGTCCAGCGTTCCTCATGATGTACTCTGCATATAAGTTAAATAAGCAGGCTGGCAATATACAGCCTTGATTTACTCCTTTTCCTATTTGGAACCAGTCTGTTGTTCCATGTCCAGTTCTAACTGTTGCTTCCTGACCTGCATATAGGTTTCTCAAGAGGCAGGTCAGGTGGTCTGGTATTCCCATCTCTTTCAGAATTTTCCACAGTTTATTGTGATCCACACAGTCAAAGGCTTTGGCATAGTCAATAAAGCAGAAATAGATGTTTTTCTGGAACTCTCTTGCTTTTTCCATGATCCAGCGGATGTTGGCAATTTGATCTCTGGTTCCTCTGCCTTTTCTAAAACCAGCTTGAACATCTGGTAGTTCACGGTTCACATATTGCTGAAGCCTGGCTTGGAGAATTTTGAGCATAACTTTACTAGCATGTGAGATGAGTGCAATTGTGAGGTAGTTTGAGCATTGTTTGGCATTGCCTTTCTTTGGGATTGGAATGAAAACTGACCTTTTCCAGTCCTGTGGCCACTGCTGAGTTTTCCAAATTTGCTGGCATATTAGAGTGCAGCACTTTCACAGCACCATCTTTCAGGATTTGAAATAGCTCAACTGGAATTCCATCACCTCCACTAGCTTTGTTCGTAGTGATGCTTTCTAAGGCCCACTTGATTTCACATTCCAGGATGTCTGGCTCTAGGTGAGTGATAACACCATTGTGATTATCTGGGTCGTGAAGATCTTTTTTTGTACAGTTTTTCTGTGTATTCTTGCCACCTCTTCTTAATATCTTCTGCTTCTGTTAGGTCCATACCATTTCTGTCCTTTATGGAGCCCATCTTTGCATGAAATGTTCCCTTGGTATCTCTAATTTTCTTGAAGAGGTCTCTAGTCTTTCCCATTCTGTTGTTTTCCTCTATTTCTTTGCACTGATCACTGAGGAAGGCTTTCTTATCTCTCCTTGCTATTCTTTGGAACTCTGCATTCAGATGCTTATATCTTTCCTTTTCTCCTTTGCTTTTCGCTTCTCTTCTTTTCACAGCTATTTGTAAGGCCTCCTCAGACAGCTGTTTTGCTTTTTTGCATTTCTTTTTCTTGGGCATGGTCTTGATCCTTGTCTCCTGTACAATGTCATGAACCTCCGTCCATAGTTTATCAGGCACTCTATCAGATCTAGTCCCTTAAATCTATTTCTCACTTCCACTGTATAATTGTAAGGGATTTGATTTAGGTCATACTTGAATGGTCTAGTGGTTTTCCCTACTTTCTTCAATTTCAGTCTGAATTTGGCAATAAGGAGTTCATGATCTGAGCCACAGTCGGCTACCAGTCTTGTTTTTGCTGACTGTATAGAGCTTCTCCATCTTTGGCTGCAAAGAATATAATCAATCTGATTTTGGTGTTGACCATCTGGTGATGTCCATGTGTAGAGTCTTCTCGTGTTGTTGGAAGAGGGTGTTTGCTATGACCAGTGCATTTTCTTGGCAAAACTCTATTAGCCTTTGCCCTGCTTCATTCCGTATTCCAAGGCCAAATTTGCCTGTTACCCCAGGTGTTTCTTGACTTCCTACTTTTGGAACAAGTCTGTTATTCCATGTCCAGTTCTGACTGTTGCTTCCTGACCTGCATATAGGTTTCTCAAGAGGCAGTCCCCTATAATGAAAAGGACATCTTTTTGGGGTGTTAGTTCTAAAAGGTCTTGTAGGTCTTCATAGAACCGTTCAACTTCAGCTTCTTCAGCATTACTGGTTGGGGTATAGATTTGGATTACTGTGATATTGAATGGTTTTAGTTCGCTCACTAGGGATCAAATCCACACTCTGCACTGGAAGAGTGGACTCTTAAGCACCGGACCATCAGGGAAGTCCAGAACTTGCAGACTTTATATATAGTTTGTTGTATGGCAGGTATACCTCAATAAATGGTTTTTAAGGAAAATCCAACTCTGCTAGACTAGAATTCTAATAAAATTCTTATCCTTATTTTACAGATGAGGAAAATGAGCCCCTTTGGGATTAAATTACTTACTTAGGGTCGCTCAGCTCTTAAAGGCTGGATCCAGAGTGTGAATAAACCAGGTGTGCCCAAATTCAAAACCTGTGCCTTTTAATCCCAAAGGAGTCTGAGTGCCAGGCCAAAGGGCCAGGAGTGAGAGCCCCCAGGTCTGAATACAGCCCACCTATGGAACCCCAGAGCCAGCCCCTGCTTAAACAGAGTTCCCCAAGAGCCCCCTCAGTGGGGAGGTAGGCAGACGCCAGGCCCCAAAGTTTTCAGAGCAGCCCCATGTCTCATGGGAGAGTGGGCACAACATGGCAATGGCGGGTTCTGGAGCTGACTGGTACCCCTTGGGAGGCTGACTTAAAATTTCAGGAATTTCACAAATCAGTTGCTTAGCACAGCCATTATTTTTTCCCCATAAATCAGAATATAAACCAGACATACAGAACAATCCACATAACCCCAAACAAGTTTTAATTTTCCTCTGCTAAAAGTTATTGCCCAGGAGGTATTTAATAAGCATTTGTTGAATTGAAAAATAGAGAAATTTTAAAACTCTGAATTTTAGTAATTTTTGACTTACTCACTTATTGGACCAAAAAAAAAGAAGAAGAAGAAAAGGCTAGTTGAGAAGAGTATCTTCAGATAGGCCTCTATCATTTCCACTTTGATGCCCTCTGGTTATCATCAGGACAACTAGAGTAACTTAGGGCTGCTTCAGCAGAAATGTCAGCTCCCAGTGACTACTTGATACTTTGGTGACCTAATGGTCTTCAGTCCATTCAACATGGGAATTCTGCCATAGAATTCCCACAGTCTGAAGAGAGACGGAATATTAGAAGTTTGTGACAGAGTTAAAGTAAATTAAAGGAAAGCAAAGAAGTGTTTGTGCAACCAAACAGCCAAAGGAATCCTTTAGAGTCAGTATTTCCAGATAGCAGGAAAACATAGCCATGATCAAAAATTAAATTATATATGTTTACAATGAACTCAAATATGTAAAATACAAAGGTCATAATAGTCAAAACTCATGACCTCTTAATTATGTTCCCAGTTCTTTTTTTTTTTTTTCCCCAGAGTTTGGAAACCTGTAGTAAAGATGGAAGGGTCTGGGTTTTTAACAGACGATAAATCTGGCTGTGACTGGATGAAATCTTGCCCAGGTTGGAGTCCCTAGACCTGACAGCAGCAGTGATGGGAAGCCAGTATTAGCTGCCCCCGCCGCCTGTGTTCCCACTTCTTCTGTGTGTGATTGGCTACGTGGTGGCTCATCTGCCTGTGCCCCCCGGTTCACAGCCCCCAGCACGCCCAGCATCTTGGATCAGCTGAACATCATCAATGGCATCCTCTTCATTCCTCTCCAGTGAGGCCCCACTTGGACATCAGCCTGTACTTTCTTGGACTTTTTAAACTCTACTAGTTGGCATGGCTCGAATTGAGAAGTATATCCCGTGGGAAGGAGTTTCTCGTGAATCCTTCCAGAAATACTCTGCATAATTGGGCAAACACAGATCTGTAATCTTTTTCCCCTTAAGGCACAAAATTGTAGCAAACCATGCATGTAGATATTATTCTCCTGCACTGAATCTGCCTTGGCAATCATTTCATGTCAGTATGTAAAGAGCTAGTGTAAAGAACTCGCCTGCCAATGCAGGAGATGTAAGAGACATGGGTTCGATCCCTGGGTGAGGAAGATCCCTGGGAGAAGGGAATGGCAACCCACTCCAACATTCTTGTCTGGAGAATTCCATGGACAGAGGAGGCTGGCAGGCTACAGTCCATGGGGTTGCAAAGAGTTAGACACAACTCAAGCAATTTAGCACACACGTGTGTGATTTGCTACATTTTATTTAGCACTTCTCTGTTATGTTCCCACTTCTGACCAGTATTCATGCTCTTTCAGTTCTGTGCACCATGATGTCTATTAGGTAGAGACCATCTCTTCCCAACTCCTCTTCCTGTGGTAGCTTGAATTTGGACAGGAGGGATTATTTACACCCTAGAGATGGGAAGGGGCTTCCCTTGTGGCTCAGCTGGTAAAGAATCTGCCTGCAATGCGAGAGACCTGGGTTCAGTCCCTGGGTTGGCAAGATCCCCTGGAGAAGGAAAAGGCTACCCACCCCAGGATTCTGGCCTGGAGAATTCCATGGACTGTGTAGAGATGGGAAGAAGCTGCTGCTGCTGCTGCTGCTAAGTCACTTCAGTCGTGTCCGACTCTGTGCGACCCCGTAGACAGCAGCCCACCAGGCTCCCCCGTTCCTGGGATTCTCCAGGCAAGAACACTGGAATGGGTTGCCATTTCCTTCTCCAATGCATGAAAGTGAAAGTGAAGTCACTCAGTCGTATCCGACTCTTAGCGACCCCATGGACTGCAGCCTACCAGGCTTCTCCATCCATAGGATTTTCCAGGCAAGAGTACTGGGGAAGAAGCTAAATCAACACAAACCCTTCAAGCTCCCCACATCCCCCTCACCTGTGGAATGTTAAACATTTAATCATCACATCACTAAGCCCTAGGGTCTTGGGCAGGAGGCTCAGGTCTGGGGTTGAAGCGACAGACAAGCCCAGACAGAGGCTGGAAGCCCTGGGCTGCCTGTAAAGAGACCAGCTGCCTGATCTTTCATGTATTTCCTCACTTAATCTCACCACAACCCCAAGAGGTAAAGTGCTATTACTACCTGCAGAGAAGTTTCTTGCCCAACTAATAAGTGTCATGTCTAGTCAAAACTACGGTTTTTCCAGTAGTCATGTACAGATGTGAGAGTTGGACCATAAAGAGAGTTGAACACTGAAGAACTGATGCTTTCGAACTATGGTGCTGGAGAAGACTCTTGAGAGTCCCTTGGACAGCAAGGAGATCAAACCAGTCAATCCTAAAGGAAAGTAGTCCTGAATATTCATTGGAAGGACTGATGCTGAAGCTGAAGCTCCAATACTTTGGCCACCTGATATGAAGAGCTGACTCATTGGTGCTGGGAAAGATTGAGAGCAGGAGGAGAAGGGGGCAACAGAGGATGAGATGGTTGGGTGGCATAATAAACTCAATGGACATGAGTTTAAGCAAACTCTGGGAGATAGAAAAGGCCAGGGAAGCCTGGCATGCTGCATCCGTGTGGTCGCAAAGATTCGGAAATGATTGAGTGACTGAACAATAAGTGCCACAGCCCAGTTACAAGGCCTATCCTCAGCTGTCGCTGTCCGCACAGCCCACCCCCTGCAAGCAGCAGTGTTGGACACAGGGTCTGGCCTGACCCTTTCCTGAAACCTCCAGCTAGGTGCAGGCAGGAGCCTGGTGGAGGCTCCAGTGACCTCTAGGCCCATGGCCCACTTCTCCTGTGGATAGCCTGTCTTGGGGGCCGTGTTTTGTGCAGATCTAAGTACCAGGGAGGGGACAGACCCGTTTTCCATGACTAAGGTCAAGGTCAGGTTGACTTCTTTCGGAAACAGCTTGGGCCTCGATGTGGGGTTGGGTGGGACAGGGCCTTGTGGTGGAGGCCCCACAGCCTCCTGAGGGCGCTGAAGAGGAGAAATTCCAGAACGCTGAAGCCTGAGGGGCCTCTCAGATCCTCCTCTTCACGTGTGAGGAAAGTGAAGGCTTGGGACTGGAAAGGTCCCTGGGGCTGAGAAGGGGCTGACTGTCCAGTGTCTGGGGCTTCAGAGAAGGAAGTTCAAGAGAAGGTCTCAGGCTGCCAGAGCAAGAGGAGGAAGCCCTGGGTGGCTAGACAGGTTGGAGCAGGTCTCCCAGGGGCCCTGAAGGTTATGGGTAGGAAGGATGCCTGCGACTTTCCCTCTTGTGCTGGGTGTGTGTGGGAGTGGGGAGGGGAGGCTGTGGTGCAGGGCTGGGGGTGAGCAGTGGGTGAGCTTCAGGTGAACTGAGTGGGCAGTGGACGGGGGCTGGACTGGAAGAGGCTGGGGGGCAGGGCTGAGGGAGGCCTCAGGACACTGCTGAGTGTACTGGGTTCAAAGATGTCCCCGTAAGAGATATGTCCAAGCTCCAGTGTCTGGAACCTGTTCAGATCAGATCAGATCAGATCAGTCGCTCAGTCGTGTCCGACTCTTTGCAACCCCATGAATTGCAGCACACCAGGCCTCCCTGTCCATCACCAACTCCCGGAGTTCACTCAGACTCATTTCCACTGAGTCAATGATGCCATCCAGCCATCTCATCCTCATCCCTGTCCCCATCTCCTCTTGCCCCCAATCCCTCCCAGCATCAGAGTCTTTTCCAATGAGTCAACTCTTCGCATGAGGTGGCCAAAGTACTGGGAACCTGTTAACATGACCTTATTTGGAAAAAAGGGGATGTGATGTAATTATATGGGCTTCCCTCATGGCTCAGATGGTAAAGAATCTGTCTGCAGTACAGGAGATGCCGGTTCGATCCCTGGGTCAGGAAGATCCCTTGGAGTAGGAAATGGCAACCCACTCCAGTATTCCTGCCTGGAGAATTCCATGGACAGAGGAGCCCGGCGGGCTACGTTCCATAGGGTCAAAAAGAGGCAGACTTGACTGAAGCAACTTAATACACGTAATTAAGTTAGTTATTTACATGAGATTATTTTGGCTTATTCAGATCAGCCCTAAATCCAATGACAAGTGTCCCTATAGGAGATACGCAGAGTTGAGGGCCTTGCGAGCCCAGGCAGAGACTGGAGTGAGGCAACCACAGGCCACAGACCGCCTGGAGGCACCAGAGGCTGGACAAGCCACTGAAGCACCCCTCCGGAGCCTTCGGACGGGGCACTGCTGCCGCTGTGTTTTCAGGCTGGTCGCTCTCCAGATCTGTGAGTAATACATTACTGTTGTTTCCAGGGAAAGGAGACTCACAGATCGGCAGGTGGAAGGCGGTGGGTGCAGGCTGGGGGCGCAGAAGGGAGGCCTGCAGAAGGGGATGGATGAAAAAGACTGCAGGTGGGACGCAGGCAGAAGCTTGGTGCTCTCAGAGTGGACGGGAGAGGAGGGAACTCAGGAAAAAGGCACTTTCAGGAGATGGAAGGGCCTGAAAAGAGATGCGAGCAGGCTGGCCGAGAGGGCAGAAGGGGAAACCCCCCTGGAGCTGAGCGTCTCTAGAGGAGGAGGCTGACGTGCCCAAAGGAGAGGCACGGCCAGAGGAGGCATGGGCCACACCAAGTGGGCCAAAGACGAGCCCTGCACAGACATCACCACGGGGTGAGTCATTACTGAGGCCTCCCGTGGGCTGGACGTCAGTAAACACCATGCACAGCTTTTCTTGAGTAACTCTCACAACAGCTCTACGAGAGGCTTTTCCCATTTTACAGACAAGGAAGATAAAGGTCAGGGTTAAGTAAGCACCCAAGATAGTTGCCCAGCTTATGTCAGACCCTGACTGGAAGCCATGTATCTGCCTGTAAAGCTGACCTCCTTGGGAGCACTCTGCCCTGCCCTGGGGTGGCTTCTGGGGGCAGCCTGTGGCCAGGATGTGGAGGATGGGGATGCAGAGGGAGCCCTAAGCTGGGAGCCTGCCTCCCTGCCCTCCCAGGCCTCCCTCCCTCTCATCCCTGCCTCAGGGACCTCTGTGCCTTCCCCTAGGTTCCCAGTCCATCCTGTCCCTTCCACGCCTGGGACCCCGCTGGGCTCCACAACAACAACAGGCTCTTTCCCACTTCCGGTCTTGCCCAGACAGTCTGCGTCAAAAGCTGCTCTTTGTCCCCCTCTTTTTTTTTTCCCAAAAAATGTGTTTTTGATCAATTTTATAATAAAACCCAAACTGAATTCTTGCAAACAACAGCAACAAGAAATAATAAAAGAAAAAAAAATTCTCAGCTCCAGGAAGTGCTGACTCCAGCACCATTCTCCCCAGCCCAAGGGAGGGTTCCCTCCCCTCTCACCCCCAAAACCCAACCTCCTCCAACCCCAGCCTCCAACCTATCCATAGTTGGAAAAACCCAAAGGAACTTTTTGGCCAACCCAATACTTTGTTTAAATGGCACTCTATGGACACTCTGGCCTTTTTTTCTTTTTGTAACAACGAATTCTGCAATAAACTTCCTCCTCCACATCTTTTAAGTTCTGGTTGTTTTTCCCCTGGGTTTGAGATAAATTCTGCCAAAGCAGAGTCACTGGGTCAAAGGGGACATGCATGTGAATTGTTAATTTGATTCTTTGCCACCCCCATGGACTGAAGCACACCAGGCTCCTCTGTCCTTCTCTATCTCCCGGAGGTTGCACAAATTCATGTCTGTTAAGTCGGTGATGCTATCTAACCATCTCATCTTCTGCTACCCATTTCTCCTTTTGCTGTCAATCTTCCCCAGCATCAGGGTCTTTTCCAATGAGTTGGCTCTTTGCTTTAGGTGGCCAAGTTGTGAATAGGTCTTGGCCATTTTGCTCTCTCAGATGGTCAGAGTGTTTCCGAAGAGCTCCAGAAGCGTATGAAAATGTGAGTTCCCCACACCCTGGCCAACTCTAGATGCTATTGATAATCTAAACCTTCACCAGTATCATGGGCAAAAAATGACATCTCACTGTTTTGAAATTGTATTTCCTGGATACCACTAAGGTAGATCAGCTTTTCATACGACAGTTGGCCTTTTTTATTTCCTCTTCAGTGAGTTTTGCCAGTTTTCAACTGTGGTGTCTTTGTTTTTAAAGATCAACTTGTAGGAACTTTTTTTGAACATTATTGACATGAATTCTTTGTTGTACATGTTGCAAATATTATAGTCCAGCGTAACAATTGTCTTTTACCATACAAGTTTGTATATACTTGAATGATTTTTAACTCTATTACAAGATATAATGATGATATAATGAACTCTCAATGTAGCTACTTTTAAGCTCCAGTAGTGATTAAGATAAGGGTAATAGATTTTCCCCCAGTATGAAGTTTTCCTGTTGACATTGCTTGTGGTGGGTTTTGCATTGCAGAGATTTTTTTGCTTCTGTGGAGTCAAATTCCTGTCTTTCCTTTTGTGGCTTCTAAGCTTTATATAATATATACTTAGAAAAGTCTTCCTACTCCACAATTATTAATAAAACAGCTTCTTCTAGTCCTTCTAAAACATGATTTATTATTTTGTAAAAGGTGGCATAGTATTTTTTTTTCACATGGAGAACCATAATTTATTTAATCAATCCTCAACTACTGAACATTATTTCTGTTTTCCCCCTCTTCTCTTTTCCTGGCTGCACCTCTCCTGGGTCGGTGGGGTGGGAATCTTTCCCAAACTGGAATTAAACCTGCGCCCCCTGTGGTGGAAGTGGGGAGTTTTAACCACTGGACAGCCAGGGAAGTCCTCGCCTATTTTATATTTTTACTTACTTATTTTTGCCTGCCTCAGGTCTTAAGTTGCTGCGCACAGGCTCTCAAGTTGTGGCACGAAAGCTTAGTTGCCCCAAGGCATGTGGCATCTAGTCCCCAGACCAGGGACGGAACTGGAGTTGTCCCCTGCATTGGAAGGTGGATTCTTAATCACTAGACCACTAGGGAAGTGAGTGAGTGAGTGGTCGCTCAGTCGTGTCTGACTCTTTGCAACCCCGTGGACTGTAGCCCACCAGGCTCCTCCGTCCATGGGATTCTCCAGGTAATAATACTGGAGTGGGTTGCCATTTCCTTCTCCAGGGGATCTTCCCAACCCAGGGATTGAACCCAGGTCTCCCGCATTGCAGGCAGACACTTTAACCTCTGAGCCACCAGGGACGAGCACTACAGAAATCCCACCCCTATTTTAAATCATGTTGTATTGAGCCACCAGCCCTGACTTTCCTCACCTCACCTGGATTATTTCAAAGCAAACCCCAAACATCAAATCATTTCATTCATAAACATAAAAGTTGAAACATTTCTATATCATAAAATCTATTAATCCTCTGCTCTTCCTGTCTTATACTTCTAATTTTCTTTATATTTTGAATAGCCAGCTTATTCATGTGGTTCAACATTGAAAAGGACCGAAGGACATATTGAAACCTTTGTTCCCACCCTGTCCTTTGGGGGCTCAGGGCCCACCTGCAAGACAATCTAAAGAGCCATCGTATACATTATGTGAAAGTGAATCATGTGCTGTTCCCCTTTTAGGATACAATTGATAAACTACTTGAACAATAGTCTGCACCCAGCTTTTATTAGTTAACAACACGTCCTTTTGTTTTCTTTTTAGAGATGGCATGTCATATTTAATTGGTAGCATTGTTACTTTCATCATAGAAGGCAATGGCATCCCACTCCAGTACTTTTGCCTGGAGAATCCCATGGATGGAGGAGCCTGATAGGCTGCAGTCCATGGGGTCGCTAGAGTCCGACACGACTGAGCGACTTCACTTTCAATTTTCACTTTCATGCATTGGAGAAGGAAATGGCAACCCACTCCAGTGTTCTTGCTTGGAGAATCCCAGGGATGGCGGGGCCTGGTGGGCTGCCGTCTATGGGGTCGCACAGAGTCGGACACGACTGAAGCGACTTAGCAGCAGCAGCAGCATTGTTACTTTTATAAGGGAGAGACTTAATGTTATATAAAATAATCGTGTGTCTTACAATCTAGACTATCTTAGAATCAATTAAATAGCATATTTCTTCCCTCCTTCCCTTTTATTTTTCTTTATATATGTATATATACTCAGCAGTGGCCACAGGACTGGAAAAGGTCAGTTTTCATTCCAATCCCAAAGAAAGGCAATATCAAAGAATGCTCAAACTACCGCACAATTGCACTCATCTCACATGCTAGTAAAGTGATGCTCAAAAATCTCCAAGCCAGGCTTCAGCAATATGCGAACCGTGAACTTCCTGATGTTCAAGCTGGTTTTAGAAAAGGCAGAGGAACCAGAGATCAAATTGCCAACATCCGCTGGATCATGGAAAAAGCAAGAGAGTTCCAGAAAAACATCAATTTCTGCTTTATTGACTATGCCAAAGCCTTTGACTGTGTGGATCACAATAAACTGTGGAAAATTCTGAAAGAGATGGGAATACCAGACCACCTGATCTGCCTCTTGAGAAACCTATATGCAGGTCAGGAAGCAACAGTTAGAACTGGACATGGAACAACAGAACTGGTTCCAAATAGGAAAAGGAGAACGTCAAGGCTGTATATTGTCACCCTGTTTATTTAACTTATATGCAGAGTACATCATGAGAAATGCTGGACTGGAAGAAACACAAGCTGGAATCAAGATTGCTGGGAGAAATATCAATAACCTCAGATATGCAGATGACACCACCCTTATGGCAGAAAGTGAAGAGGAACTGAAAAGCCTCTTGATGAAAGTGAAAGTGGAGAGTGAAAAATTTGGCTTAAAGCTCAACATTCAGAAAACGAAGATCATGGCATCCAGTCCCATCACTTCATGGGAAATAGATGGGGAAACAGTGGAAACAGTGTCAGACTTTATTTTGGGGGGCTCCAAAGTCACTACAGATGTTGACTGCAGCCATGAAATTAAAAGACGCTTACTCCCTGAAAGGAAAGTTATGACCAACCTAGATAGCATATTCAAAAGCAGAGACATTACTTTGCCAACAAAGATTCGTCTAGTCAAGGCTATGGTTTTTCCTGTGGTCATGTATGGATGTGAGAGTTGGACTGTGAAGAAGGCTGAGCGCTGAAGAATTGATGCTTTTGAAGTGTGGTGTTGGAGAAGACTCTTGAGAGTCCCTTGGACTGCAAGGAGATCCAACCAGTCCATTCTGAAGGAGATCAGCCCTGGGATTTCTTTGGAAGGACTGATGCTGAAGCTGAAACTCCAGTACTTTGGCCACCTCATGCAAAGAGTTGACTCATTGGAAAAGACTCTGATGCTGGGAGGGATTGGGGGCAGGAGGAGAAGGGGACGACAGAGGATGAGATGGCTGGATGGCATCACTGACTCGATGGACGTGAGTCTCAGTGAACTCAGGGAGTTGATGATGGACAGGGAGGCCTGGCGTGCTGCGATTCATGGGGTCGCAAAGAGTCGGACACGACTGAGCGACTGATCTGATCTGATCTGATATATATGTATATGTATTTTTTATTGAGTTGCTGCCCTGATGGCTCAGACAGTACAAGCTGCCTGCCTTGCAGGAGACCCAGGTTCAATCCCTGGGTCAGGAAGATCCCCTGGAGAAAGGAATGGCAACACACTCTAATATTCTTGCCTAGAGAATTCCATGGACAGAGGAGCCTAGCAGGCTACAGTTAATGGGGTCACAAAGAGTCGGACTGAGCAACTAATACTCACACACTCATAGTTGACTTACAACATTTCAGGTGCACAGCAAGGTAATTCAGTTATACGTACACACATGTACTATTTGTGAGATTATTTTCCATTATAGGTGATTACAAGATATTGACGACAGTTCCCTGTGCTATACAGTAAACCTGTTGCTCTTAACCACATGCCTTGAATTTGGTTCTGTAGATAGCATCCTAGTCCTTTCTTATACGTAGGTATTACTTTCTGTTACATATAGCTACATATTACATTTTGTTACATATAGCTATATAGTACATTCCATTGCAAGGACTTACAAGAAGAATTCAATTAGCCCATCTCTACTGGTGGAGTTGAGGTCCTTCCCAGCTACAGTCACGGCTGCAGTGAAAAGCCTTATACAGTCCCCACGTTGCTTGTATGTGAGCATATCTGTAGGATTCGTTTCCAGGAGTGGAAGTGCTGAGTCAAAGGGGACCTGTGTTTAGATGTTGAATAAATATTACCAAATTGCCTCTATCGAGTTGAGTCAGTTTACACATCAGCCAGCAGTGCCGAGGTGCGGCTGTGTCTGTGTATGGGTGCTTGTTCTCTTCCCACCCTTGCCAATATATGGTGTTTCCAAGCTTAATGCCTTCTGTTCTGATAAGTGTAGAATAGTATCTTTGGAGGTAATCTTTACTTTTTATTTAGTTATTTATTTTTTTAACCATGCCACAAGATATGTGGGATCTTAGTTCCCTGACCAGGGATCGAACCCTTGCTCCCTGCAGTGGAAGCCCTGGAGCCCTAACCACTGGACCACCAGTGAATTCCCCTGGAGATACTCTTTTTAATGAGTTATTGAGCATCTCTTTACATATTTAAGGGCCCATTGAAATTTTCCCCTTTCCATTACCATTAACTGTTTCTTCATATTCTTTGCCTATTTTCCTCCATTTGAGTCATTGATGGTTCATTTAAAAAAGATTTGTGGGGGACTTTTCTGGTGTTCCAGTGGCTAAGACTCCTTGTTCCAAATGCAGGGGGCTGGGGCTCCATCCCTGGTCAGGGAATTAGATCTTGTATGCAACAACTAAGAGATCCCAGGTGTCACATAAGATCCAGCACAGCCTGATAAATTCATTAAATAATTTTTTTAACCACTAAAAAAATTATTTGTGGGGCTCTTCACATATTAGAGAAATCTACCCTTTGCCTATGTTATGTGTCGCAGTTTCCCCCTCAGGTTTAAAGTTTTCCTTAGACTTTGCTTGTGGTGGTGGTGTTTTTTTTTTTTTTTTTAATTTTATTTTATTTTTAAACTTTATATAATTGTATTAGTTCTGCCAAATATCAAAATGAATCCATTGTGGTGGTGTTTTGCAGAAAATAAATTTTTTTTGGTAGTCAAATTTATCAATCTTTTCTTTTGAGCCTTCAGGTTTTGTATAATATTATAAAGGACTTCCCTACTCCGGGATTAAAAAAATTTTTTTCCCATGGTTTCATTCAGTAGTTATAAAATATGATTTGTTTTTCATGATGGGATAGTATTTCATCATATGGAAAGACCATAATTTACTCAACCGATCACCAATAGCTGAATATTTGGGCTATTTCTGATTTTTTCTGAACTATTAATAAAGCTGCAGTAAAATGCTTTTCCATAAATATTCTGTTACATTAGGCTAAATTCCTGAAAGTGACCTTCATTTCCATCCCCAAACTGCCCTCCAGAAAGTCAGGCTGCCCTTCTGCCACAGTGGCTTCTGTACTGCTCTCAAAATGCTCGCAGAGCCTTTGGTCAGAGAGGCAAGGACCCAGGATGGAAGATGCTCTCTGTATGGCCTCATTGAGTCTTTCTTTGGCTTGTCAGCCACAGAGAAGATTATGTCAAATATTCTAGAGGAGGAGCTCAGGCATCATGAGACTGGAGGGAGAGGAGGAAACCCCAGAGTAGCGGCAAGAGGAACTTCCCTGGTGATCCAGGCACTAAGACTCCACGCTTCCAATGTAGTGGGCCCACGGTTCAATCCCTGGTCAGGTAACTAGATCCTACATGCTGCAACTATAAAGATCTGATCTCTTTGACTTCCCTGGTGGCTCAGTGGTAAAGATTCTGCCTGCCAGTGCAGGAGACATGGGTTCAATCCCTAGTCCAAGAGGATCCCACAAGTCTTGGAGCAACTAAGTCCGTGTAACCACAATTACTGAGCCTGTGCTCTAGAGCCTGGGAGCCACAGCTACTGAGCCCATCCATTGCAACTACTGAAGCATGCATGCCCTAGAGCTTTTGCTCTGCAATGAAGAGAAACCACAGCAATGAGAAGCCCGAGTACCATAACTATAGAGTAGTCCCGCTTGCTGCAACAGGAGAAAAGCCCAGACAGCAGCAAAGACCCAGCACAGCCAAAACTAAAGATAAATAAATAAAATTAAATATATAAAAATATATTTATATATAAATATGTATATAATTATACACACACACACACACACACACACACACACACAAAAGATCTGATCCCACATGCTGCAACTAAGATGTGGTACAGCCACAAAAAAAAGCTGCTAGAGTCTTACTCAGAGCAGACTTATTATTTTACATACAATTCTATTCTCCAATAAACCTGTGATTCTGTTTTAAGACCACAGAAACAAATTAGAAAGGGGAAGCGAGGTGGCTACTTACAGCATCCTAGCCCACTGTGCCGTTTCTAAAGGAAGAGCAAGTGCAAGTGAGTCAAAAAGCAACCACTTTGGGCCATGCGGTGCAGGGCTAAACTGTCTCACAGATTCAGGTAATAGATGAGGAAGTCGATTAGATTTGGCGGTCTCTAAATTTGCTTGTAAACCTGAGATTCTGGAAGGTGTCTTAAACGTTGTGGTTGCCCCCTCCGCAAAGACGCCCTAATTCCTGTATTTTCTGAATATGCTTTGCTATGTGGCAAAGAGGAATTAAAACCGCAGATGAAATTAAAATGGGGTAATCAGCTAACCTTAAAATAGGGAGAAACCTTGGATTATTGGAGTGGACAAAATGTAATCACAAGGAGCCTCTAGAGTAGATGCAGGAGGGGAAAAAAAGGATTGATGTCAAAGTGATACAATGACAGAAAGACTGGATGGGCCACTGCTGACTTTGAAAATGGTAGGGGGCCACAAGCCAAGGAATGCGGATATCCAGAAGAGGTTCTGTAGAACATCCAGAAGGAAACCCTGTGGACACTCTTGAATATACATAGCCTGATGAGATCCATTTTGGACTTCACTTACAAAACTAAAATAAGAAGCGCGGTGTTTTAAATTTGTGTTAATTTGTTACAACACCCATAAGGAAAAAGTGCAAATATCTTCTGATACTGCCCAGTAAAAAGATGCCCAGGGAAGAGGAGTGCCTTGCCCCTGGACGCTCAGCCTCTAAGGAAGCAGCATACCCTGACTCTGGTCTGGCTTTTTTCTTTTTTGCTAGATCCTGCAGCTTCTCTTCCTTCCTAATGATGAGCCCCAGGTATCAACGAAAGTTAAATTGTGTGCTGTAGAGATTCAGTTATCTGGAACGGCCATCTCCATGGGGATGCCCGGTTTGTTTTTTCAATGAGTGGGGCTCCCCCTCCCCTCGCCCCAATTCGAAGGGTGGGCCTCTGTGCCCTTCCCCCAGGGGCAGATGCTGTCCAGATGTGGGCGGGGGCGGGGCCCTGGGGCTGCGGCCACGGCGGGACTATTTGGGGAGCAGGGGAAGGGCAGTGGTTGTGGAAGCTGGAGACCTGGGGAACCAAAGAGCAATTCCAGGGCCGGCGGGCGGGCCGTCGCTGGAGCAGCTCCCCTCGGGGTGCTCCGAGGAGGCTGCGGGCAGGCAGAGGAGGAGTCCCGGCGGAGCTGCGGGCCGGCAGGGGTTAACCCGGGAGTAGTCGTCGGGTCAGGTTACTTCCCTTTAAAAAGAAGGGGAAAGGAGGAGTCAGGCCCTGGTGGGCAGTGTCTGTGGCTGGTCCGGCTCGTCCTTCGGGGGAGGAGGCTCGCAGCCGGCCAGGGTCGGGCGCCTGGCAGCCGCAGGCAAGTCGAGCGCGGTGCAGAGGGGACCGGGTGCGCGGAGGGGCCGCGGGGCGCAGCCGGGCTGAGGCAGGGACCTCCATGCAAGCGCGCTCAAGACTCCGACGTCCCTGCCGACGCCCCCTTCCCAGACCCGCACACTGAGGTCCAAGGCGAGCGAAGGAGAGAGACCCCTCTAGGATCTCGCCGCCAGGATGGTCCCGCAGCGGGCCTGTCAACCGGTCGGGGAGCGGGAGGTACCCCCCTTGAGAGGTGGCTCCCAGGGTGGCGAGCGCGGCTGCTGGCGCCTCTGGGGGTGGACCGACGGAGAGACACCACTGGTGCAGCGGACTCAGCCCTGCTGGGGTCCCGGGCAAGGTGGGGTGGGGACAAAGCGTGGTGGCGGGCGTGGTGACTGGTGGTGACTGTGAGACTCAACCGCTCAGACTCGCAGTGGGTGGGGCGGAGCCAAAGATGCGCGAGGTCCTGGCCAAGGCTTGGGGGTCTGTCTACACAGCCCCCAGAGCGGGAGCGGGGCCGGGGTCAAGACTCCAACAGGAGATCCCCTTAGCTAGCCTTGGACGTCTTGCCTCCCTCCAGAGCCCTCCACCCGACTACTATTTTAAAGGGAATTCCTATTTTTAGTGAAAGTTGCTCAGTCGGTGTCCGACTCTTTGCGACCTCATGGACTATACAGTTTGTGGAATTCTCCAGGCCAGAATATACTGGAGCAGGTAGCCTTTCCCTTCTCCAGGGGGTCTTCCAAATCCAGGGATCGAACCCAGGTCTCCTGCATTGCAGGCAGATTCTTTATCAGCTAACCCACTCCCCTGCTCCTTACAACACCACCACTGGGATGAGGGTTTTCCTGATGTGGGAACAGAGTGCTTGCTCCAGCCCTACCCCGAAGTCGAGATGATCAGTGTTCCTACTGCTATAGGCATTTGCTCTGGTGAGGGGCTTCCAAGTAGAGCCAGTGGGGTCCTAACCCTGCACCTCCCCACCCCCCCAGCAGTGCAGTGAGTGGGGGTGCCCAGGTGGGTCATGCCTTGGGTTTTGTGACTTGAATCCTCCTCCTCCTCCCTTCATCCCAGCTCAGGGCAAGGTGCTAGTTACTGGAATCAGTGGGACAGTCAGGCAGTGTGGCTGGCTGGTCAGAGCGCAGTTCTCAGTCAGACCTGAGGTCTGAAGCTGGCTTAGTCCCTGAGTCTCTCAATGATCTGGACATCTCTGGGCCCTGCTTTGCTGCTGCTGCTGCTGCTAAGTCGTTTCAGTTGTGTCTGACTCTGTGTGACCCCATAGATGGCAGCCCACCAGGCTCCCCCATCCCTGGGATTCTCTAGGCAAGAATACTGGAGTGGGTTGCCATTTCCTTCTCCAATGCATGAAAGTGAAAAGTCAAAGTGAAGCCGCTCAGTTGTGTCCGACTCTTAGCAACCCCATGGCCTGTAGCCTACCAGGCTCCTCCATCCATGGGATTTCCCAGGCAAGAGTACTGGAGTGGGGTGCCATTGCCTTCTCCAGGGCCCTACTTTATTCACCTATAAAAGAGGACTGTGGGCCTTCCCAGGTGGAGCTAGTGGTAAAGAATCTGCCTGCCAATGCAGGAGACAGCAAGAGACAAGAGTTTGATCCCTGGGTCAGGAAGATCCCCTGGCGTAGGTAATGGTAACCCACTCCAGTATTCTTGCCTGGAGAACTCCACAAAGGAGCCTGGAGGGCTACAGAACATGGAGTCGCAAAGACTCAGACACTACTGAATGACGCAGCACACATAGGCACACACACACACAAACACACACAGTGTGTCTGAAAGAGGAGTCTTGGAGCAGATGGGCCTTCCAGTTGACTGTGATTGAAGAGTTGGCTGCAGACATTTGAGGTGGGGGAGGGGAACAATGGGGGCGCGGCCAAGAGGAAGTGGGAATGGGCCTCGGATCCGCCAAAGACCCCCTCCCCACACACTGGGGGCAGGGGAGGTGGGGAAAGCAGGTGACTGCCAACTCTGGCAGTAGGCTGGCATCCTCCCCAGCCCACCTCCCTAAAGAGCCCTAGAGTCTAAGGCTAGACTATGAGTGAAAGGAAGCTTAGCTCAGAGAGCTGCTGCTACTTCACAGATGGAGAAACAGGCTCAGCTGTGTGAGGCAGCCCAGTGCCTGCCCCGTGATTTCCCCCCAGAGTCTGCTAGAGAGTGGGGCATCAGCTCCCCACTTCCACCACCCTTAGGCCAAGTTTTCCAGCCCCTTTGCTTCGGGAGTTTTATTGCTAAGCTTTCTTTCTGAGAAGAAAGGTTGGGGTCCCCACGTGGGAAGGCAGCAGTTTCCCCAGTATTGGAGTTGGGTCTAGTTCCTGGGCCTCTGCCTTTGATGGAAGACCAGGACCCCACTCTGGGGACTCTTCCAGAATCTGGGAAGGATGGTATGGATGGTGCGCCAGCCGCTCACATGGAGCCCCCTGAGAGCCTTCCTTCACAGGCCACCAGCCATCACCTCCAGCCTGGGCCCAGGCCTGGGTGTCTGTCATCAGAGGCACGGCAGTATTTCTCAGCTGCACCCTGGAGGCATACCAGGGTTCCCCACAGCGGCCTGAGTCTGGGAGCACTGCCCTCCCCTTCTGATAAGAAGTTCCACTTCCTAGAGGCCCTGCAGCTCCCAGTCCTGGTCTAGGGGCAGGGAGTTGCTGGCCCCCTTGTAGAGCCCCCAAGCTGACTTCACCAGATTCCCAGCCTCTCCTTGCAGCGGCCACTCCCGCCATGTCCCTTAGAACTCCCGCCATGTCCCTTAGAACTCCCGCCATGTCCCTTAGAGTGCCTATAAAATTCAGAAGGCACACACCGTTCCCCTAAAAGATGATCAGACCTTTCTTCCTGCCTGGCCTTCTTTAAATTGCTGTCCTGTGCTATCACCTCCTGAGGTCTCTTGAAAGATGTATGTCTCCTCCTGAGGTCTTTTAACCCTCTGGGGCACTGCACAGTAGGAAATGTAGGGGCTGTATGAGAGGATGCTTTCGGGAGGTGTGTATAATCCAGCAATAGAATCTGCCACAACTGTCTGTGTGACCTTGGGCAAGTCACTTAACTTTGTGCTGTGGTTTCCTCAAGAGCCAGTGGTGGTGATTATCCTGATGGTGATTGTCTGAGTTCGGTCACACAGAAGGGAATTTTCCAGGCAGGATCTGCAGCCCAGAAAGGCCCTTCCAAGGCTGGTGTCCTTCCACCCACTCCGCAAGGTCCCCATCTCTCCTTTGCTCCTGAGTGCCCTGCATTGGCTTCCAGAGGTCAAAACAGGAGCTGACTTCCTATGGGGGCTTTCTGCGGTTCTCACAGGATGGACAAGGTCCAAAGCTCCCAGAGGAAGCACCCTGGGGGGCTGGCCTGGGCCCAGGCTCCTGCAGCTGTGGGTGGAGATCTCAGAAGCCTGGGAGAAAGCCAGGAGCCTCAGGGGCCAGAAAGTGCCGGCGCTGGGGCCCCAGCCTCATTCCTGCTCTTCACTGTCTGCTCCTTCAGAGCAGACAGCTGGCCTTCGGTTTTTCCATCGCTCCCAGCCTGCCCAGCCCTGCAGCTAAAGGGGACGGCAGGGGAGGTGCTGAGTAAGCCTGAGCAGCAGCTTACCCCCAGGGCCTGGTGGTCTGGGAGGGAGCCTGGGCTGCATAGTTGCCTGACTTCTGGTCCTGGGTTTCCCCACCATAGTCCCTCCCAGGCTCCTGGTGTTTTCATGTTTGAATAGAAAGTAACTTTCACTCCCATATCTGAGATAAAGCTTTGTCTTTAGTATGAGTGGCTATGCCTCAAATATTTTTTTTTTTTAATTTATAACTTTTGTTCTCTGGACCAAAGCATAATCAGGTTAGAAATATATAAACCCACAGGTAGAAAGGCAGCTTTGGTTGAGACGGGGGCTGGGGACTCAGCTTCTTCCCCATCCAGAGATAAATAGTAAAAGGAATGCACACATCTGCTCATTGGCATAAAGCTTCCATTCCAAAGACCCTTTGCACATGTCGCCTCCCCAGAATCCTACGGGGTGGAGCAGTGATTCCCAAAGTGAGCACAGCCGAACAGGATGATTTTGTTGGCTACCTAGATGAAAAATTTTCATTTATTCATTTTTAATAATTCTATTTATCTTTGGCTGTGCTGGGTCTTCGTTGCTGCGTGGACTTTTCTCTAGTTGCAGCAAGCTGGGGCTACTCTCTAGTTGCGGTTTGTGAGCTTCTTATTGCGGTGGCTCCTCTTATTGTGGAGAACCGGCTCTAGGACACAAGGGCTTCAGGAACTGCAGCGCCTGGGCCCTAGAGCACAGCTCAGTAGTTGTGGCATGGGGGCTTAGATGCTCTGTGGCATGTGGGAGTCTTCCCAGATCAGCGATCAAACCTGTGTCTCCTGCATTTGGCAAGTGGATTCTTTACCACTGAACCACCGGGAAAGCCCCTTTACTTATTTTTTAATTTTTATTTTATAAGTCATTTTCCTTTTTCAAAGCAACCTCATCCGTGGTACTTTGTTACAATGGCCTGAGCTGACTAGTACATCAACTTTATTTTTATTTATGTATTTTAGTATTTATTTGGCTTTGCCGGGTCCCAGCTGTGGCACACGGGATCTTCAGTCTTTGTTGCGCCATGTGAGGTCTTCAGTTATGGCCTGCGAACTCTTAGTTGCAGCATACGGGCTCTAGTTCCCCGACCAGGAATGCAATCCAGGCTCCCTACACTGGGAGCATGGAGTCTTAGCCACTAGACCAGCAGGGAAGCCCCGAATTGTCTTATTGCTGCATCTGTTCCATGAGCATGTGTTACCTGCCTGCTGTGTACCAGGCGCTTGCCTGGTGTAGAGGATTCTATCCTCATAGCACTGAGTCTTGGGGGTGCTGCGAGGGCTTCCCTGGGGTAGCATCACTGAAGTGAGTTTCCTGGATGAGTGGGTGGCACGTGCGGGAAAGATACAAGCTTTCCAGGTCCAAAGAGCAGCTTGGGGTGGAAGTGAAGGGTGGAGGAGGGAAGAGATGATGGGCTCGAGAAACCAAAAGAAGCCAGTGGGGCAGAACAACAGGGGGTAAAGGCTTGAGATGAGACCAGAGACTCACTGGAGGCTAGATCATACTGGACCTATAGGCTGTTGCAAGGAGTGTGGACCTTGTCGTTCATTCTGCCAACACTGGGCTTCTCCCCTGTGCTAGGCATGGCGCAGTCTACAAGTCATGGCACCCTTGAGGTGCCTCGGTCTAGTGAGAAGCTTTTGAACAACATAGATGGCCTTTTCTTAAGTTCTGTGACAGAAGTGTGAGCCAGAGGCCAGGGAAACACCAGGGGAGAGGAGCTGCCTCTGCTTGAGAAGGCAGTGACATTTGACCCGGGTTTTGAAGGATGAATAGGAGTTTGACAGGAAAGAGAGGAAAGGCATTCTCAGCAGCGAAAGCAGGCACAGAAGTATGAAAAAGTCCAGGGAGTTTGGGAGAAATGCCAACAACTGCAGTCATGCTGGGCACCGGAAAGAGGAGAGGCCAGAAGGTCAAGTCCACCGATTTTCAGGCTTGAGCCAGAGGTGAGCTTTTGTCGTCCAAGCAGTGAGGGGAGGGACACGAGGTGCAAGCGGGAGAGGAAGACCTCTCTGCCAGGTTGTGTGGGCAGGTTGGGTGACAGGAGAGGAGAGCGAGGTTATTGCTACCCAGTGGTCTGTGGCCGTGGCCACGCGTGGGCTGTGGTGAGGGCTGGGAGAGAGATCTCTTTCTATTATCAAAGAAGGTGGGGGTTGTGGAGCTTGCCCCTCTGTGGCCCCAGACTGGGCCGGCACAATGCCCAGAAAAGGGACCTCTCATTCCAGGGCAATGGGCTGCCTGCTGCGCCAACTTTGAAGACCAGAGGCCCTTTCCAAAAGAGTAAGGATTCCAGCCAGCTGGGCCCATGGGCTGTGTCCAAAGCAAACAGGAAAAGGCCATGATGGGCCAGGCAGGGCCTCTTCCTTTGTTTGGAGTCGGGAACAGGCCAAGCAGGCTTGTGTGTCTCTCTGCTGCAAAGGTGGGAGCAAGCTGCAGGCCCTACAGAGTGAAACTTGTTGTGAGGGGAATACATGGCCCCTGGGTGCCAGCCTTCAAGGGTACAAGAAAGATGGCTTTCGTTGGCAAATTCTAGCCCTGATGGAGCGAGAAGGGGAGCACACACTTCTCTCTCTCGATCATCCTCAGGGGCCTCTGTTCCCTCGGTCACGGTGACCAAGCAGGAGCCCTCCCCCGGGGACTTGGTTTCCCACTCTTGCCCCTTGGTCATCAGCCCAGGCCTAATAGGGGTGGCTGCAGGTCACTGCAATGGAAAGCCCACACTGCCCAGACCAGGGCCCCGGGGGCATGTCTCCAGAGAGAATGAGGGAAGTGCTGACTGCTCAGAGCACCTCAAGCCCAAACATGGGCACCCAGGATTCCCCTGAAGACTCTATCCTGTACTCAGACCCAGGCCAGATGACAGGTGGCAGTCATTCAGTCTCCCAGGGATGCCTGGATGAATTAACCTATGAATATATTCAATCCACTCACGCATTTGTTTACCAAGTCTCCAGGCAAGCTCAGGGGATGGCCAGCCCAAGCCAGGGCAGGGAGTGGCAAAGGAGCAAGGTCCTCAAGGAGCTCATGAAGAAGGCAGACTCAAGCCCTGAGATGCATCTGGCCTGAGCAAGAGTCTTGCCTGTATGCCATGGTTGGAGAAGGGCTCAGAGAAGGAGCAGACCATTCTCCCAGGGCAAGGTGGGAGTGGAGACAGGGGTGGAGATGGGCTACAGAGATTCCAATAAGGAGTGACTCCTGAGTAGAATCACTCATTCATCCATGCACCAGTCCCTGCCTGTGTGCATTCACTTCAGTTCAGTTTAGTCGCTCAGTCATGTCCGACTCTTTGCGACCCCATGGATCACAGCACACCAGACCTCCCTGTCCATCACCAGCTCCTGGAGTTTACTCACACTCATGTCCATTGAGTCGGTGATGCCATCCAGCCGTCTCATCCTCTACAGTCCCCTTCTCCTCCCACCTAAAATCTTTCCCAGCATCAGAGTCTTTTCCAATGAGTCAGTTCTTTACATCAGGTGGCCAATGTATTGGAGTTTCAGCTTCAGCATCAGTCCTTCCAGTGAACACCCAGGACTGATCTCCTTTAGGATGGACTGGTTGGATCTCCTTGCAGTCCAAGGAACTCTCAGGAGTCTTCTCCAACACCACAGTTCAAAAGCATCAATTCTTTGTTGCTCAGCTTTCTTTATAGTCTGACTCTCACATCCATACATGATTACTGGAAAAACCATAGCCTTGACTAGACAGACCTTTGTTGGCAAAGTAATGTCTCTGCTTTTTAATATACTGTCTAAGTTGGTCATAACTTTTCTTCCAAGGAGTAAGCGTCTTTTAAGTTCATGGCTGCAGTCATGATCCACAGTGATTTTGGAGCCCCCCCAAAAATAAAGTCTGTCACGGTTTCCACTGTTTCCCCATCTATTTGCCATGAAGTGATGGGACCAGATGCCATGATCTTAGTTTTCTGAATATTGAGCTTTAAGCCAACTTTTTCACTCTCTTCTTTCACTTTCACTCACTTAAGAGGCTCTTAAATTCTTCTTTGCTTTCTGCCATAAGGGTGGTGTCATCTGCATATCTGAGGTTATTGATATTTCTCCTGGCAATCTTGATTCCAGCTTGTGCTTCATCCCACCCAGTGTTTCTCATGATGTACTCTGCATATAAGTTAAATAAGCAGGGTGACAATATGTAGCCTTGACATACTCCTTTCCCAATTTGGAACTAGTCTGTTCCACGTTCAGTTCTAACTGTTGCTTACTGACCTGCACACAAATTTCTCAAGAGTCAGGTCAGGTGGTCTGGTATTCCCATCTCTTTCAGAATTTTCCATAGTTTGTGGTGATCCACACAGTCAAAGGCTTTGGCATAGTCAATAAAGCAGAAATAGATGTTTTTCTGGAACTCTCTTTCTTTTTCCATGATCCAACAGATGTTGGCAATTTGATCTCTGGTTGCTCTGCCTTTTCTAAAAACAGCTTGGACATCTGGTAGTTCACGGTTCACATACTGTCGAAGCCTGGCTTGGAGAATTTTGAGTATTACTTTGCTAGCGTGTGAGATGAGTGCAATTGTGTGGTAGTTTGAACATTCTTTTGCATTGCCTTTCTTTGGGATTGGAATGAAAACTGACCTTTTCCAGTCCTATGGCCACTGCTGAGTTTTCCAAATTTGCTGGCATGTTGAGTGCAGCACTTTCACACCATCCTCTTTCAGGATTTGAAATAGCTCAACTGGAATTCCATCACCTCCACTAGCTTTGTTTGTAGTGATGCTTTCTAAGGCCCACTTGATTTCACATTCCAGGATGTCTGGCTCTAGGTGAGTGATCATACCATCGTGATTATCTTTGTCATGAAGATCTTTTTTATACTGTTCTTCTGTGTATTCTTGCTACCTCTTCTTAATATCTTCTGCTTCTGTTAGGTCCATACCATTTCTGTCCTTTATCAAGCCCATCTTTGCATGAAATGTCCCCTTGGTATCTCTAATTTTCTTGAAGAAATATCTAGTCTTTCCTATTTTATTGTTTTCCTCTATTTCTTTGCACTGATCACTGAGGAAGGCTTTCTTATCTCTCCTTGCTATTCTTTGGAACTCTGAATTCAAATGGGTTTATCTTCCCTTTTCTCCTTTGCTTTTCTCTTCTTTTCTTTTCACAGCTATTTGTAAGGCCTTCTCAGACAGCCATTTTGCTTTTTTGCATTTCTTTTTCTTGTGGATGGTCTTGATCCCTGTCTCCTGTACAATGTCACGAACCTCCGTCCATAGTTCTTCAGGCACTCTATCTATCATATCTAATCCCTTGAACTTATTTCTCACTTCTACTGTATAATTGTAAGGGATTTGATTTAGGTTATACCTGAATGGTCTAGTGGTTTTCCCTACTTTCTTCAATTTAAGTCTGAATTTGGCAATAAGGAGATCATGATCTGAGCCACAGTCAGCTCTCAGTCTTGTTTTTGCTGACTGAATAGACCTTCTCCATCTTTGGATGCAAAGAATGTAATCAATCTGACTTTGGTATTGACCATCTGGTGATGTCCATGTGTAGAGTCTTCTCGTGTTGTTGGAAGAGGGTGTTTGCTATGACCAGTACGTTCCCTTGGCAAAACTCCATTAGCCTGTGATCTGCTTTGTTTTGTACTCCAGGGCCAAATTTGCCTGTTATCCCAGGTGTTTCTTGACTTCCCACTTTTGCATTCTCTAGTCTCCTATAATGAAAAGGATATCTTTTGGGGGTGTTAATTCTAGAAGGTCTTGTAGGTCTTCATAGAACCGTTCAACTTCAGCTTCTTCAGCATTACTGGTCAGGGCATAGACTTGGATTACCGTGATATTGAATGGTTTACCTTGGAAACGAAGAGAGATCATTCTGTCATTTTTGAGATTGCGTCCAAGTATTGCATTTTGGACTCTTTTGTTGACTATGATGGCTACTCTATTTCTTCTAGGGGATTCTTGCCCACAGTAGTAGATATCATCTGAGTTAAATGGTCATCTAGTAGTAGATGGTCATCTGAGTTAAATTTGCCCATTTCAGTCCATTTTAGTTCACTGATTCACCCTGTTGACATTCACCCTTGCCATCTCCTGTTTGACCACTTCCAATTTGCTTTGATTCATGGCCCTAACATTCCAGATTCCTATGCAATATTGCTCTTTGCAGCATCGGACTTTGCTTCTATCACCAGTCACATCCACAACTGGGTGTTGTCTTTGCTTTGGCTTTGTCTCTTCATTCTTTCTTTCATTCAGTGGAGTTATTTCTCCACTGATTTCCAGTAGCATATTGGGCACCTACTGACCTGGGGAGTTCATCTTTAAGTGTCCTATCTTTTTGCCTTTTCATACCATTCAGGGGGTTCTCAAGGCATTCACTTAAAAAATATTTATTGAGGACATCACTGGTGGTCCAGTGGTGAAGAATCCACCTGCCAGTGCAGGGTACATGGGTTTGATCCCTGGTCTGGGAAGATCCCACATGCTATGGAGCAACTAAGCCCATGTGCCATGACTACTTAGCTAGAGCCCGTGCTCCACAATGAGAGAAGCCAACTAGAGAGCAGCCTCCTCTCCCTGCAGCTAGAGAAAGCCTGCCTGCAGCAATGAAGACCCAGGGCAGCCAAAAATAAATAAATAAAAATTTAAAACTATACATTAAAAAAGCCCAAATATGTGTTGAGTGACTACTACATGCCTGATACCATCAGTGAGCAGAAGCTGCCATGGACTGCTCTCTTGGGGGTCTGCTGGTGGTGGGGGTAGGGGAAGCATTCAGGTCATCACCACACAGATCATATGGAAAACTATGCCAAATTATAGGGCTTTGAAGAGAGGTTTGTGGTTCTCAGGAGCTTGACCTGGTCAGGGAGGCCAGGGTATCTTCTCTGAGAAAGACTTGAAGAATAAATAGGGAGTAACCAGAGCAAGAGTAGGAGGAAGATGATCCAAGCAGAGAGAATTGCACGTGCAAAGGTCCTGTGGTAGATGGCCTGGATGAAGGCCAGACTGGCTAGAGTTCCACAGCAGAGAAGAGTGTGGTGAGAATGAGGTCAGGCAGTCAGCCAGCTGACAGCACTTGACTTGCCGGTATCAGAAGATTTGGTCCGAATTCTGAGAGCAAAAGGATACTTTTAAGCAGTGGTGCAAAATGATTCAACTTATGTAGCAAACTGGTTTTATTGTTGTTGTTGTTGAGTCAACAAGTCGTGTCTGACTCTTTGCAACCCCATGGACTGCAGCACACGAGGCTTCCCTGTCCTTCACTATCTCCTGGAGCTTGCTCAAACTCATGTCCATTGAGTCAGGGATGCCATCCAATCATCTCATCCTTTGTCATTCCCTTCTCCTTCTGCTTTCAATCTTTCCTGGCATTAGGGTCTTTTCCAGTGAGTTGGCTCTTTGCATCAGGTGGCCAAAGTACTGGAGCTTCAGCTTCAGCATCAGTCCTTCCAATGAACATTCAGGGTTTGAGGAGCCCAAATGTTACCAAGGAGTCCATGAGGGTCTAGAAGTACCCACATAAACAGTGAGAATGGCTTTGACTCAGGACATGGTGAGACTTGGGGGCAGGGTGAGTTGAATGTTGAGGTGAGGATCAGGCAGTGTTGAAGTCTGAGAAACTGGGCTGGTGGATGGGAGGGGTGACAATGAGCTTCATATTCCTGTAAGAACATATTATATTGAGTATGATAAGTAATATCTTCATTTTTCCCAGGGATAGAATGGTTGACTTCTGGGGAAAAAGAACAAAGGACTTTCAGGTTCTACTATAATGCGTGTGCTCAGTCACTCAGTTATGTCCGACTCTTTGTGACTCCTCAGACTGCAGCCCGCCAGGCTCTGTCCATGGGATTTGCCAGGCAGGAATACTGGAGTGGGTTGCCATTTCCTCCTCCAAGGGGTCTTCCTGACCCAGGGTTTGAACTCACGTCTCTTGCGTCTCCTGCATTGGCAGGAGGATTCTTTACCACTGAGCCACCTGGGAAGCCCTCTACTATAGTAGATGGTGTTTAATATGTTTTCTCATTAAATCTGTTCAACAAACCTGAGAAATAAATTCAAACATGTGTGTATGAAGAAAGGGGTCTCAGAAAGGTAAAATTACCTGCCCAAGGTCATGGCTGGGAAAAGGTTAAGCCTCCACCAGCCTCCTCTCTTTAAAAAAAAAAAAAGGCAAAACAACTTCATTTTATTCTACTCAATGTGCTGATAATTGAGGGGAAAGTTTTTGGCAAGAAGGGAAAGGGAGGGGACCTGGAAGAACTCCTTGCTCTGAAAGAATGCAAGGGAGGCTGGGGCCATGGCTCTGGGGCGCCCTGGGCCCCCATCCAACCACAGGGGTGACCAACTTGCTCTTGACCCGAGCCAGAAGCCGATTCTCCCTTTCTCTCTACCTCCCACCTCCTGCCCCGGGGAAGTCCTCCTAATCTCCTGGATCTAACCTCCATCCTCTTGTTTCTGTGCCTGCTGTCTCAGCTTGCAGGTGCATCCAAGCCACCTGGCTACCTCTCCCCGCTGGCTGCCTGCCTGCCCTTCAGCCCTTGGTGGGGCTCCCAGGCGGCCTGTAACTGGATACCAGACACTGCTTCGTCCCTTCAGGCACCCCCCCGCCTCAGAGCCGCACTCCACGCACCCTGTTTCTGGATCTGCTCTTGGAAACCTGGATAGAGCGTGTTTCCACTCAGCCCAGTGACCTTCGCCTGTCTGAGCCCTGGTTAATTTTTGCCCAGTCTTTGCAGGCTCTGGGGCCCCTCCCCTTCGGGGATATAAGCCTGGTCTGAGGCTGCCCTGTTCCCTGCCCGTTCCTGAGCCTCCCCGAGCTCCCTCCCCATTCTCACCATGGCCAAAGGATTCTACATTTCCAAGGCCCTGGGCATCCTGGCCATTCTCCTGGGGGTGGCGGCCGTGGCCACCATCATCGCTCTGTCTGTGGTGTACGCCCAGGAGAAGAACAAGAATGCCGAGCGTGGCACCGCGGCCCCCACGAGCTCCACAGGCCCGACAACCACCTCGGCCACCACCTTGGACCAGAGCAAGCCGTGGAACCGATACCGCCTCCCCACGACCCTCTTGCCCGACTCCTATAGGGTGACGCTGAGGCCCTACCTCACTCCCAACGATAATGGCCTGTATATCTTCACCGGCTCAAGCACTGTCCGCTTCACCTGCAAGGAGCCCACGGACGTCATCATCATCCACAGCAAGAAGCTCAACTACACCCAGCACAGTGGGCACTTGGCGGTCCTGACGGGTGTGGGGGGCACCCAGGCCCCCGAAATCGACAGGACCGAGCTGGTGTTGCTCACAGAGTACCTGGTGGTCCACCTCAAGAGCTCCCTGGAGGCAGGCAAGACGTACGAGATGGAGACCACCTTTCAGGGGGAGCTGGCCGACGACCTGGCAGGCTTCTACCGCAGCGAGTACATGGACGGCAACGTCAAAAAGTGAGTCAGGTGGGCCTGCCGGGTGGGGGCAGGTCCTAGACGCCGGGGCAGAGCGGGATCCTGGGGGCCAAGGAAGGGCTTGGATTCGGGGCCTTTGAATGTTCCAAAGCCCTTGGCTGGCCCATTGCTCCATCCAAAGTTCCCAAGACAATCCACCGTTTCCCTGAGCCCCACCCCATTCAATCGGCAGTCAGGGATAAACAATGAAAGCCACCTTGGACATGTAAGAGAATAGGCTCTGAGGAGAGAAATGTGCCAGTGTCTCCTGGCTAATACAGGATGGGGGCAGCCAGGACTTTGACCCTGAGTCCAGAAGGAGCTCTGATCGCCCATGTCAGCTGGCCTGTCGGCCTCGAGGTGGCCTGGGAGAGGAAAGGGGGGGTGGGGGTAAGGGGACAGGGATGAGGCCGGGCAGCATCTGTGAGCCCGCCCCCCTGCACACCCAGCCACAGTCTGCAGCCCCCACCCTGCACACCCCGCGGACATAGACACTCTGTGGGCGCACCCTTTAACCCCCTGCTCTGGGCAGGGTCCTAGCCACCACACAGATGCAGTCAACAGATGCCCGGAAGTCCTTCCCCTGCTTTGACGAGCCCGCCATGAAGGCCACATTTAACATCACCCTCATCCACCCCAAGGAACTCACAGCCCTGTCCAACATGCCACCCAAAGGTGAGCAGGTCTGGCTGAGGCCTCACAGCCTGGGCCTGGGAAAGCAGACCCTCCCCGCCAGGGCTGGGGCGCAGGGGAAGGGGAGGAGGCACACCTCCACAAGCCTGCATGCTCCCTGCCCAGGTCCCAGTGTCTCGTTTGACGGAGATCCCAACTGGAACGTCACTGAGTTTGAAACCACGCCGGTAATGTCCACGTACCTCCTGGCCTACATCGTGAGCGAGTTCACGAGTGTGGAGTCAATGGCTCCCAATGATGTCCAGGTATGAGGCCCAAGCTCACCTCACCTTCCCCAGGGTTGGTCCTGGCCTGGGAGACATTCCTGTTTATCCTCATCCTGGTCCCAGCCCCTAGGCAGTGTGTGAACCCCAGCTCTGAGTCATCTTGGGCAGCTGTCTTTAGTTCTCTGAGCCTCAGTCTCTGCATCTGAAAAGTGGGATCCTCCTCATTAACAGGGGCTTCCCCAGTAGCTCAGTGGTAAAGAATCTGCCTGCACTGCAGGAGCCGCAGGAGGCACAGGTTTAATCTCTAGGTAAGGAAGATACCCTGGAGAAGGAAATGGCAACCCGCTCCAGTGTTCTTGCCTGGAGAATCCCCATGGACAGAGGAGCCTGGCAGGCTACAGTCCATGGGGTTGCAGAGAGTCAGACATGACGGAAGCGAATTAGCATGCACGCACCCATCATGAAGGGAGTTCCCGATTCCTGGGTGCCAGACAGAGAGTGGCCATGGCTCATTCCCCGCAGGCCCCTCCCTACGACTCCAAGAGAGATACCCCCAACTCCACACACTCCCGGCTGACCAAGCTTCCCAGTTTAACCTGGTTGGTCACTAGCCTGCCAGACTCTGGGACTGGCCCACCTGCACAGGACCCAGGAAGAACCCCTGACCTCTCCTATCCTCTTTGCAGATCCGGATCTGGGCTCGACCAAAAGCAACTACAGACAACCATGGCCTTTATGCCCTGAATGTGACAGGTCCCATCCTGAACTTCTTTGCCAATCATTACAATACAGCCTACCCACTCCCCAAATCTGGTAAGTGAGGGGCCTCGCGTTGGGGGAAAATGAATGGGTCTCCCCCCTCATTCCCGGAGGCCATCCTGCCAACTGCCTGGCCTCCCCAGACCAGATTGCCCTGCCCGACTTCAACGCCGGTGCCATGGAGAACTGGGGGCTGGTGACCTACCGGGAGAACGCGCTGCTCTATGACCCTCAGTCTTCCTCCAGCAGCAACAAAGAGCGAGTAGTCACTGTGATTGCGCATGAGCTGGCCCACCAGGTATCCCCCCATCATGGGGAGTGCAGACCAAGAACGTGGGGGGCTCCGGGAGGAGATGGCACAAGTCATGGCTCTGTCCTCAGAAGCTGAGAAGGGAGGGGGGATTCCACCTGGCCAGGGGGTTTGGGGAGGAGTCAGGATGAAGTCAGTAAAGCCTCCAGCTCAAGCTGGCATATGGGGAGCACTCGGTGAAGGGTAGCCCTGAACATCGTTAGTGACCGCAAGGTCCGAGTGATTTGCTGGGCTGACCCCTCTCCCCTACAGTGGTTTGGGAACCTGGTGACCCTGGCCTGGTGGAATGACCTGTGGCTGAACGAGGGCTTTGCCTCCTATGTGGAGTACCTGGGAGCTGACTATGCAGAGCCTACCTGGAATCTGGTGAGCCCCCTGCCTGGGGACCACTGGGGTCTGGGATGGGGGATGACCTGGGTCACCCACTCCGAGGCCAGTCCCCTGATTGGCTGTTGGGGGTTTGCAGAAAGACCTCATGGTGCCGAATGACGTGTACCGTGTGATGGCCGTGGACGCGCTGGTCACCTCTCACCCACTGACCACCCCTGCCGACGAGGTCAACACCCCTGCCCAGATCAGCGAGATGTTCGATACCATCTCCTACAGCAAGGTGCTGCCCAGCCCCCATGCTGGTCCTTAGACAGTCGGGGGGTGGGTGGGGAGGGCAGTGGGGGTTTAGCCCCCCAGGGCTCAGGGAGCACCTGCCCAGCCCGATGGGAACACAGGGTCCCTCAGCTGGCTCAACACAGCCTCCTGAGCTCCCTCCCCTCCACAGGGAGCCTCGGTCATCCGGATGCTCTCGAATTTCCTGACTGAGGACCTGTTCAAGAAGGGCCTGGCGGTGAGGATCCTTGGCCAGTCACGGGTCGGGGGGTGTCTCCTCTGAGCCCTGGCCTCACGGAGGCTGTGGCCGGGCCTGGGGCACAGCTCCGCCCTCACTGAGCTCTGTCTTTCTGCAGTCCTACTTGCAGACCTTCGCCTATCAGAACACCACCTACCTGAACCTGTGGGAGCATCTGCAGATGGTCAGTACCAACCAGCCCTCCTGAAGACGTTCTGTGGGGGTCCTGAGATGCTGAAAGCCCCAGGGCCGGCAGCACCCCCGTGGGAGTGAGGTGCCCAGCTCCCCTGCTTACCCCATACCCCAGGCAGGACATCTGGAGCCTGGCCTGCTTACTGGCTGCTCCTCTGTAAAGTGGGTGCAGCGATGACTCCTTGAAGGAGGTATAGCCAGAGCCTGGGTTATGAGCCTGGCAGGTGGCCCCCCACTGGCACCTTGCACTATAGTGAAGTCTATGAGGGGAGCTGGGGAGCACCCTCCTCTGAGTGTTGAGGAAACGGGCTCTCATATTTCCCAAGACCAAGCCATCATCTCCCTGGAACTTTGGAGCCAGCCATTCACCAGCTCAGCACTCCTGGCTGCCCTGTGCCCCACCCAGCCCCTTTCAGGCACCACTTTGCACACACCAGCACCCTCAGCACACCCTCTGACCCTCCCGTCCAGCCCCACCTCACATTCCTGTCCACTCAGACCCCGAGGGGCCCTGTCTGGGGCAGACCCTCTGACCACTCCCACCCTCCCGCCTGGCCCTCCCTGCCTCTTCTGAGCCTGGCGTCTGCACCCTCTCCATCACCCTCCATCATCTCCTACCCCTTCTCTGTGGCCCTGGTCAGCCTGTCTGACCCCTCCATGTGCCCACACGCCATGACCAGCCTGACCAGGGAGGAAAGACACCAGGCCTTGTCACAGCGTCACAGGTGGGCTCCTGGGTCCTCCTGGCTGATCTCCAGCCCAACATCCCTCTGTCGTGAGCCTGGTCCCCACCCCCACTGCCCCCAGCCTCAGTCCCTCTCCTCTGCTTCCTCTGTCTGCCTTGCCCAACCTCAGCTTCCCATTCCTTTCCTCCTCCACACCGACACCCCTCCAAGCTGCATCTCCCCCTCTCTCTCCCCTGAACCCTCTCTCTCTGCACTCCCCCAGAGATCCTCTCTCTCTCAGCTTGCACCTTCTGATAGCATCTTCTGCCCTCTATCTATGCTCTTCTTAGTTTTTTATTTTCTCTGTTATTAACAAATGTGGTTATTTTTTTGTTGTTATGAAAGCAATAGGCACATGTGAGAAAAGATTTAAGACAATAACAACCATCCTAAGCCCATCCCCAGACCCCCATCCACGTGTGTTTCCTGCACATCGCCCACAGCCCTCTGCTTCTCTCTGCCTGTGACTTGGGGACACTGGTTTTCCTTTATCTCTGTCTCCTCCTCTTGCCTGTCTTCCCAGATTTGTTCAGACTGAGCCATGGGGCATCCTGGGTGCCCTGCCCTGACACACACCCACCTCAGGCTTGATCACAGAATGTGGGGTTTGGGGGGAGCATGCAGATTTCCTTAACACAGAATGAACACAGAACAGAGGCTGGAAAGCTCTTGGCTCGTCCAGTGCTGGGCAGCTGAGAGGAGGGCGAGGCAGTCTGGGAGCCCAGCTACAACCTCGCAGCCCAGTGCTCCTCCACTACCTCCCAGCAAGGTGGCACCCTAAGAAGAGGGCAGGGGTGCAGGGGAGAATGGTGGGGGGGGAGGGTGGCCATCCGCTCATGGCTGTACCATCGCCCTCTGCCCAAGGCTGTGGACAATCAGTTGTCCATCGTGCTGCCAGACACCGTGAGTGCCATCATGGACCGCTGGACCCTACAGATGGGCTTCCCTGTCATCACCGTGGATACTAACACAGGGACCATCTCCCAGAAGCACTTCCTCCTTGATCCCAACTCCATCGTCACCCGCCCCTCACAGTTCAAGTGAGAAGATGGGGTCACAGAGACAGGCATCCCAGGGAGGTTCTTAGGGGTGGTTGCCATGAGGTCCTCTGACCATAGCAGGGCCTGGCCCACTGTGGCCCCTGCCAGAGTGGTGGGTGTCAGTCCAGCTCCTGGGCCAGGAGGAGGGAGGCGTTTAGTGCCAGAGTCAGGCAGAAACTGGGAGCCTGGGCAGGACTGTTTTTCACTGGCAGTGGCCAAGAGCTGCCATTTCTCACCCCTGGCCTCTGGGATTTCTTGTTGCAGCTATCTGTGGATTGTTCCCATCTCATCCATCAGAAATGGCCAGCCGCAAGAACACTACTGGCTTCGGGGTGAAGAGAGAAGTAATCCGGCCCTCCCCTAGGGGACAGTAACCCCCAGGCCATCCTGCCAGCTCCTGGCCCTGTTCTGGGGTTTTGGCAGGCCTCATCTTTGGGGGTGTCCGTCATCCTTTCATTCCACAAATGGAGCCAGCTTCTTTGGTTCTAATTTCTACTCAGTTGCTGCCCAACTGTGTGACCCCAGTCAAGTTACCATCTGTCATTGGTCTCCATTTCCCCATCTGTAAAATGGGGACAATATCTACCCCCATTGAGTTGTATGACAATTAAGGGAGAGGATTCCCATGAAATGTTCACAACAGTGCCTGGCATGCAGTATGTGCGGTCCTGCTCAGCCAGGCACCGAGGGAACCAAGGTCAGGGCAGGCCATCCCCTGCCTAAGCCAAGGCTGCAGATGGAGGGAAGGGAGACAAGTCATTCGTACTTTCTGGAGCTGTGCCGAGTGCTCTATCAGAGGCGTTTATGGCCTCTGGGGCAGGTGGGCAGAGGTCAGAGAATAAGGAGGCTTTCACTTCATGGAGAGGTGAGGAAAGGCTTCCTGGAGGAGGTGAATTGAGTCAGAGGACTAGCAGGTGTTCAACGGGCTGACGGCGGTAGAGAGACGCCGCCCAGGCAGAGTCAATAGCAAGTGCGAGGCTTGAGGTAGGAGAGAACGTGGGGACTGAGCTCGGCTGAGACAGAGGAGCAGTCCCTGCCAGCTGCAGGAGACAATGTCCTCGGGCCAGGAGGAGCCAAAGTGATTGAGTCTGATCTGCAGGTATGGAAGGAGCCCCTCCGGCTGCCTGCTGGGAGGAAGGCTGGAGGTAGACCTGAGAGAGGGGGCATGGAGCCCCCAGGAAGAGATAAGCAGTGCTTATCCCAGTTGGGAGGCCAACTGGATGGGAGGCGCTTCCTGGGTGTGATAGAAAGATGGGAGAAGGAGGGGCTGGAGACTGAGCAGCGGCGTGGGAAGCTGAGTCTGAGCTGGAGGGGGTGTTGCCGATGGAGTTGTCCCAGCGGGTGTCACTGGCCTGGCCACTGAGGTTCACAGATGGCAATTGGTCTGTCCAAGGTCACCCGCCTGAGTTTGTCCAGCACCCAGTCCCACCCTTCTTCTCCGCCCCTCACCTTGGTGTGGGCCCAGTGGCCTGAGGGCCAGCTGCTGCCAGGCTGCTCAGGAGGCGGTTCTGCCGAGGCCTGGGGACGGGAGGACCCAGGTCAGGTCAGCCCGGGGCCTTCTGAGCAGCCTCTCCCAGCTCTGGTCTCTCCCCACAGTCCAGAATGACCTCTTCAAAACCGCAGCAGATGACTGGGTCCTGCTGAACATCAACGTGACGGGCTATTACCAGGTGAACTACGACGAGAACAACTGGAAGAAGATTCAGAATCAGCTGATGTCAAGGCCGGAGGTGGGTGCCTGCCGGCCCATGCCGTCCCCTGCCCAAGGCCCAGTCCCAAGATGGCAGCCCAGACTGCAGGGCCTGCCCCATGGCCCGCCCAAGGTCACATGCTCTGTTGCCCCTTCTAGAACATCCCTGTCATCAACCGGGCGCAGGTCATCTACGACAGCTTCAACCTGGCCAGGTGAGTGCCCGCCCCTTCTCCCTCGGGCCCCCCAGCTCAGCCACGGAAGCCCGGCGACTTGGCAAGTGTGACTCCATAGTGAGAGCCCGTGCTCCCTCATGTGGTCCTCATCGTGTGCCAGGAATGGGGTGCGGGCTTCCTGTGCTTCAGGACGCCCCTCCCTTGGCCCCAGACAGTATCATCGTTCAGCCCAGAGTTTCCAGAGAAGGAATCAGAGTCTCAGAGTTTGAGCATCTTGCCTGAGGTCACACAGTAACTCATGACAGCCAGATACAGATCTGTCCAACTCTGGAACTCCAGTGTGCTCCACCACACCCAGGTTTTCCAGAGGGCTACCTGTGGGTCAGGCTTCTGAGGTGGCGCTAGTGGTAAAGAACCCACCTGCCATGCAGGAAACTGAAGAGACTTGGGTTCGATACCTGGCTCAGGAATATCCCCGGGAGGAGGGCATTGCCTAGGGAATCCCATTGACAGAGGAGCCTGGCAGGCTACAGTCCATTGGATCGCACAGAGTTGAACACAACTGAAGCGACTAAGCACGCATGCATGCCCCTGTCTCTCTCTTTAGTCACTCAGTCGTGTCTGACTCTTGTAACCCCATGGGTTATAGCCCGCCAGACTCCTCTGTCCATGGGATTCTCCAGGCAAGAATACTGGAGTGGATTGCTATTTACTTCTCCAGGGGATCTTCCCAACCCAGGGATCGAACCAATGTCTCCTGCACTGCAGGCAGATTCTTTACCCTTTACCGACTGAGCTACAAGGGAAGTCAGGCTAAAAAACCTGGGAAGGACATGACAGGAGAGAGGCAGGCATACATAAACAGAGATTTATTGAGCAGCTGCTGTGTGTGTAAGCACGGCAGATGCTAAGTTCTGTGATGTCACCCATAGACATGGACATTTATGAACAGATGGCCTGAGAAGGTGGAGGGAGGAAATCTCAGAGGGCCAAGCAAATGAGAAAAGAGGTGGGCAGAGCAGAGAGCAAAGGCCTCTTGTCTTTTTGAATCTCAGATCTGTCTCTTAAGGTCTGTGTGGTCTTCGGCAAGGCATGTCACCTCTCTGAGCCTCAGTTTCCTCATCTGTAAAATGGGGATAATGTGCAAGGGAATGTGACTGGCAGTGGGTGCACGTCCCCTCCCCCTCCCCCCAGTTCCACTCCACCCGAGGTGAAGGCTGCAGCTAGCCCATTTGGGTCTCTGGGACCTCAGGCTCTAGAAGGGGGCTGGGACTCCCACAGAGAGCCCGGGCTGGGTGGGGGTGCTTACTTGAGCCCCTCTATCTGTTCCCAGTGCCCACATGGTCCCTGTCACCCTGGCGCTGAACAACACCCTCTTCCTGAAAAATGAGATGGAGTACATGCCCTGGCAAGCCGCCGTGAGCAGCCTGAACTACTTCAAGCTCATGTTCGACCGCACAGAGGTCTACGGCCACATGCAGGTACATCTTGAGGGGCATGCCAGCGTCCAGGTCCCCAGTGCCTGAAATGACGCCACGAGGCAGTGAGTAGAAATATTGCCTGGAGTGGTGAAGCGCCGCACCCGGTCCTTGGAGGTGGTGAGAGAGCAGGAGGGATGGAAGGGTGAAGGGAGCAGGGACTGAGAAGGTGAGCAAGTTGGGCATGGCAAGAAACGGAAAGACTTCTAGCAAGGTTTGCTAAATCTGGAAATTAGCACTATCAGAAGGCAACAGAAAAAGCCACAGTACAGGAAGGGGATGGGATTGGAGGCAAAGCCTTCAACCTGTTGCGTGGCCTCCGGCAATCCTCTTCAGCCCAAAAGAATCCTCTGTGAAAAGAGCAGGCCTCTGCTTGCCTAGCAGATGTTAACAGTTTGGAAGCTTGAGGGGAAGGTAGAGGGAGGGGATGGGGCGTTGGGGTGGGATCAGAGGCAGAGGCGAACTCCTTGCTCTGTATCCATAACTGAATGCAGAGGGATGTTCACTGCAGTGTGGTTTATAAAAGACAAGAAAACCAAAAACACTTAAATGTCCAACAGTTGGGGATTGGTTAAGTAAGCTAGAATATCCATTTGATGGAATATTATGTAGTCATTGGGCTTCCCTGGTGGCTGAGTGATAAAGAATCCTCCTATAATGCCAGAGATGCAGGTTCCATCCCTGGGTCAGGAAGATCCCCCGGGAAAGGGAATGGCAATCCACTCCTGTATTCTTTTTTTCCATTTATTTATTTACGTATTTTAATTGGAGGATAATTTCTTTACAATATTGTGATGCTTTTTGCCATACATCAATATGAGTCGGCCTTAGGCATACACCAAAGGATTCTCCAGTATTCTTGCTTGGAGAATTCCATGGACAGAGGAGCCTGGCGGGCTACAGTCCATGGGGTCTCAAAGAATAGGACAAGACTGAGCAACTAACACTTTCTTAACGCTTTGGGATGGTTACTATTCTCTGCTTATGCTTTACGGAGTTTTCTAAGTTCCCCACAATAAAGGCAGAATACTTACAATTGGGCGGTGGGGGATGGTAGGCCCTAAAACAATATTAGGAAATAGTGGCACTTAGACATGGACTGTCAGAACTGGTGGAGGCTTTGAGGAGAAAGAGCCTCAGGTCAGTCATCTGAAACCTGGATTAGTGCCGCCCCTTGGAGTGCTATCTGGCCTTGGGTTACTCCCTTAGCCTCTGGCCTCTTGCTTCTGTAACCATTAACCCTTGCTATGCTTGCTCACTCACGTCAGAGGCTCCGTGGGGCTCCAGGTGGGTCAGGCTTGAGTCTCCTCTTTGATTTTTTTTTTTTAATATTTATTTACTTACTTACTTATTTGGTTGTGCCAGGTCTTAGTTTTTAGTATATATTTACTTACTTACTCACTTATTTGGCTGTGTTGGGTCTTGGCTGCAGCACATGGGATCTTCGTTGCATCATGGGGGATCTTCCCTTGTGGCACTGGGCTTAATTGCCCCAAGGCATGTGGGATCTTAATTCCCTGGCCAGGGATCCAACCCGAGCCCCCTGCGTTGTGAGGCAAATTCTTAATCACTGGATCACCAGGGAAGCCCCATGAGTCTCCTCTTTGAAGCTGTTCATGTTCTCTTTCCCTAGAATTACCTCAGGAACCAGGTTGAACCCATCTTCCTACATTTTGAAAATCTCACCAAAAACTGGACTGAGATCCCGGAAAACCTGATGGACCAGTGAGTATGACCTGTCTTGGGTCTAGAGACCACAGGTGGCCCAGACACCCTGACCTGGGAAGTCCAGAGCAAGTTCCCACAGTATCCTCCTCCGAACTTCCCAATTCCTGGCTAGACCAGGGCCACCAGTCAGGGAGGAAACCGCCCCCTCCCTGACCCCACCCAGGAGTGGGGGGCCCTGCCCCAAGGCTCCGTGTGGCCTGTGAACCCGTCTGGCCTCTTTGTGTGAAGGACCAGGCTGAACCTCCCTGGTCCCCTCACTGGCATGGTCGTGCAGATTCTAGGTGTTAAAGGTGGGGCTGGGGTCTGTGCCAGCCCTCCCTGGGCTGCACAAGGCAAGAAGCAAAGCACCCAAAGGGTAGGTGGGCTGTGGCCTTAGAGCCCCACATCTGCTGCCCTACCTGGAGTTATATGCCAGCAGGTGGGCTACAGTCCACAGGGTCGCAAAGAGTCAGACACAAAGAGTCAGACACGACTGAAGTGACTGAGCGTAAGTACGAGCACAGGGAGAGTCTTGGCTGGAGTCAGGGCCAGGCATGCTGACAGAGCGTCATCACCCCTGGTGCAGATACAGCGAGATTAATGCCATCAGCACTGCCTGCTCCAATGGGTTGTCTAAGTGTGAGGAGCTGGCCAAAACACTTTTCAACCAGTGGATGAACAACTCGAACGTTAACCCGTGAGTGTGTCCCCTGCTTGTTCCCTGATCTTTATCTGTCCCTCAAGCTCACAGCCCTGTCTTCATCAGACCCTCGTCCCCCACCCCCTTGCTGCTTCTCCACCCCTGACACCCCCAACTCCATGCCAGGATCGACCCCAACCTGCGGTCCACCATCTACTGCAATGCCATCGCCCAGGGCGGCCAGGAAGAGTGGGACTTTGCTTGGAGTCAGTTGCAACAAGCAGAGCTGGTTAATGAAGCTGACAAACTCCGCTCAGCGCTGGCCTGCACCAACCATGTCTGGCTCCTGAACAGGTGAGGACCAGAGCTGGATGCGGCTGGATGAGTTCCCCTCCCACAGGAGACCAGGGTCCCAACGTGGGGGAGAAAGAACCAGCCAGCCATCCACACTATCCTTCGTGGGATCCTTCCTAGCCCGTGCAGTGGGCCAGTGTGTTTCCCATTTTACAGATGAGGACACAGAGGCTCAGAGAAGCAAAACAACTCACCCGAAGTCCAGAAGCTTTACTAAGTAAAAAAAAAAAAGCAACAACCAAGATTTGAGTCTGGATCTGGGTCCACATCCTGTGCTTTTAACTGCTGCATTTCTCCTGGCCTTTACCTCTCTCTCAAGGGTCTTGGCACTGGCTTCCCTGGTGGCTCAGTGGTAAAGAATCCACCTGTGATGCAGTACACCTGGATTCAATCCCTGGATCAGGAAGATCCCCTGGAGGAGGAAATAGCAAACCACTCCAGTATTCTTGCCTGGGAAATCCCATGGACAGAGGAGCCTGGTGGGCTACAGTCCATGGAGTCGCAAAAGAGTCAGACACGACTTAGCGACT
Organism: Bubalus bubalis; assembly: GCF_019923935.1. Lineage (NCBI taxonomy): Eukaryota > Metazoa > Chordata > Mammalia > Artiodactyla > Bovidae > Bubalus > Bubalus bubalis. The sequence goes on from NC_059176.1 coordinate 48,867,754, forward strand.
AAACAACAACAAGAGTCCTGCTGCAGATGGACTTGAGTCCTTCTGGACATCCAGCTGGGCACCCCCAAACCCTTGGATGAGGGCTCCTGGCTCCCACTGTGTGCCTCATTGCCATCTCCTGGACTTCAGTAAAGAAGAGCCACCCTCAATGTCAAAGACAGGAGTGGCCACTCTACCTGATATAGGAATCACCCCTTCCTTCCTTCATTCATCACTAGATATTTATCAGACACCTGGTCTATGCCAAGTATGACACCTGGCATAGCCAGTGACCCTGCTTAGGGGACTCAGGGTCCCATCTATAAGAGGGAGGTAGGACCAAGGAGGCTTCAGCCCACAGCATTCTGAAGGGATGTTGAGAAGATGCAGGAGAGGAATGCAGGAAAGGACGAAAGATGAGTGTGGGGGGGGGGCGGGGGTAAGCAGGGTCCTTTCACTCACTGCACAGCATGCTGAAGGGATATTGAGAGGATGCAGGAGAGGATGCAGGAGAGGATGCAGGATGAGTGTGTGTGTGTGGGTGGGGGGTGGATAGGCTCCTTTTACTCACTGCACAGCATGCTGACCTCACAGGTACCTGAGTTACACCATGAACCCCGACCTCATCCGGAAGCAGGACGCCACCTCCACCATTACCAGCATTGCCAGCAATGTCATCGGGCAGTCTCTGGCCTGGGACTTCATCCGGAGCAACTGGAAGAAACTCTTTGAGGAGTGAGTCTGCCAAGAGTGTGTTAGGGGAAGCGCCCACCAAGGCTGGGTCCCCTGGGGGTAGGAGTGGGTCCCCTGTGTGCACCAGACCCCGCAGGGTCAGGAGTAGAGAGCAGGCACTGCATTGGAGTGGTCCAAAGAGAACCCAGGGGCTTCCCTGGTGGTCCAGGGGTTCAGACTCTGTGCTTCCAATGAAGGGGGCTCAGGTTCAATCCCTGGTCAGGGAACTAAGGTTCCACATACCTCGCAGTGCACCCCAAAAAAAATGCCACGAAAAACAGACAAACAGAAAACCAGATGAATCCAGCTTGAGGTCTGTAGGGGCAGGAATTGAAAGACAAAGCAGTGGGGTACGGCCGTGCCTTTTCCCACTTGGGGGAAGAAAGTCTACCTGGAGGGAGTGTTCTCTGAAGAGATAGGAACAAGGACATGCGGCCAAGCCTGGGTTTAGGTCCCTGGTGGTGTCTCCTTGGGCGTGTCACTGCCTTGCATCTATGGGACGGGGACAGTCACAGCGTGTTGCCTGCCAGTCACTGGACATTGCTTCCCCGCCCCGCTCATGGCTCCTCTCTCTCCTCCCGTCCTGCAGTTATGGTGGTGGTTCCTTCTCCTTCTCCAACCTCATCCAGGGTGTGACCCGAAGATTCTCCACTGAGTTTGAGCTCCAGCAGGTAAGAAGCCTGGGACCCTGGGGCTCATGCCCCAGAGGCCCACCCCCAGTCTCGGGGGCAGCCACCACTCAGCTCCCACCAAAAGGCAGGGGGTGTTCATAAGGCAGTGGGGCTCCATGTGGTCAGGCCTTCTTCATGTACAGAGGAAGCTGGGTATCCAGACTTCTTAAATGTCACAGTTCAATCGCAGTTATTCATCTTCAAATTTTTTATTGGCAAAAGGTAAAGAGAGTAATATGATGAACCTCCAGGTACCCGTTATTCAGATTGAATAATTATCACTTTTGCTGACACTATTTTTTAGGGGAAGACAGTTTTCAAGCAAATCACTGATACTATATAATTTCACTTATAAACACTTTAGTCATATCTAAAATAAAGAAAAATTTTAAAACATAATCTATCGTTAGCAAACCCAAGAAAATGAACAATTCCTTACTATCATCCTATACCCAGGCCATTTTCAAATTCTCTTTTTTTTTTTCGGCCATGCCTTGGCAGCTGGCAGGATCTTAGTTCCCCAACCAGGGATCGAACCCATGGCCCCTGCTTTAATTAAGAGTGCAGAGTCTTAACCATTGGACTGTCAGGGAAGTCCCTTTTACACATTTTTGAGTCAATCTCTGTTTTCACTTCTCTTGAATGTATTCCTAGGAGTGGAATTGCTAGGTCATTTGATAACTGTGTTTTTTGAGAAACTGCCAAAATGTTTTCTAAAGCAACTGCATCAATTTACATTCCCATCAGCAATGTATGAAGGTTCCAATTTCTTTATGTTTTTGCGGAAAATTGTTATTTTCCTTTTTTGTTTTTAAAAACGTTTTACATCCCGTAAAGTGTATCTCATGGTTATGAGTTTCATTTCTCTGATGACTCATGATGTTGAGCATCTTTTCATGTGCTTTTTGGCCATTTGTATATCTTCTTTGGAGAAATATATTCAAATCCTTCATTCAGTTTTTCATTAGTGCATTTGCCTTTTTATTGTGAGTTATAAGAGCTCTTTATATATTCTAGATACCAGGCCCTTATTAGACACATTATTTGCAAGTATTTTCTCCGATTTTGTGAATTGTCCTTTCGCTCTCTTTACAGTGTCTTTGATACACAGAAGTTTTTTATTTTGATGAAGTCTAACTTACTACTTTTCTTCTGTCGCTTGTGCTTTATGCATCATATATAAGAAACAATTACCAACCTGAAGTTCCATCTATGCTTCTTACTAAGATTCTTCTCATCTTAGCTCTTACATTTAAGAGTGATCAGTTTGACTTGATTTTTGTGTATGGTGTAAGGCAGAGGTCCAACTTCACTCTTTTGCATGTGGCTATCCAGTTGTCCCAGTCCCATTTATTTAAAGGACTATTCTTTTTTGTAATATTATTCATTAAAAAAATTGTCATTGGAGTATAGTTGATTTCCAATGTTGTCTTAGTTTCAGGTGTACAGCATAGTGAATCAGTTACATATACATATATTCATTCTTTTTCAGATTCTTTTCTCATACAGGTTATCACAGAATATTGAGTGGTGTTCCCTGTGTTATATAGTACTGGTTATCTAGCTTATATATAGTGTTGAATTCTAAGTTCCTGATTTATCTCTCCCCACTCCCCATGTTTCCCCTTTGGTAACCATAAATTTGTTTCCCATATCTGTAAGTCTTTTTCTGTTTTGTAAATAAGTTCATTTATATCATTTTAAAAATTAGATTCCACATATAAGTGATAATAGATATTTGTCTTTGTTTGTCTGATTTACTTCACTTATTATGATAATCTCTAGGTCCATCCATGTTGCTGCAAATGGCATTATTTTGTTCTTTTTTTACGGCCGAGTAATATTCCATTATATACATGGACCACGTCTTCTTTAACCATTCCTCTGTTGATAAAATGACTACTCTTTCACTTATTGAATGATCTTGGCACCTTTGTTGAAAATCAATTGACTATAAATGTTAGGATCTGTTTCTGGACTCTCAATTTTATTTCACTAATCTGTTTATATTTAGGTTAGCACAGTGTTGTCTTAATTATCATAGATTTGTAGTGAGTTTTGAAATTTGGATTGTAGGCCCTCCAACTTTGTTCTTTTTCAAAGTCATTTCACTATTCTGAGTCTTTGCATTTCTTTATGAATTTCTTTATGAATCAGCTTGCCAATTTCTGCAAAAAAGGATAGTTGAAATTTAGATAGGGATTGCACTGAATCTGTGGATCAATTTGGGGAGCATTTCCATGTTAGTAATATTAAATCTACCAATTCATTAACACAGATTTATTTAAGTCTTTTTTCCCCTTTTATTTAGGTCTTAATTTTTCTCAACAATATTTTGTAGTTTTCCACATACCAGTCTTGCACGTCTTTTGTCAAATTTATTCCTAAGTATTTTATTCTTTTTGATGCTATGGTTAATGGAACTGTTTTCTTAATTTCATTTTCAGATTTTTCACAGCTAGTGTATAGAAATACAATTAATTTTTGTATATTGATCTTGTATGCTGCAAACTTGTTGAACTCAAGTTTTAATAGTTGTGCTTTTTTTCCCTTTCAATTCCTTGGGGTTTTCTGCGTATAAAATTGGGTCATCTGTAAATAGAGATAGTTTACTTCTTCCTTTCTGGATGCTTTTAATTTCATTTTTCTTGCCTAATTGCCATTGCTACAACCTCCAGTACTAATACATATTTTAATCCTTAAAAAAAAAACAAAAAACACTTATTTGCTCAAGCAGTCAGGTCATGTGTGCTATAGAAATGGCCACATTTTGAATTTGGCTGCTTGCTGCCTTTTGGTGCCTGTTTAATTTGTCCTTCTCTCCTCCCTTGATTGGATTAAGATTGTATTTCAATTAAAAAGAGAGGATCAGCTCAATGAAGAACCTCACAATGAAGTCCACATACACATAGGAGCCTGGTTGGCCCTTGAGACTGTCATTTTTGGCCTCTGCCAGTGAGAGGGAAGGACTCCCTACCCCTGGGGGCTCTAACATGGCCGGGAGGGGTAGAGGACCTGGTAGCCCTCTCCTCGGGGATGTTAGAGACTCAGCCTGAGGCTCAAAAGCATCCTTTTCCTGGCAGCTGGAGGAGTTCAAGGAGAACAACATGGACGTCGGCTTCGGCTCAGGAACACGGGCTCTGGAGCAAGCCCTGGAGAAGACCAAAGCCAACATCAACTGGGTGAAGGAGAACAAGGAGGTGGTGCTAAACTGGTTCAAAGAACACAGCTAACAGTCTCTGGTCCTTACATTCACCTGGTCCCTATGTGAGACGCCCACGTGCCTCTGTCCCAGGGACCCACGGCAGGGCCCCTGTTTCTGAAGCCTGAGGCACCAGCGTCCTCCCCTTGGGGACAGAGTCTCTGGCCCATGTTCACTCCACTCTTCCCAGGGGACCACTCCAGTTTCTGATGCTCAGACTGTCCAAGTGCCTCCCAGCTCCTGCCCCTCATGCCAATGGCACCCCAGGCTAGGCATGGCTCCTGTCGCCCAAGGCTCTGGGTCTGATCTCAGGGAGTCCAGCTCCAGGGTCAGATGAGAAGCCCTCAGTGGATGATGGATGGCCTTGGGGGGCTGCCCTGTGCCGTCTCCTATCCTCCCCTAAAGACCCTGGAACTGAAAAGTCTACAGAGCACCAGATCTGTATATTTTTTTCTAAGATAAAATGTAAATAAAAGATTTCTAGATGAGCTTCCAGACTCATTACTGAACTTGAGCAGAATGGGTCTGCACATAAGCCAAGGGCATGTCCTGCCATCTTGCCAGGATCCCAGGGTGACATATCAGTTTTTTAAAAATTTTTAAAATTTTGGCTGCACTGGGTCTTTGTTGTGGCACACGGGCTTTCTCTAGTGGTAGCATGCAGGCTCTCTAGTTGCTCTGTATGTAGGATCTTAGTTCCCGAAGCAGAGATCAAACCTGTGTTCCCTGCATTGGAAAGTGGATTTTTAACCACTGGACTATCAGGGAAATCCTTCAATTTTTAAACTGGTTGTTTTCAAGAGTAGCCTACAGAATAAGACAGGTGCCCACCAGATCACCTAGGGAAGCCAATGATCAGGGCCAACTCCGAGGAGAAGGTCTGGGATCAAGAGGGCTCCCCGGACCACACTGACCTTGGTGGAAATTTCTTGGCAAAGGAGGTCCAGCTGAGTGCCCAAGGCTGCTGGGGGTGGGGGTTGGGGTTGGGGTGGGGGGCGCCTGGGGAGGCATAGAGGGTGGGAACATACAGCCCAGGCACCTCAGGGGTCACCTTCAGTTGACATCACCTGTGAGCTGCTCCAGGCAGTGTTTCTCCACCCCTAGGCTTTGGTTTCCTCAACTGCGTATAAAGACATTTTGTATCATAGGGTTGGCTTCCCAGGTGGCGCAGTGGTAAAGAATCCGCCTGTCAATGCAGGAGATGCGGATTCAATCTCTGGGTCGGGCAGATGCCCTGGAGAAGGAAATGGCAACCCACTCCAGTATTCTTGCCTGGAGAATTTCATGGATAGAGGATCCTGGTGGGCTACAGTCCACAGGGTCACAAAGAATCAGAATGATTAAGAGACTGAGCATGCATTCATGCATATCATACGGTTGGTGTGTGGATCTAAGGAGAGTCACATACTTAGGGCACAGTTTGACGCTTAAGGAGAGCTGTCTCCTGCTCAAGGCCCCATTGGTCCATTTCCCTCCTAGCCTCTTATGAGAAGCTCGCGCCAGCAGGCCCAGGTCCACGCAGGCTCCCCTGAGCTCCGTTGCCTTCCGCAGATCAAAGGGTGGGGCGGAGCCAGCCTTGGTTGTGGGTCCCTCCACCAACCAGGAGGCTCCCCTCAGCCCAGCCCCTCTGGACCAGCCCTTCCTTTTGCCAGGGCTCAGTGGCTGCAGCTGGCACTTGACCTTCTGGGGGTCCCCGCTGGAGAAGGGACCAGACCCGCCATCTAGGGTCGCTGGGGGAGAGCTGGCCCCCGGGTAGAATAGTCAGCAGGGATTGTAGTCTCCGAGCCTGGCACTCGGCTAAGCGTTTATGCGCATTATCTCATTTGGTTCTCAACAGGGAGATAAGGACCATCTTTATCTCGGTTTTGAGATAAGGAAACTGTGGAGCAGGAATATTAAAGACTCAGGCTCTAATGCAGAGGCTGTTTGCTATGACCAGTGCATTCTCTTGACAAAACTCTATTAGCCTTTGCCCTGCTTCATTCCGTACTCCAAGGCCAAATTTGCCTGTTACCCCAGGTGTTTCTTGACTTCCTATGTTTGCATTCCAGTCCCCTATAATGAAAAGGACATCTTTTTTGGGTGTTAGTTCTAAAAGGTCTTGTAGGTCTTCATAGAACTGTTCAACTTCAGCTTCTTCAGCATTACTGGTTGGGGCATAGACTTGAATTACTGTGATATTGAATGGTTTGCCTTGGAAACGAACAGAGAGCATTCCGTTGTTTTTGATTTTGCATCCAAGTACTGCATTTCAGACTCTTTTGTTGACTATGATGGCTACTCTAGTTCTTCTAAGAGATTCCTGCCCACAGTAGTAGATATAAGGGTCATCTGAGTTAAATTCACCCTTTCCAGTCCATTTCAGTTCGCTGATTCCTAGAATGTCAACATGCACTCTTGCCGTCTCCTGTTTGACCACTTCCAACTTGTCTTGATTCATGGACCTGACATTCCAGGTTCCTATCCAATATTGCTCATTACAGCATCGGACCTTGCTTCTATCACCAGTCACATCCACAACTGGGTATTGTTTTTGCTTTGGCTCCCTTCATTCTTTCTGGAGTTATTTCTCCACTGATCTCCAGTAGCATATTGGGCACCTACTGACCTGGGGAGTTCCTCTTTCACTATCCTATCATTTTGCCTTTTCATACTGTTCATGGGGTTCTCAAGGCAAGAGTACTGAAGTGGTTTGCCATTCCCTTCTCCAGTGACCACATTCTGTCAGACTGCTCCACCATGACCCGCCCGTCTTGGGTGGCCCCACATGGCATGGCTTAGTTTCATTGAGTTAGACAAGGCTGTGGTCCGTGTGATTAGATTGACTAGTTTTCTGTGATTATGGTTTCAGTGTGTCTGCCCTCTGATGCCCTCTTGCATCACCTACCATCTTGCTTGGGTTTCTTACCTTGGACATGGGGTATCTCTTCACAGCTGCTCCAGCAAAATGCAGCTGCTGCTCCTTAACTTGGATGAGGGGTATCTAATGTGGAAGCGATCCTACATTTGGGGATGTGGCAGTTACCTGCTCGTCACCTGACCGCTCACAGCACTGGCGTTCACAACACCTGTGTGGCTGGAGGAACTATGTCCGGAGGATGCAAAAGGGACAGGCAGAGCCAGAGACCTGTTTGCAGGTGGTCGGCAGAACAGGAGGTGACTAGAAGTCCAGTTGCTGTCTCGGTCCAGAGCTTTGTCTACAGGTGGATCCACCTCTCCTAGCCAGCGGGTGATGGCAAGTCCTTAAGATGAGCCAGAAGCAGCAGGGGGTGGTGCCCTCTCTCGACTCCCCACCCTCCAGGAGACTCCTCAGGAGGCATGTCCTCTGCACTGCAGGGTCACTGAAAGGCCTAGGAGAGGTACTCAGCAAATGTTCCGTCTCCTGTGGATGGTGCCCGGGTCCCCAGGAAGGTATGGGTAGGCCAGTCATCCCAGAGAGGGGACTAGCCTCCCCTGCAAGGCACTTCGTGGAGGTGCAGCCAAGAGCAGCCCTGCCTGGGATGGAGCCATAAATGGAGGCAAGGGGCTGATGATCCTGAGAGGCAGGGCTGAACCTGCACTCCCAAAGGGTAAGGACAGGGGTGGAGGGTTGACCTAACCCCCCTGGACCCTGCTTCCCCAACTCCAGCAGCAACTAGGAAGTGTCCCAGGCAATTCCAGCTGGGGTGACAGCAGCCTTATGCCTCTGTCTTTGTATCTCCCAGAGGAACATCTCTTGAGGGGAGTTGGGAGAACAGGGTTACCAACTTCTAGAAGACGCTCAGCTCTGGCTGCTGCTGGTGGGAGCTCCACTCCAGCCCCTGACAATGTCATTAGTGACTGGGCCAGGAAGTACTTCTCTCTGTCCCTATAAAGACTATGCCCAGATAGGTGGGAGCCAAAGGAAGGAGACAGGCGGTTATTCAGCTCCACCTTCTGTGCAGGTGCTGTGAGACTGTGGAGCCAAGACCTTGGGTCTTCTCAAGAAGGAAAGAGCACTGGACAGGGAGTCAGGGGCTTGAAGTTCCAACCCAGCTGAAGGGCTGGATAGAGTTCTCCTCTTTCTGGACCTGTTTTCATAAAAATGAAAGAGCAAAAAATATCCATTGCTCCTGGACCTGCGTGGGCCTCAGCCCCAGGTTCCAGCTTGATGCGCTGAATCACACTCTCAGGGTGGGATCCTGGAACCAGATGACTCAACCTGTTATCAGGTGAGGGGACCACTGGACTGGAGCATCTCTGGGGTCATGTAACCCTATTCAGGTATTCCGTATTGAGCTTTTGTTGTTGTTGTTCATTTGCTAAGTTGTGTCCAACTCTTTGCGACCCCATGGACTGTAGCTCACCAGGCTCCTCTGTCCATGGGATTCTCTAGGTAAGAATACTAGAGTGGGTTGCCATTTACTTTTCTAAGGGATATTCCCAACCCAGGGACCACAGCTTCTGCATTGATAAGCAGATTCTTTCCCACTGAGCCACCTGGGAAGCATTGAGCAATTACCATGCGCCAAGCCTAAGAACCCTGAGGGGTAGGGTTTATAATTGTCTCCACAGCTGAGGAGGCAGAGGCTCAGGGAGGTTTTGAAGCTTGCCCACGGTTACACAGTTAAGAGTTGAATGAATGTGCACCCAGGGCAGTGGCATCCGGTGTCCATCTCCTTGCTGTATGCAACCTCGGCTGAGGTTTCCTCCTCCTCTGAGGGGCCTGGCAGCTCCTACAGAGGGCCCTGGGGTAAGAAACAGAACCCACTTCTGAAAGGTTGGGGGACTGGTCACCTAAACCAGTTCCTCTTTTACGAGATGGGGAAGCTGAGGCACAGAGGAGTGACTTGCCTGGGGTCAAAGGGCGTATCAGCAGACAGCGGGTCAGATGGGAGGCCCTGCGTGTGGGAACTCATGCTCTGGTCTTCCTCCTGCCCCCTCTCTCGCACTGCACGATTAGAACGGCCCCCAGCCTGGCTCCATTACCATGAGGCTGCCATAAAGACCAAGGGAGGCTCTGACTAGGTTGTCTCATGGCAGCCCCAGTGAAGTAATACACGATGCTGAGAAAGATTTAAGGCAAAAGGAGAAGGGGGTGGCAGAGGATGGGATGGTTGGATGGCAACATTCAGTGGACATGAATCTGAGCAAATTCCGGGAGATGGTGAAGGACAGGGAACCTGGCATGCTGTAGCCCATGGAGCTGCAAAGAGCTGGACACAATTGAGCAATTGAACAACAGCACATGGAGCCACGCACAAGCACCTTTCGGGAAACAATGTCACTAACTGTGAAAGAGCCCTGTGGGTCAGCAGGAATGCACCCAGGAGAATGGGAAAAGGGCCGCAGTAGTGGGGTTGAGGCAAGGGGACAGGCCCAAGCGTTAACCCAGCTTGCCCTGCGGGCCAGGTGGAGCCCCTGCACGATAATTACTGTTAAATTGGCAACTGAGGGCCTACATCAACCTCAGTAGGCCTGGATTCCCAGTGGGGAAAAGCAGCATGACTTACTTGTTCCTTGCCCTACAGGAACATTTCTCCTTTTCCAGAAGCAATAAAAACCCAGTGGACAGAGGAAAAACAGACCAAACCAATTTTTTTTTTTTTTACGAAGTACAAAATCTAAGCATATAGATTTCTTCTCACTCCCACCCCACCCACCCCCCACCCCCAGTCCACTCCCCTACCAGTCCCAGCCTGGCCAGCCACTGTGGTCAAGTAACCACCATCTTACTGCCACTCAGGCTGTGCCCTGCAGAGCACTGGACATTCTAGGGGATGTCGAGGAGTGGAGGGACTGCCCCAGCCCCAACTTCAGCCAGGGAGGTGACCCCCTATCTGCTTTAAACACTGCTTCTATGAAAGACATCACTTGGAAAAGGGATCCTTGATAAAAGAAAGCCTGAATACTACTGAAGTAGCCGATGAGGTGGGCAGCCTACACTACAGACCTGATTCCTGGCTGAAAAGGGGGGTGGCCTTTACTATTGGCAGCCAAGGCCATTAGTAGAACATGCCCAGGTGCGTCTCCGCCAAATCTTCTTGCCAAAATTCAGGGCAGCCGCTGAGCGGAAGGCCTGAGTTCTGGGGAGGGCTTTCATCACTGAGCTGGAGGGCAGGGCCTGGTCCCTGGTCCTCCGAGTTGGGCAGCACCTCTGCAGTGTGGCTCCAGCATCCCCACTGGGTCTGAGGCTGGAGTCGCTGGCAGGCTGGGCGGGGCAAGAGAGGAGGGGTTTCTGGCAACAGACAGGACTCCGGAGACACAGAGATACCCTGAGGGAGAGAAGAGCAGCAGGTTAGTGGGCCACTGCCTCAGGCCCTGAAATCCCGAACCTGAAGGTTGCCCATAGTGTGGCTGGCAGCTGCTGAACGGCCCCGGGGCCATAGATGCACTGAAGCAGTGGTTAAGGGTACAGGCTCTGGAGATACACTGCTGCTGCTGCTGCTGCTAAGTCACTTCAGTCGGGTCCGACTCTGTGCGACCCCACAGATGGCAGCCCACCAGGCTCCCCCGTCCCTGGGATTCTCCAGGCAAGAACACTGGAGTGGGTTGCCATTTCCTTCTCCAATGCATGAAAGTGAAAAGTGAAAGTGAAGTCGCTCAGTCGTGTCCAACTCTTAGCGACTCCATGGACTGCAGCCCGCCAGGCTCCTCCGTCCATGGGATTTTCCAGGCAAGAGTACTGGAGTGGGGTGCCATTGCATTCTCCAGGAGATACACTGTCAGGGTTCAAATCCCAGCTCAGCTTCTCACTAGCTGTGAGAACTCATGCATAACCTCTTTTAGTCTGTTTTTTCCTCTAAAAAACGGTGATGATGACAACAAAACCCACTTCATAGGGTTGCTGGAGGGCTGATGAGTTAATACACATGAAGTACTAAGAATGGGGTTGGGCACACAGTAAGCATTCAGTAAATCTCCTTTATCAATATGCTCTTTTATGGAAGCTTGAGGAAAACATGAAGGTCATCAGTTCCAAGCCCATCTACTTAGGAAGCCCCTCCCCCTGGGGCAGCCAGGCCTCCCCTCCATTCTCACCGCCCCCCAACCTCCCGGCAATATGGAGCACCAGGAGGGAATTTCCTGAAGGCCCCTGCTACCTTCCACTCTGTAGTCTGAAAGCAAGTCTTAAGATTCCCCCCCTCGTCCACATGGATGTGAAGGCGTTTAGGTAGAGGTGGGGGTGGACTTAACTTCCCAGGGCCCCACCCGTCTCCCCAAGGAGGTTAGGGTCCTCTTCATCCCTCTGCTTCAGCTTCTCTCCATCCCTAATCAGGATTAGGTAATCCGGGACCTAAAAGGCATGAGATTCTCGGGAGACCAGAGTTTACTCACCCCTTCCGTTTCCAGTCGAAGTCTGGGGACCACTCCGAGGGAAGTGGCGAGAGCCTGAGCGCGCACCTGGTACACTGCAGCCAGCTCCAGAGACGCGGGGGGCGATGTCCAGGGCGTGGGCTGGTTCCGGGGCTCTGGGGGTGTCTGCGTTCCACAACAGGCTTGAGGCGACGTCCAAAGGGCCGCATCAGGGGCTCTTCCTTGAGAGAGCTGCGGGGGAGACTGCATCCCGGGGCAGTAAGGGGGTGTCAGCCAGGGTCCCATGTCGGGGACCCTGCTCCCCAGGCGCTCGGGCGCCGCTAGGGCCTCGGGGCAGACGGGCGGGGACCTGCAGGACACCGCGGCACCAGCGGCTGAGCCGGAGCAGCAGCATCCTTGCCTCGGCGCCTCCGCGGGGCCGCCGTCGGGGCACAGCGCGCAGCCCCGAGGGGGCGCCGCGTCACTGCGCTGCAGGCGCCGGCGCTGCAGGCTGTCCTCGCTGAGGCCCAGCACGGCCGACAGGTGTCCGATATAGCGGATAGCCAAGCGCAGCGTCTCGATCTTGGTCAGGCTCTGGCCGGCGGGCGCCACGGAAGGAGGCAGAAAGCGGCGCAGCTCTTGGAGGGCGCGGGCAAGCGTGCGCATGCGCAGCTTCTCGCGCTCGCTGGCGCTCTGCCGCTGCCCGCCTGCCGGCCGGGTGCGCACTCGGCTGGGCGCCGTCGAGGCGGCTTCTGCGGCGCCGCGGGCTGCGGGCACGGGCTGCGAGGGCCTGCTGGAGCGGTCGCAGGGGCATGAGCCCGACGAGTCCGAGGAGGAGGAGGCCGGGGACGTGGAATCCGAGTGGCCAACCCAGCCCCAGCCCTGAGGGAAGATCCAGTGGTCGTGGCCGAGGAGGCTCTGCAGAGGAGGGGACTGGGCCATGGCCGGGGCTGGCTGCGGGCTCCTCGAGGCAGGCCGGGCCGGCCACCTCCAGGACTGAGCTTTTATTCAGACCGAAGGTGCGAGGTGGACCCCCGCCAGGTTGCGGAGAGGTGTCAAAACCCACAGAGCCCAGGGAAGGTCTGGGCAGGGGGGCCCTGGGAAAGCGGGCCCATTTGCGGAGGTGTGGATTCTGACTCCTCTGGGGGGCTCTAATGGAGGTCCCTGCTGCCGGGGGAAGTGTGGGAGGAACAATTCGCATCTGGATGGAGCCGCGAAGCTTCTCACCGTGTTCCCACCCACCCCGCCTCTTCCACTGCTCCGGTGCGTGCCCGGACCCTGACAGTGGTGGGCAGTGGCACCGTCTGGGGGCGGCCAAGCAGTCCCTCAAATGACTCATGGACCCCTGCAAAGAGTGGCCGCCTCCCTCATCACCACCCTCCGGGAGGCTGTGCCCAGTAACTCCTACCCAAGTGCCTAAAATTGTGCGGGGTAAGGCGTCAAGACAAACGCTGCGGGACTTGCTCACAGTGATGGCGGGAGAGGGGGTTAAGGAGAGGAGCGGAGGTACAGGTGGACCCTTCCTGGGTTCCCATAACCCGCACTTGCTACTTCGCCGAGTGATACCGAGGTCATCTCACTGTCCGCAGTTTCTTTCCCTGAAAAATAGGCCAGAGCCAGCAGCCCGGAGAAGAGACGTGGAGTGTAGTGGGTGATGAAAATGAGGGAGGGTGGGCTCCCAGGCAGGCCTGAATTAGATCCTCCTTATTTGCTGTGTGACCTTGGGGAGTTCATTTAACTCCTCTGAGGCTCATTCTCATGACAGTAATAACATAAAATACCTACCACCTAGGATGATTGCTGGTGCTAAATGGAATCGTCTATGCGACTACCAGGTAGGAGCCTGGCAAGTGGGCTAAATGTTTGCTACTATCATTTTCTAAAGAAAGTATCAATATTTATGTCTCAAGATGCTTGTGGGCATTAATCATTTAATTCATATTTGTTTAGCAACTGGTGAATGTCAGGCATGCCAGAGTGAACAAGATAGTTGTCTCTGCTCTCGTGGGATTTCGGTCTTACGGGGAGATATGTCAACATATAATTAGCAGCTCCCCTGCTAGCTCGCTGTGTGTCCTTGGGCAGCTCTGAGCCTGAGCTCTTAAAACGGGAGTAATAATTATAGTATCTGCTCACAGGACTATTTTTACAGTCTTATAGTATAACCTTTGACCCAGTAAAGTTTAAAAGTGCCCACTCCTCAGCAATAATTGCAGTTTAAAGGAGGCGTCAGTGTTCTTCATATCTTCAGAGAAAAGGCTGAAATCCAAAGCTAAAGGCCAAGTGAGGAGCAGGAATGGTTGAGGTCTGGCCACAGAGGCAGAGAGGTCACAGCTGGGCCTTGAACCATGATTAGAACCTGCGTAGGGAGAGAGGCAGGCAGGTAGAGAGCATTCTGAATATGGGAGCTGCATAAGCAGAGGCCTGGCAGGGGGACTTCCCAATGTACTTCGGTGTGCCAAGATGATGTGAGGAGCACAAGCTCACCTTGGCCGGGGCCAGGCTAAGAAGGTGGATTTTACTCCTAAGGCAAGGGGGAGCCAAGTGACTTTTGAGCAGAAGTGTGACCAAAAAAAAACAACAACTCTGCATTCAATAACTAAAAGTTAACGATGTTTCAAGAGTAGGTTAACCCGCACCAGCCTAAAGTTATAAATGGCCTTGTGGTATTTTTGAGACTGTTTAAAAATTAACTTTTAGTTACACCAATTATATAACAGTACGTTCTCTTTATAAGAAATGGAAACATAAAGCTGGAGTTCCTGTAAGGGCTCCCCAGGGGTCATGTGTCCTTCCAGGCTTGGTCCCTGTGCTCTCCCAGAAACATTTGTATCCTTAGAAAACACGTGGTATAAATGAGATAACATTATGGCAAGTTGTCTGTAATTTGCTTTTTCTCATTCAGCAGTGTATCTGAGAGCCTTCCATGTCAGGACATGTTTAGCTGATGCATAGTCATCTGTTTAAATCTTACTGTGTAATTTTAACTGGAAAAAAAAAATAATGGTAGGAGGTGCAGATGAACCTTCAATGGTGAAATTATATCACTTTCTCCTCAGAACTTAATTCTTTAAATATTGGAGAAAATATGCCCAAGTTACTACTCTATGATGAAATAATAATTGACATCGAATAAGATTCAGCAATATGTGAACCCTGAACTTCCTGATGTTCAAGCTGGTTTTAGAAAAGGCAGAGGAACCAGAGATCAAATTGCCAACATCCGCTGGATCATGGAAAAAGCAAGAGAGTTCCAGAAAAACATCTATTTCTGCTTTATTGACTATGCCAAAGCCTTTGACTGTGTGGATCACAATAAACTGTGGAAAATTCTTCAAGAGATGGGAATACCAGACCACCTGATCTGCCTCTTGAGAAATTTGTATGCAGGTCGGGAAGCAACAGGTAGAACTGGACATGGAACAACAGACTGGTTCCAAATAGGAAAAGGAGTACGTCAAGGCTGTATATTGTCACCCTGTTTATTTAACTTATATGTAGAGTACATCATGGGAAACGCTGGGCTGGAAGAAACACAAGCTGGAATCCAGATTGCCGGGAGAAATATCAATCACCTCAGATATGCAGATGACACCACCCTTATGGCAGAAAGTGAAGAGCAACTAAAAAGCCTCTTGATGAAAGTGAAAGTGGAGAGTGAAAAAGTTGGCTTAAAGCTCAACATTCAGAAAACAAAGATCATGGCATCCGGTCCCACCACTTCATGGGAAATAGATGTGGAAACAGTGTCGGACTTTTATTTTTCTGGGCTCCAAAATCACTACAGATGGTGACTGCAGCCATGAAATTAAAAGATGCTTACTCCTTGGAAGGAAAGTTATGACCAACCTAGATAGCATATTCAAAAGCAGAGACATTACTTTGCCAACAAAGGTCTGTCTAGTCAAGGCTATGGTTTTTCCTGTGGTCATGTATGGATGTGAGAATTGGACTGTGAAGAAGGCTGAGCGCTGAAGAATTGATGCTTTTGAAGTGTGGTGTTGGAGAAGACTCTTGAGAGTCCCTTGGACTGCAAGGAGATCCAACCAGTCCATTCTGAAGGAGATCAGCCCTGGGATTTCTTTGGAAGGAATGATGCTAAAGCTGAAACTCCAGTACTTTAGCCACCTCTTGCGAAGAGTTGACTCATTGGAAAAGACCCTGATGCTGGGAGGGATTGGGGGCAGGAGGAGAAGGGGACGACAGAGAATGAGATAGCTGGATGGCATCACTGACTCGATGGACGTGAGTCTGAGTGAACTCCAGGAGTTGGTGATGGACAGGGAAGCCTGGCGTTGCTGCGATTCATGGGGTCACAAAGAGTTGGACGCGACTGAACGACTGAATTGAACTGACAGTTTTAAGGATTAAAATAATGGCAAATCATTATTTATCCAAGGCTGCACAATACTTTAAAGATCTTGACATATACTATAGGAAATTTATGTAGATGTAACTGACAGTTATAAACAGGATTCATCAGGTTCCATGTATATTGATCTGGATTCTGGAGTGTCAAATTGAGGTGCTGTTGATATTGAGTGCTCCAACTCACCTCTTTTCACTGCAATATAGTATTCATAGCATGCTCATACCATAGTCAGTCTCTCTTTAATGCACCTTTGGCGTGTTTTTAGTTTTTGCCAAAGAGTGCTGCTTGTGCACAGGCAACTAGGTATGGAGTAGTGGAGTGGCCTTGTGATTCCCAGGAGGGAACAAGCCGGAGGGATCTCCTGTGAAAGCACTTGGTGAATTAGGGGAATTCACCATTGGCAGAGCCCTGCGTACTGTCCTTTCCTCTCTAGGATAGCCTGACTTCCTTCTGTCTTAGTTTGGGTTAGTCCTAGAGCCCAGGCCTCAGGCTGACTGTGGGATGGCAGAGCATAAGTTCTGGGAGGTGAGGCCCTGGAGCTGGTCTGCTGTGGCCCCTGGCTCTTCGCTGGGCCCCTCAGCCAGGCTCCAGGAGCCCAGGGGCACACTTCTGGCCCCACTCAGCATTGGGAGGCAGTGTGGTTTAATGATTAGGAGCCTGGACTATAGAATCAGATAGACCTGGGTTTAGAGTCCAGGCTTCATCCTTTCTCAGCGGTCAGAACTTGAGCAACTTAACCTCAGTTTTCTTGTCTATTAAGTGGGGATTCTCATTTCCAGGGCAATTGTTGGTGCAAAAGCAAGATAATGCATGTCTGGGGACTTTCCTAGAGATCCAGTGGTTAGGACACTGTGCTTCCAACATCACAGGCATGGGTTCAGTCCCTGGTCGGGGAAGTAGGATCCAGCATGCCGCCCGGTGTGGCCAAAAAATAAATAAAAAATAATAAACTTGTTAAAAAAATAAATCTGTTCAGTCACTCAGTCATGTCTGACTCTTTGTGACCCCTTGGACTGCAGGATACCAGGCTTTCCTGTCCTTCACCATCTCCCAGAGTTTGCTCAAATTCATATCCTTTGAGTCAGCAATGCCGTCCAACCATCTCATCCTCTGCCGTCCCCTTCTCCTCTTGCCCTCAATCTTTCCCAGCATCAGGGTCTTTTCCAATGAGTCAGCTCTTCGCATGGGGCGGCCAGAGTATTGAAGCTTCAGCTTAAGCATCAGTCCTTCCAATGAATATTCAGGACTATTTTCCTTTAGGATTGACTGGTTTGATCTCCTTGCAGTCCAAGAGACTCTCAAGAGTCTTCTCCAACACTACACTTCAAAAGCATCAATTCTTCGACACTCAGCCTTCTTTATGGTCCAACTCACGTCTGTAAATGACTACTGGAAAAACCATAGCTTCGGTTATACGGACCTTTGTGGGCAAAGCGATGCCTCTGCTTTTTAATATGTTGTCCAGTACTCTTGCTTGGAAAATCCCATGGACGGAGGAGCCTGCTAGGCTACAGCCCATGGGGTCACAAAGAGTCGGACACGACTGAGCAACTTCACTTCCCTTCACTAGGTTTGTCATAGCTTTTCTTCCAAGGAATCACTGTCTTTTAATTCCATGGCTGCAGTCACCGTATGCAGTGATTTTGGAGCCCAAGAAAATAGTTTCTCACTGTTTTCATTTCTTCCCCATCTATTTGCTGTGAAGTGACGGGACTCCTTAAAAGGAAAAGGTAATGTATGTCATCACCACCATGTCACAGAGCCTTTGTTTATAAGTCTTTCTTATAGCAAGTTCGGGGCAGCAGAATGAAGTGGGTTAAGGACGAGATTGCATTGTGGTAAGACGGCTGACAGCTTCATCCGTGACCCCAGAAGATGGTTCCTTCCTCCCTCACTCTAGCACCAGGCCTTGGGCATCCTGCCCTAACCCCCTCCTCCAACTTCAGCCTGTCTTCTCCGTGGACCCAGCATGGGGTTTGTCCTCAGCAGGGCACTCCAGCTCCTGGCCCGTGGCAGGGCTCACCAGTGCTCCAGGGCAGAGGCAATGGAAGAGTTCTAGGTATTGGAGCTGGAGCCAGAGCCAACTGGCCCAACCAAGGCCAGAAAGCAGAGAATCTGAATCAGCTTCTCCTGGTGGACTGGGTCCTGGCCCAGGTGCTTTTCCCACTTGCTCTCTGGCTCTGAGACTCAAGCATTCCTCCTCGTGTGCTTGAAGCAGCCCCGGGTGCTGCATGAACAAGTAAGGTCTGGCCCCCATTCCCCCAGGGGCTTCCAGCTGAGCAGTCTCCATTTCTCATTCATTTGACTTGCCTGGTGAAAGGAGGGACATCTATGGCTGTGTGCTGTTGGATAAGGTGATTAACTTTTGAGCCTCAGCATGATAGTGGCACCAGTTTCACCCCCTTCCTTCCTATGATAGGAGGAGGTGGTCGCTAGATCAGGGAACCATGGTCAGTAGAATGTTCACTAGTGTGGCAGACTCTTCTGGTTGTCCACACAGTGTCTGTTATTGCCTCTGTTCTTTCTTCTTTAATAACAGGGCTCTGTATTACGGAGCGTGATGTGCCCAACTGAAAACTACATTTCCTAGCCTCTCTTGCAGATGGAATCATCAATGAAATGTTAGGAGAAATATTGTATGGGGTTTCTAGGAAAGCTTTTTAAAGCAGAGAGGTACACTCCTTTGACTCTTACTCTCTTATATTGTCATCCTGGAAAACTTAAGTGATGGCTGGAGCTTCAGCAGCTTTTTTGTGACCCTCAAGCAATCTCAAGGACAAAAGTCACATCTAAGGAAAGCCTTCCTCAGTGATCAGTGCAAAGAAATAGAGGAAAACAATAGAATGGGGAAAGCTAGAGATGTCTTCAAGAAAATTAGAGCTACCAAGGGAACATTTCATGCAAAGATGGACACAATAAAGGACAGAAATGGTATGGACCTAACAGAAGCAGAAGATATTAAGAGGAGGTGGCAAGAATACACAGAAGAATTATATGAAAAAGATTGTCATGACCCAGATAACCACGATGGTGTGATCACTCACCTAGAGTCAGACATCCTGGAATTCAAAATCAAGTGGGCCTTAGAAAATATCACCATGAGCAAAGCTAGTGGAGGTGATGGAATTCCAGTTGAGCTATTTCAAATCCTAAAAGATGATGCTGTGAAAGTGCTGCACCCAATATGCCAGCAAATTTGGAAAACTCAGCAGTGGCCACAGGACTGGAAAAGGTCAGTTTTCATTCCAATCCCAAAGAAAGGCAATGCCAAAGAATGCTCAAACTACCGCACAATTGCACTAATCTTACACGCTAAAGTAATGCTCAAAATTCTCCAAACCAGGCTTCAGCAATACATGAACCGTGAACTTCCAGATGTTCAGCTGGTTTTAGAAAAGGCAAAGGAACCAGAGATCAAATTGCCAACATCCGATGGATCATGGAAAAAACAAGAGAGTTCCAGAAAAGCATCTATTTCTGCTTTATTGACTATGCCAAAGCCTTTGATTGTGTGGATCGCAATAAACTGTGGAAAATTCTTTAAGAGACGGGAATACCAGACCACCTGACCTGCCTCTTGAGAAACCTATATGCTGGTCAGGAAGCAACAGTTAGAACTGGACATGGAACAACAGACTGGTTCCAAATCAGGAAAGGAGTACGTCAAGGCTGTATATTGTCACCCTGCTTATTTAACATATGCAAAGTGCATCATGCAAAATGCTGGGCTGGATGAAGCACAAGCTGGAATCAAGATTGCTAGGAAAAATATCAGTAACCTTAGATATGCAGATGACACCATCATGTCTAGAAGAAGAACTAAAGAGCCTCTTGATGAAAGTGAAAGAGGAGAGTGAAAAAGTTAGCTCAAAACTCAACATTCAGAAAACTAAGATTATGGTATCCAGTCCCGTCACTTCATGGCAAATACATAGGGAAGCAATGGAAACAGTGACAGACTTTTATTTATTTATTTTTTTGGCTCCCAAATCACTGCAGATGGTGACTGCAGCTATGAAATTAAAAGACATTTGCTCCTTGGAAGGTAAGTTATGACCAACCTAGATGGCATATTCAAAAGCAGAGACATTACTTTGCCAACAAAGGTCCGTCTAGTCCAGGCTATGGTTTTTCCAGTAGTCATGTATGGATGTGAGAGTTGGACTATAAAGAAAGCTGAGAGTCAAAGAATTGATGCTTTTGGAGTGCAGTGTTGAAGACCCTTGAGAGTCCCTTGGACTGCAAGGATATCCAACCAGTCCGTCCTAAAGGAAATCTGTCCCGAATATTCATTGGAAGGACTGATGCTGAAGCTGAAACTCCAATACTTGGGCCACCTGATGCGAAGAACTGAGTCATTTGAAGAGACCTTGATGCTGGGAAAGATAAAGGCAGGAGGGGATGACAATTCAAAGATTGAAGAAGGGGATGACAGAGGATGAGATGGTTGGATGGCATCACTGACTCGATGGACATGAGTTTGAGTAAGTTCTAGGAGTTGGTGATAGACAGGGAAGCCTGGCGTGCTGCAGTCCATGGGGGTCACAAAGAGTCGGACACGCCTGAGCGACTGAAACTGAACTGAAAGAGATTCTGTTAGGCTGGAATGACTTATGAGATCTAATTACTAATAAGGTAGAATCAACAGAGCCCTGTGTACCCTCCTTCTAAGTTCAGGGTTAGGAGGCATCGTGTAACCAGCAGCAACTGTGGAACAGGCATGGTGGTCATTGCCTTCCAGGCACCAAGGGTATGAAAAATGTAATCGATTCCGTTCCCGTTTTCAAGAAAAAGGGGATCTTTAATCAAGGAGACTGAGATGGTTAGATAGCATTGCCAACTCAATGGACATGAATCTGAGCAAACTCTGGGAGATAGTGAAGGACAGGGAAGCCTGGCATGCGGCCATCCATAGGGTCACAAAGAGTCAGACATGACTTAGTGACTGAACAACGATAACAGATCAAGGAGGCAGTGGGCTCTTATTGCCTGTGTGGGGTAAGTGGCCAAACCTGGGGGCCACAGTTTATGAGGGCATGGGACAAACCTGGCTTAGGGGAGGGGGTTAGTGAGGGGACGTGACGCTGGCTCACCAGAGAAATAGCTGAAGGACTCAGGAATGTTTCATGCCAAAAGGAAAAGACACGGGAATGTGAACGTCGTCTCCAGGTGCTGGAGAAATACTCCAGGGAGAGTCTGAAGGAGATCACAGGGGCTGTCTTGTGGGGGAGTGAGTGGCCTATTCCTGGAGGTAATCAAGAAGAGGCCAGATGAAGGCACTTCCCTGGTGGTCCAGTGGCTAAAACTCCATGCTCCCAAAGCAAGGGGCGCAGGTTCAATCTCTGGTTGGGGAAGTAGATCCCGTATGATGCAACTAAGAGTTCACATACCACAGCTGAAGATCCTGTGTGCCGCAACTAAGACCTGGTGCAGCCAAATAAATAAATTATATATGCGTGTGCGTGTGCGTGTGTGTATTTTTAAAGAGGCTGGAAGAGTACACATAGGAGCTGGAGTGGATGGCTGCTGCTGCTTCTGCCAACACTGACCAAAAGTACCATAAAACGAGGTGCTTGGACCTGATGATCCCTGAGGACCTTTGAGAGCTGAGGCCAAAAATCAGCAGCTGTCCCCTCAGGGCCCTGGGCAGTCTCGGCCTGGGAGCCACGGGACACCTGGCTTCAGGACACCTTGGGCAGGGGGAGGGCAGAACGAGGCCTCACAAGCGTTTCAGCACTCGTGACACTCCTACCCCTGCTCTTCTCTGTGCCTGCGGCTTGGGCTCAGCTGGGCCTGCTCTCGGGGCCGGAACCACAAGGCCCTGAGTCAGCTTCGCTCGCTCGTGTAGCACCAGTCAGCTGGGCGCAGAGGGGCGGGCCGCGTCCCATCAATACTCCGATTATGAGTGTTAGTCGTTCAGTCATGTCTGACTCTTTGTGACCCCACTGACTGCAGCCCGTCAGGCTCCTCCGTGCAGGCGATTCTCCAGGCAAGAATACTGGAGTGGGTTCCCATGCCCTCCTCCAGGTGATCTTCCTGACCCAGGGATCGAACCTGCGTCTCTTATGTCTGCTGCATTGGCAGGCAGGTTCCTTACCACTAGCGGCACCTGAGGCCCCTGTCCATCATCCCCTGATTGATGCCCCAGACCCCGGTCAGAGGAGAAGCGCAGAGAGGCCCAGGTTGGAGTCAGAGTGTGCTTTTAGCTCTGGCCCTGCGAGGGAGGGCAGGCCGTTCCTCTGGTCAGCCTGTGCTCGCTCAGTGGCTCAGCGCAGACCTCAGTGTTTCTTTAACCCCAGCCCTGCTTCCAGAAGTTCTCCACCTGCTCCTTCCCCCTGGGCAGGCGGTGCAGGGCCCTGGGGAACAGGCCCGGGCTCTGGAGCTGGTTGCAGGGCTGGCCTCTGCCCCGCAGGTCTTCTTCCCTCCTGCGTCCCTTCCCGGCCCAGGGGTGGTCAGGCGGTGGGAACATGGGGGTGTGGGGCAGGGAGACTGGCCACTGGGGGCTGCAGGGCCGCCGTGTGGTATTCTCATTACCAGCCAGCGCGAGGGCCAGCCCGGCCTCCCCCTTGGCCACGGTGGCTGCCTTCACACCTCCTGTTGCCTGTTGACACAAGGCCGCCTCCTCCAGGGCAGAAGGTGTCGACTTGGGAACCAGGGTGTGCAGGGGCCTCCAAAACAGCCTGGCAGCAGGTCCCCTTAGAAACCCCAGAAAGCACTTCGGGGTAGGGGCGGGAGGCTGCAGGCCCCCCTCGTGGGAGGCTCAGGGTAAAGGCAGAGCCTGTGTCCCTGGTTTGGTGGGGGTGGGGGTGGTGCGGTGATACCCAGGGGCCTGCATGTGCCCCTTGCTCACTCCAGGAGCCCTGAGTATCCAGCCCAGAACCCTGGACACTCTCCTCCTGTGGCTCCAGGGAAGGGCGTGTGACTCGGCATAGCCAGGGAAGCCCAATGGCCAGGCCCTGCCAGGCAGAGCATCATCAGTGTCACTGGGGGTGCCCAGGGGCTGACGGCCATCCGGGAAGGGCATGGAGCAGCCCTGGGCATTGTACTCACCCCGACCGGGCCTCAGATGGGCCCGGCTCTGAGCACTTCCATACCCCCACGGTGCCCAGCATTGCCCACATAAGTCTGTTCAGCGCTCAAACCCCAGGCCTGACAGCCTGCTATTCCCTGTCTTGCTGAGTGGGGAAATTGGGCCCAGAGAGGCCCCTTCCTTTGCTTTAGGGCCCCCCAGAACCAGAATTCAAACCCATAAAGGCCATGCACACCCCCATGAGGAAACATCGTTCCTGACCAGGGGGCTGAGACTCGGGGTGGCGGGGGTTGGGGGAGGTGGTCGAGTCTCTGCTGCTCTCTGGGAGCTGAGAGTTGGAGGAGGAGAAAGACGAGTTGGCTCCAAGAGTCTGTGGGGGCCTGATGTGCTGGGAGGCCATGGGTGACAGAGAGGTGCTACCTGGCCAGGTGATCAGGGCAGGTCCTGGGAGGAAGGGAGGGCCCTGAAATTGTGGATTTTCTCCAAGTTGGGGTGGGGTCTTCCTGGCTGAGGGGAAAGGTGTGAGCCTGTCTGGAAGCAGGGACTCAGGGGTAATTGAGGCGATGCCAAGCTGTCTGGAGCCCTGGGACAGAGGTGGGGAGGGTGGGAAGGGTGTGGACAAGAAAGTGGGAGCCGGGTGGGGTTGGAAAGTCCTGCTGAGTGAGGAGTTTGGACTCTTGGGGAGGCAGTGAGATCCCACAGAAATTCTGAGGAGGGGGAGGTGTGGAGATGGAGGCAGGAAACAGGAGACTGCGGTCACATCAGGGCAAAGGCTGTCTAAATTGGGTACAGGCAGGGGCCCTGGGAGTGGGCCAAGGATACCATAGGAGATAATGTGGGAAAAGATGGCTGGGGGTGCATGGGAGAGGCTGGGGCCACAGGCGTCCAGGGAGTGCCCAGCAGGCTGAGGGCAGGGGGGTGCACGCCATGTTCTTCCTCCAACAAGAAGGGTAGGCCAAGGAGGCTGGTGTGGAAGGGCCTTCAGAGGCCCCAGGGTGGCCTGGTCCAGCTCCTGGGGCAACAAGTCTCAGCAGAGACAGCTCAAGCCTAGGGCCAGCCATGCCTGGGCTCAGTGCCCACCTTTTAGCCTCAGTCTCCTCATCTATGAAGTGGGTGTCCTTGCTGGGAGGATTAGATATAGCATCATATGTTCATCATGGGGGACTCCACGAGTATTGCCTGCCTGTCCTGCTGGAGAGGAGAGGCCATCTGTGGTCTTGCAGCTCTTGGGAGTGACAAAGTGGGAGAAGGAGAGGCACTAACTTCTTTAGGCTCTGCAAGGGGAGAGCCAGCCGCCCCAGCCTGATTACCGAAAGCCTTAAGGGGGCCTGGGTCCACCATCTCTGCTACCAGAGTGCAAACAACAGAGGCAAGGAGGTTGCGAAGTCTTTTCTTCCTTCCTTCCCTTTCTTTTCTTTCTTTTCTAATTTATCAAACCAATAATAATCATTACAGAGAATTAAGACGTGGGCTTCCCTGGTGGCTCAGTGGTAAAGAACTTGCCTGCCAATTCAGGAGGCGAGGGTTCAATCCCTGGGTCAGGAAGATCCCCTGGAGAAGGAAATGGCAACCCAGTCCAGTATTCTTGCCTGGAGAATCCCATGGAAAGATAAGCCTGGTGGGCTACAGTCCATGGGGTCTTAAAGAGTCAGACATGACTTAGCTACTAAACATCAAGAAAGTATAGACAATCAAAATGAAGGTAATTTTAAAGCCCCCACTTCCATCCACCCAGAGAGGACCAGGGTCACACTTAGTCTATATCTCTGCATCCTAATCTTTTCTAAGCATCCCTACAAACACAGAACATGGAGATGGAAGCATTAAGGGAGCATACTGAGTTCTTTGGGCTTCCCAAGTGGCACAGTGGTAAAGAATCCACCTGCCAATGCAGGAGACCCAAGAGATGTGGGTTCAATCCCTGGGTGGGAAGATCCCCTGGAGTAGGAAATGGCAACTCACTCCAGGATTCTTGCCTGGAGAAATCCATGGACAGAGGAGCCTGGCGGCCTATAGTCCATAGGGTCACATAGAGTTGGACACAACCGAGCACATACACGCACTGAGTTCTTTTGCCCATTTATTTTGAAGCTTCTGGTAATAGATATTCTCTTTTTTAAAACAGCTTTATTGAGATGTAATTCACATACCATACATTCACCTGTTTAAACTGTAGAATTCAGTAGTTTTTGTATATTACATTTAAAATTCCTCTAAATTGCAGTAAATATATTTTGTATAACATAAGATTTGCCATCTTAAACATGTTAAGTACGCAGTTTGGTGGCATTAATTGCGCTCAGTGGCATTAATTGCATTTGCAATGTTGTTCAACCATCACCATTTCTATTGCCAAAACTTTTTCATCATCTCAAGCAGAAACTGAACCCATTAAGCAAAAACTCCCCTTTCCCACCAGCCCCTCAGCCCCTGGTCGCCTCTCATCTGCTTCCTGTCTCTATAAATTTATCTGTTTTAGGTATTTCGTGTAAGTATAACCATACTGTATTGTCCTTTGGTGTGTCTGGCTTATTTCACAATGTCATCAAGGTTCATTCGCAGGGTAGCATGTGCCCAAGCTTCATTCCTTCTTACGGTCAAATAACAGCCCATTTTACGTTCATACCACATTTTGTTCACTCATCACTTGATAGACATTTGGGCTATTTCCACCCTTCAGGTGTTATGAACCTGTTATGAATGTTGGCAGACAAACATCTACTTTAGCCTCTGCTTTCAGTTCCTTTGGCTGTATAAAGTGTATGTTGTTTTGTGACCAACTTCTCTCGCTAATGTATTAATAACTTTCAAAAAAATTGGAGTTTAATTGCTTTACTATGTTGTGTTAGTTTCTGCGGTACAACGAAGTGAGTGGGCACATGTATACACATACCCCTCCCTTGTGGGCCGCCCTCCCGCCCCCTCATCCCACCCATCCAGGTCATCACAGAGCGCTGAGCTGGGCTTCCTGTGCTACACAGTGTATGAATAACCTTTTCCAGATCACTAGATTTATTTCTGCAATGAGATTTTAAAGTACTCCCTGGTGTGACAGTAACTGTTTAGGTGACACATTTTCTAGTATATACTGAGATGCCTCGAAATTTTGCACATAGGTATATATCCATATACCTATACTTTTAAACTATGGAGAAGGCAATGGCACCCCACTCCAGTACTCTTGCCTGGAAAATCCCATGGATGGAGGAGCCTAGGGGGCTGCAGTCCATGGGGTCGCGAAGAGTCAGACACGACTGAGCGACTTCACTTTCACTCTTCACTTTCATGCATTGGAGAAGGAAATGGCAACCCACTCCAGTGTTCTTGCCTGGAGAATCCCAGGGACGGCGGAGCCTGGTGGGCTGCCGTCTATGGGGTCACACAGAGTCAGACACAACTGAAGTGACTTAGCAGCAGCATACTTTTAAACTGCACATGTCACCTGTGAATGCAAACTCCTTATAAAAATTTTAAACCTTATAGATATGATTAACATCTCTGTATATCAGCCCTCAGAACCCAGCCCTGCTCCACCCGCACACCAGATAAGTCCTAGATCTTAGCCTTGGTGAGTATGCATTTATGCACACACATGCTGTGGAGCCTTACAAAATGCACAGCAGGGGTTGGTTTTTAGATTTTTGTTCTTTTTTGCTTTTCCTTATATCAATCAAGTCACACGGAAGGGGTTTTTCTGCGGTTTGGATCTGTCAGGAGCAAGGCTTCACTTGCACCTTTAATCTTTTCTTATCAGGATGAATTCCCCATCAGGGAAATCGCTGGGCAAAGGGCATGCTGAGGCTGTTCTGAAGCCTGGGGCCAGCCTTGGGGAGGGCCGGGGCGGGGGGTGGGGGCAGAGGCGGGGGTTGTCAAGGCCAACCTGGTTGTGGGAGGCAAGCAGCTGGTGTCAGCACTCCTGGGGGCCTCCGCCAGACAGGCCGCCCATGCTGGGTGCTGACTGTGCGCTCCCAGGGCCTGGGGTGAGGCATGATCTCCAAGGGTGAAGGAACTTCCTGGGCTCTGCCAAGGGCTAGACTTGGCTTTCTCTTGGTGGGTTTATCTTACCCTCAGTAGGCCCATAATCAGTACTGACCATGTAAGACCCTTCTTCTGTTTATAATCTGGTCAATTTAAGCCCTGGATTCCCACGTGGTGCTAGTGGTAGAGACGCAAGTTCTATCCCTGGGTTGGGAAGATCCCCTGGAGGAGGGCCTGGCAACCCACTCCAGTTTTCTGGCCTAAAAAATCCCATGGATTGAGGAGTTTGGAGGGCTACAGTCCATAGGGTTGCAAAGAGACCTTACTGAAGTGACTTGGCATGCATGCATGCAACTTAAGCTTTATCCTCGCCCCCTACATGTTCTCCACCCTGTTCAGGGCTGTTTCCCAGTCTCTGACAAAGGATCCTATGCTCAGAAGCTCTTCACTTCCCCAGACCCTACCCAGACATTCCAGCCCACTCCCAGGTGCCCCCATTCTGCTCTATATTAGGTCTGAAGTTAGATACCCCAGGAGAAGGGAGGTGATGTGCTCCTTCCCCAGCCCTTGGGAAGGACAGCCTAGAGCTGACTGAGGCCGGGAGCCACCCAGTTACTTGGCTGGAGCCTCGCTATTGTCCTGGCTCCTCACTGTTCTGCTGTGCAGTCAGCCAGGGCAGGCATGGGGTTAGAAGAAGCCAGAAACCTGTGTATCCTGCCCGGAGGAAGCGCCATCCTGTGCTTTCTGCAGGTACTGGTGCTGGATGTGCCCAAAGTTAGCCACTGAGTTGGGCCTGTAAATCCTTAGGGGGAGCTGGTGAGCCTAGAGTTTTGGTCAGCTCGTGGTCTGATTGCTTTCAACCTCTGCTTCCAGGGGTATGTAGGGAAAGGAGGGAGACCTGAGCCCGTCTGCCTTCTCCTCATTCCTCTGGGTTCCATCTTGCTTTACCTTTCTGCAGACAGGTGTATGTTTTTCCCAGTGGACAGATAAGCAAATTGGGGTCCAGAGAGAACAAATGGACTGTCTGGGGTCACATAGCCCATCACACTGGCACGAAGTCAGCCTCACCCATTTCTTAAGCCAGCCTCAGCGTCTCTGACATATCTGCTTAGCTTCCAGTGCCCACCACCTCCACCCAGCACTGGCCCTGGCCCCAGAAAAATAAATAAATAAGTCCTCTGACAATGGCAGGAGGTCCGCCCAGCCCAGATCCCAAGATCCCAGGTAGCTGGGCAGCGCCCTCTGCTGTCTGTGGCTGGGAATGCAAGGACACGGGACACCCAAGGGCAGCTCTCTGGCCTGAGACCATGCTTTGCAACCAAGGCATGCAGTCTCCCAGGACATCTCAGCAGGTAGTTGGGAGTCCTTACTCCACTTTACAGCTATACTGACTGAGGGGCCATGACAAGTTTCCCTGTATTCACATGTCTGCATCTTTGCTTTGGGCTGGTTCAGCTACTTACGTCACCCCTTTCATGCCTGGTTTCCCCATGTTTCACTATAAGGCTCAGACCTTCCTCTTACCCAGATGAAGTGAAGAAGCATAGATGTAACACCTCTAAGGGGAGAGACACGATCTACTTTCCCTGCCTTCTCGGCCTGGCCCGGCTCCCAGAACTGGCACTTCCTCCTCAGCCTTACCAGGAATCTGACAGATCTCTCTCCTTTCTTCCCACCCCCTCCCTCCTCATCACCCCTCTGCCTCCTTCCTGTGACTTTCACTGGCTGTGCATTCCAGCTGATCCATGACCAAGATAATCAGATTATCATGGGTCCAGAATAATCTATTCCATATGGCTTGCCAAGCCAGTGGCTCCGGGAGCTAAAGGTGTGAGGGGAGGGTGGTGATCTCAGTTGGAAGGGGCTTCCTGGGAGCCTTGGGGAACTTCACTGGGAGCTGATGGGGAAGGAGGGAGGTGGAAGGGAAGCTGGGAGCCTTCCTGCTGGGCCTTCTGATGGCTCTGGGCTCCAGGGCCTCCAACACCTCCAACACAAGCATGGCCTCATCTGTCCATGACACAGTGGAGTGTAGGTTCCATGGTGGAGGCTGGGCACTCCCCATGCCTCTTCCACTCTCCGGATTGGAGGGGGATCACTGTAGCGCACGGCTTCTCAAAAGTGGCTGAGCTTCATCGTTCTCAGGACATTTCACTTTACATACCCGGAATCTCCTCCAGGGATTCTGGCTCAAACAGGTCCAGGGTGGATCTGGAAATGCTTTACATTTTTAACATGTCAACAGATCCAGGTGACTTGTAGCGAGGTTTCAGGGGGCCTTGAGGACTAGGGGGCATCGCCCGCTCTTCCTGCACCCTCACTCTTGAGGCGGCCCTGCAGGAGGAAAGGAGCCACTGGAGGTTTCCAGAGGAGACAGGGGAGCTGGTGGGAGGACAGGACACTCGCTTCGGTCCCAAACAGCACCAGACGGACCCCCGCTCTGCCCCTCCTGGCCATGTGACATAGGACCACCCCCTGCGCCTCCATTTCCTTAACTATGAAGGTGAAGCAGTGACATCCACATCAGAACACGCTTGTGAGCTGGGATCCGGCTGAGGCCAGGCCCCAAGTGACAGCAGGAATATGCATGAGGCGCTGCTGGAAGTATGGTCTGTGCAGGATGATTTGATAC
This sequence comes from Bubalus bubalis, assembly GCF_019923935.1. Taxonomy (NCBI): domain Eukaryota; kingdom Metazoa; phylum Chordata; class Mammalia; order Artiodactyla; family Bovidae; genus Bubalus; species Bubalus bubalis. The sequence continues at coordinate 48,897,601 of NC_059176.1, forward strand.
CCTTGCAATATCAGCACAGCAGGTATGATTCATGGGAGAGGTGGAGACTGAGTTACCCAAGTGACACAGGTGGTACGTGGCAGAAGAGGGATTCGATTCTAAGCTGCAACCCTAGGAGGAGTGTCCTAAGCTGCCTAAAGATGGGGCTTCATGAACAACAATCACTCTCCTTGAAAGGGCCTTTCTCTCAGACCGGTGCCGAGGTGTGGCGGGAAGATCCCCGGCAGCAGGGAACACCCAAATTAGGAGCCTCCCAGGAGGTGTCCCTGCTGATGCTAAACAGGCTGGCGGTAGGAGAGCCGCTTCCTTCTCCTGGGGCCTCTGGCTCCGGCGGGGTCGGGATTAGGGGCTGCGAGGGGAAGACTGACATTGCACCTTTGATTAGCACTCTCCTGTCAGTGGGGCTGGCTGGGGAAATGAGGGCACTGAGGCTGGGAGGTGGGAAGGGGCAGCACCCAGGATCCAGGCTCGACCTGAGGCAGCTGGCTGGCTCCTAGAAGGAAGGCTGAGACCCAGGCCCCAGCCCAAGGGGGTGCTGCCCTATCCTGCCTGCTGAGGACCCTGGCCGAGGACCCCCTGAACTCTCACCTCCGCTCAGTGGGGCTGCCCCAAGGCCTCATTTCCCAGCCTTACACGTTGGCAGGCAAAGGCAGGCTCGGGCTGGGGGAGCAGGAGCCACTGGTTCTGGCACTTGTCAAAACACAGGCCCCAGAGGTGTGAAGGCCTTAGCCCAGCGGGAGGGCGTGTGGGCCCTGTAGCCCGGAGAACTCATTAACTGGGGCAGCTCCCTAATGAACCCACCGGAGGGGCTGGCGATAAGAAGATCAAAGGTGCGAGAGGCATGGGGGCCCCGGGGAAGAGGGAGGCCAGCTGATGGGAGCCCAGAGAGCCCAGGCTCCAGCTTGGGGGTCCCTCCTTTGTCCCTGCTTGGCTTCATCAGGCCCATAGCCTTGCACACACTGGGCCTTGAGGGGTCACAGGAGAGGGAGGGATTCCAGCTGGCACCTCCAATTTGTCAGCCTTGGAGCTGAAGATGGAAAGACTGGAGTTGGAGGCGGAACCCTCCCAACCACCCTGCCTCTTTCATGCCGTTTTATTGTGAGTTCTTGGCCTCCATGGACACCCATGAATCCTTTTAACCCTTTCTCAACCCTGACACCAGAGATCTTCCCATCACATGCCATGCATGGTGTCTGTCTCTTGCTCCATAGCTTTCAGTGGTTCCCACGTAAGTGAGCAATTAATGTTAACTGTTGGCTCTCAGATTTGAGCATCCTCGGGGGCCAGAGCTGTGTTTTCAGGATCAACAGCCTACCTCCCATGCACATATGGCCCTTTGTTTAAAGAATGTCTAGTTGATTTTGTACTTAACAAAAATTTACTTTAAGAGCATTGTTGCCCACAAACCAGTCTTGGTGGTTTCCCCTGAACTAGGAATTGGAGACCTCAGAGGCAGAAGAGTAAAGAAATTTGATATGCCCTCTATACTCATTCAACTTTTAATCACGTGCATATATTAGATTTTCAAATAAATAATAATATAACAATACAAGAAAAGGGTAGCTGATTTTCTAGGAGCTTTTGGTCATTCTGAAAGTGAAAGTATTAGGCACTCAATCGTGTCTGATTCTGTGTGACCCCATGGACTATAGCCCACTTGGCTCCTATATCCATGGGATCTCCAGGCAAGAATACTGGATTGGGTAGCCATTCCCTTTTCCAGGATATCTTCCCAACCCAGGGATCAAACCCTGGGTCTCCTGCATTGCAAGTGGATTCTTTACCATCTGAGCCACCAGGGAAGCCTGGTCATTCTGAGTTTTCTCAGTTATCAGCTACAAAGTGGAAATCAGAATTGTATGGCAATTGGAGGAATTTGTTGACATTCAGAGATTGGCAACAGCATGCCCAGAGCCCCCTGGGATCCCACCCCTCCTGCCTGACCAGCTTTGACTCTGCACCTCCTTGTACTTGAATGTACAACCTGTTTCCACTGTTTGTTAGCTCCAGTCAAGTGTGATTAAAGGGGGGTCTAATGCCAGGTTCTTGGCTTGGATCTAGAACCCCATCCATTGTCCAGGATCCAGACAGGGCAGACCATACTGACAGCTGCATGCCTGGGAGGGTCCTCGTAGGCCAGGCTCTCCTAGGGAGCCAATGGGCCCTGTGGCATGTGCCCATGGGATGGACTCTAGCCCTTCTCTCCAGGGGTGGGTTGGCACTGTCTCTCCTATATGTGATCATGGGCATAAGCATTTGGGCTGCTGAGACAGACTGCAGAGTATGGGGTATAGAGGGTGTTAAGAGAGGCCAAGGGCAGTAGAAGAGAAAGGAGACAAGGGGAGAGGGTTGGTAGTGAGCAAAGATGCTCAGGAAGAAGGTACCAAGTCACTTGGCTTTCTTTGCTACAAACCAGCTCACCCATGAGTCTCACAGAACTGGAAGCCTGGGGGATGCAAGACAGCAGACCTCTGAAAGAAACCCTAGATACCACTTCTTTGGAAGACATGATACCAAACTCCAAATACTTCACAGTTCAGCTGGAGAGCAGACCTCCATGCATGAAGGAGCTATTGTGACAACATGTAAACTCAGACCCGAAGGGTCAGGCAGGCGATGCAGACCCTCTGAGCTTTTCCATGTGGACAATCATGTTGTCCATAAATGGAGACAGTTTTATTTCTTCCTTTCCAATCCATATGCCTTTTATTTCTCTTTCCTTATTCCACAGGTGAGACCCCCACCTCCCAACATTGACAAGGTGTGAGTAGAAGCCAACATCCTCGCCTTGCTCTGAGTATTGAAGGAAATCTTTCAGTCTTTCCCTATTTAGTATGCTGTGAGCTGTAGGTTCCCTGAGGATGCCTTTCATCAGACTGAGAAAGTTCTCCTTGAGCCTAAATTTGCTGAGAATTTTTATCATCATGGGGTGTTTTTTTTTTTTTTTTTTTTTTTTGCCGTGCTGTGTGTTGTGGGATCTTATTTCCTGACCAGGGATAGAACCTGGGGCCCCTGCAGTAAGAGCGCTGAGTCCTAACCACTGGACCACCAGGGAATTACTCTGAATTTTCTTAAGTGCTTTTTCTGTGTCATTGTCACTCACATTTCATTGGCAAAGCCCATTACACCTGCCCCAAAGTGGTGGGATGCCAGCAAAAGGCCAGAGGTGGAAGCTGTGGCAACAGGCCAAGCCCTCGACCCTGCCAGGCTGAGGGTGTCCTGGAGGGCAGCAGGGCTCCTCTCCTCCGGCTCAGATGGTTCACCAGCCTGCCCAGATTCTGCCAGCTTGCTGGATTTACAGGGATAGCTTCGTCTCTCCCACTCACCACCTCCAGGGAAGGGAGCACCCAGGACCAGTCTGCCCTGGAGGAGGAACATGGAGTCAGGGCCCCACGCCCTCCTGGCCTCTACAGGAGTCCAGGGACCTGCTGCCACAGCGTGCCCGTGTTAGTCACTCAGTCGTGTCCGACTCTTTGCGACCCCGTGGACCGTATGAACCTGCCAGGCTCCTCTGTCCGTGGACTTCTCCAGGAAAGAATACTGGAGTGGGTTGCCGTTTCCTTCTCCCCCATTACACAAACTGGAAACGAAGGTTCAAGAAAACTTTTTTTTTTTTAAGCATTTATTTAGTTCTGGCTTGCTGCATCTTGGTTGCTGCGTGGGCTCTTCTTTAGTTGCGGGTAAGCAGGGGCTACTCTCTGGTTGTGGTTCATGGGCTTCTCATTGCGGTGGCTTCTCTTGTTGCAGAGCTCTGGCTCTAGGGTGCGCGGGGGCTTCAGAAGTTGCCGCTCCTGGGCTCTATTTAGAGCACAGGTTCAATGAATGTGGTGCACTGAGCTTAGTTACTCCGAGGCGTGTGGGATCTTCCTGGACCAGGGATCGAATCCATGTCTCCTGCATTGGCAGGCAGATTCTTTACCACTGAGCCACCAGGAAAACCCTCAAGAAAACAAGAATTTGCATAAGGTTTCCGACAGGTGAAGGCAGCCCCAAACCTAAGTAACAGAATTTGCAGTTCCCTGACCTGGCTTCCCTTAGCCTGCTGAGCTGGTCCAACACCCTGGACAGCGCCTGCTACTGGCGCGAGCAGAAGGCCGGAGTGTCCGGGTCAGGTGTCCATGCGAGGGCCCAGGTGGGGCCAACCTGGCGTAGCCAACAGGCCGACACCTTCGGCCCCCGCAACCCCCACCCAGACATTGGTTCAAAGGGTCAAGCCCCGCCCCCGCCAGGCCCCCTAGCCCCCTTTGAAGTGCTGATGCGGCCTGGAAGAGGCCACTTCACACTTCGGGGCTCGGGGATAAAGCGGTCGCCGGCTGCCAGCCCCCAGACACGCCGCCGCTGCCATGGCCCAGCCCCTGTGCCCTCCGCTCTCTGAGTCCTGGATGCTCGCGGCAGGCTGGGGCCCAGCTCAGCCGCCGTCGGCCGCCGACGCGGACTGCGGCTGCTCCCCCGCTTCGTCCCCGGACTCCTGGGGCAGCGTCCCGGCCTGCAGCCCCGTGCCGAGCCCCGGGAGCCCGGCCACCCGCGCCGCCCTCCGCGCCCGGGCAGCTGGGAGGCGAGGCGCGCGGGGAGGCCGCCTGGGCGCCGGGCAGAGGCAGAGCGCCAGCGAGCGGGAGAAGTTGCGCATGCGCACGCTCGCCCGCGCCCTCCACGAGCTGCGCCGCTTTCTGCCTCCGTCTGTGGCGCCCGCCGGCCAGAGCCTGACCAAGATCGAGACGCTGCGCCTGGCCATCCGCTACATCGGACACCTGTCGGCCGTGCTGGGCCTCAGCGAGGACAGCCTGCAGCGCCGGCGCCGGCAACGCGGCGACGCGGCGCCCCCTCGGGGCTGCGCGCTGTGCCCCGACGGCGGCCCCGCGGAGGCGCAGATGCGAGGCTGCTGCTCCAGCTCGGCCGCCGGCACCGCGGTGTCCTGGGGGTCCCCGCCGGCTTGCCCCGGAGCCCTGGCAGCGCCCGAGCTGCGCGACCCTCCGGTGCTTTACGACCGCGGGGCGGCTTGCCCGCAAGGACCGGCGTTGGAGCCGAGCCCCTCATCCCCGGTTAGTATCGCCCTCCATCGCGCGGAACTCCCTCCCGGCTCAGCGCCGTCGTGGGGTGGCACTACCTACCGTCTCACATCCCCACCTCACACTCCGGGGATCAGCCCCCCGTGGGGCTCCCGCACCGGCGGCCCGGCCTCGCCTACTCGCTCTCTGGAGCTACACGTTTGGCGTGCGCGGGGCGCCCGAGCGGCGAGGGGAGGGAGGGGGACACTGGGGACGCCGAAGGCCCCCCTGAGAGCGGAGCTCACGAGCGCGGACACCCCGGCTCGGCAGCCTCACGCTGAGGACCACGCTGTCCCCTGTCACCTCCAGCTCTTTCCCGGCGATGTACTGGCCCTGCTGGAGACCTCGATGCCCCTCTTGCCCCTGGAGTGGCCGCCGGCCTGAGAAGTTGAAGTGACGGCGGACATCTGGCGCCTAGTTCTGTGAGCACCGACCCCTTTTTGGCCTCCGCGCCTTCGAAGCGGTCCCTCTCCAGACTCCCTTTCCTGAAAGAGGGCACCGGAGATACCGGCATGGGCATCGCTGGAAGTGAGAGCCGGTCCCCACCTAGGACGGACTTCCGCAACCCCTCCCTCGATGGAGGGGCTCAGAGGGTGGACACTTGGAGACAGGCAGGAGCTCTGCCTAGTATGTATTTATTTATTTGTGAATAAACTCTGTGCTGGTGTCAGTTGGCAAGTTCTTCCTCCACAAGGACACAAAGCTTCCCTCCCCTCCTCCAAAGGACGTCAGGGATTTGGGAGTCCCCGAAGCACACAGCTTCAGACCCCTTCCTCCTTGCCCCTAGCCCCGTCTTAGCACCCCCTTATTCCCGATGGGCCCGCCTGAAGGGGGCGGGGCTTCATTTGAGGAAAGCAGCCGCAAGCTGAGTCTGTCTACCTTTTCTTTGAACCTGGATAAAACCAAGTATCTCTGTAGAAAATGCGTTTCCATTAGTGCATACTTACTGTGCACCGGGTCTTTACACATTTTATTCCTAAGTAGTTATTTTGCAGAAGGATAAACCAAGGATCAGCACTCAAACCCAGGTATGACTTCCAGAATCTGAGCTCTCGGCCCTGGTTGGGTTTTGCCTGCTCCACTCTTTCTAGGGTCTGACAGGACGCCAGCTCCAAGGGCTCACTGCATGTGTGTACTGCCCTTGTGCTGGAGCATCAAGGCCTGGACCCTGGGATTCTCCCATCTCCCTTTACTCTGGTTTCTCTCCCTTGTTTAGGGACATAACACAGGTGGATCAGTCCCAATTTTAAATAGCTGTGACCTCCCAGAGGCCTGGCTCAGGCAAGATGAGAGGTCCATCGGTTGTATCCAGATCCACAGAACTGACCTGGATCTAGGCTTGGATTCAGATTAGGGAAATGCTGTATGGGGGGAGGGGAAACCTGGGTTCAGTCAGGGGGTCTGATGAGCAGTCAAGCCAGGAGGTTGGTGAGGTGGGGTAAGGGGTCTCTCAGCCATCTATGAATGCTTCCTCCCTGCCCCCCTCAAGCATCTTTGAAATACTGACCTTGGCATTTGTTAAAAAATATCTTTATTGAGATATAATTTATACCGTGAAATGCATTCTTTTCAAGTACATAATTCAATGGTTTTAGTATATACATAGTTAGGTAACCATCACCACTGTCTTATTTTGGGTCATTTTTACTACCCCTCAAAAGAGACCCTGTAACCATTTATCCGTGATTCCCTGTTACTCCATCCCCCTATTCTCCACCCCAGCCCACTCATCTGCTTTCTTCTAGCTCTACAGATTTGCCTATTCTGGACTTTCATATGAATGAAAGCATATTTTCTCGTGTATCAGTACTTCATTTATATTTATTGCTCAGTAATATTCCATTGCATGGGTGTAGCACAGTTTATGATTTATAGGTTGATATTGATTTGTTTTGAAACCACTTCAGAGATCATTCCCAATGCTCTGGCCCAGGCCAGGAGGGGCAATAACTCGGAGTGGGGTGGGGGTCACAGTGTGTAATTCAGGAGTCCTGGCGCTCCCTGGCCAGCATTTGGTTGTAGAGAGTGGGATCCAAAAGCAGAGGCCCCGCAGGGGGCGGGACCTCACACCTTCACCGATCCGCCCCTTTCCCGCGCCTCCGCCCCCAACTCTGTCTTCCCTCCCAGGGCCCTAAGGAGCTGAGCGGGAAGTCTTCTCCAGGACCCTGCCCAGTTTAGAAAAATCTATTTGCATGGTAAAGGCCCCGTGGTTTAGGACGGGGAATTAAAGTTATTAGCAAGTCTTTTCATAGATAAGTGGGTCTCATCGGCCAGCCCCCTCCCCTGGGGTGCGCCTCCCCTCGCTCTCCGAGCCTAGAGCGGCCCACTGTTTATTAGCACCTGGGTGTGAATTTCCATTAACACGTCCCCGCTAATAAGAGGGCTGGAGATGGGAAGGGGCGCCTCCCACCCCTCCCGCACCCCACCCCCTTCCTGGGGGGCACCCACCAGGAGGAGGGCCGAGAGCGGCTCCCAGGTAGGTGAGCCCTGGGTGAGGGCGCGCTGTCAGTTCTCTGCTAACCTGTTGAGCTAAGCCGTTAGCGGGGCCGTGTGGAGGATGGGAAGTTGAGGAAGATCAGGGGCCGCGTTGAGACTGGGCCCCGGGTATGACTCCGGGGCCGGTGTGCTTCACCGCGGGCGTATCGCCTTGGCGACAGCTGAGCAGGGACAGAGGGTGCTGGGTGGCACGTCCCCTCACCGTGGGGGCTGGTCCGGAGCGGGCTGCGCGCAGGCCTACTGGAAGTGGGGTGGGGGTGCGCGTGGGCGTGGTGGGGAGGGCAGAGTATGGCATCAGCGGCTGATCCTGACCGGCTCTGGTCGCTGCTGGCCGCCTTCGCAGCCGCCAGGGGTCAGAACCGTCATGGTGGAGAAGCACATATATACGGAGCAACCGGACGAGCCCGGGCTGTGTTTAAGGCTTTAAATTCACCAACTGGGGGCGCTTCCCTGGCTGGCCAGTAGTTAAGACTCCAGGCTTCCAATGCGGGTCCCATCTGGGGTCAGGAACCTAGATAGAATTCCACATGCCCTGAGGAAAGGTCAAAAGGTTAAAGGAGAATTCTATTTATATATATTGCTAAAAAATAAAATGTTAAAGAAAATAAATTCAACAACTAATTTCAAGTCATTTAAGCCTCAGATGCACAGGTGAGGTGGGCAGGTGGTGGGGCACCTGTAGCTCTTTTACAGATGAGGACACTGGAGTACAGAAAAAGAACAAGGAAATTTTCACAAAGCTAGTATACCTGGTTCGGAGAAGGCGATGGCACCCCACTCCAGGACTCTTGCCTGGAAAATCCCATGGATGGAGGAGCCTGGTAGGCTCCCGTCCATGGGGTCGCAAAGAGTCGGACACAACTGAGCGACTTCCCTTTCACTTTTCACTTTCATGCATTGGAGAAGGAAATGGCAACCCACTCCTGTTCTTGCCTGGAGAATCCCAGGGATGGGGGAGCCCGGTGGGCTGCTGTCTATGGGGTCACACAGAGTCGGACACGACTGAAGTGACTTAGCAGCAGCAGCAGTATACCTGGTTGGGGCTTCCCAGGTGGTGCAGTGATGAATCCAGCAGCCAAGGCAGGAGATGCAAGAGACACGGGCCGGGAAAATCCCCTGGAGAAGGACATGGCAACCCACTCCAGTATCTTTGCCTGGAAAATCCCATGGACAGAGGAGCCTGGCGGGGTATAGTCCATGGGGTCTCAAAAAGTCGGACACGACTGAACGACTAAACGACGACAAAGTATACCTGTTTATTGGTTGGCGACATTGGTGAGCGGTACTCAACAGTTCTGGTCTTTGCTGTAGCCCGTCAAGCAAGTAGTATGTGTGTGTGTTGAGGGGTCTGAATAAAGCTCCTAAAGCACATGGGCCACCAGTGCCATCTCCGGCAGGGACCTGCCGCTGCCTGCTGACCACATGTATTGCTCCTGTGAGAGAGCCGTGTTTTGTAGATGCTGATGTTGGGTGGGTCAGTGTTTTCAGGAGGGGTAGCTAAGCGATCAGTTGACACTGAAGACATCGCTTCATGGGTCACCACACCACATGGGTCACCAGATGAACCCAGGGCTGGAGGGGAGGCTGCTGGTCTGTATCAGCAGAGGGCAGACTGTCCCAGGAGCCGGGCTGGAAAGCTGGGCTCAAACTTGGGCGAGTGGGTGGTGTGCCTGGTTGGAGGGCCATGCTGTGCTAAATGAACCAGCCCACCTGAGGGGCGGGGCACATGGATGCCCCAGGATTCTGAAACACCCCCGCTTGGAGAACCAGGCTGGCCCAGGGCTCAGGAGGGAAGCCAGTCCTAACTGCAAGGCCCGGATTGTCCCAGGGTGAGGCCAGGCCCACTTTGTCCACTCTCCTCCTCTGCCCCCTCCCCATCCAGGTACAGACCCTGCCTTTGCACAACCCTGAGAGTGAGTGCCTCCTAAACTCTGTGCCCTGGACACTCGCCTGCGTCCTAATGCTCCCCAAGAAAACCCAGGGTTCTTGGTGCTTCTCAGGGCCCTCTCTCCCAGAGGGCAGGGACATCTTTGGGGGCCACTGGCACAGCCCCAGTAGTGCACCAGCTCCATGGGGGGTGGGGCTAGAGCCCTGGATTCCCCAGCCTCATGCCACCTGAGCCTCTTCTGCCCACCGTCTGGTACTTTGCCAGCCCTGGTTCCCTCTCCCTTATCCCTCTGTGGGTCCAGCATGTAAGGTTCCCTGTGAATGCCCCAACCCCCATTGCTCTCCCCACCCACACTAGGAAGTGAGGAGGTGCCTGGTGTTGGCAGCATGTGACTTTGGAAAGGGTGGACAGGGCACCTCCATTGTCTTGGCCTGCTCAGCACCCCTCCTACTCTTGTCCCTTGCAGCCTGTCATTTTCTTTTCTCCAGACAGCTCTCCCTTCCTTAGTTTGGGTGGCCGTGACCTCCACACCCATCTAGGGATGGGCACGTGTGCAGGTTTAAATGGTCATCACAGTGAGTGGTTCAGGGACGCGACCACATGCAGGCCAGTGAGGAGCAGGCTCAGGACTTTGCTGGAACCACTGAAAAAGGGACAGTCACCGTGGGTGCTGTTCGTGGTCTTTTTGCCACCCAAGCAGAAGGGCCTACCTAAAAAAGGGAATCAAAACTGGGGGGTGGGGACTTCCCTGGTGGTCCAGTAGCTAAGACTCTATGCTCCCAATGCAGAGGACCCAGGTTCAATCCCTGGTCAGGGAACTAGATCCTGCATGCTGAAACTAAGACCTGGTGTAGCCAAATAAGTAAATAAAGAAAAATAGATACTAAAACAAAAATAAACAACCTGACCTGGGGCCAACCACATGGAAAGAATTATGTCTAGACTTTTACACTCCATGAGCCAACAAATTCTCCTTGTGGCTGAAGTTAGTTTGAGTTGGGTTTCTGACTTTTGCTACTGAAAAAGTCCACCAACATTTGATAAGGTTGTTCCAAGTCTTGACTGCAGTCTCAATTTCCCTCTTTGTTAGATGGGGACAATCATACTTACATTTCACAAAGTGACTTAAGGCTTTTATCTAAAATACAGAGACCCTGGTAGATGTCCTGTAAATGTCAGTTCCCCGTCACATTTAGGTGACATGTAAAGCCGAGACGATCATCCTAAATTTTCCTTTCTCATCCCAGAGAGACCTGCCAGCCACCATACATACTGTGTAGAGGAAAAGGATACTGTAGAACGTTCTGTTTTTGTTTTTCCTGCTGTGTTTTCATTCTCATGGTGAGGACGGCGGGGGGCAGAGTGTCTCAGGTGGGGATCTCTTCATCCAGGGGGCATTCAACTAGTCAGGTGTCATGTAACCTGCTATGAGGCAGGTGTCATGCCAACAAAGACTGTGTATGACTCGGGGGAGAAAGTGGATAGGGACACAGAAACAGTTCAGTTCAGTCGCTTAGTCGTGTCCGACTCTGCAACTACAGCTCACCAGGCCTCCCTGTCCATCACCAACTCCCGGAGTTTACTCAGACTCATGTCCATTGAGTCAGTGATGCCATCCAACCATTTCATCCTCTGTTGTCCCCTTCCCCTCCCATCTTCAAACTTTTCCAGCATCAGGGGCTTTTCAGATGAGTGAGTTCTTCACATCAGGTGGCCAAAGTATTGGAATTTCAGCTTCAACACCAGTCCTTCCAATGAATATTCAGGACTGATTTCCTTTAGGATTGACTGGTTGGATCTCCTTGCAGTCCAAGGGACTCTCAAGAGTCTTCTCCAACACCACAGTTTAAAATCATCAATTCTTTGGCGCTCAACTTTCTTTATACTCCAAATCTCACATCCATACATGAATCCTGGAAAAACCATAGCCTTGACTAGACAGACCTTTGTTGACAAAGTAATGTCTCCGCTTTTTAATATGCTGTCTAGGTATGGTCACAAACCATGCAAGCATTCAGTCTTTGGAGAAGCTGGGGCGCACTAACCACCTGCAGTTCTTAAAGGCACCACACGGTGTCCTCAGAGAGGCAGGCGTAAGCTTTGAGCGGCAGGGGACTGACTCCACCCAATTTTCCTGGGAAGGGCAGTTTATAGAAAAGAAAAAGGTACCTCTGCGCCTCCCTCCTGGGCCCCCAGCCCCCAGTCTCCTCTAGGGTTCCCAGGCAGCAGTGGCAAAATTCCTGCGTGCCCCCACTTTGCCTCTCACACCTGTGTGACCTCAGGCAGTCAGTCAACCTACTCTGAGCCTCAGCCTCTCCAGAGAGATTCCACAACAAGTGGGCCAAGAGAAAAGGGGGCCACACAGAGCCCGGTGGACTGGGTGTCTTGCTTATTTGAGCAGAGTGGCTCCTGCTGTGCTTGTGGGCCTATGAGGCATGGGACTCTGGCTGACCTCATTGCCTGGGCCCTGCTGGGGGTCTGGACTGAGTGGGAATGAAGGATACACACCACAGCAGCTTTGGAGTCTGGAAACAATATCTCTGTTTATTCAGGTGACATCTGCTCTCCTGAGCATTCTGACAAGTGGCTTACAGGTTGAAGGCCCCCCCCCACCCCCAAATCATGTCTCTCCCCTTGCTGGCTTGCAGAGGTCCAGGACTTCAAGCCAGGCCCCTGAGGCCTACTGAGCTGCAGCCCTTTGTCTTGTCTCTTGATCTCAGAGCGTTCAGGGGCAAAGCCTGCCTGCTGCCAACCTCTTCAGAGCCTAGGGCCGCAGCCCGGTCACTTCTTAAGGTCCTCTTTTTGGAGAAGCAAGGAATACCTCCGAAGCCGGGTCCAGTGCTCTTCCTCTTTCACCTTGTACTTTGCCAGGTTCTGAATACTGTGGGACAGGCCGTTGATGAGGGGAACTTGCTTTGTATCACATCCCCCCCCATTCCCTATTCCCCCCCACCCAACCCCCCACCCAGGGCTCCTAGGTCCCCAGGGCAGACCCTGACCACCCTGGGCTGATATGAGAAACTCCCCAAATGACACGTCTGCTTCCTGTCTGTGTTCTCAGGACTCAGCCTGGTGCACAGAAGGTACCTGAATCAGCTTTGCAGAAGGAATAATAGGAGTGATGGAAGGTGAATTTATGAACTAAAAGTCTATTTGCAGTTCCAACATTAAATACATCCGAATGCCACTAGTTACGTGTAACATTTTGTGAGCACGTACTAGTGACCAGCACTGGGGGAAACGTTGGCAAGATCAAAGTGACTAAAACAGCTGCCCTCTCCCCCCCACAGTTTAGTGAGGTGATCAGTCACTAAGTCATATCCGACTCTTTGCGACCCCATGGACTGTAGCCAGCCAGACTCCTCTGTCCATGGAACTTCCCAGGCAAGAATATTGGAATGGGTTGCCATTTCCTGTTCCAGGGGATCTTCCTGATCCAGGGATCAAACTCTTGTCTCTTGCTGTCTCCTGCATTGGCAGGCCGATTCTTTACCACTAGCACCACCTGGGAAGCCCAGTTTAGTGAGGTGACAAGAGGAAAAGAACATTTGTAACAGGTGGCATTTAAAAGCAATAGAAGAAAACTAGAGAAGAGCACTTCCTGCCTGGGGAATGCCCCCAGAGAATAAGATTTCTGAGTTGAGTCTTTAAAAAAAAAGATAAAAAGATAAATGCACAGTCAGTGTGGCAGAATCAGAGAAGTCCAGGATCACCCTTCAGACTGCATGCAGAGCTGGCCATGGGGAGCAGGCAGGAGAGAGGTGGCCTTCCTTCTGGGGAGGGGTGCGGGCTGCTGCCAGCTTTCTACCTCGGGCGCCTGAGTAAGCGGACAACATTTAAAAGCTTAGAGTAAATGGGAAGAGGGACACTTCTGGGGGAAAGACAAGGACCACAGGTTTGGGTATGTTCTGCGGCTCTGGCAGTGGGACAGCCACACCGAGATGTCTGGTACTCCGTGCATTAAAGCATTTTATTTTTTTTTTTTTTCTAATGTAAGTAACCTATGCTTTGCTTAAAAAAAAAAAAAATCAAAGGATTCAAAAGTGGGTATACAATTAAAAGTAAACCTCCTCCTCACCTCAGACCCTTATTTTCTGTTCCTGAAGAAACTGTAATGAATGGCTCCTTGTAAATCCTTGAAAACCGTTCAGACACACAAGTGCAGGCATGCATATCATCTCTCCTTGTAAACTTAAAAGGAAGGGTGCAACACACTGTCCGCCTTTTTCACTGAAAGTATCCTGGCGGTTGCTTCCTGGCGACACTCAGATCTACCTCTTTCTCTTTCCCTATTGACGACCCTTGGAGTTTCCAGTCCCCGTGTGTGGGGTGTGTGTGGGAGTCGGTGGGCAGGGGCAGGCAGAGGGTATGCAGGCCTTGGCCACTCGCAGCTCGTGTGCAGACCCAGCTCCTTCACTTAGAAGCTGGTGGCCCTGGACCGGCGAGTTGACCTCTGCCAGCCTTAGCTTCCTGGCTGTAGGGGATAAAGTTAACCCTAGTAAGAAACAAGATGTGCCTCAAAGTACTGAGCATAGTACCTGGTACACTGCAGGTGCTCAGGAAAGGTTAATTCTTTTCTTTTTTTAAAATTGAAGAATAGTTGATTTACAATGTTGTGTGAATTACTGCTGAGCAGCAAAGTGATTCAGTTACATACCACCCGTCAGCAAAGCCTGAGGGAGGGAGGGGGAAACATCCCTCTCCACAACTTCTGTTTGGCTAAACAGGCAACCAAAATTACTCATAACCAAAGACAAATCAGGCAAAATGATTTACAAAGAACTCTTTAAAATCAAAAGAAAATGAGGACTTCCTTGGTGGCCCAGGGGCTAAGACTTCCCGCACCAAGTGCAGGGGGCCCGTGTTCGATCCCTGGTCAGAGAACCAGATCCCACGTGCCGCAATTAAGACCTGGCAGAGCCATATACATAAATAAATTAAAAAGAACTCAACCATGAGAAAGAGAGCCAGATCAATTTACAGAAGGAGACAGAGAAACAGAGAATAGATATAATATAAAGATGCTCAACCTCCTTAATTTCCAAATTGAAATAGTTACGAACTATGAGTTTTGTCCTTCATTTCTTGGCCAGTCTGGGGAGGGGCTAAGGACGCAGGGTGAATCTGCCCTTTCAGACGTACCTCCCCTCTAACTCTGAAAGCCCACCTCCAATTCATTCCACAGAAATACTAGGAAAAACTCACAAAAATGACTGTGGGAGGATGTTGGCTGGGAAATGGGACCAGAGTGACCCCCGTGGTGGAGTCTGCAGTGGGCTGCGGCGCAGATGGGGGAAGAGGGCTCAGGAGTGGGGTGTAGTCACTGGGAGCGTGGCTCTGGGCAGAGGAGGAATAGGCGGCTCTGAACTGGGAAGGCGCTGGCTTGTTTCCTAACTCGGGAATGCAGTGGGGACACATGCCTGTGATTAAGACCCTGGAGGGAAGAGGTCACCAACCCGATGGGCAGGAAGGTCTGGGTGCCTGGGGGAGGAGATAGCCGTGAGTATAAGCAGGAGGCCGCTTTCTCTGAATCAGGAGGGAGACAGGGGGTGAGGGTGGGGGTGACCTGGGTGAGAGGGCAGCCAAGGTCTTGGGTGCTCTGGGAAGTGGGAGGCAAGTTTATCCACCAAGGGCACCGCAGAGGTGTGGGGAGCACGTGGAAGCTGGGCGGGTGGCTCTCATGGCACCAGTGCCCTTCCCTTTGGCTGAGCACCGGTGCTCAGCAGTGAGGAGGGACCCGGGAAGATGCCTGCCCCTCTGAGGCTAGGTACTGACTGTCCATGGGGACAGCCCTCCCTGGAGCTCCAGACACCCTCCCTCCACCATCAGGCAAAGAAAGGGTTTTCCTTCCCCATGATGGCATAACAAATATGACTGCAGTCTATTGTTTTGAAGCAATGTGTGTGCATCCAACTTCCAAAAAGATGGGCTGTCCATCTGCAAAGTGGGAGAGCAGACGGAACATCTGTAAGGCCTCAGGCAAGACCTCTGAATTCCAGTAGCCTTACAGCCTGCACATGTGGGGTCTATGGGTCTATAAATAATTTTCCAGAGGTTTGTCCCTCTGTTTCTCGAGAAAAGCAGAACTTTCCTGGTGGTGCAGTAGTTAAGAGTTTGCCTGCCAATGCAGGGGACACGGATTCAATCCCTGGCCTGGGGAGATTCCACATGCCGCGGGGCAGCTAAAGCCCGTGTGCCATAGCTACTGAAGCCTGTGTGCCCTGGAGCCCTCTAGCACTGCAGCTGGAGAGAAGCCCCTACTCGCTACAACTAAAGAAAGCCTGGGTACAGCAACAAAGACCCAGCACAGCCAAAGTAAAATAAATATATTAATTAATCAATTAATAATAAAAGAAAGGCAAAGGAAGGTTAGGACAGGCCCACAATTTCCCTCCTAGGGACAGTGAAGACGGGGCAGTGGGAGTATTCTTCCTCCACCCTAAAGGGAAATCTCATCTGGGGTCCACATGGGATCTGCCCAACGCTTCGCCAAGCGGGTGTGTGCCCTGTGGACGTGAGACTGTTGGGTCAGCCCAGAAGCCCACCTTCTGCTTGGCTACAGGGAATATAGGGGGCATGGAAGGAAGAAAGAGGGGTGAGGAGTTGTTTCTAGCAGCTTCCCGTGTCCTAAAATTTCTGTCTTGTGATCAAAAGTCTGACCCAGCCGAGACGGCAGACCTGCCATCAGGGAGTGGAACCAGATGGGAATGGTGCCCTGGAGGCCCAGGAGGGATGGGAACAGAAGCCAGGCCTGTGGAGGGGGCGGGGGGTGGCGCACTGGGTGCTAACTGGCCTTCTTCCCAAGTCCAAAAGGCATGCTTCAGTTTCACACTGGCTATTTATAAAAGTCCCAAGTGCACATTTTGCAAAAACACTTTGGACAGACTGTCTTAAATTTGAACTCTGAGTCTATTGCAGCATAAATCCATTGCCTTAAAGTTTCACCTAGTTTTAGGGCCAAGGGAAACTGTTTCAGTCACAAGAAGTAAACAGAGACCAAAAAAATGATTAAAATCCTTGGACATATTTATGTCCAAGAAACAATGAGAATAAACTGTTAATGACAGAATCTAGGTTGTGGGAATATAAATGCTTACCGACTTTTTTCGGAACTGAGGTCTATTTAACATAATAAAGTATTGGAGGCAGGATACTCTTTGGAAAAGCCCCAGACGTCAGACCTCAGAGCAAGCAGAACCAGGAAAGTGGAGGCGTTAGTCGCTCAGTCATGTCCGACTCTTTGCGACCCTATGGATGTAGCCTGTCAGGCTCCTCTGTCCATGGGATTTTTCAGGCAAGGGTACTGGAGTGGGTTTGCCATTCCCTTCTCCAGGGGACCTTCCCAACCCAGGGATCGAACCTGGGTGTCCTGCACTGCAGGCAGATTCTTTACTGTCTGAGCCACCAGGGAGCAGGAAATGCCTTGTCTAAATCAGTGTTTAAATTAGCCTTGTCTAAATTAGTGTTTCCTAATTTATCTCTGGGACCTCGAGGGAAATGATTGAATCCTGTGATCAGGCCCAAGTAAATGTCCCTTCAAGCTGAGCTGCCCCAACCACACCATGCAACCCCTCCCGGCTCCTGCTGGGTCCTTAGACCGAGGGAGCACCTCCCTGAGCTTTTCCCTTCCCCAAGCTCCCACTGCTCGTTCAGCCCTGAGCCCTGCACCTGGCCCCTCAGCCCCCCACCTGGTCAGCCATGCTGACTCTGGCCCACTTCCCAGCAGAAGGTTCCCTGGGAGGCAGGCCTTTCCACCCCACCCGGCTTCTGCAGTCGCTCCTGGGGAGGGGCTGGGGTGTGGGACCTAGGAGCTAAGATGTGTTGATAAAGGAAGAGACATGGTTGGGAAGGGGAGATAGAGGACCGCCTTCTATACCCATTGGGGGCCAGGATCGGTCTCTGGAGACTGGAGGGGGTCAGGGCAGAAGGGACTGCCTTCTTAAGAGAGCAGACCCAGCCGTGGAGGAGTGGGGAAGGATATTATAGACACCCTTCCCATGGAAATTTATGTACATAGACATTAAAAACCAGAGCAACAAGGAAGTTTTTCTTAAAAAGTCATTAAGTTGTATTCTGGAGTGACATAAAGCCAGATGAAAAAAGTGAACATGATCTCAACATAGTAAAAATGCTAATGATAAAATCTTAAGGAAATTTACTGATGCATTAATGGCAGCGCTGGGATCTGGGGGTGATAGGGGTGATATTAATTTAAATAATAATTATATTATTTAATTTAATAAATAAATTAAAGTTTCTTTATTGTCCTGTTTCCCAAATTTCTATAAGTGCATATATATATATATATAAAGCTTAGAAGACTGAGCACTGAAGAATTGATGCTTTCGAACTGTGGTGCTGGAGAAGACTCTGGAGAGTTCCTTGGACTACAAGGAGATCCAACCAGTCAATCCTAAAGGAGATCAGCTCTGAATATTCATTGGAAGGACTGATGCTGAAGCTGAAGCGTCAATGCTTTGGCCACCTGATGCAAATAACTGACTCACTGGAAAAGAATCTGATGCTGGGGAAGACTGAGGCCAGAAGGCGAAGGGGGCAACAGAAGATGAGATGGCATCACCAACTCAATGGACATGAGTTTGAGCCAACTCTGGGAGATGGTGAAGGCAGGGAAGCCTGGTGTGCTGCAGTCCAAGGGATCGCAAAGAGTCAGACACGACTGAGCATCTGAACAACAACATAAAACTGAGAAATAACGAGTAACATTTTTTCAGTGGGTAATTACTCTGTTATGGTAGTAGCACTACATGAGAAGCAAACTTATCAGGCTAAGCAGGGTTAGTTAAGCGATATCTGAGTGGTAACGTCCACCTGCGCCCTGACTGAGGGAGGAAATGGTCAGGGGCTAAGGCATCCTGAGTTGCTCAGGTCCTCGGCTGCCGGGCAGGAGGTGAGCTGCCCGGAGCTGGAGCCACTGGCCTGTGGTCCCTTCCCACTGGGAGGGCAGTCAGTTGGCTTTTGGGTGAAGTGGGAAGGCACACCCTTCCTAGGCTAGTGAAAGAAGGGAGTGAGACAGAGAGGACAGAAAGGGGAACATGTTCATTAAACAACTTCTCTGAGCCTTATCAAGCAAGAGCACCGGGAAGCTCCACAGCATGACTCTCAACCCAGGAGAATGGCCCCACTACAGCCATGACCTGACCTCATTCTCTCGACTTTTTTTTTAAAGCCATTGTTTGAAATTTTCCAAAAACATCCATATGTCAGGTAGAAAAGTTGCAAATAGGAAAAATACAAAGAAAAAACATCACACATGCTTCATTATCCAATATAATGTTGTGGATGGATTAGAAGAGACCCCAGCTGGACTTCTCCAGTGATCCAGTGGTTAAGAATCTGCCTGCCAATGCAGGGGACACAGATTTGATCCCTGGTCAGGGGAGATTCCACATGCCTCAGAGCAAGTAAGCCTGCGGGCTTCAACTACTGAGCGCTCACTCTGGAGCCCGGGACTGCAGCTACTGAAGCCCGTGTGCTTAGAGCCCAGGCTCCACCGCGAGAGAAGCCACGGCAATGAGAAGCCCTCACACCGCAACTAGAGAAAGTCCCGTGTGCAGCAATGAAGACCCAGCGCAGCCAAACATAAATAAGTAAATAAATGAAATAAAAAAAAAAAGAGACCCCTGCTTTCTCAGAATGGACTGAGTACCATTAATGATGCTTTTATAGCAGGAAGGAACACAAGCAGAGGCCCCTTGGGGCTGGGGGTTACAGTCGGGGTAAGAGGAGAGGTGTATCACGTAATTGTTTATATGGATGATGGAGAAAGGAAAAGGGGCTCAGACAAGGGGCTGGCAAACATTTTCTCTACAAGGCCAGCTAGGAAATGATTTAGGCTTTGTGGGTCATAGTGGCTCTGCTGCAGCTGCTCAGCTCCTCTGTAACTCTCACATAAGGAGATGAGACATAAAGCGGTGGGTGTGGGGTCTTCCGGTGAAACTCTATTCACAAAAACAGGCAGTGGGCCAAATTTGGCTGTAGTTTGCCAACCCCTGTCTTAGATGACTGTGTCTGATAATCCAAATATACTTTAAAAAAAAAAAAAGAATTGAAAAAGCAACAAGAAAAAGACAGCCTTGACAGGAAGAAAACACCAACTTGAAGCCTTTCTTTTCTACCGGCCTGAATTCATTACTCCTTTTCTTCCAACCTGAGTGGGATTTAAATGCCGAAAAGGATCTTATGATCAAGCAAACCACTTATTCCATGGTCCAGAGACTACCCCCGGTGCAGAGACCCAGAACTTCACCTCTTTTGGAAGAATTTCTCGCATCTCTCCTCCAGGGGCAGCGCCTGGGCAAATGTTGGGTGGGCCGATATGCTAGCTTGAGGAATGGTGCAGTTTCTTAAGAAGTTTTCTAGGAGTGGGTAGTCCTCAAAATTAAAATAGAAAATAGAATTTGGGATGTCTTCAGCTTTGCTGGCAGATCCAATTTCATCTGGATGGTCTCCTGGGATGAAACAGGAACATGGTGTTCTGTTATAGTGATTACCTTTTCCATGCGCCTTGCGGTCAAGGTGGGTGCGAGGGGGCTGCTCTCTGCTTACAAAGCCTGGATCACTGGGTTTGGGCTAAGAGGGGCTTACTTGATCTGGAGGAGCAGGAGTCCAGACGGGAGACTTGCCCAGCATTTTATCTAAGCGCCAGTGAGGACTGAGTGGCGGTGTCCTGGCCCGTGGGGGCCGGGATGAGGAGTGGGGAGGAGACTGGACGGGGTCACCCTGTGCTCTATGCAAGGACTGAGAGAGTTGGAGGTGGTCAGCAGGCCACAGGTCTGGGCGGCAGCCCTCACGGGCCCCCTCCGTACCTCGGAGCAGGAAACACGGGTGGTGTAAAGACACGACAAACACTGGGTTCCAGGGGGCCACCAGGGAGTAGGATCTGGGGAGAGCAAAGGAGCAGATGATCTGCGACTTGGCCACATCCATGAGGAACACAGAGCCGTCTCTGGAAAAGGTCAGCACCTGGGGAGCAAAGAGATGGTGAGTGGGGGCTTCTCCAGTCTGTCACTCATTCCAGTGTGAAATAAGAAAAGCAGCTAGAAATAAAAAACAAAGGGGGAATTTATTCACCCTTGGGCACCCAGCCTCTGGATCCAGCTGGAGCTGTTCAGGGGGCAGCAGGAAAGCGGCGTCTGCTCCTGTGGAGCTGCCGGCAGCAGCGGTAAAGAAGCCGCCTGCCGGGACTCACCTGTCTTCCCCGCTGAACTGGGAGCTCCACAAGGGCAAGGGCTTTCTCCTCCCAATCTGTGCCCAGCACACAACAGGCCTTCAGCAGAGATTTTTGGGAAGGAATAATGAACACATTCACTAAAGAAGAATGAGGAGCCTGAGGAACCTACCATGCCAGGTAAGGCTTGGACCGGGGCCACGGCACAGATGGCTTCATCCAGGTACTTCACTGGCCTGTAGCAGACAGACACACAGACATCCAGACTGCGGGAGCTTTCAAGTTTTGCTGTCCTCTCCTAGGCATATACCTATATCCAATACAGACAAGTTCTTCTCTAGAAGCATCAGGACATATGTCATAGATGTTCACAGGAGCAAAAACTGGGAACCGTCTAAATATCCATTGCTAGGAGAGTGCTTAGGTAATTGTGTTACATTATATGATGGGATACTATATAGCAATGAAAATAAAAGAGCTGGAGCTGCACACGACATGTACCATTCTCCTGAACAATACTGCAAAGCAAGTCACAGAATAAATGGCAGTAGAAAACAAATTGGAGAATGCACAGAATATGATCCCATTAGCAAGTTCCCTAAAATATGCACAGCTGGAGTGTATATGGCTTGGAGATACAGTCGTATGAATGTGGTTAATTCTTGAAGGAAAACAAAGAGATGATGAATTTAGGAAAACAGTGTGGTATATGTTTTTTGAAAAAAAATTAGACATAATATTTAGCAGTAACTCCGATTTTAAAAAAGGTGGAGTCTATATACAGAGTGAAGTAAGTCAGAAAGAGAAAAACAAATATTGTATATTAATGCATATATATGGAATTAAAAAGATGGTCTGGTGAACCTATTTACAGAGCAGCAATGGAGACACAGACAAAGAGAACAGACTTGTGACACAGGCTGGGGAAGGAAAGGGCAGGAGAATGGAGAGGTTTGCATGGACACATATACACTAGCTTATGTAAAATAGATAGCCACTGGGAGTTTGCTATATGACTCAGGGAACTCAAACCGAGGCTCTTTGACAACCTAGAGGGGTGGGATGGAATGGGAGGTGAGAGGGAGGCTCAAGAGGGAGGGGACAAATGTATACCTATGGCTGATCCACGTTGACGTATGGCAGAAACCAACACAATACTGTAATTATCCTTCAATTAAAAATAAATAAATCAGGGGAAAAATGTGGAGTCTGCTTTTCCACTGCTTAAATGTGGGCGTGGCCAGGTGACAAGCTGTGTCCAGTGTAACACAAGCAGCGCACAGGGCTTGGAAAGCATCAGTGAGCCTCGACGGCGGCTGGAGCCCTGAGGTTTACTGAGGAGCCTGGGACAGCCTGCAGGAGAGGCTGCAAAGAGGAGTGCCTTGGCCACCAGCTGCCAGCCCGCTAGTCAGCCCCTTGCCCATGGGCATCTGTGAGAGTCAAGGTAAGCCCAGAGCAGGGATTGTCCAACTGAGCCCAGCCCCAAGTACTGACCTACAGCATCAGAGGCTAAGTGGTGACTATTTCCTTAAGTCGCTAAATTGTGGAGTGGTTTGTTATATGCAGCAATAGATAATTAAAATCAACCCTGAATATTCATTGGAAGGGCTGATGCTGAGGCCAAAGCTCCAATACTTTGGCCACCTAATGTGAAAAGCTGACTCATTGGAAAAGACCCTGATGCTGGAAAAGATTGAGGGCAGGAGGAGAAGGGGACAACAGAGGATGAGATGGTTGGATGGCATCATGGACTCAATGGACATGACTTTGAGCAAACTCTGAGAGATGGTGAAAGACAGAGAAGGCTGGCACGCTGCAGTCCGTGGGGTTGTAGAGAGCTAGACACAATTTAGTGACTGAACAACAACCACTTTTGAAGTGGAGGAGAGAAGGATGTGATCCAGGAGAGGCACACAGAGAGCCTTAACTGAATTGGAGATGATCTATTTCTTAAGCTTGGTGATGGGGATAGTGGAGTTCCCACCACTGCCCCATATGTACGCTAAATACACACCCTCACGCATACTATACAGGTTATTTGCATGCATAAAATATTTTACAATTTAAAAGAGGCCTTTGAAGAAACTGACTACAAACAATATTTTGGCAAAAACGACCCTCTTCTTGGTCACGTGGGATAGGAAAGATGTCATTTGTGCCAACACACAATTTATATACATAGAACTCATATATATATCTCCACATGTATGCTGCTTCTGCTGCTAAGTTGCTTTAGTCGTGTCCGACTGTGTGTGACCCAATAGACAGCAGCCCACCAGGCTCCCCCGTCCCTAGGATTCTTCAGGCAAGAACACTGGAGTGGGTTGCCATTTCCTTCTCCAATGCATGAAAGTGAAAAGTGAAAGTGAAGTCGCTCAGTCGTGTCCGACTCTTAGCAACTCCATGGACTGCAGCCCACCAGGCTCCTCCGCCCATGGGATTTTCCAGGCAAGAATACTGGAGTGGGTTGCTATTACCTTCTCTGAATGTATGCTGCTGCTGCTAAGTCACTTCAGTCGTGTCCGACTCTGTGCGACCCCATAGACAGCAGCCCACTAGGCTCCTCTGTCCCTGGGATTCTCCAGGCAAGAATACTGGAGTGGGTTGCCATTTCCTTCTCCACTCTGAATGTATAGGGTTGGCCAAAAAGTTCATTTGGGTTTTTCCATAAAATACAGAAAATAAACCCAAATGAACTTTTCGGCCAACCCAATAAAAGACTTTAGTAATTCTGAGAAGCTCACTGAGACAGTGATGACCAGAGGGAAAGTGAACTCTAGTCTGAGAGGTTGTTTCAGTTTCTTACTATTAAATAGGGCAGTATGTCTGGCAGATCATGTACCCCGTCCTCCCCCCAACCACCCACCTCTCCACCAGCAGACTGATGGTGGAGTTCTGGATCCCCGAGGCTGTCACCAGATGGAGAGACGCGTCTGTACACAGCACCACGCATTTCATGTGGCATTTCACTGAGCCCTCCGGATACACATTCTGTCCTTTGTGGACTAGGAAGTATTTCAGGAAGTGGATGCTTTGGCAGAAGCACTTTTCAGGAAGAGCAACAACTCCAAGAGTGAGTCCTGGAGGAAGGGAGGGCACGAGTAGGTCAGGCAAGGGGCAGAGGGAGGCAGCCATGGGTGCGAGGTCTGTGACCAGCGAGTGTGTGAGGGACAGGAGGCAAAACCAAGCACTGAGGGGCTTCCCTGGTGGTCCAGTGGCTAAGAACCCACCTTCCAAGGCAGAGGATGCGGGGTTTGATCCCTGGTTGGGGAACCTAAGATCCCAGAGCCCGCGGGGCAACTAAGCGCGCGCGCCACAACTAGAGAAGCCTGTGTGCTGCAATAAAGACCCAGCAGAACCAGAAGAAAAACCAAACAAAACCCAGGCAGCGAGCATCCTTCGAAGTGAAGGCATCCTGTCCACTAGGCTGTCAGTGTTTTAACTAACATTTCCTACAGAAAGGAATTCATAGCCAACGCCCACGGGGAGAAGGGAGCCCCCTTCAGGAGGACCCCTTCTAAGTATGTGGAAGAACCAAACCCAAGAAAGAGGACAAGTCAGCACTGGAGCGGAAGGGAGGAAGTGTTAACCCGGGCAGGTCAGGGTGTGTAACGGCGGCGCAGCGGGGGAGGGCGGGGCGGGGCGGGGCTTACCTTGCGCCAGGTCCCAGAGCGAGAGCACGCCGTCCTCACAGGCCAGCACCAGGTAGGAAGAGCAGGGACTGAGCTGAGACACCACGATGGGCGCGGCGCACGGCCACACGCCCTCGGGGTCTAGAGGGGAGATGCCACTCACCAGGCCGCCCCCGGACCCCCGCCCCCACCCATCACCGCCACCCGGACGACCTGAGACCCAGACTGGTCTGCCTGTCTGGACTCACCATCTCTCTCCTCTCTGTGCCATGCTGTCTCCTTCCTCAGGATAATATAACAAGTTATTTGAGTATTATACTACAGTTAACAGGGATTGGGGCTTCCCTGGTGGGTCAGTGGTAAGGAATCCCCCTGCCAAGCAGGAGACATGGGTTTGATCCCTGCATTGGAAAGATTCCCTGGAGAAGGAAATGGCAATCCACCTCCGTATTCTCCTGCAGAATCCCATGGAGAGAGGAGCCTGGAGGGCTACAGTCCATGGGATCGCAAAAGAGTACCACAGGACTGAGCGACTGAGCATGAGTAGGAACACTGAAAGAGTACTTACTAGGTGCTAAGCACCAGAGCGGGCACTTTATGGGCTTCATTTCATTTAATTCTCACAAGGATCCTATGGGGTGGGTCCTACTAGAACCTGCATTTTACAGATGAGCAGAATGAGGCAGAGAAGCAAGTGACTTGCCTAAAGTCACAAGAGCCAGTCAGTACAGAAGTGGAGATTAGAAGCCAGGTTTCCTGGGAGAGGGATGGAAGGAGAGAAATTCTTCCTCTGTGAGTTTTTAAACACTACTTCTGAGTGTAACTCTGAAGGACAGCATAGTGTTAGCTCAAGGAATTCACACAAAGTGAATTTGCTTGTGGAACTGCCTCCCTGAGTTTGTCAAAAACAAACCACCACCACTCATATTTCTTAAGTGCCTTTCAACTTCAAAAGAACCTTCAAGTAGAGAAACTGGATTTTGCTATTCACGACTAATGTGTGTAGTACATAAGGATGGTGTAACTGAGTGGTTTTCTGCTTTGGAGGAGAAAACAGGGGATTGGGGCATCAAGTGACTGGCCTGAAACCACACTGATTGCAGACACATGCTGGAACCAAGCCACCCTTTTTTTACCTTCACTGCCTAAGGAGCCCTGTAAACCAGACGGGGCTCTGTCCCCATGGACATCATCTTTAAGAAACACAACAGTTCAGAGACACAGCCTTGGGGTCACACCACACCTAGCAAGCCACCCACTCTGTCTGCACAGCTCTGGTCCCCTAAAAGCCACGCGACTGTCAGTCACATGCTCTTGGCTAAGCTGAAGAAGGACACAATCTGAGAGCCCCGAGCTTAGGCGACTCCCATCCCGGCAGTAAAGTACCAACTTTATCCTTCAGCGTCCGGTTAAGTGAATAGAAGAAGAAGTTGTGATGATCGGTCCAGTGTACACCAAGGACACAGGCTAGCCCTGGGAAAGAAGAGAGGAGAGGGGCGTCACGGAAGGAGTCTGGGTGGACTTTGATTTGGGTGGAGGGGTTTGCCCAGGAGGAGGTCAGTTTGAAATGGTTTGTGCCAATGGGCAGCACCCAACTGAGGGGTGAGCTACCAGCTGAGGGGCTGGGTACCCCCAGGAGGGCTCTCCTGGAGCCAACTCATCTTCCTGTGCAGGGACGATGGTCACTACTACCCCTCGGCTGCTTTCACATCTTCTAGATAAATTCCTGTCCACTAGGCGGTCAGTGTTCTAACTAACATTTTCTACAGAAAGGAATTCATATCCAGAGAGGTGGACCATAAAAAAGGCTGAGTGCCAAAGAATTGATGCTTTTGGACTGTGGTGCTGGAGAAGACTCGCCAGAGAACCTTGGACTGCAAGGAGATCAAACCAGTCAATCCTAAAGGAGATCAACCCTGAATATTCATTGGAAGGACTGATGCGAAAGCTGAAGCTCCAATACTCTGGCTACCTGATGCGAAGAACCAATCATTGGAAAAGATCCTGATGCTGGGAAAGGTTGAGGGCAGGAGAAGGGGGTGACAGAGGATGAGATGGTTGGATGGCATCATTGACTTAATGGACGTGAGTTTGAGCAAACTCCGGGAGACGGTGAAGGACAGGGAAGCCTGGCATGCTGCAGTTCATAGGGTTGCAAATAGGCGGACATGACTTAAAAGTCTGAACAACAACAAAAATCCGGAAGCAGCCTGGCGGGATGTGTGCACACCGTCCTCTGTGGCAGCTCACACCCTGAAGAGGGCGCCAGTGTCCATCATCAAGGAATCTGGTCTCAGGGGTCACAGGTGCGACTAGAAACCATTAAGCTGCAGCTGGCGACCCACTTTCCACCTCATTCCCTCCCAGCAGGCAGGCTGTGCTGAGCAGAGCTTCTCTAGCAGGGCTTGCTGGGCATTCCCCCAGATGACCACCTGCTTCCCCTTCCTTTACCTGGGGATCTCTTGACTCCCGCGGGCATTGGGATTACGCGACTGGGAAGGAGGAAGTAGAACGTAGCCATACTGGGAAAGAAAGAGACACTGGTCAGAGCCGTGGCGGACTCCTTGGCAAGGAGAAGTGCTGGCAGCGTCTTGATATTAAGACCAGAAGTGAGTAGTTCAGAAGGACCTTCCAGGGCGTTCAGGGCCATGAAGCGAATCATATTCTATGTGCTGGTCCTGGTGTGTGCAGGCCCTTGGAGTTTGGTGAGGGTTGGACAGGCAGAGTGGTGGGAGTTACGCCCAGGCCAGGAAGAGCACCCAGTATGGGCAGAGCCATTCCTGTCCTGGAGGAGGACCCTTTCATGATCAGACTTGGGTGAAGTATGTAAATGTTCCTATCCCGGGTGCACTAAGTTGGTACTTATTTTTTTTTTTAGTTTCTGTTAGGGCCTAGCTAGCCCTGGGACTTTGTGTAAAGTGAGAAAATTCAGGTCCACATGATGGCAAGATGAGAGGTTTCACTCCCCATGTGAAGCAAGAACAGTTCTGAGACCTGCAATAGTTGTGAGGAGAGTGGCTGCTGAACCTGCTCCACCAGATACTTCAAGGACTCAGGCTCAGGTTTTACAATCACTGAGGCCTATCTGCTCACTGAGATTAGGAAGTAGCATGTTTTAACAATTACACATTAATATATTACATTTAGAAAGACTGGATGGAAGTGGAGGAAAATGTTATTAGTGGTTAGTTTTCCTCTCTAGGATCATCTGTGTTGTCTAGATAATCAGGAAAACAATTTTTTTTTTAAGGAGATGCTATCATACAAAAAAATTATAAAATAGGGAATCCCTGGTGGTCTAGTGGTTAGGATTTGGCGCTTTCACTGCCATGATCTGGGTTCAAGGCCTGGTCAGGGAACTGAGATCCTGTAAGTAGTACTGCATGGCCCCCCATCCCCCCCCAAAATTCTAAAACTCTACTTTTCATCTCCATAGACGCCTATTCCTTCTTTTAAATCTATGTTATCATCCTTTGTTCTAATTATATTTAAACAAGCCATCCAACTTTTCAAAAGATTTTGCTGAAGTTCTCAGAGAAGTCCCCCAAACCATCAAGAGCTTTGAGACTCTGAATTAATTCAGGCCCTTGGGTTGATTTCTGCATGTGCCCACGGAGGAGAAGCTCCCAGGGAGGGGTCGTTCTGGCCTCACCCCCGCACCTCCCACCTCCAGGCTCACCTGATCGGCTCAGGCTCCCAGTCCCCATCCAGGAGCTTCTTGTAGGTGGCTCTTAAGATTGCCTCCCGCTTCTCCCACTGGCTCGCCTTTATGTAGTGATTCTGCCCAGAGCCCAGCCCGCGGCAGCCCGCTATCTTTGCAAAGGCTTCCAGGGGGCTTTTAAATGTGGTACCTAGGTTGAAAACATCCCAGCATTGGTTAAACCATCTGATGTCGTCCTTCCTGTTTCTCCCTCCTCCTCTATGCTTCCCAGTTTCCTGCAGAATCCCTCTTCCTCAGAAGTCTGTTCTTGCTCTGCCCAGGTGTTCAGCCTTCTCCCTGGCCTCCCTCCTACCCCACTGGCTCACGGAGCACAGGCGAAGGGCAGCTGCTCTGCCTCCTCCCACTCCTCCATCTCCATCCTGCTGTGGTTTCCTGTTTCCAGACTACGGAATCTCCAGAGGCCAGGGAAATGTCACAGTGTCACTAGAGACCATAGATCACTATTGCTGTCTCTCCAGCCCAGCAAAGTCCCAAATCTTCCAGTCACTCGCACTATGCAGCTGTGACTGAGGACCCTCAATACACAATCCCAGCTTCCTCCTCTGCTTACACTGATCCAACTGCCTTCCTTTAAAAATTCTCCTTTCTCTGCCAATCATTTTTATCATTCTCCTTCCCAACAACCTTTCATTTCCTTCTTTCTCATCCGCTCCTAAATCCACAGTGGGAACTTCCCAGGTGGCTCAAGTGGTAAAGAATCCACCTGCCACTGCAGGAGCCACAGGTTCGATCCCTGGGCTGGGAAAATCCCCTGGGGGAGGAAATGACAACCCACGCCAGTATTCTTTCCTGGGAAATCTCCTGGACAGAGGAGCCTTGTGGGCTACAGTCCATGGGGTCACAAAGAGTCAAACATGACTGAGCGACCGAGCATGCACACCTACAGTAAACCTAGGCGATCTATTTTCTGGGCATGAACCTTAATTTTCAGAACTCTTTTACTCTTTGGAAGGTGCCCAGGAGCTCCCACAGGGCCCCAAGTCCCTTTCTCCAGAGGCAACCATTGTTATCAGTTTCTTGTACAACTTTCTAGAAACAGACCCCTTCCAGAAGGCAGCAAGTGTGTGTTAGTTGCTCAGTTGTGTCTGACTCTTTTGCGACCTCCTGGACTGTAGCCCACCAAACTCTTCTGTCCATGGGATTCTCCAGGCAAGAATAATGGAGTATGTTGCCATTTCCTTCTCCAAGGAATCTTCCTGACCCAGGGAATCAAATCCGGGTCTCCTGCACTGCAGTTAGACTCTACTGTCTGAGCCCTCAGAGAATCCCCAGATGGCAGCATATTACTACATTATATAATGTATATAGTACAATATATATTATTATATGTATTACATGTACATTTGTATGTATTTTTTAAAACAAATGTTCAGTTCAGTTCAGTTCAGTCGCTCAGTCGTGTCCGACTCTTTGCGACCCCATGAATCGCAGCACGCCAGGCCTCCCTGTCTATCACCAACTCCCGGAGTTCACTCAGACTCACGTCCATCGAGTCAGTGATGCCATCCAGCCATCTCATCCTCTGTCGTCCCCTTCTCCTCTAGCCCCCAATCCCTCCCAGCATCAGAGTCTTTTCCAATGAGTCAACTCTTCTCATGAGGTGGCCAAAGTACTGGAGTTTCAGCTTTAGCATCAGTCCTTCCAAAGAAATCCCAGGGCTGATCTCCTTCAGAATGGACTGGTTGGATCTCCTTGCAGTCCAAGGGACTCTCAAGAGTCTTCTCCAACACCACAGTTCAAAAGCATCAATTCTTCGGCGCTCAGCCTTCTTCACAGTCCAACTCTCACATCCATACATGACCACAGGAAAAACCATAGCCTTGACTAGACGAATCTTTGTTGGCAAAGTAATGTCTCTGCTTTTGAATATGCTATCTAGGTTGGTCATAACTTTCCTTCCAAGGAATAAGCATCTTTTAATTTCATGGCTGCAGTCACCATCTGCAGTGATTTTGGAGACCAAAAAAATAAAGTCTGACACTGTTTCCACTGTTTCCCCATCTATTTCCCATGAAGTGATGGAACCAGATGCCATGATCTTTGTTTTCTGAATGTTGAGCTTTAAGCCAACTTTTTCACTCTCCACTTTCACTTTCATCAAGAGGCTTTTAAGTTGCTCTTCACTTTCTGCCATAAGGGTGGTGTCATCTGCGTATCTGAGGTGATTGATATTTCTCCCGGCAGTCTTGATTCCAGCTTGTGTTTCTTCCAGTCCAGCGTTTCTTATGATGTACTCTGCATGTAAGTTAAATAAGCAGGGTGACAATATACAGCCTTGACGTACTCCTTTCCTATTTGGAACCAGTCTGTTGTTCCATGTCCAGTTCTAACTGTTGCTTCCTGACCTGCATACAAATTTCTCAAGAGGCAGATCAGGTGGTCTGGTATTCCCATCTCTTGAAGAATTTTCCACAGTTTATTGTGATCCACACAGTCAAAGGCTTTGGCATAATCAATAAAGCAGAAATAGATGCTTTTCTGGAACTCTCTTGCTTTTTCCATGATCCAGCAGATGTTGGCAATTTGATCTCTGGTTCCTCTGCCTTTTCTAAAACCAGCTTGAACATCTGGAAGTTCACGGTTCACATATTGCTGAAGCCTGGCTTGGAGAATTTTGAGCATTACCTTACTAGCGTGTGAGATGAGTGCAACTGTGCGGTAGTTTGAGCATTGTTTGGCATTGCCTTTCTTTGGGATTGGAATGAAAACTGACCTTTTCCAGTCCTGTTACCATATATTAACTAGCAGTTCTTGAAATGTGGTCCCAGATCAGCAGAGTTAGAAATGAAACAGAAATGCTGTGGGTAGGGCCCAGCAATTTGGGTTTTTATAAATCCTCCAAGTGAGTCTGATCCAGCTAAAGTTTGAGAATTACTGTCATACCCTACACCTCTTGCATTTTGTTTTTTGGTTTGTTTTGCATTTTGATTTGATGACATATCTTGGGAGATCTCTTTATTTCAGTACTATAGATCTTCTTCATTGTTTGTTGCTTATTTGCATTAAACCCTTTCCTTGTTGTGAACTATAATGCGTTCAGAAAGGAGCATAAAAATATATCTTTTCCTTTAAATATCTCTTAATAAATTATGCTAAAGAAAACATCTGTCTCTCCTGAGGTCAAGAAACAGATTATCACATCTCCCTGCTAAAAGCTTCCCAAGGGCCATGCTCCAGTCATAACCCCCTGAGAAAAACAGCAGCCATTCTCTTGGCTTTTAGGTAATCACTTCATGACATTTATGTTACTTTTATGCTACCTAAATATGCATCTAAACACCACAGCTTTATTTTGCCTGGTTTTTGAGCTTTACACAGTGGAATTGTACAGTGTCAATTCTATATGTGCCCTCTTTTGCTTAATATTGTGAGATTTATCCATTTTGTTGTGTATATTTGTGGTTTGTTCCTTTTCATTGCTGTATAGTATTCCATTGGGTGGAAAATATATACATATATTAAGGTTTATTTACATGTTCTTTTGTTGATGGATTTTCAGTTGTTTCATGGTTTGCGGTTATTGGAAATCATGCCATTATTATTATTACTGTACATTCTTTCTGAAATACCTTTACTTTCAAGCCAATCAGGTATACATCTAGAAGCAGGGTGACTAACTCATTCTGGTTTGTGCAGCAGTTTCCTAGTTTTGGCACCAAAAGCCCCATATCCAGGGAAATCCCTTAGTCCCAGACAAACTGATATGGTTGGTTACCCAGTGTAAATGCTGGGTCAGAGGATGTAACTTTTCTTTAACACTAACAGTAAATTGTTTTCCAGGGTGGTTGTACTGATTTTCATTGCTATCTATGTATGGGAGGTTTGATTGTTTCACATCCTCACCAACTTGGTATGGTCAATATCTTTTATTTATTTATTTTTAAACAGTATCATCATTGTTTTTTATTAGCAGCATTATTCCTTACTCCTTTTGTTAGAAAAACACCCTGCAGTGTGTGTGCAGATCTGTGTATAATCAATATCTTTTAGTTTTAGCCATCCTGGTAGGTGTTAAGTGGTATCTCATTATGGTTTTTTTTTTCTCATTATGGTTTTAATTTGCCTTTCCCTGATAACTAACTATGCTGAACATCTTTTCATATGTTTATTGGCCATTTGAATAATCTCTTACCTATTTTATACCAAATTACCTGTCTTTTTCCTAACAATCTGTAGGAATTCTTTTTTTTTTTTTCTTTTACACATTTTATTCATCATTCTAAATGTAGGAATTCTTAATAGAGTCTAGATATGGACCATTCATAAGTCTTATGTGTTTTGAAAATGCCTTCTCTCAATACATAATATGCCCATTTATGCTGTTAATGATGTACTTGGATGATTAGAAGTCCTTAATTTTAATATAGTCAGACTTATCAACTTTTCTTATCATAAGTACTTTTTGTCTTTGGTCTAAAAAGTCTTTCCCTACCCAGAGGTGATAAAGATATTGCCTTATATTATTTTCTAAAAGTTTTATTGTTTTCTCTTTCATATTAACTTTTATGATTCATCTGGAATTTAATTTTGTATATCATGTGAGGCAGGGGCCATATGGACAACCAGCACCACTTACTGAAATGACCATTCACTGCTCTGTAGCACCACCTTCATCAGATATCAAGGGTCCATTTTGGCCTAACTCTGTCCCGCCCTCTCGGTCCTGTGTTTTTCATCTAGTCTTTAAATCTACTCTATTCTATCAACTATTTCTATATTTTATATATGTTTCCATCTATTATTCACTCATCTGTTTTTCTACCTTGTTTTAATTCCTGTGACTTTGTAATAAATCTTGATGGAGAAATCGTATCACCATGTTCTTCTATGACAGTGAATTGTCTATTCTTGGTCTTTTGCATTTGTCTCTTTGTTTTTAATGGCTGCAAAGTACTCTGAGTGTACCGGATTTACCTCACTAGTCTTATGCCTCTGTAAATAGCACTGCAGTCAGCATCCTTGTAGGTATATCTGTAAGGTCACGTGTGAATATTGAGAGGAGAGACTGTATGTCCTCTGTCTAAAGTGTGGACTTACCCTCTGGTCCTCTTAGCCAACTCCCAGTTTTAATTCTTAAAACCTTCTCAAATGTTCCTTCTGAAAAACCCTCTGCCTATTCCCTAGGCAGAGTTAGTTACTCCTTCCTCTATGTTTGTATGGTCCTGGATGTCCCCCCACTGCTGCACTTAATCGAATCCTACTGTGATGGTTTCCTTTTTCACCTGCAGCTTCTGGAGAACGGGAGATGTGTCTGACTCATCTTCGTGCCTGG
The DNA here is from genome assembly GCF_019923935.1 of Bubalus bubalis. Lineage (NCBI taxonomy): Eukaryota > Metazoa > Chordata > Mammalia > Artiodactyla > Bovidae > Bubalus > Bubalus bubalis. Next base: position 48,930,846 of record NC_059176.1, read on the forward strand.
TGCATTATCGGCCCTCAGCAAATACTGGTGAATGAAGTAACACAGGAATGTAGAAATGCGTGAACCCCACCAGCACTAGGGGAAAGGTGTCTCCTGATGTCCCAATTCTTTTAGTTAATTATATCCTTATAACATTTATATTTTTAATCTTTAGGTCCCAGAGCCTATGACTTGTAAATCAGATATTGCTGCTAATAAATGAAAAATGTGGAGAAAGAGAAAGAAAAAACTAAGAAATCAATGGCAAAAGGAAAGACAGTATTCATGGAATTATACGTACCTGTAATTGGTTTGGGTGGTTTGATTTTCATTATTTGAACTGGAAGACTCAACTTAACATCTCCTCTAAAAGAAATGTTCATATCCTACAATAAGGAAAAAGCACAGATAATAAGCCAACAAAGGAGATAAAACAGGATCATTAGAAACACTCATTTCAAAAGAAGGTGAAAAAAGAAGAAAAAGAAAGAAAAACAGGTGGAAAAATAGAAACTAAACAGCAAAGTGGTAGATTTAGACATAAATACACCAAAAATCACATTAAATATAATGGCCTAAATGGCCTAAACACCCCAATTAAAAGGTAGAGTTTGACAGATTGGATCAAAAAGGCAAGACCTAATGATATGCTATCAAAAAGAAACTTATCTTACATATAAGGATTTTTAAAAGTATATAAAAAGTATATCTTATAAACTAATCAAAAGAAAGCTGAGGTGGCTATATTAATATCTGACAATATAGATTTCTGAGCAAAAAATGTTACCAGAGATCAAAGGGTCATTGAATAAAGATAAAATGGTCAATTCTCAAGGGGATATAAAATTCTAAATGTTTCTTGCACCTAATAACAGGGCTTCAAAATACATGAAGCAAAAATTCTTAGTGTGAAAGCAGAAATAAATCTATAATCTCATAGATTTCAACAGTCTTCCCTCAATAATTGATAGGATAAGCAGACAGAAAATCAATAAGAATATAGAGGGGAAAGCAGTAAGGCTATAGAAGACTTGAATAACTTGGACCAATGACAACCGACTGCATGTTCTTTTCAAGTGCACATAGAATACTTAACAGAATTAACCATATTTGGGGCATAAAACAAGTCTTAATAAATTTGAAAGGTTTCAAATTATATGAAGTATGTTCTCTGATCACAACAGAATTCAGTTAGAAACCAGAAAAAAAAAAAAAAAAAAGAAAGATATCTAGAACATCTCAAGTATTTGGACACTAAATAACATGCTTCAAAAAATAGTCCACTGGTTTCAAAAAAGAAGTTAAAAAACACAAATTAGGAAGTATTTTCAAAAATGAAAACATAAAATATCAAAATTCGAAGGAAGCAACTTAAGCATTAGTTAGATGCAAGTTTATAGCACTAAATCGGAGAAGGCGATGGCACCCCACTCCAGTACTCTTGCCTGGAAAATCCCATGGACGGAGGAGCCTGGTAGGCTGCAGTCCATGGGGTTGCTAAGAGTCGGACACGACTGAGCAACTTCACTTTCACTTTTCACTTTCATGCATTGGAGAAGGAAAGGGCAACCCACTCCAGTGTTCTTGCCTGGAGAATCCCAGGGACGGGGGAGCCTGTTGGGCTGCCGTCTATGGGGTCGCACCGAGTCAGACACGACTGAAGCGACTTAGCAGCAGCAGCAGCACTAAATGCCTATATTATGCTGTGAAGTTCCTAAGGTCTTGGTGCTTGGTTCAGTTCAGTTCAGTTCCTCAATTGTGTCTGACTCTTTGTGACCCCATGAATCGCAGCACGCCAGGCCTCCCTGTCTATCACCAACTCCCGGAATTCACCCAAACTCATGTGCATCGAGTTGGTGATGCCATCCAGCCATCTCATCCTCTGTCATCCCCTTCTCCTCCTGCCCCCAATCCCTCCCAGCATCAGGGTCTTTTCCAGTGAGTCAACTCTTAGCATGAGGTGGCCAAAGTACTGGAGTTTCAGCCTCAGCATCAGTCCTTCCAATGAACACCCAGGACTGGTCTCCTTTAGGATGGACTGGTTGGATGTCCTTGCAGTCCAAGGGACTCTCAAGAGTCTTCTCCAGTACCACAGTTCAAAAGGATCAATCCTTTGGCACTCAGCTTTCTTCAGAGTCCAACTCTCACATCCAGACATGACCACAGGAAAAACCATAGTCTTGACTAGACAGACCTTTGTTGGCAAAGTAATATCTCTGCTTTTGAATATGCTATCTAGGTTGGTCATAACTTTCCTTCCAAGGAGGAAGCATCTTTTAATTTCATGGCTGCAGTCACCATCTGCAGTGATTTTGGATTCCCAAAAAATAAAGTCTGACACTGTTTCCACTGTTTCTCCATCTATTTCCCATGAAGTGATGGGACCAGATGCCATGATCTTCGTTTTCTGAATGTTGAGCTTTAAGCCAACTTTTTCACTCTCCTCTTTCACTTTCATCAAGAGGCTTTTTAGTTCCTCTTCACTTTCTGCCATAAGGGTGGTGTCATCTGCATGTCTGAGATTATTGATATTTCTTCCAGCAATCTTGATTCCAACTTGTGCTTCTTCCAGTCCAGCGTTTCTCATGATGTACTCTGCATATAAGTTAAATAAGCAGGGTGACAATATACAGCCTTGACGTACTCCTTTTCCTATTTGGAACCAGTCGGTTGTTCCATGTCCAGTTCTAACTGTTGCTTCCTGACCTGCATATAGGTTTCTCAAGAGGCTGATGCTTGGTACAGGCACACAAATATTTTAATGGAACAGGATCAAAAGTGTAGAAATATACATAGGAATGGTACTTGTGTTGCAATTGCTATTTTTAAAAGAGAGATCAACGTAGGTCTCTTCCTTGTTCCATTCACAGAAAAAACTACCATGTGTATAAAAGAGTGAAATGTGCAAAAAAAAAAAAAAAAAAAAAAAAAAACTAAAAAACAAAAACACTACCAAGTATTAGAAGAAAGTACAGGAGAATTTATTTATAATCTTGAGATAGAGAAAGCCTTCTTAAGTGCAATGGCTGTAAAGAAAAGGTTGAAAATTCTGACTATAACAGAATCTAAAATGTCTTTACAACAGAAAAGTACATAAAGTAAAAAAGGGAAACAACAGATTGGAAGAAAATATGTAATTGGCAAAAAATTCACAGGCAATTCACAGAAGACAAAACCTCAATAGCCAATAAAAATATGAGGAGGTTAATGAAAATTAACATGAGACAATATTTTGTTTCATCAATTTGCACAAAAATTAATAATATCAAGGTTAACCAGGCTGTGGAGAAATTGATTGAATGTAAATTGTCATGTCATTTTTGGAGGACAATTTAATAGGATCTATATTAAAACTAAAATTGCACACATCCTTCAGAAGCACTCAGGTACACAAAGAAGAGTTTACAAAGTTTTTCACTGCGTTATATAAAAGCCACAAATTAGGAAAACCTTCAATAACACCAATGGATGAACAACCAAATAAACTACGGTACATCTTTAGTAGGAATAGAACAGAGGAAAAGAACAAGGTAGGTATGTCTGACATTGCAAAACTTTGCCAATAAGTTGATTAGTACAAAAATGCAAGTTCATAAGGAAATCTGTATAGTATGATGCCACTTATATAGAAGAAAATTCCCATAAAATGAAAGTATATTTTTCAAAATAAACTGATATCTGAATCAAACTATATACTAAAGGCCTATAGAAAACACACACCAAGATAATAATGGTGATGATCTCTGGAGAGGGCTGCTGAGTCTGCATTACTTGGTTCTTCCCAAAGTGATGTGTTCACATAGCATTTGTATAATTTGAGACAAAACGTTAATTTTAAAAGGGATAAAGGAAAGGCCTCTGGAGAGAGACTTCCATTTGGAAGTTCACCATTTCTCTTCTGATAGGCTTGAATCCCAAGAGCTAAGCCTCTGGAAAGCGTGGTGTGCTCTTTGCCTCAGAGGCAGAGGCAGGAAGCTCCAGGGAACCCAGTCTGTGCTCTGCTGTATCCCAATACAAACGTGACCTCCAACACCAGAACAGAACAAAGCCCCAAACGTGAGTTTGGTGGGTTGGGCTGCTTACACTGGCAGAGGCAAGCTGGATTCTCTGGGGCCTGAAGTATATATGATTTAGGGGCTCTCTGTAAGAAAGAGAATACAAAGTGCCAATGACCACCTAATACAACTCAGTTCGGGGGCTATTGTGACAGAGGGGAAGTCTGAGTGAGAAGTTATGGTGGTGGTCTTAAGTGATTATGGTTAAAACATGTCACTTTTTCCAATTTTACAAAAGTCTGTGGCCATGTGAAAACACCGGCAGGGCCCCTGTCTCAGGGAAACCCACCCCTGAACAAATGACTTGGGTCAGTTCTCCTCAAGAATGAGGCACAAGATCAAATCACAGAGAATGTGAAAACAGTGCCCTGGTAAGAATATTTTATTAATATATTTGACATTTAAGGTACCTTTAAAATCAAAATAAAAATTTCTAACATTCAAGTTAAATCTCTTTGGAGATATTCTTTAAAGTTTCTTACCGTATCTAAACTATCTGCAGTCACAGAATCAGGAGTGTTCTGGGGAGAAAAATGAGAAATTAATTCATGATGGGTTTGGTATATGCTCCCCTTCTTCCTTTAATTTTTTGCGTTGCTCCTTCTTCCCCTCAATCACTTGTGAGATGTGAACTCATCCCCATAGACATGGAGGGCCAGTATTTGTGTGGTCCTCTGGCCTGTAGGATTTTAATACATGATACCCATTCTCTAGGATCTTAAAACCTATTTGGGGAAACAAGAAATCATTAGTGACGTTAAGAGAGAATATGAGTGAAAGGGAGGGGTCAGCTAGGAGACTATCACAAAAATCTAAGTGAATATTTCTGATTGACAAAATATATCAGTGATGTTGACAATTATTATTTATAAGTAACTCTAAATATAATTCATAGTACAAGAGCTGCCACTGTAACTGGCATAAGTTGCTTGCTTCTCAGTGTATGGAAACAGTGAATCATGCTGGCAAATCACCCCATTCCAAGGTGCTCGTCCCACTCGGATAATAAGTTAATCCCTCAAAAAATGTATCTGTTGGGCACTGAGTAGGATGCCATGGGGATGGTGACAAAAAGAAGCAGAAGGTACAACAACCTAGAAATTTACCATCTAGTTAGGAGAAAAGAACTGCTACTGCTGCTGCTAAGTCGCTTCAGTCGTGTCCGACTCTGTGCGACCCCATAGACGGCAGCCCACCAGGCTCCCCCGTCCCTGGGATTCTCCAGGCAAGAGCACTGGAGTGGGTTGCCATTTCCTTCTCCAATGCATGAAAGTGAAAGTGAAAGTGAAGTCGCTCAGTCGTGCCCAACTCTTAGCGACTCCATGGACTGCAGCCTACCAGGCTCCTCTGTCCGTGGGATTTTCCAGGCAAGAGTATTGGAGTGGGGTGCCATTGCACAATAGGATAGTATATGAGAAGTGTCAAAGAGAGGTACAAAGAATAGATTCTGTAAGAGTTTAGAGGAGGAATGTCTCTGGGCCAGTAACTCTCCCAGAGATACAAAAAAATCACACCTTGCTATGAAGACATTCACTGGAGAAAAAGGGCATTTATTCAAAGCCACTCAATGTACTTGGCATTGAATGTGAGTCTCAATCTTGGTCTCATAGATTAATTTCACTAACACTTTATAGCACATAGCACAATATGTTTTAAAGGCGTCCTTGATGAACTATGGAATGAGGTTCGTGACATTGTACAGGAGATAGGGATCAAGACCATCCCCATGGAAAAGAAATGTAAAAAAGCAAAATGGCTGTCTAGGGAGGCCTTACAAATGGCTGTGAAAAGAAGAGAAGCGAAAAGCAAAGGAGAAAAGGAAAGATATAAACATCTGAATGCAGAGTTCCAAAGAATAGCAAGGAGAGATAAGAAAGCCTTCTTCAGCGATCAATGCAAAGAAATAGAGGAAAACAACAGAATGGGAAAGACTAGAGATCTCTTCAAGAAAATCAGAGATACCAAAGGAACATTTCATGCAAAGATGGGCTCGATAAAGGACAGAAATGGTATGGACCTAACAGAAGCAGAAGATATTAAGAAGAGGTGGCAAGAATACACAGAAGAACTGTACAAAAAAGATCTTCACGACCCAGAAAATCACGATGCTGTGATCACTCACCTAGAGCCAGACATCCTGGAATGTGAAGTCAAGTGGACCTTACAAAGCATCACTATGAACAAAGCTAGTGGAGGTGATGGAATTCCAGTTGAGCTATTTCAAATCCTGAAAGATGATGCTGTGAAAGTGCTGCACTCAATACACCCTCAAATTTGGAAAACTCAGCAGTGGCCACAGGACTGGAAAAGGTCAGTTTTCATTGCAATTCCAAAGAAAGGCAATGCCAAAGAATGCTCAAACTACCGCACAATTGCACTCATCTCACACACTAGCAAAGTAACGCTCAAAATTCTCCAAGCCAGGCTTCAGCAATATGTGAACCGTGAACTTCCTGATGATCAAGCTGGTTTTAGAAAAGGCAGAGGAACCAGAGATCAAATTGCCAACATCCGCTGGATCATGGAAAAAGCAAGAGAGTTCCAGAAAAGCATCTATTTCTGCTTTATTGACTATGCCAAAGCCTTTGACTGTGTGGATCACAATAAACTGTGGAAAATTCTTCAAGAGATGGGAATACCAGACCACCTGATCTGCCTCTTGAGAAATTTGTATGCAGGTCAGGAAGCAACAGTTAGAACTGGACATGGAACAACAGACTGGTTCCAAATAGGAAAGGAGTACGTCAAGGCTGTATATTGTCACCCTGCTTATTTAATGTATATGCAGAGTACATCATGAGAAACACTGGACTGGAAGAAACACAAGCTGGAATCGAGATTGCTGGGAGAAATATCAATAACCTCAGATATGCAGATGATACCACCCTTATGGCAGAAAGTGAAGAGGAACTCAAAAGCCTCTTGATGAAAGTGAAAGAAGAGAGTGAAAAAGTTGGCTTAAAGCTCAACATTCAGAAAATGAAGATCATGGCATCTGATCCCATCACTTCATGGGAAATAGATGGGGAAACAGTGGAAACAGTGTCAGACTTTATTTTTCTGGGCTCCAAAATCACTACAGATGGTGACTGCAGCCATGAAATTAAAAGACGCTTCCTCCTTGGAAGGAATGTTATGACCAACCTAGATAGCATATTCAAAAGCAGAGACATTACTTTGCCAACAAAGATTCGTCTAGTCAAGGCTATGGTTTTTCCTGTGGTCATGTATGGATGTGAGAGTTGGACTGTGAAGAAGGCTGAGCGCTGAAGAATTGATGCTTTTGAACTGTGGTGTTGGAGAAGACTCTTGAGAGTCCCTTGGACTGCAAGGAGATCCAACCAGTCCATTCTGAAGGAGATCAGCCCTGGGATTTCTTTGGAAGGACTGATGCTAAAGCTGAAACTCCAGTACTTTGGCCACCTCATGCAAAGAGTTGACTCGTTGGAAAAGACTCTGATGCTGGGAGGGATTGGGGGCAGGGGGAGAAGGGGATGACAGAGGATGAGATGGCTGGATGGCATCACTGACTCGATGGACGTGAGTCTCAGTGAAATCCGGGAGTTGGTGATGGACAGGGAGGCTTGGCGTGCTGCGATTCATGGGGTTGCAAAGAGTCGGACACGACTGAGCAACTGATCTGATCTGATAAATTGATATTTGTTGTTGATTAAAAAAAATAATAATAAGTACACTTTGGGAATTCCCTGGTGGTCCAATGGTTAGGACTGTGCACTTCCACTGGGGTGGGCATGGATTCGATCCCTGGTCGGGGAGCTCAGGTCCTACATGCCACACACAATGCAGCCAATATATATAATAACTGCACATCAGATAGATGAGAAAATTGTCTTAAAATCTTTTTTGCTTAAATATTGTATTTTAAAGAGATGGCATGAGTCCCAGGGATCACATATAATTAAACTGAAATAGTAGATTTCTACCTACCTTCTAAGAATAATATGAAGAATACATTTATTCCCATATATTTAGAACAACTCCTTTATACCATAATCTGGAGAGTGTAGTGGAGAGACATGGAAGGATTATTTCAGCCCAGGAGGGGAAAAAATATATCTATTAGTCAGAGTCAAAAAAAACAACACTCTCCCAGAGAAATGCCTGGGAGTGGTCTTGGTGGAGAGGCAACTCCCAGAGGAGAGAGATACCATGTTCCACTGTTTAAGACCCCTCGGCTTTTTAACCATCTTATTTTAACCGATGCAAACTGACTTGAGAGACACAGGCCAGGGTGCCTCTTGTCCTGTCTTACAGCCTCCAGACGGGCTCCTTCATCTTGACATTGCAAGGAGGAGGTGCACTAGATGTGGGCAGGGAGGAACATATCAGTTGAAGACAGGTGTTACCTACCAATTGCAGCTGCTGTCTGACTTTCTTCTTTGTATTTATGGCAAGTTGGGGGTACTGCACTTCCTTGACCCAAGACTCCTTGGGCAGCTTATACACATCCAGCCAAATGTCCCCAGCTCCTGCATTGGGAAACCAAGGAACCGTTGAGCAACCGCAAGCAGGCAATGAGTTTCCTCAGAGAAACGGCTCATCTTCTCAGAACCACTGACACAGAGGCCAGTGGGCACCTTCAAAACAGTAATTTTGACAAACGGAAGGAGACGTGGTTCTGTAGCGGTTGTTGCCAGTCCTCACTCACCGAGAGTCCTGAGCTCTCTCCCTGGGCCACTGCCTCTAACTGGAGATGGGCTTCTCGCCCTCACAGCGACAATGTAACAGTTTTAACCTGACTGTCCACGCTGCCTGGTCCCCACGCTTTCTAGGTTCCAAACGATAAATTCCACTGACGTTTTGTGTTACAGCTATTCCCACCTGGGGAGGAAAGTGGCATATACAGAAGCAGTAACCGAGAGGGGTATGGCTGACAACGGGCTAGAATTGAATTCTGAGAGATGCCTCAGGAGAATTCTTCTGACCAATATTTGAGGAGATGACAACCCATGGGGTGGCTGTGAGCACTTTATCTTGTCAAAGAAACATGCTCAGCTTCTGTACTGAATACCTGCCAACCCAGGAAAAGTTACTTTCCTAGAATGGGATTCTGGCTAAATGTTTCCTTAAAAAAGTAATCATATAGACATCTTGTTTTCAGACTTTTGGACTCCAGAGCTGTGGGGGAATAAATGTCTGTAATTTTAAGCCAGCTAGTTGGTGGTACTTTGCTATAACTGCCCTAACAAACTACTACAGATAGTATAAAAGTTTCCTTTGGTGCATAAAGCATTACAAAATAGGTATCTTTCTCCAGCACCTAACATCTGAGGGACCTGGGGCAAGAATCTAAATAGAGGCCGAGACGCCAAATGTCTAATTATTTAAAAGTTAAAAGTCAAGCTAATAATCATTTGGATAAAATACATTCTATTATCACAGGAATAATTGCAACAAGCAAGATCCAATGTTGAATGCTAAAACTGGTGGGCAAAACTTTAATGACAAACAGGATATTTGCATAATCTCCAAGTATCTCCCCCTAAATGTTTATCAGTCACTGTGGAGGTTTCAACATAGGTCTCAAAATTCTCTGATCATCCTACATCCAGAAAATGGTGTTTACATTCTCTCCCCTCGAGTGTGGTCTGGACCTAGAGCATGGAAGGGGAAAAACAGTCGCGCAACCATGGAGAAAGCGGGCAGATCACTTTAAGTGATTGGGGTTAACATCAGCAGTGGTGCTATCACATACCCCCCAATATAATTCAATGAAAAGAGCATTTCACCTCTGTGAGATCTTCCCCCAAATCCTTAACCCCAGTTTGAATCATGAGGAAAAATTCAAACTGAAAATCAGGGCCATTGCATAAAATACCTGACTGGTACTCCTCAAACATATTGAGGTCATGAAAGACAAGGTAAGACCAAGACATCACACATATAGGTACAGTGTGAAAAGATGATGACCGAATGCAATATGATATCCTGGATTGTACCTTGGAGCCAAAAAAAAATTATCTAGGAAAAACTGGCAAAATCTGAAAAAAAAATCTGTAGTTTATTGTATTGTACCAATGTTATTTGCTTAATTTTGACAAATGTACCATGGTTATATTAAATGTTGGTATTAGGGACACTAGGTGAAAGATATAAGGGAACTCAGTCATATCTTTGCAACTCTTCTGTAAATTATATCTAAATAAAAGGGTTGGAGGGCTTCCCTTGGCTCAGTGGTAAAGAATCTGCCTGCCAATGCAAGGGACACGAGTTTGATCCCTGGTCTGGGAAGATCCCACGTGGTAAGGAGCACCACACCACCGAGCCTGCACTCCAGAGCCTGGGAGCTGCAGCTACTGAACCCACATCCTGCAACTGCCGAGGCCAGCACATCCTAGAGTCCGTCCTAAGCAACAAGAGAACCCACCACAGTAAGAAGACCATACACTGCAACTAGAGACTAGGCCCTGCTCTTCAAAACTATGGAAAAGCACATGCAGTAGCAAAGGCCCAGCACATCCAAAAATAAAATAAAATTGTTTTTAAAAGTAAAATGTTTTTTGGGGAAAGTGATTATCTGGACGATACTGGAAATCTGAATCTTCTGAAGAGCCTTTGGTCAGTCTTACCTTGTAGGAGCAAGGCTGCAAAGTTCCCTCCTTTAGAAATTTCCATCTTTATACAGGTGGTTTGCTTGCTGGTGTCCTCCTAAAAAGAAGAGAGAAGCAGATAGAATAAGTTCAGCCTGATGAGAGAGGACAGTGTATTTCAGGGCCTTTTGTAGTTCACATCAGGAAAAAAATCCTTCTAAAGATTGAGGCATAAAAAGATGCCTCAAATTGCTTCAGACTTTCCATTTTTGTATAGGAATTGGACAAGACTGCATATAAAGTAGTAGAACTCAATTTTCCATCTAAAGGATTTTGGAGTTATTTCCTGGTTTCATAAATACTCCTGATCATTTGCAGTGATTTCATACTATCTGATCTTCTGGTCAGGTTGCAAACCCTACAGACCTATGACTAGCTCTTTTCAAAATGTGTTGAAAAGAGTTCTATATGACAATGAAAACTCTGGTCAGTTGCTTGAAAAAAAGGCTCTGTCTAGGCTATAGTACTGCCATAGTCTGATTTGGCTCATAAACAACATCTATTTCTCACATTCCATGATTTCCAAGGATTTCTGGCAGATTCAGTGTCTGCTAAGACCTAGCTTCCTGGCTCATGGACTGCCTGCCACCTCTGTGTCATGTGGTGGAAGGGTTGAGGGAGCTCTCTTGGGTGGTAATTCCACTCATGAGAACTCTGGCCTCATGACCTAATCGCCTCCCACACTGGGGATCAGAATTTCAACATGAATTTTAGGGGCACAAAAATATTCAGTCCATATCAAGTAGAGACTGAATGGAACCCTAGTATGAAACTTGCTTGAATTTTCAGCAAGGTGAAAAAGACTCAATGTATACAGATGTGCTATACCTTTCAGGGGCTCTAAGACTAGCAAAATTAGGTGCCTAGAAGAATTAGGCTAGTAAGCCCCCTAAGTTATTTAAGGAGAGGGAGTTTTAAACATTTAGTTTTTCTTTCACTTTCTTGTTTAAAAATGGAAGTATATTTGATGTACAATATGAAAGTGAAATCTGAAATTGAAGTCGCTTAGTTGTCTCTGACTCTTTGCGACCCCATGGACGGTAGCCTACCAAGGCTCTGCGATCCATGGGATTTTCCAGGCAAGAATACTGGAGTGGGCTGCCATTTCCTTCTCCAGGGGATCTTCCCTACCCAGGGATCGAACCTGGGTCTCCTGCATTGCAGACAGACGCTCTACCATCTGAGCCACTAGGGAAGCCCGATGTACAGTATGCTGCTGCTGCTGCTGCTAAGTTGCTTCAGTCGTGTCCGACTCTGTGTGATCCCATAGACAGAAGCCCACCAGGCTCCCCCATCCCCGGGATTCTCCAGGCAAGAATACTGGAGTGGGTTGCCATTTCCTTCTCCAATGCATGAAAGTGAAAAGTGAAAGGGAAGTCACTCAGTCATGTCCGACTCTTAGCGACCCCATGGACAGTAGCCTACCAGGCTCCGCGATCCATGGGATTTTCCGGGCAAGAATACTGGAGTGGGCTGCCATTTCCTTCTCCAGGGGATCTTCCCAACCCAGGGATCGAACCTGGGTCTCCTGCATTGCAGACAGACGCTTTACCATCTGAGCTACTAGGAAAGCCTGATGTACAGTATAGTGATTCCCAATTTTTAAAGTGTACACTCCATTTATAGTTATTATAAAATATTGGCTATGTTCCCCATATTTTTCAAAATATTCTTGTAGCTCATTTTACACATAATAGTTTGTATCTCTTAATTCTGTAATCCTATATTACTCCTCTCTACTTCTCCGTACCCCTTGTAAGTACTAGTTTGTTCTCTATATCTGTTTCTTGGTTTTTTTCTTTTTTGTCCTATTAACTAGTTTGCTATATTTTTTAGATTCCACATAAAAGTGATATCATACAATATTTGTCTTTTTTCACTTAGCATCAGTTCAGTCGCTCAGTCCTGTCTGACTCTTTGCGACCCCATGAATCGCAGCACACCAGGCCTCCCTGTCCATCACCAACTCCCGGAGTTCACTCAAACTCATGTCCATCGAGTCAGTGATGCCTTCCAGCCATCTCATCCTCTGTCGTCCCCTTCTCCTCCTGCCCCCAATCCCTCCCAGCATCAGAGTCTTTTCCAATGAGTCAACTCTTCGCATGAGGTGGCCAAAGTACTGGAGTTTCAGCTTTAGCATCATTCCTTCCAAAGAAATCCCAGGGCTGATCTCCTTCAGAATGGACTGGTTGGATCTCCTTGCAGTCCAAGGGACTCTCAAGAGTCTTCTCCAACACCACAGTTCAAAAGGATCAATTCTTCGGTGCTCAGCTTTCTTCACAGTCCAACATTCACATCCATACATGACCACTGGAAAAACCATGGCCTTGACTAGACGGACCTTTGTGGGCAAAGTAATGTCTCTGCTTTTGAATATGCTATCTAGGTTGGTCATAACTTTCCTTCCAAGGAGTAAGCGTCTTTTAATTTCATGGCTGCAATCACCATCTGCAATGGTTTTGGAGCCCAAAAACATAAAGTCTGACACTGTTTCCACTGTTTCTCCATCTATTTCCCATGAAGTGATGGGACCAGATGCCATGATCTTTGTTTTCTGAATGTTGAGCTTTAAGCCAACTTTTTCACTCTCCACTTTCACTTTCATCAAGAGGCTTTTTCGTTGCTCTTCACTTTCTGCCATAAGAGTGGTGTCATCTGCATATCTGAGGTTATTGATATTTCTCCCGGCAATCTTGATTCCAGTTTGTGCTTCTTCCAGCCCAGCGTTTCTCATGATGTACTCTGCATATAAGTTAAATAAGCAGGGTGACAATATACAGCCTTGACGTACTCCTTTCCTATTTGGAACCAGTCTGTTGTTCCATGTCCAGCTCTAACTGTTGCTTCCTGACCTGCATATAGGTTTCTCAAGAGGCAGGTCAGGTGGTCTGGTATTCCCATCTCTTTCAGAATTTTCCACAGTTTATTGTGATCCACACAGTCAAAGGCTTTGGCATAGTCAATAAAGCAGAAATAGATGTTTCTCTGGAACTCTCTTGCTTTTTCTATGATCCAGCGGATGTTGGCAATTTGATCTCTGGTTCCTCTGCCTTTTCTAAAACCAGCTTGAACATCTGGAAGTTCATGGTTCACATATTGCTGAAGCCTGGCTTGGAGAATTTTGAGCGTTACTTTGCTAGCGTGTGAGATGAGTGCAATTGTGCGATAGTGTGAGCATTCTTTGGCATTGCCTTTCTTTGGGATTGCAATGAAAACTGACCTTTTCCAGTCCTGTGGCCACTGCTGAGTTTTCCAAATTTGCTGGCGTATTGAGTGCAGCACTTTCACAGCATCGTCTTTCAGGATTTGAAATAGCTCAACTGGAATTCCATCACCTCCACTAGCTTTGTTTGTAGTGATGCTTTCTAAGGCCCACTTGACTTCACATTCCAGGATGTCTGGCTCTAGGTGAGTGATCACAGCATTGTGGTTATCTGGGTCGTGAAGATCTTTTTTGTACAGTTCTTCTGTGTATTCTTGCCACCTCTTCTTAATATCTTCTGCTTCTGTTAGGTCCATACCATTTCTGTCCTTTATCGAGCCCATCTTCGCATGAAATGTTCCCTTGGTATCTCTAGTCTTTCCCATTCTGTTGTTTTCCTCTATTTCTTTGCATTGATCACTGAAGAAGGCTTTCTTATCTCTCCTTGCTATTCTTTGGAACTCTGCATTCAGATGCTTATATCTTTCCTTTTCTCCTTTGCTTTTTGCTTCTCTTCTTTTCACAGCTATTTGTAAGGCTTCCCCAGACAGCGATTTTGCTTTTTTGCATTTCTTTTCCATGGGGATGGTCTTGATCCCTGTATCCTGTACAATGTTTAGGAGACAATCCCTGTCTCCTAAACACTATTGGTGTGTTGTAATTCACTAACATTATTTTGTGTATAATGTCCCTGTCAAGTTTAGATATCACAGTTCTGCTGGTCACAGTTCTGAAATGAGTTGATGAGTATTCTTTGTATCTTTTTTTAAAGAGATTTCTTTTTACATAAAATTTAAAAACAGTTTTCCCTGGTGGTTCAGATGGTAAAGTGTCTGCCTGCAATGCGGGAGACCTGGGTTCGATCCCTGGGTCGGGAATATCCCCTGGAGAAGGAATTGGCAACCCACTCCAGTACTCTTGTCTGGAAAATTCCATGGATGGAGGAGCCTGGTAGGCTACAGTCCATGGGATCACAAAGAGTTGGACATGACTGAGCAACTTCACAAAGGCACAGATATTAAAGGTACAACTTGATGAGCTTGGACATATTTAAATGATGAGTTTGGACATTTTATATTAAAGGGTCACTAGTCAGGGGGGCAGTGGGGTTTCTCGGAGCTCTCTGGGGTCCACTCTCTGCCCCTAATACTGATTAAAGTCTTATAGCATCTTTTAATAATCTATTTTTGACTGTGCTGGGTCTGCATTGCTATGCACGGGCTTTATCCAGTTGGGCAAGCGGGGGTTACTCTCTGTTGCAGTGCGTGGGCTTCTCATTGTGGTGGCTCCTTTTGTTGTGGAACACGGGCTCTAGTGCCTCAGTCATTGCGGTAGTTGCTCGTGGGCTCCAGAGCTCCGGCTCAGTAGTTGTGGTGCACAGGCTTAGCTGCTCCGCGGCATATGGGATCTTCCCAGACCAGGGAGCTAACCTGTGTCCCCTGCATTGGCAGGCAGATTCCAATCTACTGTACTACCAAGGAAGTCCCCAACAGCATCTTTTGATGAGCATAAGTTTTAAATTTGTTTTATTAGGGATATGATAATAACATAATAAACTGTGCATATTTAAACTGTACAATTTGATTAGTTTAGACATATATAGATCCCTTGAAACCAGCACCACAATCAAGATAAGGAACATATCCATTCCTCCTGCCCCCTTGTAAGCCTTCCTTCCACCCCTCTCCCAACCTACCCCAGGCAAAAACTGGCATTCCCTGTCCCTAGATTAGTTTTGTATCTTCTTGAATTTCATAGAAATGGAATCATACAGTATATATGTATTCTTTTTTGTCAGACTTCTTTCACTCAGCCTAATTATTCTGAGATGTAGCCATGCTGTGATCAGATCAGATCAGATCAGATCAGTCGCTCAGTCATGTCCGACTCTTTGCGACCCTATGAATCGCAGCATGCCAGGCCTCCCTGTCCATCAGCAACTCCCGGAGTTCACTCAGACTCACGTCCATCGAGTCAGCGATGCCATCCAGCCATCTCCTCCTCTGTCGTCCCCTTCTCCTCCTGCCCCCAATCCCTCCCAGCATCAGAGTCTTTTCCAATGAGTCAACTCTTCGCATGAGGTAGCCAAAGTACTGTAGTTTCAGCTTTAGCATCAGTCCTTCCAAAGAAATCCCAGGGCTGATCTCCTTCAGAATGGACTGGTTGGATCTCCTTGCAGTCCAAGGGACTCTCAAGAGTCTTCTCCAACACCACAGTTCAAAAGCATCAATTCTTCGGTGCTCAGCCTTCTTCACAGTCCAACTCTCATATCCATACATGACCACAGGAAAAACCATAGCCTTGACTAGACGGACCTTTGTGGGCATAGTAATGTCTCTGCTTTTGAATATGCTATCTAGGTTGGTCAGAACTTTCCTTCCAAGGAGTAAGCATCTTTTAATTTCATGGCTGCAGTCACCATCTGTAGTGATTTTGGAGCCCAGAAAAATAAAGTCTGACACTGTTTCCACTGTTTCCCCATCTATTTCCCGTGAAGTGGTGGGACCGGACACCATGATCTTCGTTTTCTGAATGTTGAGCTTTAAGCCAACTTTTTCACTCTCCACTTTCACTTTCATCAAGAGGCTTTTGAGTTCCTCTTCACTTTCTGCCATAAGGGTGGTGTCATATGTGTATCTGAGGTTATTGATATTTCTCCCGGCAACGCTTTTTACTGCTGAGCAGTATGTGCCAAGATCGATTTAGCCATTTACCTGTTGATGGGTGCGGAGTGGTTTCTGGTTTCTGGCTACGACAAAGAAAGCTGCTAGGAACGTCCATGTACAAATCTTCATATGGAAATATACTTTCATTTCTCCCAGGCAAATATCTGGGAGTGGAATGGCCACATCATATGGTGGGTGTACGTTTAACGTCTTTGTAAAAAATACCTGCCAAAGTGGTTGAGGCACCAGTCTTCACCACCAGCAGTGATGTGAGTCCCAGCTGTCTCATCGTGCTGCCAGCACTTGGTGTGGTCTGTCTTTTCAATTTTAGGCATTCCAGTACACATGCAGTGATAGATCATGATTTTAATTTGTATTTTCCCTAATGACTAATGGTAGTGAACATCTTATTTATCTTCTATATATTCTTTGGTGAACTGTCTTTTTTTTTTTTTTTTTCCCTCAAGATATTTGTTCATTTTAAAAACCTGTGTTGTTTTTCTTATTTTTGAGTTTGAGAGTTCTTTATATCTTCTAGATACAAGTCTCTTATCAGATATGTGATTTGCAATTATTTGCTCCTAGTCTATAACTTGCCTTTGTATTCTTTTAACAGTGTCTTTTGTAGAACATAAGGTTTTAGTTTTGATGAAGTCTGACTTATCAGTTTTTTTTCTTGTATGAAATACAGTTTTGGTATTGTAGTTTAAAAAAATCTTTGCCTAACAAAGGTCACAAAGACTTGCCCCTGTGTTTTCTTCTAAAGGTTTTATAGTTTTTTATTTTTCATATAGCTCAAATGATCCATTTTGAGTTAATTTTTGCATATCACATGAGGCCTGAGAGATTCCTAATAGCTCGGTTGGTAAAAAAATCCGCCTGCAATGCAAGAGACCCCAGTTCAATTCCTGGGTTGGGAAGATCCAGTGGAGAAGGGATAGGCTACCCACTCCAGTATTCTTGGGCTTCCATGGTAGCTCAGCTGGTAAAGAATCTGCCCACAATGCAGGAGACCTGGGTTTGATTCCTGGGTTGGGAAGATCCCCTGGAGAAGGGAACAGCTACCCACTCTAGTATTCTGTCCTGGAGAATTCCATGGACTGTGTAGTCCATGGGGTCACAAAGAGTCGGATGCAACTGAGAGACTTTCATTCACTCACATGAGGCATGAGACGTTTCTTTGATGAAGTCCCATTTCAGTTTTTTTCTCTTACAATTAGTGCCTTTTATGTCCTAAGAAATCTTTGCTTGCCGCAAGGTTGCAAAAACCATTTCCTGTATTTTCTTTAAAAAGGATAATGTCTTTGCCCTTTAAAGTTAAGTCTATAATTCATTTCTAATTTTTATATATGATGTGACATAGGGTTGAGCTTCATTCCTTCCCCCAATATGTTTATCCAGCATTCCAGCATCATTCCAGCATCCCCCACACACACTGAATTGCTTTGGGCTCATCAGTAATATTTTTTATAAAATAAACTGCAATTAAAAATATACTCTTAGCAATACCTCCTCCTTTTTGGGTTTGTTAATTTAAAAAACACTTTCAGAAACCTACAGTATGCAGGCAAGGTACTAGGAATAAGAAATATATGGGTCCATGTCCTCTGCTCTCAAAGAACTTACATCCAGGAGAAGAAACAGTCATAAAAACAAATAAGTATGGAGGGTGGAGAAACACTGTGATAGAAATTCTGTTCTATATGGTGGTGACACAGGAGGGAAAGGTCAACTTCTCTTGGGAAAGTATCTCAGAGAAGACGATGTCTGAGCTGGTCTTGAGGAATGAGAGCAACTTACGAGGCACACATAGGAGGCAGGGAAACAAGGAGAGCTTTCTAGGCGGGGGGAAGAGTATGGGTAAGAGAACAGGATGTGAAGCAGCCTGGAAAATTTAGGGACTTGTAAGTAGTTATTAGGGCTTCCCTGGTGGCTCAGTGGTAAAGAATCCGCCTGCCAATGCAGGAGACATTGGTTCGATGCCTGGGTTGGGAAGATCCTCTAAAGAAGGAAATGGCTATCCTCTGCAGTATTCTTGCCTGGAGAATTCCATGGACAGAGGAGCCTGGTGGGTTATAGCCCATGGGGTCGCAAAAGAGTCGGACACAACATAGCAACTCAACAACAACAAAGTCATTATGAGATATGTTGATCTGGTGCTCAATTTGGACTGGAATTCCTTAGTAATTTTCTTCTCTTGACAAGAGGGTAAATAAATCCAAGGCATTCAGTATGTACTCTCTGATGGCGGGGGATCTTTCTGTTGGATATTCTGGATGAAGCTCCCTGGCCAGGAAGGTCTCTACTTCTCTCTACTCTAGGATAGCTGTAATTGCCTCCATGTTAAAAGTAAACTTGATTTGCTACAGCTTTTGGCCAAGCTATCGATGAAAGAACAGGAGCTTACCGATTCATTGATGGCTTTGATGAGGTAAAGACCATCCTTATAAAAATAGAACAGTCGAACAATACCTGAAACAGAAAAATAAGGAAGATTGAGAGACAGACAAGTGAGCTGAAGACAAATTGGAATTTTATATATTTGACTTTCTGAAATATCATAAGCTCGTGCATTATTAGGATTCCTCCCTAGCCCCTCCACTGCCTGTGATCATCTTGGTTTCCTGGCCTTCTTCCACCCCTCACTTGAAATGTTCAAGCTATTTTCGCTCTTAGGTCATCTCTAGCTACACTGGCCCTACCTTCTTATTTTAGAATCTGTTTGTAAGCACTTCAGCTACACTGATCCACTCCTTGATTTCTGTCCACCTGTTTTAGCACATCACCCCAGCGTTTCACACTGTCATCCAATCACTTCCTACGGCAGCGGTGGTTTAGTCGCTAAGTCCTGTCTGGCTCTTGCGACCCCATGGACTGTAGCCCACCAGGCTCCTCTGTTGATGGGATTTTCCAGGCAAGACTACTGGAGTGAGTTGCATTTCCTTCTCCAAGGGGTCTTCCAGACCCAGGAATCAAACCCGGGTCTCCTGCATTGCAGGCAGATTCTTTACTGACTGAGCTACGAGAGAAGCCCTCACTTCTGTGAGTGTTCATTACTCCACTTGCGAGTGTATGGATTCTCTGAGGGAAAGGATAGTTTCTTCCTCTGCTATGTGCCTCATCTCTCAAACCCCAGCAAGCTCCCCATGAAGTTAATTTTGTCAATTCAGTAAGTAATTCGGTCATTCTAATTCCCGTTTAACCTAAGGGCTCTAGTATATGATCATCACCCACAAACTTCTTGCCACTTTCTTGAGGTGCCTCCCAGACACTCATAACCTACCTCTATTGCCATAATACAGACTTTGAAGAAGCACCTGGCCCGCTGTGGGTGAAAGTCTAACTCAATCCAATAAATACTCATGAGATATCTGCTCCAAGACCGCAAAGGCGCGAAGGACAACCAAGGCAGTCTCCGCCTTCCCATTTATCACATTCAGAATCACAGAGACATGAAACCAACTGGATATAATGCAGTGTGATAAATGCAATCCTATTGTCAGACCAAACTCCTCCTGAATATCAACATTCCTACTCCAGGTGCCTCAAACATGTACATGCGCAAATGGAAGCTTTCAACTCACAATCCCCTGGAACCTTACTCTCCTATAACTGCTTTTTAAGGAATGGTATCATCTTCTACCCCATTATCTAAAGGCAGAAAGGAGTCATTTTTCTTCACACCCACCACTCCCCAACTCCATACATATGTTCCGTCTCTCACCAAATTTTTCCAATATATTTTCCTTTTCATTTTTTAAGCTTTTTATTTTGAACTAATTTTAGACATATAGAAAAACTGCAAAAATACTACAAAGCATTCCCTTATACCCCTCACCTCACTTCCCCTAGTGTTAACATCTTACAGAACCATACTGCACTTTTCATTTAAACCGCTCCTGCCTTAGTTCAGACCTTCATAATTTCTCTCTTCAATGGATGCACTAGCTCTTCCTGGTCTCCCTACCTTTCCATTTGGGTTTTTCAAACTCCTATCTGGGTGCTCTTCCTAAAACGTCAATGGCATCAGGTCATTCTCCTACAGAAAGAGTATCCTCCAGGATACCGTCCATAGTTCTCTGCACAAAGGTTCCCCTGCCTGGTTCATCCTCAGGCTGAGGGGGGAAAGCAAGCCTCGCGTATGTGAGCAGCAGGACTGCTGAGTGCTGGAAAGGGTGTGGACTCTGGGGCTACACTGCCTGGTTCAAATCCTGCCTGTGCCACTTTCTCTGTTGTTATCTAGTGGCTAAGTCATGTCTGACTCTTTGCAAACCCATGGACTGTAGCCTGCCAGGCTCCTCTGTCCATGGAATTCTCCAGGCAAGAATACTGGAGTGGGTTGCCATTTCCTCCTCCAGGGGATCTTCCCAACTCAGGGATTAAACCTGCATCTCCTGTATTGGCAGGCAGATTCTCTACCACTGAGTCACCCAGGAAGCCTGCTTTCTGCATTACCTCTTCTGAAAAACGAGAATAATAAACTATACCTATCTCCTAGGCTATTGTGAGGGTGAAATGGACCAACATATGTGAAATGTTAGAACAGTGACTGGCACACCATACTGTCCTGCAGATGTTGGCTGCTACTACATGACCAGGGAGAACTCTCCATGTCTGGTCCCTCCCATGCCTGGAAAGAAGATTAAACTGAACAACAGTCTACAGGTACCTGTAAATTAGGCTAAAAACGAAAGAGAGGAACATGTACCCATTTCATCCACAGGAGCAATAAGTATTTCACTCCCCAAATCTGTGGCCCAGATGGAAATGACATCAACATTAAGTTTCTCCCAAACATATAATTGTTTAGCGTTATGCAGATTATAGATAGAGAATCCTTTGCTTCCTCCAATAAACACATAGTCTTGGGAAACATCCATGCAGTTTGGCATTGTGTTGAGCTGGAAAAAGCAAAACAAAGAGAAAAGGAACAGTTTTCATTTACTGCCATCTGCAAGTAATATGAGCTAACTTTTCTTTTTTTGGCAGCGGTGTGCAGCTTGTAGGATTCTCAGTTCTCCAACCAGGATGGAACTTCTGCCCCCTGCAAGGGGAGTGTGGAGCCTTAACCACTGGACCACTAGGGAAGTCCTGAGTTAACTCTTCAAAAAGGGATGCAGGTCCTTCCTAGTTATGGTATCCCACCCAAATGCAGTGCCCATCTAAATATCTTGCCCAGATATCAAGAGAGTCATAGTATTCTACATTTAGGGGAAAGGGGCAAGAGAAAGCAAGGAAGTTGAGAAGAAATGCTCGTTCACAACACCAAGCGTGGCCACAGCCCTGCGATAAGTGGACCAGTGGCCCCATTCCCTGTACTTTGTTCTTCTAGAACACTGTGGAAAGAGTTGTAGCTGACACCTGGGCAGATTCTCAACCACCAAGCAAGACAGCGATTGATACACTCCAAAAGATTTTCAACTAATGATAGGATATAAAAGGTAGATGTGCATAATCTTCAGTTAACCAGAACACCCATCTACCCAGGCAATGACTGCTGCTGCTGCTAAGTCACTTCAGTCATGTCCGACTCTGTGCGACCCCATAGATGGCAGCCCACCAGGCTCCCCCATCCCTGGGATTCTCCAGGCAAGAACACTGGAGTGGGTTGCCATTTCCTTCTCCAATGCATGAAAGTGAAAAGTAAAAGTGAAGTCACTCAGTCGTGTCCAACTCTTCGCGACCCCATGGACTGCAGCCCACCAGGCTCCTCCATCCATGGGATTTTCCAGGCAAGAGTACTGGAGTGGGGTGCTATCGCCTTCTCCGCAGGCAATGACTAGATCCGTTTTAATCAGCATCAGCATGCCTGTAATCTTTCCAACACGCACCTGTCCTACAGGTGAATGAAGATTCCTGGCAGGAATTCCTTCCCTGGAGCAGGTGTTTTCATTTATTACCTTAACACTCAGTTGAGGAGACTTCCCTGGTGTTTCAGTGGTTAAGACTCTGCCTTGAAATTCAGGGGACACGGGTTCGATCCCTGGTCAGAGAGAGAGCCCACATGCCCCAGTTAGTGAGCCCACATGCTCTCGAGCCCCTGTGCTGTAACAAAAGAACCTGCATGACAAAATGAAGATCCCACATGGTGCAACTGAGACCCAACACAGCCAAATAAATAAATAATTAACAAAATAAATGTTAAAACCACCACTTAGTTGAGAAACAAGGCCACCTTGGCAGCTGCTCCATACCTTACTTTCTCTAAGTGGATGGTAGATGGTGGGCGGGGTCCGGCGGAGCTCAGCTTTCTTTGAGGTGTCCCTTGCCTCAATAATTTCCCACGAACGGTCAAACAGTGAGTTCACCATCTTGTTGATCATGCGATATGGCTGGGGTAGGGAATCTTGCTCTTGATCTGGATCCTTGAAGACCCAATCATCTTCATCATCCTTAGACCAGTCCTTCTCTGTCGGGGACGGCACCTCCAGTGTCCCCTTTCTGGTAAAGATGGGGAGCTTCATCTTCTGACTTCGGCTTCCTTTGGGACTTGCCATCACAGAAGATAGTGTTGGAAATGTCTATGAAATTCTGAAAAGCTGGTCAAAGAAGTAAGCCAAGGTAGATAGATAAGGGTAGGACAAGGTAGGACAAGGACAAGGACAAGGTAGAGATAAAAGGGGGAAGTTATCAGAAGACAGCACATCATCCTCCTTAGCATATTCGCTTATGGGCACTATTAATTCTAGAGCCTGGCACCTTCCTCATTACCACCTCACTAAGATATGCTCTTCATTTTAATAAGGATATCAGCAGAGACAGGTTTTGACTATTCATATATTTCAGGCCACCCCAAGATGACATGTGCTATGATGAAAGGAAAGGAATTTGACTTCTTGCTGCCTTTCTTCACCTCCTGATAAGAGAGTGGCTTTCTGTCCCAAATTGAATACACCCTTTCTCTGCAACTTATGCCTTCTCCTGGCTCTTCCATCTCTGCAAATGGCTGTGCTGAAGCCAGCTGGGTAGGGGGCCATGATCCTCTGCTTGTTTTCCTTTCACCTCCAGTCAGGTATAGCGCAAACACTTCCATTCCTTGCTGTCCAGTTTACTCCTTCCTCTCTATTCCCCCTGCTGCCATCCAGCTCTGTAGGCACAGTGCCCAGAGCCTATGAGATTTCAAGGGGTTACAGAAATATCCGAGACCTGAAAAGAAATGGACTAAAAAAGAAAATCCCACAAAATCAAAATAAATATTTATGAAAACATTGACAGCATATCAACTCCACTGTGTGTACATAATATCTAAGTCTATAAGAAAAGAACAAGTAATCTGTATTTTATAAAACTCAAAACTGTACAATTTTAAGAAGGTTTTCAAATGTTACAGTTAATAAAAGGCATTTAATGTGGAACATGGGGTACATTTTAAGATGTTTAATAGGTAGTGGAGTAGGGTCTTGCACTGTTGGAGTGCCTTGGGGCCCTGGGAGCCTTATAAAGGCCCTGGTACCATCATCTTTTCTCACGTGTGAGAGTACATCTGTGATGTTTCCGTGCAAAGTGAGAAGAGACTATCTGGGTCTGAGTCTAAAAGGAAAGAACCATCTGAAATCATCAGTGGGAACACTAAACTGAGCTCACACAGGGCTAGGAATAATGCCTGTTTCCACCAGCAAGAACAGAAAACCTCATTATCTACAAACACCAGGTAGAGTACTCAGGAGAATCTAGCCAAGCAGTGGGAAAAATTAGTCCTATTCAAATACTGTTCTGGTATTGCCCAACGAAACTTGGAAGTCAGAAGATCAAACTTAATGAAGTAACTTGACTACAAATATTTATAGGAATACAAATATGAAACCAAGCCCAGATAAAACTAAGTTCCCTTACTGAGTTTGTGATTAATCTCTCTACCGAAAACTTTACTCCCTTGCCTCTCTCCTTTGACTTCACTCCATTTCTTCTGCCCTCTGGCCTCAATCCTGAACACTAGTCAACCAGAATCAGATGACTAAGACTGCAGTTGTCCATAATATCGTAAATGTACTAAGACTGCCGTTACAGACATCACCATTAACGTACAAACTCAGGTTGTTTCTCCAGGGCAAGATTAAGCTCTTAGAGCCCCAAGTCATGGACTACCTGGCCAGAGAATCACGAACTGGGTCATCCATAGCTCCCAAAACTATGACTAAGACATGTCACAGAAATGTCACAAGACAACAATAATCCCAATTTCTTTGTTTTTCCACTTTGAAATATCCCTAACCCAAAAACCAAGAAGGAGTGGATCCAAGACTCATTTCCCACTCCCTTGCTTGGTGCCCTGCAATAAACCCTTCAGTTCAGTTCAGTTCAGTCGCTCAGTCGTGTCCGACTCTCTGCGACCCCATGAATCGCAGCACGCCAGGCCTCCCTGTCCATCACCAACTCCCGGAATTCATTCAGACACATGTCCATCGAGTCAGTGATGCCATCCAGCCATCTCATCTTCTGTCGTCCCCTTCTCCTCCTGCCCCTAATCCCTCCCAGCATCAGAGTCTTTTCCAATGAGTCAACTCTTCGCATGAGGTAGCTAAAGTACTGGAGTTTCAGCTTTAGCATCATTCCTTCCAAAGAAACCCCAGGGCTGATCTCCTTCAGAATGGACTGGTTGGATCTCCTTGCAGTTGAAGGGACTCTCAAGAGTCTTCTTCAACACCACAGTTCAAAAGCATCAATTCTTCAGCGCTCAGCCTTCTTCACAGTCCAACTCTCACATCCATACATGACCACCAGAAAAACCATAGCCTTGACTAGACGGACCTTTGTTGGCAAAGTTGTCTCTGCTTTTCTTTGCTGTAAACACTTGCTGTCAGAATTTGGCTTTCTGTGTCATGGACACATGAGCCCTTGCTCAGTTACAAAAATAATCAGCATCCAATGGAGTAAAATTCACAATGTCTAAGATCCAATTAAAAAATGACTGTGGTATATCTACATTATGGGATACTACTGCTGCTGCTAAGTCACTTCAGTCATGTCCAACTCTGTGTGACCCCATAGACAGCAGCCCACCAGGCTCCCCCGTCCCTGGGATTCTCCAGGCAAGAACACTGGTTGCCATTTCCTTCTCCAATGTATGAAAGTGAAAAGCGAAAGTGAAGTCGCTCAGTCGTGTCCGACTCTTTGGGACCCCATGGACTACAGCCTACCAGGCTCTTCTGCCCATGAGATTTTCCAGGCAAGAGTACTGGAGTGGGGTGCCATCGCCTTCTCTGTTACGGGATACTGCTGCTGCTGCTGCTAAGTCACTTCAGTCGTGTCCGACTCTGTGCGACCCCATAGATGGCAGCCCACCAGGTTCCCCCGTCCCTGGGATTCTCCAGGCAAGAACACTGGAGTGGGTTGCCATTTCCTTCTCCAATGCATTACTACTCAGTAATAAAAATCAAAAAACTACTGATAAACACAAAAACATGGATGAACCTCAAAGGCAATATGCTGAATGAAAGAAACCAGTCTAAAAACCTATGTGCAGTGACTCCATCTATAAGGCATTCTTGAAAATCAAAACAAATAATGGGGATCAGAACAGTAGTTGTCAGGAGTTGTAGGTGGGGGATGATGTTATTTTAAAAAGAAGAGCATGAAGGAATTTTGGGGATAGTGAGACTCTTTCATTCAGATTGTAAAGAGCTCTGCAGAGACAATATGATTATCTATAGAGAAAAGCTGATGGAATCTTTTAAAAAAAATTTTACTAGAGCTAATAAAGTTAGCAAGGTTGCAGAATAAAAGTTCAATATACAAAAATCTACTCTATTTCTATATAATGACAACAAACAATCAAAAATTAAAATTAAAAATGCTATTGATAATAGTATAAAAACATGAAATATTTAGGGTTAAATCTGACAAAAGATGTACAAGACCTGTACCCTGACAGCTATAAAATACCACTGAGTGTGTATGTGTTAGTCGCTCAGTCATGTCTGACTCTTTGCGACCCCATGGACTGTAGCCAGCCCAGCTCCTCTATTCATGGAGTTCTCCAGGCAAGAATACTGAAGTGGGTAACCATTCTCTTCTCTAGGGGATTTTCCTGACCCAGGGATCGAACCCAGGTCTCCTGCATTGCAGGCAGATTCTTAACTGTCTGAGCCGCCAGGGAAGTCCGTAAAATATCACTGAAAGAAGACCTAAATAAATGGAGAGAGACAGATCTTATTCATGGGCTGGAAGACAATGTTTTTAGGGTGTCAATTCTCCCCAAATTGATTTATAAAAAATTAAAATAATCCCTATGATAACCCCTGTTGGCATTATTTTTTAGAAATTAAGAAGTTGATGTTACATTTCATATGGAAATGCAAAGTACCTAAAATAGCCAAAATTACTTAGAAAAAGAAAGAATTAGAAAATTAACATTACCTACTTCAAGACTTAAAAAGCCACAGTAATCAAGGCAGTATGATATTGGCACTTTAAAAAAAAGACAAAAAGACAACAAATAACAAGTGTTGGTGAGGATGTGCAGAAAAGGGAACCCTCATACACTGCTGGTGGGAATATAAATTAGTGAGGTCATTACAGAAAATAGTATGGAAGTTCCTCAAAAAAATAAAAGTAGAATTACCATTGTTGTTGTTGTTTGGTTGCTAAGTCGAGTCTGACTCTGCAACACCACAGACTGCAGAACTACACAGAAAAGATCTTAATGACCTGGATAATCAGGATGGTGAGGTCACTCATACAGAGCCAGACATCCTGGAAGTCAAGCGGGTCTTAGGAAGCATTACTAGGAACAAAGCTAGTAGAGGTGATGCAATTCTAGCTGAGCTATTTAAAATCCTGAAAGATGATGTTGTTAAAGTGCTGCACTCAATATGTCTGCAAATTTTGAAAACTCAACAGTGGCCAAAGGACTGGAAAAGGTCAGTTTTCAGTCCAATCCCATAGAACTAACATATGATCCAGCAATTCCACTTTGGGGCATTTTTCCAAAGAAAACAAACAAACAAAAAAACTATTTTGAAAAGATATGTGTATCCCTAGGTTCATTGCAGCATAATTCACAATAGCCAAAATATGGAAACAACCTAAGCATCCTATCGATAGATGAATGGAAAAAGAAGATGTGATATAGATAATGGAATATTATTCTGCTGTAAAAAAGGATAAAACCTTGCATTTGCAACAACATGGATAGACCTAGGGGCTTCTCTGGTAGCTCAGTCAGTAAAGAATCTGCCTGCAGTGCAGGAGACTCGGGTTCAATCCCTGGGTCAGGAAGATACCCTGGAGAAGGAAATGGCAACCCACTCTAGGATCCTTGCCTGGAAAATCCCATGGACAGAGGAGCCTGGTGGGTTGTAGTCCATGGGGTTGCAAAGAGTTGGGCACGACTGAGTGACTAACACTAGACCTAAAGTGAACTATGCTAAGTGAAATAAGTCAGACAAGAAAGACAAGTACCATATGATTTCACTTATATGTGGAATCTAAAAAAATAACACAGGGACTTCCCTGGTGATCCAGGGGCTAAAACTCCATGCTCCCAATGCAGGGGGCCTAGGTTTGATCCCTGGTCAGGGAACTAGAGCCCAGATGCCACAACTAAGAGTTTACACTCTGCAGCTAAGACCCGGTGCAGCCAAACAAATTAAATTAAAAATACTTAAAAAAATACAAGTGAACAAACAAAACAAAATAGTCACAGATACAGAAAACAAACAGATGGCTGCCAGAAGCAGTAGGGGATGGAGAGATATGTAAAATAGGTCAGGGAGGTGGAGAGGTAGCAAAAAAAAAAGACAAATATATCAATGAAACTAGAGAAGACAGAATTAGATTCACACATATATGGACAGTTTATTTTTGACAAAGATAATTCAGTGAAGAAAGTACAATCCTTTCAATAAATAATGTTGCATCAGTTAAATATCCATATGGGGAAAAAAGAACTCTGATCCATACCTTGCACTATATACAAAAATTAATTCAAAGTAGTTGTTGTTTAGTCATTAAGTCGTGTCCGACTCTTTTGCAACTCCAAGGACTATAGCCTGCCAGGTTGCTCTGTCCGTTGGATTTCCCAGGCAAGAATTCAAAGTAGACCATAGGCCTAAATGTAAAACTAACTATAAAACTTCTAGAAGAAAACATAGGGAAAAACCTATGCAATCTTCAGTTAGACAAAGATTTCTTAGCTATGACATTAAAGCACACACTCCATAAGAACAAACTGATAATTTATACCTTTCAAAAACAAACTTATGCTCCTCAAAAGACATTTAAGAAAATAAAAGGTAGCCCAAAGACTAGGAGAAAATATTTGTAGGCAAAATGTTTGTATTCAAAATATTTTGAAAATTCTTAAAACTCAATAATAAGAAAATGATACATTTTTTTCAAATGGGCAAAAGATTTGCATCAACACTTAACAAAAGAAGATATACAGATGGCAAACAGGCATATTAAAGATGTCTTCATGGTTAATCATTAGGGAAATGCAAATTATAATTACAGTGAGACAGTACTACCCATGTATTAGAATGCCTGAAGTTAGAAAGATAGACTTAACAAATGTTGTTGACGATGAGGAAAACTGGAACTCTTCCAGTTGCTGCTGGGAAAGTAAAACACTACAGTTTAGAAAACAGTTTAGCATTTTCTTAAAAAGTTAAATTTACATCTACCACAATATCCATTCATTCTACTCCTAGGTGTGAAATAAGGGAACTGAAATCATATGTCCATACATAGATTTGTAAATGAACATTCATTACAGTTTCACTTCCAGGAGCCCCAAACTGAAAGCAACCTAAATGTTTATCAACAGGTGGACAAACTCCTACACATTCACATCCCATTCACATCAGTGGGAACAAGAAATAGTAGAGCCTCTTTGGAAAACAGCTTGGCAGTTTCTTACAAAATTGAAAACACACTAACAGGATTCAGCAATGCCATCTCTACATATGTATGCAAGAAAAATTAAAGTGTTTCATATGAAAATCTGTACTTAAATATTTATAACAGCTCTATTTATAACTGCCTCCAACTGGAAACAATGCAAATGTACTTCAGTGGATAAAGAGACAATAAACTATAGCACATCCATACAATGGAATACTACTCAGTGATTAAAAATTTACAAACTACTGATAAAGACAACATGGGTAAAACTCAAATGCATTATGCTAAGTGAAAGAAATCAAATAGAAAAGCTACATACTGGACTTTCTTGGTCCAGAGATTAACACTCTGCACTTCCAATGCAGGGGCATGGGTTCGATCCCTGATTTTGGATGTACCACACGCTTCACATTGTGGCCTTAAAAAAAAAAATAAAGGCTACATACTGAATGATTCAATTTATGATACTGTGGAAAAGGCAGAATTGTAGGTATAGCAAAACAAACTATACAAATCTGTGTTTAGCAGCACTCTATGCTCATCTCTATCATCTGACATATCACTGCGCTGTACTTTCTTCTTTTCTTGTATCCCTCATTAACTCTATTGCCATAGGCCTAGAGCTTAGCACAGTGGGTGGTACAGTTCAGTTGCTTCGGGGCCAGGTTCTCACATCCTGCCCAGCTGTCATCCCTGAGGAAGCCAGGCATCCAACGCAACTAGCTTTCAGGCTCCTCAGGCCGCCCAAATGGGGAGGCCAGGTCTCACAGACTGTGAGCCAGACAGACGGCCACTGCTAGAGGGTCACAGAGACAGGGATGGGGGAGAGGTTCACTGCTCCTCCATGGGCCAAGGCTAGTGGAGGGCCTTGGTGAGGGCTCTGGAGCCCTCAGGACATAGTCCCCAATCTGTTCCCTGGGCCTTCCAGCTCACCCACTAGCACAAGGCGGTAAGCTGGAGGGCCTCCAAGAGAAAGCCTGAATCTGCCTCTTACCTCACTCTCCACCTGATAACCACCACAGCACCAACCCCTGACTCAATCTCTTCTCCAATGGTCCCTCTTGACAGTTACCAGTGGGCAAGGCCCACTGCAGTGCTGACCAATAGCTGGGCAGGAACACTAACTGTGGCTCATTGACAGTTGGTTACTTGTGGGCAAGGCCCACTGAAGCACCCACCAATGGCTGAGCAAGACCTGTTGCCTAATAACAGGGTACAGAGTAAATGAGGCACAGCAATTGGAAAATGAGTGCCTCAAGGCTGTATATTGTTACCCTGTTTATTTAACTTATATTCAGAGTACATCATGCGAAATGCCCGGCTGGATGAAGCACAAGTTGGAATCAAGATTTCCGGGAAAAATATCAATAACCTCAGATATGCAGATGACACCACCCTTATGGCAGAAAGTGAAGAATTAAAGAGCCTCTTGATGAAAGTGAAAGAGGAGCATGAAAAAGCTGGCTTAAAACTCAACAATCACAAAATGAAGATCACGGCATCTGGTCCCATCACTTCATGGCAAATAGACTGGAGAAACAATGGAAACAGTGAGAAACTTTATTTTCTTGGGCTCCAAAATCACTGAGGATGGTGACTGCAGCCATGAAATTAAGGACTGCAGGTCCTTGGAAGAAAAGCTATGACCAACCTAGACAGCATATTAAAAAGCAGGGACATTATTTTGCCAACAAAATCCGTCTAGTCAAAGCTATGGTTTTTCCAGTAGTCATGTATGGATGTGAGAGCTGGACCATAAAGAAAGCTGAGCATCGAAGAATTGATGCTTTTGAACTGTGGTGTTGGAGAAGACTCTTGAGAGTCCCTTGGACAGCAAGGAGATCCAACCAGTCCATTCTGAAGGAGATCAGTCCTGAATATTCATTGGAAGGACTGATGCTGAAGCTGAAACTCTAATACTTTGGCCACCTGATGTGAAGAACTGACTCATTGGAAAAGACCCTGATGCTGGGAAAGACTGAAGGCCAGAGGAGAAAGGGATGACAGAGAATGAGATGGTTGGATGGGATCACTGACTTGATGGACATGAGATTGAACAAGCTCCAGGAGTTGGTGATGGACAGGGAAGCCTGGTGTGCTGCAGTCCATGGCGTCACAAAGCTTTGGACACGACTGTGTGACTGAACTGAGCTGAACTGAAGGTCTGTGCTCATCCTGCTCTGTTACATCTGGGAAAGAACTAGAGATCAGCTTTCTCCACAGTGCCATATTCTAGCTGGGTTTCCAGGTACTCCAAGGAGTCCAAGAATCCTGAACGTGAAACTGGTCTTCTAGATCATTATGATGGTATGTTGTCAAGGTAGGAGAAAAGAACATGTCTTATACAACAATTGTTACCTTGATTTAAAATTTAAATATTTAAACATGGTTTGTGGGGTTCTATTTGTACCTTTACCCAGGGCCTACAAATGTGAGGGGCAGACCTGATCATGGGAATAAAGTTTAAAAAAATTGACGCCCTTACTTTGTGACAATAAGTGAGTAGTAAGTTGCTCAGTCGTGTCCAGCTCTTTGTGACCCCACGGACTATACAGTCCATGGAATTCTCCAGGCCAGAATACTGGAGTGGGTAGCTGTTCCCTTCTCCAGGGGATCTTCCCAACCCAGGGACTGAACCCAGGTCTCCTGCATTGCAGGCAGATTGTTTACTAGTTGAACCACAAGGTAAGTCCAAGAATACTGGAGAATTCTATAAAATTACTGTTTATGGAAGAGTGGGGCTTCATGTCTTCAAGCCTCAAAAAGGAAAGTTCAGTGGTGTAGTTTTATTGTAATCTTTTAGCCCCCACTTCCTTCATATTAACCCTTTTTCAGAATTCCCTCATGGAGCAATCTTCTTTCAGTGTTCATTCAATAATCCTAACAGAAAATTCTCTCACTCTACCTAGCTCTCATGCTAAAATACACCCCATGAATCGGCTTATCTCTGCTCTAACCATTTTCTTCCCCAGATCTGGAACTGGTGTTGCTCAAGGGAAAACAGAGGTACAGAGCTGGGAAATGATTAGGCACCTCAGTCCCCAAGCAAAAAGTTCAGGGAAACCTCCTTTCGGGACTCCGCTGTGGAGGGCCCTGGGTACCCGGGATCTGCGGGGAGGCGCAGGGCGTCCTAAGGACGCCTGAGGTTGGGGAGACAGGTCCCCTCAGATCCCCCGCTCGGAGATCCTAGAGATAGAGGGGAGTCCTGGGACATGTGAGGAGCCGCGGCACCCGGATCAGAAGCCGATATTTCTCTCACCTGGACCAGCAGCGTGGCGTCTCCGTAGTAACCACAACTTCCGGTCCCAACCGGACGTCCACTAAGTCCTCTTTGGCAGGTGTACACGCCCCCGTGGGGGCGGGGAGACTTGGTCCCTCGGGTGTGGAGAAACTGACGCTCCCGCGGGGAACAGTCGGCCGCCCCTGAGGACTAGTGACAGAGCCCGGTGTGACGCGTGTCCTTGGGCTGGGTGCCATGGACGCCTTCATCCGCTTCACCAACCAGACCCAGGGCCGGGACCGACTCTTCAGGTGAGTTAGGTGCCCGCGGCCTCTACCCCTTCCCGGGTCCCCTCACTCGGGTCGACTGTTCCCAGTTCTCCACACCCGGAGAGGGCGGTAGTAGCCGAGTGGACGAAACCGGGAAAGCCGCTGCCGGCTCCCGGCGGTAGCGTGGCCCGGGAGCCCCTCCTCACCCCAGCTTCAGTGAGGTTGGGCCGAACACATTTCCCTTCCCGTCCGGTCCCGCGCCTCCAGGCCGCCGGCTGCGGTAAACCAGCAGACGAACCCTCCTCTCCTGACCCCAGGAAGAGTGGGTTTTCTCCGCTCAGTATTCCTCCAAGGAATTATTTCAGACAAACTCGGGGTTGACATCTGAGCACTTGTTAGTATCTTGAAAAGCTCCATGAAATACTTATGGAGAGGAACTGTGTTTGTCATCCGTATCCCAGCGAGATACCGCCTGTGAAATAGTTTTGTGAACCGTAAAATGCAGTGTGGAGAGCCTCAGAACTGGCCACCCTTCCGAGGGACACGCCGTGCTGCTGAAAATATTAGAGATTGTGGCTTTAATACTATCTCCTAACGTTTTTTTAGGGATTTGGTTGAGTCGTGCTTAATAAAAAGAAATTAGTCACAATTGCAGTTTTATTTAACAGGTTTTTCTTCTTCTGAGTGTACAATGCTGATACATACAGATGAATAGTAACCCCAACAATTATGAGACTTTTGGAACCGGGCTTTATGCCAGATGTTTCCTCAGTGTTACAACTAACACTCAGTGTTACAACCCACTTTCTCAGTGTTAAAACCCACTTAACTGTCAACACAGCCCTATTAGGTTAAATTCTTGAAATCATTCCCATTTCACAGAAATGGGGAAACTGAAGCAGAAGAAGTTTAATAGGGACTAAGTGACTGAACTGAGAGATTTAAAACCACACAGTTGACTTCAGAACCCAGTTCTTTAACCATCAAGCCATACTATCTTTCTAACTAATTTGGTAGATTTTCAAAATGGTCACATTATATACAAACTTCATTAAAATAGAAGCCTCCAGTTCCAGTGTGCTTAGAATATACTCTGCAAATTTTATCAGTGAGGTTGGTTAATAAATAATTGCTTAGTATATACTTATCATATGTACTTAGTATATACTTATCTCAAGATCTGAGATTTCTAGTATTCATTTCCTAATCCCCTTGGTGGTCTACAGCTTTTGTGAATACACTGGCATTCAGAAAATAATGTCTTGGTTTTGGACGCATTCCTATTATTAGGCCAGATCTGAGAAAAAGGGATTCATTGACCTGACCAACTTGAGCCCTTTAGCCAGGAAACATACTTACAAGAGAAAGAGAGATTGTTTATTACTTCAGGCATAGTAACACATTCAACATTTTAATTGAGAATAATATTTATAGCACAAGGGGATTCAGGTGCAGTTACAGGAGAGTAGGAAACAGGCATCTACCTACTTTATTTACTAGAAGCCAAATGCATTTAGATGTTTGGTTATATGATATAAAATATTTCATTTGTTATGTTTCTGTCAGTAAGGCATTGCTGTTTGTACTCACCACAGTAATCACTTTATTGAATATTGAGTATTATTAAACAGGAGTCTGTATTTTATATAAGATGCTAATTAGTTTGAAAGACAAATCTATACTTATTTATGTGTTGTTCTGTATTTGGTTCTTTTATAAAAAGCTAAACAGTATGCCAGTGGTGGACTTTTCATTGGTTCTGGTTTGAGTGTGTGACCTGTCACATTAAGTATTTGGTAAAAATTTCCTTTTAGAAATCTGAAAATCTTTTAGAAATTTACACTGGAGAAAATAAAGAATATGGATCTTTGCAGACTTAACGTGAGGTAGACTTTTCTGCAGTTTACTCTTTTGACTATATCCATTTGTCTGTGCCAGCAACGGGCGTTCTGAGAAACTGTTCACTCTATTTTTGCAGATTTCTCTTTCATTACCTTTGTGTTGCATTTTCATCACATGTTCTACCCTTTGGCCCTGTGAAATGAGTGTTGCAGAATTTTGCTCTTGTGAGAGCTGCTGCGTGAGAAATTATCTTGGAAACTTTGTTTTCGGCAAGACATGTTTCTCTTTCCCTTACTTCCTGAATCACATTTTATTTGGCTTGTAAATCATTCTCCTCATTTTTCTTTTCCATTTCAGAGCCACTCAGTACACATGCATGTTGCTTAGATATTTGTTAGAGCCTAAAGCTGACAATGAGAAGGTTGTAATGAAGCTCAAGAAACTGGAATCCAGTGTGAGCACTGGCCGTAAATGTAAGTACCCTGTCCCTTGAGGGACAGTGGCTCCTGGTTTAGAATCCTCAGACCTTGTAATTCACAAAAATACTTCCTAGGTCATGAATTTCTAGTCAGTCAAGCGTACTGATGAAGATCACTAGTAAGGCTGCCCTCGTGGAATGATAGGCCTTAAAGACGGAACATTTTGCTGCAGACGGTTCACAAACACTCTCCTATGTTAACATTTGGTGCGGCGTCTTGTCTTTCCGCTTCATCGTAACCAGTGGGACATACAGTATGTTAGTTCTCCTTTAGTTCTTTAGTTCTCCTTTAGTTCTTAGAATCACAAAATGTTCTGGCAATCTCCAACATGAACTTCTGGCTCCTGGGAGCCCTGAGAGAATACAGTAGCTATATCCTTGATCCCCTTCCCTTTTTCTTTTTCTTGAGGGATTGCTAGAGGAAATGGATGGATACTTTTTCTTAAGTCATTTGTGGGGTTGTTTTCATGTAAAAGGCAAAAAAGCAGTCAGTGTTTTGTACTCATTTAATTCATTTTGAGTATCTGCTTCATGTAGGTATAGTTCTGAGCTTTATGGAAGAACTAAAATCACATGGTCTAATGATATAAGATTTAGTACCAAATATGTTGGTTGAGAAAAAGAAAGGTGTTTTGAGGAGGTGGAACTTGAGGTGTGGCGAGAGAGAGAAGGATTAGGAGAGCATTCCTGAAGGGTAGTTTCGTCTAGTGGAGGCTCAGGACTGCTCTGAGCAAACCATTGTGTTGGAAGATCAATGAGGAAACTAGTTTGATGAGCAGAAGACTTACTTTGTCACGCAGAGGGATGGGAAGGAGCTCTTCTGGGTGGACTGGAAAGCCAAGATTAGAAGTTCTCCCTCATTGGAATGTTGGGGCTCAAAGGCCCTTTAAAAATCACTGGTCTTTGAAGTTTAGAAAGGACTTACCCAAGGTCACTAAGCTACTTAGTGCAACAGCTAGAACTGGAAACCTGGATTATTCATTACATACTTTGTGTTATTTTTGATAAAACAATACCAAACGTTTTTCTGAGCTCAGGATAGCTACTTCTGAGAATTTACTGAGTCTAAGATATATTCATGTATGGAAAATACTTCTTTTGTATCCTCCATAATGTTTCAGATTGTAATATATACAAATATTTATTGATTGGTGCATCACTGATCGAGTTATGTGCTCTGATAAAGGAAAAGGCCTGGCAATGGTTGATTTAATTGAAGTAGGCGTCACATATGACAGTATTATTAGTTGTGCTACCCACTAAATCCTGTTATCTCTACTTTGGCTTTTTGACAGTAGGGAGCCATAGGGGCTTTGGACCAGAGAAATTGCAGGATGATATTTTGTTAAGTCACTAAGTTGTGTCCAACTGTTTGTAACCTCATGGACTATAGCCCTCAAGGCTCCTCTGTCCATGGGATTTCCCAGGCAAGAATACTGGCATAGGTTGCCATTTCCTTCTCCAGGGGATCTTCCCAATCCAGGGATTAAACCCACGTCTCCTGCACTGGCAGGTGGATTCTTTACTGCTGAACCACCAAGGAAAGTGTTTTTTTAAAAAAGCAGTCTTTTAACTGGAAAGTCTTTTAACTGGAAAGTAAAGTGTAAGGCCGGAGAAGGCAATGGCACCCCACTCCAGTTATCTTGCCTGGAGAATCCCATGGATGGAGGAGCCTGGTAGGCTACAGTCCATGGGGTCGCTAAGAGTCGGACACAACTGAGCGACTTCCCTTTCACTTTTCACTTTCATGCATTGGAGAAGGAAATGGCAACCCACTCCAATGTTCTTGCCTGGAGAATCCCAGGGACTGGGGAACCTGGTGGGCTGCCGTCTCTGGGGTCGCACAGAGTCGGACACGACTGATGCGACTTAGCAGCAGCAGCAGCAAAATGTAAGGCATCAGACTCTCCAAAAGAATGTTGTATTCTGGAGTTCATGTTACCGCAGTACCTTCCTTCTAAAGAAGTATAGCTGGTAATATGCAAATTGTAACAACCCACACTTACGATTGACCTGGCCTAAAGTATGTTGTCATTTGTTAATGTGGCCATTCAAATGGAGTCAGTAAGTTTAAAGGGTCACTTTTTTTTTGCCTTCCAGGATCATCTTAGGTGTCCTTAACCTACTGTAAAGTGCTTTTCCTTTCCTGAGCAAAGACTGAGCCACAGATGACAGTCAGTTGTTAAAAAAAGCAGTGCTGACCTCTCACCCTGATACAGGGCTTCTGCCTGTAAAATCCTGTTACATCTGATTAAATAACCATTAATTCTTGTGGTTCTTCTTGCAGGGTTCAGACTAGGCAATGTGGTGCATGCTCTCCAGGCGACACAGCAGAGCGTTCGTGCCACTGACCTGGTGCCCCGCGTATGCCTAACATTAGCCAGCTTGAACCGTGTGATTTATTTCATCTGTGACACCGTCCTCTTTGTGAGGAGTACAGGGCTCGCCTCTGGTGTTAACAAAGAGAAATGGCGAAGGTGGGCTGCCCGCTATTACTACTATTCTCTTCTGCTGAGTCTGGTCAGAGATCTGTACGAAGTTTCCCTGCAGATGAAACAGGTTGCACACGACAGGGCAAAGAGGGAGAAGTCATCATCCCAGGATACCCTCGGGTACAGTGTGGCTGACGAAGAGACGGAGTGGCTCCAGTCCCTTCTTCTTCTCTTATTCCAGTCTCTGAAGAGGCATCCTCCCTTGTTTCTGGACACAGTGAAGAACTTCTGTGACATCCTGAACCCCTTGGACCAATTGGGGATCTATAAGTCCAATCCTGGCATCATAGGCCTCGGAGGCCTCGTGTCCTCTGTAGCAGGCATCATCACTGTGGCGTATCCGCAGATGAAACTGAAGACCCAGTGACATGGTTTCAGGCTGAAGACAAGTATCTGCTTTGAAGACAAGCTGTAAGTGAAATGGACATCTGTACTAGGCACAGCCGTGTCATACTGTGCTTGAGGACTTATTCACATGAACATTTAGTGACTGTGACATGAACAGAGGTGGGGCCAAGGATGGTGAAGGGGAGAGCTTGAAGATTTATATGTTTTCTAGAATGCGGGAGTGACTTCTAAATTTCTGTGTATTTTTCCTTCATCTCACATTTATTGAGCATCTCTTATGTGCATATTAGGAACTCAGTGTTTGCTAAGTGAATAAAAATTGAAAGAGAAAAATTGAAAAGATCTAAACTAATAAGTGGACACTAATATATAGTGACTGCAATTCGGGAGACCTGGGTTTGACCCCTGGGTAGGGACGATCCCTGGAGGAGGGCATGGTAACCCACTCTAGTATTCTTGCCTGGAGAATCCCATGGACAGAGGAGCCTGATGGGCTACAGTCCATGGGGTCGCACAGAGTTGGACATGACTGAGTCCGTGTGCCTGGCTACTTTTGCACAACTCCAGTAGGTCTGATGCACAGCCCCCTCTCAGATCTAGTAGAGGCCCCTGATCCGGTCACTTATCCCACTTCCTCCATAGCTGTCAGTGCCAGGATGGAGCAGACCTGGCCTTCTAGCCTCTTAACTTACCTTTCACATCACTGCACTCCTGTCCTTCCTCTGTTCAGGAGTAAAATCAGAAATGCATCAGGTGTCTTTATGGTTTAAATTGTGTCTTTAGGTAATGCACTGAGGAAAAACAAATAAAAAGCAGATAGAAAGGACATGAAGTAAAAATAATGTGGAAAGTCACAGTTGGTGCCTGTGGGTCAGCTTGTGACAGATGAGGAGACTGAGGTTAAAACTGAGGACAGGGACTTCCCTAGTGGTCCATGACTGGGACTCTGTGCTCCCAATGCAGGGAGTCCAGGGTTCAATTCCTGGTCGGGGAACTAGATCCCACATGCTGCAATTAAAGATCCTACATGCCACAACTAAGACCTAGCACAGCCAAAAAAAAAAACCAAAAAAAACCAAAAAAAAAAAAAAAACCAAAACTGAGGCCAGACCTCGTTTCTCTGATTCCCAATCCAGTTCTCTTTCCATGTGTCATTGTCTTCCTGATTGGGTAGAAGTGTGAGACTCTCCAGAATCCCATACAAAAAGCATTTTTTTTTTTTTAGGACATTTGTTGGCCAGTGGTTTATATTCTGTTCTACAGATATCTAGATCCACCAACTGGATTGTTTTTTTTAAAGCCATATAACAGTATGGGCATTTATACATTAATTTTCATTGAAATTTATGAAGTTAAGAAACTTCATGAATACTATAAAGTAGAGGGATCATAACATTCTGTAAGTCAGACTTCATATTTGTGGAGTGGTTGGGAAAAGTGGAAAAGGGCAGTGAGCTATGAGTGAGGAAGACACCAGAATACTGAGTGGATGCCACTTGCTCATGCAGGGTGTTGGGTTCTTTCTTGTGATTGCGGATCCTCTTAATTTGAGGCAAGTGAGGTAGAGAAATAGGGTAGCATCAGATAAGAGGCCAGTGTCAGCCTTACCAGTAAAGCCATCACATTTATCTGAAGAGCAATGAGAAATGTACACTCAGTAAATTTTCCATAAATGTGATTGAGATTCTTAAAAAATAGATTCAGGTACTTGGCTGTCTGAGTAGCCAATCAAGATACAGGATTTGGAATGGGGAGGGAGGAGGGAGGAGGGTTCAGAATGGGGAACACATGTATACCTGTGGCGGATTCATTTTTATATTTGGCAAAACTAATACAGTTATGTAAAGTTTAAAAATAAAATAAAATTTAAATTAAAAAAAAAAAGATACAGGATTTGACAAAGAACATTTTGGGAATTTTAAGAGAAATGAAAACTGCTAGATTGGGGCAAATAAAAAAATATTAACTATAATTACTTTGTCCACATCTTCTACTGTAATAAATTATGTCTAATAAATCTGTAGACAAAATTTACTCATGTATCTGTGAA
The DNA here is from genome assembly GCF_019923935.1 of Bubalus bubalis. Classification (NCBI taxonomy): domain Eukaryota; kingdom Metazoa; phylum Chordata; class Mammalia; order Artiodactyla; family Bovidae; genus Bubalus; species Bubalus bubalis. The sequence continues at coordinate 48,970,901 of NC_059176.1, forward strand.
TGTGTTCTGGAAATGGACAAGAGTTAAAGGTGGTCCTAAGATAAGCAGTCTACATAGTCGATAGAGTGAGTTCTGGTAAAATAAGCTCTTGGCTGGAAGGTCCAAGTGCAGGAGAAGGATGAAGAAAGATTTAAGTATAGAACATCCTGGTTGAAAGAGACCTCTAAGACAATCTTGTCCAGACTACTGAGGGTCCCATATATTATCCTCGTCAGTGGTGTTTTCTTCTGCCTGGAAAAGCTTGACTCTCTAATGGCATTTTAACAGTGTGTCCATCTTGGTAGTTTTGTCCTCTGCAAGTTAGAGTGGGTGATGGGGAGCTTGGGAAAAGCCACCTCCTCTAGAATTTGTGAAAACCTTAATGGTACCTCCATCCCTGTGCACTTTTCTCCTTTCTAACTAACCATCCTCACCTTCAATCCACCATATTCATTGAGGAGGGATTCTAAAAACCAAAGATATTTTTTTCTCCTCCAGTTTTACTGAGATATAATTGACACAGTACTGTATAAGGTGTACAGCATAATGATTTGACTTACATACATCAGGAAATGATCACCACAGTAAGCTTAGTGAATATCCATCATCTCATATAGATAAAATTAAATAAAAAAATTTTTCCTTACATTTAGAACCCTTAGGGTTTACTCACTAAAGAACTTCCATAAATAACATACAACAGTGTTAATTATATTTATCATGTTGTGCATACATCCCTAGTACTTATTTGTCTTATAACTGGAAGTTTGTACTTTTTGACTGCCTTCTTCCAGTTACCCCTCTCCCCATCTCCTGCCTCTGATAACCACAAATCTGATTTCTTTTTCTACGAGTTTGGTTTTGAAGTAAAAGTGACCTACAGCACAGTGTTGTTTCCTGGTACAGAACATAGTAATTTGATATTTCTACACATTTCAAAATGATCACCACAATAAATCTAGTTATCTGTCACCAGACAAAGGTATTATATATTTATTGATTAAATTTTCCACATTGTACATTCCATACCTGTGACACATTTGTTTTATAACTGTAAGAAGTTTGTTAATCTCCCTCACCTATTTGCTCTTTTACCCCATACCCTTATCTCAAATGGTAAGTATTCTTAATAACTGTATTTCTGTTTTTTCTTTTTAAAAAAATTGAAGTATAGCTGGTTTACAATAATGTTAGTTTCAGGCGTACAACAAAGTGAATCAGTGATACATATGTATTATTTTCCATTATAGGTTATTATAAGATATTGAATATAGTTCTCTGTGCTATGCAAAAAATCCTTATTTATGTGTTTTATGTATAGTAGTTTGTTAATCCCATACTCCTAATTTATCCCTACCCCGGTTCCCCTTTGCTAACAATAAGTTTGATTTCTATGTCTGTGAGTCTGTTTCTCTTTTGTATATAAATTCGTTTGTATTATTTTTTAGATTCCATATGTGTGTGCATGCTAAGTCACTTCAATCATGTCCGACTTTGGACTCTATGGACTGTAGCCTGCCAGGCTCCTCTGTCCAAGGGATTCTTCAGGCAAGAATACGGAGTGGGTTGCTGTGCCCTCCAGGGGATCCTCTCAACCCAGGGATTGAACCCACATCATTTATGTCTCCTGCATTAGCAGGCAGGTTCTTTACCACTAAGTGATACCATATAATATTTGTCCAAAGACATTTCTTAGATGTATAGAATAGCACATTCACAGCTGAACATTGTTGCCTAGAATTTGTTTATTCAACAACAAATGTTTGAGTGCCGTGCTTAGATCTGGGATCCATTTGTATACCGGATGACCAGGGTCCCTGTGCTCATGGGGTAGTTGGACAGGGTTGGGGGCAGGGCATATAGGGATGGGGAATAAAAGGAAATAACTATGTCCTTTAAGCTGCTGCTGGAAAGTGGACTCTTCCCATGGGACTCTGTTAGACCCTTTTCACCACTTCTCACTTCTCACCCACATCCTGGATGCCCAGCTGACACGGCCAAAGAGCCAGCTTTGTCAACAGAGCTTTCAGCCACAGAGCCCTGTACTCCCTCTGGCCCAAAGCCATGACTTCAAAGTCTTAACACTGCCCTTTGGCCCAGGTTGCTCTCTTGACACATAGATAATTTGACCTGAACATTGAAGTGAGGTGAAGGCAGAGGCCACTTCTTTAGGTACTTCCTTTTCTCTCTATTACTGTCTTATATTTTCAAAGCCCAGGTTGGATCAATAAGTATTAAATGTATCACATATTTTAAATTTTTTAGTAATTTTTATTGGAATGTAGTTGCTTTGCAATGCTGTATTTGTTTCTTGCTGTACAGCAAAGTGAATCAGTTATACATATACATATATCCACTCATTTTTAGATTTTCTTTCTATTTAGATCACCACAGAGCACTGAGTTTCCTGTGCTAAACTGTAGGCTCTCATTATTTACTTATTTTATACATTGTATCAATTATAAATATATGTCAGTCCCAATCTCCCAACTCATTTTACCCCCCTCCCTCTTTGATAACCATAAGTTTCTTCTCTACATTTGTGACTCTATACATATTTTTGCTTTGCAGACAAGTTCATCTCTACTATTTTTCTAGATTCCACATATAAATGATATTATACAATGTTTTTCTCTTTCTGACATAACTCTACTTTGTATGATAGCCTCTAGGTCTACCTACATCTCTGCAAATGTCATTTCTTTTTATGGCTGTGTAATATTCCATTATATATATATGTACCACATCTTTTTTATCCTTTCCTCTATGTACTTTTACCTTGCTTTTGTGTCCTGGCTACTGTAAATAGTCCTTCAGTGAACAGGGTGTGTGAATCCTTTAGAATTATGGTTTTCTCTAGATATATGCTTAGAAGTGGGGCTTCTGGGTCATATGGTAGTTCTATTTTTAGTTTTTTAAAGGAACTGCCATACTGTTCTCCATAATTATTATACAGTTTACATTCCCACTGACAGTACAAGAGGGTTCCCTTTTCTCCACACTCTCTCCAGCATTTATTGTTTATAGCCTGTTTGATGATGGCCATTCTAACTGATGTGAGGTGATATCTCATTGTAGTTTTGATTTGCATTTCTCTAATAATTAGCAATGTTGAGAATCTTTTCAGATGTTTGTTGGCCATTTCTATCTCTTCTTTAGAGAAATGTCTATTTAGGTCTTCCACCCGTTTTTTGATTGGGTTATTTGTTTGTTTTTGATATTGAGCTGCATGAGCTATTTGTGTGTTTTGGAGATTAATCCCTTGTTAGTTGCTTCATTTACAAATATTTTCTCCCATTCTGAGAGTTGTCATTTCGTTTTGTTTAGGGTTTGCTTTGCTGTGTAAAAGCTTTTAAGCTTAGGTCCCATTTTTTAATTTTTGTTTTTATTTTCATTATTCTAAGCAGTGGATTGAAAGAGATCTTGCTGTGATTTATATCAGAGAATATTCTGCATATATTTTCCTCTAAGAGTTTTATAGTACCTAGCCTTACATTTAGGTCTTTAATCTATTTTGTTTTTGTGTATGGTGTTAGGGAATGTTCTGATTTCATTTTTGTACATGTAACTGTCCAGTTTTTGCAGTACCACTTATTGAAGAGACTATCTTTTCTTCACTGTATATTCTTGCCTCCCTTGTCATAGGAAATGCTCAAAATTCTCCAAGCCAGGCTTCAACAGTATGTGAACCATGAAATTCCAGGTGTTCAAGCTGGATTTATTTATTTTTATTTTTTTTAATTTTATTTTTAAACTTTACATAATTGTATTAGTTTTGAGGCAGAGGAACCAGAGATCAAATTGCCAACATCCACTGGAACATTGAAAAAGCAAGAGAGTTCCAGAAAAATATCTGCCTCATTGACTATACCTTTGACTGTGTGGATCACAACAAACTGTGGAAAATTCTTCAAGAGATGGGAATACCAGACCACCTGATCTGCCTCCTGAGAAATCTGTATGCAGGTCAAGAAGCAACAGTTAGAACTAGATATGGAACAACAGACTGGTTCCAAATAGGGAAAGGAGTATTTCAAGGCTGTATATTGTCACCCTGCTTATTTAACTTGTATGCAGAGTACATCATGGGAAACGCTGGACTGGAAGAAGCACAAACTGGAATCAAGATTGCCAGGAGAAATATCAATAACCTCAGATATGCAGATGACACCACCCTTATGGCAGAAAGTGAAGAGCAACTAAAGAGCCTCTTGATGAAAGAGGAGACTGAAAAAGTTGGCTTAAAACTCAACATTCAGAAAAAGATCATGGCATCTGGTCTCATCACTTCATGGCAAATAGATGTGTAAACAGTAAGAGACTATATTTTTTTGATTTTTTTGATCCAAAATCACTGCAGATGGTGACTGCAGCCATGAAATTAAGACACTTGCTCCTTGGAAGAAAAGTTATGACCAACCTAGACAGCATATTAAAAAGCAGAGGCATTACTTTGCCAACAAAGGTCCATCTAGTCAAAGGTATGGTTTTCCCAGTAGTCATGTATGGATGTAAGAGTCGGACTTTAAAAAGAAAGCTGAGCATCAAAGAATTGATGCTTTTGAACTGTGGTGTTGGAGAAGACTCTTGAGAGTCCCTTGAACTGCAAGGAGATCCAACCAATCCATCCTAAAGGAAATCAGTCCTGAATATTTGTTGGAAGACTGATGCTGAAGCTGAAATTCCAATATTTTGGCCACCTGATGCAAAGAATGGAGTCATTTGAAAAGAGCCTGATGCTGGGAAAAATTGAAGGCAGGAGGAGAGGGGATGACAGAGGATGAGATGGTTGGATGGCATCGCTGACTCAATGGACATGAGTTTGAGTAAACTCCAGGACTTGGTGATGGACAGGGAGGCCTGACATGCTTCAGTCCATGGGGCTGCAAAGAGTTGGACATGACTGAGCAACTGAACTGAACTGAGGTGGTCATAGGTGCAGGTACATGGGTTTATCACTGGACTTCTATCTTGTTTCCTGATCTGATCTATATTTCTGGTTTTGTGCCTGTACCATACTGTTCTGATTACTGTAACTTTTCAGTATAGTCTGAAGTCAGGGTGCCTCATTCCTGCAGCTCTGTTCTTCTTTCTCAACATTGCTTTTACTATTCAGGGTCTTCTGTGTTTCCATACAAAGTGTAAAATGTTTTGTTCTAATTCTGTGAAAAATGCCCTTGGTAATCTGATAGGGATTGCACTGAATTTGTAGATTGCTTTGGGTAGTATAGTAATTTTCACAATATTGATTCTGTCAATCCAAGAACATGGTATAGCTTTCCATTTGTGTCGTCTTTTATTTTTTTCATCAGTATCCTATAGTTTTGCCTCCTTGGGTATTTTTTTTTTTTGATGTCATGGTAAATGAGATTGTTTCTGTAATCTATATTTCTGGTCTTTCATTGTTAGTGTATAGAATTGCAAGAAATTTTTATGTGTTAATTTTGTATCTTTCAACTTTACCAGATTCACTGATGAGCTCTAGTAGTTTTATGGCAGCATCTTTAGGATTTCTTAGGTATCGTATCATGTCATCTGCAAACAGACAGTTTTACTTCTTTTCCAATTTGGATTCCTTTTGTTTGGAATCTTTTGGATTCCTTTTGTTTCTTTTTCTTCTCTGATAGCCATAGCTAGAACTTCCAAAACTGTGTTGAATAAAAGTGTCTAGAGTGGACATCCTTATCTTGTTCCTTACCTTAGAGGAAATACTTTGACCTTTTCACCATTGAGTTTGATGTTAGCTGTAGGTGTGTCGTATGTTTATTATGTGTCATATCCTTTATTATGTTGAGGTAGGTTCCTTCTAAGCCCACTTTCTGAAGAGTTTTTATCATAAATGGGTGGTATCACATATTTATTATTCTTTTTGGAGACTACATTTGACTCTTTCCTCCCCTTCCTGACTTCTAGTTTCCTGCCTTATCATATCCTAGACATACAATTGATTACAGAGGATCTATTACACATTTCCATTCCTCTCCACTTGCTGCCTCTTTCTCTGATTGCCCACAGTATACAGCTTAGCAGAGAGCCAACAGTAGGTACGATTTTGCAAAATATAAGGGAAATAAGTTTTGTCCTATTACCTATATTAATTAAAAAGCCCTTCTTAGATAATCTGAAAACTATGGCTTACATCACAACCCTCTATCATCTCTGAAGCCAGGAACTAGCACTTGGGGTCCTGTCTGATTCATTACTAAGGAAGGGAGGAGAGGTGATCAGTGGCTGTCTGGATGCTGTTGATCAGTAACTGAATCTTGGTCAACATTGTCTTTTCCAGACTTGACAAAATCCAGTTGGCTTTCTCACTGCATATTCTGGTGGCATCTTAAATCAGGCAGAGTTCAATAAACTTTCTGGAAATCTGGGATTTACAGAGATTGAAATAACTCCATTAAAGCCTAGATTGTCAAGGAATCTACCCCAGCTCTGGTTCTCTTCTTCACTGAGTAATTTATCTTCATAATCAAAAGACTAACACGTTCAGGTAAACTGTATTCCTGTGTGGGTTTAAATCTTACTGTTCAAAAGTCATTCTTGATAGTAAAAAATAAGGATGAGGGAAATGGATTGAAAACCATTCCACAGGACCCTCTATGGAAAAGGAGTCAAAGATTATAAAACATTAGAGGTTATGAGTTTAATGACATATAACCCAACATCTTCTTTCTGGAAAACAGCTTTTTTGAGAAGTGAGGATCAGAAATGGGTCACAGAGCAGATATTTCATTGCTCAGGAATAATAACTCCTCTGAGTCTGGTTTTCCTTCAGCCCTGCTCTCTACCCCCTAGTTGGCTAAATCTCCTTACAGAAGTCAGGATATGCCCAGGGGACCCTGGGTCAAATAACCATGACAACAGGCTGACCAGACTTTCTCTTCCTCTCTGCCCTCCTCTAGCTGGGAAGTGTTAATAGCTTTGCTCGAGAGCAATTGGATTTGTTTCCTCCAGACAAGACACTCGGCAGCCTGGGCTCTGTGGCACTGAGACAACATCAGCTGGAGTGAGTGTGGGGCTTCCGAGACGACCTTACCTGGTTGGTTTCTGAGAAGTAAAGAAGTTGAGGGTAAGGGTCTTCTGGGAATTTTACTGAGGATGAAGAGGCCTGCAGGGAAACCCCTGAGGGAGAGGTTATTGAGGGTGAATGACCAAGAATGTAAATACTCTGCAGCCACTGGCTTTTCCAGACCACAACTGAAATGGCTGGTTTTACGAATGGCTACTTTCTTATCTGGCTGAGCAGAGGAACGACTGGCTGCTATGCTTGATTAAAAAGAGAGAAATTAATGCAGAACTTTTTTATTAAAAAAAAAAAAAGACTAAACCTGAAACTCATTCTTTTAGTCTCTTGGACCCTCATCTAAGAGCTCCTAAACTTCATCTAAAACCTCTTATCTCTTAGAAGCTACTTTCGTTTTTTGTTTCTTACCCTGAATACTTATAAGAAACTTCGGTCTCGACAAGTAGGCTGCCAGGCCTCCTTGTAGGGCCCTAAGGACTAGCCACTTGTCTGTTACATTCATCCTCCAAATACCTTCTCTTCAGGGAACTTGAAGCCTGGGTCCCCTTGATGTCCTTGATGGATAGGGACTGACCCTGTGGATCTCAGGCTGAGGACTTTCTCATGGACCTAAAACCTTCTGCTTTGCAGCTTGAAGAGCTCCAATGGCAGTCAACAAGGGCCCTACCTTGCTGGATGGAGACCTCCCTGTAAGTAACTTGGGCTTATATGAAGCAGTAGACAACTCTGGGGGAGGGAGGAGCTGGGAGGAAGGGCTCAGGAGGCTTAGAGCAAAATATGTCTAGGTTATATTCATAATTCATTGAGCATTACATCTTCATTATTCTTGCTTTTGCAGAAGGCTGTTAGAGAATGTGAGGGGTGGGTGGGGGGAATGATGCCTATTAAAAACTAAGCACCTTGGAGAAAAAAATGGCTGGTGGGGGACAAGGAGAGGAAGGGAACTACTGTTTTCTAAAGCCTGACACACAAGTCCATGCTTTGTCCATCCAGGCAAAACTGAATTCTCAGGACTGAGACTCTGCATTCTGTAACTCCAGAGCCATCTTGGATATGTTCAGAGAGTCTATGTAAATGGCACCTCTTAGAGCTACACAGCACGCGTTATGTACGTGAGAAGGGACTACAGGGGCAGTGTGTCCAGTACTGTTTGTCTAGCCTGGTCTTCAGCATGACTCAGAGAGGTTTAACACATTTAGGTGTATTGATGCGTCCTGGCAAGGCCTCTCCAACTTAGGCACAGTTCAAATAATGAAACTGAAAAATTGTGAGCCTAAATAATATCCATCTTGTCCCGAGTCAGGCTTTAACTAACCTTTGCACTAGGAATCGCCATGTGTTGTATTTGATCATAGAACACAGAGAGGCATAAAATGGTCACGTGCATAATTAAGCCATCCTAACAGATGGTAGTGTATTTCCATCCCAGAACCTCTCTCCCTCTTTGGCTTTGCCTAAATCAGCTCCCGAAGGCTTTGTCCAAAATGTTAAAGAAAATTTTTCTTGTTTACAGTCATAGCCTTTTTCTAGTTCAAATTGTCAAACTCATCTGCAAGACCAAAACCTGAAATATTGTATCCTACAGTCTGGTGTACGTGCAAGTCTCCTACAAACAGAAGAAGCTAGGTCCTCCCCTCTGGAGAAAAACTATGTAGCAGTGCAAATTCAAAACTACGAAAAGAACCTGAACATCTGAGCCAGACTTGGGATGTTTATGTGGAGAATTCCTAATATTCCTAAGAATAGACAGAAAATACAATACCCTTCACTAGCCACAGCAACCAAATCCCATGGACATACTGCCTTCTCCTCACCCATCCTTTCACCCATCTTATGTTATTTTGAAGCAAATCACAAACTTGCCATTTCAGGCCTGAGTTGGAAGCCTGGCTCTGTGTTGTTGGGTAAGTCACTTCATATCGCTGAGTCTTTGTCTCCTCATTGGCAAAGTGCTGGTGACTGCTGACCTCAGAGGCTTGCTGTTAGAGTTACATGAGGTTATGTTACCGAAGCACCTCAATCAGTGCCTGGAGCATAATGGCACTGAGTAAATATTGTCTCTCTCTGCAAGATTAGAATCTGCATTTTTTTTTCCACTCAAAGACCACTTTTTTAATTTTAACTAAGATTCCTAGGTGATCCAAAGTTTAATTATGTGCCTGCTGCCAAAGTTAGAATGCATTAATAAGAGCCAAGCATCCCAGTAATGAGAGGTGATGGTCTCACTGGATCCCACACATTCAGATCACACCTGGAATGCTATCTTCAAGCTTGAGTGCTATAAAGGCTATGTCAAAATGTAGTGTGTGCAGAGGATGGAATTAGCAGATCAGGGCACTGAGTCGTTTATAAGCTAAGTTAGGAACTAGAGCTATTTAGAATACAGAAGGAACTGCTAAAGGCAAAGATGCTTATCTTCAAGTGTGTGAAAGGCCAGCCACTGAATGATGAAATAGATGTGCTCTGCATTATTCCACAGGGCAGCGGGTGGAGCAGTGGGTGGAGGTAGATTCCAGTTCAGCCAGGCTGTCCAACAAGGGGCATAGGCCACTCTATGAGGAGTGAGCTCCATTCGAGGAGAATTCCAAATGCAAGCCTCCCAGAGGGATATGGGAAGCACTCTTGCTTCAGAGGCCCCTGGAGGCCTAGGATTCTGTCATTCTGTCCAGTTGGCCAGTCTGAACACCTTAAGTGCAGCCCTGTCACCTATTAGCTCACATGACTGTGCAGGCTTTAGGTGAGGCCCTGGAGATACATTGGTGAGAGTCTCCTGGGGTGGAGCCAGGTACACAGGTGACCAGCACAAGCACAGCACCACGTGCGAGCCCAGACACATCCCTGGAGGGAGATGGTGACTTCTGATATGAGGGAGAGTCAGGAAGCTTCTCAGAAGAAACGATGCTCAAGCTGTGTCTTCTGCCAGACAGAAAGGGCTGTGGGAGGGAAGGGGAGCACCCCAGGCAGTGGGACCAGCACTGGAGGCAGGGAGGTGTGTCCCAGAAAGACCCGAAAGATGTTCAGGTGAAGCTCCCAATCCACGGTGGACTAAAGCTCTAGACAGGTGCAACGGCACACTCACTCCTGGCCATGAAGTTCAAGTTGAGTGGCTGCAGGGTGGGGTGGCCCCTGGAGGATGGAGGCTGCCTCAGGAGCTCTCCAGAGCCAGGACTGTGACCAGGAGAGCGTGGCCACCTGGCTCTTATGTTTCCTATGAGGCCTGCAGAGGCCTCTCTATTCTGGATTCCTCCTAGGTCATCTGGACCCAGGCCAGCCCTAGTGAGCACCGAGGCTCTGAGACCGCCTCCCAGGAGGCAGGAGAAGGAGCTGAGCTGATTTCTTTCGCTGCTTTCCTTCCATGCCAGGAGCAGGAGAATGTGCTGCAGCGGGTCCTGCAGCTGCCGGTGGTGAGCGGCACCTGTGAGTGCTTCCAGAAGACCTACGCCAGCACCAAGGAAGCCCACCCCCTGGTGGCCTCTGTATGCAATGCCTACGAGAAGGGCGTGCAGGGTGCCAGTAGCCTGGCGGCCTGGAGCATGGAGCCTGTGGTCCGCAGGCTGTCCACCCAGTGTGAGTCCTCGTGGCACTTGGAAGCTGACTGCCTGCCAGTCTTTTACCTGTCTGCCAGTCTGTCTGATACCAGCTTGTCTGTTTGCCTTTTTGTTTGTATCTGACTACCTTCCTAACTCTCTACATCCCATTACGTAGTTGTTTCATTTATAGATATAGATGCTTTAGATGTAGATATATGATGCTAATGGTAAAGAGACTGCCTGCCAATACAGGAGACGCAGGTTCAGTCCCTCGGTCTGGAAGATCCCTTGGAGGAGGGCATGGCAACCCACTCCAGTATTCTTGCCTGGAGAATCCCATGGCCAGAGGAGCCATGGGTCCATGGGGTCACAAAGAGTCGGACACGACTGAAGAGACCTAGCGTGCAAGTACGTTACTACGTGAGAGATGAGAGATAGATATAGACATAGGTCTCATCTCATCTATAATGCCTCATCTCTGATCCAGTTGGCATTTTCCTAGGATGATAACTGGCAGGAGAAGGGGTGGACAGAGTTATGGGGTGGGCAGTGGGGGATGTGGAGCATACGGCAGACCAGACACACAGTTTAGCTCCAGATCCAGCAGCAGCAGAAACTGGCAGAGTCTGGCACAGAGCCAGTGGGCAGGAGGGCTGGCCTGGCAGGGCTGGGGGGAGTAGAGGGAGAGGGGAAGCCCTCTGGGTCCTGCAGCTGATGCTACTGGCCCCAATACAGGCAGTGGCAGAAGAGAGCTGCCAGCCAGGGCCCTGAAGGTGGAGGACAGCTTACCAGGCCTGCCCCTGTTCAATTTGTTCTGCCTCATTTGAAAATATGGTCTCCCTGGCACAGCTCTTGACAGGACTGAGGGAAATTCCAGAAGTCTAGGACCTTCCACCATCCTGAAGAGAGTTATGGGTACCTGTGGATTTGGCACAACAAATAAGAGAGGACAGATACAAAGACCTGGGCCTGGGCCCACCTCCCTGCCTGCAAGCTCCTTAAGTAATCTCCCTGGGTCTCATTTGGCCCAATATCAGAAGTCAGCTGAGCCATCTGGGCTGTCTCTGCTGCTTGAGAATTTTGTGAAAACCTAAGATACCTGGAGAAAGAATATGTGAAAGAGAAGACGTAGGTATCCTTTGAAACTGATCTCCATGATCATGGGCGCAGAGCTGACGTCCTCAGTAGCCCCTGGGCCATGTCTTCCAGGAGCATTGGCATCCTCTGTTACTTGCCCCTTTCTCTTCCCTGTGACCCTCTTCCCACTGTTGACCATCTCACTCCTCAAGGTTAAAACAAAGGGTCACAGACCATCTGGCACTCTAGACCAGCTTGTCATCTCTGGACCTAAGCGGTGCCAGGCCAGCTCCCAGCAAGGTCTTCCCCTAAGGCCCGACTGCCTTTCCTGCCCCGCTGCCACTTCTGCTTTCTCCTGTTGTGTTCACCCAGCGCTCACCCAGACGGGGGTCATAGGAGGTCGAGAGACCAAGATCCATTGGCGATTCCCATAGGTTCTGTCACTTCCTCCTGACAACCCTGCACTTGACAAACAATGAACTTGAGGCTCAGCCAGGTTGTGACCTGCCTGAAGTCACATCGCAGATGCAGGCGCCGAGGTCTGAGAGCAGGTCTGCATGACTGCAGAGCTACCCAGAGGGGAGACATCCCAGTCTCAAGGAGTCACAGTGGATGGGGGCCAATGGTGGCAGAGGGCCTCGGGCTGCCTGGCGCTTTGGAGGTGGCAGGGCTGGGGATTTTGAGGGCTCCAAGGTGCCTTCCTCGGCACAGAGGCCCCTGCTAGGTCTTCACAGTGAAGGCAGGGCTCACCCCACCACGGCCTTTTGCTTCCAGTCGTAGCTGCCAACGAGCTGGCCTGCCGAGGCCTGGACCACCTGGAGGAAAAGATCCCCGCCCTCCAGTATCCTCCTGAAAAGGTGAGCCCCTCCCCTCTTCTCCGCACATCCACCTTCTGTTGTCACTGCCTCTCAGTGGAAGAACAGGCATGAGCCCATGATGCAGGATGGCATGGCATATGCCTTCCCAGGCTGGTGGCCACTGCCTGCCCCTAAAACTGCATAACTGGCTTCTTCTTCTCCCTGTGGGACCAGATGAAGGCAGGCTTTCTGAAACCAGCAGGCACAGCCCAGAGGCAGACTCTGGACAGGAGCTTGGGGTGGGGGCCACTGCTTCTGATCCCCCCTCTATGAGATACCCCATGGGCCTACATCATACCATTTGGTGACTGCTGCTGCTGCTAAGTCGCTTCAGTCATGTCTGACTGTGCGACCCCATAGACAGCAGCCCAACAGGCTCCCCCATCCCTGGGATTCTCCAGGCAAGAGTACTGGAGTGGGGTGCCATCGCCTTCTCCCATTTGGTGACTACAGACGCCTAAGATCATGGGTCACACTCACCAGATCTCAGGATTGCAGTCCCATGTCTTCACAATCCAACACCTTATGAACCATGAGACTGAAAAAGTCGTTTCACCTGGATACCTATTCATTGGGTATTTGCCGTGGTAAGGGCCAGGTCTGGTGCTTTAGGGGAATACATTTCACTCTCAGACCTCATCCATCTCACTGATAAAGTACCACTCATCTCACATTTACTGAGTGAGCCCTATGCTATGCCAGGAGTCATGACACGTGATTTATAGAGTCCTCTCCTTTAATCCTCTTTCCCCCTGGTGGCTCAGATGGTAAAGAATCTGCCTGTAATACAGGAGACCCAGGTTTGATCCCTGGGTTGGTAAGACCCCCTGGAGGAGGGAATGGCACCCCACCCCAGTATTCCTGCCTGGAGGATCCCACGGACAGAGGAGCCTGGCAGGCTACAGTCCATGGGGTCACAAAGAATTGGACAAAACCGAGCAACTAACACTTTCAACCTTCTGGGATGGGGTGGTATCCCCATTTGACAGAGAAAACTAGTGACTTCCCCCTAACCACACAGCCTGAAGTGGAGGCCACAGGAGAGCAGGGCTGTTCAACTCTGAGGCCTTGCTCTTCACTTATTTTTCCAGATAAAGGGCAATGCCTTTGTCATAAAGAAGCTCCTAAGTCAAAGGAGTTGTTGTTCAGTCGCTCAGTTGTGTCTGACTCTTTGAGACCCATGGACTGCAGCACACCAGGCTTCCCTGTCTTCACTGTCTCCTGGAGTTTTCTCAAACTCATGTCCATGAGTTTGGCATGAGTCATTGATGCCATCCAACCATCTCATCCTCTGCCATCCCCTTCTCCTCCTGCCTTCAATCTTTCCCAGCATCAGGGTCTTTTCCAATGAGTTGGTTCTTTGCATCAGGTGGCCAAAGTAGTGGAGCTTTAGCGTCAGCACCTGTCCTTCTAAGGAATATTCAGGAACCCAAGGAACAGTATTAAAAGGCAAAAAGTCAAAGGAGAGAAAGACATTACTTTAGTGCAGAATCTGTATGAAGGCCAGCCACATCCGTATGATCATCTAAGCACAGATGGGAATGTGAGAAGTGCTCTGAGGACAGAAGAGACAGTGGAGGAGGTGCCTGGAGGAGATGAGGACAAGTGTTATCAAGAAGGTGGTCACTGGGGGTGATTCTTGAAGGATGATTAGCATCTCAACAGGCTGAAATGGGGTGCAGAGAAGCCAGGAGATCTAAGTGGTTGCCGCAGAAAGGACTGGAGCCCTTTCCCTTTAAAGTTCAGCTTAATCAAGTTGCCCCAATACTGGCGCCAGTCCCCTGGGCCTTTAAATGAGACTTTCCTGAAGCGGGATGTAAGCCCTGCCAGAGCCTCACACCTGACTCCCCATCCTTGCTTTCACCAGATCGCCTCTGAGCTGAAGGACACCATCTCCACCCGCCTTCGCAGCGCCAGGAACAGCATCAGCGTGCCCATTGCCAGCACTTCAGACAAAATCCTAGGGGCCGCTCTGGCCGGCTGTGAGCTCGCCTGGGGGATGGCGAGAGACACTGCCGAGTATGCTGCCAACACCCGAGCTGGCCGGCTGGCCTCTGGAGGGGCCGACTTGGCCTTGGGTGGTGTCGAGAAGATGGTAGAGTTCCTCCTCCCTCCAGCCAACGAAGAGTCAGGTATCTGCCATTGTGGGGGGAGGGGGTTGCTGGAAAGGGAGATCCCCGCCCTGACCCTTGTCCTGCTGCTTGTGGATTAGGAAGAGGCAGCCAGGGCTCATCTAGCCAGTGCTCTCCCCAGTGGCTCAGAGGTTAAAGAATCTGCCTGCAATGCAGGAGACACAGGTTCTATTCCTGGGTTGGGAAGATCCCCTGGAGGAGGGCATGGCAACCCATGACAGTATTCTTGCCTGGAGAATCCCATGTACAGAGGAGCCTGGCTGGTTATACTCCTTAGGGTCACAAAGAGTCAGGCACGACTGAAGTGACTGAGCACACAGCCACTGCTGTGGAGCAAGGAAGGCCCAGCAAGATTTCCAGAGGGCTCCATTTTCATTTGGCCCCTCTCCCCATTTTTAAGTGGAGAAAGTGACTTCCCCAAATCTCCAGTGAGCTTGTGTTGGAGTAGGGTGATCCCTTTCCAACTCTAGACACAATCCAGCTTTGTCCAGCCCCTCTCTGATCTGCTTTCCTCTCCTTCCCGCCGCCCCCTGCAACTCCCACCTAGCCCCTGCCCCAGGACTCCAGGATGCCCAGAAACCTCCCAAGGCCAAGCCAAGCCTCGTGAGCAGGGTTGGGGCCCTGGCCAACACTCTCTCTAGACACACCTTCCAGACCACAGCCCGGGCACTGAAACAGGGCCATGCCTTGGCCATGTGGATCCCAGGTGTGGCGCCTCTGGTGAGTATCTGCCCTGAGTTGCCATGGCCTGGGAACCCTGTGGACCTCCTGGCCCCTCCCATCCCCTATCCAACTCCACCTCCCGTCCTGAGAATGTCCTGTCTTCCAGCCAGGGGTCAGGGGTGGAACATTAGGTCTAAGGATAAGAGACCTTAGGAGGGGTGGAGGGCTAACCCTCTAGGATGCAAGGGGAGAAGAGGACAGGCCTGCTTGTTAGGGTCATCCTGCCCCGCCCACCCTCTTCTGTCTCTCCCACTCTCCCTCTAGGTTCTATTCTATCCCCAACCTTCTTGGGAGAAAGCAGAGACCTCCCCCACCCATCTTCTCTGTAGGCACTTGGGAGTGTCACCCCTGAATAAGCAAGGTGCAAGGCACCAAACCCCTCCTCTGGGGCAGAGAGCCCCAGCTGGGCCATATCCCTGACTGCCCCCAGGCTTCTGGTTTCCCTTCTAGAGGCTTCTAATTGGCATCCCACTGCACCTCTGATAGAGTTGTCTTTTCTAGCCCCAGTTAGGGCTTATTCCCCCCAACACCACACACTGTATTTTAGCAGGGATAGCCTGGATTTTTCTCATAGGAACTTTAATAAGAAACTAAGTCCCCTGCCCCCACTAAAAAAGGAAATAAAAACATTACAGCATAAAGGTCAGTGTACCAGATAACCACTTTTCAGCCATCATGAGGGTGGCACTTTTAAAAGCACTGTCAAACCTGGCTCATTCACTCAAGCAAGTGTTTGCTGAGAGCCCACCACATGCCTGGTCCTGTAGGGAGCAGTAGTTCTCCCCGTCCCCTGCACTGGAGGTCACTTCCCCATGGGGACTAGACTAACTCCTGCGCCCTAGCCTAGCCCATAGCGGATGGAGGCCACTCTATGGCGCAACCTCAGACACCACCATTTACATAGAAAATAATGGTGTCCCCTAAGGTTGTATAACAAGGAGACTCTGTTTGTGGGGTCCCCTAGGGGTTTGAAATGAGCTGGGCTGTGCCTCAGAGGACACCTGCCCACCTGCCCAGGTCAGTTTCCTCCCATGGGACTCTCTGGCCCACTTGATTTTTTTCACTTTTTAAAGAACGGCAAGGAGTACCTCTGAAAGCTAAACACACACATCCCCTATGACTCAGCAACTCTACCCAACAGAGAGGAGAGCTTATATCCCCCAAAGACATGTTGGAAATGTTACTATCAGTTTTATCCTTAGCTAAGAAATGGGAACAACACAAATGTCCATCAACGGTAGAATAGGTAAATTTTGGTATATTTATTCAGTGGAGTGTGACACAGAAATGAAGAAGGAGAAACTACTCAGACACTAATGTGGGTGAATCTTACAACATAACATTGAACAAAAGCTATGCATGAAAGAAAACATGTGTGAGCCCATTCACAAATGGGCAGAATTAATGCTTGGTGATAGAGGCCAGTATGTGGTCCCCTTAGCCAGTACTGACTGGGTGAGGGGCACAGAGTTTTCTGGGGTGTTGAAAATGGTCTCTGTCTTGATCTGTGCTGGTCACACTCGCATGTGTTTCTAAAAATTCCCAGAGCTGTACACTAAAGCCGTGAGCACCTCAGTGGGTGTAAGTTATCACTCCACAAAAAGTTGGAACAGTCCGCTGGGGCCAGGCCCTGCTCGCCTCCCCCTACCCTGACCCTGGGGATGCGGGGCTTTGCCTGCTGGGGCTGCCTGGCCTCTGGCAGGGGCGGTTAAGCCAGCGGACCGCCACCTTCCCGCCCTCAGAGCAGCCTGGCCCAGTGGGGCACATCGGCGGCCATGCAGGTGGTGTCGCGGCGACGGAGTGAGGTGCGGGTGCCCTGGCTGCACAGCCTCACGGCCACCCAGGAGGAGGACCACGAGGAGCACACGGACACTGAGGGGGAGGAGACCGGGGAGGAGGAGGACTCAGAGACCGAGGAGAGCAAGCTCAGCGAGGTGAGGGGAGAGTGCCAGCCGAGGGGGTGTGCAGGAACCTGGGGGTCCCGCGGCCCCCTGAGGGGGTGAGGAGCAGAGGCACAGGGTGACACAAGGGTCTCTGCCCCCAGGCCCAGGGACGTGTACGTGGGTGCAGCACTCTTCCCCTCACCCCTGAGCACCCAGCTAATAGTTCTCTCAGCAGATCCTCACAACAACCCCATAAAATAGGACAGAGACTGTCATCCCCATTTTGCAGATGAAGAAACTGAGGTTCAGAGCACAGAAGCGACCTGCCCAAGAGCCAGGCCTATAGTTTCTTTTTTTTTTTTCCGATTTAGTGTCCAGATTCTTTTGCCTCCAGCTCCGGGGCTGGTGAGGAGGGGACGGGTCAGGGGAGTTGCTGTGGAGGCACTGACCCTGCTCTGGTCAGCAGGGGGCAGCCTTGCCAGGCTCACAGGGCCTCCTGGGCAGCGTGGCACACACCCTGCAGAAGGCCCTCCAGAGCACCGTCTCAGTCGTGATGTGGGCACCGGCGGCTGTGCTGGGCACGGCGGGGAGGATGCTGCACCTCACGCCAGCCCAGGCCACCTCCTCAACCAAGGGCAGGGCCATGTCCCTGTCCGACGCCCTGAAGGGTGTTACTGACAACGTGGTGGACACAGTGGTGAACTACGTGCCGGTGAGCGCCCCCCACCCTTCTGGCTAATGCCCGCCCCACCAAAAAAGCAGATTAGACTGAAGGGGCGACAGCGGCTCTCCCTTGCCCAGTCTCTGATCCTTGGTGCCCCAGAAACATTCTGACATACTGTGGCTTTGACTGGGGGGGCCTTTGCAGCCCCAAGTATATAGAGACCGGTGGCCTTGGCCTGATACCTTTCCCCACATCCATCCTTCCTACCTGCTGCTGGAGAGGTCACCAATCATCCGTCTGGGGCCCCCACTGGCCCAGCCCTCACCCCTCAGCTCCCAACTGAGGGGCCTGGCAGGTTTGCATGCTGCTCCCTGGGGAAGTGTTGGAGGGAGGCTTCCAGGACCCCTTGGGGGGTGGGCTGAGTTCCAGGGGACAGAAGCTGCCCCCATCCCAATTCCAATACCTGTTCCCAGCAGGAAAACCCCAGGGGGTGTCTACTATCACTTTGGGGGTCCCTGGGTCCCTTCCCAGAGCAAGTTAACAGGTCATGCAGGCACTAGAGAGCAGGTCAGAGCAGGAGGCCCCTTCAAGCTGAGGGTGAGAGGGCTGAGAGGGTAGGGGTGGGGAATGGGTTACTAGTCACTCATTCTCACCAAGAGACTTAAACAGGGGTCTTGGCAGAGAGCTCCCTTCACTTTGGACCCAAAATGGAGCCAGATGTGGGTACTCTGACCCAGGCAGGGACAAGGTGTGGGCTGTCCTTAGCTCACAGAATTGGGCCAAGGAAGAGTCAGGAAAGCCCCTGACCTCCCACTGAGGGACCTCTGAGGGGGACCCCGGGGTCCGGAAACTAGAGGGTGGCTGCCTGCCTTGCCTTGTGGGTCCGCACTTGCACGCCCGGCAGGGGTGGCCGTCCTCAGCAGGTTCCCCTGCATCTTCCATCCCCGTCCCACCCCCGCCTGTGCTCTCCGGATCGCGCGTGACCGCCGGGCCGCAGACAAGGCGGTTGTGGGAGGTGCAGGGACAAGGGCCAAGCCGAGGGCCCTAACGTGGCTGCCGGGCCCTCAGCTCCCCAGGCTGTCACTGATGGAACCCGAGAGCGAATTCCGGGACATCGACAACCCTCCGGCCGAGGCCGAGCGCCGGGAGGCGGAGCGCAGAGGGTCCGGGGCACCGCCCGCTTGCCCAGAGCCCGCCCCGCGCCCTGCGCCGCCCCGCGGCAGCCTGCGGAGTGCTAGGGGCCCGGGCGCGGAGGAACGCGTGGACGCCGCCGCCTTGCCGCGCGCCGCCTTCCCGGCCGTGCCCCGCGAGAAGCCCACGCGCCGGGTCAGCGACAGCTTCTTCCGGCCCAGCGTCATGGAGCCCATCCTGGGCCGAGCGCAGTACAGCCAGCTGCGCAAGAAGAGCTGAGCCGCCTACCTACCGCCCTCCCGGCCCGGCGCTTTTCCCCCACCCCGGGCCGGGCCGCTGTCGCGAGCAGACAGACAGAACCTACGAAGAAGTGAGCGTTGGCTTCCTCAAAGTAGTCCCGTTGGGTCCCAAGCCTCCTTCCAAAGACGCTGCCAAGGCACACATCTTTTGAGCATCCTCTTTGGGCTTAGCTATCAGAACCCATTTTTGAGAAACATCAGAGTAGCAGCCTGCTTTGATTCTAGGCCTTGGTTTTTTGATTTTTTTTTTTTAACCAAAAGATTAATTGCCTAACTTATCTCACTTCTTTCACCAAATTTGTGGCCCGCTGACACTGAACTGTTTCCAATATTTATATCCATCCTCTGTAGACAAATATTTGCTACCAGCGAGTAACCTGTCACCACGCCAAGGGTTCAAGCAGGCGATCCTGACACATGTTCAAGCCCCGAATGCAGAGATTCCTGTGAGTACACAGGCTCTCAGCTGACTCTTTTGAAGGGAACAGCCTGCGTGTGTGGTAAGTCGCTTCAGTCGTGTCTGACTCTTCGCGACCCCATAGTCTGTAGCCCGCTAGGCTCCTCTATCCATGTGATTCTCCAGGCAAGAATACTGGAGTGAGTTGCCATGCCCTCTCCTCCAGGGGAATCTTCCGGACCCAGGATTGAACCAGTGTCCCTTATGTCTCCTGCATTGGCAAGCGGGTTCTTTACCACTAGTGCCACCTGGGAAGCGCCTAGATACATATTAGCATCATTTTCTGAGAACCCTGCCCTCTTCACAGGCTGAGTCCTCGCCTGCGCTCTGTAGCGCCACCTTTCTGTTCCCAGCTACATTGCCATTTGCACCGTTCCAGTTTTACACCTAAGTTCACTCTTCTTCCACGTTTTTGAGTGCTGGCGCCCCCAGTCCTAGGAGACAATAGAGAACGTTAGTTATATAAACAATATATATATATATATATAGAATCCATGGGGCGTCCCTTGTGGCCCAGCGATAAGGAATCCACCTGCAATGCAGGAGATACAGGTTTGGTCCTTGGTTGGGAAATCCCTTAGAGTAGGAAATGGCAACCCACTCCAGTATTCTTGCTTGGGAATCCCTTAGACAGAGGAGCCTGGTGGGCTACAGTCCATGGGGTCGCAAACAGTTACACATGACTGAGGGACTGAACAACAACAGCATAGACCCTATAGCCACAGTTCATTCCAAACCCATTTTTGAAAATGTTAATATTTGGTACATTTAGAAATGCATACATATAATTTAAAATTCAAACATTGCAAAAGGCTGTGTGCTTTCCTCCCTGCATTCCCTGGTTCCCCTTTCCCAGAGCAGTCTTGGCAACAGTCTTGTGTACCCTTTCCACTACAGACTGAGGGCACACAAGCACACATGTGTACCCTCCCCACTTGTCATACAAGCTGTGGGGTGTTATATCACTGCTTTTTCACTCAGCAATACATCTTAGAAGTATTTTTGTAAGCAGTATGATAAATCCTCCTTGCTGTTTTTAACAGCCACATAGTAAGTGCTTCATAATATAGACATGCTATATTTGATTAAACCAGTTCCTTAATCATGAACTTTTCTGTTATTTCCATTTTTTTTTTTTGGCTCCCAGGAGCAGGGCTGCAATAAATATATTTATACAACAATGTTTCATGTAGATGTGTGCCTATATCTATAGGGTACATTTATAACTCGAAACCATGACATATTGAGTGAAAGAGCACATTCATTTAAAGATATTGATAGGTGGTACAGTGGATAAGAATCTGCCTGCCAACGCAGGGGCCATGGGTTCGATTTCCGGTGCTGGAAGATCCCACAGGCCGTGGGGTGTGGGCCGTGTGTGGCACGTGGACTTAGTCCAACAAGTCCATGCCACAATTACTGAGCTCGCGCCCTAAACCCGTGCCGCCCAAGTGCTGCAGCTACTGAAGCCTGCGCCCCTTGAGCCCCTGCTTCACAACAAGAGAAGCCACCACAATGAGGACCCCGAGCACTCAAGAAAGAGTAGCCCCCTCACCGCAACTAGAGAAAGCCTGTGCGGCCAAAGACCCAAAACAACCAAAAAATAAATAAATTCTAAATAAGAGAAAATACTGATAGATGATGCCAAATAGCTTTCCAAACTTAACTCGGTTTTCCTTGTTATTGTCATCTGCACCTGCACAGGTAATTCTGATATTTCTGTCCATCCTTTTTGACATCTGTATACACACGCTCATCCCCTCACCCATGAGCGCCCTCTTGGCCTCCACTCTGTCGAACACCTAGAGTCCACTCCCTGACTCTCCCTGACACTGACTCTAGACCCTGGCAGATCTTTGGTGTAATGAGTCGTTGGCCTTGATCCATGGTTTTGGAATCTGGGGATGTCCAGAATGAGAAAAGGGGAGTGTTGATGGACATACACAGGTGGACATGGTCAGGACCTTGAATTAGCTTTGGGATCAAGCTCACCCACCTCAACCCCCACCTCACCCTCTCCCCCTACCTCACGCTCACAATCCACACCACACTCAGCAGTTTCCTGGGGAGGGGGCTGTGGATCTGGCAAGTGGGGCCTTTAGAAGCTTATATGACATGTCTAAGAAGACAGAGTCCAGCCTAGCCCTGGCAGGGCCCCCATGGGCAGCTGTTGGAGACCTGGCCTCAGGCCTGGTGGTGTAGATAGAAACACCCAGTTATCCTGGGCATCACCTGCCCGCGCCGCCTTCTTCCTGGAGTTCCGGAATCCACACTCCTAACTGTCTGTTCCTCCATAGCCCTGGGGCCCCTCCTGCCAGGAGAGCCATAGAAGTCAACACACCCACTGGCCAGACCCAGACCCCTCACCCTGTCCTGGATCCCAACCAGGGTGCTGGGAACCAGCATACGGCACAGGCCCAGGAGGTAAACAACTTGTCCCCAATTATCATTAAACTGATAGCAAAGTGCTCTGAGCCTGGCCCTCAGTCTTTCTGAATACTTTCTGGTGAGAAATAAGAAATGAAGCATCTTCTCTAAATGACAGAAATTTGCTTTGTTGGCTCCAGGCTGGATTGTGGGGCTTTTCTCCTGAGAGACATCAGTTTGGCTGGCCTTCCTGCTCATGTGGGTGTGACGGCTCACCCACATTCTGGACCTCAGGAAGACCTCCCCCTCACGCTGGGATGCCAAGGTCCCTCTCCAGAGAAATACATTGTTCCCTCTCTTCTGTTGCAGCTCACAAAATGCACCTCCAACTGAATCACAGTTTTGGAGATGGAAAAACAGCCATTACACTTAATAACATACATTTATCATGCTTTTTTTTTTTTAACTGTGTTGGGTCTTCCTTGTGGCTCTTGGGCTTCTCATTGCAGTGGCTTCTCTTGCTGCAGAGCACAGGCTCTAGGGCGCACGTGCTTAGTTGCTTCCCAGCATGTGGGATCTTCCCAGACCAGAGATCGAATGCATGTGCATCGAACACAGGCAGAGGATTCTTAACCACTGGACTACCAGGGAAGTCCTACAACTTGGGTTTTAATGTTCATTGTATTAAGCATAGTTTTCCTAAACATTGAAGCTTGGTGGTATATTGGAGAAGACAAGAGTCAAATATGGCTTGAGTGATGGGGTGGATGGTATGGGGCATGCTGGAAGAGATGTTTGAGGGCGGTTTCCTGGACAGCTCCTGCTCAGGAATATGCAGGATGAGCCCCCTCTGCAGGAATTCCACTGACTGTTCACCCACAGAATTGCCTCCCCAACTGCAGAGGCTGGCTAAGAACTCTGTGGCAGCCCCACCTCCCACTAGCCTCTTCTAGGGCCAGTTGTCCAGCCAGGAACCCAAGGCTGGGTGGCAGTGTGGTCCACCAGTGGATCCCATGCCCATTCCAAACTGGGGACTTATGAGCCAGAACTGTGGGGCCAGGATTTCTCAGGCCATCCTGCTCTCTGCCGAGCTTGCTAGAAGGCCTGAACAGGAGCTCCCCAGTGCTTTCATCCATCCACCCCTAGGTCACCCCAGCTCTGGGGCAGAGAAGGGGCCCACGATGACTTCCTGGTGTGAGTGCCCAAGGAGCAGCCAGGGCCTCTGCCACACCATCCCACTCCCGAATATCTCAGAGGGGATGAGTCCTTCTCGGCTTTAGAAGAGGTAGCGAAATCAGACGAAAACAAGGCTGGAGGCTTCCTGGGGTCTAGGAAGGGAGAGCTTTGCTGAGCTTTGACGGGGCGTGGGGAGGGCTGCGATAGAAAGGAAGGGGGAAGGTCTCTGCGCCTGAATGAACAATCGAACTACAGTAGTTGATTTTTAGTTAGTATTAGTCGCTTAGTCGTGTCCGATTCTTTGCGACCCCATTATCTGTAACCCGCCAGGCTCCTCTGTCCACGGGATTTTCTAGGCAAGAATACTGGAGTGGGTTGCCATTTCCTTCTGCAGGAATTGATTTTTAGGCTACTGTTAACCGGAGTCTCAGGGTTAGCAAATGCTCGTGGAACGAAACTGTCTCCTAGTTAGTATTCATTTACCACTTTTTACAACTTGCATCATAAACCTGGATGCTCCGCTCCACCAGCTGGTGGGCTTTTCCAGCTCGGAAAATTCGGGCGGCCTTGTTGGTTGCTGTGTCCCCAGTTTTCAGCGAGTAGATGCTATCAGCGCTTAGCGCTCGCGATTCCGGGCGGTGCTGGGGGTCGCGGGGCCAGTGGTCCAGCCGGTCAGCCCAGGCCACGCCCAATTCCCCGCCCCTCCGCCCCCCGTTCCGCCTAGTCTGCGGACAGACTCCGCGGCGCCGCGCAGCCCGCGCCTCCGCCCCGGAGCGCCCAGGCGGGAGGAGTTGCGGATGAGGGGCGGGATGTTTTGGTGGGCGGGGGTCCGGGTGACGGCATCCGACCGCGCCGCGCTGGGGCTCAGAGCCTCAGTGCCCCGCGGGGGGACGACGCGCGCACCCTAGCAGGTGGGTGTGGGTCGGGGAGGGGTGGAGGTGGGTGGGAGGGAGGGGGCGTGCGCTCGTCCCTTCCCTGTGCAGGCCTGGGTTGGGTGGCACTGGGCGTCGGCACCCCGGGGACCCTTGACCGAGCACGAGGACCACTCCCTCCCTCCCCATTTTTGCTAACCTCCTCCAGGCCCCTCCGAGTGGACCGGAGACTCCCCTTCCTTAAGTCGGGGCCTGAGGCCGGCATTCCGGGCCTGGCCAGGAGGAGCGAGCACCCACGCTGCGAGAGTCGGGTTCGTCTTTGTAATCACTTTCCCCACTTTCCCGGAGCTCCTGTCCCGTGCCCGGCGCCTCCGACTCTGGAACCCCTGGTGTGGGCCGGGTGCCTTCGGTGCGCAGAGCACTGGGCCCCGAGCCCGGGCGCGGAGAAGCCGGGACCGTGGGGCTGGAAAAGCTGTGACTGAGGGATGCCCGAAGGCGCCTGTAGTATTGCGTGGCAGTTACCGCTGCGGCCCCCAGGGCCGGACACCCAGCTGGGACTGATGATTGAACGACCGAGCGAACGATTACAGGTGCTGAGAGAAGTAGTGAAAAATAAAGAGCTGTGACCCTCGGGGTGGGGGCGAGGAGTGGGGATGGGGAAAGTTCCCTGGATGTAAACTACTCATCAGCTACTCAGCGTCGGACCTTGTGCTGGGTGCTGGAGATACACCATGAAGGGGACAGGCGGGCCCCTGCCTCCCAGCCCCCAGTTTGGGAGGTGAGGGAAGACCAGTGGATAATCCGGCTTTTGCAAGGCAAGGGAGTGGTCAGTGGCTGATGGGAGAACTAAAGCTGTGGGTGTGGGTGGGTGAGTGGTGGGGGCCACAGAGCAGACGCCCCTCTTTGGAGGGGAAGGCACTCCCTGGATGTGGCCCTAGTAACAGCTGAGTGTGCTGCAGGCAGAGAAAGGTGAGGAAATGTGGGGTCTTAGGGGGTAAGTCATCAAGGTAGGCAGGATCCATTAAAAGTTTTTCCTGTTAAGGTTTTGAATCTAGAGCATTAGGGAGCCCCTTTCGCCTCTTTTGGGGGCAGTTTAAGCAGGAGAGTGGTGTGGTCACATTTGCATTTTTGAAAGATGCCCCTGGTTGTCACATAGGAAGGTGGAGGGAGGCTGAAGCCAGTGAAGAGGTTGGTAAATATTCTGTCCAGTGGGCGGGATCCAGGCTTGAGTAATAGGATGGAGAGAAGGGGATATACTTGATATTTAGGAGATGGAATTGGCAGTATCTGGTGGTGGGGGCTTGGCCTCAAAGGATGTGCTGACTGTCTTTAAGAAGGGGGAGCGGGGAATGTGAGGTGACAAAGGCAGTCAGTTCAGTCACTCACTCGTGTCCGACTCTTTGCAACCCCATGGACTGCAGCACACCAGGCTTCCCTGTCCTTCACTAACTCCCAGAACTTACTCAAACTCACATCCATTGAGTCAGCGATGCCATCCAACCATCTCATCCTCTGTCGTCCCCTTCTCTTCCCGCCTTCAATCTTTCCCAGCATCAGGGTCTTTTCAAATGAGTCAGTTCTTTGCATCAGATGGCCAAAGTATTGGAGTTTCAGCTTCAGCATCAGTGCTTCCAATGAATATTCAGGACAGATTTCCTTTAGGATTGACTGGTTGGATCTCCCTGCAGTCCAAGGGACTCTCAAGTCTTCTCCAACACTACAGTTCAAAAGCATCAATTCTTTGGCACTCAGTTTTTTTTATAGTCCAACTCTCACATCCATACATGACCACTGGAAAAACCATAGCTTTGACTAGGCAGACCTTTGTTGGCAAAGTAATATCTCTGCTTTTTAATACGCTGTCTAGGTTGGTCATAGCTTTTCTTCCAAGGAGCAAGTGTCTTTTAATTTCATGGCTACAGTCACCATCTGCAGTGATTTTGGATCCCAAGAAAATAAAGTCTCTCACTGTTTCCACTGTTTCCCCATCTATTTCCCATGAAGTGATGGGACCGGATGCCATGATCTTAGTTTTCTGAATGCTGAGTTTTACGAAGGCAGAGACTATGGGTGGGTGTTGGGAAAAGAGATCCTTGTACAGTGCTGCTTGCGTGTATGTCTTCCAGGAGATGGGGTCCCAGCAAGAACACAGATGCCTTTGGGTGTCGAGTGGAGGAGTTAGGGCCTCATTTTGTCAGTGATGGGAGCCGTGAAATGCTACCATGTAGGATTCTGCTGTGGCCCTCGCAGCATCTGGGCATCAGGTTGGGGCACAGAGGATGTTTTGAATTGACCACCTTCCCTTTTAATGCCTCCAAGGTCAGGAGCTGCAGGAACTGGCTCCAGGTCACCTGCAAGGTGAGTCCAGGTGCTGATGGCCGGGGCCTCTTCCTCTCTCCGCAGGGCCGGGAACAGCAGTCTCTCAACATGGGACTGGAGGCCCAGAGGCTGCCAGGGGCCGAGGAGGCCCCCGTGAGGGTGGCCCTTCGAGTGCGCCCACTCCTGCGCAAGGAGCTGCTGCACGGGCACCAGAGCTGCCTGACGGTGGAGCCGGGGCGCAGCCGGGTCACCCTGGGCCGAGACCGCCACTTTGGCTTCCACGTGGTGCTGGATGAGGACGCCGGGCAGGAGGCTGTGTACCAGGCTTGTGTACAGCCCCTTCTCGAGGCTTTCTTTGAAGGCTTCAATGTCACCGTCTTTGCCTACGGTCAGACGGGCTCCGGGAAGACGTACACCATGGGGGAGGCCAGTGTGGGTGAGTGACCTGGCTTGAGACCCCCTGCCTTCATTGAGGGGCCTCAGACATCTCCTGAATTTCTGCCTCTGCCATTTCCTGTTGAAGATGAGGAGGCTGGAGGTGGGTGGGCGGGTTTCCTGAGTCGATCTGCAGGCCAGAGTAGGATCAGCTGTGTCACTGGGCTGGGTCAAGCAGGAAGAAGAGTCCTCCGAGGTGAGTGGCCCTCTCAAGTCCATAGAGACGGGATCATACTGTCTGGTTCTGGAGACCTCACTGGGAGGAAGGGCATGGGAAGTTGTCTTGTCTCTGGAGGTTGTCAGGATTGTTGTCAAGGCTCAGGATGGCTGGAAGGGAGACTGTCCTGGAAGAGACATGCTCCAGGGGCTGCATAGCAGGGAAGCGGGCAGGTTCCATGAGGCTCTGGAACAGAGTTTTGCAAGAGATGCTTTGGGCCAATTGAAGGCATTGCCCACTTCTAAGGACCATGATTTGAAAAGTGTACATGTTTGTTGTAGAAAATTAGGGAAATACAGAAAAGCACATCCACAAAAGAAAACTTATTTGATAACTGCCTTTCCCTGGTAGCTTAGATGGTAAAGAATCTGCCTGTAATGCAGGAGACCCAGGTTTGATCCCTGGGTTGAGAAGATACCCTGGAGAAGGGGATAGCTACCCACTCCAGTATTCTTGCCTGGAGAATTCCATGGACAGTGGAGCCTGGTGGGCTGCAGTCTGCAGGGTCGCAACTGAGGGACTAACACTTTCACACTTTCTGATAATTGCCTTTCACTCACCCTGTTAGCATTCAGTTTTTCCTGGTGAAAATTTTTATACTTAAAAAAATATGGTACCAATATACCATTCATTTGTATCCTGTTTTATTTTCTTAACAGTATATTAATATCATGAACATTTCTCTATATCATTAATTATTATTCAAGCAAAAACTTTAATGGCTGCTTAGCATGCCATTGTGAATATAAGGTAATTTATTTAATCAGACCCCTTCTTGGATGTTGCAATGGACACTGAGGGTGTTTTGTTGTTTTTTAAGTTATGAGGAAGAGTATGTTCTGAACATCCTTTTATTACTTCCTTGGCATAAATTTAGGGACTTCTTTAGATAACTGAGCATAGACTATGATAATGAGTCCCCAGGAGTCATCAAACAAAGGGTATCTGACTGTCTGGCAGGGATGTAGTGGAGATGCTTACACCATGAAAGTGGTTTGTTGAACCTTGAGAGGTTGCTTCCAACTCTGAAATTCTGCCTGAGCACCCTGGAGCCTGGCCTGGCTGCCCAGCCTGTAAGGCTTCTGCCTCTACCTTCTCCACACTGGAGCCCCATCCGCCAGCTTCTGGCAGGAGCCTCTGGGCCTCGTGGGCGCCATGCCCAGCTGAAAGCACCATGGCAGGTGGCCCTGCGGTGTCTCCCCAGCCTCCCTTCACGAGGATGAGCAGGGCATCATCCCACGGGCCATGGCCGAGGCCTTCAAGCTGATTGATGAGAATGACCTGTTGGACTGTCTGGTGCACGTGTCCTACCTGGAAGTGTACAAGGAGGAGTTCCGAGACCTGCTGGAGGTGGGCACCGCCAGCCGGGACATCCAGCTCCGGGAGGACGATCGTGGGAATGTTGGTAAGAGACTCCTGGGTCCTCCTCTGGTTGGGAGTGGGGAACCTGGCTTGGGGAGGCTTCACCTGCTTAGGGTGGATACCCTGTCTGGAGAGGGGGTACCTCCTAACTAGGAAACTCAAGCTCTGGGAAGTTTTGCTTTCATTTCCCTGTCTCTGCTGAGTTCAGTACACACTGGTGTACTCAGAATGAGTTCAGTACACACTGGTGTACCCGGAGTGAGAGTCACTGAGGTGGGCACGGGAGAAGCTGAAAAAAGTGAAAGTGTTAGTTGCTAAGTCATGTCAGACACTTTGCAACCCCATGGACTGTAGCCCGCCAGGCTCCTCTGTCCATGGGATTCTCCAGGCAAGAATACTGGGGTGGGTTGCTGTGTCTTCCTCCAGGGGATCTTCCCAACCCAGGGATTGAACCCTGGTCTCCTGCATTGCAGGCAGATTCTTTACCAGCTGAGCTACCAGGGAAGCTGGAGCCCCTTAAATCCCCAAGCAGGATGGGCAGGACCCCCTGGGCATGCAGAAGGGGCCCCTGAGTCAAGAAGAGCTGTAGAGGACCTGCTCAGCCCTCCTGGCTGATCAGCCTCAGGCTGCCCTGCCTTGGGCTCACAGCCTTCTGTGCCCACAGTGCTGTGTGGGGTGAAGGAAGTGGACGTGGAGGGCCTGGATGAGGTGCTGAGCCTCCTGGAGATGGGCAACGCAGCGCGGCACACGGGAGCCACACACCTCAACCGCCTCTCCAGCCGCTCCCACACCATCTTCACCGTGACCCTGGAGCAGCGGGGTCGCGCCCCCAGCCGCCTGCCCCGACCTGCGGCTGGCCAGCTGCTTGTTTCCAAGTTCCACTTTGTGGACTTGGCGGGCTCGGAGAGGGTGCTCAAGACAGGCAGCACAGGCGAGCGACTCAAGGAGAGCATCCAGATCAACAGCAGCCTCTTGGCGCTAGGCAACGTCATCAGTGCCCTGGGTGATCCCCAGCGCCGGGGCAGCCACATCCCTTACCGCGACTCCAAGATCACCCGGTGAGCTGCCGCTGCTGCTGGCCCAGGGAAAAGAGGCCCCGTGAGCCCCTTAGTCTGTCCTGGCTTCTATCTGGCCTCTCTGGATGGGGTGAGGCAATAAGAGATGGGTCCCCCTCTGATTTCTGGGGCACAATCTACACGTGGTTGAAGTCTTGGGCCCACAGGGAGCCACACAGAGATTCAAACCCTCTTTGGGGTCTGAACCTCTGGCTCTGGCACTTTGGGGCCCCTGACGCATCTCCCTGGTACCCTCAGGATCCTCAAAGACTCCCTGGGCGGGAACGCCAAGACGATGATGATCGCCTGCATCAGCCCTTCCTCCTCCGACTTTGACGAGACGCTCAACACCCTCAACTACGCCAGCCGCGCCCAGAATATTCGCAACCGCGCCACTGTCAACTGGCGGCCCGAGGCTGAGCGGGGGCCGGAGGAGGCCGTGGCCAGCGCCCGGGGGCCGCCTAGGCATCGGTCGGAAACACGCATCATCCACCGGGGCCGTCGCGCCCCGGGCCCTGCCGCCGCTTCCGCCGCGGCCGCTGCCCGCCTGGGGGCCGAGTGCGCGCGTTACCGAGCCCGCACCGACGCCGCCTACAGCCTCCTGCGCGAGCTGCAGGCCGATCCCGGGCTGCCAGGCGCCGCAGCACGCAAGGTGCGCGACTGGCTGTGCGCCGTCGAGGGCGAGCGCAGCGCCCTGAGCTCCGCCTCCGGGCCCGACAGCGGCATCGAGAGCGCCTCTGCGGAGGAGCAGGCCACCCAGGGACCCGGCGGGCGAAAGGTGACCAGGGGCCGGGGGTGGCCTGGGGTGGCGGGGTGGGGGAGGTGAGGAAGAAGGTTTTCCATACAGGGATTCAGAGGCATTTCTGCTGATGACCTTGATGTATCCTCAGGGTTTCCATCTGTTAAATAAAGATAACAGGAGTATCTACCTCCTCGGGATGTAAGGACTGAGGGTGTCATAAGTGCTGGTGAAAGCTAGTTCTTAATAATTGTGGTGATACTGTTAATGAAAATATGATTAATGACAAGAGATAGCCCAATGGCTTGTGGAGGGGACTGCAGGCCATGTGGGGTCTGGACCCCTTCCCCATTGCAGGCAGGCTTTGGAGCAGAGTAGTAAGCAGGGCCGGCGGGGTGACTCAGGGACAGGCAGGCTCGTCCTTACTGTTCCCCTGAAGCTGCTCTCCCTGCCCCCCTAGGAAGATGAGGGGCCGCTGCAGCTGCTGACCCTGCAGAGCCAGGTGGCCCGGCTGGAAGAGGAGAACCGAGACTTTCTGGCTGCGCTGGAGGACGCCATGGAGCAGTACAAACTTCAGGTGGGGCGCCCCCTGCCACAGTGGTGGTGGGGAGGGGAGACTAATGCCGGGAGGCGAAGCAGCTGTGTCGGAATGAGAGGAGTGGGTTCTGGCAGGATGGGTAGAGGTGTGAGCAGAAGTGCGGAGGAAAGGAACGGATTGGTGCAAGCGGGTGTGCGAGGGCGGGTTGGAATTGGGACTGAAGGGGCAGCCCCATGAGACTCCTGAGCCCTGCTTTTCCTTTTGTGCAAAGATAACCAGGTCAGCGTAGCTCCTGGCGCCCCCTGGTGGCAGTGAGTGGCATGAATATGGAGGGAATGATAGATGGGGCAGGGTCGGTTCAGGCAGGCAGTCTGTCCGATTCTTTGCGACCCCATGGACTGCAGCACTCCAGGCCTCCCTGTCCATCACCAACTCTCGGAGCCTGCTCAAACTCACGTCCATCGAGTCGGTGATGTGGCGGGTGGGAGAGTTTAAACCTGAGTTAATGCACTGTGTATTCCAGAGGGACACCAAGAGGTGGTCAGAGGCATTTGGCCCTCCATTTTAACACAGAGAGGGCAGGGTGGTCTCAGACGTGTTCTTCATTTTCCTGCACTTCTGCCTGTCAGCACCCCGGCTCCCCACCTCTCTCTCATCCACGTCTCCCGTCAGCACCTGGACCGTGTCTTGCAGAGTGACCGTCTTCGTGAGCAGCAGGAGGAGATGGCAGAGCTGCGACTGCGGCTGGAGCTGGTGCAGCCAGGCTGGGGGGCCCCAGGGATCTTGCAGGGCTTGCCTCCGGGGTCTTTTGTGCCCCGGCCTCACACAGCACCCCTGGGAGGTGCCCACACCCATGTGCTGGGCCTGGTTCCCCCCGCCTGCATTCCTGGAGATGAAGTTGGCCCTGAGAACCGGGGACAGGTGAGACGGTGGCAAGGCTCAGTGTCTGCTGGTTGACCTGGGCAGGCTCAGGCAGGGGAGGGGCAATCCTGGGGAATGTGTCACTCATCTCGTGCTTTCACGGGACCAGCTATGAAATGCCCCTTTCTGGTGTTCCTGGAGGAATGGCCCAAATTTGGGTAGGGCCTCTCAGAAGGATCTGGTGCCATGGAGCATCCTTGGAGTAGTTGGAGATTGCTTGGAGTGAGGATTACAGAGGGGGTTCTGGCTTCCAGTATCGAATGGAATGCTTGCCTACCTCCAGGGATGGGGAGCTCATCACCTCTGGAGTCACCTCCCCACACACACACCATCTTTGGATGCCTTCCTCTGCAAGTTCAGTTTTCCATGAGCTCTGATCTCCTTGCACTTGGTCTCTTGTTTCTAGTTCTGTCACTTGGGGCCTTTTGGACAAAGGCTGCTCCTGTATCTGCCTGAAAGCTCTGGGTCATCTGAGCTCTAAAGGGCAGAGGGACTGAGGGGTGGGAGGACGTGGGTTTGGAAGAAGCCTGTTACGAACCCCCCACCCCCCACTCTGGTGGGGCGTTGTTGGTGAGATAAGACTTGCTGCAGATGACTTATATACATGGTGGAAAGGGGAGGTTGTCACCTGAGGAGTGCTAGTTCAGCTGTGGGGGCTGGAGCAGGGTGGGGGTGGTGGGGGGCAAGAGAACAGGAGGAGTAGAGGAAGGATCAAGGGAGGAGGGGAGAAGTTTCTGCTCCAACTTGAGATTGGAAAGGCCTCTCAGATATCACTGGAGCTAGATCTTGAAGGTAAGGTCTGGCTTGAAGAGCACACAAGGCAGGCTGAAGACTGGGTGGGGGGAAATGGCTGATGGAGAAGGCCCTGGGAGCCTGTCCTGAAACCCGGGCATTCCCCAGCAGATGAAAAATGGCAGGGAGGCTGGAGCCAAGTTTCTGACAGAGCGAGACAGGCCGGGAAGTGGCTCTTCAGATGCATCAGAGGAAGAGGAGGAGGAGAAGGAGGGGCCGTCCCGACAGAGCCTGCACCCACGAAGGTGAGTGGGACCCATGGCCCACCTGACAAGGACCAGCTCAGGGCCTCAGCTGGGCAAGAGGGGGATCCCACTGTAGTCTCAGGGTGCCCTTGCCTCCATCGGCCTGGCCAGCCTTTGGGGAAAGCAGGCAGGGGCTGTGGGCTCTGAATCAAGCATTCTCACTGGGGTGGGTGTGCTGAGGGATGGACCTGGCCTCCTGGTTCTCGGCCTCCAAGGTGGCCCTCAGCGCCCTGCACCCTCTCAGCTCAGCCGCTGGCCTCTGAGTTGTACCAGATGGACATCCTGGGGTCAAGGTGACCCTGGGGTGATGGAAGGCCTGGGGTTCTCTCTTCCCCTTTGGGCCTGGGAGGTGGCTGGGCTGGGGCAGGGCTGGGGAGGGGTACAGACTCCCCTTCTGCCCTCCAGGAATGGGATCAGCAAGTGGAACCAGAGGATGGGGGCCTGCCCAGGGAGTCCACTCAACAGGAAGGGCCCAGAGCTTCGCCTGGAGGAGCTGGATGCAGCTATCCCGGGACCCAGAGGTGAGCTGGGTGGGGCGCAGAGAGGGTCCCAACCCCTTTACCCACTCATGATCCTGGACTGGCCACCCTGGGGAGTCCACATACCATCTCTGGCTGCCCCTGGCCAGGGCAGTCCTCCCCTTCCCTCCGTTCCTCCTACCCCTGCGTCCCCCACTATCTGTCGCGGCAGCCGCCCTGACCGTCAGCCTGTTACAGTGGTTGGTGGGAGCAAGGCCCTGGCTCAGCCCTGCCAAGCCCCCGCGGCCATGGCCTCTGAGTGGCGACTGGCCCAAGCCCAGCAGAAGATCCGTGAGCTGGCCATCAACATCCGCATGAAGGAGGAGCTCATTGGCGAGCTGGTGCGCACAGGTGAGGGAGGGGCTTTGGGCCAGGCCTCCCACCTGAGGGTGGGTGGTTAGGAGCAGGGTCCAGATGTTTGCCCACTCAGCTTCTTCCAGATGGGTGACCTTGAGCAGGTAGGATAACCGCTGTGTGCTCTGAAATGGAGACAGTAACTGCACCTGTTTCTTAGGTGGTTGGAATGAGTTAATTCAGGTAAAATGCTTAGACTGGTTTTCAGGAAGCTTCTTACTGTTACTAATCAGTTGCCTGCTGTGTGTCAGACGCTGCACGGGGCACAAGCGGTCCTGGGGAGCAAACAGTGTCCCCCAGTCATAGTAGTACGGCTGCTGCTGGTGACACAGGCAAGTGAGCAGGGGATGGTTCTAGGTGGTGACTGGTCAAGCTTTTTAATTTTAATAGCTATGAGTTTATTATAAAATGTATTGGGAACAATTGCAGACAGATGTATGAGAGTCCCTACATACC
The DNA here is from genome assembly GCF_019923935.1 of Bubalus bubalis. Lineage (NCBI taxonomy): Eukaryota > Metazoa > Chordata > Mammalia > Artiodactyla > Bovidae > Bubalus > Bubalus bubalis. Next base: position 49,005,026 of record NC_059176.1, read on the forward strand.
CATCATTCAGATTTAGCATTTCCAAGCTTGGCCCGCATTTGCATCAACTCTCCCTTTTTTCTTTGCTGAAATTTTTTGTTTCTAACTTACTGGCTATGCCGGATCTTTGCTTGCAACTTGCAGACTCATTAATAGCTGTGGCATGCTGGATCTGGTTCCCTGACCAGGGACTGAACCTGGGCCCCCTGAATTGGGAGCATGGAATCTTACCCATCGGACCACCAGGGAAGTCCTTTTTTGCTGAAATATTCTGAGGCAAATCCGAGACTTCATGTCATTTCATTCTTGCACCTTTCAGCATGCCTCTTTTGGGATATTTTAACCAAAATGCCATTAGCGTATCTAACTAAACTGATGCCCTCACAGTGCTCCGAACAGAAGCAGTTCTTCAACAGTGTCTGTGTGCAGCTCTGGGCTTGTCCACACATTCGCTCATTGCTAAGTCATGTCAGTCGTGTCCGACTCTGTGCAAGCCCACCAGGCTCCGCCATCCCTGGGATTCTCCAGGCAAGAACACTGGAGTGGGTTGCCATTTCCTTCTCCAATGCATGAAAGTGAAAAGGGAAAGTGAAGTCGCTCAGTCGTGTCCGACTCTTCGCGACCCCATGGACTGTAGCCCACCAGGCTCCTCCGTCCATGGGATTTTCCAGGCAAGAGTACTGGAGTGGGGGTCTCTGAAATCTCCCTTCTCTCACCTTTTCAGTCATCCTGTAGAATGTTCCAGATCCCAGATATTCTGGGTTTGTCTGTTAGCTTCCTTGTGGCGTCATTTAGCTTGTTCCTTTGACCTGTCTCCTACAAGTGGAAGTTAGTTCTAGAGGCTTAGTTGTATGGCGGCTCAAGTTACATATTTATTTTAGCATGTGTTAGGTAACAGGAAAACTAGTTCACCCGTATTTTCTCTGGGTCACTGCTATGGAAAAGGCTATTTAAAAAAATAAGTCAAATTAAAGAAAAGTAGTAAATGGTCACAGTACTGGAGGGTAGAGTCGTCGTGAAATCCTTGTAGGTGCCGGGGGCTGACAGAGGTCTGGGAAAGCCACCGGGGAGGAGCTGCGATGTTTCAGGGAGGGGTCTCCGGTGCTGAGTGCACCCCGGTTCTTCCAGGGAAGGCCGCCCAGGCCTTGAACCGTCAGCACAGCCAGCGCATCCAGGAGCTGGAGCGGGAGGCAGAGCGAGTGCGGGCAGAGCTGAGCGAGGGCCAGAGGCAGCTGCGGGAGCTCGAGGGCAGGGAGCCCCAGGACGCTGGTGAGCGCTCGCAGCTCCAGGAGTTCCGCAAGAGGGTTGCTGCTGCTCAGAACCAAGTGCAGGTCAGTGTCAGGACCCCAGGTGTGGTGGCTGCAGCCTCCCAGGCTGGGGTCCTGGGAATAAGACCTGTGTGAGCCCCAGAGCCCATGCCCACTGTGGAACCAGGGGGGTGCCCCAGCCCCAGCTGGTGGTGCGAACGCCCTCCTGGCCTTCCAGAGTGAGGCTGGTATTAGATAGGAGTTGGCAGTGCTGGGGATCTTTGAACACAGCAGAGGCAGAGGCGGGGAGGTGGGCTGTGCCTGAAGACCACCTTAGGAGACCAGCAAGGATGAGGGAAGGGTATGGGAAGGAAGCAACCCTCCCTCCTGTGGCTCTCCCCTCCCTCCATAAGTCTGCCCTTGCAGCTGTCTGTTCATCTATCCCTGCAGCCCATCATTCCTCTGTCCATCCACCCACCAGTCCATGTGTCTGATCCATCCAGTTATCCTTTTACCAGTTGAGTGACTATTTATGTGCCTGTTCATTTGTCTTCTATTTCTGTTTATCGATCCTTGCATTGTCTGTTCGTCCTGTTTTTTACTTAAAAAAAAAATTTTTTTTATTTGGCTCTACTGGGTCTTAGTTGCAGCATGAGGGATCTTTAGGTGTCACACAGGATCCTTTTAGTTGTAGGCATGTGGGATCTAGTTCCCTTGAGCAGGGCTCAAACCCAGGCCCCCTGCTTCGGGAGCTCAGAGTCTTAGCCATGGACCACCAGGGAAGCCCCGTTTTTCACCTTTATATGATCGCATCATCTGTCTGCCCACCCACCCTTCCATCCACTCATCTTTGCACCTGTCCCTCCGCTGCAGTAGAGTGATTAAGAGCAAAGGTTCAGGAGCCTTGACTGCTTGCGTTTGAATCCCAGCTCTGCCATTTACTAGCTGTGGGTCCTGGGTCAAGTTTCCTAACCTCTCTGCACCTCAGTTTCCTAATCTGTTAAGTAGGAAACCTCTAAAGTCGTTTCGTAGGGTTCTAAGGATCACTTAATATACTGAGAGCACTTGGTGTACTGTGTAGTATGCAGTAAATGTCACAGTATTTTGACATTTTTATAATTTGCTATTTTTATTAGTCTGTTGTCCATTGGCCCATCTTCCCTTTTGTCTGTCCCTCTTCATCGTCCTTCTGTCCTGCCCGTCCTTGTTGAGTGCCAGGCGCCATGCCCGGCCCTTGGCAGCTGCCATGAGCAGCCCAGAGGAAGCTGTGTTGGTCCAGGTGCTGAAGGAGAAGAAGCAGGCGACGGAGCGGCTGGCATCACTATCGGCACAGAGCGAGAAGCGGCTGCAGGAGCTGGAGAGGAACGTGCAGCTCATGCGGCAGCAGCAGGGGCAGCTGCAGCGGCGGCTTCGCGAGGAGACAGAGCAGAAGCGACGCCTGGAGACGGAGATGAACAAGCGGCAGCACCGTGTCAAGGTCGGGTGCTTGGCTGGCGGGGTGACTGTGTCCCAGCCAGGAGGCCGAGGGGCGCGCATACCGCCACTCGACCGTAAAAGGCTGGTCACATGGCCTCCCTGAGTCTGTTTCTTCACTTGAAAGTGAGAGTTACAGGAAACTCAGGGCTAGGGTGAGAATTCAGTGAGATGAACCAGATAAGGGGTCCAGAAATCTTGTGTTTGCGAGGCTGGGGGGTGCTGGGCAGGGTTGTCTTGGAGTGGGAAGGCACTCCTGTGGGCTTTGGGGATTGCGGGCTGTGGGAGGACACTGGTACCCCACAGTGCCCTGCCTGCCGGACTCACCCTGAACTTCGTGCCCAGGAGCTGGAGCTGAAGCACGAGCAGCAGCAGAAGATCCTGAAGATCAAGACAGAGGAGATTGCGGCATTTCAGAGGAAGCGGCGCAGCGGCAGCAACGGCTCTGTGGTCAGCCTGGAGCAGCAGCAGGTGGGGTCTGGGCTCAACCGCACCCCCGGGGCACCCTAGCCAGTTGCTAGAGTGCCCTGCAGGGTCAGCCTGTGGGCACACCATTCTCCCCCTCTGAGCTGGGTGGCCATCCACCCCACCCACGTGGCCAGAGGGGAGAGCTGAGTTCCTGCCCGCCTCCCCCACTGTCCCTTAGAAGATTGAGGAGCAGAAGAAGTGGCTGGACCAGGAAATGGAGAAGGTCCTGCAGCAGCGGCGGGCACTGGAGGAGCTGGGGGAGGAGCTCCACAAGCGGGAGGCCATCCTGGCCAAGAAGGAGGCCCTGATGCAGGAGAAGACTGGGCTGGAGAGCAAGCGGCTGCAGTCCAGCCAGGTGAGGCCCAGCCGGGTGAGGCCCGGCCGGGTGAGATCCTGCCAGGTGAGGCCCAGCCGGGTGAGGCCCAGCCAGGTGAGGCCCGGCCGGGTGAGATCCTGCCGGGTGAGGCCCGGCCGGGTGAGATCCTGCCGGGTGAGGCCCGGCCGGGTGAGGCCTGGCCGGGTGAGGCCCAGCCAGGTGAGATCCTGCCAGGTGAGGCCCAGCCAGGTGAGATCCTGCCGGGTGAGGCCCGGCCGGGTGAGATGCCATCAGATAAGGTCCTTCCAAGTGAGATGTCTCCAGCTGGCAACGCTGCCGGGTGAGCTCTGGACGGATGAGGCTCTTCTCAATGGTGCCCCTGCCAGGTGAGTTCCAGCCAGGCCACTGTCCTCCTGGGCTCTACCCTGTGCATCTTCAGAGTGTCTGTGATCCGGGCTCTGATGTGTGGGTAGAAGAGCCTCTCTAGGTATCTACCCCCAACGCATTGCCCCTCATTAGCCACCTGCTCTGTGCAGGCAGAACGAGGAGCCACAGGTGTGGAGGTGGTTTGGCCAGAGAGAAAGAGCCTTCACTGGGGTTGGAGGCAGTTGCACCAGGCCCCACCCACCCAGCTCCACTTGGCTTTGTTGCTCCCTCTTGAGTAGGGAGTTTCGGAGCCAAATTTCCTCTTAGATGGAACCACAGCATTGCCCTGAGGAGCCAGTGCTTGGGCTAGATGCCCACAGGGTTCCAGACCATCTTCTGCTGTTACGGAGTCCTAGAGGGTTTCAGCTGGATTTTCTGGAAGTACCTTGGCCATTAGAACCCTCACTTCCTTCCACATTAGGTTCCCGAAGGGCCTCTGGAGTTTGGCCACTAACCCCCCCCTCCTTCCCATCACCAGCTGGAGTCAGGTCATCTCAGTGACAGGCCACCACCATCCTGCTCTGCCTTTGCCCATGTTGCCCCTCTTGTCCTTAGTGTCTCTGTATCCTCCTTCCGGGCCGTCTCTGGGGGCCCCTCTTCAGAGGCTCGGGGTCCCCTAGGCCCCCACTCCCCAGCTTGTACAGAACTGAGAGTCAGGCCTCCTGCTGGACAGCATGCCTCCTTAGCCTCCATGGCAGGGCTGGCCTGTTCCTGTGGCCCCTGGGAGGGTGGGGCCTGCCCCTTTCCTCATCACCGGCGGTGCCGCCCCCAGGCCCTCAACGAGGACATTGTGCGAGTGTCCAGCCGGCTGGAGCACCTGGAGAAGGAGCTGTCTGAGAAGAGCGGGCAGTTGCGGCAGGGCAGCGCCCAGAGCCAGCAGCAGATCCGTGGGGAGATTGACGCACTGCGCCAGGAGAAGGACTCGCTGCTGAAACAGCGGCTGGAGATCGACAGCAAGCTGAGGCAGGGCAGCCTGCTGTCGCCTGAGGTGCACCCTGCGGCCGGCCCGGCCGTCTGCTCCCCTCTGCCCCTGGCCCCGGCTCTCCGCTGGGTACAGGCCTCCCTGCTTCGGGACACACATCCCTCCCCCCACAGAAGGTGCAGGACTAGCCCTCCCGCTGCTGGTCCAGCCCCCGGGCCTGGGACACACAGCTGGGCCTCGCTGCCCTCGGTTGCCCCAGCGTCGGGACTCGTCCTGTGTCCTGTATCACGTTGACCTCAGGCATATAGCGTGCTCACACCTCTCAACTCCCAACATGGGACGCGAGTCGAGACCATGTCAGCATACCTCACAGCCACATAGGTTTGCCCTCCTGCCAGCAGAAAGAGCCTGTGTTAGAGAAACGGACCCCCGGGGACCTACCTGGCAGTCTAGTGGTTAAGACTGTGCTTCCACTGCAGGGGGCATAGATTTGATCCCTGGTTGGGGAACTAAGATCCCACATGTTGCATGGTGCAGCCAAAAAGTTAAAATTTAAAAGAAGGGGAAATGGACCCCAGCAGACCCTGGGTGCCTCTGCAGACCCACCATGCCTTCCCTTCAGAGCAGGGTCTCCCAAGCACAGGTCACTCCAGAGGCTGTGAGCTTCAGAGAGCAGCTTCCTAGCAGAGCCCTGGCCTCCCCGACCCCCGAGCCGAGGCTCAGATGGACGTGCCTCTGCTCCTGCTGCAGCGGGCGGGGGTGCCTCTGGCTCTGAGGACAAGCGGGCACATAAAGGCTGGGTTGTGGCTGCGTGTGGCCATTACGACTCTGCCCAGGACCTCGGTGTTTAGGGGGCAGGTGTCCCATGGAGTGGGTAGCCCGTGCCCCCCTCCACCCATCCCCGTGTCCCTGCAGGAGGAGCGAACGCTGTTCCAGCTGGATGAGGCCATTGAGGCCCTGGACGCCGCCATTGAGTACAAGAACGAGGCCATCACATGCCGCCAGCGGGTGCTGCGGGCCTCTGCCTCCTTGCTGTCCCAGTGCGAGATGAACCTCATGGCCAAGCTCAGCTACCTCTCGTCCTCGGAGACCCGAGCCCTGCTCTGCAAGTACTTCGACAAAGTGGGTCCCGGAGCTTGCAGAGCCCCGCCTCCACGGGGGTGGGGGGAGGTGGACGGCGCAGGCGGTGAGCTGGCCACACGCCTGCTGCCCCTGCGTGAACAGTCTTGGGTGAAGGGAGCCGGCGCTGGGGGCTGAGCCTGGCTGTTGGGGACAGGTAGTGACGCTCCGCGAGGAGCAGCACCAGCAGCAGGTGGCCTTCTCGGAGCTCGAGTTGCAGCTGGAGGAGCAGCAGAGGCTGGTGTACTGGCTGGAGGCGGCCCTGGAGCGGCAGTGCCTGGAGATGGACCGCCAGCTGACCCTGCAGCAGAGGGGACATGAGCAGCACGTGCAGCTGCTGCTGCAGCAGAGCCGAGGTGGGGCCCCGGGCCCGCCACGGGGGCTGCCGCCTGCCCTGTAGCCCCTCACCACCTCCTCCTGCCTTTTTTCCTCCAGACCATCTTGGCGAAGGGCTGGCAGACAGCAGGAGGCAGTACGAGACCAGAATCCAAGCTCTGGAGAAGGAGCTGGGCCGCCACGTGCGGCTGAACCAGGAGCTGAAGCAGAAGCTCAGTAGCCTGAGTGCCGCCGGCCAGAGCAGGGGTAATTGCTGCGTGCTGTCACCAGGCCTGCTGGGGCTCAGCCCTGACGTCAGGTCTTCTTTGTTCTGGGCAGAGCTTAGAAACCACTCTGCCTTCAGCTCTTGGGTCATCTCATATGTTGTTGATTGCACGGGGGTGTTGGAAGAAGGCTAGGGCTTCAGGAAGGGGTAGCTGGCTACCTCCATTTCTGACAAGGATGTTGTTATTGCCAGTGATGGGTGGGGAGAAGAGGACCCCGTGCCTGGAGAACAGACAAGCCCCTGGAAGCGAGGATGAGCTCTACCCAGCGCCTGAGCCTCTCTGGCAGCCCACCAGCACGGAGGGTGCCCCCCGCCCACGGGAGGAGATGCGGGACTTGGTCCATGCCCCGTTACCGTTGACGTGGAAACGCTCAAGCCTGTGCAGTGAGGAGCAGGGCTCCCCTGAGGAGCTGCGGCAGCGGGACGCCGCTGAGCTCCCGGTGGGGCGGGTGCTGCCTGTGGGTGAGGCGGGTCTGCCCTGGAACCTCGGGCCCTTGGCCAAGCCCCGGCGGGAACTGCGGAGGGTCAGCCCAGGGATGATTGACGTCAGGAAAAACCCCCTGTAGGCACACCTGGGAGATTCGGGGCCTGCCCAAAGGTGTGGTGTTGACGCTCCCTTCTGTGAAGGAGTCCTTACCTCAAGCTCTAAATCAGGTCCTGATCTTTCTCGTTAGAGTCAACAAATTCGGGCTGCGGACCAGAACTGGACTTGAATCACTTGTTAAAAAAAGGTGCAGATTTCTACCAGTCACTTCCTTTAGGATGTGGTACCCAGTTGCCATGTTTTGGCTTTTTTTTTTTAATATACTTTTTAAAATTTTATAGTTGATTTATAGCATTGTTAGTTTCAGATGTGAAGCAGAATGTTTATGCACATGCATATGTCCACTCTTTTTCTGATTCTTTTCTCAGACAGCTTACTACAGATTTTTGAGTAGAGTTCTTTGTGCTATACAGTAGGTCCTTGTTGGTTATCTATTTTATATATAGTAGTGTGTACATGTTAATCCCAAACTCCTAATTTATCCCTTCCGTTCCCTTCCCCCTTTGGTAACCATAAGTTTGTTTTCAGAGTCTATGAGTTTGTTTCTGTTCTGTAAGTAAGTTCATCTGTATTTTTTTTAAGAGTCCACATATAAGTGATATCACATATTTGTCTGTCTGATTTACTTCACTTAGTATGATAATCTCTAGGTCCATGTTGCTGCAAATGGCATTCATTTTTTATAGCTGAGTAATATTCCAGTGTGTATATGTACCATGTCTTGTATGTTTCTCTGCTGACGGAGATTTAGATGGCTCCCATGTCTTAGCTAGTGTAAATAGTGCTGCAGTGAACACTGGAATGCATGTATTTATCTTTTCAAATGATAGTTTTCTCCAGATACATGCCTAGGGGTAGGACTGCTGGATCATATGGTAGTTCTATTTTTAGTTTAAGGGACCTCCATACTGTTCTCCATAATGGTTGTACCAGCTTACATTCCCACCGACAGTGCAAGAGGCTTCCCTTTTCTCCACACCCTCACCAACATTCACTGTTTGCAGACTTTCTGATGATGGCCATTCTGACTGGTGTGAGGCGATGCCTTATAATTTTGATTTGCATTTCTGTAATACTTAGCAATGTTGAACATCTTTTCGTGTTTTCTGGCCACCTGTATGTCTTCTTTGGAGAAATGTCTATTTAGTTTTTCTGCCCATTTTTTGATTGGGTTGTCTTTTTTTTTTTTTTTTAATGCAGAGCTGCATGAGCTATTTGTGTATTTTGAAGATTAAGCCCTTGTCAGTTGCTTCATTTACAAATATTTTCTCCCATTCTCTGGGTTGTCTTTGTTTTGTTTATGGTCTCCTTTGCTGTGCAAAAGTTTTTAAGCTTAATTAAGGTTAGGTACCATTTATTTTTATCATCCTGGGCGGTGCATCTAAAAAGATACTGCTGTGATCTATGTCAAAGAATGTTCTGCCTGTGCTTTCCTCTAAGAGTTTTATAAAACATAGGCCATCACCTTGACTGTTCTGCCTATCTCCACTTCATTTGGTTGTTCTTCTGCAGTTTTATTATCTTGTTCCTTCATCTGAAACTATTTCTGTGCCATATCCTTTTGTCTAATTTTGTGTTTGTGGTCTCCATTCTTCAGGCTGCAGGATTGCATTTGGTATCTGCCCCCTGGTGGATGAGGCTGGTTTAAGAGGCTTGTGCAGGCTTCCCATGGGAGGGACTGGTGCCTGCCCACTGGTGGGTGGAGAGGGGTTGTCCCTCTGGCTCAGGACTGTCGAGGGGTGTTTGTAGGCAGCTGCTGGCTCCTATTTTGGCAGCCTGTGTGCTGATGGGAGGCACTGTTTCTACCCTGTTGGTTTGGCCTGAGGCGTGCAGCACTGGAGCCGGCAGGCTGTCGGGTGGGGCCAGGTCTTGGTGCAAAAGCAGCCACCTCCAGAACTCACACCAATGAGTATTTTCTAAGGTGTCTGCCACCTGCATCCTTGTCCCCATGGTGAGCCACAGCCAATTCCTGCCTCCCCAGGAGACCCTCCAAGACCTGCAGGTAGGTCTGGTTCAGGCTCTAATGGAGTCACTGCTCTGCCCTGGGCACCAGTGCTCATGAAACCTTGTGTGTGCCCTCAAGAGTGGAGTCTGTCTCCCCCAGTCCTGTGGAGCTCCTGCACTCAAGCCAAACGCTCTGGGGGCTCCTCCCTCCGATGCCAGACCCCCAGGCTGGGAGCCTAACGTGGGCTCAGACCTCACTCCTGTGGGAGAACCTGAGCAGGTGTGGGACTTGATTACATTGTGAAAGCGGCCCTCCTCCTGTCTTGTGGTTCTTCTTGGTCTTTGGGTGTAGAGCATCCTTTTTGGTAGGTTCGAGCCTTTTTTGTTGATGGTTGTTCAGCAGTTGTGATTTTGGTTTTTGTGAGAGGAGATGAGCTCAAGTCCTTCTACTCCACCGGCCTGTCTCTCTCTGCCACCTTTTGGCTTGAGTTTCAGAAAACCATTTTATAATAAATGAAAATAATCTCTGGAGGGAAAAAACAATGGGTTTTATTTATAAGATCATAGTAGGACTCAGATCTGGAAACACAACAGGCTTGAAAGCTTTTCAGAGACCATGAGATGGTTCTGAATCACCTGTTAGCCAAGGCCCTGGCCTAGACTTGACAGCCAGCTGGGCTGCAGGGTAAGGTGAGTTTCCCTGTGAAGGACAGGAACCGTGCTGGGGACTGGCCAGCTCCCAGGGCAGACCTTGAGATATGGCTGCTCTGGAAACCACTAGAGCTGGACCGTGGTCATATTTAACCTCAGGCTGGAATGTTACACAGAAATGCACCAAATGCTAAAGATGATTTTATTGTTACACAGGGAATGCAAACCTTTATTCTACCCCTGTAACACAGCCTTCTGTTTTGTGTACGCTGCTTCCAAGTGCTGCCTCTGTCTTAGGGTTCTGGCCTTATAGCAACTGGAGGGACCGACGTAGGGGTCCTTCTCCCATTTCGCAAGTGACACAGTGTTCTGAACTTACCATGGTCACTGTTGATGTGGGGCTGGAATGGGATCCTGCCTTACAGTTCCTTGTCTGATTCTGGACACCCAGGCTGCCACTGAGTTATACTACCAGCTATACCACCTCATTTGGAGAAGGCCAATGGCACCCCACTCCAGTACTCTTGCCTGGAAAATCCCATGGACGGAGGAGCCTGGTAGGCTGCAGTCCATGGGATCGCTAAGAGTCGGACACGACTGAGTGACTTCACTTTGACTTTTCACTTTCATGCATTGGAGAAGGAAATGGCAACCCACTCCAGTATTCTTGCCTAGAGAATCCCAGGGATGGGGGAGCCTGATGGGCTGCCGTCTATGGGGTCGGACACGATTGAAGCAACTTAGCAGCAGCATACCACCTCACTAAGGCCAGGCAGGCATGGTGGATTAGGGCTGGGCTTGAGGGTGGATGGATTCCAGAGAGGGGATTTGAAAACTTGAAGGCATTCTACTGGGACTCTGAAAGCTGATCCTGGTAAAAGAGGCTTGGGACCAGGCCCCAGTTTCCTTCTGCCCGTGGGGACCTGACTGGCCTCACCTTCATGTTTTAAATTTCCTCAGTTTCATTAAGCCCTGGTTATTCCTATTTCTGTGCAGCAAGCTGAGGGTTACATATGAGGAGTGGACTGGCAGGGCCCTGGCTCAGATGGACCGGGTTTCTGGGCATATGACTAAGAATGCGTTTTTATTCTACATGTCTGGAATTACATGTGTTTCCAGAGAAAACTGCTCTCAGAGCACTTTTGTGAGGAAGTGTAGTGGTTCCGGGCAAAGTCGGTAGTGTTTGTAGTTAAACGTCCCCCAGATGGTTCTAACTAGCTGAGCAGCTTCTTCCGTGAATAAGATCTGCCGATAGGGCGTCTCCTGGAGAATGCTCGGCTGAAAGGAGAGTCTTCTGCCGTGGGGGAAAATACATCCACATCCTCATCTAGAAAAAGGTGGAAAGACTTAGCATGCAGGATGTAACGGAGAACACAACAGAGGAAAGTGGGCTTCACCTGCAGAGGGTTACGCACGGAGATCGACTTAAGAAAGCCAGCACTGCCTGTAGGTGCGCTCGTCCCATGGAAGCATCCATTACCCACACTGTTTATCAGGCCCTCTACTCTTACTGTCAGCACTGAGCAAACGGCAACAAGTAACTGAAAATGCAGAAAACCTGTGGCGCTTCAGTTTTCTGCACCTTCTTTTTGTCTCAGATTGTGGGGGTTTTTGCTATTTTGCATGATTTATATCATGGTCTTGAGGAAGGAGAACCATTGAAGACCCCCGCCTCCTGCACCCCCCTCAACAATTCTAGCTACGCGGTGCACTTAATAGGTTCAATCCCATTCTTCCCAGGTGGGGTCAAGGGGAATCCTAGAGTCTGAAGGGTGATTATAATAGCCAGGCCTTTTTCAGACCAAATGGACAGAAACCCAGGGGTGTAACCTCTGAGGAGAAACGGCTGGCTGGCTCGACACACACCACCTGCCACTTGGGCTGCTCGCCCCTCCGATCCCAGGGACCCAGACGAGCAGTAAGTGGTTGTGCGCCCACTTCTGTCACTGTCTTCCAAGAAGCTCAAGCAATCTGGTAGGATTTTGAGGGTTTTTCTTGTTTGGTGGTGGTGGTTCCAAAGCACATAAGTTCTAAAGTGGTACTTCTCTGGGAGCCCATGACAAGGCGGGGGATAAAACCACCCTAACCCTACGACCCCTCCGAGATTCAACTGCCTGAAAACCCCGGAGGTAACTTGAGATCGAGCTAACCAAAGGACAGAAATTAGATCCTGGTGATGTCTCTAGGACCTCCAACAAATTACCTCTGGCGTCTTTACACTGAGAGGAGGGTGTCTTCCCCTGGAACAGCAGTGGAGAGTGGGTCAGCGCCTGCAGCCCGCTGGCAGAGAGGCAGCTCCGCACGGCACAGCCGGGAGGCGGGGTGGCACCTGGAGTGATGGCACGGTCAGTGCAGCCCGCGGCCCCGACGAGGAAGCCCGAGCCTTCCCCCGGTGTCCCCTCGGCGCTGCCGCGCCCACATGGCCCAACACGGCAAACTCACCTGGGACGAACGCCTCATCGTCCGCCTCGGAGGGCAACTGGTGAATGCTTGTGCTTGGAGACCGCTCTTCTGAGTCTCCCTGCTGATCGCAGGCCCTCTTCACTTGTCGTTCAGCCTCCTCCTTAGCAGAGAGGCATCTCTTCCTAGATCCCAACCCAAACTGTCCCCAGGAGAAGGCCTCCTCAGCCTTGGGCACGCTGTCCCTGGGAGGCGACTGGTCTGGCAGCTGACACACACCCTCTAGCTCAAAATCCCCCAGGATGGGGGGCCTGCCGATGCCAAGTTCCAGGCCTCGCTCCTTGCCCTCGGGCTCCAGTGGCGACACTCCCCCGGGAAGGTCGGAACTGACCTCGCTCCTCCCAGCAGAGGGGCCGAGGCTGCAGTCCACCGCCCTCTTTCTGCGGGGCCAGTCTTTAATTGTGTCAGGAGTCGTCTTCCCACTGTGCTTGGGAGATGGGGTCCAAGGAACCCCAACTTCTGTCTGGAACGGAGAAGGGGTACCGCAGGGGCAGCGGGTGGGGGTGCATGACTGGCAAATATAGGTCTGTCCCCCACTCTTGCCAGGGGTGCTGTGCGAGGGGCGAAGGCAGGGGGCCGACAGGCAGGTGGCTTCGGGTTTGCCTGAGGACTTGCTGGCCCTAGGCACACTGGGACCCGGGAGGGAGCTCTCCTCCCTTGGCGGGGGCTCAGCTTCTGGCAAAGAGCTGGAGTCTATCTTTTTAATTCGGAGCTTGGGGAGGCCAGAAGCTTGCATCTCCAGCTCAACCTCATAGGTCTGCGGGCTGGCAGGAGCTCTGCAGGGCCAGGGTGACGCCTGCTGATCCTCTAGTTGTGTGGCCGCCTGGCACTGCTTCATGTCTGCCGTGCAGTGTGGGTCGTAGGGGGGCATCAGGGGCGAGCGGGGTCCAGAGGAAGGAGAGGTGGGAAGAATCCTGGGGTCACATGGAGACGGCTTCTCACACATACCCATCCTTAACCCCTCACCTCCGTCCAGGGGTGAAATGCTGCTTTTTAAGTTATCATGGCCATGGTGCTCAGCTTCATCCAGGAGAGTGAGACAGTCTGAGTCTGCTGCAATAAGCAAAGGAGAGGATGTATGCCAGTCACCCCCAAAGCCAGTTCCAGGGTAAGCTGGAAGTTCAGGTGAAGCTGGAGAAGAGAGGGTCACTGCCTTCTGGTTCTTTCCAGTGTCTGTGATGGCAGCTGGGTTGTCAGTTATGGCAACCCTCAGAGCAGCCAAGCTGTCAGGCTGGCTGTCCAGGAAGTCTCGTTCTGTTTCTGAGGTCTTTTTATGCCGTTTCCCATGTTTGGAAGGGGGCGGAGGGGGCCAGAGGTCAGACGGAGCTACCTGTGAGGCATTGGGAGGCATCAAGGGAGCAGAACAGGAGGGAGGTGTGGTGACACTGGGTGATCTCTGGACTTCTTGCCAGCCCACTTGTCCAGAGGAAGGAGATGCTATGGGAAATTCCCCAAGTGAACTCTCCTTGGAAATACCACGTGAAGGAGAGGTATCAGCTCTTTTTGGAAAAGTCAGAGCTGCGTTCCCTGGTCTCTCTGGGGTTTTGACAGCTTTGTTACTCCATGGCTGCGGCAGCTTCTCTGCCCGGGGTGCTCCAGAGCCCCGGGGGAGCTGGTGTTTCTGACTTGGAGATGTGCCCTTGGAAGCGGCTTGTCTCTGGAGCCCTGAGGCTGCTGTCCTGGGAGGTGCTCGAGCAGAGGATCTGCTAGGGGTCAGACACTCAGTCCTGGTCGGGGCAGTTGATGAAACCAGGGCTGCTGGACAGGAGGTGCTTTCCGGACTGGAGTCCACCAAATGTGGCCAAGAAGAATTCTGCAAAAATCTGGGGGGCTGACCACCTTGTCTCTGGGGAGTTCTTGGGACCTTTTCAAGAGGAGAGGCACCTTCTGCCAGGGAGTGTCCTTTCCGAGGGGTGACTTTTGGTTGCGACGGTGAATCCCAGCCATGTGGAGATAAGTCTTTCAAGAATTCCTTAAAAATGACCTGTTTGGCAGGGGTCATTTCCGCAGGGGATTTCTGCAGCCTTTCTGGGGTGCGCAGTGGAGTCTGTGGTGTCCGAGGGACCTTTCTTGGTGTGGCTTTACAAGAGCTTGGAGACTTCCAGTAACTCTTCTCAGGCGTCTGTAAAGAAAGATGCTTATTTCAGTGCTTTGAACATCATAACCCATAGTCTCGGAAATGTTTTAATGATCTCTAAGAAGATTAAAAAGTCCAGTGGGAGGTTTCTTATCATCAGCCAAAGGAATGATAAATTGGATTTCATACAGGACATGTTTCCACTTCCAAAACATGACCCAGATTTTACTTGTCAGCTTTCTAGCACTAAGCACTGTATCCAAGCTTCATTTCTTCTAAGACAAATTGTTTTAACAATTTGCGCACTACAGTGAAAATATGCTTTGCCTCTATATCACTCCACTCACTACTCACAGCTGTCTTTTCCTGATCTTTGCCTGAAGTAACCTTTAGGAGCCACATCATCTGCTATTCACCTGTCACTTGTCACCACATGTCGATCCTGTCACCCACATTAGAAACCTGGTAGTCATCCTGGACTCCCTCCCTCTCCACATGCCTTCCACATGTGGTTTTAAGTACCTCATATGCGTCAGGCAAAATGTGTGCAGAAGGCCGGGGTGAGGGAGGAGGAGGAGATGAAACATGGACCCTATGGATACACAGCAACAAAGATAACATCTCAGAGAGGAACCTTCCCAACAAAAAAACTTCCCTTCTTGCAAAAATTGCAGTTAATTCCAACAGGTAAGGAAGTCTGACAACTATTGTTCAATCTTATTATCTCAAGAGTCCTGGTCCAGTTGGCATTTCATGTGGGGTATAGACAGATGAGGGGAAGATTCTCTGGAGGAGGAAACAGCAACCCACTCCAGTATTATTGCCTGGAGAATCCCATGGACAGAGGAGCCTGGTGGGCTACAGTCAATAGGGTCACAAAGAGACATGACTGAAGCAACTTAGCACACAGACGGATGATAACACACTTGGGCTGATGTACTGACGGGCGTGCACGGGACACCACGGGAGCGTTGGCTGTCTAACCCAGCTGGGGCTTGGGGGGCAACGGACAGTGGTCAGGTCTTAAAAGAATGGGTGTTGGCAGGTGAAGACAAGGTGGACAGTGCGGGAGAGGGACCTTGAGGCACAGACAGCCGTATGAGCAAAGGCACGAAAGTGAAAAACAGCAGCTCTGTGCATCCTGAGGCGGCTGGGAAGGTGGAGTGTGAAGCAGAGATGGGCGAGCAGGCGTCAGAGTGCCTGTCCAGGGAGGAGACGGAACACGGTCCTATGGACCCTTCCCCACAGCTTCCTGTGTCTCCCCAGTCCCCTAAGCGGTTTTGAGGCAGAGTCTGTAGAGCTTCCAGCACAGTGAGGTAGTCAGAGGAGCACCCGATGGGGTCACAGAGGTCCCACCAACCTCTGGGGGTGGGACGGATTTGAGAGGGAAGAGGCTATGGAAGTGTTACAGGCAGAAGTGAACTCGGGTAGGATCTGAAAGGATGGAGAGGAGGGAATGGGTATCAGATAGGCTGTCAATAAAATGGGCAGGACCGATGGATTAGCCAGGCCTGAGGAGAGGGAGTCCAGGATGACTACCAGGTTTCTAACATGGGTGACAGGATCGAGTGGGCAATCAAACAGGTGAGAATGCTACTGCACATTTCAGACAGATATAGACCTAGTGTCCAATATAAATGGAGATGAACCCAAGAGGTAGGTGAGATCTACCTGCTCAGTCCAGCTACTACCTTAAGTCCCCATGTACCCAATAATCATTCATCAAGTCAGCCTCAACCACCTCAAATCTCTATTACTATCTTCTCTTCCCTACTGGCCTCAGTGGCTTTCCTTGCCCATGTCTACATGTTCCCCAAACTATACTATTTTAAACATCATAGTAATTTTATACCTGATAGGCTGTAGGTGTTGCAGAACCCACAGTGTTTCCTGAAGGCCTTTTAATCCGTGCTGAGCCCTTCTCTGAGGGACTGATCATCTCAGACATTGCTCCGAATAGAAGTCTCTTGGGAGACCGAATACTTTGGACTGGAGAGTTTTCTCTTTGGTCTGCAAGTCAAAAACAGTGACAATATTTAATTCTTTCTCAATTCCTGCCCTCTCCCCCCGCACCCAATACTCATAAAACAGCCAGTCTATATAAGAAAGATGACGATTTGGGAGCAAATGGGGGGAAATCCCACCTAACTGTGACAGCAGGGGTAACAAGTGCTGCTTTATCGCATTGTGAGACTGCATTATCAAGCCCAGTCTCTACATTAGGAGGTGAGGGCAACGGAAAGAATTTGAAAAGACAAGTACAAAAGATAGATCTGATAAGCCAAGTTCACAATGGATAAAAGAATGAAGGTCATACAGTACCTTCAACCTGGGGATACCTTCCCATAGCATCTGAATGTATGTATGGAGGAAATTGCAGGTCATTTCCTCTTGAATGAATGGAAGTACCTACAAGGATAGTGTGGGCAGCCAGCCATAGGAAGCCAAAGGGGTGATTCTGATAATGGTGGCCGTGGTCACCTGTTCATCTGGTCATCACTCTGAACCTCAAATATTTATACTGTAAGTCGCCTGCATACAAAAGAGTTCCGTTCTGAGAGCGCATTCGTTAAGTCCAACTTGTTCATAAGTCCAAAGTCAGCCGAGGTACCCAGCTAACACAATTGGCTATGTAGTACTGTATTATAATTGGTTTGTGGTATTTTTCACACAAAAATTAAAATATTCTTAGCCTTGGAGTACAGTACCTTGCAAAGTACAGTACAACAGCTGGCAGCAAGCAACAACTGCCAGCTACATCACCAGTTTTTATGCTTGCTTCCAGACATCCTGGGCTTGAAATAAAGACACTGTACTATTATACCCTGTACAGTGCTGTAAAGTACATACACATACAGCCACTTGTAGAGGATGCACGCACGTGACAACGTATACCAGACACGTGAACTTACATGACTAGACATTCTAACGCGTGTCAGGATCTTTGAAAGCTCACAATCTGAAGGTTCATACATAGGCAACTTACTGTACCTGACCTGTTTCTCCAATATCAAATTTCATTCTTTTCCCACCAAGCTTGTGTGGACCTCTGAAGACAGGCAGGCAAAGTGTGTTACCTGACTTCATTTGCTGGAATGAGTGAACCCTTTGTATACTTCGAGACTTTGGCTGAGACACAGAGTAGAAGGAAGCAGAGTTTGTCCTGCTGAACACCAACTGCTTGATTCGAGGACTTCGTCTCAAACTCACCACTGTAAGACCAGAATCAGTTAGTACCA
Source organism: Bubalus bubalis (assembly GCF_019923935.1). Classification (NCBI taxonomy): domain Eukaryota; kingdom Metazoa; phylum Chordata; class Mammalia; order Artiodactyla; family Bovidae; genus Bubalus; species Bubalus bubalis. The sequence continues at coordinate 49,022,492 of NC_059176.1, forward strand.
AGAAGAAATGCAAGCTCGGTGTTTCCCCTATGAGATGGGTAAGATCTATGTGACACCATGCACAAGAGGGGCTTCCCTGGTGCCTCAGTCGGTAAAGAGTCCACCTGCAATGCAGGAGACCTGGGTTCCGTCCCTGGGTCAGGAAGATCCTGGAGAAAGGAATAGCTACCCACTCCAGTATTCTGGAGTGAAGAATTCTTCACCACTGAAGAATTCCATGGACAGAGACGCCTGGTGGGCCACAGTCTGTGGGACTGCAGAGAGTCGGACGTGACTGAGCGACTAACACTTTCATGTACAAGATGGAAAACTTGGTTTCCAACAAGCTCTTGGTTTTGAGATCTTTGAAGTGTGACAAAGCTAAGAGGGCTATGATATGTGGCCCCAGCAAACTTCCCCCCAAAAAACCAAACAAAAAACTCGACCCCTGCAGACTGTAACCTGCATTAAGTATTATGAACTGCCACCCTGAAGCATTATGTAGAGTGATAAAAAAGGTTTGTAGAGTGTGACTTTCATTAAAAAGTTTTAAATCACGGTTTTCATACTCATGTTACATATATTTGTATAGAAACAACACCTGTAAGAGTATTATTAAAGCTAAACATTAGAGTATTTCTGATTTGTGGGATTACCAAGTGTTAATTTTTTGGCTTCTCTATGTTTTCTAATTTTTCTACAATAAACTACCTGATTTAAAAAAAAAATGTTTTTGGAAACCCCTCCTTCATGTATACTTTAAAAATAAGCCAAGGTTTGTTTGTTTGTTTTTAAATTTTTGGCTGAGCTGGGCCTTTGCTGCTTCACGAGCTTTTCTCCAGCTGCAGCACGCGGGAGCCACTCTAGTTGTGCTGCACAGGCTTCTCTTGCGTTTCCCGGGCTCTAGAGCACAGGCTCGTAGCTGTGGCACACGGCTTAGCTGCTCCGCAGCATGTAGGATCTTCCCCATCAGGGACGAAGCCATGTCTCCTGCGGTAAACATCCTTTACCACTGAGCTACCAGGGAAGCCCCACAGTACCTTATATCAACACAGCAGTTTAGCGTTCACTCTGAACCCCATTTCTATTATGTAAACATATTTCTTCTCCAGAAACTCTCGGTACACTCTGTGTAACAGGTCATTCACCAATTAACATGAACTGATACACACTGTGGGCCCAGAGCTGTCATAATGGATATGCTGAGCAAGAATACAAGTCCAGAAAAGTTTTCATAGAAAGTAGAGAAAACACAAAAGCCCAGAACCCCCAAACAAACAAAAGTAGGTAATACCATCTTCTCCTTTCTCTGGGGACTCTTCAACAACGTCAATATCAGGACCAGGATCAGAGGACCTTGAGGAACAGCGGGTACAAGGACTAGTCAGCATCACTCATAAATAATGTACATCACAGACCTACAGGTTCTCACCTCACAAGATAACAAAGACCACAAATGGTCTTGATGACATCACTGTAGGCAGGCACTCTCAGACATTACTGTCAAGAGTGAAAGGCTAAGAACATTTTTTTTTTGAAAGCAGTTTGACAAAGTTAAATTTGTATACCGTTTGATCCACAAATTTCACTTCTTACAATTTACCCTGTAGATAAATGAGCACAAGTGTGTAAAATCCACACACAAATAATGTCCAGATGTAGCCTTGACAAGGAGGAGTAGATGTACTTCTCCCCATTCTTGCTCTCATGTACAGTTAAGAACCCTGGGTATTACATACAGAGCAAGCAGAAGGCTCTCAAAGGTGGAGAGAAGACTCAGGACCTCAGGACCTGAAGAGACATAGGGCAGTGAGCTCTGGGAGTTTCTATTTTGCTTCATAGATCCTGGATCAGGTGCTCAACAAGCTGACAACCCCAATACACCAAGAGGTGCAGACAAAAACTGCCCTGAGCAAAGTTAGTTCTCTTTAGACAAAGAACCAGGAAAGGGGCAGCCAAGTAAGACAGAAACATTCAGCAAAAGCTGCCCTACTCAAACCAATTGCCATGGAAAACTGTGGCCTCACCACACCCCTGAACAGGCCTAGCTGGGATCATCCCAGGCCTGGCAGCGAGACGCCCTCCTTCCCCAGGTCAACACATGAATAGATTTTAAAATTAGGCAATATCCATTCAATAGAATACTACTCAGCAATAATATGGAACGAACTATTGATATATACAACAACACAGATAAATCTCAAAATAATTATGCCAAAGAGGCTGGACACCAGAGTGCATTCTGTATGGTTCTCCAGCCCTCACAGAATTTTCAGAATGCTCTTTGGTGATAGGCAACGCGGTTGAGACTGGTCACAAATGTCATGAGAAGGTAAGCATGGCCCATAAGATGAGGAGGGCTGTGCGGGAGCATGAAGAAGCTAGACAAGGACGTCGCTCACCTGCCCTTGATCTGTCTATGAAGCAGCCTTCCGGAGATTTGCTTGTGTACTGGTGTCTCGGCCACACTCTTGGTCAGCAGCTTGCGATAACCTAAAATGTAAATAGGATAAATTTCACATAATCTTACCAAGCAGAAACAGCAAGGCAATGGAAGCAATTTGAACTTAAATACGGTTTAACACTTAGCCAGAGTGGCTCTTAATGGACTCGTGGACCAAGGTCTAACCATAAGATTTGACTTAACATGACATTACAGTTTATCAGCACTATTAGAGTTTAACAATAAATAATCCAATATAAAATATAATGAAAATAATGATCCTGAAAAAAAAGTTCTTATTAGGGCTAATACTTCTGTCCACCTAGTTGGTGGTTCTTTTATTTATGATTAAATTATTGCATTTATGATTAAGGCATGTGAAAATGCTGATATGTCATGCAATGTTAAGATATTTAATACAAAGATAAATCTAATTTATGCTCTGGCATAAATTTTCTCAATAGCGTAAGACAGACAAGTTACTCATGGGAGGACTGGTTTTAAGGGAGATAAAAATGACTAGGAAGAGGACTGATGCCAGCAGGAATGTGGGGTAAGGACCTCTTGAGAAAACTCCCCCATAAAAGGAATGAGAACACTGACCAAAAGTGAACTCAGTTGCTCCAGAACTCTGGAAATTAACCAGTTTGGAGTAATCCAAGGAGTAGTTATTCAACAAAAACAGCTGTATCTCCTTAAGAATAGCAAGCCCTGCACAACTTTAACTTCCCTGGCCCCGACTTCCTCTCCCTGGCCCCGCGGCAGCCTTGAGAACCAACAGCCCAGCGGCCCCTGGATGAACAAATGGTGTCTAAGCTCCTCCACAGCCCCATTCCCAGATAGCGGTCTATTTGGCCTATCTAGTGGTTCCCTGGAAAATCCCACTCACTTGGCCTGTCTCTATTTGACCTGACTCAGAACTTGTCCAATGCAAACAACTTTTTCCCAGGGAGCCATTTACTAAAAACAATCAGCAGCAACTGTAAACATGAGCTGCCTGAGGTGGTGATCTTGGGGCAGACAAGATAACCAAGAGTCTGGATGTGAAAACTGGGGAATGAGATATCCACAAGGGACTCTGCTAACTTCTGACACACTCAGGGAACCTGCAAGTCCGTGTGCGGAAGGGCTGTGTGCACGCCCAGGATGGACCCAAGGAGGGCCCTGCATGTGTGCTCAGGCGTGGCCAACTCCCTGTGACCCCATGGACTGCAGCCCTCAGGACCCCCTGTCCATGGAATTCTCCAGGCAAGAATACTGGAGTGGGTTACCATTTCCTCTTGGCTGTCACCTTTGGCTGACCCCAAGGCTCTAGAAAACAGAAAGAGTTGTAAACTGTCTGGCTGAGTATTGAAGATGTGAGCCAATGCACACATAGGGCCCCTCAGCAAAAGCTGGGAAACTTACTAGTTCCAAGCATGGAAGGAAATCTCTGTCCAACCTTTAGCTGACCACTAAGCTAACCAAGCAGAGATTTTAGTGGCTACACATGACAGAATACAGACTTGAAAGAACTAGTTCAGTAAACAAACAAAACCAGTTAATAGTAAAAACAAACTCTGCCCTGGAGCCGTGGCAATCTGATTGTCAGAGCTGACTCAATATTTAACATGTCCAGTTGTCAACAAAAAATATAAGACAAGAAATAAGAAAGTATGGCCCATAAACACGGCGGGGCGGGGGCGGGAGTGGGGGTGGTGTGGGAAACCCATTCAATAGAAAGCATTCCTAAAGAAGTTCAGACATGGATTCATTAGCACAAGACTTTAAATCAGCTATCTGCAATATGTTCAAAGAACTAAAAAAGGAAAAATAATATCTAAAGAACTAAAGGAATGTACGAGCCTGATGACTTGCCAAGTACAGAATATCAATAAAGAGAGATGTCATTAAAAAGAACCAAGTAGAAATTCTAAAATCGAAAAGTACACTATACTCATTTAGAGGGGCCTAGAAGTTGATATGAGGTGGCAAAAGAATCAAAGGTGAAGACAGGTAATTGAGGTTATCCAGTTTGCGGGACAGAAAGAAAAACGAACAGTCTTAGACAGCCATGGGACACAATCCAGCATAATAACATAAGACATAGTGGGAGTTCCAGAGAAAGAGGGGAGAAAGAGGTGGAAAACTTTGAAGAAATACTGGTTGAAAACTTCTGATGTCTGATGAAAGACATTCCATAGCCAAGTAGCTCAATAAACCTAAGTAGGATAAAGACAGAGATCTGCACCAGACAAATCACAATCAAATCATCAGAAGTCAAAGGGGAAGACAGACTCTTGAAAGAATCAAGAAAGCAGCAATCTGTCATGTACAAGCAGTCCTCACTAAGATTAACAGCTGACTTCTCAGAAACACAGGATGACAAAAATGTGGGGTGATGAAAGGTGCAGGGCTGAAAGAAAAAGACTTAATCAGGAATTCTATTATAACATCTTATAGAAAAAAAACGAACGAACTTTTTGGCCCACCCAACATACCCTGTAAGGGAATCCCTGATGGCTCAGCAGTAAAGAATCTGCCTGCAACACAGGAAACACGGATTTGATATCTGGATCAGGAAGATCCCTTGGAGAAGGAAATGGCAACCCACTCAAGTATTCTTGCATGGAGAATCCCACGGACAGAGGAGCCTGGAGGGCTACAGTCCATGGGTTGGTTGCAAGAGTCAGACACGACTTAGGGACTAAACCACCATCACCACCAATAAATCCTGTAAACTATTACTCAAACATGAAGGAGAACATCCTCCCCACCCTCAAAGATACACCCAAAAAACAACACTGAGAGAATCTGACACTGGCAGACCAGCCCTAAAAGTACTATCCATACTACAGGGAGTCCTTTAGGCTGAAAGGAAAGGGCACTAGAGAGTAACATGAGTCCACATGAAGAATTAAAGAGCACTGGTAAAGGCAATCATACAAGTAAATGCCAACAACAAAATAAAAGTATTGTTATTTCTGTATCTTTCTCCTTTGAGTTTAAAGATAAAGCAAGGATTATAAATGTGCTGATGGGCATACAGTGTATCAAGATGTAATTTGTATGACGAGCTAGCACACAGAAGGGGTTAGAAAATAGTTATACAGAGGAGCAAAGTTTTTGTTGCACTCCTGAAATTAAGTTGATATCAACCTTGACTGGATAAATTAAGAAATTAATTGCAACATCCATGGAAAGGGACACCATACAAAACAGTGAAGTAGGAAGCTCTAGGGTTTGGTCCCTCCCCTAAAACAACCAGTAAACTAGGAAAAAAATGATCAGAGTAAACTATTTTGGAACTTCTGCAACCTGACTGGCGCTAATGACAACCAGGAAAGAGCCCAATGAAGGGAGACCCCGATATTTAGTAAGGGGATGACGTGCCCGGAACAGCTACCGGCCCTTTTTCCTCAGCCCCGCTGCAGCTGTGGGGCAGTGGCCCACGTCCTGGGAGCAGCTGGCGGGTGGTAGAGCAGACAGTGGGGACCCTGTCTTCTAACTCTGGGTTATAAGGTTCAGTCAGCGTGCTTGGAGAGTGCAGCCCTGTGGGGCCTGAGCATACATCTGCCCTGATTTCTGCCCTCAGGCGCCAGCAGCTTTGCCCAATGCATCCAACAGGTGACTTATAGGGACAGGAACACCTTTTTGTCTGTCCCTTTTTGGAGCCAGACATTTAAGGAAATCTTTCTCAGGTTACCAGCTAATCACAGAGAAAACACAACAGAAACTTCAGTGACCACACAAGAGGGAATACATGCTTTGTAAAAATAGCTGGGAAAAGGCACAAATGGACAGGCTCTCAATAAGCAAAGATCAGTGATTTCACAGGAGTGGGAGAATCTTATCTCCAGAGTCAACAGACTATAATATTCAGAATACCTAATTCTCAACAAAGAATTACAAAGCATACAAAGAAACAGGAAAGTGTGTCAAGGAAGAAAAGAATTTGACAGAAAGTACCCTTGAGAAATCCCAGACATTGGAATCACTGGTTAAAAATGTTAAATGAGCTCAAGGAAAAAAAATGAACACAGAACTGAAAGAAATAAGGAAAACAACGGATAAACACAGCGAGAATATCAATAATGTAACAGAAATTATAAAAGGGAACCAAATAGAAACTTCAGAGCTGAAAAGCACAATAACTGGAAAAGTTCACTAGAGGGGTTCAACCTCAGATTTGAGCAGGCAGAAGAATCAATAAACTTGAAGCTAAAGACAACCAAAATTCTCCAATCTGAGCAGAACAAAAAAAAGGACTAGATGGCTTCATTGATGAATTCTACCTAACATTAAAACAAGAATTAACACCCTAACACCTAAGCAATTCAAAAAGCACCTAAGACAACTTCAAGGAGGAAAGAACAGTCTTTTCAACGCACGAGGCTGGTACAGCTGGATAACCACAGGCAAAAGAATGACACTGTACTCACCTCACACAATACACAAAAACTAACTGGAAATGAGTCAAAGACCTAATTTAAGATTTTAAGCCATAAAACTTGGGTTGAATAATGGATTTTTAGACATGCCACCGAAAGCACAAATAACAACAAAAACGTGTTAAACTGGATAGGATCAAAATTAAAAACACTTTATATATCAAAGGACACTATCAAGAATACAAAAAGCAAACCCAACAAATTGGGGTAAAAATATTTGCAAATCACACATCTGATAAGAGATTAGTATCTAGACTATCACATAAAGAACTCTTACAACTCATAGTAAAAAGACACAATCCAATTTCAGTTCCATTCAGTCACTCAGTCTCATCCGACTCTTTGTGATCTCACAGACTGCAGGATGCCAGGCTTCCCTACCCAACACCAACTCCCAGAGCTTGCTCAAACTCATGTCCATTGAGTCAGTGATGCCATCCAACCATCTCATCTTCTGTCGTCCCTTTCGCCTCCCGCCTTCAATCTTTCCCAACATCAGGGGCTTTTCCAATGAGTCCGTTCTTCGCATCAGGTGGCCAAAGTGTTGGAGTTTCAGCACCAGCATCAGTCCTTCTGATTGAATATTCAGGACTGATTTCCTTTAGGATTGACTGGTTGGATCTCCTTGCAGTCCAAGGGACTCTCAAGAGTCTTCTCCAACACCACAGTTTAAAAGTATCAATTCTTCAGTGCTCAGCTTTCTTTATAGTCCAACTCTCACATCCATACATGACTACTGGAAAAACCATAGCTTTAACTAGACAGACCTTTGTTGGCAAAGTAATGTCTCTGCTTTTTAATATGCTGTCTAGGTTGGTCATAGCTTTTCTTTCAAGGAGCCAAGTGCGTCTTTTAATTTCATAGCTGCAGTAACCATCTGCAGTGATTTTGGAACCCAAAAGATAGTCTCACTGTTTCCATTGTTTCCCCATCTATTTGCCATCAAGTGATGAGACCAGATGCCATGATATTAGTTTTCTGAATGTTGAGTTTTAACTCCCCAGGTTGGTAGGTGCCTAGTATGCTACTGGGGATCAGTGGAGAAATAACTCCAGAAAGAATGAAGAGACAGAGCCAAAGCAAGACCACCACCCATTTGTGGATGTGACTGGTGATGGAAGTAAAGTCTGATGCTATAAAAAGCAATATTGCATAGGAACCTGGAATGTTAGGTCCATGAATCAAGGCAAATTGGAAGTGGTCAAACAGGAGATGGCAAGAGTGAATATCGACATTTTAGGAATCAGTGAATTAAAATGGACTAGAATGGGTGAATTTAACTCAGATGACCATTTTACCTACTACTGTGGGCAAGAATCCCTTAGAAGAAATGGAGTAGCCATCACAGTCAACAAAAGAGTCTGAAATGCAGTACTTTGTTGCAATCTCAAAAACAACAGAATGATCTCTGTTCGTTTCCAAGGCAAACCATTCAATATCACAATAATCCAAGTCTATGCCCCAACCAGTAATGCTGAAGAAGCTGAAGTTGAACAGTTCTATGAAGACCTTCAAGACCTCCTAGAACTAACACTCAGAAAAGATGTCCTTTTCATTATACAGGACTGGAAAGCAACCCAATTTAAAAACAGGCAAAGATTTCTCCAAAGAAGCTCTACAGGACTTCCCTGGCCGCCCACTGGTTAAGAATCTGCGCTGTCTCTGCACTAGGCACAGGTCTGATCCCTGGTCAGGAAACGAAGATTCTGCATGCCGTGCAGTGGTGAGACCAAAAGAAAAAAACGAGGCTATACAAGTAGCCAGCGAGCACAAGAAAGGAAGGTTAATAACATTAGTCATCAAGGGAATGCAATTCATAATCACAATTACACACCACTTTACACCCACTGGATGAGTAGAATCAAAAAGGGACAATGGACGGCAGTGGTAAGGATGTGGAGAAATCAAAACCCTCACATGTGGTTAGTGGGAATATAGCCACTTTGGAAAACAGTTTGGTAATTGCTCAAAAGTTAAACAGAGTTACTATGTGGCCCAGCGAATTTCATTTCTAGGCATATGCCTGAGAATTAACATGTCTACACACAATCTTGTACATGAATGTTTACAGTAGCATCACTCACAATAGCCAAAGGTAGAAACAACTTAAATGACCACCAACTGATGAATGGATTAGTAAAATGGAGCTTATCCATACAATGGTATATTATTGCCAATAGAAAGAAATGAAATACTGAGACATGTGTTTCAGTATAAACCTTGAAAACATTATGCTAAAGTAAAAGAAGCCAGTTACAAAGACCATATGATTCCTCTTATAATACCTGTAAGAAATCTATAAAAATATAAAGCAGACTGGTGGTTGCCTACAGCTGGAAGGATTGGGAGAAATGGAGAGTGACTAGTTAGTAATGGGTTCAGGGTTTCTTTCAGGAATGATGAAAATGTTCTGGAATGTGTCATGATGTGGACAACTTTGTGAACATACTGAAACCACTAAATGTTGATTTTATGATACATGAATTACCTCAATTACAACAAAGAAGCAACAACAACAAAAATAAACACACCGAAAGATTAGAAAACAGCTAGTCACCATCTTTCATTTCTGTTTAAGTGGTTTTATAAAATAGGTATTTGTCTGTTGTCTTTCAGAAGGGAGGAATGAGAAAAATACCAGGATTAATTCTTCATCTAAGCTTGGAGGGGGAGAGATCCCAAGTGGAAAATTAACTGACGGTAACCACAGAGGAGACGAAAACATGAGATTAATGAGCTCCCGCAACACAGAGCCTGGAGACTGGCTTGAGGTCGAGAACCACTTCTCTTGGTTGCCCTGCAGTGAGGTACCTTTGGTCCTCTTAAAGCTGTCATGTTTATACTCCAGACCTTCCACAGCTGACACCGAATGGCTTCTGGGCAACCCCTTCTTTACAGATCTCTTTGAAGGAGAAATCATTTCCTGGTTGAAGAGATTTCTTCGAACTTTGGTTACTTCTGAAAGCATTAAAAAAAGAAAAAGTAAAACATTATCATTAATAAATGCCACACATGAGAAAAGAAAGATATCCAAAACAGAGAATCTGCTTGAGGAAACTATTTTACAGACTGACTGCTATTATATATTTACATTTAGTAATAGATTTCCTTAAATAGTACACTCACATGGTATATCAAAACTACTCTTATAAATTTAATTTAAACCCAACCTTCTGGGAATACACGGAAGGCCCACATCACTTAAATTAGAAAAGATTTCATTTTTCTTCTTTTGACTATTTTACTAGTTTGCTGGGTAACAGTAGCCCCACCCTATCCAGGGTTTCACTTTCCAAGGTTTCAGTTATCCACAGCCAATTACGCACTGAAAATATCGAATGAAAAATCCTAGAAATAAACAATTCATAAGGATTAAAGTTGTGTGCCTTTCTGAATAGCATGATAAAATCTCATGCCATTCTGCTCTGTCCCACTCAAAACATAAATCATTCCGTTAGTCACTGAGTAGCCATCTGGGTTATCAGATCAACTATCGCAATATGTAGCAGTGCTGTGTTCAGGTAACCCTTATTTCAACCAAATATCTCTTGAGCCCCAAAGCACAAAGTAGTGATGCTGGCAATTGGCATATGCTGAAAAGAAGTTGCAAAGTGCTTTCTTTAAATGAAAAGTTTCTCCACTTAAGGAAAGAAAAAAAAATTATATGCTGAGGTTGCTATGATTTATGATTAAGAACGAATCATCTGTGAAATGGTGAAGGAAAAAGTCATGCTAGTTTTGCTGTCACATCTCAAACTGCAAAAATTATGCATGAAAGTGTTTAGTTAGGATTGAAGAGGCATTAAACCTGTACAAGATATTTTGAGAGCAAGGGACCAAATGCATGTTAACTTTTGTTATGACTACTCTATTTTATAAGGTATTAATTCCTACCGTGCCTAATTTATAAGTTAAATTTTATCCTAGGCATGTATGTATGTGCATGCTAAGTTGCTTCAGTTATGTCCAGTTCTTTGTGACCCCACGGACTGTAGCCCACTAGGCTCCTCTGTCTATGGGATTCTCCAGGCAAGAATACTAGAGTGGGTTGCCATGCCCTCCTCTAGGGAATCTTCCTGACCCAGGGATCAAACTCACATCCCTTATGTCTCCTACATTGGCAGGCAAGTTCTTTACCACTAGTGCCACCTGGAAAGCTCCATGTATGTATAGGAAAAAACATATATAGGGTTTGGTACTATCTGAAGTTTCAGGTGTCCACTGTGGATACTGGAATGTATACCCTGTGGTTAAGGGGGAGCTCTGTGTGTGTGTGTGTGTGTGTGTGTGTGTGTGTGTGTGTGTGTTAGTCGCTCAGTTTTGTCTGACTCTTTGTGACCCCATGGACTGTACCCCACCAGACTTCACTGTCTGGAATTCTCCAGGCATGATACTAGAGTGGGTTGCCATGCCCTTCTCCAGGGGATCTTCCTGACCCAGGGATCGAACCTGGGTCTCCTGCATTGCAGGCAGATTCTTTACTGTCTGAGCCATCAGGGTGGACAAGGGGGAACTACTATATTTGAAATCCTCTTCCTAACTCCAGAGCATAAGAATTAGTAAAAAAAAGCTTAAGAGTTAAGAAATACTTGACAAGGTGAGCGGGATGGCATCTTAAACTTAAGCAAGATGGCCTAGTGGATTATACTCAAAAATTCACTCAGGGTAAAAAAAATTCTAAGACCAGGTTTCCCTGGTGGCTCAGCATTAAAAAATCCACCTGCCAATGTAGGAGACACAGGTTTGATACCTGATCTGGGAAGATCCCACATGAGGCACAGCAAATAAAACACTGTGCCTCAACTATTGAGTCTGTGCTCTAGAGCCTGCGAGCCGCAACTACTGAAGCCCAAGTGCCCTCTAGAGCCCGTGCTCCACAAGAGAAGCCACCGGAATGAGAAGCCTACACGCCGCAGCTAGATAGTAGATGCTGCTTGCCACAACTAGAGGGAGCTGTGCACAGCGACGAAGATGCAGCACAGCCAAAAATAAAACTAAATAAAATTATCTTAAAAAAAATTTCTAAGAGCAAGTCATTTAAATAAAAACCAAATAAACCAGGATTCACAAACTGGGAGAAGCCTCTTTGTTTACCCATCAACAACATAAACATTATCAATAATACACAAAGTTTCCAAAAAGTGTTTCTCTATCTCCATTATGAAAGCCTCTGTGACCTGCCTTAGGCTGTTCTATGAAATTAATCTGTGATCTGACAGCCAAATTTGATCTGTTACTTTCTGTTTTTCCCAAGTTTTAGAAAAGTTTAATATCGATAGAAAATTTCAAAAAGGAATACAATAAACAGAATCATCACTAAAATTTATCAACTGTGGACATTCGTTTTCTCTCTCGTCCTCTCTCTACGTTTATACAATTGCCCATCCCAAAACGCTGCGACGTGACCTGCAGACATCACAACTCTGCAGTTTCCTGTGCTTCAGCAGGTATCTCCAAAGAACAAGGGCACACTACCTATCCCACCCTCTCTCATTACTCAGCAACATCCTTCACAGCTTTTCTGCCCTAAATTTAAGCAGGGGTCGTGTGGTGCATGAATGTCACACCTAAACTCCTTTTATCTAAACTAGTTCTGCTGCCTCTTTTCTTTTGGGGCTTTCATGTGAATGGCATTTAAAAATATATGTATATTTCAGCCAGTTATTTTACAAAATGCAGTATTTTGAGACCATGTGAACATCTTAGTCTCCTAGCACACAGACATGTTTCATTAGCTGATAATTATACCAAACTATGTATTATATATACTGCAACATGTAGTTGCAACATGCAACTACAAAGCTATATACTTATATATACTACAAAACTATATTACTACATGTAACTACAAAGCTATATACTATATATACTACAAAACTATATATACTACATGCAACTACAAAGCTATATACTATATATACTACAAAACTATATATACTACATGCAGCTGCTTAAATATATGTAATCAAAATAAATTTGTCATTGGCTGTAACAAGGAAACAAAAGCATACCTTGTACTGTGTCTTTCACTGGGAGAGGAGGCTGCTGCTGAAGGGTAGGGTGAGAATTCTCCTGAAAGATGAGAAAATCCAATAAGAAAACTTCAATAGGTACTCATTTAAAAGAATAGGAATTCCACACACAAAAAAACCCGTTTGATCCTTGCAATTTCACTTGTAGGAATCTGTAACAGAAACAGTTGTAAAATGGACAAAAACAGGGTCTGGGAATATACACAACAAACTGCCATCGGTGACTACTTCTGAAGAATGGATGGTGAAGAAGTACTAACATTTAACTTCATATAATTTCTATTTTTTTAAAATTGCATTTATTTCATATTTTGGCTGCACGGCAGATGGGATCTTACCCATCTGACCAGGGGTTGAATTTGCAACCCCTGTGGTGGAACTTTGGGGTCTGAACAACTGGACCACCAGGGAAGTCCCTAATTTCAATTTTTAAACAATGTTTCTGTATACCTTTTATAACTAAAATATAAGGGAAACTCCATTAGAGGATGGGTATGCTCTGAGGAACGTCTCCATATACAACTGCTATTTGGGGACTTCTCTGGCAGTCCAGTGCTTAAGACAACTCCTCGCCTCCACTGCAGGGGGCTTGGGCTCCGTCCCTCGTCAGGGAATTAACTGAGATCCCACATGCCATGTGGTGTTGCCAAAAAACAAAAAAAATTCTTGCTATTTATTTGCTATTACAGTAGAGGATTCAAGTACCCAAGATCAAATGGCATCTAAATGAAAGAACTGTTTTTAAAGATTTTCTTGGCTTTTTTTCAAGTATGCCACTGTAATCACCGAAGAAGGAAAGTCATAGTACAGCAAAAACTTAACAAATGATACTCTTTAACCAAAATCGAATCCTGATCACATAAACCTGGTCTTAAAAAAATACACTTTCTAGGCCAATCTGAAACACAAGTTTTCAGAACGGAGACCTATCATATAGAATCTTCTGACAGAGATGATCTGACACTTTGGACTTCACACTCTCCAAACAAAATCTAAGATTTGAATTTTATTCACTTATATGTATTAAGGTATACTAAGAAAGTGAACAGACTTCCTTGGTGGTAAAAAACCCGCCTGCCAAATGCAGGAGACGCAGGTTTAATCCTTGGGTCGGGAAGATCCCTTGGAAGAAAAAATGGCAACGCACTCCAGTATTCTTGCCTGGGAAAATCCCATGGACAGAGAAGCATGGAGGGCTATAGTCCATGGCATCGCAATAGAGTCAGACATGAATTTTTAGCGCCTAAAACAACAACAAAGTGAACACCATTAACTCTTCAAAAGAAACCCCACCTCCTATTCTGAAGCACAGCTATAAATCTCAAACAAACCACTATTGTAATGACTAATGCTTGAAAGCTAGTTCTCCTAGAATTCTAACTCTTCTCATAATTCATGCAGTTCAAAAGTTTCAATGCATTCTTTGTCTCTCTCCTCTGAGACATTAATTCTATTTAGTAAATAGACTCCAGCTGGATTATTATTTTTTTTTGGTAACCAACAAGTCCTAAATCTACTGACACAGAGAAATAATTACCACCTGGCTTCATATGTTTTGCTTTTTAATTTGTTATTGAAGTAACACATATTCATTGAAAAGTACTTTCTGGTACACAAAGTCCTAATATGATTGCATATTACTTTTTCAATGGCCTCTTTGCTTATGTTAGTTATCATTTCATGAGTTTTCTTAACTACGTTAAAGATTTTTAGTTAACTTATCCCTAACTTTTACTAGTGTTTTTTTTCTCCCTTTAATATTACCTCACTTTTGGGAAAAACAATTAATCTTAAACAAATTTATATGTCTTTACTCCTTAGACCACGGTTGTGGACCACACATTCATAAAAATACCTAACTTTAGTTCTGTATCCACTAACATTCATTTCTTAAAAGTGAAGATACTGCCTTTCATTCTTATTTATTGCAGCAATTCATGCCCAAAGGAACAACTCTGGCATAGCACCACTTTCTATCTCCTGGAAATGACTTACATTTTTGGTAGCTCTCTTGGCAACTTTGGGAATTTCAATTTGTCGCAGATTTTGTGAAACCTCTGCGATGCTTTTATGTCTGATTGCATTTTTCCTTTTAAAAATAGAAAGAAATAGTCAATATACACTCAATACAGGTGACAACTAGTTAGATTAGAATGGAACTAGAGTTTAAAATAAAACATTTAAATAAAAGTCAATTATCTTAAGGGTGGTCTGAACTTACAGCAAAACAAGTCAACCCCAGATTTCTAAAAGTAACAACTGCAAATTTAAGTAGTTAAGAACAGTGAATAGCATCATGGAAAATAAAAAGCTAAAACCCTAAGCTTATCTCATGGAAGGCTCCTAGTTCTTGAAGACCTCATATGGACAGTCAAGAGAAGACTATGGCTACACATACATATTACACTGCATGTTCCCAAGATAATATAAAGCATGTCAGATGCTCCTTGTTAAGAACTCTTAATAATTGGCTTCTGTGATTCAGACATAAAGGCAACTATTAATTCAATAAATTATAGACAAAGACAACTGGACTTTGAGCTTAAACGTGCCCTATGCCAGGATGGTAACAGTGCAAGAAAATTCCTTTAAATCCTTGCACTTCTACCTTCGCTTCTTAGCTGATCTGGTACGAAGCTCCTCCAGTTGGTCAGATTCAGTGCCGCCAGGCAATGATCTATGAGCGTTTGATGGAAGAGGCACAGAAAGGGGTGATTTGCTCTCCTGGGTCATGGAGTCATCGCTGAAAAAATCTGCAGGAAGGACACCAGCCAGCTTCTGAGGAATCACAAATCCTAGGCTGTCGTAAAGACTTCCCAGTATCTTGGGGATTGAGTCAATATACCTGTGGAAGAGGTTGGTTAAATGTGAAACAGTCAGTCACCATTCCACCGTCTCTAATGCCCCCCTCACCTAGGATGAGAAACAGTCCTTACAATCCTACAGCTCTGAGACAATACTTATATAGTACTTGGTAAAGTAATGTAAATTTTAAATTAGTTATCAAACTTACAATTCCAAAATTTCTTCCAGAAACTTTGCTAGGTATGCTGAATCTTCAGTTAAACACACCATGCGCAGCAAATCTGTCACCTGAAGATTTTAGAAAATTACCACATGGCCTCTTCAGGGCAGCTGAAACAATCTGTATACAGCATGTCCCAGTGGCACTAAGCAGTATACTTGCCTCATCCACTACTTGCTCCAGATCCTCTACACGTTCATGTACTGAAGGGCACTGCAGACACAGCTCCAAACGAAGAAACACCTGAAGCTGGCACCTTGAGAGAAAAAAACACTCGGTCATATCTACTTCGACTGTCACCTAACTAAAATGAAAATTCCTTCATTATGTAGAGATCTGTTTATAGAAGAAACAACCAAAAAATAGAAGAGCCATGGCTTTCTAAATGGCGATAGGGTTACTAGGTAAATAGGTGATGCAGACTGCACGTGGTGGTGGTGGTGGTTTGGTCGCTCAGTCGTGTCCGACTCTTTGCGACCCAATGGATCATGGCCCTCCAGGCTCCTCTGTCCATGAGATTCTCCAGGTAAGAATACTAGAGTGGGTTGCCATTTCCTTCTCCAAGACTGCACATGAGAACATTACAAAAAATCAGCCACAAAAGCCTCTTCAAGCAATAGGCAATCTATTTTAAACTGATACTTTCTCAGCCATAGAAAAAAAATAAATAATGCTATTTGCAGGAACATGAATGGACTGAGAGATTATCACACTAAGTGAAGTCAGGAAAAGAAAAACAAATATCCCATAATCACTCATATATGTAGAAACTGAAATATGACACAAAATGAACTTACCTATGAAAAAGACTCACAAATATAGAAAACTTACAATTACCAAAGGAGAAAGGAGGTGGGGAAGGGATAATTTGAGAGTTTGGGATTAGCAGATACAAACTATTATGTATAGATAAACAGTTATGTCCTAGTGTGTAGCACAGGGAACTATATTCAATATCCTATAATAAGAAGAATTTTTTAAAAATTTAAAAAATATTAAAATCAATACAAGCAAATCTTGAGAGCTCTGTTTTTGGAGTAATTGTTTAAAAGAAAAGGTAGTTAATTACTCTCTGACTTTGCCTTCTTGATCCAGTTTTCCTACATTCTGTCGAAGACTTTTGCTAGTTTTCAAGAAGTTATTTCTTACTTGATACAGGCAGTTCATCTGAAAATATAAAATTATTACATAGGAGAATATTAGTATTAATGCTTATCATTATTTCTAATTTTCACACAACTTTCTAATGCCCTAAGAAAGGAAGAACATGTTCTTTCTTTCATTTGAGTGAAAAATAGTATACTATTCTTCTTTTATTTATTTTAAAAGAACATTTTTTTTAAATGTTGAAAGCATTTGAGAGCAAGTGGGCATGGATACAGCAAGTCTGCAGGTTTGAACTTCCATAAAAGGAAGATTTCATTAAGTAGTGACTGAGAAGTCTAAGCAAAATACATCAACATTTTAAAGAAATGTTCCAGGTGACTCTAAAGTGCAGTCAGAGTTAACAGCTACTGGTTTAATTCAAGCAGCTAACATGCAGCTCGGATGAGGACAAAGCTTCCATTTGAAGAGAAGTACATATAATTATTCCTAGTTGGCCTCTTTCCTTGATTTTCGCCTTCCCAGTGGACCATGTCCACCTTTCAAGACCTAGAACTGACTGGACTCACCATTCTCCCTCATCATTTCTAAAATGTACACTGCATAAGAGACATTTTCCAAGACACATGAGCCAGACCCAGCAACAAGTAACCAACATAGTTATGACAAATGACAACCTCCAGACTGGCTTCCTCTAATTCCTTGGTTCCCTTGGACTTCAGGAACGCTTTAATGTTTGAGATGGTGCTCCGAGCACATGAATACAGCACGGTATCTCCTGCGGCCACAGTCTTTTGGTAATTTTCGTGTATGTGAGATAGTAGCTCTTCCTCAGTTTTAAAATCTGTGGGGGGAAAAAAGTGAAACTGATCACCAGATCCAATGGAAGGCGTTGTCTTTTATTTAAGCCAGTGGTTGTCAACTGGGAGGTTTTGCTGCTTAGGGAACATCTGGTTCTGTCTGGGCTGCCGTGACTGGTGGGGAGAGTAAGGATACCACTGGCCATCTCATGGGTGGAGGCCAGGGATGCTGTTAAACATCTTATGGTTCACAGAGGATTATCCAGTCCAAAATGTCAAAAATGCAGAGGCTGAAGTAGTGCAGAAATAGTGATTAATTTTAAGGGTTTGCACATCAAGTGTACATGTTATAAATTCAAAGGTAACCAGTAACAAAGAAGAAATAAACTATACTACTTCCAAACCCATTGAAGATTATCCTTGTCCCGCTGAATTGCTGGGGCACTGTTGTGCTAGTCTATTTATGGAAAAAAGATCTAGTTCAGAAATTATGCCAATGCCACATTGCCTTGCATTACAATTAATTTGCTTTCCCATCTGCATTCCAGTATACCATAATAGCTCACAAGGATGTTCTTTCTCACTCAAACTGACCATCATCTATGATCCAGTATTTCACAGGGGAAAAAATTGTTTAGAGAAGCAGAAAACTTTTATCCCAGAATTTTCAAAAGAACTCAGAGGTGACATCACACAATTATTGCCCAAAGTTCTTCTGCTCAACTTTGAAAAACCCCAATAGTCCAACCCTAGATTATTCACAAAACTTTTCCCTTTCTCTTTATTCACAAATATATAAAACTTATTTAACCACTTGTCCTATGGCCAGGCCACAGACCTCCTTTGTGACTTTGCTTATACTAATCCTTCATCGGGCACACGCTTCTTTTTTGTCTTTGCCTTCTAATCTCTGCTTATTCTTCAAAGTCTAACCTGGGCTCCACTGGCTTTTTAAAAGCCTTCTCAACCTGTTCTTCCCTACAATGACCTTTCCTTTCTCAACTCCTAGTATGTCTTTAATTCTAAAATGAACAAGTATTTTCAGTTGCAGACTCTTGGTTCTTATATTCATTTTACCAATTCATTGTGTACAGAGATGTGTGTATGTATACACACACACACACATATATATTCATTATTATTTGTAACTGAACTTAGATCATAAATCTAAGGAGAGGAAATTATTTACTCCCCATAACACACTTGTGGACATGTAGCAGATATCTAATAAATATTCATTAAGTGAAGGATATAATTACAGCTTAAAAATATGAACGTATGGAAGAGTAAACATGAGTTTAGGCATCAAAATCCAATGGAATTAAGGAATACCTTTAGTTTTAGAACTTCTCAGTGTTCTTCCTCTGTTTTCCAATCTATCTGCTGTTCTCCCATTGGCTGTCTTTTGGATCCCTTTCTCCCCAGCTGTGTCTGGACTGCCATCTGGATGTAATTTCTGAGCCTTTACATTCAGTCTTGCAACATTCAGCATCTTTAAGGAACGGCACATGGTATTCATCTTCTTCCTCACTGGAGTGCGAGGGACACCTACCAAAACAACATCATGGGAAGAAAAGTAAAATAACTTACTTCCGTGGGATCAAGAACTACTTTAATTCAGATTAAATATTCTGCAAAAGAATACTGAGATGAAGTATATCCCTTCAGAATGATCTGAATTGGGTAATTCTTGCTACAAATAGGGTGGAAAGCGCTCTTTTAACTGAAGTTTAGGAGCTAAATATCTCAACATAATTGGATGATTTTTACCTCTAATGCCAAACAGACAACAGACAAAATGCCAAACAGACTCATTTTGGTGTTACCCAATAGTCACAGAGTTGCAATGAAACTCTTTTGAAAGGCAATCCAGCAGTCTACACCCAGAGCTCCCTTTTCCTCACTTTTTGATACAGTAACTTGTTCATGGAAATGTATACCAAGGAAATCACTCAGAGGATAAATCACATACATGATATACACTACAGTATTTACCATGGTAAAACCTGAAAACAATCTACATGTTCAGCAACATAAGGAATTTGCCAATTTTTTAAGCAATGAGATAGAACAGTAACTAAAAAAAAACAAAGGAACAGACAAGCAAGTATCTATATGCAGCACACAAAGTTGCCATTTAAATTTCTGTTACAACTAAAACCAAAAATGGTTTAGTCATTAAGAAGGTAGGATTGTGGGTGACTTTTAAAATCACTGTTGTACTAATGTGATTATTTTCAGATGTGAAATAGAAGAACTTGACCTTTATTCAGTTACCATTTCAACTTCATTTTAGGGAATATCAATCTTTTAAAACATACAGTGTTGGGACCTGCCTGGTGGTCCAGTGGCTAAGACTTGGCACTCCCAATGCAGGGGGCCCGTGTTCCATCCCTGGTCAGGGAATTGGATCCCACATGCTACAACTAAGAGCTGGCTCAGACAAATAAATAATATTTACAACATACAGTGTCAAAAAAGACTGTAAGAAATAGCCTATCTACATGCTTACGTTTCTTTCTGCTGTCTTCCTGATTGGATACACTGTATTCTTCACGAGACTTTCTCTGGTAGAGCTCAGAGAGGCCCCGGGTCAAGTCACTCTCAGTTTTGGAAGGCTCCTCCTTAGTAGATGAGGCAGCCTGAAGTAACCTGTGAGTAAGTCAAGATGTCAAGCATAAAGGTGACATTCTGATTTTCCAAAATGCTTTAAAAACAAAGCGACAACAATATTCATTATCCTTTTAAAAGCTACTCAAAAGAGGTCCCCACAAGGAAAAATGTCCCTCTTATCATTTATGATTTGAGTAAATTCAGGGACAGAAGTTACCTGTTCACAAAACCATTAATGTATTAGGGCATCCAGTATTGACTTTATACACACACACACACACACACACAATTTATTTATTTATTTTTGGCTGTGCTGGGTCCTCCTTGTTGGGTGGGTTCTTCTCTACTTGTGGTAGGTAGGCAGGCTTCTCACTGCGGTGGCTTTTCTTGCTGTGAAGCACAGGCTCTAGGCGCTTGGGCTTTCAGTGGCTGCGGCACACAGTCTCAGTGGTTGCAGCTCCCAGGCTCTAGAGCACAGGCTCAGTAGCTGTGGGCACACGGGCTTAGCTGCTCCATGGCATATGGGATCTTCCCCAATAAGGGATCAAACCCATGTTTCCTGCATTGGCAGGTGGATTCTTTACCACTGAGCCACCTGGGAAGCCCCAATATTGACTTTCATTAATAAGATTCTTCATATCCTAGGGTTCATGTCTAATTATGGCAACTATTTCACTCACTTATGGGCTTCCATAGTCTTTACCCAGTGTCCATACATTAAAGTACACGATGATGTAATACCGTGTAGTGAGTATCAGAGTAACTTTTGAATAAGTCTTTCGCACTCTAGTAAACTAATTTGGGACTGATGAGCAGGGAAGGAAGTAGAGCAGGGGAGATTAGCTATTAACTGCTTTACCACCAAGAGCTAAATTACAGTCACTAAGGAAATAATGAAAATAGCACAACTTTCAAAATGTATAATTTCTATTACATTATTTTCTATTATCTAATATCATCTGATTTAAAAGTAGGAGAAAGTTATGATGCCATTAGTTGAATTAGTTCATACAAGCAGCAGGTCTGAAAAAGCCTAATTCTCCCTAAGTGTGTTGGTATTTCCTTAATAGTGAGAAAGGTTTGCTTTTTTCTCCCTGTTAATTTACCAGAGCTTCAGATTATTTTTTAAATGAGGATCAATCATGACAGACACAGAGAAAGCCTAACCCAATTTCTTCCCATTCCTTTCTCCCAGAGGTACCCAAGTCTATGACTAGGTTTTTATTTATTTTCATTATTGCTTTTTAAATTTTTGGTGTGCTCTCAACTTTGTGTCTCATCGAACTAGTTTTTACTTCTTCTTCAGAAGATACTTTAAGTCTGTAAATTTTCCTTTACGTATAAATTTAGCTGCATCACACCAGTTTGCTGTTTTTTTATTGAGATTTAATACTAAATATTTTCTGACATCTATGAGAGTATTTTATTTTTGTAATTAACCTTCTCTAAATTTTTAATCCTGATAAAATACACGACATAAACTTATCATCTTCATCACTTTTAATCACCACCTAGACCACTGGTATTAAGGATGTTCCTAATGTGCTACCATCAACTCCATCCAGCTCCAGAATTCACCTCGTAAAACTCAAACTCTGTACCTGGTAAACAACATTCTCCATCTGTAACTAGTTTTTAAAATTACTGGACTATACTCAGGCAATGTGGCTTGTTATAAACAACAACAAACTCACATGCAGACAACTGAGAGCTGGTTTTGATTATCAAAACCCAGAGAAATAAATAAGTTTTACCAGAATGACTCCATCAAACTTGAACTGGCTCCACTGAGGTTAGAGCAAGGAAACCACTTCTCCACAACAGCCGAAGTCCAGGGAGCACTGCGGCCAAGCTCCTGCTGGGCCCATTCTGGGACAGGCAGGTCTATAGAAACGAGCAGATGGAACAGAAGAGGCATTAGAAGAAAGCAGAGACTCCCAAGCGCTTGCTCCTCCTCTCAACTGACTGCGTTCTTCCAGAAGAATTCCAAAGCAGCAGCATTAACGACGTTCGTTCAACTGCATGACCAATCCCAACAGGCCTTTGTTGTCTATGATCAGTGTGCAAACACAGGTTTCCTCACTGTTCCTCAAACACTGGACACACAAGCCTCAGCACTGACTTTTGCCGCTATTACCTCCTTCAACGCCTTTGCTCAGATATCACTTGTTCAACAAGGCCTGTTTAAAACTGTAACTCTCCCATCCCTTAAGACTCCCCATTCCTTTTTCTCTGCTTTATTACTATAGCACTTAACTCTTTCAAACACACTACATAATTTCCTTATTGAGTTTACTGCCTTGTCTCCCCTGACTAGGTAAGCCTCATGACAACAGAGACCTTTATTTTGTTCTCTGAGGTTCTCCTAGCACCAGGAACAGAGCCTGACATGCAGGCACTCAACAAATATCTACTGAGTAAATATGAATGGAAGAAATATCAAATTGATTCTATTTATAACTATTTGGCATAAATAAGGTTTGTACCCTATTAGTAACAATGCTTTCACTTTTCACTTTCATGCATTGGAGAAGGAAATGGCAACCCACTCCAGTGTTCTTGCCTGGAGAATCCCAGGGATGGGGGAGCCTGGTGGGCTGCCGTCTATGGGGTCACACAGAGTCAGACACAACTGAAGTGACTTAGCAGCAGCAGTAACAATGCAATAAAGTAGAAGGCAGACAGAACCCTAAGATTTACATGCACTTTATTAAACATATTAAAAACTAGGTTTCCTCTTATACTTTCAATTTCAAAAAGGTTTTACAGAGCCGTTGGCCTCCTCAGAAGTGCTTCAGGGTTTCTATAAATGATTTAAAACTGCCAGAAATACTATAGCTGACTTTTACCTGTTCTATAACGGATACTAAGTTCTACTAAGAGCATACTGAAAAAAAGGTTATGATGCTAGAAACGATGGTGAGCCACTGACCTGGAGTAGGGCAGTTACTGTTCAGAAACTTACCTGGGGTAGCAGGAACTTCAAGAGAACTGTCAATCTGTTTCAGTACACCATCCACAACCTCAGAAAAAAGGGAAGCTGAATCCTGGGGGCTCTCTGCCACAACCGTCTGGAGAAGATGTCTTTGAGATTCGGTCTCCCTGGTGCGGAACAAGGTGAGAACTGTAGTACCGACAGAGAAGGGAGAAATAACTCCAGTGATGGGGGGCCAGCCTTCGCCAGGGTCCACACTGGCAACCTACATGAGAAGTTCTAATTAGTTGAGAATACTGTTAACATGTGTCAAAAGAAGCATGTGGTTTAGTAAAAGGATGACCGTGTCATCCAATGATTAACATAAAGGAGAAAACTGAAAGGGACTTGGGGGATACTGGTGCTGGAGCTGAACTTACTGATCCTATAATCCCAATCCCTCAACTGACAGACAAAAACCTAAGTTACCAGGAATATTTACTAAGCACTTACTATGTACTTACTGCAACTCACAGAATCCTCGTAACCACTGAAGTAAAAATGATTATTGGGACTTCCCTGGTGGTCTAGTGGTTAAGGCTCCAAGCCTCTACTGCAGGCAGCCTGGGTTCCATTCCCGGGTGGGGAATTAAGATCCCACATGCTGCACAGTGTAGTGAAAAAAAAAAAAAACACTAATCCCCATTTTATAGAGGAGGAATTGAGGCTGAAGAATAAGCAACCTGCTTAAGGTCACCCAGTTAATAAAAGACAGAAGCCAAGCGTGTTTGAATTCAAAATTCATGCTCTTAACCAGGAATCAATTCTATCACTTGAGGGGATCTATTCAGATCATATGGTGGGCAGCCTAGCTGAGACCTAATCCAGGTCACCTGACTCTGACCCCAGTGCTCTGTCAGAGAACACAACTCTTAGAACAACACCCGTCCAAATGACTACCCAGTCTTCCTCTGGAATGTTTCACAATGGAATGCAGAAGATAGCAACCTTCTGAGCTTACAAAGGCAAAAGATGAAGTAAAGTAAGGAATTTGCTAGAGTTAAAAAATTCCATCACCTTTCTATCAAATCTGGGTGTACATGAATTCCACTTCAGAAGACATTAATAAGTTGTATAGCTACTGAACACTATTATATCTAATTTTACAATGTAGAGTTTTTAAAAAAATGAATTTATTATGTAAAAGTAATAAATACATAATACAATGTATTAAAAACAATGAGAAACCACCTATCATTTCACTTCCCTAAAGTAATTATTCCATCTGGCCCACCACCTTTTCCCTATGTGAATATAATTTAGTTTAATTGGATTCAAGGTTACATGCAGTTCTATATGCTGTTTCTTTAATAATAAGCACTGTCATGACTCTATATTACTTGCAAAAACAGCATCTGTTTCATTGAGACTGTATTACGCAGGGGGCTCCCTGGCATTTTACAAATGCACTTATTTCACTTTACCCGTGTTATTAGACCAGGATAACTTACCACCTGGAAGATACCTACCAGATGTAACTCTTCAGCAGTCAGCCTGTTTACCAGGTGCTGAAATAACATCCTCTGAGTTGATCTGTCTCCATCGGGACTTTGCAGCATCCAGCTATCAGTGCCCAAAGTTCCACTTGTTGGGAGGGACCACTGGGTCACTGTGCCTTTTAGAAAAATTCTGACTGGTTTCTGAAAATGTCTCTGATGCATGGCCAAGGGCTCTAGCGTGACTGTCCATGTTTCCTGAAGCTCTTTGCCTGTGAGGAATAAAGGATATTGAAATTCTAATAAAAGAAGTAGTTCCTAAAAAGAGATTCAAGGTTAAGAAAAAAAAAAAATTACACTGCCAGCTGAGGTACCAGTATTATCACTTAGTTCACACTTCAACCCCCACTGTAGGGTCAACAAGCTATCATAGTAAATTCTATAAGGAAAAGCTGTATGTGACAGGAATTATAAGGGTGTGATTGATGTCAGAACTCAATAATTATGACTTAGAAATAAGTATTCAAGCAATACACACACACGAAATCTGCTGCTTTTTAAATCCATAAAATACAGCACATCCTATCTTATGCGGTTAAATTCTAAAGACAAACCTGCTTAAATAATACTCTTGAAATTTCCTTAAATTGCCCATCATGTAAAATACAGTTTATGTATATCTCTATATAATATTTCTTGAATACACAATGATTCAGAAATTATGATTCACTATATAGTAAATCATATGAAAAAGCAAATTTATGAAGATTCCTGTATGCTGGCTCTTTATGGTAATAAACACCATTTTCTACTTCAACTAATTTGTCTTCTTAGTCAATCATTGATTTTCTAGGGTCTTCAATTTATCAATCTTATCTATAGGACAGTGAAACCTTACCACTCATTCACTTCGGCACCTGACAACTCTGCAAAAAGTTGGAAAACCCTTTAAAATCACTCAGTTGTCCTTTTTGCATGGGCTTACAGTGTACCAGACTTCAGTCCTTCCCTGTGGTATCTCTGATTTGGCTTAGACATCTTTTAATTACAAGCATTAACGGAGGGCCTAGGCTGCTAGAAATTCTAAATTCTAAAGAATTCATCGTCCTGCCTTGAAGAAATGAATGACACCAGACCAACCACTCCATCCCCATGCTACCCCTGCCCCAAACAGTATTTGCTTACCTTCGACAGGGAAAAATAATGTTCCTTCCATCCGCGGAAATGAGGCTTCATACTCAGGAGAATTATAGAGCAAACAGTTTAAAGTGGAATCAGTTGGCAGAGTTGAAATCCATGAAGAGAGGTGAGGTTTACTTGACAGCTTTCTTTCACCACTGAGCAGTGTTTCCCCAGCTTTGGTAAAATCCTGGCTGAAACTTTCAAATGGCAAGACAGTGCCTCCCACATGGTAGAGCAGTTCACATACTGTCCAGTAGCCAAGGTGGTCTGGGGATTCCCAGAGCTAAAATGAAAATTACAAAGAATGTTGGGTTATTGTAAATTAGGTATTCATTGTGGTGTTGGAGAAGATTCTTGAGAGTCCCTTGGACAGCAAAGAGATCAAACCAATTTCCTAAAGGAAATCAGCCCTGAATATTCATTGGAAGGACTGATGCTGCAGTGGAAAATCCAATACTTTGGTCATCTGATGTAAAGAGCCGACTCATTGGAATAAAACCCTGATGCTGGGAAAGATTGGAGGCAGGAGGAGAAGGGGATGACAGAGGATGAGATGATTGGATGGCATCACCAAGTCAATGGATGTGAGTTTGAGCAAACTCTGGGAGATGGTGGAGGACAGGGAAGCCTGGCGTGCTTCAGTCTATGGGGTCACAAAGAGTCAGACACGACTGAGCAACTGAACAACAAAAGGCATTCATAAAAGTAAGGGAAATCAGGAGAAAGTAGATACGTACATTAAAGGATCAAATTATATAATTCATGTATTGGTTGAACCAAACATAAATAATAGCCAGCATCCCATTACCATGGCTTCCTTCGTGGCTCAGATGGTAAAGAATCTGCCTGCAATGCAGGAGACACAAGTTTGCTCCCTGGGTCAGGAAGATCCCCTGGAGAAAGAAATGGCAACCCACTCCAGTATTCTCGGCTGGAGAATCCCATGGACAGAGGAGCCTGGCGGGCTATACAGTCCATGGGAGTCGCAAAGAGTTGGACACGTCTGAGCAACTAACACACACACATCCCATTAGTACACAGCCCAGGAATAACTGCAATATAATAGGCCTTTAAGAAAGCACCTATTCAGTGAAAACAGCACTTCAAGTTCTATCTTCTGTCAAGGAACAGAAGTGATGCAGATCACTAGGGACAAATCATAAAATGTTAGAAGAAATACAAAACCATTACACATTAATAAAAGAGAACAATCATGTTCTCCACCACACAACCACAGCCAAGTGCCACCAGAGTGAGGCAGGAGCATCTCCCTTAGAGGGTTACCACCCACAGATCTGCGTGGAGAACAAACAGGTCTTCTCAGTCCTATCTTCAGTGTTTTCACTTAAGCCTGGGACTCTTACTGTAGCCTACAGAGTCTGTACTCTGCCTCCAATCTTTCCTCCTTTAAGAAGTATTCTAAAAACTACATACTCGATCATGCTACTTCTGTGAAGACTCATACAGGCTTCCCATTGCCCCACGGTAATGGTGATAGAGCCCTTTAAACCCAGCTCTAAACAACCTTTGCAAAGACACTATCCTTCCCTCACTCGTCCCTACGTCCCAGGCACACTGAACCATTTGCTGTTTCCTGAACATGCCATATTTTATAACGTTTCCATGTTTTCGCTGGTTCTGTTTGCTGTGTCTTCCCCTTCCATTTTCACCAACTGGATTCTCATTATACTTCACTATCTAGCTCAAACCCCGCTGTCCCCGTAAAAGCATTCCTTACTCCATCACACATAGCTGACTCTTCATCCAACTTTCTTTTAACAAACTTTTATTGAGCCACCATACGTGCCACTGAGCCCGGCTAGGACCTGGGACCCTTTATTGGAGTGAGTGCACCTGGACAGATGAATTCAGAGAAATTATGAGGGACTAAAAGGAGCTGTATGCAGCCAGGGCAACTCTGAACAATACGATACAAAAAGGCCACAGATCAACTGCCATTTCTGAGGTGTTGAGAGCAAAAGCAGGGTACTGAGCATGATCCCGTACACAGCACCACCTGGGGGGGGGGGGTGGGGGGACAGTCCACCCAAGCTATACCTTCACCCAACCCACCCATCTGCTCCACGGCACCCCATGTAAGAAACCAGATCCCTGCCTGTCTCCTAAGGGCACCTGTTTCTTGTTCTTGCTCCCTTGAGCAGTACAAGTCCCAGCAAAACCTAGACTGAATTTTTCATCTGGCCTCTCACCAATTTCTGTTGATTACAGAGTCCAAGGACCCAAGTCGATATAACCATGAATTAGCAAAACATCTTTGTTGATCTTAAAGCCAAGCGTGGGGTGAGTAAAACAGCAATAACATGTAAAATTTAACTCAGAACCACAATATACTGTACAATATTCAGGCACTATGGGGTTTCCCAGGCGGCAAGAATCCGCTGACTGCCAATGCAGGAGATGCAGGTTCAATCCCTGGGTCAGGAAGATCCCCGGGAGGAGGAAATGGCAACCCACTCCAGTATTCTTGCCTAGAGAATCCCATGGACAGAGGAGGCTGGCAGGCTACAGTTCATGGGGTCACAAAGAGTCAGACACGACTTAGCACACATTGTTACATAAAGGAGCACCTCCCCTAGAATACATTGATCATGCTGGTTTGCCTACTTCACAGATGAGCTAACAACTGTAAACCATAAATTGCTATGTGAATGTGAAAAATTAAAACCAGAAGGGCCTTCCAGGTCATCTCCACATTTTCCATTATATCAAAGTTCAAAGAGGGGCATAAGGGTGCCCAGGTTCACAGCAAGGCAACGACACTCCAGTCTTAAGAACCCAGGACTCTCCTGACAGCGCTCTTAACGTAGGGGTCATGGCCCTGATGGACTTGGATGAATGGATTGAACGGTTTAGGAACAGTAGTTAAAGGAAAAAAGCCATGAAAGAAAATAATCAGAGCACAACAGAACACATCATGTACAGTGAAGATAAGCAATGTACTGCAAATGTTTTGCTCTGGTTGTGCCTGTCACTTTGGAAAACGCTGCCATAGACTAATCAATTGTTATTTAATGTTACCACCAAGGCAGCCACACCCTTGCTCACTGGCTAAGGCGGAGAGTGGTAAGCCAATTCAGGTATCATAGATTCTGATTAGGATTTTCTGCCAAAGGGAAACAAAAAATGTGTTGAAACTGTTTCAGCCAGAAGATCAGGAAAAAAAATTTTTTTCTTAGCAAATGAAAACTTTCTTAGTAAGTAAAACTTTAAAAAGGAGCTGAGAAGGACATTAGCTTTGGTTAAAAATATATGTACATGGGGCCTTCCCTAATGGTACAGTGGGTAAGACTCCACACTTCCAGAGCAGGGAGCCTAGGTTTGATCCTTGGTCAGGGAACTAGATCCCACAGGCCACAGCTAAGAGTTTGCATGTCACAACTAAGACCATGAGCAGTCAAATAAATAGAGAAATACTAAAAATATACACATAAATGTACATGACTTTCATCAAGAGGCTTTTTAGTTCCTCTTCACTTTCTGCCATAAGGGTGGTGTCATCTGCATATCTGAGGTTATTGAGATTTCTCCCAGCAATCTTGATTCCAGTTTGTGCTTCTTCCAGCCCAGCGTTTCTCATGATGTACTCCGCATGTAAGTTAAATAAGCAGGGTGACAATATACAGCCTTGACGTACTCCTTTTCTATTTGGAACCAGTCTGTTGTTCCATGTCCAGCTCTAACTGTTGCTTCCTGACCTGCATATAGGTTTCTCAAGAGGCAGGTCAGGTGGTCTGGTATGCCTATCTCTTTCAAAATTTTCCACAGTTTATTGTGATCCAGTCAAAGGCTTTAGCATAGTCAATAAAACAAAAATAGATGTTTTTCTGGAACTCTCTTGCTTTTTCCATGATCCAGCGGATGTTGGCAATTTGATCTCTGGTTCCTCTGCCTTTTCTAAAACCAGCTTGAACATCAGGAAGTTCACGGTTCATGCATTGCTGAAGCCTGGCTTGGAGAAGTTTGAGCATTACTTTACTAGCATGTGAGGTGAGTGCAATTGTGCGATAGTTTGAGCATTCTTTGGCATTGCCTTTCTTTGGGACTGGAATGAAAACTGACCTTTTCCAGTCCTGTGGCCACTGCTGAGTTTTCCACATTTGCTGGCATATTGAGTGCAGCACTTTCACAGTATCATCTTTCAGGATTTGAAATAGCTCAACTGGAATTCCATCACCTCCACTAGCTTTGCTCATAGTGATGCTTTCTAAGGCCCATTTGGCTTCACATTCCAGGATGTCTGGCACTAGGTGAGTGATCACAGCATCGTGATTATCTGGGTCATGAAGATCTTTTTTGTACAGTTCTTCTGTGTATTCTTGCCACCTCTTCTTAATATCTTCTGCTTCTGTTACGTTCGTACCATTTCTATCCTTTATCGAGCCCATCTTTGCATGAAATGTTCCCTTGGTATCTCTAATTTTCTTGAGGAGACCTATTGTCTCTCCCATTCTGTTGTTTTCCTCTATTTCTTTGCATTGATCACTGAGGAAGGTTTTCTTATCTCTTCTTGCTATTCTTTGGAACTCTGCATTCAAATGGGAATATCTTTTTCTTTTCTCCTTTGCTTTTCGCTTCTCTTCTTTTCATAGCTATTTGTAAGGCCTCCTCACACAGCCATTTTGCTTTTTTGCATTTCTTTTCCATGGGGATGGTCTTGATCCCTGTCTCCTGTACAATGTCACAAACCTCCGTCCATAGTTCATCAGGCACTCTATCAGATCTAGTCCCTTAAGTCTATTTCTCACTTCCACCATATAATCATAAGGGATTTGATTTAGGTCATACCTGAATGATGAAAGTAAAAGAGGAGAGTGAAAAAGTTGGCTTAAAGCTCAACATTCAGAAAACTAAGATCATGGCATCTGGTCCCATCACTCCATGGCATATAGATGGGGAAACAGGATAAACAGTGGAAACAGTGTCAGCCTTTATTTTGGGGGGCTCCAAAATCACTGCAGACGGTGACTGCAGCCATGAAATTAAAAGACACTTACTCCTTGGAAGGAAAGTTATGACCAACCTAGACAGCATACTCAAAAGCAGAGACATTACTTTGCCAACAAAGGTCCATCTAGTCAAGGCTATGGTTTTTCCAGTGGTCATGTATGGATGTGAGAGTTAGACTGTGAAGAAAGCTGAGCACAGAAGAATTGATGCTTTTGAACTGTGGTGTTGGAGAAGACTCTTGAGAGTCCCTTGGACTGCAAGGAGATCCAACCAGTCCATTCTAGAGGAGATCAGTCCTGGGTGTTCATTGGAAGGACTGATGCTGGTGCTGAAACTCCAATACTTTGGCCACCTCATGCGAAGAGCTAACTTATTGGAAAAGACCCTGATGCTGGGAGGGCTTGAGGGCAGGAGGAGAAGGGGATGACAGAGGATGAGATGCCTGGATGGCATCACCGACTCGATGGACGTTGAGTTTGAGTGAACTCCGGGAGTTGGTGATGGACAGGGAGGCCTGGCGTGCTGCAATTCATGGGGTCGCAAAGAGTCAGACACGAGTGAGTGACTGAACTGATGTACGTGACTAAAAAAACCCCACCAGTATATATATAGAATATAGCAATGTTTTTATTTTTATGCATATTATGGACTAAGTAATAGACAAGTCCTAGTGGCAGTTTCAAACTTAGGAATTTATAAATGTGCACAAGACTATAAGGTCCAAGACAGCAGGGACTACATCTGTCTGGTTCCCAAATGGTGCACTCAGTATTCAGCATATCAGCATATGGTGGTGGTATGGTTTAGCCACTGAGTTGTATATGACTCTTCTGACCCTATGGACTGTAGCCCGCCAGGCTCCAGTGTCCAGCATGGTATGCACTGAGTAAATCAGAAGCATAAGGTTGAAAATGTGAGAAGAGCCTCTCACGCTCCCTTCTAACTGATGTCTTTGCAAGAGTTCTATGTGCTTGGATTCCCTTCTCCCTGAGTCTGTTTCTCCCAGTTCTACTTCCCAGACTGTAAACTCCACAAGGCAGGCCCTGGAATGTCTCTTCTTTCTACTCTCATTGTGAGAGCTCCCCAAGGACAGAATGCAAGTCTCCCTTTCACCTCTGCAGTATGGCGAAGCAGAGGCTTCTGAATACGAAAAATTAGATCTACACTAGAAAAAAAATTCCAGAAAAGCTTAAGTTTGTTTGATGGGCTTTTTCTCACAGGAAACAACATAACAAATGGAAGAAGGCTCAGAGAAGATCCACCTCTGCAGGTGATGGGATGTGAAACCTGGGAAAATATTTAAATAGACACTGTCAACCTACTTATTTTAAGATCATTCTGAAAAAAGAAAAAGAATCTTCAAGCCCTTTCTGCTAAGACTTCTTTCTAGCCAACATCTGATATAACACAATTTCAGAATACAGATTCTCTGATGTGATTGAGTATCAATTATCCCAAATCGAGCTCTAATGCGTTGTGTACTGTGTCCAACACCTAATTCGCTGTCTTCACAAACACTTTTAGGATTCCATCTTCTCCATCAATGTTTACCATCCCCTTAAACACTTTTGCCTTTTTCTTTTCTTTGACAAGCCACTGCTGGCTTATTTGGCATTTGCTACATCTTTCTTTGGCTTTATATGTAAAAGTAATTCGTAAATTTTAACCCACTATATCATTATTTGTCCTAAGTATCTCCTCATTTCCCATTTGCAGCCTTGCACTTCTACCTCAGTGACATGTTTCCAATAGATGCAATCACATCTTTCATCTGGTTAAGCCACTTTCCCAATCAGAACAAAATCTGAATTTATTACCTTGGCCCTACAGAGAGGCCTCTGCTACCTTCTAACTTCCTCTACTCTGGTGCTTGCCCCTTGCCTACCAGGTTTCGGCATACCCAGTTTCTAAAACAAAAGAGGCTCGTTTTCCACTCAGATCTTTACACTGGAATGTTCTCTTTGCCAGGAATGTTTGTTCCCAACATCACATTCCTCCTCCTTCACCATTCCATTCTCTGTTCAAAAAGGTCTTCCCTGACTACTAACCTATGTACCACTGCCTCCAGCTTCTACCTCCTCTGCCCCACCCTCAGCCTCTTACTCAGCTTTATTCTCGAGCATAATTTGAAATCCTCTCACTCACTTGCTCATTTGTTAACCTTCCCTGTGTAATATTTCTTCCCCCAGAAGGTAAACTCCACCTGGCTGACCACCACCTGCCCAGCAGCTAAAACAATGTAGTGGGTACACAATGTAGTGACTCCTCAAATCAAATTATTAATTGACAACGTGAAGTGATCGGAAGAAAATGATGGACATATAAATATATACTTATCACAGCACTTAACTACAGCAGGAGATCCACTGCCTCACCAAAAATTCAAATTAGCCATTTAGGACTGTAAGTAGGTAAGAATTTGTTCATTTGGCCAACAAATATTTCCTGAACACCCCTAACACAGGAGACAAGAGAGATATGTGTGGCTGCCTCTGAGGTTATTTTTAAACTTGATGGAAGGCGGGTGACTGCACACCTGGAACGTATAATGGAGAAAGGGTAAGTGCCACAAAAGTGTTTGGCAGTTCAGAAGTTGAGATTGAGTAAGCTGCCATGTGGCAAAGGCCCTAAAAAATGAAAAACTGAAACTGTTAGTCACTCAGTCGTGTCCAACTTTTTGACACCCCATAGACAGTAGGCAATGGCACCCCACTCCAGTACTCTTGCCTGGAAAATCCCATGGATGGAGGAGCCTGGTCCAGGGCTGCAGTCCATTGGGTCGCTAAGAGTCAGACACGACCGAGCGACTTCACTTTCACTTTTCACTCTCATGCACTGGAGAAGGAAATGGCAACTCACTCCAGTGTTCTTGCCTGGAGAATCCCAGGGACGGGGGAGCCTAGTGGGCTTCCGTCTATGGGGTCGCACAGAGTAGGACACAACTGAAGCGACGCAGCAGCAGCAGACAGTAGCCCACCAGGCTCCTCTGTCCATCGAATTCTCCAGGCAAAAATACTGAAGTGGGTTACTATTTCCTTCTCCAGGGGATCTTCCTGACCCAGGGATGGAACCTGGGTCTTTAAACTGGCACAAAAGAGCAGTGGCATTTCAAGTGACTAAGACAGAACAAGCTGTGAAGATCTGTTGGGCAACTAGATTATGTTTCAGACAGGCTGGAACATGAGTCATGTGTAGAAAAAAATGAAGTCTGGAAAGACAGATAGGACCTAAACAGTGAAGGTCCTCAAATGAGTTGACTCAGTAGGTATTCAGGGCCTACCTATCCCGGTGTGATGACTGTAGGGATGTGTTGTGACTCCAGGACTTTCCTTCGGAAGGGACACCTGTTGGTCATGTTAGTCTCCTGGGTCCAGGGGCTGCTCGGCAGACACTTGCCAAGTTCTGGTTCTCTAGAACCAGTTCAACGTTTAATCTTACCTTTGGCCATTCGGTGGTATCCACCCAGTAGAGGGTGATTTTTCGGGTTCTCATGACTTCCTGGACTTTCCTGGGCAGCAATTTCTCCATCACCTGCTTAGGAGTAGGCGGCAGGCGCTGGGCCTGGGCCTCGGAACCGGACACGAACTGCAGCAGCTCCCTCTGCGAATGCGGACAGGGGGCCAGGAGGAAGACGGCGTTCACAAAGCCCCCGAGCGCAGACTCGGCCTCCCTGGCCTCGCCCTCCACGTCCAGCAGTCTTCTCCCGCTATTACGCAGAATCGGCTTGGTGGGCGACGTGATCTCGGGCCGGTCCCACTGATAGTCTAGCAGCGTCTCCATGAGCGCGCTGTGAGTGTGGCTGGCCCTGGGCGCCGGGCCAGGCAGGTGGGTGCCCTGGGCGCCATCCCCGAGCCGGGCCTCCAGCTCCTCCTCAAAGTCCTCCCAGGAGCGGACCCCCAGCTCTCGGAAGTCAGAGACGCGGGAAGGCCGGCTCCGCGCCCCCTGAGAGTCAAACAATCTGAAGGCCCAGCGGACCCTGGCCAGGCCGAACCGGCAACTCAGGTAAGTGAGAAGGCGCAGGGCAGCTCGCCGGACCAGGGTCTCACCAGCGACGCCTCCCGCGGTGTCCAGCAGCAGCATTACGTTGTGGCAGCAGGCCATGTCTCCCGCCCTACTGCCTCAGGGTTCGAGACCGGACCTGCGCCGCTTTCTCCTAGGCCCTTGCTTCAGGGAACCAGCGCCATCCTCCGCTTCTCTCAGGGACTCTGGTCGAAAAGCTCCCGCGCTCTCCAAGGGCCGCTGGCATTGGTGGAGCTAACTCCCCAAACTCAGCTCCAATTGGTAGCTTGCCTTACGTAAGTTACGTGAGTAACCTTCATCCTTGGCGTTGATTGGAAGAGCGATGGAGAAGACCTCGGCTTTCTTGGTGGGGGGCGGGACTGTGGGCGGGACGGTTTGTTCCGGGAAAAACTTAAAGTTCATTGGCCTGAGCCTCCGTTTTAAAATTTAAAGAGGTGGTGCCTGCGGCCTGTGTATTTAGGTTTCCGTTTTCTGGAGGACTGTGCTTGTGCGGGCGGAGAATGCGATGGCACCCCTCTCCAGTACTCTTGCCTGGAAAATCCCATGGATGGAGGAGCCTGGTAGGCTGAAGTCCATGGGGTCGCTAAGAGTCGGATACGACTGAGCGACTTCCCTTTCACTTTTCACTTTCATGCATTGGAGAAGGAAATGGCAACCCACTCCAGTGTTCTTGCCTGGAGAATCCCAGGGACGGGGGAGCCTGGTGGGCTGCCGTCTATGGGGTCGCACAGAGTCGGACACGACTGAAGCGACTTAGCAGCAGCAGCAGTACTTGTGCGGGAGGTATTTACTAAGACCTTGAAAATAATAGGGGAAGAGAATTTGGGGTAGTTTGAATTGAACTGATTTGTAAGCCACCCTAAACTTTCTATGGAGTGGGATCTGAAGACGAAGACAAGCTTTCTCTAATTTAAGAAAAAAATATTAGAAATTATAAGTTCAGTCTCTGCCCTAGTTTCTAGGCGTTTCCGTTGAAGAAGGTAATTGAAGATTGGGATAAAAGTTTAACTTGAGGAAAAAAAAGGAAACAGCTTGAGAATGATTAAATAAGTTATGGTACACTTCCAAGGGGGAACATCATGCAAATTTTAATGTTTTTATGCGTAATGTTAAATGGAAAAAAAGACCGCAAAACCACACATGCAATGAGATCCCAAAATTTTCTGTCTACCTGCATATGTATTTTTAAACTGTTAATACTGTGTAGGGAAAATTTAAGTGTATCTGGTAATAAGATGGTGATGGTTTTAAAGGTTTGTTTTGGATTTTTTTTGTTGCATTTTCCAAGTGTTCTA
Organism: Bubalus bubalis; assembly: GCF_019923935.1. NCBI lineage: Eukaryota > Metazoa > Chordata > Mammalia > Artiodactyla > Bovidae > Bubalus > Bubalus bubalis. Next base: position 49,058,793 of record NC_059176.1, read on the forward strand.
CAGTTCTATATTTTTTTTATTTTGCCTTTACATTCGAGGAGAATTTTTTTTTTAATATATTTATTTTAAATTGAAGGATAATTGCTTCACAATACTGTGTTGGTTTCTGCCATACATCAACATGAATCGGCCATAGGTATACATATGTCCCTTCTCAGGGAGAATATTCTTGATGAAAAGGATCCTTCTGTTGCAAATAGAAGAATCCTCAATTGTAGAAAAAGTTGTGGCTCTAGATCCTAGAGATTCCTATTATTGGTTCTAACAGCAGAGGAGAATCTAAACTTTCTAGCTGGAACTGGGCTACCTTAAATATTCTTCCAATCCTGAGATTCTCTGAGCCAATTGTCTCAAGAAAGACCACCAATGATGCTTTGTAGATTTATTCCCTGACATTTCCTGATCCATCGACTGTCAAAGCAACAAACATTTTTTAGTGTTAATGTGTCAAGTGAAAGTCAGTCAGTCCTGTCTGACTCTTTGGGACCCGATGGACTGTAGACTGTCAGGCTCCTCTGTCCATGGAATTCTCCAGGCAAGAATACTGGAGTGGGTAGCCAAATGCTTCTCCAGAGGATCTTGCTCACTAAAAACACGCACACCTGTTCATCATTCATTCAATAAATAATCATTACAGGGAACAAAAGAGCTAACTGTCCTTGCCCTGAGAAGCTTACATTCCAGTAGGGAGAGCCAAAGAAGGAAGTAACATATATGTTGCTGCTGCTGCTGCTGCTAAGTCGCTTCAGTCCTGTCTGATATTAGGTGATGATAAAAGCTTTGGAGTAGAATTAGGTGGTAAAAGTAACATAGAGTAGGTAGGAGTATGCAGTTTCAAATAGGGCAGTCAGGGAAGCCACTTGAACACAAAGGGAGAGAGGCCCTGTGAACATCTGGGAGCAGAGGGTTTCAGGAAGAGGGAAGAGCAGGTGTAAAGGTCCTAGGACAGGATTTTGCTCCCTATTCACCAAGCTAATTTCTAAAGAGTTATTATTAGACTCTTGCTTTGACAAATAAAGGAAACTGAAGCTCAGAGCAATTGAAGAGTCTCCATGATTTTATACACAGCAGAATCACAAATGGGATCAAATTCAGATTCCAAAAAGCAGGTTCCCAGGGTACAATGCTTACAACCTAGATTGAAAAATCAGCTTCATAAGGAGGGGCTTATTATAGAATACTTTTAAGACTAAAGTTGATCAGTTAGGTCTTCATTTAGAACAATGACAGGGATCTGGCTACTCTGCATTTCTTCTCCCCGCTGCATTCAACAATCTCCCTTAAAGTTTCTTTATTTAATATTTGTTTCTCTTTCTCTCCCTGTCTTCTACTCTTTTATTGGGTTGGCCAATATACCCCATTTGTATTCAAGGTCAGAAGAAGAGAGCAGATCCCAAGGCAAGAAAGCAAAGCTTTCACAGACTCCATCCCACCATCAGATTGTGACTTCAATCTCAGTGGGTCACACAGCACTACCTCTAGCTGCAAGGGAGCCTGGGGAACTTGGGAAGACCGACTGAGAGGTCTATGTTGGATGGATCATTTTCACAGATGCTGAAGTTAGCAAGAATGATGACGGGCAGTGGTAGAGAGAGAGCCTGTGGCCCAAATGCTCAGTGAACGAGGTAAGGATCTACAGATGACGGTGACAAGGAGATAGGGTATGGTTTAACGTCAGAAAGCCTGGGGTTTTATGGAGAAGGGAAAAGGACAGCTTCCCCCCACCTGCAGGCCAGGTGGAATGAGTGGTGTGAGAGGGAAAAGGGCCCATACTTGGAGAAACTACATTGGAAGTAGTATCAGCAGGCGTTAGCCGGGTTTCCAAAAGAGCAGGAAGGTGAAGATAGCAAACGCTACAGGGGGTCAAGGAAGGGTGGGAGATGGGGTCTTAGGGGAAATACGGAGCTGTAAGGGGTTAAAATCCAGGTGATGAAGGTTACCTGGGAAGCCTGGAAAAAGAAGGGCTGAGGGTTCAGTGCAGGACTCAGAAAGCATGCTAGGTATTTAAAGCAGGAAGAATTTAATACATGCGTTGAATATCTACCTAGACTGGAAGGAAACAACCTCTCTCTATAGTAAGACAATGTGGCAGCAAGAGAAGCCCACATATTTAGAGAGTGCATCACAGTGGGAAGCCTGAGCACCACAAATACAGAGTAGCCCCCACTTGCTGCAGCGAGAGAAAGCCTGAGTGCAGCAGCAAAGACCCAGCGCAGCCCTAAGGAAATAAAGAAAGAAACATCCTCTCATACTCTTAAAAAAAAAATTCCAGCTCCCCACTTGGCCTTCTCTGATGCCACTCTGACCAGGGAGGGGGCCACCCCATGATGTCCAAGTCTGAAATTGTAGACTCCCTACGGGGCTAAGCCATCGCTTTGTTTTTTGTTGTTTTTTTTTTTTTAAATTCTGGCCAGACAGAAGTGATTTATTATTGCCTAAAAGTTTTCTGTCTTACTAGCCTGCCCCTTTCCTGTTCTTTTGACTAGAGAGAGCAGGTTTTGTTGCTGTTGTTTTGTTGGGTTTTTTTGCCTGCATCCTTTATTAGATTGCCACTTCTCCAGTACCTAGTTCGATATGAAAGGCATAAAGGAAACCCAGAGTACACACTGCTATGTCATTTCTTGGGTCTCAAGAGGTCTGGCCAGTCTGCCTCTTCTTGCAAACTCTCAGGATATTCTTATGTTTGTTTATATAGAATGTCCAGGGGAACTTTAGCTTTTACTAGTCAGAAGACTAGGAATAAATATGTCTACTCCATTTTGTCTGGAACCAGAAGTCAGGAGTCATTGTTTTTTTTAAAAAAACATCACATTGCACTGTATTTGAAAAGTGAAAGTGTTAGTCTGTCAGTTGTGTCTGACTCCTTTTGACCCCATGGACTGTAGCCAGCTGGGGTCCTCTATCCATGGAATTCTCCAGGCAAGAAAACTGGAGTGGCTTGCTGTTCCCTTCTTCAGGGGATCATCCCGACCCAGGGATTGACTCCAGGCCTCCCACATCGCAGGCAGATTCTTTACCGCTGAGCCACCAGGGAAGCCCTGTTGTACCGTATTTAAGCTATCTTTTTCAGAGTTTGTTTCACATCTACGGTGAGGGCAAGAACTGTGTTTTATTTGTCTTTGCATCCCTAGTGTCTAGAAGAGTAGCAATCAGTTATTTTTTTACTGTGCTATTCCCTTTTATTTTTTATTTATTTTTAATGGATTATTGCTTTATAGTATTGTGTTTGTTTCTACCAAACATCAACATCAATTTTTTTTTTTTTAATGGAATCGTGGACGGAGGAGCCTGGTGGGCTGCGGTCCATGGGGTCGCTAAGATTCAGGCACGCCTGAGCGACTTCACTTTCACTTTTCACTTTCATGCATTGGAGAAGGAAATGGCAACCCACTCCAGTGTTCTTGCCTGGAGAATCCCAGGGACGGAGGAGCCTGGTGGGCTGCCGTCTGTGGGGTCGCACAGAGTCGGACACGACTGAAGCGACTTAGCAGCAGCAGCAGTATGTTATCAAGCATCTTTGTATTTCCCCAAAGGATGTTACGAATTTGTGCATATACAGATATATTACCACCAGAGGGCAGTAGCAGCAACACTTCCTTAAGGACTCTGCCGCCTACACCCCTGCTCCAGAATGAAAACTTTCCCCCATTGCTTCTGTCTTAGTTTGTGTGAGAAAAGCTGAAGTCTGGGCCCTTAATGTGCTTGGGCCTCGCAGGGGGAAAGAAAAGGATCTGACAAGGCTGCACGAGGAGCACATGGTGGGGAGTTATATATTTCCAGCATCTAGAGTTGACAGAAAGTGAAGAGGAACTAAAGAGCCTCTTGATAAAAGTAAAAAAGGAGAGTGAAAAAGCTGGCTTAAAACTCAACATTCAAAAAGCTAAGATCATGGCATCTGGTCCCATCATTTCATGGCAAGTGGGGAAACAATGGAAACAGAGACAGAATTTATTTTCTTGGGCTCCAAAATCACTGCAGATGGTGACTGCAGCCATGAAATTAAAAGACGCTTACTCCTTGGAAGAAAAGCTATGCCCAACCTAGACAGCATATTAAAAAGCAGAGACCTTACTTTGCCAACAAAGGTCCGTCTAGTCAAGGCTGTAGTTTTTCCAGTAGTCATGTATGGATGTGAGAGTTGGACTATAAAGAAAGTTGAGCTCTGAAGAATTGATGCTTTTAAACTGTGGTGTTAGAGAAGAGTCTTGAGAGTCCCTTGGACTGCAAGGAGATCCAACCAGTCAATCCTAAAGGAAATCAGTCCTGAATATTCATTGAAAAGACTGATGTTGAAACTGAAACTCCAATACTTTGGCCACCTGATTTGAAGAACTGACTCATTGGAAAAGCCCCCGATGCTAGGAATGATTGAAGGCAGGAGAAGGGGATGACAGAGTATGAGATGTTTGGATGGCATCACCGACTTGAAGAACATGAGTAAGCTCCGGGAATTGGTAATGGACAGGGAAGCCTGGCGTGCTGTAGTCCATGGCGTCACAAAGAGTCGTGCACGACTGAGCGACTGAACTGAGAGGGACAGTCATGCATCTAGAGGGATATGCCTCACAATATTTCACAGGCATTCCCTCCCTTTTATAGATGAAGAAACTGAGGCTCAGAGGGCCTCTCACAGCTAGTAAGAGGAAGTTCTGAAGCTCTTACCCTACTTCCTCCAAGAGAGGCAAGGCTAGCATCCTCCCTGTGATGGAATGAACAAGAGAAGGAACCTCCCTGGGCAGTGGACCCAGACCAGCCCCACACCAACAAGCCTCTTTGCTTCAAGTGTGTTCCTCCTCTTTCTTTAATGGGGTGATAATCCACTCTGCTTTTAAGAGCTGTATGATCTTGGGCCAGGGTCAGTGCAAAGTGCAAAATTGTGGGACTCCTTTATTAAAAAAAAACTTTAAAAATTTGAAACAGCAACAACAGAGCATTAAACCAACACAGGCCCCTTCTAAGCATGAGGGCCTGTGTGATTTTGCAAGTCATTTTTCCCTGATGCCAGCTCTATCTAGAGCAATAATAGAAATAATGAAATAATAATCGGTTCCCTCTTTGGGGTGGGCTTCCCAAGTGGCACTAGTAGTGGGGAAAAAAAAAAAAAAACCCGCTGCAAGAGATGAAGTTTCAGTCCCTGGGTAAGGAAGATTCCCTGGAGGGGGAGATGGCAACCCACTCCAGTATTCTTGCCTGGAATTATTCTGTGGACAGAGAAGCCTGATGTTCATGGGGTCGCAAAGAGTCAGACACGACTAAGCACAAATGTGCTGGATTTTTGGGGTCCTACTTTATACTAAATTCTGCCTGTCCCTTTAAATATTTTATTACTTTTAACTTTTCTGAGATTACTTTTTTCTCCCCCTTATGTGTTTTTATCTCTGCATTGGGGAGGTTGGACTAGACCAGTAGTTCTTAACCCTGGTTATACATTAGAAGCACCTGGGGACTTTTAAACAATACCCAAAGCTGGCCACACCCCCACAGATTCTAACTGAACTGGATTGAGGTTGCAGGTTGGAAATTTTTACTGGCAGTGACATGAAGAATAGGTGTCCTTGGTGGGTCTGGGTAAAGGGCAGGTCTTTGGGGACATTGTTTCTCCTCCACAGCAGCATTTGTCCATCCATCCATTCTGCCTGTGGTCTCAATATGCCAGTGTTACCTGGTGGGGGAAGCCATCCATTGGTAGCAGTATTTCTGGGCACAAAGAGAAAACAGTGGCTTCCCCACTCCTGCTGGGAACTGCCAGCTTGCCTAGCTTCCCTGATAGAGCAAAGCAATGGGCACAAAACTGTTACAGAGAAGAAAGCAGAGAGGAAAGTGATGTGTATTGCACACTCTCTGAGTGTCTGGTATTATACGAGGAGCATTTCTATTTAACCTTCCAAAAATCCTCTGGGTAAGTGTTTTCTAGAATCCGCCCCACCCCCACTTTTTTTAATACAGCTTAGAAAGCTTAAATAAGTTGCTGGACAGCACACAGCTGATTGACTGGTCCCTCCACTTACTGGAGGGGCAGTGATGCGGTTTAGAGACATGGAGGAGGGTGGTGTGGGGTGCAGAAGTGGAGGGGTAAGACTGGGTGGGAAAGAAAGGCCCTGATGCTGGGAAAGATGGATGGCCGGAGGAGAAGGGGGCGACAGAAGATGAGATGGCTGGATGGCATCATCGACTCAATGAACGTGAGTTTGAGCAAACTCTGGGAGATGGTGAAGGGGAGGAGCCTGGTGTGCTGCAGTCCATGGAGTCACAGCGTCTGTAAGTCACAACTTACAGGCTGAACAACAACAAGGCTGGGTGGGGCTTGCCCCCACCTCTGTCTCATCCTCTATGACCCTGGCCAACCTGAGGCCTGGGACCCCTACCATTTTGCTCTACCCCCACCCCGACTCCTACCCAGCCATGGTCCCTGGGCAAACCCTGTCTGAGGGTCGGTATAACCCCAGTGCCCTGTGGGACTGGCCCTCCCTTTTCTGGCAAAGTGAGCCAAGCTGTGACTGAAGCCAGTGAAGCCTGTCCAGGCCTGCCTTATCAGGACCACACAGAGCCCAGAAACCCTTCCCCTCAAGTCCTATGGAAATGGCCTGGAACACTGGATCATTCACTTTCATGAGAACCCAAGGACAAAAGGAAGGTCCCTGGGGGAGGCAGCCCAGGCACCTCAAGGAAACTGTCAAGAGACGGGACTGAACGAATGAGGGGCCTCTGGAGCCACTGAGCAAAGTGGAAACTCCTAAGATCGAACTCCTTCTTGGAAGCCAGTTACACTGCTCCCAGACCCTGGCAGGCCTCACCCTGACGACCAGCCATCAGCCTCAGGGTCGCCCAAGGCCGGATAGCCTGGCTTCTGAGGAAGGAGCACACGTTCCCCTCCCTGCTCTTGGAGGCCGGCTTCCCAGGTGGCTCAGCGGTAAAGAACCCACCTGCAATGCAGGAGACGTGGGTTCAATCCTTGGGTTGGGAAGATCCCCTGGAGCAGGAAATTGCAACCCACTCCAGTATTCTTGCCTGGGAAATCCCATGGGCAGAGGAACCTGGTGGGCTACAGACTGTGGGATCTCAAAAGAGTCAGACATGACTTAGTGACTAAACAACAACAACTCTTGGAGAGCCTTGTAGAGGCTCAGGGAAGCCGTGAGGTCTGGGATGGAAAGGTAGAAGTAGCGCAAACCCCAGACAGTTTACAGGCTGGGCAGGACTGCCTCTCTGATAGAGCCATGGCCAGAGCAGAGGGGAGGGCTGGAGCTAATCAAGAGGCAGTTTCACAGCCCCAAGCTGGGCTAAGCCAGCGAGGCCTGAACCAGCTAATAGCAGCCACAAGGGGAGAGATTTCTGCCACACCTCTCGGGGCTACCAGGTCATTTGCGAGTGAAGGGCTGGGGAGCCTGCTTTTAGTTCATTCTTTTTTTTTTTAATATGGGATCTTAGTTCCCCAACCAGGGTTCGAACCTGTTCCCCCTGCATTGGAAGTGTGGAGTCTTAACCACTGGAAGACTCCAGGGAAGTCCCTAATTCATTCTTAAATAAGTAAATATTCAAATAGGTAAAACCTAAGATCAAATAAAAATATTTTAATAAGAGGAAACTGATTTGGGATGATGAAATCATTCTGGGGATGGATGGTGGTGATGGTTGTACAGCCAAGTGAATGTACTTAATACTACTGAACTACCCTTTTAAATGGTTAACATAGTAGATTTTATGTTGTATGTATTTTACTCCAGGCAAGAATACTGGAGTGGGTAGCCATTCCTTTCTCCAGGGGATCTTCCTGACCCAGGGATCCAACCCAGGTCTCCTGCATTGCAGGCAGATTCTTTACCATCTGAGCCACCAGGAAAGCCCTTATTACAGTTAAGCAACAACAGGAGGTGAAACTGTTTAGAAAGCTCGTCAGATCAGAAAGCACCAGTCTCATCTGAGGTTGAAGAGAGGTTTCCAGAAGCACCTGCAGGTTCCAGGGAAGGCATTGTCTTTCCCACAAGCCTCAAAATGACCTGCTCATGAGTTTAGAAAGGGATTCTTTTTTCTCTTAATTTTTATTTATTTATTTATTTAGTTTCGAATGTGCTGGGTCTTTGTTGCTGCGCACAGGCTTCCTCTATTTGCCAAGATCAGAGGCTGCTCTCCAGTTGTGCTCAGGCTTCTCATTGCAGTGGCTTCTATTGTTGGGGAGCACGGGTTCTAGGGCACGTGGGCTTCAGTAGTTGGGGCTCATGAGCTCAGTAGTTGTGACGCACGGGCTTAGTTGCCCCACCACATCTGTGATCTTCCCAGGTCAGTTATCGAACCCATGTCCTCTACATTGGCAGGCAGATTCTTAACCAGTGGACTGCCAGGGAAGTCCCTAGAAATGGATTCTTAAAAACCTGACGGAGGTGCCTCCCTTCTCACTCATTCTGGCTGTCCTTAGATCCTTGAGATGGGATTGTCTCTCTCCTTTCCAGTAATATTTGGAGGTGAATGTGAGAGCTGAGCCAATGAGACAGGCCCTGGCATTTCTATAGCCTGCTTGAGGACTGCTGAACCATTTTACAGAATCTCAGCTGGTGTGAGTGTGAAGTTTACAGTGGGGAACACAGGCTGCGTTTAAGCTGAAAGAGCCAGATAATGATACAGCAGAAGGTACACTCTCTCAGCTAAGATCCCGTATGCCCCAGGTAGCTGTCTATTGCCGTGTCCTAGGAGCACAGGACGGAGAAGGCAATGGCAACCCACTCCAGTACTCTTGCCTGGAGAATTCCAGGGACGGGGGAGCCTGGTGGGCTGCGGTCTATGGGGTCGCACAGAGTCGGACATGACTGAAGCGACTTAGCAGCAGCAGCAGGAGCACAGGAGGCCTCAGGAAAGAAGGGACTTACCTGCCTGGAGTTTTACTTAAAAATTCACAAGTGTGGATCTTATTATGTTTTTACTTAAAACACATAAAACATCACTTTGACAGCCCATGTATTGGGTTGGCCAAATGGTCATTCAGATTTTTCCATAAGATGTTACAGAAATGACTTTTTGGTCAACCTAATACCAAAACATGGGCTTTCCTGGTGGCTCAGATGGTAAAGCATCTGCTTGCAATGCAGGAGACCCAGGTTCAATCCCTGGGTGGAGAAGATCCCCTGGAGAAGGAAATGGCAATGCACTCCAGTACTCTTGCCTGGAAAATTTCATGGGTAGAAGAGCCTGGTAGGTTACAGTCCATGGGGTCACAAATAGTTGGACATGACTAAGCAACTTCACCCACTCACTTACTCAATACCAAAACTATAACAATACAGAAGATTAACCTCATCCTTGTAGAAGGATGACATGCAAATTTGGAAGCAATCCATATTTTTTGTTGTTTTCGTCACTCAGTTGCATCCAACTCTTTGCAACCCCACGGGCTGTAACCTCCCAGGCTCCTCTGTCCATGGGACTTTTCAAGCAAGAATAATGGAGTGAGTTGCCATTTCCTACACCAGGGCATCTTCCTGACCCAGGGATCAAACCTGCTTCTCCTGCATTGGCAGGCAGATTCTTTACCGTTGAGCCAGCAGGGAAGCCCCTCCATATTTTTTAGCAGTAGATAATTGAAAAAGCAATCCAATTTACAGCAACAACAAAACAGAAAATACTCAAGGATAAATTTAACAAACGATGTACAAGACTTACATGCTGAAAACCACAGGTCACTGGGGCACCATCCTGCTCCCTGGCCTGCTGGCTTCACTACTAGATTGGGTGACTGCTCAGTTGACCTAGGAACAATGGCACCAGCCTGGGTAGTTCTTGCCAGAACTGGCAGGGGTTAGAGTGGGGTAGGAATAGCTTGGAAAGGCCCTCTTCTTGGGTAGGGCCAGATAATCTAAAGGCTCTCAAAGACAAAGATGACTTGACTCTTTCAGCTAAGTGCCTATGGCATCCTTCCTGGTCACCCCATCCTGCCCATCCCCACCCTGTGATTAGTGCGGTCACTGTGATTGATGAGGATGACAGTGAATCCTGTGGGAATCAGGGATGATTAATAGATGTGTAACATCTTTGCAAGTACTCACAGGCCTGGTATCCTCCTAAGTATTTCTGACTTTAAAGGCATGGTCCTGGGTCAGTCCAGTTCTTACTTTCTTACCTAGTATGGCTACTCTTTGAGTGTCCTTGTGAATTTATCCTGATTTCTTTCCTTAAATATTATTTCCTATTAAAAAGTGATATTTGCTTATCATAGAAGATTTAGATAAACAAATTGAATAAATTGAAATAATCACTCAAAGATAACCTCTTGGAAGCCTGTGATGTGGTTCCTGATGATGCAGTCCAGTAGGAACCAGTAGTTTCCGTTTCAGGATCACCAAATAGTTCAAGTTGATTAAGAAAATTCTTATTTACAGAAGTACGTGCTGTGTGCTTAGTTGCTCAATCATGTTGGACTCTTTGCAACCCCGTGGACTGCTACCCACCAGGCTCCTCTGTCCATGGGGATTCTCCAGGCAAGAATACTGGAGTAGGTTGCCATGCCCTCCTTCAGGGGATCTTCCCAACCCAGGGATCAAACCCAGGTCTCCCACATTTCAGGTGGATTCCTTACTCACTGAGCCACTGGGAAAGCCCAAGAATACTGGAGTGGGTAGCCTATCCATTCTCCAGGGGATCGTCCCAACCCAGGAATTGAACCGGGGTTTCCTGCATTGCAGGCAGATTCTTTACCAGCTGAGCTACCAGGAATGCCAGCTAATAAATGTCAAAGAAATTATAGCATTGGAAAAATAGCCTCTTGCAATCCCTACTGAAATAATTAATTCAGGAAAGGAGAGTCAGTGAATGCTAAAATCATTAGGTAAAAGCTTTCTTGGGGAAATGATTTTTCTAAGGAAGAAAATATAGTTACAGTGGCAGGGGTCTTCTAAACCTTCATCTAGCATCACTGTTACTGAAAGAGTGTGTGGGGCTGGCTGTTTGCCACTTGAAAGCCAATAAACAGCCCAGGTTGGTGGAAAAGAAAGTTTGCTTTATCTCAGATGCCACCAACTTGGGAGGGCAGACATCTGTCCAAAGGCCAGTTCCCCCACACACAATGGCAACCAGTGGGGCAAGAGCTTTTATAGACGGAAGGAGGGGGCTGCATATAAAAACAGCATGGTCAGCCCTGACAGTCATCTTCAGATTGGTCATCAGTGATCTGACCAACATCATCTTGATTGTTTTAGGTACAGTTGATCTTCAGTTCTAGGGTCAGTTTGTTTCCATTTCTTTGAAGCCAAGTTTCAGAATTGTGCCAGCTCAAGTCGTGGGTACAGTCTGGTCATCATGTAGTTAACTTTTTCCACCTGGTGTTTTAGTATTTATAAGACCGCTCACAGGATATGGCTCAGAATATTATATAGATAACAAAAGGGCTTGACTCTGCTTAGTGACTACATTACTATTATTTAGTCTCCTTTGACTGTTTTCCTTTGTTCCCACATGTCGCATGTCTCCGATTAAACTTATTCTTTGACTAAAGGTTTTCACAGATAAAAGGCAGACAGAGGTCATGGTTGGGGCGGGGGGGTGGGGGTGGTGGCAAGGAGCAGAAGGTTTTATTCCATTTCATCACTACTAGTAAGACACTGTCCCCTGCTTTCTGAAGTGATGAATTAGGCAGAGTCAGCATCACCTGGATATAGTCTTGCCAAATTTAATCAAGCCTTTAGCTCTAACTTTCCGTTTTCAGAAGATGCAAGGATTAAGGAAACAAAGTGACAGGCATCACAAGGAAACAGCACGTATATCTAGACAGGCAACAAGACACTGGCGTGGCTTCTTCAAATCATTGCCGGTAGAAACGCACGAAAACAGCAAAACAAACAGCCCAGTGTTTCTTCTAGATTAAAGATACTTAAGACCCAGAACAGCCAAATTCAATTCTTAGTCTTCTATTGGATTCTGGCTTGAACAACCCATCTAAAGTCATCTTGGGGAGTGAAAGAAATTCGAGTAAACAAGGAAGTGGCAGTACTTTCAGTTCCTCTCCTGTCGGATCCCTGCCCTTCCCACCGCTCACTTCACCTGTTTATTTACCTGCCTGGCCCTTGAAGGCATTTGAGTTTGCCTTAAAAGGCCCAACCAACCATAAAAGCAGCAAGGATTAAACCATTGCTCCTGAGATACACAGGGAAGAAGGCCCCAGGTGAGGAGGGGCATCCAACCATATGTTGTGGACTCCTGGGGCAGGGCAAGAATTTGAGGGTGTGGTAAGCAGCAGTCCATGGGGTCGCTAAGAGTCGGGCACAACTGAACGACTTCACTTTCACTTTTCACTTTCATGCGTTGGAGAAGGAAATGGCAACCCACTCCAGTGTTTTTGCCTGGAGAATCCCAGGGGCGGGGAAGTCTGGTGGGCTGCCATCTCTGGGGTCGAAGAGTCGGACACAACTGAAGCGACTTAGCAGCAGCAGCAGCAGCAGCAGGGTGGGTTCACACCCATGTAGCAGATCAGAGCTCAAAGATCTCTCTCAAAGCAGTATGGTTACCTCTGAAGGATTCTTAGTTTTATGAATTTTAAAGTTCCTGACTATATGTGAACATTCGTCATTCTTCCTGCATCCCCAAACACTATTCTTTTGTAGAAAGTCTGCCCCCCTTTCACTCTGCGCCTCCACTGAAGTAGAAACCCCAGTTGCACTTTCCCAGCTTCCTTTGCAGTTAGGGCCCACACATGTGGTCCGCACAGGACCACACCTGGTGTCCACCAATCAGATGCAACCTCAGAGCCTACCTGTTTGGGAATTGAGCCCCACCCAGTTTGGCGTGAGTGGTCCGGAAGTGTTCTGCTTCCAGAGGTGGCAGCAGCAGAGTGTGAGCCCAGCATCAGTCCTGCCAGGGATCGCACCTGGCCCACACTCAGTCAAGGTAGCAGTGGTATCTTCTTACAGGAGCTCTGCCTTCTCACAGCTGCCAAACATAGCCTCATGCCTTCACAGAGATTGTTGAAAGTGAAAGGCACTCAGTCATGTCAGACTCTTTGTGACCCCATGGACTATACAGTCCATGGAATTCTTCTGGCCAGAATACTGGAGTGGGTAGCCATATCCCTAACCCAGGGAATGAACCCAGGCCTCCCGCATTGCAGGCAGATTCTTTACCAGCTGAGCCACCAGGGAAGCCCAAAAATACTGGAGTGGGTAGCCTATCCCTTCTCCAGCAGATTTTCCCGACCCAGGAATTGAACTGGAGCCTCCTGCATTGCAGTCAGATTCTTTACAAGCTAGCTATCAGAGAAGAGATTCTTAGAGGTATCTTAAGCCGTTTCTGCTTAAGCTGGCCAGAGTGGATTCTTCCCCCTGTGTCTGCAGAGGGAAGGAGATAATATTGCCTGGTATGCAGTCAGGGACTTCCCTGGTGGCTTTCATGGTAAAGAACCTGCCTGCCAATGCAGGAGACGTACGAGATTTGGGTTTGATCCCTGGGTCAGGAAGATCCCCTGGAAGAGGGCATGGCAACCCACTCCAAAATATCCTTGCCTGGAGAATCCCATGGACAGAGGACCCTGGCAGACTGCAGTCCATGGGGTCACAGAGTCGGACACGACTGAAGTAACTTAGCATGCATGCATGGGATGCAGTCAGAGCCTTTTTCATCCAAGTCCTCCACTTCCCCAAACCCTGAGTCATTTTGGGAGACATCCCTGACCCTCAACCCCCACGCCCACCCCTGATGAGATGTGAAGTCCCAGGGTGCTGTGGAAGAGTTAGCAAGAGAGGCGCTGCAGTGGTGGGGCACTGGGAGTGCGGAGGGTCGCTGTCCATTGCTGAAGTCTCCAAAAAGAGCATTGTCCCGTCTACCTTGGCAACTAACTTCCTATTTCTTGGCTTGGAAGAGTTGGTGTCACTAATCAGATGAGGCTAAATTTCTTCAAGCCAGCCTAGTAGCTTTTCCCTTGGCCCTGTTTGACATGGAAGGATCTCCTATCGTGAATACTTCTTTCAGATGCTCCCAGAGCTCAGTGAATAGTATCACCTTGGTCCCAGCACACTATGATTCCCTATAATCCCCATGATTCCCAGAGGCCAAGTTCAGTGGGTTTAGGGGTGGGCGGTGGGAGAGAGAAGAAAAAGAAAACCACAGTCATAAATTCAGAATATTGAGAGACAGTACATAGAATTATCCAGATCAGTTCACCAAATGATTGGTAGCAGCCATATTTAAACAATGCTCTCTGATTCAGCCCTCCTGGTACCATTGTGGGAATGGGACCCATGCACATCCTGGGCCCCAGCCATCACCCAGGGGTGCCCTCACTGCACATAGTGAGCTAAAGGGGAAGATTTCCACCACCTGATGACTTACTGCCTTTTCAGCTGGCCCAACCCAATCTCTTTGGTAACCTCCTGGGTCTGCCCACCTTCCTGCCTCCCTCTGGCCTTTGAAACAGGAACTTAATTCTGCAGGCACTTGAGGAGACAATGAGGCAGCCACCAACACCGAAACTCGGGTGGAGTGACTGATGGTTGGACAGATATTAGTAACGTAATAACAGCCAACAGTTGTGCTTACTAAGTGCCAAGCACCGTCCTGAGAACCACGTACATATTAACATTTCACTTTCGCAACTCCATGAGGTAAATGTCATTATACTCTCCATTTAAATGGGGCACAGAGAGGTTAAGTGACTTGCCAGGAGGCACATCATCTCCGTCACAGACTCTCTACTATTTACTCACAAGCGGAAGAAGCAGAGTGAGCAGTGAGTTTGTAGAAGTGTGCCCTAATTTCTGAGAGGGCTTTTTACACTGAGAATGTCTGGAGGATGAGGCCATCTCTCTAGGCCTTCTGTGAACACACGAGGGGTCACTTCTCATGATCCTCAAGGGTTTTCAGTGGCTCCCCTGGGCGGTCAGTTCCCCGGCAAGGACACCTAAGGAGCCAATGGAGCCTGGCGTCTTGGTAGGACTGTATGACTCTCTTCTGATCAGCTGTGCAGCCTCGTTTAACCTCTTTGAGCCTTCATGTCCTTATCTGTAAATTAGGAATACTACTACTACTCAGCTCATGGAGTTGCTGTGAGGATTAAATGAGATAATGCATGCAGAGTGCTTTTACAGATTAAATAAATGTTCACTGTAGTTATTTGTATTGTCTTCCTTATTCTCCATATCCACACCTCAGAGTTACATTCAGCGTAATGAGTACAGGACAGGTGGAGAGACTCTGAGCTACGTAACTCTTTCCTATTCCCACAAAAGACTGGAAACCACCAAAGACAGAGAAGGCAGGGACTTCCTTGGTGTTCCAGTGGCTAAGACTCTGAGCTCCCAACGAAGGGGGCCCAGGTTTGATTCCTCGTCAGGGAACTAGATCCTGCATGCCTCAATGAGGATCCCCCACGCAGCAACTAAGGCCTGGAGGCTCCAAATAAATAAATATTTAAAGGAGAAAAAAAAGACTAAGGGAGACAGAGGTCACCAGACAGAATTGAACTTGAACAAACACTTGCAGAATGTTGGCCTGCTGTTGAGAATCATAAAAGGCAAGTGAAAAGTATGAGAGGAAGACAAACCAGTAAGGAGTGGGGCTGGGTATGCAATGGCCCCACCTGGACCATGGGATAAGGAACTATGGGGTCAGAGAGTAGAGAAGACACTGTCCCTATCTATGGGGTTAGGGTTAGAGTGGACAGGACAGCAAACGAGGCTGCACTTAAATTCTCCTCCAGTTTCAGACCTAGATGCTAAAGCGGGGCACCCAGCATGGCTCACCCCCATGCTGGGGGTCCTTTGCAGAGTCTATTTTTAAACTGACTTTACAGCTACCTTTTCCTTCTTTCTTGAAAAAAATTATCATTGTAATTATAATTGTAAAATATTTAATACATACAAAGTTTATTTTAAAATAGAACTATTTTAAAGAAAAATAATAGAATGAATATCTATATACTCACCACCCATCTGAAAAACAATGCATACCTAACATCAGTTCAGTTCAGTTGCTCATTTGTGTCCGACTCTTTGCGACCCCATGAATCGAAGCATGCCAGGCCTCCCTGTCCATCACCAACTCCCAGAGTTCACTCAAACTCACAATCATCGAGTGGGTGATGCCATCCAGGCATCTCATCTTCTGTCATCCCCTTCTCTTCCTGCCCCCAATCCCTCCCAGCATCAGAGTCTTTTTCAATGAGTCAACTCTTCACATGAGGTGGCCAAAGTATTGGAATTTCAGCTTTAGCATCAGTCCTTCCAATGAACACCCAGGACTGATCTCCTTTAGGATGGACTGGTTGGATCTCCTTGCAGTCTAAGGGACTCTCAAGAGTCTTCTCCAACACCACAGTTCAAAAACATCAATTCTTCAGCGCTCAGCTTTCTTCACAGTCCAACTCTCACATCCATACATGACCACTGGAAAAACTATAGCCTTGACTAGACCGACCTTTGTTGGCAAAGTAATGTCTCTGCTTTTGAATATGCTGTCTAGGTTGGTCATAACTTTCCTTTCAAGGAGTAAGCGTCTTTTAATTTCATGGCTGCAGTAACCATCTACAGTGATTTTGGAGCCCCCCAAAATAAAGGCTGACACTGTTTCCACTGTTTCCCCATCTGTTTGCCATGAAGTGATGGGACCAAATGCCGTGATCTCCGTTTTTTTAATGTTGAGCTTCAAGCCAACTTTTTCACTCTCCTCTTTCATCAAGAGGCCTTTTAGTTCTTCTTCACTTTCTGCCATAAGGGTGGTGTCATCTGCATATCTGAGGTTATTGATATTTCTCCTGGCAACCTTGATTCCAGCTTGTGTTTCTTCCAGCCCAGTGTTTCTCATGATGTACTCTGCATATAAGTTAAATAAGCAGGATGACAATATACAGCCTTGACATACTCCTTTTCCTATTTAGAACCAGTCTGTTGTTCCATGTCAGTTCTAACTGTTGCTTCCTGACCTGCATATAGGTTTCTCAAGAGGCAGGTCAGGTGGTCTGATATTCCTCTCTCTTTCAGAATTTTCCAGAGTTTATTGTGATCCATACAGTCAAAGGCTTTGGCATAGTCAATAAGGCAGAAATAGATGTTTTTCTGGAACTCTCTTGCTTTTTCCATGATCCAGCGGATGTTGGCAATTTGATCTCTGGTTCCTCTGCCTTTTCTAAAACCAGCTTGAATATCTGGAAGTTCATGGTTCATGTATTGCTGAAGCCTGGCTTGCAGAATTTTGAGCATTACTTTACTAGTGTGTGAGATGAGTGCAATTGTGCGGTAGTTTGAGCATTCTTTGGCATTGCCTTTCTTTGGGATTGGAATGAAAACTGACCTTTTCCAGTCCTGTGGCCACTGATGAGTTTTCCAAATTTGCCTGCGTATTGAGTGCAGCATTTTCACAGCATCATCTTTTAGGATTTGAAATAGCTCAACTGGAATTCCATCACCTCCACTAGCTTTGTTCATAGTGATGTTTTCTAAGGCCCACTTGACTTCACATTCCAAGATGTCTGGCTCTAGGTCAGTGATCACACCATCATGATTATCTGGGTCATGAAGATCTTTTTTGTACAGTTCTTCTGTGTATTCTTGCCACCTCTTCTTAATATCTTCTGCATCTGTTAAGTCCATACCATTTCTGTCCTTTATTGAGCCCATCTTTGCATGAAATGTTCCCTTGGTATCTCTAATTTTCTTGAGGAGATCTCTCATCTTTCCCATTCTGTTGTTTTCCTCTATTTCTTTGCATTGATTGCTGAGGAAGGCTTTCTTATTGCTCTCCTTGCTATTCTTTGGACCTCTGCATTCGGATGCTTATATCTTTCCTTTTCTCCTTTGCTTTTCGCTTCTCTTCTTTTCACAGCTATTTGTAAGGCCTCCCCAGACAGCCATTTTGCTTTTTTGCATTTCTTTTCCATGGGGATAGTCTTGATCCCTGTCTCCTGTACAATGTCATGAACCTCATTCCATAGTTCATCAGGCACTCTATCTATCAGATCTAGTCCCTTAAATCTATTTCTCACTTCCACTGTATAATCATAAAGGATTTGACTTAGGTCACACCTGAATGGTCTAGTGGTTTTCCCTACTTTCTTCAATTTAAGTCTGAATATGGCAATAAGGAGTTCATGATCTGAGCCACAGGCAGCTCCCAGTCTTGTTTTTGCTGACAGTATAGAGCTTCTCCATCTTTGGCTGCAAATAATATAATCAATCTGATTTCGGTGTTGACCACCTGGTGATGTCCATGTGTAGAGTCTTCTCTTGTGTTGTTGGAAGAGGGTGTTTGCTATGACCAGTGCGTTCTCTTGGCAAAACTCTATTAGCCTTTGCCCTGCTTCATTCTGTATTCCAAGGCCAAATTTGCCTGTTACTCCAGGTGTTTCTTGACTTCCTACTTTTGCATTCCAGTCCCCTATAATGAAAAGGACATCTTTTTTGGGTGTTAGTTCTAAAAGGTCTTGTAGGTCTTCATAGAACCGTTCAACTTCAGCTTCTTCAGTGTTAGTGGTTGGGGCGTAGGCTTGGATTACTGTGATATTGAATGGTCTGCCTTGGAAACAAACAGAGATCATTCTGTCATTTTTGAGATTGCATCCAAGTACTGCATTTCAGACTCTCTTGTTGACCGTGATGGCTACTCCATTTCTTCTGAGGGATTCCTGCCCGCAGTAGTAGATATAATGGTCATCTGAGTTAAATTCACCCATTCCAGTCCATTTTAGTTCGCTGATTCCTAGGATGTCGACGTTCACTCTTGCCATCTCCTGTTTGACCACTTCCAATTTGCCTTGATTCATGGACCTAACATTCCAGGTTCCTATGCAATATTGCTCTTTACAGCATCAGACCTTGCTTCTAAAAACCAGTCACATCCACGGCTGGGTATTGTTTTTGCTTTGGCTCCATCCCTTCATTCTTTCTGGAGTTATTTCTCCACTGATCTCCAGTAGCATACCTAACATAGTGAAGTTTAAAGTCCAATCAGAATCTGTGCATTCTTCCCAAATACGTAAGGGTCTTAGAATTCTTTCATCCCAATCACAGTCTCCTAATTTATTTGATATTCCCACCCAGTATTTTAGCCTGTTTCCTTTTACACACACACAAATTTCACAGTTTTTAATATTTTTATACAGACTATATGTGCTTAGTTTTATACACATGTTGGCTGACATCTTTGCTCACCATTTCTTCTTCTTTTTTTTACTTGGTTCTTCTATCCAGGGTATCAGAAGTACATTTAGGTTTTCTTTAGTGAAAAAATTTTGGCAGCACACTCTGCTTTTGTTTGAAATGGTTTTATTTCATCTTTCTTCTTGAAAGCTAGTTTCACAAGGTATAGAATTATTATAGGTCAACAGTTATTTTCTGTTAGCAAATTAAAGCTATCATTCCACCCACTTTGGGTTTCAATTGTTGCTAATTCACTAGTTCGCTAGTTCACTAATTCTCTCTTATGCTATATCTAATCTTTTATTTGAAATTGAGGTTGGCAAACTATAGCCTGTATGCCAAATCTGGTGCATAGCCTGTTTTTATATAGTCCTCAAGTTAAGAATTTTTTAAAAAATATTTTAGTGTGTTGTGGAGAAAACCAAATAATGTTGTTTGACAGAGACCTATGTAGCCCACAAAGCCTAAAATATTTATTATCTTGCACTTTGAAGAAAAAGTTTGCTAACCCCTGGTTTAAACCATTCACTATTGAAAATCCTATATATTAATAATAGTATTGTGTACCTCTTCCCAACATGTTCAGTGAAATCACATCGGTAGCTTGAAATCAGCCATGGTGAAAGTATTTACACCTGAAAATCAGCAAATGCTACAAAGGAAACTTGGTTTAATGTTTTATTAATTGTCTAGCCTTAAGACAGTGATGAAATATTAATAATTTAAATTAAACTTAAAAGTATGCTGTGTCTGTAGCCATTACGTTGAGATTAGCTCAGAAAAACTGAAGAAGTACTCTTCCAGTATTTAAAATTATTATCTGATTGAATAAAGAGGTTGGTTACATTATTGACTAACGAAGAAAGTGCCAACATATGTCTTGTTTCATTTTATCTTCCTCCTTAATATAAATAAGTGTTAGCCAACACTCATGTTAGAGCTACAGTGAATTACAACCATAGGTTGGCTATGGATGAAACATTTTGGCAAAAATCAGCAAGTGTTTTGTAGGAATCAATTTTCTATATAGAATTTACAATAAGGTGTGTTATGCGTTTTATTATTATTTGTAAATTGGAGCCATACATCAATTTATGTCAGTAAAATTTATGTAAATATATATGCATGCATTTTTTCCCACATCACTGGGTGGACCCTAAGATTTGTCTTCTGATCTCTCACCTGAAGTAACTGTCAAAGTGCAAACTCAAAGCCTCCAGTGTCCAGCAGAAAGCCTCAGAGTACCAGCTGGCCTTGGGACTCCTTTACCCCCAGTTTTGATATCTATAGATTACTCATTTTTGTGTCACTTCAGTGATACATTTTAAAAGATATTTTGAGGACTTCCCTGGTGGTCCAGTGGTAAATTAAAACTCTGTCCTTCCACCGTAGGAGGCACAGTTTCAGCCCCTGATCGGGGACCTAAGATCCTGCATTCCATGTGGCACCGCCAAAAAAAAAAAAAAAAGAAGATATTTTGTTTGATATTTTATTCAGCATTCAGTTTTTTCACTTTCTCACTGGGAGAATCATTCAGGTATCTAATCTACCACACTCACATTGTCCAATGACCTGCAGGCACAGGGGGCTTTGCTCAAGTTTAAGAGCCAGGGCTTAGTTTACTCATTTCACCTGTCCACCCTATAAGACTGCAGACTCAGCCAGCTCAATATGTGCAGCAAAGTAGTGGGTAATAAATACCTGATTGCTGTGCCACTTCCTGTCTTCTCAAGGAAAATGTTTGGATTTAGTTTGTGAGGTTCTGGGTGGTTTTATTGTTCTAAGCTTGTTGTGTGTGTGTGTGTGTGTGTGTTCACCTGTGAATGGTACAGGTGGCTTCGGCTTGGGTGTGAATTATCATCATTATGATCATCATTTTGATTCTCCCTCAGTCCTGCTCTTTTTGAGCAGAGCAACATTCCATAGAAGGAGAGCTGTTCGTTTTAATCAGCATCCTTGGCTGCTCTGCAGCAGCTGAGCCCCTGTCTTAGTCTAATTGGGCTGCCATAACAAAATACCACAGACTTGGTGGCTTAAACAGCAGACATTTATTTCTCATGGTTCTGGAGGCTGGGAAGTCCAAAATCAAGGTGCCAGCTGATTCAGTTCCTGGTTTGCAAATGGCCCCTTCTCACTGTGCCCTTACATGGCAGTGAAAGAGAATGAGCTCTCTGATGTTTCCTTTCATGGGGACACTAATCCTTCTGGATCAGGGTACTACCCTTATGACCTTATTTAATTACTTCCTTACTCCACATATAGCTACATGGGAAGTTAGGGCTTCAGCATATGAATTTGGCGGGGGACCCAGTCCAGTCCACAGCAGTCTTGCTGACTGGGAGGCCCAGTATGAGCTATAAAGTCAGACAGACCCAAGTTCAAAGCCCAGTGCTGCTACTTACTAAATTTGTAAAATATTTCATCTTTCTGAGGATTTGCTGGTGGTCCAGTGGTTAGGACATGGTACTCCCACTGGGGTGGCCTGGTCAGGGAACTAAAGATGCTGCAAGGTGGCTCCCCCAATTTTTTTTCTTTCATCTTTCTGACCCTCAGCCCCCTATTCTGGAAAGTAAAAGCTGCTGCTCCTGCTGCTAAGTCGCTTCAGTCATGTCTGACTCTGTGCAATCCCAGAGATGGCAGCCTACCAGGCTCCTCTGTCCCTGGGCTTCTCCAGGCAAGAACACTGGAGTGGGTTGCCATTTCCTTCTCCAATGCATGAAAGAGAAAAGTGAAAGTGAAGTCACTCAGTCGTGTCCGACCCTCAGCGACCCCATGGACTGCAGCCTTCCAGGCTCCTCTGTCCATGGGATTTTCCAGGCAAGAGTACTGGAGTGGGGTGCCATTGCCTTCTCCAAAGTAAAAGCAGTAAGTTCCATTTCAGAGGATTGTTGAAATTATTCCATTAGTAAATGTATAGAAAGTAGCTAGCACAATGCCTGGCATAGCTCAGGGGCTCGGTGTGAAGTTTCCCAGTTGATGCCACTCAAAGTGTGGTCTTTGCAGCAGCAGAATCACTTGACAGTATGTGTATTTTCTCAGAATCCTGTCAAAGACCAGGCATTGTTATTGCTATTTTACGAGGGAACCTGGCTCAGAGACTTGCTCCAGGTCACACTCCAAGCTGAAAGAGGTGGCAGATTTAGGATTTGAATCTGCGTCTGCATGATTCTCAGGGCTTCCCTGGTAGCTCAGATGGTAAAGAATCTGCCTGCAATGCAGGAGACCTGGGTTCGATCCCTGGGTTCAGTCGGGAAGATTCCCTGGAGAAGGGCATGGCAACCCACTTCAATATTCTTGCCTGGAGAATCCCATGGACAGAGACTGGTGGGCTACAGTCCACAGGGTCTCAAAGAGTAGGACAAGTCTAAGCAACTAACACTTTCTTCCTTTTACTTTCACTGCTGCTACTAAGTCGCGTCAGTCGTGTCCGACTCTGTGCGACCCCATAGACGGAAACCCACCTGGCTCTTCTGTCCCTGGGATTCTCCAGGCAAGAACACTGGAGTGGGTTGCCATTTCCTTCTCCAATGCATGAAAGTGAAAAGTCAAAGTGAAGTCGCTCAGTCATGTCCAACTCTTCGAGACCCCATGGACTGCAGCCCACCAGGCTCCTCCATCCATGGGATTTCCCAGGCTTTACTTTCACTAGGTAATTCCAAATGCTGCCTGTGCTTTTCAGGACACCAAACTGCTGTTCTCCCAACCTTGCACACTTGGCAGCCAGGCCTAGTCCCTTCCCCACCCAGGCCTCCTCCCTCAACTCACCCTTTAGGGGAGGGAAGGGTCTGCAGGTGTTAGTGGGTGGGTGAAGAGAGGCACAGACTAGGCCTCTGTCAGCCCAGGGCTCCTGCAGTGGTTCTTGTTCCTTCGCTAAGTTGTGTCTGACTTTCTGTGACCCCATGGACTGCAGCACGCCAGGCTTCCCTGTCCTTCACCATCTCCTGGAGTTTGCTCAAACTCATGTCTATTGAGTCGATGATGCCATCCAACCATCTCATCCTCTGTCGTCCTCTTTTCCTCCTGCCTTCAATCTTTCCACCATCAGGGTCTTTCCCAATGAGCCTGCAGTGGGGATGGGGCTATTTATCTCAGTCCCTGAACTGTGTCTCTTCCTCCCCTCCCCAGCAGCTCTGGGGTGGGGATGGGGCCATTTATCTCAGTCCCTGAACTGTGTCTCTTCATCCCCTCCCCACCATCTCCGCCTCCCCACGCTGCTCTCCTAACCCGTAGGTCTCAGCTGGCCTCCCCCCCGCAGGTTTCACTTATCTCTGGTCATCAGAATCTCTCTGGTCTGCACCCTCCCCTCCCCCAAGGTCACCTACATGGGATTTGGTGCTAGCTCACTGAACAGGCCCCTTTCTGCCTGGAAGCGGGGGATGGTTTTAAAGAGCCAGACTGCCGGGGTCCAGCCCCGGCTGATCCAGGGTATTCGAAGCGGGGATGGCGTCGGCGACCTATTTAATTATTTATTCATCAAAGATATAAAGAGTAATAGAATGAGGATAGCTCAGTAGGAAAATTCAGTGGAGAAAAGAGGCTGAGTAGCTTGGTTTACGCGGGAGACCAATAAAACTTCAAGACAAGAAGTTTGCACCACTTACGTAGGCCGCAGGCGTCCTTCCGTTCTCCCGAAGGAGAGGAGACACTGAGGCCTCCCCGGTCGGATCTTAGAAGCCCAGGCATAATTAGCAAGCATGGTGGGTTCTGCGCTCCAGATGGAGACTCAGCCAGAATTTGAAAGAGAGAGCGACATGGGGAGACCAAGTTTCAGTGAACAAGGCCCGCACTTTATTTTCCAAAGTAGTTTTTATACCTAAAGTTGTTTATAGAGGATAATGGGGGAAGGGGTGGAGTCATGCAAGGACAGCAGTTCCTGGTCCTAATCGAAATCAGGCTTTCAAACTTATCATATGCAAAAGTTCAGGTGAATTACATCATCTTCTGGCCAGGAGGCCTGTTAACATTTTAAGAAACTTATCTTTCTCTAAAGGTGATTATTCCAAAGTCAGGCACCAGCCTCCAAAAAAGCATTGGACAAAGCTGCATTCCTATAGGGCAAAGGTGAGGTGGGCTCAATCAAGAAAAGAATTAACTCAAGGGTCCAACGTTACAAACATTGAGGCTACTACTTACATTTCTATACACCCATTATATCAATCAATACACTGCCAAGGACACAGTAGGTACGGAGTATGGAGACTTAGCAGCAAACATTGGCCCAACAAGTGAAAAACCCTTCACCAATACAATTTCTAATCAATCTTTTAACTACTCAAAGGAATCTGTGTTTAGGCAGTTTAGAACATCTCCTGCCTCTCACAGTTGGGAGGCTCTGAACAATCACATGTGGCCGGAAAAACCTATTCAGGCAGGCTAGAGGATTTCCAAAGGAGTTTGTAGGTTAAACACTGTCACACCCAGGAATTATTAACTGGAGCTGTAAGCTAACTCTTTTTTCAGAGAGAGGTAGTGGGGGACAGCCCCCCCGTAAAGTCAGAGGTGTAGGTGAAAGCACAAAGCAGAAAGTAGGCAGACTCTGATTTTGGGGGTAGATGCTCGAGAATTTCCAGGGGGACTCCTGAGGCTCGATCCCGCCTTTGCGTATGCCGAGCCTCCTTCCTCATGACCTTTGTCATGGGCGGAGTGCCTCACGCTGGCTCCCGGCAGTGATAGAATTCCAGTTGAGCTATTACAGATCCTCACTCAATATGCAATATGCCGGCTCCCGGCACCAGACCCTTTCCTGGAATCTTCTGTGGATACTTTCCACCGCAAGGAACAGAGTCAGAGTGAAAGCGGCTGGGGGTGGGGGGGTAGGGGGGAGTGAAGGACAGTGGCTTCGAACCAGAAGGCTCTGTGCTTTATTTGTTGTGAGAAATGGAGCATTTCCTGCCATATCTGTAAACAAGGATGTCACAATAATCAGTGATTCCAGCCCTCCAAATGGGAATTCCTGAGCCCTCAGGGCACTCAGAGTCTCTTAATGAGGACGAAAGAGTATAAAAGCTGCCTTGAAACTCAACATTTGAAAAGCTAAGATCATGGCATCTGGTCCTATCACTTCGTGGCAAATAGATGGGGAAAAAGAGAAAACAGTGGCTGATTTTATGTTCTTGGGCTCCAGAATCACTGCAGGTGGTGACTGCAGCCATGAAATTAAAAGACACTTGTTGCTTGGAAAGAAAGCTATGACAAACCTAAACAACTTATTAAAAAGCAGAGACATTGGTGACAGTGGTCCATATAGTCAAAACTATGGTTTATCCAGTGGTCATGTACAGATGTGAGAGTTGGACCATAAAGAAGGCTGAGCGTTGAAGAATTGATGCTTTTGAACTGTGGTGTTGGAGAAGACTCTTGAGAGTCCCTTGGACTGCAAGGAGATCCAACCAGTCCATCCTAAAGGAGATCAGTCCTGGGTGTTCATTGGAAGGACTGATGCTAAAGCTGAAGCTCCAATACTCTGGCCACCTGCTACAAAGAGCCGACTCGTTGGAAAAGACCCTGATGCTGGGAAAGACTGAAGGTGGGAGGAGAAGTTGGTAACAGAGGTGCAGGGCCCACCCTCAGAGTTTTGGACTCGGTAGGTCTGGGATGTGGCCTGCGGTCGTTCCCTACTTCTGCTTTAGCAAATCACCACAAACAATGATTTTAAAAAGACAAATCTATTATCTTAGACCCTTGAGGTCAGAAGTTAGAAACAAATCTCATGGAGCTGAAATCGGTGTTGACAGGGCTGAGTTCCCTGTGAAGGCTTTAGGGGAGATGCCGCTCCCTTGCCTGTCCCAGCTTCTAGAGTCCATCTACATTCCTTGGCTTCAGGCTCCTTCTTCAAGGGAGGAGACGGGCTCCTTCTTCCATCTTCAAAGCCGGGAACTGCATCACACCAACCTTCCATCATCATATCTCCTTCTCTGACCCTGACTTGCCTGCTTCTGTCTTTCACTTATAAAGAAACTATGTGTAAGGACTTCCCTGGTGGTCCAGTGGTTAATACTTCAGCTTCTAAAGCAGAGAGTGTGGGTTCAGTACCTGGTCAAAGAGCTAAGACCCACATGCATGCCTCAGGGCCAAAAAACTAAAACATAAAACAGAAGCAATATAAATTCAATAAATACTTTTAAAATGGCCCACATCAAAACATGTTTTAAAAACAGAAGGAATCTGTATGATGGTGTGATTATATTGGGCCCACCCAGCTAATCCAGAATCATCCCCCTGTGTCAATCAGCAAAATCCCCTTTGTCATGTAAAGCAACTTCTTCACAGATTCTGGGGATTGGATGAGGACATCTTTGAGGGGCCATTATCCTGCATACCACAGGGCCTAAAATATCACATTTCTAACAGGCTTCCAGGTGCCACTGGTGTTTTGAGAATAGCTTTTAGGGGCTTCCCTGGTGGCTCTTTACCCAACTGGTAAAGAATCTGCCTGCTGATGCAGGTGGCATAAAAGATACAGGTTCTATCCCTGGGTTGGGAAGATTCCCTGGAGGAGGGCAAAGCAACCAATGTTGCCAGTGTCAGCCAAAATCCTTTTACCCATTTCTACACCTAGACATCCACTTCTCAAGGCAATTTCGATTCCTTTGGATCTCATTTTCCATAAACTCTAAAGTGTGTGAGGGTTCTCAGCCATGTCCAACTCTTTGGGATCCCATGGACTGTAGCCTGCCAGGCTCCTCTGTCCATGGGATTTCCCAGGCAAGAATACTGGAGTGGGTTGCCATGCCCTCCTCCAGGGGATCTTCCCGACCCAGGGGTAGGACTCACATCTCCTGTCTTGACAGGTGGATTCTTTGCTGAGCCACCAGGGAAGCTCTGTGGAGACTCTGTACTTAACAGTAAATAACCATCTCAGGAGGAACTCTGTATTAGTCTGCTCAGGAGACTTCTTGCTTCTTCTTGGCAGAATGTAAATGAGACAGAGGTTAAAATGTAAATAGGATCTTTCTCCCACTTATCTGGTGTCTTGATTCCTTATGCTATTGAGACCCCTGGAATTTAAATATTCTTCCATCCCTCTTCTCTTTCCTTTACTAAAATTCAAAGTAACTGATACAACAGTACTCTTCCCTGGAGTATCTTTTCATTTTAACCAAACCTAAATCAAAGCAATGTTGTTTTTTTTTAGATTTATAATTCCTATTTCCATATAGGGATACATGAAATGCAGCAGGATTGTATAAATAAAAAGTAAGTGAGAATGTGACAGGGAAAACAAAGAACATAAAATTAAACCAGGAACAAGGCTACTATTAAAAAAAAAAAAAAACACATGATGGAGTTCTATATTTTTGCTGCAAGTATTGGATTTCCTGGCAGGCAAGAGGAAAAAGGATAACTAGTTATTTACATACTTCACAGGGTTCGTGTGGGAAAAAATGAATCCACTACTTAGCAGAGGCAGAGTTAAAAGACCAGAATGACCTTGTGTAAAGTAGGGAGCCACTCCTTCAATAACAGCTTTACAGTGGACTCAGAGCCAAGTTTCAACAGCATTTCTGTTTGGCGAAGCACAGCAGAATAAAGGCGAATCTGCAGGGTGTGGAGTATGAGCCCTGGGGTTCATCCCCTGTTTGATCTGGTTTAAGCTGGGGTTAGTTTTAAAGTATCTGGATTGATTATCTGCTTGACCTTCAAAGAGAGCTGTATTACCAGAAAAAGGACCTGTCAGTTAGGATCCTAACACTTGCAAGCAACCGAAACTTTAATCCTACTGGCCAAAACAAAATGACATTTCTGGGTTCCTGTGACCAAAAAAGATCAGTGGTAGTTTTAGGATCAGACAAGGCTTTACCTGGGGCTTCCCAGTTGGCTCAGCGGTGAAGAATCCAGCTGCCAACCCAGGACACACATGAGATTCAGTTTGATCCCTGGGTTGGGAAGCTCCTATGGAGGAGGAAATGGCAACCCAGACATGATTGAGCGTCTACACACGTGAGGCTTTACCTAGGACTTAAGAGCTCTGAAAAGGACCTGGTTTCTTTCTACATTTTGAGGACCAGTTCCTGGGTGTTGGCTTCATACTCAGACAGATTCAACAGTTCTCAGAACTGAGAGCACTACACATGGTTGCATTGATACAAATAGTTAGAATTTTAGAACATTTCTCTGCTGCTGCTGCTAAGTCACTTCAGTCGTGTCCGACTCTGTGTGACCCCATAGACGGCAGCCCACCAGGTTCCCCGTCCCTGGGATTCTCCAGGCAAGAACACTGGAGTGGGTTGCCAATTCCTTCTCCAATGCATGACAGTGAAAAGTGAAAGGGAAGTCGCTCAGTCATGTCCGACTCTTCACGACCCCACGGACTGCAGCCTACCAGGCTCCTCCATCCATGGGATTTTCCAGGCAAGAGTACTGGAGTGGGTGTATATGGCCTAAGCGAGTGTAATCAGACTGAGACTCGGGACATTTGCTGAGGATGCTGGGGAAAACACCTTCTCTTTCCCCAGACAATACAGAGAAAGTATAGTTAGGGACAATTTTCAAAATCTGACTAATCAGAGCAAGCCAGTGCAGGAAGCAAGGGTTTCAAGGCTTGTTCTTGCCTGGAGAATCCCAGGGATGGGGGAGCCTGGTGGGCTGCCGTCTATGGGGTCACACAGGGTCGGACATGACTGAAGTGACTTAGCAGCAGCAGCAGCAGGCCATATACACTCCCCTTAACCAATCACTGTGAGCTAGAAAGCACTGACTGACCTAAGCTAGATTACACGTTCTATTCTTAACTCCACCCTTTCCTGGATGAGCACCTTGTCTGGGAACAAAATGATGGAGCAGAAACTCATGGGCTTTAGAATCAAATCCTGGTTAGTTCATTCATTCATGGATCAAAGCAATGGGTAGAAAGTACCAAACAAAACAGACCTAGTCCCATCCCTAATGGAGAAATTAAAGGAATGTATTTAATGCTGTGTAACAAACCACCCCGAAACTCAGTGACTTGAAAACAACCATTTTAGTTGCTCAGCATTGTGTGGGTCAGCAGTTTGGGCTGGGCTCAGTTGACTGATTCTTCTGGATTCACTCCCCATGTCTGCAGCCAGCTTGTGGGGCACCTAGAGCTAGGTGATCTAGGGTGACCTTCCTACCGGGTCTGGCCGTTGTCCTTCACTGGGCCAGGCACTTCAGCAGGCTAGACTGGGCTTCTTTACTTGACAGCTGCATTTGAAGAAAGCAAGCCCAATGCACATGTGCTTGTCTTTTTTTTTTTAAACTTAGTATTTATTTAGTTTTGGCTACAGTGGGACTTCACCGTTGCCTGTGGGCTTTCTCTAGTTGCGGCATGAGCAGGGGCTACTCTCTAGCTTTGGTGCACAGGCTTCTTCTTACAGTGGCTTCTTTTGTTGTGGAGTATGAGCTTCAGTAGTTGTGGCATGTGGGCTCTAGAGTACGGACTCAGTAGTTGTGGGACACCAACTTAGTTGCACCTTGACAAGTGGAATCTTCCTGGACGAGGGTTTGAACTTGTATCCCCTGCACTGGCAGGCAGATTCTTAAACCACTGAGCCACCAGGGAAGTCCAGCACATGTGGTTTTCAAGCCTGTGACTGTGTCATCATGCTAATGTGCCATTGGCCCAAGCAGATCACATGGCCAGGCCGGCCCAGAATCATTACAATGAGAGGCTTCCCAAGAATGTGGGTATGGAGAGACGTGATCAGTTGGGGACAGACTGTAATAATCTCCACAATCAGTAGCAAATGCATAAACCAGTGACAAGTTTGGATTACTGCTCTAAAGGAAGTGATCAGGATGCTGTGAGAGGATCATGGGAAGGACCACGTTTAGGTGGGAGCCAGGCCAGGCCTTTCTGAGGAGGGTCATTTGCACTGATGCCTAAGAAAGGAGTCCCTGGAGGAGGGCATGGCAACCAACTCCAATATTCTTGCCTGGAGAATCCCATTGACAGAGGAGCCTGGTGGGCTAAAGTCCATGGGGTCGCAAAGAATTGGACACAACTGAAGTGACTTGGCATCCATGCACTAAAGGAGTAGCCATGTGAATGCAGGGAAAGGACTGAAAGGAGGACATCTAGGATCTTGCTACTCAATGTGGTTCCTGGATGAGCAACATCGGCATCACCTGGGATCTGTTAGAAAAGCAGCAACCTGGGCTGTTCTAGGCCTGCTGAATCTGCATTTTAGCCAGGCATTTGTGTGCACTATAATCTTTGAGAAGCTTGTGACTATCAGAGAGAAGCTAGAAGTGTAAGAAAGAGGGAAGGAAATAGCACAGCTGCTGCTGCTGCTGTTGCTAAGTCGCTTCAGTCGTGTCCGACTCTGTGCGACCCCATAGATGGCAGCCCAGCAGGCTCCCCATCCTTGGGATTCTCAAGGCAAGAGCACTGGAGTGGGTTGCCATTTCTGAAGTGCAAGAAAGAGGGAAGGAAATAGCACAGCTAGCCCAAGACATTCAGATGTGCTCCTCAGTTCTAAAATTTCCACTATGACCTAGCTACTAGCCCAGGAGAGACATTTCCTCCACTGCCCTGGGCCCCACTGAAGGGTCCCATGATCATGACTCTGCAGTGAGAAGGGCTTTGGTCCAGTGGGCATCACCCAGAGGGAAGCACTCAAAACCGGAGCTCTGCTGGCCTCGGCAGGGCACTTGATCTCTGGTAGGTGGGAACAGTACAAATGGGCCTGTTTATGCACACACAGCTCCAGGCGGCAAGGAGGCCTGTTGTGGAGCAGCCAGTTCTAGGGCACCCTGATAATCTGTGGGAAGGCCAGACCCTCAAGCCTGCTTTGTCTTCTGGCCCCTCCCTGGGTGTTGAGGGTGATGACGAGTTTTCAGGTCCCTTCAGCCATAAGCCTACAAAGACGCTTTCCTGGAGGGCAAGTGGGTGGCATTCAGCTGTCATGCTAGGGTGATCATATGTCCCACTTGCCCCGGGCAGTCCTGTTTACACCTGCCATCCTGGTGTAATGATTAATAATGCCCCCTCTCACTCTGGTTTGGATGATAACTAGGGTCACCTTAGAGCCCAGGCTTGATTCCCAGAACCAAGGGAAGGTGATTCTGAAAGAGCACTGGTCCAGGAGTGAGAAATATGGGCTCTTGTCCTGCCCTACTGCTGACAAGCAGGGGGACCTTGGGCAAGTCCTCTCTGGCTGCCACTGCCTCATCTCTGAATTGAAGGAGTTAGATGAGACAGGCCTCTTCTAGCTTGGGGAGTCAATGAACATGAGACATGGGTCCCTGGGGGTTCTGCCCCATCAGTAGGTTGATGATCATATGGCCACATCCATGGCCTCTGGGGGCCCCATATTCTGCCAACTCTTCCTCCAGGTCCTGCTCCCTGCGCCCACAGCTCCCAGGGCCCTAGGATGTGCCTCTGCTCAGGGCTCTATGCCAGCAGGGCCTTGCTGCCTGTCAGCCACTTTCTCCTCCCATACACCCCACCCCAGGGGGACCCCTCTTCTGCCTGCACTTCCTTATCATATGATGTTTCGGACAAACAACTAAATCACCTGCAACTGAGTCTCCACCTATGACAGGGTATAAGATGTCAGTACTGTAGTGACTCAGTAGAGAAGCTGCCTGCAAGGCAGGAGACCTGGGTTCAGTCCCTGGGTTGGGATGATCCCCCAGAAAAGGGATCATCACCCACTCCAGTTATTCTTTCCTGGGAAATCCCATGGACACAGGAGCCTGGCGGGCCACAGTCCATGTGGTGGCAAAGAGTCGGACATGACTAAGCAACTAACACACACACACACACACACACACTATTGATCAGTGTGTGTTGGGAGAAATTGACGAGGCCATCTTGGGAAAATACAATCTGCCCAGTTCATATGGAAATCAGGGCTGTTCTAAGTCACAAAGTACAGGAGCTGACTCTGGTTAGCTTAAGCAAAAAATTGGACTCCTTTAGGATTTATAGAATTGATGGAGGCTAGAAGGCCAGGCAGAGAAGGCGATGGCACCCCACTCCAGTACTCTTGCCTGGAAAACCCCATGGACGGAGGAGCCTGGTGGGCTGCAGTCCATGGGGTCGCGGAGAGTAGGACACGACTGAGCAACTTCACTTTCACTTTTCACTTTCATGCATTGGAGAAGGAATGGCAACCTACTCCAGTGTTCTTGCCTGGAGAATCCCAGGGACTGGGGAGCCTGGTGGGCTGCTGTCTATGGGGTCGCACAGAGTCGGACACGACTGAAGCGACTTAGCAGCAGCAGCAGCAGCAGCAGCAGAAGGCCAAGACTGTCAAATAAGCCAGAACCAAGGAGGTCTGGAGGCCTGGGAAACAGGTACTCACATAAAGGAGGAACATAAGAATTGTACAATCTAAGGAGGAGTCTAGCACACCACTGCTCAGATAAATACAATCCCTTGGCACTCAGCTTCCTTGCAGCACTCTAAAGAGCAAAGCCCAGGGAAGTCAAGTTGACGGGCTGAGTCACATGCTTTCCTCCTGAGTGGGGCCAGTGTAGACAGAGAGGACTCATTGGTACCTTTTGCTTTCCTAGTGGCAAGTTGGGATATTCTCCACAAAGACTGTACAATGGGGCTCCAGCCTCCAATGCAGTGGGGAGATTCTCCCAAAGAGACCTAGGGTGCTATAAGACAGGGGGAAGAAGGTGCTGGAGATCCCCAAAGTGTCCAGCAGAGAGCCCACAGACTCAGACACCCCTCTGCAGTGATCGGTGCCCCCAGTACTGAGACGGAACAGAAGGCTGAAGAAGACGCTCAGAGGGAGCAGAATATTGTCTTAAGGACTTGAGGGGCTGTTGCTTAGAGGAGAATTTGATTTGTTCAACACAGCTAGGGCATATATTTTGGCCCAATATCAGAAAGAACTTAAAAAATATTTTTTTCTATTTTTAATGTTTTGAATAGGCAATACATTAATTGAAAAAGTATTAAAAGGAACACAGTGAAAGTCTTGCTCCCACCCCTGTTACCTATCCGCCTACTTTCCAGCTTATTCCCCACCTCCACTCCAGATAGTCATCTTAATGATAGTGGAGGTTTATGCACTCAGTCATGTCGGACTCTTTGTGACGCCACGGGCTATAGCCTGCCAGACTCCTCTGTTCATACGATTTTCCAGGCAAAAATACTGGAGCGGGTTGCCATTTCCTTCTCCAACTCATCTTAATAGCGCCTTGTATATGCTCCCATAGGTTTTTAATTTCCTTTTAAGTTTTAAAAATTTATTTTCTTAATTGTGGTAAAATATACATAACATAAAATTGACCATTGTAACCAGTTTTAAGTGTACAGATCAGATCAGTCACTCAGTCGTGTCCGACTCTTTGCAACCCCATGAATCGCAGCACGCCAGGCCTCCCTGTCCATCACCAACTCCCGGAGTTCACTGAGACTCACGTCCATCGAGTCAGTGATGCCATCCAGCCATCTCATCCTCTGTCATCCCCTTCTCCTCCTGCCCCCAATCCCTCCCAGCATCAGAGTCTTTTCCAATGAGTCAACTCTTCGCATGAGGTGGCCAAAGTACTGGAGTTTCAGCTTTAGCATCATTCCTTCCAAAGAACACCCAGGGCTGATCTCCTTCGGAATGGACTGGTTGGATCTCCTTGCAGTCCAGTTCAGTGGTATTAAGCACACTCTTGTGCAACCATCACCACCATCGATCTCTAGAATGGTTTTCATCTTCCCAAACTAATCATCTGTGCCCATTAAAACAATAACTTCTCAGTCCTCCTTTCTCCAAGCCTTTGGCAGCCAAGATTCTATTTTCTGTCTCTATGAATTTGCCTGGAGATGGCTGGATGGCATCACTGACTCGATGGACGGAGTCTGGGTGAACTCCGGGAGTTGGTGATGGACAGGGAGGCCTGGCGTGCTGCGATTCATGGGGTTGCAAAGAGTCGGACACGACTGAGCGACTGAACTGAACTGAACTGATGAATTTGCCTCTTCCAGGTGCCTCATCCGAGTGAAATCATGCAGTGTTTGTTCTTTTGTGTCTGGTTTATTTCACTCAGTGAATCTTCAAGAATTTCCTTCCTTTGTAAGCTTGAATAATATTCCACTACTTTATATACTTTGATGATCTGTTATTGGATGCATATTTGTTTATAATTATATCTTCTTGCTATATTAAGCCTTTTCTTAATAGATAACGCCTTCTTTGCCTTTTAGAACAGTTTTTCATTTAAAGCCCGTTTTGTCTCATATTACTATAATCACTCCTGCCCTTTTTTTGGGTTACTATTTGCATGGAATATCTTTTTCCATCCTTTCACTTTCAAGCTATTTGTGTTTTTGGATCTAAAGTGTAAAATACTCTATTGTTAGAAGAACAATGTTGTACAGCAGATATCCAGATAACTAGATCTTATTTGTATCGAGTAACTGAGATTTTATGCCTCTTGATCAGCAACTCCCTATACATTAATGTTTTAATATTATTTAAAATTGTAATCTGATCCTTGCCATGCTGATCCATTTTAGCACTCTTCCCCCTACTTTTTTTGCTGTAGCATTTATTACCTTCTAGCATGCGATAATTTTGTAGTGTCTGTCCTCCCCACTCCATGCCATTAGAATGACAGCTTAATAGGAGCAGAGACTTTTGTGTGTTTTATTCACTGATTTATTTCTTAGTGCATAGTAAGTGCTCAGTACATAGCACTCAATATGGACCATTTGATCGAATAGATAACTGAACAGTAGGATCTAATGAGCAACTGGTAAAGCCTTCCTCAGCGATCAATGCAAAGAAATAGAGGAAAACAACAGAATGGGAAAGACTAGAGATCTCTTCAAGAAAATTAGAGATACCAAGGGAACATTTCATGCAAAGATGGGCTCGATAAAGGACAGAAATGGTATGGACCTAACAGAAGCAGAAGATATTAAGAAGAGGTGGCAAGAATACACAGAAGAACTGTACAAAAAAGATCTTCATGACCCAGATAATCACGATGCTGTGATCACTCACCTAGAGCCAGACATCCTGGAATGTGAAGTCAAGTGGGCCTTAGAAAGCATCACTATGAACAAAGCTAGTGGAGGTGATGGAATTCCAGTTGAGCTATTTCAAATCCTGAAAGATGATGCTGTGAAAGTGCTGCACTCAATATGCCAGCAAATGTGAAAAATTCAGCAGTGGCCACAGGACTGGAAAAGATCAGTTTTCATTCCAATCCCAAAGAAAGGCAATGCCAAAGAATGCTCAAACTACCGCACAATTGCACTCATCTCACACACTAGTAAAGTAATGCTCAAACTTCTCCAAGCCAGGCTTCAGCAATACATGAACCATGAATTCCAGATGTTCAAGCTGGTTTTAGAAAAGGCAGAGGAACCAGAGATCAAATTGCCAACATCTGCTGGATCATCAAAAAAGCAAAAGAGTTCCAGAAAAACATCTATTTCTGCTTTTTAATTGACTATGCCAAAACCTTTGACTGTGTGGATCACAATAAACTGTGGAAAATTCTCAAAGAGATGGGAATACCAGACCACCTGACCTGCCTCTTGAGAAACCTGTATGCAGATCAGGAAGCGACAGTTAGAACTGGACATGGAACAACAGACTGGTTCCAAATAGAAAAGGAGTACGTCAAGGCTGTATATTGTCACCCTGCTTATTTAACTTATATGCAGAGTACATCATGAGAAATGCTGGGCTGGAAGAAGCACAAGCTGGAATCAAGATTGCCAGGAGAAATATCAATAACCTCAGATATGCAAATGACACCACCTTTATGGCAGAAAGTGAAGAACTAAAGACCCTCTTGATGAAAGTGAAAGAGGGGAGTGAAAAAGTTGGCTTAAAGCTCAACATTCAGAAAACTCAGATCATGGCATTCAGTCCCATCACTTCATGGCAAACAGATGGGGAAACAGTGGAAACAGTGGCTGACTTTAATTTTGGAGGCTCCAAATTCACTGCAGATGGTGATTGCAGCCATGAAATTAAAAGACGTTTACTCCTTGGAAGGAAAGTTATGACCAACCTAGACAGCATATTAAAAAGCAGAGATATTACTTTGTCAACAAAGGTCTGTCTAGTCAAGGCTATGGTTTTTCCAATAGTCATGTATAGATGTGAGAGTTGGACTGTGAGGAAAGCTGAGCACCGAAGAATTGATGCTTATGAACTGAGGTGTTGGAGAAGACCCTTGCGAGTCCCTTGGACTGCAAGGAGATCCAACCAGTCCATCCTAAAGGAGATCAGTCCTGGGTGTTCATTGGAAGGACTGATGTTGAAGCTGAAAGTCCAATACTTTGGCCACCTGATGTGAAGAGCTGCCTCATTTGAAAAGACCCTGATGCTGGGAAAGATTGAGGGCAGGAGGAGAAGGGGATGACAGAGGATGAGATGGTTGGATGGCATCACTGACTCAATGGACATGAGTTTGGGTAAACTTCGGGAGTTGGTGATGGACAGGGAGGCATGGTATGCTGTGGTTCATGGGGTCACAAAGAGTCAGACACGACTGAGCGACTGAACTGAACTGAGAGGTAAAGTGCTTCTTGCCACCTAAAGTGTCCTCTGAAAGGGTGGAGAGGGATCAGAGAGCAGAATCAGTCTTCAGTGGGCCAGGTCAGTCAGACAAGGTGACCTTTAAGCTGTCTTCAAGCCTATTGGAAACAAATCTAAAACTTGCCTGATTCAAGAACAGCCCCGACACCTTGCGCCTGAAGGTGTGTGTACTGTGCTGTGGTGTTCAGGGAGGGGCAGGTTATCGTGGAGGAGCTGCAAGAGGAGGCAGGGGATGCCAGCATCCTGGTCTGTTTGTGAGAAGCATCTCATTCCCAGGGAGAGGGTAGCAGGTAGTCAGAGCCTAGGAACTCCTTGATTCCAGCTGCTGCAACAGCTTGTTCAAGACAACTATATTTGGAGAGGTCTAGTTTGAGGAAAAAAAAATCTTCAGTGCTCCTTTCAGGACAAAACATCTCCCTTTCCATGGCTTACTATCAATCATCTCAGTCTCAGATATTGCCCAATTCTTTGTTTTCCCCACAATATTGCACTTAATGAATGATATTGCTGTGAATTTACAAAGTTATTTCTAAAACTTGTGGTTCAAAATCAACTGTCTTTTATAGTCTATGTGTGTGTATTTTTCAAAGGATGTTGCAAGGGCTAAGTTTTCCCCAAACTTGTTTTTAACTGTAAAAAAAAAAAAAAAGGAGGGAGGGAGGAATCTCTAAATGTTCAAAAACGTTAAATTAAAAAAACTATGATGATGTGAAATTGTATTTACTAATACAGGAAAGGGCTTCCCTGGTGGCTCAGTTGGTAAAGAATCCACCTGCAATGCGGGAGACCTGGGTTCAATCCTAGG
Organism: Bubalus bubalis; assembly: GCF_019923935.1. Classification (NCBI taxonomy): domain Eukaryota; kingdom Metazoa; phylum Chordata; class Mammalia; order Artiodactyla; family Bovidae; genus Bubalus; species Bubalus bubalis. The sequence continues at coordinate 49,096,175 of NC_059176.1, forward strand.
TCCAAGATCTGGGAAGATCCCCTGGGGAAGGGAACAGCTATTCACTCCAGTATTCTGGTCTGGAGAATTCCATGGACTGTATAGTCTATGGGGTTGCACAGAGATGGCCACAACTGAGCAACTTTCACTTTCATCAAGTCTAACTTTCACTTTCAATACAGTTAAAGTGTCCATAAGGCATTACCTAAGGAAAAAAAGGAGGTTACAAACCGCTGTGTGCAGTACGATTCCATTTTTGTTTGCTTTTAAAATATATTACATATTCTAATATACAAATATTTAAATATATTTATGTAAATTCTAGAATGACATGCAGCAAGATGTTGACAATAGTTATCTCTGGGATTTCAGCCCATTTTTGTTTTATTTCCTTTATTTGTATTGGTAATTGTGAGCTTTCTTTCCTTTATATTCAGGGAAAAGAGTCATACTGAAACCATTCGCTTCAGACTGGGACTTGAACTCATATGGCCAGGCCTTGAACCTGGCCAAATCCCATGATCTTCCAACTGAGATCACACACCTGGTCTCAGGACTTAATGAAGCTCAGGTTCTTGATGTCACAGTACAGAAAGGATTCAATGAGAGACAAAGTGATAAGTCAGAAGTAGACTTATTTAGAGAGATATACATTCCACAGACAGAGTATGGGCTGTCACAGAGGGTGAGCACAGCCTTGAAATGTGGTATGGTTAGCTTTTATCGGCTGGATAATTTCATAAGGTAATGAGTGGGAAGATTATTCTAACTATTTGGGGGAAGGGATGGAGATTTCCAGGAATTGAACCACTGCCCACTTTTTGGTCTTTGATGGTTGGTCATGGAACAGTAGTAGCACCTGTGGGTACTTGGCATATGCTGCTTCCCTGGTGGCTCAAATGGTAAAGAATCTGCCTGCAAGGCAGGAGACCTGGGTTCGATCCCTGGGTCAGGGAGATCCCCTGGAGAAGGAAATGGCAACCCACTCCAGTATTCTTGCCTGGAGAATTCCATGGACAAATTCTTGGCAGGCTATAGTCCATGGGATCGCAAAGAGTTGGACTTGACTCAGAGACTAACACTCACTAAAAGGTCTTTGCCGGGTCATGAAGATCTCCCATGTTTTCTTCCCAGGGCTTTATTAGTTTAGTTGTCGCATTTAGGCCTATGATCCGTCTTGAATTAATTTATATGGTGTGAGGAAGGGGTTAGAGTTCATTTTTTCCCCTTATGAGTATGCATAGAAAAAAATTGGTTTTCCCCAGAATTGCATAGATGTCTTTATAGTAAATGAAGTTACCATATATGTATGGATCTATCACAATCAACTTTATTATTGATTTTTTCTTTTTTTTTTCTTTTTTTTATTTTATTTTATTTTTAAACTTTACATAACTGTATTAGTTTTGCCAAATATCAAAATGTCAAAATGATTTTTTAAAAATGTGTTTATTTTTGGCTGCACTGGGTCTTCTTTGTTGCGTGCGGGTTACTCTCTAGTTGTGGTGCACAAGTTTCTAATTTTGGTGGCTTCTCTTATTGCAGAGCACAGGCTCTAAGGCTTGCAGGCCTCAGAAGTTGTGGAGCAACAGGCTTAGTTATCTGCAGCATGTGGGATCTTCCCCAGCCAGGGACTGAACCAGGGTCCCCTGAATAGCAAGGTGGATTCTTAACTACTGGACCACCAGGGAAGCCCCACGAACAACTTTAAAGGCATCAGTTTCCAGATCCTCAACTTCTGTACGTCTTATTTTTCTAAAATGGATCTGTTTGCCTCTGCAATGAAACGTCAAGCCAGTTGTTCTTTCCCACTTCACTAATCTTTCCAAGTAAGGCTTACCTTTCACTCAATTCCCATGGGAACATGGTTTGTCATCTAGACAAGTGCAAAGCACTGTAGACCCAAACAAAGGAGCAATTAGAGAGTGCACACTTCTGAAGGAGAGACCCCCTCCACAAAGCACAGAGAGCATCAGCTATAAATATTGAAGGGACAGCATCTTATTCCATCTAAGGGACATATTCCAGGTGACAAGGCTCTGTGCATTGTCTATCTATTTAGCTTAGAATATGAAAGTGAGATGGTTGTCATGAGGCTATGTATTAATACATTTATCTGAACTGAAAAATGAATCCAGATTTTTCTTTTGAAAGAGAGTAAGTCTAATTGGGCTGGCTGTTTGACAATGAATTCTGGCTTTGCCAATTAGCTTATATGGCAGACATTTCCCATAAATTAAATAAACCAAATCTGCAACTCTGAGGTTCTCGAGAAAATATATACAACATGCAGGAAATTATATTTTTTGCTGCTATTAAAATTATGATAAAAAATTTAGATGTCAACTTCAAAATATGACAGTATGTAGTTTTCCAAAATTCCTTGAGGGGATACACAGCATGAAAATTTGAAGAACAGTGATCGAGGGCAGTGGTTCTCAAGTCTGGTTGCAACTGGAATCACTTGGGAAGATTAAAAGACGGTGATGCTGGGCTTCACTCCAGGCCGATTATGTCAAAGAAACTCTCAGTGTGCACAGTCATTTCACTCACTAAAAGATCTGCACTGAGGGAGTGAGTACTTTTAAAAAACTCCTTAAGTACAGCCAGGCTAAAAACCACTTGCTCCTTTGTGCCTTGTCTCTCTGGACTCGCACAATCTAAGCCCCTCTCCCTTCCTCACTCCCGGGCTGTCTCCCTGACTCACACCCATATCTAGCTCCAAGCCAGACATTATCTCTTGGACATTCACAGGCCCTTCAAACACAACCTTGGCAACAGTTTGTTTATTTATTTTTTTTGACTGTACTGGGTCTTCAACTGCTTTTGTGCAGGTTATCTCGACTTGTGGCGACCTGGGGCTACTTTTCGTTGTGGTATACTGGCTTTTCGCTGCAGTGGCTTCTCGTTGTGCAGCCCCGGTTCTAGGCGCAAGAACTTCGGTAATTGCAGGAAGTGGGCTCAGTATTTGCAGCTCCCGGGCTCTAGAGCACAGGCGCATGGGCTTAGTTGCTCTGGGGCATGTGGGATCTTCCTCATTGACAGGTGGATCCTTATCCACTGTGCCATCTGGGAAGCCCCTTGGCAACAATTATGATCATTTGTCAGTAGAAAATGTGTGGGTGTGTGCCTCAAAATACATATATTAAAAAAATAAACCAGGGGAGTTTCCTGGTGGCTTAGTAGTTAAGATTCTGGGCTTTCACTGCTATGGCCCAGGTTCAGTCCCCGGTTGAGGGAACAAGATCCTGCAAGCTGAGCAGCTCAGCAAAAAAACATCCCTCCAAATTATATGTATTACTATGTTAGCATGTCTATAAAATAGGAAATATAAAAACATGAGACTAACAATGAATATAAGAGACTTCCCTAGGGGTCCAGTGGTTAAGAATCCACCTTCCAGTGCAGGGGATGAGGTCCTATCCCTGGTTGGGGAACTGAGATCCTACATGCCTCAAGGCAACTAAGCCTGTGTGCTTCAACTAAGACCCCGATGCAGCCATGAAGAAATAGAAAGAAAAACCTTTTAAAAAATGAATATAAATACAAGTTCTAACATTTTCTCTCCACATCCTATGGATGACCTCTGTTCTTTTGCACATACTGGTCCCTCTTCTGGGAATTCCCTTCCCCCTTTGTCCTTCTCTACAATCTTCCATTTATTCCTCAAGACCTAGTGCTCTGAGACTCCCCCACATGTGGACCTTCCCTACCTCCAAAATGCCCCCGGGGGACTCTGCACAGGCCTCTCCCTTTACAACGGCCATTGTTTTGGTTTGGCTTTTTAAATATTTATGTCGGCCAGGACTGCTGCCCCATATCCTGCAATGAACAGGAAGCCTCAAAACAGGGATTCTTTGGCCCCTAATTCCACCAAGGCCAAGGCTCAGGATCCCTGCCCACACCTTCCTCCCTCCACATCATGCCTGACAAGCAAAAAATTAAGTCCGCCTGTCAAACGTCTTCAAGGCAGAGATCGTGTCACCTGCTTTTCCGGATCTGCCATCCTCGAGCTGTGTGACTTCGCTGTGTGCTTAGTCACTCAGTTGTGTCTGACTCTTTGTGACCCCATGGTCTGTAGCCCACCAGGCTCCTCTGTCTGTGGGGATTCTCCAGGCAATAATACTGGAGTGGGTTGCCATGCCCTCCTCCAGCAGATCTTCCCAACCCAGGGACTGAACCCAGGTCTCCCACATTGCATGCATATTCTTTACCATCTGAACCACCAGGGAAGCCCAAGGATACTGGAGTAGGTAGCCTATCCCTTCTCCAGGGGGTCTTCCCAACCTAGGAATTAAACCAGGGTCTCCTGCATTGCAAGTGGATTCTTTAAGAGCTGAACTACCAGGGAAACGCTTGTGTGACTTTAGGCAAGTGATTTGACCTCTCTGAGCCAGAGTTTCCAACTTGTTAGGAAAAAAATTAAAAAAACAAACTCCCTCCCTCTGCCAGCCACTGTGAGAAGAAGACACAACGATGCCCAGAGAAGACCCAGCTCTGTACTTGGCTCCCAGAAGAGCCTGGTTCACAGAGCTTGCTGTTGCTAATCTCTGCTTCTCTCTTCCCTGAGACCTCTGCTGTCTGTGGGTTTGGGGACTCCTATACCCAGAACATGGCTCAGTGGTAAAGAATTCGCCTGCAGGTGATACAAGAGATGCGTCAGATTGAGACCCAGGGTTCAATCCCTGGGTTAAGAAAATCTCCTGGAGAAGGAAATGGCAACCCACTCCAGGATTCTTGCCTGGAGAATCCCATGGACAGAGGAGCCTGGTGGGCTACAGTCCACAGGGTCGCAAAGACTTGGACACGACTGAGGACAGCACCCAGAACACACTCTGCCATGGCGTGAGCTGCAGAGAGAAATGACTGTGCACACTGAGAGGGCAGGGGCTGAGCAGGGCCCTGGCGTGGGGTGGGTGGGGAGTGCGGAGTTCCTGGTATATGCTGCTCCCTGTGCTGTAAGGAACGCAGGGAGCCCCGTGGGTCATACAGAGTTTGAACTGTAATCGGGCAGAGTGTGTGGGTGGGACTCTCCTTGAGCCTCTGACTCTGGGCCTTCTGCCCGAGGCCTTGTGGAGGCTGACTGTTCCTCTCAGATATCAAAGGCTCCCAGTGACAGGGCTCCACAAGGGATTTTCCTCAAGCTTTTTGGTTGCAAATTTCAAGCCTACAATAAAGTTGCAAGACTGGTGCAATGAGCATACATATACCCTTCACCTGGATCCACGTCTTTTGGTTCATCTCTGTACACAGGCGTGCATGCTAGGTCGCTCAGTCATGTCAGACTCTTTGTGACCCCACGGACTGTAGTCTTCCAGGCTCCTCTGTCCATGGGATTGTCCAGGCAAGAATACTGGAGTAGGTTGCCATTTCCTCCTCCAGGGGATCTTCTGGACCTAAGGATTGAACCCACGTCTTCTTCGTTGGCAGGCAGATTCTTTACCACTGGGTCACCAGAGAAGTCCCTGTCTGTATACATGCACACACTTTTTTCAGAACCATTTGAAAGTTGACATCATGACACTTGATCTCAAAATGTTTCCCTAGGCATCCTCTCAGAACAAGGACATTCTCCTTTAAAACCACAACACGGTGATCATATTCAAAACACATGATGCTGGTGATCATATTCAAAACATATGATGCTGATGAATCCCTTATCTAACTGTGGTTCTTGTTTAGATTTCCCCAGTTGTCCCAATTGTGATTTTTTTATATATATATTTTTTGTTTTGTTTTGATCCGGGAGCTGATCAAGGACCTATCTAAGCACTGTATGTAATTATATAATTGTCAACCCACTCCAGTATTCTTGCCTAGAGAATCCTGTGGACAGAGGAGCCTGGTGGGCTGCTGTCCATAGGGTCGCATAGAGTCGGACACGACTGACGCGACTTAGCATGCATGCATGTGTTGGAGAAGGAAATGGCAACCCACTCCAGTATTCTTGCCTGGAGAATCCCAGGGTCGGCGGAGCCTGGTGGGCTGACGTCTATGGGGTTGCACAGCATGTCTTTTTAACCTAGTTCTCCTTTTCTGCTTTTTTGGTCATCTGGGACACTTACATTAAAAAAAAAAAAGATTTAAAAAATGTATTTATTTATTTTTGGCTATGCTGGGTCTTGACCACTGCTCGGGCTTTTCTCTAGTTGCAGTGAGTAGGGGCTACTCTCTAGTCGTGGTATGAGGGCTTCTCTTGTTGTGGAGCCCAGGCTCTAGGGCTCGAGGGCTCTGTATTTGTGGCTTCTGGGCTCTAGAGAGCTGGCTCAATTGTTGTGGTGCATGGGCTTAATTGGGCTTCCCAGATGGCACTAGGGGTAAATGAATCTGTCTGCCAATGCAGGAGACATAAGACTCTGGTTCAATCCCTGGGTTGGGAAGATCTCCTGGAGGAGGGCATGGCAACCTACTTCAGTAGTCTTGCCTGGAGAATCCCATGGACAGAAGAACCTGGTGGGCCACAGTTCATAGGGTTGCAAAGAGTTGAATACCACTGAAGCAGCTTAGCACGCACGCGCTTAGGCTTAGTTGCTCCTCAGGATCTTCCTGGATCAGGAATCGAACTCATGTCTCCTGCATTGGCAGTCAGATTCTTTACCACTGAGCCACCAGGGAAGCCTGATACTTATATTAAAAAAAAAAAAAAAAAAGAATCCAGACTAGTTGTTTTGCACAAATGTCCCTCAATTCGAGATTGTCTGGCTACTGTCCATGGTGTCAAAAAGAGTTGGACACAGCTTAGCAACTGAGCACGCGAGCACGCTAGTTGCTGCTGCTGCTAAGTCGCTTCAGTCGTGTCCGATTCTGTGCAACCCCAGAGACGGCAGCCCACCAGGCTCCCCCGTCCCTGGGATTCTCCAAGCAAGAACACTGGAGTGGGTTGCCTAAATTCAGGGTGTGCATTTTGGGTAGGAATATTAATAGCACAGGGGGCTCCGGTATTCTTGACTGGAGAAGCTGATGGACAGAGGAGCCTGGTGGGCTACAGTCCATGGGGTTGCAAAGAGTTGGACACGACTGAGCAACTAAGCACAGCACATTAATAGCACAGAAGAAAAGTTTGACGTGCTTAGAACATCCCACCAGGCAGCACAAGATGTCCCATGTCCCACTATCTGTGACCTTACTTTTGACCCTACAGGTTGTCATAGAGGAGAGAATTTTGCGGGAACCTGCAACCTCTCTGCTTGCCCCCCAGGCCGGCCACATTGGAGACCTCCCCATGGGGAGGTGGCACCTTCTGTGACTTTGAGGGACTGAAGGGAATGGAGTGTGGCCAGAACTGCTTCCCAGGGTCCCAAACCCCACCCTCAGCCCCGGGGTTGATAGCACAGGGGCTCGCTGTCTTGGCTGCTCCCCCTTTATAGATTTTTCAGAGAGCGCCAGAGGAGAAAGTCATTATCCATCGTCACAGAGGCAACCCCAGTGTTTATGATACTTTTCAATTTACAAAGGACTTTCCCACTTCATTTCCAGGTGCAAATAAGAGCCAGTCTCCTCAAGCACCAACCATGTTCTATGTTAAAGTTTCATATGGTTTAGAGTGCTCTGCTCCTCACACCCATCCTGAGAGGTGGGTACAACCGTCACCCTGGTGTATAGATGGGAGAATGGAGTCTCATAGAGGTTAAGCAGCTTGCCTGAGGTCACCCAGCTAGGAAGTTGCAGTGCTGGGACTCGAACCCTGGCTCCTCTGAACCCCTAGCCAAGGTTCTAAGCAGCATGCTGCGAGTTCTCTTTTGAGCTTCACAGCAGATCCGGTGGCAGGCAGGGAAGATGTGAAGATACCCGTTTGCAGATGGAGGAAATAAAACCAGAAAAGTTGTGTGTTCTGGCCAAATTTGTGGAACTGGGAGTAGGCCCCGGAACTTCGGAGTCCTGGCCTAGTGCCCTTGCCGTAGCCGCAGGCTGCTCTTGGGACTGAGGCCAAAGATACCGAGGAGGGCCTTCCCTGGTGGTCCAGTGGCTACTCTGAGCTCCCAGTGCAGGGGGCCCGGGTTCCATCCCTGGTCAGGGAGGAACTGGATCTCGCACACTGCAACTAAAAAAAAAATAATAATAATAGATCTCGGCATGCCACAACCAAAAGATCCTGCCTGGTGCAACCAAGACCCTGCCCAGTCAAATAAATATTTTTTAAAAACAAACAAACAAACAAAAAAAGCAAAGATGCCAAGGGTCCTGATGGTGATATGCCAAGAGGGATGGCAAGAGGGCAGGGCAATGGCAGTGAGTGTCCCTCCGCAGCCTCCTCAGCATGCCACCATGAGTGAAGCAGGGATCTTCCCTGCTTTTGCCCCCAAGCCACAATCCACCCCCCTCCGCCTGCCCATGTGCCTGTCTTGTCCTGCCTCTCCTTGGCTGGGAGGGAACCATCCCGTGCCAGCCATCCACTTGTCAAGGCACCCTTGTTTTAGGAAGAAATGGCTGGTTCCTGTGGCAAACCCCTGCCTAGCCTGATAGACCTGAGCAGCTGGTTTTTGAACCCTGGTCTCAGAGGAGAAGCCCAGAATCCGCACCTGCTGGAGGCAAGAGGAAATACTGGGCCAAGATGGGGAGGTGGCCTGGAATCACCTGGGGGATTGGGTGGGACATGGGCGAGACAAGGGAAGCCAGAGGGTGAAGGGGAAAAGGTCTACCTCATTACTGCTTTACAAATCCTAGATTGGGTCACCTCTTCGGTGAAGCCCACCTTGACCACCTTGGCGCTCAGCAAGCTCTGCTCAACTTATGTGCTTAGCCAAACAGTTGTGTCCAACTCTTTGAGACCCCATGAACTGTAGCCTGCCAGGGTCCTCTGTCCATGGGATTCTCCAGGCAAGACTACTGGAGCGGGTTGCCATGCCATCCTCCAGAGGATCTTCCCAACCCAGGGGTTGAACCCAGGACTCCTGCATTGCAGATGGATTCTTTACCATCTGAGCCACAAAGGAAGCCCCCTCAACTATATGGGAAAGTACTTAATTCTGCTTTAACCAAAACAGGCAAAGTACTTGTGTCTCCTCTACATGCCCCAGTATTCTTGGGCTTCCCTTGTCTCAGCTGGTAAAGAATCTGCCTGCAATGCAGGAGACCTAGGTTTGATCCCTGGGTTGGGAAGATCCTCTGGAGAAGGGAAAGGCTACCCGCTCCAGTATTCTGGCCTGGAGAATTCCATGGACTGTATAGTCCATGAACTCCCAGAGTCGTACATGACTGAGCGACTTTCACTTCTGGGCTTCCCTGATAGTTCAGTTGGTAAAGAGTCCGCCTGCAATGCAGGAGACCCCAGTTTGATTCCTGAGTCGAGAAGATCCCCTGGAGAAGGGATAGGCTACACTCCAGTATTCTTTGGCTTCCCTGTGGTTCAGCTGGGAGAGAATCTGCCTATAATGTGGGAGACCTGGGTTCAATCCCTGGGTTGAGAAGATCCCCTGGAGAAGTGAAAGGCTACCCATTCCAGACAGTCCATGGAGTTGCAAAAAGTTGGACACAACTGGGCAAATTTCACTTTCACTTTCCTTTTATATAGTACTAACTGGCGGTGGGCAGGGGCCGGGGGGCAGCTTTGTGCAGCTATTTGGGCCTAATCCTGAGTCATGTATGCAATAGGTGCTCAGTGCATGGGTTTTTGTTTTGTGTTTTGTAAAACTAGGTGACCATTGTAGATGCCATTTCAGATGCATTCATTCCTGTATTGTTGCAAACTTGAATTTTCTGAGATATGTCAGACCACAAGGACTTAAAAATTCCCTCACCCTCTTCAACATTTTGGCTAAAGATTTGAAAGGATCAAGGTTGAATAGAAGACTTTCCAGTCAAAATGGAAAAAGCATCTCAAGTGACAAAAACCCTTCTTAAGGATAGTGTTAAGAAAACTCTCACCAAGCTATGCTGGAAAACTCATCTAAAATTACTGTCAGGGAAGCCTAAAATGGAAAAAGGTCTTACAAATTGCTCTGCATATACCAGTGGCCCCAGAAGTGGACTAGGAATGAGCCCTTATGAAAGGATATATAGGAGACCACGCTTAGCTCCTGAGCTTCCGCAATGGCTTAGCAGTAAAGAATCTGCCTGCAATGCAGGAGCTGCAGGAGACATGGGTGGGGATCCCCTGTTCGATCCCTGGGTGGGGAAGTTCCCCTGGAGGAGGAAATGGCAACCCACTCCAGTATTCTTGCCTGGAGAATCTCCATGGACAGAGGAGACTGGCAGGCTACAGTCCATGGGGTCACAGAGTCGGACACGACTGATGTGACTGACCACGCACACACACTTAGCTGCTAAAAGTAAAAAGAGAAACATGTCTAACACAGGAGATAAAATTAAACAGTGTGTTCAATAGGTTGTGTTCCACCAGGTCTCCCTCTCACCTGGAAGCTCCCTTTCCACCCTTCAAAGCAGGAGGCCAGGTGCTGGTGAAAGTGTGAAAAAGAGAGATGCCCTGAGCAGCAGCTTGAAGAAAAAGGGAAAGAATGCTACGCTCCTCAAGATTGAGGGGTATCAAAGAAAAGGGCGGGGGCGGGGGAAGTTCCCTGGTTGTCTAGTGGTTAAGAATCTTTCTGCCAATGCAGTGGATCCCTGGTCTGGAAAGATCCCACAGGCTGCAGGGCAGGTAAGCCCATGAGCTACCACTACTGAGCCCATGCCCCCCAGAGCCCGAGCTCCGCAACAAGAGAAGCCACTGCAGTGAGAAGTCTGCACACCGCAACTAGAGAAAGCCCACTCGCAGCAGCAAAGACCCAGAGCAGGCAAAAATAAATGCATATACAAATCTTTTTTAAAAAGAAAGAAACGTGATAGTTTAAAAAAGAAAGAAAAGCAAAGGGGTAATTAATGCCCAGCACGACCTTGTGGGGCTGCTGGACATGGAGGCCTTTTTGTCCCCCAGTTTTTGTAGGCAAGACTCCAGCTTCCATTACTTAGCACATGTTTTGATTAGCTAAATAAAATGAAAGACTTTATCTATTCATCCATTCATTCACTCGAAAAAATCATTAACATCATTAAACGAGCAACTACTCTGAGCTAGAATCTCTTCTAGGGGCGCTCACCCTCAGGGACTGACATTCTAGTGCAGAGAGACGGATCACAGGTAAATAAAGCAGATAACATGAGGCCAGCTCTAGGAAGAAAGAATGAGTGAGTGAGTGAACGAACTGTCGATGGAGGAGACAAGAAAGTGGATGAAAGGCTCGGGGAGGGAATTCCCATCCTCCTGCCATCACCCAGGAGGACGGGCACTCTGCAGAGAGTCTGCCCTCGCCAGAGCTGGGGCAACCTGTTGGCCTGGCCTTATGTTAGCCCGAGAGAAGATATTCCAGGAGGAGATATTTACTCTAGGCTTTTAGAGCACTGGGCATCACCCACCTCCACCCCCGCCCAGAGGCACCAGAAATGAAACTGCTGGCCTCTCAAAGGAAAACCAGAACTCAGTTCAGTTCAGTTCAGTCACTCAGTTGTGTCCGACTCTTTGTGACCCCATGAATTGCAGCATGCCAGGCCTCCCTGTCCATCACCAACTCCTGGAGTTCACTCAGACTCAGGTCCATCGAGTCAGTGATGCCATCTAGCCATCTCCTCCTCTGTCGTCCTCTTCTCCTCCTGCCCCCAATCCCTCCCAGCATCAGAGTCTTTTCCAATGAGTCAACTCTTCTCATGAGGTGGCCAAAGTACTGGAGTTTCAGCTTTAGCATCATTCCTTCCAAAGAAATCCCAGGACTGATCTCCTTCAGAATGGACTGGTTGGATCTCCTTGCACCAAGGGACTGTCAAGAGTCTTCTCCAACACCACAGTTCAAAAACATCAATTCTTCAGTGCTCAGCTCCACCACTAAGACCAAGGGCAGCCAGTATGGGGACAGCTGCCCTGGGACATTCAGAAAAGTGCAGCAGCATCAAAATGCTGCCGAGGAGGCCGTGTTCCTCAAGGTCAGGGCTGAGCTGGAACTAGAGGCAGCAGAAGAATCTTCTTCCTTCCTTCCTTTCGTTCCTCCCTTCCTTCTCCCTCCCTCCCTCACTCCCAGCCTTCTCTCTTCCACTTCCCATTTTATTTTTCTCTGTGGCACTTATTACCTTCTAACACACCATACAGTTTACTTATCTATTGTGTTCTTGCTTTTTTAAAATTAAATTTTTGTTGCTCAATAACGAAGGGCCAGTTTACCGTGACGTGACAATGGTAGTAGCAAGAGTAGCAGGAAGGGGCTCAGCACTCAATGTATCTAATACATGAAGTAGGAAGGGGCTCAGCATTCAATGTATCTAATACATAAAGTAGGAAGGGGCTCAGCATTCAATGTATCTAATACATAAAGTAGGAAGGGGCTCAGCATTCAATGTATCTAATACATAAAGTAGGAAGGGGCTCAGCATTCAATGTATCTAATACATAAAGTAGGAAGGGGCTCAGCATTCAATGTATCTAATACATAAAGTAGGAAGGGGCTCAGCATTCAATGTATCTAATACATAAAGTAGGAAGGGGCTCAGCATTCAATGTATCTAATACATAAAGTAGGAAGGGGCTCAGCATTCAATGTATCTAATACATAAAGTAGGAAGGGGCTCAGCATTCAATGTATCTAACACATAAAGTAGGAAGGGGCTCAGCACTCAATGTATCTAACACATAAAGTAGGAAGGGGCTCAGCACTCAATGTATCTAACACATAAAGTAGGAAGGGGCTCAGCACTCAATGTATCTAACACATAAAGTAGGAAGGGGCTCAGCACTCAATGTATCTAAAACATAAAGTAGGAAGGGGCTCAGCACTCAATGTATCTAACACATAAAGTAGGAAGGGGCTCAGCACTCAATGTATCTAACACATAAAGTAGGAAGGGGCTCAGCACTCAATGTATCTAACACATAAAGTAGGAAGGGGCTCAGCATTCAATGTATCTAACACATAAAGTAGGAAGGGGCTCAGCATTCAATGTATCTAACACATAAAGTAGGAAGGGGCTCAGCATTCAATGTATCTAACACATAAAGTAGGAAGGGGCTCAGCATTCAATGTATCTAACACATAAAGTAGGAAGGGGCTCAGCATTCAATGTATCTAACACATAAAGTAGGAAGGGGCTCAGCATTCAATGTATCTAACACATAAAGTAGGAAGGGGCTCAGCACTCAATGTATCTAACACATAAAGTAGGAAGGGGCTCAGCACTCAATGTATCTAACACATAAAGTAGGAAGGGGCTCAGCACTCAATGTATCTAACACATAAAGTAGGAAGGGGCTCAGCACTCAATGTATCTAACACATAAAGTAGGAAGGGGCTCAGCACTCAATGTATCTAACACATAAAGTAGGAAGGGGCTCAGCACTCAATGTATCTAACACATAAAGTAGGAAGGGGCTCAGCACTCAATGTATCTAACACATAAAGTAGGAAGGGGCTCAGCACTCAATGTATCTAACACATAAAGTAGGAAGGGGCTCAGCACTCAATGTATCTAACACATAAAGTAGGAAGGGGCTCAGCACTCAATGTATCTAACACATAAAGTAGGAAGGGGCTCAGCACTCAATGTATCTAACACATAAAGTAGGAAGGGGCTCAGCACTCAATGTATCTAACACATAAAGTAGGAAGGGGCTCAGCACTCAATGTATCTAATACATAAAGTAGGAAGGGGCTCAGCATTCAATGTATCTAATACATAAAGTAGGAAGGGGCTCAGCATTCAATGTATCTAATACATAAAGTAGGAAGGGGCTCAGCATTCAATGTATCTAATACATAAAGTAGGAAGGGGCTCAGCATTCAATGTATCTAATACATAAAGCTTCAGTGATTCCTTAAATATTGTACAGGATCAACATTTTCAGCACTTCCTTAGATCTTTAATTGAAATCTTTCAGACAAGGAGACATGGATATGATCCCTGGGTTGGGAAGATCCCCTGCAGAGGGAGATGGCAAACCACTCCAGTGTTCTTGCCTGGGAAATTGCATGGGCAGAGGAGCCTGGCAGGCTGCAGTCACAAAAGAGTTGGAGATGACTTAGTGACTAAACAGGAACAGCAGATAAGTTAAATAATCTAAACAGGTCAGAAATTGCCTGCTGACATCATACTTTCGTGGAATTACCTTGCACAGGGAACTCTACTCAGTACTCTGTAATGAGCTGCTGTACAGCAAAGTGTATCAGTTATACGTATACATACACCCACTCTTTTTTAGATTCTATTCCCATATTGTGTTTGCTTTTGTCAACAACCCCCCAGACCCCAAATGCAAGTTTCACGAGGGCAGGGATTTACCTCTTCTGCTCACTGTTATATTCTGGCACCCAGAACAGTGCCTGGCACACAGTAGGTGCTCAAAGAATATTACTCACCCCTTCCTTCATCCTTCCAAAATTCCTTGAGTGCTGGTTCTGTGCCCATACTGTGATCTGGGCAGGGGCACGAGTCATCAATAAGATATCCTGGGACTCCCCTGGCAGTCCAGTGCTTAGAACTCTGTGTTTCTACTGCAGGGGGCATGGGTTTGATCACTGGTCGAGGAACTAAGATCCCTCAAGGAACTCAGCCAGGCCCAGAAATAACTAATAAGACATCACTCCTCTCTTTAAGACACTCATGGCCCCTGGGAGCCATCCTTGGGAATGGATGGCGCCAGAAACCTGTGTGCCCCTCCCCCCACTTCATTCCCAAAGTTCCCCTCCATTCACTCCCCTCGCTGTGTGAATGAGGGAAAGTCTTTCCCTGTAACAGTGAGCACGCATCCCTGAAAGCAAACCTTCCTTCTGGCTCTGCCCGGAGCCGACAAGCAGCCTGGTCCAGTGGAATCAGACAGTCCAGAATTTGACTCTCCATCCTGCTCCCTGGCTTCTCTGAGAACTCAGTTTCTTCATCTGTAGGATGGGACTCCAATATCCACCTTGCAAGGGTTCCACCACGAGTAGAAGCTGACTAAAGAGTTTGGCCAGAGCAGGCAGTAATCAAAGGCCCCTCTTGCTGACACTGTTCCTGCAGTGTCTGGCTGTGACTTGCAGCAGGCTGCCTCGGTAGAGAGGACACCCTGGTGCCCCGTGCTGGCACAGCGAAGCCACACTCCAGTCCCCAGCACGCTGGGCAGGCACTTAACCTCAGGTGTTCCACACAGCATTCATGGCTTTTACAAATCTGAGATTCAACTTGGCGATGACTTTTTAAAATCCAGCATTGGTGAGGGTGTGTGCTTGCCACTGTCACACCTGGCTCCTGAGGCATGTGTTTTGTTTGGGAAAATCTAGTGATATCTCGGGGCCTCCCAGGTGGCGCTAGTGGTAAAGAACTCGGCTGCCACTGCAGGAGACATAGGAGACACTGGTTCAATCCCTGGGTCAGGAAGATGCCCTGGAGGAAGGCATGGCAACCCACTCCAGTATTCTTGCCTGGAGAATCCCATGAACAGAGGAGCGATATCTATCAAAACAATTCAGCCTCTAGGAATTCACTCAAACCTGTACAAGGACTCACAGACCTGGGTGTTCATGAAAATGTTATTTATAATACCAAACAAATAAATAACTTCATTGTCTAACACTAGGGATTTACTAGATAAAACATAGGATATATCCTGCCATTAAAAATAGTGTTATAGAAAAAGAATAATATGGGAAGATGTTTACAAAATATTAAATGAGTAAAGCAAATATAAATCAGTATTATAGTATACATCTCTTTCCCTCTCTTTCTCGTACTAAAGTTGCCTCTAGATGGTAGGATTACAAATGTTTTCTAATTTCTTCTTTGTGCTTTTCTGCATTTTCTTTTTTGTATTACCTGTTTTTAAAGAAAAATTAGAAAATCAAGCTCATTTTTGCAAAATACAGACTAAGCAGAGATATAACAAATTACATAGTTAAATTTTATCTTATATCATGTCAAGATCACTTATGTTATGTTATTTCTGATCACAGCTTAATGAACTTGTGAAAAACTTTTAAACTGTCCCTACGATCTTTTATTACTGGACCAGAAAGTTCCTCTGGAGAAGGGAAAGGCTACCCACTCCAGTATTCTGGCCTGGAGAATTCCATGGACTGTATAGTCCCTTGTGACTCGCAAAGAGTCGGACATGACTGAGCGACTTTCACTTTCATACATATATATGTAAATTCTTAGTGCCCTTTTCTTTGGGAATAATGTTAATTTACAGAAAAGTTGCAAAGGTAGTACAGAAAGTGCCCCTGTTCCCACCCCCATCCCTCCTAACTTGCATAACCAGGGTACACTTGTCACAACTAAGAAACCAGCACTAGCAACTAAACTTCAGACTTTATTTGGATTTCACCAGTTTTCCCATTAACATTCTCATTCTGTGCCAGGGTACAATCCCTGGGTACCACATCGCCTTGATCTGTCCCTGTCTTTTCAGGCTTCCCTGGTCTGTGACAGTTTCTTGGATGTTCCTGGTTTTCCAGGTACCTGTATGAATTTTGTAATCAGGAAAAGAAAGGAATGATGACGAAGCAGAAGAAAAGAAGATGAAGATGGTGATGGTGATGGTGAAGAGTTATGTCCCGGAATGCCTTCGTTTTTATCTCGGTGGGAGGCAAAGGATCTTCTTTTCCTTTCTCTGTTCACCGGTACAAAACGGGGAAAGCAGTTGCTGCCTGGCATCTGTGGGATCCACAGAGGCTGGGCGCCTTAATCCCTCCCTGCCCTCTGCCCTCTCGGTTCCTGCGCCCGCTACCGTCCCTCCCGCCCCCCACCCCGATGCGGGGGCCCTTGGCTACAGGGCGACCCCGGGGCCGCGGGTCCCCTCGCCGGTTGGGCGAGCGCGCGGGCGGCACCCGGATCAACTGTTCCGCAACACCCGACTCGGCCACCCCGCCCCGCCCCTGCCTCAGGTCTTATAAGGCTGTCCTCCTTCAAGCCTCCGAACTGCCCGCTGCCCGCCCCGGCCAGACGCCCCCTGCAGCATGATCTGGAACACCAATCTCCGCTGGCGGCTGCCGGTCGTCTGCCTGCTCCTGGAGGTGGCCCTGATAGCCCTCTTCGGCGTGTTCGTGCGCTACGACATGGATGCCGATCCCCACTGGGTGCAGGAGAAGGTGATCAAGAACTTGTCCACTGACTTGGAAAACGAATTCTACTATCGCTACCCGAGTAAGTTCCGCCACCTTGCAGGTCATCCCCCCACCCCCCCGGGCGGAGGGTCCTGCCTGGCGGGAGCTGCAGGAGGAGATGCAGCCCCCAGCCCCCTGCCCCGCCCCTCTTAGGCTCCCCCCTATGGAGACTTACCAGTGTCTGGAGGTTAAGCTTGGGAAATGGCCAGACGTGCCCAAATTCCTTTCAACTCGTGAAAACTCGTGACGAGAGCTCCCTCCAGGTGTCCTCAGAGACCTCCAACCTCTCTTCAGAGAGCCCTTCTTGATGTCTTCAGGAGACCCCAGCCAGTGGGTGACCTTGGCTCTCTTATCCAGCTGTGCCCAAACTCTCCACCTTAAGAGGGTAGTTCCAACTTCAAGGGCTGCAGGGGTGGCTCATTGGCCTACCAGCCCTGCTGGCGTGGAGGACCACAGCATAACCGTGTTTTGGCTTGGAGAGGGAGAGAAACACCCGTGAATTCCCTGGCATCCGTGGTGCCGTGATTAACAGCATGGCCATAGAGTCACCACACCTCACCTGTATCACGGCTCTGCCCTCAACCAGGTGGGTGACCTGTAGGCAAATGTCAACAATACACAGACTCGATTTCCTCATCTGTCCAATGGGGATAATAATGGGACCTACCCTACAGGAGTGGGGTGAGGCTGGCATGAGACATTGCACATAAAGTTCTGGCACTGTGCTGGGTATGGAGTCTTCACTTCATAATGCAGCAATTACTGGATGAGTACTAAGTGCACACGCCCTAGGACTCAGCAGTTAGAAGAACTGGTGCAAGGTTATTTGGGTTGGCCCAACCTCTGGAGCCCCAGCCCAGGACTCTCTTCATGCCCTTGTGCTTTCTAGCTTTCCACATCATCTGCCAACAGCCAATGACAGTCTCTTTCTAACTGTTGGTACTCACATGGTCATGGACTGTTAGTTTTAGAAGGGACCCTAAAGTTCATCTCCAACAGTCACCCATGCAAACTGATCTTCCCTCCGTGACTTGTTTGTCGTTGTTCAGTCACTCAGTCATGTCTGACTCTTTGCAACCCCATGGACTGCAGCATGCCAGGCTTCCCTGTCCTTCACTATCTCCCAGAGTCTGCTCACACTCATGTCCACTGAGTTCATGATGCCATCCAACCATCTCATCCTCTGTCACCCCCTTCTTCTCCTGCCCTTCATCTTTCTCAGCATCAGGGTCTTTTCCAATGCCTTGGCTCTTAGCGTCAAGGGACCAAAGTATTGGAGCTTCAGCTCCAGCATTAGTCCTTCCAGTGAATATTCAGGGTTGATTTCCTTTATTTAGGATTGATTAATTTGATCTCCTTGCTGTCCAAGGGACTCTCAAGAGTCTTCTCCAGCACCACAGTTTGAAAGCATCAATTCTTTGGCACTCAGCCTTCTTTATGGTCCAACTTTCACATCTGTACATGACTATTGGCAATGCTATGACTCCGATTTTACAGACCAGGAAACTGAGGCCAGAGAGGGGACATGTCTTGCAAAAGTCACTCATCCAGAAACCTAGTGAGCTCCAGGGACCTGAACCCACCCTCCTGGACTGCTCTCCTCCCTTTCATCTCACCTTTCCTCTCTTCTCCTTCCCTACTGGTGGCTGTGACTAGGAGTTGGAACGTAGGTGTGGCCCCAAGCTTGGGTTCCCAGGCCTCAAGGCAGTTCCCAGGGGTGTGGAGTGAGGGCCATCCCTTTTGGTACTTTCTGGGTTCTTGGCTCCATGCTGTCAACACCTGTGCAGGCTTCATTCCTGCCCAGAGGATTAGAGGAGTCCTCTGGGCATCTCAGTTTTCAGAGAAGTCTAGTTCCAGCTGACTCAAGCTGGGGCCCAGGGGTGCCTGAAGACGGCTCCTGGGGCATGGGCCCCTTGGCAAATAGCAGGCACAGAACCAGCTGGGGACCCGTCCTGGCAGTGCCCTGAAAGCCCAAGCTGCTGAACACAAACTTCCTCCTGGGCTGATGCTCCCGGCAGTGTCTGGGGAGGTTGGCCTGAGGAGAAGCCATCAGATCCTGGGCTCTCGAAACTTCCCGGGAAAACAGAGGGAGAAAGGAAATGACCTAAGGCTGAGAATGCCACAATTTCAAACACTGAAGGTCTGGTTCATAAAACTGAGGCAGCAAGGTTCACCCTGCGCTCCTGGGAACCTGAACCTCAGATTCGTGCATTCCTCAAGCAGAGGGCAGTGTAACCTGGCAGTTGACTTTGGAATTAAACAGATATGGGCCCATCACTTTAAATGGAGTAAAGTGAAAGTGTTAGTAGCTCAGCTGTGTCTGACTCTTTGTGACCCCATGGACTGTAGCCCGCCAGGCTCCTCTGTCCATGGGATTCTCCAGGCGAGAATACTGGAGTGGGTTGCCATTTCCTTTTCCAGGGGATCTTCTCAACCCAGGGATTGAATCCAGGTCTCCTGCATTGCAGGCAGCTTCTTTACCATCTGAGCCACCAGGGAAACCCAAAATAGATTAAGGCACCTCCCTGATCACACTGAGTCTCAGTATGCTCATCTATGAAGCGGGAATGTTATTTAATGCAGAGGACTGTGCAGATAATGGGTAGCCAGGAGGGCATGTCTCATGACATGAAACCAGAGGACAGTAAACGCTGGTATCAAGCTTCCTCAGAAGGGACTGATGCTGTTGCTGAAGGTGTTTAAGTGCAGGTTTAGCATCCATTTAGTGATGTGTCTTCCCTAATAGCTCAGTTGGTAAAGAATCCACCTGCAATGCGGGAGACCTGGGTTTGATCCCTGGGTTGGGAAGATCCCCTGGAGAAGGGAAAGGCTACCCACTCCAGTATTCTGGCCTGGAGAATTCCATAGACGAGTCCATGGGGTGGCAAAGAGTCAGACACAACTGAACGACTTTCACTTCACGTCACTTCAGTGATGTGGCCAAGGAATATCTCTTTGAACATGAGTTTGAACTACTATAGCATTTAAATTCCTTTGTGTTCTCCCCACTTGTTGTTCAGTCACTAAATCATGTCCAACTCTTTTGCAACCCCATGGACTGTAGCCTGCCAGGCTCTTCTGTCCATGGGATTCTCCAGGCAAGACTACTGAAGTGGGTTGCCACTCCCTTCTCCAGAAGATCTTCCCAACCCAGGGATCAAACCCATGTCTCCCGCGTTGGCAGGCAGATTCTTTACCACTGAGCCACCAGAGAAACCTCTTCACTCACAAACACTTTTTCCATGCTCTGTCAGACGAGGAGTGTATTTGCTTCTATTTTATGTTGCCAGAGGTGGAGCTTAGAGATTTTCCCAGCTGGTGAGTGGCACAGGCAGGGGTGAGGCCAAGCCCTCACACTGCACAAAAACCGCTTCCCCTAGTCTCTGTGGCATTGCCACTCCTCAACAACCTCCCCAGGAGGTTTTGCAGTGATGGGATGGTTCTGTGTCCGGCTCCGAGTTGTGGGAGAAGTGGACACAGAGCCTTGGGGAATTGAGGGACTGGCCAGTGGACTTGAAAGGCAGCAGTTTAGGCTGGGCTGGCCTATAGAGCATGGGAAGGGCCGGTCCCCAGGCTGCTGCAGGGCTGAGGAAGCGTTGGAGAGAGAGCTGCTGTTACCCACCAGCATGGGAAACTTGATCCTCAGATTTCAGAAATTTTCAAAACTTGGCCTTCTTTAGACCATCCCAAGAGAGAAAAGTGAGCCAGGAAGGGGTCGCAGAACAGCTGTGTACTGGCGTCCCCTGGTGGCGGCTCTCAGAACTGGCCTCCAGGAGCCAGGCTTGCCCCTCAGGGACCTCCCGTGGTGGAGGGAATCTGCCGGGCTGCTTGAGTCACTAACTACAGGCTGGGGAAAGTAGGGGAAGAGAGGCATTGTCTTATTAACTTCCACCGACCCCCAGCAAGTCGCCAACCCAATGCAAAGCACCTGGTCAGTCTTGAAAGAGAAAAAGAGAAGTAGTAATTAATATAATTAAGCAATTGCTGAGGAGGAGAAGGGGACAACAGGATGAGATGGTTGGGTGGCATCACCGACTCTATGGACATGAGTTTGAGCAAGCTCCAGGAGATGGTGAAGGACAGGGAAGCCAGGTGTGCTGCAGTCCATGGGGTCGCAAAGAGCCAACGACTGAGCGACTGAACAACAGCAGCAAGCAGTTGCTGAGGAATCAGGCTTAGGCCCAGGGCTTTGATTGGATGACATTAAATGTGTACCACACACCTCTGAGTTCTGTTACTATTCCTCATTTTACAGAAAAAGAAACTCGAGGTCAAAGAGGTTATGTCCTTGCTAAAGGTCATACAATCTGGACCTTCAGACCATTAAAAAAATATATATTTATTATTCATTTATTTGGCTGCCCTGGGTCCTAACTGTGGCATGTGGGATCTGGTTCCCTGACCAGGGCTCGAATCCAGTACCCCTGCATTGAGAGTGAAGAGTCTTAGCCCCTGGACCATCAGGGAAGTTCTGGATCATTATTATTAAAAGCACTTTCAGTAGCATCAAACTCATTTGGCAGTCAATTCTAAAGGAAATCAACTGTGAATATTCATTGGAAGGCCTGATGCTGAAGCTGAAGTTCCAATACTTTGGCCTCCTAATGCTGAAAGTCAGGTCATTGGAAAAGACCCTGATGCTGGGAATGATTGAGGGCAGGAGGAGAAGGGGGCGACAGAGGATGAGATGGTTAGATAACATCACTGACTCGATGGACGTGAGTGTGAGCAAACTCTTGGAGACAGTGAAGGACAGGGAAGCCTGGTGTGCTGCAGTCCATAGGGTTGCAAAGAATCGGACATGACTTAGTGACTGAACAACATTCGTATTCCAGTAAGGACCAGTTTAGGAGATAGAGAGAAAGGAGTAAGAGAGTGAATAAAGAAGGTGTGGAAGGAGAGCAAAGCTGGAGTCTGTGCGCCTGTGGCTGGGGGGACAAGAAACAGATATCCACAGAAGGGTTAGAGACAGAGGTCAGGACAGCCGGGGAGTCACAGAGAAGGACAGAGAACCAGCGAGGTGGGGACCGGCAGAGAGAAACCCTGAGAAGTCGTGCGCTCTCTGCTTTTTCATCCCAGGCCACAGGGAGAACTGAAGGCAGCCCCCAGGAAGGCTGCCTCCAGTCTCTTGAGCCCCTGTCCGCCTACTTCCCCCACCTCCAAACAGCTCATATATGGAAGTCTGCGATGCTACTTTTTCCCAGGGGTTCCCCTCACCTCCTTGCCAACACTGTCCCTGTCTAATCTGCTTAATTCCGGCCGGCCAGTCCTCGGCTCCTGTCTCCCACTCATTGTTCCAACTCCCAGCTCTGTGTGCAGGTCTGCTGGACCTCAGACCCCAGCTCAATCCCGAATGGCCAGACTCCATTGCGCCACACTACCCCGCCTGATGCTTACCACCACCACCCACGCCCGGGGTCATAGGGTCACCTCAAACTCACCTCAAACAACCAGCCCTAGACCCAGCACCTCACTCCCTCCCCAGCAACCTCTTCCTCCTTCCCGGCATTTGCTTTCGTAACTGTGGTCTGAAGGTGTCTCCTCCCTCTCTCTCTAGTCTGTCACCCATCAGTTTCTTCCCAAGAGTCACCATGACAGTCTCACACACTGGGAAACCCAAGCCGAGCTGCTGTTTGTTTAACTCTGTGCAAAAGCAGCTCAGAGCTCAGAGCACCGTGCTGGGGTGAGACCCACAGCTCTCTTGCATCAACTTCTGTGCCTCAACCCTTACCCAGCCTCAGGGAAGCCTGCAAGGGAGACAGATGAGGGCAACGGGAGAGGGGCAGGACAGCCTGAGCATCGCTGCCCACCCACACTGTGGCTGGCCAGGCTGCTGTGGACATCAGGGCCTATCTACCCAGTGGGTAGGAAACATCAGACAGGAGAGGGTCTGCAGTCTCCCCTGATGGTGAAGTGCCACCCGGGGCCCTTGGCTGCTGCTCAGCTGGCATATCTGGCTACTCCTGAGATTACAACAGTAATTATCCATTCATCCCTTCAGGGATATTTATGGAGCATCCACCCAGGGAATGCCCATAGGCAGTAGAGAATACCAGCATGAACAAAACAGGCTTGGCCTGGACTCCTGGGGCTTCCCTGGTGGCTCAGCAGTAAAGAATCCGCCTACAGTGCAGGAGACGCAAGTTCAGTCCCTGGGTTGGGAAGATCCCCTGGAGAAGGAAATGGCAACCCACTCCAGTATTCTTGCCTGGGAAATCCCATGGACAGGGGAATCTGGTGGGCTACAGTCCATGGGATCGCAAAGAATCGGACATGACTTAGCAAATAAATCACCACCATTTGACTCCTTGGAGCTTTACAGTCTAGTGGGCTAGACAAAGAAACCTAACTACCTAACTACAAATTGTTGTAAGAACTAGAAAAGAAAGAAGAAGGTGTCATGAGGGAGTGAACCAAGTTGAAACTCAGGGGTCTGGAAGGCCTCTGTGGTGAGGTGACTTTTTGCTGAGATCCACAAGAAGAAATGGAGAAGAAAATGGTAACCCACTCCAGTATTCTTGCCTGGAGAATCCCATGGACAGAAGAAAAGAGTTGGGGACGACTGAGCGACTAAACAAGAAGAAGAGAAGTTGCTGGCCATTCTGTGGGAACAGCGTCCTACGTGGAGGGACCACCACAGGCAAAGATCCAGAGTGAGACTGAGCTCAGGGAGGCCAGTCTGACTGGGGCACCAGAGGGAAGGGAGGACCGAGGAAAGGAAGAAGGAGACTGGCGGGAGGGGCCAGGCCAGGCCTGGTGAGCCCTGCAGTTCTCTCTTATTCAAAAATGTTTAATTGGGGAAATCATTTCGAATTTACAAAGAGTTGCTAAAACAAAAATAGTACAAAGAACACTATATATTCTTTTTAACTCCCATTAAGCATCTCTCTCTTTTCCCATATAAAAGCAACACGTACATACCGTTCCTTTTCCCCTGAACTGAGAGTCCGTTATACATATTGCGGTCTGGCTGCCTTAATTACTCCACTGTTTCCTAAGAATAGAGGTATTCTCTTCCATCACCACAGTAATCAACTTCACGAATTTACACTGTATGCTACTTTAATATACTGTCCCTATACAATTTTGTCAGTGGACCCAATAAGAACCCTTGTGGCATTCCCCTGCACCCGCACCCACTCCCTACCCCAGCCAAATCCAGGATCCAGTCTAGGGTCAAGTACTGGATTTACTTGACCTGTCTCTTTAGCCTCTTTAACCTAGAACATTCCTGTGTAGGTAAGGCACCTAGCACGTGTCTGTCCTATAATAGATGTTCACAAGGGCAGCCTTTCTTTATCTTTTAAGACACTGATATTTTTCAAGAGTCCAGCTTCAACCCCTTTCTAATAGCATGTTTCTTTGTTTGGTGTTTCCTCATGATTAGATTGGGATTGTGCCTTCTCAGCCAGAGCACCACATAGGTGATGTGTCCTTTTCAGAATATCTTCCTGAAGGTGCACAATGTACGCATGTCCCACACTGGTGACGTTAATTTTGATCACACTATCAAGATGTTACCCAATTTCTCCACTGTATGGTTACCGGATGTTTTTTCACCCTCCTTTACAACCCATAAGACTCCTTTAAGACAACGCAAATACCTTGCTCTTCCTCAAAATTTGTCCCTGGATTTTAACATCCAGTGATGAACTCTTCATTGTGAAAATTATGATTTTCCAACTTCAGTGCTCATTCCACATCTAACTGTTGGGCTGTCAGCATCCTGTTGTAAGCAAGAACCCTCTCTGCTCTCTCTCTCTTAAAAAAAAAAAAGTTCCTGTTTTTTATGATTTTCATTTGTTATGGTACCTAATTATTTTGGCCAGTCAAGGGACTCCTAGGCCAAACGAGACTAACTTCTCCACAGCAGAAGAATGGAATTGCGCAGGTAAGGCCCTTGGCGAGGGCAGTGAAAGGGGGCTGTCATCTCTCAACAGGGACGCTCAGGCATTCCTTGGCCTTAAAACCCAGTGGTCTAAGTGGTCTAAAGTGTGGGGGGGGGGGGGGGGGTCTTACCTCCATTCCCCCAGCCAAGTCCACCCCAGAGGCTTTTTTTCTTCTAATTGAAGTACAGTTGATATACAGTGTTATGTTAGTTTGTGCTGTATAGCAGTGATTCAGTTATACATATATAACTGAATATGCTATGCAGTAGGACCTTGTTGTTTATCTGTTGTATACATAGCAGTTTGTGTCTTACGATGTGATGGGGTAGTCGCAGCAGAGTCATAATTACTGCAGGAGCCTCAGGATCCAGATGTAGGGGTGGCGGGATGGGGGTTGGAGGGTGGCCCAGGCCCGGCCAGTGGCGGAGCAGACACAGGCTCAGCTGCGGACCGCGCTGGCCCAGACGCAGAGCTGCAGCGAGGGGCTTCGCTAGGCCACCGGGACCCTGGACTGTGTTCTCCCCACAGGCTTCCAGGACGTACACGTGATGATCTTCGTGGGCTTCGGGTTCCTCATGACCTTCCTGCAGCGCTACGGCTACAGCTCTGTGGGCTTCAACTTTCTGCTGGCGGCCTTCGGCATCCAGTGGGCGCTGCTCATGCAGGGCTGGCTTCAATCCTTTGACGGACGCTACATTCTGGTGAACGTGGAGAAGTGAGCGTGGCTCGGGCCGGGGGCGTGGAGCAGTGGGCGGGGCCTGCGCGGGAGGCGGGCCTGCTCAGGAGGCGGGTCCGGGGGCGTGGCCCAGAGGCTTTGGGCTGTGAACTGTGTCTTCGTCATCCAGCCAGGGTCCCCAGCTGCCCGGCAACATACACCCCCCACCCCAACACACACACACACACACACACACACACACACACACACACACACTCACTTCCTGATCAGTGAGTCTCCAGGGTGGGAGTTCTCATGGTAACCAAGTGCTGTTGGAGGGTTTCCTTCCTCCTAAGACACAGGCTGCAGGGATGCAAGGCTTTTCCCCAGAGTCCAAGTCCTGACTCCGCTCTGACATCTCAGGGCAAAGATCAAAATTTGCCCTGAGAGAAATCAGGCCATAGGACCCATGGAGGGGAGGGAGTGGGTGGCAGGCGAGCGGAAGGAGTGTGGGACTGCCTGAAGCAGCCTACTTAGGTTCATTGTAGAGGGAATGTTGAATGGGGAATCCAGTTGCCTGTGTCCCCACCCAAGGAACAGAGCAAAGAGCTATGAGGCATGTGTGGAGTCCTAGGGCTGAAGCGCCTCCCTGCATCAGCCTCCGAGGGGGCCCCTGATCCCTATCTCTTCTCACCTCCATCCTCATCACTTTTGTCTGTGATAATCTTTTGGTCTGACAAGTACTACACTCCCTTCTATCAGGGAACTCAGCCCATCCCTCTGTCTGAAGAGACCTCTTAGGAGCCTTAGTACGTTTCTTCCCTCAACACCACTACCAGGTTATACAGTAAATTTTCCAACTTGCCAAAACCCAGCTTGCCAAGCAGTCATCTCACTGAATGACTCATTTATCAAACTCTCCAGCCAGGGAAACTTAAGAAACTGACAACAGTTTCCGTTGCATGGTACAAAATCAACAGCCTTTGGGAGATTTCCCCCCTCCCTTCCCTTTTTAGTCAAGGTTTGGTTTATTGAAGGCTCTTTCTTTAAGTCCAGTTAGATTGTCTTCAATTTCTGTAGACATATGACGTTTGGCTAAAGAAAAGTACATTTTGAGAAAGTTGTCATTGGTGTGTAAAAACAAGCATTCATTAGCCTGCTTGGAAAACCAAATCCACAGAAAGGGTTTAGAGGCAAACTGGTACGAAACCTCATTTTTTTAAACATCTATTTTTAATTGGAAAATAACTGCTTTACAATATTGTGTTGGTGTCTACTGCACATTGCGTGAATCAGCCATAGGTATACTTACGCCCCTTCCCTCTTGAACCTCCCTCCCCAAAACTACATTTAAAGTGCAAATCCCTGCTGTCACATACAGAACACCAATCAGATATCATAGGCCAGGGGCCTGAAATTTTAAACATATGCCAAATATTTGCAAAATGTTAATTCATTCAAGCCAATTAATGAATCCATGAATTAAGAGAAACAGGAAAAATAGTCGACTAGGTAGAAAATGTTTTGGAACCAAGAAATTGGTATTTTTGTATATAAACTCCATGACATACATGCATATCATTCTACTGTATAAGATACACAGGAAATTCTCATTCCCAAAGCCATAGACCCAAAGTATAAAAGTGCCTGTGATATATTTAATTGGCCACCACAGCAAAATAGCTATGGCTAAATGCAAAACAGAACTATAGAGCTTTTTTAAATGTTCAAAGGAAATTATTGCAAACTTTTGTGGGTTAAATTTTTTAAACCAGTTATTTAACAAGTTAGTCACTTGACAACTTGAGTTTTGGCAACTTGGTTTTGGGGGAAATGATTTTCAGCAACTTAGCTGGAGCCGATTTCTGGTGCCCAGGGCTGAGATGAACATGTAGCCCCCTAGACCTCACCTGAGGATCCTTCTTCTAGCTTCTGTCCTGCCCCTGCTGAAGAGTCCCAGATCCCACCTGTCCCTCCAGGTTGTTCCCCAGACTCAAGGAGGACCTGTGTGCTCCTCAGCCTCCATTCTCAGGCCTTGCCTGAGATGTGACATCCAGATATCCATCTCCCAGGGGCTGATGGCCCAGGTATGGGCTTCTGTGTGCTCCCTCTCACTCCTTCCTAGGGGGTGATCTCTGCCAGGTGGTCTTCTGGCTGAGTTATGGAAATTTGGGCAAATAACTTGGCCTCTCTAAGTCTCCATTTCCCATATTTATGATGTGGCTAATAATGGTACCTGTTCCATGGGTCCAGGTGTGATACAGGAGGGCCTGTGCTGCACTGAACAAGCATTGAAGTGCCTGGCACTTAGCACCTGTCATCATGCATTCAGCCAGGCCCCGGGGATGCGGCAATGAACAAGGCTTATAGTGAAGAGACATTCCAGTGGACATCCTTTGTCTGGGGAGGAACCCTGAGGGGACAGAGCCCTGCTCCAACTCCACACACTGTCCCTACCATCAGCGGGCTTCTTACTTCTCACTTCCTGATTCACACACACACACACACACACTTGAGTATGGGGGAAGGGGCTCCTGTGGCTGTGACTGCCTTAAGGAAGTAGTAGCCCCTGCTGTCTTTATGAGGACCCTGGTTGACAACGCTCATGACTTGGAGGCCACACTGAGAGTCTGCCTTGGACTCCAGGACAGCTTTGCTGCTGGCAGGGCCCAAGGAGACCTGGGTTAGGCACAGCGGGCACGTGGATGGAATCCAGATCCCCTCTGACCACATGGCATGCCTCTGCTGGCTGGCTGGGTTTTCAGGGTCCAGACTTAAGGAGGGCCTGCAAGCTCCTTGGCCTGCATTCTCTCTGCTGGCCTTCCTGTCCCCTCTCTCCACCCAGCCCCCAGCTCCCTACTGCCTGCAGGAAGGGCCTTCCTTCTTCCCTGGACATAAATCCTCTCTTCCAGGTAAGGTAAAGAGGAGGTCATGATGACTCAAACCCAAGCAAGGTCCTGGTAGCCAGCAGGAGAAGTGTGTGTAGAGATAAGGATTTGGAGGCAGAGACCACATCTGGTTAGAGGTATTGGGGAAGGCTTCCTGAAGAGGTGGTGGGTGAGAAGAGGTTTTGGAAGGGCAGGTAGAGAATGAAGGGCAGGACAGGGTCCCAAATACGGACCAGACAATATTCAACAACAGCAGCCAGATCACTTGGGTGCCTTGAGTACAAGCTGCCTGCAAGGAAGAGGGTGGGGCCTCAGATGGGCCCTCAAAGGAAGGGTGTGGTGGCATCTAGTATGTGCCACTGCTGTGCTGGATACTTCACAGGCTATTTCTTTGCATTCTTAGAGTAGCTCTAAAATGCTATGTGCCCATTACCCCAGATGGTGAAACTGAGGCTCAGCAAAGTTAGACCACAAGCCCAAACCCACAGGTGACCAAAGTTCAGATTCACCCCAGAGCTTGAGTGCCACTTCTTGCTGTGGCCTCAGCCCCTCCCCTGACCTGTCTCCCCACAGCCTCATCAATGCGGACTTCTGCGTGGGCTCTGTCTGTGTGGCCTTTGGGGCAGTTCTGGGCAAAGTCAGCCCTGTCCAGCTCCTCATCATGACTCTCTTCCAAGTGACCCTCTTCTCAATCAATGAGTACATTCTCCTCGACCTGTTAGAGGTAAGCAGAGCTCAGAACAGGGATGGCGGTGGAAGGGACACTTGCGGGGACAGGAAGGTGACAGAGAAAGAAAGGACTGGGGAGACAAGCCAGCTGGATTCAATTCAAGTTTGGCCAGTCACTTAATCTTCTGAGTGTCAGTTTCCCCAGCTGTAAAGCAGGAGAAATGACATATATTGAGCATCCACCCGGTACATCAATCCAGCAACTAGACAGAGTAGAGGTTCCTCACATGTTGGTTTTCTCCCTCCTTTCTCTTTCTGGTGCATCAGAGGGAAAGAATGGGATGTTCCTGCACATCATCTTGCACACATACATTCCCAGATTGCTCTGCCAAGAAAATGACCCGGTATACTGAGGGGGCACATCTGTAAGGAAGGTTCCCAGGGGAGTGGCCAAAGCAGACATATACAGTTGCATGGGTTGCACATTGCACAACTCTGGAGGTGCCATTCACATGGACCTCTATGGCAGGAATGATGCCCCCTGAGGTTGACTAATTCACTGGCCAAAGTAAAGAGCATCCTAGGCCTCTGACTCTTGTTTAGACACCTCTTTGGCATATTTGCAGGAGTAGGGATTATTCAGGAACCCCATCCCTTTCTCATTTTCCAACTTCTTTATGTTTGGACTCTGGCTAGAAACCCCCATGGGTTGTTTATTTTTTTAACATAGAATTTCTCAGAAGCAGGGTGATCAGACTTGCACAGTGGTTCCTCAGTATCATCTGGGATTCAGTCTTTTTTGTTTCACTATTTTGAGCACAGGATTTCCATTCTTATTTTTTTCTGTGCTGTGCCAAATGCAGGATCTTAGTTCCCCAACTAGGGATTGAACCCACGCCCTTGCAGTGGAAGCACAGTGTTAATGTTAATCTTGGGACTGTCGGGGAAGTCCCACCCCCAGGGGTTTTGCTTTCAGACCACCCTATATTCAGTCACTCATTTTGTCATTGTTTTCAGCTATCACACTATCATATTCCTTATTCCTGATTCATCTCCCTGTCATCATCCTTTTTTTTTTCGGCCATGCCAGGTGGCATGTGGAACCTTAGTCCCCTTACCAGGGATTGAACCTGTGCCCCCTGCAGTGGAAGCACAGAGTCTTAACCACTGGACCACCAGGGAAGTCCCTCCCTGTCTTCATCCTTGCCTGATCCACCACCTCAAGCTAGCTAATCTCCACCAGCAGCTGTGGGGACCTGTTAATAATGCATATAAGACCATTCCTCTGATTAAAACCCTGGTGTTTTTTTTTTTTAATTTCACTTCAAATCAAATCTAAACTTATTTTAAGGCCCTACATGTTCTGGCCTCAGCCTTTTCTCTAAGCTTATCATCTACTCACTCCCCATCTTTCTGTGATTTGACCATATCCTGTGGTCTGCTTTTCAAATACCCAAGCTTGGTTCCACCTCAGGGCCTTTGCACTTACTGCTCCCTTTGCCTGGAGTGCTCATCTCCCTGGTCCTTTTCATTACTGAGGTCTCAGCTGCAGTCTCACCTCTTTAGAGAGGCCCGCCCAGGTTCTCCTACCAATGCTGTCCTCTCCCTTACCTCCTTCTAGTCACTATCCTTGACTTATTTTCTTCAGAGCATTTATCCTTAAGGGAAAATAAGAGTGAAACCTTATCTGTCTGGAGACTATCTCTATTCCTGGCCCAATGCCTAATAAATTATCGAGAAGTATTTGTCAAGGGAATAAATTTTGGATTTACATGTCAGGCAGTGCTCCAGGCAGTGGGATACAGGAGTGAGCAGGACTTTGTTTCCATCCCAAGGAACTCACAATCTAGTGAGGGGGCCAGGAAGCAAACAGACAATGACCAGACAGTGAGACAAGGATGGAGTTCCAGGGCTAGGTGCCCTGGGGGGTGGGGAGGAGGACCTGAGCCAGCATATGGCAGGCCAGGGAGGCTTCCTGGAGGAAGAGTTGTTAAAGCCAGAAGTCAAGTAGATAATCAGGCAAAGGAATGAGCAAAGGTATTTGAGGCAGAGGGAATGGGGGTGGGGTGCTAGGGGGGGAGGAAGGAGCATGGATCATCAAGACTTTCATAGACTGTGTTGAAGAGTCTCAACTTTATCATGAGGGCAATGGGGAGCTATGGAAAGTTCCAGGCAGGAGAGGGGCATGGTCAAATACATGCTATGGAAGTGTCACTTTGGCTGTGGTGAAGAGGACAGTTGGAGGCAGAGAGTCAAGAGGCTGTATTAGTCACCCTGGTGAGAAGTAATGGGACCGGGTCTGGCCTAGGACAAAGAGAAGAAAGTGGATCATAAGCGAGTTATAAAAAAGGTGAATAAACCAGCCTTGGAGACTGGTTGGGGTGGGTAGAGAGAAAGAAGCTAGGCTAGGTGAGGGGGTACACAGGGGAGTCAATACATGAGATCTGAAATTGACTGAGAAGTAGTACCTTGGGTGTGAGTTTAGAGGCAGAGAAGGCTTCTTTGACCCTCAAAACCCTTCTCTGATCTGCTGCAGAAATTCCCTCAAACGCATGACAGTGTTTGGGCCTCTCCTGCAGCCAAGTTGAAACACAGTAATCACCGCTGACAATCAAGGAGCACTTGCCCTTGCCTGGGCCCTGCTCTGAATGCTTCACGTGGGTTATCTCATTCAATCCTTCTCTCTGAGCTAGGCACAGTTATTACTCCCATGTTACAGATGAGAAAACTGAGACTCAGAGAGGGTATGGGGCTCCCCCAAGTTCACACAGCTAGTAGAGGCACCCACCAGGCTGGGAGTCAGGAAAGAGGTATGTTAATAATTCAACTAGCCCTGTGACATTGGATGACACGCTTACCTCTCTGGTTGGGTTTCCCATCTAAAGGGAAGAAGCAGGTCTATGATTTTTTTTTTTAATTTATTTTGCCTGTACTGGGCTGTCACTGCTGTACAGGCTTTTCTTTAGTTGCAGCGAGCGGGGGCTACTCTTCATTGCAATGTATGGGCCTCTCATTGTGGTGGCTTCTCTTGTGCAGCACGGGCCCTAGAGCACAGGCTCAGTAGCTGTGGTGCATGGGCTTAGTTTCCCCGTGGCATAGGGGATCTTCCTGGACCAGGGATTGAACCCATTTCTCCTGTACTGGCAGGCGGATTCTTAACCACCAAGGAAGTTCCCCACTTTAATTTTCATTGAAGTATAGTTGAGGAGGGGATCCCCACTTCCTCCCCTTCCCAGTCGATGGATCTGCCAGGGCCCTGGGCTTCCTTCTGTAGCCTGTACCTCCCTGGAGACAGCTGCACCTCTGTCTGTGTGTGGGGAGGTGGGGGTGGGAGAGTGTCAGAGGAGGGAGGGAGAGGAGGGTCAGACCCTGACAGTACCCTTGTACACATCCACCAGGTGAAGGATTCGGGGGGCTCCATGACCATCCATGCATTCGGCGCCTACTTTGGGCTCACAGTGGCCTGGATCCTCTACCGCCCTAACCTACACCACAGCAAGGAGAGGCAGAGTTCTACGTACCACTCGGACCTCTTTGCCATGATCGGTGAGAGCTTCCATAGTGATTGAGGGGGCCCCCATGATGACCGAGGGCTGCCGTGCTACCGTGGTGGGTGAGGGTCACCATGAGCATTTCAGGCTGCGGTGATCATACCTCATCCCCACATGGTCTGGTGGGTGGCTGCCAGTTCCCTTCGGAGAACGGGCAGGGAGAGGTTGCCTATAGATATTTCAAGGATCCCAGTTACTTGTCCCTTTTCCCCACGGGGCTGGGAGAAGTCGGTCACTCATCCTGTGTGTTCCCTCGAATACCCCAGGGCAGACACAGTGATAACCAGAAAGTGCGTCCAGCCCTGATCTCAGCAAGGTGTACGTGCCTATTTCCTGTGTCCATTCATTCCAGAGAACACATATCAGCTACCTTCTCTGGTCCTTTAAAACCCAGCCCTGGCTTCACGGAGCTCCTGACAGGGTAGTAGAACAGATGGCCATGCAACTTGATTATCTTCCTACAGTGGAGAAAAAGATTCTCCCTCAAGGTGCCTGGGAAGCAGGGTGGGAGGCATTTCACCAAGTTGTGGGGTCAGGGTAGACTTCCTGGGGCAGAGTGGAAGACTAAGATGGCATTAGGTAGTGAGTAAGGCAGGGAGGGCCTTCCAAGATGAGCCCCCAGCACGAATAAAGTTCCAGGGGAGGGAAATGGCTGGGCTGTGTGAGTCACTTGATATCTCTGGAGCTAAAGGACAGGATGTCTGTCCAAGCTCCATCAGGCCCATCTAACGCCCCTTCTTCCGGTTCCACTGACCCTTTCTGGTCTGGCCAGGCACCCTCTTCCTGTGGATGTACTGGCCCAGCTTCAACTCGGCTATATCCAATCACGGAGATGCTCAGCACCGAGCAGTCATCAACACCTACTGCTCCTTAGCAGCCTGCGTGCTCACCTCAGTGGCACTGTCCAGCGCCCTACATAGAAAGGGCAAGCTGGACATGGTGAGTGGGGTGGGGGCGGGGGAACCTTGGGGGAAGCTGTGGCCACAACTGCCTGTGCCCAGTGGGCACTGATCACCACGCCCTGCCAACAACTCAGTGAAGCAGGCAGCATAAGGATTATCGCACCCATCTTGCAGATGAAGAAACTGAGGCCCCGAGAGAAATGATTTGTCCAGATGACACAGCTGGCTTTAGGCAGAGCCCAGAACCAGATTCGTGGAGGTTCTATCATGCTGGCTGCCCTGGATGAACTGGCTCCTTCTCATCCTCCTCTCCCCACAACCTGGGTGCTGACATTAGTTCTGGACTGAGCAACCCCCAAAAAAACCAGCTTCTGGCCTCAGCCTTCCTAGCTCTGCCCCTACCTGCCCCTCCACACGCTCAAAAGAGAACCCCTTCAAAACACTTGGGACGTCTGTGGGGCTGCGGTGTTGCCCAGTGTCCTTCATATCACGCCACTGGGACACGTGTTCCTGTCATTCCTGGGGGAGTAATGGGTGTTGGTAGATTTTTCTATAGAAAGAGGACCACCTCTCTCTGATATTCTTTTTATTTATTTTTGATTGCACTGGGTCTTCATTGCAGTGCTCAGGCTTAGTTACTTGGAGGCATGTGGGATCTTAGTTCCCCAACCAAGGATCAAACCCATGTCCCCTGCATTGAAAGGTGGATTCTTAACCACTGGACCATCCGCGAAATCCCACCATCTAATACTCTGACACTAGCTTCTAGACCCAGGCACCTAGGTGCCAAGATGCTGCCAGGAGTTTGTGTTACTCCAGGACACAAGCTTGAGCCCTGGGATGCACTGGACAGTCACTGTACAGAGAGATGGGGAACAGGCACCGGGGGGAGAGAATCAGACACACTCATGTGGGCACATGCAGGGAGGGACATGGAAGAGGATGAAGGTCAGGGGCTCTGGCTCCACACGGACCTGGATCAAGACACCTTTCTGCCCTTGGCTGGCCGTGTGGTCTTTGACAAGTCCATGAACCTCCCCCGTGCCTTAATTTTCTCACCTGCAAACATGAAAAGGTAACTGTAATCGCCTCCTGGGCTTGTTGTGGAGGTTAAACATACTCCTCACAAGCCAGCACCATGGTCCATGGCACAGGTAGGTCCTCAGAGAGTCAGCCCGTGCTCCTGTAGGCTTGCAGATTCTGACGCCAGCACGCGTGCGTACAGAGGACATCAGACACACGAACCTGGGCACACCTTTGTGTCTGGGCACCCAGATCCAAAGAGGACATGCAGGTGGACTGAAGGAACCCATGGACACAAGCACGCGTGCACATAGTGCTGGTGAGGGTGGCAGGTGTACAGACAGCACAGGGGTGGCTGTCCCAAGCCCGGGCTCAGGCTGGAGTCCTCTGTAGTCTCCTGGCTGGCTGAGATGCATGGGAGCCATCTCTGGCTCCCAGGTGGCCCACCACGCACAGGAGATCAACTTGGGCCCTAGGTCAGCTCCTCCAGGACGCTACTCTGGGAGAGGACTGAGTTCCTGCCTGCTCTGTCTGCCCTGCCCAGGTGCACATCCAGAACGCGACACTCGCTGGAGGAGTGGGCCTGGGCACCGTTGCTGAGCTGATGGTCCTGCCTTTTGGCTCCCTCATCATCGGCTTCATCTGCGGCATCGTCTCCACCCTGGGTTTTGTGTACCTGACAGTGAGAGCTCCAGGGCCAGGGGCTGGGGGTGGGGGTGGTCTCTAGGGAGAGGGTGGGGGCTGGGTCTCTGTGTATTTGGGGCTTCCAGAATCCCCAGACTCCCCACAGCCTGCCACAGCCCCCTGCCTGAGCAACACTCATTGCCCTGTTTCCAGCCATTCCTGGAGTCCCGGTTGCGCATCCAGGACACGTGTGGTGTTCACAACCTGCACGGCATTCCTGGCATCATAGGCGGTATTGCGGGCGCGGTGACGGCAAGCATCGCCAACATTGATCTGTATGGGGAGGAAGGGTAAGAATGGAGGCGGTGCAAGGAGGTTGAACTCCCTCCTTCCTTCTCCATTCCTCCTTCCTACTGTTTCTCTAGGGTCCAAAACTAATTCTGTCCCCTTTCTCACCCACCCCGGACCACTATTTCATGGGCCTCTCTCCTCAACCTCTGTCCTTCCGTAAGAATCTTAGAGACCATCTGATCTTTCTAGTGCCCCCATTCTGCAGATGGAAAGGTTGAGGCCCAGAGGTTATTGAGCCTTCGTGTCCACTCATGCGTGTGGGGTGACAGCGGGTAGTCACTTGGCCTCTCCAGGGGATCCTGACCTGCTTCCTGTCTCTACCCCAGGCTTGCCTATGCCTTTGGCATTGAAAGATCCAAATTAAACTGGAGCCCAAACATGCAGGGCAGGTTCCAGGCTGCCGGGCTCTTTGTGTCACTGGCCATGGCCCTGGCGGGCGGCATCATCGTAGGTGAGTGGGGGTGACCATGCCAGAGAAGGTGGGGCCGTGTGGTTGGGGGACCCAAGAGTGTGTGCCAGAGGTCACCTGGAGCCCCCAGGAACCCTTTGTCTCTGCACTGATGGCTCTGAGACCAGGAGGATTTTTCCAGTTGAGGGGAAGGTCTGGGTAGGCAGAGAAGAAGTCATTCTTGACCTTTGGGACCTCCAACTTCCTTTAGGGGTCATTCTCAGATTACCATTCTGGGGACAAGCACCTGATGAGAACTGCTTTGAGGATGCAGTCTACTGGGAGGTGAGTTCTACCGACTTGTCCCGCAGCTCCTCTCCCTGGACCCCATCAGCTGGGCTGGGGCCTGGGAAGCCGGAAGCTGAGGGTTGGGGGACAGAGCTTGTGTCCTCTGCTCCTTTATCCAGGAGGCTGTCCCCTGGGGGGTTAAAGGCTTCATTCTACAGCATGTGTAGAATGAAGCATGCTCAGTCATGTCCAACTCCTTGAGACCCTACGGGCTGTAGCCTGCCAAGCTCCTCTGTCCATGGGATTTCCCAGGCAAGAATACTGGGGTGGGTAGCCATTTCCTTCTGCAGGGACATCTTCCCAACCCAGGGATCAAACCCACGTCTCCTGCATCTCCTGCACTGGCAGGTGGGTTCTTTTACCACTGAACCACCTTGGAAGCCCTCATTCTGAGCAGTACTTCCCAAAGTATAGTGCTCCCTAGAACAGCAGCAGCAGCAGCATCTAGGAACTTGTGAGAAATATAAATTGGCCAGAGGTGAAGAATGACTTCTTCTCTGCCTACCCAGACCTTCAAGTGCCACCCAGACCTCCTGATTTCAAAGCTCAAGGGGCAGGGCCCAGCCCTCTGTCTACAAGCCCTCCACATGATTCTGATGAAAAACTCATCTGTGAACCAACCACCTAAGACCAGTGGTTGGGCCCTTACATGCATGCTGGAATCACGTGGGGGTCTTTAGAAACTTCCCAGGCCTCAGCCTCCAGAGACTTGAAGTTCACTGGTCTTGTGTGGGACCTGGAAATTAGCATTGTATTTAAAATTTGCCAGGTGAATCGAATATATGGCCTGGGTTAAGAATCACAGTGCAGTTTTCAGCTTCTGTGGCCATAAGTACCACCTGGTGACCTGGTAAAAACTCAGTTTCCCAGACGTTAGCCCAGAAATTCAAATTCAGTAGGGCCTGGACTCTGCATGGGAACTAGCTCCCAGGTGATCTTGTACTCACACTCCCCTAAGCCTCTAGAGCAGCCTCTAAAACAGCATTGGTACAAAATCTAACTTGAGAAACGTTCTAGAAGCTGAAAGTAGTAGAATGTCACAGAACTCACCTTTTAAAAAGGTGCCATAATCCAGGCTTTCTGTGACTTCAGGGTGGCCTTCCTCCCCACGAATCATCATGACAGGTATTTGCCTGTGTTAGGAGATGGGGAATGAAACACAGGGTCCTTCTTGTCTCCCAGCCTTACCCCTCATGACAAGGGCAGAGACCTAGCCTGTGTCTGTGGCCCCTGGGACAAGGGTCTGCCCAACATGTTCCTTCTTTTGGCTATTTGTTTTATGATTAAGGTATGGTTCATTTGCAATATTAAATTAACTCCAGGTATACAGCATAGTGATTCAACATCTTAATAGATTACACTCTATTTAAAGTTACTATAAAATAATAGCTATATTTCCCTGTGCTGTACAATATATCCTTGTAGCTTATTGATTTCATGCATAGTTGCTGGCTTGTACCTCTTAATCCCCTGCCCCATTTTAACCCTCCCTCCTTCCTTCTCCCTGCTGGTAACCTCTAGTTTATTCTCCATATCAGTGAGTCGGTCTCTTTTCTGTTATATTCATTCATTCTAAAAAATAAATATTTTTTAGATTCCATACATAAGTGATAACATACAGTATTTTGTCTTTGGTTTATTTCACTAAGCACCCTCTATGTCCATCTATTTTGTTGCAAATGGCAGAATTTCATTCTTTTTTATAGCTGAGTAATAGTCCACTGCATATCTAT
This sequence comes from Bubalus bubalis, assembly GCF_019923935.1. Lineage (NCBI taxonomy): Eukaryota > Metazoa > Chordata > Mammalia > Artiodactyla > Bovidae > Bubalus > Bubalus bubalis. Next base: position 49,134,226 of record NC_059176.1, read on the forward strand.
ATATACACCACATCTTCCTTTTCCATTTATCTGTTGTTGGGTGCTTAGGTTGCTTCCATATCTTGGCTCTTGTAAATAATGTTCCTGTGTACATCGGCATGCATGTATCTTTTCAAATTAGTATTTCCATTTTCATCGGATATATATCCACTAGTGGAATTGATGGATCATATAGCAGTTCTATTTTTAGTTTTTTAAGGAACCTCTATACTGTTTTCCATAGTGGCTGCATCAATTTACATTCCCACCAACACTGCACATGGGTTCGCTTTTCTCACATCCTCACCAACATTCGTTGTGTGCTTAATCGCTCAGTTGGGTCTGACTCTTTGCGACCCCATGGACCGTAGCCCACCAAGCTCCTCTGTCCGTGGGGATTCTCCAGGCAACAATACTGGAGTAGGTTGCCATGCCCTCCTCTAAGGGATCTTCCCAACCCAGGGATAGAACCCAGGTCTTTGTAGATTTTTTGATGACAGCCATTTTGACAGGTGTGAGGAGACGGCTCATTGTGGTCTTGATTTGCATCTTTAATGATTACCTGGCTCTGTATTTTAAAAATCATACCAGAAGTTTTCAGGATAATCTTAACTAATATCCACTAAAAACCAATATTATGTACATGACTAATAAGCCTTTTAAATTTGCTTTCTTTAAATTATTTTTTAAATTATAACATGAATAGAAGCTCATTAAAGAAAATCTGGAAATAGAGATAAATAGAAATTCCATCACCCTCATTCAAGCACTATTAATATTTTGGGTATGTTTCCTTCCAGCCCCTCCTTTTTAAATCTACATGGACTTTTCTTAAATAGCTATGATATTATACTTGATTTCATATCCTGCTCTTTTTCTTTCTCTATCATAAGAACTGTTTTGTGTTATTACATTATGAATAAACTTTATTTTTTAGCAGCATAATTATTTTCATCCTATATTTGAAGTGGGAACTTAAATTATTTCAGACACCACAATTAGAAACCACACAGATTTAAGGTTAATGAAATAAACTAAAAAAACAAAAGTATCCATTCCCATACATAGAAGTTCACTCTTGGTTTCACTTTTTTTTTTCTTCTTCTTCTTCCTTTTCTGTGGGATTCTAGTTTTCTCATTAGGGATTGAACCCAGGCACCCACAGCAGTGGACGTAACAAGTTCTAACCCCTGGACCCCTGGGGAATTCCCTCTTGGTTCTGTTTTGATCATTTATGTTGTTGTTGTTTCAGTTGCTCAGGTGTGTCTGACTCTTTTGTGACCCTGTGTAGCCTGCCAGGCTCCTCTGTCCATAGGACTTTGATCTTTATAAATTATTCTAAGTTCACACCTTCTCTGTGCTGTATTATCAGCAGTGTTTAGCCACACAATCCCATGCCATTGGAAGTAAGCCACCATCAGGCCATTCTCATGGCCCCTGGCCTCTGGCAGTTTACCTGGGAGATGAGGTGACTTCCCAGAGGACAGAAGTGAGGCAGATGTCCCCCAGGAGCACAGGTGAGGGCATCTTTAGGATCAAATCTAAGCCTTGAGGCCAAGGCTGGGCTGATCTCTCCCATCCATACTCCATCTACCAATCCACTTGCGCTGCCCCTACATCCCCACTCTCCACCCCAACCTCACTCTTGGGCCATCGTAGAGTTCCGGGAGCTTGCCAAGCTGCCTCTTAGCTGGTGCATTACTATTCCTCTTTCAGAAGTGCGTTTGGCACAATTGGAATCCCCCCAGGCTGGGTTATCAGCCTCTTACGTGCATGTACAACTCTTACTGTCACTGTGCACTTCACTTGGACCCCTCTCCTTTGCTCTAGTGGGGCAAGGACTGTGTCCTGCTTGGCCTTGCTGTGCCCAAGCACCCTGGACAGTGGCTAACTGAACTAGGAGCAGGACACGTGTGTGAAGGATTGCCCTGCTTCACGGCATGCAAACTGCAGGGTGATCACAAGGTGGCGCCCACCACACACCGTTCGCGGCTCCTGGCCTTGCCCAGGCTGTTCTAGTTCCACCAGCGACACCCGCCCCACCTGGGCAGGGCCCTCAGAGCCGCCGCCTCTCTCTTCAGATACCCAAGGAGCCGAAAAGCACTGCCCTCCATTCTGAGGACTCCAGCATCAAGCCCCCAGAACATTAAACTCCTGGGGCAAGACAGAAGCAGGTGAGCATGGGTTTGGCTTGTCCGTGGGGGCCCAGCTCTGGGAATCAGATGCCACCAGCAAAGGGGCAGAAGGAAAGCATCAAGAACTGAGGATGTGAGCTTCACCTGCCAGCGTCATGCTGGGGTTGGTGGGAGAGGCATCTGGTGTCAGACCATGTGCCTACTGGACAGACACAGGAATCTGTGGAAGGCATTCTGGACTGGAAAGAATATATGGAAAGTGACCTGGGCGCACCCATGGCTTTGCTGCTTACTGCCTGTGTGACTTTGAGGATCTCTTCAATTTCCTCATTTATAAAAGTGGAAATGACAGGGCTGGCTCTATTCAGTTGATCAACTCGGGCAAGAACCTTTTTTCCTTCCTTCTCATTCTCCTTCCTTTTTTCTTTTTCATCTACTAACATTTCCTTGCTCCCTCTGTGAGATGCACCAAGCCCTTTTTCATACCGTTTGCACCTGACACCTTAGAGATCTCTACAAGTGCAATGATTCCCCACTTTTCTAAACATTTTTTTCTTTGATGTGGACCAGTTTTCTAAAAGTCTTTATTGAATTTATTACAATAAATATTGCTTCGATTTTATGTTTTGTTTTGTTTTATTTTGGCCACAAGGCATGTGGGATCTTAGCTCCCCCACCAGGAATTGAACTTGCACCCCCTGTATTTGGAGGTGAAGTCTTAACCACTGGGCTTCCAGTGGAATCCCAACTTCCCTCTTTTTAATGCGTGTGTGCGTTCATGCTCAGTCGTGTCTGACTCTGCAACCCCCTGAACTGTAGTCCACAAGACTCCTCTGTCCATGAGATTCTCCAGGCAAGAATACTGGAGTGGGTTGCCATTTTCTCCTCCAGGGGATCTTTCCAACCCAGGGAGAGAATCTGTGTCTCTTGAATCTCCTGCATTGGTAGGTGGATTCTTTACTGCTGTGCCACCTGGGAGGCTTTTTTAATAGATGAGGAAATTAAGGCTCAGAGAGGTTCAGGCTCTTCAAAGCCAACACAGCACACGTGGAGGAACTGGGGTCTTTCCAGGTCACTATCATTGCGCTTACCATAGCTATTTGACCTCCTTGGAGACCAGAGTTTGCAAAGAACTGTTTCTGGGACAAAAGGCTGAGTGATGTGGCAGGAGGGGTTGCTAGGGATTAAGGAAAGGGAAAAGCGAGACTGTGACCAGCTGCTTCTGATGCTGCCCATCTCGTCCAGAAAAGGAAAAGGTGCCCGAGGGGCTTTGGGCAGGACTTGACAGTGGCCCGCTGCTATTGGCTCTGTCCCTGCAGGCTCCACAGATTGTCCTGGTGCTCCCCAAGGAGCCAGTGCTGACCAAGCTGGAAACACAAGAGCAAGGCGAGTGGCGCCCCTCCTGCTGGCCTGGTCCAGGGTGCCTCCATCTCCCCCTCCGCCTTCATCCCAGGGGGCCTGCCTGAGAATGGAGGAGGAGCTGTAGACAAAGTGGGCATCCAAGCCAGGTTCCAGCTGCAGGAGGCCTGCCATTGGGGGTCTTGGCAGTCACATCCTGAGAAAAACAGGCAGGAGTGGGGCTGGGGGCTGGAGTGGACCTGAGTCCTCCTCGGAGACAACATAGCTGCCAGCCAGTGTCTGCTGAGCTCTTCCACCCCCTGCCTGCCCGTAAGCCAGTGTCTTCCATACCCCCTGAATCCCCCAGACCTCTCTGTGCCATGCAGATGGTGGCCTCCGTGAATAAATATGTCTGGTGTTCTTCGTAGAATGGGTGTGAATTCTCCAACAGGGCCAGTTTGAGGGGGTGTGAGTTGCTTGTTTATATCCGGTTCTTTGCGACCCCATGGACTATAGCCTCTGTCCATGGGATTCTCCAGGCATGAATACTGGAGTGAGTTGTCATTCCCTTCTCCAGTTGACCTTCCTGACCCAGGGATTGAACCTGGGTCTCCTGCATTGCAGGTGGATTCTTTACCACTGAGCTACCAGGGAAGCATAAGACCCAAGAAACCTCCAGACTCAGTCCTGACCCCCTACACCCAGCTGCCACTCACACTGCAGGGAAAACCATCCTAGGCTCAAGGGGAAGAATTTGGGGTGCTGGAGTCGGCTCAGCCTGGAGTGCCCCCTAGCAGAGCTCAGCTTTTAGACTGAGCTCTTTCCCCAAGACCCCTCCTTACTTCATTCACATCCAACCACCCCCCAGAAACACCCATTGCATGAAACCATGCCCATGTGACCTCCATGTGACTGGGCACCCTTTCAAGGGCACTCAGGCAGGGTGAGGGGGTAGGGAGATAGGGCTTTTGTGGGCTTTTGTGGTCAACTCCCCCTCCCCCAACCCTTCCCACTTTCCTCCCTGTCACTCTAGCCCTGCTTTCCCTCCACACTGAGAGAACCTGGCAGCCATTCAGATCTTCCATCAGTCATTAAGGCCGGCCACCACCCGGCTCAGAGTAACACACAGCTCTAGCCCCCTGGGGGCTCACAGTGTAGCTGGGAAATGGATCTACCTGACATCCAGAATCTACCTTGAACTCCAGCAGGCCTTCAGAGCTCCGGGGGCTTACCAAAGTGGACCACCTGTGCAGGGCTTTGGAGGTTGAATAGGAGTTCACCAGAAGGCTGGCCAATAGCTTGAGCAGAGACCAGAGATGAGAATCAACTTGGCCAGGTTTGGCATGGGTAACAAGGAGGTGAGGCGACGGTGTGCCAGCTGGAGAATAAGAAGCAGATTCCAGATCCTTTGTGGAGCACAGACTCCAAGAAGAAGGGGTGAGGGGAGGGGGTGGAGAAGGTCTCTCCTGCCTCTCAGTCCGCCCTCCCCGCCCCCCTCACAGTTCATACGTACAGACACACTCACACACTCGGGCCTCCGCTCCCCTTGCCGGAGGAGGGGGAGGAGGCGGAGGGGAGGAGGAGCTGAAATGCAACCTATTCATGTTCCCGCGATGTAACACCCCTCATTTTCCATGCTGGGTAAAGACAAAAAGCCTTTACAACCTGTTTCTGGAACTTGTCAGCAGCTGCCAAGAGGAGCATGTTAATTAAACGTCGGCAAAGATGGAAGCCGGAGGCCCCGGCTCTAATTGGACAGTTTGCTTCACCGATTGAAAAACATTGTGACAAAGGAGGAGGTGCGCGGCGGCTCAGCAGGGGCGCGGCGTGGCGGGGCGGGGAGCGGCGGCTTTGATTTCAGCTGATCTGCGCCCCAGCCTCTCTCCCCCTGCGGAGCCGGCCCGGCCCAGCCCGGCACGCCCCGCGAGGGCACGGGAGGGGCGGCGGCGCGGGAGGGTGGGTGTGGGTGAGGAGATCCGGAGTCCTCGAGGTCCCGCGGGCAGTCTCGCCCGGTATGAGGCCCAGCCAAGGACCAGGTTTTGGGGGTTCTGGGCTGGGCTCCTTCCCCTGATGACACGACCGGAGTTCTAGGGGGCGAGGGTCCTGCAGTCGCTTCTGTATAGTCTAGGCTGCCCTGGGAACCCAAGCCCAGACCCCAGCAGGGAGAGACCTGGATCTGGACCGCTGTTGCCCAAACTAGCTCAGGTCAAGTGATTGGGAAAGTGACGTCGCTCAGTCGCGTCGGACTCTTTTGCGACCCCATGGACTGTAGCCTACCAGGCTTCTTCCACGGGATTTTTCAGGCAAGAGTACTGGAGTGGGTTGCCATTTCCTTCTCCAGGGTGATTGTGGATTTTGAGAGGAGATCAACATGGATTAAGGTGGGCCCTTGTTTGTGCTCAGCTGCTCAGTTGTGTTGACTCTTTTCCCATGGACTGTAGCCTGCCAGGCTCCTCTGTCCATAGACTTTTCCAGGCAACAATACTGGAGTGGGTTGCCATTTCCTACTCCAAAGTGACTGGGGGTGAGGGCTTAAAAATGTTGCTAGGCTTATCCTGGAAGGCCCACCTCTGAAGGTTTTCTCAGGGCCCTGCAGAGCCCAGAGTTTCCATCCCGGTTGTAGGGGCACCCGGAGACTGTCCCCCTTCTGTTGCTTCGTGGCTCTACAGCAAGTCCCCTCCTGTTCTCAACTCACAAGTGAGGCCAGCAGCCGTGTATGAAGCCCTGACTGTGTGCTGGGCACTGTGCTATCATTACATGTCCTGATATGTAACCTCCCAGCAACTTGCAGTGGTGGGGGGCGGGGTGGGGGTGCATTTCACAGATGGGCAACGAAGGTTCCGAGAGGATAAGTAACCGGTCCAAGGTCACAGTTTTGTTAAAGGTGGTGCTAGGGTGAGACTGGAGCCCAGGTCCCTCTGATGTCAATGTTTGAGCCTGGACCCCACATTTCTTGCTCTCTGGCTCCTGGTCCAGCCAGGAGATGAGGGTCTTCAGGACACTGTGAGACAAGAGTGGGGTTCCTACGTGTGTGTGTGAGTCACTCAGTCATGGCCAACTGTTTGCGACCCTGTGGACTGTAGCCCATCAGGCTCCTCTGTCCATGGGATTCTCCAGGTAAGAATACTGGAGTGGGTTGCCATTTCCTCCTCTAGGTGATCTTCCAAACCCAGGGATCAAACCTGGGTCTTCTGCATTGCAGGCAGATTCTTTACCCTCTGAGCCACCAGAGAAGCCCTGAGAACCTCTTCTTCAGGCCTCCAGGACTAATGGCCTGAAAGATGGGTGTGCAGCAACCTAGGGTCACTCTGGAGGCCTCTAGGCATGTTCCCTGCTCCTGCATACTTGCCCACTTTGCATCTCTCGGAGTGGGGTGGTTCATTAACAAGGCCAAGCCCCCTCTTCTGTCCCCTTCTGCCTTGGCCCAGCTTTGTCCCCCACCTCACCCTCATCTGGAGCTGTGACCCAGGAGGGCTCCGAATGGGGTGGGAGGCCAGGCCGGGGCCTGTGAGAAGCAGGAGCAACTCTGGGAAAAGGGGCCATTGTGGCTGAGCCCGGGGATTAACAGCTACAAAGTGGAGGGCTGAGGCCATTGAGGGTAGCCCTTCGAGCTGAGTTCCCAGGGGGGAGCGGCTAGAGCAGCCTGTGCGTGAGCTGTGTCCAGGCTGCCTGCTGGGCCTAATCCCCTGGGAGCTGCAGGCCGAGAAGCCCTGGAAATACAGCTGCTCTGGAGAGAGGGCTGCCCTTGGTGGTAGTGGGGGGCGGGGCAGGGGGCAGGCTGGTCCAGGATGCTCAGGGTGGCCGCTCTGAGGAGGAATGGGTGAGGGGAGGCATGCTCATGGGGTGTGCGTGTACACCTGTGCCCCTGGCCTGGGCAGGGTGCCTGAGTGGGCCACTCGAAAGATAGGCGACCCAGGACATAGAGAACAAACTAGTGGTTTCCGGTGGGGTGGTGGGGAGAGGAGGTGCAAACTATTGGATATAAGACAGGCACAAGTATTGCACTACACAGGGAATAGAGTCAATGTTTTGTAATAACTGTAAATGGAGAGTAACCTTTAAAATTGTATCAAGAAATTAAAAAAAAAGATAGGTGACCCAGTGTGTTAGGGGCAGCGCCAGCCCCCTTCTGTGTCTGAGATTTAGGGGCTCTCATAAGGGGAACAGTCCTGAAGGCAGAGACCAGGCCGAGCCAGAGGTACTCAGAGGTCCCCTACTGAAGAGGTGAGCCTGGAGAGAGAGAAGAGGCAGCGCCCCCACCAGCAGGCCTGAGTGGGTGCTAAGTGTGTGTGTGTGTGTGTGTGCGCGCATGTGTGTGTGTGTCCTCGTGTGTGCGCGCACCATCGAGCAGGGTGCTTGAGAACAGCCCTTCAGAGGCGGCTGGAGGGGCTCCGCAAATTGTAATCAGATTAAGGGGGCCAATCACTTAGGGCTCTTGAAAAGGCCACGAGGTTTCTAATCAGCCCTGAGCGCCCCAGCCCACAAAGCCCAGGAGGAGCTCGGCAGGAGCGGCTTGCGGGGGGGCCGTGCGGGTGGGGGCGGCTTTCTTCCCTCTCTGTCTCTCGTAATTATGTCAATTTGCTAGCCAAATTGTTTGCTCGAGTGGACAGGGGGGCTTGTGGCCCATTCATGTGGTAATGTGGGAACCGGCAGGCCTCCTGGCTGGGAAAATAGGAGGTGCCGGGACCTCGTTCGAGGGAGCAGGCGGGCCGGGGGTGTAGGCACCCAGGCCTTGGGAACTCTCCCCTAGCTAGTGTGGGGCTTTGTCCCATGAATTCCAGAGACTTCCAGCTTGGGTTATGCTCTGGGATATCCTTTGGGGCCTGTCAAGATGAAGGATGGGGAAGGAGGGGAGGACCCCACAGAGGACAGAAGAGGTGGCCTCCGGGTTCCTTCAAGGTGAAGGTAGGCAGCTTGCTGTCTTTATGCCTGCTCCTTTGAGGACCAGGCTGAGGCTGGAGCAGTTTGTGAACTGGATGGCAGCGGTCTCCAACCTCTGGGATCTCATGCCTGATGATCTGAGGTGGAGCTGATGTAATAATAATACCAAGTGCACAGTAAGTGTTACGCACTTGAATCATCCTGAAATCATGCCCCCACCCCTGGTCGATGGGTAAATTGTGCACCATGAAACTGATCCTTGATGCCAGAAAGATTGAAGACCACTGCGAAAGGGGACCTGGGAGATGCTAGAGAGATGGGATCCTGAAAAAGTGAGACTGAGGAATGTGCAGACTTGGAGTAACTTCTAATCGGTTTCCTTAGCCTTCATGCAGGGCCAGCCACTGCGCCACTACTTTGTACACAGCAACCCGTTGAGCCTGAGAGCAATCCAGGGAGGTTGGCACCGGGCTTCCCATTTCACAAAGCAACTGAGGCTCAGAGACGCTAAGTGACTTGCCCAAGGCCACACAGCCAGTGGGTAAGGAGCAGAAATATTTGTTTATTTGTTTATTTATGGCTGTACTGGTTCTTCCGTGCTGTGCTCAGGCTTTCTCTAGTTGAGGTGCGAGGGTTTCTCACTGTGGTGGCTTCTCTTGTTGCAGAGCTCATGCTCTAGGTGTGCGGGCTCAGTAGCTGTGGTGCATGGGCTTTGTTGCTCTGAGGCATGTGGGATCTTCCCGGGCCAGGAATCAAACCCTTGTCCCCTGCATTGGCAGGCGTATTCTTAACCACTGGACCACCAGGGAAGTCCTGAGGAACAAAACTTTGAACCCAGGTCTATCTGATCCCTCTGTCCCTTTGCCCCCACCCCCAGCCACCCACCCATAGGAGTTCATTGCTTCCTTCAAGCAGCAAACAAGAAATGACAGAAACGCCTGGCTTTGTACAAGGCATGGAGGGTGCAGAGACCTAAGATGACCCAGGAAGGTCAGGGTCAGGGAGTCCTCAGCACAGGCACACTGGCGTGAGCTGGAGTCACACTCTACAGTCAGCACAGAGCTACGGCCACAAAGATGATCAGGCATTGGACATGGTGCTTGGGAGCCATGGTGGACGTTAGGAAGAATGGTTGTCAACAGACCAGATACAGGTAACTTCCCTGTCCAGGGCATTCCCCTGCCCTCTGGGCTCCCCTGCCTTCCTCAGGTCCCCCTTGAACATGTGAGGACCTTTCTTGTCTCCCTTGGGTGTGGCAACCCAACACCTCCTTTTCTCAGATTAGGGGGCCCTGTGCACTCTGGCCGCTCCCTGGTGGACCCTCCTGGCTTGTTGCCGTCCCTCCCCCCAACAGATACTCACAGGGATGCTACCTACACCTACCCCCCAACCCCAACCACCAGGTGCCTCCTCACTGTGCCATTCAGGGCTATTAGGATCTGCCCTGCTGGAAACTGGCAGGAGGCTGGGCTGCAGGGTGGCACTGGAGCTTGGGGCAGAGAGGTTTGAGGGAGGGTTTGCAGTCTCAGCTGAGTACCCCTCACTCCCAAACTGGGAGAAAAGGCCAGAATCCATGTTTATCCCTGAATGAGATGATGGCCAGAAATCCTTCTTAGCACAAATCCAATTTGATGGGCAGTTGTCGTTTGACTCTACTAGGCCAGGTGCTGGAAGACAAGGGTGCGGGGATGGGCGGGGGAGGTTCCACAGCCCTGTCGAGGGCACAGATACGGCAATGGGTCAGGCCAGGAGAGGACTAAAGGTGAATAACAGCAATGCAGAGCACTTATTCTGTGCCAGGCACAGTTTTAAGCACTTTACATACATTACTTCATTTATTCTTCACAATAATTCTATGAAGGGAGTACGGTTATTGATTCCATTTTGCCTCATGAAGAAACTGAAGCACAGAGAGGCTGAGTAACTTGCCTCTGTCACACAGCTAAACATTTAGCAAAGCTGGCATTCAAACGATGGCCCCAGAGGCCCACCCAGCTTTGAATCACACACTTTGAGTCACAGCTCGGCTGTTACCACTCTTAGTGCCTATATACCAGCTGGCGCTAGTGCTAAGGGACCCACCTGCTGGTGCAGGAGATGCAGAAAACCTGGGTTTGATCCCTGGGTCAGGAAGATCCTCTGTAAGAGGGCTTGGCAGCCCACTTCAGTATTCTTGCCTGAAGAATCCCATGGACAGAGGAGTCTGGCAAGCTACCGTCCATAGGATCACAAAGAGTCGAACACTACTGAAGTGACTTTTGAATCAACTTAGCACGGAGCACAGGCTGTTACCACTCTTAGGTCACTTGAGGAGGAAAAGGAAGGGGGGATCCTAAGTGGGGGGGATTACGTGGAGAGGGCTGCCTCGAGCAGATCAGTGATGCCTTTCAAGGGCCATAGCCAGCTCCAAGTGACCCTTGAGGAAGGGAGGAGAGGAGACCACAGAACAACAACCCAGCCTCACTCCCATCCCTCCTGATAACACCCGCATGAAGCCCGTGGATTTGGTGGGAAAAACAGGAGAGCATTTAGCCCGACTTTCCAGAGGCCATGATGTCTAATCGGAGTCCTGAAGGACAAATAGCATTTATTCAAGCAAAGGGTTTGGAGGTGGAAAAACCGCCTTCTGGGAGGTGACAAGACATTTGGCTCAGGAATGGCCAGGCCTTTGGCCAGAGGGGAAGGTGGGAGACAACTCAAAGGGCAGTTTGGGTATTATACTCCGGGTACTGGCTTCTCAGATGACTCAGTGGTAAAGAATCCACCTGCCAACTCAGGAGATGCAGGTTTGATCCCTGGATCAAGAAGATCCCCAGGAGGAGGAAATGGCAACCCACTCTAATACCCTTGCCGGGGAAAATCCCTGGACAGAGGAGTCTGGTGCACTACAGCCCATGGGGTCTCGAAAAGTCAGACACGACCCAGCAACTGAACAACAACAACTCCTTCCCACACTGTGTCCACCAGCCCGTTCTCTACACCTGTGTCTGCGCTGCATGCATGCTGAGTCACTTCAGCCATGTCCGACTCTTTGGGACCCCATGGACTGCAGCCCATAAGCTTCCTGTGTCCATGGGATTCTCCAGCCAAGAATACTGCACTGGGTTGCCATGCCCTCTGCCAGGGGATCTTCCCAAGCCAGAGACTGAACCCTCATCTCTTACATCTCCTGCCTTGGCAGGCGAGTTCTTTACCACTAGCGCCACCTGGGAGTCCCCCTGTGTCTCCATTACTTCTCTGTAAATCGGTTCATCAGTACTTCTTTTCTAGGTTCCATATATATATGCATTAATATACAATATTTGTTTTTCTTTTTCGGACTTACTTCACTCTGTATAACAGACTGTAGGTTCAGCCACCTCACTATCCTTTTCACGGCTGTGAAATGCAAAATTCTTGAGCCGCCCTTCCCTCAGTCTACAGAGACTCTGAGAGCAGGCCTGACAATCTCCAGGTGATCCTAATGCATGCCCAAGTTTGAGACCTACTGTCTAACGTGTTTAACTATTCCCCTGTGGTTGGACATTCAAGGTTTTCCAGTTTCTTATTATTAAAGCTCGTGTTACAACACGTCCCTTTACATGTGTTTTTGTGTCCTATGAGAACATGTCTTCTCTCTCACAATTTTCTTGGTTAATTTTTCACATTTGCTTTTCCAGATGAATTTTTTTAATATTTATTTTTACTTATTTATTTGACTGCGCTGGGTGTTAGTCGTAGCATGCAGACTCTTAGTTGTGGCATATAGGATTTAGTTGCATGACCAGGGATCCAACTCAGGGACCCCTTCATTGGGAGTGTGGAGTCTTAGCCACTGGACCATCAAGAAGTCCCCCAGATGAACTTTAGAATCTGTTTCTAAATTCCAGTCTCAATGGTATTGCATTGTATATATACTTTAACTTAGGAAGGATCGACATCTTGACAGTATTGAGTTTTCCCGTCAACTATTGAAATTCTATAGGATTTTAAGTGTAATTCACATACTTATATGTAATTTAGGCATGCTTTGTTATGATCCCAAATATAACAACTGCAGGAAATATTACTATAATGGTCTTCTTTCCCTAAATTTTATGAAACTAAGAATATAATCATAAAGGATCAAGCGTATGATCATCCTATTCTTGTTGGGATAGTCTCATTTCTTATGTTGGCCTCTCCGTTTCTTTCATTGGGTCTGTGTGTGTGTGTGTGTGTGGCTGTGCTGGGTCTTCACTGTTGTGTGTGGGCTTTCTCTAGTTGCAGCGAGTGGGGTCTACTTTCTAGTTGCGAAAGTAGACAGATTTCTATGGGCAGGTTTCTCGTAGCAGTGACTTCTCTTAGTGGTGGGCCTAGCTGCTCTGTGGCACATGGGATCTTCCCAGACCAGGGATCGAGCCTGTGTCCCCTGTCCCCTGCATTGGCAGGCAGATTCTTAACCACTGGACCACTGGGGAAGTCTCAGCCTCCCAATTGTGATTCAGTCAAGCCCATGTCTTTTGGGGGAGCAAAGGAAACTTTTTTAGAAATATCCCCTGTGGACTTCCCCGGTGGTCCAGTGGTTAAGACTCTGAGCTTCCACTTCCTGGGGGAGAACCGTGCGGCACAGCCGAAAAAAAAAGAGAAATCCTTCTCAATAGACTTCTCCCCATTTAAAGCATGCTCCCCAACCCTAGTTCTTCCAGACTCTTCTCATCAAAAAGTGCAGTCAGTGCGCTCCCCTTGAACTTGACCTTGGTGACTGCTTGACCAATTTTTGTTGTTGTTCAGTCGCCAAGTTGTGTCCGACTCTTTGCCACCCTATGGACTGCAGCACGGCAGCCTTCCCTGTCCCTCACCATCTCCTGGAGTTTGCCCAAGTTCATGTCCATTGAACCAGTGATGCTTGACCAATAGAACAGAACAAAATGACACTGTGCCAGCTTCCAGGCCCAGAGACCTTAAGAAATGGCAGCTTCTTATTCCTATCTCTTGGGACATTTGTTCTAGGAAACCAGCAGCCATGTCTGCAGAAGTTCAAGCAACGAGGAATGGAGGCCCTTGGCCCACAGGCTAGGCTGAGTGACCAGCCCACAGCCAGCCCCAACTTGCAGCCAGGCGATTGATCCTCTAGTTCCATTCAAACTGCCTAGCTGATACCACGTGGGACCTACAGAAGCCGTCCCACTGATTCCTGCCCCAATCACAAATGTGTTGAGCCAAAGAATTGACTGTTGTTTGATGTGCTGAGGTGTTTTGTTTTTTTTTTTAATTGGAAGATAATTGCTTTTAAAAAATTTTTTCATTGAAGGATAATTGCTTTAATTGAGATGGTTTGTTAGGGAGTTGTACCAATGCTGCAACTCATTTCAATGCCTAAACCAATCACTGACATCAGAACTAGGACTTAAACTTTCCAGAACCCTCCCCCCTGAGGCTGGGGCGGGGGCTGGGTTCCCCTTCCCTGAGCCAGGGACAAAATTAGAGCCATGCCAAGGACAAAGCAATGGCTGCTGGTGGGTGACCAACAGCATCTGCTGAGGACATTAGATCCACTGAGATGAGAGAACTGGCCCAGGGTCCCACAGCCAGTCTGTGGCAGGGCCAGGATTTGAATCTAGGTTCTGTCCCAGATATCTGCGGCAAGACTGAAACTTACCGCCCATGACCTCTCCTACCCCCACCTGTGAGACTTTCCTCCAGGGTTCTCTGCTCTACAAAGCCTCCCTGGGTGCCATTTCCCCATGGGCACACCTCCCATCTAACACCCATCACAGTAGATTCTCATCATGTGCCCACCCGGCTACCCCCAATAGGACACAATATCCCGCATGGTGAGACTTTTGCTTCTGTCTCCCTCTGGCATAATGGAGGGCTTGGCAGAGAAGAGGGAACAGGCACACTGGACTCATATTTTGTGGGATCAGAGTCAGTACTTAAGGTCAATGTCCAATATAGCCAAAATTACTCCTAATAAGCCTTTAAAAATTGCCTGGCAAGTCAGTATACATGGTTTTGTATATATAAATTTGAACAGTAACATACCTGTATAAATGGATGTATTAGTATGTAGGATACAAGAAAGAGTCCGTATTCAAGTGTATTTGTACAGTATTTTTTTAATATTTGCTTTTATTTATTTATTTGGTTGCATCAGGTCTTAGTTGCGACACACGGGATCTTCTTTACAGTGAGAGGGCTCCAGAGCTCATGGGCTCGGTAGTTGTGACATGTGGGCTTGGTTGCCCCCTGGCGTGTGGGATTTAACTTCCCCTACCAGGGATTGAAGGAAAGTTATGACCAACCTAGATAGCATATTCAAAAGCAGAGGCATTACTTTGCCAACAAAGATCCGTCTAGTCAAGGCTATGGTTTCTCCTGTGGTCATGTATGGATGTGAGAGTTGGACTGTGAAGAAGGCTGAGCGCCGAAGAATGGATGCTTTTGAACTGTGGTGTTGGGGAAGACTCTTGAGAGTCCCTTGGACTGCAAGGAGATCCAACCAGTCCATTCTGAAGGAGATCAGCCCTGGGTGTTCTTTGGAAGGAATGACGCTAAAGCTGAAACTCCAATACTTTGGCCACCTCATGCGAAGAGTTGATTCATTGGAAAAGACTCTGATGCTGGGAGGGATTGGGGGCAGGAGGAGAAGGGGACAACAGAGGATAAGATGGCTGGATAGCATCACTGACTCAATGGACGTGAGTCTGGGTGAACTCCGGGAGTTGGTGATGGACAAGGAGGCCTGGCGTGCTGTGATTCATGGGGTCGCAAAGAGTCGGACACGACTGAGCGACTGAACTGAACTGAACCGAATTGAACCAGGGATTGAACCCATGTCTCCTGCATTAGAAGATGAATTGTTAACCACTGAACTACCAGGGAAGTCCCTGTACAGTATTTTTAATTAAAAACATTTTGAATATCTATGCACATAATTAAATGCACATGAGATAAACATCACTGTAAATGTTTGCTGGAAGAAGGTATCAGTCATAAAGACACAGAAGGGATGAGTCTGGCCCATCTGCTCATTATCCCCTCAAACCTCTTCCCGCACTGGCCCAGCACTGTTTATCTTTCTCTTGTGCCTGAAATTTCCCCACTTGAGTCACTGAGCACCAAGGCACACAGGTCAAGTGTCCCGGAGATCATAGTTATAGGCAGCACATTAGTGTCAGATGGGCTTCCCTGGTGGTGCTGGTGATAAAGAACCCGCCTGCCAATGCACGAGACATAAGAGACGCGGGTTCAATCCCTGGGTCAGGAAGATCCCCTGGAGGAAGGCATGGCAAACCACTCCAGTATTCTTGCCTGGAGAATCGTATGGACAGAGGAGCCTGGTGAACTACAGTCCATAGGGTCTCAAAGAGTCGGACACAACTGAAATGACTTAGCACTCATGCACAGTGCTAGATACATGTTTTAGCTTCTCTGGTTGACTGTTGCCAATGATTATAATGGAAGGTCACCGAGCTAACTCTTTGGACACACCTGGAAGATGGGTTGTGTGTGTGCACTCGTGTGCACTTACGTATGTGGATGCTGGTGAGAAGCTGCTTCATCAAGAACCTGGCCTTTCTGTATGTTCCTAAGAGATGCCACCGAGGGGTCCTGCAGGCAGAGCTGGAATGAATGCCAACCAGCAGCCCCAGTCCCATGGCCAAGGGAAGGGAAGGCTTAGGGAACCCCTTGTGAATTTGGCTTAGAGGGCTCTGGATTTGAATCCTATCCCCTAGAATGTGCCTGGGGGCATTGCAGGGGAGGAGAATTGACTCTTCACTTGACCCTTTCCTATATTGTCATATTGTCACAGCAGGTTTTTTTTTTTCCTTTGTCATCTCAAAGCTGAAGAACAATTTTTAAAAGGATTATTTTTTAAAAAAGAATTTCAACATGTTGGTCTCATCCTTCCCAAATAAATGTCAACTCCTTTAGCAGGTGGGGGACAGGGCTCTGTGGAGCCCATCGAGAGCTGCCCTTCTGCCTCTCCGATCTCTTGAAATAGATCAGTCCTGGAGTCGTTCACAGCCCAGAGTGAGGCTTCACCTGCGCTTCAAATGCAGGCGTACACGACCCCCAGGTCTTAGAGCCCAGAGGGAGCCTCTCAGAGGGCTCCAATTGTCACCCTTCAGAGCCTCTGGAAACTGCAGAGACGGCCCTACCAGAGGAAGTCTGGGGAAGGGGGCCTGGGGCCACTTGGGAGTGTGTCCCCAACCTTCTGCCCTCTCCTGCCCTGGTCACCTCCTCTTCTCTGCGGTCTCTCTCTGGCTCTCTCTCCACCTGTCAGTCTTGGCCCCTGTGTTTATCTCTCCCCATCTCTCCTTCTGTCTCCTCTACCATCTCTTGTCTCTCCCCATCTCTGACTTCCTTGCTGTTTCTCTCTGTGTATCTGTCTGATTCCCCTTCTCTTTCTTTCTCTTCTCTCTTCCTCTCTTTTCCTCGCCTTCCTGCTTTTCTCTGTCTTGGTGGTCTCTCTCTGCATCTCTCTCTCTCTGTCTCTGTCCCTCTCAGTCTCCTCCCTCTCGCCCCCTCTGGGGGTTGATCTGTGTTGTGGGATCATGCCAAGCCCAGAGGGAAGGTCAGGGCGCCCTGCAGAGACCAGTGCAGACTGCCATTAACCTGTCACTTCTGCCTCCAGTGGGGGAAACAGCGGGGCTCAGGGAAGGCGAGGAACTGCAGTCACTGGAGATGAGACGTCTCAGCCGGGGCTGACAACCGAAAGCAGAAGCCACCCACTCAGAGGGCTGCAGACAGCACTGGGACGCCGAGGACAGCAGAGCGGGGATCTGGACACCAGCCCACATCACAGCTGCTTCTGGCTTCTGAGCCAGCAGGGACCGTGGCATAGGGAGAGTCTGAGCTGGTGACCACATTCAAGCCTGCCTCGCCTGCAGTCTTGGGAACTAAGGACGGGGGTCTCGGTGAGGTTAAAAGCAAAGCTCTCAAACTCAGCAGCCTGAGGGCCATGTATGCCACCGCCCCCTGCCCCTCAGTGGCTTGAAAATCTGTCAAAAATATGAATCTACATTAAAAAAATTTTTTTATTGAAGTATAGTTGCTTTATAATGTATTAGTTTCCACTGTACAGCAAAGTGAATCAGCCACACACACACACACACACACACATATATATATATTTTTTTTTTTCTCTCTCTCTTTTTTAGATTTCCTTCCCATTTAGGTCACCATGGAGCACTGAATAGAGTTTCCTGTGCTATACAGTGGGTTTTCTGCTTAGTTATCTGTTTCATACATAGTACGTATAGTGTATATATGTCAGTCGTGAATCTACTTTTTGAAATAATTTCCTTTATTTATTTATGTATTTTTGGCCGTGCTGAGTCTTTGTTGCTGTGTGGGCGTTTTCTCTAGTTGAGGCAAGCGGGGGCTGCTCTCTGGTTGCGGTGTATGGGCTTCTCATTGTGGCGGCTCCTTTTGTTGCACAACACAGGCCCTAGGGTCCTCGGGCTTCAGTAGTTGCAGCACATGGGCTCAGTAGTGGGCTCAGGAGTTGCGGCTCCCGGGTTCTAGAGCACTGGCTCAATAGATGTGGTGTGTGGGCTTAGTTGCCACGCAGCATGTGGGATCTTCCCAGATCAGGGATCGAACCCATGTCCCCTGCATTGGCAGATGGACTTTACCCTTGAGCCCCCAGGGAAGCCCCCGAATCTACATTTTTGAACTGGCAAACTTCATATATCTGTTTTAAATGTAAGTTTCCTCTTGAGGACCTAGCAACACAGGGCTGTGACTGAGCAGCAGTGCTCCCTGTCCTGCCCGCCCCTTCTCCTTGCACCTGGACACCTCCTCAGTTGCCTGCCTGCCTCTGTAATTGCAGGGGTGTGTGGCCTCTGACAGCAGAGAGGTCCTCTGGGCAGAAGTAGGGGCCCATGTGCCGCCACCAGCTTACTGGGTGACATTGGGTAAGGCATGCCAGCTCTGGGCCTCGGCTTTCCCATCTGTAAAATGGGCGGTTGGATGAGCCCACAGTAACAGTCACCTTTTGGAGCAAATGGTGAAATAGGGACCCTCTCCCTAGAGAAAAGGACCTGTGCATAGCTTTGCCTACCCTGTGAGAGGTTCACATGTGGCTCCCCCTGGGATGGGCGGGGATCCCAGACTAAGAACTCTTGCTGAGCACCAGCATCCCTTCCCCCTTTGTCTCAGCCTCCTCAATCTGGGCCCAAGGGGACCCACTCTCTTAGAACCTGACAGACTGGGGCCACCCTTCCTCTGGGTGAGCAGGGACTCTCTGGGTCCCCAGCGGCCAGGTCCCCAGTGGCCATGTCCCAGCCAGGCTGGCAGCCATCCATCCATATGCCGGAGGGGTCCCGGCTGGCGCTGGATTAGCATAACGCGCTCCTGGAGGTAAAGGCCCACCAGGCAGCCTCTGTGTGCAGCGCCTGCCTTTGTCCCGGGGGCCCCCGGACCGGGTAGAACAGCCTGGGCGGCTCATACACTTTTGACTGCCAGATGAAAGGGGGCGACATAAAGAGGCTGGCAGGGCTGAGCGTGGGGGCGCTTTGTGTCCCTCCAGACGGAGTTACAGACGTCTGTGAAACGTCAATTACAGCTGAATAAAGATGTCTGCTCGGTCCAGACGTGCCTCCTTTCAGCTGGGGAGGTGTTTCCAGGCCAGGGGTGCTCTGGCAACCTAATTTGGCGATTGTGACTCTATGGCATTCATCAAACCCAGGGAGGACGGGAACGGGCTGGGCTGGTGTGACCCCGCTCTGGGAGGTGTGCGGGAATGCGGGCTGGGTGGGGGTGGGAAGAGAAAGGAATGACTTATCTCCCTTGCTTTCTCCCCCAGGCCAGGCCTCGAGGATGGCAAGGGGCATGCAATTTGGGAACCACACCGTCCCCCTGTATCAGCCAGTCTCCCTTCCTGGGCCTTGTCAAGGTGGCTCAGTGCCTCTGGCAGCTAAGGATGGGATTAGTGTTCACTGATCCTTTCTCCTGATGGGCTAGTATGAAGCATTGTTGAAGGGATAGCATTAGAAGCACCTAAGAGCTTCCCAGGAGTCTGCAGTGGTAAAGAATTCATCTGCTAATGCAAGAGATACAGGAGACTCCAGTTCAATCCCTGGGTCAGGAAGATCCCCTGGAGGAGGAAATGGCAATCCTTTCCAGATTTTCTTGGCTGGAAAATCCCATGGACAGAGAAACCTGGCAGGCTGTAGTCCATGGGATCGCTGAGTGTCAGGCGTGACTGAGCACACACGCATGCATACACACGAGGTTCAAGTGCCAAGGTGACCAGAGATGAACCCCTGATGTCACTGACCCTCTGGGCTCACCCGAGGACCACCACCCTCTTACTGTGTGAGATGACTAAGCCTGCATTTGCGTAAGTCTGTCCATCAGATTGTCAGTTACTTGCAGCAGACACAATCCTACCTGATGCAGTAGGTAGCCCAGGGCTCAGATTCCTGGTGTTGGATTTACAGAGTGGTAGAAGGGGCTGTGCTACTCAGAACTCCCTTGAGGGGAGGGGACACAGCCCTGGTGGGGTGTGAGGACCCAGGGCAGAGTGTTGACTCTGGGCACAATGAGCTGGTCTGCCTCTTCCCCCAGATGGTGCTGGCCCCTGAGGTGCCCTCAACCCAGAAGACCTCATCCCTGGAGGTCTTGAACAGCAAAGGCATTTCTTGAGGACCCCCATGCTCCTTGGGATACCTGTCCTGAAACTTGCCCAGTGGGACTAGACAACGGACCTTTGGCCACCATGTATCAAGTCCCGAGTGAAAACTGGTGAGCTGCCTCTTACAGGAGTGCAGAGCAAAAAAAAAGGCCCTAAGAACAACCCTCCTGCCTACTGAGTGCCTCTTGTGCACCCTAGACTAGGTGTTTTCACACGACTTGCCATTTCCTTCTCCAGGGGATCTCCCAGGGATAGAACCCGCGTCTCTCACGTCTCCTGCATTGCAGGTGGATTCTTTTCCAGCTGAGCCACCGGGAAAGCCCCATACTTTAACCCAGTACAAAACTGAAGATGTTTGTTGTGAGAAGTCTCCTTCATTTCCTGTCTCTCATTTGCCCTGTTCTCAAGTCTCCCATTAAAATGATAACGGGGGGCTTCCCTGGTGCTCCAGTGGCTAAGACTGTGCCCCCAGTGCAGGGGGCCCGGGTTCCATCCCTGGTCAGGGAACTGGATTCCATATGCTGTAGTGAAGATCGAATGAAGACCCTGTGTGCCGAAACTGAGACCCAGTGCAGCCAAATAAATAATTTTTTTTAACGAAAGGTAATAGCTGTTTTTCATTTTTTATGTATCCTTCCCCAGAATTTTCTTTATACATAAACCAGCCCATCCAAACTTGCCCTCGTATTTTCTTCCCTTATTTGACACAGCTTCCTAGTATGACATTAATCAATCCTCTCTCGAGACTCCTTTGCCTTGCTTTCAACCTTTTGCTTTTGCAAATGTCACTGCAACAAATAACCTTGCTCGTAAGTCAGTTCTCACAAGTGTGAGTGTATCTGTAGGACCAAGTCCCAGGAGAGGCACCACTGGGCCGCAGCTTCTGTGCATTTGCCATTTTGCTCTACCGTCTTCTTCATGGGGGTGGTGTCACCCCCTATTCACAGTCTGTGGCTGATGGGATTTTAGCAAGGATGGTCACACGTACTCTTTGTGGCTTGGCCAGCAGAGCACAGGCCCCTCAGCCTCAGCCAGTGCTCTCGTGCAGGGAGAGTGCACGACCTTACCTGGCGGCCCAGCTCACACGCAAGTCTACTCTCTTTTGCTCCCCTGCCTCTTCCTCTAAAAGTGTTATAAAGGAGGGCACCCTCTTCCCCCAGCCACCAGACACACACACACACACACACAAATCGCTTCTGAAAAAGGCAGCAGCAGAGCCCTAAAGGAAGAAGGACATCTGCCCATGTTTACTCAGTCAACAGATCCACGAGTACCCACTGTAGGCCTGGCAGCCTCCTAAGTGCTTATATGTGTGATGCGTGATCTTGGCCACGGCTCTTAACCTCTGGGCCCCAGCATCCTCTTGAGTAAGATGACAGGTATGCTATCTTTAAATTTTATTTATTTATTTATGTACGGCTGGGCTGGGTCTTCTTTGCACCAAGCAGGCTCAGTAGCTGGGGCACACGGCTGAGTTGCTCCATGGCATGTGGAATCTTCCCGGAGCAGGGATAGATCGAACTTCTGCAATGGCAGGTGGACGTCTATCCACTGCACCACCACCAGGGAAGTCCAGGTATGGTACTTTTTGTTGTTTTCACTTTAATTTTTTTTGGCCTTGCTATGTGGCCTGTGGGATCTTAGTTCCCGGACCAGGAATCAAACCCATGCCTTTGGCAGTGGAAGCACGGAGCCCAGACGACTGGATTATCAGGGAATTCCCTGTGGTTTTTTAATTTAAGATTATTTATTTATTCATTTTGGCTGTGCTGGGTCTCCATTGCTGTGTGGCTTTCGTAAGTTGCAGCTAGCAGGGCCTGCTCTCTAGTTGCCGTGTACAGGGTTCTCACTGCGGTGGCTTCTCTTTTTGCGGAGCGCAGCCTCTAGGCGGGGCGACTTCAGTAGTCACTGGGCGCAGTAGTTGTGGCTCTTGGGCTCTGGAGCGCTGGCTCAGTAGTTGCGGCACACGGAGGTTTGTTGCCCCGAGGCGTGTGGGATCTTCCCAGAGCAGGGATCGAACCCATGTCCCCTGCATTGGCAGGCAGACTCTTAACCACTGGACCACCAGGAGAGCCCTTCCAGTTTTTTTGTTTGTTTGTTTTTAAGTTGAGAGCTATGGACGCCAGAGTTCCAAGTCTCCTCCTAGCTCTAATGATATACCATCCTCAAATCATGTGGTCAGTCCATGTGGGTGTCAAAGGGACAAAAGGCTTGGAAAACCCTTCTTGGGCCGATACATGTTGGCACTTTGTAGAAATGGGCCACCTTCTCCTCTCTCTCAGGTGGCGAGCGCGAACACTGAATTAGATCTCGTTACTAAAGAGCTGGGCACATTTGGAAGTGCTCGGCAAGCGTTATCTGCCTTCCTGGGCATTTCCAAGAGCCACCCCAGCAGCTGGGCTGCCACCCCAGGGTCAGGCTTGGAGGCACGCTCTCCGGGAGGCCCCAGTCAGGCCACTGGCGGGCTCGGGCGCTCTGAGCAATGCCCTGCCCTCTCTCCGTGGCGGCGTCTGGACAGACCGGGAGGCAGACGGGACGAGTGACAGCTGGGAAGGTTTAATTGCTCCTCGGTGGCTTGGGAGCACCTCCCTCCCTCCGCCAACGATCTGCATTTCAATGTGAGAAAAGAGGAAAGTAGGATGCTGCTCAAAGGGGTTACAATGATTAATCATTTAAAAAGCAAGATCTTAATTACAGGCCGCAATTTTTGCTATTTAAGGAGTCCATTAGTTGCCAGAAAGAAGAAGAAAAAAATTATCACAGGTTATTCTCCTCCGAAAGTAGAGAGGGGGGAGGGACGGGGGAGGAGAATCAGCTGCCGCCGCTCCTGGATGGGGTGGGGGGCAGGGTCCCAGCCCTGGAAGAAGTCTGGCCAGGGACAGGATGGGCCCTGTGTGCAGCGGGAGCCAAGTGAGAAAGACGCTTGTCTGGGGGCCTGGGGGAGGGTACAAGGGTTGGTTTGGGAGCGAGAACTTCCAGTCCTCTCTCTCTCTGCAGCTCTGGTCTGGCTGGAATCCCACCTGTGGGTGCCTCTGGAAGCCTCCTCCTGGTCCTGGCAGCTGGCGGTCAGCCCCTGCCCCCCTTCTCCAATGACCCCTGACCCCACCCTGCTCAGGATGTGAGGTTAATTGCCAGGCCCTCCCCTCTGACCCCTTTGTGGGTTTTAGTTCTGTCTGGTCTCTCAGCCCCCAGGGTGTACAAAGGAGACCTGCGGCCAGGGGTTGGGGGGTGGGGGGGAGTTGTTGGGAGTGAGATAAAAACAACCCAACCTCTTTAGTGGATTAATTTAGTGATCCTCAGGGGGCTAAAAGAGCAAGAGATCAAGCCTCCGCCCCGACTCCCCACCCACCGCATCATGGCCCCAGAGGTTCCCATGGGATAAGGGATCTGGACATTTCCTCATCCTGGCCGCCTTGAAGCCTGGGCACAATCCCACTGCTGGCAAGGGCCTGCTGCCCAGCCTGAGGTTCAGATTTAAGCCGCCTCATGAGCCATCACTGGCAGCTCCTGAATTCCCCAAAACAGCCTGAGAAACAAAGGGGCAGACTTCCCAGGCGGTCCAGGGGTGAAGAATCCACCTACCAGTGCAGGGGACAAGGGTGCGATCCCTGGTCCGGGAAGACTCCACATGCCGCAGGGTAACTCAGGCCCATATGCCACAACGGCTGCAGCCTGTGCTCTAGAGCCTGGGCTCCCCAACGAGAGAAGCCACTGCGATGAACCTGTGCACCTCAATTAGACAGCAGCCCTGGCTCGCCACCACTAGAGAAAGCCCAAGTGCAGCAACGAAGACCCAGCGTGGCCAAAAGTAAAAATAAATTAAAAAATAACTTCTCTTTAAAAAAGAAACAAAAGGGGCTCCACCAGTGTAGGACGACCTACAGGAATCCCAGAAACCTGAATCCAGGTGATCACGTGCCTGATAGCCCCAGTGCCATCAAAGTTAATAACTCAGGTGAGTCCGGAAGGATAAATGTGAGCTGGATCTAGGCCCCAAGCTCACCTTATTCCTATGACACCATACGTTTAAAATAACCTTGCAAACAAGTCACAGAGTTTACCAGCCCACCCAGAGGACAGGCTTATTCCCTGTCAAGCCTGCTTGCTAGTGGGAATAAAATAAATGAAATCACTTCTGCAAACAGACCCTCCTGCCAGACTGATTAAATGCCTCTGAGTGTGTGTGTGTGTGTGTGTCCATCAGCCTCAGCTGTCTAATATTTAGACCCTCAGAGGGCAGGCCGCTAAATGGGATAGAATGATAATCCCAGGGATTTCTGCGGGGAGTCTGGGGGAGACCCAAGCCACAGACTTGCAATATGGGTTTGAATTCAAAATACCCAAACTGGTTTCATGATGACTCTAACTTGGCCCCTGCCTCCTCCATCCTCAGGCCCCATCACCACCCGGGAGAGGGACAGTGACTGTCCCTTTAATTGGCAGGTTCCCCACCTCTTGGGGATAAACACACAGACTCTCACCCATCTTCTCCAGCCACTCCCCCCTCCCCACTCCAAAGCTGATTAATTGCAGGGTTGGGCACCCAAAACTGGCTGGACCACATTATTCCTGATGTTGGCTCCTTTCACTGGTCGCTGCCTTTAAAGCCACAGTAATCAGCAGCTTTTAGCTTGTCACTCTCCTGACACTCCTTACTTAGACCAGGAAATGGCAAATGAGATGGAAAAAAGAACTTCATTATCTGTTTCGTTCTTTCCAAGAGAGGAGAGTTGGAGGATGGAGAGGAGGGCCTGGCTTCAGGAAGCCACCCCTGTGGATGATGCTCGGACCACGTGGGGATCCTGGATCACAGCCCAGGGCCCACCCGCGGCACCTCCACACACATCACTGACCCGGGCTCCTTGTGGAACACTGGGCATGCAGACCATTCCCCCACTCCCTCGGAGACCTGCTGAATACCCACGCCTTGAAAAGGGCTCTAGGCCCAGGGAGTCCTGGAGGGCTTCAGATGCCTGGCTGCCTCTCCCCTGATGTGACTGCACCCCATCCCAGCTGTCAGCCCAGAAAAGTCTTGTGCGAAAATTAGGAAAAGGTGCCCCCTCTGGGCAGATGTGGCCATTGCAGAGCACACAGGTCAGGGATTGGGTGCAGGCTGAATTTTAAACCCACTTCCGCCTTTGTCTTCAAGACAAGCCCTAAAACAGGTTGTTATCTAAATGGTGGGGAAACTGATCCTCCCTGCTGTAGGGCACAGACCTCCAAGGGGCCTCTCAGGGTCTAGAAAGCATTATCCTACGTCTCCCGGGAGGCTGTCAACCCACCCTCAAAAAGATGTAGGGGACCCAGCAAAGAGAAGGAGCTGATGACCCCAAGATAGCCCAAACACCTCTGTCTCCAGCAGTCTGGGGAGCTCCAGACCCTGGACGAGGAGGCAGCAGGAGCCAGAGAGAAGTAAGTGTTTTTTTTTTTTTTTAATTTATTTATTTGGCTGTGCCAGGTCTTAGTTGCAGTATTCATGACATTTAATCTTCATCGAAGCAGGCAAACTGTTAGTTACAGCATGTGGGATCTAGTTCCCTGACCAGAGACCAAACTCAGGTCCGCTGCATTGGGAGTGCAGAGTCTAAGCCACTGGACCACCAGGGAAGATGCTGGGCCAGTAGGTTTTATTAATCCCAAACTCTGTTTTCTGTTTGCAAGATGCTGTCCCATTTTCAAAGCACGTGTGCTTCAAGGATCTTGTCTGAACCCCTCAAACCGGGATGTGGGGAACCAGGGCAGGAGCACAATGTCCATTTTACAGATGTAGCCCAGAGGCTCACAGGATGAGACTCACACATCTGACAAGGCTAGACGCCAGCGCTGGTTTCAGAAGGTCCTGGAGCCCCTTGGGCAGGAGGGGCAGCTAATCCAGCCGCCAGGGCCTCGGAGTCCTCCTAAAAGAAGTGACCTCTAAGCCCAGTGAGTGCCCAGGAGCAGTCCAGGCCAAGAAGGAAGAATGGAGTTCTGGCCAGAAGCAGCAGATGCCGAGGCTCCCTGCAGCTCGGGGAGGCTGGAACAGGGGCCCATGGAGGGAGGGCGAGGCAGCTCCTAAGAGGAACCGCCCCTGTGAGCCCTGCAGGGGAGTCTGGACTTCTGGGGGTGAGAGGGATGTGGGCACAGCTGAGCTCAGAGAATGGGAGGGGAGGGGAGGGAGGTGATGTTCAGAAGGGAAGAGAGGGGAGTGGCGAGGGGCCAGGTTAGCAGGAGCACCCAGCTCTGGGGTGCAGAAAGTCTGGGTGTGTTAGGGGAAGGGGTCCTCTTTTTTAATTCAAATGGAGACACCAGGTTAGCTCTAGTGCTGCAGGGAACCTCATGAGTGTTTGAACCTGAGACCCCGTCCCAGTCTCCTTTTTTTAATTTTTTAATTAATTTATTTGGCTGCATCCGGTCTTAGTTGTGACACGTGGGATCTCCATTTTGTCATGCGGAATCTTTCATTGTGGGGCATAGACTCTCTAGTTGTCGTGCATGGGCTCAGGAGTTGCAGGGCTTAATTCCTCTGAGGTATGTGGCATCTTAGTTTCCTGATCGAGGGTTGAACCCGCATCCCCTGCATTGCAAGGCAGATTCTTAACCACTGCAGCACCAGGGAACTCCTGCCCCTAGTCTCCTGATAGCCTCCTCTAGACTCTGAGCCCTCTTGGGTCTGGTGACCCTATTTGGGACAAGGAAGGGATCCTCTGGTGGCTCTCCCTGAAACTTTCCCCCCAAGAACCAAGAGCCCTGAGTGCCTGTAGTCTCATGTTGGAACCCACAAAATTCCCTTCCCTTATCTAAGCCTCAGTTTCCTCATCTGTCAAATGGACCACTGTTCTTCCTCCTCTTCTACACCCATCAGCAGTCCAGCGACAGGGCTCCCTGCTGCCTGGATCTCTTAATTCCCCACACCCAGGGGGCCTGTGACCTATGAATGCAGGAAACACCATGTGAAGAGCAAGAACCTGCACTACCTCGCCCCTAAACCCCTCTTTCTGCCTCAGCTGGCTCAGCTGGGGTCAGGGCCTCTTTGGGGCTGGCACCTCCACTCACCGAGGGGTAGCTCTTGGTCCTCCCACATCTGACAGGCCCCCTTCTCCTCCAAGGGGCAGGCAGCGGCTGGGGGTGTCCCTGGCCACCTGCCTCTCTCCTTCCCTGCCTCATCCCCACAGCTGTGGCTACACTCCCACCTCAGCCCTGGGCTTCTGCCAATGCTGAATTCATGTGACATCTCAGGGGCTCCTGGGGCAGACAGATGGAAGGGGAGGTACTCCAGGCCCCCACCCCCGTTCTCCCAGGATGCTCCTCGGCCCTCATTTGCAGGCCCCCAGGCAGGCAGGACAGAGTCCTTGGGCTGAACTGATGGCAGGACCTCAGAGAGGGGCCAGGTGTGTGATGGGGCCACAGGACTGGGCTGGCAGAGGGAGGTCTGGCATAACACAGGGGCATAACACTCCCCACTCTCTGGGAGTGTCAGTGACCAAAGAGCCCAGAGCAGGAGAGAGCTGGAGCAGGTGATCCTAGCAGACCTCATGGATGGTCAGAGCTTGAGCAGACCTGGCTTGACTCTCTGCTCTTCCACTTCCTAGCTGTGTGACCTTGGACAAGTAATTCTTCTCAGTTCCCTGGTGCAAAATATTAAAAGGAAATAGTGATATCTATTCTAAAGAGTTGCTATCATGCAATAGATATAAATACCTAACACAGGAACTAATATTTCATAGGTGCTCAATAAATGGCACCATGATTCTTTTTCTTTTTAAATTATTTATATTTTTGGTTGTGCTAGGTCTTTATTGCTGCACTCGGGCTTTCTCTAGTTATGGAGAGAGGGGGCTACTCTCCAGTTATGGTGTGCAGGCTTCTCAATGCGGTGGCTTCTCTTGAGCACAGGTTCTAGGTGCACGGGCTTCAGGAGTTGCAGCACTCTGGCTCAGTAGTTGTGGTTCATGGGCTTAGTTGCTCCGAGGCACATGGAATATTCCCAGATTAGAGATCGAACCCATATCCCCTGCATTGGCAGGCAGATTCTTATCCACTGTGCCAGCAAGGAAGTCCCAGGATGACTCTTTTTATTCCCATGGACGAGTGGAGCCACATACTACTTTAGTGCGCTGGGCTTTGTGACCTTGCGTAAATTGCTTCCCTTCTCTGGGCCGTCCATAAAATGAGAGGCTCGGAGAAGAAACCCAAGGCCTCCTTCTGGTATGAGCTTTACAGTTTGTGGGCATTCTGGATTCATGAAGGGGAGGCTGTGCTGACTGCATCATTCATGAGCTTCAAGTCCTGGGTCCCTGGGGAGATTTGGAGGTGGGAGGAGAAAGTGGAGGAGAGGAGGAGGAGAGGAAAAGAGTGGGAGAGAGGGGATGAGGAAGAGGGGTGGGAAGGGGGAAAGGAAAGGGAGAGGAAGAAAGGCATGAGAAGCAGGGGGAAAGAAAGACGGGAGAGTAGAAGGAGGGCAGAGGAAGGAGGAGGGAGGGGGACGGGGGGATGAGAAGGAAGTTTCAGCTGGGCTGCTCCCTTCTCCTCAGAGGAGACCAAGAATGAGTTAGTTCCCAGTGTACCTGAAGGGTTTCCAGCTTGTGGGAGGTGGGGCAGGGTGGTCTTCCTAGAGGCTGATGTCCAGAGTCTGGTCACTGGGGCTGGGGAGGCCCTTCTGGATTCCAGTAATAAACCATGAGTCACTGCCTACCCTGGCCTAGAGGAAAGCAGGTGAGATGAGATGGTTGGATGGCATCACCGACTCGAAGGACATGAGTTTGGGCAAGCTCCAGGAGTTGGTGATGGACAGGGAAGCCTGGCGTGCTGCAGTCCACGGGGTCGCAAAGAGTCAGACACGACTGAGCACCTGAACTGAGAGCCACTGGCCCATAGGCAAGCTATTATTTCCTCCGGAGTGTGCTCAGGATGTGCACATGTGCCCAGGGTGGTCCTTTCTTTGGAGGCCAGGGGGCAGACCGAGAGACAACAGATCAAACAAGGGTAAAGAGCTTTTCTGACTCTTTCCTAGAAGGAGAACCTTCCCACTAGGCAAAGGTGGCCACTCCCAGGGGATAGCTGAGACTGAGCAGTCTGGGCAGATAGGGGCCCGAAGCAGCCAGTCCCAGATCAGGCTCTTTGGCCATAGCCGTGTGCTTCCTACCCTGCTTGGCACTCCTGCTCACTTTCCTGAATTGCAATTAAACTCAGATGAAGAATCTTCCTGCAATGCAGGAGACCCTGTTTCTATCCCTGGGTCAGGAAGATCCCCTGGAGAAGTGATAGGCTACCCACTCCAGTATTCTTGCCAGGAGAATCCCATGGACAGAGGAGCCTGGCAGGCTACAGTCCAAGGGGTCACAAAGAGTTGGACATCACTGGGTGACTAACAGTTTAAGGATGAGAGACCCATGGCCTTAAATGTCACTTTTGAGCTGTGAGTCCTTGAGAAAGTCACTTCCTTCTTGCAGGCTTAGTTGTCTGCAGGAAAGGGTACCACTGGGAGCACTGAACGCCATACTGTGGGGCCAGGCTCAGTCTATCAGTGCTTAAAGGGCTAAGGAGGGGGTGGAGGCTGAGGTCATGATCTCCTGGAGTCCTCTTCCTTTCTTCGCTCTGTTCCTCCTCTGGCCCAGGGCAGCCGTGCGTGTGTTCATGGTGGGTGCAGGGACCCACAGACAGGCACTCTGCCCACTTCCCTACCGCACCCCATTGTCCAGCTGCCCCTCCGGGAGGCCCACACCCAGTGCATCCTTGGCTGCCTGCATCTCAGCAAACCCCCAAAAATGCTTTGCAGCAGGGAAACGGAGAAAGCAGCATCTTCCTGGAACCTCCCCCAGCATTTAGCGCAGGAACTGGTTATGCTGTGTGTCCAGATATGAGCCCTGGGGGAGCAGGGAGCCCCTGGCTGGTGTGAATGGTGGGGACTTGGGGAGGGGGCGGCGGGGAGCTGATGCAGGCTAGATGGATGAACAGGTCTTGGACCCAGAAATAGAAGGTCTGGGTCTCCGGCTGACTCATGAGAGCCTGGGAAACCCTCTTCCTGCTGGGCCACAGGCAGGGGTGGGAAGTCAGGGCCCACAGGGGCTTTGTACCCTATACAATCACAGCCACTCTTCTGGATAAAGGGGCAAACAAAGGGGCCTTCGGAAGTGGCCACGCTGCTCAGCACCCGGGGAGGCCCCAGGAAGCCAGCTCTCACTTGCCGCCCACCCAGGCATCCTCCCCCCATCCCACCACCCCACCCCGGGGGCCAGCTGGGCCCCAGCCCCCTAAAGCCTGGGCAGCTGTGCTGGGAGGAACACCCCCCACACTCTCTGGCCAGGGAGCCTGGAAAGTACCAGAAGAGTCCCCACCAGGAGTGAGTGGGGGAGCTGAAACGCTGCCTTCTTATCTTATCTAGGACACTGACCGGAACTGGTGACTGATGAGGGTTGAGGGTGGGCTTCAGAAAGGCCTTTTAGGCCACTGATGAGGGATAGACCCCCCGAGGGGATGCTGGTTTGCAAACAGGAGGCTTACAGATAGCCCCTCTTCTGAGCCATCCTCCCCACTAGTCAGTCACATCTGCAAGGGCCATGTCCTTAGCCAACTGAGTTCTCATAGAGGAATATTACGCTGGGGTTCTGGGACTATGGGAAGCATGGCCCAAGTGCGCGGATTCAAGATGCAGCATGCCCAGGCTCTGCAGCTCCGGCTTTGTGATCTCAGTGGGCTTCATAACCCATCTCTAAACAGAAATACTGCTCATAGGCTGTAATGTGCATTATATGAGATGATGGGTATCAGGCCCCAACACATAGAATATGCTCTATAAATGGCAGCTAATATTTCTTAGGCCCTGTTTGAATGTGGAATGGTTATGAGTTCTAAAAGAGTTGTATCCAATTTTTTTGAAGTTTTTTTTTTTTTCCTTTTGATTTAATATACCAAGAAAGAAATGGGAAGTTGAGATCAGTTTTCAGAGTGCTTTGGGTTGTGTGTTAAATAGCCATCCGTTCTGGAACACAGAACAGGATTGTAATAAAAGGACATGGACCAGTAAAAAAAAAAACAAAAACCAGAAAAAACAGCAAAAGTAGTGCTCAGACTAAGGCTTCCAGTGATCTTAGTAACAAATGTTGTATATCTGGGTGAAAGTGATAGGGTTCCTTCTACAGTATTCACCTGGCCCTTTAAAAAATTTTTATTTTTAATTGGAGGATAATTGCTTTACAATGTTGTATTGGTTTCTGTTGTGCAACAACATGAATCAGCCATGGGTATACACATGTCCCCTCCCTCTTGAGCCTCCCTCCCACCTCCCACCCATCCCATCCCTCTAGGTTGTCACAGAGCAACGTTTGAGCTCCCAGAGACATTCAGCAAACTCCTATTGGCCATCTATTTTACATATGGTAGTGTGCACATTTCCATGCTGCTGCTGCTAAGTCGCTTCAGTCGTGTCTGACTCTATGCGACCCCATAGATGGCAGCCCACCAGGCTCCCTGTCCCTGGGATCTAGGCAAGAACACTGGAGTGGGTTGCCATTTCCCATTTCCCTGCTACCATCTCCATTTGTCCCTCTCCTTCCCCTCGCTGTGTCCACAAGTCTTTCTCTATGTCTGTGTCTCTATTGCTGCCCTGCAGATAGGTTCATCAGTACCATCTTTCTAGATTCTCTATCTTTTGTTGAGGTGCACGGACTCTCTAGTTGTGGCACACATGTTCAGTAGTTACAGCACAAGGGTTTAGCGGCTCCATGGCAGGTGAGATCTTAGTTCCCCACCCAGGGATCAAACTCACGTCCCCTGCCTTGCAGGGCGGATTCGTAACCTTTTGGACCACCAGGGAAGTTCAGAGCCACCTATTGTTTAGTGGATGGAAGACACTGCATCAGCTTTGCTCACCCCCAAAGGCAGGGCTCCCAGTAAAGCTGTCTCCACCAAGCACCCAGGATCCACACAAGCCATCCTGTGGATGCTGCAGCGTCTCCCCCGTCTGGAAGTGGGTTTCCTAAACTCACGAGTGTGCATAGGACTGCCCTTCACAGAGCTCTGGATTCACGAAGGATTTCAGTGGCTTCTCGCTAGCTTGGGAGTTCGCAGGCAGAATTTCAGAGTGGTGCCAGACAATGCTGATGGGAACGGGGCACCAGGAGCATCGGAGAGGCCCTATGGCCCGGCTGTTTGGGGTCCACACGTACCCTCAGCCCCAAGTCAGGCCATCTTGTAGCTCTGAGGGTGGTTCTGAATCCACAACGCTTCCTCCCCACTCGAGCGCTTGAATGACAACCAGAAGTTCCAGCCCACTCCCCCAAGCCTCTCTCCCTCAGAACTAGGTGTTAGTGGCCTAAGGTGGGCACCCCTGGGTCCCGGTGTACTCTGGGAGCAGGGAGGCCACTGGGCCCCCAAGAGCAGGGGAGGGAAGGCCCTGTTAGCCCCTGTGAGGATGGGACAATGCCCCCCTTTCCCGGCAGCTGGCAGAGCTGCCAGGCCCTGAGCTTCTGAATGCCCATTGCAGCCAGACACTGGACTCTGTTTCCCAGGCAGCCCTGTGCCAGGCCTGCCACCTCCCAGAGAGAAGGAGCCTTTCTTCCCCGTTGGCCAAAGCAAAGGCTCCCAAAAGAGCATCAGCGGCAAGGGGCTGACCTCTGTTCAGAAAGCCGGGGCTTCCCATCCCCCCATCTTGGGAACCTCGGAGCTGCAAAGGGAAGTGAGCCCCCACCTTTGTGCTCCCTCCTGACTCTAAAGCTACAGGATCCCCAGGCCCCCCTGGCTCACCGCCTCTAGCCCCCACCCACCCCTACCTATTCATCAGGGCTCTGAAGGCCTTTCACAAGGCTCATCCTGTTGGCCTTGAAAGGGGCTTGCATTGAAGCGTGCTCAGGGCTGTGTTTGGAGGGAGAGATTCCAACTGGAGCTACTGTGCCTGCTTTGAAGGTGCTTCCTAAGTTGTCTCAGTCGCGTCTGACTCTTTGCCACCCCATGGACTGTAGCCCGCCAGACTCTTCTGTTCATGGAATTTTCCAGGCAAGAATACTGGAGTGAGTTGCCATTTCCTTCTCCAGGGGATCTTCCAGACCCAGGGATCGAACCTGTCTCTTACGTCTCCTGCATGGGCAGGTGGGCTGTTGACGACAAGCGCCACCTGGGAAGCTGTGACAGTAGTGGAGTGCAGACCTAGCCGGTGGCGGTGACCGGTGGGCCCCGGGCAGGGGCGTGGAGCGGGTCTCCAGACCCAAGACTGCTGTCCCCTGTGGCTCCCAGACTATTTTCTCTAAGGACTCATGCCCCAGCTCCATGTAAGGGGTGGACCGAGGTGACCTGCAGAGGGTTCAGTCACTGCCAGGGTTTGCCGTCCACTCCTGACAGCCCAACTTGGATCCATGGATGAGCAAGTGCAGGGCTAGCGGGAACAGTGGAAGGACTGGCAGTCACTAGGTATAGACTGCTGCTGCTGCTGCTAAGTCGCTTCAGTCGTGTCCGACTCTGTGCGACCCCATAGACGGCAGCCCACCAGGCTCCGCCGTCCCTGGGATTCTCCAGGCAAGAACATTTCCTTCTCCAATGCATGAAAGTGAAAAGTGAAAGTGAAGTCGCTTAGTCGTATCCGACTCTTTGCGACCCCATGGACTGCAGGCTACCACGCTCCTCTGTCCATGGGATTTTACAGGCAAGAGTACTGGAGTGGGTGCCATTGCCTTCTCTGAGGTATAGACAGTCTCAGACAAAATGTCAGAGACTTTTTGGTGTGGCTTTTTAGGAAAACCAGGCTGTGGGGTGCCCTCCCCCATCAGTGCAACTCTGGGGGAACCCTGAGCTGGAAAACTAGGGGCCACCAACAGCCTTCTCTATGAGCACATCCACCAACAGCCTTCTCTATGAGCGTATCCACTGTGGCACCCCCGCCCACACCCCCAGGCCAGGGAAAAGGAGCAGAGATGGAGGCAGCCACCGTGTGGCTACCACACATGCGACACACAGGTGCAGAGATACCAAGACCTCACCATTGACAGAACCCTGGAGACACAAAGGTGAGAACCCACAAACAAGCATGAAGTGTGTAACAGCTGTTGGATCTTCATCAGAGGCACTGTGATGGGTGCCTGATCATTTCATTGTGGACAGACACACAGACATACACACAAAGAGACATAAATAGACACACGCTGGAAACCTAAAGACAAACACTTACGGACTCAGACACAAAAGAGGGACAAACACACCTTGGACCCACAAAGATAAACACCCCAGTGGTGTCCCAAGGGATCCAGCCTGGGGGCAGCCAAATACCTTGTCTGCAGAGGACTTGAAAACAATAGTAAAAACACACCTTCAGGTCTGCTTTTTCCCACCTTGCACTGGCAATTCTTTAACCATGTCAGTGATAATATATTTCTTTCCCCTCCCCAAATTATTTTGTTAATTCTAACCTGTTGAATTTTTTTCAGGTGATTTTTGTTGTGGTCAAATATACAAACAACTGTGTAAAAAAAATCAACTGTAGTGCTGGAGAAGACTCTTGAGAGTCCCTTGGCCTGCAAGGAGATCCAACCAGTCCATCCTAAAGGAAATCAGTCCTGAATATTCATTGGAAAGACTGATGCTGAAGCTGAAACTCCAATACTTTGGCCACCTGATGTGAAGAACTGACTCCTTGGAAAAGACCCTGATGCTGGGAAAGATTGAAGGCTGGAGGAGAACGCTGGGGACGACAGAGGATGAGATGGTTGGATGGTATCACTGACTCAAAGTACATGAGTTTGAGCTAGCTCCGGGAGTTGGTGATAGACAGGGAGGCCTGGTGTGCTGCAGTCCATGGGGTGGCAAAGAGTCAGACACGATTGAGGACTGAACTGAAAATATACAAAACATGCAATGACCATTTGTTGTTTTTTATCGTGACTATTTTAACCATTTTTAAGCAAACACTTCAATGGCATTAAGTACACTCACAACATTGTATAACCATCACCACTATTTCCAGAACTTCTTCATCATCCCCATCAGAAACCTTGCACCCATTAAACAACTTCCATTCCCCCTCCCCCAGCCCCTGATATTCTCTTTCCACTTCCTGTTCCTATGAATTGCCCATTCTCAGTTTCTCATATAAGTGGAATCATGTAACATGCGTCCTTTCGTGTCTTAACCTGTTGGCTCTTATAATAAATATGTAGGCTTCAAGTTGGGCTTCCCTGGTGGCTCAGCAGTAAAGCATCTGCCTGCAATGCAGAAGACCCAGGTTCAATTCCTGGATTGGGAAGATCCCTTGGAGGAGGGCAAGGCAACCCCCTCCAGTATTCTTGCCTGGAGAATCCCATGGACAGAGGAGCCTGGCAGGCTGTAGTCCATGGGGTCGCACAGAGTTAGACATGACTGAAGTGACTAAGCAGTAGCAGCAGAGCTTCAAGTCAGCACATTTTTATTAACTAATTCTGTGTTCTATATGGAAGTTAATCCCAACAAGTCCCGGACCCACACCACACAGTTGACCCCGCACTCGGTTCTGGTGTTTGGAGTCAACTGTTTTCAGGGGCAGTTCGTGTCTCCAAGCCCTAGGCTCTGTGATGGCAAAGTTGTAGAAGCAGATTTGAATTTCTTCTTTTTATTAGCATGTAAAACAATGAATCAAAATGTGAGTTGTGAGACCATAATAGTTTTGTTAGGAAAGTGTGAATTTTTTATTTTATGGGAAATATTTCACTGAATTTGAACAGTCTGTTTAGAATTGAAGTTTCTTCTTTTAAAATTGTTAGTCTTTTATTCTGATTTAATTCTAAGGTAATTGTATTCATTACTGAGGTAGACCAATACATAGGTATATATTCCCCCCTTTTAAAAAATATAAGAAGTATGTATCCACTTTTCCCTTTTTGTACTATAATGATTATTGCATTTTTAATTTTATTTTTGAAATGACATGAATTTATATACAAAATTCAGTCAAAAGAAAATTTTGGCTGCTTGCCATTTATTCACTGTTATTCATTTCATGGTCGTTACTGCTCCTAGTTTTGTTTTATAGAGGAGGAGTGGTGTTAAGTATCGGCTCAGCCTATATGCTAGCTACACCCTGAAACAGACAACTACACCATACACATATTGTCCCTCTCTCCTCTCTCTCTTTCTCTCTCCTTCCCTCTCTGCTAAGTGCCCAAAACCAAAGATCATGCAGTAATCTCCTTAGCGGACAGCAAACCCCATAATGGAAAGGTGGGTCACTTGCCCCCTCCTCGGTTCGGCCCAGGTTGAGCGCTGCCTTTGGGCAAGGTGGGGTCTGGAGTGGATGGGCGAAAGAGCGCCTCGGACTTGGACCGGAGAGGACGCCTGAAGCCAGGGAAACCCCCGCCCCTAGCCCCAGGGTCCCATTCCTGCTGCACTTCCGAGGTCTACCACGAGGTGCCGCTGTAGCAAAGCGATCCCCACCTATCCACCCCTTCCGAACCCACGGGGCGACGCTTGCGGAGGGAGCACCCTCTCTGTGCCAGCCTCGTGCCCGGATCTCGGGGTTCCGGATGAGTAAGGTACCGCCTCTCGTCCCGGAGCATCGCACAACCTGGCGGGGGAGACTCACAAGGAAGCAGTGACAGTGCCAGTGGCGGGCGCTGTCTGCTCATATAGGCAGGAGCGACATCGCCAGTCAGAGCTTGCCAGTGTAACCGGGGAAACTGAACCCTAGGGAACAGCAGGAAGAGCCAGGGGCAGGGGAAGGGTGCTCCGAGTGGAGGCAGAGGTGTGCACCGGCCTGGAGGTGATCGAGGGCATAGGGGAGCGGTCAGCAGAGGATTGGTCGCTGAATACTTTTCATTTCAGTTCAATTCAGTTCAGTCGCTCAGTCGTGTCCGGGTCTTTGGGAAACCCCATGGACTGCAGCACGCCAGGCCTCCCTGTCCATCACCAACTCCCAGAGTCTACCCAAACTCTTGTCCATCGAGTCAGTGGTGCCATCCAACCATCTCATCCTCTGTTGTCCCCTTCTCCTCCGCTGTCAATCTTTCCCAGCATCAGGATTTTTTCAAATGAGGCAGTTCTTCGCATCAGGTGGCCAAAGTATTGGAGTTTCAGCGTCAGCATCAGTCTTTCCAATGAATATTTAGGACTGATTTTCTTTAGGATGGACTGGTTGGATCTCCTTGCAGTCCAAGGAACTCAAGAGTCTTCTGCAACACCACAGTGCTTTTAATCCCAGCCTAAAGAGTTTGGGCTTTATCAGGTAGGACTCTAGGAAGTCACAAAAAGGTCCGGTTGGAGGTACACTTAGAAAAGTATCCTGCTGTTATTTGTATTTTTTTTTTTTAAGAAAAGAAGCAGCTGCAAATATTAAGAATATGCACACATACACTCCTGAGTATTCACAGAGTTTATCCAAAAGATACACAGCAATGATAGACATTAGTTTCTTCTGGGAGTAAGACTAGGGGCTGGGCACAGGGGTGGGATGGAAATCTTCTCTGTGTGTATTAGTATTGAATTTTGAGCCATGTGAATGAATCACTTTTCTGAAAAATAAAAATTATTAAATTGAAGATTGTAAAGTCTTTATAATTAAAAACAGATCATGGGGCTTCCCTGGTGGCTCAGCGGTGAAGAATCCACTTGCCAGTGAAGGAGACCCAGGTTTAATCCCTGGTCTGGGAAGATCCCACATGCCTTGGAGCAACTAAGCCTGTGCACCACAACTATTGAGCCAATGCTCTAGAGCCCAGGAACTGCACATACTGAAGCTCCTACTGAAGCTCCTGGGCTTCAGTAGTTGCCTAGAGTCCATGCCCGGCAATAAGAGAAGCCACTGCAATGAGAAGCCTTAGCACCACAACCTCAATGAGAAGGCAGTGGCACCCCACTCCAGTACTCTTGCCTGGAAAATCTCATGGACGGAGGAGCCTGGTGGGCTGCAGTCCATGGGGTCGCGAAGAGTCGGAGAACAACTGAGCAACTTCACTTTCACTTTTCACTTTCATGCACTGGAGAAGGAAATGGCAACCCACTCCAGTGTTCTTGCCTGGAGAATCCCAGGGACGGGGCAGCCTGGTGGGCTGCCATCTATGGGGTCACACAGAGTCGGACATGACTGAGGTGACTTAGGAGCACAACATCCAAATGAACAAATGTTTAGGTGTCTGTAGAATGGAACTAGTGCCAACCAGACAATTTACTCATAAAATAAATTATATTCAATGTGAGTGCATGTTAATAGGTTTGATAAGTAGGGGGAAGGGATGCTTAATGGGAGCCATGTGGGACCTGCCTCCATTCCATACTTCCAGGGTATGCAGTTAGCTGCAGCACTGGGACCAACCTCGGCTCCTCGGCCTCCCAGTCCTCGATGGCCTCCCCTTGACCGCATTGATGCCCTGCACGAAGCTGTTAGTCGCTCAATGGTGTCCGACTCTTTGTGACCCCATGGATTGTAGCCTGCCAGGCTGCTCTGTCCATGGAATTCTCCAGGCAAGAACACTGGAGTAGGTTGTCTTTTCCTTCTCCAGGGGATCTTCCTCATCCAGGGATTGAACCCAGGTCTCCTGCATTACAGGTGGGTTCTTTACCATCTGAGCCAGCAGGGAAGCCCTAGAATGTCTCTGAACAGATACAAAGGAAACTGGTGTCAGTAGCCGCCACTGGAGTGGGGAACCAAGGGTTGGGGAACCAGGTAGGAAACTCACCTTTTCTGTCTACCCTTTGTACAGATGGTATATTTCACAATGTACTTAAAAAAAAAATCAGGAAGAAAACATAAGATCCTAGATAAACATCCAAGATACCTTGTTATCCGAAGTGATAAATTTAGATTTCAAAATCGTAGGTACAATATGACCCCTATTTTTGTAGAGAAAAATGTACACTGTATCTCAATGTATGTACAGCAAAGTGTTGCACTGTGTGCTATTTTAGCTTAGTTTTATTTGACATTCTCCTGATAAAAATTCCAACAGTAGAAAAGGGGATAAATATAAAAATATACCTCCCCCTCCTGCTTCCCTCAGTTCAGCTCCCTGTTGCCTCTGCTCAGCTCATCTTACCAAAAGCATTAACAGTTATTAAGTCTGGGGGCAGGACTGCAGGGGATATTTTCTTTTTTGTGCTTTTCTGAAAGTTCCAATGTTTCTCAATAAGCATATATGCTGCTAAATCGCTTCAGTCATGTCTGACTCTATGTGGACTGTAGCCTGCCTGGCTCCTCTGTCCATGGGGATTTTCTAAGCAAGAATACTAGAATGGGTCACCATGCCCTCCTCCACGGGATGTTCTCCATCCATGGATTGAACCCACGTCTCTTATGTCTCCTGAATTGGCAGGCGAGTTCTTTACCACTAGTACCACCTGGGAAGCCCCAAGCATATATGTTACTACGGAAATAAGAAAAAATACATACATTTTTAAAGTGCTCAGAATTAAGTGAGGCCTGTCTGGGACTTTGCTGGTGGTCCAGTGGCTAAGGCTCCAAGCCCACAAAGAAGGGGGCTCAGGGTCCATGCCTAGTCAGGGAACTAGATCCCACGTGCTGCAAGGAAGATGGAAGACCCCACATGCCACAACTAAGGGTTTGTTTTCACATGCCCCAACTGAAGACTCCTCATGCTGAAACTAAAAGACTTCACGTGCTGCAACTGAGACCCAGCGTAGCCACAAAAATAAAGAAAAAAATTTTAAATAACAATAATATAATTTTTTTAAAGTGAAGTCTTCCTTCCTTCCTTCCTTCTTTCTTCCTTCCCTCCCCTTCTCAACTCTGGAGAAACAGGCTTGGAGCCCCTCCACCATTGTTTCCATCCACACCAACCTCCCTCACTTTTCTAAGTTCCTGGAAAGGCTTCCAGCTCCATTTTAAATAAAATCCTCCTTCTTCACCTCCTGCTCAGGCCTCATGGTCTCTACCCTCCCCTCCATCCTTAAACCTCAGCCACCCAGACCTCCTTTCAGATGCAGAGCAGAACCAGGGGGAAGAAACCTGTTGATTTTCTCGAGGGACTGAACCCAAGAATTCTGTCTTGTTGGTCCTCAGAGATTCTCTGGAAATGGATCCAAAACACAGAAAGGCAGAAGGGGAAGCAGCCTGAAGACTCCTTTTTCATGAGATCTTGTGTTAAAAACAACAGGCCTTGTTAAAACTGCACCTTAATGAGGCTCCTTCCAGGCCTAATTGTCACCATGGCAATGACCCCTAGCGGCCATCTTTAATTCACTCCGAGTCAGAGTCACCAAATGAACTCCTCCAGTAAATTGCCCGCCAGCCCAGGCAGTCACGCGGCCCCTCCTCTGTCCTTTGGCCTCCGGCACAGGTGATGGGGCAGAAAATTTCCTGACTCTACCTGGCAAGGTCAGGGGAGGGGCTTAGATCCATGACAATACTAGTAATAATAATAATCATAGAAATGATAAGAGCTACAATGCTAAGATAATTTGCATTATCTCTCTTCTGAAAGATTTACTTATTTATTTTTGGCTGTTCTGGGACTTCCTTGCGGTGCGTGGGCTTCTCATTGTGGTGGCTTCTCTCCTTGTGGAGCATGGGCTCTGGGTGTGCGTGCTTCAGTAAGTGGTGGCTCACGGGCTCAGTTGCCCCATGGTATGTGGGATCTTCCCAGACCAGGGATTGAACCTGTGTCCTCTGCACTGGCAGGCAGATTCTTAACCACTGGACCATCAAGGAAGCCCTGCATCATCTCTTCAGAGTAATCCTATGAGGATTGCACTATGACTACCCAGCTTTTTCCAGATGCGGAAACAGAGGCACAGAGAGATTCAGGCAGTAAATGGCAGAGCTGAGATGTAAACACAGACTTAGAGCCACCCTTGGAATCCCCCCACTGGAGATGAAGTTCACAGGGTCACCTGCTTCTCTTGAGCACAATAAATATCTGAGGTTTCCTGTCTACTGCTTTGCAGAGGTGTGATCTTGAGCCACTGGGTTCACATCTCTGAGCTTGATTCCTCATCTAGAAGAGGAAGGCGGATTCAAGTGGGTTAGGGGGTTGTAGCCTGAACAGCCTCATCAGTTCTGTTCAGTAATGACTCCCGACTCCATCAGAACCTTCCTGTTGTCTTTACCCTGGTGTGATTTCAGAAGCAAGATGCCATGAAGGTCAAGAAATAATAAATGTGATCATCTGTGCAAAGCCCCGAGCCCAGTGCCTGCCTATAGTAAGTGTTCAGTGAAAATTAGCTGTTACTGTTTCACTAAGTGAATTAAGTGGTCTCAGCTGTCCAAATGTGGTGATGGCCCTGAGAAAGACCTCCTCCAGGACAGGGCTAACAGTCGGGAACATGGGGGAAAAGGAAGCTGTGGAGATGGCACCGCAGTCTTTTAGGGTGGGTGGGTGGAAGGCTCAGGCAGCTATGGGAGAACACACTGGAAAAGCACATTATAGCTGTGGACCAAAGATGAGAGCCACCATCTTGCCCTGGCCTTGCCCCTAAACATGCTTCCATCAGCCTAACCCGAGCAGGTCCAGAGACCCATCCACTGAGGCACATTCCAGCCAGAAGGAAGCTGTAGAGGTTAATAGGCACTTTCCCTTCCACCAGGAACACTCCCTGGAACGTGCACAGGCTACTTCTGCTTACACCCAATTGGCCAAAATTCAATCACATGCTCATACCTAACCCCAAGACAGGCTGAAAATGCAGTCTTCCTTTTGGGCGTGCAGGGGGAAATGGAGACAACCCAGGCTTTGCCACAAACCTTCAAGTTCTTCACACCACCCCAAGCAATATTTTTAAACTAAAATTTCTGACCATGTCTAAATCCTAAAGACAGTTTCTCTCTGCTGTTTTTAACATGAGTTCCAAATGTATGAGCATGGGTTGTAAAGTCCTGCCGGATCCATCTTCATTACTTCCCACTGACCCTTCATCCTAGCTACTCTGGACCACTGGCCTTCTCTAAATCAGCCGTGCTTCCGTGACTCTACCCCTGTGCCCAGGCTTGGAATGCCATTTTCTCTCATCATCATTTAGTTAGATGATTACCTCCTCTCTAGAGATTTCCAGGGTCAGAGAGGAAGGGGTGAGCAGGACAGATAGGAAAGGCTGTGCCTTCAGACACAGGCTGGAGAAGGAAAAGGAAGTCTGCAGTCCAGGGCTAAAGTGGGGACTGACCTGGAGGTACAGCAGCCTTACATGTGCAGCAGGTGGCAAGCTGGGGTACCCTTGAGTCTGTGAGATGGGAAAAATTATGGGTTCTAATTAGTTCGTCTGCCCTCATTTGACAGATGAGAAAACTGAGACCCAGGACTTCCCTGGTGGTCCAGTGGCTAAGACTTTGTGCTCCCTAGACTGGGGGACAGGGTTTGATCCCTGATCAGGGAACTAGATCCCACATGCAATAACTAAGACTCAGTGCAGCTAAATTAAAAAAAAAATAGAAAAAATTGAGACCTGAAGACAGGCAGTAACTTGCCCAAGGTCACACGCAAAGGCATACCATCGGTGCCCATACCACACTTGTATTGTATTACTAGGTTTAGCCTGCATTTGGGTGTTTTATGGGACAAGGGGGCAGTCTTGGGGGCATCATGCCAGGAGGTGTGGTTCATAAAGGGGCTGAATGGGCAGGGGGTACCCAGAGGTCCAGTCTCTCAGTTGCAATGTTGGCAGCCCAAGAAACACACACACACACACACACACACACCATGGGGCCTGGGACCTGCACTTGGTCTGGGTCTGCAGTTCTCCTATGACTTCAGGAAGGGACACAGAGCCACTAAAGAGAGGCTATGGAGGCCGAGGAGCACCCAAGGGAACACACTTGAATTCATCTGCTCCACTTCTGCACCTGGGTACCAAAAGCATGAGGCTGGTCCTTGTCTCCATCTTTGGTACTTGAGACTTAAGACATCATGTGCCCTCAGTAGACAGTCACAGCCATAATTACAAAAATGAGCTCTGAGTGAGACAGGCCCCCTCTGCTTCTCAGGACTGCTCATCAAGGCTGCTCAGGGATCACTGAAATCCTAAGTTCTGGGGACTCTCACTGAGCCCAGGGTTCCAGAGAGAAAAACCTGCTACCATCTGCCTAAATAAGAGACCAAACAAAGCCTGACCACATCTGCGGGCATTATTTCTTTCCCAACTTGAAAAATAAGACAAAAAGAGATGTCTACTACCTCCCGAAGGGAGGCTGAACAAGAAAGGTGGCTCAGAGAGCCTCAGGACTGGGCATGGGGCCTGCCAAAGGGTATGTGGTCCAGGGCCACTCAGACTCAGATTCACAGGTTGGAGAGAAGAAAGAACATGCCCTGATGCTCCCAGTGCCCACCCCAATCTGGTCTTTATAAGGTTAAAGGGCTGTGAAGCTCTGATCCCAGAAGGTTGGATGTCAAACCATTTCATCAGCTAGGATCTTGACTTCAAATAAAAAAGAAGAGGTAAATGAAAACTCCCCCAAACATGTGTGCCCTGAATGTCTTACTAAGGTTTAGACAGGTTCTGAGCCAATTTTAGAGGCATATAGAAGGTGAGGGCATGGTCTGCCAATGGGACACTTACCTGGCTGAAAATATTTAGCCCAGGGTTTTACCACTTCTTGGGGTTCCTTCCCTTTGGCCTCCCTACCAGCTCCATTTCCCTCCTCCTTAGCCTGTCTGGCCATGTCAGTGCCAGCTACCATTTCCTCTTACTCTCCTGGTCTTCCCTCTGCTCACCAACTTAGACCCCCATTTCTCAAAACGGATCTCTTTGGGGATATATCCAAGGGTCAGTTCTCAGTCATTGTACTTGGCCTGTCAGTATATAGACACTTTCAATCTCTCTTTCCTTCTTAAGGTATTATTCCCCAGACCTCAAGGACACCACTTTCTTGTTCTCCTCCTACTCAATGACTCTCCCTTTTGGTTTCTTTTACTGATTCTCATCTTCCTTGTCTCAAAAAAGTATCCCAGTGTTCAGCTCCTAGAAAAAAATTTTTTCTTTCTACACTCACTCTCTAGTATTCTCATCTTGCCTTGTAGTTTTAAATAAGACCTATAAGGTAACAACTTCCAGATTTAAAATTCCAGCCTGGACCTCTCCCCTGAATGCCATGCCTATAAGTCCAGTTCCTATGGGACCTTTCCCCCACCCAACTATCTGATAGGCCTCTCAGACTTAGCATGTCCAGAGTCAAGCTATCTTTTTTTTTTCCAGTGGCACCACTTGTGGGTTGTGGAATCTTAGTTCACTGACCAGGGACTGAACCCAGGCCCTTGGCAGTGAAAGCATGGAATCCTAACCACTGGACAACCGGGGAATTCCCAAGCTGATAATGTTGTTGTTCAGTCACTCAGTCGTGTCCAGCTTTTTGTGACCCTATGGACTGCAGCACGCCAGGCTCCTCTGTCCTCCAGTATCTCCCGGAGTTTGCTCAAATTCACGTCCATCAAGTCAGTGATGTTATCTAACCATCTCATCCTCTGCCACCCCCTTCCCCTCTTGCCTTCAATCTTTCCTAGCATTAGGATCTTACCCAATGAGTGGCTCTTTGTATCAGGTGGCCAGAGTATTGGAGTTTCAGCATCAGTCCTTCCAATGAATATTGAGGGCTGATTTCCTTTAGGATTTACTGGTTTGAGCTCAAGCTGAT
This sequence comes from Bubalus bubalis, assembly GCF_019923935.1. Classification (NCBI taxonomy): domain Eukaryota; kingdom Metazoa; phylum Chordata; class Mammalia; order Artiodactyla; family Bovidae; genus Bubalus; species Bubalus bubalis. The sequence goes on from NC_059176.1 coordinate 49,178,669, forward strand.
ATCCTCATCCCCCAGGTTCTGCTCCTCCTTCTGTCATCTCAGTTCAGGAAATAGAAGCCTTATCCTTTCAGGAGATCAGATAAAATCCCTGTGATCATCCTTGATTCCACCATTTCTTTCACATCCCACCTCCAGTCCCTCAGCAAATCATAGCAGTTTTGTCTTCAAAATAAATGAGCAATAAGCCAATTCTCACCTATCTCCACTATCCTCTTCAGTGTTTAAGGTGGGAGAAGTAGGCAGGGGCTAGAATATTGAAAGAAAGGAGAGGTCTCTTGGCTGAGCAAGAAAATTTAAGTTTTACTCTAAATTATATGGGAGACCATTGGAAGGTTTTAAATATGATGAGATCTGCCTCTTAAAAAAAACTTCCCTAGGTACTGAGTGGGGAATGAATTGAGGGGGCAAAACTGGAAGCAGTGAGACCTGTTAGGTAGCTATTGAGATTTGGTGGCAGGATGATAATGGGGTGCATTACCTTCCTTACATGAAGAATCCCCCACCTCAATTCCCCAGGGAGGAGCGGGTCTCAGAGGCTGGAAGGCGGGCCAGGGTGTGGCTGAACCAGCTCACTCTGTGGGTGAACCCAGCAGAGGCGGTCTGTGTTTCAGCACCACTGGGTGGACAGCTCCTGCCCCATCTCAGAACTGGGAGCCTCTGGGTTCAGCCCTCTCCCAGTGCCCTACATTGAGGCCGGTAGCTAAGGGAAGTGGCCCTGAACTGGGCTTAGGTGAACATCATTCCTTTGGAAACCTCCATTTGCTGCACTCTAAAATGGAGGTGATAACACCGTCACTCCACACCACAAGGCCGCTGCAAGGGCCAATGAGTCCTCTACTCAAGGACTCTGGGCACCAGTGGATGGGGCTGCCTGGAGTGGCTGCACAGGCTTGGAGTTCATTTCCCTGACACTTAAGAATTTAAAATGAAGCTGAATCTTCCCTTGAGGGAAGGAGCTGTTGGAAACCTAATCTGGGGTGTTTCCCCGGGAAGTTCCTGGTCTCCTACACCACTGTGTCACGTCGCTGCTGACAAAGCTCCAGGTAACTAACTGCTGCTCTGCGAGTTGGACAATCAGTCTGAATTGTTTCAGGCACAGTGCAGATTTTCTCCCTCCAATAGCAGTTTCTCCAGGATGAAATGGCAAGAGTTAGGGAACCCATTCCTGCCCTTCCCCTTGCTGGGCAGTAATCAAATCTAGTTTCTCTCAATGTGTTTGAACTGGCTTGGTTTTCTTATTTGGAGATTGACAGAATTCCTTTTTGTGGAGTTGGTGTGCACGGCTTGGGGTCAGCAGACCAAAGAGACCTTGCTGTGCTGACTCAGGCGATCACGAAGACACAGTCTTGCTGAATCAGGGAAGACAGGAGATTTCCCTTTCTGAAATGAACTCTGGGTTTTGGGTCCCCACAGAGGAGCTATCTCTGAGCTTCCCTGAGGGATAAGGGAGCAGAGAGTCAGACTCTAGCCTTGGGTTTACTGGCAAACTACAGCGAGAGCCAACCTGGGCATCTGGAATGCCCCCACACTGCTAACCCTGCATCAGTCTGGCTCTTCAGTCTTGTCTGCCACTGCCCAGGTCCACACAGTCATCTGGCCACCCACTTCCCCCTTTCTCCTTCCCTTCCCTCCAGAGTGAGGCCCAGAAGTCCTCTAGGAGCCTCCCCACACTTTGAGAGGGCTCAGTCTTTAGGCCTGCCAGTCTCTAAGAGGACCAGGGCTTAAGTGTCTCAACCTCAGAACCACCCTGCCCCCAGGAGAAAATGAGGTGGATATGGAAGTGCGGAGGTAGCTGGGAGTAGGTATCTTGGTGTGAAAAGGTGGCCAGACTGAGACCTCATTCAAACTCCAGCTCCTTTTCTTTTTGCTCACTCACTATGTGACCTTGGGCAAGTCCCTTTTCATTTTACTGCTCTCAGCCTCAGTTTGCCCAACTGTGAAATGGGATGAATGTGGTTCCTCCCAGGGGACTGCTATCAGGAGTCACTGAGATAAAGTAAGCCTTTTACCACAGCCCCAATGACTCATTAAAATGTGGGTGCCTTCCAGAAAGCAAAGTGCCTGAGGAGAATCTCAGAGTTAAGGGAGACTTCCCTCACCCCAACTAGTTCATTTCCTGGTATCTCTCTAGATCTCTGTGACCTCCATTGAGGACTAGGCAGACATGTTCACACTTATTGTACAGATGGGAAAAGTGAGGCCCTGGAGGTGACCTACTCTATCTAGGATCCCACTCTGGCTCCTCTGACCAAGACTCAAGATGAAGGGAAATGTTCACCCTGAGCCAGAGTTACCTTAAGTGCCTCTCTTCACTTCCAGGGGCTCCAGAACCCCATTTCAGAAACTTCTAAAGGAACTTGGGAACGACTGCTCCTTCATCTTTAAATGAGGAGAAAAAGACTCCTTAGATGAGATAAAAATGCAGCAATGCGTCCAGGATTTACAGACGCCCCAAAGGAACCCACATTTCCGTCCCCCTCCCCCGCCCCAAGGGGCTGATGTTTTGGCTCCAAAGGGTTTATAAATGGAAACGTGTGGCTTCACCACTCCAACTCAAGTTCTCTTGGAACCCCTGAGAGAGCAGGAGCCAGGCTCCAGAAGAGTCGGTGGAGGGGCGGGGCAAAAGGCATGCGCGAGGAGCCCCTAAGGCCGGCGAGGCCGCCCACACCTGCGCTAGAGTCGCTGGCTCTGACTCGTTCCTTGGGTCCCTTGGGCGGGCAGGAAGCTGAGTAGAGGCATCCGAGACGGGTCCCCCGCTCCCACCCCTACTTCAGATTCCAGTGCCAGACCTCATCCTCAACCCTCGGGGCAGGAGATCCTGGGGTTGGAGAACCCTCCTGCGGTGGGGAGAGAAGATAACCATCTTAGGTCATTCGTTTCTCAGTGTCTGAGGCCCGCATTTTCAAAGCCCAGACTCAAACTGGTTTTTAATTAGCCGAGATGATGGATTGTCAGCAGCTCTGATATTTTAAAATACCTTTGAAAACAACTATTACGTAGATAGACATGCATATATACATATCAGGACTCCCGAATTAGCTCTTCTCTCAGCTGCGGACCGCCACCGCAGGGTAGCGGCGGAGAAAACAGCGCGGCAGGAAGTGGAACACAGAGTGTCACGGTCAAGGCCAGATTGCGCGTTGGCACCGCCAGGTGCCAAAGGCGCTCAGGTTTTACCCCTTTCCGGGTCTGCCCAGGGGTGGCGTGAAGGGCTGGGGGAAGGATACGGTTTTCACTTCCAAAATGCCCGGAAGAAGGCCCTGGCACCCACGCCTCGCAGGCCACAAAGTCTCCCCGAGACTTTAAGCGAGAAGTACAGGGTGCCTACTCCGACCGAGCTGGGTGCTGAGGGCGCAGCGGTGAAGCACCAGCGCGGGTCACCACCAACTGGGCTTCCCTGGCTCAGGCCGGTGCAGGACCCAAACCTGGGACCCTGGCACTCAAGAAATCTGGCCTCCACGTCAGAGTTATTTCCAAGTAAGGCGCCACACGCTTCTACCTGAGCCCCCAATTTCCCGGCTATCCGACAGCTGCTGCCCTGGCAGGTGCCCAGCCCACAGTGGGTGCTCCGTCGAGCGTAATTCTTGCAGGAACCCGCTATGCTGCGGCGATTCGGGCTCCCCCTGCTGGCGCCCTAGGTAAAGACCTGAGCGCGCACCGGCGGCGAAAACTGGAAAGCTTTTTTTAAAATTTTTTTTAAGCTAGGGGCTCCTCCAATCATTGTCTATCAACCCCGACCCCAGCCCCGCCTCCCGCCAAGGTTGCACACGAGAAGATTCCGGGAAGATCTTATGTTCCTACAACTTACCCTAAATGCAAACAAAATAAAGAATGCATTCGTCTAGCCAACAAATATGTTCTGAGCACTCTAAGATTAACCACCTTGAGTGGGTAGCTGTTTATTTCTCCAGGGGGGTTTCCTAACCCAGGGATCGAACTATGTCTCCCGCATTGCGGGCGGACTCTTTACCAGCTGAGCCACCAGGGAAGCCCAAGAATACTGGGAGCACCCTAAGATTAACCAGCTTGATTGGGTAGCTGTTTCCTTCTCCAGGGGATCTTCCCAATCCAGGAATTGAACCGGGGTCTCCTGCATTGCAGGCAGATTTTCTATCTGCTGAGCTACCAGAGAAGGCAGATTGCTTACTAGCTGAGGTTAACCACCTTGGCTAACACTAATTGAGTGCTTACTGCATGCAAGACATTGTTGGGCTCTTCTACATGTGTTAGTTCATTAAACCCTCACAACAGCGGTAGCAGGATGGCACAATTATCTCCACTTTACAGTTGAAGACATTCAGGCTCCAAGACATGTGTCCAAGGTCACACATAGCTGGTAAATGGCTTTGAATTTAGGCTGTCCCCAGTGCCCAGGCCATCAGCCAACACATTACATATGGGACACTGTGGTTTAAAAAAAAAAAAAAAAAAGACATTGAAATTGGCTTCAAAGCATCTTCTTCTCTAATTTCCCTGGGGAATTTCTCCTAGAAAGAGAAACAGATGAATGTTTCATCTAGAGAGAGATGTAAGGGTTTTCTTGGTCACTTCCTGGGTATGCGTTTCCTTGTGGCACCAGAATAAGATGGTTTCCCCACATTTCAAAGTAAAGTTAAAAAAAAAATTTTTTTTTCAAAACATGTAATTCACTAGCAGTTTTAAGATCCCCATTTATCCCTTCAAAATTGTACTTCCTTTCCAGAAGGGAAGAGAATGAGGCTTAATAAAATTCAGTAGCCCATTCCTCACTTCTAAGATGAGCCAAGAACCATGAAGGAAACTGACCTATCACTGCCTCAAAGTGGACCTGTCACACTCTTCCTGAGCATCTCCTTTGTTCCTGGGGGCTGGCAACAGGCCCCAGTAAAATTATACTGTGCAGAGTTGAGTTAGAGAATGACTACCCACCATGGACAGTGTCACAGTGAGAAAGCCACAAACCCAGATGGAAGTCCAAGACTGTTAGAGTAGAGAGAGGCCTTGGATACCAGTGACTCTATCATTTACCCGACACAGGGACTTAAAGGTGCCACAACTGCACCTTAGGCACATGACATAAAATGGGCCATTCCAGTCCCTGATATTGATATTCCAATGTGGAAACTAGAAACTCATTTCACCGCCTTCTACTCAGCCCCAGTGTCATGCCTATACCCTGCCCCAGGCCCAAAGATTGTGTGTGGTTGCCCCTGTTAAGTGGAATAGGAAACGGCAACCCATCCAGTGTTCTTGTCTGGAGAAGTCCATGGACAGAGAGATCCTGGTGTGCTACAGTCCGTGGGGTCACATGGTCAGACAAGATTGACCAACTGAGCATGAACGCATATACTCCCCATTTAAGACTCTAAGGTTTTTTATTTATTTATTTTATTTTTGGCTCTGCTGGATGTTTGTTGTTTGTTTGTTTGTTGGACTGCACACAGGCTTTCTCTAGTTGTGGTGAGTGGGGGCTACTCTCCAGTTTCGGTGCGAGGGCTTCTCATTACAGTGGCTTCTCATGTTTCAGAGCATGGGCACTAGGACTCATGGGCTTCAGTAGCTGTGCTCCTGGGCTCCAGAGTGCAGGCTCAGTAGCCATGGTGCACCGGTTTAGCTGCCCCTCAGCACGTGGGATCTTCCTGGACCAGGGATCTACCTGGTGTCCCCTGTATTGGCAGGCAGATTCTTAACCACTGGACCATCAGGGAAGTCCAAGACTCCTTCTTAAGTTTTTTTGAAGACGGGTTTGTATGTTACTCATCACTGTACTCTGAGCTCTGAGCACAGGATCTGACACAGAAGTACAGGTGGGGCTGAACTATTAACAAATTCCCCCAAAGCATCCCTGACTGGTGATCATCTTGTCCCTATTTGAATCCTCCTGGAAATGGGGCACTCATAACTTCTCCATGGGAGTGCTTCCCCTGTGAGTCACTTGGTAGGTTGGGTTCTTCCTTTTGTAGCTTCCTAGATCTAGTATCACCCACTGAGCCTTTCTCGAGACCTTTGAAAAGCTACTGATTGTATTGAAGCCCAGTTGGAAGGGGAAAACTGGAAAAGGGAGATTTCTTTTTCCATGGGGAAACCCACCTGAGCCCCAGAGGAGAATCCAGACCATGCAGAAATTGAATTCACACACAAGGGGTAGTTTGTTGGGGTTTACTCTTGAAACTCTCCTGCATGTCTGGTCATGAGTGTCTGGGAGAGGCTGGCCTGGCAACGCTAAAATGCCACTGTGATGGCATTTCAGATCCACAGTGTTTCCCTGTAGTTTCACATCAGTGTGAGCTAAAGGAAGTACATATGTCCACACATGTGTGTGCATGACAGTCTCTGTATCTGAACACAGAGATTCATTCTTGGATTTCCATCTAGGCTAGGCAGGATCCAAAAACATGACCAGGAACAAGCCTATATTCTGGGGAGGGAAGGGGTGTGGCATCACCACAGTGTGCACAAGCCGGTTAATGCCCTAGAGCCAGAGAAAAAATGGGGTCCGGAAAACTAGGGGTATATACGCACGTATGTATGAGTGTATAAGGAGCTTCCCTGGTGGCTTAGCAGTAAAGAATCTGCCTGTCAAAGAGACAGGGGTTCGATCCCTAGGTTGGGAAGATCCCTTGCAGAAGGGAATGGCAACCCACTCCAGTATTCTTGCCTGGGAAATCCCATGGACAGAGGAGACTGGTGGGCTACAGTCCATGGGGTTACAAAGAGTCAGATACGACTTAGTGACTAAACAGCAGCATGAGTGTATAAGAGTGTGTGTGTGTGTTCACAAACAAACCCATCTGGGTGGATAGTGTGAATGCGTAAAGACAAAGACAGATTGGTTCTACGTCTGGGTGACAGTGCATGTGGTATGTGTGTATATTTACAAGCATTTCTAACCTGGTTTTATGACAATTGTCATTTTGTAGCTGAGCGTGTATGTATGCATGTGTGTATATGTGTTTATAATGTAATCCCAAGACTATATATGAATGACTAGGGGTGTTTGTGTATTTAGATGCAAAACCATATTTCAGTCAGGGTCTGGATGATTCTGTATGCGTGTGTGTTTTTCCTGCACACCCCAGCGTGTTCCATATTCCCCAGCCTCACGGACATATGTGGATGTCTGACTACAGAGGCTGAGCCCAGGCAGGCCCCCAGGTGGGCTGAGCATGTAGGAGAGTAAGTATGGGTGACTGCTGTTTACGGGCAACCTCACAGAGGCTTTGTCTGATGCCCACTCCCCATGGCCCCTAAATTCCTCACCCTGGCAGGACATAGGCTGTCCTTCCTTCCAGACCATCTTCCCCCAAGGAGTCCCTTTAACTCGTAGCCCTTTCCTGGCCAGGAGGCTGAGAGTTGAGGGATATTCATCTCCGGGTGGGTTTTTGTTCCGTCTCATGAAAGGCCTCAATGGCTGGGAATACCATTCTAATTACAGGGAAGCCCAGCTTATGTGGGGGACACAAAGGGCTGTGGTCTCATAGCAGCTCCTTCCATCCGTCAAATAAGGCTGTCTAATGACGGGGTGAGAGCTGTGAATGCCTAAAACAAACTCGAAAAGGAGGGAAAATAAAGCCGCCGGGGGCTTAAAATATATTAAATTACCCTGATTAGGAGTCGTGGCTTTGCAGGAGCTGGTTGGAGAGGCTTGGGTCCCGCTATTCACTTGGGGGGGGGAGGGGTCAGTAGGTCGGGAGGGGTTCACAGAGCCCGGCCCATTCTCATGCTAACACCAGGGTCGCGCTGCAGGCTTAGTGGGCTGGAAAATAGAAATGAATTTGCCATAATCCTCCTCCTCCTCCTCCTCCCAAGCCCAGGAGAAGGGTTGCTTAATTGCAGCCCCTTAGAGCATGCTGGGCACTGGGGCAGAGCCACACCCTGGAGCCTGGACCTCTCAGCCTTCTCACCCCTCACTCATTTTTCCTATAGGGCAGGTTCAGGGCCTCAAAGCAGATTCCAAAGCATTGGCGGAGGGTGGGGGGGTGTAGTGGGTAGTGTGCATGTACATGAGTGTGCACACACATTCACCCTCCCTCCTTTCGAGGGTGCCAATATTCACAGTCACCCCTATTCATGCCATGCACAAACACAAATACCCCTCCACTCCTCCAAACACACCCCTTCACACACACTTCTGTAGACACAAATGCAACTCCACACAATCAGCAGACACCTGTACCCCTTCCAGGGTGAACACACACAGGCCCTGCCATATCTTCACAGGCACCCATTGCATGGACACACACTCCTCCTTCGTGTGTGTCTCCATGTGTGTCATGGACACACAGGCTGCTTCCCGGACACCAACATATCCCTCTAGACACATCCCCTCAAACCACTGACTTAGTACAATTTCAATGCTTACAGCAGAGGAAACTGAGGCTTAGAACACAGCCAAGGGACAGTGCCACTGGTGTCAACCTGACTGCTGCAGGCCCTCGGACTGGTCTCTTTCCCACCTGGGCCTCATTTTCCTACTATTAAAAGGCGGAGCTTGGACTAAATGTTCTAGAAAATTCCAGCCAGGGGTACATGTGCCTGCAGATTGTGTGGTGTAGTGTTTGTATCTACAGAAGTGTGTGCTAAGAGGTGTCTTTGGAGGAGCGAAGGGGTGTCTTTGGAGGAATGGAGGGGTATTTGTGTCTGTGCATGGCATGTATAAGTGGAAAGGGGTGACTGTGAAAAATCACCCTTTGGCTAGGAGGGGTCAAAGGTTAGGGGTTACTCCTCCCGCGCCGTCCCTGTCTCTGTACTCAGGTATGCTCTCCACAGTACACTCCACAGTGCACACAGTCACGATTTTCTCGTTTTTGCAGGGTTACAGACTGGAGGGCGGGCCTGGGAGTCCAGTGGCCTGCATCCGCGCACGTCCCGCTGCAGGTGGCGCTGCCGTCCCGCTCACCCCACCCACCTTCAGCCGCGCCTATCTGTGGCTCCATTCGTGCGACTTGGCGGGTTTAGGACGCCACAGAGCCCCACAGTGTGGCGCGCAGAACCCAGGAGAGACATCCAACCCCGCGCTTCCTCTGCCCGGGACGCCCTCTGCCGGCGGATCTCGAACAGACTCTCCCGGAGGAGGCCGGACGAATACACTTGACCCTCGGGCCTGACTCGAAGAGTCAGCGCCGCGAAATTCACTGGCCCCCGTACTGCGCTCTGCTGAGAAAAGCTAGGGAAGCGCTGGCCAGACTGGAACGGAGATTGCGAAAGTAAACTCCGCAGAGGGAGTGTGGGAACCACAAGGCCTCGCCGCCCCCTTCCCTCTCGCGATCTCTAAGAACATAACCTATATTCTTGCCTAGAGAATTCCGTAGACAGAGGAGCCTGGAGGGCTACAGCCCATAGGGTCACACACACACACACACACACACACACACACACTTCTTTCAGCGGCGCTCGGTGAGCCCTCGGGAATGAATGAACGGAGGGGGCTTACTGTCAGGGGCCAGTGGCCAGGGTGGGCGGTCAGGGGCCCGCCGCCAGCTGCTGGCGAACCTGAACCAATCGGCCTCAGAGTTTCCATCTGAGCCATGGGCGAAGGATGGCTCTGGGCAGCCGAAGAAGCCAGGAAGAAGCCCCAGAACGGAAATAAACTTCCTTCCAGCCATCCCATGCAGAAAAGACAGGGACCTCCGAAGCCTCAGAACCCTCACCCCCCTACCCTTGGGGGTCAGCCGAGGCCGCTGTCGCCCCTCCTCCCTGGAGGGCAGCGCTAATGCTAGTTGCTGACAATAGGGGCACGACCCCCACCCCGAAAGCAGTGGGGGCAGAAAGTGCAAGTGAGATCCTCCGGGCTTGGACACCCAGGCGTGCGGCGCGGTGGGCCGGCATCACTGGGGAACTAAAGAGGCTCGGGTTTAAGGTAGAGGCGGGATTGATTCACTGAACCGAGAAGTTTCAGAAAAGCAGACGGAACAGGAATGGCAGATCCCTCCCCATCTCCTCTAAGAGGTCCATGGTAACTGCAGCGTGAAATTTTCAGGGGCCACCAGTACCTCCGAGGTAGAATTAACACGCAAGGGTCTAGGCAAAAGCCTAGTTTTGAGGTCAAATAACAGGTTTCGCGTGGCCTCTGCACTCCCTTCCCGCGGGAGTATTTGCACTGCTCCCTCAAGTCTGGTTCCGAGGAGTTCTGTTTTGGGGATTTATCTAGGCCGAACTTCCGGGCCTGGAAGCCCCGTGCACTCTTATCTTGGGGACAGAGAAACTCCCCCGGGGCCACTCTTCCAGAAGAGCCCAAATGAAATGCGGGGAGGAGTTGGAGAGGCTGAGGACAAACCACGCTGAGTGGAGCGGACCTGGCTCACGACCTTTGCTGCGGCCAAAGTCTCCAGCGGAGGGCCTCGCCTGGGATTGTAGCTTTTCCCAAACGACTGTCCAGGCCTCGGGCCTGGCTGCACCTTTGGGTAAGGGAACTAGCTCGGGACCCGCGGGGCCCTGATCCGGTTCAACTCCGCTCCTCCTAGGTCTCCTGGGGAGGCTGGATCGGAGCCCCGAGGGACAGCAGATATGGAACCAAGGGCGTGGCTGAGAAGGCTGAAAATGGGGGAGCCGACTGGAGAGGATTGAGCCCTTATTGCCCCCAAACCAGGCTTCAGCCGCGCCTCGGTGATCAGTCCCGGTATTTGGGGAAGCGCTCCTCCCGCCCCCCACCTGCCCCTCACTCTCCAGGCACAGTCAGCCGCCCGGAAATCCGTAGGTTCCTGTGAAAGCGCACACAGCGACTCCATACAGTTTATTCAAAGCAAATTTATGGGAGCAACGAATTCGAATTCCAGAATTTTCTCCACATAAAATAAAACTTAAAGAGGCGACACTCAACCTCTAGACCGTGAGGTGGGGTAGCCTCTTGCCGGCGGAGAAGGTATTTGTTGGATGCCCTGTGGGGCGAGAGGGAACCCGGCCCTCCCGGAGGCACCCCCTCGGCCCGCGGCCTGTTGCCCCAGTTCACAGGGCGAAGAAGGCGCCCGCCAGACTCCATGGCCACAAAAGGAGCCTCAGTGGGCTGGAGGCGGACCAAAAGCGGCGGCGCAGAAATGCCTGGGTTCTCCCAACACAGGAGCCACCCGAGGCCAATGTATAGCCAGAAACTGGAGACAAGGGACTTTCGAGCCGTCCCTAGTTTAGAGCATTTCTCCCGAAGTCGCCCTCATCGTTCCCTTGTCTGCCCTGACGCCAAAGGCTCACCCTATCAGTTACCTCCTTTTATCACAAAGAGATGCGGGATCTTGTTTTTTTTTTTTTTTCCCTAGAATATTCCAAAAACGAGCGGCTGTATTTGGGTGAATTCCAGTGGGACCGAGCTTGCGTCCTTCGGCGTGATGGCGCTGCCAGAGCTCGGGTAGGATCTCCGTGGGCCCGGCGCGGGCACCGGGAGGGGCTAGGGACTCAGGGCCACTGGCCCTTTCTGGAGAGAAGCGCAAGCCAGAGTTACCGCAGCTCGTACCACCGAAGCCTCTGGTTCTCGTGCTCAGACCCGGCGTTCTCCGCTGTCTTTAGAGGAGAACCCAGTCCCCACCGCAGGTCTGCCCCAAGCCGAGATGGTCACACCTGTCAGCAGTATAGCAAGACCCCAAGGGTTCTACCCAGTCGTTGGCAAGAGACTGGAGCCTGGATTTGCAGTGGCTGCCTGCGTTCAGTATAAAGGGAACGGGCTACGAAACCCCAATAAACTGCGATTTTCTAAATATCCCGGGTTCCTAAACCCCGTGTAACAACCACCAGAAGCTATGCAAGGGCTAGGCGGCAGAACGGGGCTCTCGGCAGTGGCTCTGGGCTTCTATTTGTAAAACAATAAAATCCAGAGAGCCGAAGGAAGACAAAGCCATTTTAAAACGTTCGATTGGTGAAACCTCCACACTTAGCAAACACTTTCATTTTCAGAGCTGTCTGTTGCCGCACACAGGTCCAGAAAATCGATTGTGTTTCCTGGTGAATTCCACCCAGGGAACAGAGTCCTGGGAACGCGCGCGGGTGAACAAATGTTAGAAGGAATGGATGAGAGGCTAACAAGTGAGCCCCCAGGATCAAACGCCTTTATAAACTCACTGGTGTGACTTTGCGGGCATCTACTTTTTTTTTTTTTTTTTTTTTTTTGGCCTGTTTACGCTGCTTCTATACCCTCCGTGGAGCTGTCATGGTTGTATGGGCCTAGCCAGCCTCCCTTTTTCTCCCTTTGCTAGGCAGAAACCTCAGTCGCTTCTACCAGAAGCTCCCATTCGGCCCAGCGGGGCCAGAAAAGGCCCCCTTTCCTTGTACTGTGCAGATCCTTACATCCTGTGTCCTGCGTGCTCACGCCTTAACAGTCAGACACAGGTATGGGGCCCTCCTGGAGAGAGGGGAGCAGAAGATAAGACGTGCAGGGGCCCCAGCCAAGGTTGACAGGCACCACGGACACCTCGGGCCAGCGTTTCCAATATATGGCCCCACGTTTGGGAACTCCTGGGTTTTGTGCAAGTGCGTCCACAGGACCCGGTAGCCAGAACACAGGACTAGCCTTTCCGAAGACCGGGCGTTCTGCGGGCTGCTGACTCCTGTCAATAGGAGAGAGGTGGGTTATTGACCTAGAGGCCTCCTCCTCTCCATCTATTGTAGCAGCTCAATCACGCACTTACCGGAAAGAAAAGCGAGTTTATCTTAGCCTGGAGGAGTCTCGTGTTGCGAGTGTGTGTGTGTGTGTGTGTGTGTGTCTAAAGGGTGGGGGAAGTCCTGCAGCCACGACTGTGCAGATGGGTTGAAGATAGACACTTTCAGAAAAGGGCCAATTTCCCCTTCACAATGAGCGCTAAGTACCTGATAAATGGGGCTGGTGTTTATTCATGAGCAGGTACTTTGGAGATGGCGATTAGAACAGCCGCCCTCGCCGCCTCGCCAAGGTACTTAAAGCCGGGCAGGTGCAACGCTGCGCGCGCCCGGAGCGCACAAAGCCCGCGGCCGCAAAGGCGTGGGGAGGGGCGTGAATGAGGGCCGCGCCGGGCCCCAAGGGCGCGCGGCGCGCTGGCACCTTAGCCCTTTGTTCCCCGTCCGAAGCCAAGGCCACTTCACCAAGGGGCGTCCCGGGAAAACCTCCCCTCTAATTACCAAGAATTCCCCTTCGTCCCTCCTCCCGTAGCCCAGCCGGGCAGCTCTCGGTCTGGCGGACGCAGGGACTCAGCGTGAGACCAGACTGGGCATTTGTGTAAACGCTGCCTGTAAGCTGGCTATTAGCTAACCAGCTAACTCAACAACTAGGAAAGCCACAGAACCCGGGCCTGGGAACAGCGCAGGCACGCGGCTCGAGCCGCCCCCGCCGCCGAGGCGCCACCTCTGGCCGTGCGGGTAACCTCGGGCTTTCAGGTTTTGTTTCAACTCCAAGGGGAGAAAATTGGGGTCTGTCTCTTTCCACAGCTTCCTGGCGCCAAGGTCGTGGGACAGACCGGATCTCGGCCTCGGAGTGGCTCTGGAATCCTTAAGAACCTCCAGCTTTTGCCCACGATCGGCGTCTCGGCGCGCGAGGAGGACGCAGCTGGTGCGCGGGCCTTGGGGGACTGAGAGTCGGGTCCCCAGCCTGCTTGGATGTGAGCGGCCGAGTATCTCCCTTGGAGTCCCATAGGGTAACCTGTGTCTCTCACCCCTCTGGGGCCTTACCCCCATCCCAGGCAGCTAGGGTGCTTCGTATTGGCCATGTCCAGGGGTCTGGGGCACTCAGACAGTGGAGGGGACACTGTTGGCCTGTTGGCCTGATATCCTCAGGCTGTCTGGTTGCCTGTTTTTTGTTTTTTTTTTTTTTTTAATAACTGTTTTGAAAACAGATTTCTCTCCAGTTCGGAGAATCAGAGAGGAGAAATCTATTTCAAGCAAGTTGGATTCCTGGTGGGGAGAAAAATTCTTTTGACCGTAAATAACAGGCAGGGACCTGACCTGACCCATCACAAGGCAGTTTTTTTCATTTTCTACCACAAATAAGAACCAGGCAGCTCTGCCACTCGATGCAAATTGACCAGGTGATTGTAGACATTAATGTTCATTATAGATATTTCTTGGAACCTTGGGCTTAGAATAAATTGCAGATATAAGAATCCCAATTCCCCAGAAAATCCGCCATCTGGGATGTGAGTGCAAACCAAAAGTGGTAATCCAGAGGTGAGGCAGGGAGGCAGGTGGGGGCCAGTCCAGCACCCATGGACCAGATTGTGCCACCATCAGCCAGTCTGCAGCCCAGCACGACCCAGAGCCAGCCTGACGGGCAGCCACGGTTAGCTTAAAGGGATCACTAGAGAAGGAATGGATAAAGATGGTTGGATAGCATCACTGACTCAATGGACATGAGTTTGAGCAAACTCCAGGAGATGGTGAAGGATAGTGAAGCCTGGTATGCTGCAGTCCATGGGGTTGTAAAGAGTCAGACACGACTTAGCGACTGAACAACAGAGAAGCAAAGCTTCCCCTTGTGTCTCCTGCTAGGAATTGAGTTTGGATTCCAGGGAGCAGTGTTCTCCAGGGTTACAGCCTGCGTCCCCTGCTCTAAGGGGATTGTGGGCCGCTAGCCTCGGACAGCCTGAGATGTTTAGATGCGGCCCCCTCCTTGGAGTGTCACAATGATTCCAAGGCCATGCAAGTAGCCTCTGCCCGGCAGCCTGGAGTAAGATGGAAGGGGCAGTTGAGGAACTCGGGGCAGAGCCTTGCCACTCCCTACGCCCAAAAGACATGGAGTGGATACTGCAGGGCCCTGGAGGCGAACCTGGGACAGATGCAGCGCGGCTCAGCCTCCTCTGTTGTTACCGTAAAACGCTGCTGGCCCCGGCGTGGGGCCCCAAATTTAGGCAGGAGTGAAAGATTGGAACGAGTGCAGGCGGTGGTGGAGACTACAGATGACGCACCGCAAGGCAGTTTTTATATTTCTATTTCCAAGACCTTTAACGCGCACCCAAAAGATGCAGGTGTGACCAGGAGGAGGGCCAGCAATGCTAACGCCCACGATTGACTTTCTTAGCATTACAGATTTAGAACACATCAGAAAAATAGAATGAATAGACTTCCTGGAGAAGTAGATAAGCCCGGATGTAATCTTTGGCCCTCCTCAGGTTGGCTTCCCCCAGCTGAAAGTTTGTTTTTCTAAGGAAGCTTTTTGGGCAAATGCAGTTTGTGCTCATGTGGGCATGGGGCATCTCGCTCTTGCAAAGCCCCACTAGGCAGTCTAGTGAATTAGGCCATGAGGCCTGCTAAGCTGGAGCCCTGGGCAGAGTCCCTCAGTAGGGTGCCCCCTAAGTCCGACCTTAGACCCGCCAGTGCCAGAACCCTTTTACCAGGAAGAGCTTTATCAAGTTTTGGAATAAGTTAGGGCAGGAGTCTCCTATGGGTTTTGTTACTACAGCTGTTTCATCAAAAATGACTCATACATTGATCAGTTGATGATTGCTCCTGGAAAAGCTGGGAATATCTCAGTAACCTAGCATCCTGCCCATCACTCTCCCAGTGACTGATGTAGAGTGCACACTGCTGAATGCCAAGTTCTGACCAGAAGGCTTCAGACTAGAGCTCAAACTCCTTGACCTGCTGGTCTTGGTATGTGTTAGCTCTTCCTGGGGTCTACCTCACACACCAGCTTCCTCCTCACAGCACCAAGGCTCACCATGGATGGAGTCAGACAAGGTAGCACTCAAGATGGAGCCTGTTATGGGAGAACCCGAGGAAACCCACCTCTTCCTGATCATCTCACATCTTCCCTCTGGGTTTGTGATGAAAGAGATGAGGGTCAGGTTTCTCTGACCCTGAAGAGTCTACAGTAAAGGAAGCAGCCCTTCAGCCCAACACCTTGACATGTAGGACCTGTGAGGCAGTGAGTGGGCTGAGACTACAGTCTGATGTCCGCTTTGACAGTGACCTTGGTGAAAGACCCTCCCCATCTTCAGTTTCCTCATCTGCCAAGGGAGGAGGGTTTTCAAAGAAGACCCTTAACATCTCTAATCTGAGGCTCAAATAAGTGTGAGAGAGGGTTGCACTGGGAACTCCTGCAGACTTCTGAGGATGCTTGGTGTCCTCCCAGGGAAGTGAACATTTCTTTCTGAAACCTGGTCCTTTGATAAACAGTGTGATAGTGGAGTTAGTGGAGCCAAGTTGCCTGGGTTCAAATCTGACCCAGATCTGCCATTTACTAGCTTTGTGGTCTTGGGCCACTTTATTCTCTGGGCCTCAGTTGCCTCATCTCTGAAACAGAGATTGATAATAATTAAGGGTAACTGAGCTAATCTTCATATATACATGTAATGCCCCTAGAAGCATGCTGGCATGGGCAAGCTGTTAAAATGATCTTCCCAGACCCTGGATGCAGTCTCACCCCTTCCCATCCCTCTTAGTCTCCCTCACTGATGATCACCATTTCTGCCCTTGCACCACTGCCAGGATCACAGCTCTGCCTGGGTCTGGGGAGTCTGGGAATGGGATGCAGGAGGGCAGGACTCCTGTGTATTGCCCATCTGATGAATACATTGCCCATTTGATGAGTACATTGCCGGAGGAATCTCTGCCTCAATCCTTTACTTATTTTCTGAGATGGAAGGAAGTTGAGTCATCTCTCTCTCCCCTTCTCTCTCCTCAATTCCACCCGTAGGCAGAAACAGCTGTGTGAAAACACATGCCCTTGGCTCTGAAGGGTGAGCAAGTAATGGAGGCCCAGTTGATCTATCCCCACTACAAGGGATCCTGCTCAGAGGTGAGTAGGGGTGTACTGCACAAAACAATTGACATTTTCTTCCCCTTTCAACACAACAGGGAAGCTCCAAGAATACTGGGTGGGTGGCCATTCCCTTCTCCAGGGGATCTTCCCAACACAGGGCTCAAACCTGGGTCTCCCACATTGCAGGCAGATTCTTTACTGTCCAAGCCATCAGGAATAGATGTATGTGTACTCGGTCGTGTCTGACTCTTTGTGACCCCATGGACTGTAACCTGTCAGGCTCCTCTGTCCATGGGATTTTCCAGGCAAGAATACGGGAGTGGGTTGCCATTTCCTTCTCCAGAGGATCTTCAAAACCCAGGGATCTAATCTGAATCTCTTGCAACTCCCGCATTAGCAGGCAGGTTCTTTACCAGTTGAGCCACCAGGGCAGCCCTGAGCCACCCCGAAAGCCCTCTCTAAATACACACATACACGACTGTCAGCTCCCCAAGGGCAGGGGTTATTCTGTTCTGTTTGCTGTTGTAGCTCCAGTACCTAAAGTGATGCCTGCCCACAGAATAAGCACTCACTAAATAACTATTAAGTTAGTGAAAGTAAGAAGTGTCCCCACTGATCAGATCAGCTTCTGTAGCAGGGTCTAGTGTTCATTTATTTTCCTCATCTAGAGGCAATGGCCAGATTTTAAAATAAGAAGGAAAAAAAGAGAACTCTTCATCTCAGATTTCTCTTCTTAGTCATCTTCTGGCTCAGCCTCTAATTCTCTTGATTATCTACAAAGTCCTTCTTCGAACATCCCCCCAACATACAAACATCCCTGTAAGGAGTTAGACTCCAGGAGGGACAAGAGTTTAAGGGTCTGTGTTTAATTCATCACCTTCAAAGACACTAGGGATCCGTGTGCCCTCCTGGGGGTCTGGGTTATCTTGTACAGAATGGAGCAGCTGTCCTACCAGAATCCAGACACCTCCTTAGATGCCTGGTTGAAGCATGTGCTACTGCTAAGTCACTTCAGTCATGTCCGACTCTGTGCGATCCCATAGATGGCAGCCCACCAGGCTCCCCCGTCCCTGGGATTCTCCAGGCAAGAACACTGGAGTGGGTTGCCATTTCCTTCTCCAATGCATGAAAGTGAAAAGTGAAAGGGAAGTCGCTCAGTCGTGTCCGACCCTCAGCGACCCCATGGACTGCAGCCTTCCAGGCTCCTCCATCCATGGGATTTTCCAGGCAAGAGTACTGGAGTGGGGTGCCATTGCCTTCTCCGTGAAGCATGTGGAGACCAACTAGTATCAGTGTTTTATTTTCTGAGGGGAGGGAATGTTGCTTTTTGATAATGCAAAGTGACAGTAACATCATTGTCATTAAAGAAGACTGCTGTTAAAACAATAATGGCTTTCCCTCTTGGAAACATTTACTATGTCTCAGGCACTGGAACAAACACAGCATCTTATTTTATCCTTACAACAAGCCCCTGAGATTGATTTACAAGCCCATTTTACAGATGAGGTAATGGAGAGCTGGCAAAACTCATATAGTTTGTAAGGGAGAGAGCCAGGGTTTGAACACAAGATTCCAAAGGTTGAGCTGTTCACCCTCACCTTCTCTACCTTCTTTCTCTGATAAGGAAAGCAAGAGTGTCCATGTGAAAGGTGATTTGGGAGGCATTTGCAGTGACTGGCTCAGAAACAAAGCTCAAATGCTGGTAATCAAACACAGTGAATTTGAAACTAACAGAACATTGTAAGTCAACTATACTCCAACAAAATTATTTCAAAGAAATAAAATAAAACAGCCTGCCCAAATTCAAAGCCCACCTGAACCGCTTTCTGCTGTTACACTGAAGACAGTTTACTTAACCCCTCACATCCCAGTTTTCTCTTCTGCAAAAGGAGGGTAATAACAAGACCCTGTCTCCTTTAGTTGGAAGGGCTGAGTTCATATATATAAATTATAAATTATTTTCTCAGCCTATATCAGAGTAGTATTTATATTGCCCTCTGCGAACTGCTGCCTTAAAGTTCCTCATTCTACCCCTCCATGAATTGGACATCTTGGCTATTGGGACCAAAAAAAAATAGCCGTTTATCCAAGATGTCATGATAACCCAGAGAGAATCACATTAGACTCAGACCAGAAGTTCTCACGAGGAAGAGGAAGGGTCTAGAGCAGACTTTGCAGAAGGTTTTGAGGGAAAAAACGCTTCCTTTTCCCTTTTTAAAAAGATGTAAACATCTTCCCAGGCTCCTCTGACATCAGCTTGTCAGTGATGAATCATCGGGAGCAAAAAGACACGCACTAGGTAGGTCACAGTCTCCATTTTTAGTCAACTTCTTGGTGGCCCGGCTGAAACCTTGCAGGAGGGCCCAAGATCTGATGCAGCTCAGGAAACCTCAGCCCCTCCAAGTCTTCAGAGGACTGGGTTAAATGGAGAGGGAAAGACTAACAGAGACTGAAGGCCTCCCTTCTGGTATTTCTTTTTAAAATCTTAAAGCAATTTGGTTTTTTTTCCTTTCTTTTTAACAGAGTACATGGACCCAGCATTTTCCTGTTAATGCCTGTTTGTGAATGAGACCTTGTAAGTAATAGAACAGAGGGAAGCAGTCCCTGGGAGATCTCTCAGTTTGAACCAGTGTTTATTTAAAACAACAACAGCAAAAACCCCTCAATCCTCAGTGGTTCCTAAATTTATATGTACTTGATTCTTTTTTTTTTTTTAATGAATCCATCTAGAAGCCATTTCATTTATCATGTACCAAGCCCTTGACAGTGCAACTGAAGATGTTAAGAGAAGCAGAGATGTGGAGGAAATCTAGGCAGATCTCCTGGAGGAGGAGACACTTGCTAAAGTTTGGCCAAGTGAAAAATGGAAGGAGTATATTCTTAGAGGGAGAAACTTCATCATGACTAGAATTCCAGCAGTAAGAAATCTGGGAACTATACAGAGAAGCAGGGAAGGAACGCAGAAGGGGAACAGTGTGAATTGAGGGAAAAGCCCATCTCCCCCTCTCTATCTTGCTGCTTCTAACTGGCTGTGAATTTAGAAACCAGATAACATGGATGTTAGGATTGTGTCTAAAACATCAGTATATAAACAACCTCAGAGTGAATATCTGACAATGAAAGGCAGGAATGGGAGGGAGGCAAGGTTTGGGCCACTCAGAAGCCTCCTGTGCCCTTTCAGCCTTGAAGAGTGCTGGTGGGTGAGGTACCAGCTAACACCTGTCCCTGCACAGAATCCAGTAACCAGCCACAGTAGGAACAGCCAGAAGTCCTAAGCCATAAAAAGAGAGGATATCTTACGGGCCCCTGCACCACCACTAAATCACAGCCCACTCCCACCCCACCCACCACCCTTTGGCCCAGGACCTTAATTTAGGTGCTGGAGATGAGGGGGAGGGAATGTCCATAGTTGATTCTCCCTAGAGCCGAGCCACACTCGCGCCCCTGCAGTTCTCCAGAAGGGGCCTCAGGGCCTGGGGAACTAGATTCTAACTGCGGCCCCTCCTGCAGAATCCGAGAGAAGGCAGAAGGCGAGAAAGAGCAAGATCCGGAACTAGCGCGCAGAAGCGGAGACCAAGGAGGCTAAGCCGACCAGAGATGGATGAACTAGACGCTCCTGGGAAAGGCCGGCGACTTCACCGGATAGACACGGGGCACCCTTGCCCTCTGTGCCCCCCGCCCCAGGCCTGGGACCCTTCAGAGCCCTGGAGAGGCAGCGCCCACCCCGCCCCCAGACCCGGCGGGGCTCCCTCCCAGTCTCCCATTCTCGTTGCAACACACCGCCCTCCGCCCTGTTTCTCTGGGTCGCAGAGTGCGGGGCTGGGGGGCGGGGCAGAAGGGGTGCGGCGAACCCCGCCAGGGCTTCTTACCTAAGCGCGAGCATCCGTCCGACCGAGCTCGGTCTGCTGCTGGGACTGCGGGGCTGGGGAGGCTCCCACGGACTCGGATCGCGCCTCCCCCCCGCCCCGAGCCCCCAGGCCCTTCGGTGGCCCCGAGCTGGGGCGCCGGGACCAGGGGACAGGCGCCGCGCGGACGGGAGGAGGCGGCTCCTGCGGGGCTCGGCGGGGCGGGGCGGGGGCGTCTGCTGGGCCCCGCCCGGAGGGGACTTGGGAGCGATTCTCCCTGGAAGGACAAAGGCGGCAGGGGAAGGCTTGGCGCCCCCCAACCCCCATCCCCGGGGCCTGGCCCTGAACTTGAACTTGTACTTGACACTTTGTCCGGAAGGTGGCGAGGGAACCCATCTGAGCTAGGACGGGGGGCTCGTCCGTCCACCTCTCCTCCTGGGGAGGGAGCGAACCCGGCCTCTTCGGCGCCGAGAGGGAGCCCCTGCCTCCCCAGGTGCCCTCAGGGCCCGGTGCGCCCCCAAGCGGCCTTGGGCTAGAGGGTCGTGGGGTTCCTGCCCTCCCCCTCGGAGAATCGGGGTGCGAACCAGGCCGTGGGTCTCCCGCCCGCAGGAGTAGGCGCGGGCCCTGCGCCCCCGCCCTCCACCCCACCCTATCCCACCCGGAGCCCGGCCCGCAGCCGGAGCCGCGCGGGGCCGGTCGGATTCTCTGCACGTCGCGTCGGCGGCCGCTATTCAGCCACTAATTGAACGTTAATGGCAGGTGCGGATGAGGTCACCGGAGCTGGCTTTTCTCACACATTTTTCATGCAAATTCGCGAAACTCTAAACAAATTTAAATAAAAAGCTCTTTGTGCCTCGCGCCCCTCAGTCTTCTCCCTCCCGCCCGGGGTCCTGGCTCCTCCCGGAGCCCTGGGGCCCCGAGCCTGCTGCCCGGCGGAGCGCGGCACGCGGAGGGGAGCTGGGCGCCCAGGGGCAGCGCCGCCTGCCGGACGGCCGGGCCCACCCCGCCGCGCCGCCGGCGGCCCTGACCGCAGCCCCCTGGGCGCGGTGGAGCGGGGATGAGAGACGTTTCACTAGGGTTGCCCGGCAGGGGAGGCTGGTAGGGCGCCAGGCACTTAGGGAGGCCGCGTGGGCAGGGGTTTGAATGCTTGGCATCTGGGCAGGTGTGCCTGTGCCGACATCCTGGCTGCACCCATTCCTGCACCCATCAGCTACCTCAGCCTCACTCTCCCCGTTGGTTAAACAGGAATTAATACAGTGCCCGTTTTGAATAGGGATGTCTGAGGATTAAACCATGATTTAGGACATGAGCAAGCACTTAGTGCCTGGCGCAAGAAAGTCTTGATAATTGTCTGGGGTCCCAGGGCCTTGTGAAAAGGGATGCTGTCATATTGCACATTCATAGAGAACCTTGTCAGGGTCTTTCAGGAGATTTACGAAGCCTTGCATCCCATTCTGGTCACAGAAATGAGATCTGGAGCCCAGCGCCATTGCTTCCCAGCTGTGTGAGTGTGCACGTTTCTTAGCATCTCTGAAGCCTCTGTTAGCTACTCTGTAAAATGGGATTAAGTCTTATGGCAGTGGGGGTGTTTGTCACTATGAGGATTAAATGACAAGACACTGATGGAGGTTTGGGAGCTGCCTCAAAATCCAGAACCTACAGAGCCCCACTTCTGAGAGTAGCACACCTAAGATTGCCACCCTCAAGGCTAGAGGTAAGCCTGGGACCCGGCAGCCAATGGCCTCCGTCCTCTTAGCCAGATGAGCCTAGCCCAGGTCAGGGAGACACTTCCCCAGACCTTGGGAGGGCTTCTTGGATCCATACCAGGGACCCACCACACCTGACACAGCAGGAATTGTCTTTGCTAGTGGCTAAATCTTACTTTCCTCACCCACATCCTTCCCACAGAACTGACCAGACACATGGAAGGCTTTGCAAAGAAACTTTATTTATTGTGAGTTGGGAAGAGTGTGTGTGTGTGTGTATGTGTGTGTGTGTGTGTGTTAGTCACTCAGTTGTGTCCGACTGTGCAATCCCATGGACTGTAGCCCGCCAGGCTCCTCTGTCCATGGAGTTCTCCAGGCAAGAATACTGGAGTGGGAAGCCATTCTCTTCTCTAGGGGATCTTCCCAACCTAGGGATCAAACCCGAGTCTCCCGCATTGCAGACAGACTCTTTACTGTCTGAGCCACCAGGGAAGCCCATGGGGGTAGAGAGAGGTGAGGTTTACAGGATGAGAAGAGGCTTTTCTTGCAGAACTTGCCAAGTCCCTCAGGACCATCCAGGGGGCTCCCTCTGGCCTTGCAAGAGCCCCAGTGATTCCAGATCCCTGAGTGAGATCTCTGCTGACTGACTGCTGCTTCTGCAGCTTCAGCTTTCCTTGAGGACCTCATCAGGCCAGACTCCGGGAAGCACTGGGGCAGGCCCAGGAGTGCCCATCAGGCTTCTATCAGGTCAGGGGAGAAGCAGAGTCTGCAGAAGTGTAGGTGACCCGCAGCCAGGGGACTGGGGGGCTGCAGCAGTTAGACCCTCTGACCCCACCTACTCCCACTTCCCATTTCCCACCAGGTGGAAGCCCTGAGCCTTCCCCAGTACCTTGCCCCCACTTTCCAATGCTCATTCAGGCTTGTCTTAACCAGCTGGGTTGTGTCTTTGCCTCCAGGCCACCACCCCCAGGAAGTCCATCTGAACAACCCTTTTGGCCCTGGACAGCTCTGGAGGAGAGGCTATACTAACCAAAGTCTCTATAATCCTCCTCCCCATCCCCCACTGCCCAGTCCAGGGGCAGGGATACTGCAGGAGCTACATGGCATTAGTTAAAATTGGGGGAGGACACCAGGCAAGCAAATACTTGAGGAGGTGAACTTGCAGAGGAGGGGTTAATATCTCTATGAATGGGAGGTGGAAAGGAGGGGTTCCAGCTTTGGGGACCTCCTAGTTGCCATGCCAAGCAGGATTTCTTTGCAGTCTGGAGTAAGACTTCACAGTCCAAGAGAGTTGAGTTTGAATCTTAGTTCTGGCACTAACTAGCTGTGTGACTTGGGACCTAAAACTTAATTTTTCTGGGCCTCAGTGTCCTCATCTATAGAATGGGTGGGTAACAATAATACTGACAGTCTATAAAGTTATGAGGAGTCACTGCAGTCTTCTTTCCTGCTCACTCTGCAAGCTCCACAGCTGATTTGGGTTGACTATAGGTGTCGCCCAGGTCCCAGGGACTACTCTGCAATCCTGTGGATTTCCCAGGGTGCTCTGGGTGGCTACCTGGTCCAGATCTATGGCACTTTCCCCCCCAATCCCACCTAGGGCCCACCCAGGCCCATGAGGGCCCAATGGAGGGCTCCTCCAGTCGCCGTGGCCAGGTCCTGGCCTGTCATGTGTGGAGTCAGACCCACACCTCCCACTCCTGAGACCTTGTGTCCCTCCTCAGAGACACTTGCTGGGCCCCTTGCTTTCTCTGGGGTGAAGCAAACAAGGAAGGCCAGTGGCAAAATTCTTGTGGAGCTCCTACTCCAACTTGGTTAATAGAGGTTAAGCCTGATATATTCAATAACCTCTTTACATTTCTCAGTGAAAGTATTCCACAAGCATGGAAAGAAAATGGAAGACTGCATTCATTCCTTCTCACCCCACCGAGGTTAGTCTTCTAATACACCCAGAATCTCTTCACATATAAGCATATTTTTTACTTTTAAATACACACAAATAAGATCATGCTCTATTGCCTGTTCTGTGATTTATTCTATTCACCCAACAATATATACTGGCCAGCCTTCCATATCAGCTAATATTTAGAGACCTACCACATTCATTTTTGCAGCTGCGTAGTATTTCACACAGTATGAATGGACCACAGGTTCATTTCCATTTCTTTATATTCTTAAAAAATAAATGCTCAGATGAACATTCTTGTACATTCTTCTTTGGGAACGTCTACATGTTAACCGTATAGTAAATTTCTAGCAGTGCAGTTTGCTTGTTACTAAGTACACGTGTCCTTTACATTCTGATATTGCCACATTTCATGCTTTCCCACCAATGGTGTTTGAGTGTCTTAGAAGAGATACGTGATGGTAGAGAAAGGCATTGAGAGAGGCAGCAATGTAAGACACAGGTCATGGAAGCATCCAACCAGCCCACTGAGCATGGTGCTGGACTGGCCTGCTGCCCTGAGGGCAGTGCCTAGTGCCTCTGTCTTGTCCAGGCCTGTGTGGTCTAGTAGTCCAGGGGTACCCTGAGTCAGAGGGGAGTGGGCCCACAGGGGCGCTGGGGGTGGAGGGTGGGCCAGCATGGCTGGAGTCCTGCCTGAATGGTTTCCTGCGGCCATTGTCTCTGCCCTGCCTGGTCTCCTTGGGGGGAGTTTATTTAGGGGCCTTTGGAGAAGAGTTGGGCAGGAGGAGGAGGGTGTGAAGCCCTCACCAAAGGCACCCAGGAACGTGTCACAGGAGGGAGAAGAAAAGGGAGGGAGGACCCATCCCTGGGAGACACGGACGTCAAGAACCCCTGACTAATGAATAGTGAGTTTGCCCTTGAACCTCACTGGGCTTCGCCATTCTCAGGCACAGAACAAGAGCAGAGACACGTCTGAGCCCAGCTGCACGGGGACGGCGGCGGTTCATCTCAGACACTTTGACAGGCCAGGCCTTTTCCCTGCATAGCTCGGATCTGGCTCCCGGCTCCCCTGGCAACAGCACAGCGGCATGGCTCCCAGGTCCAGGCCCTGCCTGCTGTGAGCAGGAGGAGGGAGGAAGAGGAGCACCAAGGGGAGGACAGCTGGGGAGAGGGCATCGTTAACTCCTAGAAGGCTGGAGCCCCTTGCGTGGGCAACCACCTGGCACACTGCCCTCAGCCCTCAGCCCTCAGGGGCAGAGATATGGGGCGGAGATTCTGTTTGCTGGAACACCCTGTGCTGGAACAGGCATACAATGTGAGGAGGGCAGAAAGGGTGGCCCACAGAGCAAAGGCCAAGACCTCCGCAAGATGGGTGGGGGGTAGGGGCACGTTTCCCCAGGTCCCTAGCCAAGTCCCAGAAGGGCAGGAGTGGGAGCAGAACCCGCGCTGTGCTCTCTGCCCCAGTCCTCCTCCTCCACCCTGGCCCCTGACCGCTGCAGCTTCAAGACAGCAGCGACTGCATCTTCCCTTTCTGCTTGGCTCTTCTGCCTCTGATGATGGTGCGTGTCCTGGAGCGAGGGGCATGGCTCTGGACTCCAATCCTATGACCTTGGCAAGCAAGACCTACAGCTCTTCTGTCTCCATTTTCAGAGAAGCTGAAAAGAGGCTGTCCCATCACACTTCGCAGGACAATCTAGAGATAAGAGAAATAATATGTGAGAAGGAGCTTGGTCCTCTGGGGAGGAAAGTGTCCTAGAAATCTCATTCAGGTATTATTAGGGCTGAAAGTAGGTATTTCTGCTCCCTGGGGCTGGGGGGAGGAGCTTCTTGAAGCTGTCTCAGAACCTCCTCAGCAGAGCAGGCTGAAACTCAAAGGCAACAGGTTAGGAAGGCTCAGCTTGGACGGGAAGGTAAGACAGACTCACTGTATGCTTTCAAAGAACTTTTCCTGTATCATTGCTCTGCCTTGCTGCAACTTTATGAGAAGGGTGTGGTGATCCTCATTTTAGAATTAGGAAAAGAGAGGCTCAGAGAGGTTAAGAGCTAGCCCAAGGTCACCCTTGTTATACAAAGACCTGAGCCCATGTCCCCTGATTCTGTGGCCTCCATTGTGTCAGCTGTATGGGTGGCAGAACCACCAGGCTGGGGCCCTGGGAAGGCGGGGGCAGGCAGTGAGAAGCAGAATTTCCCCTGTGGATTGCTTCTTGGGGCTTGGACCTTCTGAGTCTGAAGGGCCTGGCCGAGGGAAATAGGACAAGGCAAGTCCCAAGGAGAACAATGCAAGCCCACTGTGAGGGTCTCTGGTGGCAGAGTCACAGGACAAAGGCTAGCCAGAGCAAACAGGAACAGAGGAGGAGGCCCCAGCTCAGAAGCTGGGGACACACTCAGCTAGACCTGTGTTCTCCAGACACAGTCCCGCCCCAGGGCAGGTCACATCCCAGCCTCAGGTCCCGGCCGGCAGTGAGCTGGGTTTTTGTCTGAAGCCTCTGGATGAAGATGTTGCCCTTCATCCAGGGAGCAATCTGAAGGAGACCACACTGGTTGGGTTTCCTGCGAGCCAGGGGGCTGAGGCTGAGGGTTACTGGCAAGTAGCAGAAGAGAAAAAGCAGGAAGAACTTCCAGATTACAAAATGTCACAGCTAAAAGGGACCTTAGGTGTCATCCTAGCCAATGCTCCTTTGCCAAGTCCAGAAAGGGAGAGGGTTCACTCAAGGCCAGAAGAAGTTCAAGTCTCTGACTTTCAGCTAGGTAGGGTTGTGCCTTCCCATGCGACTTGGCATTCTACCAGGCCACCCTGTGTCCTCAAAAGCAGGGATTTCACTCAATGAGGCACAGAGAAGGACCAGACAAAAGAGGTTACTGCTGGCAAAGCACACCACGTGTCAAGGGGTGGCTGCTATGCCTCTTTGAGCAGAAGCCTTCCTGGAAGACACCATTGTGGGACCACAAACCTTACCTGGCTGATGACAAAACAGGCATGAGGAGATGGATCAGAACACAGACCGGCCCCGAAGCCTGACCCGCCAATGCTTTCCAGAAGGGTGAGGGAGGAGCAACGGCGCTGGGGCGGGTGGGAGCTCCCAGGAGAAGCTTGTCCCCACAGAGCCTGATGGTGGAGCCTTAGCCAGGGCAAGGTCTGGAGCTGGGGAGGACTTCGGCTTGCTGCCCTTGGCTGCCGGGTCCTCTGCCAGGTGGAGCAGGGTGCCCCATTCCAGGCAGATCTGACCTGCTCAAAATGCAAAGGAGGTCAGGGACCCTGCGTCGTGCAGCCTTGTCAGGAACCGCCCTCGAGGGAAGTCTGTGCGCTGGCTGATGAAGGGACACGTGATGGGAGAGAAAGACACAAAGACAAATGAACTTCTCTCAGCCCAGCTGTGCCCTCCTTCCTGGGCTGCTGGTTTGGGCCAGCTGCAGCCTGACTGGCCAGTGCCCACAGTTAAATATCCTGCATATCACTACTGTCCTCATCCTCCGAATCATGGCTGCATCAACCCAGCTGGAGAAGCTCAGATCCTCCATACCTGCCCCGGACCGTAGGGGATAGGAGAGGAAGATGAGCTCTGTTCAGTGGTGAGCGACTCCACTGGGAGGCAGGAATTATTATTCCCATTTTACAGATGAGGGTTTAGAGGCTCTAAGACATTCAGGGGTCTGTTGCACAGTGGTGCCAGAAGCAGAACGCCAATCTGGGCCTCTTGCCAGCCCCTCCTCTCCAGCCAGGGTCCCAGGCTCGGGCCATCACCAGCCCATGGGGCTGCAAGGCTCTGAAGGGCCTGGACCCAGCACCCCCACCTCATTTTCTTTCCTCCCTAGGGTTCTCTCAGGGTTCGGTGTAAGCAGGGGTGGTATACTGCCCAGCACACTTGATTCATTCTAGAACAAATACCCCAGCCCCTGAGCAGCCCTGACAGCATTTTCCTGGCTAACCAGGGGAAGGAATGTCTGCCATGTTCAGAAACGGCTTCTCCTACTAAGATAGGGAGCCTGAGGATTTGGGGGCTGGGGTGAGGGTGGGGACAGCTACCAAACAATGAAACCTTAGCCAGGCAGCAAGGGCAGCAGAGCCCTAATCTCGGGAGGTTTCCTCCTGAGGGACAAAGCACAAGGTCAGCCTGGCTGCACGCAGGCCCGGCCCAGCCCCACTGGGCACCACCCATGCTGGTCCAGCCTCGGAACAGTGAGCTGCGCTTGGAATGTGATTCCCAGGCTTTGTGTGATGCTCGGTTAGCAGAGTGCGACTCCCAAGATCCCCTGTCACCCCCTAAAGCCTCTGCCAACCCACCCCCCAGCACCACACTGATCACCAGATTAAGGAGCTCAGGGCTACAGCTGAGGCAGCTAACACCCAGGAGGGAGGGAGGGGGACGGAGGGGAGGGGAGGGGCAGGGAGGGCAGTGGGCAGCTCTCCCCAGGCCTGCCTGCTTTGCCTCTTTCTCTCCCACCCGTACTGTGGGCCCTGGTCTCTGTTCCTGCCTGAGCTCTAACCTCTACACTCTTCCTCATGTAGCTTCTGACTTCCCCTCCAGATCCCCAGATGGAGCCCAGGTCTCCCCGGCCAGGACTGCATGCCCTCTGAGGGGGATCCCAGAGGTTCTCTAACCGCCATCCAACTCCACAGCAAGGTGCACCCCCACAACATGAGGAAGCAGGAGGGAGCACCGGGGATGGGGAGAACGGCAAAGAAGGGGCAAGAGAAGGCGTTTGAAGCCCTTCCCTAAGACCCCAGCACTTCCTGAACCAATGCCATCCCCAAGCATTTAAAGCACAAATACAGGAAAAGAAGTTCCCTTCTGTCTGCAAAGAATCAAGGTCTGTAGAAATGAGATGGCTAGATTCATAGAGACCCAGTGGAAAGAACTGGAGGTTTTGGCCTAGGGAATTTTGGACTGTGAGGGTCCCAGACTCACCCTTTCAATCACTGAGAAGCTGTGAAGAGAGAATAGGACCCGTGGGGCTGGGTGGGGGAAAAGCAAGAAAAGGGCCTGGAGCAGCTCCCCTGGATCCTAAGACTCCTGCACCTGGACAAGAGGGGCCATGCTCCAGGTCCCCACTCCCTGACCTTCCAGCATTTCTGTGCGGGGCTGTGCAGACCTGGAAACTCTGACCCATAAAGTCATCTGGAGGCCCAGCCCAGCAGGCGTCCAGCCCCCCCCACCCCCACCCCCACCCCGTCCTCCATGCCAGGGCCTGCAGGGGGCGACCAGGACACACCCAGGGCCTCGGCCAGCAGCTGCTCTCACTCCAGTTTCTCCTTTGCTGCCACTGCCAGGCTCCCCTCTGCCAGCCGGGGCCTGCTTGCCACCACTGCAGGGCAGGGGCAGCGGAGGAGAGCCTGGGGGCCTGGGGGTAGGGGTGGTTCTGTGAAGACCTGGGCAGAGAGGCTCTACCCGCTCTGAGAGCAGAGGCCCACACTCCAGTGTCCGCAGGGGTAAAATCCTTCCTCTAAGGTGCGCTCACCGCCCGCCAGAATTCACTGGTCCCACGCCTGTCATTGTGCTCAGGGAGTGCGAAATCAACACAGGTTCGAAATGATCACAACCATCACAGACTTTCCGAGTTAGAAGGAACCAAGAGATTTCTGAAGTTTTCCTCACTCACTGCGCCAGGGAGAACACCGGGATCCAGTGTGAAGGATGAACTGGCCTCCCCGGGGTCATGCAGCAAGCACGTGCTCCTGCCGCATCTGCTCAGGGCCAGGCTCCTGCGAGGGCCTAAAAGAGGGCTTCTCCATCATACCCCAAACGAGATCCTGGCCCAACTGTGGGCGGCAGGGGTCTGGGGCCAGGGGAGGCCGTAATGCGATAAGCAGACTGGCCATCTGGCTTGGGGATGGAGGAGACTGGCCGCTTCTGCTGCCTGGTCCCGGGGGGCCCTGTGTCGCGAGAGACAGACGGCCAGATGGACGGGCGCTGGCCTGGGTCTGGGTGGAAGCCAGTGAGCTCCCTGTAGCCAGAGCTAACCAACTCGCAGACATGGCAGGGTGGGAGTATAGAAGGTATGGGGATTGCCGCCAGGCCCCTCTAAAATGACAGAGACAGGAAAGCGGGCTGGGGAGCCGAGATTCCTGCCCAGGCACAGAGCCTGGCTCCCCAGGTAAGCCCTGGCCCGGCTTAGCCCCACAGCCATAAACAGGTCCCCCTCCCGGGGAAAGGCAAATGCGTCTCCCCTGGCACCTTCTCAGACATGCATGCAAAACTAATTAACATGGGGAGACATGCGAGCAGCCGGCCAGCTCCACACCCTCGAGTCCACGCAAACAAGGCGAGCCCTTGTCCAGGGGACGTGCACAAAGCTTTGTTGCTAATTTAGGCATCTGTCTCTGTCTGGTCTGGTCCTCCTGCCTGCGCTGGGGTTTTTCCCAGCCCCTCGGACAATGCTGGGAACAGGCCTGCCGATCCCTTATTCAAATCACACCCAGGACAATGAGCTCATTGTGCAGGCCACAGAAAAAGGGATGCTGGGGGGGTGGTGTGTGTCGGGGGGTGGGCAGTGGAACCGGGCATCGGGAGTGGAGAAGGGTGGGATGGTAAAGAAAATGGGAACCCAGGAAAGTGTTTACTAACACAGCCCCTGCAGCTGCCTTGGGCCCCTCTCCCTTCCCCCACCAGGCCGGCAGCCGGGGAGAAGTCCTGGGACTTGACTTGGAGATGGGGGGTCCCCGCAGTAGATGAGGGGCCTTGCATCTACGGGGCTGGTGGATACAAAGTCTGGCTCAAATCTTTGCCTTGTCGCCCTCTCCCACCTTTAGCAGTCTACAGCTACCCCTGAGTGTCCATGGCCGGTGTGCCTTTTGTAACTGGGTTTGGGGGTCCTTTTTCCTCTTACAGCAGAACGTACAGGTCCGGACTGCAGACAAGGAGACAGGGCTGCGGGGAGAGGTGCTGGTGGCTGCTTGGGGTGGGACCTGCTGTCTCGGCCATTGTCTTCAGGCAACATTTCATTTTCTCCTCCTTCCCGGCTAATAAATTAGAGAGGAGGCCGTGGGCTTCGAAGGGACAGACTCCCCACGGATGTCGGGCAGGCAGGTGGGAAGGCAAGTCTGTGAGCTCTTGGCAGATGGGCTCACCCAGCGCTTGGCTGCTCACGCCACACCTGGTCAGACACTTGCACAGAGCCCAACAATGAGCAGCATAAAAATACCCTGTGTGTGTGTGTGTGTGTGTGTGTGTGTGTGTGTGTGCTCAGTCGTGTCTGACTTGCCGTACAGGCTATAACCCACCAGGCTCCATGGGATTCTCCAGGCAAGAATACTGGAGTGCCATTTCCTCCTCCAGGGGATTTTTCCAACCTAGGGATCAAATCTGCATCTCCTGCCTTGGCAGGTGGGTTCTTTACCACTTGAGCCATCAGGGAAGGCCCATATATATATATATATATATATATATATACACACACACACACACATATATATCACATGTAAATTTATATACATTATACAAATCCTCCAAGATTCCTGAAGGGGCGATCTAGGCTTGAGCCCTTCATCCTAACAGTTCCCCAGCTCCTTGTCGCACTGAGCCCGCCTAGACAGGACGATGTAAACAGACATGCACAGCCTGACACTGACACGCAGACATAAAAAGAAACACACACACCCAGAGGCAGCCCCCGACACACACACTGACAATGGTGTAATGAATGCAGGACGGCGACAGCATTCAGTCCAAAGCCCACACCGCTGGTCGCCCAGCACCAGGGTGGCTGAAAGGTTATGGAGCGGCTGCAGGCCTGCTCCCCACAGTGTCCTGTCCCAGGCTCTCGGCTCTGCGGAGCTGAGGTGCAACACCATGCCAGGCACCCAGGTGGGAGCAAATGTCTCCTGAGACAGAAAGGCTTGGAACTGGACTCAGCCCTTAGTCAGGGCAGTCTGAGCTGCCCTGAAGGATTTCCTTAACAGTGAAAGAAAGGTGTTTAAAAGTCATATCGACTGTCCTGCATTTTGAGACATGTCTTGAAGTTGGGGCAAAGTGGAAATGCCACACAAGATCACCAATAGTTGACTATTTATGATCTATCAAAAAGAAATTTCATATGGGCCAACCTAACAGGCAGCTGGCTCCAAGAACTATTGAGTGTATTTTCCCTTTTTAAACTTCCTCTCCAGACTGGGTTATTTTTTTCTGAAAGAAGAAAAAAGAAAAAAAACACACCCAATGATCCAAGACCCAGATCTACTTTTGGAGCATCTGTCTATAGCCACAGCCACATCATGCAGAGACGTCACAGTGGCCGCTGGAATGACCTGTGAACACACACGCGCGTGCCCACACACACACACAGCCTGTGGCCTGTATCAGGCCAAGACCCACCTTCAGGCTCCCCCACCAGGGCTCCTGCTTCTCCTTCTCCATCGTCTGGCTCTGGAGCATGCCCTAGGGAGGACGGAAGGAATAGGAGACTAGAATGGCATGGGCAATGGGGCAGCCGAGCTACTGGCTTCTTCTCCAGAGAGGTGTCCAGGCTAGCTGAGAGTCTGTGCATGTACTGGAGGAGACATCAACCATGCAGCTTCGAGACTAAAGCGTGCATTGTCAACTGGCCACCAAATACAAACCCAAGGCCAGGCTCTGTGCATATGACACTCACTCCAACTACCTGTAGGAGAGCCATGCCCAGGAAACTAGAGGGGTACAAGGCCACCCAGTGTGAGGAAGGCCCACTCCTTGCCAGCGGTTGAACATTTATGGTCCTGTTGCTCACAGAACACAGAACGTACCACATCTTCCCAAGAAATCACTCTTGCCAATCTCTCCGGAGTTTCTCAGGGGAGGAAAGATGGAAGGTTTCAGAAGCAGAGTCCAGCAATGCTCTGCATATTGCTACCTGCTTCTTAGTTGTCCAGAGGGGAAGGCCTGTTTCACAGATGCTCATCTTGCCCACCAGAGACAGCTGGCCCATCCCTATAGAAGCTGAGAGCAAGACACTTCCTTGAGAGTCCCCAGGTGGCCTGGGATTCCAGTTCCAGACTTCCATGCAGCAGGAAGTCGCGTGGTCTCTCTCACACCTCTGACAAAGTACTCTGACCACAAATGCCCTGTAACTCCTCGTGTTACCGCGTTAACTTTCTAAACACATACTACATTAACCTCAACAAGAAAACCACCAAAACATGACCACCAACAACCACAGTAAGAAGAGATCTGTTTGGCCTTCCCTCTCCTGAGAGGCATGTGAGAGAATGTGAGCCTGTAGCCGGGGCTTCAGAGATGGTAGTTGCATTTGCACGGTGGGCTCCAACCTAGCGGCTACCTGGATGACTCTTCCAAATACCAGACGTGTTGAGAGCAGGTATCTGGGCGCCCACCACTGCTACCTTATATGCAGGTTCACCTCCCAACCACTGCATGTGGGCTCCAGTCTGAGCAGAACCAGGAGAGAATTCTGGCCTTGACGTCCCAAACAGTGTTGGATTCCTTCTGAGGAAAACCTTCTGCACAAGAATTAGAGGTAATTTATCATTTGATTGCATTTAAGATGCTCCTCACCAATCTCAGGGACTTCTCTGGTGGCTCAGACAGTAAAGAATCTGCCTACAATGCGGGAGACTCGGGTTCTATCCCTGGGTCGGGAAGATCTCCTGGAGGAGGACACAGCAACCCAACCCACTGGAGAATCCCATGGACAGAGAAGCCTGGCGGGATACAGTCTAGCCTCAAATGCAAATCTTGATAGGTGACTGCTATGCTGATTCCTAGGATCAAAGCTGTGTTTTAAATGAAGAAAAGGCAATTGAGATGTCACAGTTCTATAAAGAATCAGTGGAATCTGGAAAATTAAAGTTCTAGGCCAGGCTAAATGGCAGCTTAAGGTCACCAAGGGCAAAACATGACATGGCCCCTATCAGGCTCTGGGTGTGGAGAGGGGCAGGGAAGCCAGGAAGCTGCAAGTGGGTGAGAGCTGTCACACCCTCAGTGCCCGCTAATCCAACACCCCCTGCCCAGGGCCTAGCCTTCCGGTCATGAGTGAATAGATGAAATTTTGTATCACACAAGCTTTAAAGGTCTGGACAAGGGACTGTGGTTTTCTTCTCTTTATCCTCAAGGCCTTGCCCAGAGCCTGACACGGAATGCCTGGTCAATGAAACCTGAATGAATAAATGAATGAAGTAGAAAAAAACAATCTGGTATGGGAAGAGTTCCAATTCCTGAGCCTCATGGTTCCCTTGCTAACTGGGGTATGGTTCCATGCACAGCCCTAGAAGCACTGAAATCTAGGCCAAGAGCCAGCAGAGGTGAGAGGCCCAGGGTGGATGTGTCTACTCGACTCAGGCTGGCCTGGCAGCACACACACCCACCGTGCACAGGGTGACAAGACCACCTCCCTTAGCCTGCCCTCCACTGTCACTGTTCTTGCCTCCACCATCTGACCTGCTTTTCATACCCAAATTTCTAGGTCAGTCCTGTAAGACTCATGCCTACACCTGAGCCTCTGTTCAGGGAGTCCTGCCCCTCCTCAACCCAGAAGACCTCTTTGGCTACAATGAGCCTGCTCTGATGCTCTGCCCCACATAAATTCCTCCTCTCCTAACTCTGATGGCCTGAGTCAAGCTCTGTACATCTCCAATGTGTGCATCCTTAAGCTGCTTTCTGCCCCGAGGGCTTAGGGAACACGTCGGGGCTTCTCCTGGGTTCTCTCTGGACCTCGGAGCTAGGAGCTGGTGCAGATAGGACACCATGACTTACTGTAGACTGGCTGAGCCTGGCCCCTTGCTCACTGCCTTCCCTGCTCCTTCCCTCATCCCACATGTTTGGCCCACCAGTGAGATGGCTCCCTGCAGAAACTTGCTGGTTCCTCCTCTCAACACACACACATACGCTCCAGGACAGCAGGTGGGGGATGCAAACTGACATTTCTTGAGAGCTACAAGGTTAAGTATTACTATCCTCAATGCTACAGATGGGAGAACTGGCTGCAAGAGAGTGTGCCAAGGTCCCAACTAGGTCAGACAGACCTCCGAAGCCCACTGAGCCACATGCACTTCCTTACACCACCATGACCTTGAAGCCTGCAATCCAACAGCAGAAGAGAGAAAAACAGACTGGAAACAACTAAAAATGGGTAAGAGAAGCTGCAGACTCAAAGGGCGGGGGTGGCTGTAAACTGGAGACCTCCTCCTTTTTGCTCTCAGCCTCCCAGCACTCCCCACATGACACACCCTCAGGGGCACGCACCACCTTCCCTTTCCTGTGCCGCCAAACTGGGTGAACAGAAGTGGGTCTGAAGGTCTCTGCTTAGGGACAAGATTAGACAGAAGACGTGGAGACCTTTGCCTTCTCCAGAAGACACAAGTCTGGGACTTCCCTGGGGGTTCAGTGGTTAAAAATCCATGTTCCAATGCAGAAGACAGCATGCCACCTCAGGGCATGTAACACTGCAGAAAGCAGAACTTCTCTCTTGTCCCAGGGAAGGTGTAATCCCTTGGCATCATGGGCAGACGGGTGGGCTTGAATCCACCCTTGACTTCACAGACTGAAGCATAGCCAGGCTATGGACCACATGGACAATTAGGAGAAAGTCAGGGCTGGTGGGTGCTTCTCACCCCTCTGAGCACCTCACCAAGACTCCCAGGGGCCCAGCACTCAGCCTTCCTACCTGGATCATCCAGGTATAATACCAGCCCAAAGCGGAGACACTACAGAGCCATCCCC
Organism: Bubalus bubalis; assembly: GCF_019923935.1. NCBI lineage: Eukaryota > Metazoa > Chordata > Mammalia > Artiodactyla > Bovidae > Bubalus > Bubalus bubalis. The sequence continues at coordinate 49,214,404 of NC_059176.1, forward strand.
TGGCAGCCCAAGTGAGCTCCTGCTGCTTCCTAAAGCCCAGGCTGACTCCTAAGGACACGAGGACTCACGGGGGACTCAGACGCCCCCACCCAATGGCTCTAGCTTCTGAGACACACCTCATGTGAACACCCCAATGGCATCTGGCTTAGAAAAGAAGGGCAGATTCTAGATTACTTTTATCACTCTCTCTGCTCCCCAAGAGACAGGCCTTAAAGGAGATAAAGTATGCAGAGCGTTAGCGCGGAACTTGGCACAACATAAGTGCTCAATAAATGGTTCCTGTCACCATTATCATGACTCATTATGGTTTCCTGGCTGCCCACTCCTCACCTCCCTGGCTTGTGTGAGGAGCCCTCTTTTCATAACCTCGAGGCTTAACAGAGCTCAGAGGCCCTTAGCCCAGCCCAGGGTTTCCAGGGCAGGAAGTTTCAGAGATGGGGAGGTAACTGGGAGTGAGGCTGGACCCAAGGTCAGGAGTCCTCCGAGGTGAGAAGGCCCCTCTGCCCTCTGACAGCAGGATGGGCCCAGCGCCTCCCCAGAAAATCTTGCTGAAGACCCGAGGCTTGGCAGAAAGCCAGGGCAGGAGGCTTCTCCAAGAAGATGCTGGCTCCAAGCCAAGGCGCATCCCAGAAGCTTCAGCTCCCAGAGAGCAGCAGAGGCGGAGGGGAGGAGGGGTTGCCAGAAGAGGGGCAACAAGGATCCCTCAAGCCAAAGGAAACCTGCTGCACGTGGGTCTGGCATGAACCTGGGATGCACGGCTGTCTCCTCATGCCCTGAGGGCTCCACACATCTGGGAGACGATGAAATGACTTTGAGGACAGGAGTTGATGGGGGGCGTGTTCCACCCCAGGACCACCCTCCTGTCATCTACATCTGTGCCCCTACAAACTCCACCAGGCACCACTAAACCTCCAAGCAAAGACTTCTGGGGTTCCCCATTGGCTCTCCTCCCCCCACCCATCCTAAAACCTGAGAAACTCGATGCTGCCTGTAGATTCAGGTCTTCTGTCTCTAAGGACTGAGGGGTGAAAAGTGTTAGTCACTCAGTCGTGTCCGACTCTGTCTGACTCCATGGACTGTAGCCCACCAGGATCCTCTGTCCATGGGATTTTCCAGGCAAGAAAACTGGAGTAGGTAGTCAATCCCTTCTCCAGGGGATCTTCCCGAGCCAGGGATCAAACCTGGGTCTCCCGCATTGCAGGCAGATTCTTTACCATCTGAGCCATCAGGTCTTCTGCGTCGAAGGACTGAGGGTTAATCCCCATTTAAAAGGCTATACCAGCCTTCTGTCTGGCTTTTCCATGCACAGATATCTCATGGCCAGAGACCTTTCAGGGGTAGATCAGCATTAGTTACTGAGCGCTGGGGCTGGAAGAGGTCTTAATTCTCTAGTCTAGCTCAATGAAAATATGAGTGGCATGTATCACTTTAAAATTTCCTAGATACTTCCCTGGTAGTCCAGAGGCTAAGACTCTGTGCTCCCAATGCAGGGGGCCCAGGTTTGATCCCAGTCAGGGAACTAGAACCCATATGCCGCAATTAAAGATCCTGCATGCCCCAGCTAAGACCTGGCGAAGTCAAATTAATTAAAAATTTCTGGAAGACACAACAAAAAGTAAGAACAATTAAAACTAATTTATTTGATTTTTTAAAATATTTGACTGTGCTGGGTCTTAGTTGCAGCACGCAAACTCTTGGTTGTGGCGTGTGGGATCTAGTTCCCTGGCCAGAAACTGAACCCAGGCCCCCTGCATCCACAGCGTGGAGTCTTAGCCGCTGGACCACCACAGAAGTCCAAAATTAAGTTTATTTATTTATTTAAAAAAAGTTTTTTAAATGCAGGAGGATTTTAATAGTAAAGGGATGATTAATATAAGTTGCATGTGTGCATGCTCAAGTCATTGTCATGTCCGACTCATGTGCAACCCCGTGGACTGTGGCCCACCAGGCTCCTCTGTCCATGGGATTTTCCTGGCAAGAATACTGGAATGGGTTGCCATTTCCTTCTCCCTAAAATTCACTTTAATAATATATTTTAACTCAGTATTATCATTTCAGCATGTTGCACTCAAACAACTCATGAGACCAACAGTGGTTAGCATCCTGGACAGCGCAGCTCTTGACTCCAGCAACCTCCCCCATTTTTGGAGAAGGATGTGACCCAAGTATCTAAGGAGAGGGCACCGGGGCAGAAAGGGAGGCCCCAAACTCGATCCCTACAGCTGGGCCCATGGGCCTTTCCCTTCAGCCTCCTGGTAGATACTTGTGGCCTATGAAATAGATCATTTTATGATAAATACAATTCAAGGGGCCTGCGACTTAAACCTACTTGAAATAGACAAGCTGGAGAGGAGCAGAAATAGATATACTTGACATCACGCGCTCTGCTCCGGAACAAAGACCAACAGGAAGGAACAGACGGGAGGTTCTGGGAGATCTCTGCATGGGAGGCAAGTCTTGATGAGGACCTCTGTGTGTGGCATCCGTGAGCAGGGCCACCTGGCTCCTGTGGGTTGTAAATACCCACACTCCAGCCCTGGGTCTGGTGATTCTGCTACCATGTCTCCCTGGAGGAACTACCCACAAAAGCTTCTCTCTGCTTTAGAAGGCAAGAACAAGTCGTGCATTTACCCAGTGCTTCTAGTCTTCTTACTCGGAGTCGCCATGCCAACACACAGTCATAATTACGGAGGAACGCGCCAATAGTGGCAGCATTGACAAAGACACTATATCAGGGCCTGTGAGCTAAGCAAGGTCAGGCTCCTCGCGGCCCCCAGCTTCCTGCCCACTTCCTTTATTCCACTCTGATCCATCTCTTTCCCTTCATTCTTTCTCTCCCACCCAGATGGTCTTTGATTATATTTTCTCTGCAAAGAAAGGCGCTATGGCTCAGTGTATAAAACACTTTTATAGCAATTAGGAGACAGGTTCTCCTTTGAGTCCCGATTTTAACTTGTGGGAAAAGTCACTTGAACATCTAGGCCTCAGTTATTTCGCTGTGAATGGGGAGAATATTTTTCGGACAGTGTCTATTCAGTGGGTGGGCGCCTGCATCTAATTTACCTACTAAATTTAGAGGCTGATGCATGTCCAGTCAACTCTAAGATCTTTATGATTAGCCCCAGAGGTACCAGAAGCTCAGGGAAACAAAAGAAGGTTCAGATCAGAGAGGGAGCTGGTTCTATCTAATACCCTGAGAACAGCAGGGCTTATATCTCCCCCCAGGAAGGGTGCAAATCTCAGAAAAGGAGCCAGGAGCCGCTGAATGGTGGCCTCTATCCGATTATAAAAAGATGAGTGGGATGGATGAGAACTATCAGACTAAGTGGCAAGCATCCTGAGGCCCCTGTGAGAACAGGGACGCACACCCATTTAAAATGAGAGGCCAGGAAAAGAAGGCAGACAGCCATCACCCGGGCCCGGCACAAGAGCGCCCCGATTTCAGAACACCCAGTGCACCAACATCTGAACTTACAAAGGAGATAAATTGGAGGCTGATGATTAGCATCACAAAATGATTATTCCCTTTGTAAAAGGCTTCACTGCAGGACTGCTTTAAATAGTGCATTTAAACCATGATCTGATTTGCTAAATTCGATTTATACACATCTACTGCCTAAGCTGGCGTGCGGCTGTATTTACATGTCTTCCCTTGGCACGGAGGAGGGGAGAGGCCAGCCATTATTTGGGGCCTTTAATCCTTGTAGACAGTAACTAAGCTGGGGAGCTGAACCCTGTTTTTCTTCCACAGCTGGGGCTTTAGCTGTAGACTGGCCTCAGCTCTCCACTCTGCTATGCCTGGTCAGAGCCGGCCCAAAGACCATGGTCAGGATTTGGATAGGGTCTGTTGGAGCCTTGCTGATTCCATGGGGGCTCCTCACCAAGCAGCAGACCCCTCCCCACATCCCCTCCACGCCCCCGCCACCCACCACACACAGGAGTGACAACTTTCTAGTACAAATTTCCAGAGAATCTGGTCTATGACATGCTCACTAAATGTACTTAGCACCAACAGTTATCATGCCAGGGGTTCAAAGGCTACCTTTTGGGAGCCATGGAAATCTGCTAATCTGTATCAGTTCTGGGGATCTGATGAGCCACAGTCTGTGACTTGTACTTAAGCTGCAGGAACCAAACCTGAGCAGGCTCAGAGAGGCTGGCTTTGCACTCAAAGAAGACAAAAGAATGGGTCCACCAGGTCTCATAGCAGCTGTGTGTGCTGGGGCCATGGGAAAACTCTCCTTACTTCACAAAAAGTGACTTGCAGGTCTCTCTGATGACATGTCCCTTCAAGAGAGAAATGACCCAGGGACTTCCCTGGTGGTCCAGTGGTGAGGACCCCGTGCTTTCACTGCAGGTGGCACAAGTTCACTCCCTGGTCAGGGAACTAAGATCCCACACACAATGGAGCCAGAACAAAATAAAAACAAGAGAGAAGCGGCCCCTTCCTGTTAGGTCCAACAATGTGATAGGAGCCGGACAACTACCAAAAGGGGGAAATATACCACCTAGTTCACACCATCTGCCAAGAGAGGTCTAGGCAATTCATGGGCTCAGGGATGTTCAAAAAACAAAGTCCCTCCAGAGGACTGAAACCAGAATGTCTCTCCACCATCAGATATTCACAGACACCCACAATGAAGAGACCAGCCTAGCACCAGGAACCAGGGCAAGCAAATTTATAGTGGAGATGGAGCAGTCACTAAACACAGCTAAACCACTGCTGAGAACCCCACGAAAGCCGCTCATGAGAGGATGGAAACTGGACTGGGAATCAGGACTCCTGGGTCCCATTCTTTGCTCTGCTAAGCAAACTTCATGACGTTGGGGAAAATGAAACTTTCTGGGCTGGATCCTCATCTGTGACATGAGCTGCTGACCTATGTAATCACCAAGCCTTAAATTTTCTATAAATCTTCCAGAGGAAAAAAAATGTCCCTATCTCTAAAAATCCTGATGAGCTTCCTTTTTTGAACAAGGTTATAAATCATCATGCTTTCTTCTTTCTCTTGGCTGCCAGGAGGCTCAGAATCACAATATTAAATTAGAACATCTATTTTAGGCTCAGACAATAAAGAATCTGCCTGCATTATGGGAGACCCGAGTTCAATCTCTGGGTCTAGAAGATCCCCTGGAGAAGGGAATGGCTACCCATGCCAGTATTCTTGCTTGGAGAATTCCATGGACAGAGGAGCCTGGCAGGCTGACAGGACAGCGACTAATACATTTAGGTCAAGAGGTTGGGGATGACGGGGTGAGAGGAGAGTCCTCTTCTGTGAGTCCTCATAGGTGATGTGGGGATGAGGGCTTGGATTTGGGACAGGCTTGGTGTGTGTTTGAAAGGTGAGACCACAACAGATGAATCCATGAGTCTGTTGTTATTTATGCAAGTGCAGTCTGTGGGTAAGAACTCAGGCTTTGGGGAAGACAGGCCTGAATCCACCTCCTGGCTCTGCCACATCTTAGCTATATAGCCAAAATCACAAAGAGGGAATCATCACCTTATTTATCAAGCTGAGACTCCGATGCATGCTTAGCAGCGGGCCAGGCACAAAGCAGGACTCAAACACAGAGAACATTACTGGAGTTTCGTAGTCTGGACAAAAGCATAAGCGTGGAACCTGCTTTAGGGCAGCGGTAAGACAGCTTAAATTTTTCAACCAGGTGGACGGGGTTGGGGGCGCATTAGAGCCATAGCTCTGACCGAGACCTGGGCCGAGACCTGGAGGGGGCGACCTCAAAGTGGCTCCAACTGGCCAGCGGAGGACGCGACGGCTCCGAAGCAGTCCCGGATGATGAGAGCTGTGCCTCCAAGCCCGTCCTCAGTCCCGCACCACCGCGGCGCGGCGGAGACCCTCCGAGAGACTGCCGCCCCCGTCGGCGGGGCTCTCTGCTCCTCAGCACCCTCTGTCACTCTCTTGAGCTCCGTGGCACACCCAGTCCAAGGAAGAGTGGCTACGGTGTGCTCGCCACTCGGGCCTCGCCGTTTCAAGAAAACCGGGCGTCAGAAATGAGTGAGAAGCAGGCCCGCGGCTCCAGGTTCCAATATAACCTCCCTGTCCGCTCCAGCCCTGCAGCAACCTGCTCGGGCCGAGGGGGAAGGCCGTCTCAGCCCCCGTCTGATGCAGGTTAAGTGAGGCGAGCTCCAGCCTGGCGCCTCTTTTTTCGGCCGCAATGTGCAACCGCCGGGCTCCGCGTCTCCGGCCGGGTGGGAGCGCACGGAGCGGCCTGGGGACCCGGGGAGCCGCGACGGAAGGTCCGGGCGGGAGGTGGGAAGGAGGACGGCGGCCGTTCCCCTCGCCAGCCGCCCCACCCACCGGGGTAATTAATGACCGAGGGCCTTCCCGGGGCGAGCGGCGGCCGGGACGCGGCGGGGCCGGGCGCGCTCGACGCGCTTCCCGCTTCTGTGGGCCCGCGGCCCGGCGAGCGCAAGGAGGGACGAGGAGGAGCTCGGCGGGGCCACGACCTACCTGGTGCCCACGCAGCCATCTTGCTGCCGCTCCTCGCGCTCTCAAAATGGCCTCCCGGGCCCCGCAGCGCGCCCCACCCGCGTCTCGGCGCCAGTCAGGAGGTCGCGGCTGCGGGCCCGCCGCCGCCTTTCCCGCCAACCTCGGCCCGCCCCGAGGGCCTCCCGTTTGCTCAACCCCCTTCCTCAGAGTCCACGCTGTGCGGCCCGCGGGCGCGTCTGGTTCCGAAAGCCGTAGGCCCAGGCAGTGCCCCGGGTATACATGAGGTGTGAAGGCTTACAAAGGAGTCTCGCTCAGCTTAGGCTCGCGCTCCGCTGCGGCCCTCGAGCCTGTGCCGGGGACTCCATTTTATTCAGCTCCACCCTTCCCAGGCCAGCCGCGCACCCCCAGAAAGAGGGGCAAGGCGCGGGCTACTGGGGGCCTCGACCTCCCGCAGAAAGCCGACGGTGTTGGGGGGGAGACCGGGTGTCCAAGAAGCCAAAGCCGGAAGCGTCAGGGCCGCCATTTACTTGAGGCCTACTGTGTGCTACCCGCATGCTCCGCGCCAGCCCTGCCGAATTGTATCACAAAGCACCGCAAGCCAGAGAGTGTGTTGTTAATGGCATCTCACAGGGCGTTGGGCGTGTGTGTGTGTGTGTGTGTGTGTGTGTGCGCGCGCGCGCCATTGGATCTGGGCTTAGGGAGGAGGGGACGCCTTTCTGGTAACCCAGGTTAAAACACAGGCGCTCCACCGTCCCGAGCTGGGAATCACCCAACCCCCAGGCTGCTGGCCTGCGAGTCGGCTCTTGGAGACAACTCAGGGCAGAGGTGGGATGCGGGAGGACAGCTCCTCCTTCCATTCCCTGGCTCTTGGCCACTCACCTTGCCTGCGGCGCGCCCTCCTACGACAGAGCCTGTGCCCACTGCTACTTCGTGCCCGCGAAGAGGGCGCCGAGCGCAGGCGGAACGGCGCCAGGAGGCAAGCGCTTGCAGGGCAGTAGCTGCAAAACAGAGCGGAGAATCAGGAGCCCCTGCCTCCCCTTCTCAACCCATGCCGGGCCAGAAGGGTGCCCGCGTCCACTTGAAGGTCAGGTAGAGGCGTATGCGTCCTCCAGGTCAAGACCACAGCCCAGGGAGGCCTCTGGGCGCTCTCCGCGAGTCTCTCTCGTCCGCCCAGGACTCAGGAGGGAAGACGAGGCGGAGGGGAGGGGGCACTGGTGTACCGGCTAAGGGGGATTCCGGCCCGGCCCGAAGCTCCATATGGCCAGTGGGCCAGGCATCCACCCACCAGCAAGGATGCCTTGAACCCCTAGGAGGTTCGCTAAGAGCTGGAGCTCCAGAAATGGAGAATCGTGAGTGGAGCACCTGGATTAGTGCAGAGGCTACAGCGCCCCAAAACTCTCCTGGCTCCCCTCACAGATGTTCATGAATCCTGAGATTCAGAACCTGCCAGAGCTGGGATACCAGGCGTCGACTGTTAGAAATCCCCAACCCCCGAACTGACAAGGACCAACTGGTTATGCCCTCTTGGCGAGAAAGTCAATCCTTATCCTGCTCCCTTCAAGTCTGTAGACATTGATGTGTCCTCCCCAGCCTGCCAAGCTTGGACCTTTATACCTGGTCTAGCGCCCCGCCCCGCCCCCCGCCCCCCAGAAAACTGGGTGCACCTTGGAGTCCTGTTTTGCCTCTTACTTCAGGGGCCCAGGGGGTAATGGCAGGCACTGGTCAGTTCTTCCAGGGGGTTCTGGACATCCATTGGTGCTTTCACTCTGTCTCCAGCAGGTGGAGGTTTGAATTTCAGATCCAAGTATTCATGTGCACCCCGGTTTGACCCTGAAGGTAGCTATCATTGACTTAGCACCTACATATGCCAGGCGCTTTATTTGTATATTTTACTTAATTCTCCCAGGACCCCTGGACGTGTGGGGACTATTATTCCCATTTCACAGATGGGGAAACAGAAGCCCAGAAAGATGGTGTGACTTGTCAAGGATACACTTGAGTTGTAATGGCTAAAGCATGTCCTCAAATCCTGCCTCACAGGCATGGGCAGCCCCACCCCACCCGCAGCTGCTGCCCTTCTGAAATCTGGACTGCTGGATTATTAACCCATTCCAGGATAGTCCTGAGCTCTCCATCCTAGTGCCTGAACTCAGGATTGTCACCCAGAGGGGCAGAAAGGGTCACAGAGGAGAACATGTCATCCTGCTCGCCCCGTGACCTGTGATGGGGAAATTCTGCAACCCATCTGCCCCCCAGCCACCCCCCCAGGGGCATTTCCACCCTCTTTAGACTGGGTCCAGAACCTTGAGGGAATCTAGCAAAGCCTCAGACTGGTCATTAATCCACTCCTGATTTTTAAAATCCCAGTCTACACAGTCAAAGAATTGGGTGACCTGTATTATAATCAAGATAATTCAAGCAGGAGAAAATGAGATGAAGGGTCAGGAGGGCATGATATTTTTACACATAACCCCAGTGGAGACCTGGGGGGATTCAGGGGCTATAAAGATGAGAGTTATGAGGAAATGCCCCTGTTTCTGTTTCTCTGTAAGAGATTTCAATCCCAATTGATAATCAGACAGGAAGCTAGCTATAACTCCCCCAGCCTTCAAGCTGAGAGGTGCTTTTTCTTTAAATGACGTTAATGTGACGTTAATGTTTTTTTTCTTTCTCTCTCTCTTTTTTATGAAATCTGTATAAGAAACAACCTCTAATAATTAAAAAATTATGTCCATTGGACCAGAGGTGAAAGAAAGATAAAGCAAAATGGTGAGGAGGAAGTTTGGGCTTTTTTCAGAAGAGGACCAGGGAGACAGCCCCCACCCTCAGCTGCCTGACACAGCAAAGATGGCAGCTGAAGGTTGCGATGGGGTGGGTACAGCCAGACTGGAGAGACACTAGGAACAGGGGAAATGGAGGGAACAAGAATGTGAAGTCACACACACTTTCCAGGGGACAGAGGAGAAAGGTTCCTTTCAAAATAAACTCAAGTGGAAGAGTGGAAGACCAGCTTAACTTGGGGCAATGGCCATGGTACCCAGGCCCCCACCCCGTTCCAGTTTGCAGTCCATCCCCACCCTAACAAGACAGAGAAGGTTTGAGAAATGCCACTCTGCACATTCCTGCAACACACAAAGAACCCGGGTTTGGCCAGAGACAGAGGAGAGCAGCTCCACTCACAGTACCTCCTAATTCATGGAGGGGGGAGGGACACAAACTAGGTTGCACGCTGATTGCGGGGGCAGGGGGAGGTGAGGCTGACCAGTGAGGGCTCCAGTGCTTGTGCAGATGGAAACTGAAAGGAAGTTCTAATTAGCACAAAGCCGGCACCTTCCATTAATAGCTCTCCATCAGCTCCTAGATGCCGCTGATGGGAAGCAAGTTGCAAAGGCAAGTGTGAGCTTCACCTGTCCCCATCGTTAACAGACCTCAGGTGAGATCAGGGCTGTCGTGAAGGAAGACCACCCCAATCCAGCTGCCCCACCCAAACAAATCTAATTACAGGTCGGGCTTCTGGACTCACTCAAGGGGAGCATGTTTAACTCGATGCATCCACAAACATGAAATCTAAGAAGTCCTGGCACACACTCTATGCATATGACACTCTAGATGGGTCAAACAGATCCCTGGTAGGTGATGGCAGAAGGGGGTTGGGCAGGGATTTACTGGGAAGAGGCAGGAGGGAAGTTTCTAGAATGAGGGAAATGCTGTCTTGAGTGTTGGTTACATGGATGTAAATGCACTGTACAGCTATAGCTGTTTCTACGTGTAAATTATACTTCTAATAATATATATGTAGGTGTAGAAGTATGTGGCAGTATATCTCAAACATATGCACACAAAGGTCTCAGCCGATGACTGATTTCTCCATAGCCTGTGATCTCCTGGATGTGAAGGTTCACACCCTTTTCAAGGGTCACAGTAGAGAAAGGGGTCGGAGCAGATGGGGAAGTGGAGCCGCGCGCATCTCCCAGACACAGGGCCTGAGCTGGCTGGGTAGGGAGGTTGAAGGTCTGAATTGAATCAATTAGCTGCAGAAAACTTCAGAAAAGAAGTAAGGCCCTTCATAAAAACAAAGCCCCCTCCTTAATCCCCAAAGGCAATCCTCTCCCTCATTCCCATGGCCATTCCTCAGTAAACAAAGAAATCCTCCTTCGACATCCACACCTCAATATTCATTAGGAGCGGACGTTAGAGACTGCATTCCAGCCTCCCTGAGTGCCCTAACGACTGGAAACCCAAGGGCAGAGGACTGCAGGGGTCTCCTCTCTCCGTCTCTCCCTCTGCTTTCTCTCCACCGCTCCTCTCCCCTTCTCACGGAGGTCTGTCCTTTCTCTCCTCCCCTCTCTCCCTTTCTTTTCCTCCTTTTCTTCAAATTAGTGAATCAGCAAATCAAGGCAAAGACATCACAAACTGTACTTTGTTCATTTATTTTGACAAGTGCAGTTTAATTTTAATTATTTATGATAATACTTCATAGTAGACGAGTAAATGTGCTGGGGTATATTTGGTAACATTAATGAAGTCTGCCTAATAGGAACCTTCACTCCAGCACCCTGCCTGGGAGCTGCCTGCTGGAGAAGTAGGGTGAGACCAGTGGTCTGTGATAGGGTTTGCAATTTTTTTGTGGGGGCAGGGGTGGGGGTGGGATGAGGAACTTAATGGGTTTGAGGATTAGCGAATGGAAAATTAACCCAATTCTAGAGAAGAGGCAAATATGCGAGCCTGTAATCATGTATCGATGTGGACTGTGTGTATTTAAACACCAAGAGAGCACACTTTGTGATAAGGAAGCCCAGGCGTGCACACATGCCACATGCATATTTACACATGAATCTCAAATATGCAAATCAGCAGAGGCCCAAAGAAAATAGGCTCTGGGCAATTAAAAATTGAAATAAAAATGGAAAATGTGATACACAGAGTTCTATATCTCTTCAAAGTACCTTCTTCCTACTTATCCTACGTTTCAAGTGGGCAAACATGGTGCAAAATGTGGAAAATAATAAGAAAGGTAGAGAGGGTTTCCTTCACTGGTGACTACTTGGGAATGTTCCCTCTAGTACACACAATGGACCATGAAAAACAGGTCTCAATCAATGCAATGTTTGAAATGGGAGTGATCTTTTTACAGCTCTTCCTTAACCCTGCCGCCATCCTTTTAACATAACTGATTGTCATGTAAGTGTATGATTCAGTTTACAGATCACATATATACAAAAATGGGTATACTGTACATACGGATGTTCACTCATTTGGTCCACGCACACAGATATCTGGTACACCTCAAGACATAAAGCTCCAAAGCATTTATGTTATTATCTACAATAATGATAGACTTATCATAATACAATTAATGCTTAATTTTTAATGTAAAGAAATAGTTGACCCTTCATTTAAAAACAATAGGAAAAAAAAAAGTACCTCAAGGTTCCCTGTGTCCCACCTCTGTCTTGCTTGCTCATACTCAGGGTGGTGTAAGGACATTTCAAGAGACAGAAGTGGGTTACCTTAAGACCAACTCCACTGCCTGCCTCAAGAAGAGACCAGGATTCTCCCACAGTCTACAGACTAAATTTGGTCCAGCTCTGGGGTCAAGAATGAAAACTCAGTGATTGCTGGTTTCTCTTACTGGATGACTGCGATGGAAAAAAACAAGGCTGCTCCTCAAATAAGGCGGGCCAAAGGTGCAGATAAAGGGGCGCTTTTCTTGGCATAGCCATGTGTGTGAGAGAGGGTTAGTAGAACCTGCCTGCACCCATGAAATGCCTTATAATAACTCCCTGCCCTCCAACCAGAGGGATATCTTGGCCATTAGAGCAGGATCATCAGCTGGAGACACCTGGCTCCCAGCCTTTTCGCCTGGCTCCAAGCTCCTCAAGCCCGTCTCCTTAAAGCCGTGGCCTGGCTCTGGCGTGGGAAAGGCCGTTTGGAGCTTTTCACAAATCCAGTATCCCCTTGAACCAAAACCAATTAGCCTGGCCCAAGGTCCTGTCATTGAGGCCCTGGCCCTCTTTTCAAACCCCTGCGGCTCAATTGCGGTGAGGGGCTGGCCAGTGAATGCCGGGACCACTTAAAGTGGTGCTTAAGCCGAACCGGCCTGGAAGGAAGGAGCCAGCACTATAGGAACTGCAGCGGCCCATTCTCAGAGCCACTGACCAAGGTTTTATTCCAGGCACAGCCCCCCACCCCCGACTCTATTTTGAAAAACCCTCCCCTCCTCTCCAGTTCCCAGCTGTCTAGAAGAGAAATGAAAAGCTGGCTCTAGGAAGCCATGAGACACCCAAACTTGGCTACCCCAGACAGAGAAGACATCCCTGAGTTCTGTCCCCAGTCATCTTGCCCTCCCTGCTAAAGGAGGAGGTCTAACATTGATAGAGCTCCCACTGTGCACTCAGTATGTTCCATCATGAGCCAGCACACCAGCCCACCTTATGGATGATATTAAATCTAAGAGGAAGTGACTTGCCCCAAATCACAGCACCTAAGAGCAAGGCAATTTGGAGGGGAGGCGGATCTCTGAGAGCCCCAGAACACCACTCTCTGAGGAAGAGAGACACAGAAGAGGGTAAGAGGTTGACCAAGATGAGAGACAGAGGGGAATACCACCTGGAGGAATGGGAAAACTCCTGAAAGAGCAATTCCCAGCACAAGCTCAGGTCTCTACCAAGGCACTGCCCACGTCATCCATTCTCCCCCTGCCTGACCCAAGCTGAACTGACCCTAGAGAGAATGGGATAGGAGTAAGGATGAGGTGCCACAGCCTTCCTCCAACCCCCCACCTGTCACCACCTTCCTGTCCAGGCGGATTGAAGACTCACCCTCTGTGATGGGCGGCACTGCCAGGGCGCCCTGACTGTCGCCATGGTGACGCGCATCCCACCCTAGGCCAGAGCTGATTGGTCACTCCATCCAGGCTGATGGAGGGGGGCTAAAGTCTAGGCGGGATGGGGGACCGAGACACCCCGACACACACACACACACACACGCGCACACACACACGAGAAAGAGAAATGCCAAGGGGGAACTGAAGGCTATTAAAATGGCGCCGCGGCCTCTACGGGGCCGCTGCTCTGGGTGCGCATAACCGGGTTGGAGAAATCCGGGCGGTTTCCTTGACCGCGCCGCGTCGCCTGGGACCTGGAGGGCGCATAAATCCCGCTGGGGCTGCCCCGGGGTTCGGGGCAGACCACTCCCTGCCTCTCCCCGACCTAGGCGTACAGGACTGCACACCCCAGCTGGCCGGATCCGCCCTGCGCACGGCACGTTCGGGCTGGGCGAGCGCGGCGGATTAGCCCTGAGCCCGCAGACCCGAGGGCGCGGGGCCCGCGCGTTTGGGGGTGTGAGGGCGGGGCGGGGCGGCGGCCGCGCCTCTAATCCCAGCGCTGCGTGTGGGAGCGGCCGGATCAGGGAATTAGCGCTGTAACTTCGGATTAGTAACGCTCGCTAAATGAGCGCCTAATTCCGACCCTTCATGCTTTTCAGCGTCGCGGCTGGGCCCTGAGAGGCCTTCTGGCCTCGTTCCCTCCGCGCTCAGGTCCCATTTCCCGGGAGGTCGGCCCGCGACCGTGAAGAGCTCCCTGACCAGCCTAAATCAGGCCTCTAGCCGCGCCGCAGCCTGATTTTCGGCGGCGCCCAGCGATGCCAGCTTTTCATTCGCTGGGCAGAGGTCCCGGCAGGCACTCCCGGTTGGGAGTTCGTAGACTACTGAGAAGGAAACCCTTTATGTCTCACTCACCACGGTGGCTACCCTGATCCTTGCCCTACTAGTGGCTTGCCTGCCGTGCGACCTTTGGCGAGAAACCGCGCCTTACCGAGCTCGCTGTTACAGATGTCAAATGAAAGAGGTTAGGTAAAGAGCATCTTTGAGACACCAACCATTCCCAGCTTCCAAGCTCCATCTTTAATTGCGTTCTCAGGCTCCCTAAAGCCTTTTTGAGTGGGTAGCGGAAACATGGGGCAAAAATGAAGCCCAAACATGGGGAGCCTAGTGGCCAGAGGAGGCTTGGGGGAAGGCCTCCCTGGGGCATGGAGAGAAGAGCCAAGAAGGGCCAAGGCCCAGCCGGCTCCTCCAGGCCCGGGCAAGCCAGATAAGGTTTGATGGGGTGAGGCATCGATTTTGACTCTGTGCCTCAGGCTTTCAGTGTCCAGAGGGGATGTCAACATGGCTCTGTTAGGGCCGGGCATTCATACTCTGGAGCCAAATCCGGTAGGTTGGCCTCTTTACGAGGGCCACTTCTTAGTGGGTGTAGGGTGGGGTCCGGGAGATTAGGATGCAGGCGCTCTCTGTCTGCCAAAGCCCCGCCATGATCCTTTCCCTGACCCAGGGGTTTGCATCAACGAATTTTCGTAATAAGCGGAAAGAAAACCTTATTCTCTCCTGCTCAGACTCCTCCTCCCCTGACCTAGATTTCAGGACTGACCAGAGGGTTTGGGACCCTAGTGTTTAAAAACAAACAAACAAAAACTCATTTGAATTGCGTAGACACAGCTGTGAAGGTGCAAAGCCATCAGGCTACTAGAAAGACTAGTTCTTGCAAAACAGCAAAGGATAGGGATGGTGGGAAGGAAAGATGGAAGCTCGGGACCCAGGGCCAGCTGGCTGGGAACGGAGGCAGGAAGGGCTGTTCTGGTTTCTTCCGAAATGGGGTCACGATCACTGCACAGACTCCCAGGTGTGCTGAGAGGGGAGGGCCGACCCCAGGGATGCTGCCTGTGGCCTCCAAGATCCTGAAACAAGATAGCCATCCCCTCCCTGCCTCTTCCCAGGAAAAAAGGGGAGACTGGCCTTTAAAAATGGGAGGCGGGTATCACACAGGATCCGTAAAAACCTTCTACCTGGTGATTATCTCTAGGGAGGAGAAGGGGGACAGAGGCAGGGCAACTTGAACTTCCCTGCCTAATCTTTTGTTTTCTTCTTTAATTTTATGTTCAATAACTAACACATTCAAGTGGTTCATAATTCAAAAGGTGATGTAGTGGAAAGTCTCCATCCACCATTCATCTCAGCCTCACAGTTCCTCTCCAGAGGGCTGATGGACTTCCCTTCTGTACTGTTTGAATTTTTGCATTTTACACATATAACCCATTTTCAAAAAAAATTTTTTTTGTTAAGCAAAGGCAAAACAAAAAGGCTTAGAGGGATGAAAAATGGAAAAAGATTTCTGTAATAAAAGAGGACTGGGCAGGTTCTGGGTAAGAGGATGGGAATGATAAGCCATATAAACACCTGAGGGAGATGGTCTGGGGAGTGAAGTGGGCAGAGGTGGGAACAAGACCTGGGCCCAGCTCCGCAATTCTGAGCTGGGAGACCCGCAGGAATCACTCTAGGCCTCCTGATTTGTTTCCTCCTGTATAAAAGGGAAATAGGATGGAGGGCCATGTTTAAACAGTGGCTCAAGTTCATTCCAGCCTGCCTGTCATAGCACTCACACACGTACATTCCTAGAAAGCCCCCCAGACCATCAGGAGGTCTGAACCCACATTGGCTTCTTTCTTCTCTGAAGCATGGCAGGGTGCAGGGCTGGGTCTACAGCCACTCATCCCTGGGAGCCCGGGAGGTTCCAGGGCTTCCAGGACAAGTCAGTTGCCAGGGAGGAAAGTGACCCGGAGGCAGATGAGGACCACAGGAGGGACCCCAGCGCTGTGTGCTGTGTGGGATCCTGATGCCCATGCAGTGAGCAGGGGTGCATCCCCACACCCCCACACCCAGCTAAGAGGGGCTGGGAGCCTGAGTGGCCGGGTGTGCTGCATTGGGTTGCCATGGGAACGGAATGCAGATTTCCCCCAATTGCTTTTTTATTTGCTAGACATTGTAATACATCTTATGTTGCAAAGGGGTGGGGGGTGCGGGAGAATAGTGGGAAGGCGCCGGGAGCCTGCCTGCACCCTAACCACTCCGGGAAGTTGGGGAGGCGCGGGCAGGAATGGCTGAGCCAGGGCTAGTGCAGAGGTTGGCGGGGTTGAGCTCCGTCCTTCCCGCCCGCTGGCTGGCCAGCGCTCGGTTTGTATGCAGGGCAGAGCCGGCCCGTCGGGGAGGGAGGCCCCCCGCCCCAGCCCCTAGCCATTGAGCGCACTCCTCGCCGGTTCTGCTCCGCTTCACGCTGCACACAGACCCCCCAACTGCACACAAAGGCAGCTGCCAGAGCCCGTGAAAAGTGATCAAATTATCAAGAACTTGACCTCACCGAGGGGCGAGGCTCCGGCAACCCCCAAGCCGTATGCTAATGACGCTCAGGGACTGACTCGTCGAATAATTCGATAAAGGGCGCATTGTTAGCGGCAGGGCAGCCCCCCTGCCCACCCTTTTACTTCCCCCCACTCCCACCCCCTACCGGCCACTGTCTCTCTCCGTCCACATTTGCATCCCAAAATCCCCGTCCGCAGCTCCGGGAGAGGATTGTTCCAGCCTGATTTATGGGGTGAAGGCGAAGGCTGGCGCCTTCCCCGCCAGCGACCCCTCTGCAACCCCAACCCCCTCCCTTCCCCCGGCCCTCTCCACTTTGGGGTTCCAACTTCGGCGCTGGGGGATGGGTGGGGGCGGGGAAAGAGGAGGAGGAGTGGGGAAAGCGGGCGAGTTCCTCCAGGGTTCGGAGTGTCTCGGGAGACAGCCGAGGTCAGGTACCTGGTCCGGGCGCGGCCGCTCCGCCGGGCTGGAGTCCGTTGGGCCGGCACTGGGCTCCTCCGGGTTCCTCGGGCTGGTGGGGGCCGGGGCGGCCGGCGGGACGGGCGCTCGCACGCAGAAGTTGTGAGAGTCATTTCTACTTTCGGTTATCTAGCTTTATGACGGCTCTGTGGCACTCATACAGCTAGATAACCAAAGAGAGAAACGGGCCTCCCTTCGCCACCGCCGCTGCCGCGCCGCTGGCCCCACGTGCCGCTGCCCACCGGGCGCGGAAACCGGAGCGGGCGCCGTTCTGGGAGCCGCGGGCGCACGCGGAGAGCCGAAGGGGACCGACAGACACACAGACACACTGACTCCCAACAGCCGAGGCCGGCAGCCCCCGCCCAGTCCCCTCCATCCCCTCCTCCTTCGCCCTCCTAGAGCGTTCCTGCCCGGCTCCCCGCGCTGTGCGTCCGGGCACCGGCGCCGGCTGCCCGCTCCGACGGCGCCCCGGGGCGCACCGAGGGCACCCGCGCGGCGCGCGTCGGCAGCCCCGGGCGCCCCGGCCGCCCCCAGCGCTCTGGACTGCCAGCCCTCCTCTCTCAGGCTAATCGCCCCGCGGGGAAGTGACGTCAGTCCAGGGGTTGACCAATCACCGGCTCTCATTCAAATCCCAGCCCCCTTCCCGCGCTCCGCACCACCCAGCCTTACAATGGCCTCGGCGTTCACAGCTTCCCCTCGGCGAGCGCAGGGAGCGCCCCCTCTGCTCTCAAAAGCGCTGGGGCTGCGCGCCTGGGTGCGCACCGTCTGGCCTTTCCCCCCAACTCCTTTGCCTTCCCCCAAGTCCCTGGGAGCCTGGCAGCCACCGCGGACCAGCAGAGTTAGGGAGCTATGGTGACAGGTTTTGGGGACGCGCTCGTGGGGCGTGGTGAAGGTCTCCCTAGAACGGCCAGAGATACGCGCTTGGGAGGCCGAGAGCCGAGACTAGGCGCTATTTCACCTTTAACTTCCCTTTCCCTCCCCCACGCCCTACCCCTTACAGTCGACCCAGCCCACGTGCCTGCCGAGACTGAGTGAGAAGGGAGGGAGGAAGTAAATGTCCTGGTGCGCGTGGGTCGGTGTCCCACCCATTGATGCGTGCCTGGCACCCAGAGGCTCCGGAGCCGTGCGACACTTGGGCCAGGCCCTGGAGCTCAGTACCAGGCTGCTGGGTCCCTCCTCTCTCTGCAAGCCTGGGAACGTACAACCGATTGTGCCCGACCCCTTGGAGATGTCCTAGGCCCGAACTACGATGCTGGTTACATTTCTGTGTCACTGAAAAATGAAAGCACAAAGCCTTGCCTCGGCCCTCCTTCTAGGACTCTCAGCACCCGCCTGGCCTACTCACTGCAAGTAGCTCCACAGGGGAAGGGGCTGCCACCCAGGACCTCCCAGAATCACCCCCAAGTAAGCCTGACACAGACCTGGAGGCCCCACTGGAGCCTTCCAGAGGTTGCATGGCCAGGGGCGGCCCTTCTCGCTCACTCCAGCCATCATCCCTTTCCTCCTTGATGCTGTGGCTACCCTCCAACCTTAGGCACTGAGATTCACCTTCCCACGCCAGCCATCCCAGGGAGGCAAAAGATTAAATGTGAAAAAAATGTGTTATATTTGCTCCCAGATACACCCCGGGGTGGGTAGTGAGTTCAAGAGCTAGGGAGAGATTTGGAAATGGACTAGGCAGGTGGATTCTCCACTTTCAGCAGCCAACACACCAGTTTTTTCCGAACAGAGACTGCTGCCACTGAGCAGAGCACCGGGGAGGTTGTGCGGAGGTACCCATGAGGATCTATTTTCATGGGGTCCAGGGGTGCTGAGCCACTCTCAACCAGGCAAATCTCCACAGGATGTGTTCCAAACAGGAGGGCCAAAGCGGGTGGCTTGGAAAGGATTTCATGATTTTTCTAAATATCCCTTATCTCCCTGATCTTCCCCTAAAAACATGACACATTTCCATTTTTCCAAGTTCTCAATTTTGTCAATTCCTGTCGCCCCACCACTTGTCTCATCCTGAACCTAAATCCAAGGCAGCCTGCATCCCATTCCCATCCCAGTCCGCTTTTGCCAGACCAGACCTGGTGTTTACATATCTCCCCCCAATCCCATTTTGCACATACATCCCTTTTTTCCCAGAACGTGAACAAGAACTAGACAGAAGCACAACGGGTGGAGGAACAGAGCATCTGACAGCAGCCTCCGGGAAGGAACCACCTGAATTTGGGCCTGAGACAGTTAATTCCAAAGGATTACCATAATTGGGAGGCGCCCCTTGCTTCCCCTCCTCCAGCAGCTCCAGGAACCCGCACCATCTCCCCTTCTTGGTGTGTGTGTGTGGGTGGCCTCCAGAGCCCTAGTCCTCTGGGCCACCCCAGGGTGGGAAGGGTGGGGCTGCAGAGGCAGGAAGGGGTGGAGAAGCACTGCTCACCTGCGGGAGAGGAAGGGGAGAGAGGGAGCGTGGGGGAAGAGAGCGAGAAAGGAGCCCCTCGGAGTGTGATTTAACCAGCATGCTGCACAAAATGGCTCCTCAGCGAGGCTCACGGTAACACAGCGGCGGTGCCGGAGGCCCGACTGGCCTGCTGAGGGCGAGTAGGGGCTCTGGGAGGAAGAATTAAAAGCCCGATTTAGGCTGAGTTCAGATGCGAGAGGCCACTGTCTTCAGGGCCACGTATCCACTATCCTTTCTGAGAAACTGAGTCCCTTGGCGGGGAGCAGGTGAAGCCAGCCAGCAAAGGTCCCAGGCCCTGCCTGAGCGGGATGCTTCCAGAATGAGCGACCCCTACACCTCACTTGCAGCTGGCCCTTTGAGCACTGCTCCCAGGAAGGAGGCTACAGAAAAATCCGACCTTGGGGGCACAGGCATTGGGAAGGAGACCACTCTGCGGGGTCAGGGCTGACTGTGTTCTCCTCAGGCTCGTGGCTGGCCTCCACGCACAGCTTACATGGGGGCCCAGGAAATGGTCCAGGTTGGAGCCCTTCCGGTGGAGGTGCATTGTGTGGGCCTGACACAGACAACTGAGGTGGCAGGCTGTTGAGCAGGCCGATTCCAAGCCCGACTGGGGAGAACCCCATCTGCCCTGGCCCGGATCACTCTCTTCTCTGCACAGTGGACTGGGTCTAGCATCTACACGCTTTGTCCCACGCTAAGCCTTGGCACCAGGGGCCCAGCACAGGCCTTATGGGGAAGCACACACTGGGGCTGACTTGAGTGCTGGGTGGGGAGATGCAGGCGGCAGTGGTGCAGCTGGGCCCTGGCCATGGTGCTGAGAAGCACTGGCTGGGTCTTTCTTGCCCCCACTCCCTTTGCCCTGATTGTCTTCAGCCTCTTCCCCCGCTTCCCCAGTCCTAAACCAAGCTCCAGGGACACAAGCAGCTACCAGGAAAAAAAGGGAGCGACTCCTGAAGAGAGTCCTGTTGGCAAGTGACTCCTCAAGAAGAGGCTTCCCTCCTAGGCACCTCCCCCAAGGGCCAGAGATTTCATTTTTCATACTTGAGTCTCGCCAAAGGACAGAGAGGCTCATGGGTCCCTCACACCTGCATCTACAGAAATGCTCATTCCTGCTTCAGCCACACGTGCCCTGTAGCCCTGCAGAGCCACGCAACCCGAAAACCCCTCCTTCAAAACCTAGCCCAGGCACCCATCTAGCAGCTGGCCTAAGGCAGGTGGCAGATCCCTTGCCCATCCAGGCACTTCTGTGCACCAGCGTTCTCATATCCACTGGCAACCTCAGCTGCTAGGGCTCCGAGCCGGCTTTGGCCCAAGTTCCTGTTTCCTCTTGGTTGTTATACCAGTCAGTGTGAGGGCCCTAACCATCCCACAGGAGTGTGACCCCCACTTTAAGACACAGTGAGTTAACTGGTTACATGGAAGGAGAGTGAGCAGTCCTGACTCCAGCCAGCAGCCTGTGCCAGGCCCGTTTTTCCTGCTGCCAGACTGGCCCTTATCCAGAGGCTGGGAGCCTGAGACCCACAGGGCTCCCCAAGCTCAAGCCCAGGCAGATGCAGCCACCGGACCTGACATTCAGCCTGGATCTTGTGCTCCCTTCCTGAGCTCTTCTGGGACTTAAGTAGAAGATGACATCTCTGGTCACAACCCAGGCCAAGTCCAGAGTGCCCTTTCCCCACTCCCTCCGTTCCTTCCTCCTCCCTCAGGCTCAAGCTTTGATTAAAATGATCTTCCTGTTGTCTGGAGTCTGGAAGTCCAACAGTGGACTGCCTCGGATGGACCCAGCTTCCTGCACCCAGGACCTCCACATCACCTTCATGTCCACGTGGTCAGCAGGGCTGTGGTGCTCTCTATGGCTGCTACATCCAGCCTCCCTTTCCTCAGCAGCTAAAGCTTAGACATCCAGGGTGTGGGCACTGGGGTGACCCAGGAAACAGCCCTCCTGAAAAGATGTGGGCAGAGCAGCACCCCTCTCCGAGGTCCAGCTGGCATCTTTGATAGAAGCTCCTGTGGTGGAGCTTTGCACATTACCCCCACCTTAGTGCCCACCTGTCTCACCTTCTGGCCTCTGTTCCTTGATTGAAAGCCAGGCCTCCAAACTCCATTCTCTCCCTCTACATAGCTAGAGAAACCACCTTTTTCAGGGTAGGAGTGGGGGGAGCTCAGAAAGGAGTTCCCTTTCAGCCCCAGCATCTGTTTTTCAGTCACAAAGAATCACACTGTGTCTTTTCGGATGCATGTACAGTTCCCATGAACTGGCCGGGAGTCACTCCCAGCTTCTTCTACCTCTCTGCTTTTCTGGGGGGCCAGCCTGGCTACCGCCCCCGCCCAGACTTCTCCCAGAGAAGGCCCTCACCAGAGCCTCAACCTCCACTGGCACCCTCATTCTTTCTCAGTTCACTGGAACCCAGGCTGGAAAAGGCTGCAGACACCCCCAAACAGATCCAAGAGGCCTGCTCTGGGGCATAGAGAAGGGAACAGAGCAGAAAGGTTTCCCCACAACTTCCCATTACAGAAGGGGAAAGCCTGCCATAAATCTTGTCTAGAGTGGGTGCTGTGGGTTGCAATAGTCCTTAAAATATTTTTCCAGGAAACCACTTTCTGGATTGTTTTCTGTGAGGGGGGGGCGGGGATAAGAAGGAAGAGGAGCTTTAGGGGCGGGGGTGGGGTGGGGAAGGGGGGGTCGGGGACTCCAGGGAACCTCACTTCCGAAACATTGCCTCCTCTCTGCTCAACCTGTCATCCCACAACTTCTGTCGGCCGTGCGCCCCTCCCCTTCCTGCACACCCAAAGTCCTCACCTCTGGGCGCTTCCCACTGCCCCATGACCCTTGACCTTGGCCTGGGTGATTTGTTGGGGATGGAGGGGGGCGGTCAGGCTCCAGAGGCCGATCCTGCCTTCCACCCGCAGTCGGAGCGCACCCCTCACCCCGCCCGGCGCCAACGGGAAGCCTGAAGCCGCCCGTGCTGCCCAAAGGGGCTGAGCAGGGGCGCCCCAGGCCCCTCTCCCAGTCCAGAACAGCTTCCTGACGCTGCCCTAGGCGAGGCTACCGCCCTGGCGCCCGAGACCCCGCTCCCCAGCTTCACTGACACACAGCCGGCAGCGGCACTTACGGACCGGGAAGGGGGCCGGGGGCCCGCGAGGCGGCGGCGGGGGTGGGGCGGCTGCGGGGACGGCGGCTCCGCGGTCCCTGATCTGGCGCGTCCCCGGGCTCAGGCCCGGCTCCGGCCGCTCTCCGGACGCCCCGGCCCCGGCGGACACACGGCCAAGAGCCTCCGGAGGCGAGCGTGGCAGCGGTGGTTCGGGGGCTCCCGGCGGTACGCTGCTTCTCCGGCTCCGAGCCGCTCTCAGCGCCGCCTTCTCGGGCGGGCACGGCCCGCAGTGACGTCAGCGCGGCTCCCCCCCCCGTCCCCCCTCCCCTCACCCGGACCAGTGCGGAATGGAGGGGGCGGAGGCAAGCAGCGAGGGGCGCCCAGCCCCGCGCCCCGGCGCTTGCGCCCCCCGCCCCGCTCGCCTCCCAGCTTTTCGCGGGGAGTCGCGGCGCCATTCGAGCCCTCCTTTCCCCTCACGCCTCCTGACTCGTGCAGAGCCGACAACTGGAAGCAGCGGGCTGGAAGCCTCACTGGCAGCTCTGAGCTCAGGGACCCGCGGAGAATGGAGAGCTGGGAAGATGGGGACGTCTCCTCTCCGGGCTGGAAGGGGACGTCTTACCTTGTTCCCTACGCGAGTGTGGGTTAGGGTGAGGATATCCACGCTGATAGGCCGGAGCCCCCGTGGGAGCTCAGAAGGGATGTTTTAGCATGGGGAAACGTGTCCCGTGCGGAGCGCAGAGAGCCCTCCAGCCTGGGTCTTGCCTCTCCAACGCCCAAGGCCTCCGCCTCCTCTTCCTTGCCGGCCCGCCCGGGGCTGTGCACCTGCAAACTCCACGCGCTCTGCCGACGGCGCCCCGGAGCCGCTGTCCAAATGCTGAACCCGGCCTCCTTAGAGGCTGGCTCCTGATGCCTCGTTCCCCTCGCCCAGAGTGCTCACAGGCGCCGGCAGGGGGTTCTGGGACACCCAGCGCGGAGTCCCGGGAAACTTTGGTGCTCCACGGAGAGGTCGGAAAGCTTCAGGGAAGGAGGCGAGCGTTTAAGGAAAGGAGGGAGCCGAGAGGGCAGGCAGAGCCGCGCGCCGTGTCGGTCGCCCTGCCCTGTCGCCGAACCGCCGTCTTTCCCCGCGCGCCCTGGCCGCGCGTCCCGGGTCCTCTCTGCTTGTGTGTTTCTCCCGCCGCCACAGCAGGGGAGGTCCCTGCGGCTGAACTTGTCAGCGGGTTTCACCATCCATCACAAGCCAGACAGACAGGCCAAGTTCACGAGCAACGCTGTTAACCCCTTGCAAACCGAGCGCCTCCCATAAGAAGGAGCTGCCTGGCTGGGGCGCGCTCTCTCCGATTCTAGAGGCATTCATTGCCTCCCCAAAGCTGTGGTCGACACAGCACTTTTTTTCTTTCCCATTTCCCTCTTTCCTGAATAACTCGGAAAAAGGGCTGGAAAAGAGAAAGAAGATTTGTCTCCCCATCCCACCACCCCCAGCGCATTACCTGACCATTTTCCTCCATCATTTTGTTTACTGTTTTGGTCTCCATAATCTCTCCAGGTTCTCCTCTTCTAAATTAGTTTGACAGCAGTGTAACTGAGTGCTTTTCTAACTGACTCCCCCTTTTTCTGCTTTATGACTGTTCATGGTGGGGGAAAATGAGATTTAGAAAAATATGAGATAAAAATAATAATTGGCCCTGATTTCTAGCCTAGAGGCCTGACTTTCAAGGCAAAAGATATAGAAAAAAATATTTTCATTAGAAGAATCTCGATTGCTGGTCCTGTGGGGTTGGGGGTGGGGTGAGCCGAGATGGGGAGGGCACCCATCCTTCCTGAAACGGATGGAGAAAGGAAAACAAAAATAAGCTTTGAGGAAAGGATCATAGAGGGAGACCTCTCCAGATAGATCCTGCTAGAGGAGCCTCGGAGAGAAACGGGGAGGTAGAGGGCTAGACACAGGGACCCAGAGGGAGAGGGTACATTTAGAATCTCTACTGGAGAACAAGGGCTGGGCCCAGTCACTCCATCCCCCCTGCCCCTTTGAACTCTAGCATTCAAAGTTCAAGAGAAGCTTTTGTAGCCTCTCTGGGCAGCCCAGCTCCTGAGTCTGGTCCACAGAGAAAGCCTGGGGTCTGGATCCCTGCACTGGGCAAAGACTCAGTCCTGCTCGGGAACCCTAGCTTCCTCCAGGAGAACTTTCTCAGCCTGTCCCTGCCGTCCGGCAGACTTGGCCTCCCCCCACCCCCATTTCCTATTGAATTCCTGGCGTCTGGTAGCTGGCGGCAACTAGGGCGACCTACCAACTTTTCCCCTGGGCATTTTCTCACCCCCCCTCCACCCCCCAGTGCTTTCTTTTCTTCTCCCAGAGCTCCTTTTGAAAGGAGGCACCCAGGCCCAGAACGTGTTCTGCAGTTTAACTACTTCCAAATTCTTTGTTCAGGTCACCCCGGGACTCCATTGTCCGCTATTGAGAGCTGGGGCAGGCGCTCTCCTGCCGGCGGGCCTGAATCCATTAGGCCGCTGCTCGGGTCCCTGCCGCCCATTGAGGCACCCGCCAAACCCGGGCTCCTGGCCCCCTCCGGTCCTCTCCACTCCCGCGCCCAGCTGCCCTTTTTGGAGGCCTCAGTGGAGTCCGCCCAGGGTTACATGGGTCTCTCCCCTTCCGGAGGGAATGGGCGCAGATGCAGGCCTAGTATGATTCTTGCTGACCCTGTCCCAGCCTGCGGGTTCTCACCCTGGGGATTGCCGAGACCCTGTCGTCTGCCCCGTGGGGCAGCTTTTGAGGAGGCCGCAGTCTCAGCCTCAGGACTGGGCAGTGAGGGGACAGCCAGCACACACCGCTGCGACTTCGCCACCCTCCCCTGCTCTCCTGCAACCCGAATTTCCCTTCCTCTCTTTCCTCCCGGCCCAGACCCCCAGCTTCCAGTCGGTTCAAGCCTCTCCTGAGTTAAGGGCATGAAAAAAAGGCAGCCCAGTGTGAGGGGAGAAGCACAGAAGGGCACATCAGCTCTGTCCTGCGCCCACCAGGTGCCCTGTGTTCCCTTCGAAGGCCCGTCTCCTCAGCATGACAGGTCTTCTCTCAGATCACTAGGAAAAGGATGAGAGAGAGATGCTCTGGTCTGAGGCATGACTTTCAGGCTCCCAGGGTGCCAGAGCGGGCTCCTCAGTGGCCTCACCTCTGCTGCCTCAGGACCCGAGGAGAGAGAGTGCCCAGGAACCCCTCCGAGGGCTCAGCTCGGTGGTGCGAGCCTGGGAATCCGACTTCGATGCCTAGGCCCTACCAAGCGCTCCAGCGAGTGTCCCTCCCGGTCCTGCAGAAAGGTGTTTGCACTCTGAGCCCCTAAGAGCCCAGGAGAGACTGAGAGTTCAGCTTGAACCCACGGGAAAAAACATCGAGATTCCAGAACCAGTGCCCACGAAAGAAAGGGTCGATTACTGTTAGCACGTCTTTTCCTGGCTCCCAGCCAGCCCCCCAGCCAGCCCCTAGCCTTCCCGCAGCCCCCATCCTACCCTCCTACTCCGGGACTATGGGGTCCCTGAGTCCAGGGTGAATAGACGCCTGGCCCCAGACGTCACTCAAACCTCTGGCTCGACCTGCTTCGTCCATTTCGAGGATTGGCACGCCCTTCCCAGGAGCAGAACTGGAGGGAAAGAGGTTAGATGAGCTCATAGGCGGGCCGGGGATAGGAGGACCAGACCCTCCGCGGGAGAAGGGCCCGGGACCGCAGAGGAAGAGCGCTGGATGGTGGTCTACGCAGGCCGCGGAGGGAGGGAGGGAGGGCGGGTGGGCGGCCTCTTTTGCACAATCTCTCCCAGGAAGCCCCGCGACTCGGACCCCCGGGCGGGGACCGCGGAAGGACGGGGAAACTTCGAGGAACCGACTGCGGCCTAGATGGATGGCGGAGAGGCCAGACTAGCTCCCCTGGCGTCTCTGCTGCAGCCCGAGCAGTGCCACCTGGTCATCCTCCTTGCCACAGGTTTCAAGACCCGAAGCTGGAGAGGCTGAAGCCCGCGCACGCCCAAGACCTAGCTATGCAATGCCAGGACTCTTGCAGGACGCAGGAGTTATGAGGATATCCCGGCCTCCCACCCTAAGCCCTCCTCCTGTTCTTTCCTTGTGTCCGCTGTCCTCCTGTTCACTGTCCTGACCTCGCCGCCCTCCGGAGCGCGGCTCGGCGCGCTGTCCAACAACGCCCTCTGGCGGCAGTTTCCTGGAAGTACAGGCGCACTGCGGCCTGGGCAGGAAAGCCTCCAGACCAGCCTGGTGGTTTAGGGTTGTCTCTTCTCACCCCTGGCTCCGCTAGTCTTCTCAGCCTGCACGTACATCACCCGCTCGCGTGCACCGGGCCCTTTCACGGGAAACAGGCACTCAGGTAGTGGGAACAACAGTGAGGCAGCCAGTCTGCAAGCCTAAAGCTCACCTGTTCTACCTGGGACTGGGGTCTCTGCTATCCTGGCCTCCTTCAGGAAGATCCCATGAAGACTGAGGGGGATCAGGCAGGCTCAGGACCTCCCCCCCCAGGGTTCTTGCAGCCAGGCAAGCTGTGCTGCCCGTCACTTCCCAGCTTTCCCCTCCCCACCTCTGCAAAAAGCCTGAGGAATGAGATTAGGTCTGAAGAATGAGAGATGGGCCACGGGAACTGTGGGACCTGTGGGCAAAGCCTGGGGTTTGGAATCTTGAGTTCCAAGAGAGTTGGAGAGTCTAGACTCACACCTCCAGGGGTAGAAGCATCTCTGCCCCTACAAGCATGGTGTTCTGCTTTCTGCCTGATCATGTTTTGATAGGTTCTTGACATGCATTCAACAGAGCTGAGCTCCAACTACATGCCTCTGGGAACAAAACTCAGAGAGGGGAGGTAACTTGCTGGAAGTCACACAGCTAGAAATTGCTGGAGCCAGGATTCAGCTTCAGAAGCATGCCACCCTACCTCCATCTCTTGTCTTCCACCTGAATGATTTCAGAGGTCTCCCAGCTGGGGCTCCTCTTCAGAACTCAGCCCCCTCCAATATGTCATCCACACTTCTAGACCAGGACCCTTCTAAGATGCCAGTCTGGTTGGTCATGTCTCCTCCTTGCTCAGAATCTTTCAGAGGGTTCTGCTACTTTCAAAATAAAAGCCCAAGTTCCTCAGAAGCATTCAAGCTCCCCCCATGACCTGATCTGTGACCTCTTCTCTGGGTTCCCAACACTCCCGCCATCTCAGATGTCTTCATTTCCCCAAGGCCTACACTTTTGCACCACTCACTCCCTGCATTTGTGTGACCAACACTTCCTCTGCCTGTAATACTCCTCTCTCCTGAGTATCTTTTGGATTCTAGGCAAATGTCACCTCCTCCATAAAACCTTCTGACTCAGACATAGCTCCCTTCAGATAAAAGACCAGATGGGCCTAAGTGGCCAGTTGGGGCTACTCTCTAGTTGCAGAGTGCAGGCTGCTCATTGTGGTGTCTTCTCCGGTTGCAGAGCACAGGCTCTAGGGCACGTGGGTCTCAGTAGTTGAGGCATGTGGACTTAGTTGCCCTGGTGCACATGGAATCTTCCTGGACCAGGGATCGAACTTGTGTCCCCTGCGTTGGCAGGCAGATTCTTATCCACTGGTCCATCAGGGAAGTCCTAAGTGGCCACGTCTGCACCTCCTGCATTCTTTCTTCTCTGCGATGATCCATTGATTTTATCAAGCATGGCCACTGGCCCCCTGAGGCTAGTTTCTGGCCCAGGTGGAGTCTCTCCTGAGCACTGAAGTGAGAGTAGGCTGAGCAGGTCTGCATGGGCCTGATGGATGCTGCATCAGCCCAGGCAATGGGAGCAGAGACGCTGAGAAGAGAATGGAGCCAATGGACAGAGAAAAGGTCCCAGGGCTCCAGGATGAGAGAGCCTGAGACTTCTCAGAGGGTTTCCACCCCTCCCTGGCAGGAGAGTCTTGCAATAAGCCTGCATCCATTGGCCTGCTTGGCATAGGATTCTGTTCTCTGCCCCTGACAGCTTCCTGACCCAGAAAAAAACCCCTCCTGCCAAGCCTGGCCTTCCTCCCTCGTGTGCGTGGGCACCTCCTGGCAATGGGCATATCTCGCGGAAGCGGCCCTCCTGACCACCTGGCAAGAATCACACCTGGCGTAATGCGGGCGCTTCTGTTGCGCCTGCTGCATAGCGCCACCGTGTGACAATTCTGAGAAACACAGCCTGCAGTCCACTCGAGAGCCAGCCCGGGAAAAATGTGCTTATTGATTAACGTTTAAAATGTTTTAGGGTTTGCATTTTTCAGATTTGTTCACGGGGTGAGAGTTTGCTAACAGTTAATTGAGTGAGAACAAACCAGTCGATCCTAAAGGAAATCAACCCTGAATATTCATTGGAAAGACTGTTGCTGAAGCCAAAGCTCCAATACTTTGGCCACCTGATACAAAGAGCTGACTCATTGGAAAAGACCCTGATGCTGGGAAAGACTGAGGGCAGGAGGAGAAGGTGGCAACAGAGGATGAGACGGTTGGATGGCATCATCGACTCAATGAACTTGAGTTTGAGCCAACTCCTGGGAGATGGTGAAGGACAGGGAAGCCTGGCGTTCTGTAGTCCCTAGGGTCACATCCAACACAACTTATCAACTGAAGAGCAACAATAATTGACTGAGTATGCTGTCCTAGCACTTTATGATTAATCTTCACAGCCATCCTTATTCCAAGAGGTTCTTTCTCTCCTCGTTCAACAGATAGGGAAACCGAGGTACAGAGAGGTTAAGTCGTTTGCCCCATCACAGGTCTAACACTAACCCTAACCCTAACCTAAATAAATATATAAATAAATCAAAAAGTCAGTGGCTGACGGGATGTGAATCCAGGGTCCACGTTTTTTACCACTACATCACACTGCCTCTTAGTAATAGTTTTCCATTGTCCCACTTTCTGTTCAAATCATCCAAATGTTCTTTTAAAAAAAAACAAAAAAAACCAGGCAACACTTTTTATTGTTGTTGTTTAATCACTTCAGTTGTGTCCAATTCTTTGTGACCCCATGGGCTGTAGCCCGCCAGGCTCCTCTGTCCATGGGATTTCCCAGGCAAAGTGCACTGGAGTGGGTTGCCATTTCCTTCTCCAGGGGATCTTCCTGACCCAGGGATCGAACCTGCCTCTCCTGCATCTCCTACATTGGCTGGCAGATCCTTTACCTTATCAGACTCTGTTGTACACCTCATCTGTTTGCTCTACACGACTGTGAGCCCAGTGAGGGAAGAAATCCTGTCTCATTCATCTCCACATTTTCGCTCCTAACACAGAAGACACAGGCAGCATCTCTAACAAATGACTTTTTTTTTTTTTACTCTTTTATCGATGGCTGCTCTGGGTCCTCGTTGCTTCTCGAGGGCTTGCTGTAGGTATGAGCAGGGGAGCTCTTCATCGTGGTGCACAGGCTTCTCATTGCAGCGGCTTCTCTTATTCTGGGACGTGGGCTCCAGGGTGTGTGGGCTTCAGCAGTTGCAGCTCTGGGGCTCAGCAGTTGTGGCACATGGGCTTTAGTTGCTCCCACACATGTGGAATCTTCCCAGACCAGAGATTGAACCTGTGTCCCCTGTATTGGCAGGTGGATTCCCATCCACTGTACCATCAGGGAAGTCCAGGCAACATCTCTAGAAGCTGCACCCTTCGAGAGATAAGAAGCTGCCGAGATGCTCTGCATATTTCTGCTTGTTTTCATTACTCCCATGGCAAATTATGGCATTTCTCTTCTAGAGACAGCAACAAGTCTTTGAATTATTGTTTGTAAATTTCCTCACACGTTGTACTCTAGAGGAAAAAAAAAAAAAAACTGGAGTGGAACCTCCTTGTGGACCACGGTCTGCCCTCTCCTTCTTAGTGCATCCTGCGAGACTAGGATTATGCAAGTCAGAGATTTCAGGAACTTGATCTGCACAAATAGGAAATGGGCTTCCTGATGAGGTAGTGATCTCCCTGTTGTTGGAGGTATGTAAGCAGGGTCAAGAGGTTGGGGGAGACAGACAGGGATGCCCTCAGGCCACAGTTCATCTGGGGCTTCAGGAACTGTGTTGAAGTTCATGTGTTAAGCATCCAGCCCGTGCAGACCCCTCCTGGTTTCATTCTTTAATGGGTTGCTGGTCTCCATCTCCTTGCTTTCATGTCCTCATTTTCTCCCTGCCAAACCCTTGTGATTTGGCTGCCTCTCTGTCCCTTTTGGTGATTGAAGTCACCCTCTCAGCGAAGGCCAGGGGATGCCAGCCAAGGCCTGGCTACCTCCCTCAGGCTTGAAACAAGGAGCCTCAGGTCCTTGCTCTGGCTTCAGAAGGAGCCTGGCAGGCACTCTTTCTCCCTGTCTGCAGACATCTCTGCCTGTCTTGGTGATTACAGCCCCCACACCTTGACAGTACAGCTTTGACAGTTTGTAGAGCGGTCATGTTCAGCTAGGATTTCCTCCCAAGCCAGGGTCACAGTTGCACAGGTTAGGTGCTGCATTTCTCCAGGGGGTACCATTCATTTGCACCCCAGTACTTCCCCCTCAGGGTTACATATTGCAGAGGGAGGGAATCCTATCAGAACAATGGTGGTGGTTTGGTCACTAAGTCATGTCCAACTTTCCGACTCCATAGACTGTAGCCCACCAGGCTCCTCTGTCTATGGGATTTTCCAGGCAAGAACACTGGAGTGGGTTGCCATGCCCTTCTCCAGGGGATCTTCCTGACCCAGGGATGAAAGCTGGGTCTCTTGCATTGCAGACAGATTCTTTACCACTGAGCCACCAGGGAAGCCCCTTTGCTGCTGCCGCTGCTAAGTCCCTTCAGTCGTGTCCAACTCTGTGCGACCCCATAGATGGTAGCCCACCAGGCTCCTCTGTCCCTGGGATTCTCCAGGCAAGAATACTGGAGTGGGTTGCCATGTCCTTCTCCAATGCATGTGCAACCCCATGGACAGCAGCCCACCAGGCTCCTCTGTCCACGGAATTCTCCAGGCAAGAGTACTGGAGTGGGTTGCCATTTCCTTCTCCAGGAAGCCCCTGTAGATAAGGAGAAATGTCATTAAAAAACATATATATCCAGGGGCTTCCCTGGTGGTCCAGTGGTTAAGAATCTGCCTTCCAATGCAGTTTGAAACCTGGTTGGAGAACTAGGATCCCACAGGCCGAGGAGTAACTAAGCCTGAGCACAGCTACTGAGCCCACGTGCTGCAACTAGAGAGTCTGTGCACCACAGCAAAAATCCTGAGTGCTGCAACTGAGACTTGATGTAGTCAAATAAATTGATAATATTTAAAATATATATATATCCATTATTGGGATACAATTACCTTTTCAGAAAAATTAAATCCTTCATTGTTTAGGCAAAGCAACCATAGAGAGTAAAGGTGGACTAAATCTTCTCTTCTGATGGTTCTGTGGAGAAGATCTTGGTTTTCAGTGGTGTGTGCAGCTGGCAGGGGAGGGCAGGAGATGTTTGTGTCTGTAAAAGGTGATCAGAGTGGCTTCCCTGGCAATCAGTGGTTAGGACTCTAGGCTTCCACTGCAGAAGGCCTGGATTTGATCCCTGGTCAGGGAACTAAGTTCCTATAAGCTGCGTGGTGCAGAATGCACCCCCCCCACCAAATAGTGATCATAGAAAAATGTTGAGAAATCTGGTTGTCCCAAAGAGTGGACAAGTTCCTGGCTGACACCTCTGAGTGTCCAGCAGAAAGTGAATGCATTTTGGAGGGCACCGGACAGGCTGGGTGGGGGCCAAATGTGGTAAAAAGGCAGGGGGCCCAGCCACCAGCAGGAGAGGTGGGCCAAGGGGTAGCTTTAGGCCCCATGTAACCTCCAACAGCCTTCAATAGCCCCCCCAAAGCATACCGATAATCACAATCCTACGCCGTCTAAAGGAGGAGGAAGAAAAGAACCGGCAGGGTGTTCCTGGCAGGGGTCACGTCAGTCTATCCATGCTGCATCTTGCGTGCCCCACACGGTTCCGAGAACAGAGTTAGCACTTTGCAAATCAGAGTTGGTTTCCCCTGAGGCCCCTCTCCTTGCGGATGGCTGTCTTCTCTTCCCCGAGTTTTCATGTGGTCTCTCCTCTGCACTGTCTGTGTCCTATCCCCTCTTCCTATCAGAACACCAGTCAGACTGGATTACAGCCCACTCTGAGGACCTCACTGCAACTTGATTACCAGCCTGCCGGGGCCAGTGTGGATTTGGGTCAGAGGGGTCATCACCATGCAAAGACCATGCCCATCCATGTCCTAGGGCGTGCAGTCCACGTCCACAGGTCTTACCTGGTCACCAGGTCACTGGACTCTCTTGCTCCCTCTCCCCCGCGAGTCCCCACCACCATCCTTGCCTGAAGCCTGATGTGTGTGGCTCCTTGAGGGACCTGCTGTCATTTCCTGATCCACACTCACCTGTCCTCACCCTGCACGTGCTCAGAAATCTGCCATCAGCTCCCACATTCACCCTGGAAACTGGGACGGTTCCAGGCTGACCCTGGCCCCAGTTTCAGCCTGGTTGAGAAGAGAGGTTCTGTTATTTCATATTTCCCCTGTTCCGTTCCTGCTCGCTGGCCAGCCAGGGCCAGCAGTGGGCCCCGCCTCACTCCTAGCTAGAGCAAGTCATAAGACGCATCCCCCCAAAGGCCTGTTTTCATCTGTCTAAAGCCCTTCTGTCCTAGAGACAGGCTGGTTCTAGATCAGGACAGATTTTATGGCATAAACCCGGGCCACATTCCCAGCAGTCTGTGCAGGTGGCATCCGTGGGTGTTTGCGTCTCAGCTAAAGGGAAAGGCAGCAATACCACCCTTCTGTGCCACTCGGGCGGCATCCAGCCCTGCTCACGAGTTAGTCATCACCTTGGCAGAGCCCATGGATCCACATAAACCATCTGGAATGAGGAAGGCCAAGTGAAGCGAGAAATCAGTGGAAAACAGCAGAGTGTCCAGGCAGTTGCAAATATGCTTGTGTAAAGGAATACGTGCAGGCACAGAAAAATAATCACTTGATAGTGTCAGATGACAGACAGGGGTGTGGGTGCACTGCTCACACTGAAAATGACAAATATAGCAGCTTCACAAAGTGCACCCACCGAAGCGTCAGCTGCGATTATCTCCAAGTGATGGGCTTGGAATATTTGAATTCTCTTTTTTTTGTTTGTCAGTGTGGGGGTGGTGGTGAGGACCAGCTTGGGTCTAAATGGGATTCAGACAGCCTGGGCTGGACTTGTGGACTAGGCTATTTGCATGTGACCTCTGGGAACTACAGTTCTAGTTCCACAATCCCTCCAACCAGGATTCTTCTTTTTTTTTAACATCTATGTGTTTATTTGGCTGCTCCGGGTCTTAGTTGGGTCATGCAGAATCTTTGTTCTGTGTGTGTGATCTTTAGTTGCACCACGTGGGAACAAGTTCTCTGGCCAGGGATCGAAGCCTGGCCCCCTGCATTGGGAGTGCAGAGTCTTAGCCACTGGGCCACCGAGGAAGTCCCCACCAACCAGGATTCTGGTCACTGTTTCTAGTGTGTGTAGGGGGTTCCCCCTCATCACCAGGCAATTTGTTGCTCACCAGCTGGGTGTCATGTAATTCCACTCAATCTGACACTGCGGAGATAGCATCAGACTCCACAGGTTAAGGGCTCAGTCCCACAAGATCACCCTCCACTGTGGGTGTTCCTTGCTAGTCCATGTTGTCACCTGGGCTTCTGACCAACTGGCTATAAATCAGAGGTTTCCATGACCCCTTCCTTTGGTTTGATGAATTTGCTAGAATGGCTCACAGAACTCAGGAAACTCATTGACTCACTAGACCACTGGTGTGTTACAAAGGACATTAAAGAATGTGAGTCAACAATCAGGGGAAGAGACTCACAGGACAAGACCCTGAATAAAGGAGCCTGTGTCCTCGAAAAGTCTGGGGAGTTTGGGGCCCAGCAAGGTAGCATGTGGAAGAGTTCTGGTTCATCAACCTGGAAGCTCCCTGAACCCTCTCCTTTTGGATTTTTCTGGCAGCTTCATGGCATACGCAGGATTGATTAATACATTGATCATTGGTGATTGATTCCTCCTCCACCTCACTGTCCTTCCTGGAAATCAAGGGGTGAGACGGAAAGTTCCACCTCTCTGTTCAGTGTTGGTTCCTCTGGCCACCAACTCCCCATCTTTAGAGGATTTCCAAAAGTCACCCCATTAGCATAAACCCAGTGGTGGTGGAAAGGGGTTTGTGAATGATGAGACAAACATTTATCTTTTACAGCTCTGAAGTGATTTCAGGAACTGAGATTGGCTTGTTGATGTTTAGTCACTAAGTCGTGTCCGACTCTCACGTGGTTCTCACGTGAAAGCTGTGAGCCAGGAACCATGGATAAGGACCAAATGTATATTTCTTGCAAATCACAACATCACAGGAATCTTCGAAAGTTTACAAATTCTATAATAATAATAGCTAACCTCATTATAAGGGTCTAGGTATTTGTCAAGCAGTTTGTTTGATTTTGATGCCTACATAACCTTGGTATGCCTATCTTACAGATGAGGAAACTGAGGCCAAGAGAGGTTGAGTAGCTCATCCAAGGTCACACAGCTCTAAGAACCCAGCTTTTAACCACTCACTCTGCAACCCCATGCTCAGTCATGTCAGACTCTCTGTGACCCCATGGACTGTAGCCCACCAGGCTCCTCTGCCCATGGGATTCTCCAGGCAAGAATACCGGAGTGGGCTGCCATTTCCTCCTTCAGGGGATCTTCCTGACCCAGGGATCCAACCCACGTCTTCTGTGTCTCCTGCATTGCAGGCGGGTTCTTTACCCACTAAGACATCAGGGAAGCCCCACTCACTCTGACCACCCTTTAGGTTCCCCCGTGGTTTTGAGAATGACCTCCCTCCATCTTCCCATCAGAGTAGCCAGGCACTCGGGGTGCCATGCTGGGGGCCAGCTGGCATGCAGACAGGCCTCGGTGAACTGACGGTGTGACTTGTCCTTGAATCCATGTGAGATGTCCCCAGAGGTTCTGAGGAGTACCTGGGGGTAAGGGCTGGGGTCATGGGTGATCTCATCCATCACAGGGCAGAAGGAATGAAAACCACAATCACAGAAAACTAACTAAACTGATCACATGGATCACAGCCTTATCTAACTCAATGAAACTATGAGCCTCACCAGGTACAGAGAATCAGTAATATCAGTAATTCCAGCTGTACCCACTAGGTGCCGCCACTAGCAGAAAGAGCTTACTGCTTTTTTTTTTTTTCTGTTGTATGGAACTTTGTTCAGTCGCTCAGTCATGTCCAACTCTTTGCGACCCCATGGACTACAGCGCGCCAGGCTTCCCTGTCCTTCACCATCTCCCAGAGTTTGCTCAAACTCATGTCCACTGAGTCGATGATGCCATCCAACCGTCTTGTCTTCTGTCGTCCCCTTCTCCCCAATCTTTCCCAGCATCAGGGGCTTTTCTGATTCAGCTCTTTGCATTAGGTGGCCAAAGTATTGGGAACTTCAGCTTCAGCATCAGTCCTTCCAATGAATATTCAGGGTTGATCTCCTTTAGGATTGACTGGTTGGATCTCCTTGCTGTCCAAGGGACTCTCAAGAGTCTTCTCCAACACCACAGTTCAAGAGCATTAATTCTTCAGTGCCTAGTCTTTTTAATGGCCCAACTCATCCTGATCCATCAGAGGGCAGACAGAATGAAAACCACAATCACAAACTAACCAAACTGAGCACATGGATCACAGCCTTGCCTAACTCAATGAAACTATGAGCCGGGCCGTGTGCAGGCCACCCAAGACAGACAGGTCATGGTGGAGAGTTCTGACAAAGTGTGGTCCACCAGAGAAGGGAATGGCAAACCACTTCAGCATTCTTGCCTTGAGAACCCCATGAACAGTATGAGGAGGGATGGAACTTCAAAAAATCACAAAAGTGACACACACCTCTCATAACAAAGCAGAGGTGTAAAAAGAAAACACTTCATCATCCCCTCACCCTTTATTCTTCCCCAGGAAAGTCAGGTTGAACCTCTCCACTCTTCTCTGAGCTCCAACAAACATAAAACACAGAGGTGGAGGATTAAAAAAAAAACTTTGATTTGTTTATTTACTTTTTACAATATGGGGTCATCCTGTGGTCAGTACTTTTCAGCCTTCAGTCTTCACTGAACTGTCACGGGCATCCCTCTAAATTAGAGAGCAGATGATGCTCATTATCCAGTAGTCATGCTCTGTAAAGACTCTTGAAAACAGGGAAGAAGCGAAGGCTGACCCAGCTCTCCTAGGGTAATGTGGAGTTGGATTCTTGCCAACCTTGGGTCACTGTATTTTTCTCAGTGGATCAATAGGTAAGTATATAGCCTTGTTTGGGGGGATGTTTCTACTTAAAGACATCTTTTTAATGTGTACTGCTGGTTCATTAATGTTGCACTCAGGGTCAATAGCTCTATGACTTATGTCTGAACAGAGCTAATTGAATGACCGTATTTTCGCCTTAAGGCCCATCGCATGCTGAGTCTGCTTAGGAACACCTGACGGTACTTCATTCACCTTTAGGCTTGGGGGTTGTTATAAAGACCAAAAGGGAAAAGGGAAAGGGAAGTTGCTCGGTTGTGTCCGACTCTTAGCAACCCCATGGACTGCAGCCAACAGGCTCCTCTGTCCGTGGGATTTTCCAGGCAAGAGTACTGGAGTGGGGTGCCATCGCCTTTTCTGATATATCACCTACCAAAAAAAATGCATAGATGTGAAAAAAGATCATCCTGCGTAAATTACCAAAAGGACACTTGTTTGGGATCTGCGAGCTGAAAGGATAAGGCAGAACTCTGTCTTACTGGACCTCAGCTAGAAACGCCAGCACCTGGCCACTCAGGTTCTTCTCAGCTCTGCCCATGTTGGAGAATGACCGTGAAAATCCCACAGGTATCGATCTTGGGGGTTACAAGTAAATGCTAGAGAATGGGTGAATTCACAAATACAGAATCCATGAATCCACAAGTATGGATTGTGTTTTGTTTTCTTTTCTTTTCTTTTTTCCTTTTTTGGCTGCTCTGGGTCTTCCTTGCTGCGTGTGGGCTTTCTCTGGATCCAGGGAGCTGGGGCTGCTCTCTAACTGTGGCTCGCGGGCTTCTCATGGAGGTGGCTTCTCCTGTTGCCGAGCCAGACTCTAGGTGTGCAGGCTCAGCAGTTGTGGGTCACAGGCCTGGTAGTTCGGGGCATGGGATCTCCCTGGACCAGGGATTGAACCAGTGTCCCCTGTATTGCCAGGAGGTCTCTTTTCAAAAAAGAAATGTGTCTATTTGCTTTTGGCTGTGCGGGTCTTCGTTGCTGCACGGGCTTTTTCTCTAGCTGTGGCGAGTGGGGGCTGCTCTCTAGCTGTGGCGCTCAGGCTTCTCTGTTGCAGAACACAGGCTCTATCTAGGGCTCGTGGGCTCAGTAGTCGTGGCACATGGGCTTAGGTGCTCCTAGCATGTGAGATCTTCTTGGACCAAGGATCAAACCCATGTCTCCTGCTTTGGCAGGTGGATTCTTTACCACTGAGCCACCAGGGAAGCCTGGCAGAAGGACTCTTAACCGCTGGACCATCAGGGAAGTCCAGGATTGTATATTGATTAAGATATATTTTCAAAAATTTCTATAGTTCATCTGTGGGGTTTTTTTTTTTTTTTTGAATGGGAGGGGTGGTAAACAGAGAAAAAATATTGCTTACTTAATAAAAAAAAAGGCAAGGGTTGGGGCAGTGGGTGAGCTTTCGCCTCCGCTATTAATTCCATTTGCCACCCTGGTCCTCCATGCAGAGTTAAAGTGGAAGCAGTTGCTTCAAATGGAGGTGGCCCTTGGCTTGGGCTGTGGCCAGGGCTGAGGGGGCTGGGGGAATGGGAGGCCACAACTCTGTCCACAAGGCACAGAGAACTCTGACGAGGGCAGGGAGCTGGGCGGTGTCCCGAGTCTTCCACTCCCGAGGGCTCAGCTGGTTGTGAGGGAGGCAAGGAGGCATTTTCTCCCCATTCCACAGATGAGCGACGGTGGTTCTTGCGGTCACGTAGCACTGGATGTGGCCCACCACTGGCTCAGGCCTTTCACTGTGATGCTTTCTCCCGGCATCCATGGAGTCAGTGCTGCTCTGGGGCCTCTGGGGACTAAGTGAAAGTCGCTCAGTCGTGTCCAACTCGTTCGACCCCATGGACTATCCATGGGATTCTCCAGGCCCGAATACTGGAGTGGGTAGCCTTTCCCTTCTCCAGGGGATCT
Organism: Bubalus bubalis; assembly: GCF_019923935.1. Classification (NCBI taxonomy): domain Eukaryota; kingdom Metazoa; phylum Chordata; class Mammalia; order Artiodactyla; family Bovidae; genus Bubalus; species Bubalus bubalis. The sequence goes on from NC_059176.1 coordinate 49,253,211, forward strand.
TCCCAACCTAGGGATCGAACCAAGGTCTCCCGCATTGCAGGTGGATTCTTTACCAGCTGAGCCACCAGGGAAGCCCTTGGAAAATTCTGGGGGCTAAGCCCCTGGAAAATAGTGGATTTTCCCCTTTCCTCCTAGGTGGGTCTGGCCTGGAGGGCCTAAGGGACTGCCCCCAAGAGCAACTGAGCCTATAAGCAAGGCCAAGTAGAGGCCTATGAACAAAAGGAGTTTGAACCCTGACACCACCTGTTGAAGCCGTGTGACCTCCAACAGAGTATGCTGGACCTCCCCGGGTCTGAGCCCTCCTCTCTAGAAGTGAGAAGCCTTGGCTCCAGAGGGAGCTTGTGAGGTTTCACTGCAGTAACAGGGGCTGATTCCCTACTCGGAAAGGCTCTGGTTGTGTTCCCCCTTCTCCAGAGCTGGCTGGCCCAGCAGCAGGGCAGGTGATGGCAGGCTGGGGCTAGAGAAGGTGGCCAAAGGCCTTTTCATCATTTGGCCCATCCTTCTGAATGCAGTGTCCCAAGAATGAGCCAGTAGGCCCGACACAGAGGGGGATGGTTTGTGTCATATCCAGGTCACACCCCGGCTCACTCCAGGGCGCAGGGCGTGGACTTTACAACCCCTGATACCAAAGCCACCAGGACAACCCCCCCCAACCCCACTCCCAAGAGCAGCCTGTCTAGCCCCTTTATTTTACAGAGGGCAAGACGAATCACTTACAATTCTCTTAGCTGCAAGCACCAGAAACCTGATTCACACCAGTTTTGGCAGACAAAGGGAAAATGTATTGGCTTTCTCAGCCAAACTACAGAAAGGGAAGGACGACAGGAACCTGACGTCATCGGGGTCTCGTCCGGCTCTCCTCTCCTCTCCCCTCCCTGCGGGTCAGACCAGCTTTCTCCATGCTGCAGATGCATGGCTGCAGCAGATTTGAGACCTGACCCCCTCTTCTAGCTGCCATTTAAGGAAATTCCAGGCAAAGAGCTGATGGGCTGCCTTTGGCTCACCTGCCACCTTTAGATCAGTCCCTGTGGACAAGGTGGGGTCTGCAGATCTTTACAGACCACCTGTGGGAATCTATGGCTCAAGTGGTAAAGAACCCACTTGCTTGGGTTCAATCCCTGGGTCGGGAATATTGCCTGGAGAAGGAAATGGCAACCCACTCCAGTATTCTTGCCTGGAAAATCCCATGGACAGAGGATCCTGGCGGGTTACAGTTCATGGGGTCACAAAGAACTGGACACAACTGCACACACACACAGGCATATTGTGGGAAGCCGGGTGTGTGCTCAGGGTGGGTGTGAAGTATAGCATGGAGGGACCTGCTTGAGGAACCATAGTGACTTGACCATTGCCTGCAGTTAAGTTGAATGTATGTTAACCATGGCAGTAAGTGAACATCGCTCAATCATGTCCAACTCTTTGCGATCCCATGGACTCTAGTCCGTGGAATTCTCCAGGCCAGAATACTGGAGTGGGTAGCCTTTCCCTCCTCTGGGGGATCTTCCCAACCCAGGGATTGAACTGAGATCTCCTGCATTGCAGGCGGATTCTTTACCAGCTGAGCCATAAGGGAAGCCCTAACCATGGAAGTAGATAATAATAATATATGTAGGGGGGAAATCACTTCTTTTTCTCTTTAATCACTTCTTTCCTTTTCAGTTTTCTTTTTAGTATTATTTTTGAACAATAACAAGTTTATCATTCAACATTCAAGAGCTGGGAATTCTCTGAAGGTCTGGTGGCTAAGGCTCCACGCTCTCAACACAGGGGGCCAGGGTTTGATCCCTGGTCAGGGAACTGGATCCCACATGCCTCATATAAGAGTTTGCATGCCACAGCTAAAGACCCAGCATGCCACAACTTAGACCTGGTGCAGCCAAATAAATACTTAAAAAAAATTTTTTTTTTTTTTAATTCAAAAGCTACCGCAGGATTGAAGTGAAGATTCTCCCTGTGTCCCACCTCCGGGCATTGATGGCGCCAGTTTCTTGCATTTTGGGGGAAGGCAAGGAGCCCTGAGAGCTCCCCTCAGGACGTCCAGGGTGGAGGGGAGGTGGCGGGGAGAACCAGGTGCCAGTGTTTGCCGCTCCTATCAGGCCCTGGATGTGCCTGCTTTCTTGGTGGCCCAGTCTCCCCAGCTGAGCCCTGGGAGAAGTGTGGGAGACCCTGGTGCTGTGGTGTGTCAGCAGCTTCCACAACGCCCTCCCCTTCCCACCCCTGCCTGCCGGGGAGCTTAGGTTCTAATTCCTAAGGCTGACCTGATCATGGCCTGCCCCACCCCGGGGGCTCTTCACTGCCCTTCAGACCCAGGACTGGCAGGAGGCTGAAGCACCCAAAATGGTGGTCAGACTCTGCCGTCTACCAGGTACGGGTAGCCGAAGGGACCAGACCCCCTCAGGAGGCGCCGAAGCAGAACAGCCAGACCCCACGCACCTCGATCCCTGTGCCGGTGGGTAAGGGTGGCCGCCTTCGCTCTCTGACCCTGCAGCGAGGCCACTGTTTTCCCCTGGGTTCCTCCCTCTCAGACACCAGTCACACTTCAGTGGCCTTGGCTTCCATTTGGGAGTCACTGAGTCTCTCTGCAAACCCAGGGAGGGGCAGCTGAGCCCTGTCTTCTCTTGCTGTGGGTCCTGGGATTACACACCCTGCCCAGGACCCCCACACTGGGGGCATAGCCCTTGTCTGGAACCACCAGGCTTGCCCAGCAAAGTCTTCTGAGTTCTTCTGTTTGCCTGACCCAGGCCTGCCCTCCTGCCCACTTGTGTGCTCTGCCTTCCAAGAGGTCACTGGTCCCTGAGCTGAGGTGCCTCAGGCCAGGCCTTCAGCTGCTTTTCCTGCCGCCTCTCAACTCCTGTGAGTAGGGGTCAGGGGATAGGGGGTGGTTTGCTGGCACTTTTTAGGAGTAGCCCAGCAGTCCCTCTCCTAGATCCTCATTCTTGGGAACCCACAGAAACGTGTGTGAGAACTTGGTCAGAAACCTCAATGGAGCTCTTGCTGTCCTCAGGGCATGGGTCAGGCCCAGGGTAATGATGAAACAGCTCCTGCCCTCAATGCTGGGAGCCAGCATGCAACTCCCAGAGGCCCTTGCAGCTGGGGTTCTGGCTGTAATTTATATTCTGCCTGTGAGACACACATATGAGAGGCCTGAGAGGCCAGAGAGAGGCAGGGACCGCCTTCCTGTGGCCTCTGCACAGACCAGCATGCTCTGGCTGACATGATGGTTGTCACAGCCCAACTCGGTGCGTCACCCTCTAGTCACTGGATTCGCATTGTGGCAGCAGCCACAGTGGTAGCCGTGGCAACACTGGCCTCCTTCCCTCTAGAATCTGGCTCCAGGTCCCCCGCTGCAGTGGTGTGACCCTGAAGAAAGTCACCCGAGACACCCACTCCGCCAGCCCGTCCGCTATCTTTATTCTTGCTGATGAAGTTCTGTACCGAATCTCCTCTTGCAAGAAATAGCCAGAGTGTTCTCTAGTTCCTACTCTGAATGATGTGGCTATGAAGGTGAAAAAGAATTTATTCTCACCGGGGAGATTCATTGGTCCATGCAACAAATATTGGCCGGGCACCTTCTTCCTGCAGGTTCTGTGCTGGGCGCTAGGGATGTAAGGGAAACCAGACACAGCTCTCAGCAAGCTTGTGGCTGGGGTGGGTGAGGGCAGCAGGGAACTTAAGCACCCCATGGCATGTGATCCACACCAGAGAGCGTGATGGGAGCCCAGAGGAGGGTCCTGGCATCAGTCAGCGTTCAGTTTCAGGAAACAAAGGGCTTTCCAGATATTTCTGTTGTTTGTTCAGGCTCTCAGTCATGTTTGACTCTTTGTGGCCCCATGGGCTGTAGTACACCAGGCTTCCCTGTCTTTCACTCTCTCTCGAAGTTTGCTCAAACTCATGTCCATTGAGTCAATGATGCCATCCAACCATCTCATCCTCTGTTGCCCTCTTCTCCTCCTGCCCCAACCTTTCCCAACACCAGAGTCTTTTCCAATGAGTCAGCTATTCGCATCAGGTAGCCAAAGTATTGGAGCTTCAGCTTCAGTGTCAGATTTTTTTTAATTTATTTTAATTGGAAGATAATTACAACATTGTGATGGTTTTTGCCATACATCAGTATGAATCGGCCATAGGTATATGTGTGTCCCCTCCATCCTGAGCCCCCCTCCCAACTCCCTCCTCACCTGATCCCTCCAGGTTGTCACAGAGCACCCGCTTTGGGTGCCCTGAGTTACACATCAAACTTGCACTGGTTATCTGTTTTACATACGGTAATGTATATGTTTCAATTCTTTCCCTTTCCAGATATTTTAATACACAGGGGACTTAGAGAAGGGAATTAGGTGCTTACAGATCTTAGGAAGGTTGCAGGGTAGACTCTTAGTTGGGCCTCCAGGATGAACTTCCAGAACTGACCCTCCAGAAAAGCGACCATCCTGCCACAATCACGGCCAGGCCGGCAATTCTGCATCACTGTAGAGCACCGAGCGTCGTGGGGAGAGCTCACAGGGGTACAGCAGGAGCTCTGGTGGCTTGGGGCCTCTTGTGTTCTCAGATGAGAATGGCCAGGGCCCCGTCACGCTTCCTGAAAGAGGATGCAGCAGGGACACTTGGTCACTGTCTGGTTTGGATCACCCCTGTGGGCTAAGCCTCACTGCATTGACATCTAGTCTCTTTCAGACCTGGCTGGTCCATAGCTACCTTGGCTCGGGTACCTGCCTGAGCTAGTCAGTCGTGGTCAGGTGAGCACAGCTGGTTTACTGAGGGGTGGGTCTTTGGGCATGGCAAGTCTTTGGGCAACTTCTGGCAGGACCCCCTCCCCTGTGGCTGCTGACCCCACCAGACACTAACCCGAGCTGCTTCCTGGTTCTACGCTCTAATGATTACCTGATCACAACTAACCTTGTTCAGTCACTAAGTTGTGTCCAACTCTTTGTGATCCCATGAACTGCAGCATGCCAGGCTTCCCTGTCCCTCACCATCTCCTGGAGTTTGCTCAAACTGATGTCCATTGAGTCAGTGATGCCATCCAACCATCTCATCCTCTGTCACCTGCTTCTCCTCCTGCCCTCAGTCTTTCCCAGCATCATGGTCTTTTCCAGCGCAACAAACCTCTGCCACCTTAAAGTGTTTCTGGGACAAAGCAGGGAATAAATAAATAAATAGCCATGCCAGTCCAAACTGAATGGCACATTACAATTACCAAATATGTCCATCATTTCCCTTGAAGGACAACAGACAGAATCTTCTCTCGAAACCCTGACAATTAAATGCCAAGGCAGGATGACCATTTCCTTCCAAGAGTGGGGTACTAGATGTTCCCCTACATGAGAAAACCTGCTCTCAGAGAGTCTTGCTCTCATTTTTCCCCAATTGAATGAATAACCTAAACCTTTTTTGTTACTGGGATGGGATGGGGTGTGTCCTCTTTTAATAGGAGAGCAAGACTGTCTCTACAAAAATTCTTGGTGCTTGGAATTTAGCCCAGTATGACCCAGAAATCCCATTACTGGGCATATATACAGAGAAAACCATAGTTAAAAAAAAACATATGCACCCGAGTGTTCATTGCAGCACTATTTACGATAGCCAGGACATGAAGTGAAAGTGTTAGTTGCTCAGTCGTGTTCAACTCTTGGCAACCCCATGGACTGTATTCCGCCAGACTCCTCTGTCCATGGGATTCTCCGGGCCAGAATACTGGAGTGGGTTGCCATGCCCTTCTCCAGATCTTCCTGATCCATGTCTCCTGCACTGCGGGCAGATTCTTTACCATCTGAGCCACCAAGGAAGCTTTGCCAGGACATGGAAGCAACCTAAATGTCCATCAGTGGAGGAATAGATAAAGAAGTGGTTCATATATACAATGGAATATTACTAAGCCACCAAAAGGAACAAAATTGGGTTACTTGCAGAGATGTGATAAACGTAGAGACTGTTATACAGAATGAAGTAACTCAGAAAGAGAAAAACAAATATTGTATATTAATGCATGTATGTGGAATCTAGAAAAATGGTACAGATGCTCTTATTTGCAAAGCAGAAGTAGAGACACAGACATAGAGAACAAGTGTTTGGACACTAATAGGGAACACGGGGAGGGAGGAATTGGGAGACTGGGATTGACATATATACAGTATTGATAGGATGTAGAACGTAGATGACTAATGAGAAACCTACTTGATGTTTGTGATGACCTAAATGAGAAGGAAATCCAGAAGAAGAGGGGATATATGTGTATATATATATAACTGATTCACTTTGCTATACAGTAGAAACTAACACCACTTTGTAAAGAAACTATACTCCAAAAAATTAGCTTAAAAAAGTAGACGAGTTCAATCCAACATACTCCTCAGAGAAAATGTCTCTGCAGGAGAGAAATACATATTTCTTTTAACCCCACAGCTTATATTTTGAGCATAAAGTCTTTAGAGACAAACAAATGGCAAGAAACCCATTTGCCTTCTCCGGCGGGCAGGTGGAGTGGCCACTGCGGGTCTAGGCTCTGTGCTGTTCTCACCCTGCAGGAGATACTGTTCGCCAAGCCAGGCCAGGCCAGGATCTAACAGATTAGGATGTGGGATTCGCAATTTTGCAGCTGGCAAAACATGCCACAGGGCCTTTGCCAGGGCTCGGAGCCCATGGATATTTCAATCCTTCAGGAACTGAGGGTTTTGCCCTTCTCTGTCTGGAAGGACACATGGCACTGATGCCATGGCCCCCAGGATGGATCCTTGTGGGGATTTTTTTTTTTCCCCAGCGATTTGTAGAACTGTCACTTCCAGAAGTTGGCATTTGTTTAGTATGTGAAATACATGTAAGGATGCTAATGTCTGTCCGAGAAGGCAGTTCAGTTGCCTTTCTGGTGGTGTGCACATGTGGATTGAGATGCTTGGAGCTGATTAATATTACCATTATATATATATATATGAAATGAAATTGTCTTGTTGACCCAGAACCTCCTCTTTATCTTAAACTAAGATATGTTAACTGTCTCCTTTCTGCAGGGTGTTCATAACATTTCATTCTTCTGATGGAAGAACTTACTTTCAGGAGTGGGTTTTTTTTTTTTTTTAAGGATTTTAAAAAATAATTTTATTTTTGTCTGTGCTGGATCTTTGTCGCTGTGAGGGCTACTCTCTAGTTGCGGTGCGCGGGCTTCTCATCACGGTGGCTTTTCTTGTTGCAGAGCATGGGCTCTAGGGCACAAGGGCTTCAGTAGTTGCAACGAGTGTGCTCAGTAGTTGTGGCTCCCGGGCTCTAGACCACAGGCTCACTAGTTGTGGCACACGACAATATCAGAAGGGCCGCTATTGCCGTGACCTGGGATCTTATGCCAGTCACTCTGGGGCGGGCTAGTAGCAAACCCAGGATCAGGGCTGGCTTTCTTGCCTGTGGGGGGTTTAGTGGGCTCGAAGAAATGCCTGGTGGGTTGGGAATCATACGGTGCTTGGGTCCTAAGCCAGGCCCTGCACTGACTGTATGATTTTTGGATAAGTGAGTCAACCTCATACTTATTACTGGAGACTTTCTTTTCTCCTCTGGTTCTCTGAGATGACCTAGAGAGGTGGGTTGGGGAGAAGGGAGGGAGGCTCAAGATGGAGGAGATATATACATAATTATAACTGATTTGCATTGTTGTAGGGCAGAAACCAACACAACATTATAAAGCAATTTCCCTGCAATTGAAAAAGAAATTTTTTTTAAAAAGCAGAAAGACTGGGTATTAAAAAGAAAAAACAATGAACATCAACTTACCTTTCTATTCTAAGATTCAATTAGTCCAAACCCAAATTATTACTTTAATATAAATAATATTATATAACTATTATAGTAATATAGTCATGCTAATAAAATAGTTAATATTGAAATAAACTAGTATTGTGTGCATGCATGCATGCTTAGTTGCATCCAACTCTTTGCAACTCCGTGGACTGTAGCCCACCAGGCTCCTCTGTTCATGGGATTCTCCAGGCAAGAATCTTGGAGTGGGTTGCCATGCCCTTCTCCAGGGTATTTTCCCAACCCAGGGATTGAACTCAAGTCTCTTATGTCTCCTACATTGGCAGGCGGGCTCTTTACCATTAGTACCACCTAGGAAGCCCCATAAATATAGTTAAAAGAAAAATCAAATAATAATAGTACCCATGTGCTAGTGGTAAAGGACCTGCCTGCCAATGCTAGTTAGACATAAGAGACTCAAGTTTGATCCCTGTGTCTGGAAGATTGGCTGGAGGAGGGCATGGCAACCCACTCCAGTATTCTTGCCTGGAGAATCCCATGGACAGAGGAGCCTGGTGGGCTACAGTCCATAGGGTCAGACAGAGTTGGACATCACTGAAGCGACTTAGCACACACACACCAATAGTACCAAAGGGGTCATTGAGCAGATTGAAGGAGAAGCTACTCTAAAGCGTTTAGCTTGGTTCATTTGGCAGTGGTAGCTTTTGTTAAAGGTAGAACAGCGATAGTTTCTCTCTGAGGCAGAAACTGCTGAAACTGGGCTTGGCAAAGATGACACAAAAAGGTCATCAGGAAGGAAGCTCCCTAGAGGGACTGTGGAGGAGAAGGCAGTGACCGGAGAGTCCCTTAGTCAGCAACAGTGATGCAGAGTCGCCCCAGCCTGCATCTCCAGCCTCAGCCTGTGTCTGGCCCACAGCCTAGGAGCAGGGGTCCTCAGCTTTCAGGGTTAGTGGGTGGTCACTGAGTAATACAGTAGAGCAGGTCTCCCTGGGTTCAAATCTTGGGGAAGCTCCACCACTTACCTGCTGTAGGGCTTTAGGCTCCCTACTTTATCTCTCTGGGCCACAGTGTCCTCATCAGTAAAAGGGGATAATAACAGAATCTCTATCCTAGGGTTAATGCAAGGATTAATTAATTTAGATGCCACAACCTGACATCTTAATATGTGCTGGTAGTTATTACCAAGCTCCAGCCAGGTCCTGGAGCAGAGCATCCAATGAGACACAAGGTCAGTCTTCCTGGGTATTTAACAGGAGTGGAAGGGGGAGATTAAAAAAATAAAATCAGCTTCTGTTACACCTGAGATTCGTGCTTTGCAAGAAAGTACAGAGTGTTTCCGTCTGGGTAGGGGGTTCCTAATGAATTTGTCTCTTGCTCTGTGGGAGGAGAGGTCCAAGAAATTGTAGGGAAATGTATGTGGTTTCTCAGGTATTACTCCCTTGGACAGCAAGAAGATCAAACCAGTCAGTCCTAAAGGAAATCAATCCTGAATATTCATTGGAAGAACTGATGTTGAAATTGAAGCTCCAATACTTTGGCCACCTGATGAGAAGAACTGATTCAATGGAAAAGTCCCTAATGCTGGGAAAGATTGAAGGCAGGAGGAGAAAGGGATTACAGAGGATGAGATGGTTGAATGGCATCATCGACTCAATGGACATGAGTTTGAGCAAACTCCAGGAGATGGTGAAGGGCAGAGAAGGCTGGCATGCTGCAGTCCATAGGGTCACAAAGAGTTGGACAGGACTGAAGCTACTTAGCACAGCACAGTATATATACTAAATACATCTAGAACAATGTATAAACAAGGTTTCATACTTAAAACTAAAAAAGGGGAAATGTATGGAAGGATCTAGGTTCAGTGCTACTGTGCAGTCTTCAAGCCTTGTTCTGGGGCTTCTCGCTGCTTCCCTGGGCGCGATCAGTTCACAGGACCAGCGGGGCAGCATGTTTTCCCCCTTGTTCAGTGGCTAAGTCGCATGGGACTCTTTCTGACCCCATGGACTGCAGTGCACCAGGCTCCTCTGTCCTCCACTATCTCCAGGAGTTTGCTCAAATTCATGTCCATTGAGTTGGTGATGCTCTCTCACCATCTCATCCTCTGCTGCCACCTTCTCCTTTCCCTGGGTGTCCCCAAACCACACCCCTGAAAAATACCGAAGTCCCTTGCTCAAGTCAGTCAGTTCAGGGTGTCCTGGCACACCTACGGCCTAGGAAGTGGGGGCCGACTTTCTGCGAGGCCTGAATTTTGTCCCTAATCAGCTGTGTGTCCTCAGGTGTGTCTCAAACCTCTCCCAGCCTCACTTTCTTCATCCACGCGGCCTAGCCTCCAGGATCCGGCCTCCAGGCTCTCGTCGTCTGCGTGGGCCTGATTCTCTGCAGCACTGTACAGTGTATCAGAGGCACGTGGAGCAACAAGCGGTGGACTGCAGACAGGAGACCGCGAAGATGGAAGGCTACCTCTGGTGACTCCTCGGGCCGGCGGGGTGAGCCAGACGCGTTGGCTGCGGCTGCTGCTGCTAAGTCCCATCAGTCGTGTCTGACTCTGTGCGACCCCATAGATGGCAGCCCACCAGGCTCCTCCGTCCATGGGATTTCCCAGGCAAGAGTACTGGAGTGGGTTGCCATTGCCTTCTCCACAAACGCGTTGGATGAGAGCTTAATAGCCTGCGACAGATTCGGCTTCAAGGGAAGGCAGTATTTTTACTCATCAGAATTGTCCAGGATGAACAGAGGGAAGGGGCTTGCCTTCAAATGTGAATCTCTGTGATTCCCACGTATCAGTTCAGTTCAGTCGCTCAGTTGTGTCCGACTCTTTGCGACCCCATGAATCGCAGCACGCCAGGCCTCCCTGTCCATCACCAACTCCCGGAGCCCACCGAAACCCATGTCCATTGTGTCGGTGATGCCATCCAACCATCTCATCCTGTGTTGTCCCCTTCTCCTCCTGCCCTCAATCCTTCCCAGCACCAGGGTCTTTTCAAATGAGTCAGCTTTCCGCATCAGGTGGCCAAAGTATTGGAGTTTCAGCTTCAAATCAGTCCCTCCAATGAACACCCAGGATCCAGTTGATTTAAAATCGGGGTTCCCGCAAAGGATGCTCCTGCTTCTCTACCGTGTGGGGGTATGAACACGGATGGTACATTTTTAGAAATGGACCACCACTTCCGCTCACCTCCATGTAGCTTTAGTAGGTAGAGGAACAATTTCACAAGGACACTGCAGGGTGGGATGTGGGTGCAGTTACTTCGTCAGATCTGGGTGTTGCCAGACATGAACGAGGGGTAATAATCGGCAACAGCGTTTCCCTACGGTCCTATTACTTGAATTCCTAAGAAAGGATAAACCAAAAAGCAACTTTCCCCTTTGCGACCGCGGCAGGACTCGAACCTGCAATCTTCTGATCCGAAGTCAGACGCCTTATCCATTAGGCCACGCGGCCGTCCGCTAGCTAGAGCTCTTTGGACAATCTAAAAAGTATTATTACCGCCCACCGGCTTGCCTGGGACTAACCCACCTGCTTCTTGAGCAGGGGAGGTTGGACCTTGGTTCCCCGAGTTCCGCAGGGGAAAGTCCATCCGGAAGTCCTTTTACCCCCCTACGGGCGGACCGGTCTACTTGTGGCTCTCCTATTGGTCGCGCTAGGAGTCTCCCGCCTGCCTCTTGGGTAGCCGCGGGACCAAGCAGGGTACAGACGGGAAGTTGCCCCTGCCAGCGAGGCGGGTCGTTCGGGTGGAGGCCACAGGCCACCCCGAGGCTGCACAGGCCGCGCGGAGGGAGCCGGGGCGTCGCCAGCCTGGGGTCGGGAGCCGCAGACCAGGAGGCACCGGGCGGACTGAGGTTTCCGGCGGGTTCGGCGCAGGGGGGCGGGCGGCCGGGTCGCTGAGCGGCGGCGCGGCCCCTCCCTCTCCAGTCTAGGAGCGCGGATCTGGGCTGGGCGGAGGCTCGTCCCAGGGCGCACCGCGGCGTGGCCGCCGGGCTCAGGCTGGCGGCCGAGGGCCCCTGCGGCGCGCTGGGCCAGGGATCGGGCGGGAGTGGGGGCCCCGCGGGACTGCGGCCCCCTTGGCGGGCTCGAACCCGGGCACCGGCCCCTAAGGGCGCTAGGCCCTCGGGCTGTGGCGGTCGAGGGGCACCGGCAGCCAGTTTGCTGAGCACTTGCCGAGGGCCGTGCCCCGCGGCAGGTTCGCCCTGTGTCACCCGAACAGCAGTCCTGTATGACCGGTAGAACCCAGTCACCCCATTTTACAGAGTAGGGAAATGGGGGCCTAAGGCGCCTGCCCAAGGTCACACGTCTCGAAAGAGCTGGAGCCGGGATTCAAACCCTCGTTGTCCCCACCAGAGTCTTGCGCTCTTAACCACTACCGTCTTCTTCTCTGATGAACTTAACGTGAACCTCGGTTTTCCGAGGGGTATTGGTATTTCCCAAGGTTGCTTGATGATCAACTGAGAACATGCACCTAAAGGCGCCTGGCACCCTGCTTTGGGACGCAGGCAGTGCTCGCGGAAGGAGGGCTGTTAAGATCACACGTGCTCTGCATGTTGGTAACACTGTACATCATCTGTCTCCTTTAGGATTTGTGGGTGGAAGGCAGGCATGGTCAGAACCATTTCCCTGGCAGGAAAGCGGAGACAGGACGTGTCCCTCTCCACGTCTCTCAGCCAGTGAACGCTGCCAAGCTGGAGCCCAAAGCCAGGTGTCCTGACGCCCACCGAGGGGCTCCCTGCACCCACCATGAGCCGCCTGCTCTGGAGGAAGGTGGCCGGCGCCACCGTCGGGCCAGGCCGGGTTCCAGCTCCGCGACGTTGGGTCTCCAGCTCCGCCTCCGACCCCGTCCCCAGCGACGGGCCGCCGTCGCCGCAGCCTGTGCCATCCTCGGTGGGCGGGCAGCTGCGGCACAACCCCTTGCACATCCAGATGCTCTCGAGAGGGCTTCACGAGCAGATCTTCGGGCCCGGCGGGGAGAGGCCCGACGAGGCCGCGGTGCGCCGCAGCGTGGAGCACCTGCAGAAGCACGGGCTCTGGGGGCAGCCAGCCCCGCCCTTGCCCGACGTGGAGCTGCGCCTGCCGCCCCTGCTCGGGGGCAGCCTGGACCAGCACTTCCGCCTCCTGGCGCAGAAGCAGAGCCTGCCCTACCTGGAGGCGGCCAACTCGCTCTTGCAGGCGCAGCTGCCCCCGCGGCCCCCGAGCTGGGCCTGGGCGGAGGGCTGGACCCGGTACGGCCCCGCGGGGGAGGCCGAACCCGTGGCCATCCCCGAGGAGCGGGCCCTGGTGTTCGACGTGGAGGTCTGCTTGGCAGAGGGAACCTGCCCCACGTTGGCGGTGGCCATATCCCCCTCGGCCTGGTGAGTAGGGAGGGGCCGGGGTCAGGGGACTTGAGCCTTCGAGGGGGGGCCCCCACTCTGTGTCTGGCGGGTGGGTTTCCAGGGACTGTGGACTCAGTGGTGAACTGAAATCAGCTCGACCCCAGCTTTGATAGAGCTTACTTTATGTTGGGGAAGGTGTGGGTGGTAAAGGACACCCTAGCAAGTGTCAGGTGCTGATGGGCTCAGCAGAGTCCCAGTAACATGTACTTGAGGCTGACTGGGAGACCATTTGAGATTACCTTGATTTGATGCCTTTACCCCTTCCCCTAATAGCTTCCTGAAAAGTTAGTCCAAGGCATTGGAACAGTGTTTCTATTTGGGGATGTCTGGTTATTTTGGGCAGGAGAAACTTCCCTTTGGTGGGAATGTTCCAGGCAGTATAAGACACTTAGCATCCCCAGCTGCTCTCTTAAGTGCCAGACCAAATCCCGCTGTCCCCCCCATTTCAGTTTCCAAATACCCCTCCCCTCAGGTGACACCTTGCTGACCACCCCTAGTTGAGAAACACTTCTTCCATCCCCTAGCCTCCCAAGTAGGCCTGCAGGCATTTTGGTCCCCCAAATGTATATCCAATCACTCTTTTCTTTTTGAGTAACTTTCTAAGTGCTACCCAAGTTTCTTTTTCAAACAATGATGGCAGTACTGTTTCTCCCCTTTTTTATTCTTCATTCCAGGATTAAAATACTATTTACAACCTTAATGCTTTCAGGCATGGCCAGCAAAAAAAAAGTTGGCAGTTTCTTTATTCCTATTGGAAGCTACATCTTTGTAAAGAAAGCTGCGAAATGTTAAATATGCAGTTGAAAATGGTGAAAACATGGCTAAATAGATAAGGTAGGCATTAATGGCTGAAAAGAGCAAAACCAGATGATTCCTTATTGATTAGTTCCAGTTAAGATGAGAATCTCAGAGCTTACTATGTAACTTGATGGTCAAACTAGAGGGAATACTGTCCCTCATTTGAGAAAGTAAAGTAGGCTGTGGTGGCTGAAAGGAAATTAGGACCCAGTGATAAGAACTGTTTTTCGATCTTTTGGTCATTCTTGGCCAGTTTACCTCTAGTCTCTTTCTTTTCTCTTCTTCCTCTCCTGACTTTTCACCTCTTTCTCTTCCTGTCCTTTCCATCATCCTCTCATTCTCATACCATTCTTGCCAGTGGTACTGGGGGGCACCGCTCAGTTTGCCTGGCAGTGGAAGTCATTAGTGAGGACCGGGCTCATACAGGGCCTCCTCCTGGGAGCCTGACTGTGGTGGGGGCGGGAGGCTGGGGCCCTGACAGCAGCCCACTTAACTTCAGCACATCCCTGGCACCTGGCTGTCTAACGTCAGATGCCTGAGCAGCCCGCAGTTTCCAGTGGAAGGGAGAAGCCTTGCACAGGCCAGAGGGCAGCTTTCCCAAAGGCTGCAGGTGAGGGCTTTGGACATCAGACTGGAGGGACGTTGCACAGGCTGTCAGTGCCAAGCTGAGGCTCACAGGAAAAGTGTAGTGTTAATGGCGTTGGTTCGGACTCATCTTAAATATGCCAAAGGTGTTTGCATTTTGGCTTTCTTCATTTTTATCACAAAAATTTAACAAGATGGCTCTCATGCACAGCTGCAGACCCAGATCTTAACACCAGTCTGGCTTTTTATTGCAACCAAAGTCCCTGTCATCCCCGCAGCCTCTGATATTTGACATCCTTCAGCCTTTTCTTCCGTGTTATTAAGGGCCTTGACATGCTGAATTGAGAGGGAAGGAGGTTGCAACTTGAGTTCCTGAGTGTTTTCCCATCATTTGGGGGTGTGGGTTAGATCTCACCAGGTTTAAAATTAGGAACCACTTTTTGCTGGTAATGCCCTCCCCGAGAGAAACTAGTTTTACGTTTGTCATTAACTGTTGTGACAGATAACCCCTCCTCCCCTCTATAAGGGACGCAGGGAGCTTGCTTGCAGCCGTGGTGGCCACACAGGTGGCCTCGTCACTCACTTTGGTGCTGAGTGGCCTTGACCCTTTGGCGTGATCCATGGTTCACAAGAGGCTTTTTGCTCAGTGGCCGTTTCCCTACACTTATCCTTGTGGATCTTGAGCAAACTCCAGCCTTTTCCCGAGTCAGTGTCAGAGGCCCCCAACAGATAGCACTCACCCCCTGTCCACCCCACCCCCCAGCTCTAGCACATACTTCTAGAACATGTGCATACATCTCCTCCTTTCTGGTACTTTCCCTGGTCTGTCACTGGGGGTGGTTGCTCAGAGGCCCAGCACCTTCTCCAAGGTGCGTGACTTGCTCTTTGTCCTTCGGAATCTTTCCAGCCGTCAGATGATTCATCCTGTACATGTGTGCAGCGTTTGTCTTTTTTTTTTTTGCCACTTTCAATTAAAAAAAAATTCCACTTTGGGTCCTGTTATAATTGTCTGTCCCCTTTATTAGCTCTTTGAACATGAGCTGTTTCATGCTCATAGATGTGAGGGGTCGGTAACATTCATTAAGACACCTCAGAGCCAAGCACAGACTTGGTGAGCCCCGGACCTAACAGACATCTTGACGGCCAGGCTGCATGCCCGTCTGGGACACCGGGGACTTTGGCGCGTAGCTGCCTTCCTCTCTGTGGAGGTGGAGAAGTAAAGAAGGCTTTGTAACTCCTCCTCACTCCCAGCATGGCCCCTGACAGCGCCCCACCCGACCTCCAGCTCTGTGAGGGTTAGGAGACCTTGTCCCTCTTGTGTCCCCAGCTGCTAGCACAGGACCTGCATGTGGTGGAAGGTGTGCAGTGGGGCTTGTGGAGCGGGGCGTGCACGTCTCTGGGCTGAGCTGCCTGCCTCTCACCTCCTCAGGTATTCCTGGTGCAGCCGGCGGCTGGTGGAAGAGCGTTACTCTTGGACCAGCCAGCTGTCGCCGGCTGACCTCATTCCCCTGGAGGTCCCTGCCAGTGCCGGCGGCCCCGCTCAGCGAGACCGGCAGGAGCGGTTAGTGGTGGGGCACAATGTGTCCTTCGACCGAGCCCACATCCGGGAGCAGTACCTGATCCAGGTAGGGATCCTGGGGCTGAGTGCAGGTCCTGGCTCGGGGTGGGCTTGGAGCCCGGCTCTCAGTGGCCGGGGAAGGACTGCGTGTCCTGGCTAGTGCCTCCATTGCCTTTGTAGCAGCTCCAGGGCGCCCTGCTGACCAGCCCTGCCCGTGGTCCCTGTGCCCAGCTCTTGGGTGCCCAGCATCCCTGGCACAGGACCTGAGCTGTCACAGTACTGATGGCCCTTGTCTGTGCGGCATTTTAGAGTTTGACCTGGGCTTTGGAGGCTGCGGGCCCCGCAGCCTGGGCACGCGTCCTGCCTCATCCACTGGTGAGCAGCATGTGCTTCTTGACACCCCTGAGCCTCAGTTTCCTCTTTTGTAAAAAGAGGGAGATAGCAGAAGTTGCATCATAGGATTGCTGAGAGGGTTTGAACAGTGCACATGTCAGACACTCAGAACCATAGTGTGGCACTTCTTGAGTTTGTGGAAAGTGCCCCAGGAGAGGTGGGGCAGGTGGGAGCAGCCTTGGCCTCCAGCTGCAGATGCTGAGGCTCAGACAGCCTTGTTAACTTGGCCAGGGCCTCATAGCTGGTGAGTGGCAGGGCGGGGCAGCCAAGCCTGATAGCTCGGAAGGCTTGGTTTAGCCCCTCTGTTCCCAAGGTGCCTCTCAGTGCTGTTGCTGGGAAGGGCCTTGTGTTGGGACTGAGCCTGGCCTGTCCCTTCCAGGGTGGCTAGGATCTAGAAGGCAGGCCCCTCACAGGTGGAAGAACAAGCACGAGCAAGTTTGAAGACACTGCATCTTGAGCATCCAGCTGTGTGCTGGGAGGGGGGCTGTGGTGGGGCTGGTGGGCTGAAGCACTGAGCTGGGGTGGGCAGCCCCTCCGCTGCAGCCTCTCCCCACTCCTCAGGGTTCCCACATGCGCTTCCTGGACACCATGAGCATGCACATGGCCATCTCGGGGCTGAGCAGCTTCCAGCGCAGTCTGTGGATGGCCGCCAAGCAGGGCAAGCACAAGGCCCGGCCCCCTACTCAACGAGGCCAGAAGTCCCAGAGCAAAGCCAACGGCCTACCGGTGAGGGCACAGTGGGCGTGGGGGGACCCCATCACAAGCCTGCCCATCTGGCTCAAGGCCATGCTGACCTGCCATGTCCCTCGCTCTGGCCTCCAGATCTCGTCCTGGGACTGGCTGGACATCAGCAGTGTCAATAACCTGGCAGACGTGCACGGCCTCTACGTGGGGGGGCCTCGCCTGGAGAAGGAGCCCCGCGAGCTGTTTGTCAAGGGCAACATGAAGGACGTCCGTGAGAACTTCCAGGTGTGGCAGGGGTGGGGTGCCCTGGGGGTGCGGGCAGGGGCAGGCCCCAGAGGCCCTGGGAGTGCCGCTGTCACGCCTGGGCCTGGGCCCAGCGGCAGTAGTGGGTGACTGCCCACCCTGCGCCTTCCTGTCGCCTGTGCCAGGACCTGATGCAGTACTGTGCCCAGGACGTGTGGGCCACCTATGAGGTTTTCCAGCAGCAGCTTCCACTCTTCCTGGAGAGGTGAGGGAGTGCCCCTCTGGGAACCCCTTGGGGGTCAGTGGGTTCCCGGTGGTACCTGGGCCCATTGTAGCCAGGTGCTGCTGGGCCTTTCTCAGGCTGGGGCCCTCAGCCTTTCTGGCCCGAGAGCATGGAGCTGCTCTGTCCAGGGGTGGCCACCTGGGCCTTGGACTCTGGGGTGTCTACAGGGTCCTAGAGGGGAGGTCCCAGGCTGTTCTTATTTCATGGTCTGCTCAGCGCCGTCTCTGAACCCAGATCCTGAGCCAAGGGCTTCACGTCCATCTTTGTTATGTGTCCTAGTGAGTCAGTCTGATGATGCGGTCAGAATTGGAGGCCTCAGCCAAACCCGGTTCTGATCTTAATTGTCCGGTCCAGCTCATGTGACCTTGGGCAGGGCAGTTGGTTTCTCTGAGCCCCAGTGGTCTTGTCTGTGAAGCACACACAGGCATACTTGACTATCCAGTTGTAAGGCTCTTGTGTGACACTGTGTGTGTGGAGTTGTTAACACAGCGTCTGGCTCCTGGTCATTACTCAGCAAGCGGCAGCTATCTCCATTTTTGTGAGCTGTCATTCCCACATTATCCCTGAGGATGGAATGATACCCCCATTTTATAGATGAAGGAACTTTGGCTCAGAGAGATGACGTCACTTATGCAGGGTCTCATGGCTGGGAAATAGGAGAGAGCTGGGGTTTAAACCCCTGTCTCTCTGACGTGGGTGGTTGGGTTGAGGATTGCCAGGCCGGCTCAGGGCTTGGGCCAGAGCCTTGCCTCCCGTGGTCATTTATGGCAGCCCTGGTGTTTGTCCTGAAGGTGTCCCCACCCGGTGACTCTGGCTGGCATGTTGGAGATGGGTGTCTCCTACCTGCCCGTCAACCAGAACTGGGAGCGTTACCTGGCGGAGGCACAGGGCACCTACGAGGAGCTCCAGCGGGAGATGAAGAAGTCGCTGATGGACCTGGCCAACGACGCCTGCCAGTTGCTCTCGGGAGAGAGGTAGCCAGGCCGTTGGGTGGGCAGGGTCCCCCTGCAGGGGCCGGGCAGTGGGAGGCCTGGCCTCCAGCGTGGCCTTAGCCCTGCCTTGGTGAACTGGCTGTGCAGGTACAAAGAGGACCCCTGGCTCTGGGACCTGGAGTGGGACGTGCAGGAGTTCAAGCAGAAGAAGGCGAAGAAAGGGAAGAGGAGGGAGCCGGCCACAGCCAGCAAGTTGCCTGTCAAGGGGGCTGACGCCCCTGGGGACCCCAGGGATCAGGAAGGTGGGGAGCATGGGCGGGAGGCGGGGAAGGGAGGGGCGCTGGGAAGGGCCTGGGACCCTGGGGTCCCTTGGCAGCGGTGGCTCCAGCCTTCCAGAGAAGAACCCACGCCCCCTGCAGTGGAAGCACAGGATTCGAACCACTGGACTGGACCGCTGGGCAGGTCCTGGGAGGGTCTTTCTGAGATACCCTTCCCTGGTCCTGATTGTCCTCCCCACCCTGTGCAGACCCCGGCCCCCCCAGTGAGGAGGAGGAGTTCCAGCGAGATGCCACAGCCCGCACCTGCTTGGAGCAGCTGAGGGGGACCACAGAGCTCCTGCCCAAGCGGCCCCAGCATCTTCCTGGACACCCAGGGTGAGCCCTTCCCCTCACATGTCCAGAAGCCACCCTATCCCTCCCTCCACCTCGAGACACCGTATTCTGGGCCCCAGCACAACGGGCAGCGTTCGTATGCGCCCCTGCTAACACGCTGCCGTCTGTTCCTGCCCCTTCCTGTCCTGCTCTCACCCCTGCGTCCCTGGGCTTGTTCACTACCAGTGCACTAAGCACCTGCTGTGCTCTGGCCTTACTGCAGCCTCTGAGGGGCGAAGAGAAGCATAACTCCTGTCTAGTAGCTTCTCCCTGGGAGGAGCCAGCCTGCGCTGGAGTTGATATCCATCATGAGACAGGAGAGTCATCAGTGTCGAGGCAGAACCTAAAACTGCCTGGGGAAATCAAGGAAAGCTTCCTTGAGGTGGTGACCTTCATTCTCGCCCCACAAAGTGGCAGAGATGGGAAAATAGGGGCATCCAGACTGAACAGCAAGGGGCCAATTTTGTGTTTCCCTGAGAGGAGGCCCCCTTAAATCTGTGCCCTGAGTGTCTCACTTGCCTAGCTCTGGCATTGGCTTTGGTGAACAGCCTGTGAGGGATGGAGCACTGGAGGCCCTGGTGTGCTTCTGGAGCAGCAGAGGTTGGGTAGACCTGTGCGCTGCTCTGGGCAGTTTCCCTGGTGAAGTGGAGCTTGGCGAGGAGTCTTGCCCTGGGCAGTGTGTATGGGTCCTGGTACAGGGAGCTGACAGAGGATCTGTCCTTGGGGAATATTTGAATTATTCTAGGGGCCTCCATGGGGGTCCTGGCTGAGTCCCAGAGGGAGGGGGTGGTGATGTCAGGCTGAGGTCACCAGCAGGCCTTGGGATGGGTGGGCGTTGTCATGGGTGAAGAGAGCCTTCCTCGTTACATGCTGTCCTCCCCTGACTGCTGTGATGCACTCTCTGCTGGCGGCGTAGGTGGTATCGGAAGCTGTGTCCCCGTCTCGATGACCCTGAGTGGACCCCTGGCCCCAGTCTCCTCAGCCTCCAGATGCGGGTCACACCTAAGCTCATGGCACTGACCTGGGACGGCTTCCCTCTGCACTACTCGGAGCAGCATGGCTGGGGCTACCTGGTGCCCGGGCGGCGGGACAACCTGGCTCAGGCACCGGCCGGCAGTGCCCCCACGTCGGCTGGGGCGGCCTGCCCCCACACGTAAGGCTCTGGCTCGGGGAGAAAGGGGCTAGCATCTCGGGACCCTTCCCCCTGTTGGAGAGGCCAAGCCCAGCTCGGGCTAGGGTGAGGAGCCTGAGTCGGAGTGTCTGGCTTCCAGTTCTTTTTTGATGGCAGTCTTTCCGTCCAGGCCTCCGAGCCCTGTTGAGTTGAGGGCGTGGGGTTGGAGTGGGAAGGGCTGAGGCCCTGCTCAGAAGCCTGCAGCCCGGCTGCCCGCACAGGAACACGTAGAGGGCGGGCTGGAGGGCCGTTGAACGTGATGGGTCCACGGACTTTGTGTGCCTTCGTTGAGTATCATTTATCGAGCACTGGTTATCTTCTGTGTTACTAAATCCTTTACAGTGCTTCCTCGTTTGTTCCCCAGGCAGCCACATGAGACAGGGTGGTTATCTTCATTTTAGAGCTGGCAGAAGAAAAGGCCATGGGGAAGTCTCTTGTCTGAGAACCCAAACCCTTGAGCTTTTGACAGGCAGGTGATGGGGAGAAGCCATAGTGCGTGAAGTGGCCCAGAGCTGAGGGCCCTGGCTCGGCAGGGCAGTCTGACCCGCCTGTGGGGCCTGAGGACAGAGGGATGGGGGTCGGCCTGCGCCTGTGAGCTGAAGAGTGGGTGTGTGGGCAGGAGCCGGCCCGGGGTGGGCCTGGCCCTGACTCCCCGCTGCCCTGCTCCCCACACGCTCTTCTCCCGAGTGAGCCCGGGCCTCGAGGCCCAGCCTGCCAGCAGCGTGCTGTTGTTCTCAGCTTGTCACTCGCTATCTGTGAGCCGGGGAGAGTGCTGTCCATTCCTGCCTCAGAGCCGCTTCTGGGGACTGAACAGGGAACGGTGGAAGGCACCTGGCGAGCAGCCTGGCCCGGAGGGGGCCCGCGGTAATCAGGCTGCGGCTGCCGTTCTCTGCGCAGAGCCATCGAGTCCCTGTACAGGAAGCACTGTCTTGAACAGGGGAAGCAGCAGCTGGAGCCGCCTCGGGCAGACCTGTCTGAGGAGTTCCTGTTGTCCGACAGCGGCGCCATGTGGCAGACGGTGAGGGCGGCTCTGGCTCCAGGACCGGGCAGCCTCTGGGTGGGGGCCGGGCGCCAGGGGCACTCATCTGCTCACTCACCCCAGAGTGGGGCTGGCGGACGTGGGCCAGCCCAGCCCCCTGCTTTACTCACTTGGTACCTGGGCCCCTCCAGGTGGAAGAATTGGGCTGCTTGGAAGTGGAGGCCGAGGCAAAGATGGAGAACTCGCAAGAGGCAGTCCCAGGTCAACCGCTAGCTCCGGTGAGCTGGGCGCCTGCTCAGGGCTTCTCTGGGTGGGTGCTGGCTGGCCACGTCCTCCTCTTGCGCCCAGGTAGCGCTTTCCCCCTCAGTTCCCAAGGTTTTGGGGGGCTGGGAGATGACCACCATGCCCTTAGGCAGCCCCACCCTTGTTGGAGGCCAGAGAGGGAGCCTGAGACTGCGTGGCCATCCTGTCGTTTCCCAGCTGCATGCCATTTCAGGCCCTTTTCCCACCCCTACCCCATGGCCCTCGCTGAATGCAGGTTCTGGAGCAGGGCCTGATCTAGGTGTGTGGCCCCCACAGACTGCTGCTGGTGGCCCCAAAGCCAGCCAGCCAGCTTATCACCATGGCAATGGACCCTACAACGACGTGGATATCCCCGGCTGCTGGTTCTTCAAGCTGCCTCACAAGGTGTGTGTGCTGGTTCACACCCTGTTTCGTGGTGTTTTGGGGCACATAGTAGGCCTGCGGAGTGACTCAAACCAGGAGACGGCTTTGCTGTGGGAATGCCAGGAGTAGAGGGGCAGAGCATGATCTCGGACAAAAGTTGCCATCTCTCTGAGCCTTTGTTTTTCTTCTAAAAATTGGGTGGCAAGGGGCCTGATGGCAGAGTTAAATGACATAGGGCTAGAAAAAAGAGAAAAATGACATGGGGCATCTCTTTGTGATGGACTATAGCCATGGACTACATGGCTATATAGGGGCAGGGACTATAGCCCGCCAGGCTCCTCTGTCCATGGGATTCTTCAGGCAAGAATACTGGAGTGGGTTTCCATTTCCTTCTCCAAGGGATCTTCCCCAGAGGGATTGAACCTGGGTCTCCTGCATTGCAGGCAGATTCTTTACCATCTGAGCCACTGGGGATGTTTTTGAGCCTTTGTTTTCCTTCTAAAAATTGAGTGGCAAGGGGTCTGGTGGCAGAATTAAATGACATAGGGCAAGAAAAAAGAGAAAAATGACATAGAGCGTGTTGGGGGCCTAGTACCGCATCTGGTGACTGGTGGCTGTTACTGGGAGGGGAGCTAGGTGTGTGCCTGCGTGTGAATGTGTGTGTGTGTGCGCCCGTGTGTGTGTGTATGTTGCAATCAGGGATTTGCCCCAGACCGCTCTGCTGGTGGGGCAGTCTGGGCTCAGTGTCGGGCAGTGCCTCGGGCACTGGGGACCGCAGCGCGCCTCCAGCCCCCGCTTCCTCTGCTCTCCACAGGATGGCAACAGCTGCAACGTGGGCAGCCCCTTCGCCAAAGACTTCCTGCCCAAGATGGAGGACGGCAGCCTGCAGGCTGGCCCGGGAGGCGCCAGCGGGCCCCGGGCCTTGGAAATCAATAAGATGATCTCATTTTGGAGGAACGCCCATAAGCGTATCAGGTGGGCTGTCGGGGAGGGCAGAGACTTGCTGCTATCCATGCCTCTGACCAGGTCACCGCTCTCCTGGGATCCCTTCCCCTCCCCCCTCCCTACCCCCCCAACCCCGGGGCCCCGACAGCCTGTACTACAGTGCAGGGCTCACCCGGTCTGGAGGCCAGGCTCTCTGTGGTCCTGGTGCCGCTCACCCACGGACCAGGCTCTTTCCCTCTCCAGCTTCAGTTTCCTTGTTATGTAAGAAGAGTGGTACTGTAGGTCCCTGAAGGCCCCTCCCAGCCCTGTGAGGCCCCTTCTGTGAAGGGCTAGTGGCCTGTAAGCTGTGTTGGGGGCTGGGTCCTAGGCCGGGAATGGCAGATGGATCAAAGTCTAGTTCCATGGCGGAGGTGGCCGCCAGCAGCACGCTCCTGTGAGAAGAGTGGCAAGGGCTGGTGACGTCTGCCCTGAGCGTGGAGGAGGCAGTGGTGGCAGGGCTGCAGCGGGGTGCCTCACGGTCACCCCAGGATGCGGGCAGAAGCGGCCTCAGCTGCCTGGCCATCTCCTTGAGGGCTTGTGCTCCTGGGTGGTGGATGGCAGGGCCCAGCCCAAGTCAGGTCAGTGTAGAGGGTTGAGGCCGGGCACGGAGGGCACGCAGCAGAGCAAGGTAGTCGAGAGCCGTGTTGTGAAGGGGTGGCTCCTGCCCCCATGGCTGTGCTCAGCAGCATGTCCCCACAGCTCCCAGATGGTGGTGTGGCTGCCCCGGTCTGCGCTGCCCCGGGCCGTGACCAGGTATGTCCTATCGGGGTTGTGGGAACAGGAAAGCTGAGTGAGGCGGGTCCTAAGACCAAAGCCAGCTGTGGGGATTCAGGTCCTTCCCCCCGACACCCCCACAGGCACGCCAACTACGATGAGGAAGGCCGCTACGGGGCCATCCTGCCCCAGGTGGTGACGGCTGGCACCATCACTCGACGGGCCGTGGAGCCCACATGGCTCACTGCCAGCAATGCCCGGGTACGTGTTCTTTGTACGTCTGGTCTCCCTGGCCTTCCTCTCCTGTCTCGAGAAGCTGGGGTTGCAATGAGCCTGTACTAATATCTGAGTCTGGCGGGACTCAAGTCCAAATCTGGCATCACAGCCCCTCCATTTGTTGGGCAGATAAGTTCTGGGCACCTGCTCCTGGCCAGGCATGCGTGGCACAGCTTTTGTGGAGTCTGCACGGGGCTGAGTGTGAGCCAGGCATGGGGCAGGGGATCTTTACCTGGAACTGGCAGAGCTGGCTGCATTCCCTAAAACCATGCCCTTGGGAAGGGCCACCACATCTCAGTCTAGTCAGGCCTCGGGGCGAGCCAGAGGAGTCTCACCGGGTACCTACGTGGGGTATGACCTCCCTCTTCCCACAGCCTGACCGCGTAGGCAGTGAGTTGAAGGCCATGGTGCAGGCCCCGCCTGGCTACGTCCTCGTGGGTGCTGATGTGGACTCCCAGGAGCTGTGGATCGCAGCTGTGCTGGGAGACGCCCACTTTGCCGGCATGCATGGTGAGCGGGAGCCAGGGCTGGAGCAGAGTGGAGGCGGCCTGATGCCTGGCCGGCGGAGCACTTCCAAAGCCACCTCTCTCACTGTCGCCCTGCCCCCCAGGCTGCACGGCCTTCGGCTGGATGACCCTGCAGGGCAGGAAGAGCAGGGGCACTGATCTGCACAGCAAGACAGCAGCCACCGTGGGCATCAGCCGTGAGCACGCCAAGATCATCAACTACGGCCGCATCTATGGGGCCGGGCAGCCCTTCGCCGAGCGCCTGCTCATGCAGTTCAACCACCGACTCACGCGGCAGGAGGCAGCTGAGAAGGCCCAGCAC
Source organism: Bubalus bubalis (assembly GCF_019923935.1). Classification (NCBI taxonomy): domain Eukaryota; kingdom Metazoa; phylum Chordata; class Mammalia; order Artiodactyla; family Bovidae; genus Bubalus; species Bubalus bubalis. The sequence goes on from NC_059176.1 coordinate 49,278,059, forward strand.
ATGTATGCAGTCACCAAGGGCCTCCGCCGGTGAGTGTCCCCCCTTCCCCACCCCTGGGCCTCAGGCTTGCTTTATTGTCTTTGCTGCGCCTGTCTTTTTGACCTTCTGTTGCCTGAGCCCTCATATGGCCTCTGACCTAGCTGTAGGTGGGTTGTCCTTCGGTTGTGATGTTTGCTCGCTTCACAGTCCGTTTTCCTCATAGCCGTGCGTTTGTTATCACTGAGTGGTTGCAGGGTGCCTGCTCTGCTCCTGCAGAATAAACAGTAATGTGGGGGTTGCAAACCCACATGCTCACAGGGCATGAGAGCAAGTGAGAGGGGGAGCAGAGTGTTGTCCAGGGAGGTGAGAGGGGAGACGGGGTTGGGGGGATGCTCTAGGGTAGCGTGTACTGGCGGAGGCAAGGCAGTGACAACAGACACGGCTGGGTCTTAGTCGTGGAGACCTTTGAAAGCGTCATGGTGTGGACTGAGGGGTGGTGGGGAAAGCCTATTGCACCTGTGAGCAGGTAAGTGACATGACTGGCCAGCAGGGGACTAACCTGGTGTCGTCTAAAGCCGCAGTGAAGCTGGGAGTCTGGGGCAGCAGGGACCGAGAAGGGTGAGCCAGGCCTGGCTGTATGTCCTGTCTTCTGCCTTTCTAAATGCTCTTCCCACCCTCACCCCAAAATGCAGGGTGGTAGCCTTTGCTGCCTGCTGGACTGACATGACACCTGTTGGTCACTGGGCAGTGCAGGGTTGAAGGTTTAGGACAGTAATGGTCCCCTGTCCTTTATTGGGCTACCTTCAGGAAGCCCACAGAATCCTGGGATCCTGTCTAGGCTGTTTCTGCCTGCTGTGTGATCCCAGTCACTTAGCATCTCTGAGCCTTTTGACCCCAGGGCGGTTGTGGAAATGGAGTGGAGTTGAACACGCCTAGCCCAGAGTTTGGCACAGAACAGGCGTTCCCATGGAAACGACAGTTGTGATGCTGCCCCCCAGGTACCGGCTGTCAGATGAGGGCGAGTGGCTGGTGAAGGAGTTGGACCTCCCTGTGGAGAGGACCGAGGACGGCTGGGTTTCCCTGAAGGATCTGCGCAAGATCCAGAGAGAAGCTTCAAAGAAGTGAGACCCTTCTGTGTGTGCATGTCAGTGGGAGGGTTTGGGCTTGCCCAGGGAGAACTGGCGTGCTTTTGCTCTGATATGGTGAAACACAAAGCTTGCCCTCTTTGTTCCCCAGATCGCGATGGAAGAAGTGGGAGGTGGTTGCTGAGCGAGCCTGGATGGGGGGCACAGAGTCAGAAATGTTCAACAAGCTGGAGAGCATTGCCACATCTGACATACCGCGTACCCCGGTGCTGGGCTGCCGCATCAGCCGGGCCCTGGAACCCTGTGCTGTCCGCGGGGAGGTACCGCCACCCTCAGAACGGGGCAACGGGAGCCTCAGGGAGGGCAGGGCTCCTGTGCCGCCTCCTGCTCAGGAGGGAGCTGCTTGTGGTTTGGCCCTCCTCACCTGTGCCTTCCCTCCCTAGTTTATGACCAGCCGAGTGAACTGGGTGGTGCAGAGCTCCGCGGTGGACTACCTGCACCTCATGCTTGTGGCCATGAAGTGGCTGTTCGAGGAGTTTGCCATTGATGGGCGCTTCTGCATCAGCATCCACGATGAGGTTCGCTACCTGGTGCGGGAGGAGGACCGATACCGCGCGGCCCTCGCCCTGCAAATCACCAACCTCCTGACCAGGTAGGCAGGGCCCATGGCTCCTCCGGCCTGAGCGTCTGCCAGCTACATGGGGCTTGGACCACACTGAGCACAATCTGAATTTTCATGCCCCCAGGAATAAGTGTTTCCACTTTTATCTCTGATTTTTAAAAACTACGAAGTCTTAAAAAGACTGGCTCGATATTTAGAAAAGATTTTTGGAGACTGAAAGTGTCGTATTGCCAGACTAGATCACTGGGGTGGTCAGGAGGTGGGAGAGGAGTTCTCAAACTGTGCTCCCCTCGGAATACAGCTTTGTTTTGAAAATCAGATGACAGGCTTTTCTCAAAGTATCTCAGAAAATTGAGATACTTTTTCATTTGTAAACATTTATTCTTAAGTGCCAAAAGTTTGCTATTCTGTTACTAAACAGAAAACATCGTTAACAGGGAAGCTCAAGTATACATATTGAGTTGTATTTCCTTGTAGTAAAATCCCTAGTTTATATGATTGGATTAACTGATGTTACAGTTCCATGTTGATCTGCCACTAAGAACCAGTTTGGGAACCATGGCCTGTCCTGATTAATGGGTATATAATGAGTGTTTACAATGATCAATACTGCTGCCCTCGTCTTCTGACCAAAGTGGGAAAAAAGGTGTGTTTTGAGTCCACAGTGGTACGCGAGTGTCTCAGCGGGAGGTGCTGGCCCGTCAGCTTTCTTCGCTTGCAGAGCTGGCTGGGCACGCCCTGCAGGCCACCTCCTGGGAGATGGGTCTTGTTCACAGCGGGCGCGACTGCTGCAGGGGCCGGGTCTCTTTCAGGTGCATGTTTGCCCACAAGCTGGGTCTGAATGACCTGCCCCAGTCGGTGGCGTTTTTCAGTACAGTCGATATTGACCAGTGCCTCAGGAAGGAAGTGACCATGGACTGTAAAACCCCTTCTAACCCAACTGGGATGGAAAGGCGATATGGGATTCCCCAGGGTGAGCACAACACCTTCTTTCCTTATTACACATGGGACGGGAGGTGGATTAGAAAGTGGTCTTGGACAACAGAGGCTTGGGGCACTGGAGGAGAACCCCTATCTTGGGCTATGTACTGGGCTGGTTCGGTTTATAACGGGCTGAGTCCAAAGTGAGCATAATGTTCAGATCACAAAGGCGTGTTTGTAGAAAGGTGTTCCTAGTAAACGAAGTGTTTGACTCTGGTTTCTTTCCTCTTCAACCACACACACACACACACACACACACACACACACACAAGATTTAAACGCGATTTATTTTAAAGTCACAGTGGGTTCTTAGGTGACAAAATTATGCTCTGAATGCCAAACAAATTAGAAAGCTTAAAGTCTATTTAAAATGTATCTAAGACAAACTTATTTTATACGTAACAGATCCTCCCCAAGTATGACCCTACCATTCTTGGCAGTCCTTTTTGACCTTAACATTAAGCGTCTCACTTCTGACTGCTTCGTGAGGGGGCATCCTAATGAATTGCACTATTTTTCAGGTGAAGCGCTGGATATTTACCAGATAATTGAACTCACCAAAGGCTCCCTGGAGAAATGAAGCCAGCCTGGATTATAGCCCTGCCTGGAGGCTCTGTATTTGCTCCCATGGAGCTTCATCGGGGCAGTGCAGGCTCCTAAAACTCAGGCTTTCAGCTCTGCTTTTTGCAAAAGGGCTGGCCTCAGGCCAGCCATTTTTCAGTAGCAGGGCCTGCCAAGAATGACTGCCTCTAAACTGAAGGTGCAATTGAGTTCAGAACCAAGATGCCAACGTGGTGCAGGCAGCAGGACAAAGGGGCATTGTTGCTTGTTGGGTAAAAAGAAAGCAGAAGCCCCAAAGTTCACATTAACTCAGGCATTTCATTTCCTTTTTCCTTTTTTTCTTGGCTGGTTCTTTGTTCTGCCCCTCATGCTCTGATGCAGTGCCCTAGAAGGGGAGAGAAGTAAACGCTGTAATGTGAGAAGCCTGTTCAGAGGCAGTGGAAATAAAAACAGAAATCCTTTATCTTCTCATCAAAGCCTGTGTTGGTCATGCTTTCTCCCCCGTCCCACTCACGGGAGGTAACTGTTGTAGATGGGGCAAGCTCTGCAGTAGAGCAAGGTGGTGCTGACTCCTTCCCTTTGGACATCTGTAATGACGCAGGGAACACGGTGACAGAGAAGGGGCATCAAGATGCTGCAGAACTCCCCTGAACTCAAATGCCAGGTAGGCAGAGGCAGTGGACAGGGCCAGGTGTATTATGGCTTAGAGTGTGGTAATGGAAGAATGTAGATTCAGAATTTTTTGAGAAGCTAGAAATCCAGGGTGGTTGATGTAAACTTCCAGTTTATCTTGGATATATGTAAGGTGATAGAAATTCTGGGCACCAGAGGTAAGGAAACACTGATTTCTGCTTCAGAGATGCTATAGGGCTCACGGCATGCTGTTTCTCTCCCTTTAGTCTCAGCAGAGGGGAAAGGAGGCTAAGAAATGTGCTGACCCTCATTCAGAGTAGTGGCCCTACTTTGAATGAGAGCATGGCAGAAGAGGGGAAAACTGGATTCTGAGCCAGACTGCTTAGCATTTTCCAATGGTTTAAAAGGTTATGGGGAGAAGACCCACAGTAAGACCTTGTTTTCAACATTCCCTTTCTGGAAATGTCCAGCCTAAAAGTATACAAGCCTAGGAAACTCTGGGGGTAGTTCACCGTTTACAACCTTTCTCTTGAGAATGCTTAGTTTCGTCTTTGACCACCTTTTGGCCCTTTCTCTGTGGCTGCTCCCTGACAGGCTACTGACAACCAGCCAGGAGGGCAGCGGAAGCCTGCTGCACTCCAGTCCAAGCAGGCACTGACCTCTTCATTTTCATCCTCCTCCTGCCGAAGAACCACGTCCAGGATGTTTCCCTTGATCTTGAAGTCTCGTGAGGTGCTGAGCTTTATATGCTTCATCAGGTTCACCTGGGACAGAATTGTAAACACAGGCACAGTTTGCTACCAGTAAAACCTGCCCAGGGCTGCCTCAGCCATCCCAGATAAACCCTTTAGTTCCTGGAGAAGCAAGTACACACCCACTAGACTTCACATCAGGTCCCCTGTGTCAGTGTTTGGCTTCAGGCCATCAGATCAGAAATAGCAAAGAAAAGAAACGCAGTCGCCGCCCCCCCCCGCCCCCCCTTCCCCGTGCAGTTGTGTTGCTTCAGTTTGCCAGGTCCCCTCACAGGCTAAGTGGAAATCAGTAGAAAAATTACAGAATATGCTTACCTTTGACCTCTTAGAAAGGTGGATGAGAAATTTTTCATACTGTTCAATGGCAAAGATGAGATTAGGAATTGGCCTGGTTTCCCGAAGAGCTCTGGCCTACAGGGCAAAGAAGAGAAGACCTAAATTTGGGGTTCAGGGGTGGTAAAGTGCTCTGAAACTGCCTGTAGCAGAACTGCTCGTGCCTTTGAAGGAAAGATAGTCTAACTTCCAATGAAATGCAGTTTTACTTATACACCAGTCATTAAGATTTTTTTTGACAGTTCAGTTTCATCAAAGGACCTAAATGCTAATGGAGATGGCAATTAATCCTTCTACTTGTAATTCCTAGACCTGTGTTTTCTAGAGGCTGGCTGAGGGAAGGGCCGTATGTGGGTGTCTGGCTGCCTCTCTGACTTGGGATTCTTGTGATGATGAGCCCCTCTGCACTGGCTCTGTTACCGCTCTAGTCTACAGATGCATTTTCATAGCTACGATTCTCTCTCCCTTCAACTTGAATTGTAGCTTGTAGATCCTTCCATATGTTTCTTATGCATATAGACATGTTTTTATATTTTTTAAACTACAAATGAAGACACTGTTCTCATCTTTTTTTTTCTTTAACATTATCTTAGAATTCTATATCTGAACATTTAGCTTTGTATTTTTTCATGTCTGCATAGTTTGTTCTACAGTATAAATATACTATAAAAGCCAGCCCTCTATTGTGGGCATCCTAGTTTTCCCAATATTTCACTTTTACTTACAACATTACTAGGACTGAATATACACAAGCCTTTACAATAGAGATATTCTACAATATTACAATAGAGAGATTCTACAAGTAGAATTGCTGCATTAAAGACTGGTGCATGTGAACAGTTATTGCTAAATGTTCCCCTTGAGAGAGGACTCAATTCTTACTTTGCCAGCAGTGCCCTGGAGAACCCACTTTCCGGCACCAATCTTACACATCCTTTAAGGGGCACCTTTTGCACTCACTATCTTTTCCTAAAATCAGCTCCTTCCCAGTGGTTATCCTAAGCTATTTCTAATTTTGAAGAGTTCAAGATTTCCTGGTACTTCCTGAATAGAGCATATACAGAGGAAAAAGATGTACCATCTGAACAATGTCCATGAGCTGAGAAGCAGCCATACACAAACAAGCATATTTTCTCCAGCTTTACTGAGATGTAATTCACATACCAACCAGTTTACCCATTATTCTGCATACTTTTTTGTGTGTGTTTCTTTGTGCATTCACAGAGTTGTACAACCATCACCATAATTTTACAACATTTTCACACACCCCACCTGCACAAGAAATCCTATACCCATTTTAGCAGGCACCTTCCCAGTTTCTCTAACATCCCCCTAACCACTCCTGCTCCCCAGTTCCAGGCAACCACTAATCTTTTTAGATTTGCCTTTTCTGGGCATTTTATATAAATGGATTCATATAACACGTAGTCTTTGTCCGATTGGCTTCTTTTACTTAACGTATTTTCAAGGTTCATCAGCAACCTTTTTTTTTTTTGGCTGTACTGCATGGCATGCAGGATCCTAGTTCCTTGACCAGGGATCAAACTGGTGCCCCCCTGCAGTGGAAGCGCAGAGTCCCAACCACTGGACCACCAGGGAGTTCCCAGTGGCCACGTCTTGGTCACTGTCAGCAACTTACCATGGCTGTGGGGCCAGCAGCGGTTTTCTCCTTTTCTCTGGTACATTTTAGGCTCCTACTGTGCTTGTTCTAAAGAAAAGGAAACAAGTTCTCTCATTCCTGAAGGTTTTTCTGTAGCGCTACCAGGCTAGTGGTAATTTTCTAATACGATGATTATAGCGATAACGGGAGAACTCTTAGGGGGCCAAGTCTGGGTGAAGAGATTTTCCTGAAGCAGATGCTGGGCAATGGGAAACATTCTGGGATACTTTATAATCCTCAGATATCTTCCCGCTTTTTGTTGTTGGGAGATTTACAGTCTTGCTCTTGGATGGGTCTATCACAGGGAAGTGAGGTTAGAACCCACCGTTATTAACACTAGGGCAGCCAAGGGACTCGTGAGCTACAAAAGTACTGTCAAGGGGGGAGTAGGACTAGGTGTTCCCTACTGGGATGTTCGCTAAAAGGGCTAGAGAAAAGACAGGAAGCTGGAGAGGTTGCTCTCAGAGCCATGTGTCTCACATGACAAGTGGTTACAGGCTCCAGGAATGTTTAAAGGTCATAGAAACACTTTGTTTCCGTATGTTGCAGATAATCACAATAAAGGGCTCCTGGAGAAAGGAAGAATCAAGAAGGGGACCAAGAAGTACAGGATTCTGATAAGGGAGGAGAAAAGGGACACGTGAGGCAGGGACCACCCAAGTGTGAGGCACACAAACAGGAACCCTTTACTTGAAGGGGAGTTCTGTGCCCTCTAGGAATGACAGACCACGGCCCATGGGACAACTAACAGTTAAAAACAGAGGCCTGCAAACGGAGAGAATCACACTACTACAAGCCATGTGAGAGAGAGGAGGCTTGGTCCACATGGCATGTTCTGGAAAATAAGAAAATGTAGGGATCCCAGAGATGCTGGTGTGAAGAAACTTACGTTTGGCCCTGGAAGGCAGGGTGGAGGGTGAATACTTTGTGGGGGGGCAGAGAAGCGGCACAGGTAGTAGAACTCATGTGACCAAATGGGAAGTGAGCCATCTTCCTAAAAGTTGTACCCCAGATGGGACCTTGTTGAAACTCCCTAAATCAATCCCAGCTACGGCCTGTTTCTGCTGATTCAGGCAGGACTAAAACTGTAGTGGGAAGAGAAGTATCTTTTAAAGGTATACAGTCCTCAGCAGGATGCTAAGCTACCGGTTTTGGAGCAATGGCTTTCACTGCTTTCTTCTCACTGAGATCCAAGGCTATGGGAAAAAAGGAGCTAAAAGAGAATAAGCAGCTCTTTGAAAGATGTGGCAAATGCAATCCAGATTTCTAGATAAAAGCTGGAGAGAGTTAATGGAACCTTGGGCTCTTGACTCATTTAAGCACATCTCACAAAGACAAAAAGTGCCTGTGGATCAGCTGATTTGTCAAATAAGCCTTTAAGTCAAACACAGATTGAGAAGGCGAGAAATATCCAAGGAAGAATATATAAACCAGTTTTTGTGTAATGTAGAAAAAAAGATAGTCTAGAAGGTGCCTAGTGATAAGAAAAGCTTGAGAATGGGTCACACACAAAACCCCAAACCTCCCAGCATTTTACAAGTCAGTGAGTGTCAAGTATGGCTCCAGAGCAGGGGCTGGCCAACTACAACGCAGAGGCCAAATCCAGCTCCTGCTTGTTTTTCAGAAGTTTCACTGAACACAGCCAAGCTCCTTCATTGCATACTGACTATGGCTGCTTTTACTCTACAACGGCAGAGCTGAGTTGTGACAGTGACTCTATGGCCTGCAAAACCCAAAGCACTTACCATCTGGCCCTTGGCAGAAAGTTTGCAGACCACTGTCATGGAGTCAACGAACCCAGTTCGAACCTCAGCTTTGCCCCTTTTTCTGGCCGTACCACACAGCACGTGGGATATTAGTTCCCCAACCAGTGATCAAACCCACGCCCCCTGTATCAGAAGCTCGGAATCTTAACCTTTCTGTTTTGGGCCTTATGTCTGACAGCTTGGGAAATGACGCTCTAAAGTCATGTTCATTTTATTGGAACAGCAAATATTTAGAGAACACCTGCCTGGCGTTGTGTTAAGCACTTTCCACAAGTTACCTCATTTATCCTCACCATGCCTGCCACTACTTCACTCACATTCCCAAAGGAGTGGGTTTGGAATCACCCAGAAATAAACCAAGTCACTGAGCCTAAGGATGCATGTTTCTCCTCTGCTCCAAGTACAAGCATACCAAACGCTTTTTCTCTCTAAATCAAACTTAGTGATCAGTCCCCTGGGAATACAAGGAGTCCTTTCTCACTTGAAGATACACTGTGATACAGACAATCACTTACCTGTACATAAGAAATAAACGAATAGCACAGAGGAGTCAGATGTGAACCAGACAGCTTCACCTGCAGCAAAGGAGAAAGAATTCAATAACTGTAGGAATAAGATGCTTTCCCCATTCCTAGGAAAGGCATTCTCAACTCACCAGTTTTTCCATATTTTTCGGAATTCCTGTGGAGGGCTGATACACCTGGAGATACTAACAAAAGATTCCAAGATTCAGTATTAGGCAACGGCAGGACACCCACTTCTCTCAAAGGTTTCATAAAGTTCTAGGGAAAAGTGTTGGAATCTTGCATGCATGCATACTCAGTCATGTCCAACTCTGTGACCCTATGGACTGTCGCCCACCAGGCTCCGCCGTCCATGGGATTTCCCAGGCAAGAATACCAGAGTGGGTTGTCATTACCTACTCCGGGGGATACTTTCCAACCCAGGGATTGAACCCGCATCTCGTACGTTTCCTGCATTGGCAGGCAGATTATCACTGAGCCACCTGGGAATCCAGATTTGGAATGCTATTCCTACACAGATGTCCCATGAAACTACAGGTAGTGACTCAGTAAGCACATGGTGTATGACTATTGCTCTGGCTGGAGAGAGGAAAAGAAAATAAGCTACCCAGATTCGTGCAGAATCTTAAGACTCCAGGCTTCCTTTTTTCCCTCCCCTAAGCTCCAAAGCTTCCCAGACAGGAGGCAATGAAAGATTTCAGTTTCTGACTTGTTCCATTTATTGCTTTAAAAATCCTTCAGGGTGATAGTCCCTGCATCTAGAAAGCCAATGACTTTGCTGTTTTTCTTTTAGAAAAAGCCAATAAAGATTATAGAGGTTCTCAGTATTTCTACCACAGAAGCTAGTTAGCCACACACTACAGCCAGAGCTGCACCTTCTCAGAAATGGCAGCGCTGCTGTTTGGGTACATGGTGTGAGGCGGTCCACCATCTTTCTTGGGTTGTCTGTGCCTTCCTAAGTAATGTGGGTCATTGCTAGAATCGGAACTAAATTACGTAGTTCCTAGCACTCTTGAACGTCTGCTGAGAATCAAAATACTGCAAATACAAAAAAAGTTTCTTGTTAACGGATACTAAAAAGCATTAACTTAAACTCAGGGCAAGTATACCTTGTATTTTCAAAAAATAAACTTATTCCCTACTCATGTACCTGACCTGTGAGGCATTTAACACCTACTTGTTATAGGACAAATACCCTTTCGGTGTCCAGACTGGTCTGAAATTGTCTAATTTTTTGTGTAATTGGAATCAGATTAAATTCTATAGCTAAAGTTTAGACTGAGTCTTAGAAGGTGTTTGAAAAGGCATTTACACTCAATTACACTCAATTAAGAGGCATTTACATTCATTATACTCAATCATATGAGCAACATACTCATATGCTAATGAAATATGGGGCTCTAAAAACAGATTTAGAATTATGCCTCAACTGTTATTTCCAGGCCTGTGGAGTCACCTGCCATCTACTGGTCAAACTGTGACTTGCAGAGATGTAGACGCTGGCTCTGCACTGGGGTGTGTCCTGGCTGGGTGGGGCAGAATGATGGTGGTGACCGACTCTGCGATACTCACATATTTGACAAGTGCTGTAAGAGTGGTGTACATTTTGCAAAGGTCCTTTAACAGAGTGTCCACACAGCTGCCTGATGGCAGGGCTGTCTGCACCAGCTCGTGGAAAAATGTAAGCAGAGTTCCCAACTGTATGATGGTGCTTTTCTCCATGGGACGGTTTGTTAGGGCTGCCTGAGAAGAGGCCTCTTCTGAAAGGAAGTGAAGTTATTAGCACATTCAAACCCAACTGACCTTATTTTCTAGTTCAAGTCAAAGAGATTTAGAAACCAACTAAACATCATTAACTAGGAAGTCTGGATGCAGAACACATTAATAACTATATCTTCTACTTTCATTGCTTTGGAAGTCTAGCACAAACAAACAGAGCTCAGGGGCTCTGCCTTTATGTCTCCTCCAGTTCCGGTTTTAGTTGGCTTTGCTTTGATCACAATTCCTGGAACCCCTCCCTCAACTCATGTTACCTGGTATGACTTTTTGATTTGCTTGTCCCTTAAGCTTGGTGATCAGCCAGTCCACTTCTTCTAGGACCTTCTCAGCTTTACTCAGAACAAGCAGCTGTGAAAGAAAAAAACGCCTGGCATGGCTCACTGCACACAGCTGCTGGTGTAACATGATAGCCACGGCCACCAGTGGGCGGGTTACAGGCCTCAGGACTTGAGCCACTGTAATTCACTCCTCACAGGGAATAAAATGGAAGGGATGACAAGGCTATTTCCCAAGTGCCAGGGATCAACACTTACACAGACAGTAGGGGCAGCTGTTTTCAAATTCACCAATGCAAAGTTGTTTGTTTTCTCCACTTCCACATCCTGGGAACGGAAAGAGAGGTGAGATGTAATGACAGTAAGGCTGTTCCCCTGGCCTCTACTCCCAACTCAGCCGCCATACTGAAGGCTCACTACAGTACCTCGTCTATGTCTCCAAGATGTCCATGGATATCCTGGGACAAGTCACGCAGCAGACCAACAGGACTCTTACACGAAACATGGAGGTTGAAGAGCAAACTCAGCATGCCCTTGCAGAAGGAGGCATCCTCTAGGAGTAGGAAGGAAAGAAAATTCAGTTATAACCAAAGTCAGTCCTGTAGCAGGTGGGGGTGGCCTGGCTGGAATGCTAGCCTGTCGTTTCAGGCACAACATCCCCATGCTGCACACACTCCAACCCAGGCGGCTGGCCCACAAAGGTACACTTCGACCCACAGGTGCAAATGAGGGGGATGTTTCCCATTTATTAGTCACTATCATCATATAACTAGCATACGGGTCAAGAAATATCAGCACCCCAGGACACCCCTCCCCTCACCAAGGAAACTGTCATTCTGCCTTGTAACCTCACATCGAGTTCTGTCCGATTTTGAACTGTATCTAAGTAGCACCATGCAGTAAGTACTCTGTCTGTGTCTGCCACCTGCTGAGTGTCGTGTGCGCCGGACCCCTCCAGGTCACGTGTCAGTGGAGTCTGTTCACGCCCACTGCCGTACAGTGTCCCATTGCGCGCACACAGCGCAACCCCTCGACCCATTCGACTGCTGACAGACGTCTGGGTTTGGCTTCGCCTATTAGAACAGTACTGCTGTGAGAATTTTCCCACCTGCTTATGCTGGGAGTGGAACTGCTTGATCGTAAGCCTATGTTTAATTTTAGTAGTTAAGTATTGCTAAACAATTTTCCAGAGTGGTTATACCAACTGACACCTCCAGCAGCAGTGAATGAGAGGGTCAACTGCACTGTATTCTTACCAACCCTTGGGACTGGTTTTGTGTATTTGAAGTTTTGGATACTCCAGTGAATGTGTAATTTTCTAAATGTTGTTTGGTGCTGATGATTTTATATAAACCCAAAAAAGGAAATATGGCAGGAAACTTACCACAACTGTTTTCCGTGCAAATCTTAGATGTCCAGGATAACATCTGCACAAACTAGAGATCATTCGGATATTATAGAAACATTCAAAAGACAGACCTAGGTGCTATCAGACTGAGAGAGCTCTAGGCCTTTCCAAGTATAAACAAATCACCTGCTAAAACATGTGCATGGATCTAAAGTGGTACTCTACTGAAAAACAGCATAAAAGTAAGTCCAAAGTTATGAGCTGAATTACTGATTCTTTTCTTAAATATAGCCTATGATTCAATTCTCAAATGCCCTCATTAAGGGCCAAAGGTCCTGGGGTCTGGGCTGTTATTTGAGCTTCCCTGGCCCCTCCCACCACAGTTTGGGGCTAAAGTGCCCTTCTTCCTCTTCCCATGCCCAGCACTCTCTGCATCTGAGACATCTTTAAGGATAGTAAGCTAATAGAGGCATAGGAGAATAAGATCCTGGCCACAGTGACAGTCAAATTAGCCTTTAGGAACCAAGAGGCCATAGGAGGTTAAAAGGGAGCAGGGGAAAAAAAAAGAAAAGGGGCAAAAGAAAAGAGTTGGGGAAGCTTAAGGCCTTGGACTAGTAGGTCATGTTTCGCTAGACACACACTCAGCTTTCTGCTTCAGCAGTTATTTGGGATAGGCTTCCAGCCGCCCAGACACTGAAACGCAGTGATGTTTAAAGGTAAAATGACCAGTAAGAATTCAGGTTTTGATCTGTCAGGGAAAAAAACTTCAGAGGCTAAATGAAAATTCTCTGTGAACTGATATAAAAATATTTTCCAGAATACAGTGATTACTGTAGAATACAGATGTCCAGAATACAGTGTTAAATGTAATAAATAAATAAAGCAGGATGCTGAAAAAACTTTTGTGTGAAGAGGGTAGGGTTGGGTCTAAGAAGCTATATTCATATTGCTGTACAGGAATAAAAGAACTCTTTACACAAGACACTAGAAGATATTTACCTACTGGGGAAGAAGAACTGAACAGATGGAGGACACGGATAGAAAGGTGACCATTTCCTGCAAATTTTTTTATAATGTCTGGTTTTCAAATCATTGAACTTTATTACCCATTCAAAGTTAAATTAAAAAATTTTAGACACACTACCTGAAATTATGAGGGGGTGGTAAAATTTTAAAAATTTCTTCTTTATGTTAGCCTTTCCAAATCTATTTTCCTTCAACTGTCCCCATGTTCCAATTCCCTGTGTTTCTTTCCTAGTCTTGGGCTCCTTGCAGCAAAAGTAGCAATATGAAAGAATGAAGCTGAAAGTAAAGTGGGGATGCGTTGTTCCGATCTAGGATGAAATAAGTAGCAATGGGGATTTTCTTTGGGCTACCTGGAACTAGGACAACAAGAAAATGAAGTCTGCTTTTTCAGTGCTCAAATGTCGTAACATACCAGGCTATAGTCCAGCTAGCTCTTCCTAAAAGCAAGGGCTTACACAAGGAGGCCTGCACCTCAGCACTCTCAACTTGTCTCCCCACAGGTCAGGAAATAGATGTGGGAGGACCACACAGCCCTAGTCTCAAGGACTCTCTTTATCATCCTTTAGGGAAATTACTCCTAAATGGAACAGACCCACAGAATATGGCTTCTCTTATTTCACATGTGTGAATGCTCATGTGGGTACATATATTCTTCGTGTATACATGCAAACCCAAGCACATATACCTAAAATCTATCTGGATAGAACAGATTCTCTTTTAGGACTATAAACATGCTTTCTGACTTATCACTTTTTGTTGAATATCCCCCAAACTCAGAATCAGCTAATTTTGATGAGAAAGTTAACTGCTAAATGTCAGCTACCTTGATAATTAACATACTTTCATCTTAGAAGGAGGTAGGGAAACACAAGAAGGTTGAAGGCCCCACAGATAAACAAGACTTTTTTTTTTTTTTACAGTGCTTATTGTTTACCCTTGACAGTGGCCAAATAAACAAAAGCAGTAACTACGTCATGGTAGAAACACTATGTACGGGGCAGGGGTGGGTGGAGGTACATCTTACAGATCTTATATTAATTCAGGAGCATAACTGGATACATGATTTTAAATAAGCCAGATTTCAAGAAGACATTTAGTTGTACACTGTAAGATGTAGTATTCTGGCCTTCTGGGGGATGCAGAGTGGGACTGATTGGTGCTCATACCTCAGCAGAGATGGGCTTCAGCAGCTTGGACAAGCTGGTGAGAACAGTGGCCAGAAGCAGGGCTTCTTTGCTCTTAAAGTCTTCCTCTTGGCTGCTAAGTAAATTCAACAAGGACCTCTGAGAAAGGACACACAGAAACATTAGCAGACATGATACTAGCAAAGAGAAGAGACATCCAGCCAGAGATTCCTAAGGCTGGGACAGAAATGACTCAAAAACACCAAAAATCCAAGAGGATAAAATCTGGAAATAAGACCTGGATCGAGCAGGTAGTCTCCTACCCTTTTGTGATCAGACGTCTGAGTGTTCTCTTGAGTGCTATGGACGCCTCAAACCCCTGCCACATGTACATTAGGAATGAACTGTGCACCCAGTTTTATTTTAGGCTGCACCACACAGCTTGTGGGATCTTAGTTCCCTAACAAGGGACAGAACACAGGCCCAATCAAAGTGCTGTGTCCCAGCTACTGATCGCCACAGAATTCCAGTGCACCCAGGTCTGGGTGGTTCACAACTTCCTGAGGCCCATTCACTGACCTGAGGGCTAGACCATACCCCAGCACTGGCATTCCCTACACGTTTTCCATTTCCTTTTTCTCTGTTCCTCTCTCACCACCCAAAACACTGTCTTTGGTCCGTCAGTCTCTTCCCACTACGTAAGCTCTGTGAGGGTAGGGTTTTGTCTCTTATTTCTTGCTAGAACTTCAGCACCTGAACAGTTCCTGGCACATGATAGGAACATTAAAGAAATCCTCTGGGATAAAAGATCCTGATACGTGACAACTAGTGGTTAGAACCATCTGACAGACAAAGCCAAGTTACACTCCCTGCACGAGTGGGCTCCTGGCCAGCTCTTTGTATAATACCAGCTCAGTGATTCTTAGAGGCAATGAGTGCTGTAGACTGGGGTGGCTTGACACACATCCCTCCTGGAATGATGCTTTTAAATGCATTACCTTTCATTCTCAGAGCTGTCAAGTTGCTTGAATGATGACCCAGGAAAAACTGCTGTCCTACTTGTGGACGGTCTGCCTGTTCCCAGCTGGCCTGCTAACAGTCCCTTTCTGAGGACCCTCACAGCAGTCTCCTAGGTGTCTCACCTGAAACTGCCGGATCTGGAAAGCTGCTCTCTCACTGACACTGACTTCCTCCTCTTCTTCCTCCTTATCTGTGGCATCTAGGAAAAGGAAAAGAATGCTATCTGCTTTGAAAGGGGCTTGGTTTTTTTTTTTTGCCAAGCTAAAATTTTAGGAGGCCAAAAAAGCCTGGAGGCAGCTTTAATTATATTCCTAACATTCAGCAGCTTGTTAAGGCTATATTCAGTTTCCCAGTCCCATCTGTGGTTAAATGGAATCCAGTAAGTGCCAATTCTGAATCCACTAGATGTCACTCCTTGGCCACACTGGGACTCTTCGCAGGTGTCCTCTGCTGGGCTAACAACTGGAATCGAGAGGTTTGGTTGAGAAAGAGAAACTCAGATCGAGCCAAGTTATCAAAACTGAAATGCCCACCCAGAGCCTTGAGAAACTGATGACACTTCGGCTGGTATAACTGCTGCACGGCACCGAGTATCTTCTGTATGCCCTCCAAGCACATCAGTGAGATGTTCTTTCCTTTCTCTCTCTTTCCCGACTCTTCCACTGAGGTAGGGATTGAAGTGTATCTCCAAAGCAAGACCCTGGGGAAAAGTGATTTTTAAAGTCAAGTTCACTGAGATACAATTTACATACAGTAAAATTCCCATCCTGTAACTGTATGGCTCTGCTGACTCCCTTCCACAGTTGTGTACTCATCCCCCTCAATCTAGGTATTTCCATCACCCCAAAAGTTCTCATGTGCTCCTTTGCAGTCAGTTCTTTCTCTTTGATTTCCCAGGCAACCACCGATCTGTTTCCTGTCCCAGCGGTTTTACAATTTACAAACTATCATATAAAAATGGTATCATTCATTCTGTAGCTTTTAAAGTCGGCTTTGCTAACAGCATGTAGCTCTGAGGTTCACCTATGTTGCTGCACGTACTGGCCGCCTGTCGCATTTCACTGCTGAGCAGTATGTGGTATGAATGTGCCACAGATTGCATAGTCACCGATTTATCATCTTTAGGTTGTTTCCAGATTTTGCTATTACAGATAAAACTACTATATACAAACTTTTATAAGAACATCTGCTTTCATTTCTTTCAGGTAAATAGCTAAGAGTGGAATGGGTGTATCGTAAGATAGGTGTGTGCTTAACTTTTTAAGAAATTGACAAATTATTTTCCAAAGTGGCTGCAGCATTTTACATTTATGTCAACAGTGTATCAGAGTTTAAATTCTGGGCATCCCTGGAGGCTTAGTGGTAAAGAATCCACCTACCAATCAGGAGACCTGGGTTTGATCCCTGATCTTAGAAGATTCTACATACAGTGGAGCACCTAACTACTTGAGCCTGTGCTCTAGAGCCCGGAGCCGCAACTACTGAAGCCTGTGCACTCAAGAGCCCGTCCTCTGCAACATGAGAAGCCACGGCAACGAGAAGCCCGTGCACCTCAACTAGAGTAGCCCCCACTCACTCAATTAGAGAAAAGCCCGCACAGCAAGAAGACCCAGGGTAGCCAAAAATAAATACATAAATAAACATTAAAAACCAAAAAACAAGGAGTTTAAATTCTTCCACATCCATGACAACATTTTGGCATAGTCAATCTAAACTTTTAGGCATTTTAATAGGTGTTTACATCGAGGAAACCAGAATTGAAAGAGACACGTGTACCCCAATGTTCATCGCAGCACTGTTTACAACAGCCAGGACAAAGAAACAACCTAGATGTCCATCAGCAGACAAATGGATAAGAAAGCTGTGGTACATATACACAATGGAATATTATTCAGCTATTAAAAAGAATGCATTTGAATCAGTTCTAATGAGGTGGATGAAACTGGAGCCTATTATAGAGTGAAGTCAGTCAGAAAGAAAAACACCAATCCAGTATATTAACGCATATATATGGAATTTAGAAAGATGGTAACAGTGACCCTATATGTGAAACAGCAAAAAAGATACAGATATAAAGAAAGACTTTTGAACTCTGTGGGAGAAGGCAAGGGTGGGATGATTTGAGAGAACAGCATTGAATCATATGTATTATCATATGTGAAATAGATCACCCGTCCAGGTTCGATGCATGAGACAGGGTGCTCAGGGCTGGTGCACTGGGATGACCCTGAGGGATGGGATGGGGGGAGGGGCGGCGGTTCAGGATGGGGAACACATGTACACTCATGGCTGATTCATGTGAATGTATGGCAAACCACCACAATATTGTAAAGTAATTCGCCTCCAATTAAAACAAATAAGTAAATTTTAAAAAGAAAAAAAGTTAGGTGTTTAGTGATATCTCATTGTGATTTTAATTTGCACTAACCTAGTGACTAATTATGTTGATCACCCTTTCATGTTCTTATTTGCCATCTATATATCTTATTTGGTAAAGTGTCTGTTAAAACACTTTATCCATTTTCTCAATTTGATTGTTTTCTTAACAAGTTTGAGTTCTTTATATACTCTGGTTATCAGTACATCATCAGACACGTGTTTTGCAAATATTTCCTGTTAATTTGTGGCTTGTCTTTAAATTTCCTTAGGAATGTTTTTCAAGGAACAGAGTTAAATTTTTAAGAAATATTGATTGTGCTTCTCGTATTATACCTAGGAAATTTTTTACCTAAAACAAGGTTGTAAAGGTTTTTCTGTCTTCTAGATGTTTTACAATATTTGGTTTTATACTTATGCCTCTGATTCATTTCAATATTTAGTTATAACATGAGAAATGGATCAAAGTTCAATTTTTTTTCACATCAGTCGCTCAGTCGTGTCTGACTCTTGTGACCCCATGGATCGAAGCATGCCAGGCTTCCCTGTCCATCACCAACTCCCAGAGCTTGTGCAAATTCATATCCATCAAGTAGGTGATGCCATCCAAGCATCACATCCTGTCTTCCCCTTCTCCTCCTGCCTTCAATCTTTCCCAGTATCAGGGTCTTTTCAAATGAGTCAGTTCTTCACATCAGATGGCCAAAGTATTGGAGTTTCAGCTTCAGCATCAGTCCTTCCAATGGATATTCAGGACTGGTTTCCTTTAGGATGGACTGGTTTGATCTTGCAGTCCAAGGGACTCTCAAGAGTCTTCTTCAACACATCAATTGATTCAAAAGCATCAATTCTTTGGCACTCAGCTTTCTTTATAGCTCAACTCTCACATCCATACATGACTACTGGAAAAACCGTAGCTTTGACTAGACAGATCTTTATTGGCATAGTCATGTCTCTGCTTTTTAATATGCTGTCTAGGTTGGGCATAGCTTTTCTTCCAAAGAGCATCTTTTAATTTCATTTTTTCACATATTCCTGTACAATTGTTCCAGAAACACCTGTTTGAAAAGACTTTTCTTTCTCCATTCCATTACCTTAGCACCTTTGTCAAAAGTCCAAAGACCATACTTGTGTAGATCAGTTCTGAACCATCTGTTCCACTGATCCTGGCAATACCTCACTATCTTAAATACTTATTTGATGTTCTATAAATATTGATTAAAGTCAAGCTGGATGACAGTGTTGTTTGAGTCTTCCACATCCTTTCTGATTTTCTATCTAATTCTACTGTTTACTGAGAGAGGTAGATTATTATTTGTGTATTTCTCCTTCAGTATTACCATTTTTGCCTTAAGTATTCTGAAGCTGTTATTAGGTGCTGTTAAGTACATATACATTTAAAACTGTTCTGTCTGCTTGATGAATTATTTAGTCATTATGTAATATCCCTTTTTATTCCTGGTATTAGATTAACATTTTATATGTGGCCAACAATCCACACCAAAACAGGACTAGGAAAAAACCCCAACATAGTGAGTGACTGCACTTCCACCTTTGGGTATGCCCAACTTCAAACCACCTTCCTCCCCACCCAACTTCAAACCACCTTTCTCTCCCCACCCCCGCCATTGATTTCCTCTCTTGGAGATGCCACAGCAAGTGGAACAGGTCTCTAAGGGTGTGTGGGGCTTACCGAGTTATGTCACAGAGGTTCTGAAAGACCTTCTCTGGGTTTTGGCCATCAGGGCCACTCACATGCCCTGTTTCCTTTAGCTGCTGGACCTTCTGCAGAGCCACATTCACTGCGTAGCGCATGAACTCATTGCTGGACCTCAGAACAGACAGGCTCTCTTCATGACTCTGGGTACTGTCCCTAGACAGGAAAAAAGAGACAGAAAGATTCCCCTGCTACTGGGACTTGAAATTACGTTTTCTAGGGACAGTTCACAATAGCACCCAGCCAGTTCTAACAGACAGACTCCAGGCAGCCCATGCCAAGAGTCACTGCCAAGGCTGTCTTTCTACAAATATTATTCTCAGTATTACCTCCCTTTCTCCCTCTTCCCTCAATCCTTTAACTTTGATGAAATTTAAAGGTCAGTCTTAGTTAACTTTCTGTAATGTTTTTTTTGTTGTCTCCCCCACTTTTTTTTTAAATTCAAGCTTTTCTTTCCCCCCTTTTCATGCTACTTAGGTTAATTTCTTGGAATCTATCCTATCTTTTCATCCACTAGTTCATTGTTTCTGATGTTCCCTTTAGTAATTCAAAGCATCTCTTTAAATGTCTATGTGTTCTGCTTTCAAGAAAATTACAACCCCCTTGACTTACTTTTTACTGTATATATGCTAAGAATTGTGAATCCAAACTAGGTAATATCAGTGACCCTCAGTAGGTGTTTTTAACCTTCACCTTAAGGCTGTCTTTAAGCCCTTTGTTAGAACCTTACCTGAAAAGAGCTGTGAGAAGATCAGACACAAATTTCATGGACAAAAAACTATTGGTTGGTCGGCTGGCCATTTTCGTTTTGCCTTTACCAGATTTTTCATTAAGAATGTCAGAGAGCTTCTTGTAACACATAAATAAGCTCAGAATTGTTTCAAACTTAGTCTTACTGTATAAAAGGAAAAAGAGTCCACCAAGGACAGGCATCAGAATATTACGGTTTACTTTCAAAACAGTAATAAGGAAATCACAATACTTCTTTAGATGTCATACTTTAGACCCAATATTACAAATGAATCGATCTTCACTATTAACACAGTACTCCTCGGTAATACCCATCTGGGTCATTTCTTTTCCTCCTTTATTTGTATCAGTCATTGCAGAGAATGAAAGTTTACTACTACCACCAATCAAAATTTCTCTATTAAAATCAGGGGTTGTTATGTTCAAGGCCTGGGGAATGTTCAATAAAGTAAAACCTGATGGAGAGACAAAATTCACGAGCCTGTTTGGCATGTGCTTGGATGTTCCCTGGTAGAAAGAACATAGTTTGGTCTTAGGCTAGAGGTCCATCTAAGAGTGTCATGTGCTGTAGTCTGTTCATACCTAGCCTATTGTCAGTGTTAAGAAAACACACTCCCACACACAAAATGAACTACAAGTAGAGTTACAGTATACCCTACCTGAAATTACTTATGAAGAAATTATATTCTATTAGAACCTCACAAATTCCCATAACAAGAGAAGCGCAGATATTATTTTTGATGCCAATACCAGTGCTCTGAGAAAAGTCTGCTGATTTGTCCTAAAAGGCACAAGATAAAAATTAATAAGCTACTAAAAACCTCCATTACTCAACACAGCTTAGACTTAGCAATTACCAGTTCAAAGTCTTCTAGTTCACTCTTAATCATTCTATTCGTAATCGACTCCAACATATCATCTAAGTATTGGTAGAACCCCTCTTCCTCCTCCTCTTCTTCTTGCTGTAATGGTACCACTCTGCTCTTATACCAGGCCAAACAGTGTTGAATACAACATAGCAGATAATCCTGTAGAAGAAAATATAATAACTGAATATTCTTGTTAAAGGATAACCTATCAAACTGTTGATAACTGACAAATAATCCTTATCTATAAGGCTAAATAAAGTTATTCATTAGCATCACAAATTAAGTCAATCTGGAGTTAAAAACAAAACAAAACAAAACAGAAAAAAAGAATTGAACTAACAGAGGCATTGTTTTCTGGCCTTTCCCAAAGACAGTGGCTTTCCAAGTAGTTGACACCTAAGAATGTAACATCAAATGTGCTATCTCTGATCTGGTACAAATACCAAGGAGCCAGGTTGTGAAATTAAATCCTCTCCAGCACCTTTGCCTGGAAAATCCCATGGATGGAGGAGCCTGGTAGGCTGCAGTCCATGGGGTCGCTGAGTTGGGCACGACTGAGCAACTTCACTTTCACTTTCATGCACTGGTGAAGGAAATGGCAGCCCACTCCAGTGTTCTTACCTGGAGAATCCCAGGGACGGGGGAGCCTGGTGGGCTACTGTCTATGGGGTCATGCAGAGTCAGACACGACTGAAGTGACTCAGCAGCAGCAGCACCTTTCCCAAATAGTCCCAAAGGCTATTCTAAACATATGGATTTAGGTTGAGGGAATCTTTGGGAGACCACCATAGCTTCTCTGACCTAGGCTGAGGACATCTGTTGTAAGTCACTCAGGCATTTCAGTTTCTTTCTTCCCTGTCTTTCTGAGGCTAGATGAGAATAGAAAACCAACCTGTCCCAGTTCCTCTGAAGGTTCAACAGAATGCCAGTTCTAGCTCAGCCTAAATCATACACTCCAGACTAATGAAGCAGATCCCCTGGGTTCACCTGCTTCTGGGTAACCTCCTTCTTCCAATTCTAAAGTATATCTGTTTAGTACTTGCAATCAAAGAGCCATTAATGGGAGGTAAAATGCTCTTTGGGAGAAGTGATAGATGCCTTGATTATTAGTCAAGTGTTGATATGCAGATATCTCACCACCAGAACCAAGGTGGTGATGGGTCAGGGAAGAATCAAGAGTAAAAATTCACTGGGAGTACCAGGTGTTTCACAGAGAAGTCATCTCTTTCTGAAGCTCAACCATATCAATAGGGCTGCTAGTTTTACTTAAGAGTAAAAATAATGGTTATGGGAGGAGGAAAGAATGGCTCACCAGTGGTTCCTGTAGAAAGACCTGATCTCCTTGGGTCAGAATACAAGCTTCTAATTTCAGAGGAGGCAGTACATCAGGTTCTGGCTCATAGAACTGTTTCAACTGTGTATGGGAAGGAAAAAGACATCACGGTTCATGAATGCTTTTCACTTTTTTAACTGGTCAAGCTAATGGCAACTTTAATGTTTAATGCTTTCTAAGACATTATTTCCCAACTGTCCAAAGAACACTGCAGGAAAATCTGTTGCTTTGGCTCAACCCTGTCCTTCCTTTGCCCTTGCATCAGGCAGTGCACTGACTGACATCTTTCCTAGTCCACTTCATCACCTCTCCTATAAAACACCATGCTCTCTCACACCAGTTACTTCATTTGTATAGGCTATCAAGCACTTTCAGTACAGCTTGGTTATTAATAGAGGCTCCAGAGTCAGACTGACTGAATCTAAAATCCCAGTACCACTACTTATTAATTCAAGGAAGGTAGATGTCTTGGTTCCTCATCTGTGAAATGAGGATATTATTAATATAAGCATAAACATTTGTATACGATTAAATGTGCTAACACACGTAAGGAGCTTCAAATACTATTTAGCACATAACAGAGCTCAAAAAAAGTTAATTAACTCAGCCATAAAAAAGAATCAAATGATGCCATTTACAGAAAAATAGATGGACCTGGAGATGACCATACTAAGTGAAGTCGACTGAGAAAGACAAATACTATATGATATCACTTATATGTGGAATCTTTAAAATGATACAAATAAAACTTATTTACAAAATAGAAATAGATTCACAGACCCAGAAAACAAACTTATGGTTATCAAAAAGGAAAGGGGGTGGGGAAAGGATAAATTAGGACTTTGGGATTAGCAGAAACAAACTATTATATATAAAATAGATAAATAAGATCCCAGTGTATAGCACAGGGAATTATATTGAATATACTGTAATAACTCATAATGAAAAAGAATATATATGTAACTGAATAACTTTGCTGTATACCAGAAACAAATACACTGCAAATCAACTATACTTTCATAAAAAAAAAATGTTAATTGCCATTTTCCTCTTTTTAACTTTTGGAGTCTATATAATTTTATTGGTCCACATACTAACCTGAATTGGGAAGCACTGCTCTCTGCTTTCAGTCATAACTTGCCATGTTAATGTGCAAATGTAGATGGACTGATCATTAGTTTGAAAGATAAAATATAACAAGATATAAATTTTATATAAGATCAGGTCCAAGGTCCACTGAAAAACTTTTGATAAGTAGTGTAAGACCTTCCAATCATTTCTCCACTTCCAAATGGAGCTTCTTTAGCAGAATTAGCACAAAGTAACGGCATAAAAAAGGAGGAAGAGCGAGAGGGGAAGAGAAGTCCCATTTATAGCAAAATGGTGGGCTAGGGTTTAGAGAAACCCTCACGGTAAAGAATAAAAAACACTGCATTAAAATTTTTATATAGATACATTTATTAAATAGATAGCTAAGACAAAAGGAAAGTAAAAGAAATCATGAAATTAAAGACAGCGCCTAGGGTCCGCATGGGGTTGTATCAGAGATTGTATCTAGATTGTATCTGAGATTGTATCAGAGACCTTCACAGAAAGCTGGAATTCTCAAAAGCAGATATCCTTAGTGGATGAACCTAAAAAATAAATCCACCACATGGAGGAAGATAGTGGGGGGATATGTACCTACCTAACTACCTCTGACTTCAGGTGAAGGGGGAAAAGTCTCCTCAGGGACTTTCTAACCATAAGTTAGTCTCCAAATGTAGCTGGGGCTAGAATTCACATGACTTCAAATATAGGGTTATTTTAGAGTTAAGACTGTCCAAATCATTAGACAATATAGCTGAAAGTTTAAAGAAAGTGTTTAATTTTGAAACAAGTAAGGGGGGAAATGGAATAAAGGAAATTTCAAATTTTACAAAAACCAGAAAAAGAGGGAACATCCCCAATCATTTTACTAAGCTCACACTAAACCAAAGACATTCAGTATGAAAAATGAAAATTATAGGCCATTCCTTCTTGTACAGATATATGTATGTCCTAAATGGAAGCAAAACCCAGTAGTGTATAAAAAAGGTAATATAATCAATTTGAGTTTATTCTAGGAATGCAATGTTTTTTTAAAAGATCAAATAATATAATTCATCACGGTAACAGAGTAAAGGAGAAAAATCATATGGTCATCTCAATAGATACAGAAAAACATCTGATAAAATTTAACATGCATTCAAGAGTAAACAACAGAACTGAAATGGCAGAAGAAAGTAAACTTGAAGACAGATTATGAGAAAATATAAAATCTGAAGAAAACAGTGTAAAAATATTGAGGAAAAATGAACCAAGATCTGTGGAACAATATCAGGCATTCCAATATACATACCACTGAAGTCCCAGAAGGAAAGGAGAGAAAGAGGGGATAGGAAAAAATAATCTGATGAAATAATGAACGGATATTTCTCAAATTTGGTGACAAGCATCAACTTAAAGATTGAAATAACTTAATCAACTCCAAATAGGAGAAACACATGCTTTGGCTCTTGAGCCAGATCTGAGTTCAAATTCTAGCTCCATCACTTATTAACTGTGAGACCTTGGGCAAATTAAATTACTTAACCTCTTGGAGCCTTAAAACATACATCTGTAAAATGGAACTAAGCAGTTATTTCACAGGGTTTTGTGAGGACTAAATGAGATCATCCACCATATACCATTCATAAATTGTTTGCCCCTCTGTAAGTGCTAAACATTAAGTACTGTTGTTATTACTATTAGTACATAATAAAAATATATATATATATATGTATCATACAATGAAATATTATTTAGCCATAAAAAGGAATAAAGACTGATGCACCCTACAATATGGATGACCCCTGAAAACATCATGTTAAGTAAAAGCAGTCAGTCATAAAAGACCACACATTGTTTGACTCTATTTATATGAAATGTCCAGAATAGGCAAATCTATAGAGAGAAAAATAAGACTGATGATTGCTTAGGGATAGAAGGTTTGAGGAAGGATGGGAAGATTAAAGGGGGGGCTAGCTAAACGGTGTGGTTTTTTCTGAGAAGATAAAACGTTCTCAATTGACTGGTGATGGTTGCACTTTGTGAATTCACTAATTCAAATAAATGCTTAATAATAAATGTTGAGAGTAAAAAGGTCTTATTCACATTAGAAACTCTTCAGCTAAATTCTCATCTTGATGGTCCTTTGAAATATTTCTTAATTTGCAGCTTTTTAAAAAAGCTGAGAAATACAGAAAATAACCTAAGAGACACTCATGAATATGTCATTCAGATTTAAGAAATGTCAATATTTTACTGTTTTCTCCAAATCACTCTTCTTTATCAGAAATAAACATAACAGATACTACTGCTGATGGCCTTTGTATAAATGGTTCTACAAAATGTCCTTCTGACTTAGGATGTTAACTGAGAAGGTTAATTGTCAGACGATGGCAATATGGTAGACAGATAAACAGTGATTAAAATAAAACAACATAAAAAAAAATAATAATAAAATAAAATAAAACAACACGAAATAGCATCATATACCCTAGGCATGTTTACAATGTACCAGTGGACTAGTTAGGAATTATTTTATATTTTGAAAATTATGAAAAATGTCAATTACTTAATGCCTTGGTACCTGTTCCCTTATATCCATGAAAATATAATTTACCTGTGAGAGCAGAGTTTGCATGACTGAGTTAACCAGCTGAGAATTCCTTCGAAGGACATCATAGAACCCCTAAAAGGAATCAGAGGACGAATAAGCTCTCTATCAGAGTCACTAGTGATTTGCACAATCTTAACTTTAAAATAACTTTGTGTTTCTTTACCTATTCTCAGCTCTCTGAAAAAAAGATGGAGGCCATATATGCTAGAGGGAGAAACAATTCAGAAAGTTTAGGTTATTGGCCTACACTAATGTGAGATCTCTGACAATGAGAACTGGATTATAAACTGACCATAATCCTCACAACTGTTAGACATCAAGTCTCGTCTGGCTTTGGGGTACTTTTCCCTTTCCCAGACCTCATTTTTTCCTCTTATCATACATTAGTAGCCTTCCTTTTGGGGGTACTCCCCTAGTCTCCAGTGATTCAAAAGTGCCTCCTGGACCTAAGCACCCTAATGTGAATGACTATGACATTTCTTCCCATCCAAAATTTCCCAGTCTTAGTTTAAAACTGCTCAGATTAAAATCCTGGGGAGGCTTTTCTTTTTGGAACCCGAGAAAGAGGTTATACAGTTCACCAGTGAGAAACAGAAAATGAGAATTGACATCCCCCCCATTTTTTTTTTAAAAACAAAGGATGATCAGCCCTAATAAATATTAGAATATTTTATAAAAGTATAATGGTAATAAAAAGACAACTGTGGTCCTGGCACAAAAATTACAGAAAAATAAAGGCACAGCATACAAACAGAAAGACTCAGTACACATGAAAGAGGCAATATATTATACCTGAAAAAAGAAATGGCTAATCTGGGAGGAGTTGGGTCTTTATATATTAATAGAAAAATTGCAGAAGAATTAAGTAATTAAACAAAAGCATTTAAAAAAATAAAAGAAAATGCTAGTAAATATTCACTGGAAGGATATGGACTCCACACAAAAGAGATAGTAGGTATCTCAAAGGTAAAGATTACAACCAAACTGTAAAATCTAAATTTCTAGCTCTAAAATGATTATCATTAAAAAAAAAAAAAAAAAAAAGCAAATGGCAATCTGGCCTGTACTTACAACAAGTATGACAAAAGGTATTTATGTTAATAATACATAGAGTTTTTACAAATCAAAAGTACTGACTTAAGTCTTTGATGAATAAATGAATACCAATATCCTAACAGATTTAGGACTATGAGACATTACAAAGTAATTTTTTAAATTGGGAGCTAAATAAGGGTTGAGGGTTTCTTCTTTTTAATACAGATGACTGTGGAGAAGAGTTAACTTAGTAGTCTGAGACTGCTATCCTTGGTAAGGTCCGCTTCCAAGGTTAGCCCTTGGCTGGTGGCTGTGAATCTGGCTGATCAACAGTTTCTTATACTGATATGAAACTCCCAAAACAATGAGTGTGTTTACTGTGCCTAAACTGTATAAACAATATAGTTTATGTTCTTAAAGAGGAATCTGGTTTCCTGAGGACTTTCCTCTATGAGCCTCTTGCTTGTGCTATTTTTTGCTTTGTATCCTTAACTATAATCTTAGCCATGAGAACAAATACATGCTGTTTTATGACTCCTAAAGAAATTTTTAAATAGAGGTGGCTTTGGGGACCCCCCCACCAATACAACAATTGTTCCAGCATTGTTTGTTGAAAAGACTATCCTCTTTCCATTGAATTACCTTGGGATCTTTGTCAAAACTCTACTGACCAACTTTATACTTTTCAATTGTGCTGTTCATCTTAGAGGTGGCTTACATTCCATATAACTTGTAGAATCAACTTCTTAATTTCTACCAAAAAAGCCTGGGATTTCACTCAATTTACAGATCTTTCTGATACTTAAAAATATTGACAATATTGATCATTCTATTCTGTGAACATTGCCTATCTTTCCAATTACTTAACTCTTCTTTAATTTCTCTCAGTGATATTTTGAGGTCTTCAGTGTACATATCTTGCATATACTTTGTGGAACCTCTCCTTAAGTATTTTTCATCTACTATAAATACTACTTTCACTTTTGAACTGTTTGTTGCTAGTAAGCAGAACTATAATTGACTATTACATGGTTACTGATCTTGTATTCTACAACCTTACTATATCATTTTTTGTAGACTCTTTGGTATGGTCTATGTACACTATGTGAATCAAGACAGCTTTACTTCATACTTTCAAATCTATGAGCCTTTATTTCTTTTTCTTGCCTTGTTGCATTGGATCAGACCTTCACTTCAATGTAGAACAGAAGTTTTGTGAACAAATATCCTGTTCCTGACCAGAAGAGAAACGCATTAAGTTCTCTCACTATTTAAATTAGATGTAGGATTCATAGACCCCTTTTATTAAATTGAGAAATTTCCCCTCTAATCCTCACTTGCAAAGAGTGTCTGAGATTTTTCATCACAAATGTTAAAACAAAGGTATTCTTAATCATTAAAAAAAAAAATTCAGTGCTTGACAGCATATGCTATAGACTTGAAAAAGTTCTATCTTTAACCTGCCAATGTGGTCATTCACAGTGGTACATTACTGTCAAACATTCAATGTGGTACAACAATATTCATAGTGAAAAACTGGAAGCCACAAAAATGCCCCCAAAATAAAAAAAAGTTAAATAAATTACTGTATACATAAAGAGCACTTTTTAGCATTCAAAATTATGTGGCAAAGAACATTTAATAAAATAGGAAATGCTTACAGCATAATATTAAGAGATAAAAAGCTAGAGAAATCTATGATTCCAATTTTGTGTAAGTATGCATATGAGTGGTAGGACTAGTAATAATAAAAAAATTTTTTTTCTATACTTTCTATATTTTTTACAATAAACCTGAAAAATCCAATGTCAGGTATGGTGCTTGGCAACTATGGTAGCTCAATAAATGCTATTTTAAAAATGCCAAATGAAAGTATAGCTGTGCTCTGAAATGACTTAAACTTAATCTACCTGCTAGATTACCTAATGTTCTCCATCCTATGAAATATGTGTGCTGAAGCACAAAGCATACTAAATGCTAGAAATTGTACTGCAGTCTCCCATGACTGCAGACTTTTGTTCCACTGGCTGAATTATATCCTAATTACAAGTCAGTAGTAATATTTGTTCCATTCATTTTTTGCTAATTGTACTGTCATTATGTAATCTACTCAAGACATTCTGTAAACTGTTGGAAACCAAGAGCAAAATGACAAGCTGTCTGGGGGAATTCCCTAGCAGTTCAGCCGTTAGAACTCTGCTCTTTCATTCCTGAGGGTGTGTGTTTAATCCCTGGTCAGGGAACTAAGATCCCACAAGGCATGCAAGCATGGCCAAAAAAAACCAAAACCCACTAAAAACACAAACAAAAAACCCCAAGAAGTTGTTTTTATGAAAACTAAGTTGAATATTTTGGAAATATTTAATAAAAGTAAATCTGTAAAACTGATTTCTGATGGATTGGGGGAGGGGTAAGACAATTCTAAAAACGGAAAAAACTGAACACATTTAGAAGATTTCTCTACTAAGACTAATCTGGAGTATTTTTCATACTCAAAAGCAAAAGAACTTTTCCTTAAAACAAAAGGCTGGTAAATTAACAGTACATTTAAATATTTCAAATGAAAATATTTAACATGTTTCAACTATTCTTTACGCTTCCTCACCTTCAATGAATTTTTGGCCAAGCATCAATAACTACTAGTCCTCACAGCACTAAATAAGAGCATATCTACTGTACTCTGGTAAGAAAAATTATTAAAATTAAAAGGATCAGTGGAGTTGGGGAGTGGAGTACTACATTCCTTTCACCCTATTGATTTACCTCATAAAGCATGAGTCGAACATCTGCCTGCTGACCTAAGCATCTCTTCAAACTATCCATGATCTCAAGGCAAAAGGTCTCATTGGCAACAGAATTGTAAGGGCTATGGATATCCACGTGGACCTGAAAGGAAGAGAGGTCAGTTCATGTAGATCTTACCTGAGTAAATATTAATAGTTCCATTAAGGAGTAAAATGAGCTGGTATTTTTGGTTAAAGAACCTTACATTTAGCTTTCCCCATATGGCATAACCCAGGGCTGAGGCAGACATTATAATCATTATCAGGCCATGATAAGTATCTTATTCCATTTTGGAATAAGAATTTTCAAGCACTTAAAAAAAATTAACTTTCTCATTCCTTAAGATTTTCCTTGGCAATGTGGTACAATATTCCTAAGTCACCTACTTAGGAAGGCACACAGATTATTTCATGCCACTAGAATTTAGTAGTCATAATAAACTTAATTTTACTTAAAAGGCTAAGGATTGAGCTCTTCTGAGGGTTCCATGAACTCCTGAGAGGTTTAGAGGCAGGTAGTTTTGTTTAGATATGGACATGACAAAGAATAATACTGCCTGTTTGATTTACATAATAATTTCAGCAATTATAGACCAAGAACCCTAATCCTTACTTCAGGCATCTTAGTGAGGTAGTTAATACTGCTGCTGCTGCTGCTGCTAAGTTGCTTCAGTCGTGTCCGACTCTGTGCGACCCCATAGACGGCAGCCCACCAGCTCCCCCGTCCCTGGGATTCTCCAGGCAAGAACACTGGAGTGGGTTGCCATTTCCTTCTGAGGTCAAATCCTAGTTCTACACTTTACTGGCTATATCACTTTGGGCAAATTATTTAACCTCTCTCAGTCTCAGTTTTCTTATATTTAAAATAGGGATATTAACCATTCATAAATGATATCCAGTGTTCCTAATATTTAATCTATGGCATAAGTTATAAACAAAAGTGCTGAGCTGTTGTAACAGCAATAAAGGATTCCTAAAGAAACTGCTATACAGATGTCTCTTATTTACAAATCATATTAGTACTGAATTTAAATGACAATTTTACTGCTGCAAAGCCTAGATTATCATATTATTGTAAAAAGCTTTGTTTTCTTAGATTACAGGTTTTATCAGGTGTGCAAATAAATAAACTATTAAAACTGAGGACAATAACAGTATTTAGCTAGAGGACTGCTGTGAAGGTTAAATGAGAAAATAAATGTAAAGCACTCAGAACAGTGTCTAGCACAGTGTTGTCCATTAGAAACACAATACAAATTACAAATGCAAGCTGTATATATAATATTAAATTTTCTAATAGCCAAATCAAAAGAGTAAAAAGAAATTGGTGAAATTAATTTTAACATTTTACTTAGCCCAACATAGCCAAAATATTATCTTAACACATCATCAAAATAAAAAATTATGAGATATTTTACACTTTTATCTCACACTAAGTCTTCAAAATCCAGTGTGTGTGTTTTATATATACAGCACAACTCAATTTGAACTAGCTACATTTCAATCAACATACAGTTCAAGAGCCAACTTGAAGCTAGAGGCTACCATACAGCAAATTTGCCATCAGTAAGTGATGGCTGATATTATCATCATCAGACCCTCAGTTTCAGGATCATCTGTACAACCAGAACCCGAGCAAAAAAATCTTTACATCAACTACTGCATCAGTGCACACATGATAAGCTGGTGTGAAAAAAAGTCCTTACCTGGCTAACACCAATAGACTGGCTGCACTGAGATGACGACAAGCTGCCTAAAACTTTAAAGTTCTTCAGTAGCAGTAAAAACCCAGCAACTGCAGATTTTCGGGCATCAAGCTGGCTAGCTCAGGAATAGACAGAGAAGTTACCAAACAGTACTGATTTCACAGGAATAAGATTCTGTGTCAGAAAAATCCAGTTAGTTATGTACAGAAAAAGAATGTGTATTAACAATGAAGAACAGAGCAAAATAAACATACTTAAAACAAGGCATAGCTGTTCACATCAATTAGGAAGGACAGGAATTCAGCTGAAGTTTTCATCTACTTAACCTCATGACACCATCTCTACTCTTCTCTATCCTGCTGACAAGCCTTTGTGGGCAGTGAGAACAAGAGTCCTGAGAGGCTGCACAATGAGTTGATAACTCAAACATAAGTACTAAACAGCAAAGGAAATTGTTGATTTTCTGAGTCTAAAGGAGACTTCCCTTCTACATAGAGGAGTGCAGTGCTTGGCATCTTGTAAACCCTCCATCCAGAGAAACCATTCATCTCACTGAGACTACAACATACAATGCTGGCCTATCACACACGCTTTTGGGAAAGGACTAACAAAAACTGTCAGCTCTACAACATGGAGAAACAGCATTTGGCTGCTTACTAGTTGCTCCTCTGAATACCCATGAGTGTACTATAATATGGACAATGTGATAATAATTTGGTATTTTATCCTTAAAGTAGCAAGTTCTTTCCACAGTACTCATCTCATAATCCCTTTAGGAGATGGTACTGTCATCTCGATCGTGCATTAGAAATTTGCATGACTGCTGTACTAGAGGTGACTGCAGAGAGGACTTTAGGTAACATTAGAGAGCGTCACTTCCCAGGATCTCAGGGGATGCTACATACCTGGCAAACATGGCTTTCCGAAGGACAAGTATCAAGGAGTCTCTTATTGACATGCTGACTTTGAGAAGGGGCTGAAAGAGGAAGAATCAGTGTTAAAAGCAGCAATTTGTTTATTAGCCTTAGCACATTTCTATTCAATACTGTCACCATTTGGCTTAAGAAAGCTTGGTTCCATTTTATAAACACGCTGCAATGTTTATTGCACTTAGTAATAAGGAGAGTTAATACTAATGCTAAATTGAAACTAGTTGTGAATACCTTTATATCTACTGTCTTCAATTAATAATTTCCTAAGAGCCTTTCAATTACTTCACTGACTTGAAACAGAATCAAAGGAGAGAGAATAGTACTATGAAGAGGGGATAAACTTGGAAAATAGACCCTAGCTCAGTGCTTCTGCTCTTTTAATAGAAGGTTCTGTCTTAGAATCAAGGGAAATAGGATTTCTTATACATACGTAATTATGAAGAAATACATCAGACTTCCACTGCAACCTTGCTCATGAGCTGCTTAGGAGTCAAAAGACTTACCTGCACTGCCTTCAGCAGTCCTTGTACAGTTTGAACGGGCAGAAAGGACAAATAGTCAAAAGTTTCTATAACTTTAGATGAACAACTTTGAAGAACTAATGGTGAATACTTGATGATATCTGAAAGTAGGTCTGAAAAATGGAAGCTATGATCAGTTGCCTCAAATAACTAAAGAGGTTTTAAATAAAAGGAATATAAATATCGAAAAAGAATAGATAAAAAAGTTTTCTGCTCCTTTCTCAAGTAAGTAATATACATTTCTGCTGATCCTATATACTGTAAGGTCAATGGTAACCAGATACTTTAAAAAAATTTTATGTCTAAAAGAAAGGAAGAAACTCATTATAGTGCCTGAACAACCAGCACACATTGTCTTCATATTTCCAAGCTGAAATAGATCAATAAATATTTATGAATTTTTATTATAAACAAGCATAATTATATGGTCCTACAAGGAATACAAGAAACACAAAACATGGTCTCTCTTCCTTCAAGAATGATAATTTAGATGAAAATCATGAAAAATTTTCTTTTTTTAAAATTTTATTTTTAATTGGAGGATAATTACTTTACAATATTGTGCTGGTTTCTGCCATACATCAACATGAATCAGCCACAGGTATTCTTATGTTCCCTCCCTCTGAAACCTCCTTCCCATCTTCCAAGAAAAAAATATTTTAAAAGAATGAAAGAAGTAACAAAATCATATCAAGTATCTAATAATTCCAAACATTGTTCACTGTCTATGAAACAGTAGAGAATTTAAATAGGAGTGTAAAGAAAGTGATCATTATGGGATAGTATGCTTTAGGTGAGCAAAGAGGAAAAGGAAATTTAAGTTAGATTCTAAAGAATGCACAAAGAAACAGGGAAAGGTCCAAGTAAAAGTACAGGAAGGTAAGTGTAAGACATATTCAAAGGATGGTGGGGAACTCTGTGGAGGTGGGGTGAAGGATTCAGAAAAGTAAATAACGGAAGTTAATGCTGGAAAGTGAGGTTCAATCAAATTGTCAGGGGCTTTTTTGGGTTTTTTTGGCCATGCCATGTGGCATCTAGGATCTTAAGTTTTGAAACCAGGGATGAACCCAGGCTCACATCAGTGAAAGCACCAAGTCCTAACCACCGGACAGCCAGGGTACTCCATCAAGAACTTGAAATAAGAGGATAAAGACCTGGTCATTTATGAAACAAGGTACTGGTGATTTCTGGGTGACGGACAGATGTTTGGGGAATACTGTTCTGGTAGCAATTTGCAGGGTGAATTGCTGCAGAGAGAAAAGAAAGCAGGGAAGCCAGTTAGGAAGCTGCTGCAGTAGCCTAAATGGAAGGTTATAAGGTTGGGAATTAGACAAATTGATGTCTGTGTGTAGCAGAGAGGATATAAAAAAGAAGATAAAAACTATGAGGGAAAGAATGAGAGAACTTAGGTACCATATGTATTCCAGAAGATTAAAAGAAATTCTAGCCTCTGGGACTCAGACATCCATGTTTCAGCTAACAGAAATAGGGACAAAGAAAGAGGAGGTTGTTCAAAGGAAACGGTATTACATTTGAAATAAAAGGAAAAAAAAAAAGCTAAATGGAAACAGCTAGCAGGAATGAAGGCACTCAGGCACTGAACTAAGCAAATAGTCCTGACATAAAGATTTGGGAGCCATGCCCACAAAAGCTCCCCCCCCCACAAAAAAAAACAAAACAAAACTGAAATCATGAGAACAGAGGTGATGATATCTATAAGTAAGAGAATGTATAAAAAGAGGAAGAGACACTTTCCACCACAATGGAGTAACACTAACCAGTTATCTTCACTTTAAACACCTACAACAAAACAAGCCAAATTACATAAAGCAACAATTTTCAAACACTGGATAATAAGCAGTACACAAAATGATCCCTGAGAGAGGGAAATACATGAGGAGAGGCTTATAATTGTCCCATGTTACTGCCTGGAGAGCTTCTAGACAGGAACACAGAGAAAAACTGAGAACCCAGTGGTCTTCCTGAGTTAAAGAGACAGAGCTGAGAGTTCAGGAAAGCCAAGGCAGCTAGCACTAGCAAGGAAAGGGCTGCAGTGAAAGCACCCTGGAGATGGCAGGGAGCTCTCCTTGCATGTGAGCTGAGTGCTCCTCAGTACATGTATGTGAAAAAACAACCTGAGGGAAGCTAAAAGTTACTGGCAAGGAGTACACAAATCCATTCTCTGAGGTCATAAAGGGCAGGAAATAGTTCACATTCACAACACCCACACTGTACACACCTCATAATATACAAGGAACATTGCTTTAATTGCAGCATCAAGTTGGCCCTAGATTAAAAGCTGAATGGTCTTTCATAACACAACATAGAAATAATCATCAAAAGGATTAAATACTTTCCAAGAAACAAGTGAAAGTGAAGTTGCTCAGTTGTGTCTGACTCTTTGTGACCCCATGGACTGCAGCCCACCAGGCTCCTCCATCTATGGAATTTTCTAGGCAAGAGTACTGGAGTGGTTTGCCATTTCCTTCTCCAGGGGATCTTTCCAACTCAGGGATCAAACCCAGGTCTCCCGCATTGCAGGCAGACGCTTTACCATCTGAGCCACCAGGGAACTTAAAGCTCAAGAATATTTGAAGGAAAAAAAAATCCAGCAAATCAACAATGTGAAACTCATCAAGTCTGCCATCCGATCAAAACTTATTAATGATGCAAAAAAGCAGGAAAACACAACTCATGATGAAGACGACATAAATCAACAAAAACATCAGAAACAACACAATGATAGAATTAGTAGACCTAACCTAAATAACACACTTCTAAATAACCCATGCATTAAAGAACAAATCACAAGAGAAATGAAAAAGTATGTGGAATGGAATGAAAATAAAAAACAAAATTTATAGGATGCAGCTGAAGCAATGTTTAGATGGAAATTTACAGTGTAACGCCTGTATTGAAAAAAAAAGAGAAAGACCTCAAATTAATGACACATGCATTTAACCAAAGGTAGCACAGACTAAACCCAAGGTAAGAAGTAGAAAGGACACAAAAAAGCACACAAATCAATAAAAACTAAAAACAGAAAAACAAAAGAGAAACTCAATGAAATGAAAAGCTGGTTCTTAGAAAAAAATTAATAAAATTGATAAACCTCTTGCTGCTGCTGCTAAGTCACTTCAGTCGTGATTGACTCTGTGCAACCCCATAGATGGCAGCCCACCAGGCTCCCCCGTCCCTGGGATTCTCCAGGCAAGAACACTGGAGTGGGTTGCCATTTCCTTCGCCAATGCATGAAAGTGAAAAGTGAAAGTGGCTCAGTTGTGTCCAACTCTTTGTGACCCCATGGACTGCAGCCCACCAGGCTCCTCTGCCCATGGGATTTTCCAGGCAAGAGTACTGGAGTGGGATGCCATTGCCTTCTCCGAAACCTCTTGCTGATAAACACAGTATTCTAATAATACTGTATTTTATGGACTCTGAAATCTAAAATTTTCATGTATCAAGAAATATTCTTCTATTGATTTTTTTCACCCACTTTAAAAAAGCAAAATGAACCCAATGCAAGCAAGAGGAAGGAAATAATAAAAAGCAAAATTTGGTGAAATTGAAAATAAAAGACCAATAGAGAAAATTCAAACTAAAATCTCATTCTTTGAAAGGCTGTAAGCTGACAAGTTTCTAAGCCAGATTGATAAAGAAAAAAAGACAAATCACTGATATCAAGAATGCCTGAGTTTGCAGATGACATGATTTCTATGTAGAAAATCTTGAAGAATTGCTGAAAAGCTACTAGAACTAATAAATGGGTTTAGCATGGCTGCAGGCGATAAGGTCAACATTAAAAAAGCAACTATTTCTACATGACAAGTTAACAATCACAAATTTAAAAATTTTTAAATACTATTTACAACAGTGTCAAAAGAATGAAATAGGGATCAACTGACAAAAGATACAAGATACACACACTAAAAATATAGAACAGTGTTGAAAGAAATTGAAGACCTAAATAAATGGAGAGATATACTGTATTCATGAGTTAGAAGACTCAATATGGTTAAGATGCCAATTCTCTTCCATATTAATTCATAGATTTGAGGCAATCTCCATCAAAACTTGAGCAGACTTTTTATAAAACTTGACAAACTGATTAGTAAATTTACTTGGAAATATCAAGGACCTACAATAGCCAAAATTATTTTGAAAAATAACAAAGTTAAAGGACTTATACTACTGATTCTAAGACTCAATATGAAGCTATAGCAATCAAGACATAACAGAGCTCACTGGAATAGAAGATTCCTAAAATAGATCCACACATTATATAGTTAGTTGATTTCAATAAAGACGCCATAGTAATTCAATGAAGGAAAGATAATCTTTTCAAAAAACTGTGCTGGAACAATTGGATAGCTATAAGCAAAAAAAACAAACTCTGTTATATTACACCATACACAAAATTTAACAAAACTGGATCATACATTTAAGTACAATAGATGAAAACATAAAACTTCTAGTAGAAAATATAGGAGAAACCTTAGGGACCTTGGATTTGGCAAAAAAATTTTTTAAATACATGACACAAAAAGCAGCAACTATACAAAGAAATTGACGAACTGACAAAAATATTTGCTCTTCAAATGACATTGTTACAAAAATTAAAAGTCAAACCACAGACCAGGAGAAAATATTTGCAAAACATGTATCTGACAAAGGATTTTGAAAAATCTCAAAATTATGCTGAAAAAGCTAAACCAAAAGGAAAAAGAAAAAAAAAAGGTACATATTGTAGGATTCCATTTACACAAAATATTTAAAATCTATAGTGACAGAAAGCAGACCAGACTAGATAGGAGGTCAGGGAAGGAAAAGAGAGATGCAAGAACAAATCAGAAAAAGGCACCAGGAAACATTTCTGGGTGATAGATAGGTTCATGGGCTTCCCCAGTGGCTCAGCAGGTGAAGAATCTGCTTGCAATGCAGGAGATAAGGGTTCAATACCCAGGTTGGGAAGATCCCCTAGAGGACGGCATGGCAAACCACTCCAGTATTCTTGCCAGGGAAATCCCATGGACAGAGGAGTCTGGCAGGCTATAGTCCAGGAGGTTGCAAAGAGTTGGACATGACTGAAAACTCAGCGCACACACAGATATGTTCATCTTGACTGTGGTGTACACACACACCAAAAGTCAAACTGTTATACTGTAAATATGTGTACATTACTGTACCTCATTGTATTTCAGTAAAGCTGAATGTAAAGAAAGAAAAGAAGTAGAATGAAATGTCAAGTATAGAACTTTGGAGAACCTTGACATTTAAGGATAGAAGAAAGAAAACCAATCTCTAAGAAGAAAGAAAAACTGATCAAAGGCAGGATAAAAGATGCAAACTATTACAGTTATCAGAGAACTTCAGGAGAGTTATACATAGTGTAGAATGAAAAGGAAATTAAGAAAGTTGGTGATAAAGATGAGTGGATTTAGGCATTAGGAAATATGTATTAAAAAAACAAAAAATTCAGAGGTCACCAAAGAGACCAAAGAGGTCACCAAATGACCACTGGTCACTCTGACCAATGAAGTCAGAATGTCAAGGGTTAAGAGAATGGGAGGTCAATAAGTAGACAGAAGGACAGGACTCACTTGACAATTATTAAAACAAAAAAGAGAGAAAGTTGATGCAAAGTAGAAGTTTCACTCATTAGTTATATGCTCCTTTCCTTCTTGACAACCCTAGACAATATAAATGAATTTATTTTTACTGGCATCATAATCAAAGATCTTGTATTAATCTTGCATTAATCTACTATATCATTAAGGTTTTTTCCCAGGATCCAAAGCATTATGACATTTTAATAAAAATATTACTGACAACTTTTTCCACCCTTTCAAAGTTCAATACCTAAGAAATGATTGATGGGGGAGGATGCTCTGGTAACAACCCTGTTGAGGACCTGCTCCAGAATTTCTTGTCTGATCATCTCATGGATCTAAAAGGAACAGAAGAATCAATAAAATATTCCTTGGTGACCTTCAGCTTACAATTGTATTAATACCTATTAGGCAGAATAAACAAAAGTTTGAATATGGGTAAAACTGGACTGCTTATTTCAAAGACAAACATTATGTGAATCATCTGGAAAGAATCATTCAATTCTCATCCTGTACTCAAATGATTAACCAGGCAAATTTTATTAGCCTTATAGAGAGATCATATGAAAGTACTGCTACATGTAAGTAAGGTCCAGCAGCAAACAGGAATAATTCTACCTAGGTATCTACTATTATGTCAATGTCCATATTTCTGACAGTAAGCACAACTTTCATATTAAAATTTAAAAGCCCATAAAAAACCCTGAAAAATCTAGAAAATCTTCACCAACCCTGTCCTCAGTTTCTAGAAGCAGAGTAGTTGCCTTAAAAAAGACCTGTTTTGAAATTTTACTTGAACTTTAGCTAAATTTCATACCTGAACTTGATTACTTTCAGTAGAGACTGATTTCTTTCAGACTCTGGACTAATAATTTGATTATTAGTAAATTCTATGTTCTACAGATACCGTGACAAAGCCAACAACTGTGTGAACCAAGTAGAACCTTGATTTTAAAAAAAGACTAATTTTAAAACAAAAAATATTAAGTCTCTTATTCTAAGAATGTTTTAAAATCATATTACTGTTAAAGAGTCATGTGTATCTAACACATAACCCTCAAGGACTATTATATGGTATTCACTTTACTTCTGGATCAGAACATCAGATTTACATTTAAATTGACCTCCAAATAACACTGTCAGCAGATACTTTTGGTGTGTAGATACACTGAAGAATGGATGTCAAGATGACTTACAGAAATCACTAGCAAAGCAAATTTGTTTAGCCTCAGATATGATCTTACTTAGATTGAGATAACAATCGTAATATGGTAATGAATTAAAAGAATATGAATTTCCCATTTGGGGTTCTTCAAAAACAATAAACCAATAGGCATGATTCTTCAAGTCTGATGTTCTACAGCGACCTAAAAGATTATTTTTTGTATAAGGGAAAAAAAAAAAATCCAGAAATGATTTACTGCTGGAGGAAGAAGAGGAAATCATAAGGAAGCTAACCTATATTCAAACTTCTAAGAAATGGTCAGAAAGAACAGAAATTAGAATAGATGAAAAACTCAGATAAAGACTGAGAAAGTATTCATCAAACTGCATCTATTAATGTTTCCACTATTATCCCAGTTTCTGTTCTCAGAAACTGCTACATACTCAAATTGCCCAGTCCCCCAAACTCCCAGGTGAATGCCCTATTTGTAATATAATAAAACAAAATGAGGGAATGGTTGCTGAACTCGAGTCTCACCTTGAAAGTTTCCAATAGGATATTAGCTCCCAGCTTACAAGCATGCTGGTTTGGCATTCTAGAAAGACCTGAGCTGGTTTCAGCAGTTTTTCCATCAAGAATCTTCTTTGGCCCATAGGAATCCATTAAAATGAAGCCAAATTCTACCAAGCCCTGAGTAACATGATCCCAACTATGAACACTGCAGGAAAACAAAGTTTAGTTAAGAAGAAAAACTTAATAAAACACCTTACCTCTACATTCTTTGCCATGTTACACATTTCCCAAACCTGACCTGTATAACCAACACTCCACATGAGTCTTTCCTTTTCATGTACCCTTAATCTGGCAAAATTCTGAATTTTTGGAGGAACAGTAATGGGGAATTGGTAGGCAAGCAATCTCTACTGACAGATCACCATGAAAATCCAGAAACTATGGAACATGAAGTAACATATGGAAGAAACTGGAATATTTCAGTGTACAGATCATTAGAGATTGCCATTCAAGATTTCATGACTACATTTTAATTTCTGCTTCTACTATTCCCCTCATGCCAATAACAACACTTATATACATATGCTTACAAGTTTGTCTTCCTCTCTAGATTGAGATTCTCTATGGTGGAGAGCACACTGTAGTCATATTTTTGCTCATAGAGCCTAGCACAAATTCTGGCATATAGAAGGCACTTGGTAAATATTTATAGTAGGAACATTTATATTCATATTTATTTCATATTCATATTTATAGTAGGAATAGGACTGATGAATGAATGGATTTCAAAAGCATGAAATAAAACTACAACCAACCTTTGGAAAGCAAGAGAATCCCTGGTGATTTTATACCACTTAATGTTACCCACTATAGTGGAAATCATGTTTATAATAACCTTTATATCATTACATCTACCTGCTAAACAGCAACAAATTATAATACAGCATTAAAGAATGAAACAGTTGTGAATAGATTCTCATAACATTCTGACAGATTTTAACAACAGTCACACTCTGGGGATCTGGGATCAAGATAATAAAATGAGTACATGCTCCATTTTTCCCAACATGAATACTTACAAATGACAGAAAAGATAGATATAACCGTGTGTGAATGTCTATATGTGGTGCATGCATACAATCCATGATAATGTGGAAAAATAAGAGGTGCTTTGACTGTCTAGAAATTATGAAGAATCCTTAAAAAATGAAAGTAATAGAAGGAAAAAAAGAAATCATAGACAGCATTATGCAGACTGAAAGGGTGCCTCCAAAAGCGGAAGCCAAGGGCAGGTATGCTGGGAACTGGAAGGAACCCTGGGCAACTTTTGTGGTGACTGGCTAGGATACCCCTGAATGAAGTTCAGTACACATCAGCCTTCTCCACCTTTTTCTCCAAGACCTCACTGCATCTGGGGCCTGAGAGGCAGAGCAGCACTCTGAGAGGATGACAACACGCTGGAGGATGAGGGAGACACCATACCTAGAAGATGAGCCCCTGGTACATCCTACTGCTATCCTCGTATCACTGAGGTAGAGTGTGTTAGATAAATACAGCACTCTCAGACAAACTAATGGGGAACGTCAAATACAATAATAAGGAAGTAAGCAATCACCAAATACGAGAAAATAATACGACCAGGAAAGAGAAGCACCAAACTCAACAAAGAGAACCAATCCTATGGGAAAAGATTAATGGAACAAATAGAAGATTTTAAAAGTCTA
Organism: Bubalus bubalis; assembly: GCF_019923935.1. NCBI lineage: Eukaryota > Metazoa > Chordata > Mammalia > Artiodactyla > Bovidae > Bubalus > Bubalus bubalis. The sequence goes on from NC_059176.1 coordinate 49,320,242, forward strand.
ATGAATATTCTCAGAGAAGAGAGATTATCACAAGAAACAAAAAAATAAACTGTTATGAAAAAACAACCAAGTGGAAATTTTGGAAATAAAAAACATGATGGATAGAGTGAAAACCTCAGCAGATGGCCTAAGAATAAAATGCACAGAACTGAAGAAGTAACTAAAGAGTGAGCTCAGGAATTTTTGTTTTATTTTGGCTGTGCCAAGTGTTAGTTGTGGCATGCAGGATCTAGTTCTCTGATTAGGAATCAAACCCAGGGCTCCTGCATTGGGAGCATGGAGTTTTAGCCACTGGACCATGAGCAAAGTCCCAGAAATTTTTGTAGAACTTGACATAAAAAGACAAAAATACATAAAATATGAAAGAAAAATTGAGACACAGTATACAGAGCAAGATATTCCAAGAGAAAAAGGAGAGAGTACTCAAAAAAAAAAATGAAGAAAACATTTCAAGAGGAAATACATGAATCCTTATAGTGGAAGGGTACACTAAACACCAAGCAGAAATCAGATGGGCCAAAGTATGAAATTCAAAAGACAAATGCAAACAAAGAAACCAGTAAAATAATGAAGTCTAAGTAAGTATTGCTTGTTAGTAATAATGCTGAACAAGAAGGAAGTGGAGAAATTGTGCCCTAAAGTTCTCATTTTGGAGAGAAGAGGCAGTTACAATCCATTTTGCTACAAAATGTCTTATCTGTAATGTGAAAGAGTTCATATGTGATTGGTACAGACGGGAGTAAGTACAACCTAGAGGTTGTATTGGTTCATAGTGATTTTTTTCCTAGTACATTAATGTTTTGCACCTTCAAATTATCTGCAGGTAAGCACAGAAATTGTCAACAGAGCTAAATACAGCAAACCAAAACCACAAAAAAAGCATGACTCAGTAAAGAATATTATAACGGCCGATGTATACATGTATACAATGAAATACAACATTAACCATGAAAATAACAACCAGGATGGTAACCAGTGTTTTTTTTCTATTTTTTCTATTTTTATTTCTATATTTGGTTAAAGATAGATTTGCCTAAAACTGCTAGTCTGTTGTCTAAAACTACTAATTCAATTCCATCCATCAGTCCCAAACTCCAACAGTTAACAGTAAAAAAAACTTTTTTATTTACCTAAAAAGCCAATGAAGACTTAGACCAACAGAGTAGTAATAGTATGAAAGGAGCCGACTTCAGTTTCGTATTCTTGCTAACAAGGTGGCCAAGAAATCAAGCCTTGGGATTTAAGAATCTGTTGATACAGGGGAAGTCTGCTTGATCAATTTTAAGGGATTTAAACCTTGATATGTGAAGTCAACAACTATAGTCAACAGTTTTCTCTGATGGGCCATAAGTATGGTACCACACTGCATTTTCTAGCACTAAATAGCTTAAACCTTATGGTTCATAAACTTACCTATTATTTACCACTTCCAAGATCATGGTTGAAATACAACATTCGTTAGGAAATAGACTCTGAAGATATTTTGAGCCTTGGAGAAGCTGAAGATCCTTAAAGTTTTTTATAACTGAAGACTTTAAAAAGTCAAACACCTAACATGATGAAAGAAATAGGAAAATGAAGCAAAAAATGTATAGCCCATACTAGAGAATCTTAACCCTGTAACTGTTCCTACTTGCTGCCACACACTCATATCCCTACAACTGTTTCACTAGATGAGCATGACGCAAATATTATAACTTTCAGTGAGAACTTAAAGGAGCTGAAGACATGCCTGACTTGAGAGAAAAATGGCTAAAAATCAATATTACCCACACCCAGGGAAACACATATGAGAAAAAAGGGTAAAGGATTTTACATTTTCATTCTCGCAAATAATATTTCTAAGAAATATTCCTTGACCAAGTTGAAACCTATTCTCATTAATTTCAACTTGGTCAAGGAATATTTCTTAGAAAGCTACAACATAATACGACTGCTATGAATACCCAGCTAAACTTGCCATTCTTGCTACCTGGACTGTGTGATGTTCCCACCGCTATTCCCATCTCAGCCCCTGGCTTGCCACATAGTTGGAAACAGAAGTATAAATCACGTATCTGAAGAAGTCTTCAAGCAGCTCCCAGAGAAGAGTGTGGGCCTACATTCTTACAGGGGAATTTGCTGCTGGCAGGATGGGAGTGAAATTGTTTAGGAAAGGATAAACAGGCTCTTATACTCCTTATCAACTACAGAAGGAAACCAAGAGTCACTCATAAATACCTGTTCCTCAAATCTTTGTATTCTTGTTACAGAGAGCAAGAGGGCGATGCTGAAAGGACAAATACTGCTGAAATCTCCTTGCTGTGTTGCCTAGAACAGACAAACCAAAAAGAAGTCATAACTTACATCTGAAAAATACAACATATTCTACTTAAAAACAGGTTCTTAAGTGGATCAGAAACCTAAACCTAAGAGCTAAAACTATAAAACTTTTGGGACTTCCCTGGCAGTCCAGCAGTTAACTCTGTGTTTCCAACTCAGGGAGTGCAGGTTCAATTCCTGGTTGGGGAACTAAGATCCCATATAACACAGTATGACCAAAAAAAAAGCCTATTAAAACTTTTAAAAGGAAACACAGCAGAAAATCTTCAAGAGTTCGGATTAAAGATTTCTCAGATACAATGCCAAAAATATAATTTATGTAAGTAAAAAACTGATAAACTGGGCCTCATTAAAAATCAAAACTCTGGTGCTTCAAAAGAAACACCATTAAGAAACAAGCCACGGACTGAAAAAAATATTTGCTAATTACATACACGATAAAGGACTTGTACCCATAATATACAAAGAAATCTTAAAACTATGTAAGCCATGCAATCAAAAGATGGGGAAAAGATTTGAATAGACATTTCATCAAAGATCGTTGATGTTGCTGTTCAGCTGCTAAGTCATGTCTGACTCTGCAATACCAAAGATATTAGAATGGCCAATAAGCTGTTTTATAGCTATCAGAATAGGTATAAAAAAACAGACAGTAACAAATGTTGGCCAGGATGTGGGAAAAAAAGGAGTCCTCATACAGTGCTGGTGGCTATGTAAAATGTTGTAGCCACTTTGGAGGACAGTTTGGTAGTTTCTTTAAAATATAAACATGAATGTATTATAAAACCCAGAAATTCTACTGGTAGGTATCTATCAAGAGAAATGAAAACATACGTCCCTACACAAAGACATGCATTTGGATGTTCACAGCGGCATTATTCATAATAGCCAAAAAGTAAAAACAACTGCAATGTCCATCAACTGGTGGACATCTAATCAACGGACACACACACACACAGTGGAAGACCATTCAACAACAAAAGAGAATGAAATACTGATAAATGCTACAACATGGATAAAAACCTTGAAAAATTATGCTCAATGAAAGAAGCTATACACAAAAGATGGGAAAAGTAAATCTATAGAAACAGGCATGAAGGATCTTACAAGGTGATAAAAATGTTCCACAACTGAATTATGATGATGGTTGTTGCACAACTGGGTAAACTTATGAAAAATCACTGAACTATACTTTAAAATGAGTGTATTCTACATTACATAAATTGTAACTCAATAAAGTTAAAAAATAGGTTTTTGAGCCCTAAAAGAAATGGTAGACAACAAAAGAAAAAAATAAAAGATGAATAAAAGAGAAAACCAACAAACAAAAATAAAACAGTAAACAAATACAAAGCTTGTTCTTTGAAAAGAACAGTTACTAGAAACCTAAATAAAAAAAGAGTATATAGACACAGAGAAGATAAAGGAGCTTTAAAGGCTATTTTTCACATTTGGTCTTTAAATATCTTCTCCTACAAAAGGGACCTGAGGCTCCTTGGAGAAATCAGATGCAATAAGGAAAGCACAGGTGTGTTTTGGATAGCTTACGCCATGGAAGTGCTCAAAGACTAACGTGGCCATGTCAGAAGGACACATAAGCCAACCTCAGGGATCCAAATGGCCAAATATGGATCATTCTGGGTACTGTTTATGAGTACATGGAATTTTAAAAGGTTCATGGTTGCATAACAATATTCAAAAAAATAGAGGGAGGTGTGGGGCTCTTTTCACAGAAAACCAACTAGGAGGAATGACCAATAAAAACTTCTGATTTTAATTCTACCATTTTGCAACTCCCAGTATAATTACTGATTTAGGACAAGAATCATTAATAGATGGGAAACCAAAATCCACTGTGTGGAAGATTGCTAAGGAAAGGATTTTCACATGTCTCAAATTATGATCCCATGGATCAATTTCTAATTACAAAGGGAAACATATATCTTTGCAAGTGAAGAAAACTGCTGGTCCTTGTCTTAATAAAATGATTTGGCTAAGACTGCCTGATACTATGAGCCTTTTGATGCGATGCAATAGAATTAAAGCCTCTGGGACAAATCTAGCTCACCACCTCTTTTTGTACAGCCCATGAGCTAAGACTGCTTTTCACATTTTTAATTGTTGAGGGGAAAAAAGTCAAAGGAGTAATAGTATTCCATAACACATGAAAATTAAATAAAATTAAAACTCAGTGCCCATATAGTTTCACTGGCCCAGAGCCACACTCATTCATTCATGTGTTGTCTCCAGCTGCCTTCTTGCTACAAGAGTAGTGTAGCGGTGACAGAGGCCATGTCATCTGCAAAGCCTGAAATAGTTTATCTGGTCCTTCAGAGAAAGTTCACTGACTCCAACAAGAGAAAAAACACAACAGCACTTGAGACATATTCTCACCAAAAATGTTTAACTTGAATCTAATCATGGGGAGACAATAAGACAAATCTGACAATGTGAGACACAAGAAAACTGAGCAGGATTCTTAAAAAATTCAATAAAAAGGTATTAATCCTTATTCTTATGAGACACATGTGGACATATTCAGGCACTGAAGTGTCAATATTTCTTCTTTTAAATGGTTCAGAAAAAATATACTTGAGAGAGGTGAGATAAGGTAAATGTAGCAAAATACTTAAGAGTTCAAAACATTTCTAATTTTTATCTTACTACTTCACAAATATTTAAAAATGACTTAGCTTCACCAAACTCCATGATTTACTATGAGAAAGAGACAATTTCCCCAATTCGCAAATAAGGAAACAGGTCAAGAGTGAAGTTCATATAATAATGGAGCTAAGGCTAAATTTTGAGTTTCCTACAGAACAGTCTTCATCTTTAAAAACAAACAGAAAAACACTAGAACACTTAAGGTCTGGTTTTAAAAAGGGACTTGCTTAAAAATGTAGTGGTATCATGTATCTTCCACTTTCAAAGTTAAAAAAGAGACCCTCTAGATCCAGGGTCTTTCTATAGTATTTCTATGTATTGGTTTCCAGTCATTAAACAGCATAAAAAGAGGCTTGAGTTCAAACGTCCTTGTTTCATAGAGATTCTAGATCACCTTAAGAGTCTGGTTACTACCTTTAAGTGTCTCAGGAGTTCTCTGCCTAGCTCAAAATCCAACTTGATGGCAAACACAATATGTAGAATAATGGTGCCTTCCACGTGACGAAGTTCATCCAATGGTACAGTAACAAGATCCAAGTACCTAAAAGATTCAACAGAAAGGTTTGAGCTATAGCTTGACCAAGAGACAACGGTGCATTTGCTCATATGAACGAATAGAAAAACTCAGGCTGAACTAACAGGATCACTGGAGGCAGGCAGAAAGTACAAAATCTACTGTCTTATTCTCTGCTCCTTTTCATGAAACTTCTTGAATGAACTGTCTATGGTCATTATTTCCACTTGTTTACCTCTCCCCAGTTAAATCCAACTCAATTAAGCTTCTGTGCCCTCCCTAACCTCCCTTCCAATGCTATTTGATTATCCTTGCAAGGGCTAAAAATGACCTCTACGTTGTCAAAATCAATACTCAAGTCTCACCCTAATTAAAGCCTCAGTAGATCTGACACAGTTGATCCCTTTCTTTCTGGAAACATGTTCTTCTCTTAGCTCCTGGGGCACTGTCACTGGCCTCAAATTATTTGTGCTGGCTCATCCTTCAAGTGGTGGAATGCCTCTCCGAGTTCAATCTTGGGTTCCTTTTCTCTTTTCACAACTTCCCCAGGGACCCTAAAGAGCCTGCAGGCTTCAGTCCCTTCCAATCTGTATCTCTGGTCCCAACCTCTCCCTGAAACTCCAGACTGCCTGCTCAGCACCTTCATATAAGATACTCATACATATCTCAAACTTCCATGGTAAAAACTGAGCTTCTTCTCCTCTAAACCTGCTTGTTCTGTCAGTCCTTCCTGACTCAGTATACAAGAACAACTTCTCATCAACTGCTCAAGTACTACAACTTAGAAGTTATTCCAGGTTAGTCGACTGAGATAGGATTAAAAGCACAAATGCTGCAGACAAATTGCTTGCATTCAAATCGCAGCTCCACCAATTTATGGCTATATAACCCCAGGAAATCCCTTAATTTCTCTGTGCCTTGGTTTCTCCATGCATAAAAGAGAGACAAAATGGAGTTGCTGTGAAGTTTAAAGTGCTAAGAACAGTACTTGGCACACAGCAAGCATTCTACGAATATTTGCTTCAAAAACTCTTTTCCAGCCATACCGTGCTGTGTCCTGCCCTTGGACTAACTGTTCCACTGAGAATGTTCTTTTCCTTGAGCTATATATTATGGCTCTCATCCTTCAGGCTTCAGGTAACACAGCACTGCTCAGGTTTCCCTGACCCCTCAACCTAACGTAGCCATGCTGTCACTGTCACGTCATCCACTTGAAACGTATGCGTAGCCCTTTCCACTCTAATACTTTTCTTGTCATTTCTTTTCTTTTCTCATTAAAATTTCTCCAGGAGAGCAGGAACTTTGACTGGTTCATCCCTGTCCCAGGTCCAATAGCTTCTGGCACAGAGTAAACACTTAATAAATGCCTTTGAAGTCTGTAACTACAGAGTCATTATTGCTGTTTTCCAGGAAAGATTAAAATAAAAGAGTTGAGGAGACTACACTATTTTTTAACTTTATTACTGAGCAGCTAAGGGGACTAGGGAAACTCTATACTGAGGGGAAGGTAGGGACTGAAGAGGTAGATAACGAGATGATGAATTTGGAAAAATGATTTTATTTCTATACTCTTTGACTCACTCATCACCACTTTGTTCCTCATTGTGTTGCTGATCTAGCTTGTTGAAGAAAGCTATGATTCCTACCAAGACCCTCTTCCGGCTTCCCTGAAAAAGAATAAAACAAAATAAATAAGTGCAAGTTAAAGTACTTATCAGCTTAAAGAATTTTCAAGTATGAATTTAAATAAATTATAAGCTAGACTCACACTAAGAATTTATAGAACACTTTCATAAAAACACTTTTTGAAACAGAGTTTGAAATACATCTTAATATCAGACTCTAAGGGGCCTACAATCCACCCTTTCAGAGCTCTTCATCCCTCTTCCTACCACACACACGAGACCAGAGATAACACACGTTCACTCTGAGGACCATGACATTTTTAGCAGACCAAATTGTCATATGTGAAATGAAAGTTTCTATGTCCTAGTACATAAAATAAAGAGTATGAATAAGCTGAATGGTAATAATTAGTCATTACACCAGAGTTTAAAAAAATATTTTATTTATACCTTTGAGGAGAGAACCAGAAGCTGATAGACCAAGGGTGGTATTTCTTGAAGATTCAATTTGGAGAACACCTTCAACACTTTTTCCACCACAAATTCCACCTCTTCTGTAGTCAGAGGGACAGCCCTGTGGATCAAAGATTCTAAAGGTTAGAGATCAATTTGGGAGATATCAGAATATTGTTAATTGCGTCTTTTGATTTTTCTCTAATGGAGAACCTTAAAGGAAACCAATAAGCTTACCTCAGCAAAGTTATCTTGGAAATAAAACATCATATACTTTAAATAAGAAATTAAAGCAAAAAAGGGTGGGGGGAAATCTTGTAACAGAAAACAGAGGTATCAATACTCTTACTCAGGAACAGTGGTATTTGAGCTTACTACATTTCAATTTCTAGCAGGTAAGTTCTCACAGCAGGATTAAAAAAGAAGGGAATGATGATACTTACTTGAACATAGAGGTGAGTTGGATTACATACTGATGATCCCATCTGATTAAAAATGAAAAAGAAAAGTTTATGTTATTTTAACTTATTTACATGTTACTTTGTAAAATTAGCAAGGAAGAAAAAGAATTAGGGCCATTTCAAGTTTGATTTGCTGCTACTGGGAAATAACATCAAAGAAATGACATTTAAAACAATGAAATACCAGCTTTTAACCTACTGGACTGGCACAATCAAAGCCTGATGACATTCAATGCTGGTGAGATTTTGGTGAACAAACACTTCACATACTATTTTGTGGAACATACACTGATATAATCCTTCTGGGAAGACAAGTTGGCAATACTACTTATCAACTTTAAACATGCACATAACCAAAGAGCCACCCAGCTTACTATTAGGAATATATCCCATGTACATGCTTATAAAAGGTCACCCAGACATAAAAGAATGTTAACTGCAACATCTTTTATAATAGCAAAAACCCAAATAGCCAATATTATTTACTGGCAAAAACTAAATAATCTAACAATTAGAGATTAGCCAAATAATAGAATACTATGGAACTATTAAAAAGAATGATGTAAAGTCGTAATATGCTGACATGAACGTATGTGTTAAATGAAAAATGCAAGGTACATTACAATATGGAATGAATAAACTTTTGTGTAATTAAGAATAAATGGATAAACATACCTGAGCTGATACATGCTTAAAATTATTTCTGTAAGAGACCTTATGAACCATGAAAGCAGTTATCTCTGGTTTGGATAATCTAGTTCCTTTCAATATATTGAAGTATAATCACAGTATTATGTAACTTAGTACTCTATTCATTTCAGACTATATATCTATGAAAATATGTATTAAGGATTTACTATATATACACATGTATACACAAAGATCTTTCATCTTCACTATATGTCTTTATATATTTCATTTTTAATGGGTATAAATTGCATGGAGTGGCTCTTTTATAGCTTACATACCACAACTTACATATCTCTATTATTGTATCCTTAAGTTAGTCACAAATTTCTGTATTGAAATGTTCATGTATGAAGACTTTCTTATACAATGCAGTTTTTCCTTAGCATAGACACTTGTATTTCAGGTTTAAAGATACAAATATCAGGCTTAATGATAAAAATATCACTTATATATCCCCCCGCCCCAAAATAAAAGATAGTGGCAAGGTGACTTTCTAGCCTTGAAGACCCTGGGACTCCAAATAATACTATAGGGCTAAACTGCTGTGTTAAGATGGACAGTTAAGTAAGTAGAGACTATATGTATAATGTTAGAACAAAGAATACAGCAAATAACCTCTCTCAAAAACCGATCACAGACTAAATGCTTTTATAGTGGTAAATCATAAACAAAAAAATGGACTAAAACTTCAGTGATATAAATTCCCAAAATAATGGTATTCCTTTTTTTGGTGACTTATAGTCCTGAGAAAAATTCTTCATATTGTTAAGGACTTACCTGACAGAACAGAGGGTGTTAATCAACTGCTTCTTACATTCTTCCCCACTTAGTTCACCTAGAAATGCAAAATACACTGAAGAATAAATCCCATTAAGTAAAGAGAGAAAAAGCCACTAAAATTGGAAGAAAAATTACCTTTTCCATAAGTCAGATTTTCCTTTTTGGTACCAAGGGCAGTGAGAATGATGGGCAACAGCTCCAAAGATTTTCCATTTGTTAGCTTGCCTTCATTGATAGCACTAACAAACTCATTGGCTAATTCAACCAATAACTGTCCCGGAAAACGGTGAACCTAAAAGTTCATGGGATTAAAAAACATTCAGCAGATATCTAGATGTTTGATACCTCTTTTCAAAAATCAGTCTTTTGCTGAGTTGACAGAACTGGCATTGAAGCCCAAAATGGGTTCTAAAAGTGATTCAGGGAATCATTCTGCTCTGGTAAAGGATTTCAAAAGGTCAGGATCTTCCATCAGTTCCCTGATGTTCTTAAATACTCCAGCTCTTGAAAGACACACATGTCCATGATACCAGAAATGCAACATAAACATCTAGGTGGTTTATGGCTCATTCATCGGCTATTTTGTTTTAGAACGGTAGTTCTTACAAGTAGGAACTATGGTGGGTTTGAGACATTTACATTTTCCCTCCCTCAACATATAACCAACCCCGCTCCAAATCCAACCAAAACCAAAGAAGTTTTGTTTTCCATCTCACCTCCAGCATTAGCAATCCTGTGATTTCAGATGCTACTTCTTTCTGTAAATCCCCTGATTCCAACAACTGGATACAACAACTGTATATCTTAAGTCTCTTAAGAGCTCCAGCTTCCTCAGAATAGGGTAAACCTTATCATTTTAAACAGGTAGCACAGAAACAAAGAAAGAAAAAAGGAAAAAGTCTTACAAGGTTGAAGGGCAAACAGGAATAACAAACAGCTTTGCAGTTGAATACAGAAACAGAATTATCAAAATACTTACTATGGTACTTAGAACAGCCAATATTTAGGAGCTTTGAAAAAGTCTTTTAATTTAGACAGAAAACTGAAATACTTGTTTTTCTGTACACTTCCATCCATGCCATTAATTTTTAAAATAATTTTATAGTGCAGAAGAAGGAACACCTTCTAATATTTCTTAAAGCTTTTTGGGATCCAGTAACCCCAATTAAGTAACATACTTTACTTCAAAACATCATCACTGAGTGAAGTCAGCAGGAAAAGAGAGAAAAATACCTTGAGATGAATGGGAAGAAAAAAACACATTCCAAAAGTTATTGAATACAGCTAAAGTAGAGCTTAAAACGAAACCTACAGTTGTAAATACCTACATTAAAAAAGATCTCAAATCAATAACCCAAGCTTCTACCATAAGGAATTATAAAGAGATGAAACTAAACTCAAACCAAGTGAAAAAAATATAAAAATAAAATCAGACATAAATGAAAGAATAGAAGAATAATAAAAATCAAGGAAACCAAATCTTTTTCTTTGAAAAGATAAACAAAGTTGAAAAATCTTCAGACTGACCAAGAAAAAAAGAGAGAAGAAATCAAATTACTAAAATCAGGAATGAGAGTGGCATTACTACTAATCTTGCAGAAAAATAAAATAAAATAAAGTAATACAATAAACAACATATGAAATGAATAAATTGCTGTAAAGACACAAAGTTATCAAAATTGACTAAAAAAGAAATAGAAAACCAGAACAGACTTATAAAGAGAGACTGAATTAGCAATAAAACCTCTTCTACAAAGAAAAGTCCAGAACCAAATGGCTTTACTGGTGAATTCACCAAACATTTAAAGAATTAACAGCAACTCTTCCAAAAAATAGAAGAGAAGGTAACATTTCCAAACTGAGTCTATGAGGTCAGTATTACCTTTATACCTAAACCAGACAAAGACCAGAGAAGGCAATGGCACCCCACTCCAGTACTCTTGCCTGGAAAATCCCATGGGCAGAGGAGCCTGGTGGGCTGCAGTCCATGGGGTCACAAAGAGTTGGACACAACTGAGCCACTTTCACTTTTCACTTTCATGCATTGGCGAAGGAAATGGCAACCCACTCCAGTGTTCTTGCCTGGAGAATCCCAGGGACAGGGGAGCCTGGTAGGCTGCCGTCTATGGGGTCGCACAGAGTCGGACACAACTCAAGTGACTTAGCAGCAGTAGCAGACAAAGACATTCTAAGAAAACTATGAATGATATTCCTTGTGACTACAGATGCAAAAATCCTCAACAAAATATTAGCAAACTAAATTCACCAACATAAAACAAAGACTGTACTCTCTAACCAAACTGGATTTAACCCAGTAACACAATACTGGTTCAATGTATGAACCACATTTCATATACCACATAAATAGAATAAAGGATAGAAGTCACATGATCACCTCAGCAGATACAGATACATTTGAAAATTTCAGTATTGTTTCATGATTAAAAAAAAAAACACTCAACAAACTAGGAATAGAAGGAAAACTCCTTAACCTGATAAAAGGCATCCATGAAAAACCCACAGAGGTTAAAGTGTCTGCCCGCAATGCGGGAGGCCTGGGTTCGATCCCTGGGTCGGGAAGATCCCCTGGAGAAGGAAATGGCAACCCACTCCAGTATTCTTGCCTGGAGAATCCCATGGACGGAGGAGCCTGGTGGGCTACAGTCCACGGGGTCGCAAAGAGTCAGACACGACTAAGTGAGCGACTTAACTAACTTAACATCATACTTACTAATAAAAAACTGAAAGATTTCCCCCTGAAATCAGAAAAAAAACCAAGGATGTTCACTCTCAGCATTTCTATTCAATACTGTACTGGAGGTTCCAACTGAGGTAACTAGGTTAGAAAAATAAAAGGCATCTAGATTGAGCAAGAGGTAAAGTTACAGCTATTTGAAGATGACATAATTTTGTTTATAAGGGCTCCACAAAAAAGAAACTACTACTAATAAGCAAGTACAGGAAGGTTGCAAGATATGAGATCAATACACTCATCTACTGTGTTTCTATACTCTAGCACTGAACAATGAGAAGATTAAATTAAGAAAAGAATCTCGTTTACAATCACACTCAAAGAGTACTTCAGAATAAATTTAATAAAAGTAGTGCAACACTTGTACTCTGAAAAGAACAAAATATTGTTGAAAGAAATGAAAAAGAACCTAAGTAAATGGAAAGATGTATCATATTTATCAATGGAAGACATATAAAGATAGCAATACTTTCCATAGATAGATTCAACATAATCCCTACCAAAAAGCCAGTTTCCATTTTTGCAGAAATTGACAAGCTAATCTTAAAATTCATATGAGAACTCATGGGACCCAGAATATCCAAACTAATTCTAAAAAAGAAAAGTGGAGGACTTACACTTCGCAATTTTAAAGCTTACCACAAAGCTATTCTAGTCAAGACAGTGTGGTGCTGACACAAGGAGACACATCTAGATCAAGGGAATACAACTATGAGTCCAGAAACAAACCCTCGCATTTATGGGCAATTGATTCTCAATAAAGGTACTATGGTGGTCCAGTGGCTAAGACTCTGTGCTCCCAATGCAGGCGGCCTAGGTTCAATCCCTGGTTATGGAACTAGATCCCACATGCTGCAACTAAGACATAGCACAGCCAGATAAATAAATATTTTTTAAAAAGAAGAAAAAAATGGGGAAAAATGAAGCTGGACTCCTACCTCACATCATATACAAAAATTAACTCAAAAATGGATAAAAGTTTTAAATGTAAAAGCTAAGATTATAATCTTGAAAAGAAAACACAAGAAATCTTTTCAAGAAATCTTGAAAAGGTATAAATCTTTGTAACTTTGGATTAAGCAATGATCTTTTAGATAAAAACCAAAAGTGCAAGCTACAAAAAATTAAGTAGACATCAATATTTAAAACTTCATGCATCAAAAGATACCATTAAAAAATGAAAAGAACCTAAAATGGAAAAAAACTTTGTGATTCATACATCTAATAAGGGACCTATATCTAGAACATTTAAATATTACAACTCGGTAATAAAAAGACAATCCAATTTTTAAAAGGTCAAATAATTTGAACACACATTTCTCCAAAGACATACAAATGGTCAGTAAGCACAAGAATAGATATTCAATATCATTAGTCATCAGCAAAATGCAAATCAAACCCACAATTAGATACCCCTTCACACTCACCAGAGTGGCTAGAATGAAAAAGACAATAACAAGTGTTGACAGAGGATGTGGGAAATGGGAATCCTTATTCAATACTGATGGAAACACAATGTAGCAGCTTTGGAAAACAGCTCATCAGTCCTCAAACACTTAAACACAGAGTCACCATGATGCTGCTGCTGCTAAGTCCCTTCACTTGTGTCCAATATGACCTAGCAATTCTACTCTTAAATATTTACCAAACAGAAATGAAAATGTGTTTACACAAAAATTTGTAGCAGGATTCGTAATTGCTAAAAAGTGTAGATAACCTAAATGTCCACCCATTCATGAATGGAAAAGTATGATCTATTCAGATAATGGAATATTATTCAACAGATAAAAGAAATGAAATACTGATACAAGTTACAACATGGACGAATCTTAGTAACCTTACGGGAAGTAAAAGAAGCCAGTCAAAAGGACACATATAGTATGATTCCACTTTTATGAAATATCCAGAATAGGCAAATCTATAGACAGAAAGCAGATAAGTGGTTTCTTAGGGCTGGAGTGGATCAGGAATTTAGGAGGTGACAGCTAAGGAATGTAAGGTTTCTTTCAGGGATAATAAAAATACTCGAAAATTTTGACAGGCGTGCATCTTGGTGAATATATTAAAAGCCGATGAATTGATATTTTAAGTGGGTGAATTTTATGTCAATTACATCTCAATAAAATAATATATACTTTAAAACGGTGAATTTTTTACTACATGGATTATATCTCAATTTTATAAAACGTATCATTAGTTAACTATTGGTCCTTCACAGCACTGATTTAACAGGATTAAAATAGTTATGAGGCAGTTTCCATAAATATTCGATAATTCATGCTACTTTGAAACTCGGATTTCCAAATCTATGATTTTAAATAAGGTAAAAATAAGGTTAGTTACACAAGTGGGAGCCATGATAATCTGTTCCCAGTTTTACTCTTATTACTTTCACTTAGTATACACAGGCAGCAGCTCCTGATTCTCTGTTACTTCCTGGTCTCTGATATTTCTACAGAACAGTCATTTAAAAAGTTTCCAAATTTTAAATACGTGTTTTTGAACCCTTGCAAGGCAAGACCCAATTACTTGAGGGGGTAAGAAAAATAAACCAAGTTAAAATAACCTCCTAAGAGTCTAAAGCCACTTTTAATTTGTGCTTATAGAATTTTATTCTACTACAATTTATAAAATGATTGTGAGTTACAATCTGCCACAATATAAAACTGGCCCTTGTTCAAGATACGGAAACAAATATTCCCCACTGGGAATTAAGCATCTCTAAATAAGTCAACTAAGGTATTCCATTTCATTAACTCAGAGCTCCCTAGCCTCTTGTTAAACACAGATTAAGTATTAAACATTGCCGTTCTCCACAAGCTTAAAAGCACAAGTAAACCAAACCGTATTTTATGAAGTACAACCTTTACAGGTTCCAAAACTAGCAATACAATCTCAGATAGATTTAAGTCCACAAGATAGTGGTACTGATTCTGTAAAATCCCCAAAACAGAAAAGTTTCAGTGGGGCTTCAAGCAATATGAAGAGTAGCCATAGGAGCCAAAAGTAAACAAACATACCAGTGAACCCAGAGAGAGAAGTGGCATTATTATTACCTTTGAAGATGGCTTTCAGCAGTGCTCCAGCAGTTTTTCCTCTCACTGCCTGATTCTGAAGGAGGTCAGTCAGCTACAAAGAACGAAGGAAAAGGTACAAGTCTGGCAACAATTTCCCTATTTGAATGACCTCAACTCCCAATATGAAAAACGCTCATCTGTCAGAATCATATCTTTCAGAAACTCCAGGCATCAAAAATAAGATATGTGTTCACATTATAGAGGGTGGATCATAAGATGATACTGGGTGGTCAAGATGAAATTTATTCATACATTCATTCTACAAACATTAAGTATTTAATCAGCACTAGGTATTGAGCTATGTTCTTGGGGATATACATTCATTCAACAAATACTCTGAATATGTTCCTCTTCCTCAGCATTAGGTATACAAGAATGAACAAGACAGACATAGTCTGACTCAGTTTACAGTAGGACAGAAGCAAAAAGGATAACAGGAAAAAAATCAGAAAAAGAAATGGTTGAAAAGACTGAAACAGATAGTAATTGAGGAAAGGGAGGCAACTTCCGCTAGAGTAGTCAGGGAGAAAGCTTCTCTGAGGTGGAGGACATTTCCATATAGAGAATTGGAGGATGAGAAAAAGCTGGTTATGCAAAGGGGGAAAAGGAAGACACTTCAGATGAAGGCATTGTTACACGCAAAGGTCCTGAAGGAGCAAGGAATTTGGCAAGTTGGATGGCCTGAAAAAAAATTTTAAAGACCAATTTGGATGAAAAGTAGTAAGGAAGAGTGGCACAAGATGAACCAGATGATAAGAATCTTGTAGGCCATGGTAGGAAGTTCAGATTTTTGTCAAAATGCAATAGAAGTAACTAAAGAGAAAAGAGGAGAGGGACATGACAGATGTTTAAAAAATAAATCAGTCTTCCTCCTATGGCAGAAAATACACTATGGAAGGGTTTAAGAATGAACTAGAAATACGCTAGGAGATTGCTACAGTGATCAACAGAGAGATAATGGCCTACACTGACGTCATCAGAGAAGACATGAGCTGAACTGTGTTCCCCTGCAAAATTCATGTTTAAGTTCTAATCCCCAGCACCTCAGAATGTGATTTTATTTGGAAACAGGGTCATTTAGGTGTAATTAGTTAAGGTGAGGTGTACATTTAGGTGTAATTAGTTAAGGTGAGGTCACATGGGTAGGCCCTAATCCAATATGACTAATGTCCTTAGAAGAATGAGAAACTTGGGACAGAAACACATACAAAGCAAGAACGCTATGTGAAGATGAAGGCAGAGACCACAGGTGGGTGATGCAAGGCCAGGAATCTCAAAGATTGTCAGCAATCGACCAGAAGCTAAGCAAGAGGCGTGAAATGGATAGTCACAGCCCTAATAGGAACCAACAACACTCAACACTGTGATCCTGGACTTCTAGTCCTCAGAACTGTAAAAACAGCTACTGAAGTTTGAAGTACTTTGTAAGATGAAGTACAGGTGGTCCCCAACTTAAAACATTGGATCAACTTTGATTTTAAACTTTACAGTGGTGCAAAAGTGATACACTTTCAGTAGATATTATATTTCAAAATTTTGCCCTTTCCTGGGCTAGTGATCAGCTTTGGGATCACAAGGATAAACAACCAATACATTTACAACCATTCTGCACCCATGCAACCATTCAGTATTTCACTTTCAGAACAGTATTCAATAAATTACATGAGATATTCAAGACTTTATTAAAAAACAGGCTGTTCGATGATTTTACCCAACTGAAGACTAATATAAGTATTCTTGGCACATTTAAGGTAAGGTTAGGCTACGATGTTTGGTAGGTGTATTAAATGCATTTCCGATTTACGATATTTTTCAATGTATAATATTTTCAACTTAAAATGGGTTTATTGGGATATAACCCCATCTTAATTTGAAAATCAGTACACTGAAGATATATTTGAGAGCTTGATCAGGAGGACTTTACTGGGGTCTGAATGTTTATGTCCCCCAAAATTCCTGTGTTGGACTCTTCAGACCCATTGTAATGGTATTTGGAGGTGGAGACTTTGCCAGGTGAATAGGTATAAGGACGGAACTCCCACAAACGGGATTAGAGCTCTTATTAGAGATCCCACAGAGCTCTCAGGCTCTTTCTATCATATGAAGGTACAATGTGAAGCCTGAAATCCAGAAGAGAGTGCTCACTTGACCATACTGGAACCATCATCCAGGACGTTTGGTCTCCAGAACTATGAGAAATAATTGTTGTTATAAGTCACCCAGTCTACTGTATTTTGTTATAGCAGCCTGAATGGACTAAGACAAAGACAGATTTCCTCATGGTTTAGAAGTGAAATGGCTGTGGTGATAAAGGAAAAAGATAAATCAAGAAGAACTCAAATTTCTGGCTTAAGCAACTAACTGGGTAGATGGTGACACCATTTACTGACATGGTGAAAATTTGCGATTAAGCAAGCATCTACATCTTCCAGAGGGCTTGTTAAAACAGAGACCCTCACTTGCAGTTTCTGATTTAGCAGATCTGATGTGGGGCTCAGAACTACTATTCCTAAGGTATCCAAGTGGAGATGTCAAGTTCATAACTGGATATGCCAAAGTAGAGCTCAGAGAGGAAAGAGGTCAATGGGAACATGTAAGATCATCCAGGGAGAAAATGTAAAGATAAAAAAAGCACAAACATTCAGTGATTAAGCAGCAGCAGCCAGAAAAAACTGAGAAGATGAGGTTGATAATATCCAGACAAAGGACTACCATAGAAGCCAATAAAACACTGAATTTGATCTCTTCTACATGTGCCTGGTCTTTCTGACTGGAGTTTATCTCTCCCTTCTTAAATACTTAATAAGGAAGTAGCTGCCTGCTCCGCCTGGAACCTCCAATAGCCCTTGACATAACCCTTATTAGAGGAGAGGTTCCCAACCAGGGGTTACCCCCTAACCTCCACCACAGGCAGGGTATACAGGGCAATGTCTGGAGACATTTTTAGTTGTTATAACTGGAAGGGTGCTGTCACCTAATGGGTGTAGGCCAGGGATGCTATTAAACATCCTACAATGCTTAGGACAACCTCCCTCAATAAAGAATTACCCACTCTAAAATATACACAGTGCCAAGGCTGAGAAACCCTGACTCTTCTTGAAAAAATTCAGTTTTAAGAGAAGGCAACATGGCATATGGGAAAAAAACTGGCCCCAGAATCAGAAGACCCAGATATGAACCCTCACTTTGCCATATATTAGCTTTACAACCTCAAGTTATCTAACCTGTTATGCGTGTCTAGTCCCTGCCTCAAAGCACTGCTAGAAGGGTTACATTAGATGACAGGCAGAGAGGACCCTGTGCAGGTCTAGTGCACAGCAGGTTCCAAACAAATGTTGGCTCTCTCCCACTCCTCCTGTCCTCTACTCCTGTTTCGTCCTCCTCCCTCTAGTTACATGATCTGCAGTCTTAGTTTTTGACCTTATTCAGTTACCTTTTTACTGCATTTTAAAATGCAAAAGTAAACCAAGTGTGTGTTAGTCACTCAGTCATGTCCGACTCTGTGACCCCATGGACTGTAGCCCGCCAGGCTCTTCTGTCCACGGGATTCCCTTAGACAAGAATACTAGAGTGGGTTAGCCATTCCCATCTCCAGGGGATCTTCCCCACCCAGAGACTGAACCCAGGTCTCCTGCATTGCAGGCAGATTCTTTACCATCTGAGCCACCAGAAAAGCCCCAAGTAAGATTAAGTATCCTTGCTATGTTGGAAGGCTTAACATTTTTTCTTTTAGTGGACAGACTGGAACTACCAAGTTAATGGCACCGTCAAAATAGATTTTTATAAGACAGGACATTCCTCATTTTCTGTTGTCTGATGCTTCCTCATGAGTAGACTGAGTTTATGCATTCTTGGCCAGAATACAAGTGATACTGTGTCCTTCTTGGAGTATTACACCTGGAGGCATGTGATACCATCTGTCCTTCACTGACAGTATGAGTCTGATCACCCAGTCAAATGTGTTGCCTGATTTTCCCACTTTATAATTATTTTTTCCCCTCCCTTTGCAACCAGTATGCAGTTTGTGGAAGTAACTTTAAGACCATGCAAGTATCATGTTCCTCATCTCACTTTCTCTTGGATAATGAAAAAACCCAGCAGCAACCTCTAATATCAGGTTCTCAAATTCAGCATCACCAGGTATGGCACATCACAAGCCCAATGATATAACACACAGTGAAAAGGCATGGAGCCATTTCTGTGGTCTTTTTGCTAAGAATGCATGTCCTGAGTCCAATCATGAGACACATCAGACATTCAGCAAAATAATGGATCAAAACTCTTCAGTGTTCTCAAAAGACAGAGAAAGACTGAGGAGCAGTTGCTGATTGCAGAAAATCAGGGGAAAATAACAATAATTAAGTGCAGTGTAGGATCCTGAGTGGGATTCTGGAACATTAAAAAAAAACGGGTATCAGTGAAAAAACTACCAGGTAGGGTTCAAATACTCTTTAGTCTCACTAAAGGTATTGTACAAATATTAACTTCCTGGTTTGTAAAATTTTACTGAAATTATTATGTAAGATGTTAACACGGGGGAGAGAACTATATGGAAACTCTACTATTTTTACAACTTTTCTGTAAGTCTAAAATCAATTCAAAATAAAAAGTTCAAAAAACTTCTCCCTGGATTTAGCATCCACTGCTGCTTCTGCCTGATCCAATCTTGATCATGACTGTTGCCAAATGATGATTTTCTAACTTTATGGTAAGCAAGAACCTTTCTCACCATTTATTTATTTTTTTTATCAATATGGACTCACAGATTTCTTTATATTTCAGTGGTTTATAATTCATAACTGAACTTGATTATTTTGATGTTCACATTTAACCAATGGAAGCCCCTTCAAGCTGTCTTTATCAGGTTTAGGGCATCAATGTTATATTTTATAAAAAGCACTTGGAAGCTCTCCTTATGTATGTACATACATTATGTAATATATATGCTCTAAAACAACTTGTGTAGCACTGGGACTATCTAGCTCTTACCTCTGATCTCTAAAGGTTTGGTAGAAGCCTCCTGCAAAACTATCTGGGCCTGGTATTTTTGTTGAAGTATAACTGCTTACTTTTTTTCTTTTATGAAAATTGATCTGTTTAAGCACTCCATCTCAAATTGGGTTGATTTCATTAAACTGTATGTTCCCAAGAAATTATAGTTGTATAAATATACACAAATGCCCTTACTGCTAAGCCACTTCAGTCGTGTCCGACTCTGTGCGACCCCATAGACAGCAGCCCACCAGGCTCTGCCGTCCCTGGGATTCTCCAGGCAAGAATAATCGAGTGGGTTGCCATTTCCTTCTCCAATGCAGGAAAGTGAAAAGTGAAAGTGAAGTCGCTCAGTCGTGTCAGACTCTTAGCGACCCCATGGACTGCAGCCCACCAGGCTCCTCCATCCATGGAATTTTCCAGGCAAGAGTACTGGAGTGGGGTGCCATTGCCTTCTTCAAATGCCCTTAAGTAGTCCATATCTCTTCCTCTCCTCCATTTCTTTACATCTATGCTGCTGCTGCTGCTCCTAAGTCACTTGAGTCGTGTCCGACTCTGTGCAACCCCAGAGACGGCAGCCCACCAGGCTTCCCTGTCCCTGGGATTCTCCAGGCAAGAACACTGGAGTGGGTTGCCATTTCCTTCTCCAATGCATGAAAGTGAAAAGTGAAGTCGCTCAGTTGTGTCCAACTCTAGCGACCCCATGGACTGCAGCCCACCAAGCTCCTCCGTCCATGGGATTTTCCAGGCAAAAGTACTGGAATGGGGTGCCATTGCCTTCTCCGTTACATCTATGAGTTGTTATCAAATAAACCCTTGTCTCCTAAGGAGAGTGGGGGATAGATGAAGTGGCAGAATTAATTCTAACATGTCCCTTACATCTGTCATCATGCCTGGCATCTGCTTTTGGCAGAACTTGCTTCCCAATACTCACATCATCATCTTTCAGGATTTGAAGAAATTCCTGTAGGCCATCTGCTGTTTTTTCTGCTGCTAGAGATAAAATTTTCTGGTCCATTGTTGCACAAGCAAGGAACTGAAAAGGAAAAATGTCAAGAGCTGGATAAAACTACCAAAAGTAAACAAGTTTGATTTTTTCCCTTCTCTACTTGTTAACTGAGTATTTCAAATATGTTATGTACACAATGAGTACTCAACAGGCTAAGGACTACCAACTGTAGGAGTAGGTGATTCTTAACCAAACCAAAGAATCTGGAGAATCCCCTGGAATTTCCTTATTAGAAAGCTGTAGTCTAATCAAGTCATCTCATAATTCAATTGTTCACATTTTCTTTTTTTTTAAGTATCTACCCATTATGCTACCTAGAACAAAGCTGTCATTTAACAGTATTGCAAATATATACTATTATCTATACATACACAATAAATGAATAAAGCGATAGCACTATAAATGCATTTATACCAATTAAATGGTATAAAAATAAATGAGAAGTTAACAAGGCTAAGAAATAAATGTGTGCTCAAACATCAAGCAGGCTTCCCAGCAAAGGAAACCTTGAACTGGAATTTAAAGATTAAATGTAGATAGTCACCAGAACCACATGGTGTACATTATTGGGAAGGAAAGTACTGTCAACAAAGGCATTCATAAGAGAATCTGAAAAACTTATTCGAGGAAAATGAGTATGTAGCCTGAGGTAGAGAGTTCAACTAGGGGAGCAGAGAGAAGAAGGCTAGTAAAAGGGAGGGGCTAAGCTGTGCAAGATCTCAAATGTCGAATTAAGGAAGTTAGACCTTATTCTGTAAGTAATAGTGACAAAAAGTTCTGGAGTAAAAGAGAATCTGACAAGACTGAAACAGTGCTGGAGGAAACGAAATATATCATCAATGCACAGATTACAGTAGGGAGGGAATAAGGAAGAAGAGCAGAGGCTAAGAGTCTACTGGGAGCTATTTTAGTGGTAGTGACAAACGCTGGTGTTGGGGCTGACTCTGGAGAGTGCAAAGGAAAGGGTGAAATGGAAGCACATTAGGTAGATAGGATTTAGTGAGTAGCTATGGGAGTATTATGAGAAGAGGGCAATGCAGACTGGTGGAAAGAAAACCTCCTCCTTATTTTCTGTTGTTTTCAATCTCCCTAAATTGTACCATCATCCACCCAGCTGCTGAAACAAGAAACCTGGGCAACATTCTTAACCACTTCATCTTCATCCTTCACATCCACTACCAAGTCCTGTGTCCCCAAACATCTCTCAAGTCTACTTCTGAGATTCACTACTGCCACAGTATTCCAAAGTCACCATCATCTCTCACCTAAACTACTACACAGCTTCCTAACTCATTCCCCACCCAGCAGCTAAAATGTCTTTGAAACACAAACCAGATCTGTGATTCATCCTCATCTTAAAAACTATTCAGTGGCTTTCCATTATTAGTCCAAAATCCTGACGTCAGGATATAAAGGTCTCAGTTCAGTTCAGTCGCTCAGTCATGTCCAACTCTTTGCGACCCCATGAGTCGCAGCATGCCAGGCCTCCCTGTCCATCACCAACTCCCAGAGTTCACTCAGACTCACGTCCATCGAGTCAGTGATGCCATCCAGCCATCTCATCCTCTGTCGTCCCCTTCTCCTCTTGCCCCCAATCCCTCCCAGCATCAGAGTCTTTTCCAATGAGTCAACTCTTCGCATGAGGTGGCCAAAGTACTGGAGTTTCCTCTTTAGCATCATTCCTTCCAAAGAAATCCCAGGGCTGATCTCCTTCAGAATGGACTGGTTGCATCTCCTCGCAGTCCAAGGGACTCTTAAGAGTCTTCTCCAACACCACAGTTCAAAAGCATCACTTCTTTGGCGCTCAGCCTTCTTCACAGTCCAACTCTCACATCCATACACGACCACAGGAAAAGACCTTTGTTGGCAAAGTAATGTCTCTGCTTTTGAATATGCTATCTAGGTTGGACATAACTTTCCTTCCAAGGACTAAGTGTCTTTTAATTTCATGGCTGGTCCATGTTAATTCCTTTTCATCACTCTATATTCCAGCTACACTGAACTGCTCAGTCCTTCAAACCCCCAAGTTCCTCCTGCCACAGTCAATTCCACATGATTTTCTGTCTGGAACTTATATAAAAATAAAGACCCCTTCTTTCATCCCCTGCCCACCAATCTTTTTATTGTTAATTCCTAAAAATCCTTCAGGTCTCAGCTCAGTCCCACACTCCTTTACAAGCTCCGTCTAAACACTCCCCTATTACATTCTTACAAGGCAACTGTAATCTCTCACCATCACCACACTTTTAACATTACACTTATTATTAGATTAAGAACTACATCTCCCACTCCATTACAAACTCCAAGAGGGCAGGGGGCCACCTCTGGCTTGGTTTATCACTGAATCTCCAAGACTTAGCACAGTAAGCTCGTAATAGGTGCCCAATAAATATTTGTGGGGAAAATGACATTGATCCTCACACCAGACCTCTGAGGTTGGTGCTATTACTCCCAATTCAGATGAAGATCATTTGGGATTCAGAGAAATTAAGGAACGTCCCCCAAAGGTTAGAAGGCTAGTAAGTTGCAGAAGTAGAACTGAAACCTAAATCTGTCCAACTCCAGACCCCAAAACCCATGCTTTTACCTACTACTGGGGACTCTTACCTACGATTGGCCCCTCTATTAGGGGCTGAGTGGTAGAGGATTCAGAAAAGGGATATCAACCAAAGAGACGTCCAGCCCTAAATGGAAGATGCTGAACTCCTTCTATTTCAGCAGGTACATTTGCTAAATTAGTCCTAAAACCAGAATTGAGTAGCACACAGATAGGTGGCTGTTAAGTCCCTATGCGGATAGCAGACTCCTTGTCCAAAGGCCCTGAGGTTAGTGAGGCACCATGGAAGGGAGACGCCGCGGGTTTAGCACCCGGGCTTCTCGGAGAGCGAGAAGTAAACACGGAGAAACTACAAAACAAGGCAGCTGGGGATGGTCGCTGTGACCAAGCTAAAAAGGCGAAAGGGGTTTAGAGAAATGTCTCAGACGTAGGAGCTAAACGCTAAAGGAGAGGAGGAATTTAACGAGAGGGCCAAGGGTGTAGGCCGCCCGAGGAGCGGGAAACCCTAAAGGCCGCAACGGGAGACGCCAGGGCACAGACCCTTTAGGGCCAAGGAAAACGCCAGAACGCCATTCGGAAGGGGCGCCGTCCTGTCCTCCCAGACCCGTTACCTCCCGGGAGCTGAGTCCCTCCTCCCCTGCGACGCGCGAAGCTCCTCTAGCCGGTCACTTCCACTTCAATGCAGCCACTGAATTCCAAAAAAACCCGCTCAACCTGCGGTTTCCGTCCTTCCGTTACCCTGAGCAACGGGTCCCGCCCCCCGCGGCTTATTTCCGGTACCCGGGAGCTCGTGTTTGGAGCGTACCATTAAGACAACCGGGGGGGGGGGGGCGAGCTGTGGAATCCTCGGACGTTCCCACTCTGAGAGAGGCAATGAATCAAGTAATGGCTTGTTGCATGGGAAATGCCTGGAAGGCAGAGGAAGGCGTCCTACTCCTTGTGCCAGAAGAGGTGCCAGTTGCCCCTGTAAAGGAAAAATAAACGTTGCGTGCAATTCCTGTTCTGCTGGAATCAAGTCTGTAGCCACTGCAGTCTCTGGTCTCAGTGTGCCTGAAGGGAAAACAGGAAACGTTCTGTGTTTTGAATGTACAGATCCTTAGATAGTGAAAATGCAAATCTAAGGAATAATTTAAATGAACCTAGATTCCTGCATTCATTGGAAGGACTGACGCTGAAGCTCCAATACTTTGGCCACCTGTTGCAAAGAACCGATTCATTGGAAAAGACCATGATGCTGGGAAAGATTGAGGGCAAGAGAAGTGGGTAACAGAGGATGAGATGGTTGGATGACATCTCTGACTCAATGGACATGAGTTTGAGCAAACTCCAGAAGATATTGAAAGACAGGGAAGCCTGATGTACTGCAGTTCATGGGGTCGCAAAGAGTTGGTCGCTATTTAGCCACCGAACAAGATTCTTGCATCTTCCTACACATAGAAGAGCATTTAAATCATTATCTTGAAATGGCTGGGTTTTTGTGTATGATCAGTTATCTTTTGATGTTCAATTGATGGATGGATTTCCCACCCATCCACCCACTGCAAAAAAACTCATATATATCCTCCCTTAAGGGCTAAGCTGTTTCCTGGGTTATCATTCTGTGTAAGGTCCCTGGATAAAACTTAACTCACTTTTAGGTTGTGTATTTTTTTCTCAGTTGACAGCCCTAAGATGTAAGTCCATGTGGCTAGAGGGGTTATTGCATGCAAAACCTCAGCATTTAGCACAAAGCCTAAGCTACAGTCTATGAAGTCGCAAGAGTCAGACAAGACTTGCAACTAAGCCACCACCACTGGCAAAGCAGTAAATATTTGTAAAACAAACAACTGACAGTAGAACAAAGAGCAATGGAGGGGAGGTTTGAGAGCCTGTGTTAGGTTGAAGTGGCAGCTTGTGCAAAGGGTCTGATGGCAACAAGCAATCAAGCCCCCGGCTGGCTCAGGAGATGCAGGTGCTTTGGATGGAGGTGGAAAAGCAGTCTTTTTCACATTAGGAGCAAGTGAGGAACAGCTCAAGACTGAAGTCAGGATCCCCTGCTGCTGCTGCTAAGTCGCTTCAGTCATGTCCGACTCTGTGCAACCCCATAGACGGCACCCCATCAGGCTCCCCCGTCCCTGGGATTCTCCAGGCAAGAACACTGGAGCGGGTTGCCATTTCCTTCTCCAATGCATGGAAGTGAAAAGTGAAAGTGAAGTCGCTCAGTCATGTCCAACTCCCAGCGGCCCCATGGACTGTACCCTACCAGGCTCCTCCATCCATGGGATTCTCCAGGCAAGAGTATTGGAGTGGGGTGCCATCACCTTCTCTGAGAATCCCCTTAGGAGGCTCTAAATTGTCCTGAACAAAGGTGGTGGTGGCCCAGGCTTGGGAAAAGATGGGAGGGGTTGAGGAATATTCAGGCTTGAGTGACAGGGGTGGAAGTGGGTGAATCTGCCAATGAACTGACACACAGGGAAGGATGCAAGTTTGAGGGTGATAGTGTGGCTTTTAGACTTGGACTTGCCAAGTGTGAGACCATGGGATGGCATTGGAAGGAATGCTAAGATCAGGGAGTATTCAGTCTGGAGACTGAATCCCAGTCCCCAGGGGTGGAATCAATCTACTTGGCCAGTTCTGGAAGAAACATAGCTCCTGGAAGAGAACGATGCCTCTCAGCTGTCTACTACTTGCTCACGGCCCTTCATAAGCACTTTATTATTTCTACCATATCCCTGGCCCAGTGTTGAGCTGTGATGTATGGCTAAAGTGGGCTTCCCTGGTGGCTCAAACAGTTAAGAACTCACCTACAATGCAGGGGACCTGGGTTTGATTCCTGGATCGGGAAGATCCCCTGGAGAAGGGAATGGCAACCCATGCCAGTATTCTTGCCTGGAGAATCCCATGAAAAGAGGAACCTGTCAGGCTACAGTCTGGAATTGCAAAGAGACACAACTGAGCAACTAAAGACACAAACACATGTGGCTAAAGCACAGCAGCTGAGTTGGAAAATTATTCCTGAGGGGACTCCTTTAGCTTTCCAAGGAAGAGAATTTACCTCGTGTTCTCCTCACAAAACCACCCTTCCAGAATGCTTCTGGGGAAGGGCCAGCAACCATGAATTTGTGTGTCTGGGTAGCTCAAACAGGCTTGTTTTCAGCTTCCATTTTTGCATTCCCAGGTGCACTTGCTGCATTGCCCGTGTAAGTATTTACCTACTGGCATTGACAACTAGAGGGGCTTGCCTCCCCTTTTTGCATGAATGTATCATCTGTAATTCCTATTAGTGCTCATGGGTGTTATGTATGCAAAGGATGAGAACAGACTTAGACTCATGACAGTGTTTTCCATCCTGGTGCAAACTTCCTTACTAAGCAACAAACCTTACCCATCTGCTTCAACCGCCTATACTCCATACACTGGGCAGCTAGGCATACACTGATTCTAGAAAATACAGCCAGTTAAAAACAGGTTTGCAATGTTGGAACCACATGTTTTTCAGACCTGGTTCATGTTTGGGTAATAATATTATAGCTGCTGATATTTGCAGGGCTCCAGAGAAAAACTTGGAGAAGGAAATGGCAACCCACTCCAGTGTTCTTGCCTGGAGAATCCCAGGGACAGGGGAGCCTGGTGGGCTGCCGTCTATGGGGTTGCACAGAGTCGGACACGACTGAAGTGACTTAGCAGAGAAAAACTACAAATGGAGGCCCCCTGTCATTTCCCACTCAGTCCTGCAGTGTAAGGGCCTTCATATGCCTGCATGTGGACCCTCAGTCTGAAAATCCACACCACGTGTCTCCCTGAAAGCTGCCCTTGGCTACCCTTGACTACCTTTGGGCCCAGGGCTATACACACTAACAGGTCTACTCCGGGAAGGGTGAACTTAGGAAGAAGTCAGTATAGACTGAGGAACTGAGCTTGGAGATGTTTGGGAAGGTACCCCGAGTATGGTCTAAAGGAGAGTATGTGGGTTTCAGAGGATATACCCTTCAAGTTCCTTGGACTCATCATCATCAAATAAGGGGGCCATTGAGGCACCACTAAGCCCAAGCACTCCAGTTGCCTGGGTTTAAGGATGACATTGCTTGAGGGAATAATCAAAGTAGCATGTAAAAAAATTTTCTTTTTTTTAAAAAGAGGGAGCTTCCTTGGTAGCTCAGTGGTAAAGAATCCACCTGATAATGCAGGATACATGGGTTCAATCCCTGATCCTGGAAAATCCCACATGCCACGGAGCAACTAAGCCAGTGTACCAAAACATTCGGACACCCAAATGTCCGCCAACAGATGAATGGATAAACAGAATGTGGTATATCCATAAGGCGGGATACTATGCAGCCCTAAAAAGGGAATGAAATCCTATCACATGCTACAACATGGATGAACCCACAGGACATGTTAAGTGAAATGAGCCAGTCAGAAAAAGACAAACACTGTTTGATTCCACTCATATGAGGTATCTAAAGGAGACAAACTCCAAGAAAGAGAAATTAGAATGGAAGGGGCTTCTCTGGCAGTCCGGTGGTTAGGACTCTGAGCTTCCACTGCAGGGAATGTGGGTTCAATTCCTGGTTGGGGACCTAAGATACCACATGTTGTGCAGCACACACACACAAAAAGAAAGTAGATGGTGGTTGCCAGGGGCTGGGGAGAGGGGGGATTTGGGAGCTGTTGTTTAATGGGTGTAGAGTTTCAGTTTTATGATGAAAAAGTTCTGAAGATCTGTTTCTCAACAACGTGAATATACTTAATACTACTGAAGTGTATACTTAAAAATGGCCAAGGTTTGAAAAAGATATTACTATCTGGGAAGTCCAAAGGATTATTAAGAAGAACCAGCTGACTTCATTCTGAAGAAATTCTGATTTAGAAGGGTTTAAGTTACGCTGAAGAAGCTGAAGTTGAATGGTTCTATGAAGACCTACAAGACCTTTTAGAACTAACACCCAAAAAAGATGTTCTTTTCATTATAGGGGACTGGAATACAAAAGTAGGAAGTCAAGAAACACCTGGAGTAACAGGCAAATTTGGCCTTGGAATACGGAATGAAGCAGGGCAAAGACTAATAGAGTTTTGCCAAGAAAATGCACTGGTCATAACAAACACCCTCTTCCAACAACACAAGAGAAGACTCTATACATGGATATCGCCAGATGGTCAACACCGAAATCAGATTGATTATATTCTTTGCAGCCAAAGATGGAGAAGCTCTATACAGTCAGCAAAAACAAGACCAGGAGCTGACTGTGGCTCAGACCATGAACTCCTTATTGCCAAATTCAGACTTAAATTGAAGAAAGTAGGGAAAACCACTAGACCATACAGGTATTACCTAAATCAAATCCCTTATGATTATACAGTGGAAGTGAGAAATAGATTTAAGGGCCTAGATCTGATAGATAGAGTGCCTGATGAACTATGGAATGAGGTTCGTGACATTGTACAGGAGACAGGAATCAAGACTATCCCTATGGAAAAGAAATGCAAAAAAGCAAAATGGCTGTCTGGGGAGGCCTTACAAATAGCTGTGAAAAGAAGAGAAGTGAAAAGCAAAGGAGAAAAGGAAAGATATAAGCATCTGAATGCAGAGTTCCAAAGAATAGCAAGAAGAGATAAGAAAGCCTTCCTCAGTGATCAATGCAAAGAAATAGAGGAAAACAACAGAATGGGAAAGACTAGGGATCTCTTCAAGAAAATCAGAGATACCAAAGGAACATTTCATGCAAAGATGGGCTCGATAAAGGACAGAAATAGTATGGACCTAACAGAAGCAGAAGATATTAAGAAGAGATGGCAAGAATACACAGAAGAACTGTACAAAAAAGATCTTCATGACCCAGATAATCACGATGGTGTGATCACTCACCTAGAGCCAGACATCCTGGAATGTGAAGTCAAGTGGGCCTTAGAAAGCATCACTATGAACAAAGCTAGTGAAGGTGATGGAATTCCGTGGAGCTATTCCAAATCCTGAAAGATGATGCTGTGAAAGTGCTGCACTCAATATGCCAGCAAATTTGGAAAACAGCAGTGGCCACAGGACTGGAAAAGGTCAGTTTTCATTCCAATCCCAAAGAAAGGCAATGCCAAAGAATGCTTAAACTACCGCACAATTGCACTCTTCTCACACACTAGTAAAGTAATGCTCAAAATTCTCCAAGCCAGGCTTCAGCAATATGTGAACCATGAACTTCCTGATGTTCAAGCTGGTTTTAGAAAAGGCAGAGGAACCAGAAATCAAATTGCCAACATCCACTGGATCATGGAAAAAGCAAGAGAGTTCCAGAAAAACATCTATTTCTGCTTTATTGACTATGCCAAAGCCTTTAACTGTGTGGATCACAAGAAACTGTGGAAAATTCTCAAAGAGATGGGAATATCAGATCACCTGATCTGCCTCTTGAGAAATTTGTATGCAGATCAGGAAGCAACAGTTAGAACTGGACATGGAACAACAGACTGGTTCCAAATAGGAAAAGGAGTTCGTCAAGGCTGTATATTGTCACCCTGTTTATTTAACTTATATGCAGAGTACATCATGAGAAATGCTGGACTGGAAGAAACAAGCTGGAATCAAGATTGCCGGGAGAAATATCAATAACCTCAGATATGCAGATGACACCACCCTTATGGCAGAAAGTGAAGAGGAACTCAAAAGCCTCTTGATGAAAGTGAAAGTGGAGAGTGAAAAAGTTGGCTTAAAGCTCAACATTCAGAAAATGAAGATCATGGCATCTGGTCCCACCACTTCATGGGAAATAGATGGGGAAACAGTGGAAACAGTGTCAGACTTTATTTTGGGGGGGCTCCAAAATCACTGCAGATGTTGACTGCAGCCATGAAATTAAAAGACGCTTGGTCCTTGGAAGGAAAGTTATGACCAACCTAGATAGCATATTCAAAAGCAGAGACATTACTTTGCCAACAAAGTTTTGTCTAGTCAAGGCTATGGTTTTTCCTATGGTCATGTATGGATGTGAGAGTTGGACTGTGAAGAAGCCTGAGCGCCAAAGAATTGATTCTTTTGAACTGTGGTGTTGGAGAAGACTCTTAAGAGTCCCTTGGATTGCAAGGAGATGCAACCAGTCCATTCTGAAGGAGATCAGCCCTGGGATTTCTTTGGAAGGAATGATGCTAAAGCGGAAACTCCAGTACTTTGGCCACCTCATGCCAAGAGTTGACTCATTGGAAAAGACTCTGATGCTGGGAGGGATTGGGGGCAAGAGGAGAAGGGGACGACAGAGGATGAGATGGCTGGATGGCATCACTGACTCGATGGACGTGAGTCTGAGTGAACTCCAGGAGTTGGTGATGGACAGGGAGGCCTGGCATGCTGCGATTCATGGGGTCGCAAAGAGTCGGACACGACTGACCGACTGATCTGATCTGAAGTTTTAAGTTAAGCCTTAACTTAAGCTGTTAAGTTTTTAACAGCTCACTGTTTGTATTCCCAGTGTCTGGAGAAGTGGCACATAGTGGGTGCTTCAGATATTTGTTAAATGGGTGCAAAGTTATGAACACATCCTTAGAAAAATAGGTTTTTAAATTATTTCAATGAAATAAATTTCAAAATGAATATTTTGACTTAGGGACTTCCCTGGTGATCTCATGCATATGTAGTCGCTTCAGCTGTGTCCAACTCTGCAACCCCAGGGACCATAGCCAGCCAGGCTCCTCTGTCCATGGGATTTTCTCAGCAAGAATACTTGCGTAGGTTACCATGCTCTCCTCCAGGATATCTTCCTGACCCAGGGATTGAAACCTTGTCTCCTGAATTGCAGACAGATTCTTTACCACTGAGCCACCAGGGAAGCACCTCTGGTGGTCTAATGGTTAAGAACTCAGCTTGCAATACAACGGGCACAGGTTCAATCTCTGATCAGAGAACAAAGATCCTACGAGCCTTGCAGCGTGGCAAAAAAATAAAATAGAGTTACCAAGAGATCCAGCAATCCCGCTCCTGGGCATACATCCAGACAAAACTATAATTCAAAATGATACATGCACCCAAATGTTCATTGCAGCACTATTTATGATAGCCAAGACATGGAAGCAAAATAAATGTCCATCAACAGATGAATGGATAAAGAAGATGTGGTATATACATATTAACACAATGGAATATTAGCCATAAATAGAATGAAATAATGCCGTTTGCAGCAACATGGATGAATTGAGAGATTATCATACCAAGTTAAATAAGCCAGGCAAAACCAAATATCATATGATATCACTTATATGTGGAATCTTAAAAAAAAGTTTCAAATGAACTTATTTACAAAACAGAAGTAGACCCACAGACATAGAAAACGAACTTAACAGTTACCAAAGGAAAAAGAGGGAGGGAAGATAAATGAGGAGTTTGGGATTAACATATACACACTACTATACACAAAATAAATAATCACCAAAGACCCACTGTATAGCACAGGGAGTATACTCAACATTCTGTAATAACTTATAAAGGAAAAGAATTTGGAAAAGAATATATATATAGGCTTCCCTGGTGGCTCATTAGTAAAGAATCCACCTGCCAACACAAGAGACACAAGTTCAGTCCTTGGGTTGGGAAGATCCGTTGAAGAAGGAAATGGCAACCCACTCCAGTGTTCTTGCCTGGGAAATCCCATGGACAGAGGAGCCTGATGGCTACAGTCCATGGGGGTCACAAAAGAGTTGGACATGACTTTGCGACTAAACAGCAATATATATATATGAATCACTTTGCTTTACACCTGAAACTAATACATTATAAATCAACTATTCTTCAATTTGAAAAAGAAGAAAAAGCCATTGTCACCAATCTCAAGGCTTCAACACAGTCAATCTTCCCTAATAAGTTTAACAATTTTTTTCTTTATGAAGATTATTTCAAAGTTTCCTATCTCCTCCTTTACTCTCAGCAGATGACCTGAACTTTATACTAAATCTTTAAACTCACTGTCATCAGCACAAATTCTTCTCTTTGGCTTCTTGTAGTGATGGGAGAGTGTTCAACCAAACTGGCTATGTCTAGTACTTCTGCTGGAGCACCGAATCCTATTCTCTTCCATCTTCTCAGCAAGAAACTCACTTCCTGTCACTTCCCCCTCTCTGAACTTGGTCACTGTTGTTGTTAAGTTGCTCAGTCGTGTCCGTCTCTTTCCCACCCCATGGACTGCAGCACACCAGCCTTCCCTGTCCTTCACTATCTCCCAGAGTTTGCTCAAACTCATCTTTAACCTCTCCCTTTCTATGGCTTCCTTCCTATAAACACTGCAATGACAAGACACCACAGACTGGGTGGCTTAAACAAGAGACATTTTTTTTCCCCTAACAGTTCTGGAGGCTGAAAACCTGAGATCAAGGGGCTAGCATGGTCAAGCTCTGGTGAGGACCCTCCTCCTGGCTTGCAGATGGCCAATTTCTCATTGTGTGCTTGAGGCCTTTCTCCACGTATTCACATGGAGAGAGAGAGAGAGCTTGGTCTGGGCCTCTTCCTCTTCTAAATAAAGGCATTAATCCCATGACGAGGACCCCACTGGCAAGATCTTATCTAAATCTAATCACCTGTCAGAAGACCTGCCTCTTAATACCAACACATTGAGGGTTGGGACTTCAACATAAGAACCTGGTGGGAGACACAAACATCCAGTCCATAGCAAATACTTGTGTCTTTTTCTTTAGTGGTGGGAGTTAAAACCAACCTGCCCTCTGAAAGCACCAACTGGTTTTTCCCTGTATTGTTGTGTTGCATGCGTGTTCAGTCATGTCTGACTCTTTGCGACCCCATGGACTGTACCAGGCTCCTCTGTCCATGGAATTTTCCTGGTAAGAATACTGGAGTGGGTTGCCATTTCCTACTCCAGGGGATCTTCCTGACCCAAGTATCAAACGCAAGTTACATGCAACTCCTGCATTCCAGATGGATTCTTTACCGCTGAGCCGTCACATATTGTTAAACCTACTAATTTGAAAATACTCTTTGAACAATATATTGGTTGATTTTACTCTTCTACTTCTCGTTACTTTCATCTCTGGCACCTCCTTCTCCCCCACTGCCACAGGGCAGACCCTTTTCATGGGATGAATGAGCATGCCTCTTGGAAAAACTGGAACTTTTTTTTTAATTGAAGGATAAATGCTTTACAGAATTGTGCTGGTTTCTGCCAAACATCACCATGAATCAGCCATAGGTATACATATGTCCCTTCCCTCATGAACCTCCCTCCCACCTCCCTTCCCATCTCACCCCTCTAGGTCTTTAGAGAGCCTGGTTTGAGTTCGCTGAGTCAAACTGCAAATACCCATTGGCTATCTGTTTTACATATGGTAATATATGTTTCCAAGTTACTCTCTCCATACATCCCACCCTCTCTTCTCCCCCGTGTCCATAAATCTGTTCTTTATGTCTATGTCTAAGAACAGGAGCTTTTTATTATTTATTTTTAAT
Source organism: Bubalus bubalis (assembly GCF_019923935.1). Lineage (NCBI taxonomy): Eukaryota > Metazoa > Chordata > Mammalia > Artiodactyla > Bovidae > Bubalus > Bubalus bubalis. Next base: position 49,354,549 of record NC_059176.1, read on the forward strand.
TTTTTTTTTTTGGCTACACTATGCAGCTTGCAGGATCTTTAGTTCCCTGACCAGGGATTGAGCCAGGGCCCACGGCAGTGGAAGCATGGAGTCTTAACCACTGGACGGCCAGGGAACGTGGAGCTTTTTAGAGCGCAAGGTGACTGCCAATCCTTGTGGGTCAGCCCACACTAGTTGAGGGACTTTCATTACCACTGTGCAATTTTAAGGAAGATGTAGAATGTCTAGTCAAGACTATGGTTTTTCCAGTGGTCATGTATGGATGTGAGAGTTGGACTGTGAAGAAAGCTGAGCGCTGAAGAATTGATGCTTTTGAACTGTGGTGTTGGAGAAGACTCTTGAGAGTCCCTTGGACTGCAAGGAGATGCAACCAGTCCATTCTGAAGGAGATCAGCCCTGGGATTTCTTTGGAAGGAATGATGCTAAAGCTGAAACTCCAGTACTGTGGCCACCTCATGAGAAGAGTTGACTCATTGGAAAAGACCCTGATGCTGGGAGGGATTGGGGGCAGGAGGAGAAGGGGACGACAGAGGATGAGATGGCTGGATGGCATCACTTGTTGCAGGAAGGCGGACCCCTTCCAGGGCCCAAAACTGGGCTCTTGTCTAACACTCGGAGATGAATTGTCCGAGGAGACACATGTGGTGACAAAGCAAGAGACTTTATTGGGAAAGGGCACCCGGGTGGAGAGCAGTAGTGTAAGGGAACCCAGGAGTACTGCCCTGCCACGTGGCTCGCAGTCTCGGGTTTTATGGTGATGGGATTAGTTTCCGGGTGGTCTTTGGCCAATCATTTTAATTCAGAGTCTTTCTTGGTGGCGGCACACATCGCTCAGTCAAGATGCATGCTAGCGAGAGGGATTCTGGCAAGTGGACGGACACGCGGTGTCTCCTTTCGACATTTCCTGAACTCTTCCGGTTGGAGGTGGCTTATTAGTTCCTTATTCCTTATTAGGATCTCCTGTCATAAAGCAACTCATGCAAATGGTTACTATGGTACCTGGCCAGGGTGGGTGGTTTTAATCGGTGTGCTTCCCTTAACAACTGACTCAATGGACGTGAGTCTGAGTGAAGTCCGAGAGTTGGTGATGGACAGCGGGGCCTGGCATGCTGCGATTCAAGGGGTCGCAAAGAGTCGGACACGACTGAGCGACTGAACTGAACTGAGAATGTCCCTCAACCTGGGTTTTCCCACTTCTCAAAGTTGGGGGGTTGAGGCCTGGCCACCCGCTGGGGTCCTCCTTGGCCCAGGAGGGAGGCCCCTCCGTCTGTGCCTCTAGCCTGGCAGAGAGAGCCAAGGAGCCCAGAGGGTCTGCCAGTGCAGCCTGCACAGGGCAGTGTCCCCACTCACACAGCGGCACCATTGTTCCAGCCAGAAAGGCTGGACGTGAACGTGACTCTTGGGAGGGGGGAGGGGCAGGGCAGAGGCACAGAAGGGCTGTGAGCAGAAGAACACCACAGAAAGCTCTGCTCCTTACACAGGGCCTTGTGGCCTGTCAGCATCCTGAAAATCCCCACTCCCGTCAGGGCTGTGCCATCAACTCGAAAGCGTTCTTGGTAGAAAAGAATATTCCTCATGATGGAGTTCATCACCCAGTTTGTTTGTTTGTTTGTTTTAAGTAATTTGTATTATTATTTTTGGCTGTACCATGTGGTGTGCAGGATCTTAGTTTCCCCAACCAGGGCTCGAACCCGTGTCCCCTACAATGGAAGTGTAGAGTCTGCACCACTGGACTGCCAGGGAAGTTCCCGTCATCCAGTTCTGACAGAGCCTCTTCTGTGGTCTCTGGGCTTCCTGGGGGCTCAGTGGTAAAGAATCTGCCTGCCAATGCAAGAGACTCAGGTTCGGTCCCTGGGTAGGGAAGAGCCCCTGGGAAAGGAAATGGCAATCCGCTCCAGGATTCTTGCCTGAAAAATTCCACGGACAGAGGAGCCTGGTGGGCTACAGTCCATGGGGTCGCAGAGTCAGACATGAACTGAGCACGCATGCACGCTTCTGGGGTCTCTATGTTTCCTTCCCACAGGGCAGCTTGAGCTCTCACCACCGCCTCCTTTCATTATTGCTCTCACACTTTGTGAAGTACCTGGGGAAAAAAAAAAAATCCAAGGACGCATCTCTATCAGTTTGCTAAAGCTGCCGTAACAAAGTACTATAGACGGAGTGGCTTAAACAACAGAAATTCATTTCTCACAATTCTGAAGGCTAGAAGTTTAAGGTCAAGGTGTCAGCAGGGCTGGTTTCTTTTTTTCCCTTCTTTTTGGTTATGCCACACGCGGCTTGTGGGACCTTAGTTCCTTGACCAGAAATGGAACCGGGGCCCTCACAGTGAAAGTGCAGAGTCCTAACCACTGGACTGCCAGGGAGTCACCAGGGCTAGTTTCTTCTGAGACTTCTCTCCTTGACTCGTAGATGGCGCCTTCTTCCTGGGTCTTCACGCAGTTTTCCCTCTGTGTGTATCAGCATCCACATTCCCTCTTATAAGGACACCAGTGATTTGGATTAGGGGCCACTGTGATGACCTCATTTTTCCTTAATTACCACTTGTATCTCCAAATACAGTCCCATTCTGAGATCCTGGGGAATAGGACTTCCTCTAATGATCCCCACTTCTCTGAGGAGGAAACTGAGTCACTCAGCGCTGAAGTCACTTCTTGAAGCTAGAAGGTGCTGGAGGGGGCAGAATGGCTCCTAAGCCGGCTCTTATCACTGCACACCCCTGCCTAGACGTGGGTCAGCCTGGTCTTGTCCTTTCCCCACGAAGCCTTAACCAGTTACCTTCCCCAGTGGGCCCTGCTCCCTGCCCTACCATGCCAGGCCCTGCTGGGCTCAGGGAGAGGGTGACCGGCCCAGATTCTCTGCCACTGCCATTTCATCAATGATCACATTTCAATTTTCCCTCCATCTCCAGCATGTCTTACCCTAGGGAGTGCTTTCTCAGACCCCCCCTGCAATGAGAGAGAGGAAGGGGAGGAGAGAATGGGACTGACCCAGATCCCACCCCCATGGCCCGGCTTCCACATGGCTAAGCAGGAACTCTGGAGCAGCCGCACACAAAGGAGGGCTTTGAGGGAGCTGTAGCCAGGCCCAAGCTGAGCCCCTCTCCCCCTTGGTGCGTCACTTGCCCCAATCTGGGCCTCCCTGTGAGCCTGATTTAAACGGAAACTGTGGGCCCTGAGAAGTTCCTTGTGACCCAGTAATCCCAGCCTGCTGACTGGACCACGCCCCCAGCAGAGGCAACCTCCAGGCTCCCGGAGGACACAGGCACCAGGTGTCCCAAGGAGGAGCTGCTAACTTGTCAGGTAAGTCAGTAGCAGGGGCCTGGCTGGGCCAGGAAGCTTAGGATTAGGGTAAGGAGTTTGTGGTGGGGAGATTCCAGGCTGCCCCTAAAACTGAAACCAACTGGCCATTCTTCAGGTTGAGTTCGACCAACCTGATGGCAGATTTAGCAAATAAAAATATAGGATACCCAGTTAAATGTGAATTTCAGATGAACCACAAATACTTTTTTAGTGTAAGTGTTTGTGTTCTCAGTCTTTATAACCCCATGGACTGTAGTCTGCCAGGCTCCTCTATCCATGGAATTTTTCAGACAAGAATACTGAAGTGCGTTGCCATTTCCTACACCAGGGGACCTTTCCAACCCAGGGATTGAACCAGAGTCTCTTGCATCTCATGCATTAGCAGGTGGATTCTTTACCACTGTGCCACCTGGGAAGCCCTTTTTAGTATAAGTATGTCCCAAATATTGTATGGCACATACTTAAACGCTTCAAAACTTTTTTGTTCATCTGAAATTCATGTGTAATTGGACATTCTATATTTTATCTGGCAAGCCTAGATGGCAGGGAATAGCTTTGACATGAAGTGAGGTGTGGGGTTTTTTTTCCATGTATACAACTCATAAATCAATAGTTTAAAATCACAGTTAGTAATTTGGACATATTTTATGTTTAGTTTTTTGGCCATGCACAGCATGTCAGATCTTAGTTCCCCAACCAGAGATCAAACCCACATCCCCTGCATTGGCAGTGCAGAGTCTTAATCACTGGACCATCAGAGAAGTCCCCTGGGGATATTTTATTTTATTTTTTAAAACCCTTTTTATTTTGTATTGGGGCATAGCCAACTAACAATGTTGTAATGGTTTCAGTTGAACAGGGAACTCAGCTATACATATACTTGTATCCATTCTCCCCCCAATTCCCCTCCCATCCCTGGGCGTATGTTAAAAAGAGTTGCTGTACTGACTTTAACCCTTCATTTCTAAGACCCTTGATCTTGTGATGATCTGCTTAACTCTCTGGGGGTGTCTAGCTACTGTCTCTCCTGTCTGAGCCTCTCGCTCAGGGAGTTCTATTAGCCTTGCCATTTCTGTTCCAGCAAAACCGAAATGAGAACACAGTCGCATTTCAGTCTATCTTATATATCTTCCTGCATATTTGGAAGTCTCTCTCTCAGAAAGTTGACTTTGATTTTATTCCTGTTGGTGGATTACAGCCCCCCAGAACTTCCCTGTCCTGCTGGGGTTGCAGAGTGGGATAGGTAGGAGATAGAAGATCCTCAGATACTCCCTGGAATCTTCTAAGCCTCTCTCTGCAAGCTGGGGTAATGATCAGGATGGTGCTAAGAAAGAGAAGGGGAACTATGTTTCAGCGCAAAACACTGTGCTAGGGACCCTACAGAACTTCTATGATCTTCATTACTACTCTGTTTGGTAGGTGTGGCTATTATCCCCAATTTGCAGATGAGAAAACTGAGGCTCCGAAAGGTTTTATTTGCCTAAAGTCACATGGGTGATAAATAACAAAGGCTGATTCAAACCTGGGTCTCTCTGACTCAAAAGTGTGGTTTTCTGTGACACCTGCTGTCCTAAGAGTTTGCCTGGAGATGTCTTGGCTCTAGGTGTCAAAAAAAAAGTCTTGGTGTCAGGCAGACATAGGTTCAAGTCCCACCTCTGCCACTAATCAACAGTGACCAGGTGACAGAACTCACCGACGGGAACCTGGTCGGAGGCAGGAGTGGAGTGGTGACGGGCCTGAGGATGTTTAGGTAGGAGAGGGGAAAATGTGAAAATAGAATTGTCTCCAAAAATACTCAGTGGGGTGTCACATGGGCAAAGGATGAAATTTTTTCTGCTGGCCTCCCACTGCTTCTGTGTACATTATTTAATAAAATCTTCATAACCTTCCACCTCCCTTTTATAGGGGACAACCCCGATTCAGGTTAGATCACATCACTTGCAAGGGGAAGAGACAGAATTTGAACCCAGATCTGACTTCTGCCACAACAGGCTGCCTCTTGGTGCTGATGGAAAGTAACAGCTTGGTCTTGAGTCCTGATCCCTGACTATATCTGGCTGTGTGACCTTGGACAAATCACCTACTCTCCTGGGCCTGTTTCCTCTTATGTAAAGTGGATATCATAATGCTGGCTCCCAGACAATGGATTTGAAAAGTGCATCACAAGGCACTGAACACACATCCAGTTATGGTTATGTAACTAGCCATCATCCCTCCAGGGAGTGGATTCACTGGAATGGTGCCATTCACTAGGCTGGGGAGTTTCTCAGGTGCCCCTTGGGACTGGAAAAAGAGGGACACAAACGGGAGGAGGGATTGCCTTATCCCTCAGTGACCATGTAACCAAGAATGGAAGCCTGTTCTAGTTTCTCCCTGGCTGGGCCATCTCATTTTAAGAACTGAAGTTCGAAGTATATTTGTGTGTGCTCCTTCTTAGAGGGGTGTTTCCCAAAGCACAGCCTAAGAACCACCTTATTCAGGGCCACTGGGGGTGCTACTTTGTTTTTTTTGACTGCGCCATATGGCAGGTGGGATCTTAGTTTCCCAACCAAGAATTGAACGCGGGTCCCCTGAACTGGAAGCACGGAGTCTTAACCACTGGATCATGAGGGAAGTCCCTGGGGTACTGCTTTAAAATACAGATGTCTGGTCTCCTATTCAGAGTCAGGCACAGGGCTGAGGCATCTGTATTCTTAGCAAATGCCTCATGTTACTCTGATGCACTCAAAAATCTGAGATTCATTGTTCTGAGACAATAACAGAAGAACTTCTCCATGTCTCCCCTAGAAAGGAGGCTGCCTTGAGAGGCCAGGACGGACGAAGTGGGCTCCTTCTTTGTCTGCAGCACTCACAGTCTTCCAGAGACAGCATGTCAGAGGGGGTGAGTACCCCCGTGCCCTGGGGCTCCCCTCTGTCCACGTTCCCTCCTTCCTTTTCTTCCTCCCTGTTTCTCCATTATCTGCTCTCCTCAGGGTTATGGGTATTCACCCTTCAAACCTCTCGGTAGTCCCTGACCCCACCCGCAGGGAGGAAGTTCAACAGTGACCTTGGGCAAAAGCACTAGCTTGGGGTCTGAGCAGACCCATTTGGCTGGCTTGCTCAGGCTGATGGGGGCCTTTTCCTCCCTTTTCCTGGCTTCTCCCTCCTCAGGCGGGCACATTCCGCATGGTCCCTGAAGAGGAACAGGAGCTCCGTGCCCAACTGGAGAGGCTTACGACCAAAGACCATGGACCTGTCTTTGGCCCGTGCAGCCAGCTGCCCCGCCACACCTTGCAGAAGGTGAGGTGGCCTGGGGGTGTGTGAAGGGACAGATAGGGAGGTAACAAGGGGGAATATATTTATTTATTTATTTGGCTGTGCCAGGTCTTGGTTGCAGCGTGTGGGATCTTTAGTTGTGGTATGCAGGAGTTGTTAGTCACGGTATGTGAGATCCACTGCCCTGACCAGGGACTGAACCTGGGTTCCCCTTATTGGGAGTACCGAGTCTCAGCCACTGGGCCGTCATGGTAGTCCCAACATAAGGGAATACTGATAACATCCTCTCTCCTGTAGAAGAGGTCCAGTATCAGCCCTCCGGGTTATTCTGGACCTAAAGGACTGACTTGTTCTAGGGGCTATTCTGAAGTCAGGGCCATGGTAGCAATTGGGTCGACCAGATGTCCAGGCTACCCGATTCTAAGATTATGGCATCAACAGGGTTCCTTGAAACCAAGGCTGGGACCTAGGGCTTCTGGACCAGGGATCATCCTGGACTCAGACATGAGGAACCCTGATCTGCAATGGCCTTAGAGAGCACGGATACAACTGCTGCCCCCAACTGAATAGGAAAGGGCCCAAGTCCTAATATCACAACGACTTCCAACTTGTTGTGTGATCTTGAGCAAACTGCTTTCCCTCTTTGGGTCTTGTCTTCGTTATCTATGAAAGAAGGTTGTCGGACCAGTTCAGAGATGATCAAACTGTGGCAGAGCTGGCCTGGGGTTGAGCTGGCCCTGGGCTCCTGGCTTCCATCTCTGTTCCCTGGGCATCTCAAGGGAAAGCTGCTTCGAGTTCCCCCAGATCTACCTTCGCCCCTCATGCCATCCAAGGAAAGAACAGCCCCTGGCATGCTCAGGATTTCTCCAGGCTTATTCAAGGGGAGGAATGTGAGGGAGAGGGCAGGCTGCCATCTGACTGGTATCTTTAATTTTTTTGTTATTTAATGGTATCTTTAATTTTGAGAAGATCAGAAATGAACCTGGGACGCAGAAGAGTGAAGCAATTAACAGTTCAACCTGATCAGGAGTTTCAACTTCAACTCTTTTTACCTGGGTGATCTTGAGCAAGAATATCTCGACCTCTATGAGCCTCAATCTGCTCACCCTGAGAAATGGGGGATAAGAATACAACCTTCTTGTGATGGACTGTGGCCAAGATTTAAAAACATCATGTACTGGACTTCCCTGGTGGTCCAGGGGCTAAGACTCTGCCCTCCACAGTGCAGAGGAACTGAGTTCTATTCCTGGTCAAGGGAACTAGGATTTCAGATGCCCCAACTAGGAGTTTGAATGTGTGTGTGTCAGTCTCTCAATCATGTCTGACTCTTTGCAACCCCATGGCTCCTGTGGGCTGCAGCTAAGACCCAGAGCAGACAAGTCAATACATTAAAAAAAAAAAAAAAGTATCTACAGGACTTCAGTTCAGTCGCTCAGTCGTGTCCGACTGTTTGTGACCCCATGAATTGCAGCACGCCAGGCCTCCCTGTCCATCACCAACTCCCGGAGTTCACTCAGACTCATGTCCATCGAGTCAGTGATGCCATCCAGCCATCTCATCCTCTGTTGTCCCCTGCTCCTCCTACCCCCAATCCCTCCCAGCATCAGAGTCTTTTCCAATGAGTCAACTCTTGGCATGAGGTGGCCAAAGTACTGGAGTTTCAGCTTTAGCATCATTCCTTCCAAAGAACACCCAGGACTTAGCAGTGTGCTAATTCAGGGCTCCAGTAAGCATAGGCTGTTGTGGTTAGAAACATTTAGTCCTTTGGCCGTCTCCTGCAAACAAACCCAGGATGAGCAGTTTGACCTAATTTTCTCCAAATATAACTGGCAGTCTGAGCTGCTGCCAGTGCTGATGCTGCTCTCGTGGGCAGAGGAGCGATGGCACTACCTGCCGTGCCCTCTGCCCGTCCGCCGGTCTGGCACCGGGAGGAGCCTCCCGCACCGCGCCTACCTGACTTTGTGCCTGCACCCTGCCCCTGCTCCAGGCCAAGGACGAGCTGAATGAGAAGGAAGAGACCCGGGAGGAGGCAGTGCGGGAGCTACAGGAGCTGGTGCAGGCGGAGGCAGCCTCGGGGCAGGAGCTGGCCGTGGCTGTGGCGGAGAGGGTGCAGGGAAAAGACAGCGCCTTCTTCCTGCGTTTCATCCGCGCGCGCAAGTTCCACGTGGGACGCGCCTACGAGCTGCTCAGAGGTGAGGCCCCAGGAAGGTTGCGGGGGTTGGGGAGTGGGAGGGGAAGGTCATGAGGGTGGTGTGGACCCTCATCCAGGCACTGAGGAGACTGGCCACTCCACCTCCTTCCCATGCTCTATCAAGTGACTGTATCTGAGCCTCCTTCTCCTCATCTGTAAAATGGGTGTGTGAACTGAATAGTCTCGAGATCCTTTTCTGTTCAGACAAAGGAGTAAGTCTGGCAGGACCAGATTCCTGGAGATCCGGCCCCTCTTTCCACTCTCAATGAGCAGAACTTAGCCACCCAAACTGGGAGCCCAAGATGCGAGAGCTTCCTCTCCAAGCCCTGCTCCCTCTCGCCCCCACCGGCCCCTCCTATGCTTTGGCTCTGGAGCACTGCATGGAAAGTAGGTATGAGCCTGATTCCTCGCAGGTACTCAAACCTCACAAAGAGTGGAATCGAAGATGGTGCCTGCCCTGGGAGTGAGCCTGGAGGACAGAACCTTCCTGGCCACGCCCACTGGATGGAGACCAGTGTCCTAAGGGAATCAAGTCTTTGGTGCTGTCGGAGGGAACAGTGTCTGAGCAGGCGCTCAGCAGCCTAATGATTCTCCTTCTTCTTAAAATTTTTTTTTCATTATTCTTTTTGGTTTTTTTTGGCTGTGGGATCTTAGTTGCCCCACCAGATATCCACCAGTGCCCCCCTGCAGTGGGAGCCTAGAATCTTAACCACTGGACTGCCAGGGAAGTTCTTCTCCTAACTCCTTCCTTCCTTCTACAAATGTTAATTCACTGCTGCTCTGTGCCAATGGCTGTTTCAGGCCAAAGGATGCAGCTGAGAACAAAGTAGACAAGAACTGTCTGCCCTCCTGGGCCTGATAGTCTAATGGTAGAAATAACAATCCAGACAATTAAAAATATACAGAGAAAAACAAAAGAGGTGGATATAAAGGATTGAGGGGTTGAAGTTTTAGGTAAAATGATTAGGAAGGCTCTAGTGCAAAGGAAACTTTCAAAGAAAAACTAGAAAGAAGTGAGATGCCCGAGGAGAGAGCAATAAGGCAGAGGGTACGGCAAGGGCCAACACTGCATGGTGGCTGCCTGGGGTGTTGGGGGAACAGCCAGGAGGTCAGTGCCTTTCCCTTGGCAAATGCCTCCCAAACTCCTCCTCTGAGCCTGGCACCTCCAGGGTCTGGTGGAGGAGACAACCGCAGAGAAGAAAGGACCCATTCAGGATGGCTCAGGATGGCGTTGGTAAAAGTTCCGCTGAAATTAGAAGGGACCTCTGTGTCCTACCTGGGGTTTGGATTTTATCTGGGGGTCATTTCCCCACCCCTGCTCAGCTAACCTGTGCCCAACTGAAACACCTGTGTTTCTACTCATGGGAAAGAGAAAAATAACCAGTAGTAGCTGTCCTCAGATTTACGATTATACCTTATGTTTACTAATGTTTACTGATGTTTACTGATTACATCTATACAGTTTACTGATGGCATTCATACCTGGAAAAATTCATGCATTTTTTTCTCACTTTTTATTTTGCATTAGGATATAACCAATTAACAGCGTTGTGATAGTTTCTGGTGGACAGCAGAGCAACTCAGACATCCTTCCCCCTGAACTCCTCTCCCATCCAGGCTGCCACACAACTTTGAGCACAGTTCCCTGTGCTAGACCGTAGCATACCTGGAATCTTGTTTGATTACCACAGCAACTTGGCGAGATAGGCCAGCATTATCCTCCTATCTTTTGGAGGGGAAACTTGGGGCACAGAGAGGTTGAGTACCCTGCCGGGTTATACACAGCATGTAGATGAAGAGCTAGGCAGGAGCCCGGGTCTCTGCATGCCAACCATGTGCCACCTCGGGAGGGGCTGGCTCTCTGAGGGGCCTCCTCTGCTCCGCCTCTGCCAGGCTACGTGAACTTCCGGCTGCAGTACCCAGAGCTCTTCGACAGCCTGTCCCCGGAGGCCGTCCGCTGCACCGTTGAGGCTGGCTACCCTGGTGTCCTCTCCACGCGGGACAAGTATGGCCGAGTGGTCATGCTCTTCAATATTGAGAACTGGGACTCGGAAGAAATCACCTTTGATGAGGTCAGTGGGGGCTCGCCTGGTTCCCTGCCATCCTCTGGGTTGGGTTCCCTTCTCTAGATCTGGTCTCCACTGGAACCTTATTCCTGGCTCCCCGGGAGGCAAGGTTTGTGAGGGAATATCTGGTAAACTCATGGCACCAAGCCCTTTCCGGGCAGGAAGAGAACTCCTTGGATGTGCCGTGGCAGCTGGAAAACCCAGCAGCTTTGTAGGCAGGGCCCACTGGCCAGTACATGGCTGCCCCCTGTATCCCTACTGAATGGGACTGACAGTTGGGGCCATGAGCTGGGATCAACCCTGCCAAATGCTGAAAGTGGAGAGCAATACAGAGAACAGGGCTTAGTGGACTGTGGACTGGGAGAGATTCTGGAAAGCATGGGTTCCAATCTGTTAAGCGCCTGAGTTCTTTGCATTTGTGTATGTGTGTGATTTCACTTGCCAAGCCTTAAGAGAGCTGTCATAATTGGGGATATAGGGTTCATCTGGGGAGGACGTTGGCATGTGACACCAAGCCTTAAAAAAATGTACAAACTTATTTTAGAAAATGCCATCTAGTTGTCACAACATGTATTTAAAAGTTCATCTTTCCCCCCAGTGACTTGAGACACCATCTTTATCATATTCTGCATCTTCATAGGTGTTTGGATCTATTTCTGGACTTTCTAATCTGTGCCATCGGTCTGTCTTTTCATGCTCCACATTGTTTTAATTATAGAGACAGGATCAGTTCAGTTCAGTTCAGTCGCTCAGTCATGTCCAACTCTTTGCAACCCCATGGACTGCAGCACGCCAAGCCTCCCTGTCCATCACCAACTCCAGGAGTTTGCTCAAACTCATGTCCATTGAATCAGTGATGCCATCCAACCATCTTATCCTCTGTCATCCCCTTCTCTTCCTGCCTTCAATTTTTCCCAGCATCAGGGTCTTTTCAAAAGAGTCAGTTCTTCATATCAGGTGGCCCAAGTATTGGAGTTTCAGCTTCAGCATCAGTCCTTTCAAAGAATATTTCGGACTGATTTCCTTTAGGATGGACTGGTTGGATCTCCTTGCAGTCCAAGGGGCTCTCAAGAGTCTTCTCCAACACCACAGTTCAAAAGCATCAATTCTTTGGTGCTCAGCTTTCTTTATAGTCCAACTTTCACATCCATACATGATTACTGGAAAAACCATAGCTTTGACTAGATGGGCCTTTGTTGGCAAGGTAATGTCTCTGCTTTTTAGTATGCTGTCTAGGTTGGTCATAACTTTTCTTCCAAGGAGCAAGCATCTTTTAATTTCATGGCTGCAGCCATCATCTGCAGTGATTTTGGAGCCCCCCAAAATAAAGTCTGTCACTGTTTCCACTGTTTCCCCATCTATTTGCTATGAAGTGACGGGACCAGTGGATGAAGCACAAGCTGGAATCAAGATTCCAGGAGAAATATCAATAACCTCAGATATGCAGATGAAAGAGCCTCTTGATAAAAGTGAAAGAGAAGAGTGAAAAAGTTGGCTTAAAGTTCAACATTCAGAAAACTAAGATCATGGCATCTGGTCCCATCCCTTCATGGCAAATAGATGGGGAAACAGTGGAAACAGTGTCAGACTTTATTATTTTGGGCTCCAAAATCACTGCAGATGGTGACTGCAGCCATGAAATTAAAAGACGCTTACTCCTTGGAAGGAAAGTTATGACCAACCTAGACAGCATATTAAAAAGCAGAGACATTACCTTGCCAACAAAGATCCATCTAGTCAAGGCTATGGTTTTTCCAGGAGTCATGTATGGATGTGAGAATTGGACTGCGAAGAAAGCTGAGCATCAAAGAACTGATGCATTTGAACTGTGGTGTTGGAGAAGACTTTTGAGAGTCCCTTGGATTGCAAGGAGATCCAACCAGTCCATCCTAAAGGAGATCAGTCCTGAATGTTCACTGGAAGGACTGATGTTGAAGCTGAAACTCCAATACTTTGGCCACCTGATGCAAAGAATTGACTCATTTGAAAAGACCCTGATGCTAGGAGGGATTGAAGGCAGAAGGAGAAGGGGACAACAGGGGATAAGATGGTTGGATGGCATCACCGACTCAATGGACGTGAGTTTGGATAAACTCTGGGAGTTGGTGATGGACAGGGAGGCCTGGCATGCTGTCCATGGGGTCACAAAGAGTTGGACACAACTAAGCGACTGAACTGAACTGAATTGATGGGACCAGATGCCACGATCTTAGTTTTCTGAATGTTGAGCTTTAAGCCAGCTTTTTCACTCTCCTCTTTCACGTTTGTCAAGAGGTTCTGTAGTTCTTCGCTTTCTGCCATAAGGGTGGTATCATCTGCATATCTGAGGTTATTGATATTTCTCCCGGCAATCTTGATTCCAGCTTGTGCTTCATGCAGCCCAGCGTTTCTCATGATGTACTCTGCATAGAAGTTAAATAAGCAGGGTGACAATATACAGCCTTGATGTACTCCTCTCCCTATTTGGAACCAGTCTGCTATTCCATGTCCAGTATAGAATGTTCAATATCTGTTGGGATTTGTTTGGTCCTTAATGCTCCTCTTTTTCAGGGCTTTTCTAGCTATTCTTGCATGTTTACCCTCCCTAAAACAATTAGAATTAACTCGTTTAGCTTCAGGAGAAATGTCAGAAGATTTTTATTGGAGTAACATTAATATAAATAACAAACAAGGAGAATCAGCATCAGTATGAATGCAACATCCATGGCCAGTGGTACCATCCACAAAAAAGGGATGCCTTCCCTTTTATGAATACATTTTGAGCGTCCAGAAGTTTTTCAAAGTTTTCAATCCTTATGCACATTTGTCGTTAAAGTATTTATTTTATTGTTTTTGCTATTAGTTGAACTTTCTCTTCCATTATATCTCCTAATTGGTTATTTTTTGCATCTATGAGGATTATTGTTTTTGTCTCTTAGTTTCATATCCTAGTATTTTTACTGAATTTTCCTGTTATTTATGTTAGTCATATACAGATTTCCTAAGAATGCTATCATAATATCTGTAATTAGAGGACATTTTTTCTTTTCCTTTTCTAGCTCTTATGTCCCTTATTAAAACAAAAACAAAACAAACCAACAACAAAAAAACTTGAATGCATTGGTCAATACTTCTGTGGTGGGGGAAATGATGGAGAAGGCAATGGCACCCCACTCCGGTACTCTTGCCTGGAAAATCCCAGGGGCGGAGGAGCCTGGTAGGCTGCAGTCCATGGGGTCGCAAAGAGTCGGACACGACTGAGCGACTTCACTTTCACTTTTTACTTTCATACATTGGAGAAGGAAATGGCAACCCACTCCAGTGTGCTTGCCTGGAGAATGTCAGGGACGGGGGAGCCTGCTGGGCTGCCGTCTATGGGGTCGCACAGAATTGGACACGACTGATGCGACTTAGCAGCAGCAGCAGGGGGAAATGAGCATGCTTATCTTGTTCCTGATCCTACTGTAGTGTCTGCTACTGAATAAGATATTGGTTTTAGGACTGAAGCATACATATATCTGCTAAGGAAGAGACTTACAAATATTTTTTTTCTGATTACATAAATGATACCACTCATTTTAGAAAATACAAAAAAAAAAAAAAACACAAATTTAAAATCATCCAGAATTCTACCATCCAGAGATTTCTACCACTGACATTCTTCCAAGTCTATTTTTGCAAGAAACCTAGAAACATATGTGCATGCAAATGCATACAGACGTACACGTTTTTTCTTATAAACATGGATCGTATTGTACAATAATATACCATAAATGGATATCTTTCTGTATCATTAGTCTTATATATCACTGTTCCAGAATACCCCATGGTGTGAATATACCATAATTTCACCAGTCCCTTATTGCTGGACATTTAGGTTGTTCCACTGTTACAATGGTATAAGGATAGACACTCTGGCATCTAACCATGGATATGACACTGAAGATGATTTGATTATTTTCTTGGGATACATTCAGAGAGGTGGACTATCCCAGCTCCAAGCCTGTGACAGATTACCTCTAATTTGCTCACTGGTATAGCTCTTCCCTTAAGACCGTTCTTAAAAATGTTCTTTCTTTTGGCTGTGTTGGTCTTCATTGCTGTGTAGGCTTTTCTGTAGTTGCGGTGAGCGGGGGCTACTTTCCAGTTGCAGTATGCAGCTTCTCATTGCAGTGGCTTCTCTTGTGGAGCACAGGCTCTTGGCACACGGGCTTTAGTAGCTGTGGCTCCCGGCCTCTAGAGCTCAGACTTAGTAGTCATGGCGCAAGAGCTTAGTTGCTTTGTGGCAAGTGGGATCTTTCCAGACCAGGGGTCAAACCCGAGTCTCCTGCATTGGCAGGTGGATTCTTTACCACTGAACCACTAGGGAAGCCTTCCTCTTAGGACCTTGAGCCTTAGCTGTCCTTATGGCTTGGATCTTACAGCCCATTCACTTTGTGCCCAAGATCTTGCAGGCATACTGCTTCATCCTAGAGAAGCTACTGGAGAATGAGGAGACTCAAATTAATGGCTTTTGCATCATTGAGAACTTCAAGGGCTTCACCATGCAGCAGGCTGCCGGACTTCGGCCTTCCGATCTCAGAAAGATGGTGGACATGCTCCAGGTGAGGCCTCAGAACTCTGTCCTGCAGGAGCCTATCATGGGTGGGAAGACTGAGAGGGAGGGCCCGGTTTTCTGGTTTAATGATGCTGGATAATCACAACCCCAACCACAAACACTTCACGGTGATCCATAGTTTGCCATGTATTCACATTCATCAGTTCATTCACTCTTTAAAAACATCCTCTCCCTGCTTCGCTGCTTCATTTTACAAACCTGGAAACCTAGGCTCAGAGATTTGAGTGACTTCTCAAGGTCACATAGCTATCAAGGGGCAGAGGTGGGACTTGAACTGCACCTTCTGACCTGGAATCCCATTCTCTGTCCCCTTTTGTCATGCTGTCTCCCTCTGCATGTGAATTTATCCTGAGAAAGAGATAGCACTAATGCCCCAAGACAACTCACTCCTATATACTCATGTATCTGACGTCCTTTCTTAGAATGGAAACAGTGACAGAATTTATTTCCTTGGGCTCCAAAATCACTGCAGATGGTTACTGCAGCCATGAAATTAAAAGATGCTTGCTTCTTGGAAGAAAAGCTATGACCAACCTAGACAGCATATTAAAAAGCAGAGACATTACTTTGCCAACAAAGGTCCATCTAGTCAAAGCTATGGTTTTTCCAATAATCATGTGTGGATGTGAGAGTTGGACCATAAAGAAAGCTGAGTGTTAAAGAATTGATGCTTTTGAACTGTGGTGTTGGAGAAGACTCTTGAGAGCCCCTTGGACTGCAAGGAGATCCAACCAGTCCATCCTAAAGGAAATCAGTCCTGAGTATTCATTGGAAGGACTGATGCTAAAGCTAAAGCTCCAGTACTTTGGCCACCTAATGTGAAGAACTGACTTATTGGAAAAGACCCTGATACTGGGAAAGATTAAGGGCAAGAAGGGAAGGGGATGAAAGAGGATGAGATGTTTGGATGGCATCACTGACTCGATGGACATGAGCAAGCTCCAGGAGTTGGTGATGGACAGACAGGGAGGCCTGGCATGCTGGAGTCCATGGAGTTGCAAAGAGTTGGACACGATTGAGTGACTGAACTGAACTGAACTGAATCTAATCTTAAATCTGCTTTGCTTTGGAAAGGAGAGATGGGAGGTAAGGGTCACGGGAGGGGATGGAGGACAATTGTTGTTCAGTCACTCAGTCCTGTCCAGCTCTTTGTGACCCCATGGACTGCAGCTCGCTAGGCCTCCCTGTCCCTCACCAACTCCCTGAGATTGCCCAAACTCATGTCCATCGAGTCAGCGATGCCATCCAGCTATCTCATCCTCTGTCGTCCCCTTCTCCTCCTGCCTTCAATCTTTCCCAGCATCGGGGTCTTTTCCAATGAGTCGGTTCTGCACATCAGGACCATAAGGCATGACAATAGTGTCCCTCTGGTCTATCACAGCTTGTAGCCTACTCAGCAGGCAAGTGGATTTGAAAAAACTCGGTCACCTAAAAGCCAAGCAAGGCTACCTTTCCATTTCCACTCCACCTAATGACAGTCTTGTGCATCAGCAGGAAGAGGGTTGGGCTGCTTCTGGGGCATCCTTCCTTCAGTTTGGACCTACGGCATAACCAGGGCTCCCCAGGTACTGGCCTGGGGATGGAACCTGCAGTGGGCTATCCTCTGGGGCAACTGTGTGATGACAACTCTGTCCTTGTGTTGTGGGGAGGGGCAGTGTAGTGGGAAAGCGAGTGGGAACCTTTGAGGTCATGGGGCCGTGTGGTGGGGGTGCTGTCTGTCCCTGCAGGATTCCTTCCCAGCTCGGTTCAAAGCCATCCACTTCATCTACCAGCCCTGGTACTTCACCACCACCTACAACGTGGTCAAGCCCTTCTTGAAGAGCAAATTGCTCCAGAGGGTGAGTGCATAGCTGCACAGGGAAGGTGCCCACTGATCGTCTGGTGTGTGGGTGAGTGAGTGAAAGGGCTTGTAGCAGGAAAGGGTTCAGGAGACAAGAGGGATGAGGGTGGAGGAGGAGGGAACCCCACCTCCTCGGGCTCTGTATGAAGACTTGGAACTAAGTGGATCCCATGGACAGCACAGCAAAGAGGACTTTTGAGAAGGACATCACCAGGCAGAGATGGCATGCGTGCCTTTGTCTTCCTGTTCCTCTTCCCCCCCAACCTCATCCTAGGGTACCTCCTTGCTCAGACCCATCTCCTCTGCTTCCTTGCAGGTATTTGTCCATGGAGAAGACCTCTCCAGCTTCTACCAGGAGTTTGACGAGGACATCCTGCCCTCCGACTTTGGGGGTACACTGCCCAAGTATGATGGCAAAGCCGTTGCTGAGCAGCTCTTTGGTCCTCGGGACCAAACTGAGAACACAGCCTTCTGAGAACATCTCCTGCCATCTGACCTGTAGTTAGCATCCCTAGGCCTCTCCTCAACTGCCCTGGACCCAGAATGCTGTGAAAAAGGGCTTCCTGGGGTGACTGTGGTTCCTCTGAACCTTCCTAAGTTTGGGCAAACTCAGATGTCATTCTCCTCCCAAGCTGGGGGCCAATAAAAAAAGCAGGGGAATTTCCTGAGCATGAAAAAGTGAGGATACTTAATATTTCTACTGCCTCTGAAGCTTTAGGACACAGACTTGGTATGGGGTTGAGTTTCAAAGACTCTAGTCAAGCTTCTGAATGATTTCCTTTGTAATAGAGTTTTACTGTTTAGGATCTGTGAAAATAGGCAAGGAGTCTGGTGTTACAGGTTTCTTCCTCCCTAAAAATAAAAAAAAAATAAAAGATCAAAGAGGAGTAAAGTAAAAGTGTTAGTTGCTCAGCCCAAACGAGGAGGGATATGAGTCCAAAGGATCTAGCAAGTATAGTGACCTTAGTGGCTGGTAGGCAGGTGAAAGGTTTTCAATGTTGAATTACGGAGTGGAAGCACTGTTGACATGGCTCCATTTTGGGGTGGTCGGGTCCTCCTCCTCTGATGTATGCAGTGATGGTCAGGAGCTTGGACCTCCTTCAAGGGTGACTGTTGTGTCCCCCTCCTTCTGTCTGTGGAGTCCCTCCACCAAAGCTGTCTCCTCCAGACCCCTTGCCTCCACGGATGGTTTTACTTAGATTTACAGATGGTATCTTCTCTGAGCACCCTCCCAGACCTCAAGTTATATGGTGAAAGCTCTTCTTTGTCTGCAGTCTCACCCTACAGCAGTGAGCTTCTACTTTCAAGCTCTGCATATTTAGACAAACATAAATGCTTTTCTTTCTGTGGAGCTGGCTTTCCTCAAAGCGTCTGGTGATTTTTGAGTGTGTGCTGGGCATGTTGCTCCCTCTTGGGGAAAGCCTGGCTTCTTCCGGGCATGGGGCTCAGAGGCACTGACTGATTCTTCTCCCGAGGTCCTGCATGAACTTACCCACTCAGACAGACGCTTGTTCCTGTTATCCAGCTTGTGGTGATGGGTGAGGGTCGACTGGCCTGGCTCTTCTCACTGAGGTACCTCAGTACTCATCCCAAGACTTCCCTGCTCTTGCCTCCTTCTGAGCACGAAAGCACCCTTGGTGCTGGGCACACCCTTTGGTGCAGGACCCTCAGCTGTTTCCTGGGCTGTGGGTTCAATCCAGTGCCCTCTGCTTTCATGCCTTTGGAAATTTCTCTGAAGCCACTGAATTCTCTTTCTTGTTTTCCAGTGTGGCTATGTACATGTACATCTATATGTGACTGTGCATATATATGCATTCATTCCTTGTATCTTTTCTTTCATTTCTGGGGTTTGTAGTGTATACTCATCACCCGAGTAACTTTCTCCTTTATCACTTTCACAGTCAACAATCTCTATTTTCTTAAATGATATACATACAACCTCAGAGCTGGAGGAAGAATCACAGCAAGTTATTATGGGTGGCTGACCAGTGAAGAGGGTTTCCTGGTGGCTCAGCGGTAAAGAATCTACCTGCAATGCAGGAGACCTAGATTTGATCCCCGGGCTGGGAGGATCCCCGGGAGGAGGGCACGGCAACCCACTCTAGTTTTCTTGCCTGGAGAATCCCATGGACAGAGGAGCCTGGCAGGATACAGTCCATAGGACTGCAAAGAGTCAGATATGACTGAAGTGACTGAGCATACACAACCAGTGAGGATTTCTCTCAAACCTGTCTTCAAATTCTTTAAAACCTGAAGCCTTTCTATATCAAACCTTACATGAACTCTATTAAGCCTGAAAAGAGTGGAGCTGCTCTGATTGAAGAGGGCTCTGCAGCCTCATCCCCAAGAGATCTAGAATATCTGGAGCTAAGAAGGCTATGTCCAGGGTGAGGACAGAAGCATGCTGCTGGGGGCAAGTGATAGGAGAATGGGGCTTGTATTTGCCGAGATAGAGGGCACTGGTGAGTCGACAGTACAGGTGTTGGTAGAAGCCGGGAGAGGATGAGGCTGAGCTGAAAAGATTAAAGGAATGAGCTTTGTTAAAGCTTTCAAGCTACACTTATAATTGTTTTGCAGAAGAGTTGTCTCCCAGATTTGAGGAAAGCCCTGGCTGATTCCTCTTGGATGACTTCCTTCTTCCCCCTGGTCCCTTATTGCCAGAGCCCTCCTCGCCCCACCCTCTGATTTTTGGGCGCTCTAATTTACAAAGGAAATCAGGATATGGAAAACACTGCAGGCAGAGGTTCTTGGGGGCAGCTTTGGTTCTTTAGTTCAGTTCAGTCGCTCAGTTGTGTCTGACTGTGATCCCATGGACTGCAGCATGCCAGCCTTCCCTGTCCATCACCAACTCCCGGAGCTTGTTCAAACTCATGTCCATCGAGTCGGTGATGCCATCCAACCACCTCATCCTTTGTCATCCCCTTCTCCTCCTGCTTTCAGTCTTTCCCAGCATCAGGGTCTTTTCAAATGAGTCAGTTCTTCACATCAGGTGGCCAAAGTATTGCAGTTTCAGCTCCAGCATCAGTCTTTCCAATGAGCACCCAGGACTGATTTCCTTTAGGATTGCCTGGTTAGATCTCCTTGCAGTCCAAGGGACTCTCAAGAGTCTTCTCCAACACCACAGTTCAAAAGCATCAATTCTTCGGTGCTCAGCTTTCTTTATGATGCAGCTCTCCATACATGACATTTGGTTCTCACATCCATACATTTGGTTCTTACTCAAATCCAAATGGGATGCTGGGGTCCCCGCTAAAGTTAGCAGGGCTAGAGACTTAGCTTAAGAATGGTTTGACAAAAAAGCCCCAAGGGTTTTCTGAGGAAGTCGGTTCTGACTGTGGGCTGCCACCGCCCCCTGCTGGCCATGCCCTGATACTGCTCCCCCATGTCCATGGATGTCCATGGCAGTTCTGGGCAGGGGCAGGCTGAGCCAGACCTTGCCAGGAAGGTGGTGCTGCCTTTGGGAGTAGGTGCCTGAAGGCCATGAATGTTAATGTTAAAATCTGATGTGCTCAGTTTCCCAAAATCTGAGCTGCCTGGATATGCTGGATTCCTACAAGTGACTACCACCCCTCTCATTCATGAGAAAATTAGAGGGACAATAAAATACTCTTGAAAGCCACCAAATATGGGAAAGGGGATAACAAAACATGACTTTCATGACAACCATTTGCTGCTCAGAACACCTTCCTTCCGGAGACATCTGGGATGAGGCAGGGATTCTGCACACGAAAGTAATTTGAGCCAAGCAAAAGTTGGGAGGGCTTCCCAGGTGGCTCAGTGGGTAAAGAATCCGCCTGCCAATGCAGGAGTCTCAGGAAACTACGGGTTCCATCCCTGGGTCAGGAAGATCCCATGGAGAAGGAAATGGCAACCCACTCCAGTATTCTTGCCTGGAGAATCCCGTGGACAGAGGAGCCTGGCGGGCTACAGTCCACAGGGTTGCAGAGTTGGATATGGCTGAACACAGCACAACAGCAAAGTCGGGAGGTCACAGTGACGCATCACGTGGCCTCTTGGGGAAATACTGTTTGCAGATGGAAGCATTTGTTAAGGTGTGGGTGGAGGTCTCAGTAATGAAATGGGCCATCAGCTTCAAAGAATCTCTGAGCAAGACTAGCCACTTCTTAGATTCTTGAGTTTACCTAAGGGATGCTGCAGGAGGCTAATGCTGCTGGGTGTCCTGGCAGAGTCTTCCTGGAAGAGGGATGCCTGGGTCTTAAGTTAATCTGGGAAAGCTGAGGAGTCACCTATAGGGTGAATTGGACCACCTTTTATTATACTTTCCATTGTGGGTGTGGCTCTGGTGTTGAGGAAGCTTTTAGCAGTACAGGGCGGAGAAGGCAATGGCACCCCACTCCAGTACTCTTGCCTCGAAAATCCCATGGATGTTGGAGCCTGGTAGGCTGCAGTCCATGGGGTCGCTAAGAGTCAGACACGACTGAGCGACTTCACTTTCACTTTTCACTTTCATGCATTGGAGAAGGAAATGGCAACCCACTCCAGTGTTCTTGCCTGGAGAATCCCAGGGACGGCGGAGCCTGGTGGGCTGCCGTCTATGGGGTTGCAGAGTCGGACACGACTGAAGCAACTTAGCAGCAGCAGCAGCAGCAGTGCGGGGAGGGGAAGCTCACAGGATACCCGGGAGCCTTCCTGCTCAAAGTGTGGTCCCAGGAGGGGATGTCTGCTCCACTTGGGAGCTTGCTAGTGATGCAGAATCTTAGTTCCCCCTACCCCAGATCTGTTGGATCACGGTCTGCATTTTAACAAGATCCTTAGGGGAATGCACATAACCAATCAGAGCTTCCAAGGCAGGGGTTTGCAACCTCCTTGCTGATTGATTCTCCTGGGAAGCTTGATGACTTGCTCAGTTGTGTCCAACTCTTTGCAACCCCATGGGTTGCATGGGCTATACCCATGGGGATCCTCTGTCTGTGAGCATTCTTAGATCTTGCTGATGTATGTCCCCCAAAACCAACTCACCTCTCCCCACTTAGTTTGTCAAAGGTTTTGCAAGACCAAGGAAGGAAGAAGATTAAGTGCAAGGTCCTTGGGGTGGGGGAGCATGGACCACCACAACCCTCCTGGCTGGGCCAGTACTTGGCCCTGGGAGACCCTTAGCTTGGATTCAGACAGATATAAAGAAGAAAACACCACTATTACTCAACCAACCCAATATAATCTTAATTTAGGTCATGTTCACCTGGTCTTTTCAAAGAACACTATCAGAAAAGCTTGTGAATCATGTGTGACAACTACCACTTTGACATCTCTTACATTCTGTCTACGTGGTTCACTTTATAGAGCAAAGACTTTATAGAGCAAGTGTTTAAAATGCTGATTATCTCACTCTTCCCAGGCCTTGGCTGTCTTCCCAGAGAGGATGGGCTTGTAAAGACACCTGTGGGCTGGTCATTTCTTCAGTATTTGCAAGGCTGGGTTAAAGTCAAATGTGATGAGAATTTGGTATTTTGCCCACTTCTTTCAAGCTCATGCTTTGGTGAAGACATGGGAAGAATCCTTTTATTTATTTTTTAAAAATTTATTTTAATTAATTAATTAGGCTGTGCCAGGTCTTAGTTGCAGCATGCAGGGTCTTCTAGTTGCAGTGTGTGGGAGCTAGTTCCCTGACCAGGGACTGAACCTGGGCCCCCTGCATTGGTAGGGTTGAGTCTTAGCCCACTGAACCACCAGGCAAGCTCAAGAAGAATCCTTTTATTCACAGACAGAAAATCTCCACTACAAATGACTGCACAGCCAGGTCACATTTTTAGTCTTTTTTATTTATTTTTTTTAAGTAAAGAAATTCCATTGAATCAAAGATAACAAAATTACAGCTTTTGTTTGTAATGATCTTTGTTTACCACCACACAGAATCAAAACAGAACCAAAAGTAATTTATGAGAACATAAAATGATCAAGGACACCACTGTTTAGTATAATTTCTTAATAAAGGTAAATATCCTCATATTTAGAAAAAATTGCATTGCTAGTTGCAAATCTTAAACACCTCAGTGCTGGAGGATCCTGTATCTTGCCCCCACCCCCGCCCCCAAATCCAGCAGCACAAAGGCCTTCAGAACACAAACTCAAAAATACATTATTTTCAGGGCAGCATTTGAAGTTTCAGAAAATTAACAACAACAACAAAACAAACAAAGAAACCAAACTCAAACAAAACAGAAATTTAGGAATGTGTAAGTGATGGTTCTCAAAAATCAACCTGGAAGCACATCTTGCCAACAGAAAGAAAGTGGTTCATGGGAGTCTAACCAGGAAAGAGGGGAGATGCAAACTGGCCCCCCCCCCCCCCACCCCCCCAGCCCCTGGTGTCACTAAGGCAGCTGCAGTGGCAGAAATCAGAAGCTCAGGTACAGTGAAGGTCTTCCTGAGGCGGTGGGCAAGACCCAGATCGTCTGAGACCGGTGTGGAGAAGAGGGGACAGGAGTCTACAAGGACTTGTGCTTTAGGAAGACTAAAGAGGCCCAAAACAAAAACCAAAGGAAACCTAGCTCCCACGCCTGCCCGGGAACTCGGCTCACCCCCCACAAACAGCCCGGGAAGGAGGTGACTGGCGCTGGGACTGCGGGCACAGCCGTCGTGCTAGGGGACTGTTGGCCACGGCACGTGGGTGGCCTGGAAGGAGAATGCCCCACGGCAATGAAGGGTACTTCTGTAGGTGCTATATAGGTGGTCAGTCCCTAACTTGCGGCAATGGATTTCTTGGCTAATGGGGACACCAGGAGGGAGGGAAGGCAGGTTATAGGCTTTGTTACTAATTGACAGGAGTTGAGTTAAAAAGACAATCCAGCGGTTCGAAATTAACTTCAGCTTACTCATTTGAGATAGATGAATTTTATCCACATACATGCTGGGGAAAACATGGTTCAGAAAACATGATGTGTTGGGAAGGAGGGGCTGGCTCCTTCAAAAGGGGCAGCTGTCCACTGTCCTTGGGTCTGAGAACTGCCGCTGAGCCAGGCTCTGCAGCCTGCCTCTAAGGGCCACTTGCGGGGCTGGGGGTGCTTGGGCTACAGCGGCCAAGGCAGCAGGAGCAGAGAACACACAAGAGGAAGCAGTTTTAGTTTTGGACAGCATTCCAGTTCTCACTGCCTGCTCCCCTTCAAATACAATTTGGCAAAAGCTATCTTAGTATGTGAAGGGGGTTGGTGGTGGCTATTTTCTTCTGTATTTTTTTGGCCATGCTTGCAGTATGCAGGATGTTAGCTCCCCAACCAGGGACTGAACCTTGCCCCTCGCACTGGGAGTGCGGAGTCTTAATGTGGACCACCAGGGAATTCGCGGGGGCAGGGTGGGATGGGGGACACTTTCCTCTGCTTTGATAACATGCGGAGAAGAACACCTTTCCCTCAATTGCTTGGCCACTAAATGCCACACGCAGGCTTTTGCCACTTTTCATGGCTTTTGGAAGTATCCAAGTAGTCTTTGAACTACAGAATGAGGCCAAGAAGGAAGAAAGACATCAGAGACATCAGGTGTTTGGCCAGTTCCAGACTGCTCTTAATTGTCAAGGGGTGGGAGGTGCCTAATGTAACATTCTCTGGTTTTGCTGTGGCTTTGTTGCAGACTAATACAGCAGGAGAATTTCAATTCTGCAGCCAAATAGCTTTGTCCTACCAGGGGATATTCTAGAGGCAAGTTAAGGCTTTCTGGGCAAAGAAAAATGATTCCAGCTGATATTGTGAGTGGACGCTGCAGCAAAATGCTTAATATGATAACTCTCCTGTCCTACCTCAGAGGACAAAGACCAGAGTTCTTTGAACTCAAGGTGATGTTTCAGTGATCTTCAGTGCTAAGTCAGAATCAGTGCCATGGGAAAAGAAAAGCCCTTCAGAGCTCAGACATCTGCTAGCCTGGCAAACACAAACAAGAACACGTGTATTGTTTCCCAGGCGCTGGCAAAATGGATCATGAGCCACACAGTGACAAAGAGAGCTCTCATTCAGATGCCAGACAGACAAACTCAACTATCCAGAAATCTCAGCTCTAATGAAGGCTGCAGTTTGAGAATGGAAGTCTGAGCAGGAAGGATTCCTGCCCTGGGAACGGTCAAGGCTTGCCCAAGTCTCACAGAATGAAGGGGATATTCGCTTTGTTCCAATGGTCAGCACTTGTCCCCGTCATGAGACCGCCCTCGGCACAGAAAGGCTACTGGGAGGACAATGGAGGCTCTGAAGAGAAGCTAGTTAGGGACACGGGGCTTGGGGCAAAATCAAGGTTCTTCACCAGCAAAGGCTGAATGCAGTAGCTCACTCTCTCTCTCCAAGTCCCCTCAAGACAAGCCCGAAGCCTTGACTTATCTGTGTCCACTTACAAGGGCTGTAGAAGGCCAGTTGGGAATGTTCTGGCAAAGGATGTGTAAACAGGTGAAGTGGACTTGGAGATGGTCTAAGGTGAGGTAACCAAGGCTTAGAGAGGGGAAGAGGTTGCCCACAGACCAGTGTGATTTAGACAGGAGAAGAATCCAAGTGTCCAGGACCCTGGTTACATTAACACCAAGTCAGGAGAGGATGCTCCTCTGGCAGGTATATTCCCATTCTAAGGTATGTGGGAAATGCTTGCAGGAGGTTCAAGGAATACAGTGACAACAAATAACTTTCTGTCTTCATTCTGCCCTGGAATCATTGGTACAGACTCACATCAGAGAAGGTAAGAGGTTTTCTTTAAGACTGTTAAACTCGCTACTGATATAAGTGCATCAAGAAGACTTGAGACCATTTTTCAAGTCAGATAATCCTAACTTGGGCTTCCCAGGTGGCTCAGTGGTAGAGACTTCACCTGCCAATGCAAGAGACACAGGAGACGAGGTCTTGATCCTGGGTCAGAAAGATCCCATGGAGGAGGAAATGGCAACCCACTCCAGTATTCTTGCCTGGGAAATCCCATGGACAGAGGAGCCTGGCGGGCTATAGTCCATTGGGTCGAAGAGAGTCAGACAGGACTGAGTGACTGAACATGCACAATCCTTACTTGACTGGGATCAGCTACTCACTGTTGTCCTCAAAACTGTTTACAGAGGCAGGGAGAAAAACTTGGAAAAATGTTGCTAGAAGCCTGTTTGGTTTTTTAACATGTTCTTCCAGCAACAGAATTATCTAGGCCATTGCAATTTATGTCCTTAACCTGATGTTAAAATATAATATGCAAACACTCTGAAAATTCAGCCTTGTGTTAACCCCAAGAGTTCCTCAGGAGCAAGAAGAGCCACCACATTATCATCAGAAATGAACAGAAAAGCCAGGCAAGCGGGAGGGAGGAAAAAGCTGACCGACATATAAAGTGCTGCTCCCTTGTTTATTAGGCTTGAATGCCTCTGTGCTCCCATTCAGAAACAAACAAGAATTTTCCTGTAAGACGGCCACAGTTACACTCTCATTTCCATGCATGAGAGCCTGAAGCTCCAACAAAGGGCCTCAGTTGATTTCATGTGAGCTAAAAAGTGCCATTCAGAGTCACACGCTAAAAAGACTTCAGCTGTGCACGGCGCCCCACGGTCCTGTGGGGTAAAATCCGGTTGTCCAGCAACAAAGGGAATGCTCTGAGCCCTGCCTCTCCTCCGTGGGTCAACAGAACTGCCGGGCACACCAGGCTCCAGGGACTCCTGTCCCTGTCTCCGCCAAGTGTGTGACAACCAGACTGTTTTCTCCTCCTGAATGGAGCTGGTACCTGGCTGCTATATAGTTGAAACAGATCAAGGGATGTGTCCTAAGGCAAGTGAAAAGGAGCCTCTTGCTTCCTGGGATGGTGATTCAGCCCCGTTAGGTTATTGCTTCGTTTATCTGATTTCACAAAAAGTCTTGAGACAGGAAGGTAGGAGCAGGAAATATGACTGTGAATTTTCTCGATTACAGCTGTGGTTGCGGGTTGGAGGAAAAATTAACAGAGGGGGAAGAGACGAGCTTCCAAATCGAGGGGCAGAAGATAAAGTGCCGATCTGTGCTAAAAGCACGTGAACGAGATATGCACTTGAAAAATAACAACCTGGGGGGAAAGTCATGATGATGAATTTGTGTGTGTGTGTGTGAGAGAGAGAGAGAAACCAAAGCCAAGTCGAGACCAGAGAAGCCTCAGTCTCTTCAGATAACAGTGGTCTTTGATGTTACCATTTAGGATAACCTGGTGATTGTCAGAAAACAACACATGACTCACGTGACTAGGACCGA
Organism: Bubalus bubalis; assembly: GCF_019923935.1. Classification (NCBI taxonomy): domain Eukaryota; kingdom Metazoa; phylum Chordata; class Mammalia; order Artiodactyla; family Bovidae; genus Bubalus; species Bubalus bubalis. Next base: position 49,381,978 of record NC_059176.1, read on the forward strand.
TGCCCAAACTACAACCACCTGTGACAGAGAGTCTGCACCCAGGCCCTCATATGGCTCCCTTTACCCCTTAAATATCCGCACACAGATCCACTATTAATATTCCTGTCTGTCCTAGAGCAAAGTAGAAGCAGGGGAAAAAATAATTTTTTTTTAAGTATCTAGGTCATTTCACTCATAATTCTGTTCAGTTCCAGATAGCAACTGCTGATTATTTCAAAGTGCAGGGTTTTTAGATATTCAAGTACCACAGGATTGGAGGAAAGGAGTACTTGAAACACAGCGTGGGCTTTTCATTTGAGAAGACACACTCTGGAAAGACCTATCCAATAGCCTATAGACATAAGTTATTCAACTAAAAATCCGGTTTCCAAAATCACACCCTCTTCAGTTGAAAATCGATTTCTCCAAACTCAGATCCAACCTTTGAACTGTTTGGTATCAAAAGCCAGAGTTAGAGAGAACTGGGTTAAAAAAATAAAATGAGTACTTTAAAAAACAAAAACAAACCACTTTATATGAAGTGAGGGACAGGAAAAAGAAAAAAAAGAAAGGCAAATGATGATATCGACATGCTTAGAACAGCTCCCGGGCTCCCCTGGAGAGAAGTTCTCTCAAACCTCAGTAAACTGAGTTTGTCATTGAACTTTAGAACTGGTAGTGATCTCGGCAATCTGCCTGGTCCAGCCGCTCCTGCATTTTACAGGTGAAGAAAGAAAAGTTCAAAGGGACTTGTCCAGGGTCATATAGCCAGTGAGAGGCAGAGGCAGGCCTGAAGTCTCCACCACCAGCCCAGGCCCGTGCTGAAACTGCTCATGGCTGTCACATCAGGGCAGGTGCACGCGACAGGCACTGCTGCTTCAGAGGCTCCTGGGAGCTACGAGATACCGTGAGCTACCAAGACGTTTCTAATTTACAGGCTCCGCACCATTGGGTTTCTCGAATTTGCCTGGTGATAAGGATCACCTGGGGCACTTGTCAAAAATTAAAATCCCAGGCCCCTTCCCAGCCCCACAGAAACACCTCCAAGGGGAGGGACGTGGGAGGCTGAATTTGTAATAAGCGCCCCAGGTAACTCTCATCGTCAGGAATGCGTAAGAGAGAAACTTGGCTTCTGACTGGAGGGAGTTTTGTCACGTAAGAGGCCACACTCGCAGCAGGGGGCCCCGAGCGGAACTGAAGCCACAGCACGGGCTCTGTCTAGGGTCTACGCCCAGGACACACGCAACCGCCACAGCGCAACATCCATCCTTCCCTGCTCTTGGGGAAATCTGATGGGCAAAGCAAAACTGCTGTTCAGACACGCTTTTTAATAGGGAAACTAGATGTAATTGGCTTGAAAGCAATCCGATGCTGACACCGGACAGCAGGGTGAGAACCCTGTCGCTTGTCACCATGGCTAACAAATGCAATGGACAAAACCAGTAACTAAGCACAAAAATAGCCTGGAGCTCCCAGGGACCGCCACCCACTTCAGGTCGAGTGTGTGCCTAGTGGGTGGTCCCCGTTGATGGTGTGAGGTCAGATCCAGGTCGCTAAGGGAGATGGGAGACCTGAAAACAGCCGGTGAGGGATGAGAGTTCCAGAGGAGGGCGGCTGGAGCACGCCAGAGTCCGGGGGGCACCTCACTCCAGGTCAGCCTCCACCAGCTCCGTGTCAGAGCATTGCGACTTGTTGCGTTCCCACTGGCAGATGGCGTTGGCGTACTCCACCACCAGCTTATCCATCCACGTCAGGGGCTCGGGGAACAGCACGGAGCCCTCAAAGAAGCCCAGGTGGCCCCCGTGCAGGGGCAGCACAAACATGACGTTCTCCCGTTTCTCTGCAGGAGAAAGGCGGCTGAGTGAGTCACTGTCCTCTGACTGGCTCCGGGGCTGGAGGTGGGAGGGCGAGCTGGCCAGGATGGCCCAGGCTTGCCCCAAGGGCGCAGGTGTCCCCCTCTAAGTGGGCATCTGATCTCCACCCCCTCCGCCTCGTTCACCAGCGGTGGGGGCGGGTGCTGACTTGATGGGGGCAGGCAAGACGGTGAGATCAAGCAGGTTTGGGAATAGCAGCTTAGTTTTGGGGCAGAACGGGCACTAGCTTAGGTTTAGTTGCTCAGTCGTATCCAACTCTTAGTGACCCCATGGACCGTAGCCCAGCAGGCTCCTCTGTCCATGGGATTCTCCAGGCAAGAATACTGGCGTGGGTTGCCTTTTAGGACATCCTTAGAACTCTAAGTGGTTCTCAAACTTGGCTGCCTATTAGAATCACCTGAATTTTTTTTTTAATAAAGGTCCCTATGTTGCACCCAGACCAGTGAGATTCTGATGTGAGGGCAGGGGTGGGATGGAACTGGGGGTTGGCAGGTGAAAGAGGAAAGACCCAGGCATTGGTGTTACTAAAACTCCCAGGTGACTCAACCATACAGCCAAGTATCCAGGTGGCCAAAAAATTTCATTCGGATTTTTCTGCACCATCTTACAAATCTGAACAAACTTTTTGGCCAATCCAAATCACCCAGGCAATTGACTTAAAATATAGGTTTGGCTTTAACAGGCCTGGATTTAAGGAGCTGAGACTCTGCGGGTCTCACAAGTTCCCAGGTGATGCCGATGCTACTGGTGGGGCCCAGACTTTGAGGACGGATTCCTAACACATTCTTATTGACCAAAGAACCAGATGAATTCAATGCAGCCAATGATTTTCCACTACAGAACTTTATCTTGCAAGACTAAAACATAAAGCTGCAAGTTGTGTTAAAAGCTGCCCGAGCTCTCAACCTCACGTGATAAATGGTCATCTGAGAATTACAAACCTGGAGCTTGACTTTATGAGTCCACGTTTAAGCTAGTCCCACATGTGCTAGTAAAGCCATTACTGAAGACGTGCAAAAATGGGGAGCCAGGTGCATTCAGGTACCACAAAGAGCATCTGTCTTCCCAGGGGGACGAGTGACAAGGGGCCCCTTGCTGGCTGCTCCAGGCCTCTGAGGCGCTTCCTGGCACCTGCATTTCTGGCTCTGCAGGGCTCTTGTCTGATCCCCTTTATTCTTCCCTTTTGGCTGCTATTTCATCAGTTTCTGTATGATAGCACGAGCGCTGTGGGTGTTACTTTAGATGTGCAGAAGGAAGCCTGTGTCCTCCTGCCGCTGCCAACGTGGCTGTTTCTGTGCAGGGAGCCTGTGGTTTGACAGGCGGTTGACAGGCGACAGCTTTTATCACATAACACACCTGCGACACATGCATTCGCTCTGAGTGGAGAACAGAGCTCTGTCTGGACATTGGTCCTTGGTCTGTTTGCTGCATTATCTACTCTTTAACTTGGGGTCATGAGAGAATCAGATGTACCCCTTTCCCTCTGGTTAACATGTGATGCTTATAAGAGGAAACAATCACAGAGGATGGGGCAGGGAGGTCTGGTCCAAGGGATCTGAATGACAATGCACAGTAACTGTGGTTTGTCACCCAAGTATTTCCTCTGCTTCCCTCTTTCTAGTTCTTTCTGTAGCTCCTACCTAGCAAGACATGAGGTCATGCCAGCCTGAAACACGATGGTATTCCCATGAGTGACCTTCTCTACTTTTTCAATGGCTTATATTTTTATCCTCAAAGTGGACAGGGAGGCTGGCTGTCACAAGAGGCAGCAGAACTGACTCTTTTTTTCCTTTTCAGGTCAAAGTTTTAAGTCTAAATATCTCTTTAATTCAAGCTCTCAGATATAATGGAGTCACATCCCTGAGGCAATAATTTCATAGAATACCAGGGGACTCCCCCAAACTCTGGGTTGTGGTTATAAATGAGGATCCTGTCTCTTGCACCAGGACAGAACATGAAAGGCTCAACACAGGCTCTACCACAGCCCCAGGCCTATCAGGCTAGACTAAATAAGAATACTGCCATAAGATGCTCTGGTATCCAGGAGATGTCAGTGTGGTGAAGGTGACGTACTGTGGTAGTTTGCTGAGTGGTTGAGAGAGTGGCGGGAAGAAACACTTACCTGAAAGAGATTTTGGAATGGCTAGAAGACTTTCGTGCACTAAGGGGTCATCGGCTGCATTCACCAGCATGAGAGGTACGTAAATCTGAAACAAGGCAATAAAAGCAGGATTAAATGATCAATTCTCTTTTTTTAGATCCCGTTGATTCAAGGCTGAAATACACTACTGGACATGTTTCTGAAGCAAAGGGAAGAGGGTCGGTGTTCAGTCTGCTGACCTAATGGACTAAGGATGCCTTGTGCTCCCTGGCAGTGGCCGCTGGGATTGCAGCCCTGGCAGGCACGTACAGGAGCCGTGCTTGGTGTCCTAGGTGACCCACGTGCTCTGATGGAGCAAGGCTCAAGACTACAACACTCGCCGGCAACATATTTCTGATTCTCTTCACAGTGTCTCAGATTAGCCATATCTTTCAGAAAAACGACTTTACAGAGTTATGTACATGGTCATCCAATTTATGTTGTGGGGAGAAAGAAAGGAGTCTGCTTCACTGTAGACAAAGGAGCCTTTCTAGAAGAATCTGAGGAAGGAAAACAGGAGCAGGCTGGTAGATCTCGGGAGGCTCTTGGCAGCTGTGCGTTCAACATCCACTTTAGCAAAACAGCCAGTAGTGCCCTTTTTGTTCTTAGCGGAGATGGTGTTGATGGGGGTGCTCAGATATTACTGAACAGCCATGCTCAGGAAGTGTGACGATTGGCTGCCTAACCTGGAGGCCCTGACATTGGCTCTGGACAGTTCCACGTTTCTGTAATGGCTTAAATGAAGACATGAAAAGCCTAGATGATGATGCTAAAGTATGCGGGGTGGCTGGCATGACACGATGGCAGAGCTGCCATTCACAATGATCTGCTTTAGCTGGGGGAGTGGTGGGCCAGACTAACAGGTGGACATTGACAGGGATAAATAGGAAGTCCTGTGTTTGAGTAAAAAGAGCAGTTGATCAAAGATAGAAAGGGAGACACTGGTTTGGTGGTGATTCAGGTTAAAAAAAAGCATAGTGGTTATGATCGGACACAAGCTTGATTTAATACACACAAAGTTCATCATCGCTGCTGACAACTCTGTTAATATAAACCAATCCACTTCGACCAAAGACATGCTTCTCTACCATTTGGATACAGAAAGACATCTGCTTTGCTCTGTGCTTGCCAGATCAAGGCAGGAATTTTGAGTTCAGTCCTGGGCACCACACCAATGAAAGACACAATGACCCAAAAGAGTCTAGGATTGTAAGAAATCTACATGGGCTTCCTATGAGGAACCACAGTAGGAACCAGGCTGGATGACACTATCAAAGGAGGACTTATGAAAAAAATGGATGTGGCAGTGACTTTAAGGGCTTTCACAACAGAGTGGGGAGCAGACTGGACTAAGGAACAGCTCTGGGGTTACTACTCAGAGGTCACAGAGGGGCAGGGCTTTGTTCGATAATAAACTCAAGTCAACAACTAGAGTGGATGGAGCCAGATGCCGGCTGAACTTCTACCAGGGAAGCTGAGGAGGGAAACTTGTTATACAGTGGGTGGAGCTGGGTGGAGTGATGCTAATTCTGAGATGTTGCTCTCTGAGTTGTGGCCACTCACCCTGTGCAGGTATCTCATGCAGCTTTCTTCCTCGTAATATTCCTTCAGGGAGTTGTAGCCGTGAAACTTCCTGGAACACACACACACAAGAAAAAGAAAAAACAACACTTGGAATAAGACTGGAATGCTGAGTTGATATATTACTGTGCCGGTTCCCACGCTAACACATCATATCAGAGAATATACACAGGTACCAGAGTTAGCGGTTAAGAACACCCGGCTATGGCATCTGGGTTCAAATTCTGGTTCTGTCACTTACTATGTGAGCTTACACAAAGGGCTTAACCTCTCTGAGCTTCTCTCTAAGTGAAAGTCGCTTAGTCATGTCTGACTCTCTTCGACCTCATGGACTGTACAGCCCATGGAATTCTCTAGGCCAGAATACTGAAGTGGGTAGCCTTTCCCTTCTCCAGGAGCTCTTCCCAACCCAGGAATCGAACCCAGGTCTCCTGCATTGTAGGTGGATTCTTTACCAGCTGAGCCACAAGGGAAGCCCTCTCCTCTGTAAAACGGAGCTAAAGAGAGCAGCTTCTTCCTAAACACTCTCTTTTGGACTTAGAAGATAAATGAAATTTATGTAATATTTTTTTCCCTCATTAGTATAGTGTCTGAAAAGTGAAAGTGTTAGTTCCTTAGACGTGTCCAACTTCTTTGCGACCCCAAGGACTATAGCCTGCTAGGCTCCTCTGTCCATGGGATTCTCTAGGCAAGAATACTGAAGTGGGTAGCCATTCTCTTCTCCAGGAGATCTTACCAATCGAGGGATTAAACCCCGGTCTCCTGCATTGCAGGCATACTCTTTACTGTCTGGGCCACAACGGAAGCCCCAGGACAGTGTCTGTACCACAGTAAAGCTGCATGCCCCGTGGTAGGTGAGCGTGGGTATAATTCATTCTTGCCTGTTGAACATACCAGCAATTTCCATTTCCTCTGAGTAACTGGGCATATTCACGGGCATATTTCAAAGTTACTTGGTATAAGAAGGCTACTAAAACCTCATAAGGAAGGTAAGTACAGATCCCATGCCCTCAGGTTAATATCTGTCTATTTGGATGAACTTTAGGCCACATCTGAAGGTATCAAATAATCATTAAACAAAAAGGATGATGCTTTTAGAAGAAAATGATGAGGTCAGAGATCAGCTTTACCTTTCCAGGTGAGGCTAACCTCAATCAGAAACAACTGGTGCCAGAAAAGAGGACCCTGTCAAAGGGGTGACCTCAGGCACCTGGAGAGGGTGGGGCAGGAAAGGGTCCCTGAGCGAAGTGGGCGAGGTTTGGTTTTACACTCAGAGAGAAGCGTCTTCATGCCCCTAAAGGAAGAGGCTCTGTCCATTTTTCTTGCAACACCTAGCTCTCTTGGTTTACTTTTGGTTTTTCTACTTTGGATCGAGACATGGGCAGGTACAAGTACAGAAATATTTCCTTCTCCTTTTACTCCATTGCCACATGCAGTTTATGTGACATTTGATCTCCATCCCAGAGTTGAGGACTATGGACAACTACGGCGCACACACCCCAGCTCCCCTGTTCACGCTCAGCTGGGCAAGGCAGGAATGCAGAATGAGTGCTCAGAGCATCTTCCTATTTTTTAAGAGACATTAGAAATTTGGATTTCTCTGTGAAATCTTCAGGGTTTTTTTAAAAAACTTTTTGGCCATACTGCACGGCATGTGGGATCTTAGTTCCCCGAACAGGAATTGAACCCGAGGGGGCCCCTGCAGTGGAAGCCAGAATATTAACCACTGGACCATCAGTGAAGTCCTGAAATCTTCAGTTTTTAAACAGTGGGCATTAAAAACAAACAAACAAACCCTTAACACCAAAGTGTGCAGAGGAAACCCCTGGCGCTGGGCAGTGCTGGCCTGCCACCTCCCGCCTGGCACCCCATCCCAGGCCGTGGGCACACCTCATCACGTTGTCGTCAATCTGCATCAGAGATGTGGCTGTGTAGAGGCGGCTCAAGTCCGTGTCCTCCAGGCTCTGGGGTTTCTTCACATGGTCTCCAAAAAGAGCTTGCCTAGAAGGGGATGGAAAGCAAACGGAATGAGAAGTAGATGTTAAATCAGCACGCTGTACAATGAAATAACTTACTGTTTTGTCACTTACACCTCTGTAAAGCTGAAAAAAAAAATGTTTTTTAAAGCACATGATAAACAACCACGGCTGAGCCTGCTTCCTGGCCCAGAGGTAAGCCAGGAGAGAGTCTGTGACAAAGCAGATGTGGATAACTTAGAAATAAATCCCTTCAGCCGTCGGAATGTCCCAGAGCATGAGCTTGTTGACTTTTGAAGACCCAGAGAACGATGGCTATCAAGACCTTATTTTCCTTGTGAGGGGCAGCTAGACAAACTAAGGACCAGGCTTCAGCTAGATGACTATTTCAAAACTGGCCCTGCAGAGAGACCTCAGGATGGGCTGTGTGGCCTGGGGTAGGCTGTCAGCCAACCAAAGGCAGGGGTGGGGGCGCTTACTCTAAAGTTGGGGGCCCCCCAACTTTACACTGGTATTGCCACTGCTCTCTTTGGCAGAACCTCTTTCCCTTTGTGAGCTCTTCGTGCCACTTCACAAGGAAGATAATGATTAACCCATTCAGCACTTGGGCAAATCAACCACTTTCCAATATGTTAGCTAAAAAGTGAATGTAGGGACTTCCCTGGTGGTCCAGTGGCTAAGACTCCACGCTCCCAGTGGCAGGGGCCCAGATTCGATCCCAGGTCAGGGAATTAGATCCCACAGGCCAAAATGAGAAGATCCTGCATGCCACAGCTAAGACCCAGTGCAGCCAAATAAGTCAACAACAATAAACATTAAAAAATTTTCCCCATCAAACATTCACCTCAGTTTGTTTTTTATATAAAAAGCTAACGTATACTCCAAAGTGGAGGACAGGGGAGCCTGGCGTGCTGAGGTGCAGAGAGTATGACATGACTTAGCAGCTGAACAACAACAACATATCGGAAGACTAATCATTTCTAGTTAAGAAAATGATCCATCTGGAGAGGATGAGCGTAAAGACAGAGGTCATAGTGAATACATTTAGATGTCCATTCCCAGCGAAAGCTGTCATTCACACAGCTCAACGAAGACTGACTGAGTTTGTTTTGAGGTTTGGCCCCACAGTGGGAAAAATTCATTATAGAAACTAAATGTTCTGGTAGCCAGTCACCACCTCTTCCAAAGGAAAGGAACCAACTTCTTAAAAAAAAAAAAAAAATTTTTTTTTTTTTTTTCAAAAGAGTATTAGGAAGATCATATACTTAAAGGATAGAATTCCCAATTTAAAGTGTGTCCCGATAAAACTAGAAAAAAATTTTAAGAAAGGAAAGATGATGCTGGTGGGGAAAACAAAAATTCTAATGAAGGATCCTGAAAATTTCGAGATGTGTGACTTTCTGTGGTAAGTTTAAAAAAACATTTAAATACACTGAGAGCACATTCAAAGGACTCTCCCAATTTGTTAAGAATTACACGATGGCCTTTCTGGACTCACTAATTAATGGCAAGTCTGGGCCCGGCAGCAAAACAAACGTTCCCTGGGAGGAGCTCACTGTCCACCCCAGAGGTGTGGAAAGCCAGACAGAGGCCTGGACTTGGGGTCTGATGGCCTGCTTTCACCCCTTGCGGATCCTCAGCAAACCCCTGGATCCATCCAAACCTCAGCCGAGCCACACCTGACTCGGAGCCCGGCACACAGCTGATGCTCACACACCAGGAGCTGAGCGGAAGGCCAGCCTGGGGCACGTTCGTCTCCGAAGGTCTCCGCCCACCCAGCACCACAGCCTGGGGATGCACCCGGCTGCCTGGCTGCCCAGGGGCCTGTGAGCACCACTCCAGCCCAGGTGCCATGGGAACCCCACCCACAGGAAGCCCAGTGGGGTGCCTGGCTGGCTGGACAGTACAACATTTTCTTTTAACTGCTGAGAAAAAGAGAATAAGAAACTGATCATTCAGACAGATTGCTTTTCCTAGGATGGCCTCAGAACCCTGCTTTGGGTACCTCTTTGAGTGCTCATTTGTGTACCAGGCTCTGAGCAAATCAAAACATGCCCGAGCCCTCCTGTGCTTTCCTGTTTGGTTCATGGATGCAGGATTCACACTGGGGGAGAAACAACAGAAAAACAACTAGTGGGAAGGAGCCGGCTTCATGGAGGCGGAGATCAGAGATGGACCTAAAAGGCGTGCGCTGGGTTTGGACAAGCAGAGGTGATGGGAAGAGGGTTGGGAGAGGCCAGGGGGCACGGGGGTCTCTGAGTGGCCCGCTCCAGCTGGAGGGGGAGGGAAGCATGTGGGGGAAGGGGGAGAACCCATATGGCCAAGGACAGTCACAGTGATGAAATCATCACTAATATTCCTTGAGTGCTACTGCCAGCCACGGGCTGCTCTCAGCACTTGTCAGGGGCTAACGCACCAAAGCACTCTGAGCAGGAGATGGGCAGGCAGGGTGTGGAGAGTGTGGACACCATGCTTGGCGCCAGTGGTGGGATCCCCATCCCACTGCTGCTTGATCAGAACCCCAAGAGCCAGCAGAGAACGATTCTGGGTTCCCCCAAGCACAAAAGTCTCCTAAAGAGAAACATTCCTCCACAGTGATAAGCCACCCTCAGGATGGCCCTCATTTTTTTGTTTAATAATTAACTTTGCTTTTTTAAAATTAAAAATTAAAAAAATTTGGGGGGTTGCATGTGGAATCTTAGATCCCCGACCAGGGATTGAACTTGTGTCCTCAGCATTGGAAGCTCAATGGCTTAACCACTGGACGATCAGGGAAGCCCCAGGATGGCCCTCATTTGGGAAAGAATGGTGTGGAAATGGTTTCTCTTCCTTCTTGAATTTTTTGAAAAATATGGAAGCAGTATAGCTTCCATGGTTAATTTGGGAGCTTGGGACAAATTTGTTTCTAACCAAATCACAAAGCAGTCAGCAGAGAATCTGTACCAACCCTGCCTTCTTTTTTTTTATCCTAGAGAAAGAGGAATTTTGGCGTTCAGTGAAATAAGCTCAGAAAGGCACTGTCTGGGGGACTTCTCTGGTGGTCCAGTGGCTAAGACTCCATATTCCCAAAGCAGGGGGCTTGGGGTTTGATTCCCTGGTCAGGGAACTAGATCCCAAATGCTGCAACTAAAGATCCTGCAGGCTGCAATGAAGACCTGCTGCAGCCAAAAAAAAAAACCCCAAAAAACAAAGGTACTGTCTCCCGAGGGAGGGGAAGGTGCCTCACCGGTGCGAGAGAATAATCTTCTTCATGTTGTCGGCCATGAGGAAGTTGTAGAAGCGCCGGCACTGGTCCCACTGCATGAAGGTCTCCTGGGCCCTGGAAGAACCACAAGGGAAGAGTGAGAAGCGGGGATCCGTCCTGGAGTGGAGAGGCTGGGGCTGCCGGGGGCAGGAGGCAGAGCTCCCGCCACTGGAGGGGGCTGGCTCCCTCGGCGGGAACCTGGGCTTGAACATGTGGTCCTCAGACTAAGGGCAGAGCCACCCGAACACTAAGTGAATGAACGTTGCTCAACGAGAGGCCCCGGCCCGAAAGGTCTCTGGGGCCACGGGCTTTGCCGGGGACACTCCTGACCCCCTCTTCCATCTCTTAGGTCTTTGTCACAGGACCTGCTTCGATTGTCATTTGAACGGTTTCCCTCCTTGGCTTTCTACCCTGCAAGCAAGTTTTCCTGGCTTAATAACAGGACTGTGTGTAGGGATGGGGTGTGTGGAGAAGATAAGTGCGTGACAAAACCTAAAAATGCTTCATTTTATCACTTTCGTGTGGAATATGTAAGAAATACAACAAACTAGTGAATAAAACTAAAAAGAAGCAGACTCACCAAATAAACTAGTGGTTATCAGTGGGGAGAGGGAAGGGGAACGGGCAATATGGGTGGAAGGGTTATTATGGGATTATACGAAATCATGTGCATGAAACTTTTAAAGTTAATTTTTACTGAGTATAGTTGCTTTACAATGTTGTGTTACTTTCTGCAGTACAACAAAGTGAATCAGCTGTATGTACATATATACACACAATTTTTTAGATTTCCTTCACATTTAGGTCACCACAAGAGCGTTGAGTAGAGTTTCCTGTGCCATTAGAGTAGGTTCTCATTAGTTACCTGTTTTATACATAGCAGTGTATATGTGTCAATTCCAATCTCCCAATTCCTCCCATTGCCCCTTCCTCTTTTGGTGTCTATAAGTTTGGTTCTTTACATCTGTATCTCTATTTCTGCTTTGTAAATAAGGTCATCTCTACCACTTTCCTAGATTTCTATGAATAGGTGATATTCTACGATATTTGTTTTTCTCTTTCTGACTTACTTTAGTCCATATGACATTCTCTAGGTCCATCCACGTCTCTGCAAATGGCACTTGAAACTTTTAAAATTGTAAAGCACTGCTGCTGCTGCTGCTAAGTCGCTTCAGTCGTGTCCAACTCTGTGCGACCCCAGAGACGGCAGCCCACCAGGCTCCCCTGGCCCTGGGATTCTCCAGGCAAGAATACTGGAGTGAGTTGCCATTTCCTTCTCCAATGCATGCATGCATGCTAAGTCGCTTCAGTTATGTCTGACTCTGTGCGATCCTATGGACTGTAGCCCACCAGGCTCCTCCGTCCACAGGATTCTCCAGGCAAGAGTACTGGAGTGGGTTGCCATTTCCTTCTCCAATGCATGCATGCATGCTAAGTCGCTTCAGTTGTGTCCGACTCTGTGCGACCCTATGGAACTGTAGCCCACCAGGCTCCTCCGTCCACAGGATTCTCCAGGCAAGATTGCTGGAGTGGATTGCCATTTCCTTCTCCAGGGGGGTCACTAGACAGGTAATATCCCCACTTCCAGATCAGGAGACCAGGGACTCAGAGAGGTCCCACCACAGTGGTCGGGTACAGCTGAGTGTGACCCAGGCTGGCGTGGCTCAAGCGTCCCTGCTTGGATCACCACCCTGTGCGGCGGGAGGAGACCACAGGGCCAGCCTCCTCTGCTCTCCTCTGCAGCCAGATTTCCCTGCCCACATGTCAGGTGAACAAACACCAGGGTGGTGACTCCCAGGCTGCCATTCAGCCCTCCCCACTCTGTGCTTTCTTCCCTTGGGTGTGAACCCAAACACAGCTGCCATGGCATCCTTGCTGACCTCCATTCTGCAGATTTCTGAGTCTCAAGGCCTGATTCCACCCTGGGAATGAATCTGGGTGTCACTACGCCCACAATGGTCTCATTTCCCAGATGGCCAGAGAGAGGACTCCTGAGAGAAATGGTGGTTCATAGGCATTAAAAAAACAAAACAAAAAACAAGGATGAGGTTGATGTATGGCAGAAGCCAACACTATGTTGTAAAGCAATTGTCCTCCAATTAAAAATAAATAAATTTAAATAATGAAAGCAAAAATATTGGCAATGGCATGATCAAAACAATTTACAAAAGCTTTGATTAAAATGAAAAATATAATCAAAGAAATACAAATAAAACATTTTCAAATATATATATATATATATATACACACACACACATATATATGTATATATATATAAACCCAAGGAGTTATGAAAGTTATTTCCCAAAAGCTGTCACACTTCAGTTCTGGCACATAGCAAACATTTCCCATAACATCACAGTTAAAAAATAAGAGCTAGTGGGAAGTTAAAAGGGAAAGAGTTGGTGGGTTTAACGGCCTGTGACATGCTCATAAAACACAGGCTAAAGTGTACGGTGAAGACTAACATTGCTTTCAAAAGTCAAAAGGTCATTCCATAAATCCATGGGGGGCTGGAGGCGGCTCCTCAAACACTTCATGAGTAGAAAGGATGGGCCAGATCACCTTAGGCAGGACCCCAGCTAAGGCAAGGCTGTGGGCACCTGCTTCTTGGTCTGTGAGGGTGTCACAGAAGGGTGTCACCCAGTCTGTGAATTGCACCCTGCTGCCAGGGTGGGTCCCTCTTCTCTGACGTTGGACCCAAACAGCCCCTTCCTCAGAAAGTCAATAGTCTAGAAATGAAGAAGTAGTCTTGCCCTCATCTATTTCTCCCTTTGCTGACCTTCCAACTGCTTTTGTTAGTATTACCTTCATATTAGAGGGACAGCAGACGTAGGGAAGGGAGGGGGCACTGATCATAAACCTGGGCTATGAGAAGACGCTTCAGTTCTGTGGGTTTCTTAGTTGAATAACCCCAGAGGTTCAGTTCAGTTCAGTTCAGTCACTCAGTTGTGTCCAACTCTTTGCAACTCCCTGGACTGCAGCACGCCAGGCTTCCCTGTCCATAACTAACTCCTGGCGCTTGCTCAAACTCATGTCATCGAGTTGGTGATGCCACCCAACCATCTCATCCCAACCCAAGAAACCACTCACTGAAAGGCTCTGGGGACTCACGGGGGCCTGGGGCTCAAGGAGGGACGGGGATAAGGATGCTGGGACCAATGCTTCACTCAGTCAACACTGGCCAACAGTGATTCTTGTATCTTTGGTTTATCATTCAATATATTTAAGGGATGTCTTTCATCACCTTTGAGTATAAAATTAAGGGACTGAACTTAATTTTATATTAGTTTAATAAAGCATAATCGAGATCAATGTATTACTAAAAAAAAACCCATTCATTTCATCTCTTTAAAAAAAGACCTTCTTCAATACCAGCACCAACAACAAACTGAGAAGAAATAAAAGAGAGGGAAACCTATAGACTAAAAGGAATTGAAGAGACAAATCAGTAGATGCCGTGTGTGGACATAATGGGGATTCTGATTCAAAGAAACTGTTAAAAAACTTCTGTGAGACAATCAAGGAAATCTGAACACTGACTACAGACAGGATGATATTAATATTGAGAGTTAATAATCTTTTGGTGTGATGACGATATTGTGATTATGTTTAAGAAAACGTTCCTAGAAAAACAAATATTGTATATTAATGCATATATATGGAATCTAGAAAAATGGTACTGATGAACCTATTTGCAAGACAGAAATAAGAGACGCAGACATAGGAAACAGATATGTGGACCCAGGAGGGAAGAAGAGGAGTGGGACGAATTGAGAGAGTAGCACTGAAACATACATTATCACGTGTAAAACGCATAGCTAGTGGGAAGCTGCCAGGGAGCTCAATCCGGTGCTCTGTGACAACCTAGAGGGGTGGTAGGAGGGAGGTTCAAGAGGGAAGGGACATTGGTATACTTATGACTGACTCAGGTTTAGTTGTATGGCAGAAACCAACACAACCTTGTGCCGGGAGCCACCACGAGAGATCCCACCCATGACAAAGGTCATGCGGAGAGAACCTGACAGGCAAAGGCAGATCAGGCCTCAAGGGACCCCCTGAATCTGCTCGAGCATCTACCCCAAAACCAGAATCTGTCTTACTATTTTGTGCCTTTCACCAACTCTTCTGACATTAACAGGGGGCTATCCCTGACCACCTTTCTCTGGAAAAAATCAACTTAGGGCTTTAGTTAATGGGCATGATAGGAGTGTTTCAATTCAAACCCCTCTGATGGCTTTCTAGCTTGCCTGACAGGTTTATCCATACTCTGGAATTAACACACATGATTGTTCATAACTCCCCAACCTTGAAAGGCATGGGAAGCCAAAACATTCTAAAAGTCCTAATGAGCATAGAGTCCTTTAAGGGATGAAAAATTATTAGAATAGACAGTACTGGTAAAGGGCTTCATTATTGGGCCAATGCTTGCTGCCAAGTGCCCATATCCCTTATCCACTGTGCACCTGGGAGTGCATTAGTTAACATAGTTGGAATGTAAGAAAAATAAGTAGAAGCCTTGGAATTAGCCACATCAGACCTTTGAGCTAATTGGTTCTTGCCCACTGCACCTTTGCTCCGTGAGAATGTAACTCTGTTTAGTACTTTCTGAGGCTGGGAGAAATAAAGAAGAAACACTTTAAGGGAAAATAAGTTTTCTGGTTGAGCAGCCTTTATCAAAAAAGGGTCATAAAATGTCCACAGGCCTCCAAGGCCAGAAGATAATGTACACAACATTGTTTATGGGAAAGGTAAGCAGAAAAAATCCTGGTTTTGATAAAGACAAAACAGATGTAATGTTTGGGCTGACTCTGAATGACTTTGCATCTTTTATTTCCTTCTATGTACAAGTCAAGGTATAAAAGTTCCTTTTGAAAATAAAGTTATGGGCCTCACTCACCAAAGCTTGGTCTCCCTGTGTTGTTCTTTTTTTCCTTTTCCCTCCTTTTCTCTCTCTGTTCTTCTTTCAGGATGACTCCTTGGAATACAGGAGCTTTACTGGCTTTCTGTGTTAATCAAGGAAGGTCAAGCCTCTGTTCTCTTTGCTTTGCTATCCTTTCGCCTATGCCATCATCCTGAGGGTACCCCTGGATCCTGCTGGGGCTGGACCCCGGCAACCTTGTAAAGCAATTACACTCTAATTAAAAATTAAAAGTTCTTAGAGTCTTTTTAGTGCTACCAAGTGAAATATTTACAAATGATATGACATAATGTCTGGGATTTGCTTCAAAATAATCCAGCTTACAGGGGAGTGATGTGTGAATGAGGTGCAGAGGAAATAAGAGTAGCCAAAAGTTAAGCACGCTTGAAGCTGGTAGTGGATATACAGGGGTCCAATACCCCATTGCTTTTATTTTGTGTGTATCTAAAATGTTCCATAATAATGAAGAGGGAGAAAGAGAAGAAGACAGAAAATAGAAAATCTTCTGGATTATGATCTCCTGAAAATTATCTACCCTGAGGAGGAGAACTGAAGATTAAAGTCAGTTTTAACCATTAACCATGAAACTCATCAACTATTTCTTAGGGTTGAGGAAAGATCAGCAGTGGTCTGGAACCACTGTACACCTGGCCCAACAAGAACCTCACTGGGAACTTCAGCTCCCACTGAAGCCAAGCTCCAATTTATATGCCATGTTTCTGCAGTGAGAGAAGGGAGGAGGCAGAACCAGGCTCCAGGGAATGGGGCTGGTGATGGGATGGTCTAACAAGACGTCCAGGCCTCCCGGTGGGCATGAGTTAGCACAGAGACTTGGAACTATGGCCCATCTGACCCCACTGGGTGGTTCACCAAACTCTGTGGAAGCCACTTCACCTCTCCAAGCCTCAGTGTCCTTATCTGTCAAATTAGGAGGTTGAATTAGAGAAGCAATGTTCACACCAAGATTGTTCTATGGGTGAGGTATGTTCCATCTCAGGCCTGACAGAGGTCGCCCTGGGAGCCTTGGTGGTGTTTTCATTGCTTCTGCTAGCAGGTGAAATTCGGCAGACAGGGGTGCATGTAGTGAGTGGAGAGCTGGCCAACCAGTGGTGTTAAGAATGGGTCTGAATTCTGGCCTCAGCTGAAGAGCTCTGGGGGATGGGCAGGCTCCTGGGCATACATCTCATGAGGATAAAGAGAATGTCAGCCTGGGAAGCAGATGGCTCAGGCAAGAAGTGCTTTACCCATCCATATATCTACCTATCTCAACCAATAAAGTTCTTTCAAGATGCCCCAATTTCTAATCAGGGGTTTCCCAGGTGGCTCAGTGGTAAAGAATCTGCCTGCCAATGCAGGAGACATAAGAGACGTAGGTTCGATCCAGGGGTCAGGAATATCCCCTGGAGAAGGAAATGGCAACCTAATCCAGTATCCTTGCCTGGAAAATCCCATGGACAGAGGAACCTGGAGGGCTACAGTCCATGGAGTTGCAAAGAGTCGTACATGACTGAATGACAGAGCACGCAGCATGTCTTCTTAACAGCATTAAATGACTAATTAAACCAGAGAGTTAGGCTGAGTCCGAACACACACATTTCCAGGGCTAGTTAGCAGCTGTTTGTGCTGAGGGAACGAGTTAAGTCTGCTGGATACAGTGTAGTCTGGGGACATCTGTCACCCTCCTTTGCTGGTTCAGCACCTCATCAAGCGTGAGCTAGTTTAGCAGCAGCTAGACTCTGCTAACTACAGCAAGCGGGGGCTGGCTTCTGAGCCTAGAACTGGCTGTGGCTAATGGGGAGGTGCGTTACGGGATGAGAAGCCAGAGGGAGAGGACGGATCACTGACGAGCGGTTCTGGAGACTCAACTAGGGGAGGGATTTACCAGAAGCATGAACTCCTGTGTGGCCCCTGCAGCGGCAGATGGGCCCTCCCCGCTTCACCTCCGTGTAAAGGAAGCATGGCTGCCATCATTCCAGTGCGGAAAAGGCTCACTGCCCTCAAGCCTTGGCAGGAAAAA
The DNA here is from genome assembly GCF_019923935.1 of Bubalus bubalis. NCBI lineage: Eukaryota > Metazoa > Chordata > Mammalia > Artiodactyla > Bovidae > Bubalus > Bubalus bubalis. The sequence goes on from NC_059176.1 coordinate 49,399,710, forward strand.
AAAGGTTACGCTGGTTGAAAGTAAGGCACTGTCTCCTGGCGAGTAGATCTCATTGAAACGTTGAGGGGACCTGAGCCGTGAGCGGCCCCAGCACACATAAGACGACCGTGTCTCTGATCTGCCTCCAGTTTTCCTGTGTGTAGGGTGTAGGATCTTAGCCTGGATCTCTTTGCTCCAGAGGATAAAGTTGCCTGTTTCTCTTCTCTTTGCAGACAACTGATGTGACAATGATTATGAATATAAAGATCTCTGAGGCCTCAAAGAGAAGTGGTGTGGACCACGTCTGCAAAGTGCATAGAGCACCTCACAGATGTTGGTTAGCTTCCTAGCTTAAACCCATACCTGGGATCCTCAATTGTGCGAGTCGTGGGCTTGGCCAACAGCAGATGGCGCTGTTGCAGCAAAATGAAACAAGGCTGTTAATTGACGATTCTGCGCATTAAAAAACAGGGAAAACAAACTCGTCCTACATTCTCGTTCCTGTCAAACCCAGTGCTCTCTGAACACGAAGTCAGTGTTCTAGTCACTTGACGGCGCTTGGTTTAGGAAGGGACTCTGATTTTTACAGACACTAGAAGCCTGGCCAAAAAACTGGACCGCTAATCAGACGAGAGTTGATTTACCTGGGATCCTGGGGCGTGCCCTCTGCTCTTTGCTCTAAGATCCCAGGCACTGGCAAGGATGGGGCTTTGGGTAACTCTGGTGACATCATGGCTGAGAATCAGGAGTTGAGTATTTCTAGCCAAGTCAACACAAAGGAACATGTCCTGATTCAAACCAGAGTGTAGAGGGGAATTGAAGGGGAGGATTCCCAACAGGAGAATGAGGAGAATAACCTAGCCTGCAACACTAGAGCTGGAGAGACCCTTGAGGTCCCTGGGCCCAGTGACTGCTAAACATGGCTAACACCTCAGGAGTCACCCGTGAAATGCGTCCAAAAGCAGATTCCTGGCCCCATGCCCCAGACTCACGAATCAGGATCTCCAGGGCTGGGGCCCGAGAAAATGAATTTATTTTTATCATGATCCTCCAAGTGATTCTTAACGAAGTATGGCAGTCACTAGTTCTCTAGATTGGTCTTTGTGATCCTACGATCCCCTGATGTAGCCCATTTCTCATTTGACAATGCATAATGATGATAATTGGTAGTTACTGACAACTTTCTACGTGCCTGGCACTGTTCCAAGTAGTTCATTCTCATGAACTCATTTGACCCTCACCATGGCGCCACAGGGGAGGTTCCGATTATTGTCACCCCCATACTGCAGGTGAGGACAACTGGGACCCAGGCTTCAGCCCTGGAACTCAGGAAAGGTTCCAGCAGGGAAGTATTTCCTGTCTATTTTGGGGTACATTTAAATTCCCCATTTTGGCCAAGCTTTAAGGCATGGGCAGAGGCTGAATTCTGAGCCTGCATTTGCCCTTTGGATTTGTTGATTTCAAATTCCAGTAATAGATATTTTTAGAAATAACATAGCCCCTTATCCATTAGAAATGACAAAATAGGTTTAAACGACACCGAGAGATACAGGTGAGGCAAAAAGTAAGGATTGTCTACAAGGACTGTGGTATTAAACTGGATCAATCAGGGCAGGGAGTTTGTTTTTTATTTTTTGTGTGTGTGATTTTAGATTTCTTCATTAACCATTTATAACACAAAAGACATTATCATGAGGAGTGAGTACAGGAAAAATATGAATGCATTTAAAGAATCTGGAGAGATGTGTGTGTATATGAGTACGTTTGTGTGTGAGTGTGTATGAGTGTGTATGTGTGTACGTGTATGGGTATGTATATATGAATGTGCATGTTTGTGTGTGTGTATGGGTGTGTGTACATGAATGTGTATGTGTGTATGTGTATGGGTGTGTGTGTGTGTGTATGAGTGTGTATGTGTATGGGTGTATATGTGTGTGTGTGTGTGTGTACATGTATAGGTGTATATATATGAACGTGCATGTTTGTGAGTGTGTATGTGTATGGGTGTGTGTACATGAACGTGTATGTGTGTATGTGTATGGGTGCATGTGTATGTGTGTGAATGTGTGTGCGTGGTGACTCTGGAGTGGTCGAGGACAACACTGATCTGGGCGGGGAGGTCAGAGCAGACACGTGTCCCCCTAGGACTCATCCTGCGGGTTTCTGTTGTTGGGACTAAGCGGGGAAGTAAACCTCTACCCAGCAGGTCGTCTCTTATGTGTGATCCTGGGATGCTGAGAGAGATGACTATTTGACAGTGAGGGCACGGATTAAACAGTTTCTACAGATCCCTTCAGATGCCATCCGAGACTCAACTCTTCGGCAGGTAGGAGGGGTTGGGGTCATAAGGTGGTCCAGCTCTCAGACCCTGGTTTGCCAAGTCTCCTGTGTTTTCATAAACCCACAGTTCTACAAAACTCCTGGAGCATGAACAACATAAGTCATCTCAGAGACTCCAAAGGGAAACAGCAGCTATTAAAGGGAGGGGGGGGGGGGGGGCTTTGGCTTACTCCGTTACAGATCTGACCCCAAAATACAGCTGCATATCCCAGGTTGAAAGGGTCTGAGAGGACCACTTCAGTATACGATGTGGAAGCAAAGCAAGGTGAAACCAAGACCCAGACACTTCTGCTTAGTCTGCCCTAGCATTTCCCCAGGTCTTCACGGGCCAGCGTCTGGTGTGCTGGGGACATCTCAATAAATGAAAGCTAACTGGAGGACCAGTGGCAGGAGGAAGTGGGAGCATGTGGCCAGGATCACTCACCTCAGTGCACTGTAGCCCTGGCACACGCTGACGCAGCACAGAACCTTTTCTTGGTTGGCCTGGGTCTCCCCCAAGTATTTACACACAATGTTACCGCCCAAGCTGAAGCCCACGACCACCAGCTGGGTCAGGGGATATGTCTTTTTGATGTAGTTTACCATGGCTCCAAATTCCCAGGTGCAGCCTGTGGACAGAGAGGTAAGAGAACTTGGTCATTTCAGATGCAACAAAGTTTGGAGAAAATGTGAGCTGGGAGGGTTACTTAAGTGGGTGCCAAGGCATTAAGAGAGAGAGACAGAAATGTAAGTATACAGACCATCCTCTGTATTTGTGGGTTCTACACCTGCAGATTCAACCAAACACAGACTGAAAATATTTGGGAAAAAAATCCCAGAGTTCTAAAAAGCAAAACTTAAATTGGCCGTACATAAGCAACTATTTACATAGCACTTACATGGTATTATCAGGTATTATAAGTAGCCTAGAGATGTTTTAAAGCAGGGGTCCCCAATCTCTGGGACCGAATGCCTGATGATCTGAGGTGGAGCTGATGTAATAATAACAGAAATAAAGTGCACAATAAATGTAAAGCGCTTGAATCATCCCCAAACCACCCCCCACCTTGGTCCATGGAAAAACTGTCTTCCACAAAACCGGTCCCTGGTGACAAAAAGGTTGGGAACCACTATTTTAAAGTACACAGGAGGATGTGCCTAGGTTTTATGGAAATACTATGCCATTTTATATAAGGAGCTTGAGCATCCATGGATTTTGGTGTCCAAGAGGGTCCCGGAACCAGTTCCCTGAGGATGCTGAGGGACGGCAGGTATTTCGGGTGTGTGTGTAGAGAGAGAAACCAGACTTCTCTTTGGCTACCTGGAGAGAAGGCTGAGTGCCAAAGAATTGATGTTTCTGAACTGTGGTGCTGGAGGAGACTCTTGAGAGTCCCTTGGACAACAAGGAGATCAAACCAGTCAATCCTAGAGGAAATCAGCCCTGAATATTCATTGGAAGGACTGATGCTGAAGCTGAAGCTCTAATACTTTGCATACCTGATGCAGAGCTGACTCATTAGAAAAGACCCTGATGCTGGGAAAGATGGAGAGCAAGAGGAGAAGGGGGCGACAGAGGATGAGATGGTTGGATGGCATCATAGACTCAATGGACACAAGTTTGAGCAAGCTCCAGGAAGATAGTAAAGGACAGGGAAGCCTGGTGTGCTGCAGTTCATGGGGCCGCAAAGAGTCGAACATGACCTAGCAACTGACCAACAGGAGAAGCTCCAAGAAGCCCCTCAGTGTGAAGAAACACAGCATAAGTAGCGCCCATGAGGGAAGGGGCCATTTACCAAACGCATGTGCCATGCTCCTTCAGAGGCGGGAGCTGAGAAGCCCCTCCCATACTCACTGAAATCAAAACATATATTCAAGGTGTGCATGAGCACCTCGGTTCACACACAGAGGAAAACAAAAGCAAGAGCAATACTCTTAGGGATCAGCATCTTAGGCTACAAAACAAGATGCTATGCCCACATGTACAGTGATTCATGGTGTTAAGAAAAGTACCAAGTGGATGTTATTTACAGGATCGCCTTGCCAGCGGGGAGAAGGAAAGACAAACTTCAGTCCAGAGGGATGGCCAACATGTTCTGTGGGATTAGGGTAAAATGTTCTTGGTGACGTAGAGACAGGTGTCAAGGGAGGCAGACCCATTCAGAAACACAGAGGAGACTTCTGAATGGAGAGGGCACTTGGGCCCAGTGTGCTCAGGAGGGATGATACCAGCTAGTGGCCCCTTGAGAAGCTGGTGAAGTCAGGACTAAGTAAGATGTTATAGGTAAAGGGCTAGACAGGGTATAGCGTTAATTCTTTTTTCTTTTTAAAATATCATTTAAGGACACCCATGTTCATGACAGCTTTATTCACAACAGCCAAAAGGTGGAAGCAACAAAAGTGTCCATCAACAGATGAATGAATAAACCAGATATTGACATGTATTTGGTGGAATATTATTCAGTCTTAAAAAGTAAGGAAATCATGACACATGTTGTGACAAAGACAAACCTTGAGGACATTACGCTAAGTGAAATACTGTTGTTTAGTCGCTCAGTTGTGTCCGACTGTTTTATGACCCCATAGATTGTAGCCTGCCAGGCTTCTTTGTCCATGGCATTTACCAGGCAAGAATACTGGAGTGGGTTGCCATTTCCTTCTCCAGGGGATCTTCCTGGCCCAGGGATCAAACCTAAGTCTCCTGCATCAGCAGGCGGATTCTGAGGAGCAGTTACAGCTAACTGTGTAGGTGCTTTAGGGGCTGCAAGTTAATTCAATCCAAGCACTTCTGATGTGGATAAAAGGCCAGGCCCGCGTAATCCTGGACAAGCTGCTGGGTGTTTGTGCAGGGCTGCTGTCTCTCCCAGGCAAGGGAAAGGCGAAGCCATGGTGTCTGCTTACCTCCAGGATCAGCGTTTGGGTAGACGCTGGGTCCTCCCAAAATCTCCACCCGATGTCAGTTACCAAACACCCTCAGTTCCTCAGTGTCTGGGAACCCCTTCCTGGGTGTGTTTACTGGGCCGGCCGGAAAGTTCGTTTGGGTTTTTCCGTAACAGCTTATGGAAAAACTTGATCAAACTTTTCGGCTAACCTGATATTAAGAGCTACAGCAATCTGTTTTTTAATACTAGGAAGATTTTAATTCGGTTCTACATATTTAATCCTTAAGGGATTAGCACCAGTAACAAGATTGAGGTCTCTAATCTTGCTGCAATTTTAAGACACAATGAAATATGAGACACTACTCTGGCCTTAGGACTTCCCTGTAGCTCAATTGTAAAGAATCTGCCTGCAATGCAGGAAACCCGGGTTTGATCTCTGGGTTAGGAAGATCCCCTGGAGGAGGGCATGGCCACCCACTTCAGAATTCTTGCCTGGAGAATCCCATGGACAGAGGAGCCTGGCAGGCTACAGACTGTGGGGTCACAGAGTCAGACAGAACTGAGCGACTACCACCACCACAACCACTGGCCTTAGAGAGATGAGTACCACAGGCCCATCTTTGAAAGGCCAACTGTGGAGGACAGGAGAGACCCTTTTCTTATACCTCCCACCCCTAAACAGAGACAAGGCTAAGACAGTCTGAATGCTACTGTTTCAAATCCACATTCCCCCAAAATGGCACCGACATGACTCAGTGGGCTGGAATACAAGAACCAGAGACTTGGTGTTCTTTGTGGATGGAGACGCTGAGTCATCTGTGAGCTCCATGCTAGGCACATAGTGGGTGTGCCACAATGAACTGGGCAAGGAGGAAGTCTGAATCATTTGGAATGAGACCACACAGTAACACCCAGTGTGACTGCACAGGGGATCGGGGGAAAAGAACCTAAATAGCCTTCCCCCTAAATTTAACCCCCGAGTATGATCTGGTTAGCCAACAACATGGTTCCGCTGGCAGGCAGCTAGGAGCCTCGCAGTCCCTAGCATTTTCCTAGTGAAGGTGTGTGAGTCATTTCTTCGAGCTGTGGGCAAGCTACTGCCAAGCTGAGTCACCCAGGGAAGAGAACAGCTGTAGAAATAAAGGGAGAGCCCTTTTGGCCCACCATGTTAATTGGCCTTGTCTTTATCTCTGAAACAAAGATTTTCGCGCGTGAGTGCTCTTGGCGTTGTTTCCTTGGGTGCAGGGTGCTGAATACGGCCCTCTTCCAGCTGAATGTTAAATATTTAAATCTCATCCTGAAAGTGCAAATGGGATGCCCCCGAACACATCCCAAACTCTGGCCCCTCCCTGGGAACTCTCTCGATGCTCGAGTCCTCTCAGCAGGTGGTCTTGTCAGATGTTTTACTGAGATGCTTGACTTTCTGCAAATTCACTGCCTTCACTTCCTCATCCTCTCTCTCTTCACCCCCCAACCCCATGGCATCCTCTTGCAATTATTATACACAATTGTATAACCAATTGCAAACCAGCTCTGGTTATCATCTGGAATCATGAATATGATTGAGAACAGTCTGCAGCAATTAAAATGGTAGGTAGGAGAAACTTATGGAAAAGTAGAAGTTTTTTAAAAATCACTATCTGCAGGCTTCTCTGGTGGTCCAGTGGTTAAGAGTTCGCCTGCCAATGCAGGGAACATGGGTTCAATCCCTGCTTCTGGAAAATCCCACATGCCCCAGGACAACTAAGCCCCTGTACCACAGTGAAGAGTAGCCCCTGCTCACTGCAACTAGAGAAAGCCCGAGTGCAGTAACAAAGACCTAGCACAGTCAGAAATGAATAGACAAATCAATAAAAATTTAAAAATAAAACAGGAAATCACTGATCTGCAAGTCTTTGTAGCAAGATGTACTGGATCATGGGTGATCTCTACAGCTTGCTGTATAGCAGGGTTTGCCTGAGAGAGACCTCAGAGTTTGTCTGTTATTCTGATGCAGTTATGAGGAAAGTTCTCTTTCACTCTCAAAAGTGACCTGGTTGGGATGCTAAATTATATGGTCGCCCTAGGTACAGGGCCTCCCTCCCTTCTAAAATGGAAATATTGTACTCTAAGTAAGGCACAGCTTTCTGATCTTACATTGAGATTACAAAAGATAGTTTTAAATACAAAAACAATTCCAGTATTAAACCCAAATGGACATTAATGAGCTCCCCCTTTGAGCAATAAAAAACAATGCTGTGATTTTAGGCACATCTGCTCACCTTGATGCTAATGCAAGAAAGCCAAGTGTTTAGAAATAAGGGAAGAGCCCACTTCACTGTTAAAACTCACAGGAAAAGGCAATGTAAATAGTTTGAGACCATTTTCAACGCCAAAATGTCCTAGGTTGGTGTTCGGTCATAAGTTCTTAGGAGGTTCATGATTCTAAGAGACTTGGTCACCTTATAGGGGCTAATGTCAGGTTATTATTTTGATTCTTCTCATACGATATAGAAAAGGCTGTTTAAAAAAAAAATCCCATTTTTTTTTTCTCTAATCAAGATCAAACTCATGGATCCTTTGTTGCTTGGCTCTTTCTGGTCATAACATTTCCAGGGTCAGTCTTAGAAATGGAGGTCAGAATAACCACAACTGGATCATTTTGGTTTTCAGTTTGTTTCCTTGGCTGGTGGACTTGACCCAGCTGTACTCTGCTCTGAATATGAACACTGGACTGTTGGGATACGGCCTTCTGCCCAAGACAGAAAGATGGAGCAGAATACTTTCTGAATTTACTGGTCCCTTGCAGTGTCGCTGACAAAATTACTTATATTCCAAACACTGTCCAGGTTAGAAAATTAGTTGAGTCAATAAAGAGCAAGCCCACATGTCCACGACTGCTGTGTTCCAATTAAAGACTAGGCTCTGTATGATAAATACACTTCAAAAAATATTCACAACTTCTAGGTGTTCCTTGATTTTCAAGTGTTATTCATTGATCTCATTCAGATGACAGGGTTATGGACCCAGTCTGATCCAGGAAAGAATCCTATTTAAATAAGAAATTAAAAAGATCAATAAATTTTACCCCTGTGGATTCTACTACTCATCCTAATGGCCTCACATTTTGTCTTTGGTCAGATCAGATAATGTCATTGAATTTAATTCTTCAAAAGGGAAATTCTGCTGGTTAAAAAAAAAAATCTATGAACTATTCTGAGGCAAGGGATGATGAATTATTTTTAAAGAATGAAAATAAATTTTAGAAAGTTAAAATATAGCTAAATAAACATATACTACAATTGGGGCTTCCCAGGTGGAGTTATCGATAAAGAACCCACCTGCCAATGCAGGAGACACAGGAGACTCGGGTTCAATCCCTGAGGTGGGAAGATCCCCTGGGAAAGGAAATGGCAACCCACTCCAGTATTCTTGCCTGAGAATCCCATGGACAGAGGAGCCTGGCAGGCTATAGTCCATAGGGTCACAAAGAGTTGGAAATGACTGAAGCGACTTAGCAAGCGCGCACTGCATGTACTACAAAACAAGCCAGTAACATGGAGGTGTGTGACCCCCACATGCACCACCACTCCGCCTCCGCCCCATCCTCAGCCCTGGCCCACAAGATCTGGCAAGGAGCCAATTCTGAAGTTTACACCTCTGGAGAGCAAGCACTGCATCCTTCAAAATAACCACCGGGGCCTTGCCATCCCCGCATGTAAAGAGTCAGAATTCAGACCAAATTCAAAACAGCAATTTATGCTCTTGTAAGCACAGCGTCTCACCCTTGTGAGTGTTCACAGGCAGTCGACTGACCTAGAGGCGAGGCCTTTTAACGGTTCCAGTGAACTTCCACCTTTTCTTGTCTACGTGGGCTCACAGAACACACAGACTTAGAATGAAGACGGAAAAAGGCAGTAACATGGCCATGCAGCGGTATTTGCTGGACCCCACGCTGTGTGCCTTCACATTACTGCTGACCTCCCCAGCTGGGGAATGCAGACTCCCATCTGCTGGACTCTGAAACCCTGCCTTCTTCCGCAGGCCTCTCCTGAGCATCTCTCTCCGAGTGATCCACTAGGTGCAGGAGATTAACATACTATGAAAATTAAACACGGAAATCTGGCTCCTGTCCTGAAAAAAGATGCGGTTTGGTAAATGTTCTTTTTGGAAAAGCCCAGCCAGCAAGTGCAGCCTGACTGGGACTGTCTCCCAACCTCTTCCCTCGATGCTGAGCTGTTCCTCACTAGACAGGGCGCTTGAGGAAAGCAAGGGGCTTAGACTACCACCTGTATTCTCATCTCGGGGTCTGGCCTCATGAATGTCTGTAGGATGTGAGATTAAAAAAAAAAAATGGAGCCCAAACCCACCAGGCCTATTTCTGTGACTCTGAGAAGCTCTCGCTCTTCTTTTGCTTTAAATCTAAAATATATCTGACTGGGAACTATTTCCTTACTCCTTAGAAGTATCGGCAGGATGTAGTTCCTTACACAGAAAGGCTGTGTGGGGACTTCCCTGGTGGTCCAGTGGTTAAGAATCCGCCTTCCAATGCAAGGAACGCAGGTTTGATCCCTGGTCAGGGAACTTAGATCCCACATGCCATGGAGCTGCTGAGCCCTCTCGCTCAGGAATCTGAGGGCCACAACTAGAGAGAAGCCCGTAGGCTGCAAGGAAGAGCCCATGTGCCACAACTAAGACCTGATGCAGCCAAAAATGAAATAAATGAACAACAAAAAATTTTTTTTTAAAAAGGCTGTTTAGCTTGTTGTTCAAAAGCATGAACTCCAAGAGACTTCCCTAGCCATCCTGTAGTTAAGACTTTGCCTTTCAATGCTCAGTGCAGGGGATGCAGGTTTCCTGGTTGAGGAGCTAAGATCCCACGTGCCTTGTGGCCAAAAAATCAAAACATAAAACAGAAGCAATGTTGTAACAAACAAACAAAAAATATTAAAAAAAAAAAAACCCCAAATACATAATGTAGCATAAAGCTTAAAAAAAAAAGGTATGGACTCCAGGACTAGACTGCTTGAGTGGGAAACTTGGGTCACCCATTCATCAGTTTTGTGATCTGGAGCAAGTTATTCAACTTTGTTTTTTAAATTTTTATTGGGGTATTATTGATTTACTATGTTGTGTTAGTTTCTGCTATACAGCAAGGTGAATGAGTTATACATATACACATATACCCACTCCTTTTTAGATTCTGTTCCCATATAGGTCATTACAGAGTACTGAGTAGAGTTCCCTGTCTCCTGAATTGCAGGCAGATTCTTTACCGTCTGAGCCACCTGGGAAGCCCCTTACTCTATCTAATAAGCAGTATCTCAAATAGGAAATGAACACTATGCCAGAGGTGGCACTGAGCTGGGGTTAAGAACCACACAGTTTGAAGGCGGGTCCTGCCACGTTCTGCTTGTGTGACCCCAGGCAAGGTACTTACCCTCCTTTAGCCTGGCAAGTGGGGAAACTAATGCCAACCTCCGAGGCATCAGGAGGATGAAGGGAAGTAACACCCGTGGATGCTCAGCGCGTGCCTGGCACTGTCAATGCGAGATAAATGGTAACTGCTTCATGTGGGATTTTCCTTTAATGAATTTATGTTTCAAAGGCAGCAGGAAGGATTCCTGTGATTCTAAGTCACAAGAACATACGGTTATCCATTTAGGAAATTCTGTTCAAGAGAGATCTAGGGCCAAAAATTTCTAATCACATCAGCAAGGATGCCCAATAACAAGGAACTAGTGCTTATGTGGTTTAGAACAAAGTTGGTAGGTAAGCAGGAAAAGGCTTTTTGCAGTTTTCTCAGAGAGATCTGAAGTGGGTGGGACACAGGAAACAAAGAAGAAGGGTTTCTTGTTAATGCCCTCTTTAGTTTGCCTCTGGTTGAACTCACAATTTCGAAAGGCCAGAAGGGGATCTCCGTGACAGGAAGGCCTGCTATCTGTTCCAGAATGACACAGTTTGCACAAGGGCAGGTCACACAACCACAAGACACACCTGTTTGAGACGTGCCCGTCTGCACGTCACCTTCCATCCAGAAAAACCGTCATTTCACATTCCTCCCCTCAGCCCTCACTCAGGCAATACGGACCTAGTGAGCACTTTCTAGGGGCCAAGCAGAGACACCGGAGAGCCACAGCAGGAGAACAAAGACCTCTGGTGCTTGTGGAGGGGCACTGGGGACGGAGAGACAGGAAACAAACAGGTAGACAAGTACACGGTCTCACCAAATCATAAGTGCCTTGGCGGACGTAAAGAGGGGGATTAGATGAGAATGGTGGGTCGAGGGCAGTCTCGGAAGGGCTCTCCAGGAAGGTGCCATCTTGGTGGAGGCCTGAATGACAAGGAGCAACCTGGTGAGGGCTAGGGAAGGGCCTTCCGCACAGGACGTGGGCAGCCTGAGGTCAGCGGGCCCTCGGGCCAGTGCCCGGTGCCCGCGTATGTTCTGGGTGGGCTGTGGCATGTCTCAGATCAGGCGCCTCCTTCACGTCACATCCAGTCACCCCACACGGAGGAGGCTGACGTGAGTGGAAGCCAAATACAAGTGGAGGGAAGGAGATTTGAAAGAGGTTTAAGGAACCTTTCAGCCAGCTGCACTATATGGGACCCGATTCCGATCCTGAATTGAGCAAATTATAATTAAAAAGGAAAAACAAAAACAAAGAAGTCAGCTGGGGAAACTGAACGGCTATGAAGGACTACGTTTCAGGTGTGATGATGGTTTATGTTTATGGTAGGGACTGAGTTGCATTCCCCTCAAATTCCTATATAGAAGTCCTAGGCCCCAGGACCTCAGAATGTCTCTGTTTGGAGACAGAGCTTCTGGAGAGAGGTAGTCAAGTAAAACTGGGGTCTTTTGGATGAGCCCCAACCCAACACGGTCGTGGCAGTGGTTCAGCTGCTCAGTCGTGTCCGGCTCTTTGTGACCCCATGGACTGTAGCCTGCCAGGCTCCTCTGTCCATAGAATTTTCCAGGCAAGAATACTGGGGTGGGTTGCTATTTCTTCCTCCAGTGGATCTTCCTGACGCAGGGATCAAACCAGAGTCTCTTGCATCTCCTGCACTGGCAGGTGGATTCTTTACCCCTAGCACCACTTGGGAAGCCCAATTCAATCTGACTGGTATCCTGATAAGAAGAGATTAGGATACAGACAGAGATGTGGACAGAGAGAGAGCCATCTCTAAACCAAGGAGAGAAGCCTTGGCAAACCTGCCAACATCCTGAACTTGGACTTCTAGCCTTCAGAACTACGAGAAAATACATTTCTGTGGTTAAAGCCACCAGACTGTGGTATTTTGTTTTGGTAGCCCTAGCAGACTAAAACAAAGAGTATGTGTACCTTAGCATCACACCCTGAAACAGTCATAGATGACACGATAGGCTGCCTGGGAGTTGCTCCAAAATAATCTTTGAAGGGGGACACAGGAAGGGGTGGTTTATAGATGGAATAAGATTGGCCCAAGCTAAGAAATAGTTGAGATTAAGTGATGGGTTTATCCTGAGTTCATTTTACTATGCTCTCTGTTTTTCTATAGTTTGAACAATTGTATAATGAAAAGTTGAAAGGAAAAGCTGAAGGGGAAACAAACAATATGAAAGAGCTACGTCTATGGCTCTCCATGCTGGGGGCGCCGTGCATTCTTGGGGCCTGGCCCCTGGCGCTGGTATCTTTTAGAAGGTCCCCAGGGGAATTCTAATCTTGATAACCATGGACCTACATACACTAAGAGCCAGAAGTTCTTTATGGGAAAAATAAAGAAAGACTTCAAGGGAAGTCCCATATGCCTGGATGAGAAAGTACTATGACAACAAACTTCTCCAAGTTAATTTATACAATAAAATTCCTATTCCAAAACTGTGATACAGGGGCTTCCCTGGCGGTCCAGTGGTTAAGACTCCACGCTTGCAGCGCAGGGGGTGTGGGTTTGATCCCTGGTCGGGGAGCTGGGAACCCACGTGCCTCATGGCCAAAAAAACAAAACAGAAAACAGAAGCGATATTGTAACAAATTCAAGAAAGACTTAAAAAAGTGGTCCATATCAAAAAGCCTTTAAAAAAAAATTGTAATACAGTGTGCTGCCGCTGCTGCTGCTAAGTCACTTCAGTTGCGTCCAACTCTGTGTGACCCCATGGACTGCAGCCCACCAGGCTTCTCCATCCATGGGATTCTCCAGGCAAGAACACTGGAGTGGGTTGCCATTTCCTTCTAGAATTCACCAAAATCTACTTTCCCTCTCTGGGAGCAGTGCACCTCCCCAACCCAAGTGAAGTTAGGCATGACCATGTGATGTTCTTTGGCCAATCAGTTGTGACTTCTATGGGTACCACTCTAGCTGGAAGCTGCTTGGTGAACCTGGGTCATTGAGTGAGGACGGGGATGGGACACAGAACCCCTCAGCCAACTCAGGATGGATTTGTTGTCTGAGGAAGAAATAAATCTTTGTTTTTAAACCACTGAGATTTGGGGATTGTTTCCACAGCATAATCTAGTTCATCTTGACTGGTACAGAAATTCAACACAGAACTTGACAAAATAATTCTAAAGTTCAATGGGAAAAAATAAACAAGCAGGAAAGTCTAAAGTACACACTGAAGAAGTAATGAGTCAGGGTGAACCTTGTCAGAAATTAAGTGATATCACAGAACAATAGTAATTAAAAATGAATAATATTAGGTGTAGAGGGGTTTTCCTGGTGGTCCAGTGGTCAAGACTCCCTGCTTATTCGTGTCCAGCTCTATGTGACCGCATGGACTGTAGTCCGCCAGGCTCTGTTCATGGAATTCTCTAGGCAAGAATACTGGAGAAGGGTTTTGCCATTCCCCTCTCTAGGGGATCTTCCTGACCTAGGGATCAAAGCTGGATCTCCTCCACTGCAGGCAGATTCTTTACCATCTGAGCCACCAGAGAAAAGCTAAAGTCATATCAATAGCACTTTGTCGTTCAGTCGCTAAGTTGTGTCTGATACTTTGCCACCCCATGGAGTGTAGCACGCCAGGCCTGCTGTCCGCCACCATCTCCTGGAATGAACAGCGCTTATGGAAGCACTAATACCTTCTCAAGGCTACCTGAGATGTTTTTGTTTGGATTTCAACAAAGCACTGGAGTTCAGGATTTTTGACCTAAGGTCACATTTGTTTGACCTTATTAACTGATGGTTAAACCAATGCATCTGAACAGGCCAAAGATGTATTGATAAACAAGAGAACTAAATAGCACAGCTAGAAAAATCATCCACATCTTCTAGGTCGCCTGTCTTTCTGAAATACTACTAAAATATAATACACTATAGGAATTTACTTCTAAAATTCTGATGAAGCAAACGGTGACAACAACAAAGAAGGAAACAGTTAAATGTCTATGAAAAATGTGGGGGCTGAGTTGGCCCTACATGGACTCATCTAATCCCAGGCTCTTCCTTTCTGATGGCCAGCCTAGGTGTGAAATGCTCGTAAAAGCAGCTGTACTACTGTTTCCCCTACAGCTCTTCCCTCTATTTATGAGCTCCAACCATCCTCACCATTAAAAAAAAAAAATTATTTATTTGGCTATGCCAAGTCTTTAGTTGCCAAACATGGGATCCAGTTCCCTGACCAGGGATTGAACCTGGGCCCCCTGCATTGGGAGCATGGAGTCTGAACCAGTGGACCACCAAGGAAATCCCCCATCCTCACCCTGAGAAGCCACTTCAAATGCTTTTTCTGGGAGAACACTTCCTTCCACAAATGACTCCTTGACTACAGAGAAAGAGGCTGGTTTCCCTATACTGCGGTGGTGTGCCCGCCAGAACTCTCTACTGGTTCACTCATCATACTGTACTGTAATTATTATTGATACTCCCATCTGCCCCTGGAAAACTTATTTATCTTGGCCACACAGAACACTGCTAATCTCTCACTAGCATTAATGGATCTTCAAGTATCTGAGTAAGTCGAACATTTAATAAGCTGTTACTGTACGTTAGGCACTCGATTGCCGGCTAAGTCCTTAGTAACCCATATTTAATTGTAAAATTGTAATCTTCACTTTGCCAATGAAGAACCTGGAATTGAGGTTAAGCAAACTCAAGGACACACGGCCAGCCAGTGGCAGGGCCAGGGTGGCCGCTCTGTGACCACATCCCACACTGAGCAACTCTTCTCTTCTCCTTTAGCCACTAGACTTCCGGATATGGGTGTGAATGCCCCCTAATCTAATCTCCTGTCCCTATGGCTCAGCATGCTGTGGGGCAGGGGCCTAGACCACACACACCTAGCTCTTTTCCGAGGATTCTGGAGGCTGGGGCGGCCAGATCCAGGCTCTCATCTTGCCTGTTTTACTTACTGGCTCTATCTCTCTGCCTGAATTACCTAGCCTCTCTGTGCTTCAGTCTTTCCATCAGTTTTACTAACAGCCTCGAGGGCTGCTGCGGAGGTGGGAGGGATTCTGTCCAAGGGAAATGGATGTTTCCCTGTGTCGGGCACGTGATCAGTGTTCTCGCTGGTATTTCTTGAATTCTTGACACTTTATGCTTTTAGCACTTCATGCTCCCATCCCAGATCCTGTGGCCAGGCAAGCCACACCTCCCCATTCTCTACTCGTGAAGATGAATTTGTATTCCAAGTACAGGACCTTATTTTTTTTTAAGATTTTTTTTATGTGGTCCAGTTTTAAAGTTTTTATTGAATTTGTTATAATATTGTTTCTGTTTAATGTTTTGGCTTTTTGGCTGCAAGGCATGTAGGATCTTGGCTCCGTGACCAGGGACTGAAACTGCACCCCCTGCATTGGAAGGTGAAGTATTAACCGCTGGACCACCAGGGAAGTCCCAGACCTTATCATCATCCCCCACTGTTTTCATTTTTGTTAGATTCTGTTTCTGTCTTTTGGACCCAAACCTGTCTCCCACTTACTCACTATAGCCCACGTGCCTGTTGTTCAGTTGCTAAGTCGTGTCCAAAGCTGTGACCCCATGAACTACCGCACACCAGGCTTCCCTGTCCTTCACTATCTCCCGGAGTTTGCTCACATTCCTTGAGTCCGTGATGCAGCCCTCTCATCCTCTGTCACCCCCTCTTCTGCTCCTGCCCTCAATCTTTCCCAGCATCAGGGTCCCATGTTCCTGTCTTATGTGTAAATCTGGGGTTTCACCTATATCTTCAAGCCACTAAACAAACTGCTGTACAGAAGAGAGTCTGTAAAGTGAGTGTCTTTAGGTGGGAGTGCATACCGAGGAGGGGCGGATGGGGAGCCCCCAGCCAGGCACAGAGCAGGCGAACCTGCTCATGCTTCCCTACCTGCCCTTACATGCCACCAAGGGCAGAATAAACCGGAACCACCTTGCTGGAGGACAATCTGACAATAAGTATAAACATGCATAAGAAATGCTGACTCCAAAATTCTACTCCTGGAAATTTACTCCCAAGAAGTCATTAAAGAGAAGAAAAAGATTCTATGTAAAAATATTCATAGCTTCGTTATTTAAAACGCTGAAAAACTTTAAACAACCTAAATGACTACAAAGAGGAATGGTTAAATAAACTATAACAGGGTAATCACAGCAAGATGGCTCTTTAAAAAGATTAAATGACTATGCATCTTTATGTTAGTGAATATAAAATTATTTAAATTAAGTCACCATAGATATACACCCTAGGACTGCACTCAAAAACTACACATAGATCGAAGAATGGGAGGATGAAGAAATAGAAAATTAGTTATGGTGAGATTATAGATATAATTTTCATTTGTTTCCCATGAAAACACATTATAATTGATTTACTTATGAACATCCCATAGGATGGTACATATATACAGACACATATTTTAAGTGTTTATTATTTATGAGTGTTCACAGTTAATCTGAAGGGAGAGTTAAGTAAGATTCAAGAATGAGCAGTCCAGAACACAGAGCCTTACCTAACATAGGGCTTCAGTTAAAGGCAAGAAGCATGTGTCTAAATATGAGATTTAATTCCTGTCCTCAAGCAGCCTGAAAGCCACTGGGTTGTTAAGGTACCAGATTCCCTTCCCACCGGCATCCACCAGCCTCAACACAATGCTTGCCCGCCAGTCACTGGAGTCTGGAGGGATGAGTGAAGGGCATTGACTTACCAGCAGGGGGCGCTGTGCAAGATCTTCCCCTGTGAGTTTTAGCTCCTGCCCCTGAGATGGGATGAGAGAAGTTGGATCCAGCACCTGGTGGTTCCAGGACCCCACTAAGCTGCTGTTGGGAGGCATAGCTTCTTAAATGCCCTGCTGTTACAATTGTGTGCCTCACCAGCTCTTGCACATGGGCACAAACTCTAAACTCAGAAAGGTAAGGCAGACGCAGATGGAGCAGCACACTTGCAGTGGGAACAGAAAAAAAAAAAAAGGTTGGGGGGGACTCCGCTTGGCCGTGGCCCCAGCTTACCGTAGGTGAACATGCGTGGCGAGGTCAGTTCAATATTGGGTAAGGCGCCCAGGTGGTTCAGCACAGCGCACCGATAGCCATTTTTCTGGGCATAGTCGACAAAGGTGCGGATGTACTGCTTCTCGCTGTGATTGGCAATTCCAGGGCAGATGACCATGGTAATGTCATCTGTAGGGTGGAGAAGGAGATTCTGAGATAGCCAATAAATACTGACGTGGTAAATGGACACAATTACACTTCACTGGCTTAGAAAACAGTAGGAGAGAATTTAACATTCATCTTTTCACTCTACTTTCAGACAGAGTAACTTTCCCTTCTAGCTGGAACTGTCTACGTCAGTGCTTCTCAAATTATTTATAGTGAAGGGTCAGGTTTTAAAAAGTTCTAATCCATATGAGCAGATGCTTTTGAAAAATAAAATACAATAAAAATTAATTACTAGAAAAATAAAATGAAGAAATACAAATCTCAATTTTTTAGTACTAGATTCAACAGATATAAAATTCCTGTCAAACCACCATACAAATTTCTGAGCATCACTCTTAATTTTTATATGAAATTCTGTATGAATGAATCAATGAACAGAAAAATAAAAAACTATGTTTGCACAGACTTCTTTGATCCAACAATTTTACTTTCAGATATGAATTCTACAAATATATGGTACATATACAAAGCAATACATCTGCAGTAATGGCAAAAATCTGAACATAATGTATATGTCCAGAAACAGGGGTCTGGTTAAATAAGTTTTTGCATATCCAAATGAAGAAATATTATGTAGTCCTTAAAAATAATGAGATTTTTATATACACTGCTAAAGACAAGCTCTCCAATAAGTATTAAGTGGAAAAGAGCAAGATGCAAAAAAAGGCTATACTATGCTATCATTTGGGGGTGGGGGAGGACATCTATATTTATAAATGCATCCACTAGCTCTGGAATCATGCACATGAGTCCTAACAGTTGGTACCACTGGGGTGTAAGGGTGGGAGAGAAATTTACACTTTTACTGTATGTCCTTTAGTAACTTTTGAATTTTCTACTGTGAGTATGAACTACCTACTTGAAAATATGGATATGCATTTTTCTTTAAAAGAAAAGTGGTATTTAGGTCATTAAATTTAATCATAAATTTTCCTTCTAAAAGTTGAGACAAATAATTTTTAAATTCTTATGCAATAATGTATAAAGAACATTAAAATTTTTAATAAATCTTGAAATTCCAATTTTTGGAATCCTGCCTTAAATTTTATGAATAAGTATGCTTATCAAAGGATTACTTAATAACAAAATTATAAGCAAGCTAAATGTTCAAAAATAGATTGATTAAATTATGTCATGACCACATGGTAGACTATTAAGCAATCATTAAACTTTTGTTATTAAAGACATTTTAGACTTTTAATGATATGGGAATATACTTATAATGTGTAGTAATTAAAATTTTTCAGTTCTGTTTTACATAGAACTGAAGGTAAATGGAACAAAATGTTAACAATGGTATGCAGGGTGTATGATTATTGATGATTATTTTCTCTTTTTAAAAAAAGTTTCTATGTTATCTACATTTTTTAAAGTGAGTATTCCTTTTGTTGTCAGAAAAAAATCAAAAAAGGGGGGGAAAAAGGGCTGCTTTCCTTAAAGCATTTCTTGGATGCAAATACTGCTTTCCACAACTACCTTCATCAATTCTTTCTGGGCACAAGGGTGATAGAAATACACAGACAAGTTGGAAAAAAAAAAAAAGAATATAAGTTTTGTCTTTTTCAACTTTATACCTCTGTCCTAGAAGAGCAGACTGGTTAAATTAAATTTTGTGCTTCAATAGTAGAAGAAGTCAGAGCATTAGATACAAGGTAAAAAAATATTTAACTGGGTTTGGTAGAGAAGTAAATATTTGAAAGATCAGCTACAAGACCATAAACACACTGTGAACGCCCAACTTATTCATTTATTCATTCCTTCTGTGACTGTTTATTGGACTCTGGAGGATTCCAACATTCTAGCAGACAGATAATAAACAGCTACACAAGTAAATTTAGAGATTGGCAGGTACCATGAAGAACCTGAGCAAGAAGGTGTGATGGATTTCCTGGGAAGGACCAGAGAGCATCCCTATGAGGAGGTGACATTGGAGCGCAGAGCTAAGTGACAAGGGAGCAGTCATGTGAAAGTCTGGGACAAGCGTTCCTGACAGAGGGAACATAAGCTACGTTGTCACTAGCTACTCAGCAGTTCTAAGTGCTTCAAATAACTGAGAGCTATAATACTATACTTACTGGAATTTACCCCTAAATATTTACTGAGCTCCTATTAAAAAAAAAAAAAAAACCAGGTGCATTTGAATACTATGGAAGTAAAATATTGTTCTCTTCTGGTAGAAACAACATTCAGAGGATGCTGCCATGTAACTCCACTTCCGCAAAAGTCCTCATTGTGAAGCTTTTTAATGCCTGTTTATTGTGCAGCCTGGACGGAACAATGAGAGTTTTATCAGCAATAGAAACTGTGGTTGTTTCTGAGAAATAGGTGTCCCAGACCCCTGAAAACCTAAGCAGAGGGTACCTGAGAGCCTTTGGGACCTGCTGTTGTCCAACAAAGAAGTCTAGCTACACTGCATCTATTAGCTTCGGGTTCCTCACCAGTAAAGTAGAGATAATAAGGCACTGACTTTTCAGGGTGGTTGTGAAGATTAAATGAGATGATAGTATATATGAAACACTTAGACTAGGCCAGCTTCTGTTGCCGTTATCAAACCAGAGATCTGATCCTGGGCTCCAAGTTCTTATACAAACCTTTCTATTTCACAAGAGGACTAAACAACTGTATTCGACAATGCTCTCTGCAGAGCCCTACAAGTCACTCGGCCAGCTCATGCTGGACCCAGTCCTTGCAGGTGGTAGCTAAGTGATGAACCTCAGCTGATGTCCTCTGGGCCCCCTGGATGCGATGGTGACAGTCAGTGGCTTGAGCATTTACACTGAGCTCCCTCAGGGATTAATGCTCCCTCCCTGAGGGCTGGCCCAATCCCACAACCTGAACTAGCTCACCTCCCACACAGTGCTCAGCCAAGGGCTCGAAGAGGTCAAAGGTCGAAGTGGCTCCATCAGACATGGTGATGAACTTCCGGTGCCCATACGGGTGTGGCGACCTCACCCTTCCCATCTTCCCATACAAGGCCGTTTGGATGTGTCCACTTTTCCCCCAGATCAATGGTGGGATGTATCTAGAAAGAAGGAGAGGAGAGGTCAATTTTCCCACACTCGTGGAATAACACTCTGAAAAACTCTTGGAACAAAAGCTTTTCAACCTTTTTTCCCCCCCCTGGCAATTCTGTCCACTAAGCACAAATAGGATATTTTTTCAACCTTACATCCAGGCCATGATTTACTTTTCCCACTGATGCATCAGATTAGCTTTAGAAATCAACCAGGACATGCTTATATAGACAGGATTTCAAACTGAAGGTGTTAATTAATTCAACATGGGTTATTTCCATAATGTAGAACAGAAAGAAAGCAACTAGTACATTTTGAACACATGCTACTTGACAGGGTTAGCCTCATTATCAACTGAGCTAATGTATATAAAATAGCTGGCAGGCGCCTACGCACACTAAATGCTCACTTCTTTGCCTTCCCCTAATAAGGCAGCCACAGCTGCAGGGGTGACCCCATGAACACAAACCTGCTGCCTTTGTTAAACTGGCAAGGGCTGCAAAGCTCCTGAGAGTCTGTCGAGTGCCTTGTGCGTGTCTGTGTGTGTTGCGGGGGCAGCATTGTATGCTCCGGAGAATGTGCTGGAAGGGTAGAGCAATGTAAATATTTGTTGGATTAATGAAGGATAAAGTCTTGTTAGCACAAGCAAGGCACGACACCACCCTAACAACTGTCCTTCGTGAAAACACAGAGTGACTCTGGTCGTCAGAGGGAAGTGCAAAAACCACAAACTAGTTAATTACTGGGAAAAACAAGGTCCTCCAAGTTACAATTAAGAAATGATTACTGTTCACAATCACAGTTCTCAAGATGATCCCATCTTCTGAAATTGCTATCTGTTTCTCTTCTTCGGCTTTGAGCCCCAGCTTGATGGTCAAGCAGGATTTGGTACTGACGTCAATCCATCTCCGTAGCGTATCACAGTGGTGAGCATTTTGTTAAGAATTTACCTTAATGTTTGTTTGCCAATTCGAGACCATCTTTTTTATCAGACCAGATGATCCTAGATCCTCTCCTTAAACCAGATTTACTCTTTTTTTTTTCCTGGTAATTCATTAACTGTTAACTAATTTATCACAAGGTTTAAGAGAAGGGAAGTTATCAACTTAAGCAAGGCAGTTCCCAGACATGCTTCTTCTGTGGGGGCAGGGAGGACAAGGAAGAGTACTTTAAGACCTAAGGACATGAAATCACTTGCCAATGTCACACCACGGGTGCAAATCTCAGTGCAGAGGGCATGGCCTTTGGAAAGCAGGCAGAAGCATCTATAAGAGATGAGTGGATTATGATAGCAACAGAAAGCAAGCCTATAAAAATAATGTCAATTGGACAGGTGAATACTATACAAGATTTAGATAATAGAATTTATGAAGGGTTTCAGACTACTTAGGGGCTTCCCAGGTGACTCAGTGGTAAAGCATCCACCTGCAATGCAGGAGACCTGGGTTCAATCCCTGGGTTGGGAAGATCCCCTGAAGTAGGAAATGGCAACCCATTCCAGTATTCTTGCCTGGGAGATCCCGTGGACAGAGGAGACTGGCAGGCTACAGTTCATGGGGGTTGCTAAATAGTCAGACACGACTAAGCAACTAAACAATAAAAACCCTGTTGAAAAATGATGAGGATGACCATCAGACTACTAAATTGGATGATAAATTGGGCATGGAGTAGGGGAGTGGTCCAAGAAACTAAACTTCCAATCACTCCTAGAGGAAAAGTTGGGAGAAAATTTTGTTTATAATGTAAATTAAAAATGGAAATGTTCTGAGGTTAAAAATGTCAGAAGAATGGGTTAAATTTCATCTACTTATTTTCTGATCTTGTTTGGAATACAAAATCTTCTGATTTTGTTTGGAATACAATATAACCTTAGAGAAGATGACAAAAGAATAAAATTTCCATTTGGCTCGTCACAGATTTCCTGTATAATCATGACACATGTGATGACCCTGAGGCCATGCTCCAGATTCAAGGTCCTGTCAGCACCTCTGAATCTTGGCATCTGCCTCCCTCAAGTGGCCTCTTAGCCTCTAGTCTTGTTCCCGCCGACTCTGGCATCCCCCGACCAGTGGAGGGATAACTAACACATAGCCCTGGCCACAGCCCCCCATTGCTTGAGTCCCTGTAGCTTGGCTTAGGAGGCCCACCACACTCTGGTGCCTGCCTTTTCTGCCTAAGCTCCAAAAAACCTGAACCACCAGCCCAGCTCCACCCAGGAGCTATTTTTATCCCAACTACCTTTGCTCAGGCTGTTTCTTCTGCCTGGAATGCTCTCTCCTTCTCTCTTTTAAATAATTATTCATTTTAAAAATTATATGCATTTATTTTTGGCTGCGCTGGGTCTCAGTTGCCCCAAGCAGGCTCTTCGTCGCGGCGTTTGGGCTTCTCTTTAGTTGCGGTTTTTGTAGTATTTGTGGCACGCGGGCTTAGCAGCCCTTTGGCGTGTGGGATCTTAGTTCCCTGACCAGGGATTGAACCCACGTCTCCTGCATTGGAAGTTCCTCCTTCTCTTTCTACATCCAATTTTTCTCCTGTCCAGCTACTACCTGTCTCTCAAGAGTCACTTCCAATCAGATTGTTGGGGGCGCTGCCTCTTCTCTGTGCCCCCTGGCAAAGCACCCAGGGACATAACTCCATTCCAGCACTCCTGAGGCTTCATTAAAATACACTCTTTTCAAGAACACTCCTCCCTGCCACCTGCAGGAGCCAGGCTCCTTCTCTCTTGTGTCTGTCCTCATGGCACTACACATACACACTAAACACGTAGGGAGGACTTGAGGATGAAGAGTACAGACCTACTGGTGTGAAAAGTGAAAGTCACTCAGTCGTGTCCGACTCTTTGCAACACCATGGACTATACAGTCCATGGAATTCTCTAGGCCAGAATACTGCAGTGAGTAGCCTTTCCCTTCTCCAGGGGAATCTTCCCAACCCAGGAATCAAACCGGGGTCTCCTGCACTGCAGGTGGATTCTTTAACAAGGGAAGCCCTCTGAAAAGATAAAGATATGATTAAAATATCATACGCATCATAATAACGTGAACTTGGCTGTGGCATGATAGGTTTGGCTGCTGATCTCTTTAGAGGCTACTTAGCACTGTTCTCAGACTGGCTTGGGATAAAATTCTACTACACACACACATGCATGCATGTGTGTGTATGAGAATAAACGACTGCCTCAGGGTCATCTGGAACCTTCAGTGTAAAGTCAATTGTGCACAGAGGAGGTTTCATAATCTATCATTTTATGACACTACCACCTACTGATAAAACGCTGTCTTTAATTAACGTCACGGTAACACAAAACGAGGGCTTACAAAATTGAGTTTCTGCATAGCATTTACTGTAGTGGAGCTTTACTGTGTGTTTTTGTTTGTTTATATAACCAATCCACAGATCATAAGAAAAACATTAAGAAATGAAAAACTAGAATAGGTGCCTAGTTACATGGTTTAGCTCAGCGAAGAAATCTGGACCGAAACAACGGAACATTTGAAATGTGTATGAATATGGAAACATTTAAGAAATGCTGCTGAAATAATACATGGAGGAATATGTTTTACTCTAACTACCGATGGAAGAGTTCATCTGAAAATACGGGTGCCAATAATTTTACCTATTTCTGTCCCCGAAAGCCACTCTTCCCATTAGGAGCTAGAAACATCTGCACACCCTGTGAGTCCAGGCAGGCCTGTGATTTGTTTGGACTGGTAGGATGTGATGGGAAGCTGCCCAGATCTGGGCCTGGCCCTTCAGGAATCTGGCAGCTTATTCTGTACCTCCTTGGAAGCCTGGTGCTATGCAATAAAGAGGGGCTTCCCTGGTAGCTCAGACAGTAAAGAATTCACTTGCAATGCAGGAGACACAGGTTCTATCCCTGGGTCAGGAGGATCCCTGGGAGAAGGGAATGGAAACCCACTCCAGCATTCTTGCTTGGAGAATTCCAGGGACAGAGGAGCCTGGCAGGCTACAGTCCACGGGGTCACAAACAGTCAGATGTAACTAAGCGACTAAGCACAGCATATGCAATATAGAAGCCAGGCCTTGACTACACAGTGATGTGGGGAAACACAGAGTGGGCTGAGAGGATGAGAAATAAAACCTAGAGCTTGGGACTTCCCTGGTGGTCCACTGGCTAAGAATCAACATTCCAATGCAGTGGCCTTGGGTTCGATCCTCGGTTGGGCAACAGAGATACCACGAGCCACAGGGCAACTAAGCCTGAGAGCCACAACTAGGATCCATGGAAGCCAGAAATAAATAAGTATTAAAAAAATAAACACACACAGAAGAGCTATGTGCATTTTAAATGTTACTGTATCACCAAACTGCCTCCCCAAAAATTTACAAATTTACATTCCCACCAATTGTGTATGAAAGTACTTGTCTTCTTCACTCTCATCAATAATTGGTGTTATCAATTTTTCCCATTTTGGCTACTTTGATAGGCAAAAAATGTATATTTCACTTCAATTTGTGTTTCTTAAAGGTATGGCCAAAAGTTTCGTATTTGAATTTGCATTTCCTTGAATCATATGCTTATTAGCAATTTGTATTTCTTTTCTGTGAACTGTCTATTCATATCCTTCATCCATTTTCTATTATACTTTTCTTTTTTCCTTTTTATCATCCCTACATTAAGTCATTATATATATTACATTTTGCAAAGGTTTTCTCCCAGTCTATCCCATTTAGAGACATTACTTTGCCAACAAAGGTTCGTCTAGTCAAGGCTACGGTTTTTTCAGTGGTCATGTATGGATGTGAGAGTTGGACTGTGAAGAAGGCTGAGCGCCAAAGAATTGATGCTTTTGAGCTGCGGTGTTGGAGAAGACTCTTGAGAGTCCTTTGGACTGCAAGGAGATCCAACCAGTCCATTCTGAAGGAGATCAGCCCTGGGATTTCTTTGGCAGGAATGATGCTAAAGCTTAAACTCCAGTACTTTGGCCACCTCATGCAAAGAGTTGACTCATTGGAAAAGACCCTGATGCTGGGAGGGATTGGGGGCAGGAGGAGAAGGGGATGACAGAGGATGAGATGGCTGGATGGCATCACTGACTCGATGGACATGAGTCTCAGTGAACTCCGGGAGTTGGTGATGGACAGGGAGGCCTGGCGTGCTGCGATTCATGGGGTGGCAAAGAGTCGGACATGACTGAGCGACTGATCTGATCTGATCTGATCCCATTTATTTGTGTGTGTGTGTGTGTGTGTGTGTGAATTAACTTCACAAGCATGTGCTGAGCACCTAGTGCAGTCATCATGAGATGACTCTTACAGCCGTGGTTTGGGACGAGCAGAGGCAGAAAGGAGCGCTAAGGCCCGAGACCCACCATCCCCATCCACTGCCCCGCCCTTTATGGAGGGGCTGGGGGAGGAGAGCTAGTGTGGAAGTGGGAAAGGACTCGTCAGGGATCTTAACACCTGAAAACATCTCCTTTTTTCTTTTAACTACCATGTACTGTATTGCATGTTTTAATTTTGTCTTTCACTTTATATAAATTTTATGTGTTGTGGTTAAATCTATTAATTTTCTCTGTTAAAACCTTTGTGTTTTGCATTGTGTTTAGAAGGAAACTATTCCAACACCCAATTATAAGTATATTCCCAATACTTCTTTCTGTTATTCCTATAGTTTTTAAAAATGTATTACTCTTTTAAATCCACTTATTTTTGAAAATGATGTGAAGATTTCAGTCATTTTTTTTTTCCTGACAGTTAGCTAATTGTCCTTACACCATAAATGGCCCATCCTTTCCCTACTGTTTTTGACTGTCATTTTAAATATATACCAAGTTCTCAATGAAATATTTGGATTTCTTTCTGCATTTTCTATTCTGGTTCATCAATTTCTTTGTCTATTCTTGTGCCAATATGTTATCCCTTTAATTAACATAGCTTTATGGAGTATTTTGAGAGTTGATAGTATAGGCCTACCTCACTCAACATTTTCTTGGCAGACTTTTGGCATTTTAGTTTCCAGATGAACTGTAATATTAGCTTGTTCTATGAAAAATTTAGGATTTTTACATTGGAAA
Organism: Bubalus bubalis; assembly: GCF_019923935.1. Classification (NCBI taxonomy): domain Eukaryota; kingdom Metazoa; phylum Chordata; class Mammalia; order Artiodactyla; family Bovidae; genus Bubalus; species Bubalus bubalis. The sequence goes on from NC_059176.1 coordinate 49,426,518, forward strand.
CACACCAAACACATACTACTTTGCGAAGAATTGACATCTTTACAATTTGACTTGTCCCATTCAAAAACATGGTGTATCTCTCCATTATTCAAGTATTTATGTCTTATAGTAAAACTTTATAGCTTGCTTCATGTTTCAATACTGAGTTTCCACTACACTAATTTGCATTCATGTCTACATTTTAAAAAGTTACTCTTAAGAGTTAGCATCTGGGCATGTTTTACTCCTGACTCCCAGGAAGCAGAAGTGATGTTTTCTACTTCTTTACTTATCTAGATGGTATTTTGTCCAATGTCGTGCTGTGGTCAGTGGTTAATGAATCCTGTTACTAAGAAAGAAGTTGGAAGACCACAATAAAATCTAGAGGCCAGTATGTCTTTATCTTCTGAACATACTTATAATCAACATCTGGCTATACTAACAGAATTCCCAAAGGAAAAGCCCTCAAGGGAAAATTTAGACCTCCCTCCCACCCACGTCCCTCCTGACAGGCACACACACACACACACACACACACACACACATCACCTTTGGGCAGATGGAGTTCACATGAGCAAGGACAGATGGTTGCTGGGCTGTTTATAAGACAGTTGGAAAAAAAGGTGACTAATGCTCATCTTTGCCCTAAATCTGTGGGTGACTGATTCTTCCCTATGGGAACTTGGGTCCCTTGGATGTATTAATAGATCAAACCACTTTATAGCTATAGGACCTAGACTTAGTTATTATTCCCTTTGATTCTCTCCAGCACCTCTCTACCAAGTTGGCTCCAGGCTTGGCACACAATAGGTGTTCAGGATATGTTGTCTGAGATTAATTCCCCCACCATGACTCCAAGCAAGTCTTTCCCAGTGAAACAAATGCCCATTAGCAGCTACTTCTTGGAGTTTTATGTTTGTATCAAACAGGATACTTTGGTTAAAGCAACAACCCAGCCCCGACTAACTTAACTCCTCTCATATTAGAGGGATGCTGGATGTTCCCCAAATGGACGAGAGGCTGGAGCAGGCTTAAAGAGCGCAGGATCCAGGAAGGAAACCAGGGGGCTGCTCTAGCAATGCGCTCTTTACACAGTCAGCAGGATCACTCCCTGCAAAGAATCAATGTCCCAGGAGGGAGATGTCTAGAAGCATGGAATTTCAGAGTGGCTGGGCAGGGCACCTTGAATTACTACTCATGTGCATTGTGAGAGAAGAACGTCCCCCAAAGGGAATGTGTGTGCCGTTGGAGAGGAGGAATGGACACTGGGCGGCAGAAAAGTAACAAACATCATTTTCAAGGCTTTTAGCTGGACTTGTCTTTGCTTCAAGAGCCTTTTTTCAGGGACTTCCCTGGTGGTCGAGTGGTTAAGATTTTGCTTTCCAATGCAGGGGACACAGGTTCCATCCCTGGTTGGGGAAGTAAGATCCCACATGCCATGGGGCAATTAATAAGCCCGTGCGCCACAACTACTGAGCCTGCCTGCTCTGGAGCCCACACACCATAACTAGAGACACAGACAAATAAATAACATTAAAAAGGAGGCTTTTTCAGTGCCCCTGACACCCCACAGCCCCATCAAACCACAATGCCTCTTCTAGTGCTCCCAAAGTCTCCTCTTTCTTTTTGTTCCTATTCCCCAAACCTGGTCCCAACTCAGTATTTTCCCATTATTTTCAAATGTATCTACTTTGAAGTATTTGCTTCACTTATGACATAGCATAGCTCAGAAACAGACAACCTACTTGCTCAAGTGTGTTTTTTTCCCCCACACACACCTGTCTTTATAAAAGCAAATATTATATATATATAAAGTTTGTGTTGTTTTCTTTAAAGGAGATATCAAGTAGAGTTTTTATGACTCCCGGTCAGTGATTTTTACTGACCTTAAATTAACACATGTTACATAACCCGTCATTTTGCCCCACTATCTTTTACCGGGATTCCCTAGTAGCTCAGCTGGGAAAGAATCCACCTGCAATGCAGGAGACCCCAGTTCGATACCTGGGTCGGGAAGATATGTTGGAGAAGGGATAGGCTACCCATTCCAGTGTTCTTGGGCTTCCCTTGTGATTCAGCTGGTAAAGGATCTGCCTGCAGTGCAGAAGACCTGGGTTCCATCCCTGGGTTGGGAAGATCCTCTGGAGAAGGGCACAGCTACCCACTCTAGTATTCTGGCCTAGAGAATTCCATGGACTGTATAGTCCATGGGGTCCCAAAGAGTTGGACACAACTGAGCGACTTTCACTTTCATCTTTTTGATGCAAAATTCACACAACATGGGATTAACTATCTCAAAGTCTATAATTCAGTGGCATTTAGTACATTCACAACATTGTGGAATCATCACCCTTACCTAGTTTCAGAACATTTCACCATTCCATAAGGAAATGCTACACCCACTACATATTCACTTCCTCCCCTCCCCCTGCCCCTGGCAACCACTTATCTATCTGCTTTCTGTCTCTATGTATTTGAATAGTCTAGATATTTCACATAAATGGAACCATACAATATGTGATTTTTTTGTCTTGTGAATTTTCACCTACATTATGTTTTCGAGGCTAATTCATGTTGTAGTACGTGTCAGTACTTCATTCCTTTTTATGGCTGAATAATATTTCATTGCATGGATATATCACACTTTGCTTGTCCATTCATCTGTTGATGTATACTTGGATTATTTCCACCTTGTGTCTATCATGAACAGTGCTGATATGAATATTTGTGTACCAGTTTTTGACTGAATACCTGTTTCTAATTCTTTGGGGAAATACCAAGGAGTGGTATTTCTGGGTCATCTGGTAATTGCATGCTTAACTTTCTGAGGAACCTCCAAACTGTTTTCCATGGCAGCTGAAACACTTTTACACTTCCATCAACAACATACAAGGGTTCCAATTTCCCCACATCCTTGCCAACACCTGTTATTTTCCATGAGAAAAATTATTACAGCCGCCCTAGTGGGTATGAAGTGGCATCTCCTGTGGTCTGATTTGCATTTCCCTAATGATTAATGGCACTGAAAAGCCCTACCATTTTGACTCCAGGCTATTTCCTTCCACTCTATCTCTGCTTCTATCTCTATCTCTAATATTAATCATAATTTGGCTACTACCAGTAGAAAGAATCACATCAGAGTAAAATTGGTAACAGTTAAAATGGCATGTGGTATAATTTAGTATTATGTTGGATACTAAATTATGCTGAAGCTGAAACTCTAATACTTTGGCCACCTGATGTGAAGAGCTGACTCACTGGAAAATATTCTGATGCTGGGAAAGACTGAGGGTAGGAGGGGGCGAAAGAGGATGAGATGGTTAGATAGCATCACCTACTCAATGGACATTAATTTGAGCAAACTCTGGGAGACAGTGGAGGACAGAGAAGCCTGATGTGCTGTAGTCCATGGAGTCGCAGAGTGGGACATGACTTAGTGACTAAACAACAACAATAATTTAGCATTGTCTAAATTTTGACAAAAGAATCCATTTTCATAAAAGCATTTAGACTTGCAAAATTTAACCTAGAGAATTGGTCTTGATGAAAAGAAAAGCCACAAGAGAGCTTTCTATAGAAGAAGCTATGGTCAGTAACACACAATATGAACAAAAAACTGAATCCAAGCTTTGCAGGTAAAGTTAAATGGAAAATAAACCTGATGGAGATAAAATTCAATTGTATTATATTTTAAAAAATCAACATGAAACCAAACTGGTTCAGTAGAATTTGTTCCTAAAGATAGTTTCTCTAAAATTCTTTCATGGTAACATAAATCTGATGAAAATACTTGCATTTAAAATGACCTTGGGTTCAACCTCTCCTGAGCCTTCTCCCTGCGGGAATGCAGATGGTTAGAACCCAACTAGAGGTCCTTCTTCCCAGCTCGATCCAGACAAGACCAGTACCAACAAAGTAGATGATATGAAAAGTAAGGAGGCAGTGAAGACAAGATCCCAAATGCAGGGTCCACTTGGGGGCCGTTGAGATCCGTGGGAGTCGTGGGAGAAGTCTTGCTTCTCCACCATCATAAGGAAGTAGGAGGGCCAGTGATTTCACAGAGGAAAAGGAAGTGGGAGGGAAGAGTCACCAAACTCTAATTATCTGCAAGAATGAGATAGCTGTGAAGACAAAGGTCTGGAAGCTTACTAGAGCAAAGAAACATCACCAGGACTGAAACCCTTCATGACTTCAGGCACATTAAGGATCCTCCCCCAAGGCTTTTCCAAAGTAGTCAGGAATATCTGAGGTGCTAGTTACGGTTCCATCACCACATTTATTTCCTACTTTCAACGCAGAACATTTCATTTACTTACAGCACTTCACAATTTGTCAAAATCTTTTCTGTACAGGATTTCACTTGCCTTTTAAAATTTTATTTTTAAGAATAATTTAAACTGTTTTTTTATTTATGTTATCACAGGGCTGTTTGTTATTAAAAAAAAAAAGTTGTTTTTTTTTTTTTTTGGTCATGCAGTATATGGGATTTTTCTTCCCTGACCAGGGACCAAACCCATGCCCCTTGCATTGAAAGCACCACAAGACTGCCAGGGAAGTCCCAAATTAAATAATTTTTAAAAATTAAAGTATAGTTGATTTACAATGTTGTTAGTTTCTGCTGTATAGCAAAGTGATTCAGTTACACACATATACATGTATTATTTTTCATATTCTTTTCCATTATGCTTTATTACAGGATATTGAATAGAGTCCCCTGTGCTACACAGTCCGATCTTATTTTCATTTGCCTTTGATACCAAGTTTTTGCAATGGGCAGCTGTTGTCAACCATGGGGACCCTGAGGCCCAGAGTTTAGCCACGGTCACTCTGCTAATCAAGGGCAGAGTCAGGACTTCAACTGAGACCTTGATGACCACTGTGTCCAGTGCTTATCTGGATGACAAAACAGGCATGATGATGAAAAAGAGATATTTTCATTCCAGATACTCCTATGATTCTATTAGTCATCCTTTAAAAATATTACAGTTATAGAGAACTAGTGCAAATGAAACTTAACATATCTTAGTCAACAGGCAGCCTCTAGCTTTAAAAATACATCAAATTAGCATATGCGTATTCCAGAGTTGTCGGTTTTTAAGGCTATGGCCAATCAGGGGCTTCTTAGCAACACAGGGAGCCCTGGTAGCTACTCCTGATATAAATCCACTTATTGAGTCAGAAGCTGGTGACACCCCAGAGAAAGGACGAAGCCTCAGACCACATCCTGGGTCTTCGGTGAGTGCAACAGTCATGGCAAAGGGGTCATTCAGAAGTGATCCCTTCTCCTGTTTTAACTTTGCTCTCTCCTCCACAGGGTCATTCTGTTAGTGTAGTGGGGTCATGTCTCACCCATAGTCTGATTTTCAAATTAAAAGTTCAAACCACCAGCTAAAGTCAAATCACCTTCTGAATACCCTACAGGCAGGAACACACTGCTTGTCCATGAAGTCCAAGCAGCTCTCGTCCAGTGCCAGGCGGATGGCTGGGACGGCATTAACACAGATAGCCCTGGTGACCTGTGGTTAGGGTCGTGTTGTGAAACCAGGAAATCCCAAATGTTTAAATGCAAGGACATAGCACGATGCTCCTCCCTTGCAGGAGAAGCACACAGGCCCTGGTACTGCTGGTGGGGATGCGAGGCTCCCAACCTACACAAGGGGGCTGAGTGTGTCTGAGTAAAGAAGCCGGCTGCAGGACCAGCACAAAGGAAGAGTGTGTGTGTGTGCGCGCGTGCGTGTAAGTGTCTGTCGTTCTTGACATAAAAAGCTGAATCTACACAAGTTGAGTTATTGTACTGGCCAAAAATTCATTCAGTTTTAAGTAAAAATAAAATACATACTTTTTCATATACACCAAGAACTGTACTGCACAACACATTCACTACCTGAATGAATTGTTTGGCCAATCCAATATATATGATACAGCTCCAACTGAAGACTAGAAAGCATATCGGAGTAATAATTTACATATTGCAAAAAACATTTTTTTTTAAAAGTAGTGATTCCATTTGAGCACACTCAGTCACTAGGTCATGTCTGTCTCTTTGTCAGTTCATGGACTGTAGCCTGCCAGGGGGCTACACTGTCCATGGGGTTCTCCAGGCAAGAATACTGAAGTGGGTTTCCATTTCTTCCTCCAGGGCATCTTCCCGGCCCGACGATAGAACCTGTATCTCCTGTATTGCAGGCAGATTCTTTACCACTGAGCCACCTGGGAAGCAGTAATTTTGTTTACTCCCTGCCTAAGTTTCAGACACTGAGCAGATCTGTCTGCAGGATTCTCCCAGGCATCCACGGTGACCTCAGGGATTCACCTAGAACTTGCTCTTTAGGTTTAAAGGGTCATCTGTGATGACCTAGAGGGGTGGGATGGGATGGGGGTAGGTGGGAGGTAGCTCAAGAGGGAAGGGGTTATATGTATACATAAAGCTGATTCACTTTATTGTACAGCAGAAACTAGCACAGCATTTTAAAGCAATTATACTCCAATTTAAAAAAAAAAAAAGGTAATTTGGTAAAATGAACGACACCTTCTCAAGGGTTGGTGACTTTCGAATGTCAGCATCTGTGAACACAGCACTTGGCTGGAGGCCCAACCAGTCCACGGCCCTGACTGTGTTCCCAACCCAGCGGCTCACTCCACAGACTCTAGTCTGCCCTCAGCTTCGCTCTCCTTCTGCAGAGCCCAATCCCGGGGAATGCCTCAGTGACAGGGGCAGAAAGGGAGCGGTCATGGTGTCTTGGGACAGCCTCCCAAGGGACGAGCTCCCCTCACATCAGGCCCACAGAGCACTGCCTCACAGCTGCTCCTGTTTCTCTCTTGGGAACCTCTCATTTGAGTGGCTGATAATGTCCTTCCTTGGCCTTGAGCCGAGATGCCGGCCGGGGGTCGGGGCAGGTGCTGGGGCCCTTCGCTCAGCCTCTGCAGAGGGTACTCTTCTCAACAGACCCTCAGAGCACAGCCTCAGGTAAAGAAAAACAAATTTTCCATTTCAGCAAAAATATTTGACCACTGAGAAGAGAGATGACCTTTATTCTGACCAGGAGATTTGTTTGGAGAGTGAGCACATGGACCAGAAATGGCTCTAGGAGCACATGGCTGGTACTTGGGACCCAACCAGAGACGTCATCGAAACTGAGCCGGCCGCGCCCTACTTTTTTTTTTTTTGGCTCTAACATGTTGAGTCAATACAGTTCAGAGATTAAGGAGACACAGTGCCTGACCTTAGAAGGCTCACATCCTGGGGGTGGAAGCACATGAGGGAAACACAGACAACTACTCAGAGAGGAGGCGTGGGCAATGGGGTCAGAAAGGCAGGATGGGGGACGTTTGGGGAGACTGAGTCACATGACTGAGAAGTACCAGTTTAACTCAGTATCTGATGGGGAGTGTTAAGGACTGAATATTTGTGTCCCCTCCCCCAACGTTCACACACTGAAGCCCTACCTGGCTCTCCTACCGCCTGTGATGGTATTTGGAAGTGGAATATTTGGGATGTAACTAGGCTTAGATAAAGTCACGAGGGTGGAGCCCCTATGATGGGATTGGTGTCCTTATAAGCAGAGGATGAGAGACCAGAGGTCTCTCTCTCTCTTTCTCTCTGCCATGCAAGGACACAGTGAGAAGGTGACCACCTGCAAGCCAGGAAGAGAGCCCTGGAAACAAACCAGGAAACAAACCTGCTGGGACCTTGATCACAGACCTTCCAGCCTCTGGAACTTTGAAAAGTAACTATCTGTTGTTTAAGCATCCCAGTCTACGGTATTATGTTATAGCAGCCTGAGCTAAGACAGGAGTCTAAGGTTCCCAGAGAGTGGGCAAGTTTCTGAGCATCCAACTTCTGGTCAAGGACTGGGCTGGTCATGTCTTGCAGTGTTTACAACATCTCTGAGTGATGGTATCACCCCCACTTTACACATGAGAAAAATAGAGTCTTGACCTGCTTGGTATCAGGAAGTCAGGATTAGAGCACAGACCTCTGCTTTCTTTTCAGAGCTGTTCTTACCATGCCATACTCCAGACGCATCAACTCCCTCAGTTCAGTTCAGTTCAGTCGCTCAGTCGTGTCCGATTCTTTGAGACCCCGTGAATCACAGAACACCAGGCCTCCCTGTTCATCACCAACTCCTGGAGTTCACCTAAACTCATGTGCATCAAGTCAGTGATGCCATCCAGCCATCTCATCCTCTGTCGTCCCCTTCTCCTCCTGCCCCCAATCCCTCCCAGCATCAGGGTCTTTTCCAAAGAATCAACTCTTCACATGAGGTGGCCAAAGTATTGGAGTTTCAGCCTCAGCATCAGTCCCTTCAGTGAACACCCAGGACTGATATCCTTTAGGATGGACTGGTTGAACCTCCTTGCAGTCCAAAGGACTCTCAAGAGTCTTCTCCAACACCACAGTTCAAAAGCATCAATTCTTCAGCGCTCAGCTTTCTTTACAGTCCAACTCTCACATCCATACATGACCACTGTAAAAACCATAGCCTTGACTAGATGGACTTTTGTTGGCAAAGTAATATCTCTGCTTTTTAATATGCTATCTAGGTTGGTCATAACTTTCCTTCCAAGGAGTAAGTGTCTTTTAATTTCATGGCTGCAATCACCATCTGCAGTGATTTTGGAGCTCCAAAAAATAATGTCTGACACTGTTTCCACTGTTTCCCCATCTATTTCCCATGAAGTGATGGGACCAGATGCCATGATCTTAGTTCTCTGAATGTTGAGCTTTCTCAACTCCCTCAACTATGAGTTAAAACAACAAACAGTTTTGTGCCCGCTCTTTTCTGTCTGATCAACTGGCAGAATGTTAGGTTAAATCACGTTTTTCCAATCTGATAATTGAATTTGTTGGAACTTCTCTTTGGTGTTCTAAGCACACATTAAACAAACAAAAGAAACTTCTTTGATTTTACATGTTTTTCACAACTGTAACCAACTCCGTCACATTAGTGAAGTTTTTTTTTTTCTGCAGGAGAGTCATCTGGAGGGTAATTAATTTGAATACTCACATGGATTATTTCAAGATGGGGCCAGAGTGTTAATAAATTCATACTAAATATCTCCCCAAAGATAGTGAGACCCAGGAGAGGGATGGTAGAGCAAGAGGCTGGAGATACTTCTGGAAAGGTGAGAGGTGTCTGGTTTGGGGAATCATTTTTACCTGCTTTAATTGAGTGAGGATAAATTAATCAAGACAAGGATCACTGGGGCAGGCGTGTGTGGGGTGGGGGGAGGACACTGGGAGCGAAGATTTGTGGCAGCTCCAGATGTCAGAAAATTGATGTCAGGCCTTTGTGTGTATGTGCCTGTGTGTGTGCACAAGCCTGTGTCCACACAGAAGAGAGGGGAAGGGGCAGAGCCCTTTCGAGTTTAGGGGAACATCCTATAGACACTTGTCCTGGATCCTGAACTACCAGAGCCTCTCTTTCACAGACCCTGAACACAGAACTGCTGCTGCTCCTACCGCAGAGCCCTTGGGTCCCCCCTGTCTTTTTGCATCCAGCCTGGCTGGCCCGAAGCCTGCAGGTCTTCTGTGGTCTCCCCACACTGGACCTCACCCTTTTCCGCTAGGACACAGCCCCCTGGAGGGCCCTTCTTTGCAGGAGGCCCAGACGTGGAGGAGACCCTGAACCATGTGACACCAGTCCTGCTGGGGAGGCGAGGCTGAGGCTGGGAAGGGACTTCATCACTGGCTTTGGAAACCAACATCTTGGGCGTTTTATCTCAAAATGGCACATTCAGCTTCCCCAAGCCCCTTAATAGGCTCATCAGCAGTCTGCTTGGAACACAGCATTCTCCCCACTGGAGGCAAATTCCTCTTCACAGCTGTCACACGCTACATTTTTAAAACGGCTGTTGCTCTGTTCCTGAATTACAGGATGGTGCACAGAAAAATTCCAGTGCAGAGAGGGCTGTTTCTGCCTGAAGTGGCCAAAAGTGGCTGAAGGAAACAAGAGAGAAGTCGACTTCCATTCCTTTGCCTGGTTTCTAAGTATATACAGGACATTGGCACATCTTTGAACCATTATGTATCCTGTGCAAGCCATGAAGAAGGAACATTAGCAGGAAGAAGCACACGAGTGACAATGTGTGTGCACGTGTGCTCAGTGTCTCAGTCGTGTCCAACTCTTCGTGACCCCATGGACTGTAGCCCACCAGGTTCCTCTGTTCACAGGATTTTCTAGGCAAGAATACTGGAGTGGGTTGCCATTTCCTCCTCCAGGGACTCTTCCCAACCCAGGGATCGAACCCAAGTCTCCTGCGTTGCAGATGGATTCTTTACCACTGGGCCACTGGGGAAGCCCATGAGTGACAAAAAAACCACTTAAAAAGAAATCAGACATTTTTTTACTCTGAGGAAAAATAAACTCAATTTTAAAGTTCAAAGAAAACCAATTAAAATCCCTCTGAATTGTACTCACATGTTAAATGTCTCTGATCCCATTATCTTCCTGCACATTTAGCTCTGGTCACCAGCCTCTGTACATAGAAGGGAGGAAGCTCAGCCCTCTCTCCTCATGTATATCTTGACCTGGTTTGGACACTATGCTCTAAGTGGGCTCATAGTTTATCAGGAGGTTTGGGGGTTCTACCGACAAATATCACCTATTAAATAACTAGTCCTGCAAAGACCCAGTCAAATACTAGTTACTTTCCTGGTGGCTCAGGTGGAAAAGAATCTGCCTGCAATGCAGGTGACCTGGGTTCAATCCCTAGGTTGGGAAGATCCCCTAGAGGAGGGCATGGCAACCTATTCTAGTATTCTTTCCTGGAGAATCCCATGGACAGAGAAGCCTGGCGGGCTACAGTCCATGGGGCCGCAAAGAGTCGGACACGACTGAAGAACTAACACTTCCACTTTTCTGCTTGGAGACTACATCACAGCTCCTGGAGTTTGGCACCCAAGATGCTAAACTGTTCCCCCACCTCACCTTTCTTATTTCTAAAGCGTGGATTTGAAAAAAACTGCCTCTGGGAATTCCCTGGTGATCCAGTGGTTAGGACTCCATACTTTCACTACTGAAGGCCCAGGTTCAATCCCTGGTGGGGGAACTAAGATCACATAACCCATGCGACGTGGCCAAAAGGGAAAAATGAATAAATAGCTCTGGAAAAGCTGCCTCTGCTGACCACACTGGACCTACAGTGACACGCAGCACACGGAACACCTTCATTTTGTCCCTGTCTTCCTCGGTCACCCGTCATCTGTATGAAGGACAGGTACAGAGATAGCAATAGTCTGTTCTTCGTCCAACCTCTTTGTTCACATCTCAGGCCAAGGTCACCTCAAAATCTATGCCAGGGCTAGACAGGAGGGATGATAAGAGCTGAAATGTCACATCGTATCTGCTACTATTCCTAGTGTGGGGGGAACTGGAATACCGAAATGTGAGATTCCTGGGTTATCTACATGGAGTACCTTTTAAGAGCACTTTAATCAAGAGATTACTGTAAGAATTAAAAATGTCAGCATTCAACAATAGCATGTATTTTGCCTTTCCTTGATATGCAGAAAATAATTCACAAAATGGCAAACTGCCATTAGAAGAAGACAGGTTCTTAAACTAGTTAATTAAAAATATGCTGCTTTTTTTTGTCAGCAATATATGTATCATTGTTACTACCCTACACTCAAAATCTGGCTCCGTTCTTGTTCCCAGGAAGTTCACAGACATGAGAAGGAGATAATAAGGAAAGTGTATGAAGCTCTTTAGGGCTCAGGAAACAAGAACAAATGAGCTTGCATAGGAAAACTCAGCATCACAAATATGCCAATTCTCCCTAAATTATCTATAAATGTCACAGTAAAAATAGCAGGATTTTTATATTTGGAATTAAACAAGCATTCTAAAGTTCATATGGAAAAAAAGACCCAGCTGTAATAGTCAAGGGAATTATGAAACAGAGGAGTAGTGGCAGGGCACTAGTACCAACCCCTCTGCCCACAGCAAAACGTATTTAAAAGCTACAAATCTGCTAATGATGTATATTCAGGATTATCAACAGAGTGGAACAGACTGGAAATATGCCTAAATGCATCCAGGAAATTTAGTAGGAGAGGATGGTGGCATTTCAATAAATGGGGTAAAGATGGCCTGTTCAATAAGTGGCTATGGACAAGGGGTAACCATGTAGAAAAAAATTAAGTTGGAGTCACCCTTCATACCAGGACAAATCCCAGAGAGATCCGACTTTTTAAAATAGGAAATGAAAGAATACATGTGCCCCAAAAAAGATTAGTGAAAGAAAAGGAACTGTTAGTTGCTCAATCATGTCTGACTCTGCAACCCCACGGACTGTAGCCCACCAGGTTCCTCTGTTCATGGCATTTCCCGGGCAAGAATACTGGAGTGGGTTGCCATGCCTTCCTCCAAGGGATCTTCCTGACCCAGGGATCAAACTCGGGTCCCCTGCATTGTAGGCAGATTCCTTATTGTCTGAGCCACCAGGGAAACCCCACAGAAAGTTTGGCGGTTTTTAAAATCATCACAATGAAGAAGATCTTTCAAAGGAAAACAGAAATCCCAGAATCCAAAAGAATTGATCCAAAGATTTGACTATGCAAATATTAAGAAAAAAAAAAATCTGCATGGCAAATACCAGCATGGGCAAAGTCACAAAAACAAATGACAGACCGAGAACAAATATTTGCAACACATACCACAAAGGGCTAATCTCCAGTATACATAAAGGATCCATTACAGAACTAGGTTCCATTACCCCACCCAAAGGTCTCTGGGCTAAAGTAATACAGAGAAAACTAAGAGGAAGTTCAAAAATACACTTTAAGTGATATTATAGGAGACAGAGGTGTCCCTTCCCCAAAAACTAAAAGCATGCATGGTTAGACTACAGAAGGAAAATATTTAACTATACATTCTAAAAGAGAAGGAAGAAAAAAAAATTTTTTTCAAAACAGGAGCCTGTCTAGGAGATTTGATAATTGAAAAAGGTATGATCATCAACTGTTTTCTAGATTGAGCAATTTATACCAAAGGTAACTACAATCAGTTTCCACTGTTTTGTATTCTATTTGAGGATTTTTTTTAATGTTATAAGTACCATTGGTATAATCATTATTGGTATCACCAATAATTTGAAAATAAAAATCTTGCCCAAGTAAAAACAAAACAAAAATCATATTTTCAGATGATTCTGAAGAAACCAGTGACCACTGGACGATTGGGCAGTGGCTACCAATAGAAGGTCAACAGAAAAGGAAATAAAAATAGTTCTTAGATGTAAAAAAAATGCACAGCCTCTTTGACAGGAGGAATACAAATTAAAACACACAGTGAGAAAACACTTTTTTACTCATCAGATTGGCAATACTAATGGAATACTAAGCAGCTGAGACATACATGGAGGAAGTTCTTCCTATATTCATATGAAAGCTCTCGGTGGTATTTCATGAAGAAAAACCAAGTGTAGAAGCGTATATAGTGTACTACTAGTTGTGCAATAGGAGGAAAAGAAGTGTGTGTGTAACTGTTTTTGCATAAAATGTCTGGATGAATCGAGCAAATAGTACTGACATGTATACAGCACATGTGTAAACAGAGACCTAGAGGGAAGCTGCCGTCTAGCGCAGGGAACTCAGCTCGGTGTTTTCTGTGATGACCGAGAGGGGTGGGCATCGGGGGTTGGGAAGGAGGCACAAGAGGGAGGGGTTATATGAATACTTATAGCTGATCCACATTGTTGTACAGCAGAAACTATTAATAATACAACATTGTAAAGCAACTATGCTCCAATTAAAAAATAAATTTTAAAAATATATCTGGAAAAACAGTCAAGAAACTGGAAACATCGGTTGAAGGTAACTAGATGATGTCTGTGGGAGTCTCTTCACGGGGATGTAACCTGTCTTTTAAAAACAAATATAAGCTACCCAGGAGTTAAGGATGTTTATGATATGCATGACTATTACAAATTTACCCTGATGAACCTCAGAGCATACTGATGGCCAGGGAAACACTGAAGGACAGAACGAGGTCATGGACGCTCCTGGGTGATGAGAGAACGACTGTGAAATGCAGACACTGCTTCTTGAGCAGAAATGTAAAAGGAAGGAAATGATGCAGCTGCCCTGGAGCTTTCTGTAAGAGGAAAGCGGTTCCAAAAAGCTGAAAGAGGCCACTGTTGAGGGCTGTGGTTTAGCCCAGATGAAATGGCAGCTCTTTCCTATGACATGAGAACAGAAAAATATTTCCTCAGCTAGTCAACAACTCCACCCTTGTGAAAACTCATGGCAACTTAGGCACTGAACCTTCATTCTTGCCCACATGACAAGAGAGTATCACAAAACTGTACAGATAAGTATATTCTAGAAAGTTCTGCTAAAGCAAAGCACATGTCTCTTTACACATGAAGGATAGATTCAGAAGACAGTGGCTGGCATTACTGCTTATCCTTATTATTAAGCAAATGAACTACAAACGACTTTCAAAACTATGGAGGATGAAATGTATACTCACAGTCCCTTCATTTCATTTCATATCAATTTGCAACAGCTAGAAGAAACCAAAAGTTTAAAAAAAAAAAATCCATATCCTCACAACCCTTACAGAACAAGAACTATTTCTATTTTTTTTGTTTCCTTTTTACCTGTATCTGTTTAAAGAGTATTTATATAATTATAATATTGGTCTCTTGATATATAGCTATATAATTTTATTAATATCTTCTGCTTTCTTCACTTAATCCCTGTTTGTACATATAGTTATAATACTAAGTTCTGAATGGCTACATACAATTTTAACCTGTTTATTAGCTGTAGTTTAGGGAGCAAACATTTATCTTGCACCTTCTATGGGCACATTTACATAATATAATTTATCCTTCACAGCAACATTTATTATCAGGACCTCTCCTTGTAGTCCAGGAAACAGGGTCCAAAGATAACAGTAGGCAGCAGACCTTGCATTTGAACTCCATGTCTCTTAACCTGATACCCTGCATTCTTAACCCTGCATTGTAGTGCTTCTGCTTCCACTGGGGATGCCTTTTAAAAAACTATTTATTTGGCTGCATTGGGTCTTGGTTGCAGTATGGGCAAGTGGGGCGGGGGGGGGGTCTTTGATCTTCATTGTGGCATGTGGGATCTTTAGTTGTAGCATGTGGGGTCTAGTTCCCTGACCACCGGACAAAGATATCAGACATCACCAGTGTTGCTTTCTCCTGGAGACACTGTTCAAGGAGCTCTCTGCCCTCACAACCCTATGAAAGGGTCTCCCTTCCCTCCATCCTGTGAGGCCTCTATCCTGCAGTGGATGCCATGGCTATTCTGCCTTCATTTACTTCCTTCTTTTGGTGGAGGTCAGCTTCTACTAACAGCTTCTATTAACCTAGTCAATCCTAAAGGAAATCAACCCTGAATATTCATTGGAAGGACTGATGCTGAAGCTCCAATACTTTGGCCATCTGATGCGAACAGCCAACTCATTGGAAAAGACCCTGACGCTGGGAAAGACTGAGGGCAGGAGGAGAAGTGGGCGACAGAGGATGAGATGGTTGGATGGCATCACCAACTCAGTGGACGTGAGTTTGAGCAAACTCCAGGAGACAGTAGAGGACAGGGTAGCTGGCGTCTGTAGTCCATGGGGTCGAAAAGAGTTGGATACAATTTAGAGACTGAACAACAATAGCTTCTACTAGTTTCTTGCAAAAAAGTAAGTTAGGGGAAAAAAAAAAAAAACCTTTTGAGAGCAACTCACCATATCTGAAAATGACTTAAAAAAAAAAAATTATTTGACTGTGCTGGGTCTTAGTTGCAGCGTGTGGGATCTAGTTTCCTGACCAGGGATTGAACCTGGGCCCTTGCTTTGGCAGCACAGGGTCTTAGCCCCAGGATCACCAAGGAAGTCCCTGAAAATGTCTTAATTTTATCTTCACAGTAGGTTTAGTTTGGCAGGTACAGAAGTCTAAGTTAAAAGCCATTTTATTAACACCTCAGGATTTGGAAGCCTCGATCCTCTGTCCTCCAGCTTCTGATCCGCCACTGAGATCTGGTGTCATGCTGATGCCTGGTCCTTACGTGCGCTCTGTTTCTTTTGCCGTTGTTCAGTCGCTCAGTCATGTCCGACTCTTTGTGACCCCATGGACTGCAGCACACCAGGCTACCCTGTCCTGGCAGGTTGCCCTGCCAACCATCTCATCCTCTGTCGCCCCCTTCTCCTCCTGTCCTCAATCTTTCCCAGCATCAGGGTCTTTTCCAATGAGTCGGCTCTTTGAATCAGGTGGCCAAAGTATCTAATTCTTTACTCTGCAAATTTTGGGGACCTTGCTTTAGTGTTTCAAAATTTTACAAAGAACCTTGATTAGGTCTTTTTCTCTGAGCTAGAATTTCAGAGGCTCTTTCAATTAATAAGAGTTTTTAGGTCCTTCCCTGGTAG
The DNA here is from genome assembly GCF_019923935.1 of Bubalus bubalis. Lineage (NCBI taxonomy): Eukaryota > Metazoa > Chordata > Mammalia > Artiodactyla > Bovidae > Bubalus > Bubalus bubalis. The sequence goes on from NC_059176.1 coordinate 49,442,891, forward strand.
CTCAGATGGTAAAGCATCTGCCTACAATGTGGGAGACGTGGGTTCGATCCCTGGGTCAGGAAGATTCCTTGGAGAAGGAAACGGCAACCCACTCCAGTATTCATGCCAGGAAAATCCCATGGATTTGGGAGCCTGGTGGGCTACAGTCCATGGGGTCGCAAAGAGTCGGACACAACTGAGCGAATTCACTTCACTTCACTTCATACTTATAGGATATTGGGATATTTCTTTGATAATTTCTTCCCCTCCACTTTCTCTCACCTCTTTCTGGAACTACTATTATTTGGATATTAGATTTCTTGGACTGATCCTCTAATATCTCTTCCACTTTCCATCTTTTGTCTTCTTATTCTACCTTCTGGAAGAGATCTTCCTTTAATCTTCTAATTCCTTTATCAATCTTCTCCATTTGTGTTCCCAAAGCTCTTCCTGTTCCCTGATGTTGCAATTCTTCCTGCCGCAAGGATGTACATTTTCTCTTAGTTCTGAGTACGCTCATTACAGGTTTTCTCAAGTTTATTTTGGTTCCTTCCCATTGTGTTTCCTCCCTAGCCTTTCATCTGCTTGCTTTATATCTTTGGCTTTCATGTTCAAGGTTTTCTTCAAATGTCCAGGGACTCTTGGTTGTGTTTGCTCCTGTGGCAGGAAAATTGAAGCCCAGCTGTTTCCTTAAGCAGGGCCTGTCAATCTGTGGGTTCCAGCTCCTTTGTTAGAGGACCCCCAGAAAAAGGTCTTTCGGACTTTTCTCTTGGGCAGGTCAGTTTCCCCAGAGGGCAGTCCTCCCAACTCCTTGGGGAACCTAGGCATGGCTGGGACTTTCTGTGGGCAGACTCTATGACCTGGCACCTCACTCCCACTCTCAGTCTGCCAGTCTCCCAACAGGCAGAGGCAGGGTGCTCACTTGGTTGTGTGGGATAGGAGGAGATTGGGGGACTCTCCCTCAGTCTTTGTGGTTTCAGACATATTTCACACCCCAACCTCAGAGGTGCCTCTAGTTCCTGAGCTTTCAAATCAGCCTGACTCTTGTAGAGTTCCCAGTCTGCAGGCTTGTGCTTCAGCTTTCTCTGCTTCTCTAAGTTAGTGTCCACCGCTTATCCGTCTCCTTTCCACTTATCTGCCCCCATCTCCCCTCCTAGTCTCTATGTTCTTGAAAATTCGTGCCTTTTTTTCCTATACTGTCATTTTAGTGGGGATTCGAGAAGAGGTGAAGGTAAACATGTGTTCAATCTGCCACTTTTAATCAAGTCTTTCAGCATTTCTCTTTGTTTATTTTATTTTTAAATATTTATTTGGCTGTGTTGGGTCTTAGTTGTGGCAGGTGGGACAGATAGGCTCAGTTGCCCTGAGGCATGGGGGATCTTAGTTCCCTGGCCAGGGATGGAACCCACGTCCCATCCATTGAAAGGTAGATTCTTAATCACTGGACCACCAGGGTTTAAATGATTTCTTTGTGTTAGATTCATAGCAGTGGAATTAACAATTTTGCTCCTTTATTTGTGATCTGTGTATTCTTATTTTCACTCAGTAAATATTTGTGGAGCACCTACTATGTGTTGGACACAATACTGGGCAGTCATGACACATGGCAGAGAGAATACAACGAGAACTAGGTTGTCAGAGAGACCAGGGTCCAATCTCATTCCTGATAGCTCTGCAACTTTGCTCAAGTCAATTACCTTGTTGAGTTGCACTTACTTATTAGTTAAAAATTGGAGGACAGAGGTAGAGAATAATAACACCCATAGCAATATATGCTTATTGACTTCTTACACATGCTAAACAGACTATAAACCGTTTCACATGCCTTTTCTCATACTGCACCAATGAAACAAGTGCTAGTTAACAAATGAGGAAGCAGAGACTCAGCAAGGGGAAGTGGCCCAGCCAGGACATGGAAGAGCTGGCACGAGAACCCAGGTGGTCTTGCCACAGAGCTGGGCTCCAGAGCTCCATGAGCAATAGCTGTTAACTTCTCCCTCTGCCTGGCACTGCAGCACCAACCTTCCTGATCTTGGGGAAGACCTTCATCCAATTTGGCTTTCTCCTCTAGCTTCCTAGGATTAACCTAGTAGCTCAGATGGTAAAGAATGTGCCTGCAATGTGGGAAACCCAGGTTCATATACCCGGATGGGGAAGATCCCCTGGCACAGGAAATGGCCAACCCACTCCAGTACTCATGTCTGGAGAATCCCATGGACAGAGGAGCCTGGTGGGTTGCAGTCCATGGGGTCGAAAAGAGTTTGAGACAACTCTTTTCACTTTTTAGCTTTCACTTGAAAGCTAAAAGTGAAAGCTTAAAAGTGAAAGAGTGACTTTCACTTTTTAGCTTCCTATTTTCCCCCCTTTCTCTCTCAGCTTTGGTTGCCACACTTATTTTTGTTGTTGTTGTTGTTTCTCATGCAGTTTCTATGAACTGACTTCATTTATGACCCTACTACTGAAAACTCAGCCTTGTGCTTTGTGGTCTGTTCTAAATGGGAAGGAAACCCCAAACAGAGGAGATACATGTATATGTGTAGCTGATTCACTTTGCTGTACACCAGAAACTAACACAACATTGTAAAGCACCTATGTTGTTCAGTCGCTAAATCCTGTACGACTCCTTTGGGACCCCATGGACTATAGCCTGCCAGGCTCCTCTGCCCATGGGATTTCCCAGGCAAGCATACTGGAGTGGGTTGCCATTTCCTCCTCCAGATCAATTCCTGACCCAGGAATTGAACCTGAATCTCCTGCATTGGCAGGCGGATTCTTTACTGCTGAGCCAGCAGGGAAACCCAAAAGCAACTATACTCCGAGTAAAAACAAACAAACAAACAAAAAAACCAACCCCAAAGAAAGAAAATTCATCCTCAAAAATCCCTGCTTCTTTCTAGTTGAGCTCCAAGGTCTTTGGTCAGCCCTCACTTTTCCTGACTTTTTGTGGCTTCTGACATGGTCTGCTTCAAAGTCTTCCTTTTCTGGCTTCTATGACACCCGGGGCTCCTGGTTCTCCTCAAGAACTGCCCATCTCTGGTTCGTTCACTGGCTCTTCCTCCCACCCTCACCTACCATGGCCATCAGTCCTCAGCTCTCTCCCCATCTGCCTTTCTCTCCCCTGTTGATAGCTGCTCTGGACTTTGCATGCCTGGCCTTAAAGTGTTAGTTGCTTAGTAGTGTCCGACTCTTTACGACCCCATGGAGTGTAGCCCGCCAAGCTTCTCTGTCCATGGGATTCTCCAGGCAAGAATACTGGAGTGGGTTGCCATTCCCTTCTCCAGGGCATCTTTCCAACCCAGAGATCGAACCCACATCCCCAGCACTGCAGGTGGACTCTTAACCATCTGAACCACTTGGCCTTAAGCTCACACCTAAATTTCGTTGCCCAGGCATGTCCCATAGACTGTCCCAAACTAAACAACTTTCCCCGAGAAAGCAGCTTCCCCATTGGACTCCTTTATTTCTGTCAATGGCTCTATTCTTCTCTCAATTGCTCGATAATCATGGCATTTTCTGTTACTCAGCCCTTCCCTCCAACCACTCAAGGCTATTCCACTATCTACCAGCACCTATTGATTCTACCTTGAAAGGCCTCCCACCCTTCCCTTTGCTCTCTCCACAGGCGCTCATGGGATCAAGTCCAGACACTTCCTTTCTGGGAATCTGAGACTCCTCTTTCTCCCCTGGTGACCTGGGGCTATCTGCTGTAATCAGACAGCTCTCCTCACACTGGATCATGGCATAGGGATCCAGCAAGGAGCTTGCCAGGAAGCAGCTATGGAGATGAGGCCAGTGACGGGGCCAAAGCACATTAGCAAACAAAATCCAGGGCACAGAGAACAAAGGGCAGAGACAGCAGCAGGTCCAAATGCTACACAAAGAGCGTCAAAGAAATGTTTGGGAATTGCAAGACAGATGGTCCAAGTCTAGCCAAATAAAGATCCTGGAACATGGGCGACAGGAGAAGAGAGGCTGTGGGGGTAGGGCAAAGAGGGACAGTGAGAAAACAGGCCAAGTCGGTGGCACGTCCATCATCTCCTTATGCAGGCAGGCTAGCTGGATGGCCAACAGGACCAAGGAACAAACGTGGGTGGGTGAAGAGTGTTGGCCTGGGGATCAAAGGCAGTCTTCTACCGGAAGTACTTGCTTAAATGATGGATTTCGCTAGCTCATGATCATGCCTACTGCTCTGTCTTCTTCTTTCCAAACCAACTCATCTTTCAGGATCCCACAAGACTTCATCCAAGCTGCCACAGCACCATCTCCCTCTTCCTCTACACTCCTTAATCACTTATCTGAATTACTCATTCTGACCCTTAATCACCTGGGTTCCTACCAAAACGATCTACAAGTGTCAGAGTGCACTGACTCTGTGCAAAGCAGCGGCCATAGAGAATACAGAAAATGTTAAGACGGCTTCTGCCCTTAAGCCTCTCAGAACACAGCTGAGGGTGAAGAGAGATACACACAGGGAAAGACATCATTTATAGTTCTGCTGATAAGTAGGAGCCAAAGAGACAGAAGAAGAGTAAAGGTTAGAGAATGCTGGAAGAGCTAGGATGTGAAGGGGCCTTGAGAGATGAAGAGGATTTTGATACACAGAGGAGATAGAAATACGAGAAGAAGGATTCTGCGTGTAAGGGAAGGGGTGAGTATGGGCTGCACACACAGAGAACAGACTGGAAGAGCATGTTGTTCTATATTAATTGACTAACTTAAAAAAAATATATATATATATATGTATATATTTATCCACTGAGAAGAAGAATTGTCCTTTATGGAAATACTAAGGAAGGAAATGTCTGCATTGTTATGGCTTGGCAGATTTCAAGTTTAAAAAATTCCCTGGTGGTCCAGTCATTGAGACTCGGCTCTTTCACTGCTGGGTGCTAAGGTCCATCCCTGGTCAGGGAACTAAGATCTCACTTGTCTTGGAGCAACTAAGTCCAGGAGCTGCAACTACTTAAGCCCCACGCGCCCTACAGCCCTACAGCCCTGCTCCACAGCAAGGGAAGCCACTGCAACAAGAGGCCGGAGCGCCGCCACTGGGGAGTAGCCCCGGCTCGCCACAGCTAGGGAAAGCCTACACAGCAACAAAGACCCAGCGCAGCCAAAAATAAACAAATCAATAAAATGGTTTTTAAAATCTTAAAAAAAAAAAAAAAAGAATTACTGTTCAAGCTTTTGCTATCTGGCTGAAAATGCCAGTGTTGGAGAATTTGGTACCACAGTTCAACAAGGAAGTGGGGTTGGTTGGCAATGGCTTTAGTACCCAGTGGAAAAGATGGAAAACACACAACCTGCCACCTCTAGTGGACCTCTCCCTTCCTGGCAGGGATCAACTGCTGACCTCCGGGTGAGGAGGTTTCCCAAATGCTCCGGCTTGCAGACTCTTATTGGCCACGTCACAAGTTAAGCCGTCCAACTTGCACCCACGCAGACTGGGTCCTCACTCTATGATTAGAGACGGCACAAGGTGGAGATTTAGGCTGGTTCACAAGCTGCCAGGAGGGCTGACTCATTTCCGAGGCTCATGGGGCCGCTGTACCACTGGGAGTCACCTTGGGCAGAGGGCGTGCTCCCAGAAGGACATGGCCCCTGGGGGATGGCGCCGCTCAGTCTGGCAGACTGTCACTTGGGAGTGGTGACAGGGTTGGCATCTCATCCAACCGTTTGAAACATCGATTAGTCAAGGACTACAGTTTTCTGTTGGAGTAAACACTTCCCAGAATTTCACAGAGGGATAAGTTTCCTTAAAAACCTCGGAAGATGCTTACCTTGAATTAATATTATACCACTTAGCAGATTCTGATCCTAAAACCCCGTCCCCTCAACAGACTGCATTTGCACGGGAGGCATCCTCGAGGTGGCTGAAGAGGACTGGGCTTCCAAAATTGGTTGCTTTGCTTGCTGCTGCTTTGGACGAAGATGAAGTAAAACGGCAGTCAGCTCTTTACCCTCCACACCACTGAATGTTGATGAGGGCAGTTAAGTGTTTAGAAACCATATTTATTAACCCTCCAGAGGAGGCGTCCCTGGAGGTGGCTCAGATAGTAAAGAAACTGCCTGCAATTCAGGAGACGACCCTGGTTCGATCCCTGACTTGAACCCTCTAGAACACGTTTTTAAGATTTTTAAAAGTCTTTATTGAATTTGTTACAATATTGCTTCTGTTTTATGTTTTGGTTTTTGGGCCACGAGACATGTGGCATCTTAGCTCCCCAACCAGGGATCGAACCCGCACCCCTTGCATTGGAAGGTGAAGTCTTAACCACTGGACCACCAGGGAAGTCCCTAGGACACACGTTCAAAATCAAGTTGCAGTCTTAATTATACTTTATTAATAAAGCGTACATAATATCGAGCACACTGTCACAGTGAGGGGAGCTGTGCCAGGGAGCTGGCAGAGAAAAGAAACAGTTTGAGATCAAAATTCGTAAGCAGTAAATTTATAGGATCAATAGAACAAGAAAAACTGACAAAAGCTGGCTACACTTGGAAATTTTACCGTTTCTAGAAAATGAAGCCTGGTCGTGCTCCTAGATGTTGGACCTGTTTTCAGTCAACTACATATTGAGAAGGACCCCAAAAGTGGATCTAATCCCAGGCAAATCCTATAAAGGAAATTAGGTTTAAAGTAGTTTAAATAAAATTAAGGCTGACTGATGGACAAAGATTGACCCTGGAGTCCTGGGAAAAATTGAAAGAGACGGTGATTTGGCAATGCAGCCAGCCTTGCACAAAGCAGAGGCCCACCCCCACCCGATGTGCTGGCTCTGACACCATGTGCTAGAATCAGCTGTAGCACGTGCTTCTTTTCCCTTCTGAAGGCATGGTAGAGCCCCGAAGGGTAAACTCAAGCATGATGAACAGGGGAATAGGCTGGTAATACATTCTTAGAAACTGGAAACGTCTGCTTTACGGAGTGCATGGCACATAGGAGATGTTCCTTCCATCTGAACCAAATCAAGAGAGTTTCACATATTCTAGATTCTGAACCTTTTAGAGCTTTCAGCAATTCCTCCACGAAAGCAGAGTCTCTAACAAGAGGCTACAACCTGTCCCAAGGCTAGAGGAAGGCGGACGAATCTCTCCACGGTTCAGGCCTCAGAGGCGGCAGCACTTTCCTCCTGGTCTCTTGGATAACTGAGCTGCTAGAGCAGAGACAGTACAGATGGGCAACATCCAAGGGTTAAATTACAGCTGACCACTGGCGAACTAAACACTTACTCCTAATGGCACCCACTTACCAAAACCTCACCATCTGATCCCAGAAGACAGTGAGAAACAGATAGTGACCGATGATGCATCCCTGTTTATCTGGTACTTTCCCAGGTTTTAGTGGGAAAGTTCCATACTCTGGGAACCCTATCAAGCCCCAGGAAAATCGGGATGTTTGGTCAGCCTAGTGACAGGACAGTAACCCAGCTTTAGCAATTCAACTTTCTCACCTTGACAGTTTGGGTTTGGGCCACTGTCATCAAAAACACAAGCCATTTTAAGATGAAGGCCCCTGAAAAGGCGACCTCATGGGAGCTAACCACCAATCATCAGTCTCAACAGAGATGCTTTCTGAGTCTTTCATCTTTCAAGGACTCTCTTGCAATGTAAGTTTCTCAACAAATGTGCTCTGAAGGTCTGGTGCGTACATAATAAGCCCATTAGAGTGCTCCAGATCCACTTATCAATTGTTAATGGTTTACCACAAGCATCTAAGGAAATATTTGCACAATTCTTAAATGGGTAAAATCAGGTCAATAGAATTAAGGCTCCTGGCAATTAGGAGATTATCCTATAAAAAGGACAAAGCTTGAGTGTGCAGCCAAGAAGGAAAGGATCTAAATCTGATTTGGAATGTCTCTGTGAACAAGAAGGAATTAAGAATTTAAGCCCAAGATAATGAAATTCTTTTCAACTTTAACTCACTATAAATAAGCCGTGCTGGCTCCGGAATTTCTACCCAGGAGGGGCCCAGGGGTGGCAATGTGACCGGAAGGGAACGCGTGGAGCTGCTTTTGCACGGTTTCCTCTAAGACTGAGAAAACACCAATTATTCACATCCAAGATTCTTGTCCTAGCTTCCCCTGTGACACCACCACTAAGAAGAGACAGTAAAATAAAAAGGAGGCAAGGCAGGAAATGGAAAGGGGAATAGGAATTTACATATTGAGCCCTTTGCTCTTTAGATCTGGAAAATAATTTCATATATTGCAACATGAGACCGATCTGAATTAGTGCTTTTCTGTTGAGTACTTTTAATTTTTTAATATGTCCTTGGTATACTAGGATATACACACACACACACACACACACACAGATATATATACATGTGTGAATGGCTTCCTTGGTGGTTCAGTGGTAAAGAATCCATCTGACGATGCAGGAGATGCAGGTTCAATCCCTAGGATGGGAAGATCCCCTGGAGTGGGAAATGGCAACCCACTCCAGTTCTTGCCTGGAGAATCCCATGGATGGCTACAGTCCACATGGTCGAAAAAGAGTTGGACATGAGTTAGCGACTAAACAACAGCAACAATATGGTATTTTTATATATAGAAAAAGGCCTTTATTTGGGATAAATAAAAGAAAAGTGAATATTACTGATAGAAAGGGAGTATGAATGCCTGCATAGAAAGGGAACTGATATTGCATCTGAGAAGAAATAATTAAGCACAGGTGTGTAGAAACCAATACCATTTTTTGTTTCTGTTTTCTGGCCATACCACGTGTCATATGGGATCTCAGTTCCTAGACCAGGGATGCAACCCATGCCCTGCAGGAAGAACAGAGTTCTAACTACTGGACTGCCAGGAAAGTCCCTCAAAATTTTTTTTCACAATGAAATGGTTTTAAAATAAATGATCTTTTGAAAATACCTCCCAACAACAAGAGTCTCAGAGAAGTAAATCTTCCGATGTTCATTAACCCAGGCTAATGACCGACCACTGGCAGGAAACTAAAGATAGGGACTAATTACGATGAGAACAACATTTCCATGGGATTCTTGTTTGGAGTCTACTCTTGTGAATGAGGAGAGAAATAGAAAAAAAAAAAACAAACCACAGAAGACGAACCCACTACGATCCATGGAAAGGTCACAGGGTTTCTGCTGTTGTTTGATGAGTGTCTGAAGCAGCTTCAAAGAGGAAGTGCTCAGAAAGGGCACCATTGGCAGAGATGAGTCAGCTACTATTTTTGGCTTGGTGCTGGAATGGGTGTGACCCTCTACTCCAAGTTTCAGGTGTCTCTCAAACCCATGGAGAATAATAAAATCCAGAGCTTATTAATACAGGCAGCAGTGGGTTACAGAAGGAAGCTATTACCTTTTTTGCCTCTGGGGAAGAAAGGACCCACAAGCATATGGTTGACGATTTGATCTCACTGTGTCCCTTCACTAGACTGTGCAGGGCTTCACAGATGTCTCTTGCATCTAATAAAAACACCTCGGTCATCTGTTTTTAGGCTTGCCTATTAGCTAAGTGCTCCATCACATTCTTCTTAAAAGCCTTCATCTTCAGCTCTACCACGATCCATACTGACGAGCCTACTAATGAGTGAAAAAGTAGACGCCTGGCTTCTCACAGGGAATGTATGCATTTTAATAACAGCTTCCAGAGACAGGGCACCTGCTTCCTGTCTTCACTTTCTAAACCAGGGTTGGTGATGGGAACTACAAGGGGAGGGCGGAGGCTGCAAACTGCTTTCTGGATATACCTGGGTTTGCCCTGACTTAAGACCAAACACGGAGAAGGCAATGGCAACCCACTCCAGTACTCTTGCCTGGAAAATCCCATGGACAGAGGAGCCTGGTAGGCTGCAGTCTATGGGGTCACGAAGAGCTGGACACTTACTGAGCGACTTCACTTTCACTTTTCACTTTCATGCATTGGAGAAGGAAATTGGCAACCCACTCCAGTGTTCTTGCCTGGAGAATCCCAGGGACGGCGGAGCCTGGTGGGCTGCCGTCTATGGGTCGCACAGAGTCGGACATGACTGAAGCGACTTGGCGGCAGCAGCAAGACCAAACAACCAATCCATCCTCTTTCAGAGACAGCACAGTGACTTCCTAATAAGCAAAACTTGGTCAGAGCTGAGAAAGTGTTAGTCACTTAGTCGTGCCCAACTCTTTGCAACCCCATAAACTGCAGCCCACCAGGTTCCTCTGTCCAGGGGATTTTCCAGGCTAGGATACTGGAGTGGGTTGCCATTTCCTTCTCCAGGGGATCGTCCCAACCCAGGGATTGAACCTGGGTCTCCTGCACTGCAGGCAGATTCTTTACTGACTGAACTACAAGGGAAGCCCTAAGCTCAGAGCTGAAGGTACACCTGATTCCCTGAAGTGCCCCTGAGCAGCACTGATTGCTTAAGCTGGAGTGGGGAACCAAACCAAACCAAAATGGGAACATCCCTCAACTACACCTGTCTGTGGAAAACAAGTGGCAGAACAGCATTACACTTAAGACTTAGAATGGCTTGGAATCCTGTTCTGTCTGGTCAAGACTATGGATCCTGATTTGGGGTACATATACTCCACTGGTGAAGAAAAGAGACAGGTACAAACCTCTATAGAATAAGACTGTTGTTGTTTATCACTAAGTCATGTCCAACCCATTGCCCATTTCTTTTTTGACCCCATGGACTGTAGCCCGCCAGGTTCCTGTCCGTGGGATTCTCCAGGCAAGAATACTGGAGTGGGTTGCCATTCCCTTCTCCAGGGGATTTTCCCCTACCCAGGGATCAAACTCACATCTCCTGCATTGGCAGGCAGATTCTTTCCCACTGAGCCACCAGAGAAGCCCTGCAGAAAAAGATGAAATATGTTAAATGGACACAGAAGCTACATGCTGGGGAAACTCGGACAGGAAGAAGGAAGAGGGGGCTCATTCTGACTGAAGAGGAGCTGAGGGTAGTCAGGTAAAGTGTCTCAGAATAGGAGCTATTTAAGTTTTTTCTTTTTTTATGACATACTCAAAAAAGAAAAATGTATTTATTTGGTTGCACCAGTTCTTAGTTGCAGCATGTGGGATCTAGTTCCCCAAACAGGGAATTTGGCCCCCTGAATTTGGAGCTCAGAGTCTTAGCCACTGGACCACCAGCAAAGTTATGCTAGTTAAGTTTTTCTTGCAGGGTAAGGAGGCATCTTGGTGGAGAGAAAGAAGAGATTTGGGGGAGCCAGGGACGAGTGCCTAAGGGGCAGGCACTTAATGGGCAATGCAAAATGCCATGGGTGGTGAGGCTGGGATAGGCCAGGGTCACAGTGTTGCACTCTGGGTGCTGGCCTGCTTAAAGAACCCAACTCAAGTGGCATAGTGACAAAGTGGGTCAGAGGCAAGAGGTGACGTGGGACATTCCTGTAAAGCACAGGGGAGTGGCAGTTACACAGGTGAATATATATGCAAAAGGCCCTGAGCTGTATACTTAGGGTTTGTGTATTTTACTACATGTAAATGATAGCTCAACAAAGTCCTCAAAAAAACAAAAGTCCAAAGGGTCCAGTGTCCCCTTGTCCTAGAGCAAAGGGAGTGAGAATGGTTAGGAGTGGGCAGATACACAAGAAAACCCTTTTCTTTGGGTTCCGGTCCTTACCTGGTCGCTAGGGCTCCCAACCCAGGGTCCTTCTAAGAAAGTCTTTCAGTGCTTGTGACGATGCAGTGGCCCTAGACTCGGAGGATGATAGTGCTGAAAGGGCACTGCAGGAGAAAGCCCAGTTTCATTTTATTCATTTATTTTTACTTAATTTATCTTCTTGGCTTAACTAACAGAAATTATTTCTCACAATTTTAGATGATGAAAGACCAGGATCAAGGTGTCAGCCAATCTGATTCCTGGTGAGCACACCTTTCCTGGCTTGTGGAAGGCCACATTCTTGCTGTGTCTTTATATGGTACAGACAGAGCACTGGTGCTCTTCCTTTTCTTATAAGGGCACTAATCCTATCATAAAGGTCCCACCCATATGACCTTATCTAGAGCATATAATCTCCTAGAGACCCCACCTCCAAATATCATCATATAAGGAGTTAGGTCCTCAATATATGAATTTTGGGGGGACACAATTCAGTCCATAGCACAACTCATTTTCCAAGCCACACTGGGATGCTTCAATCTGAGTTAGGATGGGAGAAGGGGTAGGAAACACAGCTAGAATGATGGGTTCAATCGGCCCTGTTTTTTCTCATGCATTACAATTAAAGAACTACCATCAGGAACATTCAGCCTTTTCTTCACAGCTTAAAACTAGAGATATATGTAAATCAGAACTCTAGAATGTTCATCTCATCACACCCTCTGTGACTTCTAGTCATTGAGTCATTCACCCCAACAAAAAGCTGGGGCATTAGAAGTCTATGTAGTGTGTGCCACATGTATAAAAAAAAAAAAAAATTGATGCTTTCTTGGATAGTACTTTCTGGTCATAGCTTCATGATGAGAAGGAGCTCTATAAGACTGCTTCATTTCACACACAAGGAAACCAAGGGCCAGAGGGCCTGTCACGTGGTCCAGGGGTCCACCTTGTTTAGAAGACCTCAGTTTGCATCCTAACCCACATTTCAGATCAACGCTTTTTCTCTGCGCCACTGCTGCCAACAGCCGTTAGGAAATCTGAATAGTTGACAGAATCCTGAAGCTGCTAAAAATCAAATGTTAGAAGATATGTAGCAGTGTGGATGAATGTCCATGGCATACTGTTTTGTTTTTTGTTTGTTTTTAAATATTTTGGCCACACCATGCAGCCTATGGAATCTAAGTTCTCCCGCCGGGGATCGAAGCCTCGGCTCCTGTGTTGGAAGGGCAGATTCTTAACCACTGGACCGCCAAGGAAGTCCCCATGGTATGCTAAGTGTTAAAGCAGGTTACCAAATGCTACATATGCCCCTGATTTTGTTGGGGGAAATGATCTGCAGCAGCAAAAACCCTGCAGGCGTGATGACCAACGTAGTAGTGATGTGTATCCCCAAGGAAGAGACTCACAGATGATTTTTGTGTTTCACCTTACTCTCCGTTTAAAAAAAAAAAAACAAAAAAACGAACATGCATTAAATTTTTTATTTGAGAAAAAAATGGAGATCTGTATCACCATCTAAATTTTCTCATAATCCTGATTCGAGCTTTTTAGTCTGCCTGTTTCACTGAAATCGAACACTTTTTGAGAACAAAAATTGAATCACTAGGTAAATATTGACCTGTTGCTAAGTGAACAAGAGATGTATCACCTCACCTTAGAAAAGTTTCTCTCGAGACATTGAAAAATTCATTTCTGATGTATCTTTGGGTAGGTGATCTCAAGACAGACTTAAAAACTGACTTTAATGCTGAAAAGAGAGGGGAAAAAATCCCTGTTCTCCTAACATGTTTTCACTGTTCACCTTTCACCGACTTTTTTTTTTTTTCCCCTACACCAGAACATCAAAAGGCTATGTCCGTGACTTTGCACGTAAGTCATAATTAACTGGCTGCTTTCCGTCAGGGTTACTGAATAACCCCATCAGCTTGTTTTAAATCAGTTAAGTGAAATTTTTAGCCGAGACAGTTGTTTGTAAAGGCCGTAGACAGGCTTCCTGTAGGAAAAAAAAATCTTCAAAGTCCCGGGAGAAGCACTTTTACCCCTAACAGATAAGCTTCCTGAGCTCGGCTTCAAACACACGGAAGGCTGTTGCCAGAAAGGCCACACAGAGAAAAAACATCAAGGCCACCGGCTTCTGATAGTGATTAAAATAGCGAGAGGGTCATGCAGGAATCAGAAGGCCACTCCAGGGCTAGCCCAGCTAAAGACTTTTGTCTTGGACTGGCCCCTTACTGCTCTCTGCCTCCCATCCCTCGCCTGCACCCTCAGAAAGGTCACTGTTCCTCCTCCCTGTGGACAAGAAAGGACCCAGCTGTGGGGTCACAGACTTGGTTCCAGGCTCCCCCTCTTACTATTCCTCATCTCCCCATCCTTAAAATGCGAGGAAAACAAATCCAACCTTGAAGTTCCATAGGTTCATCGAGAAAGTGTACAGAAAGAAGAAAAAGCAAAGAGAAATTGTTGGACGTATGTCTCCAGGCTATTTTCCAAAGGAAACCAAGAAACCAGGTTAGGAAAAACCCTGCCAAAAATCAGTTTTTTTTTTTTTTTTAAATGCTTTGAACAATTAGTGTGAAATCAAACCTAGGAGACTCAAGAGACTCGGGTTTGATCCCTGGCTCGAGAAGATCCCCTGGAGTAGGAAATGGCTACCCACTCCAGTGTTCTTGCCTCATAGACAGAGGAGCCTGGTGGGCTAGAGTCCATGGGGTTGCAAAAGCGTCAGACAAGACTGAGCGACGAACTGAAACCTTACTGAAACCTTACGTGATGTTTTCCAAACAGCCTAGAGGGGAGAAGCTTTCCCAGGGCTTCCTCTAATTACTCAGGAACTGATGCTGGCTGAAAATTTGTATTCATCTGCCTATAATCTTGTAGGGCTTTTAAAACCTTGGTTTTTCAAAAGCTCTCTACAAACAGAGACCCAGGAACTGGATCCAGCTGCATCCCACCCCATCTGAAAGTAGGGGATGCAAATGTTCCTTGCCAGTTCAGATGAGTGAATTATCTAAATTAAACATGGAAGAAAAACGCTGGATGATTTTGAAAACACACCAACGCTGTGCACACTCCTCAGAGAGGAGAGTTTCCACGGCAAACACTGCTTACTAAGAACACCACGCCCTTGATCATAGTTGTGGAGCCCACTATGATGTAGAATCCCCTCAGCAGGGGCAGGTCCAAGGTCACCACGATTTATATTGTACATGGCAGTTCACAGGTGTTAGGCAATATAACTGAGCTATAAGTCTCTTTCAGCTTGATTACAACTTTTTAGGGTCACGGCATTACAACTAACAAGCAAACTGTACACAGACACCCAAAACACCCATAGCCCACAGCTCTTTACCCTTGGCTGTGGAAATGCCTAGACAACCAAAGAGGACAAAGCAAGAGCCCAGAATCTCAGGTGTCTCTGCTGCCCATCTGTTCTTCGAAGAGAATCATTCAGGGACTTCCCTGGTGGTCCAGTGGCTAAGACTCCGTGCTCCCAATACAGAGGGCCCAAGTTTGATTCCTGGTCAGGGAACTAGATTCCACGTGCCTCAGTGAAGATCCTGTCAAATGCGTCTCCTGGAAACAGCATGTGTGGTGTGGAACACAGATTCTGTCTCTTTCACAACTACTGTTTTACTTCTGTCAGAAGCTGTGCTCACCCCTGTCACCTCCAAAACACAGAGCTGGGGCTTCTGCAGGGAAATCTGGTTCACTTGGAATGAAAAGACGCTTACTCCTTGGAAGGAAAGTTATGACCAACCTAGACAGCATAATAAAAAGCCAGACATTACTTTGTCAATAAAGGTCCATCTAGTCAAGGCTAAGGTTTTTCCAGTGGTCATGTATGGATGTGAGAGTTGGACTATAAAGAAAGCTGAGTGCCGAAGAATTGATGCTTTTGAACTGTGGTGTTGGAGAAGACTCTTGAGAGTCCCTTGGACTGCAAGGAGATCCAACCAGTCCATCCTAAAGGAGATTAGTCCTGGGTGTTCATTGGAAGGACTGATGTTGAAGCTGAAACTCCAATACTTTGGCCACCTGATGCGAAGAGCTGTCTAATTTGAAAAGACCCTGATGTTGGGAAAGATTGAGAGCAGGAGGAGAAGGGGACGACAGAGGATGAGATGGTTGGATGACATCACTGACTCAATGGACATGGGTTTGGGTGGACTCTGGGAGTTGGTGATAGACAGGGAGGCCTGGAGGGCTGCAATTCATGGGGTTGCAAAGAGTTGGACATGACTGAGTGACTGAACTGAACTGAACTAGAATGAAAACCTTCTCTTAGAGTGGATTCTCTTAGCTAATGTATATTTTTCAATAGGGCAGACCAAGGGTACCCAAGAAACCTATGCTTTTTTTTGCTCATTAATTATTTGGGGTCAGGAAGACTTCTATCTTAGAACTGGCCTCAGGTGGTAAAGACTCTGCCTGTAATGTGGGAGACCCAGGTTCGATCTCTGGGTTGGGAAGATCCCCTGGGGAAGGAAGAGGCAACACACTGCAGTATTCTTGTCTGGAAAATCCCACAGACAGAGGACCCTAGTGGGCTACAGTCAATGGGGTCACACAGAATCGGAAATAACTGAGTCTGCACACATGCAAAATACTGTCTAAGTTTTCTGCATCTACCTAAAAACAACAACAGTTTTCTGCAAAGTCCTTAACATGGTTGATGACACCACACTGTGGAAGAAGGGATGACTTCGGGCAACAAAGATCTGAGTCTGTCCCCTACCCGCCAGGATTCAAGTGCCAGACTCCTACAGAGATGGTGGCTATTTTAACGTCAGTGACACTATTTTACATAGATGCCTTGAGGACCCATGGTGAGAAGGTTCTTCTTTGAACAGTGTAATGACAGACAGATCAGCAATCAGGTGTACAGGTGGGTTTGACGTCTACTTACTCTTTGGTCAGGAGAGGACAGGACTTGAGCAGGAAGCGCGAGAGCCCTGAGTCCTGGAAGTAGAGGTCGGGCGGAGCTGTGGGGCTCTTTAGGTTCAAACACCGGACGATCACGTACAGCACGGCAGCCACCGCGGCCAGCTTCACCCCGTCAAATACAGCCGGGAGCTCGGAGGTCTCCATCATGGCATTCATCTTGATCTGGGGAGCAGGGGTACAGGTGGGTTTAGAAGCATGTGTAGAGGGAAAAGCCCACCACACAGAGACAAAGCCAGTGGGAACGGTGACGATCCAGAAGGGCCCACAGAACCCACCCTGACTAATTCCTATCGGTGCCCTTACAGCCGCCAATGAACTGGCAACAACCCAGGTCACAAAAATCCTGAGCACTGATAAACTGGGCTGGGTGTTGGCTTTCAAACTATGGTGCTGAAGAAGACTCTTGAGAGTCCCGTGGACTATAAGGAAATCAAACCAGTCAATCCTAAAGGAAATCAACCCTGAATGTTCACTGGAAGGACTGATGCTAAAGCTGAAGCTCCGATCCTTTGGCCGACTCATTGAAAAAGACCCTGATGCTGGGAAAGATTGAGGGCAGGAGGAGAAGCGGGTGACAGAGGATGAAATGGTTGGATGGTGTCACAGACTCAATGGAAATGAGTTTGAGCAAACTCTGGGAGAGAGTGAAGGATAGGGAAGCCTGGGTTCTGCAGTCCGTGGGGTCACAAAGAGTCAGACACAACTTAGCAACTGAACAACAACAAATGAGCATTTATTTCTAAGATGAGCAAACTGGAAAATGCTGAGAATAGCGTCCTGCTGAGAGCAGGAGAGGACTTCCCTGGTGGCCCAATGGTTAAGAATCCACCTTCCAACATGGGCAGTGCAGGTCCGACCTCCCTGGTCTAGGAACTAAGATTCCACATGCAGTGTGGCAGGACCAAAAGTGTAAAATAGAAATAAATAAAACCTGATGAGAGCAGGAGAAAGAAGTCCAGCTGGAAAGGTACAAGGGGACCAGGAGACTAGCTTTGATTTCTGTTACCAGGCAGCCTTGACTTTCCTGAACTCACCTGCACCTGGTGCCCTGGCCGGGCATCAGGTGTTGTGTTTACAGCCTTGGACAGACGTGAGATGGGACTGCTGTGGCCACCAGGTGCGGCTGTCATGCCTGTGGGCCCCAGCTTTGTTTTCAGAGCAGGAAGAGCCTGACTCAGCCACCTGCTCCCTTGGAGGCAGTCCTGGCGCTGGAGTCAAGTTCAGACTAAGCCCAGCTCCCAGAGGTCTTTATGCCTGGGAGTCACAGGCGATGTGAAATGGAACTTGGTCACTTTTTCCCCCCACTGAAGGCAACTGCCTACAGTCATTAGTCTCCAAAATTGGGCTAAAAGTGGACCACCATTCAACTGCTAGACCAAAATTTAAAACTGGAGTATGGAAAATATACACGCATATCTAGTTTTTCATCTTTTCAGGTAGCTTTATCTTGTACACAAAACACACACAGACACTCACATACATCCCTCCAAACTTTAAAAAAAACAGACATCAACAACAATAACAAAAATCCAATCTTTTCCTTGCTGCACTGCAGGAAATCAGAACATCAGCTGTTACCTTCAAAATCAGGGAAACCACAAGCTAACAAAAAGAAGAAAATGGTAACTCCTGGCAGCCAAGGTCGCTATGGCAACAGCTTCCCCTGGAATGGTTTCAAGTAGCCTCTGCTGAAAACAGCAGGACAACCCCAGGGGCCAGCGGTACAGAGAAAAGAGGCAGGACGAAACAATCTCTCAAATATGTGTTTGGGGCAGAACCAAACGAACTCATCTGAGACCGACGGTCAGGCCAGAGAGGTCTTGGAAGCCCTTTCCTAAAATCGAGGCGACTGTGGCAAGTACAGGGCAGACCAACTCTGGCAGGGGCTCCAACTGAGTGAGGAAAGGCAATCAAAGATCCCACAAATATGATATCACTCATATGTGGGATCTAATTTTAAAAAAGAAACAGATAAACTTATTTACAAAACAGAAGCAGACTTACAGATACTGAAAACAAACTGATGGTTACCAAACGGGAAATGTGCGTGGGGGAGGGATAAATGAGGAACTTGAGATAAACACACACACACACACACACACACTACTATATATAAGATAACCAACAAGGACCTACTGTATAGCACAGGGAACACGACTCAACATTCTGTGACAACCTATATGAGACAAGAATCTAAAAAAGAAAGAATGTATGTCTATGTATAACGGAATCACTTTGCTGTACACGGGAAACTAACAACGCTGTAAATCAACTATAGTCCAGCTGAAAAAAAAAAGAACCCAGTTCCTTAACTCACCATCAGGGCAAGAAAATCACTTTTTTAAATTTATCTGGCATGGTTTAGAATCAAGGCTGGACCTCAGAATATACTTTTCAGCTGCATCAACCTTTGACCTTTTATGAGCTGATCGTTTCCTTAAAACTTAACTTCTGGGGTCATGTCTCTCAAAGGCTGTTCCCCAAACCTTTAAAACAAGGATTCTTTTAACTTGGGGTCCGTAGGTCCCCTATGGGTTTCTGGGAACTTCCTGAAATTATGTGTGAAAATGTGCATGTTTGTACAGTTTTCTGGGAAGAGGGCTTGCAGATATGATCAGATTCTCCAGGGGGCCTGTGACCTAAACAAGCACACAGCACCACCCTCAAAGATGCTCTGGTGGTCCCACCTGTGTCCTTGTCCCTCACATCTCCAAAACCCTGCCACCTGCCAGTCAAACCAACTTGAAACAAATATCCAAGACGACACGGCTTGCTATTTACTGAAGTATAGTTGATTGAAATAGTGTTGTCTTAATTTTCATAGAGACTTTTAAGTGTAGTGAGTGGGGGGCCGAAACCAAAATCTAGGAGGATTTCCAGTTTTTCTGGCACGATGCTGGTGATACAAAACTGAAATAGACATTCTCCTTGTCCTCTTAATCGCAAAGAGAGGAGAAGGCGGCACTGGGTGGCTTGACCAGTTTTCTGGCTGATCTAGAGTAGACACCGGAGAAGGCAATGGCAACCCACTCCAGTACTCTTGCCTGGAAAATCCCATGGATGGAGGGGCCTGGTGGGCTGCAGTCCATGGGGTCGCTAGGAGTCGGACACGACTGAGCGACTTCACTTTCATACACTGGAGAAGGAAATGGCAACCCACTCCAGTGTTCTTGCCTGGAGAATCCCAGGGACGGGGGAGCCTGGTGGGCTGCCATCTCTGGGGTCACACAGAGTCGGACACGACTGAAGCGACTTAGCAGCAGCAGCAGAGTAGACACATTGAATTAAAAACATAAAATAAGTCCCTGCACCCCCACTTTCACTCACCACTTACGAATGCTGGGAAGGTAGGGAGAAGAGGCAAAAATAAGAGTTTCGCCAATACATACCTATGTCACCAGTTCCTCTCTGCTGCGAATACAAATTGATCTTGAAGAAGAGTTGAACAGCTGGGCCGGTCAGGTCAGATCTCTTATTCGATTTAACCTAAAAGCTGAAAAGATTGGATAGTGACATTTTACAGGTTGAGAAAGAAGCAATTTAACTGAAATATAAGCATAGTCTAAGTTTTTCTGCATTTAAAGTCGTTAGGGAAAAAAACCCCAAAACGATTTCTTTAATTAACATATGTGACGCACTCTTGGCCAGACCTGCTGGGGGAAATCTTGATGAATCCACAGACTGGCAGGCTCTGTGGTTTCCAGGACAAGTTATCTGCTGCGTTCACAACTCTGGCTAATGTAAACTCATGCTGCTTTTGTCCTTTATCTCATAACATCATTTTCAGAGATACCTGACGACGACAAGGATCATCTCTGTGTGACTGATGAAATAATTTAGCCGGGTTTAGGTCGAGATAGCAGGCAGCTGACTTGTTTCATCTCTTCCAAATATACGGAAACGACTGAAAAAATAGGAGCTGAGAAAAGTAAAAGGGCACAGATGGGCTCAAAAACGCAGTTCCAGAAATGGAACAGAACTGAAAGTAACGAGTGGGGAGCCATAACACCTGCCAGATCTGGGCCACACTGCGGGCTGGAGGCTGGCTGTGCTGGGCCACCCAGGGCTGAAAGCACGCACCGTGAGATGGGGAACCAGAGCCGGGCCCTCTGGGTTAAAGACCCACGGCTTCCAAAGCAGCAGAGGAAACAAAAAGAGAAACAGGGAGGGGGAGAGACAGCAGTGTTTACAGAGCACCATCTAGGTGCCGAGCTCCCCTTATATTTCATGTAAAACGCGTCCTAATGCTTTTAAGAGTACCTCTGAGGTAGGTACTATTATTATTCCATTTTACAGATGAGGAGAAGACTCTTCAGAGTCCCTTGGACTGCAAGGAGATCAAACCAGTCAATCCTAAAGGAAATCAACCCTGAATATTCATTGGAAGACTGCTGCTGAAGCTGAAGCTCTAACACTTTGGCCATCTGATGGGAAGAGCTGACTCACTGGAAAAGACCCTGATGCTGGGAAAGATTGAAGGCAGGAGGAGAAGGGGGTGACAGAGGAGGAGATGGTTGGATGGCATCATCAACTCAGTGGACATGAGTTCGAGCCAACTCTGGGAGATGGTAAAAGACAGGGAAGCCTGGCATACTACAGTCCATGAGGTTGCAAAGAGTCGGATACAACTGAGTGACTGAACAACGAAAACAGATGAGGAAACTGAGCCATAGAAAACTTGAGTGACTTGCCCAAGGTCACACAGGTAGTAGGTAGAGAAACCAAGATACATATCAGGCTCCAAAGAACATGCTTTTAACCACCATGCTGTGCTACTTGAAAAGAGGAAAAATAAGAAAAAGAGAAGAAAGAAAGTGGATGGTAGAGGAAAACACAAATGAGACACCAAGAGCTTGCAAAAAATCATGAAGCTGTAACATAGTAGAGCTGGGATTCAAGCCCAGTTTTTTCTGATTCCATCACACCGAAATGATTTAAAAAGAAAATGAAAGCCAGTTGGAGGGGAGATTCAATTAACCTTCAGAGTAGCCTTGCTCAAATTCAAATTTTTATTATTTTTTTCCTATTCTGAGACAAATTAGATACAGAGGACCAGGCTTTGTTGGGGAGCAGGGGCAGGGTACTAAGGAGCATGTCTCCAGCCACATCACAAGCCACCTGATCTTTCCAGGGCTTGGCTGTCCACTAAAAAACAAGGGATGTGCCAGATCAGAGATCTTAAACTGGCAACCCGTGGGATGGCATTGCATTTGGTTGGCATTTTTTTAAAAATTGAATTTATTAGCTGCTAAGTTATAAACACCAGGAGATTGCAGATAAAAATCTGAATCTCTGGTTTCTCTTGAGAAGAAGAAAAAAAAAAAATCCAAAGGTTTGGGAAACTGATCCAGCATTCTCACATGGCAGCAATGAATGGAGCTGAGCGGGGCTGACCCTCTAGACAGATTGTGCTCTCTCCAGGTGGCCACCGTCCCCATATGGTCCTCAGCAATGATCTCTGACCTCCTTAATCACTGATGGTACCTGAATGGTTGCTATAGGCATCCGAATGTGCAACCCTTGGGGAAAGGGTTGTTGTTGTTTAGTCGCTGAGTCATGTCCAGTTCTTTGCGATGCTAACGACTGTAGTCCTCACCAGGCTCCTCTGTCCATGGGATTCTCCAGGCAAGAATACTGGAGTAGGTTGCCATTTCCTTCTCCAGGGGATCTTCCTCATCCAGGGATTGAACTCTCATTTCTTGCACTGGCAGGCAGATTCTTTACCACTGAGCCACCAGGGAAGACCAAGGTCCCTACTAGCATTGAATAAGTCTATGCTGATTGAATATTCAAAACATACACTATCAGTATATGTATGAAAGTGAAAGTGAAGTCGCTCAGTCGTGTCCGACTCTTTGCGACCCCATGGACTGTAGCCCACGAGGCTCCTCCGTCCATGGGATTCTCCAGGCAAGAATACTGGAGTGGGTTGCCATTTCCTTCTCCAGTCAGTATATGTATAAATGATAAGTTAATACAAAAGAATTATGGAAAGGCAGAGTAGCAAATAACAAGATGCAATACGTCTTATTTATTGATATTTACACTGATGTTTATTTATACCTTTACTCTTTTTTTTTAACTTTAGAAGTCATCTATCAACTTCCTACTAATTTTTTAGCATTTTATTTTTATTGATTTATCTGGCTGTGCTGGGTTTTAGTTGTGGCATGTGGGACTTTTTTTTTTTATGTAAGATCTTTAGTTAAGGCAAAAGAACCCTTAGTTGGGACATGTGAACTCTTAGTTGTAGTATGTGGGATCTAGTTCCCTTATCAGGGATTGAACCCAAGCCTCCTGCATCAGGAGCACAGAGTCTTAGTCATTTGACCACCAGGGAAGCCTCCTGAAGTTTTACTCTTTCCACAAACTATTTGAGATAGCTTCAAGCGAATACTGGATAGACGTGCACAGAGAAAGATTCAGAAATGCAGTTAACTGCTGAGTGCTTCCCAGTAAGAAGTCCCAGGACTTCCCTGTTAGTTCAGTGGTTAAGACTCTATGCTTCTAAAGCAGGGGACACAGGTTCGATCCCTGGTCAGGGAACTAAGATCCCATATGCCCTGTGGAGTGCCTGGAAGAAAAAAGAACAAAAGAAGTCTCTGCTTTCTTCGGAACAGAAACCTAGAAAACATGCCTAGCTAGAAAAAACCAACTACAGATCCCAGCCTCTGTTGCAGATAGGAGAGTCCACGTGACTAAATGTGGGCCTGTTCTGAAGGGGCTGGTCTGCTTTCTGAGGAGACGCCTAAAAAGGCATTAACTGTTCTGCCCTTTTCCCTCCCTGCCTCCCTGGAATGCAGGCAAGAGGGCTGCAACTCCAACAGCCATCTTGGGCCATGAATGGACCATGAGGTCACTCTAGGAGCCACGCTGAGAGGACAGGAGAGGAGAAAGACAGAGGCTCGGGGTCCCTGATGATTCCATGGAGCCACCGTGTCAGACCTAGACTGCCTATCTCAGGATTTCTTTTCTGCGAGAGAATAAACCCTTGCACGTTTCAACCGCGGTTATTTCTAGACTCTCTGAGTCTGTAATTTCTAATTACACAGGAGGAATTACTATCTCCCTAAATCTTCATGGATGTTACCCTGGCTGGGTTATTATTAGAGCATAGGCAAACTTTTCTCTTTTCCAAAATTCATAATGACTACAATTTT
Organism: Bubalus bubalis; assembly: GCF_019923935.1. Lineage (NCBI taxonomy): Eukaryota > Metazoa > Chordata > Mammalia > Artiodactyla > Bovidae > Bubalus > Bubalus bubalis. Next base: position 49,466,539 of record NC_059176.1, read on the forward strand.
TTTATTACCAAAAATATCTTCAAAATGGCAATGAACAAAATTTAAAAAGAAAAGAAACTCTGAACAAGGAAAATACCTACGTCAAGATATATAAAACTAAGCATGTGACTAAGTCTAAACTATATCTGAGCTTTCTGACTGCCAGGGGGAACAGGGAAACCTAGTCAGACTTGAGAGTCTCCAAAACACAGAGACAACATGTGTTACACTCTTCTTACCTCCCAGGAAGGCACTCAGAGAAAAGAGGGATTTTTCTGGCACAAATTTATTAAAAAAAAAAAAAAAAATTCTTCGAGACTTTACATAAGGGGACCTTGCATAATGTGACAGGCAATGTCCTCCTACAAGATTTTTTAATAGCAAATGCAGTAGAGAATTAATTTCCTCAACCCTTGAAAAACACCAAGGGTTTAAAATTGGATTTAATTCCTGAAGGCAATCCTATGAGAGGTTTCTAATTATTATGGTCCAAATGTGGAGCCTTGAGCTGAAGCTCCGAGAAGCAGGGTGGTTCTAGGGCCACCTTCCTTGAATTTCAGGGGGCTTAAAGACCTGATGACCTACGTACAGTCTGCCTGGAACTGTGCTAAGCATTGTGTAGAACCACAATCAAATAGAATTCTCATTTTAGCTGGGGGGAAAAGAAGTTTGTGTTAGCGCTACACTGACTTTAGAAACTTGGGGACAAGAATAAGTAGTCCAGGAAAAAAAAAAACGTGGGAAAAGGACTTATGGCGCAGCTAGAATTAGAACTGGGCGTTAGTGAAGTGTAGATTTAGAAGAAGTGTGTGTGTAAGTCTGTGTGAGGGAGATTCTTTGTGTGTGTGCATGCGTACATGTGCACTATATACATTAAACCAGGAATTAACTGGCAGTTGTGGACTAACTCTTTGATATTCATGTTCATTTCTCTTACTGCATTTTATTTTATGGTCTTCTTTCTAAGTTCAACCTGCCACTAAAAATTAATATTCTGCACTTGTCACAGCCATAACAAACTTAGCTTCTATTGAACTTCTGGTGGCTTCCCCGATGGCTCAGTGGGTAAAGAATTGGCCCGCAATGCAGGAGACACAGGAGACACGGGTTCGATCTCTGGGTTGGGAAGTTCCCCTGGAGGAGGACATAACAACCTACTCCAGTACTCTTGCCTGGGAAATCCCATGGACAGAGGAGCCTGGTGGGCTACAGTCCATGGGCTCGCAAAGAGTAGGATACGACTAAGCACATACATACTCTTTGTGTGTTCCCTCTCCCTTCCTGGGCAAGTGAAATTCAGTTAAAATGGACCTCTGGCAGCCTAGGGCTGAGTATGCATTAGGTGGAAAGCAGACATTTTCCATTCCCCACCCCACCTACGGTGCACCTGATCAGTGCTTCTTCCACTCCAACCCACACATTTCTCTGCTCCCACCAGTCTTTTTTTTTTTTTCCCTATTTTTTTTTGGCTGGGCCACACATCATCTAGGATCTTAGTTTCCTGATCAGGGATGGAACCCATGCCCCCTGCAGTGGAAGCTTAGTGTCCTAACCACTGGACTGTTAGGGAGATCCCCTAACACAGTCTTTTTATGAGTGGGATTTTGGTGCTGTAACTGATAGTTAAAATTCCATCTGTCGTCTTAACATTTAAAAAGTAATCTGAGGTGTTGCCAAAGGCTCAACAGGAAAAGAACTTTCAGTATCGTCCTTGGTCTCTAAGACACACTTGGGCACCTCCATCTCCACCGATGCGAGGGCCTGGGCTTCTCAATGCTCCTCCGTGACGAAGGGCGTTATTTTCAGATGGAGGCACAGATTCCAGGAGAGATGTCTGGGACCTGGTCCTTGTGCTTGCTCTGCCCCTTCTTAGCTGGCGACCTTGAAGAGGTCACTTAACCTTGCTGGGCCCTAAAGAACTAATTTGTAAAAGGAGAGGACTAGATTAGAAGTTGATGATGCCAACGGTCTCTCTCAGCTCAAAATTTCTGAGATTCTGAGGGATAGAGTTGCAGTCCTTGGCTTCAGAGCACAGGAAACACTCTCTCTGTGCTCGGTAACAGGAGACAGCCCTGTTTTCCAGTCTACTTTGTGGACCATTAAACAATAAAACTCATAAGAACTAACAACCCTCAGGGCCTCTGTTCTTCCTGCAAATAAGTCAAACAGTAATATATTTTCAGCTGTGCCATTTACACCAATAATTCCATCCTATTCATTCCAACTCTATGAGTGGGGTTTCAGCCTTGGAATACTAATGTTTACTAAAAACCTAAAACTTACACTGAAGAAAAGGAGAAAAACACCAAGCAGAGACTGCACATGTAGAAGACTCAGTGGCTGGTAATAATGGGGTGAACACTGTTCCCCCAAATCCACGTCCACCAGGAAACTATGAATGCGACCTTATTTGACTATAGGGTCTTTGCAGATATGATCGAGTTAAGGTGCAGTCACACTGGTTCAAGTGACCCTTAACCCCACAATTGGTTTCCAGGAAAGAAGAGAGACATCTGGACACAGAGGACAGGCCATGTGAATGAAGATGGATGTAGAGACGAGGGTCATACCTCTCTGAACCAAGAACACCAAGGATTGCTAGCAATCCCCAGAAGCTAGGAGAGGGGCAGAAGGAACAGATTTCCTTCAGAGCTCTCAAGAAAAACCTGGCCGGCTCTCAGAACCTTGCAAAAAGGAAGTGGTTGTCCAGTGGTTAGGACTCCACGCTTCTAATGCAGTGGCCACAGGTTCGATTCCTGGTCAGGGAACTAAGATCCCACTTGCTGCATGGGGCTAAAAAAATAAAAACTCATTTAAAAAAGAACCTTGCTGACACCTGATTTAAGACATCTAACCTCCAGAACTATGACAGAACAGATCCAAAGCACCTCTCATGACTCAACTGTTCCACACCCCTGTCCTCAAGAGGTTGACGAGAACCATTGCCACACTCTTTCCAAAGTCACCCAGACAAGTTCCAACTGATACAAACCATAATCAGCTAACAACACGATACTCCCAGGCTACTTGCATAGCACACAACAAATTGTACTCTGGGCCCAAGTGTTCACTGGCTTGGCCTCATTGCCTCTGAGATTCAGCTGTTAGGACCATCCTTTCCTCTCCTGTTCTAGGGAAGTGAAGTGAGGGAGCCCAGAGACGAAATATCACAGGCTGGGAACAGAGGGCCCCCTTTTCCTTGCCATCCAAAGGACCTGACAAGCAAACTTCAACACAGACATGAATCTTGTGTCAAACACACCTCAAGGAGAACAAAACCAAACTCTTAAAGGATTTCTCTCTTCCAAATCCAATCTAGTTAAAGTAGATAATGCTTAGGTTCATTCCCTGGAGTAAGGTGACCCAGTGTTAAACCCTGACCCCACCTAGGTCAGGGTTTGTCTTTGGACCACATTTCTTACCTCCTGTGGGCCTTGTCTGCAAACCGAAGGTGTTAATTTTAAATCAATCCCTGACATACAGTAAGTTAAGTGTAGTAGTGTCCAGCTTTTTGCAACCCCGTGGACTGTAGCCCACCAGGCTCCTCTGTCCATGGCATTTCCCAGGCAAGAATACTGGAGTGAGTTGCCATTTCCTTCTCCGGGGGATTTTGCAGATCCAGGGATTGAATTTGGGTCTCCTGCATGGGCAGGTGGATTCTTTACCAACTGAGTCACCAGGAAAGTCAGTATACAGTAAGTGAACCCCAAATATTAGCTATCCCATCACCATCATTAAACTCTCCTCCATCTTGCCTTAGTAAACACTAATCTGACAGATAGCAAGTACCACAAAAGATGCCCTTTTCCCAACTGACACAGAGGCCTCATCAACAATGAAATAACTAGTGGATCCACTGCCTGGGCTCTTCCAACAAGTTTCAAATTAATCCCAGGATGCACTTTCAATCTTCTAATGCAGAATCATGTTACACACTTAATAAATCGCTGGATAGTAAATGTTCATCACCAAGGTTCATCAACAGTTCCAAGGTGCATTTTCGTTTATGCTGAAAGGGTCTGGCAGTCCACAGCCTGGACCTCTGCTTCTGACACATACGCCCTCTCTCCTGCCAAGGGACCCCTCCTTTCCCACGGAGACCGTTCCTCCAACTGCACCTCCTTCCTGCCTGTAAATCTACTCTTGCTCGGCTTTCATAGCAAACCTCTTCAACGCCTTGAAATAAAACCCCACGCCAGCACAGTAAGCCTGGGGCAGGCTTGCTTCCTTCAGAAGGCCCTGTGAGTAGTATAGGAGAAGGCAAGGGCCATATCACATGGTGGTCAGGTCATTCTAATCTGTCCACCTTTTGGTGACAACTTAGAGAAAAGTTGTTCAGTCGCTAAGTCGTGTCCAACTCTTTGCGACCCCATGGACTGCAGCCCGCCAGGCTCCTCTGTCCATGGGATTTCCCAGGCAAGAATACTGGAGTGCATTGCCATTTCCTTCTCCAGGGGATCTTCCTGGATCAGGGAACAAACCTCGTCTCCTGCGCTGGCAGGCAGATTCTTTACCACTGAGCCACCTGAGAAGCCCTTAGATAAAAGTAGTCAACTCTAAATGGAGGCAACATGATATATTTGGGGAGAAAGCAGGGAGGAAAAGGGCCAGTTTCTCCCTACTTTATCTGCCACTTAACTAAGGAAATTGGGGCTGTTGTACACACCACACACAGTCACACAGAAGGGGAGGAACAAGCCCAGAGCAGATTTGCTGGAACAAAGCCTGGCCACCCCTCAGGAGCTGTTTCTCTGCACTTGCTAAGTGCTCAGTGACTCGGGGCTGAGACGGAAGGTTCTGAAGTATGTCCTAGTCAACCCAGACGTGTGCACGCTTGATAACCTGAGCTGATTTCGGCCCCATTCTGATCTCACAGTGAGATTTCAATTCTCTAGGTCAGTGCCTTGGCCAGCAGCTCAGAGAACCGCCTCTCAGCACAGCCAGGCTGTTCCAATCCTGTGTGTCCTCCTCCCAGGAGACTTCCGTGGGCTGAGCCTTCAGGGAAACCCGGTTTTGAAATCCCGCCTCTCACCACTGCCATCACCTCAAGCCCCAGATTGATGGAGAACCCTGGCAATGACAGGGGTAATTGTATTTTCCAGATATGCCAAGACATGCTGATTAATTAACTGATTGACTTCTGAACACTAAGCATCGAGTACCCAGGCCCTTTCCTTCAGCAGATCAAACCAGGGACCAGCTCTGGCGTCCTGGGACCAGGTTATGGTGCTGGGGTGTGGGTGGTGGCAGGAAGATCCAATTGCTAGTTCCTTACAAATCAGGTCCTATGAGGGGAAGGGAATGCTCTGAGTCACACGCAATTTGGTAAAGAGAAGGGGATTTCCAAATGATTAAATACATTTAGGTTAACCTCACTCTCAGTTGTGTTCAAAATGAAGAGCTTGAAATTGCCTTTTTGTGAAAACTCACCCAAGTGATAAGTTTCCTTTAACCATATTCTTCCACAAAGTCATAAGCTCATGCATTCATCCTGCTGCAATTTCAGAAGGTGTCCTACAAGTGTCTAGTAAGAGCAAAGTCATCCTATGAGAGAAAGTGTGAACCCTGTGCTTAAGTATCAGGAGTGACTACTAACCCATAGGTTTCACAAAAGAAGTCACTAAACTAAAAATAGCTGGAGACTGTGTCACCAGTTAAGCAGGCACATTGATTTGAGCCCTTTTACATGCATTTACTAAATTACCGAAAGGGAGCTGGCCTCTCTCATTAGCAAATAGCCTTCCTCAAAGAGTAGTACTTTCTATTGGAAGACAATGGGTAAAGCACTTAATAAAATTACAGGAAAATTGTTTTCTGTACAGTCAAGAAACCATTCAATGCAAACCTGAGGACAAACCCAAAATTCTAAGCCAGGGGTTTCCTCTACGGAGATCCAATAGTTTTCTAATATGACTGGTATTTTAATGGAGAGATTTGGTAACTCCAACATTGTATTTAAAAACATACACTGTGGGACATCTTTGGTGGTCCAGTGGTTAAGAATCTGCCTGCCAATGCAAGGGACGCAGGTTCGATCTCTGGTCCAGGAAGATCCCTCATGCCATGGGGCAACTAAGCCCATATGCCATAACGACTAAAGCCCGAGTGCTGTGACTACTAGAGCCTGAGAGTCCTAGAGACCGTGACAAGAGAAGTCACTGCAATGAGAAGCCTCACATTGCAACTCGAGAAAACCCATGCACAGCAACGTAGAGCCAGTGCATCCTAAATAAATAAATGATTTAAAAAACACTTTAAAAATACATACTGTAATTAAACTCTGTAATATCAAAAGAAAATCTCAGTTTATCAGAAACCAACAAACCCAATTGCCTAGTACACTGGAATTTTTTTAAAGATTTTTTTGAAGTGAACCATTTTTAAAGTCTTTATTGAATTTAACACGCTGTTTTTATTTTATGTTTTGGCCAGGAAGCATGTAGGATCTTAGCCCCCTAACCTGGGATCGACCCCTGCTTTGGAAGGTAAAGTCTTAACCACTGGACCACCAGGGAAGTCCCTGGAATTTTTAAGAGATAGGTACAACTGAAGAGAAGGGCATCTCCAGACTTATTAAACAGAAGAAACTTCCAGGGCGTGCGATGGGAATGGCAAAGATCCCACCCAGCAAACAAGCTTCTAGATAGAGGAAACCAGGGATGGGGTGGGAGGGCAAGCCCTAGTGCCTGGCACAGCCCTTGGCTGAACAGTGACTGACCCTGGGGCTTCCCTGGTGGTCCAGTGGTTAAGAATCTGCCCCTGCAATGCAGGGATGTGGGTTCGTTCCCTGGTCACGGGACTAAGACCCCACATGCTACGGAACAGGTAAACCTACTTGCCACAATTGGATATCCCACGTGCTGCAACTAAGACCCAATGCAGCCAAATAAATAAATATTTACTAAAAAAGAAACTCTAGGTTCTAACTTATTAAGAAAAGAAGAAGAAGAAGAATCACTGACCCCATAGAACTCACTAAAACAGAGAAGAAAGTTTCACCCAGACCTGCAATACAAAACACTTACAGCCACCTTCAGTTATTGAGAAAATAAAAATAATCGGGAGTCCCCATTCCTCAGCATTCTGTCCCAAAGGCCCCAGAGCCAGATTGGTGCACAGTACTTGGCTAAGACACACACTTTGAAGCTGTAATAGGAGCATGACCACGATGTGCTGCCCTTTATAATCCTGACACTTGCCTGTCACCACACAGGCAGCAGGAAGTAGGTCTGTGAGGAGAACCAACCCACAGGTCAAGCCCCTTGCCCCTCCCCTAGGAAGAGACACTTCTGCCCACTCGCATGGCCACAGGGCCAGGCTGGGCTCATCCACTCCTGGCCTCTCCCAGCTCTGGCCTCTGATGATGAATTCTGCCCATTGTTGTTTAGTCGCTCAGTCTTTGCGACTCCAAGGACTGCAGCACGCCAGGCTTCCCTGTCCTTCACCACCTCCCAGAGTTTGCTCAAACTCATGTCCATTGAGTCGGTGATGCCATCCAACCATCTCACCCTCGGTCGCCCCTTCTCCTCCTGCCCTCAATCTTTCCCAGCATCAGGGCCTTTTCCAATGAGTCACTTCTTCACATTACTTGGCCAAAGTACTGGAGCTTCAGCTTCAGCATCAGTCCTTTCAATGAATATTCAGGGTTGATTCCCTTTAGGATTGACTGGTTGGCTCTCCTTGCTGTCCAAGGGACTCGCAAGAGTCTTCTCCAGCACCACAGTTCGAAAGCATCAATTCTTTAGTGCTCAGCCTTCTGCCAGTAATGAGAACAGTAGCTCTCCTCAGGGCTTGGCCTAGAAAGCAGGAAAGGTTCTGGGCTCCCTGTCCTTCCAAGAGGGAGAGAAGGTTCTAGGGGCAAGGGTATGCAGTGTAAGGCATGCTTTACTTACTTCTGTTTTATTAATATATACCTCGGGCTCTGGGACTAGACACAGGATCTCCTGCAGGCTTGGAGCAGTAAGCTTAAAGGTCACGTGGATTCCAGAGACCAGTGCCCACGTCCCGGAAGACAAATCCACCAGCTAAATGCAGACCCATAGGACGCACTGACTCATACTCAGGCCTTTAGGCTAAAAATGAAGGACAGGGTATCTCGAGACAGTCACCCTTCTGGGGCTGCACAAGCCTCCAGGGAGCCCCTATCCAGCCTCTGCCATCAGTTCTGCTGTTTCTGAGAGCTAAATAGAGCTTTGTCCCCAGCGTCCAGGTCACAGCTCAAGTGGAAGGACCCAGATGTGCTGGATTCTGGCTCTCAGAAGAGGAAGGGGATCCCATCCCATTGGCGTCTCCATACGATGTACTTCCGGTGGTATGTGGTGCTAGTCCCTAATCTGAGCATGGGCTGTGCTGTGCAGCTCTGAGTAGATCACTTGCCCTCTCTGGGGATTTTGAAGTTTACCCTAAGAGCCCCTGTGGTATAATCAAATGACAAAAGATTTTTTTTTCCCCTTCCATTTATTCTTTCTTTCATTGAGATGTATTGGACGTACAGCACTGCATGCATTTAAGGTGTACAGCATAAGGACTTGATTTACATCATGAAATGATGATTGCAATAAGTTCAGTGAAGCTCCATCACCTCATAGAGAAACAAAAATTAAGAAATATATTAAAAAAAAAACTTTTTCTTTGTGATGAGAACTTTTAGAATTTACTCTCTGAACAACTTTCATATATCATGTTGTATATTACACCCCCAGTGCTTTTTAATCTTAGGACCTTTGTTTGTATCTTTTGCCCTTCTTCAGTCAATTGCCCCTCCTCCTGCCACCTGCCTCTGGTAAGCACACAACTGATCTCTTTTTCCATGAGTTTGCCCATATGTTCTTGAAGTAAAACTGACCTGTAACACTATATCACTTCCTGTTATACAACCAAGTGATTCAATCTGTCCATACTTTTAAAAAATGATCACCTTAAATCTAGTTACGATATATCGCCACATGAGATATTAAACAGTCATTCACTACGTTCCCCACATTGTACATTTCACACCAGTGATTCATTTATTTTGCAACTGGAAGTTGGTACTCTTAAATCTCCCTCATCTATTTCTTTCTTTCCCCTATCCGGCTCCCTTCAAGCAACCACCTGTTTGTTCTCTTTATCTGTTTCTGTTTTGTTTCTTCATTTGTTTTGTTTTTTAGATTCCACATATAACTGAAATCATACAGTGTTTTGTTTTTGTCTGACTTATTTCACTTAGCATAGTACCCTCTGGGTCCATCCATGTTGTTGCAAACAGCAAGATTTCATTCTTTATTATAGCTGAGTAATATTCCACTGTGCATATATACTATATCTTCTTAATCCATTCATGTATTGGTGGGCACTTAGATTACATCCATATTTTTGTTGTTTAGTCACTAAGTCGTGTCTGACTCTTGTGACCCCATGGACTGTAGCCTGCCAGGCTCCTCTGTCCATGGGATTTCCCAGGCAAGAATACTGGAGTGGATTGCCATTTCCTTCTCCACGAGATCTTCTTGACCCAGAGATTGAACTTGAGTCTCCTGCATTGGCAGCTAGATTCTTTACCACTGAGCCAGCAGGGAAATCCAATTGTAAATAATGCTGCAAGGAACATCAGTGTGCATATATCTTTTCTAATTAGTGTTTTTGTTTTCTTCTGATATATACCCAGAAATGGAAATGCTGGATCATATGGTAGGACTATTTATAATTTTTTGAGGAAACTCCAACTGTTTTCCACAGTGGCTGCACCAGTTTACACTCCTACCAACAGTGCGCGAGGACCCTCCTTTCTCCACATCCTCACCAACATTTATGTGTTCTCTTTTTGATAACAGCCATTTTGACAGGTGTGAGGTGATGTCTCATTGGGATTCTGATTTGCGTATATCTGATGATTAGCAATGTTGAGCGCCTTTTCATGTGTTTGTTGGCCATCTGCATATCTTCTTTGAAAAAAACATCTATTCAGAACCTCTGTCCATTTTTAAAAATTCAGTTCAAATGACATAGATTTTAGAGTCATAGGCCTTGGGTTTGAGTTTAGGTTGTTCCAAGTGACTTTGAGTGAACTACTTACATTTCATGCAAGTTCACTTTTTCTTCTATCAAGTAGGGGAAGGGAGATTACATTACAGACTATGGAGGGAAAGAAGTTGGTGAAATTATGTTGGTTAAGAAAATGCTTTGTAATTATAAAATACTGATACACTCAAGACACGGTTTGCAAAATGGTTAGAGCTTTTTACAGGAAATCTGCCTTATTATATATTTCAAGATTATAAAAATGTAAAGAAACAGCTCGAGGACTTCCGTGGTGGCACAGTGGATAAGAATCCGCCTGCCAATGTAGGGGATACAGGTTCAATCCCTGGTCTGGGAAGATTTCATATGCCGAGCAGCAACTAAACCTGTGAGCCACAACTACTGAAGCCCAAGCTCCTAGAGCCTGTGCTCTGCAACAAGAGAAGCCACCACAAAGAGAAGCCCATGCAAGGAAGGGCCAGCACAGTCAAAAATAAATAAATAAAATTGTTTAAAGAAAGAAAGAGCTAGGGAGTTCTCAACATATGAAGAACAGGGGAGTTGGTCCCTAGGCAGTCTTGAGCTTGACTTCATCAGATCTTTCTACCAAGGACCCTGAAAATCTAGAAGAATAAAAATTCAGAGGCTCTGACATGAAAAGGGCAGCTCTCTGGGTTGATATATTTTGAGGTCTTAGCTAAACAGAAGGAGGTTCACGTTCTCAAAAGTTCCTGTCTCCTTGTCCATCCAACACAAACATCACACTGTTGTTCTGCACTTTCCTCCCAGTCCTCCCACTAAGCAAATGAGAGTTCTCTGCCTTCTTTAAAGCCTGAAAGCAAGTCTCCATTGTTATTCCTAGTCGCCCAGCAACCTTCCTCCTTCGTTTTTTTTTTTTTAAATTTTGCCTGTTCAGGCAGGCATTTGATCTGAGTCCATCTCCACCTCCACCGAAGGCAGGTGAGCCTCCCAGGGAGCAGAGACTCAGCCAGGAGCTCAGTTTACAGGTGGTCTTCCTCTGCTGGGCTTTCCCTGCGTTTATGTGATGCCAAACATTAGTTTCCTGGAAGGTAAGTTAGATTTCACTGGAAATGAGGGAAATGTTTCTCCATTATTGGGAAAATGATCCCATTTCCCCCAAATTGATTTACTTGTGTAAGTTGGATGCACCCTCAAGGATAAAGCAGTGGTTTGTAAAAGTCGGGGCTTCCTGGGTGGCTCAGATGGTAAAGAATCTGCCTGCAACGCAGGAGACCAGGCTTCAATCCCTGGGTCAGGAAGATCCTCCTGGAGAATGGAATGACAACCCACTCCAGTATTCCTGTCTGAGAAATCCCGTGGATAGAGGAGACTGGCAGGCTACAGTCCGTGGGGTTGCAAAGAGTTGGACACGACTGAGCGACTAACAATTTCACTTTTCACTTTTTAAAAGTAGGGGACAGACACCCCACCCCCACCACCCAAAGTGTGTCAATATCACTGGGGGAGCTATTTGCAAAACTACATCCCACTTCTGACACTCCACTCGGCTCCCCACAGGTACCAAAGGCATCAGCTTCATTCTAAGCCCTATGGGGACTATGAAAGAAGTACAATACATGGCGTCCAGGAAATAATGAGCAAACAGTGCAAACCCATCTATAATGAAGAATGAAATCCTAAGTTCCAACTATGAATACTGGAGGAACCCAAAGGAGGCAAGAAGAAGGAGGAGGGGACTCAGATGGCTAGAGAGCCATCTAGGGAAGGGAAGGAACAGAAAAGAGGGAAAGGAGGGGTGGGTGCAGACCTCAAGCTGGGCTCAGGAGTGGAGCCAAGGCCTGAAGATCCTGGACAACCAGGAAACTGGCAGGTAGGACAGGAGGAATGGGTCTGGGAGCAGTGGGAGTGGGTCACTGTGGAAGAAGCTTCAGGGCTTTACTTCCAGGAGGAATTCCAGACAACAGCTTGGAGATGGTGCCCTGGTGGAGCCCAGTGGGCTGGCCCACTGGGGGACGGATGTGCCTCGGTAGGTATGAGAAGCCCTTGTTTGGCTGGGTGTAACCCGACCCGTAGGATGTTGGACAAGCATTGTCATTCACCTCGTGAACATCGCCCCAAGTTGCCATGACATTGCAGTAGTTTTTAGACAATCTGCTGAAGTATACAGGAGTCTTCAGCTGAGGACTATCCCCTCCAGGCCCTCAAAAACCTCCCGTTTCCTACCTTTGTGTTTTGCAGATACTTCCTCATGACTAGAAAATCAGCAAGCCTCACTGCCACATAAAAGTGATGATTCATGTCCCTTTGATCTCTGCTAGGGATTCTGGTCCACGCCCTGCTAATTCAATCCTCAGTGTACAATTCTATACAAGTTTCAATTCAGAGTGTGGAGCACGGGAGCAGGGGAGGGGGCAGCACTCTGTAAATATTTATTAATGGATTGAGCCATTAATAAACAGGCTGTTCTATGTAGCAGAAGAAAGGAAAGATGCCCAAAGAGAAGGTAGGCAGAAAACTACCCATTTAATTGTTGGCATTCAGATAAATACTGAAATACCATTAGAAGACTCATGGCTCCTGTTTCTTACTCCAAAACATCCAATGCAACAAAACTGTCTATGTCTTTTGCCAACTGACATAAGCTTATTTGAGCTAGAAAATTTAAATCTGAATACAATTAATCCTAAGGTTAACCTAGATTGAGAAGTTAATGGAATTTTAAAAAATAGGGATCTTTTTTTTTAGGCTGCTCCCTATGGCATGTGGGATCTTAGTTCTCTGACCAGGGATCTCTGACCACTCCCCCTGTATTAGGAGCGCATGGTCTTAACCACTGGACCACCAGGGAAGTCCCCAAGATCATTTTTAATATCTAAGAAAAATGGAAAAATGCTTCCTTAAACATCTGTGACATTTGGAACAGGTTTGTGTAAATAGGTCAGAACAAGTCTTGTTACAAAGATTTCTGCTTCATGGAGATGCTCCCATAGGTGTGCAGGGGTGGTGGGGTAGTGAGGCTGCTCACAGTAGGGTGGCAGGCTTTGGGGGCAGAGACATCTGTCCAGAATCACAATCCTACCACTAACTGGTTGTATGACTTGGGGCAAGTTTCTTAACCCCTTTGCGCCTCAGTTTCCTTGCCCATTAAAATGGGGATGATAGAGTGTCCTGCCGTTACCACAAAAACGGTAGATGCAGACACGACGACTTGGCAATGGTGAGTCCACCAGATGTGGCAAAAGAGGAAACTGATTTACCCAACTGGACTAGAGGGTCCCAGGGCAGAGCCCAAAGTGTGGGTCTCTTCAAGCCTGATTAGTCCAGGTCCTGAACTTGCTTGTGAGCGATCACCAGCAACCCTAATTTAACCATCTCATGCAGGTGATGAGCAGATCACAGACATTCTACACATTCCCGTACCCATTCCTGACCCGTAGCTTATCTATCAGCTCCCCCAGAGAATTTATAAAGTTTATGATTCACAGATTAGGGGTCAAAGACCCTCACTCTGAAATCCAGTAGGTGCTCTCTGGCTAATTCTAACAAGTCACTGTCTCTTCAAAAGGAAGGAGCAGAACCAGATGAAAACAAAATTCCTATTTGTGTAGCTCTACAGTTAATCAAATGCTTGTGAGCTAAATATTAATACATTACATTGGTTAATCCTCAAACAAGTCACAAAGTGCACTGGTGTTGACAGTGGAGACCTATATGGAATTTCTTGTTTACAGAGTGCGTCCTCAGACATGACCTCACTCGGTACTCACGACAGTTCTGTGAGTTATTACTAATGCCAGGGAGGAGGAGGCTGAGGCCTGGAGACCCACCCTGGGCCAGGCCTGGGAAGGGCTCTAGGAGTACAGAGAAACAAGCCACCTGTCTATCTTGGAGAGCTTTCACAGAGCTGGATGGATCCTGACCCCTTTGGCTCCACTGACAGCAGCTCTGCACATCCTCTCCCATCAAAGAGGGCCTTCTGGAAATCTGCATTCCCCGCACAGGCTCTTTGGCGGCAAAGTAAAGATTTCTCTCGCAATTTCAGGGTAACATCCAGCTATGTAGAGGCAATAAATAGAGGGATGGGTGACATTAATGACAGACCAAGTGAAAGGGACTGAGTTTTCTAAATTGGGAAAAAAGTATGCTTGACTATCATCTCCTTGGCATTTTCCATCATCTTACTATTTAGAAGGGCACATTTTTCAACGTCATTGACAAGAGTGAGTGAGCACTTTATTTACATGATCAGAATAGAAACGGGAATTGCAGCTGGGGTATTCAGAATCTGAGAAGCTGAAGTCTACAGTCCAGGCCACACAGAAAGCTATAGCTGGGAGGGGCTGGAAGCTCAGCAAGTATTCATGGAAATCCACCTCTGGGCCAAACAAGGGGCCAACAGTGGGACAGAGGGTGTCCAGTCCCCAGAGAGGAGCCTGGATGGTAGAGGCCCACCAAAGAGAGGGCTCAGTAAATGTTTATTGAAAGACGCTAGAGCAGGGACTCCCCTGAAGATCCAGTGGTTAAGACTCCGAGCTTCGAAGGCAAGGGTGAGGGTTTGATCCCTGGTTGGGGAACTAAGATCCCACATGCTCTGTGGTGTGGCCAAAAAAAAAAAACACTTCAGTGCTATCATGTCATCCTGGGAATACTGTGCTTTCCTGAATTTCTTGAGAGCAGTAATGTCATAGCTGGATATTGGAGAAAAGTGAACAGGATGTCAAACAATACATGCAGAGATTTGCTAAAATGCATTGCTCCTCGTTAAGTGAACAAAGCAAGGAACAGACTCAAAGGGTATTTCTAAAGTGTTCAACAAAAACACGTGGAAAGGAGCCATGCATGACACAAATGTGACTGGAAACCTCTGTTGTGAGGTTAGATTTCCAATGGGGTATTTCAAACTCAGGGGCCAGGTGGCCCCCTCTATGGGAAAAAAAATAGTCCTGCCTTTTATTCGATTCTTACATTAAATTGCTTTTTTTTTCTTTTTTAAATGCAGGGACCCCAGAAGAAAGGAGCTCTAATTTATGTATTTATTGGACACACTGAGTAGCATGTGGGATCTTAGTTTCTCGACCAAGGATAGAACTCGAACCCTCTGTCTTGGGAGCCCAGAGTTTTAATCACTGCACTGCCAGGGAAGTCTTTACATTGAATTACTTTTATTCAATTATTATTTCCTATACTATTTCTTAAAATATATAAACATAAAACCAGGCATAAATTTACCTTAGCACTTTTCCAATTATGGAGACTAAAATGAATGTACAAATAAAAACAAATAAAATTACCCAAAGAGTATAATTCAGATTGACTACACTTGACTACACCACTTTCCTCTGCTGGAACCCCTGTTTCAGCCTTCATTTGCACACTTGGCTTCATCTGACGTTATCTTTTCTCCACACTAAGTCTGTCTCTGTGTTTTTCTCATAGCAGGTTAACCTGGCTCTAAGTTATCAGAAATTTACACACAAATGGCACTGAGGGACCTCCCCGGTGGTCCAGTGGTTGATTTTGGTTGTTTGGTTGTTTAGTTGCTAAGTCGTGTCCAACTCTTGTGGCCCCATGGACTATAGCCTGCCAGGCTCCTCTGCCCATGGGATTCTCCAGGCAAGAATACTAGGGTGGGTTGCCATTTCCTTCTCCAGGTCCAGTGGTTAAGAGTCCAGTTAAGACCTGGTGCAGCCAAAGAAATAAATAAAAATAGAAATTTTAAAAATTTTTAAAAAAATAATAAGAGGCACTGAGGTGGCCTGGCTGGACCCTAATATAATATGGTCATCCCAGTGATCCAGGCATACCTTTAAAATATTGCCAATTATCATTAATATGAACTCTAAAAGTCTGAGTGTTCTTAATTTAAGGAAAACTCAAAGAAAGTCAAGAACATACCCTTGGTCTTGGATTGGGACATATCTGTAACCCAGAAGGAATGTCGTGGTACTGACTGCTGGAGGAGAGCAGAGGGTGCCATGGGGACTCAAATGAAAAGTCACATTGCATCTCAGAAATAATATGAGCCACCCCCTGACATATTACATCAAGAATTTAATACGTGTAAACATACACTTCAAAAGACATCACATCAAAGGGCCCCATTCCAAGCTGTGGAGGTCCCACCCTGGCTTCCCCCACGCCTCTTCCTTAAAAACTACAACATGGCACTTTATTACTGTGGTTTAGTGTTTTTTTTTTTTGGCCACAGCTTGCAGGATCTTAGCTCTCCAAACCAGGGATTGAACCCAGGCCCTTGGCAGTGGGAGCACAGAGCCCTAACCAGTGAACTACCAGAGACCACATGTAGGACATGAACGTACCCTGACTCCTATGAGTCAGCTCGCATCATTCTGACAGCACCATCGCATATTGACATTGTGTGGTCTGTATCCCCTAAAAGAAACTGGGCACAAAACTGCACCAAATGATGCCACAGCTAGGTTAGCTTAAGTGAATGGCCTTGTTTCCCAGCAGAAGAAAAGCTGGCACTGTTTAAGGAAGCTGAAAGAGTGGAACCTTCCTTGAATAGAATCCTCTACTTCAGACCCTCTCAAATGCCACGATTCAATTTCCATTAGCAAAACTGTTTCAAACAATTATTTATGTATTTAAACTTTTGGCTCCACTGGGTCTTTGTTGCTGTGCACAAGCTACTCTCTAGGGGTGCTTGGGCTTCTCACTGTGGTGGCTTCTCTCACTGTAGCTCATGGGCTTGGCTGCCCCACGACATCTGGGATTTTCCAGGACCAGCGATTGAACCCGTGTCTCCTGTACTGGCTTTCCTGGTGGCTCAGATGGTAAAGAATCTGCCTGCAGTGCAGAAGACCCAGGTTCTATCCCTGGGTTGGGAAGATCCCCTGGAGAGGAAATGGCAATCCACTTCAGTATTCTCGCCGGGAGAATCCAATGGACAGAGGAGCCTGGTGGGCTACAGCCCATGGGGTCGCAAAGAGTCGGACATGACTGAGCGACTAGCACACACCCCTGCACTGGCAGGCAGATTCTTATCCAGTAGCCCACCAGGGAAGCCCTCCACCTTTTTAATCAATCTAAATACGCTCTGTTTAGAAGGCTGCTCTTTATTCTGGGAGGTGGACCCTCCCTCATTTTTGGTGTTAAAATGTCTTTTCTTAAGAAATGATGGTGATGATGGAAGAGAACAGAGCTTTTTTATTTCCCTATTTGAAAAACAAAATTCGGCAATCCTGTGTTGGACTTCCTGATTTTTTTTAACTGTTGTCACTGATATGACTAAGTAAACGGTACACAAATACATGCCTAGCGTGACTATGCAGATATGGGGTGGTTTTTCAAAGCTTGTAACTATTCTACCTCCAGAAGCTGACTGATAACATCACCCCCTCTCATATTACATCACACAGCAGCTATGGCACAACTGATTGAGAATGTAGACGCCTAGCGAGGAGCAAAGATCAGAATGCAACGATTCTCCGTTAGACTGGCTGACTGACATTATGAAGATTCAAAGCAAGGTCAAGGTGACTCTAAATTAGATTCGGAGGGAAATAAAAACAAGATGAAGATTAAGGCAGATTTTAAAGAAAAGGGAAAAATAAAGCAGCAGGCAAGATGGAAGCCACTGAGGACCATAAGACCATGTTTAAATCAGTGTGGTTAGAAAAACATAATTGCAGCCAGAGAAAATTCAAACACAAAGACCCCCTAAACTCTCTTTAGAGTAATCATCAAGAGCCTAGCAAGGCCATGTGAGTCTCAGAGGCCTTGGAGATGACAAAGTGATATGGAGAATGGGAAAGACTTGTGAGGAGAGAAAAAAATTATATTCCCAAATATTGTTTGGGAAGGATACTTCACAGAGGCATAGGTGTGAGAGCTGGTCGTTTCTGGGGTGAGGGAAAGGAAGGGCCGGGGCTTAACAAAGCCGACCAGACAGGACATTGTGTCAAGAAGGGAGGGTTCCCCTTCTGATGCCTAAGGCGAACACAGAGCCGGGGCTGGGGTGTAGGAGATGGATTAGAAGTGGTAGAGATGCCGAAAGGCCAATCAGGAAGGCCCAGAGCTTTCCCTGGAGACCAGAGAAAGCACAGCAAGCTTTCTCAGGTGATTCCAGCACCTTCTGCCCAGAGCGCAGGCCAAGGGCCTAAGGTCCAATGCTCATTTTTCAATGTCCCACTCTCCCTTCATAGGAGGACCTTCAGGAGAGGCCCTCCCACTCACCTAGCCTCCTCTAAGGCTCAGAGCTATAGGACATAGAGGAGAAAAATATTTGCCCTCCAACATACACAGAAACGCCTTAGGATCTCCATGTGAAGCTATTGCCTAAATAAGACTGGTTCTTAGCAGCCTTGGAAACAGAATCGAATATTTAAAATAGATCACCTTTGTGAAAAAGGATACTGAAGCTCTTCCTGTACTGCAAAGAAATACTAAGTGGAAAAGGGCAGGGTTCCAAATAGCATGTATCGTCTGCTACCATTTGTGTAAAAGGGAAAGATAATCATAATGGATTTGCTAATAGATGTTACAAAATATCTTGGCTGTGCCCGGAACACCTCTGGAGGACGAAAAACCAGTAACAGTGGTGCCTCTAAGGAATAAAACCAGGTGGCGGCAGTCAGGGACGGGCAGAGATGTAGTTCCTACCTCACTTTTGTGCCTTTCGAATATTTTCTTTCATCATGTAGATGCGTTTACCTACTAAATTTTTTTTTTTTTTGCAATACAAACACTGAAAAACCTAAAATAATAATAAGAATAATAAACCCAGAATAGTCTTTCTGCAGCAAAACCAAACACCCTTGTTAATCTGGACAGCTGTCTTCCTGGCACACACCAGATGCTCAGTTTGTTGAGCTTAATGAACCTCCGCTTGAAAGAAAACAAAAGAAAATCAGAAACCAGGCAAACCCAAGGGTATCAGTTCTAATTCTCTAATAAGCTCTTTACCTGGCTGTTACTTAACTACCACAAGAGATCATAAAACAGGTCCTTGGGTCACATGCTCTGCACCCAGCTGGGTCCAGTGCGCCAGCCTCATGGGTAACAATAGGTCTAGTGGCCTGTCCACACCCACCTTTTATAAATAGAAAACATATAATCCAAAAACATGATGCCTTGGAACCAAGACCACAGAAACAAACGTGCAGATAGGAAAATGATCCTGAAGGGAGATGTCAGCACCTGCAGGGTATCAGTACAGAAATAGCAGCTTGTGGGTTAAAAAACGTCAAGCACCAGCCAAAAAGGTTAGAACATGCAGAGCCGCTATGAAATCCTCATGCCAGAGCACAAGAAGAGGTGGCATGAACTCCCTGCGCTCTGTTCCTAGGGACAGTACAGCCTAAGATGATACAGGAAGGCTGAAACACCCCTTGCCCCAGTCATCTATTTGCCTAAATTGGTCAAAAAGTACTCAAAACCGACACTGCAAAAAAAAAAAAAAGAAAAATCATTCTGTTGTAAGTAGAAGGTTGTAGCAGAAATTCTGCCACACGAATTCCATTGTATTAGAAGGCTCTCTCTCCTAGGGTTTTTCAAAAAGCCAGGTTTCAGGCAAAGAATAAGACAGACTTCACCACAGTCTTCCCTAGGACCAAAGAAATTATTTTGAGGTGTGGACAGGAGCTTGGGACAAGGGTGGTGGGGAACTACTATACTCTCCATGGTCCCTGCCAGAGATTCCCAGGAAAAAAGTGGAAATGGAAGAAGGGAATGGCAACCCTCTCCAGTATTCTTGGCTGGAGAATCCATGGGCAGAGGAGACTGGCGGGCTACAGCCCATGGGGTCGCAGAGTTGGACATGACCCAGAAACTCAGACACACACACACACACACACACACAAGAAACAACAGCAAATGAGAAGCCCTTCCACCCAGATATTACAAGAAAAGAAAGCAAGAAAGAAAAGGGGAATTATATTAATACACAAAGAAACTACAACAATTATTCTAAGATGGCTGAGGTCCAGAGTGTCCTCAACAAAATAACCCAAACAAAAACCCAAACTCACAATCAGCTGTAAGGAAGATGCGAATCAATGAACAACGATCATCTTTGGTTCATTCTAGAAAACATGTAAAAACAGAGAAGGGAAAAACCAAAAGTGACCAGATTCCTGCAAGAAATAAGGACAACAGGTTATCTTCCGATGAAAAGGGACTTGGCTGGCAGATTGAGAGTAGATATTTATCAGACCCGTGAAGCTGATAAAGGAAGTGAAGGTGAAAGCAAAGAGAAAGAAAGGGGATTTCCCCAACTAAGACGAGAGGAAAAGAACCATTCCACTGCACGTGCCATCTGGTTTATTTCAAGCTCAAGAAAAGAACAGGAAAGACGCAGTGAAATTAGTGAAAGAGCTAGATTACCAGCAAGAATCAGTCATACACTTGTGCTCCTCCAGGGAAGGCAGGCACTGCTGGTACTCTCCCTGCTCCCATGACTAAGTAACTTACTTAGATGCATTTGACACACGATCCCTGAACTTCCGAAAAGCACTTAATACAGAGGCTCATGAAATCTTAATCTAAAAATGTTCACCCATTTATAATCACGCTGCATCACATTGACAACTGGGACGAAGGGCCGAGCAGAGGGGAGATATTTGGAAGAATGCTGTGGAGACTGATATCATCAGGGACTTTGTTTATCACTTTGGGGGTTTTTCCGCCCTCTTTTAATGAGAACGAGATTTGGAATCTGAAGAAGAGTATAATTACAAGGAGAGGACTAACAGAGACAATGAATTACCTGATTCAATAAAAGACAGAAAAATAAGCAATAAATAAGAAATAAAATGTGATGTGACTTGAAAAACCCCCACAGACATCTGTACTACAATGAAATCTGGAATATGTTTAATGAACTGGGCGAGTGGAGGCAGGGGAAAAAATCAGAGCCTGATAGAAAATACTGGGGGGTAAGTACAAAGAAAATAAGGATTAAAAAGGCAATAGAAGACCATATTTAGCAAATCCATAATGCTTATTGTGTGCCAGGCACTGCTCTAACTGCTTCTGACATCAAAATCTCAAAACAACCTCTAATCTAAATACCATTATTTTTCTTGTTTCAGAGGTGAACAAGCAGAGGCACGGGCTTCCCTGGTGTATCACCTGCCAATGCAGGAGATGTGGGTTCGATCCCTAGGTTGAGAAAATCCCCTGGAAAAGGAAATGGCAACAACCCACTCCAGTTTTCTTGCCTGGAAAATTCCGTGGACAGAGGAGCCTGGCATGCTATGGTTCACAAAGAGTCGAGTAAACAACAACAAACAGAGGCACAGAGAGGTTAAGTGACTTGCCCAAGGTGATAGCCAGTAAAAAGCAAAGCTAGGGTTCAAATCCAGGCACCCTGGCCTCAAAATCTATGCCCTTACCGTCTCTGCACCCCACCCCTAGAATTTCAACTCAGAAGAGTGAGAAAAGTAGCTAGGACTGAAATACAAATTATGTACTTGCTAGACCCAGGGTCAACAGATCAACCTTTAGTCATGGTTCTGTGATGACCAGTCAGTCCTGAGACCTCCCCAGGCTTTCATTCCCTCACCTGTGCATTGGGAAGGCTGATTAGATGAGCTCTACCTAAGGTGTCTTCAGCTCTAAAATTCCACAAGTCCATGCTGACAATCAGCAGTGTATGGACTGGTCTGCTTTCTGACTGGGTTAGTCAAAGGCGAATTCACCCTAAAACAGGCAGCACACTTGCTATTAAGGTTCCTCCTCTGTCTCCTGACCTTCAGAAGATTATTATGTCCTCTCCATTCAGGCAAGTGAAAGAGGGTAGTGAAAGGGAGGCTGTATGGTTTCTCTTCTGGACGCTGCTTTGTGTGGTTGCAATGAAATGGCCCTTGACAAGCTCTGGGCCAGATCACATTAACTCTACTAAATCTACAGTCCCTCCCACCCCCAGGCATCTCTCAGGAGTCCGATCTTGGAGCCTGCCTTTGGATCCGGTTACTGGAATGCAGGTGAAACTGACACACTGGAGGTGAAGCGACCAGAGAGGAATCAGGAAGATTAAGAGAGTCCAAAGGAAGGAGTTTCGTGATGTCTAAATAAACCTTATCTTCTGGCTATGGTTTGTTCTCTTTGCTAACATCCACTCTTGAGAGTGAGACCACCAGTTCATTAGGAATGAATTCAACACCCTCTTTCAAACTACTGAGCCCCCAGCAGTATTCTTCTGGAGGTAGGCCTTCAAAGTCAGAGTGCATCTATGCATGAAGAAGGGCCTTTACAGGTCGGTGGCACAGTCCTCCCTTGCGAGTCCTGGCTAAGCATCCCTGGCAGGTGGCTGTCACTTGGCCTCTGCCTGGTCACTTCCAAGGTCGAGATGCCAGCTGCCCCACCTAGCAGGGCCTGTGCTGCTGGACAGCTCTCACTGTGGGGAAAGACCACGAAGCGCCTAGAACAGTGCCTGGCAAGGAGCCGAGCTCAGTAAGTGCGCCTCCAAATGGGTCAAAGCTGCCTCCTTACAACTTGAACCCATCAGTCCTGAGTGTGCCCCTGGAGCCCCAAAACGCAGAGACCCTTCGGATATTCGGGGCTGTAATCAGATTCCTCGGCCCTCTCCTTACAGATGCGTTTGCCAGATCCCCATCACCAAGCCTGGCAGACCCCCCTCGCCAGACCCCCCAAGTGCGCACTGATGGACCAATGGCCGGTAGGGAGGCCGCAGTCGGGGATGTCCCCAACCTCGGTATCTGAAGCTTCAAGGGACAAAGGGCTTTCAGGAAGGCGTATCCCACCCTATGTGATCCAGGCTGCCTCCCTCCCCGCCGGCCCTGGGGACCCCCGCAGCGCCAGGTAACAGGCTCCCTGAGGATCCGGGGCTCTCAGGCAGCTGCGTGATGGGCCGAGCCAGGACAAGGGATCTCGAGGCTCAGAGGTTTGACCCAATTGATCGCGGGCTCGATCGCGGCAAAGCGGAGCTCGCTCGGCCGTGGCTTTACCTGCGCTTGGTTGACTACAGCGGCCCAGCTCGCCCCCGGTCGCGCTCCCGCAGCTCCGCGGCTGCCGCCGGCGGTCATGGAAATACAGCCGGAACCCCTGGCCAGTGCAGCTCCCGCCGCTACCGGCCCCGCCCAAGCAACTGCCGCCACGCCCCTGACCACCGCTTCTGCCACGCCCCTAACCGCGGAAACCAGCCTGTTCATTGGGCAGCCCAGCGGCTGCTCAGCTAGCCCCGCGCTCTCAGAGCACTCGGAGGGCAGCCCATTGGTCAGCGGACCTGCTCCTCAGAGCGGAGGCGGAGCCCTTAGCGAAGAACTCTAAGACAATTGGTTATTTTTGACGTCTTTAGCCCATAGGCCAAGGAACTATAGGATAAAGCCAGCGCGGAGGGGGCAGGGAAAAGAGAGGAGGGCTAAAAGATGGGTCTTGTATGATGCTGATTGAGGCGGGGTGCAAATAGGGAGGCAATTGTGACCACAAGCTGGCTTGCCGGGCGGGGTAGAGTCAAGTGTCGTCTGGGTTTGGGAGGAGGAAGGCACGCAGGTAGTTCAGCTTCTGGGTCTGAAGGCTTCAGGCCGACCAATGGACTCACCTGTAGTCCAGGACACCAGGGCAAAATCTGGGGTCGTGTCCCACGAGACAGGAGGCAGGTTAGTCACCAAGCCGCAAGGGGAGGAAAGGATGAGGAGGCAGCCGTCTCTGGCCTCTTCTAGCTAGGGAAGTGTGATTGGGACATGCGGGGCAGTGTGGATCTCAGGTATTGTCCCACTGTTCTTTCTGTCCTTAAGACGACCCTCGCCCAATTGAAGGCAGCCTGGAAGAATGTGGCCTTTGGAATCATAACTAGAACTCTGTTGGCATGTGCAGGTTACATGGTCTTGAGCAAGTCATTTAACCTTTCTGCTTAGGTCCAGATTTTTTGCTTTGGCAACTGAGATGAACAGTAGTTGATGAGAAGATTTAATAACTCTCCATTCCCCAACCCCCTGGGCTTCCCTGCTGGCTCAGTGGTAAAGAATTTGCTTGCCAACACAGGAGGTGCGGTTCGATCCCTGAGTCAGGAAGATCCCCTGGAGAAGGAAATGGCAGCCCACTCCAGTATTCTTGCCTGGGAAATCCATGGACAAAGGAACCTGGAGGGCTACTGACCAGGGGTTGCAGAAGATTCGGACTTGAGTTAGTGACTAAACTTCAACAATGAAACACCAACAGTGCCTGGCACTGAGTAGGCAGGCGTTCAGGCAAGACTAGTTCTCCACTCACTGACACATCAGTCTATGGAATTAGGACCAGTTCTAACATTCTATGAGTCTGAAACTACTTTTGTATTGGCATGTGCTTTTACCAAGAATAGAACACTTGACTGACTTGAAGGCAACTATTCTAGGGCAGACAGGGCCACCCTACCAAGGCACCATAGGGCTGGAAGAAAGAGAGCACAGGGTGAGATGGGAATGGTGATTTAGCCAGAGATGGGCAGTGGTATTTGTATCAATGTTAAATTTTTTCCGACACATTTCAGTATTATGACAAGGAAAAATGGAGCTTCCTTTTTCCTATTCACCCATCCAAGCGTGCAATGGCTCATGTTTCATCCTTTTGAAGGCTAATCAGCATAAAATCTGTCAGGAACTCCTGAAGCCCCTTGCCTATTCTGAATGTGAACAGAAATAAACCTTCAAGCCTAAAGTTAGCCCCAGATCTTTGGGTCTGCCTTTGAGAGAACTCACATATAGGTTGAAGGAAGAGAAAGAATCCACTGATGCTCTATTTTTCATTCTGTTGTCATGCTACCTAAAAAAATTTTTTTTAACCTCAACATTTATTTATTCCTCTATATTCTTTTCATTTTGGGAAAGAAAAACTCAAAGGATTATAGTGAGGGACCCCCCTCATAGTTCTAACTCTTTATGTTAATTTTTGTGCCTCCAGCAACCCGGATGTCCATCAACAGATGAATGGATAAAGAAACTATGGTACGTATTTCAGTTCAGTCAGTTCAGTCGCTCAGTCGTGTCCAACTCTTTGCGACCCCATGAATCACAGCACTCCAGGCCTCCCTGTCCATCACCAACTCCCGGAGTTCACTCAGACTCACGTCCATCGAGTCAGTGATGCCATCCAGCCATCTCATCCTCTGTCGTCCCCTTCTCCTCCTGCCCCCAATCCCTCCCAGCATCAGAGTCTTTTCCAATAAGTCAACTCTTTGCATGAGGTGGCCAAAGTACTGGAGTTTCAGCTTCAGCATCATTTCCTCCAAAGAAATCCCAGGGCTGATCTCCTTCAGAATGGACTGGTTGGATCTCCTTGTGGTCCAAGGGACTCTCAAGAGTCTTCTCCAGCACCACAGTTCAAAAGCATCAATTCTTTGGTGCTCAGCCTCCTTCACAGTCCAACTCTCACATCCATACATGACCACAGGAAAAACCATAGCCTTGACTAGACGAACCTTTGTCGGCAAAGTAATGTCTCTGCTTTTGAATATGCTATCTAGGTTGGTCATAACTTTTCTTCCAAGGAGTAAGCGTCTTTTAATTTCATGGCTGCAGTCACCATCTGCAGTGATTTTGGAGCCCCCAAAAATAAAGTCTGCCACTGTTTCCACTGTTTCCCCATCTATTTCCCATGAAGTGATGGGACCAGATGACATGATGTTCATTTTCTGAATGTTGAGCTTTAAGCCAACTTTTTCACTCTCCACTTTCACTTTCATCAAGAGGCTTTTTAGTTCCTCCTCACTTTCTGCCATAAGGGTGGTATCATCTGCATATCTGAGGTTATTGATATTTCTCCTGGCAATCTTGATTCCAGCTTGTGTTTCTTCCAGTCCAGCGTTTCTCATGATGTACTCTGCATATAAGTTAAATAAGCAGGGTGACAATATACAGCCTTGACGTACTCCTTTTCCTATTTGGAACCAATTTGTTGTTCCATGACCAGTTCTAACTGTTGCTTCCTGACCTGCATACAGATTTCTCAAGAGACAGGTCAGGTGGTCTGGTATTCCCATCTCTACAGAATTTTCCACAGTTTATTGTGATCCACAAAGTCAAAGGCTTTGGCATAGTCAATAAAGCAGAAATAGATGTTTTTCTGGAACTCTTTTGCTTTTTCCATGATCCAGCGGATGTTGGCAATTTGATCTCTGGTTCCTCTGCCTTTTCTAAAACCAGCTTGAACATCAGGAAGTTCATGGTTCACATATTGCTGAAGCCTGGCTTGGAGAATTTTGAGCAATACTTTACTAGCATGTGAGATGAGTGCAATTGTGCGGTAATTTGAGCATTCTTTGGCATTGCCTTTCTTTGGGATTGGAATGAAAACTGACCTTTTCCAGTCCTGTGGCCACTGCTGAGTTTTCCAAATTTGCTGGCATATTGAGTGCGGCACTTTCACAGCATCATCTTTCAGGATTTGAAATAGCATGGTACATATTTACAATGGACTATTACTCAGCCGTAAAAAGGGGCACATTAGAGTCAGTTCTAATGAAGTGGATGAATCTCACTAGAGGCTATAATAGGCTAGAGCCTATTATACAGAGTGAAGTAAGTAGAAAAGAGAAAAACAAATATCATATATTGACACATATATATGGAATCTAGAAAGATGGTACTGATGAACTTATTTGCAGGTTAGCAATAGAGATGCAGATGTAGAGAACAGAGAACAGACTTGTGGGGAGGAGAGGAGAGGGCAGGATGAATGGAGAGAGTAGCATGGAAACATATACACTATCATACGTAAAATAGATAACCAGTGGGAATTTGCTGTATGACACAGAGAGATCAAACCAGTTCTCTGTGACAATCTAGAGGGGTGGGATGGGGTGGGAGGTGGGAGGGAGGTTCAAGAGGGAGGGGACATATGTATACCTATGGCTGACCCATGTTAATGTATGGCAGAAACCAACACAATATTGTAAAGCAATTATCCTCTAATTAAAAATAAAATAAAAATTTTTTAAAGTTTGTGCTTGCAGGAAAGGAGCTTTAGACCTGTGGCCAGTTGGATATGTGTGTGTGTGTTCATGTGTATGTGCACGTGTGTGTGTGTGTGTGTGTGTGTGTGTGCATTTGGTTCTGTTCCAGAGTTTTCCAGTTGTTGTGTCTTTAAATAGTACTGCTTGGTGGCCATACGTATGTCTGCACGTGTGCTGGGGGAACAGGTTTGCTCCTGCTGGTGTTTGCTGAAGGAGATTGAGATGTTTCGTTAGGCTCTGAAAGGCATGAAGTGGCTCCCAGGATCCGGGAAGACTTTTCCAGCTTGATTCAGAGCCACAAATAGCAGCTGTTGGGAGTAGATTGCAGATAGACTTATTGTGCAAATGGATTTTTCCACACAGGTCAGGAACAAAGCTTCAGCCAAGAGTTCCAGAAAGGGATGTCCATTCGGTTCAGGAATTCTAAAGCACAATTGTGTCACCGAAGCTCCAAGGGAGGTGCAGAATGAGCCCAGGCAGAGAAGAACAAGGGAAAGGACATGACCATCTTTTCCTTTGCAGCTCTGGCTGGTTTAAGTAATGATCCATTACCATTTGCAACACACAGGACTGTTTTCTTATTGGTCTCTGGTTTCTGTTTCCTCTCCCCAGCTTTGGCTCTTGCCATATTCTGTTGAATCAAATGATTTCCCTCTATAAAGCTTTTCTGTGGGAGGCCAGTTAGGGGAAGAGAATGGACTCAGTTTTGCCTTTAAGTTTAGTAGCCTGCTGGGATTGAGAATTTGGGATGGCTTGGTTTGCGGTAACCATTGCATTGGTTAGCATGTGGCTATGAGATGCATTTCTGAAAGCATGAGAGTGCCTTGTTATAAAGGGAAGGAGGGAGAGGGTGTGCACCCACTCACATTCCAGAATGACTAAAGCTCCATCACTTTACTGAAGGCAAACTGACTCTAAACTCACCTGGGGTCTCTCAGCAGGATTTGTGACCAAGTCGCTGAGGTCTTCAGAGAGATATAAGGCACCAGAGGTCAGGGCAGGTAGTGAGCTCTATTTATTCTCTTATAGCAGTCAGTGATTCACTCAGTCTGTCGTTTTCATTATCCTTTATCCTTAGTGAATGATCGAGAGCAGTGGGATTTGGCATCTGTTCCCCTGGGACTTGAATCCTGGCTCCTCCTTTTCCAGGTTTGTGACCTTGGGCAAGTTCTGCACCTCTGTGTGTCCACTTTTTTTCCATAAAATTCAGATGACGGTATTTATGCTTCCTTCATGGGGTGCTGTGAGGAACAAACAAGTTAATAGATGTAAAGTGCATCAAACAGCGCCTGCCACATATTTAGCTCCTAATAAGTGTGTGCCTTATTTATTTATTAGCCCAGAGTCTTAACCACTGAACTGCTACAGAAGTTCCTGCCATAGTTATTATAAGAACTCACTTAAGAACATTTCTTCAAGTGCTAACTCATTTTTCAAGTTCTGTCCCTCAAAAGTAGTGGTCACAGAATTCAGGATCCATGAAGTGATGGGGAAACAGTGGAAACAGTGGCTGACTTTATTTTTGGGGGCTTCAAAATCACTGCAGATGGTGACTGCAGCCATGAAATTAAAAGACGCTTACTCCTTGGAAGGAAAGTTATGACCAACCTAGATAGCATATTAAAAAGCAAAGACATTACTTTGCCAACAAAGGTCCATCTAGTCAAGGCTATGGTTTTTCCAGTAGTCATGTATGGATGTGAGAGTTGGACTATAAAGAAAGCTGAGTGCCGAAAAATTGATGCTTTTGATCTGTGGTGCTGGAGAAGACTCTTGAGAGTCCCTTGGACTGCAAGGAGATCCAACTAGTCCATCCTAAAGGAGATCAGTCCTGGGTGTTCATTGGAAGGACTGATGCTGAAGCTGAAACTCCAATACTTTGGCCACCTGATGCAAAGAGCTGACTCACTGGAAAAGACCCTGATACTGGGAAAGATTGAGGGCAGAAGGAGAAGGGAACAACAGAGGATGAGATGTTTGGATGGCTTCACCGACTCAATGGACGTGGATTTGGGTAGACTCGGGCAGTTGGTGATGGACAGGGAGGCTGGGCGTGCTGCGGTTCATGGGGTCGCAAAGAGTCTGACGCGACTTGAAAGGAACTGAACTGACTTTATTTTTCTTGAAGTCTTTACTGAACTTGCTACAATATTGCTTCTGTTTTGTGTTTGTTGGATTTTTTGGCCATCAAGCATGTGGGATCCCAGGTCACTGACCAGGAATTGAACCCACACTCCCTGAGTAGGAAGGTCAAATCTTAGCCACTGGACCACAAAGGAAGTCCCGAATAGACTTTATTTTAAAAAATAGTTTTGGGGACTTCTCTCGTGGTCCAGTGGCTAAGACTCTGAGCTCCCAATGCAGGAGACCCAAGTTCAATCCCTGGTCAGGGAACAAGATCTCACATGCTGCAACTAAGACCTGGTGCAGCCAAATAAATAAAATAAAAATAAAAAATAGTTTGGGATTCACAGCAAAATTGGACAGAAAGTACAGAAACTTCTCATTTACCCATCACCCTAACACATGTGGGGTTTTGTTTTGTTTTGTTTTTTTGCTAGTTTTATCTACCACCTGCCACATGGTAAGAGAAGGTTTTCCTTCAGACTCCTTACCAGGGAAGGTTCAGAGGACTGAGTTAAGGGGAGTTTTCATCTTTCTTTCCATTATGGTTTATCACAGGATTTTTTTTTTAAAGATTTGTTTATTTACTTATTTTGGCTGTGGTGGGTCTTTGTTGCTGCATTAAGTCCTTCTCTAGTCACAGCAAGCAGGAGCTACTCTTGGTTGTGGTGTGCAGGCTTCTCGTTGCAGTGGCTTCTCTTGTTCAGAGCACAGGTTCTAGGCACACAGGCGTCAGTAGCTGCAGCTCGTGGGCTCACTAGTTGTGGCTCGAGGGCTCTAGAAGGCTGGCTCAGTAGCTGTGTTGGATGGGCTTAGCTGCTCCGCGGCATATGGGATCTTCCAAGACCAGGGATTGAACCAGTGTCCCTTGCATTGCAAGACAGATTCTTCACCACCGGACCTCCAGGGAAGCCCTATCACAGGATATCTACAATAGTTCCCCATGCTACACAATTGGACCTTATTGTTTATTCATTCTATATATAATAGTTTATATCTGCTAATCCCAAACACTTAACCCAACCTTCTCCTCCCCTCCTCCCCCTTAGCAACCACAAGTCTGTTCTCTGTGTCTATGAGTCTGTTTCTGTTTTGTAAATAAGTTCATTTGTGGCATATTTTAGATTCCACATATAAGTGATATGTATCTGTCTTTCTCGTTCTGACCTACTTCGCTTGGTATGATAATCTCCAGGTCCATCCATGTTGCTGGCATTGTTTCATTCTTTTCATGGCTGAGTGATATTCCGTATATATGTGCCCCATCTTCTTTATCCATTTCTCTGTTGACGATATTTAGGTTGTTTCCATGTCTGGGCTGTTGTGAACTATGTCTTGGCTATTGGACTGCTATGAACATAGAGGTGCATCTATCTTTTCAAATTATAGTTTTGTTTGGATATATGCCCTGGTGACTTAGATGGTAAAGCGTCTGCCTGCAATGCAGGAGACTCGGTTCAATCCCTGGGTCAGGAAGATCCCTTGGAGAAGGATATGGCAACCCACTCCAGTACTCTTGCCTGGAAAATTCCATGGATGGAGAAACCTGGTAGGCTACAGTCCATGGGGTCGCAAAGAGTCAGACACGACTGAGTGACTTCACTTTCTTTCACTTTGGATATATGCCCAGGAGTGTGATTGCCGGATCACTGTTGCTGCTGTTTAGTCGCTAAGTTGTGTCCAACTGTTGTGATCCCATGGACTGTAGCCCACCAGGCTCCTCTGTCCATGGGGTTCTCCAGGCAAGAATACTGTAGTGGGTTGCCATTTCCTTCTCGAGGGGATCTTCCTGACCCAGTGTTGGAACCCATGTCTCCTGCATTGCCAGGCGGATTCTTTACTGCTGAGCCACCAGGGAAGCCCTTGCTGGATCAAATGGTAGTTCTATCTTTAGTTTTTTGAGGAATTTCTATACTGATTTCCATAGTGATTGCGCCAGTTTACATCCCCACCATGAGTTAAGATTTTTGGGACTAGACCTCATCAGCATAATCCCTCTGAGGGAAAGGTGAAAGCTTGTGGCTGCAACCTGGGTGTCCATGAGATTCCCCTCAAGGCCTGAGATAGGTCAGGCTCTAAGGACTCCAACACTGTCACTTTATTGTCATACCCAGTGCTGCCTGTGTGTAAAGTCTGGGCAATGTGTTCAGAAAGCCCCAGGGCCAGGCCTCCTGGCTAGCTTCTGATTGATAACACAGATGAAGTTTGTTTAGAAGATCTAAGTTCCCATACTCAATAGTTCCACGAGGACAAACTATGGTGAAATTCAACGGTTGAGCCTCTTCTGTTATCAGTAAAGCTTCCTGCTGGCTGGTTGAACAAGATCCCTGTCTGTGACTTGGGCTGCTTCCTTAAACTTACTTGTGAAGTTGTCTGTGGTCAAATCACAGGGTGCTTTTATGTCCAGGACAGTCTTGGTTTTATGCCTGCTGCCCCAATAGAATTTTAACAGTGTTGTTATCCCCCAAATCTTGCCTTTCTCTGCCCACTGAAGCCAAATTTAAAAATTACAGAGACAGAGTTTGGAGGAAAAAGAAAGGTGGCCTTAATTCTCAGCCAGTGGAGAGGAGTACGCAGCAGGCTAGGGTCTCAAGAACTGTGCTCCCTGCCCCAAGGGAACCCAGGGACTTTCCATAGTCTGGGTCTCTGGTCTTTAGATAAATGATAAGGCTCAAAGTAATGAAGGTTTGCATTCTTTTTTTTTTTCTTTTTTGCTTTGTTTCAAAACTCCTATCTGGCGTCAGGTAGCCCAGGAATTGAGTCTGGCAGTCCAGTGTAGCCTAGTAATTGGGTCTTTTTGTCTCTGGATTTTTGTACTGTGGCTTTCTGGCTAAAAATGCAAAAAGATAAAAAACTACAAGAGGTGGTCCCAGGAAGGTGAGCACCGGGTACAGGATGCAATTAGCACAGAGTTAAAGGATAATAGATGCAGAATGCAAGTCATGCTGAGTTAAATGCAGGATGTAAATTACATAGAGTCAGGTTAGTTTTGAGAAAAGCAAACTTAGTTACAAACCACAGATTAGGAATAGTTAAAGTGAAAACCAGGAATGATCAAGCCTGCTCACTGTTCTCTTTATCTTCTTTGTTCTAAGAAAGAAAAACTCATTCCCCTTTTTTTCCTTTTCACTGCAACTGTGTCCCCCGTTCACTCTCAAATGGTCTCGATTTGAATGATAAATAGTGTGGTGATACTTGTACTTACTTACGTAGGACCCAGGACTGTGAATGTTTATGTAACACACACACACACACACACACACACACGCGCGCGCGCACAGATGCAAAGCTGTTTCAGCGTTATAATCAGATACATAATCAGAGTGATTAATACAGATGATGGGCTAAAGATGACTTCTTAGTCACCGTGCATTCCTTTTCTTGACGTCATCCTTAATTACAGTAATAAAAATTGAGTTGTTCAAGCTGCTAATTCCAAAGGAGTCAGTAAAACTTGTGCATAAAGTGGTTTACAAGCCTTTCCTGCATAATTTCATGTTCTTGAGCTATTTTTAAGCTGTTTACATCCTGCCAGAGATCCCTATATTGTTTCACCATATATTGGATTTAATAACAGAGCAAATATTTTTACCGAGCAAGACATTTAGTATTACAGAGAGAGAACCAGAAAGCCAAGTTCTGTGTAGGCCAAAGGGGAAATACTTGGAGAGCTCACTAAAAAGGACTGAGTAGTAAGTGATAAAGTGTAATCGATGTCATGAGCAATTATTCCACAGAGGGAACAATTTCTTCTGATTTTGATTCTTAGAGATATGAACTGGTGCTTGAAGGTCTATGGGCTGAGGTCAGGGTGAGGGTGGCATGGCATCCGGGGAGTGGGGAGGACACGGGGACAGAGGCCTCTAAGTGGAAGAATGCAATTTGACTTGTCCAGAGCAGAGTCCAAGTGGAAAATCAATAGGAGAGAAGGTGAAGAGATAGAATGGGCCAGTGACATGACAGACGCTGGTTACTATTTCATCGAAGTTGATGGCTTCATCTTCTCTGCCTGAGGATTTGGTTATCCTAGTTCAGCGCAAGTCACACCCCAGGCATCCTAAACTCCAGGCACCTGCATGTCGCCTTGATCATGTTAACCCTGTCTCTCTGTCTTTTTTAAACTTATTATTTTGTATTGGTGTATTTCCAGTTAACAATGCTGTGATTGTTCCAGGTGAACAGTGAAGGGACTCAGCCATACATATACATATACCCATTCTCCCCCAAACTCCCCTCCCATCCAGGCTGCCACATAACACTGAGCAGAGTTCCCTGTGCTTTACAGTAGGTCCTTGTTGGTTATCCGTTTAAAATATAGCAGTGAGTACATGTGCATCCTGGGGATTGAACCTAGGTGACCTGCATGGGGAACATGGCGTCTTAGCCACTGGACCACCAGGGAAGTCCCTGAACATTTTTTAGATAAGAAGCTTTAAAAAAAGAAGAAGAAAACTAACATTCAATGTCCTGGCAAAGAAATTCATTCCCATGGCTTCATATTTTTAAGTTTGTATTTCCATTGAGAGAGAGAGAGGAGAGAGCAGGCGCGTGGTCACAGAGGTCAAGGGAGGAGGGGGTGGTCTCGCAGTGCCCACTGCCATAGTCCTAGCTCTGCCCCTGCTGCTCCACTGGACAGGCTCTGACAAGGTCACTATCACCCCCACTCACTGCCACGTCTTGCAGTCAGCTTTCAGACACCCTTTCTTGACTTCTTGGTAGCCTGGGACTCTGGTGGTAGGCACCCCTGGTTTCCCTACATTCCCTGTTGGCGTGTATTGTGGACTCTTCTTCCCGTGTCTGACTCTTCAGCCACAGTTCTGACCTCAGCCTTCTGTTTTTCTCTCCCATATACTCTTTCCAAGTGTTTCATCCTCTTCTAGTAGCTTAAGTGGCTACCAGGCTGTCTTTCAAAATGCACTCCTAATCAACTGATTCCCTTGTTAAAATGAAACCTAGGAATGGCTTCCATTACCCGAGTGATAACATTCAAACTCTTCCTGGAGGCACAGGAGGTTTTTTTCAGCATCTCTTTGCACCTCCACCTCCTAACCACCTTCCATCCCAATCCTTTCCTCCTCCCATTCCCCTTCATACCTCCATGTCACCCAGTTACATCGTCACTGTATCTGGAATGTGCCATGCTATTTCTTGCTCCCACACCTTTGACCCCAGCTGGAACACCTAACTATACCCTTCCCTACCTGGAAAAACTTATTCATCCTTTGGGACACTGCTTGGAGGTCACTTCATTCATAAAGCCTTCTGTCACCTTCCTGTGGAGTTCATGCATTCATTCAATCATTCATTCATTCATTCAAAAAATATTTATGTTCAAGACCCTGAACTAAGTTTGAGTGCTGAGGTCAAGAATCCTCACAGTTCACACTTCATATCATAGTTCTTATCTCATCAATACTATTGACCTATTTACATTAATAGCTACTTCTATAGTCACATCTTGAGGGCAAGAATGATGACTTATTCATCTTTGAACCCCAGTGATAGAAGGTACTAAATATGTTTGTTCAATTAAAGGAGAATGATTACTGAGAAAAGGCCTTTGGGGTTGACCATTCAAATGCTTTTGATAATCTTTGGATGTCTGCATGATAAAATTTAGGGTCAGGGATGGAAAGAATGAGTTCCTTTTCCCCAGGGGTTAAGGAGAACCCAGGAACTGGTCCAGCTGTAGCCACATGCTTGAGAAGTACATTCATAAGAAAGGGTAGGAAACAGGATGGCAGCAATATTGAGTGATGAGGGTGTTCAGAGGACTTCAAAAGACATAGGGAAGAGCCCATGGGAAATAGACTTAAGATGCTGGTGAGGGACTTCCCTAGGGGTCCAGAGTTTAAGACTCCACCTCCTAATGCAGGGGTGCAACTTTGATTCCTGGTTGGGAAACTAAGGTCTCCCATGCTGCGCAGTGAGGCCAAAAATTTAAAAAAAAAAAGATGCTTTTGAGTGGGGTCAGTGACAGAAGCCATCCTAAAGGAGATCAGTCCTGGGTGTTCATTGGAAGGACTGATGTTGAAGCTGAAACTCCGATACTTTGGCCACCTCATGCGAAGAGATGACTCATCGGAAAAGACCCTGATGCTGGGAAAGATTGAGGGCAGGAGGAGAAGGGGACGACAGAGGATGAGATGGCTGGATGGCATCATCGACTCAATGGACATGGGTTTGGGTGGACTCCGGGAGTTGGTGATGGACAGGGAGGCCTGGCGTGCTGTGGTTCATGGGGTCACAAAGAGTCAGACACGACTGAGCTACTGAACTGAACGACTGAATGACAGAAGCAAAGAGTCAAAGGTGACTAGGTTTATTTCAGGGGGGAAAGGAAAGCAGACCAGATGGATCTTGCACAGGCCTGGAGATAACCCTTCCTCTAAGGTGGAAGAGAGGAAAGAAATCACCAACAGAGAAAGAACAAGTAATAGCAACTGCTTGTAGTACCTCCCTGGTACCAGATCCTTTACATTTTAATTTCACTTAATGCCCACACAGTCTTCATTTTCAGATGAGGAGCATGGCTCAAAGCAGCGATCCCCAGTCTTTGGCACCAGGGACTGGTTTCATGGAAAACAATTTTTCCATGGACTGGGGGTGGGAGGGATGGTTTCAGGATGATTCAGGCACATCACTTTTATTGTTCACTCTATTATTATTACATTAGCTCCATCTCAGATCACCAGGTATTAGATCCTAGAGGTTGGGGATGCCTGGCTCAAAGCATCTCAGTGACTCTCCACTCTGGCTATACATTAGAATCACCTAAACTGTGACTCTAGGTATTCCAGCTTCTCTGATTTCATTTGATCTGTGATAAGACACTGGCGTCTAAAATTTTTAAGCTCCTCAAGTGACTCTAATGTATAGTCAGAGTGGAGTACCATGTAAGGAATTTGCTGGAGGTGGTTCACTTGCTGGGATGGAATTTGACTCTGGTCAGCCTGGTTCCAAAACCAGAACGCTTTCCCCTAGGGCAGCGATTCTCAGTGTGAGGCCCCTGAAACTCTTCTAAAAAGTGGGGGCCCTACTTACCTGTTAACCTACTAAGTCAGAAGCTCTGGGGGTGGGGGCTTAGCAATCTGGTAAAGCCAGCCCTCTCACAGCTCTGATGCACAATCCAATGGGAGAATCACTGCTCTAAAGGCTTGCTGTGCCTGAGTGGTAAGTTGCTCAGTTGTGTCTGACTCTTTGCGACCCCATGGACTATAACCTGCCGGGCTCCTCTGTCCATGGGGATTCTCCAGACGAGAACACTGGAGTGGGTTGCCATGCCCTTCTACTGTGAAATCTTTCCAACCCAGGGATCGAACCCGCATCTCTTACATCTCCTACATTGGCAGACAGGTTCTTTAACACTGAGCCACCAGGGAAGCCCCCAAAGCCTTGCTACTCAAAGCAAAGTTGTGACCTACACGTGCACAGCATCAGCATCTTCTGGGAATGTGTTAGAAATGTGGGACCTCAGGTCCTACCCCAGACGCACTGATCCAGTCTCTGTTTTTGGCATGTTCCTGTCTTTTTTGCATGTGCTCTATTTTTATTTATTTACTTTATTATTTTCTTATTTATTTAAAGTTATTTTTGGATCTTCGTTGTTGCTCACGGGCTTTCTTTAGCTGCTTTGCTCAGGCTTCTCAGTGTGATAGCTTCTCTGGTTGGGGTCTAGGGCACGCGGGCTTCGGTGGTTGCAGCATGTGGGCTCAGTAGTTATGGCGCCTGGACTTGGTTGCCCCACGGCATTGTGGAGTGTGGAATCTTCCCATATCAGGGATAGAACATCAACCCTGTATCCCCTGCACTGGAGGTCAGAATCTTAACCACTGAACCACCAAGGAAGCCCCTGTGTGTGCTTTAAAATTTGAGATCAGTAGATCCCAAACCTGGTTGACAATCAGAATTAACTAGGGAGTTTTGTTTCTTTGTTTTTTTAAAGTATAAATTCCCTAGGTATCCCAAGTTTCTAGTTCATTAGGTCTGAGGTCATACCTAGCTCCTTTTTTTAAAGCTCCCCATAAGTGTGATGATCAGTTAAGTTTGAGGACCACTCTCCTCTACAACGCTGCCTCCCTGCAGAAAAGAAAATTTTCTGAGTATACTCCTTGTTCCCAGGTACCTCAGAAGATGTTTTCCTCACAACGAGCTTGCCAGATTTAGCAGATGAAATTATAGAATGTCCAGTTCAACTTGAATTTCAGATAAAGAGTAAATACACTTTTAGTATAAGTGTGTCCCAAATATTGCATGTATTATATAATTAAAATTATTTTCAATAGTAAAAAATTTTAATTTAGTGAATTTGCTAGGAAAAAAATTTTAATTTAATAAATTTGATCAATTTAAATTCAGTCAAAATTGTTTAGAAATTATTGTTTACCTGAAGTTCAGATTGACTTGGGCATTCTGTATTTTGTTTGGCAACCCTACTCACAACAGTAGCAGAGTTTCAAGAATAAATTTGGCATAACTTTAGGGAGAGGAGGAAGAGACAGAGTACTCCAGGCCTCAACAAGAAGTGGATGAATGAATGGCTGGATGTCAGAAACCTCATCATCACTTATCTGTTTGCTTAAGCTAAATATGCCTGAGGCTGCAGTGAGAAACAGCTGTCACACAGCCACAGCTCACAACCACACAGATTTCTTTCTTGTTCGTGTTTCGTGTCCATAGACATCAGCTGCATCTCCTTTTCTTTTCTTTTTTTTTTGCATCTCCTTTTCATTCTGTGATCAAGTCTCATGGGAACCTTCTCATGAGGATATTTGTGGTTTCACAAAAAAGGAAAAAAAGGAAGTGGTTGGCCAGGTAGTTTAGTTATTCGTAAAGCTACAGTGATCAAATATCCCACTTTGCCCAGATGGGGGGTTTCCTGCGCCAAAACCACAATGGTTCTGGGCAAATCAAAATAGTTAGTACCCTGGTAAAGCTTCTATCTGAAAGTGGCACATTTACTGGTGTTCACATTCCACTGGCCAAAAAAGGTCACATGACCAAGTTTGTCATCAATGGGGTGAACATTTACAAAGCCTCCAGTAGCCAGGGACCCATAGAGGAGGGAATGACTATTCTGAATATTAATATAGTCTACCACAGAAAACAAGTCGAAAAACCTCACAACCTCCAGGAGGGCATATATGCCCTCTCTAAGAAGAACCTCCAGGATGGCAGAGGCAAGAACTATGAAGGACAATGGCCTGATGAATCCCCACTTCCCCTGAGAGCAGGACTAAGACCTAAGCAAGAAACATTCCCTCTACCTAGGGTTCCATGTCAGCCCAGCAGAATTTCAAGATTTCTATAGACCAGTGACTACCATGTCGCCCATTCTTTCCTTTCTAAATGAAATAGTTACTGGGATTGTCCAATCTCTGTTCTTCGTTTGTCCATTGGGTGTATAGAGGGCTGATAACTTGTCTTTTATGGTCTAGATCTCCTGATCAATTGGAGCTACCTCTAGACCTGATGTATTGGGTTAGCCAAAAAGTTCATTTGAGTTTTTATGGGAAAACCTAAATGAACTTTTTGGCCAACAACAATAGCAACACTCATGAAATCCTTGACTTAAAGTCTGGTGCCTTGTTTAGATGGGAATTTAGGTTGTTGCCTGTGAGAAGAATGAATTTATTTTGCAAAAAAACCAGGGAAATAAATATTTGTGACCAAAGGGGAATACTGGGGTAGATTGTATTATTTTCCAAAATGTCTGTTGCTCCTCTATGGCTACTTCCTTTGGGGTCCCTATCTACTTGAGGATTGTATTTGCAACCCCATTGACCTTGGGCTTGGGCACGTGACTTTCTTTGGCTAATAAAATGTGAGTAGAACAGCCAGATGTCGCTTCTGAGCAAGAGTTTGAAGAGCCTGCTCATGGCCCACCATTTTCTTTTTTCCTTCTGTCACTAGGCTAGTGATGTTCCAGGTAGGAACTGCTCTTTCAGCCTAGATCCCACAGCGAAGTTGCAGCCAACTCTCAACATATATGTAGTATGTTTGTAGTATTAAGTCAATGAGATCTAGGTGATGTTTGTTACCACAGCATAACCAGAGCAATCCTGCCTGATACAAGAGGGAATGAACAAGATTATGTAAGTATCATTCCATTTTTATAAAGTTTGCAAACAGGCAATATTTAGGAATAAACCTGGAATGGCAAAATCATAAAGAAAACAAGAGCATAATTGACACCAAATTCATGAGAGTGGTGGCCTTGGGTTGATGTAAGGGAGATGGACATGATTGGAGAGTTCTAGACTCTTCATATGTTATATTTACTCTTCTGTGTGTGGATTAGGCAATTTAAAGAAAAAGAAAGGGAAAGCTTGGCAGATTATGTTTTCCAAAGATGGACACGATAATTCCTGTTTAAATAAATATTCTTCTAGAACTCACTACTCTCCCTGTCTTGAACCCAGGCAACTGTATGACTGCCTCAGTCAATATGATATAGCAGAAATAGGCCATGTAACTTCTTTTATTTATTTATTGCCATACCCTGTGGGGCGTGTGGGATCTTAGTTCCTCAACCAGGGACCAAACCTGTGCCCCATGCAGTGGAAGCATGGAGTCCTAATTACTGGACAACCCAGGGAAGTCCTGAGGCTCTGTAACTTCTAAGGCAGGATTGTGCAAACAGCACGCACTGTGCTTTGCCTTCTTGGACACTTTCTCCTGCATCCCAGCTACAAGCTAGTTTGAGGAAGCCCACACTAGTCCACGTGGAGAGACCATGTGTAGGTGTTTGGGCTGACAGCCCAGCTGAGGCTCCAGACAACAACCAGCATCAAACAACCAGATGTAAGTAAAGATGCCTCCAGATGACCCCAGCCCCCAACCACTGGGACATCCACAGCCTTTGCATCTTCCCAGGTAAGACTCCAGATATCAGGGAGCATAGATAAGCCACCCCTGTTAGATCCTGTTTCATTTTCTAACCCAGAGTTCATAAAACATAATAATGCTTGTTTTGGGGGCATTGAGTTTGTTATGTAACAGCAGATAACTTAGGACAGTTTTAAAAAAATACACATTGTAAAACTGTTTCAGTGATCTACTATTTAAAAATCTCTCCACAGGCCCTTTTAAGTGAGTTTGCACATGTTAGATGGTAGGTGGTCCACAGAATGACATGGAGGGGTCCTGACAGGAAAGGTCCTGCAGGGGAAGAAGTCTAGGCTCATAGTCTTTGCAAAGGAAATTCTCCCTTATTACTCAGTAAAGAAAGTAGAAGTTTATTCAATATTTATGGCAAGAGTTCCACTGAACCCTGGTTCTTTCACTCAATCATTCATTCACAAATTCATTCATGCATTCATTAAACAATTGCTGGTCAGTTCCTAATGGCTCAGTTGGTAAAGAACCTGCCTGCAATGCAGGAGACCTGGGTCCAATCTCTGGGTTGGGAAGACCCCCTGGAGAAGGGAATGGCAACCCACTGTAGTATTCTTGCCTACTGTCTATGAGGTCGTAAAGAGTCGGACACAATGAGTAACAAACACTTTTTAGTAAGCTCCAGGCTTGAATGTAGAGCTCAGTAAGTCAGGGTCCCTGGTCCAGAAAGGAAGGCCAGGAATCCAGATGCCTGTAGCAGCTCTCTTTCTTTCTTTAATCCTGTAGGCTTATATTTAGGTTCTAGTTTTGGGGCATGGAGGATGCATACTCATAATAAAATTATAGAGAAAAGCATGGGAATGATTAATGTAAATTCAGGATAGGAGTAACTCTAGGAGGAGGACAGAATGATAAGCCCCCCTGGGCAGGGCCTCCAGGGGGCTTCTATGATTCTGATAATGCTCTATTTCTTAAGCACTGAGTGAGTTCATTTTATTAATATCTTTTAAGCTTTATATAAATATGTATATATATCTCATATCCTCTCATGTGTGATATATTTATCAGTAAAAATTTGTAAAGAGTGTTCATCATTAAGAGGTTTATGAAGTACATATTTGGAAACAAAATCAAGTTTTGTTGTCAGCAGTCCAGTTAAATAACATAAAATATCTGCTTAATGAAATATGAACAAGCCATTAAAATAATAATATAATCTTACCTTATTGAAATGAATCCACATCCATGATATATTAAATAAGCAAGCTAACTTAGGACTTCCCTGACAGTCCAGTGGATAACATTCTGAACTTCAGGGCAGGGGGTATGGGTTTGATCCCTGGTCAGGAAATCAAAATCCCACATGCCGCCCAAAAACTTAAACTATAGATGCCAAGTGTCTACTGACAGATGAATGAATCAACAAGATTTGGTATATAATGGAACATTATTCAACCTTAAAAAGAAGGAAACTCCGACACGCACTGTAATAGATAAACCTTGAAGATACTCTGCTCAGTGAAATAAACCAGTCACAGAAGAACAAATACTGTAAGACTCCATTCCCATGAGATATTTAGAGAAGGCAAATTCATAGACCGAAAAAAGAATGGTGGTTCCAGAGGCTGGGGGTTGGTGGTGGAGGGGACTGGGGAGTTAATGTTTAATGTGTGCAGAATTTTAGTTGGAGAAGATGAAAAACTTCTAGAGATAAACGGTGGTAATAGTTGCACGACAATGTGACTGTGCTTAATGCCACAGAACTGTGTGGTTAAAAATGGTTAAAATGGTAAATTTTATGTTTATTTTATCATGAAAAGAAATGGCTATATATTAATATATAATACAATAACCTCTGTGTGTGTTTTTGTAAGACAGAGAAAGAGAGAGGGAAAGAGAGGGAAAATGTATAGGGGAAAATCTGACAGGAATTATATAATATGTCTACAATGGTTATCTTTTGGTGTTCAGGCTACAGATGATCTTTATTTTCTTGCTTATACTTCATGATTTTCTACATACTATAGTTTTTTTACTCTGAGTAAATTTTGTATGTGTAGTCAGAATACAATAAACCTGATTTAAAAGAAAGGAATTCCATGTTCTATCAAGAAGTGGCAATTGTTGCCAAAACAATCTTGAAGAAAAGGGACAAAGCAGAAGGCATAACCCTCTCAGATTTCAGACAATACTACAAAGCTATAGTAATCAAAAGAGCATTGGCACAAAAACAGATGTATGGACCGTTGGAACAGAATAGAGAGCCCAGAAATAAAGAAAATATGGTCAATTAATCTTCAACAAAAGAGGTAAGAATATACAATAGAGAAAAGACAATCTCTTCAGCAAGTGGTAGTAGG
The DNA here is from genome assembly GCF_019923935.1 of Bubalus bubalis. NCBI lineage: Eukaryota > Metazoa > Chordata > Mammalia > Artiodactyla > Bovidae > Bubalus > Bubalus bubalis. Next base: position 49,508,734 of record NC_059176.1, read on the forward strand.
AAAGTTGGACAGCCACGTGTAAACCAATGAATTTAGAACACATCCTCACACCATGTACAAAGATAAACTCAAAATGACTTAAATATAGGACATGACACCATAAAACTCTTAGAGATGAATATAGGTAAAACATTCTCGGACATAAATCATACCAATATTTCTTGGTCAGTCTCCCAAGGCAATAGAAATAAAAGCAAAAATGGACAAAAGGCACCTAATCAAACTTACAAGCCTTTGTACAGCAAAGGAAACCAAAAACAAAACAAAATGAACCTACAGGCTGGGAGAAAGTATTTGCAAATGATGTGAATTTGCATTTGCATCATTTGTATCGTTGTATCTGCATCATTAAGCTCTTACAAGAAAAGCTTAATTTTCAAAAATATACTAAGAGCTCACACAACTCAATAACAACAAAAGACCTCCCCCAAACAACCCAACTGAAGAATGGGCAGAATATCTTAATAGAAGTTTCTCCAAAGATATCCAGATGACCAACAGGCACAAGAAAAGATGCTCAATATTGCTTTTTACTTTAGAAATGAAAATCAAAACTACAATGAGGTACCACCTCACACCAATCAGAATGGCTATAATTTAAATACTGGAAACACTCCCAGTCCTGGGCATATATCTGGGCAAAACTATAATTCAAAAAGATAATGCATTCTTATGCAGCACTAATCACAATAGCCAAGACATGGAAGCAACCTAAATGTCCATGGACAGATGAGGGGGTAAACAAGATGTGGTTGCATATATACAATGGAATACGAGTCAGCCATAAAAATGAAACAACGCCAATGGAGAGACTGAAAGCACATGGAGAGACTGAAAGGAGTAAGTCAGAAAGAGAAAGGCAAACACCATATGATATCACTTATAAATTCACAAATGAACTTATCTACAAAATAGAAACAGACTCACAGATACAGAGAACAGACTGGCTGCCGAGAGGGAGTGGGGGTGGGGGAGGGATGCAGTGGGAGTTTGGAATTAGCAGATACAAGCTAGTATATGTAGGATGGATACACAACCAGGTCCTCCTGTATAGCACAGGGAGCTGTATACAGTATCTTGTGATAAACCATAATGGAAAAGAATATGAAAATGAATGTATACATGCATATAATTGAATCACTTTGCTGTACAGCAGAAATTAATACATCATGGTAGATCAACTAGCTGCAATTCAATACATTTTTTAAAAGAAGTAGCAACTGTGATTGATTAAAGAGACAACAGTCAAACAAGCAAGATAAAAAAATTAAAAGGAAATGATTCTCCAATAAAAGTGACTCATTCAGGCAACAGTAGAAATCAATAAGGTGAGATGAGCCAGCTTTAGATTTCCTCTCTGACATATTCATGCCTATTTCACAATAATAGAGCATCTGAAACTACGCTTATCCTCTCTTTGCCAGCTTTAGAACCAACTCCCCTTATCCATTCCTAAATTTCTTTTCTTTAAGATCGAGTCCTGAACTTCCTCCAGACAAACCCCTAGTGCACATCATCCCCAAGAGACTGACCTTAGTATTTCAGAATGAACAAGAACTCTGGGACCCTAAACCCCTTTCTTCATCACACACTGTGCTTTTTCTCGGATCTTAGCCTGGCCACAGGATTCTGGTTGTCTTTCCTTTCAGTCATGGGGTCCAGATGTTTCTCTCTTTCTAAGATAGAGGCTGTGTCTTCCAGAAATCATGTCTTAAAAGTGTCCTCAAGGGGCTTCCCTGGTGGCTCAGTAGTAAAGGATCCGCCTGCCAATGCAGGAGACACGAGTTCAATCCCTGATCTGGGAAGATTCCATGTGCCACGGAACTACTAAGCCCATGCGCCATAACTACTGAGCTTACGCCCTAGAGCCTGTGCTGCGCAACAAGAGAAGCCACCACAATGAGAAGCCCATGCGCCGCAACTAGAGAAAGCCCACGCAGCAACAAAGACCCAGAACAACAAATAAATGAATAAAAGTATTTTTTCAAAAGCCTCCTCAAATTTTGGTGCTTTCAGTGAGCCTCAGCCTTCCTAGTTCTGCCTATTCCAGCTCCTCTTGGCTGGGTCTACTCTTCCTTCACCTCAAGCTCAGTTGTGTCCCCCTCACCCCATGTAGCTTTGGCCTTAGGACCTGGTGGAGCTTAGAATAGTCTTGCAGAGACAGCCTTTTCATAAACTAATGGGATGGACAGGCTTCCAGAAAAGCCATTTGACCCTTTGAAAGAGGATTCTGAAAATACTTTGTAGCCTATGAAACTCTGACTTTATAATTCCATTTCTGAGACTCGATCTTAAGGAAATATTCCAAAATGAAAGGACACAAATTAATGCAGAAATAGGAATCATGTAATTTAAGTCAGCAAAATAGCAGATGCAGCCTAGATGTCTAAGAGCAGAAGATTGATCAAATGAAGCAAATTATAGCCAGTGTGTATTGTGGACAGTTATGCAGCCATGAATAAATTTGTGGAGTATCATTAATGCTATGGGGAAAATACTGGATCAAAATTATGTATTTGGTATGATTTCAAGTGAAATAAAAAAGTCATAGAAAAAAAATAGAAAAGAAATATGCCAAAATATTAATAGTTTGCCTCTGGGTGGTAAGATTCTAGGTACATTTTTTTCCCCCTGTTTGTCTTTGTACTTAGACTTTTCAAGTGTTCCATGGGAGTACAAATCACTTTTATAATCTGTAGGAAAAAACTCCAAAAGACTTTCCACACACAGGAGAAGAAATAACTACATCACGCTTGGACTGGGTGTCCTAGTCTGAATGGCTAGGTTCCCGAGTATTGAGCTGGCCAAAAAGTTTGTTCGGGCTTTTCCATAACATTGTATAAATAATCCAAACTAACTTTTGGGCCAACCCATTATACGAGGGTGGTCCACTGAGAACCTAACTTGGGCTTTGTCTTTCTGCTGATGTCTTGTAAGGGGCTCCTGTTTATGCCGGGTGGGCACAGATAAGCTGATCTGTGCTCTGCCTGATGGAGATGGAATATGGAGGACAGGGTAGAACACATCCTTTGTTCTGGGGAGCTGGTGTTGGCAGACAGGCCTGGGCTGGTTCTCAGGAACTCAGGGAAGCAGGCACAAGGGTTGCTATTCATGGAGAGGCAGCTGTCTGAGCCCGGGTCCCTCTGTGAATGGGAAAGGCCTGAAAGAACCAAGAATCAGGAGCCAAGGCCCTGGGCGCTTGCGAGGCCCCCCAGGCTCGTGGAGGAAGGCGTGTTCCTGACGGCCCAGCTGGCATGGGCAGGGATGGTGGAGTGAGATTTTCCTGCAGCACCAGTGACTAGGAGGAAGATAGCAGCTCTGCAGCAGGAGACTCAAGCTCCCTGTTTCTCAGTAAGACTGGTGGCCGATTCCCTCCTGTGATGGCAGCCTGTCCCCCTACCTGATTTCTGGGGGGTTGTCCACTCCCTGCCCCCACTCCCCACCCCAGTGCTCACTGTCTCTGCACTGGCGTCTGTGGCTCCTGTCCATCTTGCATCTCACAGGCTGGCCAGTCATACTTCTCAATCCATCATTTCATTAAAGTCAAATTCTTCAACTCTTAGGGTTCAAGGTTTTTTCCCCCTATAACTCTTTTTTAAAACTGTGTTTTCCCCTTGAACTCTATCTTTTTTAAAAAATGTGTCAACTCAGTTATTTTATTTTTAAAAGGTTTTTATTTTATTTACTATTTATTTGGCCTCAGCAGGTTTTAGTTACAGCACATTTTTAGTTGTAGCTTGCAAACTCTGAGTTGTGGCATGTGGGATCTCGTTCACTGACCAGGGATCAAACCCAGGTCCAGTGCATTGGGAGCAGAGAGTCTTAGCCAGTGGACCACCAGGGACGTCTCCATGTTAATAGCTCTATAAACCATTGCCTGCCCAGCATGGTAACAACAGATCCAAGGTTTCCTCTTCAAGTTGTAAGTACGATCATCTGATCAATCTTATGAATTTTGGTTAGATTTGTGGGTCAGGGAATTGGAATAGGAAGTCATCTGGAGATGGGGTACCTCCAGGGGCAAATAATAGCCAGTTTGGGGCTTCTCCAGTTTTGGGGGCGGCAGGTGGTCAGGACTGTGCCAGCTTGCTCTAGCAATAGTACACATTTTACTGAGGCTGGTGGTGGATGCCCGGTCTGGGTACAGAGCAGTACCCCTCTTCCTGAATGCCCTGGCACATGGGCATTGCCGGTGCTGGCCTGGAGTCTCAAATGAGACTGCGGAGGTGTGGGCGGCTACAGGGGTGAAAGGAGCCCCGCTGAACACGGAAGGGGAGCCTGAGGGAGGTGCTGGAGAGGAAAGAAAATTTCCATTTGGCTTTTCCAGCTTCTTGCCACGTCCCTAGAGCACAGCCACTTGGCGGCTCTCCTAGTGCCTGATCCCTAGTCTTCCTTCATGAATTTTTCATTTCAGGCAAAGAGCCCTTATCTCTCACCGGGGCTGCTATGGGAGCCTGCTTTCTCAGCAGCTGGAGACAGAGCAGATGAAGAATTGCATTAAGGCAGAATTATCTGTCTCTGGAGAGAGGAAGGGCATTCTGTGCTCCTGGAGGGACAGCTCCTATCCCATATTACTGTAGGTTTCCATCTTTCAGAAGAAGGCTGGGCTACTGTTTTATTGAGATACTATCGAGGGCAGAGAGAAGCCCACCAGGCTCCTCTGTCCATGGGATTTCCCAGGCAAGGATACTGGAGGGGGTTGCAATTTCCTTCTCCAGGGGATCTTTCCAACCCAGGGATCAAACCTCTGTCTTCTGCACTGGCACATGGATTCTTTACCACTAAGCCACCTGGGAAACCCATGGGTTGAACTGAGTTTCCCCCAAAGATATGTTGAAATCCTAACCCCCAGTACTTCAGACTGGGATTTTATTTGGAAATAGAGTTGTTGCAGTTGTAATTAGTTAACATGAGACACAGACACATGGGGGGAGAAGGCCATGAAAAGATGGAGTAGAGCCCGGAGTGACACAATATAAGACAAGGATTCCTAAAAACCCCCAGAAACTAGAGAAAGACCAGGAAGGATTCTCCTGTACAGGTTTCGGATGGAGTGTGGCCCTGCTGATAACCTTGATTTTGATAAGCCTCCGGAACTGAGACAATGCTTTTCTATTATTTGAAGCCATGCAGTATGTGGTGCTTTGTTACAGCAGCCCTGGGAAACTGATACTCACTCTCAGAATAGACTCTGGAAACCAGACCCCAGAATTCCTGCCCAACCGGTACGAAGACCTCCATTCATCCTCTTGCCAAGGATGTATAATATTAGCGCCAATGTATAATATTAGACCTGAAAACGGAAGTGGGAAAGAAAATAGGGAGTTGTAGGTCTTAGGGTCATTGGTGCACAGGGCCTGTGAGCTGAAGGGAACCTAGCTAGACCTGGCAAGCTCGAGTTCTAACACAGTGCCCTCTGAGACAATTTTCCTTTTGTTATTCATCTTTTACGGCTGTCTTGAAAAGTCCCAGCGGATAGAGCCGGGAGAAATGACAATTGTTGAAGAGGAAACAGTGCCGCCCTGAGGCCAGGGTGGGAACTGCAGCAGGAATCATTCCGTGATCCCAAGGGGACCTGCCTCAGAGCGTCATGCACCAGATCCGCTCCTCCCTCCCCGATTCCACAGCCACAGTTCCTTTAGAGGCTTTATTTTTTATTTTCTTACCAAAAATATCAGTTTCCTCATGGAAGCTCCCCAGAGAATTCTTAGCTGTTTACTAATGCTGAGAAGTCAGTCCTCTAAGCTCCCAAGGAATGCAGTCCCTAACTCCCCATGGCCCCTTTGGAACCCCTGCTTCTCCTCACCCCCAGAAACCCCCACTACGCCGCCAAGTGCTCCTGTCACTTAGAGATGAACCCTTGAGTAGCCGATTAGTGTTATCCTGGGGCAGCCTCTCAAGCAGAGCTCACATGCTTTCCTGTGTGCCTGCTCCGTCGCTCAGTCGTGTCCGACTCTGCAACCCCATAGACTGTAGCCCGTCAGGCTCCTCTGTCCATGCGATTTCCCAGGCAAGAATACTGGACTGGGTTGCCATTTCCTCCTCTAGGGGATTTTCCTGACCCAGGGATGGAACCTGTATCTCTATGCCTCCTGCGATGGTAGGCAAATTCTTTACCATTGAGCCACCTGGGAAGCCCCCATATGCTTTCAGAGGGAGTTAAATAGATCTTTTCCCCCTTTCACTGAACATTATTTTAAATTGTATCAGTTATAGGTTAAACCGGATTGACAGTGTGAAAAAGACAAATGCCTGCTTGCTGTCTCTCCTGGCATTGCCCCCACATCAACCCTGATGGGTAGAGATTGTTATCATTCTCATTTTATAGACAGGGAACTTGAGGCCCAGGGAGATGAATGACTTGCTCAAGGTCATGCAGGAATAAGGAACACTGCTGGATCTCTCATCTCTTTTCTTTCCCCCATTCTATCTTCTGCAAGCATCTTCAAAGGGATTAAACATTCAAATCCTTGCCACAATCTCTGCTCTAGGGCATGGTGTTCTTTTTACTGTTACTTCTTAAACTGTTTTCTACTACATTATTCAAGTTGCAAAATCAATATCTATCTATTGTAACTAAATAAATATCTCTACCACCACCTCCTAAGGTGAACAATATTAACAGTTTGGTGAGTTTCTTTCCTATTTTTTTCCTAAGGAAATACAAATGCAAGTTCGTAAAAATGCAGATAGGAGTTCCCCACTTCCATTTACAACATTTTAATCAAAAGCAAAAATCACCTTGTACAACTGGCTTACAATGTATTTTTCACTTAACAACATATCATGACCAATTTTTTACAAATAATATTGACCTTTCTTGTTCCTAATAGCAGTCCAAAATTTCATAGTACAAAATGCACCATAAATTATTCAATCACCCCCTGGTTGGTGGACATCCAGGTTGTTTCTTGTGATTATTGCTATTGTCAATAATCTGGCAATAATTGTCTCTGTAAATGTCTTCTTAGAAACCAGTGCTTTACTTTTGTGGGATGTATTCCTAAAAGTAGGAATGTAGGATCAAAGTGTTTGCACATTAAAACTGGGAACAAACTGAATTTCCAACAATAGGAGGTTGATTAGCACTCATCCCACACAAGGAAACATTCCTTACAAATAACAGCAAATTGCTATTGGTTTTGAAAAGTGCTTGAAGCTATTTAGAGAAAAGTCATGTTATGTAGTGTTACCCTATTTTGTAAAAATATATGCATAGAATAAAAGACTTTGAGAAAGAATACTGAAATATTATCAGTGGTCATTTCTGTGTGGTGGGGTCAGAAGCGACCTTTATTTTCTTATCTTGCCTTGTCTATATTTTCTAAAATTTCCCCAAGGAAATGTGTAGTAATGTGTTAGGCTCCCTCAGGTTGCAGGGAGGCAGAGAAGAGACCAGCTCAGGTGTCTAACCTGGCAAAGGTGAGGTTATTTTAAGGCTTCACCAGAAAGGTGAGGATGCCAGGTGTCTAGGAGGCTGGTAGATCATTCAGGATGGCGGTGGCTCTAGCGGCCCCCTGGGAGAAGTGGGGTAAGCTTCTGCTCAGCCTTCAAGGCTAGGGGAGGTGCTGGCCTTGCTCCAAGGGATGCCCTCAAGTGCATCTTGGTCCAGGCATTTTGCCCTGGCTTCTGCTTCGCCCTGGAGTCTCAGCCTCTGTTGCTGCTCCCAGTGCCTGGCTGCATGCTCCTCCCTGCTTGAAGGATCTGCTTCTGTTCCTTCCGTGGCCTCTGCTTATGGACCTCCTACTCTCCGCTCCTCTACCACTCCGTGTCCCCCTTCTCTGAGAGTCTTGCACTTTCCATAAACCCTTTAAGAAACATGATCTGGGACTTCCTTGGTGGGCTAGTGGTTAGGACTCTGCTTTCCATTGCAGGAGAAGCACGTTCGATCCCTGGTGTGGGAACTAAGATCCTACGTGCTGTGAGTTAGCTAAGCCCAAGCACCATAACTAGAGACGCATGCGCACTGCAACAAGGACCCAGCACGCGGCTTCCCTGGCGGCTCAGTGGTAAAGAATCCATCTGCCACTGCAGGAGACACAGGTTCAGTCCCTGATCTGGGAAGACCCCATATGCCACGGAACAACTAAGCTCTGGCGCCACAACTCTTGAGCCTGTGCTCTAGAGCCAGTGCTTGGCAACAAGAGAAGCCACCGCAGTGAAGCCTGTGCACCACAACTGAGGAGTAGCCCCCGCTCCTGGCAACTAGAGAAAAACCCGAGCACAGAGAAAAGCCCAAGCACAGCAACGAAGACCCGGACAACCAAAAATAGATAAATAAGATCATTAAAAAAAAAAAAAAAAAAAAAAAAAGACCCAGCACAGCTGAAAAAGAAAAAAAGAAAAAAAAAACAAACGATCTGACTGGGTGGCCAGTATAGGGTGCACCCGTTGGGCATAGCTCTAGCACCTGTCCAGGTCAGGTCGCACTGGTCAGCCTTTGTCAGAGATCCTGGGCCAGGTCAGCTGTCACAACGGTGGGGGAATTAGGCTGCATGTCACTTGTCTGTGACAACCAGAATGGTTCATTTTCTAAGGCTGCTGAGTCAAAGTGCCACAAACTTAAATAACAGAAAGGTGTTGTCTCACAGTTCTGGATGCAGGATCAGTCTGAGATCAGTGTCAGCGGGACTGGTTTCTCATGAGGGCTGTGAGGGAGAATCTTGTCCATGCTCGCATTTTGGTGGTTTGCTGGCAATCTTTAGAGCTCCTGGGCTTACGGCATCGCCACGATCATAGCCTCTGTCTTTACACCCTGTTCTCCCTGTGTGTGTCTGTGTCCAAATTCCTCCTTTTTATAAGGACACCAGTCATATTGGATTAGGGATTAGAAGGCATTTACATCAAACAGAACTGCTTTAGCCACGGTGAAATTCTAAGACCTAGCTGGCCAGCTGGTTTGATACTAATTTAGAATTTACTTCATCTCTATGTCCTGCAAACAGGCTATTCCTTTAATATGTAATCATAAGTGTATGTCAGTGGATAGCTTTGTTATTAAATACAATTAAGACTAGCCTGGTGATACAGTGCATGACAGTCCATCTGGCCAAGGCAGGGGACACAGGTTTCATCCCAAATGCCAGAAGATTCCACATGCCAGGGAGCAGCTAAGCCCATGAGCTGCAATGACTGAGCCAGCAAGCTTCAACTTCTGAAGCCTGTGCTCCACAACAGGAGAGGCCACAGCAATGAGAAGCCTGCACACGTCAGTGAGAGTAGCCCCCACACCCCGCAGCTAGAGAAAAGCCCAAGCAGCAATGAAGACTGAAGACCCAGTGCAACCAAAATAAATAAATAAAAATTAAAATGATAAAAACTAGCCTTATGATTTCTGAGGTTTTTAAAAATTTTTCTTCTTTTGTTTTTCAACCTTGGCTGCACCAGGTCTTAGTCACAGCATGTGGGATTTAGTTCCCAGACCGGGGATCGAACCCAGGCCCCCTGCATTGGAAGCATAGAGTCTCAGTTGCAAGACCGCCAGGGATATCCCATGAGTTCTCAGGTTTAATCTCCTCCTAAACCATACCAAACCCCTGCCAAAAAGTCCTTGGCCTATGGCAGGCTCAGGGGCCCCAAAAGGGAGTTAGGCCACAGCACTCCTGTGTCTCTGAACACTAAACTAGGGACCAGCTCTGAGTAATCGAGTTGAATAACATTGTAGGGGAAATGTTTCCATCCTCTGGCCCAGGAACCTAGCCTCCATTTATGGTCTTGTTCCCATGGGAAAATGCATTCCAAATTCCAAACAACTGATGTGCACAGGAACTTACACTCTGGAGGTTAGGGACTGCCAGAATGTGTTTTCTCATAGCTTAGTTTTCTGGTAGCTTCCCACGAGTCCTGTGCCCCAGCCCCTTCCTCACCTCCTGTCTGCCCTATACACACTCAACCCTCAAATGGTACCTCTTCTGTGAAGTCTCAGCCAGTTTCCTCTCTCTCCCTCCCTTGAACCCCAGAACCTTTGGACCTGGGCTGCAGTGCCTCCCTTGCTTTGCCTGGGCTCTAGGGAACCGTGTGCAAGGTTCCTGACCTCTAACAGGATCTTAAGATCCTTGAGGTCAAAATTGTATGTTTCTCATCTTTGTATCCTTCCGGGATGACTTCTTTGGTGGCTCAGTGGTAAAGAATCCGCCTGCTAATGCAGGAGATGTGGGTTCAATCCTTGGGTCAGGAAGATCCCCTGGAGAAGGAAATGGCAACCCACTCCAGTATTCTTGCCTGGGAAACCCCATGGACAGAGGAGCCTGGTGGGCTACAGTCCCTGGGGTCACTTAGTGGCTAAACAATAACAATAATCCTTCCAGGAAGAGTGTGAGGCAGACAGCATTCGCAAAGCAGCTACCGTTCGCCAGACTCTGAAACAATGCTTCTTGCAGGCTTTCTTTTACTTATTCCCTTGCCCCCAGCCCAAGACTGGACACATTCTAGACACTCAGTGTGTAATTCTTAAATGGATTGAATCCCTTTCTATGAAAACCTTCCTGCAGGTTTCTTTCCCTGTCTTTTCCTGGCCCCTGGAGCCTGCTGTCCCAAGCTCCTGGACTCATCGGTGTTATTCAAGCTGCCCCTGCCTCCCTCAGGGCTGAGGGATTTGGCCAGGTGGCAGAATTTGCTCCCAAGGGAACCGTCATCTGGCATCTGTGGGAAATCCAGCCCCCTCCTGTCCCCACCCTGCCAGCAGATGGGACCCACTGAATGCACTGGCTCCCCTGCTCCGGTGAGAACAGGAACACGTTGGCTCCCTGGGACTCACAACGTGAGAACAGGTGCGCTGAGGAGAAATCTCAGTCTGAAAGCCCAGGTGCACACAAGGTTTAGCTTTGTTTTTCATGAATCAAGCACTCTGCCAAACTGCTGTCGTTCAGTGGCTAAGTCGTGTCTGACCTCGTGGACTGCAGCACGCCAGGCTTCCCTGTCCTTCACTATCTCCCCGAGTTTGCTGAAACTCACGTCCATTGAGTCGATGATGCCATCCAACCATCTCATTCTCTTTCCCCTTCTCCTCCTGCCTTCAATCTTCCCAAACATCAGGGTTTTTTCCAATGAGTTGGCTCTTTGCATCACGTGGCCAAACCTGCTAAACTGGGGGGAGCTTAACTCCAGCTGTTCTTAGAGATGAGTTCCTTGCTCCCCTATCCCACCCCAGGGTTGATTTCTGTCCTCACATCTTAGGCTGTGCTGAACTGTCTCTCACTGGATATATGCCCATGTGGTTACTGCTGAGACGTCCACAACCATGCCCCCTGGTCTTTCAAATTGCAAATTCCATCTCAGCTAGCCCTCTACCAAGACACACTCTCCAGCCAACCCACCAGGGGTCACATGTGAGGTTTCCAGGGTCTGCCAGAGAGTCAGGTCCGGTCTGCGCTGCTCCTAGGACCCCTGACCTCCTGGTCCTCCCAGGCCCATCTGCCTTCCCCTTCCTCCCAGATATTTTTGTCTCCTCCAGGAAATCTTCTCTATCTGGGAGCCTTAAATCAGACCCATGTAAGCACTCCAGGAAGGGAGTTTGTATTTAGTGGGTGACTTCTGTTTACTGATGCAGCCCTGCCCAGAGATAGGGAGGGCTACAGTCCCTGGAGTCACTTAGTGGCCCCACACTCTTTGGAGGAATGGAAAAACTATCAATACAAGGAGGAAGAAAAAACTCCTACATGAATACATCAAAACGCTTATCCCAATCTTATTGATTGCCCCTAACCCCAGCTCTTCTGTCAAGAGTGAACATGCCTTGATTTGGGGCACCAGGAAGAGCTCAGGTAGGGTGGACTGCCACCTTCAGAGGGACTCCAAGTCCTACTGCTGTTTGTCCACAGCCACCCTGATGGCACAGAGAAGAACCCAGGGCTTCATCCCAGTGGTCAGCATGCTGGGATCAGATTGTGGGAGCCCTGAATAACAGTGAAGAAACCCTTCAGCCTAAGCAAAATAGGAAAGAAGGGGTTGATTTCTAGGAGGGGAGTAAGCAGGAAGTCTTTGTGGAGGAGGTGGCATTCAGCGTGACTTAGATGTGACTGGAAGCAGGGGAGACAGGAGTGGCCTGGCTGGGGAGCTGGCGAGGGTGGGGAGAAACGGACAGTGCATTGCGCCTTGAGTATTTGCTCCAAAAGCAACAGCTTTTCAATTTTTGAGCTAAAACACTGACCCAGTGAAAAGACGTTTGAGGGGATAGAGTCAGAGCAAAACCACAGGGTTATGGAGAAGGTGGTGGAAATCTTAGGTCCTATTGCCGAGCCATTCGAGCAGACCCAAGAGCCAGACTGCCAGGGCTCCAACCCTGGCTGTGCTACTCACCAGCTGCACCTCCTTCAGTAAATTACAAACCCCCTCTGGCCCATGGATTCCTCAGCTGTGATGTGTAGGTGATAAAAATCCTCATCAAGTGGCTGTGCAGATGAACTACATGTGTAAGAAGTTAAAGCGTGTGAATTTACCTGTATATGTATTAGTGAATTCACATGGGTAAGCAAGCGTTTAGACTAGTACTCAGCATATAGCAATGACTCATTGGATATCAGCCATGTTCCTGTTCGTAATGATGGAGATGATGAAGAAGATGGCATGAAGGTGGCTTCCCTACCAACTAAACCCCGTAAGGGGCCTTAGGCCTCAGTCCCCTTCCAGCCCCACCCCTCACTGTTAGTCTCCAGCTGAGCCTCTGATTCCAAGTAGGGGAAGACACCTGTGCCCTTTGAGATTCAAGGTTTCTAATTCTGTGACCATCTGACTGCTGTCCCACCTAGGCTTCTCTGCTGCTCAGGGGTGGGGCCTAGGAGAGGTGGGCCTCACTGATGGAGAAGAGTTTCCCCCCAGTCAGCAGAGCAGGTTGAGGGAAGAGTTATTCCCCCAGCTCCACGTCTCACTTAGTTCAGCTCTCTCCTTAGCCATCTCCTAAGACATCTACGTGTAAGCCCTGACAGAAGCACAGGCTTACCCAGGTCTTGCAGCCAATGAATGGCCGATGTTGAATTCAAACTCAGTCCATCTGGCTTTTAACTAATGCACTAAAGCCACTGCAATAGATCAGATATCAAAGAAGTTTCTAGGAATCTTGATGCCTTTAGTGGATCTGTGCAGGCAAATGCTGATGGGCCAAGATAGAATGATCACAAGGATATGTATTAGTCGTGTCCAACCCTTTGAGACTTCATGGACTGTAGCCCTTCAGGTTCCTCTGGCCATGGGATTTCCCAAACAAGAATACTGGGGTAGATAGCCATTCCCTTCTCCAGGGGATATTCCTGACCCAGGGATGGAACCTGGGCCTCCTGCTTTGCAGATGGATTCTTTACAATCTGAGCCAACAGGGAAGTCCCATCATAAAATATGTAATAGACAAACTATAAGAAAGCAGAATTTAAGCCAAAATTCAGAAGAAAAGCAATCTTTTCTATTCCCTTGCAAAACACCCCAAAACTTTGTTGGCTTAAAACCACAAAACTCACATTTGCTCAAGATTCTGTAACACAGGCAGGTGTTGGCAGGGACAGCTCTTCTCTGGTCTGCATGCCATCATCTGGGGCCGCTTGACTGAGGCTGGAGGAGGCCGGACTCACTTGGTTGGAAGTTGATGTCGGCTATTGGATGGGCCCCAGCTGGGGCTGTCAGCCCAGGGGACCACCTTTTCATAGCCTCCCCACACAGCTAAGTGGGGCTTCCCGCAGCATGCCAGCTGGGTTCTGAGTGGGAGAACCTCCAAAAGGACAGGCCAGGTGTTCAGGCACTTTTTCAGCCTCTGCTAGCATCTTTTTGCTAATGCCCCATCAGGCAAAATTTGTTACAAATTTTCAGGGTAGGAGGTGCTATGGTGGTGGTTTAGTTGCTAAGTTGTGTCTGACTCTTTGCGACCCCAGGGACTGTCATCCACCAGGGTCATCTGTGCACTGGATTTCCCAGGCAAGAGTACTGGCGTGGGTTGCCATTTCCTTCTCCATGGATCTTCTTGACCCAGAGACTGAAGTCCTGCAATGAGTCTCCTGCATTGGCAGGCAAATTCTTTACCAACTTAGCCACCAGGGAAGCTCCAGGGGGTGCTATACACAGGCAAATACTAGAGAGTATGGCTTATTGGGAGCCGCCAAAGTGGCAGTCAGCGTCCACTTTATTTTCCAAATCTTCCCCCTTTGTGCCCGTGACACCTTCTCTTCCAGGCTGAAACATTGCTCTGGCCAGTAGCCTCTCTCAGCTCAGCCTTTGCTCTCCCCTCATTTAATCACACATTTTCAGCCAACGCACCACTTGCATCACAGCTGCTATTTCCAAACAGCTTCCTTCAGCCCTGCTTTTCCCTCAGGATACTGCCCTGTCTCCTTCCTTAACTTTCAAAATCCTTCAAAGAGCTGCCGACGCCGGAAGTAGAAAGGGTCACCTAAAGCCTATTTGCCAAATTTATTGAATTTTTTAATTTGCCCATTTAAAAGAATAATGTCTTTATTGTTTTCAATGACTATACCAATATGCATTTCTTCTGAATGTGTAAATATTGGGTTGGCCAAAAAAGTTCATTTAGGCTTTTCCATAAGATCTTACAGAAAAATCTGAATGAACTTTTTGGCCAACCCTGATAAATCTATTCAAAATATACTCCTCTGGACTATAAGTTAAAAAAAAAAAGAATATATTCATAAGAAACCTAAACCACTTTGTGACACTTAGCTTTCAACAAAGCGATGTTCCATAAAAAATATTCTTCTTTAAGAAGAGGAAGATGGATTTGGGGAGACAGTCACCAGTCTCTGCCACTTTCCTTAACCGTCTGAATTGGCCTTTTCCAGTAACTTCCTCACCAGGCCCTCTGCTCCTTCTCTTCCTAATCACCTGCTCATGCTGCAGCCAGAGGGATCTTTCTAAAGTTTAGACCTGAACACCTCACTCTCCCACTTAAAAATCTCTTCACCACATCTCACTGTTCACAGGATAAATCCAAACACTTAGAATAACAGTTTATGGGGACTTCCCTGGTGGTCCAGTGGCTAAGCCTCCACACTCCCAATGCAGGGGCCCTGGGTTCAATCCCTGGTCAGGGAACTAGATCCCATATGCCACAACTAAAGATCCTGCAAGCTGCAACAAAGACTGAAGATCCCACGCGCTGCAGCTAAGACCCGGCATAGCCAAAAATTAAAAAAAAAAAAAAAAATTATAGACTCACCTACCTTGCTTTTCCAGCCTCATTCCCTATTATTCTCTCTTTTCTTCCACCAACTCCAGAGTCAGCCTCACCTTTCTAAGCTCGTGGAATGTTCTTTATTTTATTTATCTATTTTAAAAGATTTATATAATTATGGCTGCACTGGGTCTTTGTTTGGAGAAGGAAATGGCAACCCACTCCAGTACTCTTGCCTAGAAAATCCCATGGATGGAGGAGCCTGGTGCAGGCTACTGTCCTGGGGTCGCATTGCTGTGCAGGCTTTCTCTAGTTGCAGCAGGCAGGGGCTCCTCTCTAGACGTGGCGTGCAGGCCTCTCATTGTGGTGGCTTCTCTTGTTGTGGAGCAGGGGCAGGCAGATTCTTAACTACTGAACCACCAGGGAAGCCCTCAAGGCATGTTCTCTAGCATTTGCCTTCTGATATTTTGAGCACACCGCTCCCTTTGTTGGTAATGTCCTTTCCTGCTTGCTTTACTCCACTCATGTATTAAGACCCCAGTCAAACAGCCCTCACTCTGTGAGGTCTGCTCTGAGTCTCATTCCTAGGGAGGATTAATCACTGCTCTTTATACCTTAGCTGCATTTGGTATAAACTTATAGGAGAGAATGTTTCAAACCACAGTCTTTTGTGTCTTTGCTGTTACTTTGTAAGCTTAATGGGGCCAAGAATTCTTTTTTCAGAGTCTTGCACACAGTAAGTGTGAAATAAATGCAAAAAAAAAAGCCAAATAAGACTTGAAAAAATTCCCATAGGCACCCATCATGGGGCAGACATTCACATTTATACTCTCATTTTCTTTTAAAGACTTAAAATTTGTCCTACAATATAGACATTCAAAATGGACTTGAGGGAAAAATAAATCATTTGTGTATTTGCTTTTATACGCACAAGATACTTTTGGAAATATTCATAATGGAAAAAGATACATGTACCCAAGTGTTTATTACAGCATTATTTATAATAGCTAGGACATACAAGCAACATAGATGCCCATTGATAGACGAGTGGATAAAGAAGTTATTGGACATATATACAATAGAATATTCAGTTCAGTTCAGTCACTCAGTCCTGTCCAACTCTTTGCGGCCCCATGAATTGAAGCAGGCCAAGCCTCCCTGTCCATCACCAACTCCCGGAGTTCACTCAGACTCACGTCCATCGAGTCAGTGATGCCATCCAGCCATCTCATCCTCTGTCGTCCCCTTCTCCTCCTGCCCCCAATCCCTCCCAGCATCAGAGTCTTTTCCAATGAGTCAGCTCTTCACATGAGATGGCCAAAGTACTGGAGTTTCAGCTTTAGCATCATTCCTTCCAAAGAAATCCCAGGACTGATCTCCTTCAGAATGGACTGGTTGGATCTCCTTGCAGTCCAAGGGACTCTCAAGAGTCTTCTCCAACACCATAGTCAAAAGCATCAATTCTTCAGCACTCAACCTTCTTCACAGTCCAACTCTCACATCCATACACGACCACAGGAAAAACCATAGCCTTGACTAGATGGACCTTTGTTGGCAAAGTAATGTCTCTGCTTTTGAATATGCTATCTAGGTTGGTCATAACTTTCCTTCCAAGAGTAAGCGTCTTTTAATTTCATGGCTGCAGTCACCATCTGCAGTGATTTTGGAGCCCCCCAAAATAAAGTCTGACACTGTTTCCACTGTTTCCCCATCTATTTCACAATAGAATATTACTCAGCGATAAAAGGAATGCATGTGAGTTAGTTCTAGTGAGGTGGATAAACCTAGAGACTATTACACAGAGTGAAGTAAGTCAGAAAGAGAAAAACAAGTGTTGTGTATTAACACATACATATGGAATCTAGAAAGATGGTACTGATGAACCTATTTGCAGGGAGCAATGGAGATGCAGACACAGAGAGCCAATTTGTGGACACAGTAGGGGAGGAGAAGGAGGGATGAATTGAAAGAGGAACATGGAAACTTATGTAAAATAGACAGCCAGTGGGAATTTGCTGCATGACCCAGGGAGCCAAACCTGGTGCTCTGTGACAACCTAGATGGGCGGGATGGGGTTGAAGTTGGGAGAGAGGTTCAAGAGGGAGGGGACATATGTATACCGATGGCTGAATCACCGTGATGTACGGCAGGAACTAACACAATATTATAAAGCAATTATCCTCCAATTAAAAATAAATAATTTTATCAAAAAAAGCTATCATAGTCTATCAAATCTAAAGTAACATCAGTTTCAAGATGCTCCATTGTTTTGTGTACAGGAAAGAAATGAAAAAGACTGCTAACTGGAGATGCAAAAGAAACAGCACAGTTAACGCCTTATTTGGAAGAAGAACAAAGTTGGAGGGCTGACGCTACCGAACTTCACGAATTATTGCAAGCTGTAGTAATCAAGACAGTGTGATACAGCTGAAAGAAGAGACAAATAGATCAATGGAATAGAATAGAATAGAGAACCCAGAAATGGATTCCCATAAATGGATTCCCAGTTGTTCCAAATGGTTCTGGAACAACTGGACACCACATGCAAAAAAAAAAAAAGAAAAAAAACCCAGAAGAATCTGGACACAGATCTTAGATCTTTCACAAAAATTAACTCAAAGTGGATCATAGACCTAAATGCAAAATGCAAGCTTATAAAACTCCTAGAAAATGCCATGGAAGAAAATCTAGATGATCTTGGATATGGCAGCGATCTTTTAGATATAACATCAAAGCAACAATTCAGGAAAGAAATCATTAAACTTAAAACCTTAAGCTCTGTGAAAGAACTGTCACGATGAGAAGAGGCACAAACTAGGAGAACAATTTTACAAAAGACATTTCTGCTAAAGGACTGTTATTCACAATATTGAAAGAACCGTTACATCTCAACAATAAAAACATGAATAAGCTGATATTTAAAATGGGCCAAAGACCTGAAAAGATACTTCCCTAAATAACATAGACGTAAGGCAAATAAGTACATGAAAAGATGCTCCACGTTATACGTCACTGGTGGTGGTTTAGTCACTAAGTCACGTCTGACTCTTGCGACCCCATGGACCATGGCCCCCCAGGCTCCTCTGTCCATGGAATTCCCCAGGCAAGAATACTGGAGGGGGCCGCCATTTCCTTCCCTACTCACATGTCATAAGTGAAATGCAAATTAAACAACAGTGAAAAATCATTACACGCCTAGGAGAATGGCTGAAACCTGGAACACTGACAACACCAAATGCTGTGAAGATATGAAGCAAAAGGAACTCTTGTTCACTGCTGGTGGGAATGGGAAAACTGCACAGCCACTCTGGAAGACAGTTTGGTGGTTTCTCATAAAATCAAACACACTCTTACTCTGTGACACGGCAATGCTCCTTGGTATTTACTCAAATGAGCTGAACATTTATATCCACACAAAAACCTATACACAGATGTTTATAGTAGTTTTATTCATAATTTCCCAAACTTGGAAGCAACTAAGATGTTTTTCAGTAGGCGAGTGGGTAAATAAATTGTGATACATCCAAACAGTGGAATAATATTCAGTGCTAAAAAGAAATGAGCTAACTATCCCTTCCCCGTTGGTAACCATAAGTTCAGTCTCTAATTCTGTGAGTTTGTTTCTGATCCGCAAGTTCATTTGTATTATTTTGTTTTAGATTCTGCTTATATGCCATAGTTAGGGAGTTTGGGATTGACATGTACACACTGCTATATTTGTTTATTTATTTAAAACTTTTTATCTTATAGTGGGGCATAGCTGATTAACAATGTTGTGATAGTTTCAGGTGGACAGCGAAGGGACTCAGCCGTCCATTCTCCTTAAAACTCCCCTCCCATTGAGGCCGTCACATAACATTGCACACTGCTATATTTAAAATGAATAGCCAACAGGGACCTACATACAACACAAGGAATGCTGCTAACTGTTATGTAACAACCTAAATGGGAAAAGAATTTGAAAAAGAATAGATACATGTATATGTATAACTGAATCACTTTGCCATATACCCTAAACTATTACAACATTGTTAGTCAACTATACTCCAATATAAAATAAAAAGTTAAAAAAAAAGAAAGAAATGAGCTATTGAAAGGTTGTCGCTATGAGCCGTGAAATGATACTGGGATTCTTGGCCTCCGGAGGAGAGGAATTCGATCCTGAGCCAGTGACAAGGCTCGATCACTCAGAGATTTTGTGTGATAAAGTTCTGTTAAACTATAAAAGAGATAGAGAAAGCCTCTGACATAGACAACAGAAGGGGCAGAAAGAGTGTCCCCTTGCTAGGTTTCAGTAAGAAATTATACGCCTATTAGCAGGCTGCTAATTAGAGAAAGGAAATGTCTCAAAACTCAGAGAGTGGCACCAGGCCCCTCACCCACAACATGCATTTTGAGATAACATTGGCATAAGATGAGTCATCCCAGGCCATAAAATGATTGACATGAATCTTGAAGAAAGGCAGATTTCAAGCAAATACATAGTCTCATTAACATAGCTAAGAGAACATTTCCAGGAGTAAAACACACTGGCCTGTTGAGCCATTATCTCAACAAGCTGAGATAATAACCAAGTTCTGAGTCTTAGGTGGAACCAACTTGAAGAAAAACAGAGTCTAAGGTAAATACATAGTTTATTAACATAGCTTAAGGAAAACATTTCCATAAGAAAAACCGCATTGGTTAACTCAAGGTTTGAGAAAAGTTAAGTTCAGGTGGAAACAGGTGTCGTCATGGCAACACAGAATTTAAAAAGAAACCTCCTTTTAATTTTGTATAGAGAAGGGAAAAAAATCTGATGCTTGTAGTTTGTTTCCTCCTGCCGCTTAAGAGAGGAGAAGGCAATGGCACCCCACTCCAGTACTCTTGCCTGGAAAATCCCATGGACGGAGGAGCCTGGTAGGCTGCAGTCCATGGGGTCCCTGAGGGTCGGACACGACTGAGTGACTTCACTTTCACTTTTCACTTTCATGCATTGGAGAAGGAAATGGCAACCCACTCCAGTGTTCTTGCCTGGAGAATCCCAGGGACAGGGGAGCCTGGTGGGCTGCCGTCTCGGGTCGCACAGAGTCGGACACGACTGAAGCGACGCAGCAGCAGCAGCAGCCGCTTAAGAGAGAGATTTAAAAAAACGTCTGACACTTGCAGCCTATTTCCTCGTGTTGTAGCCACGCATTCCGGGAAACAAACTCACTCAGAAGGACGATGCAGATAGTGGAGTGCAGTTTATTACACCGGCGGGCCCAATTAAGAGTCTCCTCTTAGCCAAGGACCCCGACCAGCATTTTTGAAAATCTTTGATACCCCATGTGGACGTGTCTGAACCCACCACCCCAAATTCCTTGAGACTTACATAAACCAAGGAAAATACAATCCCAATAACCCCACCATTCACGTGCTATGTGCTCATGTGCTCAAACAGTCAAACAATTAGCCAATAATCAATAAACCCGAGGTTACACTCCAGTAGATACAGAAAATGTTATGGCCTGTCTGGAGGAAAGGGTGATTAGTATATGTTTTCTCTTAGGCAATGAGTAACCTAGATACGATCTTCAAGGTTCCCCTGTCGGGAGGGGGTCTTATCCTTCTGTTGTTGTTTTCATAGGCACTAAACACAGAGTTCAGAGTCCATTGGAAAGGTGGCCAAGCATGATCAGCATGAACAGGCCTAAGATGGAGTCCAGGCCCTATGAATTCCTTCTTCACTCTGTTTGTTTGGGGACCCCTAGCCTTCCTGCCTGTTACCCTCTCACTATCAAGCCATGAAAAGAAGTGGAGGAAGCTTAAATGCATATTACAAACTTAAATGCATATTAAATGCAAGTGAAAGAAGCCAGTCTTAAAGACTACATATTGTGTGGTTCCAACTATACGACACCCTGGAAGTGGCAGTAAATAGATCAGTACTTTCCAGGGGCTCAGGGGACTAAGCGATAAGTGGAGCACAGAGGGCTTTTAGAAGAGTGACACTATTTTGTATGATACTCTACTGGTGGATATGTCACCATATGTTTGTTAAAACCAATGGGATGTGTAACACCAAGAGTGAACCCTAATGTAAACTCTAGACTTATTGTTGCTGTTCAGTCGCCAAGTCGTGTCTGACTCTCTGTGACCCCATGAACTGTAGCACACCAGGCTTCCCAGTCTTTCATTATCTCCCCGAGTTTGCTCAAATTCATGTCCACTGAGTCAGTGATATGATCTTGGTTCATTTCCAAGGCAAACCATTCAACATCACAGTAATCCAAGTCTATGCCCCAAGCACGAATGCCAAAGAAACTGAAGTTGAATAAGTCTACAAAGACCCATAAGATCTTCTAGAACTAAAACCCCCAAAAGATGTTCTTTTCATTATGGGGGACTGGAATGCAAAAGAAACTATAGACCTGTTAGGGGAAGCACACTGATTGAAACCGCCCACCCTGGCCAGGCACCATAGTAACCGTTTGCTTGAGTTGTTTTAGGACAGGAGGTCCTGGTAAGGAACAGGGAACTAATAAGCCTCCACCAACCAGAAGAGTTTGGGAAAGGTCAAAAGGAGACACCACCTGTCCGACCACCTCCCAGAATCCTTCTCTCTGGCATCCATCTTGGCTGAACAAGGCACCACCAGGAAGGACTCTGAGTCAGAATGATTGGCTAAGGACAACCTGGAAACTAATCCCATCACCATAAAACCTGAGACTGCGAGCCATGTGACAGAGCAGTTCTCCTGGGTTCCCTTACCCTCCTGCTCTCCACCCAGGTGCCCTTTCCCAATAAAATCTCTTGCTTTGTCAGCAGATGTGTCTCCTCGGAGAATTCATTTCCAAGTGTTAGATAAGAGCCCAGTTTGGGGCCCTGGAAGAGGTCCCCCTTCCTGCAACAGACCTAGGATAATAATATTGTGTCAATGTAGGTTCACGGATTGTAACGCATGTAGGACACTGGAATGTTGATAGTGGGAAAGCCTTACTTGTGTGGGGACAAAGGATTAAGGGAAACTCTCTGCACTCTATCACAATTTTGTTGTGAATCTAAAACTGCTTCAAAAATGACCTATTTAAAAATAGAGTATCAGTGAACTATTTGGCATGATGCCATGGCAATAGTCCTGCATGACACGTGGTTGGTCACATCAGCCCTTCACTGCTTTGAAATTCTTTCTATGTTGGGAGACCTGGCAACTTCCTCTGCCTTGAGCAGTGTTGTCTGGCAAGGCTCTCGCGTGAGTCTCTATATGATGCAGCTCTTCGCCTATGTTGGGTATCTTCCTTTCTTAGGTCTTCAAAGTGGACCAAGTGTGGACCAGCAGCATCAACATCACCAGGGGACTTGTTAGAAAGGTTGCATCTTGGACCCATGCCAGGCTTGGTCAATCAGAATCTGCACTTTATCCAGATCCCAGGGGCTTCACATACCCTTTGCAGCGGGAGAAGCAGTGCCACAGAAGAGCACTCTGGGGTTGCTCTGCAACAATATAGGGACTTGTGATCATTTCTCCTACAAAGTATACATCTGCTTCACCAATAGCAATTTTGCACCTCACCGTTGTTTCTGTGACTTTCTGCATCCAGAGTGACCTTTCATTTCAATGCGGAATCATACTTTTCTGGTGGATAAGATGGTAAAGAATCTACCTGCAATGAGAGTTACCCAGGTTCGATCCCTGGGTTGGGAAGATCCCCTGGAGAAAGAAATGGCAACCCACTCCAGTATTCTTGCCTGGAGAAGTTCATGGACAGAGGAGCCTGGCAGACTACAGTCCCTGTGGTTGCAAAGAGTCGGACACGAGTGAGCAGCTATAATCCTTCTGAAGACATTTAAAATATCAATTAAACTCAGCACACACATGCAAATCTGTTGAAGTGGTAACTTACAAAAGCCATAGCTAAGTTTGCACGTGTCGGCATCCACGTGACGAGAGCCACCTGGCTCACAGTTATTGTAAGATACAGCCTGATTTCAAAGATGTTAAAACATGGGGAAAATATGTATTTTAAAAGTCAAAGAAATATAATAAAATTGGTTGCTTCTGGTAAAGGAACTGGAAGAATGGAGAATGAATGGGAGGGATACTTTGCATTGTATACCCATTTGCATCTCTTGAATTTTGAATCTTGCAAATTTATAACATTTCATATTATATAGACACATATATACACACACATATATATATTTATTTATATTTTCACTGATAAACTTGGCTCCAACCTTTATTTATTTATTTATTTATTTTTTAGTTTTTGGCTGTCATGTGCAGCTTATGGGATCTTAGTTCCCTGACTAAATATCAAACCTGTGTCCCTTGCATTGGGAGAAGGGAGTCTTAACCACTGGACCACCAGCGAAGTCCCCGGCTCCAACCTTTTTTAAATTTTTATTTATTTATTTATTGGCTGTGCTGGGTCTCCATTGCTGCGAACAGGATTTTCTCTAGCTGCAGCAAGTGGAAGCTACTCTCTAGCTGCGATTCGTGGACTTCTCATTGTGGTGGGTTCTCTTTTGCAGATCTTGGTCTGTAGGGTATGGAGGCATCAGTCACAGCAGCAAGTGGGCTCAGTAATTGTGGTACACAGGCTTAGTTGCTCCGTGGCATGTGGAATCTTGCTGGATCAGGGGTTGAACCTGTGTACCCCTCAATGGCAGGCAGAATTCTTTACCACTGGGCAACCAGGGAAGTCCAAACTTGGCTCCAGTCTTAACAAAATTTGCTTTGTGATTCCAGGACCCAAGACCCAAGTCTCAGAGTCACCTTTGGGCTCCTGAGTAGTGGTCAACATTGTTTGTAATGTGACCTAAGATGGAGTTGGTTTTTTGGAAGGCTCCCTCTCACATACCAATAGTTCACTTTGAGGTTATAGTAAAAAACAAACAGCAGAGAACAAAACCTCTCAAACTTCTAAGTCCCTTATCCACATTTTTTTTTTTTTTTCTGTTTTGATTGTGTGGGGTTACATGGAGTGAGGGAGAAGGTTTACATTTATCTTTGTTAACTAGGACACTGTTGGTGTCAGACCATTTTCCTAAAACTTTGGTTTTCAAATGCTAATGTACCTCACAGCTGCCTGCAGGACTTATTAAAACAGAGATATCTGGGCTCCATCACCAGAGTTGACCCAGTCAATCAACCAAGAATCTGAGTTTGTAACAAGTTCCCAAGTGATGCTGATGATGCTAGTCTGAGGACCTCATATCTACCATTTGGTCTAGCTAACCTGTTCTTTTGTTTGTTTAAAAAAATATTTATTAATCTATTTGGCTGTGCCAGGTCTTAGTTGTGGTGCTTGGTGTCTTCATTGCAGCTTTCAGAATCTTTAGTGTGGCATTTGAACTCTTAGTTGCAGCATGTGGGATCTAGTTCCCTGACCAGGGTTCGAACCCAGGCCCCTGTGTCGGGAGCATGACGTCTTCACCACTGGACCACCAGGGAAGTCCCTAGCCTGTTGTTTGGAATCATGATGTCATTCTTCATATTAGCTGTCTCTCCCAGCCTGCTTTCTGTTTCTTCATCTAAGTCATTGATAAAAGGTTGAACTGGGTGGGACTGAGGTCCCGGCTTTGCAACAAGAAGCTTCAGGATGACGGGGATACACTTGTGAGGTAGTTAGAATAGGGAAAAGGAGTCCAAGATGGCGATGGCTAAAAGACAAGGAAGGGAAAAGCCCGCGAAAATGGAACAAAGGAAGGTCCGAGGACTGGAGTGAGGACCTCAGGTAAAACAAACAGCACTCCTGGCTGGCCCAATGTACATAGGACAGGCCCAGGGAGAGAAAAACAAGTAAAAACAGGAGCCAAAGCTCGCTCTCTCTTTCTCCCGCGCACTGGGGCGCTCTTCTCTTTGCGTCTTTGGGTCGACATGCCCTCACGCCTCGAGGATGGATTTTCCTGCTATTATCTAAATAAAATAGAGCTGTAACATGGAGCTGTAACACTGATTTGTCTAAGAGCTGTAACACGGTTGGTTCGAGACCAGAGAGCTATAACACGGTCTGTCCAAGACCTGAGAGCTGTGACATGCTGAGGGCTTTAATGTCTGTCACTCCAAATATGTGTTGTGACAAGACAGAATTGAGGAGTAGACACTTGCCTGACACACTCATCGGCCCTTGTAGGAGACGATGGATTTCTATCAGTGGGAAAGCCAATGGCCATACTTCCTCAGCCTGTAAGTCTCCGTCCTGCCCTGGAAACAGCCCAGGGAACCTTGTGAAAGCCTTGTTGAAATCCAGGCAGGGGAGTGTTCACTCTTGTTCATCCTTTTGAGGGTTGTTGTTATACCTTAACTCAAGGCGGTGTGATCTTAGGCCTTGCCTTCTTCCTCCATCTCCTTTGGGTGGGGCAGGCAGGAAAAGCTCAGGTGCACATGTCTGAGTTAGTCATTCTGCTTGCTATCACTGGTCCCTGGGAGACCCCTCTCCAGACCAATGGTCCCCAATAGGACCCTTTTGTTTTATTTAATGGATTAGTCCCTGTGCTAATCAGACCAAGACTGTGCTGTAGTAACGAACACCTCCAATACCAGAAGTTTAAAGCAACAAAGGTTTTGTTGTTGTTGTTCAGTCGCTAAGTTGTGTCCAACTCTTTGCCACCCCATGGTGTCAGGGTCCAGCCCCAGCAGGATCCTAGGGTACCCTCAGGAAAGACGGCGTCGGTGAGAGAGAGATGACAGGGGTCTTATAATGGATTGAAACCTGATAGTCCGGGGTCGAACGATAAGAGAATAAAGGAGAAAAAATAAAGAGAAGAGAAAGAGGCTTGGTCTTCCTTGATTAACACAGAAAGCCAATAAAGCTCTTGTGTTCCAAGGAGTCATCTTGAAAGAAGAACAGAGAGAGAAAAGGAGGGAAAAGGAAAAAAAAGAATGACATGGGGAGACCAAGCTTTGGTGACCGAGGCCCCTAACTTTATTTTTAAAAGGAACTTTTATACCTTGACTTGTACATACAGGAAAATGAAAGATGTAAAGTCGTACAGAGTCAGCCCAAACATTACATCTGTTTTGTCTTTATCAAAACCGGGATTTTTTTTGCATACCTTTTCCATAAATAATGTTGTGTACAATATCTTTTGGCCTTGGAGGCCTGTGGACATTTTTTTGATAAAGGCTGCTCAACCAGAAAACTTATTTTCCCTTGAAGTGTTTCTTCTTTATATTTTTAATCTATGTCAGCCTCAGAAAGTGTTAAACAGAGTTACATTCTCATGCAGCAAAGGTGTAGTGAGTTACAACAAAAAAAGAACCAATTAGCTCAAAGGTCTGATGTGGTTAATTCCAAGGCTACTGTTTGTTTTTCTTACATTTTAACTATGTTAACTGATGCACTCCCAGGTGCACAGTGGATAAGGGATATGGGCACTTGGCAGCAAGCATCGGCTCAACAATGAAACCCTTTACCAGTACTGTCTATTCTAATAATTTTTCATCCCTTAAAGGACTCTATGTTCATTAGGACTTTTAGAATGTTTTGGCTTCCCATGTCTTTTAAGGTTGGGGAGTTGTGAACAATCATGTGTGTTAATTGTAAGTTTGGATAAACCTGTCAGGCAAGTTAGAATGTCAACAGAGGGGTTAAAATAGAAATATTCCTTTTATGCCCAGGAGACTTGTTAACTAAAGCCCTAAGTTGACTTTTTCTAGAGAAAGGTGGTCGGGGATAGCCCCCTGTTAATGTCAGAAGAGTTGGTGAAAGGCACAAAATAGTAAGACAGACAGATTCTGGTTTTGGGGTAGATGTTCGAGCAGATTCAGGGGGTCCCTTGAGGCCTGATCCGCCTTTGCCTGTCAGGTTCTCTCCGCATGACCTTTGTCATGGGTGGGATCTCCCGTGGTGGCTCCCGGCACCATGGACTACAGCATGCCAAGCTTCCCTGTCCTTCACTATCTCCCAGAGTTTGCCCAAATTCATGTCCATTGAGTCGGTGGTGCCATCCAACCATCTCATCCTCTGCTGCCCTCTTCTCGTTTTGCCTTCAATCTTTCCCAGCATCAGGGTCTTCTCCAATCCAGAAAAATATGCACTTCTGCTTCACTGATTACATGAAAGCCTTAAACTGTGTGGATCACAACAGCAAAAGTTTATTTCTAGGACTTCCTCGGTGGTCCAGTGGTTAAGAACCTGCCTGCCAATGCAGGGGGATGTGGGTTTGATCTCTGGTCCAGGAAGACTCCACATGCCACAGGGCAACTAAACCCATGCCCCACAAAAACCAAGCCTGTGCTCTAGAGCCGGGGAGCCGCAACAAGAGAAGCCACTGCAATGAGAAGCCCACGCACCGAAACTAGAGTAGCCCCCGCTCGCCACAAATAGGGAAAGCCCACACACAGCAGTGAAGACCCAGCACAGCCAAATAATAGTAAATAAATAATTTAAAAAAAATTCTCACTAAAAGTAACTGTCCCAAGCAGATTGGCAGAGAAGGGGCAGGGGAGGGAGTCAGGTCCTTATCTCCACTCTAGGGTCCAAGTTGATGGATGTTTCTTCTTAACGTGTGTGTTCCTGAGAATCTGCAGTGGAAAACCAGAGTACTGGATGGCCTCCCACCAGAAATGAAATGCTCCACCCTAGAATCGGCATATATCACTTCCACTCACAACTCCTGGGACACAGCTAATCGCACGACGTTGCCCAGCTCTGGAGGGGATGGGCAGAGAAGTGCAATCCTCCCACGTGCTTGGGCGTAAAGGAGCACAGGCTATGAGTGAGGTTTAGAGGAATCTATGACATTTGCTTTTATCTTCCCTCTTCACTCCCCCCACCACTTCCCTTTCCTTCCGCCCCATTGATAAGATTCTAATGTGTTTGGTGTATATTCTTTTATTTGTGTGTGTTCTTGCAAAACATATCATGTTTTATGGGCATCTGCTTTTAATTTACATAGATGCTATTGTGCTATAGGCTTTATTCTATTTCTCTTTTTTTCACTTAGCACTCTGTTTTTAATATGCATCCATATTGTTAAATATGCCTCTAATTAATGCCTGCTGATGGATGCTTGTGCCACATCTCCCAGAGGTGTGCACCTAGATTGACTTTAGCTTTTTGCTATTATGATGCAAACATGAACAGCCTTACTTAGAGAATAATAAGAGAATTTCTTTGGGAAATTTACCTAGAAGAAGAATTGCTGGTTATGGAGTATGTTATTCAACTAAGTGGGCTTCCCAGGTGGCTCAGTGGATAAAGAATCTGCCTGCCAATGTAGGAGACATAAGAGGTGTGGGTTCGATCCCTGGGCCAGGAAGATCCCTTGGAGAAGGGAGTGGCAACCCACTCCAGTATTCTTGCCTGGAGAATCCCATGGACAGAGGAGCCGGAGGGGCTACAGTCCATGGGGTCGCAAAGAGCTGTACACAACTGAAGTGACTTAGCACACACAGAGATCCTTTTTAGATTTAAAATATCAGGCGTCTTGGAGTCTAGAGTATTCTCCCTAAGTAACCTTTCAGGGAGAACTTTCTCAAAAATGGAAACAAGGTCCGTCTGGCATAACCCCGTCCTCACAAGCCCACACTGGAGCTTTGTCCACTTCATCAGCCTGCAGTACTTAGACTCTGCCTGTTCTTCTTTTGGAAAATTAGAAAATTAGAACGTTTGCCTATTTCCAGTTGGGTGGAGCCTCGCCCATTCTTAAAAATTCCTCAAAGATTACAAACATTGGCGGGGCCTTGGAACATAACCAAAGTAGCCCTTGTTGATGTTAGAGGATTTTCAAAACTTTCTTTTTTAAAAAATAAGCCTCACCTCATTCTGTGTTTTATTTTCCCCTGTATTCTCTCCTTATGACATTCTATCATCGTTTGAAAAATGTTTGCTTGACTTTAAACTTAATATCAGGTTTTAACTCTTTTTACACATCCCCTACATCAAACTAATATGTAGGGTTGGCCGAAAAG
Source organism: Bubalus bubalis (assembly GCF_019923935.1). Classification (NCBI taxonomy): domain Eukaryota; kingdom Metazoa; phylum Chordata; class Mammalia; order Artiodactyla; family Bovidae; genus Bubalus; species Bubalus bubalis. The sequence continues at coordinate 49,537,725 of NC_059176.1, forward strand.
TTCATTTGAGTTTTCCCAAAAGATGTTACAGAAAAATCCGAATGAACCTTTTGGGCAAACCAATAGAATTCCACTATAGTTGTGTAATCTTGAGCAAACTGTCTATACTTTTTCCACCTCAGTTTGCCCTTCTATTGGCATATATTCTACTGGGCTTCCCTGGTGGCTCAGATGGTAAAGAATCTCCTGCTATGCAGGAAGCCGGGTTCAATCCCTGGGTCAGGAAGATTCCCCTGGAGAAAGGAAAGGCCGCCCACGTTAGTAGTGTTGCCTGGAGAATTCCACGGACAGAGGAGCCTGATGGACACCAGCACACCAGGCTTCCCTGTTCTTCACTATCTCCCAGAGTTTGCTTAAACTCATGTCCACTGAGTCGATGATGCCATCCAACCATCCAACCTCTGTCACCTCCATCTGCTCTTGGCCTCAGTCTTTCCCAGCATCAGGGTCTTTTCCAATGGACTAATAATCTTTTTCCTTTTTTGGCTTGAGTGAGTTTGTATAACTGAACTTCCAGCAGAATGGATCCTAGTTAGTATCTCTCATTTCTTATCCTCATGGTCCTCACAAGATTCTAGCTAAGCTGTTTTAAGGCACCTTTAAAATGCCTTCTGCAACTCCTTATACAAGTACTCAACTGGTTTTGATGGAATTAAACAGAATTTTTAGTTATTTTCTCCTATAGATTAATGTCATCCCCTCCCTTTCCTGTAGAACTATAGCTTTTGGAGGATGGAGACACGGTTTTCTACTTTTTTCTTCTAAGTTTTTTTTTTTTAATGTGGATAATTTTTAAAATCTTTATTGAAATTTGTTACAATATTGCTTCTGTTTCTTGTTTTGTTTTTTCGGCCCTGAAGCATGTGGGATCTTAGCTTCCCAACCAAGGATGGAGCCCGCACCCTTTGCTTTGGAAGGCAGATTCTTAACCACTGGACCACCAGGGAAGTCCCTGTTTTCTTCTTTTTATAAGTTACTGAAAGGTGCTCTGCACATAGCTCGTGTGTGCATGCCCAGTTGCTCAGTTGTATCCGACTCTTTGTGACCCCATGGCCTGTAGCCCACCAGGCTCCTCTGTCCATGGAATTTTCCAGGCAAGAATACTGGAGTGGATTGCCATTTCCTACTCCAGGGGAATCTTCTCAACCCAGGGATCGAACCCTAGTCTCCTGTGTCTCCTGCATTGGCAGGTGGATTCTTTACCACTGAGCCACCTGAGGAGGCCCTGCATACAGTATGAACTCACAAAACACTGGGGATTGTGATGGTGGTAAGAACTGCATCAGGAGATGAGCCGACTAATCTCGTGCCCTGAGACATTCTCAAACTCACTGGGCCTGCCGGCACCACTGACACACAGCGAGTCACACAGACGACAAGGTCACATGGCAACAGAGACCCTTCTGCCTGGAAGCTGAGAGTCCACGTGACTCCTCCCAGGACCTCCCCCTCCCCAGGGAATTTCAGTCAGCCCTGACTAAAGAGGAGGCAGCTTCTGGAACACAGCCCTGGGAAGTAAGAGCCTAAATATGGACAGCAGTGGCTACAGCCACAATCTGTTTTTAACTCAAGAGCCAGAAAGGCCTGGCTTTGATTAGTGGCTCCTATCCTGAGAAGCTCCTGAAATTATAGCAAGGGGGCTGGGTGCATACACAGCACACATGTACACAAGCAAATATGCTGTTAGCAGACAAGTAACATACTTAATCTACTTATGTAACTGCAACTTCTCAAAAACATTTGAGAAGCATATTTGCTGTCATAAGCATGTGAGGAGGTAGGGGTGGATGTGTGAGCGTGTGATACCATCAGGGAAGTGTTCTGACTTGTGAAATAGTCCCTGGAATCCAAGAGTCTCCCCTGGCATGGTTGAGGGGGAGGGCGAGAAAGCAGTGGGCCCAGTTAGCCACTAGAGGGCGCAGAGGAGCAGGACATATCAAATTTGGGCATCACCTTCCCTTCTCTGATGCTGAAGCTGAAACTCCAATACGTTGGCCACCTAATGTGAAGAACTGACTCATTGGAAAAGACCCTGATGCTGGGAAAGATTGAAGGCAGGAGGAGAAGGGGACAACAGAGGATGAGATGGTTGGATGGCATCACCGACTCAATGGACATGAGTTTGAGCAAACTCCGGGAGACAGTGAAGGACAGAGAAGCCTGGCGTGCTGCAGTCTATGGGGTTACAAAGAGTCAGACAAGACTGAGTGACTGAACTGAACTGAACTTCTCTTCATTGCATCCCAAAGACCAGAGGTGGGGACTCTTCAACAGGTAGAGATCAAGGCACGTGGCCAGCGGTGAATGAGTGGGAAAAGAACTGCACCAACCAGTACTGTGCTTTGGGCATTTCACAGCTTCTACTTCCAAGAAAGGCCAGGGAAGTTCCGCCTCTGTACTTACGGTCCTGCAGGCTTAGGGATGTCTCTCAGCTTCGTTACAATTTTAAACTGGCCGTCTTTGTCCTAGCCAGTTTTCCAGTTCTTGTTGTCGTTCAGTAGCCAAGTCGTGTCCGACTCTTTGCAACCCCATGGACTGCAGCACACCAGCTTGCCAGGCTTCCTTGTCCCTCACCATCTCTCTGAGTTTGCCCAAGTTCATGTCCATTGAATTGGTGATGCCATCCAGCCACCTCATCCTCTGTCACCCTCTTCTCCTTCTGCCTTCAATCTTTCCCAGCATCAGGTTTCTTTTCCAGTGAGTCGGCTGTCCGCATCAGGTGGCCAAGTTGTTGGAGTTTCAGCTTCAGCATCAGTCCTTCCAATGAATATTCGGGGTTGATTTCCTTTAAGATTGACTTGTTTGATTTCCTTGCTGTCCAAGGGACTCGCAAGAGTCTTCTCCAGCACCACAGTTCGAAAGCATCGATTCTTAAGCCAAATCTGTGTGCGTTCCAGGTCACTAAGGCACTGGAGGTGGGTTCTTAGGCAGTGAAAAGTGAAAGGGTAAATCACTTAGTCGTATCCGACTCTTTGTGACCCCATACAGTCCATGGAATTCTCCAGGTCAAAATATTGGAGTGGGTAGCCATTCCCTCCTCCAGGGGATCTTCCCAACCCAGGGATTGAACCCAGATCTCCCACATTGCAGGTGAATTCTTTACCAGCGGAGCCACTAGGGAAGCCCAAGAATGCTGGAGTGGGTAGCCTATCCCTTCTCCAGTGGATCTTCCTGACCCAGAAATCGAACTAGGGTCTCCTGCATTGCAGGTGGATTCTTTACCAGCTGAGCTACCAAGGAATCCCTAGGCAGTGAAGGGATGAGCTAAGTGGGGAAGGAGCGAGAAGGCAGCTATTTTTACCCACAATTGCCTTGTTGTCTTGCCTGAAGGCAGCATTAGGAGACCTGCTTCAGGTCAAGAGCAACCTCAGTTTTTCCAGGTGAGTGGGTGTCCAAGAAGTGCCCACAGAGTTGCCTCCAGGAAAATGAGTCTTTTATTGGGAAACTAGCAAAAAAAGAACTTACTTGCCAAGACAATGGAGACATTTTACCCAGGAACCGGAAGTATATCTTTTTCTTTTGCTGCCCTGATGTTGTCACTGGCAAGGCAACTCAGCTGCAGAAGCCAAAAATAGGATTCCTGACCCTTAAAAAGCCTTTGGGGCAACAGACTATGGCCCAGAATGGTCAACAGATAAACCAGGATAGTTAACACACCAAGGGTATTCCTCTGTTCTTTGAAAGGTCAAAGAAAACTTTCTCCCTTTTAAAATCCTCAATCCCACACCCCTTCTAAATCAGCAGAACTCATTGCCTACTTCCTGAATGAGCAGCTACAGAGCCTCTGCTGGGTCAAGAAGCATCTATTAAGTGCTCTGCATATAACAGACAAAGTATTTAAACATATAAGCATTTGATCAGTAAAAGAAACCATAAACAAAACAAAAAGACAGCCTGTGGACTGGGAGAAAATATTGGCAAACAGTGTGATCAACAAGGGCTTAGTTTCCAAACAAACAGCTCAAACAGCTCAATATCAAAAAAACTCAAACAACCCAATCAAAAAATGGACAGAGATCTAAACAGACATTCTTCAAAGAAGACAGACAGACGGCCAAAAAGCACATGAGAAAGATGCTCAGCATCACTGATTATCAGAGAAAGGCAAATCAGAACTACAATGAGGTTATCACCTCATACCAGTCAAAAAGTTTCCAAATGGGAATTCCCTGGTGGTCCAGTGATTAGGACCCTGAACTTTCACTGCCAAGGGCACAGGTTCAGTACCTGGTTGGGGAATTAAGATCCCACAAGCCACATGGAACGATTGAAAAAAAAAAAGTCTCCAAGTAACAAATTCTAGAGAGGGTGTGGAGAAAAGGGAAACTTCCTACACTGTCAGTGGGAATGTAAATTGATGTAGCCACTGTGGAGTTTCCTTAAAAAAAAAACCAAAAACTGAAAATAGATTTACCGTATAACCCAGGCAATCCCACTCCTGGACATTTATCTGGAAAAGAGGAAAACTCTAATTTGAAAAGGTGCATGCACAGCAATGTTCATAGCAGCACCATTGAAAATAGCCGAGATACGGAACAACCTAAATGTCCATCCAGAGATAAATGCATAAAGAAGATGTGGTATATACAGTGGAATGTTACTCAGCCATAAAAAAAAATGATATATTGGCATTTTCAGCAACATGGATGAACTGAGAGATTATCATACTAAGTAAAACATTTGTCAAAAACATATAAGGTGTTACTTATACGTGGAATCTAAAAAAAGGATACAAATGAACTTATTTACAAAGCAGAAATAAATTCCGACACAGAAAACAAACGTATGGTTACCAAAGGGGAAAATGGGGAGGGAGGAATAAATGAGGAGTTTGGTATTAACTGACTATTTATAAAATAAATAAACAACAAAGTCCTACTGTGTGACATAGGAAACTATTTTCAGTATCTTGTAATAACCTATAATGGAAAAGCATCTGAAAAAGAATAGATATATAATTGAATCACTTAGCTGACCTGAAAACTAACACAATATTGTAAATCAAGTATGAAAGTGTGAAAGTGTTAGTCACTCAGTTGTGTCTGACTCTGTGACCCCATGAACAGAGAAGCCCATCAGGCTTCTCTGACCATGGGATTTCCCAGGCAAGAATACTGAAGTGATTTGCCATTTCCTCCTCCAGGGGATCTTCCTGACCCAGGAATCTAACCCCGGGTCTCCTGCATTGCAGGCAGATTCTTTACCATCTGAGCCACCAGGGACTCTTCAATTAAATCAAGTATACTTGAATTTAAAAAATAGGTAAGGTCTATGGAATGAATGATTGTTTCGTTGAGAAAATAAAGGGTCTAGTTAAATCTTGAGCTTCTTTCCCTCCCTCCCTCCTTCCATCCTCCCCTTCCCTCCTTCCTCCCTTTCTTCCTAGCTTACTCTCTTCTTTTCTCTCTTTCTCTTCTTCCACATACCAGAAAATTCACCCCTTTAGAATGTACAATTGAATAGTTTTTAATGTACTCGCAGAGTTTTGCAGTAATCACCACTATCTGATTCTGGAATCTTTTCATCATCCCCAAAAGAAACCCTGTAACCATGAGCAATCACTCTTAGTGTCTGTCTATCCTCAGCTCCTGGGAACTACTAATCTACTTTCTATGTCTATACATTTATTTTTCTTTTCTCTTTTAAAAACTATTTATTTGGTTACACTGGGTCTTCGTTGCGACACTCGGCATCTTTTTTACTTGTGGCATACGGGAAGCACGCAAACTCTTCGTTGAAGCATGTGGGATCTAGTTCCTTGACCAAGAATTGAACTCAGACCCTCAGCATTGGGACTGTGGAGTTTTAGCCACTGGACCACTGGGGAAGTCCTCACCAATTGAAAGGTCTTAACACCCTTGTCAAAAATCAATTGCCCTTAAATATGTGGGGTGACATCTAGATTTTCAATTCTAGTCCCTTGATTTATGTCTATCCTTATTGCAGAACCAAATAAGTCTTAATGAATGTAACTTTGTAGTAAGTTTTGAAATTGGGAGGTGGGGGCCTCTAAGTTCGTTTTTTTTTAAAGATTGTTTTAGCTATTCTGGATCTCTTGTATTTCCCTATGAATTTTAAGATCAGCTTGTCAACTTCTGCAAAAAGGCAGCTGGAATTTAGATAGGGATTGAATTGAAACTCTATGTTAATTAGGAAGTATTGCCATTAAAAAAAAGATTTATTTGTTTATTTTATTTCTGGCTGTGCTACATCACCAACCTTCTCTAGTTTCAGTGGGTGCAGGCTACTCTCTAGTTGCAGTGGGCGGGCTTCTCACTGTGGTGCGTCTCTCATTGCAGAGCATGGGCTCTAGGGCACAGTATCTGTGGTGCACAGGTTTAGTTGCCCCGAGACAGGTGAGATCTTCCCCGACCAGAGATTGAACCCATCTTCTCCAAATTGGAAGGCAGATTCTTAACTACTGGACCACAAGGGAAGTCCCTGGAAGTTGGTACCTTTTGACCACCTTCACTCATTTCCCCCACCTCCACCCGCTGGCAACCACTGATCTACTTGCTGAGTTCAGCTTTTTTGAGAGTCCACATGGAAGTGAGCTCATAGAGAATTTGTCTTTCTCTATTTGGCTTATTTCACTTAGCTTCGTGCCCTTAACTTTCCTCCATGTTGCTGCAAATTGCAAGATTTCCTTCTTCTTCATGGGCTAATAATCTTCCATTGTGTATATATAAACCATGTTTTTCTTTTTCATTCATCTGTTGATAGACATTTAGGTTGTCTCCATGTCTTGGCTATTGTGAATAGTGCTGCAGTGAACTTGGAAGTGCAGATATCTCTTTGAGATAGTGATTTCGCTTCCTTTGGATAAATACCTAGAAGTGGGGTTGATGGTTTCTAAGGTAGTTTCACTTTAAGTTTTTTGAGGAGCCTCCATATTATTTTCCACAGTGACGGCACCAATTTATATTCGTGACCATGCACTGGTATCTCATCCTCTAAGGACACCAATCCTTCAAACTAGGGCCCCAGCCTTATGATTTCTTTTCACCTTAATTACTTCCTTAGAAGCCCTGTCTCTAATACAGCCACACTGAGGGGTAGAGCTTGAACATATGAGTTTGGGAGACACAAACATTCAGTCCATAATATCACTTATTTCTTTTTACTTTTTTTTTTTTTACACATGACTTTACTTTTTACATATGAGTACATATGTGCTGGTGCTTAGTCACTCAGTCGTGTCCGACTCTTTGCGACCCCATGGACTGTAGCCCACCAGGCTCCTCTGTCCATGGGGATTCTCCAGGCAAGAATACTGGAGTGGGTTGCCATGCCCTCTTCCAGGGGATCTTCCCAACCCAGGGATCGAATCCAGGTCTCCTGCATTGCAGGTGGATTCTTTACTGTCTGAGCCACCAGGGAAGCCCAATAGGGCTACTAGAATATTTAAAATGACACATGTTGTTCACATTTATATTTCTAATGGCAGCACTCATCTAGGTGTTGGCTTTAAAAATTGAAAACCAGTTGTAGTGGGCTAAATAGTGACACCTGAACCTCCCCTCCCCAAATAGGTCCATGTCCAAAATCTGTGAATGTGACATTACCTAGGAAAAAAAGGACTTCACAGATGCAATTAAGTTAAGGATCTTGAGAAGAGGAGGTCATCCTGGAATATCTATTTCCAATGACAGGTGTCCTTAGAAGAGACGCACAGAGGAGAAGACACCGAGGTTCAGGGGAACCAATGTGACCCATGGACACAGAGAATGGAGTGATGCAGCTACAAGCCAGGGGTATCTGGAGGCACCAGAAGCTGAAAAACACAAGGAAAGATCTCCTCTAGCGCCTTTGGAGGGAGCTCAGGCTTGCTGACACCTTGACTTCAGACTTCCAGTTACCAGATATGTGAGAGAACAAATTCTGCTGTTTTCCTAAGCTATTTCCTACTCCAAGGGATCTTCCTGACCCAGGGATCAACCCTGCATCTCCAAACCCGCATCGCTTACATCTCCAGCAGTGACAGGCGGGTTCTTTACCACTAGTGCCTCCTGGGAAGCCCTTAAGCCATCAAGATTGTGGTTTTTTGTTACTGTAGTGCTAGGAAGCCAATATCTCAATAAATATCAATTACAGTATTAGGACAAAAAAATTGTGATTGGATCCATGAAGAAATAAATGTAATTCTTTGTTCTTTGTGCTGCTTGAAGGAGATGTTCTAAGAATCCAAGTCAAATGGGCTTGTGTTAATGCGTGCTCAGTCGCTCAATCACATCTGATTCTTTGCAACCCTTTGGACTGTAGCCTTGCCGGGCTCCTCTGTCCATGGCATTTTTCTGGCAAGAATACTGGAGTGGGTTGCCATTTCCTCCTCCAGGGGTTCTTCCCCACCCAGGGATCAAACCTGTGTCTCCTGAATTGACAGGCAGGTTCTTTACCACTGAGCAACCGGGGAAACCCTGCTGGCTCTGTGATAATCAGCCTGCAACACAGGAAATGCGGGTTCAGCCCCTGGGTCCATAGAGTCAAAGGAGTTGGATGCGACTGAGCAGGCATGCATGCACTTTTCCATATGTGTATTATACCTCAATCTTATTTTATGTTTTAAGATTTATTTTTAATGTGGCCTGTGTTTTACAATATTGTTTCTGTTTTATGTTTTTGGCTTTTGGGCTGTGAAGCATGTGGGATCTTTGCTCCCCAACCAGGGATCAAACCCACATCCCCTACATTGGAAGGTGAACTCTTAACCACTGGACTACCAGTGAAGCCCTTATACCTCAATTTTAAATGAAACAAATAGTTTATAATGTGGTTCAGAGCAGATTGCCCCAATACATGCCACTCTGTCATACTGATGGAATTAAAGTTCCTTGAGAAACAGCAGGTGCAAGGACACTCTGACCCTCCTCTCTATCCCCTTGAAAGCAGGAAATTAACCTCCCACAGGAAAGGTACCCTCCTACACTGGACATCCTTACTGCCAGAGATAAGGAGTTTGGAGCCCAGAGGGGCTGTGTAAACAAACTCTGCTTAGTTTCTTCACTGATTAGTACCTAAGCCGAAGTTTCTTTGTCTTGTCAGTTCTTCACAAATTTATAGTTTCTTCATCTAAAAGACTTAAAAACTGCTATGAACTCCCATACACACAAGATTAAAATTTGATTTCCTTCTGTTGATCTGTCTCATGTCAATTTAGTTATTAGACCAGCCAGAAGGACCTAGAAAGGTATTGGGAAATGTCTCCCTCCCCAGCATTTTATATATAAATCCTGACTTTTTTATACCATTTTTTGCTTTCCCTAGAACTTTTTAAAATTGCTTCTCTGCCTTTTTTTTTTTTAATTGAAATTGCTTCCCCTATTTTTTTTTTTTTTTATTGACGGAGAGCAAAGATTATCCTCTTTCATAAACACTCCCTGTTGGTTGAAATCTACTTTCTCATTGAAAGCATTCTTCATGTAACTCTTTGACTTCTTACTCTAATTGAGGCACTAATTCACAGATCTGTGGACAACCATCATTCTGGGATTTTTTCCCTTGTCCCATTTTTCATTTCTTTTTCCTGAATTCATTTTGCTAGAGTTTGTCCTTGAATTTTTTTTTTTTTTTCCGGAAAAGGCACACAGAAGTCAATGTTCTTTTTGGGGGGGGGTGCTGCAGGACAAATGAGATCTTAGCTCCCTGACCAGGGATTGAACCTGCGCCCCCTGCATTGGAAGCTCAGAGTCCTAACCACAGCCAGCCAGGGAAGTACTGAAAGTCAATGTTCTAAGTCCCATATCTGAAGAAAATGGTTATTTGATCTTTTGGCTGGGCATAGAAGTACAGAATCAAAACCACATTCCCTGAGGATTTGGAAGGCGTTGTTTCAATCTTCTAGAATCCAATATTGCTGAGACGTCTGTGGCTAGTTGGATATTCATTCTTTTGCAGGTGACCTGTTTTTCCCTCTCTGGAAACTTAGAATTTTTTTTTCATTATCCTTAGAATGCTCTAATATCATCTAGGAGTTTTGTTGGGGTTTTCTGTTGTTCCTTTGTTTGTCTCGCTTGACACATGAGTCTTTTCAATCTGAAAGAGTCATGCCTTTCTTCAATTTGTGGATATATTTTTCTATTATTTCCATCCCGTTTCTTTCCTTTCTTTCTCCTGTTTCTCTGGAACTTTCAGATGGTTGGCTCTCCTGTCCCTTATTATTTTTTTCTTTTTTTAAGAAATTCTTTATCTGCTGGTCCTTCAAGTGCTGGAATTTCCCCCGGGGACCAGCCAGAGTGTCTCTGTCACTCACCTCTTCCTCTCCAAGTGATCATACCTACTCCCACAACCTAACCTCTCTCCTATATTCTGAGCCCTGTCCAAACCATAATTCATTTATCCACAAGTCTCAGGTGTTTAGACCCAAATTTCCTTCTACCTGCTCAGCCCACACAGTATTTCACAGATAACTTAAAATCTTAATGAAAATCACTTTCTTCCTACCTGGAAAGAAAAACACACACTCCTGTGTGTTTCCTCTACACTCAGTTCTCCACTCCTGACCCTTGTGGTCACCCCGTGTGTGTTTATGTATTGGGAGGGGTTCCTATATGAAACAATTCTGTGACCCAGCCAGATGTCCCACAGTTAACTCAATTCTGACACCATCTACCTGAAGATAACATCTGATCCACAGCTTAAGCTCCCCTCCTCCTTTTCAGACACAGTTCAGTTCAGTCATTCAGTCGAGTTGACTCTTTGTGACCCCATGAACTGCAGCACTCCAGGCTTCCCTGTCCATCACCAACTCCTGGAGTTTACTCAAACTTACGTCCATTGAATTGGTGATGCCATCCAACCATTTCATCCCCTGTCATCCCCTTCTCCTCCAGCCTTCAATCTTTCCCAACATCAGGGTCTTTTCCAATGAGTCAGTTCTTCAAATCAGGTGGCCAAAATATTGGAGCTTCAGCTTCAGCCTCAGTCCTTCCAATGAATACTCAGGACTGATTTCCTTTAGGATGGACTGGTTGGATCTCCTTGCAGTCCAAGGGACTCTCAAGAATCTTCTCCAACACCACAGTTCAAAAGCATCAATTCTTCAATGCTCAGCTTTCTTTATGGTCCAACTCTCACATCCATACATGACTACTGGAAAAACCATTGCTTTGAATACACAGAGCTTTGTTGGCAAAGTAATGTCTCCGCTTTTTAATATGCTGTCTAGGTTGTTCATAGCTTTTCTTCCAAGCAGCAAGCATCTTTTAATTTCATGGCTGCAGTCACCATCTGCAGTGATTTTGGAGCCCCCCCAAAATAAAGTCTCTCACTGTTTTCATTGTTTCTTGATCTATTTGCCATGAAGTGATGGGACTGGATGCCATAATCTTAGTTTTCTGAATGTTGAGTTTTAAGCCAGCTTTTTCACTCTCCTCTTTCACTTTCATCAAGAGGTTCTTTAATTCTTTGCTTTCTGCCATAAGGGCAGTATCTGAGTTTATTGATATTTCTCCCGGCAATCTTGATTCCAGCTTGTGCTTCATCCAGCCTGGCATTTTCCATGACGTACTCTGCATATAAGATAAACAAGCAGGGTGACAATATACAGCCTTTATGTACTCCTTTCCCAGTTTGGAACCGGTCTGTTATTCCATGTCCGGTTCTAGCTGGTGCTTCTTGACCTGCATACAGATTTCTCAGGAGGCAGGTAAGGTGATCTGGTATTCCCAGCTCTTAAAGAATTTTCAGACACACTCATTGCCAATCACAAGTTCAGGTTGTCACCTATGCCTCTGACCCACCAGCTATAAATAAGAGGGTTCTCACCACCCTGTCCTCGAGTTTGATTCATTTGCTAGAGCAGCTCAAAGAAGTCAGGAAAACAGTTTTCTTATTAGTTATTGGTTTATCACAGAGGGAAAAGGAACTTCCCTGGTGGTGCAGTGGTAAAGAATCTGCCTGCCAACGCAGGAGATGCAAGAGACGTGGGTTCAATCTCTGGGTTGTGAAGATCCCCTGGAGGAGGAAATGATAACTCACTCCAGTATTCTTGCCTGGGAAATTTCATGAACTTGGGGAGCTGGTGGACTACAGTCCGTGGGGTCACAAAAGAGTTAGACACGACTGAGCGACTAAACAAAAACACAAAGGAGCAGCCAGATGAAGAGACACACAAGGCGAGGTGCAGGAGGGCCCTGAACACAGGAGTTTCTGACCCTGTGGAGTCCAGAGTGTGCCACCATCCTGGCATGTGGATGCACTCTTGTTTATCAGTCCATCCTTCTGGGATTTTCCTTCTGGGTTTTTTGGGAGGCTTTATTACATAGACACCAATTGCTTGTATCACTAGCTATGGGTGACCGAACACATTCTGTAGTCCCTCCCCCCTCTGCCGGGGTTGGGAGTGGGGCTGAACGTTCCAACCCCTGTCTCTGATTACAGGGTTGGTTTCCCGCCAACCAGCCCATCCTGGGGGCTTTCCGAAAGTCTCCTTGTCAATATAAACTCTGATGTGATTGAAAGGGGCTTGTTATGAATAACAAAATACATCTTTATGGCACTTACTACTTAGGAAATCCTAGGAGTTTTAAGAGTCCTGTGCGAGAAAAAGGGGAAGACCAAATACATATTCTTATCGTAAATCACAACATTGCACTGTCCTTTGCCAACTCGCTCTACGTCCTCTGTCCACTGTCCACGCCCATACCTGCCTTTCCGTGCCTCGGGGTCTGGCTCGGTTCCTGCCCCAGTTCTTTACAATCACCTCTGCCAGAGCTCCCTTTCTCCATCCCACTGTTTCCACTGTCCTCACTTCTGTGGAAATGAGAGAAAAGATGGGGAGGAAGGAGTGAGAAGAGCAAGAAGTAGGAGGGAAAGAAAGATTAGAGGCCGGAGGCTGCGTCGCTCCTGAAGGGGGAAGGCTACTGATGTGCCTTTGATCCATACACTTGTTTTTTTGTTTTTTTTTTAATTTTATTTTATTTTTTAAACTTTACATAATTGTATTAGTTTTGCCAAATATCAAAATGAATCCACCACAGGTATACATGTGTTCCCCATCCTGAACCCTCCTCCCTCCTCCCTCCCCACACCATCCCTCTGGGTCATCCCAGTGCACCAGCCCCAAGCATCCAGTATCGTGCATTGAACCTGGACTGGCAACTCGTTTCATACATGATATTTTACATGTTTCAATGCCATTCTCCCAAATCTTCCCACCCTCTCCCTCTCCCACAGAGTCCATAAGACTGTTCTATACATCAGTGTCTCTTTTGCTGTCTCGTACACAGGGTTGTTGTTACCATCTTTCTAAATTCCATATATATGCGTTAGTATACTGTATTGGTGTTTTTCTTTCTGGCTTACTTCACTCTGTATAATAGGCTCCAGTTTCATCCACCTCATTAGAACTGATTCAAATGTATTCTTTTTAATGGCTGAATAATAACTCCATTGTGTATATGTACCACAGCTTTCTTATCCATTCATCTGCTGATGGACATCTAGGTTGCTTCCATGTCCTGACTATTATAAACAGTGCTGCGATGAACATTGGGGTACATGTATCTCTTTCCCTTCTGGTTTCCTCAGTGTCATACACTTGTTTTTTAAATTTTATTTATTTAGTTTTGGCTGTGCTGGGTCTGCATTGCTGTGTGGGCTTTCCTCTAGTTACGGCAAGCAGGGCAACTCTCTAATTGCAGTGCCTAAGCTTCTCACTGCGGTGGCTTCTCTTGTTGTAGACGGGCATGGGCTCTAGGCATGCGGGCTTCAGTAGTGGCGGCACCTCAGCTTAGTAGTTGGTTCCCCAGCTCTGGAGCACAGGTTCAATAGTTGTGGTGCACAGGCTTAGCTGTTCCATGGCACGTGGGATCTTCCCAGGTCAGGGATGGAAGCACATTTGTCTCTTGCACTGGCAGGCGGATTCTTTACCACTGAGCCACCAGGGAAGCGCCAGTACACTTGTTTTTATACTGCTGGAATTAGGATGAAATCATGCTCACAGATAGCCTTAACAGGGTAGAGAAGTCAGCAAAGGGTGACAGATGTGCTGAGTGGTGAATATGGAAGGGGAACAGAGAGGTATGGGAGAGGAGGTTCTAGAAAAGGGGAGAGGGTTCCCCGCTTTACCACCTGCTGGGCTTTTTACAATAAGGAAGGTTAAGGAGGGGGAGCCTCTCCTTCTTCTCAGTCCTCCCCCCTACCCTATCCCTGCCACATCCCACATCCCGCATCCCACATCCCTAGTGTGACAGGGACTGCCTGAGACCAGGGGCCTCCCTCTCAGCAGCCCTGAGGGTAGTGAGGTCGCTCAGACCTGGGAATATAGGAAAATCTGGACTGGCTCTGGTTGGAGAGGAACGGGATGGGGAGACAGAGATTTCTTTTAATGAAAGGGCTGATAAGTCTGAAATTTCTAAGGCAGGCTGGAAACTTGGGCTGCAGAACTTTTTCTTCCCCAGGAAACCTCAGATTTTGCTCTTATGAGCAAAATTGAACTGATTGAACAGGGCTGATGAACATTATGAAGGATCATCTTCTTTACTAAAAGTCAATTGATTATAATTAATCCTATCTGTCAATATTGGGTTGGCCAAAAAGTTTCTTTTGGTTTTACCATAAGATATTATGGAAATGAACTTTCTTGCCAACTCGTAGCTTCACAGCAACTCCTAGATTCATGTTTGATTAAATATCAGACACTATACCATATCAGTTCAGCTCAGTCGCTTAGTCGTGTCCAACTCTTTGCAACTCCATGAACTGCAGCATGCCAGGCCTCCCTGTCCATCACCAACTCCTGGAGTTTACTCAAACTCATGTCCATCGAGTCAGTGATGCCATTTAGCCATTTCATCCTCTGCTGTCCCCTTCTCCTCCTGCCCCCAATCCCTTCCAGCATCAGGGTCTTTTTCAGTGAGTCAACTCTTCACATGAGGTGGCCAAAGTACTGGAGTTTCAGCTTTAGCATCAGCCCTTCCAATGAACACTCAGGACTGATCTCCTTTAGGATGGACTGGTTGGATCTCCTTGCAGTCCAAGGGACTCTCAAGAGTATTCTCTAACACCACAATTCAAAAGCATCAATTCTTCGGTGCTCAGCTTTCTTCACAGTCCAACTCTCACATCCATACATGACCACTGGAAAAACCATAGCCTTGACTAGACAGACTTTTGTTGGCAAAGTAATGTCTCTGCTTTTGAATATGCTGTCTAGGTTGGTCATAACTTTCCTTCTAAGGAGCAAGTGTCTTCTTATTTCATGGCTGCAATCATCATCTGCAGTGATTTTGGAGCCCCAAAAAATAAAGTCTGACACTGTTTCCACTGTTTCCCCATCTATTTGCCATGAAGTGATGGGACCAGATGCCATGATCTTAGTTTTCTAAATGTTGAGCTTTAAGCCAACTTTTTCACTCTCCTCTTTCACTTTCATCAAGAGGCTTTTTAGTTCCTCCTCACTTTCTGCTCTAAGGGTGGTGTCACCTGCATATCTGAGGTTATTGATATTTCTCCCAGCAATCTTGATTCCAGCTTGTGCTTCTTCTAGCCCAGTGTTTCTCATGATGTACTCTGCATATAAGTTAAATAAGAGGAGTGACAATATATAGCCTTGACGTACTCCTTTTCCTATTTGGAACCAGTCTGTTGTTCCATGACCAGTTCTAACTGTTGCTTCCTGACCTGCATATAGGTTTCTCAAGAGGCAGGTCAGGTGGTCTGGTATTCCCATCTCTTGAAGAATTTTCCACCGTTTATTGTGATCCATACAGTCAAAGGCATTGGCATAGTCAATAAAGCAGAACTAGATGTTTTTCTGGAACTCTCTTGCTTTTTCCATGATCCAGCGGATGTTGGCAATTTGATCTCTGGTTCCTCTGCCTTTTCTAAAACCAGCTTGAACATCTGGAAGTTCACGGTTCACGTATTGCTGAAGCCTGGTTTGGAGAATTTTGAGCATTACTTTACTAGCATGTGAGATGAGTGCAATTGTGCGGTAGTTTGAGCATTCTTTGGCATTGCCTTTCTTTGGGATTGGAATGAAAACTGACCTTTTCCAGTCCTGTGGCCACTGCTGAGTTTTCCAAATTTGCTGGCATATTGAGTGCAGCACTTTCACAGCATCATCTTTCAGGACTTGGAATAGCTCAACTGGAATTCCATCACCTCCACTAGCTTTGTTCATAGTGATGCTTTCTAAGGCCCACTTGACTTCACATTCCAGGATGTCTGGCTCTAGGTGAGTGATCACACCATCATGATTATCTTGGTTGTGAAGCTCTTTTTGAACAGTTCTTCTGTGTATTCTTGCCATCTCTTCTTAATATCTTCTGCTTCTGTTAGGTCCATACCATTTCTGTCCTTTATCGAGCCCATTTTTGCATGGAATGTTCCCTTGGTATCTCTAACTTTCTTGAAGAGATCTCTAGACTTTCTCATTCTGTTGTTTTCTTCTATTTCTTTGAATTGATCGCTGAGGAAGGCTTTCTTATCTCTCCTTGCTGTTCTTTGGAACTCTGCATTCAAATGGGCATAGCTTTCCTTTTCTCCTTTGCTTTTTGCTTCTCTTCGTTTCACAGCTATTTGTAAGGCCTCTTCAGACAGCCATTTGCTTTTTTGCATTTCCTTTCCATGGGAATGGTCTTGATCCCTGTCTCCTGTACAATGTCACAAACCTCTGTCCATAGTTCATCAGGCACTCTGTCTATCAGATCTAGTCCCTTAAACCTATTTCTCACTTCAACTGTATAATCGTAAGGGATTTGATTTAGGTCATACCCGAATGATCTAGTGGTTTTCCCTACTTTCTTCAATTTCAGTCTGAATTTGGCAATAAGGAGTTCATGATCTGAGCCACAGTCAGCTCCCAGTCTTGTTTTTGCTGACTGTATAGAGCTTCTCCATCTTTGGCTACAAAGAATATAATCAATCTGATTTTGGTGTTGACCATCTGGTCATGTCCATATGTAGAGTCTTCTCTTGTGTTGTTGGAAGAGGGTGTTTGCTGTGACCAGTGCGTTCTCTTGGCAAAACTCTATTAGCCTTTGCCCTGCTTCATTCTGTATTCCAAGGCCAAATTTGCCTGTTACTCCAGGTGTTTCTTGACTTCCTACTTTTGCATTCCAGTCCCCTATAATGAAAAGGTCATCTTTTTTGGGTGTTAGTTCTAAAAGGTCTTGTAGGTCTTCATAGAACCGTTCAACTTCAGCTTCTTCAGCGTTACTGGCTGGGGCATAGTCTTGGATTACCGTGATGCTGAATGGTTTGCCTTGGACATGAACAAAGATCATTCTGTTGTTTTTGAGATTGCATCAAAATACTGCATTTTGGACTCTTTTGTTGACCATGATGGCTACTCCAGTTCTTCTAAGGGATTCCTGCCCACAGTAGAAGATATAATGGTCATCTGAGTTAAATTCACCCATTCCAGTCCATTTTAGTTTGCTGATTCCTAGAATGTCGATGCTCACTCTTGCCATCTCCTGTTTGACCACTTCCAATTTTTCTTGATTCATGGACCTGACATTCCAGGTTCCTATGCAATATTGCTCTTTACAGCATCGGACCTTGCTTCTATCACCAGTCACATCCACAGCTGGGTATTGTTTTTGCTTTGGCTCCATCCCTTCATTCTTTCTGGAGTTATTTCTCCACTGATCTCCAGTAGCATATTGGGCACCTACTGACCTGGGGAGTTCCTCTTTCAGTATCCTATCATTTTGCCTTTTCATACAGTTCATGGGGTTCTCAAGGCAAGAATACTGAAGTGATTTGCCATTCCCTTCTCCAGTGGACCGCATTATGTCAGACCTCTCCATCATGAGCCTTCTGTCTTGGGTGGCCCCACATGGCATGGCTTAGTTTCATTGAGTTAGACAAGGCTGTAGTCTGTGTGATCAGACTGGCTAGTTTTCTGTGATTATGATTTCAGTGTGTCTGCCCTCTGATGCCCTCTCTCAACACCTATTATCTTACTTGGGTTTCTCTTACCTTGGACGAGGGGTATCTCCTCACAGCCGCCCCTCCTGACCTTGAACATGGAGTAGCTCCTCTCAGCCCTCCTGCGCCTGCGCAGCTGCCGCTCCTTGGATGTGGGGTTGGCTTAAAACTCAACGTTCATAAAACTAAGATCATGGCATCCAGTCCCATCACTTCATGGCAAACAGATGGGGAAACAATGAAAACAGTGAAAGACTTTATTTTTGGGGGCTCCAAAATCACTGTAGATGGTGACTGCAGCCTTAAAATTAAAAGATTCTTGCTCCTTGGAAGAAAAGCTATGAGCAACCTAGACAGCATATTAAAAAGCAGAGAATTACATTGTCAACAAAGGTCTGTGTATTCAAAGCTATGGTTTTTCCAGTAGTCATGTATGGATGTGAGAGTTGGACCATAAAGAAAGCTGAGCATTGAAGAATTGATGCTTTTGAACTGTGGTGTTGGAGAAGACTCTTGAGAGTCCCTTGGACTGCAAGGAGATCCAACCAGTCCATCCTAAAGGAAATCAGTCCTGAGTATTCATTGGAAGGACTGATGCTGAAGCTGAAGCTCCAATATTTTGGCCACCTGATGTAAAGAACTGACTCACTGAAAAAGACCCTGAGGCTGGGAAAAATTGAAGGCGGGAGGAGAAGGGGATGACAGAGGATGAGATGGTTGGATGGCATCACCAACTCAATGGACATGAGTTTGAGTAAACTCCAGGAGTTAGTGATGGACAGGGAAGCCTGGCGTGCTGCAGTCCATAGGATCACAAAGAGTCAGACAGGACTGAGTGACGAACTGAATTGATGCCCTATACTGGATACTATATAAAACTTTCAAACTATGGTGCTGGAGAAGACTCTTTAGAGTCCCATGGATAGCAGGAAGATCAAAACAGTCAATCCTAAAGGAAATAAACCCTGAATATTCATTGGAAGGACTGATGCTGAAGCTAAAGCTCCAATACTTTGACCACCTGATGTGAAGGACTGACTCATTGGGAAAGACCCTGATACTGGGAAAAATTGAGGGCAGGAGGAAAAGAGGATGACAAAGGATGAGATGGTTGATGGGCATCACTGACTCAATGGACAAGACTTTGAGCAACCTTTTATAGAAAGCGAAGGACAGGGAAGCCTAGCATGCTGCAGTCCATGGGGTCACAAAGAGTCGGACACAACTTAGTGACTCAACAACAACAACAGCAGCACCTAAACCCTAGCTGAGTAGACACATAAAATTAGCCATCATAGTAGGTAAAGTTGGGAACAGAATAAGCAGATTTTGTGCTTCTAATGCAAGGCAGCAGAGAATCATGTGGAGTGGAAAACAGCAGTGTTTTCACATGACTCACCATTTTGAATGAAAGTCAAGTGGTTTCCTAAGGTTTAGCTCCTGTTGATCTGAATGCCGTTCAGTTGGTTTTGCAGAAGTCCCGGTGCTTTCCCAGGACTAGTGCTTTCCAACTGGGTGTTGGATGATGATGGAAAAAGACTCAGATTATTTCTAGTGCTTGAATTTTGGTTCTAAATTAGGAAAGGAGTATGTCAAGGCTGGATATTGTCACCCTGCTTGTTTATCTTATATGCAGAGTACATCATGCAAAATGCCAGGCTGGGTGAAGCACAAGCTGGAATCAAGATTGCTGGGAGAAATATCAATAACCTCAGATACTCAGATGACACCACCCTTATGGCAGAAAGTGAAGAATTAAAGAGCCTCTTGACGAAAGTGAAAGAGGAGAGTGAAAAAGGTGGCTTAAAACTCAACATTCAGAAAACTAAAATCATGGCATCTGGTCCCATTACTTCATGGCAAATAGACTGAGAAACAATGGAAACAGTGAGAGACTTTATTTTGGGGGCTCCAATATCACTGCAGATGGTGACTGCAGCCTTGAAATTAAAAGATGCTTACTCCTTGGAAGAAAAGCTATGACCAACCTAGACAGCATATTCAAAAGCAGAGACATTACTTTGCCAACAAAGGTCTGTGCATTCAAAGCTATGGTTTTTCCAGTAGTCATGTATGGATGTGAGAGTTGGACCATAAAGAAAGCTGAGCGTTGAAGAATTGAGGCTTTTGAACTGTGGTGTTGGAGAAGATTCTTGAGAGTCCCTTGGACTGCAAGGAGATCCAACCAGTCCATCCTAAAGGAAATCAGTCTTGAGTAGGCCTGAGGCTGAAGCTCCAATACTTTGGCCACCTGATATGAAGAACTGACTCATTGGAAAAGACCCTGATGTTGGGAAAGATTGAAGGCAGGAGAAGGGGATGACAGAGGATGAGATGGTTGGATGGCATCACCAACTCAATGGACATAAGTTTAAGTAAGCTCCAGGAGCTGGTGATGGACAGGGAAGCCTGGTGTGCTACAGTCCTTGGGGTTGCAAACAACTGAACACGACTGAGCGACTGAACTGAACTGAGGCGGGAGAGGCCAATAGGCAAGCCATGACACCATCTTGGGATAACACTACTGGGTTAGTCGGCTTCCACCAGGTCATGATGCAGTAACATGCTCCCACATCTTGGCGGCTTAGAACAGCCATGGCATGTTTCTCACTCATGTTATATATTCATGGCTACAGTTCTGTCCACATGACTGTTTATTCCAGGACACATGCTGAAGGAGGATCTCCTATCTGGAATCTGGTATTCCCACAGCAAAAAGAAAGTGAGATTGCTGCAGGAAACACTTCAGGCTTCCACTTGGAGATGGCATATCACTCACACTCCTACCTCATGTTGTTGTTCAGCCGCTCAGTCATGTCTGACTCTTTTTGACTCTGTGGACTGCAGCACGCCAGGCTTCCTTGTCCTTCACTTTCTACAGGAGTTTGCTCAAACTCGTGTCCATTGAGTCAATGATGCCAATCCATTATCTCATCCTCTGTTGCCCCCTTCTCCTGCCCTCAGTCTTTCCCAGCATCAGAGTCTTTTCCCCTGAGTTGGTTCTTTGCATCAGTTGGCCAAAGTTGGCTTCAGCTTTAGCATCAGTCCTTCCAATGAATATTCAGGGTTGATTTCCTTTAGGACTGACTAAAGGAAATGATCTCCTTGGAGTCCAAGGGACTCTCAAGATCAAGGAGAAATGATCTCCTTGCAGTACAAGGGACTCTCAAGAGTCTTCTCAAGCAATTCAAAAGCATCAATTCTTCGGTGTTAAGCCTTCTTTATGGCCTAACTCTCACATCGATCCATGGACTACTAGAAAAACTATAGCTTTGACTATATGGACTTTTGTCAGCAAAGTGATGTCTCTGCCTTTTAACACACTGTCTAGGTTTGTCATAGCTTTTCTTTCAAGGAGCAAGCGTCCTATCTCACAGGCAGTGCTAAATCACAGGGCTGGGGACTTCCCTGGTGGTCCAGTGGCTAAGGCTCCAGACTCCCAGTGCAGGATGCTTGGGTTCAATCCCTGATCAGGGAATGAGATCCCAGATGCTGCAACTAAGACCCAGCAGAGTCAAATAAATACATAATAAAAATATATTTTAGGAAATTCTGACCAGTAATTATAACAACTTTAAAATTTAAATAAAAATTTCCAGAAAAAAAAAATCACAGGGCTAGGTCTGACAACAGGGTGGGGACCATGAATCTCATGGTGGGCATAAACAATCCTTTCACAGGAAGGGAGGGCAGTGGATAATGGGAACCACAGCACAGTATATCAAGCCGCCATCTGCCTGATTCTTAGAGTTCCAGCTGGCTTCTTAAACAGCATCATTTAACTAACATGACTGACAGAGAAGAAAGTCATTTTATACTGAGTTCACTGGAGGGAACAAAGTAATAAAACCAGGTCTTACCTACCCGGGTTCTTGGACTGTTTAATCAATAAAAATCGATAAGAAGTCTGGCAAGAAATTCGAGCAAGGCTTTGTTGGGACTTGGGCTGCAGCACCAGGGACTGAAAAGAGGCAACAGGTGCCCTTGCTTGCTCCCTGGGGAAAAGGGGACGAACTGGTTCCTCACATGAGGTGAGGAGAGGGGTGGGTAGATGGGTCTGGCTGGAGGGGTAGCTTAGGTGGTCTGCCCACCCCCAGAGTGGTGCTGTGTGCAGGGGTCATGAACAGTGCCCTGGTACCCTGCTTTTGCTACCAGCATGTCACAAAATGGCAATTAGGTTTTGGCATCTTTGTATCTGGGTTTCCCTGGTGGCTTAGCAGTAGAGAATCTGCCTACAATGCAGGAGACGTGGGTTTGATCTCTAGGTTGGGAAGATCCCCTGGAGGAGGGCATGGCAACTCACTCCAACATTCTTGCCCAGAGAATCCCATGGACAGAGGAGTCTGGTGGGCTACAGTCCAGGGGTTGTAAAGAGTCAGACACGCCCGAAGGACCTGAGCAGGCACACATTTTTGTATTTTGTTGTTCATAACTGCCCTGACTTCGTGCAGTTATTTTTAGCCTTTTATAGTTCCTTTGTGTCTGTGCTTGAGGAAATGTTTGTTGAGGTACAAGCCCTGCAGTCAAGGGTCTCAGGCCCCAGGTCCCAGCCTACCTCACAGGCACTGGGTGACGAGGTCAGGACTTGGGCAGAGGACTCTCTTTCCAGTTCCTGACATCCTGACCAGGGCACTAGAAGGATCTCCAGCCCTCCTGTGGCCTCTGGGCTTTCCCTCTGACCCCCAGGGCTCAGGACACTGCCCTCTCTGGGGTTATGGGTTCAGCCTGTCTGGGACCTTGGTGGTAGGAATTTTTTGGGTGTTTTTTCCTAATAAACAAAGCAAAGGGTCAGATGGGATGAGCTGGCCTTACTGTTTGAAACCTCCGGAAGTGCTGTGGTTTGGGCTGCCGTAAACATCTGGATGCAGGAGGCGGTGTGGGCAGACGCAGACCCAGAGGAAAGCCACGCTCTCTGGAAGCCACAGGCCCCGATTTCTCTATTTATTGTCCCCCTCCCCGCACCTCACCCCTTGTTTTGGTATAAGAGTCAAATTGTTAGAATAGTAGCATTTCAGATCAAAAGTTGAATTATATAATTATAAAAGGCAAGGTTGGAAGGGATGCTGGATATCATTTGGGTGCAGACTATTGGAAAAAAAAGAGAAACTTCCCTGGTGGTCCAGTGGTTAAGAAGCTGCCTTCCAATACAGGGAACCCCCACACCTTATTGGGTACTGGGTCTGCGTTTGCTCAATGAGAGAAGAATAACAGGGTAGACTCATCCATGGATCCCAGTACAGGATTTCCAGGCAACAGGGTGCCTAGTGAAGGGCCAGGCAGCAGGGCAGAGGTCTTCAAGTTCTGAGATTCTTTTTGTTTGTCTAGTGGTGGGGAAAGTCACCTTCTGCTTTGTGACACCAGCTTTTCAAGACTGTGTCAGTTCAGTGGAAAAGCATTTTGGGATGTCCTGCAAATAATCTATGACCCACACACCAAGCAAACAAATCAGTTGCATATAACTCTTGGGTCTGCAGGTCTGGGGTTCCTGGCAAGGAAATAGAAGATGTGTCAATGGAGTATCACTGGGGGAATTGAGACTCTGAGACTTGACTTCTATTTCCTTTGTCCAGTCTTTTTGGAAAAATCTGGTGAGATTCCACTTCAGTAGGTGAATGCTTATGGGTGGGAATGGAATGCAGGAAGTGCCAAATTAAATAAAATTTGACAGGTTGTGTTAATAGTAACAAGGCCTATCTTTACTGAGCTCTTATTATTAATATATGCCAAACACTATTCTATGCTCTAAGTGTACTTACCTAACAAAACACCCGTAAGGTAGATACTGCTGTGAAAACACTGGGGGCACAGAGAGAGTCAGGAACTTGTCCCAGGTCACATAGCTAGAAGGCAGTGAGAGCTGGGATTTACATCACATTGCCTTTAGCAATGATTATCACTATTGAATGAGCACTTACCTTGACTCGGTGGGCTAGGGGTGGGGCGTGGATTGGGCTGGCATTCGGCTAGTGCCTTAGAGTTGCCTTATTTCATTTACTCCAGAACAACTGCTTCAGGTATTTGGTAATATTTCTACCTATTGCATGAAGAAACAGACTCTGAGAGACTGAACACCTTGCCCAGGATCCCGACACTAATTGGTAGTCCCAGCACTAATTCCAGCATTGGCTTGATCCCCAAATCCCTCCTCCCTCAGGTTCTTCTCCTTTTGTTTTTTTTTTGCCACACCATGGGCCACGTGGGATCTTAGTTCCCCAACCAGGGATTGAACCCTTGCCCCCTGTGTTGGAAGCACAGGGTCTTAACCACTGGGCTGCCAGGAAAGTCCCTTCAACCCCGATAGTTTCTTAAATATTGATAATTGCAGAAAGCGGATAATACATCCAAAGAGTTTGATTTTACTATTCACTTTGTGTGTATTTGAAAATTCCCTTAAGAACCCCCCTCCAAAAAAACCAAAACCAACTATGAACTTAGCCACTGTGTTGTCCTAATTCCCCTGGTTCCTGTGTGTTTCCTTGACGGGGCAGGAAGAGGAAGAGATGAAGTTTAGATATGGGTTGGCAGAACTTCTTTCCCAACCAAGTGCGTGTGTTAGTTGCTCAATCATGTCTGACCCTTTGCGACCCCATGGACTGTGGCCCACCAGGTTCCTCTGTCCGTGGAATCCTCTAGGCAAGAATACTGGAGCGGGTTGCCATTTCCTTCTCCAGGGGAATCTTCCTGACCCAGGGATAGAAGCCGTATCTCCTGCTTGGCAGGTGGATTCTTTACCACTGAGCCACTAGGAAAGCCCAGGGACTATTATCTAAGATTAGCTATGATTTTTTTTGCTAGGTGGTGGGAGCTGCAGTCCAGCATGTGCTGGGCCACAGAGCCCTTTGGGCCTTATGTTGACACTGGGGAGGGCTCTGCAGCTTTTGAAAGGATGTGGTGGCCCAAGCTTCTATCCCCAGAGGACATCCCTTCCCAGGGAGTCAGGCCTTGAACTAGAACTTCCATTGACCAGAGGACTGGGGACAAGTGCCTCAAGATCATAGAACATCTGGACACAGGGAAGTCGTCCAAGGAACTATTCTAACATGGGCCGGGGCTGGGCTGCTCTCTGAGGGCCTTGTGGGACAGTGCGGAGCCTCAGCCCACACTGCCCAGGGACAGAGGACAAATTCTGATGGGTGCCCGCCTGAGGCCATCTGACTCAGGGCTTCCGCTCTTGCCTAGAGCTGGCTCATCTCCTTAGCCGGCCAGGAGGGCCAGGCAGGAAATATTGCCTCCAGCTATGTTCAGTTGTATGTGACTTTGTTCTTGGGGGAGGATGCGGCTTAAATTCAGGGAATTTCCAAAAGGACAGGCTAGGTCTGAAGGAGGCTGGTGTTTAAGGATTGTGAGAGGCTTGGGGTTGAGCTGGAGAGGGGATGAGGCCCTCCGCTCTTCAGTGAACTGGGAGCCTCTTGCGGCTTCCCAGGTGCTGCTGCCAGAGTTCCATTTATCCCTCTTTTCTCCCAGGATTTCGCAGTGCTTAGCAGCATCTCAATAATTCTGCTTGCTCGGTGGATGCATTGATGCTTTTCAGACACCAGCTGAAAACGTCAAGTTCCTGACACTGGTCAGTGAGTCAAAACTAGAATGATCATCCTCTCATGGGTCCTCTTTCCCCAAACTTGGGTTTTGTACATTAGGTTTCCTGAATTGGTTGTGTTACTGAGGTGTGGGGTCCGACCGCTTGCTGCTCAGAAGCCAATGAACAGGCCAGGTTGGTGGAAAGAAAATTTTGCTTTATTTTAGATGCTGGCAACTGGTGGAGGGAATGTGGATGTCTGTCCAAAGGCCAACTGCCAAGCAGGAGGTGAGAGCTTTTATAAACTGAGGGAGGGGGCTGCATGCAGAAACAACACAGTCACCTCTGACAGTCATCTTCAGATTGGTTATCGGTAGACTGACCAGCGTCATCTTGATTGTTTTAGGTACATTTAATCTTCAGTTCCAGGGTCGGTTTGCTTCCATCGCTTTGAGGCCGTTCCTTGGAACTGTGGCAGCTTATGTCACGGCTACAGTCTGGTTATCGTGTAGTTAACTTCTTCCACCCAGTGGGGGTTTCAGTATCTATAAGACAGCTCACAGGACATGGCTCAGAATATTATCTATAGTCCTTGAGGAGAAACTAAAGGTCCTTGACTACGCCTGATGAGTACATTATTATTATTTGGTCTCCTTTGTTTTCCTTTGTTTCTGCATGTTCTCATTTCCCTGATTAAACTCATTCTTTAAAGTTTTCTACAGACAAAAGACAGGCAGAGCACAAGGGGGAAGGACCATAGAGTCCTGCTGTGTTTCAGTTACTTGTAAAAAGAAGAAAAGGAAGAAAGCAAGCTCTGCTCTCACACGCTGCAAAGAAGCAGCTGAGACGTATAGCCAAGGCTTTCTCTTGTCAGACTTGATTTTTTTTTAAACTTTTTTGTTTTAATTGGCTGCACTATGTGGCCCGTGGGATCTTAGTTACCCAACCAGGAATCGAACCCGTGTCCCCTGCGTTGAAGTGTAGAGTCTTAACCATGAGGGAAGTCTCATCAGACTTGATTTTAAGTCACATTAAAATCCTCCTCAATCTTTACAGTCACCCTGTGTGGTAACTGCTATTCCTTTATTATCTTTCCTAGGGATAGATCCAGGTTTGTGAGGCCCTGAAACTTATACAATTGGTGGGCTCTCTTTTAAAACAAATTAGATTACAATTATGTAAATATAAGTACAAAATTAGGTCCAGAGCCTTGACAGGTGGCATATGACAAGTGGCAGAAACCAACAAAATATTGTAAAGCAATTGTCTTCCAATTAAAAATAAATAAATTTTTTAAAATTACTGAAAAAAATTTAAAACATTAATTTATTATTTTTTTTTTGACTGTGCTGCATCTTCACTGTGGTGTGCAGGTTTCTCTAGTTGTGGTGGGCGGGCCAAGGCATGTGGGTTCTTAGTTCCTGAACTACTGCTTGGAAAGGTAGATTCTTAGCTGCTGGGCAACCAGGGAAGTCCTCAAGGTATTGTTTCTTTCCTTTTTGAAAGGCTTCCATATTTTCTGAAGTTCTAATAAGCAGCATGTAATTCCTATGAAAAGAAATTTTGTTCTATTGACTGCCCACGCAGGAAAGAGCCTGAGGAGTGTGTAGCCATGCTCTGGTGTGGGTTAGAGTCAAAGTGAGGGCAGAGGGCACAGGATCAGGCCACCTGTACCCACTGCCTTGGTCTTGCCCAGGAGTGGGAATGGAGCATCCTGACTCTGAGTTTGACCATCTGAACCCAGAGGGAGCAGGTAAACTGACACCAGTGAGCTGCGAGCAAGTACTCTGGGTGACCTCTGGCCATTCCTGGGTGCTGCCCAGGGAGGACTACTTCAGACCCTGGTACTGTCACATGGGGGGCTTCCCTGGTGGCTCAGACAGTAAAGAATCTGCCCACAATGCAGGAGACCCAGGTTTGATCCCTGGGTTGAGAAGATCCCCTGGAGAAGGGAATGGCTACCCATTCCATATTCTTGCCTGGAGAATTTCATGGACAGAGGAGCCTGGTGGGCTACAGCCGATGGGGTTGCAGAGAGTTGACATGAATGAGCAACCAACACTTTCACTTTCACTTTGGGTTTCCCTGGTGGCTCAGATGGTAAAGAATCTTCCTGCAAAGAAGGAGACATGGGTTTGATTCCTGGGTTGGGAAGATCCCCTAGAGAAGGGAACAGCTACCCACTCCAGGATTCTTTTTTTTTTTTTTCACTCCAGGATTCTTGCCTGGAGAATTCCATGGACAGAAGAGCCTGGCAGGCCCATGGGGTGGCGAAGAGTCGGACACGACTGAGTGAACACTTTCTCTTTTTTCACTCTCATCTAGAGGAAGGAAGGAGTGGCGTGAAGTCACTCAGTCGTGTCCGACTCTTTGCGACCCCATAGACTGTAGCCTACAGGCTCCTCCGTCCATGGGATTTTCCAGGCAAGAGTACCGGAGTGGGTTGCCATTTCCTTCTCTAGGGGATCTTCCCCCTGACCCAGGGATCGAACTCGGGTCTCCCGCATTGCAGGCAGACGCTTTACGAGGATGAGAGTCCAATTCCCCAAAGACAGACTGCTGGCTTGGACTCCACAGCTGGATATGCAGGATTCATTCTCAATTCATATCTTTGCCATCACTGATCCTCCTCCTTGGAAGGTCCTCTCCTTTTTTACTTTGCTTCAAGGCTTAATTCATGATCTACTTGGTCATAGGACTCTGCAGTATAGACTTACAGCACTCACCCAACCTTTGGTTCTTTCTGTCTTGAAAGGCCTCTTTTCCCTTTCTCTCTCATAAAACAACAGCAGCTGATGGAGCTATGGATCAGGCACTTCCTATGGACAGTTTCAGTGTGTTCTGTGGATTCTCTCATTTACATGGACATACGTGCTCTGCTCAGTTGTGTCCGACTCTTTGCCTCCCATGGACTGTAGCCCACCAGGCTCTTCTGTCCTGGATTCTCCAGGCAACAATACTTGGAGTGGGTTGCCATTTCCTTCTCCAGGAGATCTACCTGACCCAGGCATTGAACCAGAGTCTCTTGTGTCTCTTGCATTAGCAAGCAGATTCTTTACTACTGTGCCACCTGAGACGCTATCTCATTTAATCTTCTAAACAGTGGCTTTTATCAAATCCATTTTTCCAGACAAGGAAGCAGAGGCTGAAAGTCACGCAGTGTCTGACTTGAGGTCACATAACTGGAAAGTGGCAAAGCCAAAACTCCAAGAAAAGACAAGGGTCTGTGCTTAACTTCTTGCCTGATCTATCTTCTGATTAAACTAGAAGCTCTAAGAGGCGCCGGCAGTTATGACTCCACTGCCAGGGGCGTGGGTTTAATCCCTGGTTGGGGAACTAAGATCCCACATGCTGCATAGCATGGCTAAAAAAAAAAAAAAAAAATTAAAAAGAGAAAAATAATGTTAAAAAAGAGATGCCTTAGACCTCTTGATGTCCTCATGGCATGGCTGAATGGCTAGTACAGAATGGACATACAATGTCAGTGAAGTGTGGGAGGAACTGGGGACATTTTGAAAAGATTCATCTTCAGCTGATGCCGAGTTCCGGACTGGGAGGAGAAATCACAGATAAAAGCGTCTGCAAATGAGCCTCTGAGCTGGGCCTGGTCTGGCAGGAGGCTAGATTCTGGATCCAGTCTCCCTGCCATTAGGCCTTAGCCCAAAGTCCTGCCTTGATCAGCTAAGGACTGAGCATCCGGTCTTCTGAACGCCGAACTTGAAAGCCACGTTATCATGGAAGGGTCTGATTTTCATTTGGTTCTGGTGTCTCCAAAGATCTTAATAGTTTTCCTAGTTTCTGCAGAGGTTCCAAGGCCCTCTGGGATTCCAGTCCAAGATACACCATCCATCACTTTGAGCTTTGATCACTTTGAGCTTCGAGACCTCGGCAGGTCCCTTCTGGACCACACGGTCCCACTGTGACTGCCTGCACCCTTCCTTGTTCAGTGGCGAGAGTCAGTACACCTGCCTATGTGTGTGTGTGTGTGCTTTGTGACCCCCAGGGCTCTCACTCACCTCCTGCTGGCATTTCATGTGCGTTTAACTCACTCTGTCCTTGAGGCAACCCAGGGAGGTACTCACGCTACCCCTGGGTTTTGTTTACCTAATTCAACTTCTGTTTTTTAAAATCATTGAAATAATTCAGAACTTTAAAGCTCCAAAACATACACTTCTAAAAAGTCTCCCTCCCTCTCCTGGTCCTCAGCCACCCAATTTCCTTTCCTGGCAGCAGCCCAAACAGCCCATTGTTTTGTTTATCCTTCCAGACATACTTCTTGCACACACAAGGAGATGTGTATAAATATTATGTCCTGCTCCTCCGCCTTCTCCAATGGTGGCTCGCTATCTACCCACTCTGTACTTCACCTACTTTACTTAGCAATACAGCCTCCCCAATATTAATACATTTTAAAGTTATTTCTTTTATGTGGGCCATTTTTAAAGTCTTTATTGAATTTGTTACAATATTGTTTCTGTTTTATGTTTTGGTTTTTTGGCCACTAGACATGTGGGATCTTAGTTCCCCAACCAGGGATGGAACCTGTACCCCTAGCATTACAAGGGGAGATATTAAACACTGGACCACCAGGGAAGTCCCTCTCCACATTATTTTTAAACCCACGAGGTTCCTGGGGTTATGGAGCCTGGATGGCAAATCAGGTCGTTCAGGATGCAAAGCCTGTAAGGCGCTGACTCTGGGAGGGCGCATCCGAAAGCCCTGTTCCTATTCAGGACTTTCCCTCAATGGGCCCGGGCAGCTCTGATCGACACACCTCCGGGTGCCAAGAGAGCTGGGAAAAAACCAGCCAGTGGCTTGGCCTGGCAGAAGGTTCCAGGACCTGGAGGAAAAAAGGGTTTTGTTCTCCGCCCCCTGAAGGCTGGCAGGAGTTGGCCTGTCCAGGGGCCATGCTGTCTTTCTCTCTGCTGTCTGTAAGAGCAGGAAAAAAAAAAAAAAAGTTTTCTCTTCCTGCCAAGACCCGATGGCAGCTCGGCGGGCCTTGTGCTGGTCCCTCCAAGGGCCCGGCTCCCACGCCTCACCTCCTTTTGATGGCTGCGCTGGCGGTGGGCAGCCTCAGGGGTCCCTGCCAAGGCCGGGGGCCTGGCCTCCCTGGGAATGTACATCTGCTCCACGTCTGGACCTAATTGCTGTGCTGGGAAGGAACTCTCCATGCCCGTGTCCAGACAGCCAGCCTTCTGGGATTGGCGTGGGGGTAGGAGGCCAGGGAGAGCTGGCCAGCCCAGGCTGATGAGGAAATGTCATTGGGAGTTAAGTGTGTTTTTCTGCTTTTCCCTACAAAGAGCCCCGTTTGTGCCCTCTCTGTCACCCGCTGACCCCAACCCCAACCCCCCAGGCTCCCTGCTCCTCCACAACACTGGGTCTGGAAGGTCTGCCAGCGGCTTCCTTCCGGTGCACTTGATTCCCAGGGAGCCTGCCCCCCCATTTCCAAACTCACTGGAGGAGGGAGGGAGGGAGGGAGGCCGCACGGGAGCCTGGGAGAGGCCCACGGGGGGCAGCTCTGATGAGGTTTCTTCCCAGGATCTCCAGGTCCCAAGCCAGGATCTACTCTCTCTGTCCTCAGAAGCGGGCTTACGGACAAAGCACCCAGCAGCCGTGTCCCTGAGCAGGCCAACAGGCGGAGATTTCTCTGAGCTTCATCCTCCCAACTGTGAAATGGGTGCAATAGCGAGATCTGAAGACGGTGGCGAGAGGGCCCAGATGAAGCCGGGAGGGGGCAGGCTACAGCCCGAGTCTCTACGGGAGAAGTTTGGCTAGAAGAGCAGAAACAGGGGGACCTGCTGGGGCCGGTGGGGAGGGGAGAGGGCTTTGGTTTGGCTGGGGTCCATGCTCCCCCCGGGGGAACTGGGCCCTTAGACTGGCATTAGGGAGGTGTACCTCTGGGCATCTTCAGCAGTGAACCTATCTTTTGAAGGATGACAAAGAGGGGCATCCAGTGTTCAGAGTGCAGAGCCTGCCCCCTGAGAACTGAGCAGCAAGATGTGGTCTGAGCCCCCACTCAAAGGGGCTGCTGGTGGCAGCTCAGGGAGGTAATGCAGGCTGAGTTTTCAGTAGCAGCAGTGTGGAAAATGGGCAAGAAAGAGCCTGTTGATGGCTCTTTCCTGGTGGTCCAGTAGGTTAAGACTCCAAGCTTCCACTGCAGGGGCCATGGGTTCCATCCCTGGTCGGGGAACTAAGATCCTGCATGCTAAGTGGTATGGCCAAAAATAACAATAATAATAATATTAAAAAAGAAAGGAAGGAGGAAAAAAGAGCCTAGGTGGGGATGGCAGGACAATGGGTGTGCACCAGTTCTTTGGAAAGTGCTGGGGAAGCCATTTGGGAACTGTCACTCTTGGGACACAGGAGCCGAGTGCCAGTGATAACTCTGAAGGGGGAGGGCCTTGGGAGACCCCCTCCTTCCACATTCATCAGGGAGGTTTGGTAACTCATGGGCAGGTGTGCTCAGTTGCTAGTCGTGTCCAGCTCTTTGTGACCCACTGGACTGTAACTCTCCAGGCTCCGCTGTCCATGGGATTCTCTAGCTGAGACTACTGGAGCGGGTTGCCATGCCCTCCTCCAGGGGATCTTCCTGACCTCAGGACTGAACCCATGTCTCTTATGTCTCCTGCATTGACAGGCAGATTCTTTACCATTAACCCCCGCCTGGAAAGCCCAACTCAAGGGCATCCACTTGCTAGTTCAAGGAAGAAATGAGTCTCAGAGCTCTGCCAAGATCCCTGGCATTGAAAAGGTTTAAAGTTGCCACTGGAAGGCCTTATGGAGAGAGACATGGAGAGTGCGGTGTGCAATTCCAGCAGTTTGTCCAGCCTCTGAGAGCCATGGTGGTCTACGTTAGAATGTGTCAGGGGGCCCCTATCACGGTATGGCTCATTAGCCTTGAATGAGCTTGCTTCCCTGCTGGGCTTTGAGCCCCTTTTGGTCACCTTTATGCCCCTTTGGCATTCACACCAGGCCTGGCAGATGCTAAATACTCACGGTGAAGATGGAGAATTCAGTGAATCATCTGTAATTTTCCAGGGCCACTTTGCAAGGCTGCATAAGTAATCTGGATTAACCGTGGCTGGTAATGTGAGGTCCAACTGCTTTTTTGTATCCCTCCCTACTTTACTTCCTTGGACTCCAACCCCAGTAGAAAAGAGGTCTTTTAGTATAATAATGTAGCAAAGTCAAGTTTACAGGCAATGAGAAAGGTCTGCCTGAGCAGCTGATTCTCATCTTGATGCATCTGATGAGGGCTCGAGAGGGCTACTGGGCCCTGGCACATTACGTGGTGGGTGCCCGTTGAGTGCACACATGCTCAGTTGCTCAGTCATGTCTGACTCTTTGCAACCCCACAGACTGTAGCCCACCAGGCTCCTCTGTCCATGGGATTCTCCAGGCAAGAATACTGGAGTGGGTTGCCATTTCCTCCTCCAGGGGATCTTCCAGATCCAGGGATTGAACTCGCTTCGCCTGCAGCTCCTGCATTGGCAGATGGACTCTTGACCTCTCTGCCACCTGGGAATAATCTGGGTCTCAGGTACCCCACCATAAAAAAGGCAGAGCCAAGGTTCCAGCTGTTGACTAAAAAGATGCACAAGAGTTGTGAGTTAAGTTTTATTTGGGGCCAAATGAGGCCTGCAGCCCAGAAGACAGCACCTCAGATAGTTCTGAGAGACTGCTCCAAAGGGGCAGTGGGAGAAGGTTATTATACAAGATTTCGGTGAAGGAGGAGTTGAATGCAATCAAGCGCTTACTTTACAAAAGGTTTTCTACTAGTCATGAGGAGCTGAGGTCACCATGAAGGGATTTAGTGCTTTTCCAGATATGAGGAGATGCAAGGATTGGGATCATGAAGTCAGTTCTTGAAAATATCTATCTAAAGACTTGTTCCACCAGTTTCCCTGGAGCACAGAATGCCTCACTCTCCAACCTGAATTCCCTTCAGGGAGTGTCGAAGGTCAGCAGCTGCAGCAGCACAGGATTCAGCCTCCCCAGAGGCAGAAGGCAAAGGCCCTTGTGTTGTTGTTGTTCAGTCGCTCAGTTGTGTCCAACTCTTTGTGACCCCATGGACTATAGCATGCCAGCCCTCCCTGTCCTTCACTATTTCCTGGAGTTTGCTTGAATTCATGTCCATTGAGTCGGTGACGCTATCTAACCATCACATCCAGTACTGCCCTCTTCTCCTTTTGCCTTCAATCTTTCCCAGCATCAGGGTCTTTTCCAATGAGTTGCTTCTTCACATCAGGTGGCCAAAGTACTGGAGCTTCAGCTTCAGGATCAGTCCTTCCAATGAACATTCAGGGTTGATTTCTTTTAGGATTGACTGGTGGCAAGTGCCAGTTTGTAGTTGACACATTCCAGTTTGGAGGATTCAGAAGTCCATGGGCCTCTCATGTCTTAATGCTGCCTTAGGGCCAGCAGGTACTCAAAACCTTTTCATTTTCTGCTGCCCCTTCTTCTCCTTCAAGCATCCAGGGAATCTGGGCTTGTTGTAGAGAAGAACCAGTTCTGACCCTATGTTGGAACTGTTTGTTTGACTTGTTTTCATTGCTGTTGTTGTTGTTGCTGCTGCTGCTAAGTCGCTTCAGTCATGTCAACTCTGTGAAACGCCATAGACAGTAGCCCACCAGGCTCCCCAGTCCCTGGGATTCTCCAGGCAAGAACACTGGAGTGGGTTGCCATTTCCTTCTCCAATGCAGGAAAGTGAAAAGTGAAAGGGAAGTCGTAGTCGTGTCTGACCCTTAGCGACCCCATGGACTGCAGCCTAACAGGCTCCTCTGTCCATGGGATTTTCTAGGCAAGAGTACTGGAGTGGGTGCCATTGCCTTCTCCGTTGCTATTGTTGTTCAGCCCCTAAGTCATGTCTAACTCTTTGGGACCCTGTGGACTGCAGCACACCATGCTTCCCTGTTCTTCACTATTTCCGGGAGTTTGCTCAAACTCAGTCTATTGAGTTGGTGATGCTATCTAACCATCTCATCCTCTGCCACCCTCTTCTCCTGGGTGAAGAGGAGAATCTTGCCCAGCCTCAGGGTCTTTTCCAATGAGTGGGCTCTTCACATTATGTGGCTAAAGTACTGGGTTCTTTTCATTGCTGTTATTGCTGTTATTATAATCATTCATAATGGCCTTCCTCAAAGGACCCAGCCTGACTGTTAAAGTACCTTTGTTCAGCTCATAGAGAGCTAATCTGACCCTGCCCACCTGTGAATGGCCACAAAGGAGAGATTAACTCACCCCTTCCAAAGTCCGGCCCTTCCCAGAGATGTTCTGCAAGACTGAGGGCCCTTTTTACTTTACTGCCCCTCCCTCTCTATTCTGCCATTTGACTTTAGTTCTTCATCACTTCTCTCTCTGGTTCTCTAAAAGAACATGGCATCCAGCCCCCTGGCATCTTCTTGGTCATCTGGCTTTCTGAATAAAGCCGTATTCCTTGCCTCTACACCTCATCTTGGACCCACTGGCCTGGCTTGCGGCAAGCAGAGTGAGCTTGGACTGAGGTGAGGGAGCAAGTGTTTGCAGAGCCCTGCAGGTGAAAGCACACAGGTTTGGCTTTCTTCCTGTGTCTGCATTTTCTCGCCTTGGGTTGCCACTTTAGAGACTGTGATTTTCACATCTATCTGTATGGATCAACTAGCTCCCAGGGGCTTTACTGCCAACTTCCCCAATGCCTCAGGACATCCCAGCTTTATATTCTCAACACAAAGATCACCTGAAGAACAACCTCCCCCCACCACACCAGACAGCAGAGTGAAGGAAGAGGAGGAGGGCCACCCTCGACTGAGAATGCAGCTGCCCTTTTACAAGTTTTCTTTCCAAGCCCTAGCCAGGTCTTTGTGAGTGCAGCTGAGAACGGCCCTTTAAGAAGACTATTCGTGCTGGGACCCTTTCTCACTTCTGGCAGCCCAAGGGGCTGGGGGCAGGGTGTTGTGAAGTGCTAACTCGGTATCTGAGGGCCACTGGGAACACTGCTCTGTCCTTCTTAAGGGTTGTACTGCTGTGTACTCTGCTCAGTCTCTAGGTCGTGTCCAACTCTTTGCGACCCCACGGACTGTAAGCCCACCAGGTTCCTCTGTCCATGGAATTTTCCAGGCAAGAATACTGGAGTGGATTGCTGTTTCCTCCAGGGTCTCTTCCTAGCCGAGGGATCTGACTTGTGTCTCTTGGCTCTCCTCCATTGGCAGGTGGATTCTTTACCACCTGGGAAGCTATTTCTGAGAATGAGTGTTTGCCCTTGTGAAGCCTGGGGGCATCAGATTCAGTAGTGATGGGGGTTGGATTAGTGGGAAAATGAAGAGGCCTTTCTGCAAGTTACCTTGCTGGTGAGACCTTGATGGGGTCTGGACTTGGTAGACCAAAGCTTTCCCAGCCAAAGGTCATCACACAAGCTGTCTAGTCCCCAGGGCATTAATCAATGTTCTAGATTCTAAAAAGACAAATAGACTCTAGAATCTAAATTCTAGAAAGACAAATAGCTTAGACCTGTGGATATGCTTGGAAAGGAGTGGATTCTGGCTCCAGGCAGGAGTCTCAGCGAGTTCCTCGACTGAGGTTAGCAGATACTTGGAAAGTGAGGATGGGAAGTGTGCAAGGCTAGGAATTGGCATACCTGCTAAAGGTCCTGTGAGGAGGATTTAATGCCTTAGGATCAAGAGGTTGGCAGTGCTAGGGCTTTAGGGGCTCCAGGTCTTGTTGAGAACTGCAGGGTAAAACAAGATTCATTTCAAACCATTGCTGAAAAGAAAAAACTCCTCCTCTACACTCTTACGTTCTTGTATAAGGGTCTGTGAATTAAACTAACAAAAGACAGTTTAACAAGAATTTACTTACACACAGGTGATCAATGATGAGCAACCCAAAAGGGGAGTTAGAATTAGGGGTCTGAGTATCTAACTTAGTAGGTGAAAGGAAAGAGGAAGGAAAGAATCCTGTGGAAGGAATAGGTTTCTCTAGGAGAACTAAGGGGACATAAGAATGTTTGCAAAAATATTTCTCTAGAAAGGTATGAGTGGTCTTTCTGTGACCTACAGGACCCTAAAACTTCTATAGAGAGGGGTTTTCTATAGTTTACTTAGTCTCTTCCTGGGAACAGAGTCACCCCAAAGAGGGCATTTATGACAATCCTCAAGTCTCAAAGTTTTCTGCTTTTAGTCATACAGGGAAGCTCTGAGAAGGCTTCTTTCCACATCAGTTGAGTTCCAGATGTCTTCAGCTTAAAATAATCCTTATTCCAACTCTGAGGTGCTGAATGGGCCCTCATGCCACATAGCTTGGCAATTGCTCAGTAAATATTTTTCAATGAATGAATGAATGAATGAACACAGTAGAGATTAGGTAGGGAGGATGTTGATTTATGGCTACACATTTCACACCGAGGATTGGAGCAGGAGATGTAGTCCAATTCCTCTCTGGAGAGAAGTTTGCCCCACAGCCAAGATGAGCTCCCTCTGGGCTCAGTGGCATTTTTGGAATATGGCAAAGACTGGGTAGACCAACTTGTTCATCTGGCAGTTTTACAAAAGTGCATGTGACCTCTGCTAGGACTTGGGAGTTGACTTCAAAGGGGCACTGGGGCCAGAGCTGCAAGCGTAGTAGGTTTGGAGCAAGCAATCAGAAATTTTAAATCTGCTGCTCACGTTCATTGAGAGTTAAATAACACAACTAACTAAATCTTAAAGATCTCATTGGCTTTATTAAACAATTCGTGAATTGGGCAGCATTCCACTTAGCAAGTAGAAAGGAGCTCCACCAAGCTGGAAAAAATGAAAGATTTCTAAAGACAGAGAGGGGGCAGAAAAAGGAAATTGTGAGCAAAAAAAAAAAAAAAAAAAAAAATGCATTGTTTCAGGCAGGATTACCCTCCTAAGGGGAACGGAAGGGACCTACGAGGCAGAATATCTCATTAGTGCTGACCAGGTAATTTCAAGTTGGTTAAAGATTACTTTCCTGGGGGAGGCTGTAATTGCTGTTGGGTTAGGTATTAAGTCTTGGTTTGCTAAGGAGGGGTTTTAACATAAGTAATTCCATTTTGAACCTTTTATTTTTTATTGTTGTTGTCTCTTTTTTCTTTTTAACAAGAGGGTTGACTATTTCTTGGGAGAAATGGCAAAATGAGCGTCTGATAAGTTCTCCTGGGGCTGCTGGCTTGAAAAGGAGGCAGTAGTAAGAGAAAGAAGACAGGGCCGGGATCTCTGCATAGACAAGGCACCCATATCCTTAAAGGCAGACCCTTCCAGCTGGAGGATGAGCGAGTGTTGGGTGGGTGAGTGGGGGTGGGGGGTGGGGGTTAGTCCGTGACAAACCCTCCTGGGCCTGTGGTTTACTAACCACCCTTCGACCCTGCCCAACCTGGGGCTCTGGCTTTATTCCTCCCTGGGTTCAATTTCTAAGAAAGGACTTGATGTTCTTCCCGGAAATGGCCTTGCTCTGGACTCAGGAAGGAGATGGCTTGTCCAGATGTCCAGCTGGCCCCATTAATGAGGCTTTGAACAGAGCCCTACAAAAATAGATCTTTCTAAGGCATTTCTTCTGTGTCCCCTTTCTGCTCTGCAGATCAGATCCCTGACCCAGGTGTGGTGGTATTTCTTTTCCACACCAGATGCTGACTCTGAGGACTGCTCTGGGCCAGCGAGGCAACCTCCATGCATGCCACTAACCTCCCGGGAAGGAGGAAAGGAAGCAGGCTTTGAATGAAGAAGATTAATGTGCCTGGTTTGCAGTGTTGGTTGAGGCACCAGACAGGTAAGATGGGAAGCTGGGGCTCAAGTCCAGGTCCCGGGTCTAAATCTCTCTGTGCAACACCCAACTGTCTCTCAGAGGAGCAGACAAACCAGGTGGGGAGGCATCTCAGGGTGCCAGGAACTGTGAACAGGAGACTGTTGGCTGTTCTGAGCATCAGGGCTTCAGGAGTTCAGAGAAGGAGAAATTAGTGAGGGTGGAGGGAGTTGCCAGGGAAATTAGTGAGGATAGTGTTCAAAGGTGAGTAAAATCATATAAAGGAACTTCAGAATTTGGTCCACCTTTTGGTTTCAGCGAGAAAACACTTTTACATTTTTAATCTGAAAGCATGTTTATTCCCCAGTGCCGGCCTTTGGCTCTTGGCCTTTGGCTGAAAAACAAAAGGAGGTTGTTCAGTCCCTGAGCTGGGATGTTTGCTCACAGATCATGATGTGTGCTTGGAGCATCTGGTCTGGGAAAGGAGGTGTACATCTAAGGAGCGTGAGCGTGGGACTGCCGTGCCATTCTGCTCCAGCCCCACCTGCATTCACAGATGCTGGAGGGCAGGAGAGGAATGGCTGGACTAGACAAACTCTTCCTTCCTCTCCACATCAATGGCTTTGGGCAGTGTTGAC
Organism: Bubalus bubalis; assembly: GCF_019923935.1. Classification (NCBI taxonomy): domain Eukaryota; kingdom Metazoa; phylum Chordata; class Mammalia; order Artiodactyla; family Bovidae; genus Bubalus; species Bubalus bubalis. The sequence continues at coordinate 49,576,473 of NC_059176.1, forward strand.
AAATACATAATTATAAACCAGCATCTTAGAGATAGTGAAGATCTGAGAGATCACCTGTCCTCACTGTGCCTCTCATATACCCTCCTCCTGACTCATGCCCTTTGCTTGAATCCCTCCAGCCACAGGGACCCACCCCTGCAACAACAGCAATCTGTTTCCCAATACAAACGTAGCAGCTATCATTGGAGAGCACTGTTTTCTTTTTGATGGATGCTTGAGGCTCTTCTTATATCCTCCCTGCCCTAGAACCAGCCATTTCTCCAAAGCACTTTCATCCCTTTTGTTGGAGAATGGTATTAGAGACAAAAGTCTGAGCACTGAGGTGCTCATTGCTACTGGGGTGTCACTGTTTCTAGGCCCTTTCAGCAGACAGAGCTAGGAAATAAACATATTATAACTCTTTGGAGAAGGAAATGGCAACCCACTCTAGTATTCTTGCCTGGAAAATCCCATGGACAGAAGAGCCTGGTGGGCTACATTTGATGGGGTCACGAAAGAGTCGGACATGACTTAGCAACTAAACTACAACAACATTACAACTCTTGTATACACACGTATCTATAATTATTTCTGCACCCATTCATCTGTATCTAGGTTAAGTTGAACTTGAATTCATACTAGTATCTCTGATTAATCTTGTACTACGTGGATTATTCCAAGCTCCTTCCTTGTTTATCTACAACTTCTTTCTCCAACAGTGAGAAATCTGAGTCCTACCATCAACCATCCATTTATTCACTTGTTTAAGCCCCAGTATACATGCACACCAGAGAAGGCAATGGCACCCCACTCCAGTACTCTTGCCTGGAAAATCCCATGGATGGAGGAGCCTGGCGGGCTACAGTACATGGAGTCGTTAAGAGTCAGACACGACTGACCGACTTCACTTTCACTTTTCACTTTCATGCATTGGAGAAGGAAATGGCAACCCACTCCAGTGTTCTTGCTTGGAGAATCCCAGGGACGCGGGAGCCTGGTGGGCTGCTGTCTATGGGGTCGCACAGAGTCTGACACGACTGAAGCGACTTAGCAGCAGTAGCAGCATACATGCACACAGAGGGCTTCCTAGGTGGCTTAGTGGTAAAGAATCCGCTTGCCAGTGCAGAAGATGCTGGTTTGATCCCTGGGTCTGGAGGATGCCCTGGGGGAGGAAATGGCAACGCACTCCAGTACTCTTGCCTGGGAAATCCCATGAACAGAGGCGCTGACAGGCTACAGTCCTTGGGTTGCAAAGAGTTGGATGTGACCGAACAACTGAGCACATATATGCACATGTTAGCCTGAAACTCCATGAAAAACAACTTTACTGCCTTTACTGACTAGCTTTTGGGGATTATGCAAAATTCTGTTTGTCTTTAGCCTTATAGTTTCCAGTTAAAACACTGTTTTCCTAAGCTACTTATGTCAGTTCCTCTCCACTCCCCTTCCTGCCTCCCCCACCAACTACTTGCACTGAGGTTTGTCATACATTTGCAATCAAGTTAGACTCTTCTGTCACAGTCTGGGGTCCCCCAGCCATCCTGGCTGATTTTTAAGTATTTGTCTATGTTAATAAAGTTCACTCTTTGTGTTGTGAAGTCTGTGGATTTGGCTAAATTGGGTATCATCACGTATCTAGCACTCCAATGTTATACAGAATATTCCATCACCCAAAAATTCCCCCAAGCTTGCCCTTTGCGGTTAACCACTCCCGCTTCCCCAAACCCCTGGCAACTACTCATCCATTCTTCATCCCTATAGTTTTACTTTTCCCAGAATGTTATGTGAATGAAATAATAAAACATGTAGTTTTTTGGGTCTTTTTTCTCTATTTTAGCAAAATGCATTTAAGATTCATCCATGTTGCCATATGAATCACTATCTCAGTAATTTTTTCACAGATAAGTATGCCATCATATGGTTACACTACAATTTGCCAGTTCATTGGTTAAAAGACATCTTTGTTGCTTTAAGTTTTTAAAAAATTTTTATTTATTTATTTTGTCTGTGTTTGGTCTTTATTGCTGTGCCTGGGCTTTCTCTAGTTGCAGCAAGTGAGGGCTACTCTTCACTGTGGTGCATGAGCTTCTTATTGAGATGGTTTCTCTAGTTGCAGAGCACAGGCTCTAGGGCGTGCGGGCTTCAGAAGCTGTGGTTAGTTGCCCTGGGGCATGTGGAATCTTCCTGGACCAGGGATCGAACCCATGTCGCCTGCATTAACAGGTGGATTTTTAACCACTGGACCACCAGGGAAGTCCTCCAGTTTTTGATGACTATGAATGAGGCTGCTATAAACATCTGTGTACAGGTTTCCATGTTAGCATATGTTTTAATTCACTTGGATACACACCTAGAGTGTAACTGCCTATGTGTCATAAGTCTATGTTAAACTTTATAGGAAGCCACCAAACTGTCTTCCAAAACGACTGTACCATCTTCCATCCTCATGGGCAGTGAATGAGGGTTCCTATTGCTCTGTATTGCTGTCAATAAGTATTTGGGGTGATCAAGTTTGTTTTTTGTTTTGTTTTTTTTTTGGATTTTGGCCATTCTGTAGGTCTTGCAGAGATATTAAATAGTTGTTTGCATTTTTATTTTCTTAGTGAAAAGTTACTTTGAGCATCTCTTCCTATGCTTATTTGCCATCCACTTATCTTCTTTATTGGTCTTCCCTGATAGCTCAGTTGGTAAAGAATCTGCCTGCAATGGCAGGAGATCCCGGTTCGATTCCTGGGTCAGGAAGATCCACGGGAGAAGAAATAGGCTACCCACTCCAGTACTCTTAGGATTCCCTTGTGGCTCAGATTCGGGTAAAGAACCTGCCTGAGGCCTGGGTTTGATCCCTGGGTGGGAAGATCCTCCGGAGAAGGGAAAGGCTACCCATTCCAGTATTCTGGCCTAGAGAATTCCATGGACTGTATAGGCCATGGGGGTCACAAAGAGTCAGACACGACTGAGAGACTTTCACTATCTTTGTCAGTTTAGATCTTTTTCCTATTTAACAAACTGGATTGTATATTTTCTTATTTTTGAGTTTTAAGAGTTCTTTATTCTGGATACATGTTCTTTATAAGATATGTGATTTGCAGACGTTTTCTTAGTGTGTGGCTTGTCTTTATTTCTCTTAACAATGTTATTGCAGAGCAAACAGTTTTCTTTCATGAAGTCCAGTTTGTCAATTTTTCTTTCATGGATCCTGCTTTTAGTACAGTATTTCAAGTTCATCACCCAAACAGAAGTTACACAGAATTTCTTCTAGAAGTTCTACAGATTTCTGGTATAGAATTATTTCTATGATCCTTTTTGAGTTAAGTTTTATATAAGATTAAAGTTTAATCTTTTTTTTTTTTTTGGCATGCAGTCATCTGATTCTTCCAGTACCCTTAGTTCAAAAACCTATCCTTTGCCAGGTATCGTCCTGGCACCTTCAAAATTCAGTTTATCAATTTGGTGTATATATTGGGGTTAATTTCTGAGCTCTCTGCTCTGTCCCTTTCTCAGAGCTTTTGCTTCTTCAGATCCTTGTAAGGCTGGCTTCTTATTCAGGATCTGTGTGAAAGTCACCTTTTTAAAGAGCTTTTTCCGGGTCACCCGATCTAAACTTGTCCTCCTTTATTCAAATCATGTCATATTGTTGTGCTGTCTTTGTAGTACTAAGACCTGAAACTATCTAGTACTGGGTAACAAATTGTTCAGGCCAAAGACGTATCATCCCACTGAACTCCAAAATGGGCAGATCATAAAAGAAAATCCCCTTTCTGTCTAGCCCTCTCTCACTTGTTAAATCCTCTGTCAGCTCCAGATCCCAAGGCCCAGGTCTTCGGTCTCTCTCCTCAGTGGGTGGAGCCAGTGGTTCCCATTCTCACTGTGCATTAGCTTTAACTGGGGGAACTTTAAGAATACTTATTCCCAGGCTCCACCCCAGGGATTCTAATATAATTATGTGGAAATGTGGCCTGGTCACCTGTATTTTTTTAAAGCTTCCCAGTTGATGGCAGTGTGCAGCCACCATTTCCAGCTTGAATGCTGACCACAGTTGGTACTCAATTAACAGCTTGTTGAATGACTCAATGATGAAATGTAACTTAAGTTGGTAACTCTGTATTTGTACCAGGTGGGTGGCAGAAAGCCAGTGAAGGTGATCAGGAGCTTCAGTTCTGCTGGAGTTTGTGGCATTAACCAGCAAGGATGCTGTACTCACAGCCCTCTCTACCTGCTATCTGAGGTGGGATTTCATTTTTCTTTTCTTTTTTGGCTGTGCTGTACAGCTTGTGGGATTTTAGTTTCCTGACCAGGAATTGAACTCAGGCCCTCACAGTGTAAGCACTGAGTCCTAACCGCTGGACCACTAGGGGATTCCCTTAGGTGGGATTTCTGAAGAGCTGTATTTCCTTTTTATTGACATATAATTCAGAGAACATAAAATTCACCCTTTAAAAATGTACAGTGGTTTTAGTATACTCTCAAAGTTGTACAACCATCACTGACTGCTAATTTCAGAACATCTTCATCACCCCTAAAAGAAACTTTGTACCCGTGAACTGTCTTTCAGTTAGCATACTGTTTTCAAGGTTCATTCATGTTGCAGCAATGATCAGTACTTCATTTATTTTTATGGCTGAATAATGGTTCATTGAGTGGATATACCAGTCGGTTTATCTATTCATCAGTTGATGGACATTTGAATTGTTTTCAATTGTGGGCTGTTGATAATGAGTCAGGAGCATTCATGTGTAAGTTTTTGTATGAACTTGTTTTCAGTTCTTTAGAGTATGCACCTAGGAGTAGAATTGCTGGGTCCTATGATAACTCTATGTTAAACTTTTTGGGAAACTGCCAAACTGTTTTCCCCAGTGGCTGTACCGTCTTACGAGCCCATCAGTTATGTGTGAGGGTTCCAATCTCTCTATATTCTCACTAGCATTTATTGTCATCTGACTTTTTGATTATAGCCATCGTAGTGGGTATGTAAAGTGGTATCTCATGTGGTTTTTTTCAATAATTATTTACTTATTTAGTGGCAGTACATGGGATCTTTGAAGCAGCAGGTGAGATCTAGTTCCCTGACCAGGATCGAACCCAGGCCCCCTGCATTGACAGTGAGGAGTCTTAGCCACTGGGCCTACCAGGGAAGTCCCTCACGTGGTTTTGATTTTGATTTCCGTTTTTCTGATGACTTAAAGCATCTTTTCATGTATATCTCCCATTTGTTTATCTTCTTTGGAGAAATATCCATTCAAATTCTTTTCCCATTTAAAAATTGATTTGTCCTTCTGTTGTTGAATTCTGAATTATTTATATATTCGTGATATTAGATCTTTACCAATGACTTGTATTTATTTCTTCCAATTCTGTGAGGTGAAAAGACCTTTTTGAAAGTGTCTTTTGAAGTATAAAAGTTTTTAAATGTTGATGCAGTCCAGTGGATCTATTTTTTCCTTTAGTTGCTTGTGTTTTAGGTGTCATGCCTAAGAAGCCACTGCCTGATCCAAGGTCATAAAGATTTATGCCTGTTTTGTTCTACAAGTTTTATAGTTTTAACTCTTAGTTAGTTCTTTGATCTCTTTTGAGTTAGTCTTTTGTATAAAGTACATGGGAGTCCAAATTTATTCTTTTATGTCTATCCAGTTGTTCCAGCCGGAGAAGGCAATGGCACCCCACTCCAGTGTTCTTGCCTGGAGAATCCCAGGGACGGTGGAGCCTGATAGGCTGCCGTCTGTGGGGTCGCACAGAGTCAGACACGACTGAAGCGACTTAGCAGCAGCAGCAGCAGTTGTTCCAGCACAATTTGGTGAAAAGACTACTCTTTTTTGGGGCTGTACCACATGTCTTGTGGGATTCCAGTCTCCTGACCAGGGATCAAACCCAGGCCTATGGTAGTGTAAGTGCTGACTCCTAACCACTGGACTGCCAGGGATATTCCCAGACTATTCCTTTTCTATTGAATTATCTTGGCACTCGTTGAAAACCAATTGACCATAGATGTATGACTTTATTTCTGGACTCTCAGTTCTATTCCATTGATCTATGTATCTTTCCTTATGCCAGTACCACCTGGTGTTTTTTTTAAATTAAAAAAATATATATTTGGCAGTTCCAGATATTAGTTGAGGCATGTGGGCTCTTAGTTGCAGCTTTTGGGATCCAGTTCCCTGACAAGCCCCTACCTCCCCTCCCCTGTTGGGAGTGTGGAATCTTAGCCACTGGACCACCAGAAAAGTTCCCACACAGTCTTGATTACAGTTGTGTTGGAGCAGGTTTTAAAATTGTGAAGTATGAGTCTTACAACTTTGTTCTTCCCCTACTAAGATTGCTTTGATCATTCTAGGTCCCTTTTGTTTCCACCTGAATTCTAGGATCAGCTTGTCAATTTCTGCAAAAAAAAGACAGTTGGAATTTTGATAGGCGCTATGTTCAACTTGTCAATCCGTTTGGAGAGTATTGCCATCTTAATAAATTTTAACAATGTGTCTTCCAACTCATGAACAAAAATGTTTCCATTTATTTAAGTCTTCTTTAATTTCTTTCAGTGTTTGTTAGTGTTCAGTATACAAGCCTTCTACTTCTTCTGTTAAATTTATTTGTAAGTATTTTATTCTTTTTGATGCTACTGTGAATGAAATTGTTTGCTTAACTATTAACCCATTTTTGTATTGTTCATTTCTGGGCTTCCCTAGTGGCTCAGTGGTAAAGAATCCCCCTGCCAATGCAGGAGACTCGTGTTTGATCCCTGAGTTGGGAGGATCCCCTGGAGAAATAGCAACCCACTCCATGGACAGAGAAGCCTGGAGGGCTACATTCCATATGTTGCAAAAGAACCCGACACAACTTAGTGACTAAGCAACAACAAAATCATGAAGGGTACTGGATTTTTACCAAATGCTTTTTCTGTGGCTACCGAGTAGATCATGTATGTGTAGTGTTTTTCCTTCTGAGTGGTTTTAAGAAGGGTCTCCTGCCAGTAGTTAAGTCTGACTTTAGTCCAAACCTAGGTATCAACATAGCTGGTAGGGGAGATATCCAGCTGCTCTCTCTCTCTCTTTTTTTTTGGCTAGTCGGATGAGAACACTATTATTAAAAAATTTTACCCCTGTAAATAGGCAATACCTGCACATAATAAAAAAATAAATATTTAGGAAAAATTCAACCATGACAAGCAAGTCTGTTTTGACCCCAACACTCCAGTTTCTGCTCCCTTAAACAACCACCGAGTTCATTTCATTTCCTGGAACACTGAGGTGTTTTCCTGCTACAAGGAAGGGCAGAGGTGAACAGTTGCCTCAGAGACTTTATAGCATGAAAATCCTGAAATATTTTCTACCTGGCCCTTTACAGAAAAATATGCTGATTCTTCTTTTTCTTTCTTTTTTTAAAGTCTTACCATTTCAATGGATGATGCTATGATATGCTATGCTATCTTTGTGTACATGTCATTTTATGCGTGAGAGTTTCGGCAGAATGAATTCCTTTATGGGGAATTCCTAGGTCTTCCGGTCTCAGCCTTTGTCATGTTGATAGATATTACCACACAGCTCTCTGGGGAAGTTGAGCCAATTTACATTCTCTCCAACAATGCATGCTTGAGCCTGTTCCGGGGAGCCTCGCACTCACACTGCACTACTAATTTGATGCTTGCCAATCTGATAAATGCAAATGGTACCCGTACTTGTAATCTGGGTTTTTCTAAAAATGAATAAGGTTTAGCATCTTTTCTTAAGCCTAAAAAGTTAAAAACCAAAGTAAAACCAAAAAGCAAAGAACAGACAACTCCTGAGCCCTTTACTAAGACGACTCGGAACTCAATGCCTGGTCACCGGCACCCTGCGGGATGCAGGGCGTGGCTCGGACTGAAGCGGCCAGCGGCTGACTCCCGGTTCCTCCCAGCCCCTCCTCAGTCCGCGGAGCCCCGCCCCGAGTCCGCCTCTGGCGGGCCTGGGAGGAGCACGTGGCTCGGTGGGAGGTGCTGCGCTGCCTGTTTTATTCCCGTCCAGGAGAAGGAGTGCGAGCCCTCGGGTCTGAACCGCCCCAGCGCTGGCTCCCGCGCCCTCGTCCCCACACCATGCCGTGTCCCCGTCTGCTGGCCGCGCTCTGCGGCGCGCTCTTCTGCGCCTCCGGACTCTTCGCCTTCTCCGGTGAGTTGATCGCGCCGCCCTCTCGCCCTCGCCCCTCCTCTCCGCGCCGCTCGGAAGTTCGCCGCCGCGCCCTCCCTTTGCCTCCGCTGTTTACAAACTTGGTCCAAGAGCCGGGGCTGAGCCGAGGGACGACCTCTCCGGCTGCGCCCGGGCGGGCGGCGGGGATGCTCTCGGCCTCTCCAGCTGGGGGTGGGGGTTTGGTCGGTGCTAGAGGCTTGAGCGTTGGGCGGGGGCTCGGGACACTGGGTGACAGCCCAGCCTCCCCCAGGGAAGTGGCTTACACAGAACAAAGGAATCCGCTGTGTCGGGCCTCTGTTTTCCCATCTGTACAATGAGGCCACATCCCTCGTAGCTCAGACGGTAAAGAATCTGTCCGCAATGCGGGAGACCCAGGTTCAATCTCTGGGTAGGGAAGATCCCCTGGAAGAGGAAATGGCAACCCAGTCCAGTACTCTTGCCCGGAGAATCTAGAGGATCCTGGCGGGTTACAGTCCATGGGGTCGCAAAGAGTCGGACACGACTGAGCGACTAACATAGTGCTCTTGCGCTCCTTCCACCAGGAAATTTCTAGGACTCTTGTATTGATAAATCTTTTCCAGCCAACTTTACCTGGAAACTCCCTCCCAGGCCATGCCGGCGGCTGGTCTGTTCATTGGGATTTTATCCTCCGTTTAAAAATAGGTATTTGGTCAGATAAGCGAGGGGCTGGCTAGGGAGCCAGAGGCTTGGGGCTGGGTCGGGGGTGGGGGGTGGGGGCAACCCAGGAGGGGGTGAGGAGCCTAGGGAGGGATTCGGAAAAGGGCTCCGACCGGAGATGGCGGCTCCTGACTCCCCTCTCTCCCTATGGCCTTGGCCTGCCGCTTTATCTTTCTTGGCCCTCCTCCCCTGCCTAGGACGCATCCTGCCTCCAGCAGGCTGGTGATGGGGATGGGCGATGCCCTACACCGCGGGCTGAGGAAAGGGTGCCCATGGGGTGAGCGGGATATGGCAAGACTCTTCAGGCACCGCCTCCATCCTTTCTTCCTAGAAATAGGGTTGATGAAATTCGTTGGGGTGGGAGGGTCATGGCTGAGCCTCGGCTCTGCCATCCGGTGCCAATCTGACCCCCCACCCCCCAAATGGAGTGGAAGCCACTTGAAGTCTCTTGGAAACACAGAGAGATGGCTGGGCCTTAAAAGTCCCTTGCCTCGCCTCCCCTGGCCCCACAGCCTGAGCCCTGGCAAAATGTCCCTGGGGAGATCTCCCAGAGAAGGCAGGACCCTGAAATCCCAAAGGTGGTTTTGGAGACCCAGCTTAAACAGGAAGGGGGAAGCCCCACAGCTGCGGTGCGTGGGTGAGTGGGTCAGACGCCTGCCAGGAGGGAACACCTTTCTCTTTCTCTTTCCCCGCTCCCCTGCTTTGCCCTGGAGCTCTGCAGGGAGAGGGCCCTTTGGGAGCGGGGCAGAGGGGAGTTGGATTTTGCCAGGAGGAGCCCAAGGCTCTGGCCATTCTCAAGCCTCTGCGGAGGCAGTGCCCGCCGCTTGTCAGGTCAGGGAGGGGATTAACCTGCTATTTAAAGCCAATGACTAATGGCTCACTGGGAGCCGCCTTAAGCTCCTGAGGCCCCCACTGCTCATTAACGGTGTTCCCTTCCCTGGAGCCCCCGCCCAGCTCTCCAGGGCTTTGGGCCCTCTGAAAGAGGGGCCCTCCAGCCTGGGATGGCGTGACTCTGCAGGGAGGAAAAAAGGTTTCTCATCTCTCACCCCAAGTAATGCGTAGGGGTGTGGGGTCTGGGGCAGCCCTTCTGGGATGCAAAGATCAAGTAGAAGATGCTCTGAAGGTTTCTGGCTGACCTAATGGGCTGAAGTCCACCCGAGTCAAAGCACTGGGGACAGGCTAACACTTGTCACCTGGGCCCCCCAGATAGAAGCTGTGAAGTCCTCTCCAGCCCTCTTCCCTCCTCTCGTTGTTGTCCAGTGTTCCTCAAATCCACCTTCCTCCTTATCTCTCGGCCTGACTTCGTCTTTTACCAGTAGGCCTGTGGCAGCATCCTTGATGCTTTCCTGGTCTCCTCTCTCACCTGCTCAGTCACATTTCCACGCAGAGCCAGAGGGATCTTTGTGTACTTCTGAGCCACTTCTCCACCCCAGCAGCCCAACCACGTCTTAGCACGTGGCCTTTTCTTGACATTCTCCCTCACGAGCTAGAAAATGGCTTCCCAACTCCCACCTCATGCTTGCGAACCTCTGACTTTTTCCTGGTGGCCAGTGGTGGGGACGCTGAAGGAGGGTTAAGAGCCCTTGTTCTGCAGGATGAAGAGTCTCCACTTGTCCTTCGTAAGGTCCTGCCCGACAACCTCCCTTTTCAGCGATGTCTTTCTTCCTGATCAGCAGTATACCATGTGCTCTGGGCTTCTGGTTCTTTTTGGAAAGTTCTTTCCTCATTCCCCAGCCTGGCACCTTCCCACTGTGACTTTTAGCCAGCTCAAATGTCCCCACCTCTGAACCTTCCAGCTTTCTGGCAGAAACCATCCTCCCTTGGCCCCTCACGCAGGCTCCTTCAGAGCTCATGGTGCCTCCTCATTACCTGGTGACTTGTAGGTCACCACCTCTTTCCTCTGACTTCTTATTTTTTTTAAAAAATAGGTATTTGCTTATTTGACTGTACCCGGTCTTAGTTGTGACATGTGGGATCTTCGATCTTAATTGCAGCATGCAAACTCTTAGTTGAGGCATGTGGGATCTAGTTGCCTGACCAGGGATCGAACCCAGGCCCCCGGCATTGGGAGTGTGGAATCTTAGCCAATGGTCCATGAGGGACGTCCTTTTCTGGCTTCTTGAGACCCAGACTGCATCTGTCTTAGGGGCCCAGAATATATACCTGGTAGTTGACCCTCCCCCCCCAAATATTTACTCAATGAATGACTTGTTCCTAACCCAGAACTGTCATTGCAGGTGACTTCTGTGACTCCAGCCAGTGCCTACATGGTGGGACTTGCTTGTTGAACGAGGACAGAACCCCCCCCTTCTACTGCCTCTGCCCCGAAGGCTTCACAGGCCTCCTATGCAACGAGACGGAGCACGGTACCTGTCCTGGGCCATGCCTGCTGCTCCCCGCCAGCTCCCAGCTGCAGCCCAGGCTGCTGGCCTAGCTTGTCCTGCTATGGTCATTGGTCCCCAGCACCCTTCCCTGGAAGCTCCCAGGCCACTTGGAAAGCTGGGTGCTTCCTTCACTTGGGCTGACTCACCTCCACGTGACCCTTCTTAGCTCCAGGATGGCCCAGGCCCCATGGGGCAGATTGAGAGGGGGGAGGGAGGAGCTGGTGGGCACTGGCAGGCAGTAGGCCGAATTTGGGTGGAGGGTCCTTTGGGGCTTGCCCTGTCTGTTTTTGCCTGTCTCCAGCTCCTTCTTGATCACCTGCCCATCTCACCTGCTTCCTCCCAGGTCCCTGTTTCCCAAACCCCTGCCACAATGATGCTGAGTGCCAGGTAACTGACGACTCCCACCGAGGGGATGTCTTCATCCAGTACATCTGCAAGTGCCCTCTTGGATACGTGGGCATCCACTGTGAGAGCAGTGAGTATCCAGCGGTGCCTGCTCCGAGGGGCAGACCCTGTACCACAGGCCTGGCAGCTCAGGCCACATACCAGCCTTCCTCCTGCGTCAGGGTCTCCTTTGGTAGGATTCCGAGCGGGGCAGAACTCAGTTACTGTGGACTGGGGAGGCAGGGAGGGTCCCTTCCCAGGCTTCTTCTTGTCTGGTTCTCTCTCCTGGGACTGCTGGCCAGGCCTGATGTCCCTGCAAGGGAGTGAGGGGTGGTGGTGACCCCAGAGGTCGTGGGAGTGTTATTTTCTGTCACTGTGAATGAGACATATAGCCTTAGGGTTAAGTCCTGGGATTTTTCTACCGAGAAAGGAAAACCAACACATTCTTAATCTTTTGGGGCCCAGGGAGTCAGTTAATAAGGTTTGATCCTCAGGGTCTGACAGTGCTGGCCCAAGCGTGACCTCTGGCCTCCTTGCAGAGCTCAGAGAGGAGGGAAAGGTCTGGGCAGACTGGGCCGTCCGCTCACGGTCAGGCGGTCAGAGGCCCGGCGTGTGCAGAGGGGCTGACCAGCCTGGCTCGCTTGGTTATCCACCCGGCCACAGATTGGCCCTGGCGGGTGCCCAGCAAACCTTGCCAGCGGCATCTGTCCATGCCCTCCTCGCTTCTGGCCTAGCTGAGGTTCCTCCCACAAACCAGGATTCTTCCTCACCTGCCATTGGGTGGGCGAATCTAGGCCCAGGGCTGGATGGGGTGAGGGTGGCGGTGCCCGATTTTTGCAGTCCAGGGGGTCTGTCCCTGAGCGGGTGGGCAGGGGGCAGTGTCCTGCTCTGGGCAGATCCGTGGACTGTCTCCAGGGGAAGGAGAAAGGGCTGGGTCAGCCGGGTGGGAGCCAGCTCCAGGGGAGACCAGCTAAGTGCCTGCTCACTCTTCAGCTCAGAGGAAACAGGCCCCGAGGGCCTGTGCCCTGTGCCCAGGGCTGAGACCAGCATGTCAAACACTGGGTAGAGGAATGTTGTGGGGGGAGGCAGGTATTCGCCAAGGCTGCTGGGAGCCCTGGGTGGAGCCAGGTGGGCCCACTAATTACCGTGCTGGAGCCCAGGTAACCCTGGATGTGCCTGAGTGCGAATTACTCATCTTGCCTCCTTCTGCTTCTCGGCTTGGGGTCTGTCCCAGGCTGGATGTGGCCACGACCACAAAGGGCGAGGAACCCCCCCACAGGGACCTTTGCCGCCCCTCCTTACTTGTTACCTGGTGTGTGTCTTTGGAGCCCTTAAGGACCCTGCAGGCATGTTTGGGGCCCACTGGGTGTGGACATGAGGGCTGAGGACAGAGCAGACCTGGGTTTGGATCTCTGTTCAGCCAGTGGCCGGCTCTGATCTCGGGCGTATGGCCTCACTTGTGCCTCTCTCTTACTGTGAGAGGGTCATGCACCGAGCTTGGCGTGAGCCTGGGGTTTTGGAATACAAGTGGAGCCCTCCCGGGTTCTCTGCTTGGAACCTGAGGTCCAGGCTTGCAGGCTTGGCCCTCGAAGACCACACTGCTGGTGAAGGTGATGGGCCTTGGCCGGGGGGTCGTCCCAGATGGCTGGCCAGGACCAGTAGTGAGAAGGCACAGAGGGTACCAGAGAAAACAATGGCTCTCACACTCCATTCAGAAAACTCCTGCCAGTGAGATTCTAGAAAACTCCAGGCACATGTGCTCAGTGCTTTATGTGCAGTGTAAGGACTGTTCGCTGCCATCTGAGGGGCCCTTCTTCCAAAGCCATCCTCCTGGGGGACCAGGGGGCTGGGCTGGATGGGGCGGGACATGGAGGAAGACAGGAAGTCATACTGGTATCTGCTCACCAGCCCACCCCCTGTGTTAGAATAATTGCTTCTTGATGTCCTGTAAAAAAGAGACCACCTCCTGCAGCCTGGTGGGGGACTCCAGCTGCCAGTCGTGACATGTGGGCCTTGCCTGGAACCTTCTAGCAGCCCATTGTCCCAAGCCCCTTCACAGCTCTGCCCGGCCCCTCTGTTCCTCCCTGTGCACTTTGTTTCTGCACCTCCTCCTTGGCCCTCATCATCCCTTCATGGTCTCTGCTCTGGGTCCTCTGGGTCCTCGGCAGAGGCCACAACTGTCTTGTTCTTGTGTTTTCTGGGCACCACCTGCGTGGGTGGCGCTCTGACTGCCCTTCCCCCCTCAGCCTGCATCTCACCACTGGGCATGCAGACGGGTGCCATTGCCGACTCCCAGATCTCTGCCTCGTCCGTGCACTTGGGCTTCATGGGTTTGCAGCGCTGGGCCCCGGAGCTAGCCCGCCTGCACCAGACGGGCATTGTCAACGCGTGGACATCCAGCAACTATGACAAAAACCCCTGGATCCAGGTATGGAAGGGGTGGCCCGGGGGTGGGTGATGTGATGGGAGAATGTGGGTGCCTACACTGTGGGGGACACCATGGGAGGGTTCAGAGCTGGAGTCCAGGTAGCAAGGTAGCCGGTTCCCATGGGTGAAGTATCTTTAAGTGGAGGGCTGCTCTGGGGGCCTGGAGTGGGTGGGTGGGATGAAGGGAGTGAATACTAGGCTGTTAGAGGGGTGTTTGCACTGTTTGCAGCCTCTGGAAGCTTGTCCTTTTGTTTTTTTAAGCCTTTATTGAATTTGTTACAATATTGCTTTTGTTTTATGTTTTAGTTTTTTTGGCTGTAAGGCATGTGGGATCTAGTTCTCCAACCAGAGCAGGGATGGAGCCCATGCCCCTCTGCACTGGAAGGCAGATTCTTAACCCCTGGACCACCAGGGAAGTCCCTGGAATCTTGTCCCTGTGTCCTGAGCACTGGGTCCAGAGCCTGGAGAGGGCCAGATGAGAAAGCCCCCGCTTCGTTGTCCTGATTGGGGGAGTGACAGGGGTAGGAAGAACCCGAGAGATAGCGGTTCTGTCCTGCCTGCCCTGGTCCAGGTGAACCTGATGCGGAAGATGTGGGTGACGGGCGTGGTGACCCAGGGGGCCAGCCGCGCAGGGAGTGCTGAGTACCTGAAGACTTTTAAAGTGGCCTACAGCACCGATGGGCGCCAATTCCAGTTCATCCAGGTTGCAGGGCGGTCAGGAGATAAGGTGAGGATTGTTGGGAACCCTGAAGAAGGGCTGTGGTCAGCAACCCCTGGGGCTCAGTGCTGTTTGAGGGCTCCCAAGGAGGTGAGGGTACCTGGGATGATGAACCATAAGGTGGGTTTTCAGGTGTATCTTGGCTCACAGAAATTTGGAAGCCCAGATTGTGTCTCTGCTCTGTGATTTACAAGTAATAGGCCCATATTACAGATAAGAATTGTTTTTAGTTGCTCAGTCATGTCTGACTCTTGCGGCCCCACGGACTGTAGCCTGCTGGGCTCCTCTGTTTATGGGATTTCCCAGACCAGAATACTGGAGTGGGTAGCCATTTCCTTCTCCAAGGGATCTTCCCAACTCAGAGACCGAACCCATGTCTCCTGCATTGGCAAGTGGATTCTTTACCACTGAGCCACGAGGGAAGCCCTAGATAAGAATAGTGAGACTCAAGAAGTTTCAGTGACTTGTTGAGGGTGGCTGTAGTGGTGGAGATGGGATGCATTTACAGCCTTCAGGGACACCATGTACAGTTGTACGGGTTGTGCACTGCTCGAGGGCTACTACTTAGCATCATTCACAATGTAGACCTCATGTATACTTCTGTCTGTGGGAAAATTGTTGTTACAAAGTCTTTTCAGAAAGGAGTACCTTTTCCTAATTTGCACAGAGGCACCCTGTAGATCATAGGTGGTCCTGGGTGAAAGATGAGAATTTACACCTATGCCCCATGGTGACCAAAGAAGGTATGAAAAGGGGAATCTGTTGAGGGCTGTGGGCTGTCTGGAGGAACGGGGAGCTCCTGCCAGCTCTGCTGCGCACACCTCTGTTTCCAGGCCCAAAGTGGAAGAGGGGGAGAGACCACCCCAGGAAGCGGGACTGCCGACACTGACCCACTCCTCCAATCTGCCTCTTCCCTCCTAGATATTTGTGGGTAATGTGAACAACAGCGGCCTGAAGATTAACCTGTTTGATACCCCCTTGGAGACGCAGTATGTGAGACTGGTACCCATCATCTGCCACCGGGGCTGCACCCTCCGCTTTGAACTCCTTGGCTGTGAGTTGAATGGTGAGTGCCAGTGGCTCTGCTGTCCTCGGAGATGGCTGTTCCTGTCCCCTCTTTTCTCAGCCAGGGTGAGGAGCTGGGTAGGCAGGCAGCAAAGCCTGGGAACCTGGGCTAACACAGAAGGATCACCAGGCCTTAGGCAGTCCTGCCCAGGTGCTACATTTTCTAGAAGCTGGTTGGTAAGAGGAAAAAAGGACTTCTCCTGTGGCTCAGTGATAAAGAATTCACCTGCAATGCAGGAGAGCCGGGTTTGACCCCTGGGTTGGGAAGATCCCCTGCAGGAGGAAATGGCAACCTACTCCAGTATTCTTGCCTGGGAAATCCTGTGGATGGAGAAGTCTGGTGGGCAATAGTCCATGGGGTTGCAAAGAGTCAGACATGACTTAGCCACTAAATAGCAAATGACAACAAAGAGGAAAAAAAAAGATACTTCTTCAGTTTTCAAAATATTTTCACGTATTCTGGTTCCTTGAGCTTCTAGAACATGTAGCGTTAGTTCTGTTTTGCAGATGTCAGTTCTATGAGGGCAGGGAGTTTGTTTTGTTCACTGCTGCATTCCCAGTGCATTGATCATAGGTTCAATAAATGAATGAATGAAGGAGGGAAGTGAGGCCCAGATAAATTGTTTATCAAGGGCACACAGCTGGTAGGTATTAAAACTTGGTCTGAATCCCTGGGTTTTGACACCCACTCATCCACTGTTTCTCCCTCCCAAACCTATAATCTGCATTCAGGAAAAACATTTCGGGACATGGAGGGTCATAGGGCTGGAGGCATGCTTCTTGTCTGTCTTTCCAGAGAGATCAGGGTACAGGGGTTGGGTTGAGGGCATGGTCTGCCCAGCTCAGTCCAGCCTTGCTTTCTCCCTGAGGTCTGGATAGTTTTCTCTCTTTGCAGCCACAGTGCCACCTGCTGGCTGCCGGCAGAACTGCAGGGCTCTCTAGGCAGAGCTTGCAGAGCAGAGATGGCTCTCTGCCTTTCTTGTCTTAACCCAGGGCCTACCCTTCGCGCCTCCTTCCCCTCTGTGGATCGTCTTTCTGTTATCGCATTTCAGTTATCACCCAGAACCACTCAGAGTTGAGTTCAGTGCCTGTCGGGGTTATTCTTTTTTTAAAGCATGAAGTAAAGTCAGTTTATTTTTGCTCCCAGGGTCACTGCCTTTTGAACCTAATTGTTTTGGGGACTTAAAGACTATCCCTTTTGCTGAAAGAAAATGTAAACAATTGATAAAGGACAGAAACAGGTCTGGGGACCCACACCCTGGGCTCCTCTCCCTGGCGTCCCTCACTACTTGCTGTCATGGTCCGAAGCCCTTGCCTGTTTAAAGTTGCTGACCTGAGCCTCTCATGTCACAACTGGCTCCTTCTAAGGCCAAGAGAGGGTGTGTTTGGCAAGGGGAGGAGGTGAAGCTGACTAGTTTGTTTTCCTTAAGGATTGGACCAGTCTCCTTTCCCTTGTAGGCATTTGGGTCAGCTGGAGAGAGTATTGGTGTGTGTGTGTGTGTGTGTGTATACATGTGTGCACGTGCGTGGGACTTGATCTGGGCATTTCTGGGCATGCCCTGCACCAGATCCCTCTTTACCAGCAGGCACAGTCTCCTTGGTGAATTGATTAGTTATTTAACTCAGTAGATATTTATTAAGGTATTTATTAAGCTCCTTCTGAGTGTGTGGCTCTAGGGAGTAAAGCTCTTGGGTTCTAATGAGAGAGTCTGATGTGAGACAAGATGCAAATATAAAAGAAAGGTCAGATAGCAGTAAGAATGATAAAGGAAAAATTAGTGGAGATGTGACGATGTTGACTTGGGGTGAAGAGAGGGAATGGCATGGGGACTGCCCTGTTGGGATGGCCTTTGAGTAGAAGCTTGAATAATGCAGATCAGGCCATGAGAAGAACTTGGAAAAGGCATCTCAGGTAAGGAATTGGTGAGTGCAAAGCCCCTGGGACATGTTGAAAGGTAGAAGGGAGGCCAGTGGAGCTGGAGCCTAGAAAATGAAGGATAGCTTGGTGGGTGATGGGCAGAGATGGACCAGGCAGGGACCGTGTGGACCATTTTAAGGATTCAGGCCTTTGTACTCAGAACAAGAGGCAACCATTGTTGTGGTGGTGCTGATAGGCTGTGGTTAGAGTTGGGTCTAGAAGGGATCCCTCAGGCTGTGTAGGGAGAATGGAGGCAGAGGGGCATTGTGAGTGAGGGGGAGATGTGTAGAGGATAAGGTGGCTTGGGCCAGGGTGGCGGAGCCAATGGATTGGGTGGATGAGTGTCTTCTACTCCAAGTGAGCTCCGTGGCCCGGCAGAATGAGCATCACTTGGAAGCTTGTAAACTTCCAGCCCCAGCCTAGACCTGCTGAGACAGAATCCTTATATTAACAGGGTCCCCCAGTGATCTAAGGGCTTCCCAGGTGGCACTAGTGGTAAAGAATACACCTGCCGATGCAGGAGACATGAGACAAGGGTTCGATCCCTGGGTTGGGAAGATCTCCTGGAGGAAGACATGGCAACCCACCCAGTATTCTTGCCTGGAGAATTCCATGGACAGAGGAGCCTGGAGGGACTACAGTCCGTGGGGTTGCACAGAGTCAGACATGATGGAAGTGACTTAGCTTGCATGCATGCACCAGTGATCTAAAAACCATCAGTATTCTGGTTCAGATGGTGAAGAATCTGCCTGCAATGCAGGAGACCTGGGTTCGATCCCTGGACTGGGAAGATCCCCTGGAGAAGGGAATGCAGCTCACTCCAATATTCTTGCCTGGAGAATCCCATGGACAGGAGATTGGTGGGCTATAGTCCATGGGGTCGCAAAAAGTCAGACACGACTGAGCAGCTAACACTTCATTTCACTTCCACTGATCTATGAGAAACACTGCTCTGGCACCTAGATGGGGAATCTGAGGACCAGAGTCGGGAGGAGACTTCCCCAGGGTCACACAGGGAGTGGTGGAGCTGAGAGTTCTGCTTGGTGCCCTGCCCAGTTCTCTTTTATCTGGAAGGCTGTCCGACTTCTGGGGAGGGGGCCCATAATGATGGGGAAATGTAGATGGGCTGTAGAAGGGTGCACCGTGATGAAATGATTCCTTGGCTCCTCTCCAGAGTGCTCCAGGTTTGTGCCAGCCCCGTGGCCTTCCAGGTCTGGAGCTTTGGGATGAGCCAGCTCCCAGCCCATTAGCCTGTCTTTATGGGAGAGGCTGGAGGTTACCTGATACACCACCATCACAAAGAGATGATATGATTGATCAGCATCGGCACCGTCTGAAGGCAAATGTCTTTACTGGCAAGGTCACCAGCATCTGGGGAGATGGTGATGTAAAGCACTGTGTACTATAGTTTGCTCCCAGGCGGCACCATGGATTTGCAAGTCTTACCCTGGATTCTGCAAAGGGACAGCCAGTTGTGCAGTGAAGATTCTGACATGTGTGAGACATACCCATTATTCTCTTGGGAGTTTTTTTGTTAAAGATATTTATTTATTTGGCTACACCAGGTCTCAGTTGCAGCGTGTGAACTCTTAGTTTTGGCATTACGGGATCTAGTTCTCTGGCCAAGGATCGAACCTGGGCCTCCTGGCATTGGGAGTATGGAGTCTTAGCCACTGGACCACCAGGGAAGTCCCCTCATGGGAGTTTGTCTCCTGCCCATCCCCAGCTGTTCTAGCCTCCTGCAGGTGCAGATGAGAGTACAGAACAGCCCGGCACATTCCTGAATGTTTGGAGCAGGCCTGAGTGAACCCAAGGCCAGCTTCTCAGGCAACCTTCCCAGGCACGTCAGACAGCAGCAGAGTAGTGAATGTGTAAACTCTTTGGGACGGGGTGTAGGGCAGGAAGACATGGTCGTTCCTGAGCCTCAGGAGTTCTGACTTCTCAGCTTCCACCTGCTAGAGAGCAGGAATGCAGTGCTGTTCATCACTGGGTCATCACCAGGCAGGCCTTCCCAGCTCTGAGTGGGTGTGAGAGTGCTGCTGGAGACAGTGTCGCATTGTGGCATGGTGATTAGCTCTGTGTGTGTGTCAAAGAGACTTGGGGACAGTGCTTAATGGCTCTTAGCCTCAGTTTTCTCATCTGTGGAATGGGGTTGCTAATATCCTGTTGATTCCGGTTTTTGTGTGGTGGATTAAATGACTGAAGTCAGCACTGAGTCAGTGAGATGGTTATTATTAGTTACTCTAGGACTTGGTGGTATGAATCGCAGCCGTACTGTAGGAACGACAGGAAGTGCTGTGAGTCCAGAGGAGTCCCACCCGAGTGAGGTGGTCAGGGCAGGCTTCTTGGAGGAGGGGTCTGAATCAGGCTTTGAAGGAGGGTGAGAGGTGGTGGATCAGGGCCCTGCCCTGGTGCAGAGGGAGAAGCCTGGTGGGTGATCTGTTCAGAGCAACTGAGGGGCGTGGGGTGGGAGCTGAGCTGAGGTGTGGGTAGGGCTGTCAGCAAGAAAATATTTAGACCAGTTAGTTGGCTCTAAAAGGTGGAAGGAGATTGTTCTTTTGGTTTTTAATGGTTTTTAAGTGTAATTTTATTCTTTTGGCTGTTCTGAGTCTTCATTGCTGGTGGGCTTTTCTCTAGTTGTTGCAGGCGAGGGCTACTCTTTAGTGGTGGTACGCGGGCTTCTCACTGCAGTGGCTCCTGTTTTGTGGACCACAGGCTGTAGAATGCATGGGCTTCAGTAGTTGTGGCTCCAGGGCTCAGTAGTCTTGGTGCACGGGCTTAGTTGCTCCATGGCAAGTGGGATCTTCCTGGACCAGGGATCGAACCTTTGTCTCCTGCATTGCCAGGCAGATTCTTTACCACTGAGCCAGCAGGGAAGCCTGAAGGAGCTTCTGTGTGTTCAAGAGGATGCCAGAGGCTTGTCAGAAGCCAGAGTTCTTTTCCCTTCACTGCCTCGCTCTCACACCCACCGGGGGAGGCTGTGGATCCCAGATCTGGGTGACAGCCCCCCACCCCTACCTCCTTGTTGGCAGGATGCACTGAACCCCTAGGCCTGAAGGATAATACCATCCCCAACAAGCAGATCACAGCCTCCAGCTACTACAAAACCTGGGGCCTGAGTGCCTTTAGCTGGTTTCCCTACTACGCACGACTGGATAATCAGGGCAAGTTCAACGCCTGGACCGCCCAGACCAACAGTGCCTCTGAGTGGCTGCAGGTGGGTCAGGCTCCTCCGGGGATGCAGGGTTGGGGTTGGGTGGGGGTGTGGGATCTATGACCTTGGACCAACCCTGGCTTCTGCTTGCCAAGAGGGAGTTTCTTTGAGCCTTGTTTGTGTTCGACTTTGCTCTTTTCTTCCTCTTGTGTTCCCACCTTTCTGCTGATTCTGTCACTCAAGGCTGGGGGGATGGTGGAGGAGCTCAGAGCTGCTTCCATCGAGGCCCTCGGCCCCAGGCGATGAGTGTGTGTGTAGAGGTGGGGCCACCTCCGTTGGCTGCCACAGGGTAAGGCTGAGCCCAGGGACAGCAGGGCAGGATGGAGGAGGGACGTGTCGGGGTTTCTGTGCCTGCTCTCAGAGGATGCGCTGTAACTCGCCGAGAGCACACCGTGCGACAGCCCTTGGGTTTCACTGCAATTGGGAAGCTCAGGAGAGTCGTGGAAAACCAGAGCATCCTCTTATCTCTGAGGAAGCTGGGTCCTGGCAGGGCGAGGACTTGCCTGGGGCTCCCCTTCTGGTTGGCAGTGAGATGGGTTTGTAGCCTGGATCTTACTGAGCACCGTCTTCCCCTGGTCAGCTGGCAGGCTCCCCAGGTTGGACTGGGGGGCGGGAGGCTGGTCGTGTCTCTAGGCCCCAAGGAGCACATTAGCCTGGGGGACTGGGTTCCATGAGAAGCTGCCTGCCTTTGGAATCCCCCAGGACCAATGTCAGGCCCTGGACAGCCTGCAGGGGCCTCATGAGCAGTTTATGTCCCTATGGACTATGGCCTCTCTGCCCCTGTTCCCATTGTACAAGGGTTGCCTGGGGCCAGGCTCTGAAATCTGACATTGCAGTGAAGTGCTTGACAAAGTTGCTGGGATTATTTATGCCCACTTGATTGATGGGGAAACTGAGGCTCTGCCAAATGAAGTAATTTTCCCGAAACTAGAATGTATGCCCCAGCGTGTATGTGTGCTTTTTCCCACCTTACTGGGAATGGTGCAAGCAAAGAAGATGGGATTGGTTTTTTTTTTCCCCCCTTGTAGATTGACCTGGGCTCGCAGAAGCGAGTCACTGGCATCATCACCCAGGGTGCCCGAGACTTTGGCCACATTCAGTATGTGGCTGCCTACAGGGTGGCCTATGGTGATGATGGTGTGACCTGGACTGAGTACAAGGACCCGGGGGCCTCGGAAAGCAAGGTGAGTGTGTGTCCAGCTGTCCTGCCTTCCCCACTCCAGGGGTGCCCTGTGAGTCAGATCTGGGGGTCTGAGGGGGAGGAGGGCTGGCTCTGAGGGCCTCCTGACACCTCCTCTTCCACCAGATTTTCCCTGGTAACATGGACAATAATTCCCACAAGAAGAACATATTTGAGACGCCGTTCCAGGCTCGCTTTGTGCGGATCCAGCCCGTGGCCTGGCACAACCGTATCACCCTGCGTGTGGAGCTGCTGGGCTGTTAGTGGTAGGCCTGGCTGCAGTGACCGGAGGGGCCCTGGGGCAGCTGCTCCTTTCTGTGGACCTGCTGCCTCCTCCGCCCGCCCTCCTGATTGTAGCTGACCTGGGGGCAGGCAGTGTCTCCCTCCCAGTCACCTCTCTCTCCCTCCTCTTCCTCGCCCCCGCCCAGGGGTCTCTGGCACCCAGTCCTCAAGCCATCCCATTTTCTTAGGCACGGTGGGAGCTGAGTAGGTCTGGGATGGACAGGGAAGGGCAAAGTACAGAGCGTGGGTGACCTTTGCCTCCCCAGGTCCCCACGTCCAGCCCCCGTGTCCTCCCTGCACTGCTCCCACACCCCACACCCCCAGGGCCCTGAGGAATAGACAGGCCCTGAGGCCCCAGGCTGGAGAGAATAGCCCGAGGCATGACGCTGCACTCCTGGCCCCGAGACTTCCCCTTCATCCCCTCCCACTCCCCACAGACCCCTTTTGACTCTCATCCTGAAGCCTAGAAAGAGGTAGAAGGCAGGGTGGGGTGGCTCTGTGGAGTGACGGGCGAGGAGGCGGGTGAGCATGGGAAAGGCGGGGAGCCCCTCTGTGCTGGTTCTTTACCCAGAGTACACAGGCAGCTTCCAAAATATATTTATATCACCCCCTGAACACTCGCTGTGGTTCGTCATTGCTCCGTCGAAGTGGGCTTCCGCCTACAATGCAGGAGACCCCAGTTTGATTCCTGGGTCGGGAAGATCTGCTAGAGAAGGGATAAGCTACCCACTCCAGTATTCTTGGGCTTCCCTTGTGGCTCAGCTGGTAAAGAATCTGCCTACAATGCTGGAGACCTGGGTTTGATCTCTGGGTTGGGAAGACCCCTGGAGAAGGGAAAGGCTACCCACTGCAGTATTCTGGCCTGGAGAATTCCATGGACTGTATAGCCCATGAGGTCGCAAAGAGCTGGACACCACTGAGTGACTTTGACTCACTCAATGGGCTTAGACTTGGGCTGGTTGCGACTCCCACCCTCAGCCCTCGCTGAGCCCCAGCATTCTGTGTCACCTGACCTAGCTGCAGAGAGGGAGGAGGCTGCTGGGGGCAGGGGCTGGCGTCCCACTGGAGGGGTCAGGACTCTTCCCCATAGTTCTCCTGCTTCAGAGCCATGCAGCCCCGGGCCTTAGTAGCTGCCAGGTGAGGGCCCCTGGGAGCCTGCGCAGTGGCTTCCTTCAGGTCTGCCTTTGCTCCTTTCCGGCTCCAGGAAAACAGGCGGAGGCGGCTGGTTTTCCCCTTCAGCAGTTTCCATTTTCTTTGCCACTGGAACGGTGGGCTGGAGGAGCTGTTAGAAACTTTGTGAACCTAGGCTGCTTTCAGAGCCGCGGGAGGCCCCAGCGTGGGGTGCAGTGTGGGATGGGGGAGGGGGGGGCGGTGGCAGGGCTCTGCCAAAGGGGCGAGGTGCTGCTGGTCAAGCACACTGGGTCCTGGGAAGCCACTGACAGTTTTACTCCAGGGCTGGGAGGAAACTTCGGGGATTACCCCTCTTCCCACTCCCCACCCTTAGTGGGAGGCCATCAGGAAGTGGCTCCTGTGTAGGGGGGCACACTGCAAGCCAGTGATCTGGAAGGGGGGCTGCAGATAAAGGAGGGACTGACTACCTGGGAGAGGGGCATATGAGACCACCCCTTAGTCTTGGGACCCAAGATGGATTTTCCTGAACAGACTTTGGGAGTGTGCCTTGACACATTTAGGCAGCGTCTGGGCTGCAGATCTGGCCATGTGGCTGCCAAAGGGAGGGTGTGGTTTTGTTGGAACATCATCAGGGAAATTAGCCTGGAAGTAGCTCCTCCCCTAGAGCTTCTTGGCTGGGCTTCTTGGCTGGGCAGGGACAAAATAAAAGGCGCAGACTGTGGTCTCTGAATGAACTGGGAGGGTGGGGTTCCCCATCCTTGGGGGCTGGGGTTCCTTCCCATTTCAGAGCTCTCCTCTGTGGAGCTGCATGGTCTGGGTCTGGAGTCTTTCTGGGTGGTTACTGACTTTAGGACTCCCTCCTAGGAGCATATCTTACCACCAAACTTGTTCAGGCCTCTCCTGGGGACTGCGCATCTTTTCCACCTTGCATCTCTGCTCTGAGATGGTTCCGTTCCCCCAGTAAGTTCCACTTGCAGTAAGTCCCAGAAGTCCCACTTGCAGAAGGGGAAACAGCTTCACTCCAGTCTGTCAACTTGTCCTTCTGTGGCATTGGATATTTCCTGCTGGCCAGTTTCACTGGATGGCTGGCCAGGTGGACTGGTGGGCAGTAGTCACGAACCTCCACCTGGCCTAGGAGACCCAAGGTGACTCTGGAATTGCCTAAGCCACCTCTCAGTCCCTTATTTCGCTCATCTTTGCAGCTTTGGATGTGTTGGCCGACAGCCTTCTGAGAGTGCCCCCCCCCCCCAACCCCCCCAGGGACCCTAGATGAGGGTCCTTTCCCTCCTGACCCCTTCTGTCCTTGACTTCTCTTCCTGGGCAGCCCCCTCCACTTCCAGAGCTTTCACCATCACCTCTACCAATTATGTTTTTTATTCCTGACCGCAGTCCTGAGAGCCACCTCTGAGATTTTACCTGCTGGCCATCCCTGCCACTGGCCAGGATGTTAAACTTGCTTTGCTGTAACAAAACTGATCTTCCCTGATGTCCATCCATCCCTCTCCCTACATGTGTGGCTGTCAGCACTGGGACCTGTTGACCTGTGTCTCCCAGGAGTCTAGACACCTTTTCATTCCTGGTTTAAATATAGTGGAGTGATTAGGAGCACAAGGCCTCAAGTTGGAGAAAAGTGAAAGCGTTAGTCACTCAGTCGTGTCTGATTCTTTGTGACCCCATGGACTGTAGCCTACCAGGCTCCTCTGTCCATGGGATTTCCCAGGCAAGAATACTGGAGTGGGTTGCCATTTTCTTCTCCAGGGGATCTTCCGGACGTGGGGCTCGAACCTGGGTCACCTGCATTGCAGGCGGATTCTTTACCATCTGAACTACCAGGGAAGCCTCCAAGTTGGAGAATCTGGGTTCAAATCCTGGCTCTGAGTGATCTTGGGCAATTTACTTAAATCCCTCTGAGTCTCATTTCCTACCTGTAAAGCAGAAATAAGAGGACCAACTCCATGGCCTTGAGTTGGATGGAGAGAATGTACATAAGCACTGATGCAAAGCCTGGCTCATCAGGGGCCTCAGAAACTTGGATCATTGTCACCAGAGCTTGCAAGGGTTTCCTAATTGTAACTTGCATCCTACTCATTTCCCCATCCCATCCATTCTGCACCCAGTCTTCTGACAGCTCTCCCTTGGGGAGGAAACTGCACTGGTTCCCTTTTGCCCATCAGGCCAGCATTCACTTTGGGTGCAATTTAGTCCACCGTGGAGAAGGGAATGGCTACCCACTCCAGTATTCTTGCCTGCAGAATCCCATGGACAGAGGAGCCTGGCGGGCTGCAGTCCATGGGGTCACGGGAGTCGGACATGACTGAGCACACACACACTACTACAGCAGCTCTTTGTGCTCTGAGATGCTCCTGGCAAATCACACACACACACATACTGTCAGGGTGTATTTGGGAAGAGGTTCCGGGTTCAGTGACCACTTGGCCAAGGCGGAAAGATCTCCTTAGGCTTGGCTGCTGGGGAACCAATGGGGCTTCCAGGCCAGGCCTCCTGTTGGCCTGGAGGGAAAATTAAACACCCAGTCCAAACAGGTGTCCTGGGAGGTGGCTGCCTGATAGCTGTGCTGACAGGTCAGGAGTCTAAAGCCGAGTCACCCCAGTGGGAGGACCAGGCAGAAGCCTGACCGCCCCTGCAGGCTACTGGGAGCACCATCTGCCCATCCTGTGTTCTCCCTTCCCACCCCCAGGACTACTCACTCAAGTCCCACCTACTAGGGGCAGCCTCCCCGTCCCTGATGCTGAGTTAGCCGGCAGTAGATTTCCTGACGGTCAAACTCTAGGGCAGGAGGGATGTCAGCGCCCCTTTGCCTTCTCTGGGCGAAAGGCAGATGAGAGCGGTCACCCTTCCCTCACCATAGTTCACCCGCAGTGTGGAGGTAGGGTTGGTGGGGGGGGGGGGGGCTTCCCCTTGCTTAGTCCCGTTGCTTTTGGTAAACCGGTACGTTCTAATGAGACCCTCTCTCTGCGAACGCTCCTCTTCCACGCCCCTGAATACGACAGCCTCAACTCTTGGGCACTCCCTTCACCGCGCGGCCTGCCAGATGCTCCGCAGGTTGGGGTGGGCTCCAGCTGATTTGGGGTGGTCTCCAGGCAAGTCTGGAGGCCGCCCAAATCTGTCGCACCTCCTCCGTTTGGGCCCAGCCCAAGGGAGGGAAAGGGGCGTGTGTTCCTTTAAGGGGCTGGCCTGGCGGGAGCGCGGGGGTTCGTCCGCAGCCGCTTCCCTTCTGGCCATTCAAGATCCCCGAGTCCGCCTGCTTCCTCCGACCGGATCAGCCTCGCAGCCCGGAGCGCTCGAGCCGTCGAGGAGCCGCCTGGGGACGGTATGTAGCTCAGGGGTGGCCGGGCTCCTGGGGCGCCCTATGGACCAGTTCCTCTCTTCCCGCTTTCTCAGCCCCACGCTTCCCGGGGGGTTGGGGAAACCGGGCAGGAGGAGTGAACCGGGCCCTGCGGGGCCGGGGCCAAGTTGGGTTGTGATCGCCGCCGCCGGTCGGGGGCGCCCCAGGCGCCCGCGGGTTCAGAGCAGCGCGCGGCGTGGGCTGGCTTGCGTGGGACCCTCGTGCATAGACCGTGGTCGGCGAGGAGGCCAATTCAGAGGGAAACCAGTGGCCTCTGAGACCACCTCCCGGGTCTCCTCTCTACCACCGGGTCTCTTCGCAACTTATCCCGCAGCCTCCAGCACAGCGCCGCAGGCGCCGGGCTCTGCCCTGGGGCATCAGTTGGATGCTCCTCTGTTGGGGGTGGGAGCGGGGGGAGGGGAGGGTGTCGGGAACACTGCGAGGGGCTGGGGACACCGCCTGAGGCAGCGGGCGGGTGGTCCTCTGCCAGCCTGCTCTGGCCCTCTCAGGGCAAACGCAATGGATGCTCGTGGGTTTCAGGCTTGGTTTCAGTGGGGTTTCTAACTTAGGGAACAGCCAGAGCGCGCGGAGAGTAAAGTCCTGGGTGGGAGATGGGATCCTGTAGGGAG
This sequence comes from Bubalus bubalis, assembly GCF_019923935.1. Lineage (NCBI taxonomy): Eukaryota > Metazoa > Chordata > Mammalia > Artiodactyla > Bovidae > Bubalus > Bubalus bubalis. Next base: position 49,603,958 of record NC_059176.1, read on the forward strand.
GAATTTAGGGCTCCTGAGCAGCCAGGAAAGAAACAAAACAAAAAACAGCGCCGGACACTTGGACCCAGCTCTGTCACCAACTCGCTGGGTGGCCTTCAGCAGCCTGTGACCCGGTCTGGACCTTGACGCCCAGCGCTGACCTCCGGAGGGCCTTTTGCCCTCTGCCCCAGGAGGAGGTGGCCGAGAGGCGCCCTGGCCCCTCTCCACAGCCTTGCACGGGCCAGCGGGCTGGGAATGCTGGTAGGAAACACCTCCGGACTTCTACTTTCCGGGAACCGCAGGTTTCAAAGGGCTTGGGGCACCGAAGTCAAATTCCTCTCCGGGAGCGGGCTGATGGAGACCTGGAGGGCAAGGTTGCCCTCTGCTGGTGTCAGGGAGACGTGTGCTGCCCGGCGGTGCAGTCGGGGTACCGGCTGTAGCTCATCTTCCTAACAAGTCAGGGTTCAGCTTATTCTGATGTGCGGAGGGGTCCTAAGCCAAGTGGTGGCTGGGAAAAGCAAAGGATGGGTCATCAGAAATCAGGGAATCCACACATCTTGTTTTGGTCACTCCAATTCATTAGTGAGCTAGGGGAAAAACCCAGACCAGAAACTAAGAGCTGTTTTGGCTCAGGGCTTAGTTTCTGAACCGTGAATTACTTCATGCATGACTGGTAAGAACCCTGGGGGAGCAACGTCGGTATGACATGGTCTGGTGGTGATTTTTTTTTTTTTTTCCAGCTCACTAATGTATTAAAGTGACCAAAACAAAGAGTTCTTCACCATTAAAGAGCAAACCTCAGCAATGTATGAATTCCTTAAGATAAATGCTGTCAGTCCTGCAGAAAGTGTCTTTCTTATTGATGTCCCTCACTATTTGAATGCTTGCTATTCACTGTCAGCACTCAAGAACCAAATAGATTTGAATAACACAGCATCCTTCCCTGTCCAGATTCCCCAAACTCTCAGTATCCAAACTCTTACCATCCCATCCGAAGGACGCGAGAGATTTGGTGAAGGAGGAGCACTGTACTGCTGGTTTAGCTGCTGAACAGAACTCAGTATAAAGTTTTCTGATAAAAGTAGAAACCAGGGACTTCCCTGGTGATCCAGTGATTAAGAATCCACCTTCCAATGCAGAGGACGCACGTTGGGGAATTACATCCCACATACCTCAGGGCCATGGAATTCTCCTGGCCAGAATACTGCTCAGATTGACCCTTCGGGTTGACCCTTTGGTCCGGAAGATCCCCTGGAGAAGGAAATGTCAACCCACTTCAGTATTCTTGCCTGGGAAATTCCATAGACAGAGGAGCCTGGTGGGCTGCAGTCCATGGGGTCACAAAGAGTTGGACATGACTGAGCGACTAGCACTACCTCAGGGCAGCTAAGCCTGTGAGCAGCCACTAGAGAGCCCACAACTAGAGAAGCCCGTGCATCACAACTAGTGAGCCCACCCGCTGCAACTAGAGAAGCTCCTGTAGAGAAAAGCCTGCCCAATGGAAACAGACCCAGCACAGCCAAAAAAAAGTGGGAAACAGCTGAAGAAGTTGCAAAGACATTTCCTCTGTGTTAAAAAACAAAATAAAACATTTAAGATGACTCTACCCTGGGTCAGACTTCTAATTTTGGTAAACCTAGTATCTTTTGGAATCCAGTGCCCCGAAGAACCCACATCCTGAAGGAAGAAGTGTTTACCCCAGTGGTGGGTGAAAGCTGCAAAGTGCAGATTGACATGCTGGTTTTTTGTTTTTTGTTTTTTGTTTTTTTTTTCAGGATTGCTCGTTTCTATTAGTGCTCTGGTTACAAAGTTGCATGTGTTTTGAGCTGTTGAGTTGTTCAGTCGTGTCCGATTCTTTTGCGACCCTATGGACTGTAGCCCACCAGGCTCCTCTGTCCACGGGATTTCCCAGGCAAGAATACTGGAGTGGGTTGCAATGCCCTCCTCCAGGGGATCTTCTAGACCCTCTAGACCCAGGGATCACACCTGTGTCTCTGGCATCTCCTGCATTGGCAGGTGAATTCTTTATCACTGAGCCACCTGGGAAGCTCCTGTTTGTGCTTAGGCTGCTTAGATCCAAGTCACCAAGAGGCTCTGTGGATGTCACCTGGGGATTCGTCTTGGACAGGAGCGGGGCTCACAGTGTCCTCCTGTCATGCACAGCACACAGGGCAAGTCTGGGCTTTGGGCTCCCTGCAAAGAAGTCTAAGGGCACAGTGGATTCTACCCCTCAACTTCCTTCACATCATTGCTTCTTCTCCAGTAAGAGCTCCTAACTGTTCTGAAAACAAGACTATTTCCTCCACATTCCACCACTCTTACAGGCCAATGCTTTTCTTCTTTCCCCTCCCTTCCTCTCCCTTTCTCTGGTTTTGCGTATCCCTCCCCTTCTCGTTCCTGTACACAAGCATTCTTAGGGTCACACACAATCATAGCAGAGTGGCAAGTCTGTATTCTGCTTTGTCTACCCTAAATTATACCCTGTGCACTTTCCACGTTGCTGCCTGATGATCATACTCATACTTCCAAATGCCTGCTGTCAACTCTGGTCTCGCTGCCCCAGAGTCCGCTTTCCACTCAGCCGCTGGAGGGATGCTTTTAACAGGTAGGTCTGATCCTGTGGCTCCTCTGCCTAAAGCCACTACTAGCACCCAGGGCCCTGGGGACAAACGACAGGCTGCTGAGTCTGACACTCAAGGGCATCTAGACACTGGTCCTTCTGTCCTCCTCTCCCAAGTTTCAGCCAGAGCCTTGGCAGAAAGCAGAATTCACCTTGGATGTTTCCAATAAAGACTCTAATGACGGCTCAGGGGTAAAGAAACTACCTGCCAATGCAGGAGCCACGGGAGATGGTGGGCTCGACCCCTGGGCTGGGAAGATCCCTTGGAGAAGGAAATGGCAACCCACTCCAATATTATTGTCTGGAGAATCCCATGGATAGAGGAACCCGATAGACTACAGTCCATGGGGTTGCAAAGATTTGGACCCAATTGAAGTAACTGAGTACACACACGGCAATTTCAGTAAACAGACAAGCAGGGCAGGAATGAGGGGGAGGTGTGTGGGGCACGAGGCTCATGTACAATTTTTTTTTTCAATGTGAACCATTTTTAAAGTCTCTACTGAATTTGTTACAACACTGCTTCTATTTTATGTCTTGGTTTTCTTGACTACCAGACATGTGGGATCCCAGCTTCCCAACCAGGGATCAAACCCACACCCCCTACATTGGAAGGTAAAGTCTTAACCACTGGACCACCAGGGAAGTCCCCTCATGTGAAAATTGGAGGGAGGGGAGTATGCATGCCAAAAATCTCAATAATCAAGACATATTTTGATGCAATACAAAGAAAATTGAATCCACAATCTATAGCCCTTGGGCCAGCTGCCTATTTTATTTGAGTGTCCACTTAAACTGTAAGAGCTCCCCAGAAGTATTCTAGCATGGCATAAAAAAAATTTTTTTTTAACCTCTACCTCCATAGTTGTTTCTGGACTGAAACAAAAGTTTGCAGTGCAGGACTCATCCTCACTAGCCATGAATGCACCTGATATTTTCTAGTCTAGTCTGGTCTCTTCAATGTCATTTTAAAATGCTGCTCACAACTTTTCCAATTCAACCTTGCAGTTTGAAAAATGGTGATACTGTCATATGGTCCTGCTTAATTTTTTCCACAGTCTTTTCACTGCCTCCTAATTCCTGCTTGGGCTTCCCTGGTGGCTCAGTGGTAAAGAATCTGCCTGCCAATGCAGAAGACACGAGTTTGATCCCTGATCCAGGAAGATCCCCTGGAGGAAGGCATGGCAATCAACTCCGGTATTCTTGCCTGGAGAATCCCATGGAGAAAGGAGGCTACGGTACATGGGGTCACAAAAGAGTCTGACACGACTTAGGGACTAAAAAAATGACAGCAATAAATTCCTGCTTAGGATTTGTTGGCTTGCCTGTTGCCCATCTTGCCTGCAGAGTGCAGTCCTCTGAGAGCAGGGACCTCATCTTGCTCATCACCGCTGTTGTCTGGCCACGAGATCGGTGCTTGGCGTGCCGAAGCTGCTCTATCACAGGGGTCCCCAACCTCCAGGATCTAATGCCTGGTCATCTGAGATGGAGCTGATGTAATAATAATAAAAATAAAGTACACAATAAACGTAGTGTGCTTGAATCATTCTGAAACCATCACCACCCCGACCGCCACCCTGCCCTAGTCCATGGAAACATTGTTTTCCTTGAAACAGGTCCCTGGTGCCAAAAAGGTTGGAAAGTGAAAGTCTTTCAGTCGTGACCAACTCTGCGACCCCATTGACTGCAGCCTGCCAGGCTTATCTGTCCGTGGAATTGTACAGGCAAGAATACAGGAGTGGGTTGCTGTTCCCTTCTCCAAGGGATCTTTCCAACCCAGGGACTGAACTCCAGTCTCCTGCATTGCAGGAAGATTCTTTAGCATCTGAACCACACACACACACACACACACACACACACACTCTCCAGGGGATCTTCCAGACCCAGGGATCGAACCCTTGTCTCCTGCTTGATAGGCAGATTCTTTACCACTGAACCACAAAGGAAGCTGCTAAATTCCTATTGATTGAGCGAATGAGTAAGTTGGTCCCTGGGCCCTGCTGCAGACTTCTCTCACTGGCTTGTTTTCCTCCTCCCAGTTTGCCCCGGGCCCCAGCCTTGTCTGGACACCCTGGCGCTGCCCGGTGTGTGACGCCATGGGCCTGCGGCTCCCAATCCTGCTGCTCCTGCTGTGCTGTGTCTCCGGCCTGCCTTTCTACAACGGCTTCTACTACTCCAACAGTCCCAACGGCCGGAAGCTGGGCAACAGCTACAGCGAAGGTGGGTGGCCTCTTGGCTCTGCTCTTAACTCGGCTCTTGGTTCGGCTAGGTGACGAAGGCCTCTCCTGGCCCCTGCAAGTTCCAAGTTGGGTGGGGGCTCAGGGCGTGAAGCCAGCAGCCCTGCTCCCATCTGGGCCAGTGCAGTGGTCCAGCCTTGTCGCTAAGATGAGCAGAAGGGTGGTTCTGTTACTCCATGTCTACTGGCCCCTCAGATATGGAGGCCTTCCTTGCTGGCTCAGTCAGTAAAGAATCTGCCCGAAATGCGGGAGACCCGGGTTTGATCCCTGGGTTGGGAAGATCCCCTGGAGGAGGAAATGGCAACCCACTCCAGCATTCCAGCCTGGAGAATCCCACGGAAAGAGGAGCCTGGTAGGCTACAGCCCATGGGGTTGCAAGAGTCAGACACGACTGAGCAACTAAACCAACAACCCATGGGCGTGGAGCTGAATGCACTGTAGCACGGTCAATTTTGCTTTTTATAGTTTCCCCAAAGTCCTGCCAGTTTTTCAAAATTCCACTTAAATGTGACTTCCCCAGGTCTTCCCAGTGGAAAAGGGGTTTGGAGTTAGGGAGATGTGTTTGACTCTCCATTTTGCCACTTACTAGCTATGCAGCTTTGGGCAGGTGACTTTTTTTTTTTTAATTTTATTTTATGTTTAAAATTTACAATATTGTATTGGTTTTGCCAAACATTGAGATGAATCTGCCACAGGTATACATGTGTTCCCCATCCTGAACCCTCCTCCCTCCTCCCTCCCCAAGGTGACTTTTTAAAAAACTTTCATTTGCGTTTATTTTTTTTGCGGCATTTCTTCCCCGGGGTGTAAGTTTCTTTTTAAATATTTATTTATTTATTTGGCTGTGCTGGGTCTTAGTTGTGACACTTTGGGATCTTTAGTTAAGGCATGTGGGATCTAGTTCCCTGACCAGGGATGGAACCCAGGCCCCCTGCACTGGGAGTGTGAAGTCTTAGCCACGGACCACCAGGGAAGTCCCAGGGCCATAAATTATTGTTTTTTTTGCTTTCTTTGGGGATATCTTTTTCTTTTGTGCAGCCTTCTCTTCTGGTTTAGGAATAATCTGACCTTTTTCAGTAAGGATCATCTACATGTGTCAGGGGAGCTTAGGTATGGGTTGATCCAACCCTGAGCTTTGTAAGTCCTGTCCCTCATCTTTAGAGGCTTTGTTCACCTGGATGTGCTTGATGACCGGAAAATCTACATCTAAGCTCTGAAGTCTGGAATCACTCTGCATTTCTGAGCATGTGCAATAAAAATTCAGCACTCTTCTTGGGCCACTGACCCTGCATCCAGCCCCACTGTTTGGCCTGGGAACACCTATCAACACCATTGTAATGACGGAATGGCACACAATATGTTTAAAGTGACATCTTTCAGATACTTGGTGGCTTTCTGGATATGCATACCCTTCATGGCCTGGGTGGTTTCATGAGTGTTCTTAAAAGAAAGTGAAAGTCGCTTAGTCGTGTCTGACCAACTTTTGTGACCCCATGGACTATACAGTCCATGGAATTCTCCAGGCCAGAATACTGCAGCGGGTAGCCTTTCCCTTCTCCAGGGGATCTTCCCAACTCAGGGATCGAACCCAGGTCTCCCACATTGTGGGCGGATTCTTTACCAGCTGAGCCACAAGGGAAGCCCAAGAATACTGGAGTGGGTAGCCTATCCCTTCTCCAGGGGATCTTCCCAACCCAGGAATTGAACTGGGGTCTCCTGCATTGCAGGCAGATTCTTTACCAGCTGAGCCACCAGGGAAGCAGTGTTCTTAAAGTGAACATGAAAATTTGAACCTCTTGATTTTGTGCAGTTTTCTGGGTCAAGTGAATAGCAAACCATTTTTAGAGATCACTTCAGGCCAGTTACTGGAAAAGCCAGGTGACTTTTTATCAGCAGCTTTATGCACCTACTCTGCATCATTTGTTAGGTCATATGAGCCTCATAGAAACTCGGACACAGGCAAGTCGTTAGGTATGGCTGTTTTTCAGCATGAGATTCTCTGCAAGGAGCCTCCCTGTCTATCCCTTGCTTACTCCTGAGGTTACCCCTTCCCCTTCTGTGTGTACCTCGAAGGTCTCAAGTCCAGACCTAAGGCCGTGAGACCATGAGGCCCCAATAGGAAGACTCAAGTGAGAGATGGGCCAGCCTTAGCCCAAAAATCTGGTTCTTGTGGAGCATGTTAGGCTCGGAGTTTATTTGTCCCCCTGAGCCTGACTGCAGTCTCCTCTCTAAACCCTGGCCTCATCTCACCTGTGTCTCTAGGTGTTTGGGAAGAGTCGTGGTGGAGAGTGAAGGGCAGGCTGTGGTCTCTTGTGACCAGTGTGTTAGAGAAGGAGACTCAGATGATCTGAGTCCCCCCACACTCCCATCTGAGGTGCTCTTGCTGCCAGCTACACCAATTTGCCTTTTGCTTTGTTGTTTTTTTTTTTTAGCTGAACCATGTGGCATCTTAGTTCCCCGACCAGGGATCAAACCCACTTCCCCCCACTGCCACCGCAGTGAAAGGGTGGATTCTTTCTTCCCCCCATTAAAAAATTTTAAATATATTTAAAAAGTGAACAGGACAGGGAAGTCTGGTGTGCTGCTTTCATGGGGTCATGAAGACTTGGACATGACTGAGCGACTCAGTAACAACAAAACATTTTTACAGTGTTATATTGCTGCTACTGCTGCTGCTGCTAAGTCGCTTCAGTCGTGTCCGACTCTGTGCGACCCCAGAGACGGCAGCCCACCAGGCTCCCCCGTCCCTGGGATTCTCCAGGCAAGAACACTGGAGTGGGTTGCCATTTCCTTCTCCAAAGTGAAAAGTGAAAGTGAAGTCACTCAGTCCCATGGACTGCAGCCCACCAGGCTCCTCCATCCATGGGATTTTCCAGGCAAGAGTGCTGGAATGGGGTGCCATTGCCTTCTCCATAGTCTCTGCTATACAACACAAATCAGCCATAATTATACACACACCCCTTCTGTCTCTAGCCTCCCTCCCCTCTCCGCATCCCATCCCTCCAGGTTCTCACAGAGCACCAGAGATAGCCTCCCTGTGCTACATAGCAACTTCTCATCTGCCATCCATGGACCATCAGTGAAGTCCACCAGTTCGCATCTTCTGCCCAAAAAACCTAGTGGTTTAAGACAACAGCCATGTACTTTGCTCATGGTTTCATGGGCCAGCGTTTTGGGCTGGGCTCTGTCTCTTCTGTCTTGGCTGTGCTCGCTTGATTGTGCCTGCGGTGGGCGGGCAGGTCAGCTGGGGGCTGGTGGGTCTAGGATGGCCTCAGCTGGAGGGCTTGTCTCTGCTCTCTGCGTGTTCTCACCCTGCAGGGGAGCCCAGGCCTTGTTCTGATGGTGGTTGGCAAGGTTCCCAGAGAGAGAGGCCTCAGCAGGACCCCCTGGAGCCTTGGCTCCGAACAAACACCTTGGAACACTCACTTCCCCCGTGTTCATTTGGTCAAAGCAAGTGGCAGGGCCAGCGAGGATTTCAGGGACTGGGGGTGGTTCATAGGTCACCTCCTGAAGGAAGGAGTTGTGAAGTCACATTGCAGAGTGTGTGGGTACAGGGGCGGTGCAATCTAGGACTTCTGAGCCTGGCGGGAGCTGGGGGTGAGGGTGAGGGAGGGGTGGCCCCTGCAGGACTATCGACATGCCGCCAGAGGTCCCCATCTGCACCCCGCCTCTCCCCTCAGGAATCTTCTTTTTTTTATATATATATATATTTATTTTAATTTTATTTTATTTTTAAACTTTACATAATTGTATTAGTTTTGCCAAATATCAAAATGAATCCGCCACAGGTATACATGTGTTCCCCATCCTGAACCCTCCTCCCTCCTCCCTCCCCATACCATCCCTCTGGGTCGTCCCAGTGCACCAGCCCCAAGCATCCAGTATCGTGCATCGAACCTGGACTGGCAACTCGTTTCATACATGATATTTTACATGTTTCAATGCCATTCTCCCAAATCTTCCCACCCTCTCCCTCTCCCACAGAGTCCATAAGACTGTTCTATACATCAGTGTCTCTTTTGCTGTCTCGTACACAGGGTTATTGTTACCATCTTTCTAAATTCCATATATATGCGTTAGTATACTGTATTGGTGTTTTTCTTTCTGGCTTACTTCACTCTGTATAATAGGCTCCAGTTTCATCCACCTCATTAGAACTGATTCAAATGTATTCTTTTTAATGGCTGAGTAATACTCCATTGTGTATATGTACCACAGCTTTCTTATCCATTCATCTGCTGATGGGCATCTAGGTTGCTTCCATGTCCTGGCTATTATAAACAGTGCTGCGATGAACATTGGGGTACACGTGTCTCTTTCCCTTCTGGTTTCCTCAGTGTGTGTGCCCAGCAGTGGGATTGCTGGATCATAAGGCAGTTCTATTTCCAGTTTTTTAAGGAATCTCCACACTGTTCTCCATACCCTCAGGCATCTTCAATGGAGTGAAGCTAGTGGTAGAGACGCCCGAGGAGACCCTGTTCTCCCACCGAGGGGCCAACGTGACCCTGCCCTGCCGCTACCACTACGAGCCGGCCCTGGCCTCTCCACGGCCCGTGCGCATCAAATGGTGGAAGCTGTCGGAGAACGGGGTCCCGGAGCAGGACGTGCTGGTGGCCATTGGGCTGAGGCAGCGCACCTTTGGGGATTACCGAGGCCGCGTGCGCCTGCGGCAGGACAGAGCGCGGGAAGTGTCGCTGGAGATCCGGGACCTGCGGCTGGAGGACTACGGGCGCTACCGCTGCGAGGTCATCGATGGGCTGGAGGATGAAAGCGGCCTCGTGGAGTTGGAGCTTCGGGGTGAGACCCTGATGGTGGCTGGGTCCTGGGGGCTGTGGGGAGAAGGCCCTGAGAAAGCATCTAGACCTCTGTGCTTCTGGCAGATAAAACATCCAGTCCTCAGAACAATGCCACGAGGAAGCTCCTGTTATTCTCACCCGCAACGTGTGGATGAGAAAACTGAGGCACAGAGAAGTCAAGTCACTTACTTTGGTCACACAGCTCATACATGGCCGAGTAGGGGTTTGACCCCAGGCAGTCAGACTCCAGAATCCACTGCTCTCTACTCCCTCTTGCTCACGTCCTATTCAGAGAGAGGGAGACAGGAGCTGACGACACAGCTCTTTGAGTCAGAGCTGAGATTTGCACAGGGTTGGCAGGTGACACAAACAGATGAGGCAGCCCGGGGTGGGTGACCCGGAGTGGTGGGGACGGGGGCCACTCCTGGGCCCTCCTACTCAGGCCCAGCTGATGATGCTACTCCAGAAGCAAGCCCAGTGCAGCCTGATTTTCTTTCTTTCTTTCAAATGTTTACTTATTTGGCTGCGTTGGGTCTTAGTTGCAGTGCAAGGGGTCTTTGTCGTGGCGCATGGGCTCTAGAGCAATTGGGCTTAGTTGCACCAAGGCATGTGGGATCTTAGTTCCCCAATCAGGGATCGAACCTGCGTCTCCTGCATTGGAAGGCGGATTCTTTATCCCTTGGACCACCAGGGAAGTCCCTGCAGCCAGATTTTCTGATTTGACAAGAGAAGCTTATATTCGTATGTGAAACCTCTGGATTTTTATGTAGAAAATTGCCTAATTAAAAACAAAAGCAAAAACAGCCAGTGCTGTCCAAAGCTGCCAGCTGTGATCGCCACATGACTTCTGCCTTCTCTGACCCTGGGCCGGGGCTGTGTCCTCCGACCTCTCCTGCCTGGTAGGGAGGCTGCTGGGAGGGCAGAGACGGAAGGCTGATCTGACTCCATGTCCACCCCATCCCAGCTGTGGCACCCCAGATCGGTGCCTTCCCCACAGAGCTCCAGTCCTGTCACAGGTGAAATGAAGAATAAGGGTAGTTCCTCCTTTACCTCCTTCGAGGAGATGAGGACAGAATGTGGCTCAAGGGCTTGTCAATCAGAGGCGGACCTTGCCACCAGCAGCCACCTGCCCAGTCCACGGGGCTTAGATGGTGACCCAGAGGGGCCATGTTCCTTGTCCCTGATGTTGGGGATGGTGTGGGATGTGTGCGAGCTAGTCAGAGCCAGTTGTCTGGGGACCACGGGGGCAGCCTAGAGAAGCAGGGAGTTCTCACTTTTTTTGGGGTACACTTTTTATTATTTTTTATTAATTTTAATTGGAGTATAGTGTATTTACAACGTCATGCTGTTTTTTGCTGCACAGAAGAGGGAATCAGCCATATGTATTCATGTATCCCCTCTGTTTTAAATTTCCATCCTTTTTAGGTCACCACAGAGCACTGAGTAGAGTTCCCCATGCTGTCTCATTAGTTTTCTGTTTAATACATAGTAGTGTATATATCACAGTGTGTATATGTCAGTCCCAATCCAGGGAGCCCTCACTTCAGACCCTGCCTTTAAATAGCGCCAGTCCCAGGCCCTAGGGACACCCCTTCTCCTTAAGGTTTCATCTGACTTGATAGAGAATGAGCCCAGGGGGTTTAAAATTTTTTATTACAGTAAAATTTCAAACATGGAATTTTGAGGGAGCCTGTGGCGCCTCCCAGACCGTGGTGCCAGAAAGGGAAGCCCCCTGCCTGGGACCTCCCTGATCTCGAGCCTCCTTTAGTAAGACCTTTTCCCATCCCTCCTCTTCCCCTGGGACTTCTCTGGTGGCTCAGATGGTAAAGAATTTGCCTGCAATGCAGGAGATCCAGGTTCGATACCTGGGTGGGGAAGATCCCCTGGAGAAGGAAATAGTAACCCACTCCAGTATTCTTGGCTAGAGAATCCCATGGACGGAGGAGCCTGGCGAGCTACATACATAGGGTCACAGTCAGACAGGACCGAGCCACTAACACTTTCACTGTCTTCTTTCCTCTTCCCCTGAAAGTCGTCTGTCACATGTGGGAAGTTTCTTGCATCCTCCTCTGAAGCTTCCATGTTAATGCTAACATAGACGATGAGGTCTCAGCTACCGAGTTGGAGCCCAGCAACGCCTGCCTCCTGTAGGTGGCAGCGCCTCCTCACTGGTGGCTTAGTTCAGGCTGCAGTAACAAAACAGTCTTGGTGACCTCTGAACAACAGATTCATTTCACACAGTTCTAGAGGCTGGAAGTCCCAGACCACGGTGCCAGGTCGCAGACTTCTGTGTCCTCACAACGGTGGAAGGGGCTTGGGGGGAACTCTCTGGGGTGTCTTTTTTAAGTGTACTAACCCCATTCATGAGGACTCCACCCTCATGACCTAATTACCTCCCAAAGGCGCCATCTCCTAATACCATCATATTGGGCATTAGGATTTATTTACTTAGCTGCGCTGTGCGACTTGCGGGATCTTAGTCCCCTGACTAGGGATCGATCCTGGGCCCTGGCAGTGAAAGCACCGTTTCCTAACCACTGGACCGCCAGGGGGAATTCCTGGGCATTAGGATTTAAACATCTGAATTGAGACCATGGGCTTCCTCAGTGGCTCAGTGGTAAAGAATCCTCCTGCAATGTAGGAGATGTAGAGGACGAAGGTTCAGTCCCTGGGTCGGGAAGATCCCCTGGAGATGGAAATGGCAGCTCACTCCAGGATTCTTGCCTGGAAAAATAGACAGGAGCCCAGTGGGCTCCAGCCCGTGGGGTCACAAAGAGTCAACTGAGTGACTCGGCAGGCATACTGAGCCCATAGCACTGGGGTTCTTGGAACAGCCCTGTGGGTTAGGTATTAATCCTGGTCTGTAATTGGGGATATTATTTGACTGACTCATTCCTTTTAACAAGTTAGTAGTTTTTTGAGTGCTGCTGTGTGCCTGTCTAGCTCTGGGAGGGAGATGTAAAGCAGATACTGGTTCTGCGTTGGACTTGGGCAGTGGACAGGAGATGACAGTTTGTAGACCTTTTCTGAGGGACTCTGTGTGTGTGTGTTGAGGGAAGCCTCTGTCTCAGTGGAGGTGGGTCTCCCATCACCGGGCCCTGCCCACCCATTCAAGCCCCCTTTTCCGCCCTCCCCAGGTGTGGTCTTTCCTTACCAGCACCCCCAAGGGCGCTACAAGTTCAACTTCCACGAAGCCCAGCAGGCCTGCGAGGAGCAGGACGCGGTGGTGGCCTCCTTCGAGCAGCTGTTCCGGGCCTGGGAGGAGGGCCTGGACTGGTGTAACGCGGGCTGGCTGCAGGACGCCTCGGTGCAGTACCCCGTCACGCAGGCCCGGCGCCCCTGCGGAGGCCTGGGGCTGGCCCCTGGCGTGCGCAGCTACGGCCCGCGGCACCGCCGCCTGCACCGCTACGACGTGTTCTGCTTCGCGGTTGCCCTCAGGGGTGAGTGGACTGGCCAAGCACGGGCCTACGGGTGGGACAGCAGCCTCTGGGGGGGCCTTCAGTCCTCTCTGCCCACCCTGTTGGCACTTCCAGCTGAAGCCCTGTTCCTTGATGCTGCTGCTTCACACCGATCATCGGTTCAGTCAATCATCCAACATTCCCTGAGTGCCTACTAGGTGCTGGGTCATCATAGACAGATAAAACACAGTCTGCCCTCACAGAGGAGCTCATTTCATGGGAAGATACATGAACAAAAACAGATCGGTTCAGTGCCATATCCCAGCTTGGCACTTAGTAGGTGCTCAGTAAATGGCTGAGCAGATGAGAGATTCTTGATTGGTCCAGCAGAGGTGGGGCGCCCACCTAGAGTAAAATTAGGAAAGGGCTGGGACAGAGTACAGATCTGATTGTGGGGAACCCAGCACCATGGCGGGGGGGGTGATGCTTTTGGAGAGGGGCTGAGATTTGGGAAGGTGCCCCTGACCATCTCCACTGCAGACGCTCCATAGCGTGGCAGCTCCCTAAGCGCAGAGAGTTAACAGGTCTTTTGGGGGCTGGGTGGTGGGGTGTGCATGGGCTGGCCTTGCCCCAGGCCCTCTCTGGCTGCCCTCTCCCTTCTCCGTCCTCACGCCCCGCCTCCCACAGGGCAGGTGTACTACCTGGAGCACCCTGAGAAGCTGACGCTGGCAGAGGCAAGGGAGGCCTGCCGGGAAGACGGTGCCCAGATCGCCAAGGTGGGCCAGCTGTTTGCCGCCTGGAAGTTCCGTGACCTGGACCGCTGCGATGCTGGCTGGCTGGCAGACGGCAGTGCCCGCTACCCTGTGGCTCACCCACGTTCCAACTGTGGGGCCCTGGAGCCTGGGGTCCGAAGCTTTGGCTTCCCAGACCCACACAGCCGCCAGTACGGCGTCTACTGCTACCGGCCGCGCTAGCTGGCGCTAGCTCCAGGTCGCTCTGTACCATGCCCCCTCCCCTCACGGGCCGTATTTATTGAGTAGTTCGTTTTCCCTCGCAGGTTGGGGCAATTTTCATCCTGTTTTTATACTTTCCAACTTAAAATTATTTTTAAATATTATTTTTTGGGTAAATCCCATAGATCCCAAATCGTCCCTTTACTCGGGTCCCTTTGCCAAGGCTCTCACCCTCCCCAAATCCTCCTGCCTCTCTCCTCTGGGACGTTTGAGGTCCTTGGGCTCACGAGCGCTCTCTGCCATCGCGGAGTCCATCCCCTCTCCCGGCCCTGGGGAGGCTGTTCCCAGAGCCGGCAGTGGCAGTGGCACGAGGAGCCAGGGCTGCGACCCGTCCTCCGCCTCCGCCTGGGGACGAGGGGGCAGCCAGGTGGCTCTGGAGCTGGGGTTCGGGCCTGGTGGTCTCCTGCCCCTTGTACTTCTTTGGGGAGCAGCTGGCCTGTGTCAGCATGGCGGAGGAGCCTGGGCGGGAGGCGGGTCCCTGGGCTTCCACGTGATGTCCCAGGGTAGGGAGAGAGATCCCACCCCATGTTTTCCTTCTCTCTTGGCTCCAAAGAGTCCGTGTTTTGTTCTCATTTTCCCCTGTTTGGCGAGTGGCCCTCAGGTCTGTGTACTATTTTGGACAATAAATGGTGCTGTGACCCCTCCCTCCATCCTGAGCCCTCCTCTGTGTCGCATTTTTTTTTTTTAACATTTGCTTCTTTACTTATTTGGCTGCACCAGGTCTTAGTTGTGACATGTGGGATTTTCGATCTGCGTTGCAACAGGCAAACCTTTAGTTGCGGCATGTGGGATCTAGTTCCCTGACCAGGGATCAAACCCAGGCTCCCTGCAATGGGAGTGTGGAGTCTTAGCCACTGAACCACCAGGGAAGTCTCTGTGTCTCAGTCTTTATCTCATTTAGTCTTAGGGTCCAGCTCCCTGCATGGGGGACGGTTCTGTCCTAGACTGAAGAGGTCGCCTGGGTCTGTCCAGTGGGGTGGGCGGGGAACGCCATGGGCTGCACCTTCAGGCTGCCTTGGTCTGTCCTGGCCTGCCTGTGTATATCCTGCCTCAGGGACTTACCTAGCGGCTGGAGGCCCTGGCGTGTTCTCCCACCATCCCACTCCAGGCTGTGTGTCTGTGTGGATCCAGCATAAGAGTGGGAGGCCGGAGGAGGCTATTCCTCACCCTGGTCCCCACCCCCATGTCAGCCTCAAGATCTGCTTCTGCACAGGCATACCTCTGCCACCCACAGTCGATCTTTTAGCAAGGTGCTTCTCCAAGTGTGGCCGGCACCACCAGCTTCACCTGGGAATGTGTTTGAGATGCAACTTTCTGCACCCGACCCCCAGACCCGCTGAGTCAAAAACCCTGGAGTGGGGTATCTCACAAGTCCTCCTGATGCAGACTCAAGGTTGAAAACCAATGACATAGCTGTGTTCCCAATGAATCAGTTACTATAAAACGGCACAATTTTTGAGTTCCTACTCTGTGACCATCGCTGCATCTTCTACTTTTGTCCACGGATCCTTTCCAGAGCTGTAGGTAACCTGGGCACACAAAAATACTCACCAGCAAACACTCAACCACACAAGTACACACCTGAAGAGAGACATCAGCAGACTCACACTGGCACATGCTAACCAGCACCAGTGTTAGTCCCTCAGTTGTGTCCTACTCTTTGTGACCCCATGGTCCATAGGCCGCCAGGCTCCTCTGTCCATGGAATTCTCCAGGCAAGAATACTGGAGTGGGTTGCCATTCCCTTCTCCAGGGGATCTTCCCAACCCAGGCATCAAACCCCGGTCTCCCGCATTGCAGGGGGACTCTTTACCGTCTACAACCAACATCAGACACTTTCACACACAATCAGCGCCCATTGAGCAAGTGTGATGAGGGAGTGGCACTAACCTGACCTTCCAGGGAGGAGGCTGGCGGATGGTAACTGTCTGGCACACACAGCCCAGCTCCACTCAAGGTCTGTTGGAGGAAATCCATAAACAATTGAAAGCGTTTTCATTGATAACCTGCAGCCTACTTACGGGCAGGATGCCCAGACCTTTGTGCTAGTGGCTAGCTAACCCATTTGACCACAAAAATGTATAAACAAGATTCACCATTCCCAGACTGTCTGCAGTTTTTTTTCTTCCCTCTTATAAATCGTGATTTTGCCTCTGTTCTTGGACTCACTCTATAAATCGACTCCTCTTGTGTGAGCAAACAGTGTAAATCAAAGGAACAAACGATGGAAAGTGGCCAGAAGTCTGACTTGAGTTACTCTCTGACAGGGTGCCAACTCACAGATCCATACGCAGCACCTCTTGGCTGTCACACACACACACACACACACACACACAAGCATGCACACACACAGAACTCATGTAAGAATACAGCACCACAGGTGTGACTGTCCCAGGCCTTCCGATCAAACAGGATTCGCAAATTTAGAGTCATTTGATCCAAGTGTGTCCCTACAGCTCCCATTCCTAAGAAACTTCTCAGTAGATCCTGGACCATGGTTGCCTTCTCTTTAAATTAAGAAAAAGAAGGGAAAAGAAAAGAAATAGATCTCTTCCAATGTCTTTATTATTATAATTATCATAATCTTTACTTTTCAAAAATATAAATAGGTGCACGGAACCCTGGTGCCTGCACGGTCCCGGGGGGTGGGGAAAGGTGGGGGGAGGGGTGGGCGACACTCCCACAGGGAAGGAAGTGCCCCCCGACCCAGCCCTGCCGAGACGGACACCTGCTCGGGTGGCAGACCCAGGTGAGAGGACTCTGGAGGAGGGACCCTTGAAGGGAACCCGACCCCCCACACTTCGAAGATCCCTTGATGGCTTGTTCTCTCAGTGGGCTGGAAGCCACCCCCTCTCCCCTGGGCTTCTCCCCGACACAGATGAACTCCATCTTATCCAATACATTCAGCTGCGGTTCCAGAGTTCTTCAGCCCTCGGGTCTCTCTGCCCCTCCTCCCTCCTCCCTAGCTCTCCCTGGAGGTGAAAGAACCAACGATTGCACTGCTCTTGGATAAAGTCAGGAAACAAAAAATAATCTTCTTTATTTAACTTAACCCCTTCCCTTCTCCCCCTGTCCCTGTGCTGGTCCCTGGAAAGGCACGATGGGAGATTGAAGGAACGTCTCTAAACTCCAGTCCATGGGTTACCATACGTTTGCTTTGCTTTGGCGTTTGAGGGGAAAATTAGATGCAGATTTGGCGATTTGGGGGGGTGGGCGGGTGCATACACAATGTGGGGTTTATTTTTTTTCCTTCTTTAATGGAATTCCTTATATGACAGAAAGCGACAAGGAGAGGACACCATCTGGATGGGGTGTCAGCCTGGCCAGGCTTCTGGGCTCAGCGTCCTGGGCACGTCCGGGAAGCTCCTCTCAGTGGGCCGTGCTGGGGCGGCTCCTCCTCAGGGGCCGTGAGCTCCGCTTCTGTAGTCTGCGCTTGTAGGTAGCGGCTGGGGTGCAAGGGAAATGGAGAAATCTGGGTGAACTCAGGGAAGAAAGCGGGCCAGCCCAGCCTTCCTCAATCCTTCTCTGCTGATCCCCTCCCTGTAGAAACCATGGGCTCATGAAGGCAGCCTGAGGTTTTACCTGCTTCTTGGTTTTGATTTTTCTTGGAACCACCTTCGGCTAAGGGGCTTCAGGTTAGAATACTGGAGTAGGAAATGGCAACCCACTCCAGTATTCTTGCCTGAAAAATCCTATGGACAGAGGAGCCTGGCGGGCTACAGTCCATGGGGTCGCAAAGAATCGGACACGACGGAGAGACTGATAACGGGGCTTTGGGCAGGTGTTGAGAAGGACAATAGGGCACTCGCCTTCTCCGTCCCCCTCTCAGTTAAAGTGAACCTCCCGGGGTGCAGGGGACATCTGTGACAGAGCCCTCGATTGTGTTGGCAGTGGGGGATAGGGAGGAGGATGTGTTGGCCGGATCTAACGCTGTGTGGGGTGATGCTCACGGTCCGTGCAGGTGATCCGAGGCTCCTCCCAGTGCCCGCTGGGCTGGCACCGGATGGTGGGCACATGGCGCTGGATGAAGCCCTCGGTGCACTGGTACCGCACCAGGGCATTGATCTCGTATCGGTCCTTCTTCTGTCCGAAGATTCTGGCATGCTCCACCACGGGGGGCTCTCCGCAGGCCACTAAGGGGCAAACATCCTTCAGAAAGGGCTCTCGGAGGGTCTCCCCTGATGCCCTGTGATGAGCCGGTGTGGTCCCCCTGGCTGTGGGGAGCCAGCTCAGAGTCCAAGGAAGGGGCGGGGAGCCTGGACACCCGGCCATGAGCCCTGCCTGCGGGGGAAGGGGCACTTTCACTCTGCACTGAGAACCTGGAAGCCACTGGTTCTGACATCTGGGCTCCTCAATGATTTACAGCAGCAGGAAGGGAATAAAAGGATGAGGAGTTGGGAAAGAGGGTGAGAGCCAGGCAGACTGGTTGTGACTTCGCTTGATAACGGCTATGAAAACGGGAATGAGGAACCAAAGGAGGCTGGGGGCGGGGTGAGGGGCACGAGGCCAGGAGCAGAAACACTGGCGAGTGTCCCAGCCACACCTCCAAGTCTGCAGACTCAAAGGCAAGGATCAAGGCCTGACAACTCCAACTCGTGCGACTGATGGACTTGGGATCCTAGAGAGGGAGGCTCCCAATTCATGTGCAACTGTGGGTGACTTTCTGTGCTGATACCCAGGGCAGTGTGTGTGCAGGGGGCTCTGTCCTCTAGCCTTCACCCTCTCCCAGTCCCTAGTGGGCTGAGCCTTTCCCTTGGCTCTGGGATGCTGGCATGGGGCGAGGCCCCTGCCCCCCAGGTCAGCTCCAATCTGCTAGTTGGGCAGGTGAGCGATGCCAGCAGCCAGGAGTCCAGGTGACGTGGCCCAGGTCACACAGCAGGAACCTGGGGTCTTGAGTCTGTCCTTGTGGGAACCACCCCCCCCCCCATGCTGCAACTTACCTGTGCCCTTTTTACATGTGAAGGGCAGCTGGTAATTGCATGGGACATCGTTCCACTCGCCCTTCTCATGCCAGATCATCACCACGCAGTCCTCCCCAGCGGCAAAGAAGTTGTCAGGCTGGTTGGGGCGCCAGTTCTCAAATTGCTGTGGGTGGGATTGGGGAAGGGCTGAGCAGAGGGCAGGAGTGGGACACCCTGCCTAACCCCTGCTTTCACTCCCTGTCCAGCCCCTTCCTGGCCATGACACAAAGATGGCTGGGAGTTTGGTGGTGCCATGGGACTCACGGGCCCTCCAAAGAACTTGGTCACACCACCGGGCTGCAGTCATTGTCAGGAACTCAGAAGACCCCGGGTTCACAGTCCCTGTTAATCAGCTGATGCCAGTCTCCTCTTCCATATGGGCCAGCGGGGCTGGTCACCAGGCTGCCAGGCTTGGACAGGACTGGGTGGTAGAGCTACTGTTCCCATGTCCAGACTCTGCCTTTCCAGGCTTCTCCCTCTAGCCTGACTGCAGACAAACGAGGCCCCTTTCCTCTGATGTAGCTGCTCCTCTTCCCCATGACCACAACAGAGCCATGACGCTGTTGACATTTGCCTCTTCTAGGAAGTCTTCCCTGAGGTCCTTTGCTGATCTTCATTATTTACCACATACACTGTTCAACTGGCATCTATGTTGCTTTCTGTCTGTCTACCTCCTTGTGTGGACTCTAGTGCTCTGTGGGCAAGGAACCTCTCTAAACCTTCCTCTTGGGGGCTTCTCAGGTGGCTCAGTGGGTAAAGAATCTGCCTGCCAATGCAGGAGACATGGGTTCGATTCCTGGGTAGGGAAGACCTCCTGGAGGAGGACATGGCAATCCATTCGAGCATTCTTGCTTAGAGAATCCCATGGACAGAGGAGTCTGGCAGGCTACAGTCCATAGGGCCACAGGGAGTCAAAGACAATTGAAGCGACTGACCATGCATGCATGCATACATACCCTCTTGGTGATCTGCCCTCATTCATTCATTGCCCTCCTCATCCCCACCCTTCCCTTCATGTTATTATTCAGGTGTCCAGCCTTGGGCTAGTCTCTAAAAGTGAGACGAACAAGACACAATCCTGACCTCAGGGCTCCTGGTCTAGCACCTGCTCAGTGAACGTTTGTATATGATTTGAACGTGTCTGTCTCGGGGCGGGGGGTCTTCCTTCATCCCCTCTGGGCCACCAACTATCCTGGGTGCCCCCAGAACTCACCAAGGAGTGTCCATCTGACCAGCGGAAGTCCCCTTCGATGGTCTTGTCATTCAGGCCGATCCACTGGTAGTCCTGGGCATTGTCTAGAGAAAGGGCATGGGTATCGGGCACCTGACGGTATGTGGGAGAAACGTGACTTCATCGAGACAGAGGGGACAGAGGGGTGGCAGGAGCTGGGTGGGTGCTTAGGAGCGTGCCACCTGCCTCCGGGGTCCTGACAAGGGTCTCCATACAGGCATGTTTGCAGTGCACTTGGGCCCACCTCCCTGAGTTAACGTAGACTGATGACAGGGTTAGTCTGAGGCTGACTCTGACAGACTGTGGGCTGTCCTGGGTACAGTCAGAACCACTGGCCCCTCAGCCTGTGCAAATGCCCCCTTTCCCTCCCTCTCTGCCCCCACTGGGCCCAAGTCCACTGGCTGCTGGCCAGGGAGGCCCTTGGCTTGCGTGACCATTCCCCTCTCGGGCCCCTAAGGCCCCACTGCACTCACTGTTGACAAACTCCTGCTCCTCGGGGGTGACGATGCTGCTCAGGTGTGACTGCTGCTTCCGGCACTGGCTCTCAGCATCCACCCAGGTTGCCCGGTCGGGGAAGTGGCGGTAACAGTGGCCCTGGAACTTGGTCCAGCCCTCCTCGCACAGCTTCTGGTCTGCAATACAGGGCAGGGGCTTGAGGAGAGGGCCAGGGGGCTAACTAGGGGTGGTGGATTCCTGTGTTCATCCTGCCTTCTGCATCACACCCTGAAAAGCAGGGAGAGGCCCCACTGGAAGGAGCCTCAAGTGGGAAGCCAGGAAGCCTGGTCCCGCCCCTCATCCCCCAGAGGCCTCTGGGAAATGCCAGGGACCCTCTCTTTTTCTCTTATCGCCTCCCACCCCTGAAGTTTTTCTCCTGTCGATGCCTGCTCGGCAGGACTGGCAGAGCTCAGCAGGCCAGGTAAAAAGAGGTGGGAAGGTAGGAGGTGTTGAGGCTTAAGGACAACTTAAGGAGACTCTGAGGGGCTTCAGGGAGAGAGGGGGCAGCAGGGGAGTGTGTGCAGGTGGCAGGAGCAGGCAGTGCTGGGGACATGGAATAGAAGCTTGGGCGGGGACAGAGGAGGAGAACCAAGTCCGCTTTGGTCCAAAGAAGACACGGACCTCTAAGTCTTTTGAGGAGAGTTGGCTCTAGGAGAGCTCACAATACTGGCTTGGGGTCCATGACCCAGGACCCTGATTTTTCGTGTTATTTCTTGGTGGCGGATGAGAAGAGGGACTTCTCTCCCCCTAAATCTATATTGATAATGGGTTCTGAGTTCAGGAGAAAGCACTGAGGTGGAGCTCTTGGAACAGTCTAGAGGGACAGACAGAGGCAGGGGTGTGCTAGAGCTGGTGTGTGTCTTCCCAACTTGGCCTTTATTTTTATTTACTTATTGCCACTCCATGAGGCATGCGGGATCTTAGTTCCTTGACCAGGGATAGAACCCATGCCCCCTGCAGTAGAAGCAGGGACTCTTAACCACTGGACCATTATGGAAGTCCCCCAACTCGGCCTTTAGTGGTATGACATTGGTAGCTTCCCTGGCCCTCGTGGGAGTGTTCAATCTTAGAAACTGGCAGGTGCTACACATCCTCTTTGAGAGCCAGTTGTTAAACATCTACCAGCACAGCACTGGACAGAGGGAATTCCAAGATCCTCTCTTCTTTCTTCCCCTGGTGTCTCACAGGTGAAGGATTGTTCCCAGGGCCCTGGAACTGAGTGTGGGGCCATGAATCCCTCAGGCTGTGTGGCAGCCTTCTGGTCGGGCAGTTCTAGAAAGAAAGGATCACTATTGCTTGGCAGGGTTGGAAGACAGACACAGGGAGAAGAGTTCGTGGCCGGCAGTCTTTGAAGAAGGAGGCAGAGCAGCAGGAAGTGCTTAGGAGGAGGTTGCTGGTCCCCCTGCCGCCAACACCTTCTCCAAAGGGTTTGGAAAGAAAGGCAGATAGGCTTCAGAGATAACTGAGCACCTGAGGAAGCCACAGACATCATCCGAGGGCTGACTTGGGGAGTCAATTCTTGGACCCCCTTGGGGCCTGAGGCCTGAGCTGGGCTGGCAAAGCTGGAGGGAATACCTGAGCCATGAGGAGCCAGGGTCCTGCAAAATGGAGGCTCTCGGGAAATAAGCAACAGACCTCCAGGAAAGGTTACAAGAAGGCTCAGGGCTACAGCCAAGGTTGGAAGCACCCGCTGGGGGTGGTGAGTGCTCAGGACTGGATGGGAGAAGAGAGGCAGCCCTGCTCAGCTGGGTGTCCAGGCCCAGGGCCCAGTTCCGGGGCTCCAGCAGTACCCTCTCTTTTCTGCATCAGAAGGCAGAGCCCTGTGCAGGCACCTCCTCACCCAGCCTGGCACCCAAGAGCTGTGGTCTGCATGTACATTCCAGACTCTTCTCCCAGTGGCAAATATTCTGGCACCCCGGGGAGAAAATCCTTGTAACTCTCCACTCGCACCCCAGAAAAGACCCGTTGCACCAATTTTTTGGAGCCTTGGGGTGAAGGTGGAGGATGGGAAGCTGCAGAGAAGGAGGGTCCAGGCCAAGCCTTTTCATTCAGAATTTCCTCCACCAGCCTGAAACCTTCCAAAACTATCTTCCTACGCTGATTAGGAGTTTCAGCTGCTGTTTGGAAGCTTCTGGGATGACCAACTTGAGGTTTCATTGTAAATGGCTTTGAACCCCTAAACACTACCAGTTCTGCATGGATCATTGCTACTAGCAACAGCAAGCCTTTCTGAGTTGGGGTGGCCCTGAGACCCAGGAGGATGGGGAGACTAGGAAACACCAAAGGTGAGAGAGCTTCAGGCACAGTCTGGCCTCAGGAAGCTCCTGGCCCACAGCTCCCCTTGGCAGGTCCTGGCCCAGATGTAGAAGCAGAGGGGTTGACAAGAGGAAGCTCATCCAGTGTAGGGGGCATGGGTTTGATCCCTGGTCAGGAACTAAGATTCCACATGCTGCGTGGTGTGGCCAAAAAAAAAAAAAATTGTTTAAGAAGGAACAGGACACTCAGGTCCTGTCCCATGCAACGAGGTTCTGTTCTCTCTGGCCAGCCTTTTGCCTTGCACAAGGAAGCGAGAAAGGAAGTGCAGACTGGAGTGGTGTTGACATGGCAGCTGTCATGGTGGCAATGATGACAAGGTGACACGGAACAGTCCCTGTGCATGTGTGACCTGAGCATGCTGGTGACATGGGAGCTCTCAGACAGATTGACCATAGCTCTTGCCAGAGAAGAAGAAGTCAGCTTGGCCAGTGTGGTGCAGTGGCTCCCTGGGCCATGGAGGGGCCACTAAGGTCCCATGGGCAAGACGGCAGGCAGACACAAGCCCATGGGCATGCTGGGAGGATCCATGGCCATCATCCAGAGCAAGGACCAATGACTCCCACCCATAGCTTCCTTCAAGACAAATGCATGGAATCGGCTCTGTCTTCTTAGTCTTATGCAGGCACCAACTTTGCTGGTGGCATCTGGCAGCCCTGGAGAAGGTTAGTATTTGAAAGTTTCCTCTAGAGCCCCACCTTCCAAAACACAAACTGGCCTGGCCTGCCTGGCCCTTATGCGGTCAGGTCAGCCAGTGCACCAGAGGAGGGTTTCCACGGGGAACAGCAAGAGAAGGAGTGAGAGTGAGGGAGGCTGACTTCTCAGTTGTGGCCCCGGAAGTGGCTGCCTGGATGGATCTTGGGTGGGGGGGCCCAGCCAGGGCCTAGAACCTGTGGTTAGCAGGGAAGGGTGAAGGAGGAAGACTGGGTGCAGCAGTTAGTAACATTAGCTGAAGCCGAGACGGCCGTACCAATCTCACACACGTCCCCTTGGTAGCTGGGAAGGCATAAGCATGTGAAAGAGTCGATGGCATCCACGCAGGTGGCTCCATTCAGACAAGGGCTTGAGAGGCACTCGTCAATGTCTGCAAGAAACCAAGGGCCACCATTAGGACTCCTGCCGGCAACTCCAGCTTCTCAATTGCATTGCAGCTTCTTTATGGGTGGCCAGCCCTGCGGTTCTCCACAGCCCTGGATTTCCTAAGAACTGTTGCTGCTGCTGCTGCTGCCACCATCTTGGAGCACTGAGCCAAAGATCCAACAAGGGTTTTCTTTCATGTGTGTGATTCTTGATTGGCAAGCTTGGGGCATTGGAGCCAGGTTTCCCAGCGGGTGAAGAGATCTGGGGCTTCTGAAGGCAAAGGCCTATTGTGAGAGTGAGCTTGGAGTTCCTCCAGGTGTCTTCT
Source organism: Bubalus bubalis (assembly GCF_019923935.1). Classification (NCBI taxonomy): domain Eukaryota; kingdom Metazoa; phylum Chordata; class Mammalia; order Artiodactyla; family Bovidae; genus Bubalus; species Bubalus bubalis. The sequence continues at coordinate 49,628,406 of NC_059176.1, forward strand.
CTTGTGAATATTTCAAGCGGTCTTGGGGTCTGAATTGGCTCTCAACATGGCAGTGAGCAAGGACGCTGGACTTCAAATACTGGAAGCTTAGTTAGAGCTCTTTCTTTTCCTAACTTCTTCTGTCAGTTTGAACCAAGGAAAGAGGACAAGGCCACGCAGTACTAGAACAGACAAGCTAGAAGTGGTCTGCAGAGTACAGGTTCATGAGAAAATGGCAGCGTGGAATATTCACATTAGATTTTTTTTTTTTTGGATGCAGAACCTTCTTTGTCTTCAGTAAATGAAAGTCTAGAGTATCTTATAAAGATGAAGCCAACTTTGTTATCTTGGGGGGAAGGAACAGAAACCCAGTCTAATATCTCCCCATGTAATCTTCTCTTCCAGTCAAAGGCCTCAAAACAGGGACATCTCCAGTGAATCATGATTTCTAGAAGGGCTGTATCCTGGCCAGTGGGAGACCCAGTGTTGGAAGTTGGCGAGGCACTTAGTAAGCCACCAGCACCAGCCTGGGATGCTGGCAGGTCTCCATCAGCCTCGTTCCCCAGAAGACTCTTCTCTCCTTCTGTTCTTCTGGTCCAAGATGTCCATCTTTGTGGGACTTATACTGGTAAGTCATTGGCCTTTGCCTCAAATTTTCATCCATTAGCCAAGATGAGAACTGGAACTCCTTATCTAGTCTTTCTGTATCTTTCAGAGAAGCCAGAGACCTAGAAGATCCTTCTACGCTTTTTGTATTTGTTCTTCAAAGGCACCTGCTGGGTTCCTTCCTCTGAGAACATGACAAAAGGTACTGGAAGCTCCTCTTCCCAGGGGATTCATACAATTCTGGAATGAATAGATTCCACTGTCTTATAAGTCAGCATGATATGTAAAGCTATGTTCATACAAACTTCAGGACCTGATGTGTTGATGGGCGGTCTCCACGTAGGCACCTTCCTAAATACGTTCCAGGACTTAGTTCTTACTTCTTAAGGACAGACTAGACCGTTAAAGTCAATCCTCTGAGAAGAAGATAAAAGCACTTTCTTCTGGATCCTTTTCACTAGTGCGTCACTGATGTCATCTAGACCCGAGTTGGGTTTGTGCCATGAGAGGCCCTGAGAATCTCAAGTCCTCAGGGAGGTCTCTCTTCCCACAAAGTTCTTGACTTCATTTCAGGGAGTTGTACACCATGGGCTAGAAACCAACAGTTCCAAGTTTGAAACTGTTCCAAGCAAAACCAAAATGCATGGAGGAATGGGCTGAAATCCCAGCATGCACTTGGATTCCCAGCATGCACCAGGATTCTCAGCAGCAGCAGTAGCAGCAATAGGTCAGGCCGGTGGGCTGGGCAGAAGCTGGGGGAGGCTCTTTTGCTTCTACTGTTGTCTTTTGGTCCATTAGCGTCATTATGGGAGACGGGAAGCACTGGGCAAGGGGGTATTAAGCAAATGTAGGCGCTAAAGCAGTTGTACAGAGCAGGGACGGGAGTGGCCCTTGGGAAGAAGAGCTAGACATCAACCCTGGGGCCTATGGCCAACCCATGGGGGAGAGAGTGGGAGGGCAGAGGCCCAAGGGAGGTCAGGCCCAGTGGCCTCCAGTGGTCCCAGAGGCTTATTTTACATCACTTGCCCTCCCCAGGTGGCCTGTGCCCCGGGACAGTGCATTTTCCTTTGTTGTGTTTGGCCAGGGCACAGAATCTGAGAAGGCTGCAGGGAATGAAACTCAAGGAACTAGTTTCCTGGGCTCAGAAGCTGTTTCATACAGCGCCCAAGATTCACAGATGAGGAGGGAAGGAAGGGCCATAATCCTGAAGACCTGAGAGCCTGTGAGCAGCACTGGGGCAACTTAGGCCGTCAGCAGTACGGAGAGGGTGGGACATCCTGGGTGGGGCCTTCTCTTTGGTCACTCAGGCCTGTGGTGCCTCTTCCCTTCCTCTGATTAGAAGAGCCATTCTGGCCCTGATTTGCCCCACCTCTTTCAGTGAAAGCAGTTAGAACATTGCTTATCTTCTGGAACCATGAGAATAGCTGGGCTGGGCCCTGCTGTACTTTGGGGACCCCAGACAAGGTGACAGCAAATGGAGAACGGGAAGGGCTTTGGGCAGACTGTGTGAAGGAAGAGAGGAAAGAGAGGGAGCCATTATCTCCCAAGAATCTTCTCTGAGCCAGACACCATATCTCACAACCACTTATCCTCCAAGTGTCCCTATAGCATGGATGTCATTGTGTCATATTATAGATAAGAAAACAAATGAAGTGACCTGCCCATGCTGGTAAGAAGGGGAGACAGATTGGAGGAGATTAGACCATGAGGATGAAAGTCAGGCCTCTGTTATACGTGGAGAGAGAGACTGGAGTCCTGGATCTCAGCATCTCATTACCATTTGTGCCTCCCCAGCCAAAGGCTCACAGGTCATCACTGAGTAGGGTCTCTGAGTCCGCTTTCCACTACTCTAACCAAAAGAGATTTTTTTGTTCCTGAACAAGGCTTTCTAGTGATGTCGCTAGCTAAGAACCCCTGGTAAAGGTGATGGGAATAAAGATACTTGCAAATAATCACCTTGGCCTCTGAATTGGAGAACTCAGGCCTCTACCCTGAATAGATCTTTTCCAGCTGTTGCCTGGGTCAGAACTCAAGACATCCAACTTAGAGTTTATTTTTTTTTACAGAAAAAGTGGAGTGAAGTGACAGCAGGTGCTTTTACTCAAGTGATATCCAACCAAAGGGGCTGCCACTCATAAATACCATGGTATGAGTGCTACCCTTCAAGTTGTTCAGTGTCAACCTGTGCGACTATATGTGATGACCCGGGACATGACTACTGAACAAGGATTGGGGGGCAGAAATCCCCTCAAGAAGCACAGAGGCAATTTCTTAGCTCAACAGATGCTCCACACCCTGCAAAGGCCTAGGATCAATCAGGATGAACAGAATTGAACATATATACTTGCTTTCTGGTATATCACAACTGATAGTAGGACTATGTGTATGTGCTCAGTTGTGTCTGACTCTTTGCCATCCCATGGATTGTAGTCTGCTAGGCTCTCCTGTCCAGGGAATGCTCCAGGAAAGAACACTGGAGCAGGTTGCCATTTCCCACTCCAGGAGAAGGACTATAACAGCATATTTATCAGTTCCAATTAGCTTTAAAAACAAACATGATTAAAGTTATAGTTATTTATACTGTCAAGTCTTTTATATTTTAAAGGTTGATCTTGGATGCAACTTTAATATCCTACTTCTTAAATTCAATTAGTTGCGTGTTAAAATCTGCCTGTGGACTTCTTGGTTATGTCAAGTCGAGATGTAATTTGTATCTTGACTTGTATTTGTATTTTTTACTTGCTTTGAAAGCATTTCCCCCAATCCCCAGGGATAAGGTTTCACTGGAATTCAAACATCACCCCACTGGGGGAAGAGACAGTGTCAGATCATAGATCAGAATCTCAAATCCACAAAGTGAAAAATGTCAATAAAACAGAAAAGAGTCTGATTAAACTTTAAGTTCATGCCCTTCTAACCATGGAGTTTAGAGAAATCCAGGCAATGCCAGTGATTGCTGGGAAATTGAATGTGAGATCTGATTTCTTAAACTTAGCTGCCCATTAGAATCATTGTGATAGTGAATTTTTAGATTAAAAAAAAATTACCAACACCACCAGAGTCCCTCTCCAGACCAAGTGAATCAGAATGGCTCAGGGTGGGGCCCAGGTATGGCACTTTTTAAAAGCAGTCCAGCATTTCCCTGGTGGTACAATAGATAAGAATCCAGCTGCCAGTGCAGGGGATGTGGGTTCGATCCCTGGTCTGGGAAGATTCCACATGCCACAGGGCAACTAAGCTGGTGTGCCACAACTACTAAACCCATGACTACTGAGGTCTGTGTGCCTAAAGCCCATGCTCTACAACAAGAGAAGCCACTGCAATGAGAAGCCCAAGTATTCCAGAGTAGCCCCCACTTGCCACAACTTGAGAAAGTCCATGCACAGCAACAAAGACTCAGGGTAACCAAAAATAAATAAATAAATAAAAATAATAAAGTATCCCAGGTGATTCTAAGGAGCTGCCAGGATTGAAACCTCAGGATCAGAAATCTAATTCCTACAAGAAATACTGTGTTAACAATGGAAGTGAGGAGAGTGCTTCTGCTTTTTAAGTCGATAGGAATAGGATAGTCTTGCTTTTTTTTTTTTGGCCACATCTCACGGCCTGTGGGACCTTAGTTCCCCCACCAAGTATCAAACCTGCACCTCCTGCACTGGAAGCGAAGAGTCTTATCCACTGGACTGCCAGGGAACTCTCCAGTGTCAAAGATGAACTCTCCAGTTCAGTGCTTAACTGCCAAAGAACCTTTAGTAGCAGTAGTGCTCAGCTGCTTTGACACTGTTTACAAATGAGGTAGCGAGGGCTCGTCTGTGTCTAGTTGAACCAATGCGATACTACAGCCACTCTTCATTCTGGTTCCCCTGAAATTTAGCTTCTAGCTTTTTAAGACCAACAACTGGTTATGTTCAAGAGAAGGTTTCTTATTCATCTGGATGTGTTAAGCAGTGAAGACCTCAATTCTTTTTTTTTTTAAATCACAAATTCATTTCTTGGATATTAGCACACAAATGTTTTTGATACAAAAAGTGTTAGAAATTGTTAGTTGCTCAGTCGTGTCCAACTCTTTGTGACCCTATGGACTCTGGGCCGCCAGGCTCCTCTGTCCAAAAAATTCTCCAAGCAAGAATACTGGAGTAGGTAGTCATTTTCTTCTCTAGGGGATTTTCTTGACCCAGGGGATGAACCTGGGTCTCCTGCATTGCAGGCATATTCTGTACCGTCTTTACCACCAGGAAATTATATCCCGGAAAAAGAACTACTAATATGCTATTAAAATAATGCCTATCAATATAACTCAAACTAAAAGGCCAATTGATTATGTAATTACTGAATAGATCTAATTCAATTGTTAATTGAAATAATAAAAGTGTTTCCTCAACTGGTCATTGTAATCATCTTTTAACCCAGTTGGTTAGTTAAGTCACTCAGTGTGTCTGACTCTTTGAGACCCCATGGACTGTATGTAGCCTGCCAGACTTCTCAGTCCATGGAACTTCCCAGGCAAGGATACTGGAGTGGGTTGCCATTTCCTTCTCCAGGGGATCTTCCTGACCCAGGGATCGAATCCAGGTCTCCCATACTGCAGGCAGATTCTTTACCGTCTGAGCCAATTGGTTGGGATATGCATTAATTACTGAGTGTTTTGCACTCTTATCCGCCGCCCTCACCACATGCACATAACAGAAGAGTTTTGAAGACCCCAGTTCTTGATTGGACTCACTCAGCGGAGTTAGGCAAACTGCTTAACCTCTAGGGGCTGCACTTTCTTTTTTTTTTTTTTTTTTTTCCTGAGGAAAATTAAATTTTATTTTATTTTTAAACTTTACATAATTGTATTGGTTTTGCCAAATATCAAAATGAATCCACCACAGGTATACATGTGTTCCCCATCCTGAACCCTCCTCCCTCCTCCCTCCCCATTCCATCCCTCTGGGTCGTCCCAGTGCACTTTCAAATGGACATGATTACCAGGCTCAGAGCTGCCTGGGAAGAAACTGCAGGAAGGAACGCCCATTGGAAATATACATGATTAAAGAAAAGGTGTCTTTAAAGCAGATTAGCTAAGGTCCATTGTCACCTACTTCTAATTTCAGAGGTGCCAGGACGCGAGCCTTGCTGTGTGACTTCTGATACCAGTGTTCCATTTTTGTTTCAAGTATCAGGTTGGAAAAGGAGTTGCTAAGAATGGAGAGAGGTGTCAGAAGATACTAAAAGAGAGCAAGGGGGCTCTGATCCTGGTGGCGGCCCCCATCCCAGAAGCCCTACTGGGCCCTGAGTCTGTTCCTCGCTGACCCAGGCTGGGCTGGCTGATAGAGCTGAGCTCCATGGCACTTCACCCAAGACGGGCGCCCTGCTGCTCTCTACCTGCACACCCAGACCCGGGAGGGGGGACGTGTCTGCACACCTGGCAAGATGTCTACCAGACAGACAGAGTCACTTCTACTGCCGACTGAGGAATCTGTGTGCTGCAAAGCACACCAGGTCTTTCCACGTTTTCATCAGCGGTGGTCTCTCCCAGGACAGAGGTAGTGCTCTGCTTTCCCTGTGGGGGTGGGAGACAGAGGGGTGTGTCTACAGCTCTGGGGTCACTATGGCTCAGTGGAAGCACTGTCCCCTTGGTAGAAAGGCCAGGACCTTCCTAGGAGAATCAACCTTCTCTGGCCACAGAGGCCTATAGTGTTCTCAGTCATGGCCCGCACATGTGGGCAGAGGCTGATCCCAAAGGGGAAGAGAGTGAATAGTATACACCCTAGAGCCTGTTTGTGGTCATGTATGGATCTGAGAGTTGGACTGTGAAGAAGGCTGAGCACCGAAGAATTGATGCTTTTGAACTGTGGTGTTGGAGAAGACTCTTGAGAGTCCCTTGGACTGCAAGGAGATCCAACCAGTCCATTCTGAAGGAGATCAGCCCCGGGATTTCTTTGGAAGGAATGATGCTAAAGCTGAAACTCCAGTACTTTGGCCACCTCATGCGAAGAGTTGACTCATTGGAAAAGACTCTGATGCTGGGAGGGATTGGGGGCAGGAGGAGAAGGGGACGACAGGGGATGAGATGGCTGGATGGCATCACTGACTCGATGGACTTGAGTCTGGGTGAACTCGGGGAGTTGGTGATGGACAGGGAGGCCTGGTGTGCTGCGATTCATGGGGTTGCAAAGAGTTGGACACGACTGAGCGACTGATCTGATATATATATATATATATATATATATATATATATATATATACACATTTCCTGTGTAAGTGCCAAGTATACAGCAGGTTTATATTAAGAGTGCATATATATTAAAAGCATATAACTCATTCACAGTAATTTCCCTACATGTGAGCCTTCAAGTTGCAAACTTTCAAAGATGCAAATGTGCATGTGGTTCCAGCAAGGAACCGGAACCCATGCCGTCAGCATCAGGCATGAGTGACATGGCAGCTTGCCCTCCATCTCCTGTTGCTGACGACCCTTCATCTCTACCATCTCCCACCTCCTCTCCCTCCTCCAGTCAGTAACTCTTCTTGCCTGTTCATTCCATGCCAGCGCCTGTATGCCAGTGTTATACTTCTCAAGGTACTTCTCAAGGCACTGTCCTGTATGATTAAAAATGTTTTCTTTGTTTTTGTGTTTGTTTTGTATGTATTATTTGTGTGAAAAGTATTATAAACCTATTACAGTACAGCACTCTATAGCCAATTGTATTAGTTGGGTACCTAGGCTAATTTTGTTGGACTTAGAACAAACTGGACTTATGAATGTGGTCTTTGTACAGAACTCATTTACATGGAGGGGACTTGCTGTATTATTTTGCATATATATTGGTATCTATATTAATGTACCTTTGTGTAGGATGTAAAGGCATTTTGCATGTGTCTTAGGAATGAAGCCCTTTAATGGAAGGCCTTGGGTCTCGGAATTCTGACTCCAGACACAAGTTGGGGTAAGGACGTGGAGGCAGTGCAGAGAGCTAACCCAAGAATCTGAGCTTGGAGGGAACCGGGCATTTCTTCCCTCAAGGGTGGTGATGTTGATGAGCTGAAATGTCTTCACAGCCACAGGCCTCCAGATGCTCCGGGAGTGACACAAAGATTCTACCATCTCATTTTGGGAGCCATCTCCAGTCAGAGGATCCCCCAGGCTCCTCACTTATCTCACAAGCTCCTTGGACAAACAGAGGCCCCAGCATGATGGGTGCTCAAGGGTGGGGCTCTGCTGGGTCATAGCTGACCTGCAGCCATGAATCCTGGAGCTGGGAGTGATGAGTTCTATCTGTGTTATCTCATTTAAGGCAAGAAAGGTACTCAAACCCTACCCAGGCCTAAGCATCGAGGGGACTCTAGGGGCTTTCCCAAAGGGGTCCACTCTGGATGATGCAAGACAGCCTACCCTCGGACTTTCCCTCCCAGGGACTTCCAGGCATGACTGGCTCTCTTCAATACACTCCCTAGCTCAACATTTTTTTGAAGTCTCCAGCTTGATCTTCAAAATTCGAGCACCTTTTGGATTTTGCTCATAAAACAGTCATTGGCTTGACAAAAAAAAAGAACTACTTCTCAATTTAATGACTTTTTTCTCCTAAACCATCATGCAGAACAGACCCTCTAGAAAGACATGCCATGTTTATCCTGTGGCTGCTACCCCAACACATCACTATGTACTCTTCTACGCCAGTGTGACAAGAAGCCTGCACCTCAGGTGACCTCAAACGCCTCCTCCCGACCCTTCTGTCTGCACCCCCATGGCCGCTGAGGGTCTTACCTACGTTGCAGTGCTTGCCAGTGTGGCCGGGGGGCACAAGCATATGACGTGTCCCTCCGTCTCCTGGCAGGTCCCAGTGCTACAGGGCTTTTCGGCACAGGAACTGGTAGAGGCTGCAACCCCCAGGGAGAGGCTGGGCATCAAGAATGTAGCTGCCTGGGGTACAGTGCAGCCTCCAAGACCTCCAGGGTGGGGCCCCAAGCCACAGAAACCCACAAGGCTGGTTTTGGGTCAACATGATTTCTGGGGACTCTCTCCCTCCTGAGCCCCTGCTTCTGGCAGGGCTGAATTCTCTGATTGGACTCTCAGTACACAGGGGGATGCAAGGGGCCCCAGAAAATAAAGGAAAACCAGAAGCTTCTGGGTTTGTGTCAAGGCAAGACCATCACTACAGTACAGAGGAGGGTTTACTTGCACAGGGTCGGGGTGAGGACCCAGGGTCCAAAGGCAGGACACAGCTGACGTGATGCTTCATATTAACTTGAACTGTGCAGGTTTTAACCCTGCACAAAGTAAATATTGGCACATAAATGTCATCAGCAGATTCATTCTCTCTTCTCACGCTCATTCCATGGGCCAGGGGCAGGAGAAGAATTTCCAGCACTATCTAAACAGTACTTCTCGTGCCGAGTAAGATAGTTGAGTTCACATATAAATGTTTGTGTGATGTAACTCTACTGTGACTGTAACAATTGTGAACCTACAAGTGTGCACTGTGTGCAAAAGACATCGCCTTGTTCTCGACATATTTATATCTCATTTACTCTCCCTGGTACTATTGCGGTTTTACAGATGAGGCTCAGAGAGGTTAAGAAACTTGCCTAAGCCTGCACAGCTCAGAACCTTGAGTCTACACTGCTTCCTACCATGCTACAGTCCGAATCACTCCGACCCACTTAAAGGAAAATAATCCCAGCTGTACCTGTTGTGGTTGCCTCTGAATCATCTGTCCCTCCTGCGGAGGCTGGGATAGAAGCATCAGTCGGGGAGGTGGCTGTGTCGGCTGTTTGGCTCTCTTCTCCTGAGTGCACAGGGCTTGAGGATTCGATTTCTAGACGTGCCTCTGCAGGGCGCTGGGTCTGCTGAGTCCACTCGGATTCTGGGATGGTGGTGCTGATGACAATATCCAGCCCCGAGGTGTGGCCAGACAGGTCTCTGCTGGTGTCAGTCCTGTCTCCAGAAGCCAGGGGAGTGGCGGAAGGTGAGCCTGATGCCTCTATGCTCACGTCAAAGGCAGGGGTTGACTCTCCACTCACTTCCGGGGTGGCCAAGCCCTCCGTGGGGCCTTCTGGAAAGGCTGAGGGGCTGCCACTCGCTCCCGGGCCTGAGGTTCCCTCCAGATCAGCTTCATGGAAGGTGGAGGTGGTTTCACTCAGGTTAGGGGACCCGGAAGCTCCTCCACTTGCCTCGGGGGCAGCAGACACTCCCACCTCAGCCTCGGGATAGGCTGACGTCTCACCGCTGGATTCTGGGACTGATGACGCTTCTACCCCAGATCCAGGGAACCTTGGCACATCCCCAGACGCAGAGGCTTCACCACTGGATTCAAAAAGCTGGGGGGTGTATGCTACGGGGGGTCTCTGGCCCAGTTCCTGGGAAACAGTTGGTTCAGTAACACCCTCCACCAACTCAGACGTGATTAACGTAACTTCTGGAAGTCCGGAGGCCTCCCCACTGGTGCTCATGGCTACAGAGGATTCCCCACTTACATCAGTGGTGCCAGAAAAGTCCCCACTAAAATATGGAGTACTTGCGGGCTCCCCACTGGGCTCCACTAGTCCAGACTGAAGCCCACTTTGGTCCAAAGATCCCAAATGGTCTCCAGACATGTCTGGTGCTCCAGAAGGGGCACCGCTAAGTTCCAGAATGCCTGAAGGCCCTTCTCCTGCTTCTTGGGCAGTTGGAGCCTGGGTTACAGATTCCACCAAAGTCCTGTCTACAAAAGAGACAGTGGGGAAACCAGACGGAAGTCCACTGCTGTCATATGCTCCGGAGGGCAGGCTGCTCCCACTCTCAGCTCCGGAGGCTTCTCCACTGACCTCAGTTACTCCGCTTGGCAGGCCACTGAGTTCTGGAGGCTGGGACGTAAACCCACTGGAGTCAATTTCTCCAGAAGACAGTCCACTGACATCCACTAGCCCAGATGTGCCTGAGAGACCCGCCTCTCCTGAAGGGAGGCCACTGAGTTCCACAGATCCTAAGCCTTCTTCTTCTTTAAATGTCGTTGGGGTCACTTCAACCAAACTGGTGTCCACGAACGTAATGCCAGAAGATTCACCACTGCCACTCACAGCACTGGAAACCAGGTCAGGGATCCCGGATGTTGTCCCACTGAACTCTGGCAAACCCGATGGTTGCCCACTGAGATCAGGGATCCCGGGTGCTTCTCCACTCAGGTCGGTTATGCCGAATGGTGGACCAAGGCCAGAAAGAATTCCAGAAGCTTCTCCACTGATTTCTGGTTGTCCAGAGGCCAGTCCGCTAAGCTCAGTCACGCCAGATATTTCTCCAGAAAACCCTGATGGCTGCCCACTGACCTCAAGAAGCCCGGAAGTTTCCCCACTAATGTCAGGAAACCCTGAGGGCTGTCCACTGACACCGAAGAGTCCAGAGGTTTCCCCACTGATGTCAGGAGACCCAGATGCTTGGCCACTGAGTTCAGCTCCTGAAGAGAGTCCGCTTGCTCCTCCACTAATGTCCAACTCACCGAAGGGCAGCCCAGATGTTTCTCCAGCACCGCTGATGTCAATGGTTCCCCTTCCTTCTAGTTCACCTGCTGTGGTGGCTGTGACGACTTCCACCAATGTAGTATCCACTAGGGAGACAGTTGGGAACCCAGATGGAAGTCCACTGAAATCAGGAAGGCCAGAGGATGGGCCACTTTCAAGGTCCACCCCAGAATACTCACCACTAAATCCAGAAGGAAGACCACTTGCTTCTGGAGCTTGCCCACTTCCTAGAGTTACAGAAGGTATTCTGCCAAGGTCCAAGGCTCCAGAAGCTGACCCAGTCAAGTCTTCTTTTCCAGAAGTCAACCCACTAAGATCCCCAGCTCCAGAAGCAGAGATCTCCAGACCTTCCCTTCCAGAAGGAAGTCCACTAAGGTCCCCTACTCCAGAAGCAGAAGTCTCTAGATGATCCTCTCCTCCAGAAGGAAGTCTACTGAGGTCCTCTACTCCAGAGGCAGAGATCTCTAGATGACCTTCTCCAGAAGGAAGAACACCGAGGTCCTCTACTCCAGAGGCAGAGACTTCTGGACCTTCTCCAGAAGGAAGTCTACTGATGTCCTCTACTCCAGAGGCAGAGATCTCTAGATGATCTTCTCCAGAAGGAAGAACACTGAGGTCCTCTACTCCAGAGGCAGAGACTTCTGGACCTTCTCCAGAAGGAAGTCTACTGATGTCCTCTACTCCAGAGGCAGAGATCTCTAGATGACCTTCTCCAGAAGGAAGAACACTGAGGTCCTCTACTCCAGAGGTAGAGATCTCTAGATGACCTTCTCCAGAAGGAAGAACACTGAGGTCCTCTACTCCAGAGGCAGAGACTTCTGGACCTTCTCCAGAAGGAAGTCTGCTGAGATCCTCTACTCCAGAAACATAGACTTCTGGACCTTCTCCAGAAGGAAGTCTACTGAGGTCCTCTACTCCAGAGGCAGAGATCTCTAGATGACCTTCTCCAGAAGGAAGTCTACTGAGGTCCTCTACTCCAGAAGCAGAGACTTCTGGACCTTCTCCAGAAGGAAGTCTACTGATGTCCTCTACTCCAGAGGCAGAGATTTCTGGACCTTCTCCAGAAGGAAGTCTACTGAGGTCCTCTACTCCAGAAGCAGAGACTTCTGGACCTTCTCCAGAAGGAAGTCTGCTGAGATCCTCTACTCCAGAAACAGAGACTTCTGGACCTTCTCCAGAAGGAAGTCCACTAAGGTCCTCTACCCCAGAAGCAGAGACTTCTGGACCTTCTCCAGAAGGAAGTCTACTGAGGTCCTCTACTCCAGAAACAGAGACTTCTGGACCTTCTCCAGAAGGAAGTCCACTAAGGTCCTCTACTCCAGAAACAGAGACTTCTGGACCTTCTCCAGAAGGAATTCCACTGAGGTCTTCTACTCCAGAGGCAGAGATCTCTAGATGACCTTCTTCTCCAGAAGGAAGTCCACTGAGGTCCTCTACTCCAGAGGCAGAGATCTCTAGATGAACCTCTCCTCCAGAAGGAAGTCCACTGATGTCCTCTACTCCAGAAACTTCTGGGCCCTCACCCCCAGAGGGCAACCTGTCAACTTTAGGAGCACTGGTCCATGTAATTCTCTCTTCTTCCCCTGAAGGCAGTCCACTTTCCACAGGCAGGCCTGAGCCCACTGCAGAGGTGAGCCCACTGGAGTCAAGGTCTTCAGAGGGCAGTCCACTTGCACTTTCCCCTGAGGGCTGCCCACTGAAGTCTAGGTGTCCTGAAATTTCTCCACTGCCTGTGAAGTCACCACTGACTTCGGGCACCCCAGACACCTCCCCAGAGCTTGGCAGCTCAGTCCTGCTGGGCACTGGGGCTGAAAGTGTGGATGGCTCTTCTGAGGGGAATGGCTCCTCTGAGGGGAATGGCTTCTCTGAGGGGAAAGGCTCCTCTGAGGGGATTGGTTTCTCTGAGGGGAATGGTTCCTCTGGGGGGAATGGCTTCTCTGAGGGGAATGGCTCCTCTGAGGGGATTGGCTTCTCTGAGGGGAACAGTTCCTCTGGGGGGAATGGTTTTTCTGAGGGGAACGGTTCCTCTGAGGGGAACGGCTTTTCTGAGGGGAATGGCTTCTCTGAGGGGAATGGCTTCTCTGAGGGGAACAGTTCCTCTGGGAGGAATGGTTTCTCTGAGGGGAATGGTTTCTCTGGGAGGAATGGTTCCTCTGAAGGGAACGGCTTCTCTGAGGCTGAGGGCACTTCCGTTCCAGAAGGGCCTTCTGTGTACTCCTCTGTTGCTTCTCCAGTGGGAGGCCATGTAGGAGGGATCCCTGGAGGAAAGGAAGAGGAAAGGCGAGGTGTGAATTTAGTAACTCTGCCCCATTTTAAGCTCATGCAGAGAAGCTGAACTCCATCCCTTCCACAGTAAGACTTTTTCCTCAAGAGCTCAGAGATCTCTCTAGACATTTTGTAATGGACCCTCGCACAGACACTTGGGAGAATGGGGACCAGGAAACTCCCCACCACCCTCAGGCTCTGCTTTGTGAGACTCTAGGGGGCACCACCCACATAAGTCACAGTATGTGACAGCCTGGCTGCTGCTGAAGGCAATCAAGGTCACCTTCTTTCAAGTGCTTCTACATTATCACCTCATTTATCTAGAACTATGATTTTTAAAGTGTGGTGTTTGGACCATCAGCACTGCATCAGCTGGGAGATGGACAGAAAAGCAGATTCTCAGGTCCCTCCCCAGCTCCACTGATTAGGAATTCTGGGGCAGGACATGGCACAATGTATTTTAACATTTATGCCCCTATGTTTGGGGCAGGACATGGCATAATGATTTTAATATTCTGACCATGCTGATAATTTCTGTAAGTGAGAATTGTGCATCAGAACTCATCCCTCTGAGGCCAAGAGGGATGTTTGCAAAAATACATCAACTTTTTCCATTCTGAGAGCCCTAATAGGGCTAATAGAGAGGATTTGGAAAAGAGAGAGAGAGAAAAGAAAGAAACCCCATAACTCTAAATAATTATGGTTATATTATTTCCTTTCTGTCCTGTTTCCTTTGGCATTGAAAAATAACTAGCTGGGATTGTACCTTGCATGTATTTTTGGGCTAATTTCCCAGACAGAGAACCTGAGCACAGAGGGTGCTGGGTCCCAGTGGTCAGGCTCACAGCCTACTCTCACTTAAAGGAGAATCCTGGATAAGGGTGGGGAGCTCAGGAACTGTGGTGGCATGCATGCAAGAGGATTTTAGGTGGATATTTACCCATCTATTTAAACACACATACACATGCGAGCGTGCATGCTGTCACTTCAGTCATTTCTGACTCTTTGTGACCTCATAGACTGTAGCCCGCCAGACTCCCCTGTCCATGGGATTCTCCAGGCATGGATACTTGAGTGGGTTGCCATGCCCTCCTCCAGGGGATCTTCCCAACCCAGGACTCAGGTCTCCTGCATTGCAGGCAGTTTCTTTACCACTGAGCCACCGGGGAATTTCCCCACACGCATACACATACACATAAATATATACACATACCACAAATCAGAAAATAGCCACTTACAGACATTACATTTTTGGTTTCTTGTCAAAAGCAAGTCAATTTAAAGAAAAAGGTCCAGAGTTAACAGCAGTAGAGATTGTTCCCCATATGGCTCAAATCAGTGAGGTGGAAGGGAACTGACGAAATATTGGGAAATATTTCTGTGGGGCCACTGGAGTCCCCTCCCATGAATAACTTCTGTTACTGGCTGCCCGAGTCCTGTGCCAAGCCACGCACTCATGCCCAAAAGGACTCAGTTCTTCCTGTCCTGGTGAAGGGCGAGGAATGGGCCTGAAGCAGGTGTGACTGCTGGGGGAGGTCTCTGAGTGAAAATACTACTTACTCCACTGATGCGACTTTACCTTCTGGGTTTGCATTTCCAGCACCCAGAGGAGCACTTGGTGTGGCCGGATTGCTTGGGGACTGTGCACTGACTGAGTGACTGGATGAATTAGTGGGAAGCTTTGATATATTCCTGTCTTCAAATGTACGTGACCCTGGGCAAACTGACTCTGCCAGGTATACACAGGTTACTGTGCATCACTATAAATCAGCCTTACCCAAAGTGGGCTATGTTAAAAACGTTCCATGAAAAAAAAAAGACCCTGTGGTCACATTCATTTGGGACCCATCGAATACACTGCCCTCTCTGCTTCACAGAGCGTATTAGCACATCCAAGGCTCTGAGAAGGTCTGCAATGGTGGGGGTTGTGGTTGGGTGCTATTAATGTTTCTGTAAGTCAGGATTTCCTAAACCTGATGCCTACTAAATGCTTTTTCCAATAGAGTTTGGAGTCTGTGGATTTCATCCCAGCAAGTCCCATGTGATTTAATCATGACAGCTGTTGCTCAGGAAGTTCTGACTGGGGACACCTGGCCCAAAAAAAAGGACTCAGATGGAGAAACAAGAGAAGACAGGTCTATACATCAGTGTCTCTTTTGCTGTCTCATATACAGGGTTATTGTTACCATCTTTCTAAATTCCATATATATGCGTTAGTATACTGTAATGGTGTTTTTCTTATGGAACAGTCTTTTGGACTCTGTGGGAGAGGGAAAGGGTGGGATGATTTGGGAGAATGGCATTGAAACATGTATAATATCATATATGAAATGACTCGCCAGTCCAGGTTCGATGGACGATACCGGATGCTTGGGGCTGGTGTACTGGGATGACCCAGAGGGATGGTATGGGGAGGGAGGAAGGAGGAGGGTTCAGGATGGGGTACACGTGTATACCTGTGGTGGATTCATGTTGATATATGGCAAAACCAATACAATATTGTAAAGTTAAAAAATAAAATAAAATTAAAAAAAATAAAAAGCAAGAGAAGACAGGTCACAGTGGGACTGCCAACAGCCACCCCCTCCCAGGTCCTTTTCCCTCTGTTGCAGTCCCTCCCACAAGAGTTTTAAGAGGTTAGGGAGTAGAGGTGTGAATGCAGGAGCACAGAGTAAGTGAGAGTCCTCCAGCTGATACAGTGCTGGGCATTTGGGGCGTTTAGCTGGAAGATAAGTGAGTGTAGAGAGAGTGAAAGAGAGAGAAGAGGTGTGTTTTATGAACAAAGCTGCCCTTTTTCTCCCTTAGGATTGGTCCTAGATGCCTGCTGAGGTGGCTGAAGTTGCCCATGGCAGCACACTTAGATAACATCAGGGCTGGGGGTCAGGGCTGGGGAAACAGATCACGGGTTCCAGGGAGAGAACACCCCCTCCTCCCCCCATCCAGGCCACACCCTGGCCCTGGGAAGCAGCAGGACATGCAGGAGAGCCCAGACGGACCTGGTAGTGGCAACGTGCCCGCTGGGGTGTAGGCAAGTTCCCATTCCGTCTTGTTTTCTGGCTCAACGGTGAAGCCTGGGATTGCAGTCGTCTCCTCCCCGACGGGGACAGCAGCCACGCCAGGCCCCACTTGGGTCACGATCCAGTCCTCCACGTCAGGGCCTGCTGTGGGTGCACTACCCTCCTCTTCTTCTGGAGAGGGCGCCGCTGAAACACCTAGAGGGGATATGTGTGGTGAGGGCTGGGGGCTCCTTCTTACCAGTGACCCACCCCAGGCTGGCCCTTCTTCAGGGGACCCAGGGGCCCATGAGGTGGGCCAGGCTTGTGCACAAATCTTGCTAGTCCTTGGACTTCCAACCCCCACCCAGTCCAGTGAGATGACGTTTGTCCGTAATTAATAAGAGGTGTTTGCTTCAACTATATCAATATGCACATACCATCAGCACTTTATTTCAGGGTGGTCTGGGGCACCTCTTTTGCAGAATCTATTATACATGCCAGGCATTGTTTAAAGGTGTGATGCATCAATGCATAAAATCATCTTAGGGCACTTCCCTGGTGATCCAGTGGCTGAGACTCAGTGCTTCCAATGCAGGAGCCTGGGTTCAATTCCAGGTCAGGAAACCAGGTCCCATACACTGCAACTAAGAGTTTGTGTGGAGCAACTAAAGATCCCTCCTGTCACAACTAAAGATCTTGCGTGCCGTAACTAAGACCCAGCACAGCCAAATAAATAAACAAATTTTTTAAAATAAGATAAAATCATTTTATCCCACAACAGCCATGTGAGAGAGATACATTATCTCACTTACAGACAGGGAAACTAAGGTTAAGTGACTTTTCCAGTGTCAGTGGCTTCTAAGTGACAGATCTAGTCCATGGGCCCAAGTATCTGGTGCCAGGGGCTTCCCAGGTGGTTGTAGTGGTAAAGAATCCACCTGCGAATGCAGGAGATGCAAGAGATGTGGGCTTGATCCCTGGGTCAGGGAGATCCCCTGAAGGAGGAAATGGTAACCTGCTCCAGTATTCTTGCCTGCAGAATTCCACAGACAGAGGAGCCTGACAGGCTACAGTCCATGGGGTCGCGAAAGAGTCGGACATGACTGAATGACTGAGCACACAGCACGATCTGATGTCAGACTCTCCGCTCTTAAGTACTGCAATGATGCCGCCTTTCTTGGGGACAGAAATGATGTTCCAAATGATGTTGTTCCTGGATCAAAATCAGGAGAGTGCTATTTAACATGCATGAAGCCATCCTGGCACTGGATGGTGAAGACAGGATTCATTGACTGGGAGTAACTGTTCTGGTTTTGTGCGCTTGATTGGGAAGGAAGCCAGGTTTCTCAGCAGATCTATAAAAGGCTGAGTCTACAGAGGGTCGGGGATGGATGGTAGAGATGCTTGGCTGAGAATTTACTGGGGGGCTAATTGGCTTGGCTTCTGATGTCCAGAGCAAGGAGAGGGGTGCTGGGGCAAGGGCCTCACCAAATCCTCTGGGAAGGGATTGGTTTTCTTGACTGACAGAGTGAGACTGAACTTTCTTCGAATTAGGTTTTAAAAGTTGACCCTGGGGCTTCCCAGGTGGGGCTAATGGTAAAGAACCCAGTCTGCTGATGCAGGAGACATAAGAGATATGGGTTTGATTCTTGGGTCAGGAAGATCCTCTGGAGGAGGGCATGGCAACCCACTCCAGTATTCTTGCCTGGAGAATCCCATAGACAGGATCTTGGTGGGCTATGGTCCCTAGGGTCGCAAAGAGTCGGACACGACTGAAGTGACTTAGGACTGAAAGTCTTGGAAACTTTGGGACGTTCAATGTTTGTTTGTTTGTTTAGAGATCCCCCCCTTTTTTAGATTTAGACCATTTTTAAAGTCTCTATTGAATTTATTACAATATTGTTTCTGTTCTATGTTTTGTTTTTTTTGGCCACAAGGAATGTGGGATCCTAGCTCCCTGACCAGGGATTGAACCCATGCTCCCTGCATTGGAAGGCTAAGTCTTATCTACTGGACTGCCAGGGAAGTCCCTTGGGGGTTTTTCTAAAAAAATTAACTTTATTTTGAAATAATTACATATTCACAGGAAATTATAAATATACTGAGTTTTGATGTATAGTATGTAAAATACGGCACAAGCCAGTACTACAGTCTACATTCTGGGCAGTGTATCTGGACCCATGGGCCCTGTAAGAACTCATCTAATTAGAGCCCAGCCAGTCCTTGGCCATGCCCTCTGAGTCGATGACATCCCTCTCAGAACTCCAATAACATGGCATACAGTCCTCTGCATGGGTCAGTTAGAAATGTGAATTTTTGGTGCTCAGTGAATAATAATTTGACTAAACTCATCACAGAAATATTTAGAAGCAGATGAAAGTTTGACCAGGCTGTACTAGTCAAAACTGTATATATACTTATATACACACATACACACAACATATATGTGTGTGATTTATTTGCAAAGCTAACATTTATTGAGCATTTACTATTTCCCAGGTACTATGCTAAGTGTTCTGTATGTACTACCCCAGTTAATCCTTCCAGCAACAATTCGAGATAGGAAATATTATATCATTATTTTATAGAGAAAGCAGAGAAACAGAGAGACTAAGTGACTTGCCCAAGGTCACACAGCTACGAAGCAGCAGAGTCATAATTAAAATTCAGATCTGCCTGATTTTAGAACCTAAGTTCTTACTTGTTTCTCTTTATGTGTCTCTGGGGGCACATTAGAAGGATGTACTTGCCACAGAGTCAAAGCCTAAGGTCATCCTGTGCAGAGGGACTGACTTTTTCCTCTTTGCTGTGATGGATGGGCAGAGATCAGGAGGGACGAGCCTGGGGGGGTCACCCCCAAGACAGAGCGGGGCTGAAGGGGAGTTGAGGACACAAACCTCGGAAGCAGAAGGCGTGGTGCCGGGACAGCGGATCCAGGAGGCCCGTCTGGTTGGGGTAGAGGTAGACGGTTCTCACGCCCGGTTTGTCCCCGCCACAGGCGGGCCTTGGGGTGACGATGGGGTAGCGGAGGCTGCCGTCAGCCAGCCAGCCGGCGTAGCACTTGTCCAGACCACGGCTCCAGGCAGCGTAGAGCTGGCCCGTGGTGGCCAGCGTGGCGTTCTGGGATTCACAGAACTCCTGGGCTTCCCAGAAGGTGAACTGCTCCAGGCGTGTGGCAAAGAACACCTCCCCTGGGGGTAGAGGCAGGTGGCAGGTGTGAGCCTCCGTGCCCACGGCCAGAGCAGCCGCTGCTCACCCAGGGGCAGGGCAGCCGCACTAAGACAAGTTAGTCACTCTCCATGCGAACAACCTCCCCTCCTTCTCTGTGGATTCTCCAGTCACATGTAGGCACCCCCTCTTCTGTCTAAGAAAGGCACTCCTGGGCACCCCGTGCTCCCCTAAATCTCAGCACTTAATCATGGAGCACTGAATGCTACGGACCTGTGGCCCCATCCACATCCTGTGAACTCAGGGAGCGGGGCCTGTGGCCACTCTTAGGGGTTGGAGTCCCAACACCCAGAACAATACTGGGGTCTGTATCTGATCTGGGGGGAGGAATTTCACATTTATTGAATACCTGCTTACACCAGGCACTTTTTATGCACATCTCATTTAATATTCAGTGAAGTCTCTGATATAAGCATAAATCAGCTCCATTTTATAAATGAGGAAACTGAGACATAGAGCAGTTAAGTAACTTGCCCAGGTCCCCAAACAAGTGAGTGGCAGTGTTGAAACCTCTCCAGAATGTCAGCATTTCCAAGATTGCATTCAGTGGGACAGTAATTTGGTGATTTAAATTGAAATGATAAGAAATAAGACCAAAGAAAGGGTCTGTGTTTCATTAAGCTTGGGTGATGCTTGGTTAAGCAGAGTTGAAGAGATTTTTTTTTTTTAATGCAGGACTTCTCAGAGTCTTTGATTTGTTCATGGGCACTGAGACTCTCAATGAGGCAGAAGGTGCATATAACATTTTCTGGTACAAGTAAATTAATTTATTTATCCATAGAACTTACTGCTTTTTCAAGAAACCAGCGCTTCCCTGCAATGCTGGGGAATCCACATGAACCATCTGGGAGGCAGACAAGGGGCCTGGCCTGAGAGAGGGACTGGGAAGGCCTTCTTTCTTAAATAGAACCCTTTCCTGGCTGCCTGCTCAGGTGAGAACGGGACTAGGTGGATGGTGATTCCCCCTCTTCTGCATCTCCGCATCAGTCCCCTCACCCTTCCTCAGCCCGAAATGTGAGAACAGGGCCTGTACCCTCGAGTCTGTCCACGTAGCAGTATACATCGTAGGTTTCTGATGGTGGCCGCACACCGTAGGTCCGGACCCCCGGGCTGCTGTCCTTGTCCCCCACACAGGGGGTCCGCGGGCTCACAATGGGGTATCTGCAGGGGAGGGTGGGAGCGGCGGATGAGAGCTTGTTCTGGAAAACTGGGGATGCGGGGCCCCAGGGTGAGGCCGGCAGGTCTCCTGAAGGATTCAAACCAGGAAGGAGGACTTCCCTGGTGCGCCAGTGGTTAAGAATCTGCCTGCCAGTGCAGGGGACACGGGTTCAACCCCTGGTCTGGGAAGATCCCACATGCTGTGGGGCAACTAAGCCCATGAGGCACAACTACTGAGCCCATGCACTGCAACCACTGAAGCTGCACACCCTGAAGCCCATGCTACGCAATGAGAGAAGCCACCACAGTGAGAAGACTGCCACGGTAACTAGAGAGTAGCCCCCACTTGCCACAACTAGAGGAGGTCCACAAGCAGCAGTGAAGACCCTGTGCAGCCAAAAAAAAAAAAAAAAAAAAACAGGAAGGAATCTCTCATGCAGCATGTTCCCTGTGCAGCTGGGGATGGGGCCGCCTGGGGGCCATAGAGGGATTCCTGGCTTCAGAAGAAAGCCCATGACATGGAAGGGTCAGGTTAGTGAGGACTGGGGGGCTTGACAAGGAGCTCTCAATATGTTTTTTGAGGAGAAATGACCAAGGAGTTAATGTCTCCTGGGACCCATTCCCACCCTCTCGGAATACGTTTTGGTTCTGGGGGAGAAATTAAGGGGTCAGCCAGGAGCCACTAATTAACGGAGCACGTAGTGTGGTGGGTGCCGCAGGCTCAGGCTCGCCAAGCCTGACCTCGCACGGTTGGGTCTGGACTGGCAGGAGAGCCCAGCTCGTCTGTCACCTGACTGTCTGGTCCTGCAGCCAGCCGGCGTCACACTGCTCGTAGCCTGCTTCGTAGGCGGCCTGGAGCTGCTCGGGCGAGGCGATGATGGCCCCGGTGCGCAGGCAGGCCTGCTTGGCCTCCTCAAAGGTCAGCGAGTAGCGGGAGGAGCCGGGGCGGTAGTGGAACACGACTCCTGGGTGGGGAGGAGAGGGAGAGGTGAGACAGGTCAGGATCAGGGCATGGACCAAGGGCCACAATGCCAACGTCCATGGAACCTGGTTCTCAAGGCTTTGCAGGTGTGGAAGGAGCCCTGGCTCCTTGAGGAATGACCTCTTTTCATCCCCTCCTTCCTTTCCTACTCCCCATCTGATTCCTTGTCAAGTTGGTAATCTCTGCTAATTCAAACTGCTCCTGAAATTCACCTTCCCGAGAAAGCCTTCTAGGAACCTTCTGCCATGGGTGTCCCCAACCCTTCATTCTGGCTTCCTCACTCCAAGGCTGCTCATTTGTCCCCAGACTCTTGAAAACAAAGGCACTTGCTCTTAGTATAAAAAGAATAAGTGATCACTGCAGAGCATTTGGAAAACACAGAGAAGGACAAATAAAAAAATCAAACAAATCTATCAAACCACTGCCTTTCTTCCACTTGGCCCAAAGTCCTGGGTTCAGGGGGTAGGTGGTCCTCCTGCAAATAGCTGCAAGAGTTTGTGCGGGTGCACTGGGTATACGTCGGGGCATGAGCACAGGGCACAGCCTGTGTATGAACCCCCACTCACTCTGCCTCCCCCGTTGCATTTAACTGGACACACATTGGTTTTTGACACTTCCCTGGGTGACTGGTCAGTTTACATCCAGCTGTGGATGGATTCCTAATCTGAGTCTCCCCCACGTTCTTATCCTGTCCTGTGTTAGATGCTCACCTATCCATTGGCACCTTTATGGGTGGTGGCCACGTGGAGGGAGTGAGGGTCTCTCCAGCCCTGAGCCAACCCGGGACACAGTTATTGTTGGCCTCTAAGCAATTCTTCCTTCTCAACATACTGTATTTATCTGCGTGATTCAGGCTGACATCTCACTTGGTGGCATCATGGGAGTGAAGGTGGATGGCGGTGGCCATCTGCCCCACCCCCAGGTGGAGACACTACCAAGGTCCTGATGGAGGCCACCCCAGTACGTCTTTCCTATTCATGGACTCGAGTTTTGGAAACAGCCAAGTTCCATGTGATGTGACATCCCAATTATTCAAATATTTATTTATTTTTTGGTCGCCTGGCACGTGGGATCTTAGTTCCCTGACCAGGGATTGAAGCCACGCTTCATGCATTGGAAGTGTGGAGTCTTAACCATTGGACTGCCAGGGAAGTCCCCATCCAGACATTTATTGAGCACCTGAAACACCACCATCCCAGAACCGAGGTGGCAAACGTTTACTGAAAAAAGCCTGATAGCACACATTTCAGACTTTGTGGGCTAAATGGGTTTTGTACATCTACTTGATCCTACCCTGATAGCCCTAAATGGCCACAGACAACATGTTACCAAATGGGTGTGACTTTGTTCCAGTCAAACTTTATTTGTGGACATTAAAATTTGAATTTTATATAATTTTCACAATACGTCACAAAATGTTATTTTCTTTGGACTCTTCCCCTCAACTACTTAAAAAGCTTCTTAATTCTCAGTTCATGGGCCACAGAAGAACTGAACATGGGCTACAGCTAGATTTGGTCCATGGACCACAGTCTGCAGACCTCTGTTCTGGAGGGCCAGTGTTGTGAGAAGCCCTGAGGGTACCCATTGCAGCCGAGTTCAGCGGCTCTATTCTGCAGAAGTGCCTGTTGGGGCAAGGAGGGCCCATGGGCAGAAGAGCCCCGGATTCCTTTGCCCTTCACCTCTGCCTGTTGATACATTCTCTGGTTTTTACCTCTGACTCCATTTGAAGGAAATGCTTTGTGACAAGGAGCCGCTCACCCATAAAAGAGCGTGAGCACCAGTGGTGTGGCCCATCCCCTTTGTTTCTTGTTTCACAAGTGAGGAGAGCTGAGTCTGAGGGGAGGGACGCTTGTCTCACATCCCAGGTGAAGTTGAAAGTACAGAAGAACCTCCACCCAGGTGGCTCAGTGGTAAAGAATCTGCCTGCCAGCGCAGGAGACGCAGGTTCGATTCCCTGGGTTGGGAAGATCCCCCGGAGAACGGAAATGGCAACCCACCCCAGGATCCTTGCCTGGAGAATTCCACGGACAGAGGAGCCTGGCAGGCACAGTCTGTGGGGTCACAAGGAGTCGGACATGACTGAGTGACTGAGCACTTCCTGCACCGCACACAGAAAACCCCAGACCAAGCCCTTTCCCCAGCCCTGGATGCAGCCCCTTGAGCGGCGGACACTTACCCCCTGGCAGTCGTGGCTGCCCAGGGACCTCGGCTACACCTGGGGCTAAGGTCACCTGCACGACGAGGTCCTCGCTGGTGAAGGCCGTGGGGGCTCCCAGGCCGGGCGTGGACTCGCTGGGAAAGGCCCAGGGCCGGGTGGCCTCTCCAGTCCTGTTCTCTACTTCAGGGAATGCAGTGGCCCTTACTTCGGGGACAAATGTGAAAGGCTCCTTGGTTTCCGGGGCGGTGGGGGAGACTTCAAAGTCGGGCTTTGCCGTGAGGATCACGCTGCCTCGGGCTTCACCCTCGGTGATATTTCGGGGCAGGGGCAGCTCCATGTCAGGCCAGGTCACCGTCTGGATGGTGATGGCCTCCTCGCCGCCCACCCCGAAAAAGTTTTCTGGGATGTCCACAAAATCTTCACCTGGGGCAGGGGGCAGAGACAGGCATTAGTGCTTGGCCTGGGGCTGGCTTGATGGAGATGAATATCAGATGCTCCCCTCCTCTGCTAAGAAAAGAAAACACCTACTGTGTGCCAGGCACCAGGCCGGGCCCATTGCTGGAGACCTCAATGGCTTCAGTATTTATTATAGGGGTGCCCTAGATTGCAAGAATATGCAGTCACCATAGCACAAAACCCTGACCAATCAGCTCACTGTTTATTAAAACCATCTTGTTCCAACATCCCTTCCTGAGTAATGCCAGCCAGTTGCTTCCTTACCTATCTTGTGAGCACCTGCTGAGCCTCTGATGTTAGAACTAGCCAATGGGACAATGCAAATCAATTAGAAAGAGAGATGAAAAAATCTTCCCAAAGATGCAGGAGCTCATGAAATTCATCAAAGTGCCATGAGAGAACTGTCTGCCTCAGTCATGAACAAATGAGCCACTTAGTAATGAATAAAGAGAGCATTCAGGAGGATGCTACAACTGCAAACAGGGTGGTGGGAATATTGAAAAGTGAAGGGAAGCTTTTGGGGGTAATTCTAATTATTTTTTGCACAAATAACCCTAGACAGTGTAAAATACAGGATAAAAACATTTTTAAAAGTTTTAGTCTAAATGTTCACAATAAAGTCCTTGTCAAAACCTTTTTCCCACTCTTAAGTAACACTATGGCCCTCGTTTTGAAGTGAATTCAATTAAAAAGGGTAACTGCAGAGAGGAAGGTGGGAGGGAGGCTCAAGAGGGAGGGGACATATGTATACTTATGGCTGATTGACAGAAAGCAACTCAATTCTGTAGAGCAATTATCCTTCAATTAAAAAATACTTTTAAAATTTAAAAAAGGACGGATCACAGCGCCCTCCTGTGGCGCAAGGTCTCAAGTCAGGCCCCCACATCTTCCCATTAGACAGATAAGGAAAGTGAGGCTCAGGGCCTTGACTTTGTCACAGCTGCCCAGGAGTGACTGGCAGAGACGTAATTCAAACTTGAGAACAACAGTCTCTGAATCTCATGTTTTCCCCCAGTTCTGGGCTGATGAGATAGGACTGGGTACACTGCAGGCTGCAGTGATTCTAGCTTCCCTAGGAATCCATGAAAATAGGGGGTGCTAAGACATGGGGTTCAGGTACCCAGTGGACCCTTGAAGGAGGTGAAACCCAACTCCCCATTCTAAGATTTCATCCTCTGGGTCCCCATTTCGGTGGCATGCTCCCCACCGAAATGCCTCCAGCCCAAACCCACCTGTGTAGCAGATGGCGTCATAGCGGGATGAAGGGTCAGGGTAGCCTGTCTGGTTGGCATGCAGGTAGACGGTCCTCACTCCCAGGAGGTTGCCCCCGCAGTTAGGCCGGGCCTTGGAGATGGGGTATCGCACGCTGCGGTCAGCCAGCCAGCCGGCGCTGCACATGTCCATGCCACCCTGCCAGGCCAGGTAGAGTTGGCCCGTAGTGGCCAGCCGGGCGCCCAGCCGCCGGCACTCGTTGGCTGCCTCTTGGAAGGTGAACTTCTCCGGGGATGTTGCATAGAAGACCTCGCCTGCAGAAGACACAGCCGGGAGGGTAAGGAGCTCCTTCCCACGTCTGCCCTGAGTCCCCAGGGAGATCCCCAGGTTCCTCTGAGTTTGGTCTTTAACTGGGGAAAGCCCTGGTCCCACGTATCTGTATTTCAGGGGTAGGATGGAGGGTTGGGAGGGATATCGAGGTAGGGTATGGTATCCTGGATTAGCGCCCTGCCCAGGAGGAGGCCCGCGTGACCCTGAGAGTCCGCAGGAAGAAGGGGCTGGGCGGGGGCTCGTGGGAGGGCGGGGCGGCCTCACCCTCCATCTCCTCCGCGAAGCAGTACACGTCATAGGTTTCGTTGGTGTCCCGGATGCCGTAGGTTCTCACGCCCGGAAACTCATCCTTGTCTCCATAGCAACCTTCCCTCGGCGTGTGGATGGGGTACCTGCCCGGAACCCAAAGCAGGGATGTGACACTCGGGGGACGGAGGGGCCCGGTGACCTGTGTCCTTGTACTTTCCTCCCTTGTGGGAGGAAGCGGTGACTTACTGATGTGTTTGCCGGGATCTGCTGAGATCTGTGGGCTACTTGTTTCTACAGATTTTTCCCAGCTTTATTGAGATGGAGGTTTTCATTACTATTGGTGACAGAAAGTGGCGCCTTTTACTAAATATTTATTGGTACCAAACATGTTCTATCAGGGGCTTGCAAACCTTTTCTGTAAAAGGATGGATAGTAAATATTTAAGGTCTTGCAGGCCAGAGGGTCTCCACTGTGACCAATCACTCAACCTTGCCATCCTAGTGCAAACGAAGCAACCACAGACAAAATAACAAGCGGGGCTGTGTTCCCATAAAACTTTGTTTACAGAATCAAGGAGTGGGTTGGACTTGACCCATGAGCCATAGTTTGCTGAACTCTGCTCTGTATCATTGGAGTCTCACATCAACCTAAGAAGGAAGGTGCTATAACCACTCTAAACTATAAGAAAGTGGGGCCTAGAGATGTTAAGCAACTTGTTCAAGGTCACACAGCCTCTAAGTATCAAAACTGGGGTTTGAGGTATATAAGTACTTCTTGTATCTGAGGTGTGGTCTCTTGCACTATGCTAGGCTGTTGAATCACCTTGCCTTTTTTTTTTTTTTTTAAATGGTTAATGGCTTTTTTTTTATCCTGAGATCTTTTGCCTATCCCAAGATTACAGAGCTATTTCCCTTTGTTTTCTTCTTGTGGCTTTGTGGTTCTGGCTTTTGCATTTGGAGCTTTGATCCACCTCGAATGAATTGTCTCATCTTGCTTTTAGGCTTGCTTACATGATTGCCCTCTAAGGCTCTGTCTGTCTTGCTGGGCAACCCACCCATTCCTTAGCAGCTGAGCTCAGGGGAAAATGAACCCAAAAGCTTAATTTACATGTGTCTTGCCCTATTAAAAACAGAATAGAAAGTGGTTCACAAAAATATGTAAACACCAAAATTTAAAAAAGATGTAAAGGGAAAAATGAGTAGGAAGAATAATGATGTATAATTTGCATGGAGAAAATGCTCACGTAGAGCTATGCTGCTAGTGATCACTCATCCACCACAGGACAGAGGACCAAGGATTTGGGACCTGACCTCGAACTGGCCAAGGCATCTGTCTAGCCCCAGCCCAGGCTGGCCTTGGTGTCAGGCTGGCACCAGCTCAGTGCTGGTCGGCGTTCCAGTCTGTCTCCCACTCCACTCCGATGGTGGCCCCGGGGCTTACCTCACAGTCTGATCGGCCAGCCAGCCGGCGTCGCACTGGTGGAAGCCATCCTCATAGGCGGCCTGCAGCTGCTCGGGCGTGGCGATGATGGCGCTGTTCTGCAGGCAGGCCCGCTGCGCCCTGTCAAAGTCCAGGGTGTAGCGCGTGGAGATGGCTCTGTAATGGAACACGATGCCTGCAAGACACAGGAGAGCGAGAGGGCAGGTCAGTGCAGCCTCCCCTCATCCAGGCCCTCATAGAATCAGGGAGAGTCAAGGGAGCATAGAGACATCTGGGCTGGGCCTCCAGCTGATGGGTGAATCCCAGCTCCATATCTGCATGGGGTGCTTCTGCCTTTGCTAGAACATTTCTATTAACAGGGAGCTCATTACCTTACAAGGCATCTTTTTGGAAACCTGTGATAATTCTGATAATCAGGTTATTTGACTTGGATCAAAATCTGCCTTCCTCATAATTTTTCATGTCATTCCAGGACCCCATATTTGCTTTGCACAAAGATGCCCCCTCAGCCCAGGGCCATCCCAGTGAGAGTCTTGTTTAAGGCACAGGTAGGAGCAGACTGCCTTTCAGAGAGTGCTGAGCACCAAAGAATCAATGCTTTCGAATTGTAGGGGTGGAGAAAACTCTTGAGAATCCCTTGGACAGAAAGGAGATTAAACCAGTCAATCCTAAAGGAAATCAACCCTGAATATTCATTGGAAGGACTGATTCTGGAGCTGAAGCTTCAATACTCTGGCCACCTGATGTGAAAAGTCAACTCACTGGAAACGACACTGATGCTGGGAAAGATTGAAGACAGGAGGAGAAGGGGGAAACAGAGGATGAGATGGCTGGATGGCATCATCAACTCAATGGACATGAGTTTGAGCAAACTCCAGGAGATAGTGAAGGCTTCCCTAAGCCTGGCATGCTGCAGTCCATGGGGTTGGGAAGAGTTGGACAGAACTGAGCAAATGAACAACAACAACCCAACAGGAAAAACTTGGTGCTGACTGAAGTCCTGAAGCCTACCAAGAACACAAGCATATTCCTTAGTCCATTGAGGGCAGGGGACCAGAAAGTCCTCATCCCTTTCTTTGGCTTCTGGAACTGGAGGTGGAGGAAGGAAAAGACATCTGGGTGGAGAGTCAGGAGATGCTCTGGCTCCCTTCCTGGGAAACTTCAGGCAAGTCACTTAACCTCAGTTTGCTTGTCTGTAAAATGGGGATGATCACAAAGCAATCGAATCACAGGATTGTTGGGAAGCACAGATTGTCATTCATTACATGTGACTGTGGCCACGGAGTATTTAATTCACTCAGAGTCCAGTGAGAGTGATGTTACTAGCTTCGTGTTACAGAGGAAGCAACTGAAGTTAAGTAACTCAACCGAGGTGCAAACTGGCAGGAGGAGGAGCTGGGGTTTGCAAGCCAGCCAGCCTGGGTGCCCACCAGTGAGGATGGCATTCTGGTTCTTTCTGTAGGTGAAGCAGGGTCCCCCCGGTCAGGCTCTCACCTTTTACCACGACCTCTAGGGTGGCCTGGCTGTCCTCGATGCCGTGCATCACCTCACAGCGATAGATCCCGGAGTCATTGGAGCGCATGTTCTGGATTTCCAGGGTGGCGTCGCTGGGGATGGCGGGGTAGTTGGGCAGCGTGACCTTGTCTTGGTAGGCGCTGTTGACCCGCACCCGCCCTTCAGTGGCCACCAGCAGCACCACCTCCTTCTCCTTGGAAATGCGGCTCCACTTGATTCTTGGGGCGAGGGGGGCGGTGGAGGGGGCGGTGGTCACGGGGTGCATGGGGTCGATGAAGTAGCAGGGGATGGTGAGGGAGCTCCCCAGGAGGACCCGCAGTGGGGACGGTTCAGGGATGCTGACACTCAGTGAGTTGTCAGGTTCTGTGCAGGGAGACATGGGGCGGGAGACAGAGCCGTTAGTGCCCAGAGGGGACCACCCAGCCTCTCTGTCAGTCCTTCTGGAAATGACAATGTCTGTGCTGGTGCTGGGGAAGGCTCCTGTGTCATATGGAATTCCCTTTCCAGAGCAGCTTCCTCAAGACCCCCTGGTCTCTGTGCCTCAAGATGGGAACTATGGAGCCAGAAAGGATTGCAGAGGAGGCCAGTGGGAAATTCACAGGTGTACCTCTTTGTTTCTCAAACTGGGGTACCCTAGGTGATGCCAAGCCATGGGATAAACAGAATCCATCTTTCTGGAGTCACAAGCCATGGGATAAACAGAATCCATCTTTCTGGAGTGACAGCTTGACTCAAAAATTGGTAAAAAGTTACTTTGGGGGAGAAACTCCAATACTTTGGCCACCTGATGTGAAGAGCTGACTCATTGGAAAAGACCCTGATGCTGGGAAAGACTGAAAGCAGGAGGAGAAGGGGATGACAGAGGTTGAGATGGTTGGATGGCATCACCAACTCAATGGACATGAGTCTGAGCAAACTCCGGTAGATAGTGAAGAACAGAGAAGCCTGGCATGCTGCAGTCCATGGGGTAGCAAAGAGTCGGACATGACTTAGTGACTGAACAACATCAAGAAAAAATTACTATGGGGAAGAAAAAATTTATACAACTTGTAAAGCTAAGATATAAAAATATCAAACACTTAAGGAGGTCTGCTTTGGGCTCCATCCTGACCTTGCAGAAGGACTAGTCATTCTGTTCTGTTGTTGGGGGCTCAGGGGCCTAGTTGGAGAGGCATCAGAGAAGATCAGACGTTTAAGTCTGCAAAGAGTCAGCCTGGGGTGGGTTGGGATATGATGAGACTCCATTAAAAAAACAACAACAAACCTAGATGGTATTGATAGGGAAGATGCAGAGAGTTTGCAAATTCTGTTAGAAGTCAAAAATCTTCCTGGTATTGGAAAGAAAGAGCCTTTGAAAAAAACAGCACATATACTTATTGAACAGTCATATACTTATTGAACTTTTTTTTCCAGGAGAGCCTGCAGGTTGACCATAAAAATGTTTCAGATATTTGTAAGTGGCAGATATATAGCAAGGCAAGAAAGAGGGAGCCAGGAATGTTTGGGGTCCAGCCCTAACCTTTTGATATCCTGGGGGGTCACTAGCAGGCCCTTCACAGAAATATCCCTCTGAGGCTCCGCCCTAGCACAGGACACAGCATGGTTTTAGTGTTGGTAGCTCCCCAGGGCAGGTTCTTCCCAGGTGGCACTAGTGGTAAAGAACCCACCTGCTGATGCAGGAGACATAAGAGACTCAGGTTCAATCCCTGGGTCAGGAAGATCCTCTGAAGGCGTGTGTGGCAATCCACTCCGGTATCCTTGCCTAGAGAATCCTATGGACAGAGGAACCTGGTGGGCTACAGTCCATGGGGTCACAAAGAGTCAGACAATACTGCACTGACTGATCACGCACACACGGTTCTCCAGGGACAACTGGAAGTGACAGCAGCACCAGCTCTGCATTTTTAAAGCTCCCAACCAACCCTCATGAAATGGTTGGCCTGTGTGGGCAAATCACCCCAGGGTATAGCCAGCTGGGTATTCAAGGGTCTCAGGGAAAGAGTACAAGTGGAGACTCATGGATCATATGTCTAAATATTTAAAAGCTATAAATCAAGCCAATAGACCAATAAATTATTTTTAAAATTGTTCTATCTTCTTATTTGACAATGATACCTTTCAAAATGAAAAACCAGATTCAAATTTAGAATTCTTGGATCCCTTAGAATTTTGCATTGGGATGTGGTGGCCACACTGGAGGAGAGGGAATCAGGACCCCTTTTCTTCCCTCACAGCTCTGCACTGTGAAGGGTCTGTATTTATCCAGGCCCTCACAACCCAGCTCTGTCCACACCCGAACAGCCACCCCTTCACCTCTCCCGCTGGCCTTCTGGTGGCTCAGACTGGCAATGGTGGGTGGTCCTTTCATGGAAGGATGGACCTAGAGGAGCAAACCATGCAGCCCTGGAAATGACTTGGGTCCAGCTGGACAGGGAATTCTGGGCGTCCTGGGTACCCAGAGGGAGAATAGAGCAGGGTGGACACATATCATTGGCCCTACAATTCCTCACTTTTAGGGAATGTTGGGACTGTGGGAGAGTCAGAGACGGGGGCCTCTAAAGTGATGGCCCAGATCAAGCACCAGGACTATCAGTGCCAGGCTTGGTCTTCAACCCCCGAGTCCAGTCCTCAGCGCCTGTCGGGTAAATGAGACACACGTGGGGATGTCCTCACCTGAAACTTCTACTGAGATGGCTGCTGTGATGACCCTCAGAGTCACAAACACCAAGAGTAAAGTGGTCATAGTTCACCTGGAAGAGAGGGGAACAGAGATGTCATTCAGAGGTTCAGATACGGTGAGGTTGAGGGTCACGTGTCACATGACAAGTGTGATAAACTCCTCATCCATGGATCTGAAATCACATCAAGAGAAGGAGGCTAATATAAAAAAAGTGATAATGATTATACTTGAACAATGGCTTTATGGATAATTTTATTTTGCACTTTGGATTTTTTTTTTCATGTTTTATGAAGTGTCTATGATAAGCATGTATAGCTTTTGTGATTAAATAAAACAACAGATATTTATCTAAAAGGCTATAAAGAGTTGGACACGAGTGAGCGACTTAGTGTATAAACACACACACACACATTAAGGATTATAAAATATCCTCAGCTGATCTACTGTTTATCTCACCTATGTGCAAAGAAAAATGAGGTTTTATTGGAAAAAAAAAAAAACCAAAAACCTATAAGGAGGCTGCATTGTGATCTGGGTGATATCTTCTCCAAGAATCCTGTCCTCACAAAACCTTCATGGATTCCTCAGTTTAATTACCAGTGTGAGGCTGTAATTAAATTTATCTCCTCCTGCGTTTTCTAGGGAACCTCTCATCTTCTAACCAGTCAAGTCTCATCCTAAAGGATCCCTGTGATGGTTGATTTTATGTGTCAATTTGACTGGTCCATGAGGTGCTCAAATATTTGGTCAACTATTATTCTGGGTGTGTCTGTGAGGGTGTCTTGGGAAGAGATGAACATTTAAATTGGCAGACTGAGTGGAGCAGATTGCCCTGCCAATGGGGGTGGGCCTCACCTAATCAGTTGAAGGCCCACATTTTGCCCCAAATGGCTGAACCTTCCCTAAAAAGAGATAATGTCTCTTGCCTGATGCTCACCAAACTGCCTTCAGACTTAAACAGAAACATTGCTTCTTCTTGGTTTCAAGGCTTCACACCCTGGCTCTCCTGGCTCTCTAGCTTGCCAAGTGAAAGTGTTAGTCACTGAGTTGTGTCCAACTCTT
The DNA here is from genome assembly GCF_019923935.1 of Bubalus bubalis. Taxonomy (NCBI): domain Eukaryota; kingdom Metazoa; phylum Chordata; class Mammalia; order Artiodactyla; family Bovidae; genus Bubalus; species Bubalus bubalis. The sequence continues at coordinate 49,661,204 of NC_059176.1, forward strand.
TGCAACCTTATGCTCTGTAGTCCACCAGGCTCCTCTGTCCATGGAATTCTCCAGGTGAGGATACTGGAATGGGTTGCCATTTCTTCCTCCAGGGGATCTTCCCGACCCAGGGACTGAACCTGGGTTTCCTACATTGCAGGCAGATTCTTTACCATCTGAGCCAATTTGTTAGCTTGCCAAAATCCTTCACAATCATGTGAGCCAATTCCTTAGAATAAATCTCTTTCTATATGTATATGCACAACCAAATAGTTCTGTTTCTCTGGAAGCAGAGAAACCCAACCCTAACCCTAACCCTAACCCTACCTAACACAGTTCCCCAGGCCCAGAAAAGTGACGCGAGTTACCCTATCTCCTTGATAAAATCTGAACCTGCCATCAACTCCAAATTCAGGAACTTGTGTGTTTTTGGACAGAGAATGTACCAGGATTTGGGGCACAATTCAGGGGTCTCATTCAAGTCAGGGGAAGGATGCTCACCCAGATTGCTCTGTGGGATATGTGCTAAGTCGATTCCGTCATGTCTGACCCTGTGACCCTATGGACTGTAGCCTGCCAGGCTCCTCTGTCCATGGGGTTCTCCAGGCAAGAATACTGTGTGTTGCCATTCTCTCCCCCGGGGATCTTCTTAACCAAGGGCTTGAACCTGCCTCTCTTACATCTCCTGCATTAGCAGGCGAGTTCTTTATCACTAGCACCATGAGAGAAATGACAGCCCAGGACCCTTGAAGCAACCCCTGTTGGCCCAAACAATGACTTCATATGAATTAGAGAAACAAACTTTCCTTACTGTCATCTGTTGGAAAACCGTCCCAGAAAGTACACTTATCTGCGATGACAAAACGTAAAGGGAACCCCCTGCGTAACTGGAACCCTGACTCTGAGCGGGCCAGAGTACTCAGACCTCAAGAAGACCCATCTGAATTTACAAGAGATCAACCAGAGGGATGGTTCTCAAATTGGGCTACACACTGACATCACCTGGGCTTCAGCCTGGTCCTCAGACATTTTAAAAGCTCCCTAGAATGTTCTAAAATGTGGCCAGGGCACTGCTGGCTAGAGAGTATGCAGTCACACTGCGGACACTTGTGACTTGCACCCCATGACACGTGCCCTAAAGACAGGAAGGGAGCTTTCACAGGCTGAGTGCAATGCCCAACTGAGGCTGCAGCCAGCGTCCCTGACCTGGACTCTGTCAGCGTCTGATGACCCAGTAGGAATCTCTGTTGGCTCAGTCACCATCAGCTGTGGCTGGATGGATTTGAGGATGAGAGGCTCTGAGGTTCCCACCCCTAGAATGTGGGGAAGGGAGTGAGTAGGGCCAGGACTCTGGGGACCCTCGTGAGTGACCCTAGTCTGTCATTCTTTTAAAAAAGTTTTTTTTTTTCTTTTTAGATGTGTGTGTGTGTATATATATATATATATATATATATATATATGTAGTGGACATGAGTTTGGGTAAACTCCGGGAGTTGGTGATGGACAGGGAGGCCTGGTGTGCTGAAGTTCATGGGGTCACAAAGAGTCAGACATGACTGAGTGATTGAACTGAACTGAACTGATATATTTTTAATTTGGCTGTGCTGGGTCTCAGTTGCAGCATACAGGATCTTTATTTGTGGCATGTGCAATCTAGTTCCCTGACCAGGGATTGAACCCAGGCCCCCTGCACTGGGAGTGTGGAGTCTTAGCCAATGGACCACCAGGGAAGTCCCTTAGCTTGTCATTTGAGTGATCTTTCCACAGCTATCCTTCATTCATTCCACGTACAGTGGGCACCTGAGGGATGAAAAGGTTGTCTGTGTGGGTGCTTCTGGGGGCTCAGAGATGAAAGCGTGAGGCGTAGGATGAGTAGGAAGTCTGGAAAATTCCAAAGGCTTAAGAAGCAGCCCCTCGCTTCTGAGGGATTTTTCTCCTTAGAAGCTGCCTTTAAAAAAAAAAAATCTCTGGGACTCCAGGTTCTGGCTCATGAGGGGCCTTTTCCTCAGGCCCAGTGTGATCCGAGACAGCCAAGAACTATTTCTCTGGAGGCTAAAAGGGTCAGGTGTCTCCTCCTCTGTGAGGAGGGGGCTAGACTTGCAGGGCCCTCTCTTCCTAGAGCCTCAGGGAAAGCGTGTCCAGACAGAAGGCCTCCTGTTCTTCTTCCCTCAGAACACCCTTCACTGGGAAGTTCTCTGTATGTTTTCAGAGTTGTGTTTCTTCCCTCGCTCTCTGAACAAGCCTGACATTGTCCGGGAAGCAGTAGTTCTCTGTGGGGCTTGGGTTTGCTCTGTTTCTCTTCCTGGCTTCGGCCAGGAATGAAAAGGGCAGGGGGTGGGCATTGGTGGTGCTGGTGGTGGGCGGGGGGGGACGGGTTGTGGGCAGAGAAATTAATTTTATTTCTTCTTTTTTTTTCAAGACAAACTTTGGGATAGAAATATCGTAATAAATATGCTCTTGTGTTTGTGTGTGTTTTCTCAGCTGTAAAGAAAATAGGGAGAAATTCCATTCTGTCTGGATTCCAGTGTGTCCGGGCCTCACTGAGCCTTTATGTGAGGAGATGGACTCTGCCAGTCCCCACAACAGGGCAGCCTTTCTGCAGGGGAAGCGGAGCTGGATGGTGGCGATGGGATTGGGAGGCTGGGGCTGAGGACAGGGGAAGGGGCTGTCTAAAATGGAGGGAAAGAGGGGCTTGAGGAGCAGGTGAAAGTTGGAGGGTCTGTGCAGAGCTTCTGTGGGCTCCATGTGTGTGAGGTTGGGCTCATTACCACGGAACTGGCTTTTTCAGGACAGAATTATTAGGAAGTTTGATGGGGAAAGAAAGCATGCTAGTGCTTTGAACCTGAGCTCAGGCCATGTGTGTGTATGTGTGAGAGAGAGACAGACACACACACACACAGACCCATAGTTGAATGTATGGAAACCCTCCACCTCCTCATCAGCTAGACCCTATCAGATGGCTACCAACCCAGTCAGGGCTTTGACCTTTATTCCATCAGATTATGGGGCTGAATGGGAGGGGCTCACCTGCCTGCCCTGAATTCTTATTCCAGCAACATGCCGTGGAGACCCCTAGACCTGGATCCCAGTCCTGCTTGGCACCTCCTGCTTTAATAACCCAAGATCCATCTCCATGGCTATTTCAGAGACTGAGCGAGAGAAAGTGCCAGGCAGACTCTGCTTCTGAGGGCGGGGGCTGTGTCTCTGGCTCGGTGGCAAGCCCAGGGTCTGGCACTCAGCAGGCATCCGTCAGCACCACTCTCTTCCCTCCTCCCTAGAGTCAGGCCTGGGTGAACCTCTCAGAATGTGGGGACTAGAAGAGCGTCTAGTGGTTACAGGGAGGCTTCTTGCCCTGGGATGAGGGTTGGATGAGATGACTTTCCATAAAGGATAAAACTGCCTTTGCCAACATCACCACCCTACCACACATTTGGAAAATAAGGAACTAGAGAAAATAAATCACCATCATCCTCCATCCTAATCCAACCATTGTTCGTGTTTTGATAGTTTTCCTTCTGGTTTTTTTTCTTTAGGCATCCACTTGCGTTTCGTGGAGTTGTAATCTTTTTGCATCCTGTTTGCTTTTTCCACACAGCATGGTGGATCAAATGACTTGTTTTTGGTTCCTTCAGAACTGATGGATGGCTTTGGGGCTGTACAATCACGAACTTGCTGCTGGGAATCCTGTCTACATGGCCGAGGCAGGTGGTCTTCAGTCTCTAATTGAACAGGAAGTGCTCATTCATTCTTCACGGGGTGACCCCCGCCACGGTTAGTGTGTTAGTCACACAGTTGTTTCTGACTCTTTGCAACCCCATGGACTGTAGCCTCCCAGGCTCCTCTGTCCATGGAATTCTCCAGGCAAGAATACTGGAAAGAGAGATTTTAAACCCAGAATAGGGAAAGTGGCAGGGATCCCACATCAAGGACACATCTGGCCAGACTGACTCCAACTGCAGCTGCTAATTTCCCACATATTCTAAATAGACATGGTGGGAAGGCGTGGAAAAGGGGAGTCAGGAAACTGACTCCAGGTGAACTCACACAAGCCCTCAGTTTTCTCATCTGCACGCTGGAATCAGAATGGGACATGGTGAAGATAATTTTCATGGATGCTAATGCTCATTTTATATTTTCTCCTCTTTCTCTTCTCTCTCTTTTGCTTATTCTCTCTCCATCTGTATCTTTTTCTAAAAAATAGAGTTGATTTCCTTATTCCTATTGTATTACTTGGGCTTCCTTCATGGCTCAGATGGTAAAGATTCTGCCTGCAATGCAGGAGACCTGGGTTTGATCCATGAGTTGGGAAGATCCCCTGGAGGAGGGCATGGCAACCCACTTCAATATTCTTGCCTGGAAAATCCCCATGGACAGAGAAGCCTGGTGGGTAAGTCCATGGGGTCACAAAGAGTTGGACACAACTGAGTGACTAAGCACAGTGCATTGTATTACTTGCTTGTTTATCACTGCAAATTAAATTCTGCAAATGTTTTTCTGCTTTCTGGGCAATTAAGTGGGTCCATTGGAAAAAGCTGTGGCAGCAGGTTGGGGTTGCTGCAGAGCCACTTTTCAAACTCATAGTTTTGTCTAGGATTGGCCTCAAGTAGCCCTGTGCTAAGACAGAGGGCACAGTGAGGTGGGGAGGGAGGGTTTTCCTCTGAGTTGCTTATATTCTTGTAGATGGAGACATATCTGTACCTAGAAAATAGCAGGTGTGTGAGTGGGTGCCAGGTCCTTGATGCTGTCTAGAATGTGACCCCAAGCATAGTTTTTGCATCTTTGACACAGCGTAGCATGGGAGAATTGGCCCTGAAGTTCTCTGAGACCCTAAGTGCCAGCTCCACACAGTGCAGAAAAGAGACATTTGATACAGAGTCAGAGTCGGTCACATCTCACCTGTCACAGCCTCCCCCCGGGTTAGAAATGAGCTCATCTCTTGTTCTGATCCTGCACCCAGATCAGCATTCCCTGGGAAGGTTCGAAACCACTGGGAAAGATGCCCCCCTGTGCCCTCCACATGCTGGGGAAGATGTAGGGGGCAGCAGAGGGATGCAAAGAGGGGAGCTGTGAGGTTATGAGTATCATGCCTAAATTCAGAGGAATTAGGCTTTCAGGGGAGCCTCAGGCTCTCAAGGGAGGAGCAAGGTTCAAGTGGAGGAATTAGGAGAAATCAAGAAATGATCAAGAAAAGAAATCAAGAAATGACACAGGTCCAGGGACTTCCCTGGTGGTCCAGGGGCTAAGACTCCACATTTCCAAAACAGGGGACCTGGCTTTGATCCCTGGTCAGGGATCTAGATCCCACAGGCTGCAATGAAGATTAAAGATCCCGTGTGCTGCAACTAAGAGCCAGAGCAGCCAAATAAATAAATAAAACAATAAATTAGTTAGTAAAAAATAAAAAAGAAAGACATGTGTCCAGAAGGTGTCACATCTGGTGCCTGTGTGTGTGTGTTCCCAGTTGTGTTCAACTCCCTGTGACCCCACGGGGTGTAGCCCACCAGGCACTCTACTAATGTGGGCTTGCCTTCGAGTGGTACCCGTGGCTTGGGTCTGGCCCTCCTCTTTCTCTTCCTTCCTTTTGCTCACACAGTTTGTTCCTTCCAGAAGACTTTATATCTGTAGAACAGCTCTACATCTGACCTAATCATAGCCTTTTCTGAATCCAGGGTAAATACTACCTCCTGGGAACTTCCAGATACCTTGGCCTGAAACCATCTCCTTTCTGTCCACGTTCTTTGTCATTCCTTGTGGTTACCTCCAACTAATTAACCAGCTTGTGATTTCTTTCCCATCGTTGTTTTAAACTACCAGGCTAAGCACTTATGGGGGGTATATGGGTGGGGAGTGAGGCTGTGTAGTGAGAAGAAGATGGCTTTGCAGTCACATGCATGTGCTCGTGTGTGCTGAGTCATGTCTGACTCTTTGTGACCCCATGGACTGTAGTCCGCCAGGCTCCTCTGCCCATGGGATTCTTCAGGTAAGAAATATTGGAGTGGATTGCCATTTCCTCCTCCAGGGGATCTTCCCGACCTAGGGATTGAACTCATGTCTTCTGTGTCTCCTGCATTGGCAGGTGGATTCTTTTACCACTGAGCCACCTGGGAAGCCCTTGGAGTCACATAGATTCTGTTGAATTGCAACTGTGATACTTACAGGTGAACATAAAACCTTGGCCCAATTATTTAACCTCTTGAAGGATCAATTTCCTTACTTCTAAAGTGCTGATCAAATAGGAGCTATCATATAGGATTTCTGTAATTCCCCGGAGAAGGGCATAGTAACCCACTCCAATATTCTTGCCTGGACAGAGGAGCCTGGTGGGCTACAGTCCATGGGGTCTCAAAAGAGTTGGACATGACTGAAGCAACTTAGCATGCATGCTCTGTGTGGCTTTCAGTAAATTCTGTCTCCTTTCCTAAATCTTATCGGACCGGATCCTCCCTGGCTGAGGTGGGAGAACAGCTGCATTGTGTACACACATCATGGTCTTCAATCCATTGTGGGTGTGCTGAGCACCTAGTGTGGGCACCAAGCACTGGGCTCTGCACATCGTAGTCCCTCAACCAACATGAACTGACTTGGTAGAAGTTATACCCAATAGAGTTCATGCCTAGATCTAATTGAGATGATGTCCCATGTGTGGATGGTCATTTGATTTGCAATGACAGCAAATAGTGGGCTCCTCCACAACTTGGTTAACTTAGGGCTCATGACTATATTCACCCCAAGCCTGGGTATAGGATGAGAGTTCAAATAAAAGTCTGGATTGTTTAAGTGAGATGCTGATGCTGCTGGTGTCCTCTCCAGTGACCCAAGCCTTGTCACTCTCAGAGCTGCCCATGTTCACTGAATGAGGCCAGCCATCCCCGTTCCACCCTTAGGCAACAGTGAGCACCTTACAGCCAAAATCAGCTTATACAGTGGTTTCACGGACAATCTAAAGACTGCCTTTATTGGACTTCCTTGGTGGCACAGTGGATGGGAATCCTTCTGCCAAGGCAGGGGACATGGGTCCCATCCCTGGTCAGGGAAGATCCCACGTGCTGAGGTGCAACTAAGCCTGTGTACCACAACTACTGAGCCTGTGCTCTAGAGCCCGGGAGCGGCAACTTCTGAAGCCCATGTGCTGTAGAGCCCATGCTCCACAACGAGAGAAGTTAGCGCAATGAGAAGCCTGCAACAAAGAGTAGCTTTCACTTGCTGCCAGCACAGCCAAAATAAATCAATAAATAAGAGCACTGACTTTGGTTGGCTGAAGGTGTGAGTGGGTTTGCAGGTAAAGGCCCTCCCTGTGGAGGTGGGTGACAGGCACAGTGGGAACCTGAAAGGAGTAGTTCTGGTTCAGGGCACAGTGAAAGTGTTAGTTGCTCAGTGGTGCCCAAGTTTTTGTGACTCTATGGACTGTAGCCGGCCAGGCTCATCTGTCCATGGGATTTTCTAGGTAAGAATACTGGAGTGGGTTGCCATTTCCTTCTCAGGGGACTCAGGGATTGAACCCGGTCACCTGCATTGCAAGCAGATTCTTTACTGTTTGAGCCACCAGGGAAGCTGACAGTTGTTTTTAAAAAACATCAATTTCTACTCTCTCTGGCCTTTCTGTCTTGATTTCCTTCACTCACTGAAGAAGGTCCTTGCTAGTAACAACTGCTTGACCTGGATCTACTGTGATGAGAGATATGCTATTCTTCTCTCTGGGGTCCACTTTGAACCCAGGAACCATGCAATTTCCTGAAATAGTCTAGTCTCAGTTTCCTAGGAGACCATATGGTCTGGGAGAAGGTGGGTACGTTAAAACTACAACCCGAATTCATACCTTTGACTCATCACTTGCTATATTTTAGATGAGCTTGAGAAAGTTTCTTGACAACTCTGGCCAGAATATCCATGAATGATGGCTCTGGAAATTGCTAATTTCCAGTTAGGAGGAGAACAGGGAGTGATGACTCCCATGACAAATTGCTCTAAATGTCTTATTTCCTCTAAATCATCAAACAGAAGTCCTTTTGTTCCCTGAGCAGTCTGATCTGTTGGGTTGGGTGGTAAAAGGCGTTGGGAGGAAGGAAGCTTATATCACATTGGAATCTTGAGTGAGCCAGGGACGTAGAGCTCAGATCAGAAAGGACCGTTAAAACAAAACGAATCTATATTTCATGGCAGAACAGGACGAACGCTCTTGGAGTAAAGTCCAGCCCCTTCTCATGTTCTATTAAGTCCCTACATTCTATGCCCTCACTCCTGCTCACACCACATCATACCTCTATTCCCAGCCACATTCTAGCTATTTCTTGAACAAAAAAATGTGTTTCCTCTTAATGGCTTTAGTTCCTTCTCTTCCTTCTTCCTGGTACACATTTCTAGATCTTTCCCTCATTGGCCACTTTCATCATTCTAGCCTCAGTTCAAATGTCCCTTCCCTGACCACCCTTTCCTGACCCCTACCCAGTACCTCCCTATCACGTCACCCTATTATTGTTTATTTATAGCATTATCATTACTAGAACTTCCTGCACTTTTCCATTTGCTTGTTTATTATTTGTTTCCTCTACTAGAATATACATTTCATGAGGGCAGGAACTTTTGTCTGTTTTGCTCACTACTATCCCTGGGGGCTCTGGAGAAGGCAATGGCACCCCACTCCAGTACTCTTGCCTGGAAAACCCCATGGATGGAGGAGCCTGGTAGGCTGCAGTCCACGGAGTCACTGAGGGTCGGACACAACTGAGTGACTTTACTTTCACTTTTCACTTTCCTGCATTGGAGAAGGAAATGGCAACCCACTCCAGTGTTCTTGCCTGGAGAATCCCAGGGACGGGGGAGCCTGGTAGGCTGCCATCTCTGGGGTCGCACAGAGTCGGACACGACTGAAGCGACAGCAGCAGCAGCACCCCTGGGGGCTCAGATGGTAAAGAATCTGCCTGCAATGGGGGAGACCCAGGTTTGATCCCTGGGTTGGGAAGACTCCCTGGAGAAGGGACTGGCTACCCACTCCAATATTCTGGCCTGGAGGATTCCATGGACAGAGGAGCCTGGCAGGCTACATACTGTACACAAGTTTGCAAAGAACTGAACACAACTGAGTGACTAACACTATACCTACTTAGGCTTCCTAGGTGGTGCAGTGGTAAAGAATTCACCTGCCAATAAAGGAGACAGAGGAGATGTGGGTTCTATCTCTGGGTCAGGAAGATCCCCTGGAGAAGGAAATGGTAACCCACTTCAGTATTCTTACTTGGAATATTCCATGAATAGAGGAGCCTGGCAGGCCACAGTCCATGGGGTCACAAAAAGTCAGACACAACTGAGCACCCACACACACATACATACTTCAGGTGTCTGCAACAGTGCTTGGCACGTAGAAGGTGTTCAACACATATTTGTTGAATGAATGAATGAATGGTGCTTCATGAATGGGCAATGTCCCTTCTGGATTGTTTGGGAACGGAAGGAGCACTAAGCTTAAGACTGATAATAACTGTTGCAAGTCAACCGATTTCAAAGCATTCTTGCCTCCTCAACCCTGAAACACATTAGAAGGCCTAGGAGGAGTGTTAACTCTGAATGCGGGTCACGGGTAGCCCAGAGCATACCATGGCCCCTGGAAACATCCATTTACCCTCCTCTCCTGCTAGGAGAGGACCAAGACTGGTCAGCATGGATCTGGGGACCACTAAGCAGGGAGTGGTGGGTGACCCAGGAGATAGCACCCTGGGACAGAACAGAACTCAGAGTCATCTAGCAGCCTGATGAAGGCTGTGTATTTAAGGAGCTGGGAGTGAGCCAGGTCCAGAGCTGGGAAGGAAGGCCAGCCATGATGGTGCTTCTTAGGATGGGAGATTGCACCCAAACCTGGCCCCAAACCATAAGACCAGACCAGGATGGGCACCAGAGGGAAGAATTCAGCTCAGCATCACCAGCCTTTCCCCATCACTCCCACCTCTCCTTACCCTCGACTGCAAATTCCCAGTAAAACCAGCTTAAAATGGAGAGTGGTACATTAATGGCTCCTGATTCACTCGCCCAGGGACACTGAGCTTTGCCCTGTTCTCTGTGTGGAAAAAAACTGGTACTTGGGACCTGCCCCTTCCTGTTCTTAGCCTTCCATTCCAACCCGGGCTCTTGGAGGTTTTCTCTGCATTAATTTCAGACGTTGTGTAAATATCAGACCTGAGAGTTTGGAAAAGAGTAAGTATCCTTCAGCCCAAACTTTCCATCAGGCACAAGAACCTTTCCTGGGGCAGGAATCTGGGGCCAAGAACTGAGTTCCCTCCAGTTGGCGCTGACCACCAACCTGGCAGGACAGAGTGCTCCTTCCTGTAGGAGTTTGGGAAGGGGCTAGGGGACCCAGCAGGACTCCTCAGGGGCCTCCCTTGGTGGGAACTGAGCCCAGGTTTCCAAAATGATCTTTGGTAAAGCTTTCTGACAGCTGAAGGTCCTGGCCAGCAACGACACAGGCGTTTGGGGTTACAGATGAATTCCTGAGCAAAGCAGAGGGCCAAGTGCCTAGGATGCAGCTGAAGGGAAAGAAGGGGCAGCTAGCCCAACCCCTTAAACTCCGGGGGCAGATGCCCAGGTTCTTGGAGTTTAGTCTAGACTTGGGGTCTAGTCAAGAGTAAGAAAGAGGATGGGCCACTGGAATCAAGCCTCATTCTCTTGACTGTAGTTTGCATGCCCTAATTCTAGGACTGGGAAGACGTCATAGAGAACATTCACTTAGTTCCTTTTGGGTCAGGCTTCTCTTTGAGAGCCACTGGGTGTTGTGGACCTGGCTCCCAGAAGGTAGTCTCTAAGTCTTTATTTACCTGGGGGCCTTGGGCCACGCTGGATTGTCTGTACTACAGTGTGATTTATGGTGGGGGTCTTGGGTCATGTGATATCAACTTGACCTCTGGAAGGACTGGAAACTAAGGTCAGCGTGTGGGTGGTCAGCCATGTCTACATGACCAACCCACAGTGAAAATCCTGGACTCAGGTGAGCTTCCTGGGTTGGCAACACTCTGTACACATTGCAACCCATTGTTGCTGGGGAAGTAAAGTTGTCCACACAACTCCCTGGGACAGCGCAACTGGACGCTCATGCCTGGTCTCTCTGGGACCCTGTCCTGTGTGGCTCTTCCCTATGCTGGTTTTGATCTGTATCCATCTGCTGTGATAAATAGTAACTGTGAGTGTAACAGCTTTGCTGAGCTCCTTCTAGTAATCGACTGGACCACAAGGAGGTCTTGGAGACCTCCTGAAACTTTCTGCTCCACCAGGTTAGTTTACCCTGCCCAGGGGGGTTTAGCGTGGTCCGGGTAGACAGCAGACAAGCCCGCTTCTCCCCATGGCCGTCCCTCAGTGACACTGCTTTCTCTTCTTGGCGCATATGCTCTGAAGAGCTGAGCACTCTTTTTTTGGCCCTCATGTGGACGGAATCATTGCCTTTCATCTGGAAAAGTTCCAAGGATTTCCTGGCTCTCCTCCCTCCCTCTTTTCCTCTGTCAAACACCCATCATGTGGAAAACTCTGCAGCGGGTGTTGAGGAAGGATCAGAGTGGATCTGCCGCTGGGGCTCACTGTGTGAGGCAGGAGGTGAGATGTGTGAATAAATCCTACAGCACCAGAGGGGAGCCTCTCTCAATGAGACCGCTCCACAAGCTAAGACACAGAAATCACTCCTGTTTTGGGAGGACCTGGGAGAACTGTGAAGAAGAGATGGCTTTTGAACTGAGCCTTGAAAGATGTGACGAAGGGGACGACAGAAGAAGAGATGGCAGGATAGCATCACCGACTCAATGGATATGAGTTTGAGTAAACTCCGGAAGATGGTGAAGGACAGGGAAGGCTGGCCTGCTGCAGTCCATGGGGTCGAAAAGAGTCGGACATGACTGAGCGACTGAATGACGACAATGGGCCTGTGGAGGTAGGGGAAGGGCATTCTAGGAGGGTCACATGAATAAAGGTATGGTGAAAGGAGTAGATCAACTTGTGTAGGATCACATAAAGTTAGAAACAAAGCTGGGCCAGATTCTGAAGAGCCTCCATGATTGGGCTAATGAGTCTGGCTTTGTTTTGTAGGTGATAGTGGGGGGCTGTCTCAGGGTTTTGGGGAATGCCCTGATCTCAGGTGTGTATCAGGAGGAAACCATGGCCCCCAGTATCTCTGCTTGCTCTGTGAAGTTCCCATTGCCATCAAGTGCACCCTCTTCCCTCACAGCAGGAGTGCATGCGGCCTATAGCATTTGTCTGTTTCTGCAGGGAGACTGCACCCACTGGGGTATGCACTGTGCTTGTCCATCCGTGGGTCTCCCTTGCCCATGAGCACCTACCCTTCCTCTAAAAATGGCTATAAATTGAAGGTTGAGCCCAAGCTGGGCATGGTGCCCAGCAGCAGTGTGAACAAACAAATCATCTCATTCAAGGCTCACAATCGTCCTGGGAGGGGCTCCGTTACTGGTCCTGTTTTTAGAATGGAGGATACAGAGGCTCAGAGCAGGTAAATGACTTACCGTAAATCCTGTAGCCAGGGAACGGCAGACCCAGAATTCAAACCTAGATCGGTCTGACTCCAAAACCAGTGCTCCTAACTAGATCCCTACTTCCCATGTCCATGCTAGGGATGGGGGCAGGTGCTGAGAATGGAACCTGTCATGGGTTTGTTCTTGTCACCCAAAGAACTTTGATAATCTGTGCGATGAAGGGACATTTGTGGTGTGCCTCCTACATGGGGAGACTTCACATTTTGACTCAAAGCACCAAGGCACCTTGGGGCGGTAGAATGAGCTCAAAACCCAGAGATAGGCAGAGAACTTGCTCTCTGAACTCCTCACAGACCTTTCTGACTCTTGATTTGTTTCAGAACAATTGGAGAAGAGCTTCAAACATTGACATGATAAGATGTTGTACCCCTTTCCCGCTTCCTCCTTTTCCAGCTGTCTCCCACGTGTCCCCAGTTCGCTGCCAGCTGCTCCTGGTGGTATGACTATGCCCTGCAAGACTGTCAGGACTATGGTGCCTATTAGCCTCCTGACGGGATGCCAGAGCAGCGACCTTCATGAAAATGCCTTCTAGGGGTTCATGCTGTCTGCTGCCTCCCAGCTCCTCCTAGTCAAGGTTTCTTCCTCATGAGGAAGCCAACTTTCCTTTTTCAAAAAATTGATTCTTTTTTTTTTTTTTTTTAAGCTGTGGTAAAATACAAATAGGGCTTCCTAGGTGGCGCTAGTGGTAAAGAACCCACCTGCCAGTGCAAGAGACCGAAGAGACACAAGTTCGATTCCTGGGTCAGGAAGAGCCCGTGGAGGAAGGCATGGCAACCCACTCCACATAGCAACCCACTTCAGTATTCTTGCCTGGAGAATCCCTTGGACAGAGGAGCCCGGCAGGCCACAGTCCATAGGGTCGCGAAGAGTCAGACATGACTAAAGTGACTTAGCACGCATGCAAAATACAAATAACATAAAATTTACCATCTTAACTATTTTCAAGTTCAGATATTTTATCATTCAGTGGCATCAAGTGCATTCACATTGTTCCACAACCATCCATTCACATTGTTCCACCATCCATCTTCAGAATTCATCTTGCAAAATGAAACGCTGTACCCATTAAACAAGAACTCCCATTTCTGCTTCCCCCAGCCCCTAGAAACCACCAGGCTATTTTGTTTCTATGAACTGGACTTGGACTACTATCTCTCCTTCTGAGGAGGCAAATCTATAGTGCTGTCTGGCACAATCTTTAGAGATCTTTGTGCGCTATTCCAATTGGAATTTTTCGCATCCAGTTTTTTTCTGGAATATTTTGTATATCCAGGGAGGCCTTCATGTACTCAGGACTCTCTGGGGGTACCACACTGCCTCCAGCATCCTGGGATGCTTTCACATACCCCAGCAATGATCTGCATCTTCAGGGGGTTGGGCTCTAAGGCTGCACACAAGCTGGAACCCAAGTAGGATCAAAACTCCCCTTGAAAATCTCTTAAGAAAGGTGTCCTGGTGGAGTCCTCCCACTATCATTCTCTCCCAATGAGTTGAATGCAATCATCTTTCTTCCACTACTGCGTGGGACTGTTGTTTCTTTATCTGAGAAGAAGATAAATTTGTTGACTTGTTAGGAGGGCCAGGATGTATGAGAAATACATATTGAACACTAGATGCACGTGTGATACCTCAAGATCCTCATGCTCTGAGAGGAACGAGGGGACAGAGTCAACCCTGGGGACAGCAAATTCGAGCCCCTTGTCTCTGCCTCACTGGGGACCCAGAGCCATTAGTGGACTGGCTGCAGAGTTTCTCACTAAAGCATGCTCTCTCCCAGTGACTGTCTCTGCACTGTAGCTGCTTCAAACTCGGGAGAGCTTGATGCCAATTTCCCTTGATGGAAAAATTCACCCGCAGCTGCACCAGTAGATGTATGAGGACAAGGACCAGGGCTCTCTGCATCATGTGACGAGCAGACAGCACTCTCTCCCATCTAAGCTGTGGGCTCTCCTGAAGGTCAAGGGAAACTTTTCATTTCTCCTTTTGTATTCCCTACCGTGTCCAATAGAGAGCCTGGCATGTAGAAGATTCCAATTATGGAAAAACTGTTTACTGACTTAGAAACACATTCACCTTATATGACGGAGCACAAAGAAAAAAACAACTTGCAAAATAATATGTAGAATGAGACTCCATTTCATTTTTATGTAAATCTATTCATGGAAAAAAGACCACAAAGATATACAGAAATGTAACTCTGGTTATCTTCTGGTGGAGAATTTGCAGTCAATTTTAACTTTTTTCATTTCAAAAGTTTTTATTTCCTAAACTTTTTAGGCTGTTCACTATTTTTTTTTAAAGGAAAAATGTTTCTAAAAAGAAAATGAAATTTTATGTCTTTAAAAAAAACTTCATTGAAGACAATCACAGAAGTGAATAAGCTCCAGTCCTGGAGGCCATTAGGAAAACTGGAATTTGTGGGTCAAAGCCAACAGACTCCCCAGTGACCAACGTGACAGCCGACTGGGGTTGGGGCGGGTGGAGAGGAGTGTCTCAGTGGAGAAAGGCGGAGGAAGAAAGTTCTCTCCATGTTAGAAGTCTTGGAAATCTGCTGGGAAACAGAATATTCTTCTGTCCCAGTGTTCAATAGACTCTGGACCCACGGTCTTTCTAGCTCATGGCTCCCTCTCCTGGAGGTGGCCCTGAATCTGCCAAGTAATCCCCATGAATCAAGGGCATGATGTGCAGGATAAACAGGGCTTTACACATACACCCTGAAGGACGAGCCCCCGACTGAGGGACAAGCTCTGCGGCTTCTCTTTCTTAAGCTAGATGTCAGGGCCTGGTCTGAGAAATTCATCTTCTCTCTAGGCAGAATGCAGGAAACCATGAACTTTACAATCAGATAGTCATGAGTTCAAGTTCTGGAGTTCAAGTTCTGGCCCTACCACTTAACACTGTGCCTTAGTTTCACTATCTGCTATCCATGGGATTCTCCAGGCAAGAATACTGGAGTGGGTTGCCATGACCTCTTCCAGGGATCTTCCCTACCCAGGGATTGAACCAGCATCTCTTACATCTCCTGCATTAGTGGGCAGATTCTTTACCACTAGCGCCACCTGGGAAGCCCCTCTATAACAGAGATAATTAAACCTACGTGTGTGTGTGTGTGTGTGTGTGTGTATAGCTCGATTCGGGTAATGAGAGGGCATTTATACCCTATGGATTCCACTTGTCCAGCCTCTGGTTAGCATACAAGCACTGACCTATTGGATCACTTATTTAATCTGCCTTTCCTGATAGCGGAGAAGGCAATGGCACCCCACTCCAGTACTCTTGCCTGGAAAACCTCATGGATGGAGGAGTCTGGTGGGCTGCAGACCATGGGGTTGCTAACAGTCGGACACGACTGAGTGACTTCACTTTCACTTTTCACTTTCATGCATTGGAGAAGGAAATGGCACCCACTCCAGTGTTCTTGCCTGGAGAATCCCAGAGATGGGAGAGCCTGGTGGGCTGCTGTCTATGGGGTCGCACAGAATCGGACACGACTGAAGTGACTTAGCAGCAGCAGTTTCCTGATAGAACTTCCTTTACATCTTACAAATGCAAAAAGTGAAAGTGTTAGTCGCTCAGTCATGTCTGACTCTTTGCAACCCCATGGACAGTAGCCTGCTAGGCTCCTCTGTCCATGGAATTCTCCAGGCAAGAATATTGGAGTAGGTATTGGAGTGGGTAACCGTTCCCTTCTCCAGGGAATTGTCCAGAGCCAGGGATTGACCCAGGTCTCCTGCATTGGTGTATTGTTTGCTGTCTGAGCCACCAGGAAAGACCTACAAATGAAGCATAGATCTAAAATATAACAAGAGTCAATAAAGAATGCTATGGGCTGAATTCTGTCTCTCCCCTTGCCCCAAAAGGTATGTTGAAGCTCTAACCCCCAGTACCTGTGAATATGAGCTTATCTGGAAATAGAAGCTTTGCAGATATAATTTAGTTAAGATAAGGTCATTACAATGGTTCAATAGGGCTTGCTGCAGTTTCCAGGTATGTCAGGAGGCCTGTGCTAGCTTCAGGGTGGCTGGAAATATAAGGTACTTGCTGCATCTCTCTGGTCCTTTCCTGCTCTGAGCTTGTATGACTACTTAAGAGCATAAGTGGGCAGGAAAGCAGCTGATCAACTTCATCTTGGGCAAGAAGAGGCAGTCACACGATCATCCAACCCACTGACTCAAAATTCAGGTTCTGAAACACCAGGAATGGGCCCGGGGAACATTCACAATGAACAGCAATTACTGCTTGAGTGCACTTGCTCTGTGCCACACACCTTGGTTTAGCTGTGTTATCTTGCTTTATCCCTCCAGCAACCTTATGAAGGGAGAGTCAATGTACCCAATTTACAGATAAGGAAACTGATGCACACAAGACTAGTCAACCCTGGTGAAGTCACACCTCTGGTTGAACAGAC
The DNA here is from genome assembly GCF_019923935.1 of Bubalus bubalis. Classification (NCBI taxonomy): domain Eukaryota; kingdom Metazoa; phylum Chordata; class Mammalia; order Artiodactyla; family Bovidae; genus Bubalus; species Bubalus bubalis. The sequence goes on from NC_059176.1 coordinate 49,678,109, forward strand.
CAAACTGGGTCCAGAGCCCTTCAACCTGACTCCACCCCTGGAAAACAGTGGCCTGAGGGATTCCTTGGTGAGTCCAGGTGTTAGATGTCATTAGGAAGGACGCTGAAAATAAAATGTAAGTGACAATGCACTGGACCCTCCATCACAAAAGAGAGAAAAGATGGACTTGGAGTTCAAGGAAGGCCCACAGTGGGTGAGGCCTGAGAGCACAGAGCTGGAGGGGAATACTCTTAAGTGTGGATGGTGAAGGCTGAGAAGCGCTGCCCACTGAGGTCTTCAGAATCATGAAGATGCTGAGCTGCAATGCCAGGGGAAAACTTGTCTTGTTCTCCATCCTCTCCCCTGGTGCCTGGCTGGCCGTCTAAAATGTCATGGGGAGTGCTGGGACCCTGCAGCTTGAAAGAGGTACCGGAAATGCAATAAAAGAGCCCATGACCCATGATGGGTGGCCAGTGATAGAACCTGAGGCTCCAAAGGTGGCAGGACCTAAAACTGAATGTTTATTTCTAAAAGTAGCTGCTCTTCACGATGTTTGAGTCAGCATGAATCATTAAGGAAAGCTTGGAAAGAGAGCAGCCATTCATCTCCTCAGCTGGGCCCCTCTGATGGCAGAACATCAGCTCGCCGGGGTGACTACACAGAGTCCCTGGGTCCAGGCTGGGGCGGGTGGGGCTGCTGAAGTGGACGGGGCTGGTGGGAACTGCCCTTAGGCAGCTGCCATGTTCAGCAGACAGAGTGCTGGGAGCAAGGAAATTGGGCCCTCGTTCCAGCACTGACAATCACACCTCCAGGCAGGACATATATTTTTCTAGGTTCCGGCTTTCACATCTATGACAAGAGAAAGACGCAGCATACAATGGCTTTCAGAAGACATAAGATCAGAGTTGTTCTCATGGAATCTGATGCCGACTCCCACAATCATTGCCCCTCTCAATTCACTTCTGTGGCCTCTGTGGGGTGTCAGAGACACACAACTCCTATGCCGACCCCCTGGAGGATAGTTTGAAAGGCACTGGATAGAAGTCACTTGGCAGACTTTTAATTACTTTTTTTTGGCCATGCCATGTGGCACGCGGAATCTTAGTTCCCCGACCACGGATGGAACCTGGGCACATGGCGGTAAAAGTGCAGAGTCCTAACCACTGGACCACCAGGGAGGTCCCACTCAGCAGACTTTTACTGAGCACCTACTGTGTGGCAAGTGTTTTCCATGTGTTGGAGATACAAGACAATCAAGATAGACAGGGCTTTTGGTCTTGGAGGGGCTGGGAAGGGGGCAGACAAGCAGCGAGGAAAACAGCCAAGCAGAAACTTTCAGACAGTGATAAGCTGCAAGGAAAATATGACAAAGGGCTGCTGGAGCGTGGGGTAGAGGGTGTCACGTTCTGTATACCGGGTGGCCAAGAAGGCTTCATGGAGGAGGGGACATTTGGACCCGAATGACCAGAAAGAGCCAGCCACACAGAGCCCTGTGGGAAGGACATCCAGGCAGAGGAGCCCAGGAGGGCAAAGGCCCTGAGGTGGGAATGAAGTGGGAGGCCAGTGGCTGAAGAGGCCAGCGGGAGGCCAGTGGTGGGTGAGGGGAGAGTGTATCACGGAGACCAGCTCCTGAGGGCCTTGGGCTTTATTCTAAGTGTGAAAGGACCACACCGCTAAGGTCTTCTAAGAGCCTCGGCAATCCCCAGAGGGCAGAGGAGGGCCTGACTGCCTGGCGCCTGAATCTAAGCGTAGGTTCCTCCACTGACACAGGCTTCTTACTGTGACTAAGGAGTAGTCCAGACTAGTGGCCAGTGGCCAGCCCCTGCGGTTGCCTGAGCCCTACCTGGTGTTTATCAGAGTCTTGCTGGCCCCTGTGGGTGAAGCCCGGGGTGGGGACCCCTGAGGCACTGAGAGAGCAGAGGGAGCTCCTGAGAGCAATGGAGGGTGAGGAGCCTCCTTGACCAACAAAGTCACCCCAGTCCCCCGACGGGGTGACACAGCAGCCCTCTCCCTGTGGAACGGGCAGGAAGGACTCAGGTTCTCTCACACCACGGGGACCTTCTCTCAAAATGTCAACAAGCTATAGCAGAAGCCATGGCAGGTGAGGCTCAGGCAGCAACTGAAATCCAGAACGAGGCTGCGCCAGGGGAATTAAAGGCTGAGGTAAAGGAGTGAAGAAGCCCCCTGTGTGGGCCTGCGGGGTCGGGTGACATCCACAGATGGAGTGGTGAGGAAGGGGGACAGAGACAGCCAGGGAGAGCAGAGAGCTCTGGGGCTGCCATTACCCCCCGGCAGGCGGGGATGTGCTATTCACAGAGACTTCCGGGAGACTGGCGCCCCCTGGAGTCAGACGGCAGGTAGAGCACACTGGGTCAGGCCTGCAGCCCAAGGGGAGGAGAGAGGGTGTGGGTGTGTGTGCTGGAGGGAGACCAGCCTGGTCTGGAGACAGAACCCTGTTCAGAGGCACAAGCCAGAGGAGGAGCCAGGGCTCCACCCTCCAGTAAACCACACTGAATACTCTACCTCTCTCTCTCCTTTTTTTTCTTAATCCAGGGAAAAAAAGAACTAAAACAAACTCCCAGCAAGACCAGTGTTTAAACAGAAGGTGGCAGGTAGGAGGTGGAAAAGGAGAGGCTGGGTCCAGCTTTGCTCAGACGGTAAAGAATCCTCCTGCCATGCGGGAGACCTGGGTTCGATCCCTGGGTCGGGAAGATCCCCTGGAGGAGGGCATGGCAACCCTCTCCAGTGTTCCTTGCCTGGAGAATTCCCATGGACAGAGGAGACTGGCGGGCTACAGTCCACGGGGTCGCAAATAGTTGGACATGACTGACTGATTAAACACAGCAGTGACTGTGTTTGAGGTTTAGGGCTTTAAGCTCTCCTTGGTGGGGTCCCTCTTGTCCTGCGTTGGCCCCCGGGGCCCTGGTCCTGCAGCTTCATTCCTGCCGCAGCATCAGATCTGGCTGACTGCCTAGATCAGAATCTCCAGACCGAGAACCTCACTCTGCTCTAGGGAAGAAGAGTGCTCTGGTCACATTCAATGTGAGGAACTTGATGGTGATTTCCAATGCTCATTAGCATGTTGAGAAGTCCTACAAGAAAGGGGTACTTTTTATTCTGTTTAACCCTTGGGGATGAGCTTTTTTTTTTTTTTTACATGCAATGCCTGTTGACATCTCGGGAAGGAATGTTCCACTTTGGCGAACCCTGGGCTAGCTTCTTCTGCCTCTAGAGCAGAATGTACTTTTACATTCAAGAACATTAAATGTCCTTTAATCCCGGGTCAAGGACAACTGTATGATGAAAGAATGGTCCCTGTCTCAGGTAGGAGAGAGGATATGTGAAAGTTGCTCAGTTGTGTCTGACTCTTAGTGACCCCATGGACTATACAGTCCATGGAATTCTCCAGGCCAGAATACTAGAGTTGGTAGCCTTTCCCACAGGAGAGGGGAGGCAGGCGTCTACTTTCTCATTCCTCTAAAGAACAAAGGTAGGGGCAGAGGCTGTAGTTCTATCTGCAAAAAAGGGAGGACAAGTCATACCAAAAGGTAGGGCTAGAGGGAGGGGCTCAGAATCAAATGCAACAAGAGGAACAGTTTTGGGCTTTAAACGAGGGGTTCGGACTAATGGGACTGCATTAGAATCACCTGGGGAAATTTTGAAAAACACAGATGCCTAACCTGCCTCCCCCCAACAATCTCTGGGGAACCCCTGTTTCTCAAAAGCTCCTCCAATGTTTCTGATTCTAGGGACAGAGATTACCTCTGGTGACAGCTTCTAGGCCCCCTTTCCAGTGTCTTGTAAAACGGACAAACATCTGCTGCATCCCTGAATCATCTTAGAATCCAGGTGTTCCTCTGAGCCATTCAGATAAGCAGGTCAAAAAGAGGGGTTTGGGGAGGAAGGGAGTACCCCTGATGGGGGAGGGAAGGTCAGGCCAAGATCCAGAGTTTGTTGGGGAAAATGTGGCCTCCATTCTCCCTGGCTTTGGACTTTTCTCTTCTAATAGGTTTTCTTCCCCCAAACAACCCTGAGACCAGCAAGGACCCTGGAGGGACAGAGCCAGAAGGAGGCCCAATGGTGGGCAATGGGTGGTCCCAGGACACAGTATGTCCACAGGTAGATGTGATGGCCCAGTGTTTCTGTGTCCTAGCACCTCCTGTTACTGGTTTGAATGTGACATGTGACATGGAGGGAGGAGCCTCAGCAGCCTGGTTAAAACCACGACTCTGCTAAGAGCAGCCTGTGCCCCGTCCAAGTCCAGTGCCCTCCCCTCTTTGAGACTCAGTCTCCTCCCTTTTATGATGAAGGAGGCAGGGGATTTTTTTTTTTCTGGCCATACCTTGCAGCATGTGGGATCTTAGTTCCCTGACCAGTGATTGAACCCATGTCCTCTGCTTTGGGAATGCAGTCTTAACCACTGGATCACCAGGGAAGTCCTAGGCAGGTGATTTAAATTCTCCCTAAGTCCCCCTGTGCTCTGAGGCTTCATGATTCTGAGAAGGCTCAGAGAAATGTGTTCTGGCTCAGTCCCTCAATCATGTCTGACTCTGCAACCCCATGGACTGTGGCCCGTCAGGCTCCTCTGTCCATGGAATTTTCCAGGCAAGAGTACTGGAGTGGGTTACCATATCCATCTCCAGGGGATCTTCCCGCCCCAGGGATAGAACCCGCGTCTCCTGCATTGGAAGGCAGATTCTTTACCAGTGAGTCACTTGGATTTCTCAAATCCACCCATTTGGTTAGTGGCTTTTAGTTAGGCCTTAATTTATTTCAACTCCATGTGAGTGACAAATGGTCCCATTTCAAAGAAGGGAAAATGGAGGTATTCAATGACATGCCTGCACTGAGGTAAGTCTCTGGGTGCCTGATCCTGATTTGGTCCTCTTTTCAGTTCTGAGGTCCCATTCCTACCTCCCTCTCCCCATGGGGATCCAGCTCTTGGAGTTGTCCCAGCTCAATGGTTGTATCTGCAGTTCCCTCTAGAGGGAGCTGTTGCCTGGTGCAGTACCCTGACCCTAGCAGACAGTGGGAACCATAGGTCCTGGTTTCTGGCCTTCTGGGGATAGATCAGCAGAGTGGAGGATGCCCATCTGGGTATTGTTGGCACTTTCCTTGTCAAGAATTGAAAGGAGTTTATAGAGCAACGGTCCACTGGTTTGTTCATTCATTTATTCGTTCAGCCTGTCTGTGTGTGTCCAGTCTTGGCTTAGGTACAATGTACACCAGATACAAAACCAGCTTGGGCTTCACAGGCACCCCACAAGGCAGCTTCCTAGACAGTAACTTCTCACTAATCTGGACCTGTGAAGGCAGGCCTTAGTATCTCTATTTTACAGATAAGGAAACTGAGGCTCAGAGAGGTGAAGCAATTTCCTCACATTGCACAGCACAGTTCATGTGACTCCAAGTCCAGGGCGCCTCACAGTGGAGAACGCACACCCTGGGCTTCTTGCTGAAGCAAAGCCTTCCCCATCTTCTCACCCCTTGCTGAGAGCTATATGTATGAGGAGGAGGAGCTGACCCCCCACCCCTGCAAGCAGAAGGCATTACTATGGCAACCGTGCTCCAAACAGCAACCTTCTTGGACCTCATAATCACATGTCTACACCAGCTGATGCAGTAACTTTCCAGAGTGGGACCTTTAAAAACCTCAGATAATAATAACAGCTGCTATTTATTGTATTGTATGTCAGCTCCTTTATTTGCTTTATCTTGAATTCTCTCAAACTATCTCACAAGCCCCATTTCATAGGTGCAGAAACTGAGGCTCAGAGCAGATGACTTGCCCAAGTGCTTGTAGCTAGGATTTCAACTTGGATCTGAGCCACCAAAGTCCAAGTTATCTCTACTTTACCTCTGTGGCCCTGGCTCTTTTTTTCATTTGTTGTCTGCTCTTACTCACCTGCCACACTCTCTCTTCTTGCCCTCCTACCCCCGGCTTACTTTCCTGCTGTTAGACACAGTCGGACATGGCCTGACCCAATGACTAAATGACGATCTGGAGCAGGGTTTCTTAATCTCGGCACTATTGACATTTGGGGCTGGGTAATTCTCTCTTGTTGAGGCGAAGACACTGTCCTGTGCGTCATACATATTCAGCAGCATCCTTGGTCTCTGCCCACTAAAGGTCAGCAGACAGTATCATTCCTCTCTCACAGTGACAACACTAAGTATCTACAGACATGACCAAATATTCCCTGGGGTGCACAACAGCTCTCCAGTTTAGAACCACTGTCTTATAGAAATGAGGAGTCAGGGTCAAGTTGATTATAACCCGCCTTCCCCATTAGACCATGGGCAGCTGGAGGGCAGGAAGAGTGAACTGTTTGATGTACTGCTGTGTTATCCACACCTACTGTAGTGCCTGGCATGTGGCAAGTGCTGCTGAAAGAATGAACGAATGAATGAGGTTTCCATGAACATGGTATGTTTCAGGATGAGGGCCTGAAGGGCGATGTTCCCATCCAGATCCTTATCGACCTGCAGGGGCTGGTGCACAATATCTTTTCCTTTTTAGGCCTCAGTCCCCCTTTGCCATCTCTTAAATGAGGGTCCTCCCTGGCCCTGAAGCCCTGGACATCAGTGGTCTGCAAACTGCCATGCTCCATCTCTGAGGCCCAGAGTCCAGGGGCTGAGAAGAGTCTCAGTCCTGGACAGAAGAGAGGCTGTCTCCCCACAGGCTGGACACTGATATCTGCCCAATCTAGAGTTTCTCTTTCTTTATCCACGCTCCTTAAGTCAAATCAATTACAGAGAGACAGGCAAGTGCTCCCCCCTTGCCACTCCCCGCTCAAGACCCTATGCAGTAGAGGTGTCTCCTTTTCAGAGTGTGTGTCTTAAAAGGAAAAACATGTAACCTCAAAGGTAACCAAATATCCCGATCATGGTGCCCAGCACCACACACCCCAAATCCACCTATTCATGAGTTTAACAAAAAGCTTCTTTAGGGTACACTGTAAGGCCATTGAGAGGGAGAAAAGTCGCCTCTTACACACCCAGGCCAGCCCGCAGGGCCGCCCTCCCAGCACACACACTCACACACACACATACTCAGGCCGCTTACAAGAAGGCTCTGAGTTTTTAAAAGTAAACCCTACCGTTTCCGCTCTTGCCCTGGATTCAACTTTTGAAAAAAGGAACTGTTTTACCGGTTTCCCTACAAATTCCCCCTTTTTCTGGTCCTCCCTTTGCCTCAATCCCATGCCCTCCCCCGAACCCTACTTTTGCCCCGCCCCCAGCAGCTGATCTTTTGCAGCCCCTACCCCAGCTCCCCAGGGCAGATGCCACACAGAACAGCCTGGCCTTTGCCCCCTGGAACAGGGCTTTCTTAAGGGGGGCAGTAGAGCTCCCATCGAATATGATGGGAGCATGGCCAAGAGGTGGCCTGGTGAGAGCAGGAGAGGACGGCTCCTGTTTCAAGATGTGTTCCCATTCATAGATGCCCCCTTCCCTTTCCAAAGGCAGCCAGCTAGCCCTGTCCCCTTGCCTGCTCCACTTGTAAGCAGGCCTGTCCTCTTCCTTGAACTTGCCCTTCACTCCCACCTCCAGCTTCCATCTTCCAAGATACTTAAGGGTCTTGTTCCTACAAGGGCAGCAAGGATGCCTCAGTGCCTGCCAGCTGGGGCCATGAGGCAGGAGTTTCTCAGAAACGAAACATCATCGGGACCAGAGGCTTTCCAATTCTTTTGATCGCAACCCGCAGGGAGAAATACATTATGCAAATACCAAATTTGTGTATATTAATGCATATACATGTAGATTGTCAACACAAATATGCTTCTGTAGAACTGCAAAGTATATATCAGAAAGCAAAGTTTCTAGAAGCAATACTTACCTTTGCAGCATGGGAGACACTATTCCTATTTCATTAAACTGCCACTAGATTGGTTTCAAAACCGGCAGTTGGACAACTCCTGTGCTAAATATTCTTGTGGGAACAGACTAAAAATGACACTCCTAACTGGGGCCCATGGGCTTCCCTTGGCTCAGCTGAGGTCTTCCTGGCATCTAACAAGAGGGGCCTTGAGAGGGACCAGGTTCTAGAAGGGATCGTTAAAAAAAAATCCACATCAAAAGTTGGACACATGGTCTTTCACTGAGACAGATTTGGGACCCTGGGGTGGAGGGAGTGGCTAGAAACCGCTAGAGGAGAGGAATTCAGGTTTGTGGTGCCTGCTGAGAGCTGAACAAGGCATTATATTATGTCTTTTAATCCTCACAAAAATCCCCAATTGGAGGTTTTCCTCCCCTTTTTAGAGAAAAGAAAACTGAGTCTTAGGGAGGCTAAGTAAGATAAAGTCCTGTGGCCAGTAGCTGGCTGAGCTGGGATTTGAACCCGGGTCTGCCTTGGCCGGCAGGCTTCTCAGCCACATGGCTCTTCTCTACCAGCTCAGGAGGTGAGCTCTGTCTTGGATTCCAACTCTGACTGGGGAGTCTGACAGGCTATTCTGGGTCTGTGAGGATGGAGAAATGCCCCAGCTCAGCAGATGGGGGTGCAGGCTGCCTGGGATGGGACTGTGCATGTGAGAGGATGACACAGGCAAAATATGTGCATGGGTGTGAGGAAGGGCTCAGACAGCGCAGTTTCTCACCCCTCAAACACACAGGCTCCCCACCCAAAGAAGTAATAATATATGTTTTCCCCTTCTGAATTCTTTGCTGTTGAAAAGGGCTTTCAACAATAAAAGGGCTTTCAATAATAAAAGGGCTTTTTATTATCTGAGGGCTTTCAGATAATAAAGGGAGAATCCCAATTTAAGTATGAAATTCACTGAAAATTTCTAGTGAAAGAAAACCTTCTACTTTATATTAAAATCAGTAATAATAATAATATCAAACAGCTTTGCGTGCTTGTCCGGGGGCAGGCACTGTGCCAAGAGCTTTGCTTGGGTCACGTCAAACCTTCCGTTTACAGAGGACCCGCTCTGGGCCAGCACGGAGCACAGAGCCTGGTACCTAGGTGGCGCTTGCAGATATCAGAATGAATGAATGTACCCAGCGTTGAGCTAGAAATTGCACAGAAGTACAACTAATTTAAACACAACTCTATGTCACCTGAGGAATTCCAGTATTTCTCTGAGAGATATTTTCTTCCTTTTGAATATTCCTTCATCCAAAACTTTTTAAACTGGAGAGATCTTTTGTTCTGTACTTTTATCTTTCAGGTTACAATCATCATTTCCCCTCACCCCACGTTCTCACCCCTAACAAGCCTTTGGCTTTTCTCCCCTATTGCCTTTCCATTCCTGGGTAGTCTCTTCCTGGCCCAGTGATTGACAGGTCAACACTCTTACATCAAACTGAGCCTTGTCAGCCCCTTTGCCCAGGAGCTCAGGCAACCTGACTGTCCTGTCTCCTTGGCAACCCTTAAGGCAAGGAAGAAAGAAGGATTTGATCCCAGATGTCTGGACCCTTCAGTCAGGACTAGTGATTGATCGATTGTGGCCTCAGAAAACCTACATTCTAGTCCTACCCATGCCCCTTAGTCATTTCTGGAATCACTTTCCCTTAGAGATTAGGGTGTTTCCAAGGCTCAGGGTTCCCCCAGACTGCCAGACACCCACCCACTGCAGCATCCAAGACCTGAACGTCACACTAACCCAATTCAGCTTTGCATATTCCTCTCTTTCCTCCTGGCAGCCAGCCACTCCCACAGTATTTACTCATCAATCAAAATGCACAGCCCTGGGCTCCTTAGTGGTGAAACCCTCGAAGAACCCCATCAGAACCCCGCTTATGACTGCAAAGAGGAGAATGATGAAAAAGTTTGGGTTGGATGCTGTCCCCTTATAAGAGACAACTCCCACTCCTACAGTCTGCTCAAGCCTAGGACATGGGTTCCACTGACACTGACAACTGCCTACCCAACCCCAGGGGTAATGGGGGTTCCCCACCCTGCTCCACCGTCACTGGCTTCTCCTGTAGGGGAACCTAGAGATGGAAAGGCTACCTGTGGCCCCGGGTGCTCATCTATCCTCTTCTTCCTTGAGGAATGCTCCTCCTGGGTAGCATGTTCAGAGCACTGCTTTTGGCTCTCTTGTGGGCAGCTCAGGCGCCCTGTCCCAGGTTCTGCCAATTCCTGCCGGCTTTTTCCCCACCTCCAGGTGCCCAGTGGCCAAGGAAGTGGGACCAAATGGGGGAGTTCTCTCAGCCTCTGCTTAGGCACCTGCTGGGTACCTGGCACACTGCCTTGTCATTTCATTTAGTGTCTAACCACTCTGCTGTCAGGAAGCCTCCTCTTGCCCCTCTGACAGAGGACAGGCCAAGGCTCCGGAAGATGAAGCATCTCCCCACCCCCTTCAACTCAAAAGTAGCCCAGCGGGATTGGGACCCACAGTTCTCTGACTCTGAAGCAGCTACTCTGTCCGTTAGGGCTTCTCCCAGACCCTCGGGCTTGAAAACAGACGGGAGTTTGGAGCCAAGGCTCCTTTGCTCTCTTTTCCTTCCTTCTGGGGACCGGGAGACAAGTGCCCCCCTCACGTGTTCCCTAGCCCCTTCCACGCTGAGTCTGCAACAGCCAGAAAGTTTGCCCAAGTTCATTGCGGACGCAGGGGGTGGATGTCGGGGGTCCGCAGCACACGCCTCCTGGGAGAGGGGGAGACCAAGGCAGCGCAGCCTCCAGCACAGAGGGGGAGCCACAGCACCTCCCCCGGCTCGCCAGGCGCGCTGGGAGAGCCTCCCTCTGGAGGGCAGGAGACGGTTACCTTCAAGAGTTGGGCTTCCTTCTCCAAGAACTTCAGTCCCATACACTTGGCGAGACAGCGGGGCTCCTGGGGCCTGGAGGCCCGGGTCTGGCCGCGCCGCGGGGGAGACGCTCTGGGCGGGCGCGGCGCACCCCTCCTCCTGCCGGCGTCCTGTCCGCAGGTCCCCTCGGGCGGTGGCCGCAGCGGCGGCGTCTGGGTAGCGGAGTCCCGGCCGGCCTGGGGAAGGGATGCTGAAAGGCGCCCGGAGCCCCCTGACACCCGTGTCAGATGCCGGCCGGCGAGGGTGCTGAGAGAGAGACCTTGAGCAGCGCCGCGCGCGTCCTCAGCTCTGCGAGCCCCTCTGGAGCGGCGGGAAGGTAGGTGGGCGGGCGGGCGGGCGGGCACGGCGCGCGGTGACACATACATAGGGGCGGGCGGGGGAGGGGAGGACCCCGGAGGGGGCGGGGGGGGGCGAGCGCGAAGGGAAACCCCACCCCCGGGGGACCCGAGGGGCGGCCGATAGGGGGAGGGGAAGGCAGAGGCTGCTGGAGCGCGCTGGACCCCGGCTCCGGTCCGGCGCGCAGCGAGGGAAGCCGCCCGGCGCGCAGGGCGCGAGAGGAGCGCTCCCCACGGCGGCGCGGCCCCAGCAGCCCCGGGGCCCGCGGGAGGACGGCGGCGCGGGAAGGGCTGGAGGGCCCCGCGTCTGCAATGCGGTCGGGCCGCTCCGCAGTCGGAGGGGGCCGCGGAGGGCCGCACCGGCACTGGCAGTCCCCGGCGGGCTGGGCTCCGCGGCCGCCGCAGCCGGACCGGGCTCCCAGGCGCGCGCGCGGGGTCTGCGGCTGATGCTCCGCAAGATGCGATAGCGAGGGGCGCGGCCCCCTGCTCCCCGGCCGCGCTCCGGAAGGACGCTCCTGGGGAACTGGCTGAAAGTTTTTGGGGATGGGGTGCTCCGAGAAGGCAGGCGAGTGGGGAGGGGGCAAAGGAGGTTAGGGGACTGCGAGGAGGCATGCTGGGGGCTGGAAGCCTCAGCACCAAAGGCTGAGGGTCTTCACAATCCAGGAGAGACAGACAAGGATATATTTCAAACGGAGCAGGAATTCTCCAGTAGCTGCCGACACCCCCCTCCTTAATTTTGATTCCAGGCAAAAGAATAAAAGAACTAACAGCATTTGAAGACCTTCTATGAGCTGGTTGCTTAATACACATTAATATCTCATTTAATTTTCCCAAAGAGCCCAAGGAGATACATATTACAACTACTTTACCTCCCGCCAAAAAAAAAAAAAAAAAAAAAAAGTGAAAACTGAGGCTCAGAGGGTGATGGAATTACCTCTCAAGGCGGGGTCTGAATTCATACCCAAAGTCACACTCTCTTTGCTGCTATGCGAGCTGTCGGTTCAGCCTCAACACTTTTGGGGGATGCAGGCTGGCTGGTGGCCTTCAGCATCCTTAGGGAGGAAACTGCTGGTGACTGACCTAAGACTTAGCGGCCTTGGTCAGTGTGGTAGAAGCCGCTAGACCCATCACTGGGTAGGGATTGAATGGAGAAGCACAAGGGGTGGGATCTTTGTGGGCTGCCCATTACGGAGATAATAGACCCAGTTTTTCCTCGATTAAAGGGGGCCAGACTGCCTCAGTTTCCCCAGTGTGACTTCTCTAGAATTGTGTGGATACTGGCCCTGACCCAGCACATTCTCTGGAGCTGCCCCCAGCCCCCCTACTCCTTCCCTGCCCTGGGCCTGAGGAGGGTGCGGTGCCCAGTCCATCCACTAGTCCTGGGAGCTGGGGCTATAAGGCGTTCCATTGGTTGCCGGCTCTGACTTCATCTCTGTTCTACCTGAGTCTGTTGGTTTTTCTGAGTCAGGTATCTAAGTTGCAGAACACTTTGGGCACAGCTGACAAGATGGTGCTCAGAACTCCTCACAGGCAAACAGTGTCTTTGGGATGAAATCTGACTAGTTACTGACCTCAGTGTCCAGACCAGAGGAAATGATCCTTCTAGAAAAAAGACAATCCTTAAAATTCAAACAGAAAGGTCATGGATTCCCCCTGTCAGTATTCACTCAGCTGATGCTCTCTGGTGAGAACAAACCATACCCTCATTTGTGAAATGGGTCATGTCTGACAGATATCTCAGGACAGGTGGGGCTAGTGAAAGTGAAGTTGCTCAGTTGTGTCTGAGTTTTTGCGACCACATGGACTTTGACCTACGAGGCTCCTCCATCCATGGGATTTTCCAGGCAAGAATACTGCAGTGGATTGCCATTTCCTTTTCCAGGGGATCTTCCCAACCCAGGGATGGAACCTGGGTCTCCCTCATTGCAGGCAGACGCTTTACCATCTGAGCCGCCAGGGGCTAGTGAAGGATAATTCAGGGACAAATATTAATTAGGTAGTTAATCTTTGTAATGAAGGGAATGAATGTTTATTGATCATCTAGATTGTATCGAGGCCAGAAAGCATATACTAGACACCTATTGCGTGCCAGACACTGCTTGATACCACAGCCTGGCAGGTGGTTCTTATTCCCATTTTACACAGCAAGAAACTGAGAGGTAGTGAATGAGTGCAGGTTGGCATGACTGCCTGCCCTTACAGGCTACAGAAAACCCAGCATGATGGGAAAGCATTTGAACACTTTAAAGACCGTGTTCAGCAAACCAAAGGACCTGAGTGTCTGAAAGCCCTTGGTGGCATATGGACATTCCCCCATTCCATGCAGGTGTCTACACAAGAGAACTCCTTGTGTAGTATTTCTGATCCTGGTTTTCCCTCCTCTGCTGAACACTTTGTAGTTTGCCCCCTGCCTTTTCCAGGCCCTGACCCAGTCTGCTGTCATTGGGAAGTTCTAACCTCTTGCTGCTCAGATTTATTGACACACTAACGGGGTCAGCTGGAGCTTTTTGGAAATGCAGACCCTCAGGCCCACCCCAGACTCAGGATCTGCTTTTTAATAAGGCCCCCCCCCCAGGTGTCTTCTGTATCTGCTTATGTTTGAGAAGCATCTTTCAGCAGGTTTACTCATTCAGTCACAAAATCACAGAACAAGAGAATCTCTGAGCTAGGAAGAGCTCTCAGAGAATGTTGAGGACAACTTTTCCTGGGTATGCACTCAGGCTGGGACTGATTTCTAGGACAGGGCACTTGAGACAGCCCTTCTAGGATGCCATGGCTCTATATCCCAGTTTTTATGGCAGTGTGTCACTTGACCCCAAGATCTGGTGGCTTAAGTCACTGTCTCTCATGGTTTCTATGGATGAGGAATTTGGGAGAAGCTAGCACAGGCAGTTCTGGCTTGGGCCATCTCATGACGTTGTGGTCAAGACGTTAGCTGCAGCTCCATCATCTGAAGACTTGAGGCTGGAGGATCCAGGTCTCAGGTGGCTCACTCACATGGCTTGCAAGTTGGTATTGGCTCTTGGCCAGTGGCTTCAGGTCATCTCTGGATGGGCCCTGCCAGTGGGACTCCCTCATGGCATGACACCTGGCTTCCATGACAGCGAGTGATGCAAGAGCCCAAGGGGAAGCCACAGTGGTTTTATGCCCTAGCTTTGGAAGTCATAGATGGTCATATTCATTGTAGATTGTTGGTCACATAGGGCCAGCCCTGAATTAGTGTGAGAAGGGACATACAAAGGTGTGAATATAGGTCTGGGGATGGCTGAGAGGCATCTTGGAGGCTGGTTACCACTCTCCATTAAACTGACCCTTAGAGGATGGCCAGTCTCCTGGTCCATGTAACTGTATTACCATGGAGTGCTTGTTATTGACCCTGCCATGGTGATGCCATGTAAATGCCTCACCAGTTCAAGTATAAGGTGTTTGCAGAATTCCTCTGAAGCATCTTTCCAATACTCCTGTATGAATGAGTGTTCTAGCTTGCCGTCCGACAACAGATTTGTCCCAATCTCTGTAGGAAAGGTTTCATTTAGCCCAAGAGGAGTTTCTATGTCTTTTCTCATAGTGGAATGCCCACACATCCTTCAACTATTTCCTGAAAGAGTTTCCTTCTGGCTTCCTCACTCTCTGGAAACTCCTGTTTGTGGCTGTCCCTCTGGTGTGTAATTCCCAGCATTGGAGCCCAAGTTCAGCTGTGTACTGACCAGGGCAGAGCCAAGACAACCTTCCCCTCTCACCATTTGGGCATTTTGCACCTGCCGATGCCGCCAGAGATCATTGAGTCTCCCATTCAAGTACTAACCAGGCCCGACTCTGCTTGGGTTCTGAGATCAGACTGGGTTAGGTAGTATGGTTGTAGACAAGTTTGTTGAGTCTTAGTGCTACGTCATGCTTTTGGTTGATACTGAAACTTGTGGACAGTTAAAACCATCAGACTGTTCTCATGCCAGCCACCACAAAAGAGCTTATCTCAAGCAACAAAACAGGGTTGAGGAGGGGAAGCGTCCCTGTGCGTTCAAGAGCTATAGGACATGAATCCCAGTTCTGGCACAGACATCTGGAGCAAGTTGTGTAACCTCACTGGGTCTTGATGTTCTCATCTGTAAAATGGAGCAAACTTATGGAATTTTTATGAGAATTAGAATAAGAGCTGGGATGTCAGCACCGAGCGAATGATCTAGCTCAAGGTGCAAGGTGGTTAGTTTTCTTCTCTGGTCCCTTTCACTGCAGTTTGATGTCCTTGAATAAGTGCATTCTCTTCTGTCTGCTGGTCTCTGGGTTTGTAAAAGAAGTTAAAAATACTCACCTCCTAGAGCGTGGCAGTGATTAATACTATATGTAATGTGTGTAGAAAACGTTGTGATCCTTTTCGGAAGCAAAGGACCATAGCAATATGGTATAGAAATAGCCTTCTTATAGCAGAACTGTGGGCCAGGAAGCCAAGTCTTCTGAGAACTAGTGGAGCATTTGAAAAGTGTTTTATTTCTTCAACACTGTGTGAGTGATGAACTCAGAGGGAAAGGTTCTAATAATAAAGAGCATGGGGTATGTTAATGAAACACAGCTCCACACAGGACTGTGAGGAACAATGACGTACAGTAACAGCAAAGTGCTGTGTCACTTAAGACACAGAAGTTGAAGGACGCATTTAAGGAAACTCTCATTTCTTGAAGACTCAGTTTGATTTTTTTCCCCCTGAATTCATCACAGATTCTATTTTCAATAAACCCTGCCATTTATAAAAGAGGAAGTCATGGCAGACGTTTCACTCGTGACTCACTTGTGCTTTATTATTGAGGATACGCAGGGAGTGATGCTGATTGAGGTGTTAATATGTTGGCTTCTACCATCATAGTCATCATCATAGCATCATTGCCATCACCAATTACAACAGGTCTGGGGTAAGAAGAGGGATAGAAGGATGCTTGTCTAGGTAATTCCAGACCCCACAGCTCTCGGAGCCTCCGTCTTATCTCTTCATCACCCTGAATCCTATGGGGCATCTCCCACACCTGGACCTGAGCTGGCTTTTCTGTGTTTTCCCCTTTATTCCAGCCATCAGAGTCTTTGGAAATGACTGCCCAGCCCTTGTCACATTGGGCTTGATCTTTTTATTTTCTTTCACTGATAAATATTGTGTCATTCTGGAGAGATTTTCCTAGATTTTTACACCTTTTAGTAGAGAAACAAAATTGGTATCATATGAACAAATAAAATAACCCCTAAACAAATGCTTGCTAGAAATGAAACATAAGAGGGACAGACAGCAAACTCCATAGTTTGAAAATGACCTGCTAAGACACAGGCATGACTTTTCCCCACAAAACCTGGCACTCATTTGGTATACAGTGCTGGGGGATAGTCCTCTTGACATTTTAGTTACTCTTCTTCATCTATTCAGCTTCTTACTGTGTATTCCTTCAAGAGGAGAAAACCCAGAATACATAAGGGGACAAAGCTGTATTTCAGTATATTATTTTTTATTCTTAGGACTTTTACTGGTTAGCATTTTAATCTTGAAAGAATCATAAAAACAGGCATAAAAATAGACATTATTAAGATGCTAGAGGGCTGTCTGACTAGTCTCAAAATTTCAAGTTTAAAAAAAAAGGGATTTCAGTTTCTTTATGGGTTAGCAAGAGTCATCATCATAGTAATATTTATTGGTGTGTTTATTTATTTGTCATTTATTTATTATTATAAAACACACATACAATTTATCATTTTAACAAATTAAAATATACAGTTCAGTTCCATGGTATTAAGTAAATGCACACTGTTGTACACCCATCCCCACCATCCATTTCCTGAACTTTTTTGTCTTCACAAATTGAAACTCTATACCCATTAAACAGTAAACTCCCCATGCCCTCTCTCCTCCCAGTGCCTGGCAACCACCAGTCTACTCTGTGTCTCTATGAGTCCAACTACTCTAGGTAGCTCGTATGACTGGAATCACACAGTGTCAGTCCTTTATTGATGGCTTGTTCACTTAGCATAATGTCTTTAAAGTTCATCCATGTTGTAACTGGTGTCAGACTTTCTGTTTTTCACAGTAATATTTATTGGGTATTTATTATGTGCCAGGACCTGTGCTAAATGCTTCGTTAAAACTCACAATGACTCAATGAGGTCTTGTTGGCTTTATTTCACTGATGAAGCAATTGAGGACAGGGAAGCCGCTCAGGTTCATGCTGTTGCTAAATGATAGAACCAGGCACTAACCCAGGCCTCCTGGCTTCAGAACCCTCATACTTAAAATGCTAATATCAGTCTTTTATTGAGCACCAAGTATGTGTCTGGTACTAGGCATTATACCATTTTCCCTCTCCCTTTCTTTCTTTTGCTGTATCATTTACATAGACTGAAGTGCATCTTCAGTATACAATCAGTGAATTTTTTCACATCTATAAACACCATAGTAATCACAACCAAATCAGGATGTAGAGCATTCCCTTGTTCATCTTCTAGTCAATAGCTCCCCCCTCCCCACGCCCCTGGAGATCACTGTTCTGACCTCACTGATGGACCAATTTTGTCTATTTTTTACGTGATAGAAATGTCATCTTCCTATGAGTACTCCTTTTTGTTTGGCTTCTTTTACTCAAACCAGAGGCAAACTGGAGAGGGTGTGGCCCGTCCAAAAGGACAGCCACCAGCCACTAGCCAGCTCCACCTGAATGTTGCCATTTAGGAGTTCAGGCTGCACGTTGCTGGGTCATGTACTAGCAATGGTAATAGTAGCCATAGTTGTTGTTGTTGTTTTCCTTGAGAAACCAAATATCTAGATCTTTATGGGATATCAATGGTGATTAACATAAACATTTAAAATATAGTATGTGTCAAAACACTGAAGGATCAGCAAAATTCTTCTATGGGTGGTTGGATAAATACTATGATGATGAGAATGAACAAGAAAGGACATCTGAAAGGGAGAATCAAAGACACTGGATGTTGAGGGAGAGAGAGAAGCAGGAATCAAGAATGGTCTCAACCTTCTGAAGCTGAATGACCGGGAATGGGGAGTCCCATCAGGAAATGGGCAGTGGGGAAGGGCAGCTGGCTTGGGGAGACAAGACAGTGAATTCCATTGTAGACAAGCTTGGTTTTCCGAGGTGGAGAGACATCCAAGGGGAGGAGGCCAGACAGCAGAGAGAAATGTGGGACTGGGGCTCAGGGAAATGCTGGGTCTGCAATTCCACACATCTGCATTTAGCATTAGAACGGCTGCTGCTAAGTCATGTCTGACTATTTACAACCCCATGGACTGTAGCCTGCCAGGGCTCTTCTGTCGAGGGGATGTCCCAAGCAAGACTACTGGAGTGGGTTGCCATTTCCTCCTCCAGAGGATCTCCCTGACCCAGGGATCAAACCCTGTGTCTCCTGCATTGGCAGGTGGATTTTTTACCGCTGAGCCACGAGGGAAGCCCCCAGTATAAGAACAGGGAACTTTAAATTGTAATTGACAAATGTTAAAATATACTTTAATTTCATACTGTAGCTAATGAAGGGAGAAAGTAGAAGGGCAGAAAACAGGGAGGAAAAGAGGCTTTGGAGAGAAATGCAAGGATATGCCAGAGACCCTGACACCCGAAGAGAAGTGATGCAGGTAATAGGGTTCTAGAGAAAAAGAAAGGTGGACAAGTGTCAAGTGATGAATTCCCATCAGCCATAGACACAACTGGGGTTTGATTGCATGACAGCTGCATCTTGTGGCTATTAGGACTTTGCGGTTAATGAACTTTTAAATTCAGTTTATCCCCACAGTGTTCAGTAACATAATCCATTCTTTTTTGAGGGGACGTGCACCATAAGGCATGTGTAATTTTCCCCGATCAGGGATAGAATTCGTGCCCCCTGCATTGGGAGCAGAGTTTTAACCACTGGACTGCTAGGGAAGTCTTTAAATTCCTTTTTTGAACTACTGTTGTATTTTTGCAGCTTATAGGCACAGAAATGAATCTGGTGCTTCATGGCATTTACCTGTAAGCCCAAATGAATGAGATCAACAGCTATGATCTTTTAATACACACTGGCCAGATCTTACCATGGAACCATGGCATTAAGTCCATCTTAGGTCCTGGATCAAGTCAGATGTCCAGCCCCACAAAAGTCGTGCCAGCCTTCCTGAGGATCCTTGGTTTCATAAGGGCATGTATAGTTCAGGCTAGAAGTTCTCCACAGAGTTATTTCAGAGCCACTTTAACCTTTGAAGGATGAAGGAAAGGGACATGGTAAAATTCATTTAACTTAGGGGGTGGTGTCATTTAATTGCTCTTTCTTGCTTCCCATTTTCCACAATTGAAGGAATAGGACCATCAAGTCCCATTGTTATGCCCACAGAGTAAAATGGTTGACTAGGTCCTAAGCTGTGGAGAAGGCAATGGCACCCCACTCCAGTACTCTTGCCTGGAGAATCCCATGGACGGAGGAGCCTGGAAGGCTGCAGTCCATGGGGTCGCTGAGGGTTGGACAACGACTGAGTGACTTCACTTTCACTTTTCACTTTCATGCATTGGAGAAGGAAATGGCAACCCACTCCAGTGTGATTGCCTTGATAATCCCAGGGACGGGGGAGCCGGGTGGGCTGCCATCTGTGGGGTCGCACAGAGTCGGACACGACTGAAGCGACTTAGCAGCAGCAGGTCCTAAGCTGTGTGTGTATGTGTGTGCACCATATAGCTACCAAGGGAACACTTACGGTTTAATTCAAAAACAGAAAATTGACAAATGAGAGTGCTTAAAGCCATAAGAAGCAAATATGAATATACGAGAAAATTTGTGTGTGTGTACTTAGTCCCTCAGTCGTCTCTGACCCTTTGCGACCTGATGGACTGTAGCCTGCCAGGCTCCTCTGTCCATGGGATTCTACAGGCAAGAATACTGGAATGGGTGCCTTTTCCTCCTCTGGGGATCTTCCCAACCCAGGGATCGAACCCTGGTCTCCTGCATTGCAGGCAGATTCTTTACTGTCTGAGCCACCAGGAAAGCCTGTGAGAAAATTAATACTCAATAAAACTCCCCAATAGAGAGGAGAGACATGACAGACACAGAGGAGAGAATGGCTATCAGTGAGTGGGGGTGTATTGGGGAGTGTAAGAGGACAAGGACAGTCTATGAATTACCTGGTGAAGAAATAAATAGAAATTACACTAGAGGGTCAAAGGGGATCCTCCCCCAGCACCCCCAGTCTGAAAATTAGCTGTTGCCTGTGCCCAGGTGAGCTGGGTCCCACTACCTGTCCAAATCTCACACCCGTGCGTTTTTTCCCCGTCTCTGGCCCCTCTGCATGCCTTGGTTGGAAACGTGGCTTTTCCAGAGTCAAAAGCCAGAGGACAAGGCACCTATTCACCCTGCTGGGTTTGAAATTCTCCTTCGAAATTCCTTTAACTGCAAATGCCTTCTCCCAAGTACACTGTGCATCTTTTCAAATTTCAGACATAAACAGCAGCGTAGCCCCACCTGGCAACCCCCTCTCACCCTCCTGATAAAAATAGAAAGTGCCAAGGTGGGGAAAGTCATGGACACAGTGGGGTTTTGTGGATCAGCTGTTTGCACGAGTCTTCCTGACCCCTCTGCCTATTTTGAGGAGGGGTGTTTCTTGAGGGGAGGGAGTTTTGAGCTGGATTCTTGGGGGATTTGTCATCCCTGGCACCTTGGCCCCTTCCATTCTGGGCCCAAGACGCATCTCTGTGGTTGTGTGTTTAACTCTGTGTCCCAGGGAGAGACACGTTTACCTGTGGTTGTTGGCTTGGGTGTCAACTCTGGTGACTGCGGGGGATGGAAACAGTGGTGGGAAGAAGTGCGGGGAAGCAGTTCATTTGCAGAAACCACTGATGTGAAAACTTTCACTGGACAGCCAATTGAACATGGTGGAGTCCTGGGTGTGGTATGAGTTTAAATCAAGGCAGGCGCCATGACCCCACGAGCAGGTGAAGGGCATTTGGAGGTAATGAGCTCTTACCCTATGCACTTGGTTCCCACTGTATGGGACATGGGTGGGTGAGCAGTGTGCAGTGAATTGGCAGGTTCATTGAGCTAGGGCTTATGAGACCTGTTCTAGTTCCAGCTGCACCATTTATCAGCAATGTGATCTTGGGCCTCAGTTTCCTTTTTAGTAAAAGAGGAATTGCAGGGATTTCCCTGCTGGTCCAGTAGCTAAGACTCTGCACTCCCAATGCAGGGGGCCCAGGTTCCATCCCTTGCCTGGGAACTACATCCCACATGCCCCAACTAAAGATCCTGCATGCTGCAATGAAGACTGAAGATCTCGCATGTGGCAACTAGGACAGGACACAGCCAAATAAATAAATATAAATGAATGAAAGAAGAATGACGATATCCCCATAGAAAGATGCAGATGAGTTCCTGTTGCTTCTCTGCTTACAGCCATCCAGTGGCTTTTGGTTGCATTCAGGACACAGCAGCCAACAGAGCTTGAATGACCTGGCTCTGCCTCTCTCACCTCATGTCCCCTCCAGCCACCTTACTCTTCCCCTCTGTGTTTTGGCTCCATTTCATCTTCATATTGTACTTTAAATATCAGAGAGGCCTTCCCTGACCATCCAACTACTTTGCTGCCCCCAGTTTCTATTACGGTGTCTCGTTCCTTCCCTTCCTGGTCTAGCCCATGCCTTGCTGGTGTGTATTTTGAGCTGTTTACGTGTAGTGTCCCCCGCCCTCTCTTACCAGACTCTGAGCTTCATGAGGGTAGGGACACATATCGCCAGCTCCCAGCTCAGAGTGGGTCATACACAGGCTCTCAATCCATATTTGTTGAATGAATGAATGAATGAATAGGTCTTTTTTTCTTCTTTGTTTCTCCTGTGTCTGGCACGTTTAGAGACTCGGGAGGTGAATCATAATAACTCACATCCATTGAACACTCTGTGTTAGGCACTGTTCTAAGCGTTTGACATCTAATGACTCATTTAGTAACTGTAGTAATCTTACAATTTGTTAACGCCCATCATAACTTATTCCTGTTTTCCAAAAAAAAAGAAACTGAGGTCCGGAGAGGTCAAGCACTTTGCCTAAATCATAGCTAGTGAATGGCAAAGCAGAGGTTCAGTCCCAGATAATTAGGTGCCAGAATCTGTATCTTTAACCTCTCACCATCCTGCTTGAATGAAGAGGTGAGTGAAGGAAAGAAGCTAGTTCATTGCAGAGGTTCATAAACATTCACTTATTCTTTCCCTCTGCCTGCATGCTTGATTGAAAGGGTCAAGTTAGAGCTTTATACAACAGTAAAGATGTGTAAAGTGTATAGTGATGAATGGGAGTGGATGGATGGGGAGCTCTAAGGGTGGGTAGGGTGAGGCCTCAGTACCAATCAGCCAGGCTCTATCACCCAAGAGAACTTCCTGGGTGTGGTAGGGTTAGGAAATGTTTAAATAACAGGAAGAGACGGAGGGGAGGGGGTGATGGCAGGCCAAGGCCATGGCCTGAGGCTAGAGCTGACAAGGGTGGGCAGCAAAGAAAGACTAGAAGCTACAGTCCCATGGATAGCAAGTTAGAAAATTAATAGGCGAACAGAAGTACCACTAGGATGCATCAGGACGTGAAGCTGAAGATGGTGATCCATCAAGTCAGGACCCACAGGTGGGAGTTCTTGTCCAAGATGAAGCCTCAGAAGAGGTGAAGTTGGTTTGTCTTTAGTCAAATCTGGCAAGAAGTGTTTGAGCTCCAGAGTCTGATGTTGGTTCACATGTTACAGTTCAACTTCTGGTATTTGGTTGGCAGCCTGAGCTTTGCCACCTGTAGCTGACTAATCCTGACCTTAACATGCAATGAGAATCTACCAAATCCTGAAGAGCTGGCATTTGACTTAGAGAAGGTAATCAATTTGGAGTCTTTAAGCTGGGCAGAAGGATTCTGTGGCATTCTGACATTTTCATTGTATTAGGACTGAGGTGTTGACATGGACTCAAAATTAAAAGTGGATGATTGGGAAACAAGGCAGTGTGGGTCACTGGGAATAGTGATATTGACCTTGTGTTGTGCTAGTTAACCTTTGGCCCATGCATCAGTTGGGCTTCCCAGGTGGCTCAATGGTAAAGAGTCACCTCCTAATGCAAAAGAAACAAGAGGCTCGGGTTTGATCCTTGGGTCAGAAAGATCCCCTGGAGGAGGGCACAGCAACCCACTCACTCCAGTATTTTTGCCTTGAGAATCCCATGGACAGAGGAGCCTGGTGTGCTACAGTCCATAGGGTCACCAAGAGTTGGACAGGACTGAAGTGGCTTAGCACACACTAAGCACTCAGTCAGGATAGGCTGGCTTACGCTGCAATAACAACAGCCCCCAAATCTTAGTGACTTGAAATGATAAAGATTTTGTTTTGCCCACATCCACTGTGGATGGCTGGGAACTTTGCACCAGGTCATTATCCTCCAGGTCAGGCTGATGGAGCAGCCACCATCTGGGACATTCCCCTCTGGTTCCATGGCAGAGGGGAAAAGAGGGTCCTGTTGTGTATCAGCAATTAAATGCTCCAGCCCAGAATAGGCACATGTCATTTGTGGTTCCAAAATCACTGTGGACAGTGACTGCAGCTATGAAATTAAAAGATGCTTGCTTCTTGTAAGAAAAGCTATGACAAACCTAGACAGCATATTGCAAAGCAGAGACATCACTTTGCTGACAAAGGTCTGTATAGTCAAAGCTATGGTTTTTCCAGTAGTCATGTATGGATTTGAGAGCTGGACCATAAAGATGGCCAAAGAATTGATTCTTTCAAAATGTGGTGCTGGAGAAGACTCTTGAGAGTCCCTTGGACAGCAAGGAGATCAAACCAGTCAATCCTAAATGAAATCAACCCTGAGTGTTCATTGGAAGGAGTGATGCTGAAGCTGAAGCTCCAGTACTTTGGCCACCTGATGGGAAGAGCTGACTCATTGGAAATGGTCTTGATGCTGGGAGACACTGAGGGCAGGAGGAGAAGGGGGCAAGAGAGAATGAGATGGTTAGATAGTATCACTGACTCAATAGACTCAATGAGTTTGAGCAAACTCTGGGAGATAGTGGAGGACAAGGAAGCCTGGCATGCTATAGTCCATGGGGTTGCAAAGAGTCTTACACAACTTCAGATCAGATCAGATCAGTCGCTCAGTCGTGTCCGACTCTTTGCGACCCCACAAATCGCAGCACACCAGGCCTCCCTGTCCATCACCAACTCCTGGAGTTCACTGAGACTCACGTCCATCGAGTCAGTGATGCCATCCAGCCATCTCATCCTCTGTTGTCCCCTTCTCCTCCTGCCCCCAATTAGTGACTGAACACATATTTCTGGTTATAACTTATTGGTTAGAATTAGTCATATGACCCCCATCCAGCTGACATGGGAGAGGAAGTGTAAAGCTAAGTGCCAGGTGGATGAAAAGCTGGAAAATTGTGAAAGGCATTATTACTGTCTCTAGTCAGTCCTCTCAGTGATGGAGTAAGGTTTGCATTCCACCTGGCTATTTCAGTCACTGGGATCCTTTCTTTAGGTGTCAGAATGTCTCCCAGAGGAGGTGAGAGTGATATGGTGCACTGGGGGGTCCTGGGTAGCCCCATTATTGGATCTCTGTTGCCAGAACAGCCTTCACCCTCCAACAAGGGTCTTGGGCATTTGATGGAACCCTATTTAGTGCCCATTTGCCCATGATCTTTCCTCCACTCTACTGGAAAGAGAGGAGGGCAGCCTCCTCCTTGCATTCCTTTCCTGGGCTTTCATAACCTGGAAGCCCCACTTAGGACATGTTCAGTCTTTGACACAAGGTGATGGGTTCAGGGTGCTTGCCAAGGTGAGATCTCCTCTTTGCTATAGGACTGTTAGCTCCTCAGAAGACCCCCTTCCTTTCCTATGGCTTTATTCCTTGTCTTCTGGGACCAGATCATGAGGCCCCTGGACTCTCCAAAGGGTGGAGCCATCACTGGAGTTGGTTGTGATCTTTCAGGCTATGAATTTCCCATTTGGGGACCTCTTGCAGGTTTTCCTGCTCAGCTGGTCAGTGTGGAGCTCTGATGACACCTAAAAATGGTACAAACAAGGAATGATCATAAGAAAATGATGGAGCATCTCATATGGTGAGAGCAAGAATGCAGGGAGGCCTACTTGGAGCCATAGGGCTCAGCTTTCCTAGTTGTGGCTTGGCCCAGGCTCTGGGAAGCCTGCCTTTTCTCACTCAGCAAAGGAGGAGAAGCTTCCTGGCTTATGGAGACAAGGGGAGGATATAGGCTAAGAGATTCCAAGCTGTCTCCTTAGGCAAAGCACACAGAATGAAATCCAGGGGATTGAGCTGAAATGAGAGCCTGAGAGTTTCAAATTGCTTCATTTTTGTTCCAAGGAAGCCCTGGGGCTGTGGCATGGGTCCATTCCTGAGAGTCTAGGAGTTGAAGTATTGTGGCCTAGGGATGGGGACTGAGGTAGGGCTCAGGAACCAGGACATAGGAGAAGGTCTAACCATCCATGGCACCCCTGCACTAGGCAGGGCAGAGCTCACCTGGGTAAAGTTTTCATGAGAAGCCAGAGCTAGCACAGATGCAGGAAGGGACCAATAATTCAAGTCAAAGAAGAAGAGCCCTGGGAACACGAAGGCCTGGCTGGACCTGTGGGTTGGAACCTGGGGTGGAGTAGTCATGGAAAGAGACAGCCAGGCTGCTTTTCTACAATGGGGGCCGCCCCAGCATGCCTTATTGAAGGTCATGTTTTGTTGTTGAGGCTTCATTGTTGAAGAGTAGAGAAGGGATTGGCATGACTGACACATGGCCCAACATGAGCAAAAGAAAGGAGACAGAATAGAATGCCTAGAGAGGCCACCCTGGGTAGTCTTGAGTCAGATGGAGAGAGGGCCAAGAGGACCCAGGGCATACTAAAACTTTATGAGCAGGAAGAAACTGACATTGGTATTTCTGCATGTAAAACCCTAGCTCTGGGCTTCCCTGGTGGTCTAGGGGTTAAGAATAAGCCTGCCAGTGCAGGAGACACAGGTTTGATCCCTGGTCCAGGAAGATCTCACATGCTGAGGAGCAACTAAGCCCGAGTGCCACAGTTACTTGAAATGTGAGTGACTAGAGCCTGTACTCTGCAATAAGAGAAGCCACTGAAATGAGAAGTCCGGGCACCACAACGAAGAGTAGTCCTCACTTGTTACAGCTAGAGAACGCACACCCACAGCAATGAAGACTCAGCTCAGGCAAAAATAAATAAATAAATAAATAAAAGAAAAGACTTAAAAAAAAAAGCCTGGCCCCATTTTCAGGGTCCACACTCAAATGCTACCCCATCTAGAGAGTTCTGTCATAATCTAGGGTCAGAATACATCCCAAAATACATTCCTCTGTTTCTGTATCTGTCACTTGTTATCACAGGTGCCTTGTACTGGAGTTAGTTTTGAGTGTCTCTCCCAACAGCCTGATCTCTCTGTGGATGGCACCCCACAGCAGGGCACCCCCAGGTTAGCACCTGGCTCTCAGGGAAATGAGGAGCTAAAGGGAGGCAGCAGGATGTGGGAAGTCCTTCCAGAATCCTGCTTCCCCAGGGAGGTTCCAGGACCACCTACCTCCCAGATACCTGGGCCGTTTGTTTAGAATTCACCCCTGACTTGCCTAATCTGACTTTATAAGGTGAACCCCTAAATCTTCACTTGTTTGCTTTCTTTTAAAATTAACATTAATGGAGCTTCTCTGGTGGCTCAGCATTGAAGAATCCACCTGCCAATGCAGGAGACATGGGTTTGATCCCTAATCTGGGAAGATCCCACATGCCACGGAGCAACTAAGCCCATGTACCACAACTACTGAGTTTGTGCCCTAGAACCTGGGAACCACAGCTACTGAAGTCCGTGCACCCTAGAGCCTGTGTTCCACAATGAGAGAAGCCACTTCAATGAGAAGCCTGCACACCACAACTAGAGAAAAGCCTGTGCAGCAACAAAGACCCAGCACAGTCAAAACTAAATAAATAAAGTTAATGAAGTATAATTATGTGTAATAAAATGTACCCATTGTAAGAATAAAGTTTGATGAGTTTTGGTAATTTTACAGTCATATACTCATCATCTCAGTCATAATATGGAGTATTTATTTCACACCAAAAAGTTCTCTCATGCCCCTTTGCAGTTAATCAACTACCCTCCTTGGCTCCAGATGACCACTTTTTTTTGTTTCTAGAGATTAGTTCCAGGACTTCATATAAATGGAAACATGTGATGTGGTAGGTTGAATGGTAGTTCCAAAGATGTGTCCTAATTGCTGGAACCTGTAAATGTTACCTTATTTGGAAAAACTGTCCCTGCAGTTGGGGCTTCCCGGGTGGCTCAGCAGTAAAGAATCCGCCTGCAATGCAGGAGACTCAGGAGATGTGGGTTTGATGGGTCTGGAAGATTCCCTGGAGGAGGAAATGGCAACCCATTCCCGTATTCTTGTTCCAGTATTCTTGCCTAAGAAATCCCATGGACAGAGGAATCTGGTGTGCTACGGTCCATAGAGTGGCAAAGAGCCAGACACACTGAAGTGACTGATTCCATCTCTGCAGATAGGATTAAGTTAATGATTTTGAGATGAAGAAATAATTCTGGATTATCTGAGTGGGTCCTGAATGCCACTGAACATGTTTTTATAAGAGAGAAGTAGAGGGAGATTCAACACTACACACACACAGGGAGACGTCCATGTGAAGACGGTGGCAAAAATTGGAGTGATGTGGCCGTAAGCCAAGGAATGCTGGTAGCCACCAGAGTTTGGAAGAGACAACGGATGGATTCTCTCCCAGTGCCTCTGAAGGGAGGGCTGCTATACTGGGACCTGGATTTCAGTCTCCTGGTATCCAGAACTCTGAGAGAATAAATTTCTGTTGTTTTAAGCCAAGGTTGTTTTAAACAACCTTAAGTTGTTTTAAGGCTGTGGTAATTTTTCACAGCAGCTCAAGGAAACGAATGCACAAGGAATATAATTTTCTGTGTCTAATTTCTTTTGCTTGGATTGATTTTAATATTCCTCCACAATATTTGTGTTCACAGCTCATTTTCCTTATTACTGCAGTCATATGTCACTGTATGGATATACCATGATTTGTTTATTCATTTTACCTATTGATGAATATTTGAATTGTTTCCAGATTCAGAGGACTGTGAATAGAGCTGTTATGAACAAGTTCCTGTGTGTGTGTATACATATCCTATTTCTCTTGGGTAACAATCAGGAGTGAAGTTGTTGGATTATGCTAAAAGTGTATGTTTAAATTAATATGAAACTATCAAGTACTTTCCCAAAGTGGGCATACCAGTTTGAATTCCCATGAACAGTGTATGAGAGTTCCAGTACTTCGGTTCCCACTAACACATGATTTTGTCAGTCTTTCATATATTATAGATGTATATGCATTATATATAATAAATAAAAATATGTAATTTAACTTTAATTGAAATTATAATCTATAATAAATGCACATATTTATGCTAGAGTTATAGGTTATATTTAATAAATATATACGTACTATATATATAATAAATATCCTACTACATACATATATTCAACTTTATTTGAAAAACACTTACTTGTTTAAAAAATGCTTCTTTTTTCCAAAAAACATAAGTTAAGGACTTCCCTGGTGGTCCAATGGTTAGGAATCTGTCTGCTACTGCAGGGGACACAAATTCAATCCCTGATCTGGGAAGATCCCGCATGCCTTGGAGCAACTAAGCCCGTGTGCCATAACTACTGAGCCTGTGTGCCCTAGGGCCCATGCTCTGCGACAGGAGAAGTCATGGCAACCAGAAGCCCATGCACCACAACTAGAGAAAGTCCTCTCGCAGCAACGAAGACCCAGCGCAACCAAAATAGTTTAAAAAGCTCATGGTAAGTGATGTACATAAGTGATACTCTAATAGTACTGGAAGATCAGAAAATCTGTAGTAGTTTTATCTATAGAAATAGCTAAATATGAACCAAAATGATATTTACTGTAAAGTGTAGATATTAAGTGTAAAGTTGTAGACTTACTGAAATCTTTCATTTTTACTTTCTAATTTTGTATTAAAAATTAACATGATTCTTCAAATGTTGTGTCACAATTTTTACCAACGGAATGCTTCATGATTTTGCATGTTATCCTTGCACAGGGGCCATACTTATCTCTGTATTCAAATTTTTGAATGTGTGGAGGTACTCCGCTGTGGTTTCAATTTGCATTTCCCTAATTGAGCACTTTTGGGTGTGCTTATTGGTCATTTGTATATCTTTCTGAAACAGCTGTGCAAACTTTTGCCCATTGTGTGTGTAGGAGATGTTGTTTAATTTCTTACTGAACTTTAAGAGTTCCTTGTTTATTCTGGATACAAGTCCTTTGTTGAATATAAATACTGCAAATCTTTTCCCCCAGTCTGTGGCTTTCCTTTTCATTTCCTTGACAGCGAATTTCAGAGAGTGGAAGTCTTTTGATACAGTTCAGATTTCCAGTTTTCCCCTGTATAGTTAGTGGTTTTTGTTCACTACCTAAGAAATCTTTGCCTACGAAGGTCACAAAGATTTTCTCCTGTTTTCTTCTAGAGGTTTGCTAGTTTTAACTTTTATGTTTAGGTCTGTGTTACATCTTGAGTTATTTTGTGTGTGTGATGTAAGAGCTGAGATTAACTTTTATTCCTACAGGTATTCAGGTTTTTTCAGCGCCATTTATTGAAAAGACTGGTTTCCCCCATTGAATTACCTTGGTTCCTTTGTTGAAAATCAGCATGTAGGTTGTTTATCCACTCACCCATGGATGGATCATGTGTTTTTTTTTTAATTTATTTTAAAATTATTTATTTATTTATGGCTATGCTGGGCCTTCATTGCTTTTGCACAGGCTTTCTCTAGTTGTGGCAAGCAGGGGTTACTCCTCATTGTGGTGTGAGGGCTTCTCATTGCAGTGGCTTCTCTTGTTGCAGAGCACAGGCTCTAGGTGCTTGGGCTTCAGTAGTTGTAGCACACAGGCTCAGTAGTTGTGGCTTGTGGGCTTAGTTGCTCCACAGCATGTGGAATCTTCCCGGACCAGGGATTGAACCCATGATCCCTGTATTGGTAGGCAGATTCTTATCCACTGCACCACCACTGAAGTCTAGATCATGTGTTTTGGAGGTGACTGGAAGATATTGCTTTTTAGATTTATTTTCCCTAATGGTCTGTGGCTCAAATTTGCATTATTAATGAGCACCTCTGGTGATTTTTGTATGACTAATGTATGAGACCGCTGGCTTGTACGGCAGTGGTTCCTAGTCAGGAATGTGAATAATAATTACCCAATGCCAGGGCTGTACCTCCAAAGGGCCAGATTTAGCAGGTCTGGAGGAAACTTCCAGAAGAAAACTTCCCTAAGAGCTAATGATACTTTACTTAAGAACAATGGGTACACTCTCTCCTTTGCATGCAAATGTTCCTTAGACACACGATGACTGGCTTTTCTGCTGGGCTCTGAGGTGCCTCAGTGAACACGGTTTGGTAGAGGCATCAATAAGCAAACAGGCCAGTGCAATCCCACAAGTGGGGTGTAAATGAAGCAAACAGAGCCTTGTGGGAAGAGGGGGTGAATCTGGTGGACCTGGGTGCCACTGTGAATGCTGCAGCTGGAGATTCAGGGTGCCTCTGTTTGTCCTGCAAAGATCCCCATGAGGCCTGGCTGCACCTTCGTGCTGGTTAGACCCTGAGCGTGAATTCCTTCTTGTGGTGAAGACGGCACGTCACGTTCCCTCCATGCGTGGACTTTCTGGCTTTGTCTTGAGACAGCTGCGTCATGCTGTCTCCAGGTGCCCTGTCCCTAGTGGAAAATTTTGGTCTCTGGAGGTGTGGAGAGAAGGCAGCTCTGTTGGTTCTGGTGGATTCTGTGACTGCTGAGCCATCCACATAACTTGGTCTTGGTCCATGCTGCCCTGTTTGTTTGCCGTCTGGGTCGCTTCTCCTAGTAGGGTGAACTGTCCCCCTTGCCTAATTTCACACCAGACCTGAAGCCACTTGGCCTTTCTTCCTGCCTGCCTCCTTCTGATCAGTGCTTCTGGGAGCGTTATGCAGCCTGATGGCTCAAAATGTACAAACCCATCTCAATAGACAGGGCACCCAGGTGCCAGAGGCATTAACCAAGCTCAGCTTTAAGTGGTTTTCTTTCTGGTCTGGGCTAGAGCCCTGCAGTTGTGTAAGAAGTGGGGAGCCTGTTTGCTGTTCCATAGAATGGTCCAGAAACTCCTGCAACTGGCGGTTGCCCTGGAAGTGAAGGTAGCCTGGGTGCTCTAGCTCTGAAATTGGTCAGAAACAGTGGTTATCAAAGCGGGCTTCCCAGGTGGCTCAGTGATGAAGAACCCACGTGCCAATGCAGGAGACACAGGAGACGTGGGTTCAATCCTTGGGTCAAGAAGATCCCCTGGAGGAGGAAATGTCAACATGCTCCAAAATCCTGTGGACGGAGGAGCCTGGCAGGCTACATTCCATGGGGTCGCAAAGAGAGGCTTTCATTTTAGTATGGCCGATTGTGTTAGTTGGGTACCTAGGCTAACTTTGTTGGCCATACAAACAAATTGGACTTACAAACGCGCTCTCAGAATGGAACTCGTTCATACATAGGGGACTTAGTTATAGACATTCTTTAAGTTGGGCCCTACATGCCATTATCTTTCTGTTCAAAGTCAGTTATAACTGTTCAAACTTCATTCTTTTATATGTGAATGTCCAGTCTTCCTACCACCATTTGTTGAAGAGACTGTCCATTCTCCGTTGAATGGCCTCCATTGAATGGCACCCTTGTTGAAAGTTATTTGACCATATATATTCAAGGACTTATTTCTGGGATCACTAGTTTATTCCATTAGTCTATATGTCTATCTGTATGAGAGTGCTACACTGTTTTGGTTATTATAGCTTTGTCATAAATTTCTCTATGTCACTTTAAAAATATTTAGTTTTTGTGTTTTCACAGATGTGTGTGTGTGTATACCTGTGTGTGAATACAGCTTAAAGAGTCTATTATACTTTAAGGCTTATTACCCTGCCTCTCAAGTCAGGCCCTTCTTTGTTTTTTGCTCCCTGGAGGCAACCACTTCAATTCTTTTATCTTTTTCATTTGGAATTCATCTCAATACACTTAATCAATGTTAACATAGTGATACTTCTTCATTTTTTAGGTTCTAGGCATGATCTATTGATTTCTCATTGTGTTGGAAATGAAGATTTAGCTGTCATTAAGTGCATAGTTTCTATCCCCTTCATCCTCCCAGAAGAGTTAAATCATAACTTTGGACAAGTCAGTATATAGCACTACTCTGATGATGGAAGGGCTTCCCTGGTGGCTCAGTGGTAAAGAATCCACCTGCCCGTGCAGAAGATACAGGTTCGATCCCTGGATTGGGAAGATTCCCTGGAGAAGGAAATGGCAACCCACTCCATTGCCTGGGAAATCCCATGGACAGAGGAGCCTGGTGGGCTATGGTCCATGAGGTTGCAAGAGAGTTGGACACACCTTAGTGACTAAACAGCAACAACGTGACAGTGGAAATGTGCTTTATAGCTGGGCCGTGTAGAACCCCGACATTTAGTTTCTTTTCTTACAGAACTTTTTGTTTTCCATTGACATCAGAATACTATCAGAGAAGGCAATGGCACCCCACTCCAGTACTCTTGCCTGG
This sequence comes from Bubalus bubalis, assembly GCF_019923935.1. Classification (NCBI taxonomy): domain Eukaryota; kingdom Metazoa; phylum Chordata; class Mammalia; order Artiodactyla; family Bovidae; genus Bubalus; species Bubalus bubalis. The sequence continues at coordinate 49,710,801 of NC_059176.1, forward strand.
AAAATCCCATGGATGGAGGAGCCTGGTAGGCTGCAGTCCATGGGGTCGCTAAGAGTTGGACACAACTGAGCGACTTCACTTTCACTTTTCACTTTCATGCATTGGAGGAGGAAATGGCAACCCACTCCAGTGTTCTTGCCTGGAGAATCCCAGGGACGGGGGAGCCTGGGGGGCTGCCGTCTATGGGGTTGCACAGAGTCAGACACGACTGAAGTGACTTAGCATTAGCAGAATACTATTATTTGTTTGTCATGTTTTCTATGTATATATCATTAATTCAACCTCAGATGATGTCTGGGAGCTCCCTTGGCACAACTCTGCTGAACATGAGGAAGCCTATAGCTTAGAGATGGGTCATGTATCTAAGAACAGGGCACCTTCCTTTGTTTAGGAAAAGGCTTGTTCATCAACAGGCAATTGAAAGTATTTATCTGTGTTGGAGTGTGCTTAGTCCCTCAGTTGTGTTTGACTCTTTTGCAACCCCGTAGCCTGTGAGGCTTCTCTGTCCATGGGATTTCCCAGGCAAGGATACTGGTATGGGTTGCCATTTCCTTCTCCAGGGGATCTTCCTAATCCAGGGATTGAACCCGCATCTCCTGCATCTCCTGCCTTGGAAGGTGGATTTGTTGGAGTTCCTTCCTTATATAAGGTGCTGCGCTAGGGTGATATGGATGGATGTGATAATATTTTGCACCAGGTACTTACACTTGAGTAGGAAGGATGGTATTGAGGCAATCTTTCTGATTTGAAGCAAACTTTGATGAGAGAAGAAGAGCAACTGCAAATTTGAGAAAGGACAGGTTAGAAGCAGTTAATTCTAAGTAGAAGATTCGGGGAAAGCTTTAGTGGGGAGGAGATATTTAAGTTGAATTAAGTGTTCAATGGGAAGAGTTACTGGTTCAGAGAGAATGGCATTTAGGTGCAGGGAGAAAGGGCAGCAAAGGTACAGAAATTGGGAAGTATACTGTGGGTTCAGGGAAAGACCAGTGTGGCCACAGTGTGGGCTATGTGGGGATGCAGCAGACAAAGCAGAGCTGATTCTGTGCTTGCGCATCTCTGTGCTGGGACTGGGTTCAGTCTGTTATAGGCACCAAACTAGTGGTTCTCAAAATGGTATCCTCAGACTTCTCTGGTGGTCCAGGGTTGAGACTCTGGGATCCCAAATGCAGGGGGCATGAGTTTGATCCCTGGTCAAAGAACTAAGATCCTGTATGCTGCATGATGCAGCCAAAAAATCTTATAACCTGGGAACTTGCTGTTTGTTTATTTATCTTTGACTGGGTTGGGTCTTCACTGCTGCGTGTGGACTCTCTCCAGTTGTGACAAGCCAGCTTCTCATTGCAGTGGCTTCTCTCATTGCAGAGCATGGACTCTAGGGCACACAGGCTTCAGTAGTTACAGCACAAAGGCTCAGCAGGCCTGCGCTTGTGGGATCTTCCCAGGCTGGGGATCGAACTCATATCCTCTGCATTGGCAGGTGGATTCTCAACCACTGGACCATCAGGGAAGCCCTGGGAACTTGTTAGAAATGAAAGTTTTGGGGCTTCCCAGGTGGCGCTAGTGGTAAAGAACCTGCTTGCCAATGCAGGAGAAATGAAAGCTCTTAAGCCCCACTTAGATTCATGGAATCAAAAACTCTGTGAGTACGGCCTAGCAATCTGTGTTTTAGCAAGCCCTAGATGGTTCTGAAGCATGCTAATGATTGAGAACCATTGTACCATACAATTTGATGCTTACAACAGTGCCATAGCTGGGCACTCACTGTCTATGCTGTACAGATGGGGAAGTTGTCTCAGAGTGAGTAGGTAACTTACCAAGGTCCAGAGGGATGCTGAAGCTGGCTTGCATCTGGCTCTTGAAAGCAAATTATAAGCATCAGTTCCCAGCTCTAAATTTAGTGATGTCATATTGGTAGCTTGAAACTGGCCATAATGGAAGTATTAATACCATGGTAATTGGCAAATGCTGTGAATCAGGGCGTCAAGCCCACCTTGAGAGCCAGTTGTTAAACATTCACCGGCATAGCTCTCTCAGGTCATTCGGTCAGTAAGTGGTTGGTAGGCTTGGGTCTTGAACCCTGACAGCCTGGCTCCCAAGTGCATGCTCTTAAACCACTAGGTTAAACTTATTCTGAAAGTCTGGAAAGGCGGTCTGGGGCCCACACAATGTTGAATCTTTAAGTGCATGTTGAAAATCTGGGCTTTATTCGGTACACACTAGATTTTTCAGAATTCTGAACAGGTAAGTGATATGATGGTAAGTTTAGGCAGGAGAGTGAAATTGTTGGCTGTGGCTTCTCCTTTTGCAAATATGCTGAAAAGATGGGATGAGAGGGTGTTGTAAGGCAAGTTAAAATACATAGTTGCATTTCATGGTGAATGGCCTCAGCAGCCAAGTGTTGCCCATTTGCAGAAGAGGTCGTGAAGCCCTGCAGAGCAGAGGCCTCTTGCCTCACAAAGCCTCCTTGTTCTTCAAGAGAAAGGTCCCCTGTCTCTTACTCCAAACATCTGCCACAGCACATATTGGGCTTGACGCAGCTCTGCTGGCCAGACGTGTCCCAGGAGTCCCTGGTCCAGGGTGAGCATTCACTCTGCAGCCACTGTAGCTGACCACGTGGTCACTTACGAACACTCACTCCTGTTTCCTCACAGAACCTCGAGGGTTTCAAGGCCTCCCTCAAGTCAAGGAGCCGCATGCCTCCTGGGAGGCTGGACAACCCTTGGATCCCAGAGGGTGAATCCTGATTGGGCTAAGCCAGTAGTTCTCAAACCTTTTGGTCTCAAGACTGTTAAAAATTGGGCTTCCCAGGTGGCATGGTGGTAAAGAATCCACCTGCAATGCAGGAGACGATCCAAAATGCAGGAGATGGGGGTTCGATCCCTAGGTCAGGAAGATCCTCTGGAGAAGGAAATGGCAACCCACTCCAGTATTCTTGCCTGGGAAATCCCATGGACAGAGGAGCCTGGTGGGCTACAGTCCATGGGGTCACAAAGAGTCAGACGTGACTGAGCAACTAAACAGCAACAAGCTTTTGTTCATGTGTTGTATCAATTGATATTAGCACATTAGAAATTAAAACAGAATTTTTAATATTTATGTATTTTGTTGCACTGGGTCTTAGTTGAGTCACCTGAAATCTTGGTTGGATCGTGCGGGATCTTTTCTTGCTGTGTATGGACTCCTTAGTTGTGGCCTGGGGGCTTAGAAGTTGCGGCGCTTAGGCTTAGTTTCTCCTCGGCATGTGGGATCTTAGCTCCCCAACCAGAGATTGAACCCGCGTCCCCTGAATTGCAAGGTGGATGGATTACCAACCACTGGACCACCAGGGAAGTCCCCTGAAGCTGAGAATTTAAAATTTATTAATTCATTTACAAACAACTCATTTCATGTTAACATATGTTTATGACAGAAATATTAATAACCTCAGATATGCAGATGACACTACCCTTATGGCAGAAAGTGAAGAACTAAAGAGCCTCTTGATGAAAGTGAAAAAGGAGAGTGAAAAAGTTGGCTTAAAGCACAATATTCAGAAAACAAAGATCATGGCATCCGGTCCCATCACTTCATGGCAAATAGATGGAGAAACAGTGGAAACAGTGGCAGACTTTATTTTGGGGGGCTCCAAAATTACTGCAGATGGTGAGTGCAGCCATGAAACTAAAAGACACTTACTTCTTGGAAGAAAAGTTATGACTAACCTAGACAGCATATTCAAAAGCAGAGACGTTACTGTGCCAACAAAAGTCCATCTAATCAAGGCTATGGTTTTTCCAGTAGTCATGTATGGATGTGAGAGTTGGACTATAAAGAAAGCTGAGCGCCGAAGAATTGATGCTTTTGAACTGTGGTGTTGGAGAAGACTCTTGAGAGTCCCTTGGACTGCAAGGAGATCCAACCAGTCCATCCTAAAGGAAATCAGTCCCAAGTGTTTATTGGAAGGACTGATGTTGAAGCTGAAACTCCAATACTTTGGCCACCTGATGCAAAGAGCTGACTCATTTGAAAAGACCCTGATGCTGGGAAAGATTGAAGGCAGGAGAAGGGGATGACAGAGGATGAGATGGTTGGATAGCATCACCAACTCAATAGACATGAGTTTGAGTAAACTCTGGGAGTTGGTGATGGATAGGGAGGCCTGGTGTGCTGCAGTCGATGGGGTCTCAAGGAGTCGAGACACGACTGAACAACTGAACTGAACTGATGACAAATTAGCATATTGCTTTTGAACTGTGGTGTTGGAGAAGACTCTTGAGAGTCCCTTGGACTGCAAGGAGATCCAACCAGTCCATTCTGAAGGAGACCAGCCTTGGGATTTCTTTGGAAGGAATGATGCTAAAGCTGAAACTGCAGTACTTTGGCCACCTCATGCGAAGGGCTGACTCATTTGAAAAGACTCTGATGCTGGGAGGGATTGGGGGCAGGAGGAGAAGGGGACAACAGAGGATGAGATGGCTGGATGGCATCACTGACTCGATGGACGTGAGTCTGGGTGAACTCCGGGAGTTGGTGATGGACAGGGAGGCCTGGCGTGCTGTGATTCATGGGGTCGCAAAGAGTTGGACACGACTGAGCGACTGAACTGAACTGAACTGAACACAAAAATATTTCATGGGACTATCTAGGTGTAAAAGAGAGAAGTATTCATGTATTGTACAGCTGAAATTTTCTGTGGAAGTAAATCTCACCCCACACGAGAGATTGCTATGTGGATTGGTGGATGTGCTAATTAGCTTGGTTGGGGTAATCATTTTCTAATGTAACATCTATATCAAAACATCATGCTGTATAACCTAAATATATACAACTTTTATTTGTCAGTCATACCTCAATAAAGCAGGGGGAGAAAAGAAAGAAGGAAAAAAAGAAGTATTTGAATAGCTTTTTCATATAATTAGATATTTTTCTTTGATACTGCACCAAAACTCAACAAAAAGTAGTTTTGAAAAAGTTAGCTGTAATTTGATATCTGAAATGAGGTTAATGAACTTTTCATACCCTCTTGTGAGAAAATCTATTGATGTACCTTTTACTTTGGGTGGATCGTCTACCCATTTGTGATCATTTGGAAAATACTGGTATGCACATATTCCAAATGTTGACACATTTTGTTATGCAGCATAAAAAACAAAAATCGTATTTGTTAATATCACCACCAGAAAAGTTTGTATTGGAAAGCTGCCAAAATCATGGTGTCAACGCAAGTTTTACAAAATTTGAATTTTTGTTTGAATGTCATCATTGGCTGCAAACACTGGTTTTTCTTGAAATGACAGGCTCGCTTTGTTCATCTTTAAGAAAATGTCTATCAAATACACAAGGTTGAGTAACTATAGTTTGGCAGTTGTTCCACATAAAAATTATGTTCTCTGCAAAAAGTGGCTAGTTTAGTTTACAACTCGGTTGTACAAATGCTTTTTCTCTAGATAAGCATTTTCATACATCAGTTATGCTTTTTATGCTTTATGCATAATTTTCATTTCATCACATAGGATATTAAAATATGACATTAAAAAAGTCATACTTAGGTGTTTAGAGTTAATAAAATTAATAGTTCTCGCTGCTTCATCAAGGACATCCTAAAGTGAAACTGGCTTTTATTTAAACTGGGAGAGCATGATACCAAAGTATACAATTGTTGCCAAGCATCTACATGAAAGATCTTCTTTGATGATTAGTTGGTGTTGATCCTGAACAAATACAAACAAAGCAGCTGATCTAGCTACCCCTGTGTATTCATCCATTTATAAGATAGACATACGTTTCTTCCGATAAGAGATCAATTCAGTCTTCATGTTGACAGCTAAACTGTTCATTTGACAAACTGCTGTATCACCTGGAAGTGGAGTGCTGTGATTCAGTGTTGTTCAGGAGTGTCCACTGGACAAGACTTTCTTAGTCTTCCCATTGATGCAGTTTTAAGACTTACTCAGTCAGACGCTGCTGTGGCTTTTTCATTTCTAGTTTGAAAAGCTGTAAGAAAGCATTTTTGGCTTTTTGAGAGTTCATAATGTCTACATTTAAAATATTCAGTTGGGGACTTCCCAGGTTGTCCAGCGGTGGAGAATCAGCCTGCCAACAGGTTTGATTCCTAGCCAGGGAAGATTCCACATGCCACGGGGCAACTAAGCCTATGCACCCCAACAACTGTGCCCTCGTGCCTGAGCGTGTTAGTCGCTCAGTCGTGTCAGTCTCTTTGTGACCCCATGGACTGTAGCCCTACAGGTTCTTCTGTCCATGGAATTCTCCAGGCAAGAATACTGGAGTGGGTAGCCATTCCCTTCTCCAGGGGATCTTCCCGACCCAAGGATCAAACCCAGGTCTCCTGCATTGAAGGCAGATTCTTTGCTGTCTGAGCCACCAGGGAAGTCAACAAGAGAAGCCACTGCAGTGAGAGACCTGTGCACCACAGCTAGAGTGTAGGTTTCACCTGCTGCAACTAGAGAAAGCCCAAAGGCAGCAGCAAAGACCCGGTGCAGCCCAAAATAAATAAATAAAAACAATTAAACTAAAAAATGAAATATTTCATTCCTTTTTCTTTAAACTCTGATTTTAAAATGATGCAATTCAAATGGCCCCATTTGGGCTAGAGCAGGGGTGAGGCAAGTGAGTGCCGAGGACACAGGATTTAAAGGGGTGCCCACTCTGCCTCCCTGCACTTGCAGGAGTCTGAGAGGAAGTGTCTCTTGATATTCTGCACCTGGACACTTCACAGCTTCTCCCTAGAACTGGCCCTGAGCACTGTAACACTATTCAGAAATGTTCTGTTGCATAAGATACAATGAGGTAAATAATTAATTTCTCTAAAGCAGAGGGAGAGATTGCTTTCATCCTATATTTGCTTCTTACTCACAGTATCTCCCATTCTAGGTGGCACTAAGTGGTAAAGAACCCACCTGCCAAGGCAGGAGACGTAAGAGATGAGGGTTCAATCCCTGGGTCAGGAAGATCCCCTGGAGGAGGGCATGACAATCCACTCCAGTATTCTTGCTCGGAGAATCCCATGAACAGAGGAGCCAGTCCATGGGGTCACAAGAGTTGGACATGCCTAAAGCGACTTAGCCCATGCACAGCACACCAGTTGTCAGCAAACTCTTTGACATATTACTTTCATCTTCTTCAGGATGTTTAGATTTAGTGATAGGCTGAGAAAGGGAGTCTTCTAAGCATGTCTTTTAAAGCTACTGATCAATGTAAGAAAATATATATTATAAATAAAATTTTAAATTCAGAATAAAATATTATTAAATTCTAAAGTAAGAGTTAGAGATCCAATTTAAAAATTAGGAAAACTTTTTGAACATTTAGTGAATAGTATTTCAAAATGGGGATTCCCTGGGGGCTCAGACAATAAAAAATCTGCCTGCATTGCAGGAGACCTAGGTTCGATTCCTGGCTTGGGAAGATCCTCTGGAGAAAGGAATGGCTACCCACTCCAGTATTCTTGCCTGGAGAATTACAAAACAACAAATTGAACTTCTTATGCTTTTGTGTAGGTGCAAAAGAGACTTTGGGATTTTGAAATCATGATTTTTTTTTATGATAATGAGGTCACAGGTTATAATAAGCATAACCAAAGATAGCCAATAAAAGCACAGAAATACTGAAACAAACTGAGTTGATCTCTGAAAATGCAATTATTTATGCCCTAAACTTACTTTTCTTAGAAAATTCTAGAAAACACAGGAATACACAAGTATATATTTCATGAACTGTTTGAGCAATGACATTATATATCATTATATATCATGTAGCCTCTGGAAAACTCTACTATATACTTGGGAGAGAATTAACATGAACAAGACATATGAAGTCATATATTATTAAGAAAACAGTTTTCACCTTACTGACCCACTTAAAGGGGTCCCTGGATCACGTTTGAAGAACCTCTGGCCTAGTGGCTCAGTTGGTAAAGAATCTACTTGCACCACAGGAGATGGTCTGCAATGCAGGAGACTGGGATTCAATCCCTGGGTCAGGAAGATCCCCTGCAGAAGGAAATGGCAACCCACTCTAGTATTCTTGCCTGGGAAACCCCATGGACAGAAGAGCCTGGTGGGCTACAGTCTAGGGGATTGCAAAGAGTCAGACACGACTGAGTAACTAAACCATCCCCAGCTGGTCTAAGGTAGTGTTAACCTTCTTGCCAGTGATTGGCTTAGGCATAGTTATGTGACACAAGTGAAACATGAAGAGAATTCTGCTGCGTGGTTTCTGGGAAGGTGTCCTAGTCCTCAAGAGAGAAATGCAAGAGATAACCTCTTCTTCCACTGGTTATTGTTGGGATTGAATGTAATGCCTGAAACTATTGCAGACATTTCATGCCTTTGAATTTTGCTGATTCATGTCTATCTTTCATACTCCACATCTAATATGTCAGAAAATACCATTAGCTCTACTGTTAAAATACATCCAGCATCTGACCTTCTTCTACCACCTCTATGCTCCCCACTCAAGTCCAAGCCATCATCATTTCTCACTTGGATTATTATCAGTTTCCTAATTTTCCTGTTCTCGTTGTTCCCCAGGGCAACCAGGGTAAGTCTTTTTTATTTTTCCTTCAGGGTAAATCTTTTAAAAAGAAATCCAGGTCATGTCACTCTTCTGTTCAAAACTTTTTGGTAGCTGTCCTTCTCTTAGGATAAAAGCCCAGTCCTTACTATGACCACAGGATGCTCCTGATCTGGCTCCCAGATACATCTTCTGATGCTTGTCCCTTCCTTACTCATTCCATCTTCCCTACTTGCCTTCTGCCCATCAAACAAGCATGCTCTTGTCTTAAAGCCTTTGCCTAATGCTCTTCTAGATATCTGCATGGCTTAGTTCTAACTAATTCTCCCTTGATTATTCTAGGCATTTGCTCAGAGATGCCTTCCAATTACCCTCAGTCCCACCTGGGACCCCTTACCCCTTTATTCCTGCTTTATTTATTTTTTTCCATAGCATTTCCATCTTTGACATATTACATTGGAGCTTGTTTGTTGCCTCTTTTTCCTGCCATAATGCAAGTTCAGTGAAGGCTTTGCTTTGTTCAGCACTGTAACCTCATCATCTAGAAAAGGGCTTGGTATTTAGTAGAAATCATTAAATGAGATTTCCAGAAAGATAGAAAAAAAAAGTGTATGGAAAAGAGGAAATAGTGACTAAGAATTTCATAGAATTGAAAGGAAGAACTTGAATTTTAAAAGTTCACAGAGTATTAAATGGGGGCAGATTGACTCAAGAGAAACAAATAGTCAAGTTAAGGGCATCACAGAGAAGTCTTAGAACACCGAACACAGGAGAAAATTTTGAGAGTTTACTTTCAGAAAAAACAAAAGAAACAACAGATCATGTACAAATATAAGAATCGTATTGACATTAGATTTCTCATGAGGAAGGAATAAGGCATGGGAAATGAGGGCTTGTAAATAACTTACTAAGATTTGTCATTCTCTAAAAATAAAATTTTAAGTTGAAATAGGAAAATTGTCTATAACGATCAAGAACCAATTCTGGGTGATACCACCATGGCGGGGTGGGGATGATGGTGAGGAGATGTAGAGACTGGAAAGAGGTGTGTGAGGGCCAAGGGAAAAGAAATTGGTAATGAAAAATAAACAGAAGTATCATATTTAAATAGGGGAAACAGCTAGAAGAACGAAAATAGAATATACAACTTTCAATCTAGCCTAAAAAAATCTGATTCCTGCAGTGGAAAATAGGAGAGAGAAAACAGAATAAATACAAAATAAGATGGTAAATGCAGTAAGCACAAAGTGAAATGGCTGAAATAAGTCCTAATATTCCAGCAATTAAAATAAATGGAAATGAATTAAACTCAGTGATTTGACTGGATAATAAAATGAAAACAAAACATGACTAAGCAATATATTGTCTTCCAGAGACAGTGGAAGATAAAGTATTATTCCCCCTTTCCTTATTGCTTTTCTCTGTAGAGGCTGAAACATTAAACTGTTACTCTCTTAGTCTCCATTCCAAGTGAAGTGACCTTGGGACACAGTTCTATCCCTTGAGACGTAAGTGGAAGTCAGCAGGACCAAACTGTCACAGGAAACAATAGAAAACTTGCATAGACCAATAAAGATAAAAAAAATTGGAATAGTAACCAAAGACTTTCCTATATCAAAAAGCCCTAGGACTAGATAATTATATGGGCCTTTTAAGGGACAATAATCTCCATCTTGTACAAGTTTTCCAGAAAACAGGAATGACATTAATGATTTCCTGAGGTTAGCATAACCTTGATTTCAAAACTGATGAAAGACATCTTAAGAAAAGAAAATGACAAGCATGTTTAATTTATAAACATAACTGTGAAAATCCTAAGTAAGATATCAGCTGAACTAATCTAAATATGTTTTTTTTTTTTTAAATAAGGCACCATAATCAAGTAGAGTTTATCTAAGGAAAGCAAGAATGGCTCAGCATCAGGGAAAAAAGTCAATGCAATTCACCGTATTAATGAGTAAAGGGAAAAAAAAAAACCACACCAATGACAAAGAGATGATCTGTTCCGTTAAATCAATATATACATGGTTTTTGATAAAATGCACACCTATTTAAGACTCTTAAAATTCTTAGAAAATTAAGGATAGACAGAAACTCTATTGATAAAGGTCATCGACCCAAAATATCATATTTAAAGAGAACTTTTAGAGGCATTCCTTTTAATATTAGGAATTAGACAAGGATGCTTGCTGTTTGACATAGAAACTGAGGTGCTCTGAGTAATAAGACAAGAAAATAAAACAATAGGCAGAACAATTAGGGGGGAAAAATTAAAACAGTCATTATTTATAGATAAGATGATCAATTACATAAAAATCCATTAGAATCAACAAACCTCTGGCACTACTAAGACAGTTGAACAGATTTATCAGTTTCAAGATCAACTTGAAAAAAAAATCAGCAACATTTCCATACTCCAGGAAAAACCAGCCAGAAAATAAGGTAACATTTATAATGGTAACGAAAATTTTAATGAAAAAATGCTTGAGATATTTATAAATGAAATTTTTAAAATAAAATTACAGTCTTAAATGAATACATGAATAAATGAAGAGAGAGATGTATGCTGTCCAATCCATAGCCCCTAGCCACATGTGAGCACGTAAAATGTGGCCAGTTCAAATTGAAATGTGACATTAAGTGTAAACACTGGTTTTCAAAGAATTAGTATAACAAAATGATGTAAAGAATTTCATTAGTTGTTAGTTTAGTCATTAAATCGTATCCAACTCTTTGCGACCCCATGGACTGCAGCATGCCAGACTTTCCTGTCCTTCACTCTCATCCGAAGTTTGCTCAAGTTCATGTCTATTGAGTCAGTGATGCTATCTAATCATCTTATCCTCTGTTGCCCTCTTCTCCTTCTGCCTTCAATCTTTCCCAGCATCAGGATCTTTTCCAATGAGTCAGTTCTTCCCATCAGGTGGCCAAAGTATTGGAGCTTCAGCATCAGTCCTTCCAGTGAATATTCAGGATTGATTTCCTTTAGGATTGACTGGTTTGATCTCCTTGCCATCCAAAGGACTCTCAAGAGTCTTCTCCAGCAACACAATTTGAAAGCATCAATTCACATGTGGAAATTTTATATATCGGCTTAAACTAATTTCATTTTTCTTTTTACTTCTTAAAAAATGTTGCTGCTAAATTGTTAAAATTACATATGTGGCTTACATTTCTGTTACACTGTGGTAGATCATGATCCTGGATGGTATAACTTAAGATAGTAATGATATAAACTGTCTTTTAGTTAATATCTATCCAATGCAATTCCAATCACAACTCCAGCAGAGGTCTGTATGTGTGTAACTTAGAAAAATGGTTAAGAAAAGATAGTAAGTGAAAATATATAGAAGGTGAAACCAGAGCTTTTTGAAGAGATACCTTACCTTAGTAGCCATGAGAAAAATAATTTTTAAAAGCAATATTTTAAACTCAAATATTGGTAATCAGTAGAAAATTGAGTAATATCAAGTGCTGGTAAGTAAGATGATGAGGAAATGGGAACTCTGTTGCCCTGTTGGTGAAAGTGTAAACTGATTACAGGCATTCAGGAAGCCTATCCAGCAGTACTTAGTGAACCCAAGGGAGTGTGCAACTTGCAAGTCAGCAACCCAAATCCTGGACATGTAAGTCCCAGAATTTCTTGCAAAAGATTGATAAGGGGACACATATATGGCTTGGGCTTCCCAGGTGGGGCTAGTGGTAAAGAACCCACCTGCCAATGCAGGAGACATAAGAGACGTGGTTTCCATCCCTGGGTTGTGAAGATCCCCTATAGGAGTGCATGGCAACCCACTCCAGTATTCTTGCCTAGAGAATCCTGTGGATGGGGGAGGCTGGTGGGCTACAGTCCATAAGGTTGCAAAGAATTGGACATGACTGAATTGACCTAGCATGCACACACACACATGGCTGTTCACCTTTATGTTATTTGTGGTGGCTAGGAACTGCAAACAACCCAGGTATCCATCAACAGGCAAATGGACCGATGTAGTCAGGGCGTGTGCTGGGCTTTAATGCGGTGGTCCTGTACAGCAGGGCTAATAGCAACACGATACATCTTCCAAATATAGGACCATAATGAAAAAGTTAGAGTGAATTTCTAACAGTACCACTTACAGAAATTAAACTCACGATACTATCTTTTCGAAGGCACATACACGTAAAAAAGTGTATTAAACAAATTTGAATGCAGTTGTCAATGGAAAAGGATTGGGAGTGAGGATGTGGGGAGAAGAGGAAGAAACAGAAGCTAGAGAAAGTGACTATGTATGGACAAGGCTGCCGTATGACCTTTTGGCTACCTGACACCCTGAAATAAAATAGTAAAATATGATATAAAATAAAATGATAAAAATTTCACCAGGGGGCAAACTGATTTGACTGAATCAGGAGAACAGTTCCTTGTCTTTTGGGGCAAAGTTGTCTGCCCCACACTCTCTCCTGAAAACCCACTTTTTCTTTCAAAGAGGCCTTTCCTGTGGCCTCACAGTACAGCAGGCCTGTGTGAGGCTCCTGGAAACCTGTGTGGAGAGTGCAGAACAAACTGAAACCCACTCTTTCCCCCGAGTTGGGGGGTGGACTGCTTCCCTGGTCAGGCCTGGGAGGCACCTTGGCCAGGCGGGCAGCTTTGCGAAACACAGCGGGGTCTCTGTGCAGGCCTGAGGTAACCCAACAGGAGCGAGACCGCTCCTCCTGGGCCGCAGAGAATGGGCTTCTCTGTGTGCGCTTGTTTGCTTTGGTTTCGAGCTAAAAAAAAAAAAAAAAATGATTTCACACATAATTAGGGCTGTGGCAGTGAGATTGTGTTCGAGGTGCTTTTACTGGAAATATCAAGAGGAGGGACAAGGCAGGACTGTGTTCCTCTTCCAGCCGGGGCTAGGAGCGGGAGGAGGAGCCCCAGGCTGCGTGGATGGGACAACAGGCAGTGTTCAGGACAGACAAGCAGCTTTCACGGAGGCAGGCCCAGCTGCGAGGGGCTGAGGTTGACCGTGGAGGTGGCAGTGTTTGGGGTGTGTGGTGCGTGCCTGTGGTGTGTTGGGGTGGGGAGTGCACCACTCCCCACCCCTGCCTCTCTTTCCCCTTCCCCTTCCTCATCTCCCAGCTGCCTGTGGAGGAGATAGGCGCCCTCAGAGGAAGAGGTGGGGGGAGCTAGGAAGGAGGTGAGAAGGAGGCCGGGGCAAAAGGGGCCGGCCCCAGGAGAGGCTGAAGGGGTGAGGAAACAGATGCCCCTGCACACTTCCACTAGGGTCTGCACAGCCCACGTGCCCAACACGGAACTGGCCCGGTGGCAGCAGCCTGGCACTGGGGAGCCAGCCCTAAGCCAGGTACCGGGTGATCCTGCCTCTGCCTAGGACTGGACAGATCTCTGGAGCCTTCTGGGCCTCTAATGGCTTCTCCATGCCATTAGGGCTGGACTGTCGGCCTTTTGCAGAAAGACAGCTCATTTAAAAAAAAAAGAAAAAAAAACCTTTCGGGGGCTGGTGGCTCATTGGGGAGGAGTCTGCCTGCTGATGCAGGAGACATGGGTTAGATCCCTGGTCTGGGAAGATCCCACATGCTGAGGAGCAACTAAGCGCCTGCACCACAACTACTGAGCCTGTCCTCTGGAGCCTGAGAACTACAATGGCTGAGCCTGCACGTGCCGTAACTACTGAAGCCCCTGCACCCAGAGCCCGTGCTTCACGACTAGAGAAGCCACCGAATGCGAAGCGGGTGCACTGCAATGAAGAGTAGCCCCCACTCGCTGCAACTAGAGAAAAGCCTGAGCAACAACGAAGACCCAGCGCAGCCAATAAATAAATAAAAAAAAAATACCTTTTGGGAACACTAAATACCATATCTCCCTCTTAGAGATTCACAGTACATCTTATGAATTAAAAGCTGTGAGGGAGGAGGCCTGCAGAAAAATAAAAGCCTGTTTCACTTGGAATTTGTGTAACAGAGCACTTTCCAAAACATTTAATTATAAGGATCCCTCCCCCTATTTTGCATAATGTCTATTAAAATCATGAGTATTCAGTTACTATTGATGTATAATAAACCATGTCAAAACTTAGTGGCCTAAAACAACCATTTTATTATGCTCCCAGATTCTGTGAGTCAGAAACTCGAATAGGACACAAGCAAGGATGGCATGTTTATACATCATGCTGTTTGGGGCCTTGTCTGAAACGCCTTGATGGCTGGGGGCGACTGTGGGTGGAGGCTGTCTTCACTTATGCGCCTGGCAGTTGATGCTGGCTGTGGTTGGGACCTCAGCCAGGGCTGGGAGCTAGAACACCTCTGGTGTCTCGTCCATGTGCCTCGGGCTTAGCAGCCTCTGGGGAGTCAGACTTCTTACCTGGTGGCTCAGGGCTCCAAGGAGAGTGTTCAAGGGCCCAGGCAGCAGCTCTAGACCTTTTATGACTTAGCCTTGGATGTCAAGGTCACATCAGTGATAGTTTGGTTGGGAAGACTTGGGAAGGACAGGATTGACCAAGCCCTTCTGCTTTGGGGAGATCATTTCTCCATGACCAACTCATAGTCTTTGTCATGTTTCCCCCACTTCTAAATCCACATCCTTTACCACAAAATTCTTTTCCTGAACCAGTCAACCCAGACATAGGTATAATGACCAGTGTACTTTGTGTCAGTCAGTTAGTGCAGAGACGGAGAAGGCAATGGCAACCCACTCCAGTGTTCTTGCCTGGAGAATCCCAGGGACGGGGAGCCTGGTGGGCTGCCGTCTATGGGGTCGCGCAGAGTCGGACACGACTGAAGCAACTTAGCAGCAGCAGAAGCAGTAGTGCAGAGAACACTGAATACACAAGAGGAGAAGGCAGCTTGGAGTTGAAGGATGAATGGACGTTAGCTCAGTTGAGATGGAGACAGAGGGAGGGAGGAGGAGAACCTTCCAGATACAGGGAATAGCCCCTGGGAAGGTGCTGGGAAACAAGATGCATACCAGGCATTTAGACACAGTCTGTGGGTGGGTATGCAGGACTGCCGTGGAAGAATGTGAGATGAAGCTCTTAGAATCAACCATTCAAGGTTTTGTAGATCTTGTTGAAGCTTTTGGATTTTATCCCAAGAGTAACCGGGGATGGAGGAGGCATTGGAGAGGAAGGGGCATTGATGATTTTCATTTTAAAAAGCCCCCTCTGGCTGTTGCTGGAGGATGGACATGAGGGTGAATGTGGACAGCTGGGGTTTATTGCCGTGCTGATGTGGAGATGGAGAGAAGCAGATGGCTTGGGCAGATGTTTTGGAGGCAGGGAGTGGCTTTGGCACCTGTGTGGTGCTTTTTCTGTTGGAAGGAACCCTGGAGAAGATGAATTTAGGATGACAAAATGAAGAGTTTGCGTCTGGGAATGGTGACACTGGGCTACCTCTGAGACACCGTTGTTAAGGAAGGGTAGTTGGATATGAAGGTCTGAAGTTCAGAGAAGAGGCTGGGGGCAGATACACAAACTTGGGAATCAGCTCCCTGTTAGTGGAGCTGTGGAGCAGTTGACCTTGCCTGGGAAAGGGTATAGAATGAGGAGGCAGGGAGTCGGTGATGCAGAGGTGATGTGCAAGAATTCTAGTTTAAGAACCTTACCAAAATCCTGAGTATCTCCGGCTTATCAAAATCTGGATGGAGTCAGCTGAGCCTCTGTCTTTCTGCTGGTGCTTGAGATAGCCCACTCTCCCCAAGGGGTCTCTGCCCCTCCCTTTCTATGGAAACATAGGATGTGGCATACAGTGAGAGCTTCTTGGAATTAAAAGATTGAGAGAGATCTGGGCCCATTCTGTGTTTTTGGAGACTTCTGCTATATTAAAAATAAACAAATTCCAGGTCTTCCCTGGTGGACCAGTAGTTAAGAATCTGCCTGCCCATGCAGGGGACAGGGGTTTGATCCCTGGTCTGGGAAGATTCTACATGCCATGGGGTAACTAAGCCTGTGTGCCACTACTACTGAGCTCCAGAGCCTGCACATTGCATCTACTGAAGCCCACACGCACCTAGAGCCCGTGCTTGGCAACAAGAGAAGCCACCGCAATGAGAAGCCTGCGCACCAGAGCTACAGGGTAGCCCCCACTCACCACAACCAGAGAAAGCCCATGCAGTAATGAAGACCCAGTACAGCCAAAAAATAATGAATAAATAAATAAATTCCAAAATATGGAAACTGACAAAATTTTAAAGCTTTTTATTTGGAAATAATTCCAAACTTAGAGATAGTACACAAAAATAAAACCTGTACAAACATACCTATAATACTTTACCCAGATTCACCTCCTGTTACCATCTTACTCATTTGCTTTATCATTTGCTTCCCCTCCTCCTCTCTCATTATCCTCTCTCTCTATCTGTCCACCCCCGCAGCCATCCATCTATCTATCCATCTATCACCTATCTATTTTCTTTTCTGAACCATTTGAGGGTAAGTTATATACATCATGACCCTTTACCCCTACATATTTCAGGGTTTACTTCCAAAGAATAGGGCTATTCTTGTACATAACGGTAGTACAGTTATAAATGTCATTGATTGAATATTGATGTGCTGTGCTTGTGCTTAGTAGCTCAGTCATGTCTGACTCTTTGCAACCCCATAGACTGTAGCTCGCCAGGCTCCTCTGTCAAGGGGATTCTCCAGGCAAGAATACTGGAGTGGGTAGCCTATTCCTTCTTCAGGGGAACTTCCTGATCCAGGAATCGAACTGGGATTTCCTGCATTGCAGGCAGATTCTTTACCAGCTGAGCTACCAGGGAAGCCCTTAATATTGACACAATACTTGAAATTGTGGTGTATTTAAAATATTGACATAAATTGATGTTTTATAAAAATACAATATAGTAGGATTGTACTATTTGCAAGAGAATAATGGGATTTATAAAACCACATTATTTCACAGTGCTTGGTGGTTCTGTCCTGGGACCTTGAAGCCAAATGATGGTCATTCTCTTGTGTCCATCCTGGCAGCTGATATGTGTGACTGTACCAAAAGCCTTATTGGGGAGAATTTTAAAATTCTGAGTTTGAAGCACTTTGTGAAATTTGAAATTCAAGTCAATCAACCCTTCTCTGCCACACCCTGGGCCCCCTATTCCATCCACATCCTAGTTACAGCATTAGCATTTGAATAGTTTTGGTTACAGAAGTATCTCTTAAGCTGCAAATGCCTGGTATTGTTTACCTGAGGAACAAGCTCCTCTCTGTGACCTTACTGTCCTGGCCTAGGGCTGACCAGAGATACTAACCTCCCCTATTTGGGCACCTCGGTCCATCTGGTCTCCCAACAGTAGGCCTTTCTTTGGTTCCTCAGAGCTTCCCTTTTTTCCCCCTATAAACAGTTGTAAAACAGTCTGTCCCTCCTGAACTGAGCCAAATCAACACCAGAGAAAAGCTCAGATTGGCTTTGATGCCAAAGATGGGCAAAGTCTTGTGTTTTGAGAAAAAACATTCATGTTTAATCTTTTTATTATTATAGGGTATTCTGTGTTTAAAGCTGTGGCCTCACCTTCTGACCCATAGTACCCTGGGTTTCTGGGCAGCTAATCTTCTGGAGGTTTTCCAAGGAGACTGGGGCCACTGTACCCCAGATCTTACCCCACCAGGAAGAGGTTGGATATTGGCTCTTGAGGAATAGAGCCTTGGAGCTCAGGAAGAAGGTGTTGAAGCAGCCTGTTACAAATCAACCCAAGAAACTTTTATTGAATTAGAACCCCCTGCAAGGGCCTGTCTGATGCAAAGAGCTGACTCACTGGTAAAGACCCTGATGCTGGGAAAGACTGAAGGCAAAAGGAGAAGAGGGCAAGCAGAGGATGAGATGGTAGGATGGCATCACTGACTCAATGGACATGAGTTTGAGCAAACTCCTGGAGATAGTGATGGGCAGGGAAGTGTGGTGTGCTACAGTCCGTGGGGTTGCAAAGAGTCAGACATGACCTAGTGACTGAACAACAGCAGCACAAGGAGCCTGCCTCAGGGAGCCTCAAGTCCACTTCCTGCCTCAAGGAGTCTCAGTTTAGTGGGGAAACCGGCTCAACCAACTGGAATATAGTAGGTTGTGGCTTCTGCTCAGGAGAGAGCGCAATTACTGTGTGAATCCAAGGAAGAGAGAAGTTCCTTCAGCCAGGAGGGGTCTTTCAGGAGGGGGTGGTGAGCCAGCAGGACACTGAAGGATGAAGAAGAGGATGAGGTGAGCGGGAGGGAGAAAGGGGAGGTGAGGTTGAAGGCAAGTCTGGGGACTATGATCTGCCTCCATAGACCTGGCTCCTCCCCAGAGTCTCCCTTGCTGGCTTCTGCTGAGCCTGCGAGGCCTGGTATGAAACGGAGAGCATGCGGGATAGAGTGGCTTTATGACTGTGGGAACCGAAATCCTCCTCCTGTGGGTACTCGCTGGCACCCGGGACAGGGCCTTTGCTCTGGGAGTGTCCACTGACCAACGCAGTGACCTCGGGGTGAATTCAGAGTCAAGAGTCCCAGGAGAGCAGTTGCCACCACTCACCCCTGTGAGTGCAGATAGTAGGAGAGGAGTCTGTACACGGAGGGGATTGAGGTGGGAGCAGGCCAGACTCATTGCTCCCCAGGATATGTACCCAGCCAATTCAAGAATAATTGGTCTGTTCTCAGAGGAGAGTTAGCATGCACGCACGCATGTACAGAGGCTGCTGCTGCTAAGTCGCTTCAGTCGTGTCCGACTCTGTGCGACCCCATAGACGGCAGCCCACCAGGCCCTGCCATCCCTGGGATTCTCCAGGCAAGAACACTGGAGTGGGTTGCCATTTCCTCCTCCAATGCATGAAAGTGAAAAGTGAAAGTGAAGTCGCTCAGTCGTGTCCGACTCTTAGCGACCCCATGGACTGCAGCCTACCAGGCTCCTCCGTCCATGGGATTTTCCAGGCAAGAGTACTGGAATGGGTTGCCATTTCCTCCTCCAATGCATGAAAGTGAAAAGTGAAAGTGAAGTCGCTCAGTCGTGTCCGACTCTTAGCGACCCCATGGACTGCAGCCTACCAGGCTCCTCCGTCCATGGGATTTTCCAGGCAAGAGTACTGGAATGGGGTGCCATTGCCTTCTCCCATGTACAGAGGAGAGGTGCTTTAATTTAAAAGCAACTTCTCGGGCATCCTTCATGGTCCAGTGGTAAAGAATCCACTTGACAGTGCAGGATACATGGGTTTGATCCCAGATCTGGGAAGACCCCACATACTGTGGGGCAACTAAGCCCGTGCGCCACAACTACTCAGCCTGTGCTCCGAAACCTGGGAACCGCAGCTACTGAAGCCTGCTCACCCTGCAGCCTGCGCTCCACAGCAAGAGAAGCTACCACAATGGGAAGCCCACACTCTGCTGCTAGAGTAGCCCCCACTCACCATAAGTAGAGAAAAGCCCTCCAAGCAGCGAAGACTCAACACAGCCAAAAATGAATAAAAAAACAAACAAAAAGCCCAACTTCCTGTCTTCAGTCTTGTTTAAGAGCAGGCCTGTCTGCGCCCAGGCTCTGAGAACATGAGTTTGTTTCTCTTCAGCCTTGCTTCCACCTCAGGGCTTTTGCACTTCCTGGTTCTTCATCTTGAATTACCCTTTCACCACATACACACAGCCTCCCTTCTTCATCCTCTCGAGTCCTTGACTATCTGGTCCCTTTTCAGTAAGTTATCCCTGACTTCCCTGAATAAAGATGCAGCACATTAACAGTGAAATATCAATAATTTCCAGGGGTCAGTGGTGAGAAGCTAGATACCATATTAAAAAGCAGAGACATTACTTTGCCAACAAAGGTCTGTCTCATCAAGGCTATGGTTTTTCTAGTAGTCATGTATGGATGTGAGAGTCAGACTATAAAGAAAGTTGAGGGCCGAAGAATTGATGCTTTTGAACTGTGGTGTTGGAGAAGACTCTTGAGAGTCCCTTGGACTGCAAGGAGATCCAACTAGTCAATCCTAAAGGAGATCAGTCCTGAGTGTTCATTGGAAGGACTGATGTTGAAGCTGAAACTCCAATACTTTGGCCACCTGATGTGAAAAGCTGACTCATTTGAAAAGACCCTGATGCTGGGAAGGCTTGAAGGCAGGAGGAGAAGGGGACGACAGAGGATGAGATGGTTGGATGGCATGACCGACTCAATGGACATGAGTTTGAGTAAACTCCGGGAGTTGGTGATGGACACAGGGAGGCCTGGCGTGCTGTGGTCCATGGGGTTGCGAAGAGTCAAACACGACTGAGCGACTGAACTGAACTGAACTGAGTGGTGAGAAAAGGGATGAGGAGCAGAGCACAGAGGGTTTTTTAGAGTGGTGAAACTACATTGCATGATACTATAATGGTGGATATCTATCATCAGAATATTTTCCACGGCATGTACATCAAAGAATGAGTGTGTTAGTCACTCAGTTGTGTCTGACTCTTTTCAACCCCATGGACTGTGGCCCATTGGGCTCCTCTGTCCATGGAATTTTCCAGGCAAGAATACTGGAGTGGGTTGCCATTCCTCATCCAAGGGATCTTCCCAATCCAGGGATTGAACCCAGGTCTCCCATACTGCAGGCAGATTCTTTATTGTCTGAGCCACCAACGTAGGTTCAGTTGCAACAAATATACAACCTTACTGGGGAATGTTGATGTGGAAGAGGCTATGCTTATGTGGGGGCAGGAGGAGTATAGGGGAAATCTGAGTACCTTCTGCTCTATTTTGCTGTGACCTAAAATTGCTTTTTTTCTTAAGTGTATTTTGAAAAAGGCATCCCTGGACTTCCTTTTCTCTGAAATCTCTGTTCTTAGTTGCATTTGTGTCTTTTTAATTGTTCTTCATTGCACCTGCACACCGGTAAACATTTGTATCCCCTCAAAAAGTGCAGCACATTTCCACACTGTATCTCCTCTTCCTTCCACTATTTTCTCCATTGCACTTATTGATACTCAACACACCACATATTTCATTTACTTATTTTGTTAACTGTCTGTCTCTTCTTCTTTCCGTGCCGCACACAATAGAATGTAAGCTCCACGAGGGCAAGGATACTTTGTTTTGTCCATTGCTTTATGCCTTGTGTCTAGATCAATATTTGGCCCAAATACATCCCCAATAAGTATTTGTTGATAGATAGAGAACCTTTCTGTGCAAAAAGGCCAGGCTGGTCTGTCTGAGTACTGCATTCAGCAGTAGCATCTGGGTGACAATATGATCCCGGGAGTGTGGGTGGCCTCAGCAACCTTGGCAAAAGGCCTCAGGAAAAAACACAGTAGAAAGTCTTTTTCCCGGTGGTTGATGCTTAACACTCAGTAAATTTCCATCTTGGCCACTTGTGAGAGCTGTTTGCAAATAAAGCTGTGTTGTGAGGCATCTCCCATCCTCTCTGGCTAATGCTGGGTGGTGGGGAGCTTTGGCTGGACTTGTGCTTCTTGTCAAAGCCCAACTCTCGGGGTGGGGGTTCTTTTTTTTTTTTTTTTTTTTTTTTGCTAAGAGAGCTCTTTATTTATTTTCCCTTGAATTAAAAAAAACTTTTTATTCTGTATTGGAGTATAGCCGACTAACAATGTTGTAACAGTTTCAGGTGGACAGCGAAAGGACTCAGCCATACCTATACATGATCTATTCTCTCAGGGGTGGGGTGGGTTCTGTCTCCTACAGAATGGATGCTTTGCATCCTCAAATGTGGGCACAGATTTTACAGGTAAGCCACAGCTCTGCAGTTGATTATTATTCTAGATTGTTGAGTCCATGTGTGAAATGTACATTTCCAAGTAGTGATTGATGGGGCTGGTAAGAAACTCACCTTCAAAAGTCCATCACTGTACCCTATATGCGAGACACTAAAAGAGACACAGATATAAAGAACAGACTTTTGGACTCTGTGGGAGAAGGTGAGGGTGGGAAGATTTGAGAGAATAGCATTGAAACATGTATATTACCATATGTGAAATAGATCACCAGTCCAAGTTTGATGCAACAAACAGGGCACTCAAAGCCGTTGCACTGGCACAACCCAGAGAGATGGAATGGGGAGGGAGCTGGGAGGGGAGTTCAGAATGGGGGACACATGTATACTCATGGCTGATTCACCTCACTGTATAGCAAAAACCACTACAATATCGTAATTAGCCTCCAATTAAAAAAAAAAAGTCCATCACCTATACCAGTGGTCTTGGGTGAAGTAGGGCTTCCAAAGAAGCAAAGGCAGACTCTGTAGACCATTCTAAGCATCAGTTCAATTCAGTTCAGTTGCTCAGTTGTGTCCGACTCTTTGCAACCCCATGAATCGCAGCACACCAGGCCTCCCTGTCCATTACCAACTCCCAGAGTTCACCTAAATTCATGTGAATCAAGTTGGTGATGCCATCCAGCCATCTCAACCTCTGTTGTCCCCTTCTCCTCCTGCCCCCAATCCCTCCCAGCATCAGGGTCTTTTTCAATGAGTCAACTCTTTGCATGAGGTGGCCAAAGTATTGGAGTTTCAGCATCAGTCCTTCCAATGAACGCCCAGGACTGGTCTCCCTTAGGATGGACTGGTTGGATCTCCTTGCAGTCCAAGGGACTCTCAAGAGTCTTCTGCAACACCACAGTTCAAAAGCATCAATTCTTTGGTGCTCAGCTTTCTTCACAGTCCAACTCTCACATCCATACATGACTACTGGAAAAACCATAGCCTTGACTAGATGGACCTTTGTTGGCAAAGTAATATCTCTGCTTTTTAATATGCTATCCAGGTTGGTCATAACTTTCCTTCCAAGGAGCAAGTGTCTTTTAATTTCATGGCTGCAATCACCATCTGCAGTGATTTTGGAGCCCCCAAAAACAAAGTCTGACACTGTTTCCACTCTTTCCCCATCTATTTGCCATGAAGTGATGGGACCAGATGCCATGATCTTCGTTTTCTGAATGTTGAGCTTTGAGTCAACTTTTTCACTCTCCTCTTTCACTTTCATCAAGAGACTTTTTAGTTCCTCTTCACTTTCTGCCATAAGGGTGGTGTCATCTGCATATCTGAGGTTATTGATATTTCTCCCGGCAATCTTGATTCCAGCTTGTGCTTCTTCCAGTCCAGCATTTCTCATGATGTACTCTGCATATAAGTTAAATAAGCAGTAACAATATACAGCCTTGTCGTACTCCTTTTCCTATTTGGAACCAGTCTGTTGTTCCATGTCCAGTTCTAACTGTTGCTTCTTGACCTGCATACAGGTTTCTCAAGAGGCAGGTCAGGTGGTCTGGTATTCCCATCTCTTTCAGAATTTTCCACAGTTTATTGTGATCCACATAGTCAAAGGCTTTGGCATAGTCAATAAAGCAGAAATAAATGTTTTTCTGAAACTCTTTTGTTTTTCAATGATCCATCAGATGTTGGCAGTCTGATCTGTGGTTCCTGTGGCGGATTCATTTCGATATTTGGCAAAACCAATACAATATTGTAAAGTTTAAAAATAAAATAAAAAAAAAAAAAAATAAAACATAGCATGCTTCATTTCCATCTGATATCACTATTTTCTTTCCTTGAAATAAGATAAAATACCTCAGAAGGGGAGAGTGAGAGACAGGAAATCTTTGATGCTGTCTTCAAAATGTACGCAGAATCCAACCACTTCTCACCACTCTCATTGTTATCGCCATGGGCCACACCATTGTCATCTCTCCTTTGAATTGCCTCCTAACGGGTCTCTCTTCCTCTATTTTGTCCCCCTTTGGTCTTCATATGGAAGCCAGGATTAAAACCCACATCAGATGATGACACTTCTCTACTCAAAACCATTTATCATCTCCCTGCTTCACTGGCTGTTCTCTCCTTCTCTGTCCTCATCTCCGTTACTCTCTTCCTCATTCCATTCCTCCATGATGTTCCTGGGACATACTAGGCACACACTTGCCACAAGGCCTTTGCATATGTCGTTGCTCAGAGCTCTGTCTCCATTGCTCTCTCTCTCTCTCTCTTTTGAAATTTGCATTCAAATACCACCTACTCAGGGTTTTCCCAGGTGGTCCAGTGGCTGACACGCCACACTCTCAATGCAAGGGGCCTGAGTTTGATCCTTGGTCAGGGAACTAGATCCCACATGCCATAACTAAGAGTTCACATGCTTCAACAAAGATCAAACGTCCCATGTGCCGCAACTAAGACCCAGTACAGCCAAATACTTAAATAAATGTTAAAAAAAAAATACCACCTACTCAGATCATGCTATCAAAAGTTCAGTTCTCTTCTAAACACCACATGCTCCCTTTGCTTCTTCATTTTCTCTTTTGTATTTATCACTAACATCCTAAGTATTTTTTGCGTTTTTCTCTTGCTTATTGTCTATCTCCATTACTAGGATAAAAACTCTCTAGTGTCTTAGTCTGTTTGGGCTGCTATGACAAAATGCCCCATAGGTTGGGTGCCTTAAACAACAGAGGTTTATTTCTCACTGTCCTGGAGGCTGCCAAGATTAAGGCATTGGAAGATTCTGTGTCTGGTGAGGACCTGCTTCCTTGTTCATAGATGACTCTCTTTTTGTAGTGTCTTCACATGACAGAAGGGGCAAGGGAACTCTCAGGAGTCCCATTATAAGGGCACTAAACCCATTCAGGAGGGTTCCACCCTTGTGACCTAAGTACTTCCCAAGGGCCCTGCCTCCTAAAACCATCCCCTTAGGGGTTATAATTTCAACATATAAGTCCTATATGTTGGGGAACAAAAACACTCAGTCTAGAGCAGTGGTCCCTAACCTTTTTGGCATGAGGGCCAATCTCATGGAAGAATTTTCCTTGGACAGGAACAGGATGGTTTGGGGATGATTCAAGTGTATTACATTTATTGTGCACTTTATTCCTATTTTGTGGCATTCTCAGGATACCCCATCTTGATTTTAGGGTTAGGGTTCATGCTTCCATGAGAATCTAATGCTGCTGCTGACCCGAAAGGAGGTGATGCTCAGGCGGTAATGAGAGTGATTGGGGGTGGCTGTAAATACAGATGAAGCTTTGCTCAGTTGCCTGCCACTGACCTCCTGCTACGCAGACCAGTTCCTCACAGGCCAAGGACCAGTACTGGTCTGTGGTCCAAGGGTTGGGGACCTCTGGTTTATATCACTGAATATTTTAGTCTGGTTTCCCAGAAACAGACCCTGAGGTGAGGATTTGTGGGCAAGTGATTTATTAAGAAAATTCTCCTTGGAGAAACAAATGGGGGAGATAGGAAGGTTGGAAGAAGAGGGAAGAAGAAGTCAAGCAAGGATGAGATTTGAAATGAGATTCCAACCTCAGTCTGATCCCCAGGGGTGCTCTAGAGTGTGCATCACATCTCAGTTTTCCTCCTACACAAGTTAGTTACTAGCTGCTGGCTACCTGGGTGTGCATGTGAGTGTGTGTGTGTGTGTGTGTGTGTGTGTGTGTGTGTGGTGGGGTTAGAGGGGTAGACATTACTTCCTGGGCACTTCCTGTTTTGCAGCAGTGAGTGTTGGAGAGGAAATGGCTCCAATAGCCCAGAGCAGCCCTCTGAAGATCACAGATGCAAGCCTTCAAAAACAAAGCACACAGAACCTGGAGAGAACTCACAGAACCAGTGAACAGGATCTGAGCTAAAGCATTTATAGCAGTAGTCCAGGTGGTGCTAGTAGTAAGGAACCCGCCTGCCCATGCAAGAAATACAGGAGATGTGGGTTCAATCCCTGGGTCAGGAAGATCCCCTGGAGAAGGAAATGGCAACCCACTCCAGTATTCTTGCCTGGAGAATCCCATGGACGGAGGAGCCTGGTGGGCTATGGTCCATAGGGTTGCAAAGAGTCTGACACGACTAAAGTGACATAGGACACAGGAAGACCAACTTTTTTGGCATCAGGGACCAGTTTCATGGAAGACAGTTTTTTCATGGATGGGGTGGAGGGATGGGGATTGGTTTCTGGATGATTCAAGTACATTATATTTATTGTGCACTTTATTTCTATTATTTTTACATCAGTTCCACCTCAGCTCATCCGGCATAGATCACGAAGGTTGGGGACCCCTGATTTATAGTGTCAGCTATAATTGGCAAAGGTTCCATTCAGATTCCTGGCCTGCACTCCTCCTCCCCCTGTGCTAATTTGTCTTCTTTATCTGTCTTCATTCATTGGGTACCAGGGGCTTACACAAAAATACAAGATCATTTCTGGAAGGATACACAAGAAAATGACAACAGGGACCAGCTCTTAGTCCTGAGAGAGAAGAGTCAAGGGAATTTCGCTTTCTACCTCTATCTCCTTTGTCACTGTTGGAATATTTGCCATGAACACGCCCTTAATATATGGTTTAAAAATACACGTGTGAGGATCTTTCCTGGGGATCCAGTGGGTAAGACTCCATGTTCCCAGTGCAGGGGGCCCTGGTTCAATTCCTGGTTGGGGAACTAAGATCCCACAAGCAGGCTGCAACTAAGAACCAGTGCAGCCTAAATAAATAAATAAAATATTTTAAAAAGACATGTGTGTTTTACACTCATCCCTTCATTGTTTCTTTCTCAGTCACCTCCTAAATGGGAGGGTCTGTGCCATGCCGTGTGAGGTCAGGGTGGGCACAAGGAGGCTGCCTGGTAAGGGAGGTTATAGAGGCTCTGGTGACAAGAGTTCAAATCATGTCACAAATATGGCAACAAATCCCCCCAATGGAAGGCAAATCAGAGAATTGGGAACCATCTCATGGAGGAAATGGAGCTGGAAGTGAGTCTTGAAGCAAGAGCTCCATTTAGCTCAAGATAAGGGTGGACTTAAAAAAAAACAACATATATTTATTTTATTTATTTATTCATCCATTCATTTGACTGAGCCTGGTCCCAGTTGCGGCCTGTGGAATCCTTGATCTTCATTACAGATTTTCATTGTGGCTTGTGGGATCTAGTTCCCCGACCAGAGATCAAATCCAGGCTCCCTGCTTTGGAAGCGTGGAGTCTTAGCCACTGGACCACCAGGGAAATCTCAGCGTTGAGTATACATCCTGTCTGTTTCTGGCACAGGGCTGGGCCTGGGGGTCTGGGCACCTGGACCTAGGTGAACTTGGGAAATGTGTGGTTGCTGAGGGAACTCAACCCAAGGTCAGGTCTATAGGCAGTAAGGAGGTGGTTTGTGAGGACAGGTTGGAACAAGGGTGCTGAGCAGGATAAATAATTGTGCTTTAAACAATTGGTGGTAACCTTTTCTACACAGCGAGACTATAGTGCAGTCACAATAATTTAGAAGGGGTGAAGAGGGCATTTTAAATTCTCACTTCATGCCTAATGACATATTCTAGTCCTCCTTGGACTCCTTGTACACTCTCTGTGCACCTACTTGGACTCCCTCCTTTTCATTCCCTGTGTACCATGAAATGATATCCCAACTTGGGTTCTCTAATCGTTTTATGTGTCTTTGTAATAATAGTAATAATAATGATCAAAATTCCTTCACGTGCCTTGTATTAATATACCCAATACCTAGTGAGTTAGTGCCATGTGCCAAATTTATAGATGAAGGACCTGGAGCTTAGATTATTTTGGAACGTGGGGGAACTAGTCTTGAAATCAGGCCTTATGTATGACCTTGCACACCCTATACCCTGGGTTCTGGCTGTTATAGCATAGTTGTTTCCTTCTTGGGTTGGTAGTAACTTGGAAACAGGATCCATATTTTGCGATTTCAAAAAAAATGTTGTATAAAATTTGGACTTCCCTGGGGGTCCAGTAGTTAAGAATCAGCCTGCCAATGCAGGGGATATGAGGTTGAACCCTGGTCTGGGAAGATTCCACATGCTGCGAGCAATTGAGTCCATGCACCACAGCTACTGAGCTTGCGCTCTAGAGCCCAGGAATCGCAACTACTAAAGTCTGAGCATGGGCCCAGAGCCCATGCTCCACAGCAAAAGAAGCCACCACAATGAGGCCTGCACATTGCCTCTAGAGAAAGCCTGGGTGTAACAATGAAGACCCAGCACAACTCAAAATAAATAGATAAATTAAAAAAAATCCTAGTGTACAAAATAACGTGTAAATTTCAATCCACAAACTACTACCATGTGCAAAAAGAGTAACTTTATCTTTTTGAGACTGATCTCTGCTCTGAGTCCTGATTACCCTTCATGGTGGAGATACTCTCAGTTAACCTGTGGTTCCTGTCACTTCCCCCTTGAGTTGTGGTGCCAGCG
Source organism: Bubalus bubalis (assembly GCF_019923935.1). Taxonomy (NCBI): domain Eukaryota; kingdom Metazoa; phylum Chordata; class Mammalia; order Artiodactyla; family Bovidae; genus Bubalus; species Bubalus bubalis. The sequence goes on from NC_059176.1 coordinate 49,739,409, forward strand.
GGGGCTGGCCTTGGGGCAGTGAGCCACTCCTGTGTCATTCCTGTCTCTGTATGTGAGGTCCTTCAGGTTGAATAACTGTCCTGGTCCTTCAGGACAACCCTTGTGCACAGAGATGCTTGCCTGCTCTGCTGGGCCATGGGGACTTGGTGATGTCATTGAGTCCTGCCTGCCTGCACAACCCACTTGGACATGTCTACTTTGGGTTGTTGACACCCCTCCACTGCTCTCAGATTTTCTGAACTGGCTCTGTCATCTCAATATGGCTCTGTCATCCCCGTTTGACCAGGTTCTTATTGTTGTTCGGTCGCTAAGTCATGTCCAACTCTTTGCGAACCCATGGATCACAACACACCAGGCTTCCCCGTCCTTCACTCTTTCCTGGAGTTTGCTCAAACTCATGTCTGTTGAGTCAGTGATGCCATCTAGCCATCTCATTTTCTGTTGCCCCCTTCTCCTCCTGCCCTCAATCTTTCCCAGCATCAAGACCTTTTCCAGTGTGCTGGTTCTTTGCATCAGATGGCCAAAATATTGGAGCTTCAGCTTCAGCATTAGTCCTCCCAATGAATATACAGAACTGATTTCCTTTAAGATTGACTCATTTGATCTCCTTGCTGTCCAAGGGATTCACAAGAGTCTTCTCCAACACCACAGTTCAAAAGCATCAGTTCTTCAGCTTTCAGCCTTCTTTATAGTCTAACTTTCAGATCTGTACATGACTACTAGAAAAAACCATAGTTTTCACTATACAGACCTTTGTCGGCAAAGCAATGTCTCTGCTTTTTAGTACTCTGTCTGGGTTTGTCATAGCTTTCTTTTCAAGGAGCAAGCGTCTTAATTTCCTGGCTGCAGTCACCGTCCACAGTGATTTTTGAGCCCAAGAAAATAAAATCTGTCACTGCTTCTACTTTTTCTCCTCTTATTTGCTGGGTGAAGGAGATGGACAAAATAGGTTCCACCTCCCGTGGACACATCTGTGTTTCAATGCTCTTTGCTTCCCATCAAGTCTCTTATGCCACTCTTAAATGGGCCTCATCTAGTCCTGGGCTCCAAGCCTTGCTCTGACATTGAACATTCTCCCAGACTGATGGTCTCTGCTAAAATCCTTCCTGTTAGCTCTAGGGCCTCAACTCATAAGCCAGGGAAAAAGATTCATTTTCTTATTTTCCTCTTATCATTCTGCCTCATTATCCCTTCTCTGAGGCAAAAGATCCCACACGCTATGTCTGCTGGAACTGAGAAAGGGCCACAGGGTTCATAGTAATGTAAGAGTCAAAGAAAAAAAACCCGCAGTTGAGATTTCAAAATATTATCTAAGCACAGTGGTAATATGCTCATCCCATAGTAAAATGTCCTAATTTTATGGATTATAAATTGTGCCAACATGTGTTGTGATAAACCAGCCTGAAAGCAGAGTGCTTGGGTTGAATCCCAGCTTTTCCACTTACTTGCTCTGTGACCTCATACAAGTTACCCACCCTATCTGTGTCTCATTTTCTTCATATTTGAAATGGGAACAATAACTTTACAGAGTTGTTATGAGGATTAAATAGGCAAATGTATGGAAAGCACAGAGACTGTCACCTGGCACATAATAAATGCTTAATTAGCATTCTTATTATGGGGTGTTGAGTCCTTGGGTTCATGGAGCGCCTTGGAAACCCACTTGGAAGATGATTCAAAACCTGGTTGAGGTTTGGGATGATGTCCTGATACAGTCTGGCTTAGTGCCTCCTCCACCCTCTGCATTTATCTCTAATAGCTGTCATTAGGAGAGTAAAGCTGCCACTTTTTTGGGTCATGGAACAGGCTTTGTGGTTTGGCATGGAAAATAAAATCCCCCTGGGGACATATAACTTCATATTCACCAGCATTTATATGGAGGAAGAGCAAGTATTTATAATAAGAAATCAGACTGATATGCTTTCCAAAAGCATAAACCATAAAGATCCAAATACATTGAAGATGAAAAGAAAAATCTATATCCTAGCACCAGCCTGGACCTTAGAAATTGTCCACTTGGTTTTTCAGGATTAAAGAATAGGAGGTCTTGGATGGGAGAAGGGGGAGGGCTTTTCCCAGGATCACGTTGGCCAGTAACTGAGCTGGATCTAGAACCAGGTAGATGATCTGCTTTTCATTCATGGCACTGACTTTATCCAGTCACTGCAGCTATCCAGAATGCTCCACCAAAGGTACACATCTTGGGCAGGCTTTTCCTCCATATCCCTTTGTGTTGATACCTTCTTCCTTTAAGAAACTGAATGTAAAGAAACTCTGAGATCCACTTACCTCCCAGCCTCAAGGTTTAGGGCCAATCTTAGCATAACTTCCAGACCTTGGGCCCTGGGGCAATTCATTTTTTTACTCTAAGCATTAAATGATTTTTCTTTTGAAAATGCATAATGCAGCTTGCCCTACTGACTTTGAAGTATCAGGGTGTGATAAAGTAGATTAAGGGGCTTAGCATTTAGTTCAGTTCAGTTCAGTTCAGTCTCTCAGTTGTGTCCGACTCTTTGTGACCCCATGAATTGCAGCACGCCAGGCCTCCCTGTCCATCGCCAACTCCCGGAGTTCACTCAAACTCATGTCCATCGGGTCGGTGATGCCATCCAGCCATCTCATCCTCTGTCCTGCCCCCAATCCCTCCCAGCATCAGAGTCTTTTCCAATGAGTCAACTCTTCGCATGAGGTGGCCAAAGTACTGGAGTTTCAGCTTTAGCATCAGTCCTTCCAAAGAACACCCAGGACTGATCTCCTTTAGAATGGACTGGTTGGATCTCCTTGCAGTCCAAGGGACTCTCAAGAGTCTTCTCCAACACCACAGTTCAAAAGCATCAATTCTTTGGCGCTCAGCTTTCTTCACAGTCCAACTCTCACATCCATACATGACCACAGGAAAAAGCATAGCCTTGACTAGACGGACCTTTGTTGGCAAAGTAATGTCTCTGCTTTTGAATATGCTATCTAGGTTGGTCATAACTTTCCTTCCAAGGAGTAAGCGTCTTTTAATTTCATGGCTGCAATCACCATCTGCAGTGATTTTGGAGCCCCAAAAAATAAAGTCTGACACTGTTTCCACTGTTTCCCCATCTATTTGCCATGAAGTGATGCGGCCAGATGCCATGATCTTCGTTTTCTGAATGTTGAGCTTTAAGCCAACTTTTTCACTCTCCTCTTTCACTTTCATCAAGAGACTTTTTAGTTCCTCTTCACTTTCTGCCATAAGGGTGGTGTCATCTGCACATCTAAGGTTATTGATATTTCTCCCAGCAATCTTGATTCCAGCTTGTGCTTATTCCGGCCCAGTGTTTCTCATGATGTACTCTGCATATAAGTTAAATAAGCAGGGTGACAGTATACAGCCTTGACGTACTCCTTTTCCTATTTGGAACCAGTCTGTTGTTCCATGTCCAGTTCTAACTGTTGCTTCCTGACCTGCATACAGGTTTCTCAAGAGGCAGGTCAGGTGGTCTGGTATTCCCATCTCTTTCAGAATTTTCCACAGTTTATTGTGATCCACACAGTCAAAGGCTTTGGCATAGTCAATAAAGCAGAAATAGAATTTAAATGGACATAAATAAGAAGCAGGCATGGTTGACCTCATTTCAAGCTAGGACAACTTAAGAAACAAAATGTTGCATTATGTGGTGGACTCAGTCTTCCTTTTCCTATTTGTTCAAAGATGAAAAGAGAAAGGTTGGGATGCATTTTTCTACCTTACCTATTCTTAGGCAGTTTATCATTTTGGAATTGATTAGAGCAAAGAGAAAATACTATTTTAAAAATTTATACATGATGTTCCTGCTCTAAAAAGACTTTGAAGACTGCTTGCTATTAGAATTCCATGAATGGAGGTTGGAGTCACACACTCAAATGTGCACAGAGACTGTGCAAGAAAAACATGTAATCTTGATATTAAATAATCCCTGGAATTTAGTGTTAGAGCTTTAGTAGGAAGTGCTGGAGACCTTGGAAAACTGGAAAGGAGCGTCTGTATCTAAAGGGGAAGGCAGTTTTCAGCATCAGTATAGCTTTTTTTTTTTTTTTTTTTTTTTTTAATGAGAAGCCAGAAATATGTATTTATGTTATGTTTCTCAAATCTTAAATGTTGATATATAATCCAGTAGTGTGTGGGTCAAGCAAAACTGATTTGTGGGCAAGGTTTGGTTCTCAGGTTGACAACCTGAGACATCTTATCAGACAGGAAAAACCGAAGTGGAGTGTTGGCAGAAGGGGCCGAATGAACATTGTGTTCTGGAGGAAGATTGGTGGTGGACTGGGTGCAAGGAGAAGAACAGCTTGAAGACCTGGGAGAACTCAGGATTGTGAACTGAAGGAGAGCTTGCTTTGGTATAAGGAGAGAGAGAAAGAGAGAGAGAGAGAGAGAGAGTGTGTGTGTGTGTGTGTGTGTGGTGGGTTGGGATAGGAAGATGAGTTCAGATGGGAAACCAGAGGAAAAATGAGTTCTGTTTTAACAAGTTGCATTTGAGTTCATGGCTGGGCATATCCAAGAGGCAAGGACAAGGAGGATGTAATTAACCTTAAATTCAATATGCATTTACAGCAATAGGCAGTTGCAGTGTTATATGATCAGAGTTGGCAACTGGCATCATCAAGGAGGCATTTATCTGTAGTCTCTTGGTCTCTGAACTTATCAGAAGATTATAATCTGTTCCAAATACTATTTAAAAATATATTATTTTTCTCTTAAATTACAAAAGTAATATATTTTCAAAACAGAAAAGTAGGAAAAATATTAAAATTGAGAAAAAGAAAATTGCCTATAATCCTGCCATCTATAATAATCAATGGCTTTATAGATATCCTTCTTGTCTTTTATTTCTATACGTATATCTTAAATAGTTGGAGCTATATGGTAAATACTACATTGTACAGTAAGCCTCCTACATACAAACCTTCAAGTTGTGAAATCTCAAAAGAGGTAAATGTGTTTTCTGTCAGTGTCAGGCATGAGTGAAATTGCAGCTTGCCCTCCATCTCCTGTTGCTGATGATCTTTCAGCTCCACCATCTCCCACCTCCAGCTTCTCCAGTCAGTAACTCTTCTACTCTTCTTGCCTGATCACTTGATTCCAGTCCCTGTATGCCAGCTGTTGTACTGTACTACTGTATTTTTCAAGGTACTGTACTGTAAAGATGAAAAATGTTTTTTTGTGTGTGTGTTTGTTTTTTATGTATTATTTGTGTGAAAAGTAACATAAACCTATTACAATACTATATAGCCAATTGTGTTAGTTGGGTACCTAGGCTAACTTTGTTGGACTTAGAACAAATTGGACTTAAGAGCATACTCTTGTAATGGAACTCTTTGATATATAGGGGACTTACCATAATATGTTTTTTTGCCATATCTTAAACATATCAATAAAATGTCAATACCATATCAATTAAATAATCTGCTACAATATGATTTTTAATGACTATTTAGTATTTATTCCATTTGATGAAGGAATCAAAATTTAGAGCTAAAAATGTTTTTGCACACATGCTGCTTCTTCAAATTAAACAATGTTGTCTTTAGTGCTAAATCTTTGCACACATTCCGGGCTATTTTCTTAGGATAAACTTCAAGAAAATGGAATTATTGGGTATGCCAAGTCATGAAAGCATTATTGAAAACTTGAAACAGATCTATTTTCTGTGAAGCAAAGGAATACTGCCTCGAGACACTCTTCCTAAACAAAGTAAAGGAATTCAAGGATTAGCTGGAGTTTCAGAAGCAAGGATGTTAAGGATTGGTTGACCTTTACCTGTGGAGGTGTGATTTACTGAAGTGAAACTATTGCTGATTGGCTGACAGAATCATAGGGCTGTTTTTGATTGGCTGGCTATCAGAAGTGTGGGTCATTCATTGATTGGCTGACTCTCAGAAGCTTGGATTCTGGTTTGAAGCCTGTGAATGGAACAGGTTTCAAAGTTTCATGGCACTTATTTCTTACTATGGTTGAGGAACAATTAGTCATGACCTACAAGAGAAGAGGAGCTTTTCATTCTCAAGTCAAAAGGCCAAATTGCTGAATATATATGTACACACACACACACACACGCACACACACATACACCCCCGTATATCCATGAGATCAACCCTCTTCACAAAATTTCAAGTGTACAATGCAGTATTGTTAACTATAAGCACAGTATTGTTTAGCAAATTTCTAGGGCTTTTTTTTTTTTAATCTTAGATGACTGAAACTTTATACCCATTGAACAGCAACTCCCCATTTCCCTCTCCCCTCAGATCCTGGCAGCAACATTTTTACTTTGTGCTTCTATGAGTTTGATTACTTTAGATACCTCATATAAGTGGAATCATGCAGTATCTGTCCTTCAGGGACTGACATTTCAATTAGCATAATATCCACAAGCTTCACCCATATTGTAGCATATGACAGAAGGTTTTTTTTTGTTTGTTTTTCATTTTACAGCTGAATAATATTCCATTGTATGTATATATCATATTTTCTTTATTCATTTCTTTATCCATTCATCCCTCAGTGGATGTTTAGGTTGCTTTAGTCTCTTGGATATTGTGATTAATCCTGCATTGAGCATGGGAATGAAAATATCTTTATGGAATCCTGATTTCAATTCTTTTTGAGAAATATCTAGGAATGGGACTTCCTACTGTTTTCCATAGCTGCTGCACCACTTTTCATTCCTAACAGCAGTGCACAAGGGTTCCAGTTTCTCTGTAACCTTACCAGCACATGTTATTCTCTGTTTGTTTGTTTGTTTGTTTTCAATAGTAGCCATCGTTACAGGTGTGAAGTGGTATTTGATTTTCATTTCCCTGATGATCTGTGATGTTGAACATTTTTTCATATCATTGTTGGCCATTTGTATGTCTTTTTTGGTGATGTATCTATTTAAGTCCTTTGCCCAATTTTTAATTGGGTTATTTGTTTTTTGTTATTCAGTTTTGAGTTCTTTATATATTCTGGATGTTAATCCCTAAAAGATATATGGTTTGAATAATTCATTTTGAGTTGATCTTTATTTCATGTAAGATAAGAATACAGTTTGATTATTTTACATGCAGATATTCATTTTTTGTAACACCATTTGTTGAAGAGATTATATTTTTCCCCATTGGACATTCTTGGCATCTTTGTTGAAAATCCGTTGACAGTATATGCATGGGTTTTTTCTGGGCTCTCTGTTTTGCTCCATTGGTGGATGTTTGTCTTTATGCCAGTACCATATTGTTTGATCACAGTAGCTTTGTAATATGTTTTGAAATCAGGATGTGTGACACCTTCAGCTTTTTTCTTCTTTTTCAAGATTGTTTTGGCTATTCAGGTTCCTTTGTGGTTCCATGTGGATTTTAGGATTGGTTTTTCTATTTTTGTAAAATATACCATTGGGATTTTGATAGGGGTTGCATTGAATCTGTGGGCTGCTTTGGATAGTATGGACATGTTAACAATATTAAGGCTTCTTAATCTACGATTAAGTTATGATCTATCATCTCTGATCACATTATGTCTTTCCATTTATTTGTATCTTCTTTATTTCAGCAATGTTTTTTAGTTTTCAATGTACAAGTCTTTTGACTCTTTAGTTAAATTTTAATTAAATTTAACTAAAATTTAAATTTATTTAAATTCCCAAGTATTTTTTTTTTGATGCTATTGTAAATGAGATTATTTTCTTATTATTTTGGATTGTTGTTGATTTTATGGCACCTATTTGAAATCATATATGCACATACTAAAATATCAAGTATGATATATCATACTATTTCATACTATCCCTATGAAAAACACAGGGTTAACTAGCCTTGAATAGAGAAGACCAGGGTGGATGTAACTAGTTTGATAGCCAAAGTCAGTGACTATCAAAATGCATGGTTCACTTTTCTCTAACGATGGAAGCCCTTCAACTTTGGAAGAGAAGCATTATTAAAGTAAGAAGCTTCTATATTCGCTGGACACTCACCATACAAACTGTTCAGGAGTTTGGGGTTGAGACACTTGACTTGTGAGTGAGTCCTAGCTGGGCCATTTGTCAGAACACTGTGTGACCTGGGGCAGGTTATTTAAACTCTCTGAATCTGAGCTTTTTTCACTTATCAAGTGAGAAAAATAACAGTATCTTCCACATAATAATGCCATGTCATAATTCTGAAGACTTGGAGTGTTCCTTGGTGATTTTGGTGAATATTATTAAGAATTTTAATGAACATTATTGAATGCACATGGTAATGTCCAGGTGCTGTGCCCTCAAAAGGATTCAGTTCAGTTCAGTTCAGTCACTGAGTCATGTCCGACTCTTTGCGACCCCGTAGACTGCAGCATGTCAGGCTTACCTGTCCATCACCAGCTCCTGGAGCTTGCTCAAATTCATGTCCATCGAGTTGGTGATGCCATCCAACCATCTCACCCTCTGTCGTCCCCTTCTCCTCCTGCCTTCAATTTTTCCCAGCATCAGGGTCTTTTCAAATGAGTCAGCTCTTCGCATCGAGTGGCCAAAGTATTGGAGTTTCAGCTTCAGCATCTGTCCTTCCAATGAATATTCAGGACTGATTTCCTTTATGATTGACTAGTTGGATCTCCTTGCAGTCCAAGGGACTGTCAAGAGTCTTCTCCAATACCACAGTTCAAAAACATCTATTCTTCGGTGCTCAGCTTTCTTTATAGTCCAACTCTCACATCCATACATGACCACTGGAAAAACCATAGCTTGGACTATATGGACCTTTGTTGGCAAAGTAATGTCTCTGCTTTTTAATATGCTGTCTAGGTTGGTCATAGCTTTTCTTCCAAGGAGCAAGTGTCTTTCAATTTCATGGCTGCAATCACCATCTAAAGTGATTTTGGAGCCCAAGAAAATAAAGTCTGTCACTGTCTCCACTGTTTCCCCATCTCTTTGCCATGAAGTGATGGGACCCGATGCCATGATCTTAGTTTTCTGAATGTTGAGTTTTAAACCAACTTTTTCACTCTCCTCTTTCACTTTTCATCAAGAGGCTCTTTAGTTCTTCTTAATTTTCTGCCATAAGGGTGGTGTCATCTGTGTATCTGAAGTTATTGATATTTATTGATATCAAAAGGATTATAGAGAGGCAAAGATATGATCCCTGTCCTTGAAGATTTCATAGAGACAAGATGGAAGGAAGTAGACTGGACACCATGAACTGGGGATAGGATACTTTCCAGAAAATAAAGAATGAGGCAAAAAATGTATGTAACATGTATGTACAAGCCATGTAACAAACATACAAAAATATATTTGAAAACTAACAATGGTAACCAAAAAAACAAAAAAAAAGTAAGAAAGAAAACCACAAAAATGCTTACATGTAAAATAATTTGTCTTATTTTCCAAATTCCGTGCAATATTAATGTAACCAAAGTAAGAAATTGTATTTACACTTACTGCTGAAGAGTTCATAGAAAAGAAGAGGAAAGAATGAGAGGGACTGGGGACCGTTGACATTTGGGTTACATTACATTTAAAAATGACTCTTATTTTTCAGTACTATAGAGAAACCCATATTTGGTGATGAGTAGATTTTAAGGATAAATTTAGCATGCTACCATCTGCAAATAACTTTTAATCCGTTAGTTGCATCAGTATTTTTGTAGCCAATAAAGTCATGCTGATTTATGCCTGCTTTTAAAGAAGCCATTTAGAAAAATGTTTCCACTCACTGAAACAACAAGCTTGAGAATTTTTAGATTCACAAAAAGCTATTTTTCTGTGGGTGGTTAGATTTCTAAATGTAACCCTTGTGTAAATATATAGAAATATCATTCCAAGTCACAAAATAAAGCTAATAGGTCAAAGACCACATTCAAATGAAGCTTTTAATACATAGTTCAGTTCATTAAAAAAAAATCACATATTTGCTCAGCAGATATTGATTGAATCCAGCGGCTGACCATGTCTCCTGCTCTATGTTGCAGATACCCAGGCTTGGTGTTGTCAGACTTTACCTCTGTCTCCATGGACAGATTAAGCAGAGTTCACTGACCCCAGGTCAGGAGTTGTAGAGAGCATTACTGCCATGGGTGACAGCTTGAACTGGATAAATGCCTAGCTTCTGTGTTCCTGAAACATGGCAGCTGACTCTTGCCAGTTCCATGACATGGCTTCCCTTACAGCCAGATAAGAAAGAAGCGTGTATTTCTTGAATGATTTCATTCTTATTCCTAAATTTCTTAATAGAGGCATAATGCTGGTGTGGCAGGTATGCTCAGTTATACCCAGGATGAAGTAAAGGTCCATTGGCAGGAGGGCAGGCTTGAGATGTTATCAAAGCTTGGTTATTCCAAAGGTCTTTGCTTTTACATCCTACCTTGATAAAAAATTAGCAATTTTTAACCTAGAGTCTATTATACAGAGTGAAAAAAGTCAGAAAGAGTAAAACAAATACCATATATTAACACATATGGAATCTAGCAAGATGGGTACTGATGAACCTATTTGCAGGGGAGGGACAGAGACATAGAGAACAGACTTATGGACTGTTTCCCTCTCCTTATGGGGGAAGGAGTGGGTGGGACGAACTGAGAAAATAGCATTGAAATATATATACCACCATGTGTAAAACAGATAGCTAATGGGAAGTTGCTGTACAATACAGGGAACCCAGCTCAGTGCTCTGTGACAACCTAGTGGGGTGGGATGGGGTGGGAGGTGAGAGGAAGGTTCAAGAGGGAGAGAACATGAGTATATCTATGGCTGATTCATGTTGATGTATGGCAGAAACCAATACAACATTGTAAAGTAATCATCCTTCAAGTAAAAATAAATAAAAAATTTAAAAACTAGCAATTTTTACCTATCTCAGAAAAAATATTACTATGAAATACATTTCACATTCATTGATATTGATGGGGACTCGGTAGACTTCTGGGAGTGATCCCAAATTGTGTCCACATGTGGGGGTTCAGACACACAGGAATGGAGTGTAGAAGCCAACAGACACTTAATTGCAAGGGAGATGAATATTTGAGGACCTGGAAGAGAAAGGAGGACACCACAGGGAAAGGAGGACAAGCCATGGTGAGGCTGACTCAGCAAAGGGTTGAGGATTGAAGGGGACCAGCATTTCATTAGTCACAGTATTTCGCTGTGTCTTGAACTTGCCCAAGCCCAGTCTCCCTGGAAATGTATATGTGGACTGAGGAAGAAGGGACTGTGCGTGTGTAGCCCCTGGGGACCTGAGGACCTGTGTAGTTCTGAGACAGCAGGCCACCGGGCAGGAGACAGGTGAGCTCTGGCACCTAGGAAGGCAGTTGAGAGCATCAAGGTGTGGTGAGCACTGAAGGTGAGCGGTTACAGGAGCAGGACGGTGAGCATGGTGTTGATCCCTTTGGGGTGGGATCTGAGGTGTAAGGTTAGAATTTTAATTTGCATCCCCCCATCTCCAGAGCAATAGAGCATCTTACATCAAGTATGTTAGCCATTCATTCCACCTTCCTTTTCTTTAAATTGGATCTCCATATCCTTTGCTCATTTTTACTACTGAGCTTGACTTTGGGTGATATTTAAGAAGTCTTTTATAAATTGTGGGACCAATCCATGTCAATTACATCTGCTAAAAAAGTCTTCTCCCAGCCTGTCACTTGTCTTTCTCTTTTTTTTCCTTCCCTTGTCATGCAGGAGGCTTTAATTTTAATATTATCATTTTTATCACATTATGGCTTTTTCATAACTTTTATGTCTTATTTGGGACATTCTTCCTAGCCCCAAACATAGGATAAATATGTTATTCTATGTTTTCTTGAAGTATTTTCAGAAATATGAATTCTTCTGTTACTAGCAATTGTTGCCCAATGCTATGGTTTTGAAATTCATCTATGGTCGTGAGTGTAGCTGTGGTTCATGTATTTACTGATCCACAGCATTTCATTTTATGAATAGATTATGATTTGTTTATGCATTCTAACAAGGGCCATTTCATTTGTTTTCCTTCTTTTACTATCATAAAGAGAACTGCAGTAGCATTCTGGTACTGGCTCTTGGTGCATATGGAAAAGTTTCTGAGAGTGGAATTGTTGGGTCATAGGTTATGCCCGTCTTTTTTCCCCCACATCTTAAACTTTACTAGATGAGGAAAATTATTTTCTAAATTGATTGTATTCAGTTACATTGTCTCCGTAGACGTAGAAGCGTTGACATGACCTTATGATGTTGCCAACACTTATCTTTATTATTTCCTTCCTTCTGCTTTCTTCAAGTTTACTGTTTTTTCTTTCTCAAATGTTGCGGGTACTTTGCTGATTAATTTTTAGTCTGCTTTTCTTATTTGAGCCTTTAAGGCTACAAAATCTCCCTGTATGGCTTTAGCTGCATCCTGTAAGGTTTTTACATGATTTTTTAAACACAATCAACTTACAGAAAAGTTTCAAGCACAGTATTAAAAAAATCTGTCATGGGATGTCAGAGACCAGCCAGGGTAAGAAGGATGTCTGTCTATTTAGCGGAGAGGTGGCAGCAGTAGTGGGAGGTTGGTTTCAAGGGGAATGGATCAAAGGTGTCATTATATTAAGGTATTAAGAATAATGGGAACCAGGTTTCTTACTATTGGAGAAAGGAGTTACATCAGTGGAGACAGAGATAACTAGAACGAACCCTTGATGCTGGATTGGAACTGGAGGCATAGTGTGAGGTCTGTGGGTACCCTTCCTTACCCAGCTTGGGCTCTGACACCTGGCACTAGTCTGCCGCTCTGTGTGGTTGCCCTCCTCACCCTACTGGGACTCTGGCACCTCCCACCAGGCACCCCCCTAGCCTAGTGGATGCTGTGCTTACCAGCTTTGGGCTTCAACATCCCACACCAGGCTGCTTCCTTGCACAGACGCCCTCCTCTCCTGGCTCAGGCTCTGACTCCCCACGCCACGCGGCACCCCCTGCATGGACTTGCTCCTCATTCTACTTGGGCTGCGACATGGGTTCCAGGTCTCCCCTCTCAGTGGGCACCTATCTTGCTTTGTCCACCTAACAGCTTAAAACTGAATGGGTCAGGAAGGGAAGTGCAAGAGAAAAGCATCCCATATGTTTTGATACATAAGACTTTCAATGTCATTCAGTGTTAAATACTTTCTAATTTCCCATTTTAATTTTTCTGTAATCCATGTGTTGTTTAGAAGTTTGTTTTGAATTTTACAAAAAATGTACAGTCATCTTTTTGATTCTTGATTTCTATCTTAATTGCATTGTATTCAGGGCATATGGTTTATATGCAACTGATTCTGGTTTTTATTACGATTTGCCTCATGCCTAGCAAATAATTAGTTTTTGCAAATGGGGTACGTATTCTTGAAATATTTCTAGGTGTTGAATACATGGTTCTATACATGTTCATAGATTAAACTTAATTGTATTGTTTAAATTCATTGTCCTTACTACATTTTTGTCTGCTTGATCTATCAGTTACTGAAAGAAGTGTAATAAATCTGCCATTATTATTGAGGATTTATAAACTTCTCCTTGTAATTCTATCACATTGTTTTACAAATTTGGATCTTAAACTTATGTTATTACAATTGTCATAGGTTTGTGATGAATTGCACCTTTTACAATTATGTAGTTGCTGATATTCTCAAAAATGCTTTTTCTCCTTAAAATTTAATATAGCCATAGAAGCTGGGTTTTTTTTTTGGTGGGGGGGTGGGAATTGGGATTAGCATTTTCGGGTATATCTTTTTCAGTCTTATTTTCAACCTTTCTGTTTCATATTTTGACTGTTTCTCTTATAAATCTTACATATATAGTTGTGAATTTATAAATTTCTATCACTTTTTGATTTGTGCACGTATTTTTAAAACCAAATTTGGCAAACTTTAAGTGCTGACTTTAGACTTCTACCATTTGTTATAATTCCTAATATAGTTATTATTTTCACCATCTTACTGTATGTTTTAGATTCATCTTGCCTTTCCTATGCTTCTTTTTAAACCTCCTCTTCTGCTTTTCTATCTTTTTCATTTTGTTTTTAAAGATTTCCCTCTGCATCATAAGCATTTGGTGAATGCTGACTAGTGTGATTTGATTTGCTGGTCAAGAAAACCCTGTGCTTTATGTTATTTGGCATGGATGTATACTTGGAAATCATGGATTCGCTTTATTTTATCTTTTAGCTCTAAATATTCAGAACACTGGCTTCCTCTGGACCTATCAGCTCTTAAACTGAAAGCATCCAGTTTTGTATCTTACATTTTCTCCACTTATGATATGGTGACAATTTTTCTCCTGTCTATGCCATGTGATGTCTATATAACTCTATTGTTGTCCATGAGTTTGTTTCCAATTGCTTTGTTATTATAAGTGACTATGCATTGAACATCTTTGTGCCCACATCTAGCTCCTCCCTTAGGAAAAATTCCTTGAAATTGCTGATCAGAAGGAAAGAACCATTTTAAAGGCCTTGCCTCCTGAAATATCACACTCTTTTGTGCGGACGTTTTCCAGTAGAGTATAAGAATGCTCAGAGAACATTCCAACAACTGGGTTCCCAAGGTCACACGGACCCCTGGAAGGGGAGTAGGGACAGTCAGGCTTCAGACAGAGCCCCAGTCAGTTGCAAGACAGAGGCAGGGGTGTGGTAGGCTGCTGCCCTGGTCTGGGATCACTGGGTGGGTGTGGCTTGGGACTGGGATCTTGGGATGAGCCCCTTCTCCCTCCCACCTGTTGTCCGTGTTGTGGACTCTGCACTCAGACCCTGCAGTAGATCCAGGCAACGGATCAGAGAGGGCAAGACACTCAGTGTCTGCGTTCTGCAGACCATCCCTCCCCCCCAGCTCCAGAGGGTCTTGGGGAAGCAGGCCCTGGGATAGGCGGGAGGAGCCCTTGGACACCCCCGCCCCGCCCCCCGCCCCCCCAACCTCCGCCGCACTGGATGAACTTTCCGCCCTTCCAGCGGGTAGAGCAGCCAAGTGCACCGGTGCTGTGTTAGCCCTAACGCCTGCTGGGTGAAAAGCCAGCTTGTGCTGCGATCACCGCCTTCCGTCGACTCCGTGGCGGATTTGGGTCTCCCGGAGGTCTAAGGGGAAGGTTCTCTCTGCTCTGGAGCTTTTCTCCCCGAGTGGGAAGGGAGGGCGAGGGGGCCGAGGCTGAAGTTTCCGCCGGGGCGCCCGCCGCCGCCGCCGCTGCGGAGCTGCCAAGACGCCGCGGCCGCAGGAATCCGCCGGGGAGCGGCGAGGAGACCTAGGCCGGGAGGGGCGCGGGGACTCGCCGTCCTGCCGCCGGCCCGCGGCACAAAGCCCGCCCTTGTTTGGCTGCCTCGGATGCGTGCCCTGGCCCCAGACCTCCCGGGGTCCCTCTCTGTCCGGACCACGCCGGGAAGGGGACGTGCCGCCTGCCGCAGACTCCTGCTGGGGATGGGGGCGGGGGTGAGGAGGTGGGGCTTGGTGGGGTGGACAGCCCTGCTCGGGATCCTGGGGCCCAGTCTCGGGCTCTGTTCTGCCAAGGAAGGCCAGGCCCAGACCCTGGTTGCTTGGCCCCCAGCTGATGGGTTACTCCAGCTGTGAGTCATGGACGTTCGCCACCTCCCGAGGCAGTAAAGGTGCCCTTGTCACGGTCACCCTTGCAGTGGGCAGGATCGGGTGCTGTGTGGTAGTGGACTGAGGTGGACACAGGCGCCAGGCGCCTTCTCCTGTGCTGTTTTGACAGAACATCACTCTGGGCAAGCCTTGGCCAGACTCATCCTCAGAGGTGGATCTGCCTCCCCTCCCCGCCCTCCTCCCCCCATACAGCCTTATCACCCACTGTCACCATCCCTCAGAGGGAGTGGCCCATTTTTTCAAAACCTGGCAGATGGCAATGAGGTGCTTTCCAGCTGGAATCGCTTGACCTGGCATTCCTTACACTTGCACCTCTCATGATGGGCAGCCGTCCCTCCATTCACTTCTCTACTTAGCATCCACTTATTGAGTGCCTGCTGTGTGCTAGGCACTATTCCAATGATGCAGGGAATACATCAGAGAACAGGGCAGACCTAGTCTTAACCCACAGGGTGCTGTGGCCTGACTCCAAAATCTGTTCCTTCACAGCTATTACGTTGACTTTGGCAGATCACTCCCGCTGGCCTTAGCTTTCCCTAGCTACAGATTCAACATAACGGGTCCACGGGACAGACCCACCAGTCCTGGGCAGCATTTTGCTAAGGAGTCTCTAATGGGTGACTAGCAAAGAGCACGGTTAAGGGGAAAAAAAAAAAAGAAATTCCAGGGAAGTGAGAAGAAACGTGTGTGAAAAATAGACACCACACTAGATCAGCGGTTCAATCAAACCAGGGCCTGCTGAGAAACAAGTGCAGACCTGCTATGTCTCGCTGAGTCCTGTTATCTTTACTCAGCAAATTCAAGCAAGATTTCATGGTCGTGTCCAGAGGGCTGGAGAGAAGAAAGCTACAATCCTCAATGACAAAGTGATCCCTTTGCTGTGTAGGCTGGGGGTGAGGCTGGGAGTTTGGGGGGAATGGGGTAGGCCTGATCTGAACACGTGGGCACTGGTAACAGGCTGATTTTAGACTCTGTATCTCCATCTCCTTCAGGGGCTCCCATGACCGACTTGAGTATAAAATTCTCAAAGGCCACAACGGTAGTGTGAACTCCAGTCTGGTTTTTTCTCAGTCCCATCTTGTGTGATTTTTGTCACCTGTCCCCAGCTCTATCAAACAGGACAACGCGTTGCTGCCTGTGTGCCCTGCTGCCTTGGCACTTGATAACCATGGTAATGGACACTCGCTCAGCACTCACCACACGGTAGGTCCTGAGCTTCCCTTATCTCAATCCTACAAGGTAGGAAGTGTTATTACCTTGACAGATGAGAAAACTTACACCAGGAATAGTTCCTGACTCACCCAAGATCACCCAGTAAATGGGAATTTGAACCCAGTCCCTAGAACCGAGGGCTTCCCAGGTGGTTCTAGTGGTAGAGAACCCGCCTGCTAATACAGGAGATGTAAAAGACTTGGATTTGATTCCTGGTTTGGGAAGATCCCTTCGAGGAGGGCATGGCAACCCACTCCAGTATTCTTGCCTGGAGAATCCCATGGACAGAAGAGTCTGGTGGGCTACAGTCCATGGGGTTGCAAAGAGTCGAACATGACTGAAGCGATAGCATGCATGCATGCCCGCATGCCCGCATGCCCCAGAACCTAAACACTTGACAATTATCGAGATCTTTGGAATCACAGCGCTACGTCCTGTGTGGTCTCTAGCAAATTGATGCTATGAACACTCTGGAAGTTTGGGGTGAAGATACCAAAAGCAAGAGATGAGACCATTTGACCTGGATCTCTTGGGAGTCCCCAATGGTCTCCTGTTTTAGATCGTTCTCTCTTTCCCCAGCTCACGTTCATCTGGTACCGCACCTTCTCCACTAGCTGCCCTCCACCCCGCCGGCTGACTTGATGGAGCACAAGTTCCTGGGCAATGACCAGCAGCATCTTCCCTTCCCCAGCATGCCAGTCTGCAGAGATGGAGCCACTGTCCTGGGGGACGGTGTGTTGTGATTGTCCAGTCTCTTTGAACTCCTCACCCTGGCCAGTCAGGGCTTGTTACATGTAAGATAACTGATTGTCCTGACTCCCTGCCATGCAGGAGGGAGACAGTGAAAGGGAGAGGCTGGTGGGTCAGGTGAGGTACTGTGGCCATAGAAAGGAGCCTCCTAACTTCTGACAGAGTGTGTGTGTGCACTCACTTGCCAAGTCGTGTCTGACTCTTCGAGACCCTATGGGTTGTAGCCCTTCAGTCTCCTCTGTCCATGAGATTGTCTCGGTAAGAGTACTTGAGTGGGTTGCCATTTCTTCCTCCAGGGGATCTTCCGACCCAGAGATTGAACCTAAGTCTGTGTCTCCTGCACTGCAGGCAGATTCTTTTCCGCTGAGCCACCAGGAAGCCCAGCTTCTAATGGAGAACAGCACCCAAACCAGAGGAAAGGATAGAAATGTTGCAGTCTTCTATGCTCTTCCAAGTTTCCAGGAAGTCCCCCAAAGTGCCAAATTGGGAGTTCAAGAGAGCAGAGTAGATCGTGGGCTGGTGGAAGGAAGGTCATTTGTTACAGGGCTCCCTAGGCTTTGCCCACTGCCCATCAGGCCCAAAGGTCAAGTGAGGCAGTTGAGAAAAAAAAAAAAAAATTCCTCACTGTGAAGTGTCTGAGGCCCTTTTGAGATGAGAGAATGGCCCCCTTTCAGCAGCCCTGCTTGGAGCCAGGACAGTATTCCCAGAGGGAGCAGACTGCTGAATGATCATCTGTCTGCCCAGATGGACCAAGGCCTGACCTGCCAGGGAGGAGACTCTTGATTCTGGTTTCTGTTTTCGAATTCAGGGGCTCTGGAGTACTGCAATAAATAAACACCTATTTATTGAGCTCCTACTGTGTGCACAGCTTGGTGAAGGACACAAAGAAGCACTGATTTGAAAAACCACAGATCAGAATTTATTCATGCAAATGAGCTTGCTCCCTGGTACTCACATACCCAGGGAGGCCACCACTATTTGAGGAACTACTCCCAGCCCCTTCTCCCAGTGATCTTGAATTTTTCTCAGGGAAGATGGTGGATGTTTTAAAATTAAAAATAGCTAATGGTCATTTGGTGTTCATTCACCCATTGCTTATGCATTGGAGAAGGAAATGGCAACCCACTCCAGTGTTCTTGCCTGGAGAATCCCAAGGATGGCGGAGCCTGGTGGGCTGCCGTCTATGGGGTTGCACAGTCGGACACGACTGAAGTGACTTAGCAGCGGCAGCAACACCCATTGCTTACTATGAGCCAGGCATTGTTCTTGTTGCTTGGGGATGAGAAGCTCCTGAAAGTGTTCATGGCTTGCTAGGGGCCATCAGCAGGTTGACCAGCCTGGTGACCAACTGGTCATCCTTCCAAGAGGCCCCTTGACCCGCATGGTTTGGGAATTGTGCCAGCCCTCCTGGAGCACAGCTCAGACCTGGTGTATGATGGCAGGAAATGACAATGCCCAGGGGTTAAGCACAATGACAGCAGCTTGGGGATGCTGAGGGAACAGAGAGGAGGGAGCCCTAACCACACACTGGAGGGATGGAGCATCAGCCAGGGCTTTCCTGGAAAGGACAGCAATCGCCAGTGTTTACTGAACACTCTATGTACTAGGCATGAGAGTAAGTACTTTACATTGGTTAATTATCTTGCTTTATCATCACCACCTTTCCATAGAGATACAGTGGGACTTCCTGAGGAGGAACCCTTCCAATCTTGGAGGAGCATGGCTTTGGGAGGCAGACAGACTTGGGGTGCATCCCAGATCTCTCTCTTCTTGCTGAGGGACCAACTTTTAGGCACCAACCTCTGGGCCTTGGTTTCCTTATCTGTAAAATGGAGCCATTGAGACCAATTTGGCGGTACTATTATGAATACTTGAAAAAGAATAATTTATGTAAAGCATTTAGCAGAGTAGCCACTTGATGAATATCAATCCTCCTTTCTCTTCTTAAAAAGATTATTCAGAAGGGCAACATTCACACTGATAGACTTGGGAGACTAAAGTTGCCATGATGCTAGCCATCATATGTGTGCTTAGTTGCTCATTTGAGTCCGACTCTTTGTGACCCCACAGACTGTAGCTCACCAGGCTCCTCTGTCCATGGGATTTCCCAGGCAAGAATGCTGGAGTGGGTTGCCATCTGCTTCTCCAGGGGATCTTCCCAACCCAAGAATCATGGACTCTCCTGTGTCTTCTGCATTGCAGGCAGATTCTTTACCTGCTGAACCGATGGAGGTGGGCCTAAATAAAAATGCAAAAAACAACTGGCTAGATCAGAAGTTGGCACAAGAACCCAAAGAACTGACTTTCAGTCCTGGAGAAAGGACTGGAAGGGAGGGGAAAATGGCCATTATTTTAATTTTTGCTGATGTACCTGAGTCTGTTTATTCCCTGGCTCCCATAGAATCACTTTGCTGTCTCTCTGGCAATATTAATAGTGATACTACACATTAGTTGGGCTACCCAGGTGACACAGTGGTAGAAAATCTGTCTGCTTATGCAGGAGACATAAGAGACGTGAGTTTGATCCCTTAGTCAGGAAGATCCCCTGAAATAGGAAGTGGAAACCCACTCTGTCATTCTTGCCTGGGAAATTCCATGGACAGAGAAGCCTGGTGGGCTACAGTCCATGGGGTGGCAAGAGAGTCAGACACAACTTAGCAACTAAAACAATACGATCAGTTATAGTATTAGTTTTCATATTTTGGGGACACAAAGGGAGGCAGCTTAGAATACTAAATTCCCCCAAGTCCTAGAAGTGGAATCTCGGGGCTTTTTCTCTTCTTCCAGGTGTGGGAAGGCTTCACAGCCTGAGTGAGTCAACAAGTGTCAGACTCAGGACTGACTCAGGGTCCTGCCCCTCCCCTCTCATGACTGGCCTCCCTCATGCCTCATTCTGGGTGGGGTCTGGAATGCTGTGCTCACCCAGAGTCCAAATGCCACGTCCTGCCGAGCTCAGGAGGAATTTCACAGACTCTGTACAAACCCAGCCAGGCAGAACCTGACCCCTGGCCTCTCCCTTAGGCTGTTTAACCCTTAACTGATGGCTCCCCAGACTCTTGAGGGGTGGAGGGGTGGAGCCATCCCCACACTCACGCTGATCTCCGTGGCTCCCTTTCTCACATGCTCCTGGGCATTTATACACCTCAGATTATATATAGTTTGGGTTGTTTTTTGCCCTAGGAAGGGAGTTATTGTTGTGTAGCTGCTAAGTCATGTCTGACTCTTTCCGACTCCATGGACTGCAGCGTGCCAGGCTCTTCTGTCCATGGGATTCTCCAGGCAAGAATACTGGAGTGAGTTGCCATTTCCTTCTCCAGGGGATCTTCCTGATCCAGAGATTGAACCCATGTCTCCTGCATTGGCAGGTGGATTCTTCACCACTGAGCCGCCAGGGAAGCCCCTGGGAAAGGAGAGAAGTAGTCTAAAATCCTGAGGACAGTTGGGGAAGCACCGCTGGCTTTTCTCTCTTGCCCTCTTCCTTCCCCAAAGAGCAAACACCATCAGGACACAGCATAAAGTCAGATGACAAATGACACCCTAGGGGGCAATATTTACAGTCTCTATCACAAGTAAAGTGATGGCATATAAAGAGCTCTTTGAGAAGAAAAAGAGCAAAAACCCAACAGAAAAATGGGTAAATGACATGATTGACACGAGCAGATAGTTATAGGAAAAAGAAAGGCAAATGACTCTTTAACATGTGAAACTGTGTTCAGTGTCATAAGCAATCAGAGAAATGCATATTAAAACTTCATTGAACTATCGTTTCTCACTTATGAAATTAACAATTCAATCTGAGGCCGGGCTGGCTGGTGCGCTGCTGTGAGAGTGCAAAACAGAGGGGAAGTTGGCAGCCTAACCAAGTGGCATAGGTATTGAATTGGTCAAAAAGTTCATTTGAGTTTTTTGTACTGTCTTACGGAAAAACCTGAATGAACTTTTTGGCCAATCCAATAGTTATCCTTTATCAATAGTTATCCAAATGACCCGACACTGTCATTCCAGGAATCTACCCTGCAGATAGGACTGAACAAATAAGTACATGGTTACTCACTGTGGCATTATTTGTCAAAGCGAAAGATAGGAAGAACCCGAACACCCATCAAAAGGGGGCTGGTTGAATAAACTCTGGTATGTGCAAGTAGTGAATACCAGGCAGGTCTAAAAAAGAAAGAGGAAAAATCCCTGTGAATACATGTATATTGATTTCTAGGATATATTGTTAAGTGAAGAAAGCAGAAGGCTGAACAGAATATATAATATTACCTTCTGTGTAAGAAGGGACTTCCCTGGTGGCTCAGACTGTAAAGCATCTGCCTACAATGCAGGAGACCCGGGTTCAATCCCTGGGTCGAGAAGACCTCCTGGAGAAGGAAATGGCAACCCACTCCAGTATTCTTGCCTGAAAAATCTTATGGACGGAGGACCCTGGGGTTCCTACAGTCCATGGGGTCACAAAGAGTTGGACACGACTTCACTTTCACTTCACTTTCTGTGTAAGAAAGAACTGAAAATAATAATTGGACATGGTTTGCAAAACAGAAACTAGAGAAAATAATTACATATTCAGTGGGGATGGGCTGCTGATGGACAGGGTGGAAAAGATAAGGATGATAGCAAGCCTTTTTCTGAGTATGTCATCTCATGTAGTTTTAACTTTAAATACATTTGGCTGTGCCAGGTCTTGGTTGTGGCACACGGGCTCTTCAGTCTTTGTGTGGATGCAGGATCTTTAGCTGTGGGATGTGAACTATTAGCTGTGGTATCTAGTTCTCTGACCAGGGATCAAATCCGTGCCCCCTACACTGAGAGCAACTGAAAGTTAAAACATTCGGTTTTAACTTTTTGAATGTTTTATGTATGTGAAAGCAAAATTACTAGTAAATAAAAGGAAAAACTACCCTCTAAAGCTAAACAGAAACAGATGAACCTAACTCCATGCTAAATTTATAATATTACTTCATGGAGAAAGTAATTATTTCAAACAACTTTTATTTTATTTATTTTTTTTTCAAACAACTTTTAAACATAATATTCTGACTAGAGTACAATATGTTTTAAGGAGTAAAACAACTGGAAAAAATTCAGAATTTCACTTAGTAGGCTTATTGTTGGAAGTAATAATAGCATTATAATTTTGAAACTTTCATTTTTATGAAATAAAGCAAAAAATAAAATATACTAATTTTATTAAGAACCAAGGTTTTTAACATAAGAGAAAAAAGATATAAATATATAAAAAATAAAAGAAATTAGAAAAAAACTTGCACTAAATATGCATTAAAAATTATAATATAAATGCTTGTTCTTTAACAATTTATTTTCTATCTCTGTCCTTAAAGCACTTAAAGCAGTGACACCCCAGTGGTGATGAGCATTGCTAGTGCCCAGATCTTGGTTCCTCAACATTATAGTGCCTTGGAGCTCACCCGAGGCCAGCTCTGGAGCAGGAAAAGTATGAAATGAGTCTGGAATATCGTCTGTGTCATAAAGCAAGGTGGCACTCAAAGATGAATGGAAGTTATGCCAAAAGAACATAGGAGCCAACTGAAGGGCCTTCTTCTGAACAAATGTGGCCCAATTTGAGCCAAATCACAAAAATAATTATGGTTATTAATTGTGACACCAAGACTTAAAAAGAGTCCTGAGCTTCCCTGGTGGTCCAGTGGAAGTTCAGGGAACTTAGATCCCCACACTGCATGGCCAAAAACGCAAAACACTACCAGTGTGATGTCTCTGAACTCCAAGTTGAGAAGACCTTCTCAAAAACAGGTCTCACAGACCCATGTGAGCTGGTTGCAGCACACTCGGGCCATCCAGCCGGACAAAGGGTTGGAGCAGACAGGACACAGCCTGATTTCTCAGGAGGTAAGGTAGGGCTGGTGGTTGGAACATTCATTTTTGTTGTTCAGTCACTCAGTCATGTCTGACTCTTTGTGACCCCGTGAACTGCAGCACAACAGGCTTCCCTGTCCTTCACTGTCTCCCAGAGTTTGCTCAAAATCATGTTCATTGAGTCAATGATGCCATCCAACCATCTCGTCTTCTGTCTCCCGCTTCTCCTGCCCTCAATCTTTCCCAGCATGATAGTATTTTCCAGTGAGTCGGCTCTTCGAGTTAGGTGGCCAAAGTGTTAGAGCTTCAGCTTCAACATCAGTCCTTCCAATAAATATTCAGAGTCGGAACCTGGACCTCAGGAAAGAAGGCACGTATCAGCTAAGATGTAGGATAAAATGAGCCTCCTAGCTGGAGCTAGGCCCCTCCACTGCTGGAAACTAGCAGTCTTCACTGTGTTCCCCATGGGTTCCACTGTCTCCAAGCTGGATGCCCCCACCTCCAGACAGCTGCTCACCATCCGCAGCCTGTCCATAGCACATTATCTTTCCCAATAGCCCATCTTTGCTCAAGTCTCCTGGGCTCTCCACTTTACCACCCAGAATCTGAACTTGTCTGCCTAGGCGTTCTCTCCTGGTACCACTTCATTTCTCACACCAGTCCAGTGTTCATCCTCCCCTCACTGCCACACAAATACAACCTATATATTCTACTCCTGCAAATTCTCACTAACATTTTCCTGGCTTGCAATGTCCTACTCTATCCTGTCTAAATTTTACAATTCTATAAATTCTGGTTCCAGACTCACACATTCCAGGCATCCCTCCCTGACTGCTCTAGCTCACAGTTGACTTCCTTCTTCTTTATTCTCACCTTCACCGCAATGATTGCTTCCATTTATCATCACCTCCACCACTACTTCCAGTGCTTTCATCACGTCCACCATCCTAGTTCTTTATGTTTACTAGCACCACTATTCATCATTACCACCATCACCATCGCCTCTACTTTTATCTTCATCTCCTATATCACCTATACCGTTAGTGGTTCTCTACTTCCACACCACTTTCACGCTTCCACCACCAATGCGTTATTACCTTCACTATCACTTCCTCCAACACATTTATCATCACCTCCAATTTTACTTCCATGGAGTCCACTTCCTTCATCACCTCCATGCTGTTCCATGATCTTCACAACCATTTCCACCGTCGCTGCCTTCATCATCGTCACTCCCATCTTCTCCATCATTACTTCTGTGGCTTATTCTCACTCATCAACTCCGCCGTTATGACCACTGCTATTTATCTCTTTGACCTCTATTCTTAGCACCTCCTCCTCATTATTATCAGGTTTTTCTTAATTGTCTCCACGTCCCTACCTTTGACACTGAACATAGAAATCTCCTATCTGGCCCTTGCCCATAAATGATATCTGTATAAAAATGAGCTTCATTCTGTTGAGACGAAGGAGACCTGTATAAAGAAAGTCAAGTCAGATTTTGCTCAGTTCCATGGACAAGGACATTCCCAGCCCTTCTTGGGCACTAGAGCTTGGCACATATGTGAGTAGTGGGGGAAAAGAGCATATGTTCAGTTCAGAGGGTGGCACCACATGCTCAGTAGCTCCCGCTCTGAGTCCCTCTGCCCTGTCATTATCAGAACCAGGGTTCCCTGGGCTTGAGGTCAGGGATGCAGGGAGCAGGAGCGGCGCCAAGCCTGCTGGGATGAGTGGTCAGTCCAGCCCAACCCTCGGTCTGCCCTGTCTGCAGGCTTGCTGGGAAAGCATGCTGGTGCTCCAAGACTCCAACCTCAGGTGGTTAGGCATAAGTGCCAAACATCCCTAGCTTCCCTTAATAATCACTGTGACTCTCCCACCCCTGAAATTATCAAAACCCTCCTTGAACCAATTCTTGCTTGCCTGCCTACCATCTCTAGGGTGGATTAATTCCAGATGTTTGCAGCTTCCTGGGCAAAGTACTGCTTCCTGTTTTTTTTTTTCTTTCCCCCAAAGCATCCCTTCCCAAGCTTCTTGGGGATACTCCCTGCTTCTACCATTTTGAAATGCTGAACCTTCTCCATATTTTTCATGGCATGAACACTTTCTCTATTCTTCTCGAGGCTCCTGAGAATGAACCAGACAAATATGTAAATCTATTTGCAGTCTAGGTTCCTGGATGCTCTGATAGGCTTAATCGATCTTTCCCCTTGTGTAATCATGCCTTTATCACTGGGGAATGGGAGTACGTCGACCCTGGCCCCGTATCACGAAACTCATACTGTTAGGTACCCATTCAGTATCTGTGTATGTGCCTTCAGGGTAAATTCAGAAGAGGAGCAGGTCATAAAATTCTCTTTCAGATTTGGCCTCTCTCACCATCCTGCTTCCCTCCCTTAGCCCCCTGCCATCTGCTGAACAATCACAGCTCTGTGCCTTTGCACTTGAGGCTTCTCTTCTTGGAAAGCCCTTCCTTCTCTTCCTCCTCTGGCTCAAGACCCAGCTCAGGCTCTGGTCCCTAGAAGGCTTCCTTGATACTCCAGGGAGAGCCAGATGCCTTCCACTGTGCTCCACAAGCCCCTTGCTCTCCCTCAATTAGAGCGTTCATCACACTCCACTGTAACTGTCAGGTTAGGTACCCCCATCAGGCTGCATTATCTTCCCCCTAAACTGAGATCTTCACAGGGGGGTGGGGCATGGCTCCATCTCTGACTTGAAATAGTTCATACTATTGGTTTGAGATCTCTCCTGTAAGAAGTTCCTTGAATTATGTTTGTGACCTATGAACCTTATTAAGTCAGCTCATAAAAGAGAGGCTTGAGGATGAGAGAATTCATCCTTCTACAGAAGAGAGCTTGCCATTTAGAAGAAACAGGAGGAATGCAGTTGGGGCTTGGATGGATCAGGACACAGTGCAGACATCAGGATACAGTGAGGTTCAGGACCGGCTGCCTCTCTCGGGTAGGGGACTTCTGGGTTCCCGTGCTTCCTCAGACTCACTTCCCATTTTTGAAACCATACTTTTTGCTCTGCAGTGATCTACAATTTCACTAGCCCAGTCAGCATGCATGTGTGCTAAGTCGCTCTGTCATGTCCGACTTTGCGACCGTATGGACTATAGCCCACCATGCTCCTCTGTCCATGGGATTTCCCAGGCAAGAATCCTGGAGTGGGTTGCCGTTTCCTCCTCCAGGGGATCTTCCCAACCCAGGGATCGAATCTGCATCTCTTGCGTCTCCCAGATTGGCAGGCGGGTTCTTTACCACCAGCACCACCTGGGAAGCCCCAACCCAGCCAGACAGGTTCATTATTTAACAGCTATTTTGAAGCCCTAGCTCACATCTTTCCTGGACTTCCAATATGACATTTTAAATAGTCTGTGGCTTCCTGTGGACTATTTACTTTTAAAGCAGAAAACTGTTCTATTTATTTCTATTTTTCCCTAACAATATTTTCCAATAGTTCCTCTTACTAAAAATGACGGATTTTTTTTTTTTTTTTGGTTCTCCCCCATCACCAAGAGGTAGAGTTTAATCAAGTATGTGTGTTGAGGTGAGAGGTTTACCCAAATATTTCCTGTGTGAGAGCTGGGTGACTTTAGGACCAAGCCCCGTGTGTGTCCTTTTCCTGCGGTTCTAAAACTCTATAGTGCCTACCCCAGGAAATGCTTGCAAATCTCCTTGTCAAACATCTCTTCCGTTCTGTGTTTGGATGAGGTTATTTCTGCTTTCAGAAAAGATGTCAGGTTGGGCATACACCATCACTGTGGGTGGATGGGTGTTCCTGGCCCAGAGATTTCCAGGGTCCCCACCTTGGCAGCATGTGTGGGAGGAGAGGAGCTGACCAGTGTAGATGGGCTTTGAGGTGGCTGAAGGTCCAGCTCTTGAGAAGCAGAATCAGCTTCACTGTGGGCTTGGGACCAGTGAACTTTATCTTAGTGTTCAAGAGTCTCATTGGGTGGTGGGTGCCTACTCATGACACGTAAAAGGGAGACATTTCCCCTCAAAAGGTTTCGCTCTCTGTGGTCTCTCTGGCAGAGCCTTTCCTATCCTTTCCAACAGGGTACAAAAATTCCGTCTAAGCAAGGGCCAAGGTCAGGGCTTCCCTGGTGGCTCAGTGGTAAAGAATCCACCCACCAATGCAAGAGACGAGGGTTCAATCCCTGTTGGGGAGATCCCCTGGAGAAGGAAATGGCAACCCACTCCAGTGTTCTTGCCTGGAGAATCCCATGGACAGAGGAGCCTGGCTGGCTACAGTCCATGGGGTCTCAAAGAGTCAGACACAACTTAACAACTAAGCAACAGTGTCAGGGCACAGGTTGAGAGACTGTTCCTCTCAAGCTCGTATACAGCTTGACAGGGCTCCCTTAGCTAGCTTGGATCAGGCCCGCCTCCCGCCCCCCCAACCCCGCTTCCAGGTTCATCATCTAAGCAGAGTTCTTTTGGTACCACATGCTTTTATTCCCTTTTGTCATCAGTCTCTTCTCTGAACAAAGCAGTGCAGTGCAGTCTTCCACGTATTCCTTTCTGGTGCTGTGTCCTTTCAAACCTAAGGCTACGGACTTCCTTGCTGGTCCAGTGCTTAAGAATCGTCTCCCAATGCAGGAGACGTGGGTTCCATCCCTGATTGGGGAACTAAGATCCCACATGCAGTGGGGCAACTAGAAAGCCTTTGAGCTGCAAAGGCTTTGGGCTCTGGAGCCCATGCCCTGCAACTTCAGAAGCATGCATGCTTCAGCGAGAAGCCACAACAAAGACCCAGCAGAACCAAAACAAAAATGCAAAACAAAACAAAAAACCCTAAGACTAAAGTCATTTAGAAGACATTTCTATTTTATACTTTAAAGTATGCTGGGTATTGTGAATAAATCTGCTGCAGACTTTTTTTTTTTTCATGTCTTTTTGGTGAACATTTGTGCTCCTCTCTGTTGGTGGGATCACTGAGTCATAGAGTGCTATTCACCTTTAGTAGATTCTACCAAATGATTTTCCAAAGCAGATGAACCGACTTACTCTCCCACTAGCACTGTCTGAGTGTTACGCCTCTCCGCACCCTCCCCAACACTTGGGATTGTCCATTTTTAAAATTTTAGTCTTCCTGGTGGGTATGTAGCAATGTCTCATTGGGTTATTGTTTACATTTCCCTGACAAGTAATGATGTTGGGTATTTTTTTCTCAAAATAACCGTTTTGGACATCTTTTTAAAAAGTTTCTGTTCAAATATTTTCCCTACTTTTTAACTGAGTTGTTTCTCTCCTTATCATTGACTTGTGGAGTTTTAAAAGTAGACATTCTAAATAGGACTACTTTGTCAGTATATGTATTGCAAACATCTCTCAGTCTTTGGCTTATCTATTTGCTTTCTTTTTTAAAAAGATTTTTTTTTTTGATGTGGACCATTTTTTAATGTCTTTACAGAATTTGTTACAATATTGCTTCTGTTTTAGTTTTTTGGCCATGAGGCATGATAGTTCCCAGACCAAGGATCAAACCCGCACCCCCTGCCCTGGAAGGTGAAGTCTTAACCACTGGGCCACCAGGGAAGTTCCCTCTATTTGCTTTCTTAATAGTGTCTTTTGATGAACAGGTTATTAATTTTAATGAGTCCCAGAATGTGGGAACTCCTAGAGTCCTAAGTCATTAGCTCTAGAAACAGTCTTAGGACTCATTTGGCTGCGCCATCTCGTTTTATAGAAGAACCAATTAGGGCTGACAAGAAAGAGGACTGTAAAAATGAAAACTTGGATTAAACTCTTTATTCCTAAAAGCTAAAGGACTTCTGGGCTTCCCAGGTGGTGCAGTGGTAAAGAATCTGCCTGCCAGTGCAGGAGATGCTAGAGACACAGGTTGGATCTTATGGGTCGGGATGATCCCCTCGAGTAGAAAGTGGCACCCTTTTCCAGTATGCTTGCCTGGAAAATTCCATGGGCAGAGGAGCCTGGCTGGCTACAGTCCATGGGGCTGCAGAGTCGGACATGACTAAGCATACACACACACACATACACACACATATGTACACACAAAGGAGTTCTATGATCATCA
The DNA here is from genome assembly GCF_019923935.1 of Bubalus bubalis. NCBI lineage: Eukaryota > Metazoa > Chordata > Mammalia > Artiodactyla > Bovidae > Bubalus > Bubalus bubalis. Next base: position 49,768,777 of record NC_059176.1, read on the forward strand.
TTATTATTTTTGTCAACAAGGCCACTAAGATTTTACAGACTTACTACGTGGCAGGTACTATCTAATTAATCACCACGTAGGTGTATTTTGAGAGTCCCTGGTTAATTCATCCACCCAGCTGGTCTTTCACCTGGTCTCTTTCATGCCTATCATGCCTTCAGCAAGAAGCAAGCACATCCTGAAGTTGACGGTTGACAGAACATGCTCTCCTGCTCTAAGACACAACCTCTGGGCTGAGTAGAGAGAACTCTGGTGGGAAAGTTTTGTTGCTCATGTATTTATGGAATGAATGTATTTAACTCAAATCTGTATTCCTCTTTGTTGTTGTTTAGTTGCTAAGTTGTGTCCATCTGTTTGTGACCCCATGGACTGTAGGCCACCAGGCTCCTCTGTCCATGGGATTTCCCAGGCAAGAATACTGGAGTGGGTTACCATGTCCTTCTCCAGGGGATCTTCCTGACCCAGGGATGGAACCCATGTCTTCTGTATTGGCAGGCAGATTCTTTACTGCTGAGCCACAAAGGAAGCCCTGTATTCCTCTAGGAAGGATGAAAATACAAACTTTAAAAAAAATACAAAAAAAAAAAAGCTAATCCTTACCTAATTAATCCTCCCAACAAGCCTGTGAGGAGAAGTCTAGTGTTAGCGTGTGGGACTGATGAAGAGTGCAGAGCTTGATGGGCCCAGGTCACACAGCTGTATCTGCCTGACTCAGGGCTGCTCGAGTCTTCATAACTGGCCACTCTGTGCCCCTCCAGTGCTTCCATTTCTCAAACATGTGATTTCTGTAGGCTTCAGTGCTCACATGGTCTTTGAGTAGACCTGGCCCTCTGTTCCAGGAGGGCATGGGTCCACACAGCATCTTCAGGGTCTGCTCCAGGCTGCTGTGGTCCTGAGGCTACAGCCATATCGGAGCTACTTCCAGATGTGCAGATGTGAAAGGTCCTCCCCAGAGCCTGTTCCCTTGTGTTCTCTCCCACTTTCTTTACCTCTGTCGGGGTCTCTGTCCTTTGTGTGGTGTTGGGCCAGTCCCCTTATGGATCCCAGCCATGAAGGGTGATGTGAGGCTGCGTTTTGTATGGACCCATGGAAGTCTTATGAGCAAGTGTGAAAACTGACTCACCTTCACACCAACCCACAGTTCCCCGAAACCTGGGGCCCCAGGACTCATGTCCCAGATTTTCGCAATCTTTCCCTATGGAGTGGAGACTTTATAAGTAGAAGTGACATACTGAGAAGAAACCCTAAAATGACTTGAGATTCTTTTTCTGCCCTGCAGACCATGAGACCACATTTGTACGAGTGTATGAGCCCACACACATAGGTCGATGGGGCCAGAGCCATGGGGCTCCAGGATTGGGGCTACCTTTGACCACAGAGGATGATCTCTGTGGTGGGATTTAACAAGGGACGGGGGGCTGGGAATTCACTTTCTTCTTGACTCCCTTGGCCCATCCCCTGGTGTCTCCTTCCCTGGTGGGGAGAGGTCATTGCTCTGTGTTGGGGACAGACTTCTGTTGGGAGTCCTTCCTCCTGCCTGCAACTGGGCTGCATCTCCAGGAGGTATAATCCCAGGGGATCCCAGGCCAAGTGCAAGAGAGTGTTATTCCCACAGAATGAGGAAGAGCTGGCGGGACAGCCCAGAAACAGGGACTTTGACCATCCTGCTCTCTGAAACCCTAGGCCAGAGGCAACCTTCAGCAGCCTCCTAACTACCTCTTGGGGAGGGGAAGAGGGAATAAAAAGGAGAGAAAAAAGAATGAGGAGGAAAAAATAAAGAGAAGGCTCCCTCTTTCCCTGTCTCAACGGTGTGCCCATGTTGTCTTCAGGGCCCTCCCTTGAGGAAAACGTAGGGCTGGAGACCAGCAGATACCTCATCCCTAAAGAAGCACTTGTGATTTTTCAGGGGCTGCTTCCAGACAGGGCCCCAGAAGGGGTCTGTTTCTAAATATAACCGTGGAGCTGACTTGAAATATTTGTAAAGTGCATTGGTGTCAAGAGTTAGGTCCTGTGCAGTCATAAATATAGGACACTGATTTATGTACTTGTTTGTCTCTTCAGCAAAGAAATGTCCCCTGCTGTGCTGGTCCCTGACCAGCACGTACTCTCAAGTCAGGGCACTGGGGAGGATTTCCAGCAGAGGTAGGCAAAAATGGATGACATTCAGGGAGTGGAAATTGATGAGCTGGAAGAGGAGGGAAGAGCCAGGAGACAGGTAAGGAGACAAGACTCTTGTAGACCCAGTGGAGGGACCCCTGTTTTGTGTAACAGTTCTTCATTTGCATATGGTCTGTGGCAGCAGTTAGATAGTTGGTTGGCTTCCTAAGAGCAAGAATGCCGTGATGTGCCTTATGGAGAAAATACACATACTAGATAAGCTTGGTTCAGGCATGAGTCATGGTGCTGTTGACTGTGAATTCGATGCTGAGGAACCAACTATATTATTAAATAAGATGCCCTTAAATAGAAACACACATAAAGCAGAGCTATGAATTGATGGTTGATGAAAATGTGACCAGAGGCTGGCAGGAGCCTAACCCTATATTCCCCAGAGGACCAATGTTTCAGTGTTTGCTAATTCAGTGTTTGCAGTGACTTATAGAACATTACCACGACTAAGGAGAATTTTCTGCAGACCAAATGGCAAGAAATAGACAACGTCTATTAGAATTGACCAAGAGAAGAGAGGGGAGCGTGGGAGGAAGCAGAGGCAGGATGGACAGCGGGAAGTGTCAAGGGGACGGGATTCTTGGGGCTGAATGAGGGGCCGGCAGCTGTGAGGCTGTGAGGAGGACAGCTGGGCCATCAGCACTGTCAGTCAGAGGTCACGGCAAGGAGGAGGGACCCACATAGAGAAATGACTGAGCCCTGCAGGGATGCAGTGGGAGATGGGTCTCAGCTGGCATGGGGGTGGGGCAGGGTGCAGGTATACTTGGAAGGGAATTCTTTGACCAAGAGAGCACCCCAAGGTGCAGTGGGGGTTGGGCCTTGAAGATGAGGAGTCATCCCTCCCTCCATGGCATGGGAGATGGAGTGGACAGGACTTTCTGATCAGCACCGGGCTTCCTGAACTTCAGGCACAGGCTACATGCCTCCAGAACAAGCCCAGAACTGTCCTTGGAGCAGGGGAGTCTGTCCTGGGCACCAAGCCCGCCCTGTGGGCCAGCTGGCTAGAGACAAAGTCTGGGGCAGCGGGGCCTTAGCAGCCCAGGAAGAGGAGGCAGAATGTCAGGCTAAGACTGGGGACTTCAGGAGAATGTCTGCCCTCTGCCCTGTGCTCCTAGGAGGGGCTGTAGACTGGGAACCATAAAGATCCCTCCATTCAGAAACCATCCACCCCAGGAAGACAGGCTGTGGTCAGAACTGACTTAGTCCTTACAATTGATCTGAAAGTCACCCACTCACACCTCATTATGTCACCCAGGCACACCTCATTATGTCAATGTTCTATTTGCACACAAATAACCTTTTATTGACATTAAAAAAACAAAACAAAACTATTAAGTCATAGGTTTTCGAACTGGAAAGTGCCTCCAGAAGTCCGGTTTCTTACTGGGAGCAAGTAAAATATTATTGTGCCCATGTGACAGTTTAGGAATAGGGCACAGAGGCTCTTATAGATAATACAGAACAGATGGAGACTAGAATGGGGCTTCCGAGGTGGTGCTAGTGGTAAAGAACCCACCTGCCAATGCAGGAGAGTCAAGAGATGCGGGTTCGATCCCTGGGTTGGGAAGATCCCCTGGAGGAGGGCATGGCAACCCAGTCCAGTATTCTTGCCTGGAGAATCCCATGGACAGAGGAGCCCGGCAGGTTACAGTCCATAGGGTTGCATAGAGTTGGGCATGACTGAAGCGACTTAGCATGCATGCATGGGGACTTGAATGCAGGTCCCGTCTCCCTAGCTTGACTCCCTGTCATGTGGTTTTGGGACTCAACTTTCTCCATTCGATCCCTGTTTTCCTCCAACACATCTCAGTGTAAGGGAGCCGTGTGCCTGCTGTGATGTGCACTCGCCTTTCTCTTCCTGCTCCTGATAACTTCAGCCCATCTGTCCCCCTTCCTGGCTCTCTGGTCCCAGGCCCTGACTCTCCCAGTCCCCTGCTCATCGGTTTGCTCTGTGGCCCCAGAGAAAAGTGTCTGTGAGGGTGAAGACACGGGTGGGCTGCCTTGCACAGCAGGGTTCTGTGGCTCCTTACAAAACAAGGTTTGCTCTGTGTGCTGTGCCGTGGAGGCCAGCTGCTGGGGGAGAGCAAGGAAAGAAAATCTGTTTCAGAAAGCCCAGGTGAAGGCAGCCAAGACAAATACACCCAGCCAAGGGAGTAGGAGGGCTGGAAGATTCCAGATGCAGAGGCTTCGCTACACCACCAGGACTTGACCAAGGAGCTGGGCAGAGGAGGGAGGGAGAAGAAGATGTCAGGCAGGCTGTCTACCTGCTGCCCCCGGAGCCCAAGCAGGAGATGTTTTCCTGGGGACTGGACCTTTGTGGGTGGAGGAACTGAGCAGGGTTCAACCAATGCAAGCCCCACAATGGGAATCAGGGGAAGGGGTGTGTGGACCACGCCCGGCGTCGTCCCAGGTGCTGACCAGCTAGGCCTTCTGCTTCCTGTCTCACTCATCCTGCCCCCCGCCTGCCTCCCTCTATGTCACATGGCTCTTCTGTCAACAATGGCTGAGCAAGAGGGGCCGAGGGGCCAAGAGGATGTGTGGGTCCTTCCTTTAAGGCTGTTCTGGGAACCAAAGCTGGGCCTCATGGAAATGTACGCTCTGAAAGGACAGCCCCTGGTCTCCCAGCACGAGACGTTTACCCAGGGCGGGCCCCAGTGAGTCAGGGGGCCACGCGTCCCCAGAGAGTCACGCTGGCGGCTTGCAGGCCTGAACAGTAGGGCATTCTGCTGCCGCCTGGCTCCTCACCCTCTCTTACTAGCACAGGGAAAGGGAAAGGCGAGCTGAACCAGCAGCAGACAACGTGGGCCCAACGGGGAGGACCGCGCTGGCTGGAGCCAGTCCGAGAACCTGGCTGGGCAGATGGCCTTGGGGCTGGGCCACCAGGCAGAGGTGCTGGGATCTGCAAACGGTGCCCTGTCCCTGGAACCAGACACGTTCCAAGACACGTGTTGGCCTGATGTCAGACACATGGCTCAGAGGCGGCAGGGCAGTGGGACAGAGGCCTCTATGACCAGCCTCACCATATGCCTGAGGCCTCCTGGCTAAGACCCGAGGGTCTTTTCTAAAATTTTGAAGAGCTGATCTCTAGAAGAGAGTGATGCTGCTCTCTAGGGTCCCCCAAGGGGACTGGAGGGATGGATCAAAGAACCTGGTTGTTACTTGGTTGTTCAGTCCCTAAGTCAGGTCTGATTCTTTGCTACTCCATGGACTGTAGCCTGCCAGGCTCCTCTGTCCATGGGATTCTCCAGACAGGAATACTGGAGTGGGTTGCCATTTCCTTCTCCAGCGGATCTTCCTGACCTGTGTCTCCGGCATTGGCAGGAGGGTTCTTAACTGCTGATCAACCAGAGAGGCCCCAAACCTGGAGACACTCTCAAAATAAGGAAGAACTTGTCAGTAACTGTAAAATCTCTCTCAGGACAGATGAGGTTTGGGATTAGCAGATGAAAACTAGTACATATAGGATGGATAAACAACAAGGTCTTCTTGTATAGCAGGAGAAGGGGATGACAGAGGATGAGATGGCTGGATGGCATCACTGACTCGATGGACGTGAGTTTGAGTGAACTCCGGGAGTTGGTGATGGACAGGGAGGCCTGGCGGGCTGCGATTCATGGGATTGTGAAGAGTCCGACACGACTGAGCAACTGAACTGGAGGGGAATCATGAACTGATGAGTGGTTGCAGGAGATTCTCTGAAGGACATGTCCTATCCCAAAAGTCCTTAGGTCCTAGGAACTAAGTCAGTGACATGCATGTTGGCAAGTGTTTTAATCTAACCAAACCTCAGTTTCCCCATCTGAAAAACAGTGTGTCTGGGTTGCATCATGATGAGGATCAAATGAGCTTTGACACCCCAAGGCTATAGTGACATGTAAGATGTCACTAACGTAGGTTCTCAGTAAATATGGGCGGCTATTAAATGATCAAAGTCAGTAGCTGACACCAATGGCATTACCCCTATATCTACTGAAGTCTCGAGTGTCCAGTCTTGCCTCACTGTTCCCTAAATCAACAGTCAGACTGGAACACACACACACACACACACACACACACACACTCACACACACACTCATCTCCTCCCATTCTGAAGAATCTTTCAGTTTAGACAGAGAGCAGACCTGCTTCCTCCATCCGGCTAACTTTTACCTTTTTTAAGTGTGAACTCAAAGATCATCTCTTTTAAGTTCTTATGACCTACTTGCCCTGCTTGGACTAGACTTTGGCTGAGTTAGCATCCCTATAGGTCTTCTCTAATGGTCTGATTTTTTGCTTGTCTTTCCCATCAGGCTGAGCTCTTGGGGGGCAGGGATGGTGTTTAGTGTATCCTCAGGGTAAAAGAGTTTAATGCTAAAGACTGAGTGCTTTGATATTGAACACATCTGGGTGAGAGTCCTGGTCTTGACTAACGGCAGGAACTTGGTCTCCTTGCCAGTAATTTGAATCTTGGTTTTCTCATCTGTAAATGGGAATAAAGTGAGGGTAAAACACTCAGAGCCCTTGAGAGGATTAAAGAAAAAGGGATGTGGGAGTTTGGAAGAGAACCAGGTGCACAGGAGGGCTTCCCTGATGTCTCAGCAGTAAAGAATTCACCTGCCAATGCAGGAGACTTGGGTTCTGTCTGTGAGTTGAAGATCCCCTGGGGAAGGAAATGGCAACCCACTCCAGTATTCTTGCCTGGGAAATCCCGTGGGCAAAGGAGCCTGGCAGGCTACAGTTCATGGGGTCACAAAAGAGTCAGACATAACTTAGCGACTGAGCACAGGTACACAGTAAACAGCCAAGAGACTTAGCTATTGTGATTGTGGCTCATGTGCCCAACACACAGCAGTAGCTTAGAGTGTGGGTGACTGAACGGACGGAGAAGAGACTGAACAAATAGACATTCGCCTGTCCTCTGGCTGGCTGGGCTGAACTCATCGTGACCTTCTGTGGTGGGCCCCAGGTACTCTGACTCCCTGCAGTGGAAAGTGTACTGTGTTAGGGGTCAAGGAGCAAGGCGAGCCCCTTAAGGGCAGGGAACTGGGGTACCAAGGGGCCAAGACTTTATTGGGGTCCCACCAGCACTGCTCTGGAACACTGCACAGGAGGCCCAGGAGGGCGGTCCTTGTTGGGGAGCCCTGGCAGGTCTCGGGCATAGCCTGGGTTCCATCCGCTCTTGTGCAATCCTCACTCCCAGGGTGACTGTTGCTTCTGGAGTTTGTTTAAGGAAAGTGGCGGAGGGAGCATGAGCTTTGGAGCCACTCGGCAGCCACTGTGGCTGCGCAAGCAGACTCACAACAAAGCAGCCCATTGAAGGCCAGAACCACCGAGTCCCATAAACAGCCTTCAGAAGGGACACCTTGTCCCACATTTACAGAAATGCACCCCGGGCTCTATTTAAAGACCTACACACTGGAATAAGCACGAGTCGGTTTATTTCTGATTGTCCACATGGCCCCCTGGGATTCTCTCTGAAGAATGACTGTACACCCCTATTGACCCTACCCATCTCCAGCCATTTCAGCCTCTCTGAGTCTTTTCACTAAAATGAACAAACAATCTAGCCCATTCATCTAAAAAAATTTTTTCTTTCTGAAACATAGTTTAGCCAGATCCCTCTTAGAGGGCTGAGCTTGGACCAAATATAGATGTTTAATAATTTAGTTATTTTGATGTTACTGAGTAGCAGAGACCAGGTGTTTTTTTTGGGGGGGTGGTGGGGAGGGGCCTGGAGGAGGCACAGGGTGTAAAATATAGGTCAACTGCAAACTCGGATCCCATGATGATTGTTCTCTGGGCAGAAAGAACTTTAAAAATGCAAACAAAAGACAAATGAGACCTGGGCCCAGACTACCCTGCTTCTATCCAGCCAGTCACGGGGAAAGAGCTGAGGATGGGAAGGGCACTGCCGGGTGTCAAGCTCTGAGCTTGGAGTGTGTGTGTTTCACACTCACCCTAGGTGTTACTACAGGGAGGGACGGGGGAGCTCTTGGGGTCAGGCAGATGAGGTTGAAATCCTGGCTCCACCAGGGAAGCTTCTTGCCTATCTGTGCCTCAGTTTCCTCACCTGTAAAAGAGGATAACAAAAGAACCAACTCACAAGGTTGTGGCAAAGATGACATGAAGTGATATTTACAGAGCAGTTAGAATAATAGTGCCTGGGTCATGCTAAATACCACTGACTTAAAAAATCGTCACAACCTAAAAGTTGAGAGTTATGTTTTATTCGGTGGGAGACAGCATCTCAAGTGACCCTGAGAAAGCTGATCCAAGCAGGTGAGAGGAGGAGCCAGGTTGTATAAAAAGTCTTACAATAAAGGGCAGGTGGTCTGAACATCAAAAGATTATTGTTAATTGAACAAAAGCAGATATCCCAAGTTAAGGAATTCAGTGCCTTTTTTACGCTTGAAGAGATGTAAGAGTCTGGGCTGACTGAAATCATTAGTTTCATATGCATCTCAGCTATGCGGCCAGCTATCGTATGCATCTCAGTTCCGCAGGGTTCACTGTAGGTAGTGGCTGTAGCATGATGGCTGTCAGATCACAGGTATTCTCCTTCCTGAGTGCCCTTAGGGCTCAGGAAATCACATTTGGAGGGCTGGAGTTGCTGATGACTGTGACATCCTTGTTTACTGACATGGCAAGAAATACTCCATTTCTCAATACTCAGTCATTAGTACCCTCACATTAGAGATGAGGAGGGCTTCCCAGGTGGCACTAGTAGTAAAGAACCCCCCTGCCAATGCAGGAAACGCAAGAGATGCAGGTTCAATCCCTGGGTCGGGAAGATCCCCTGGAGATCAGGGCAACCCACTGCAGAGTTCTTGCCTGGAGAATCCCATGGACGGAGGAGCTTGGTGGGCTACAGTCCATAGGGTCCTAAAGAGTCGGACGTGACTGAAGTGACTTAGCATGAACAGAGACAAAGAGTTAAGTCTTGCAGAGATCATATAAGTTGCTCAAGGTCATACAGCTAGCTAGTGGTGGAAACGGGTCTCAGGCCCTAATCAGTTTCATCCAGAACTGGTGGACTTGCCCCCACCCTTCACCGCCAAGCAAAGGAAGGGGATTCCAGCTAAGTCTTGAGCTGAAGAGGCTGAGGGACCTCTTGCCTACCCTTTCCCATGCCCACAACCTACGGGGATCCAGAGAAAGAAGGTTGAGTTCAGGATTCTAGGACATTTAAATACTGACATTTAGCCAGTGCTTCCTACTGCTTCTATTCAACACAAATACAGCTTCTGCCATGTGCCAGCTCTGTTCCAAGCACTTTACAGGTATTTTACTCTTTTAGTTCTTATAATTCTCCCCTATGAGATGGCTGCTGTTAATAGCAGTAGTAGTATTTTTCAAAGAAAATCATTTAGGATAAAATCATTGAAACTTTCCTTAAAAGGTCAAACTTGTAATCACTCGAATGGGACAGTTAAGAACAGTTGCCCCCACCCCCATCTTCATCCACATATTTCATGGTACAAACAAAACTGGATGGAGCTTCAGTCTCCTGACCTCCAGGTCAGCACTCCTACAAGCAACGCCATTCCAGTCCTGGGTCTACCATCAGCAGTCTTCTGGGTAAGGGATTCTGGACTGGCCCCAGCCATAAATGAAGTGCCCCTAGGCCCAGGCAGAATTTAGCAGCCATCTAGTCCAGAGCTCTGGCTTCATTTCCAAGGATATGAAACTGGAAAGAATGAAGAGCATTGTAGCATACCCATAAAAGGGCGGTCCAGTGCTGAAGATTAGGATTCCACATCCTAGGACTGTGCTGTTCACAAGCAAGATCCTGAACCTGAGCACTGAAGAACTGATGCTTTCGAACTGTGGTGCTGGAGAAGACTCCTGAGAGTCCTTTGGACAGCAAGGAGTTCAAACCTGTCAGTTCTAAAGGAAATTAATCTTGAATATTCATTGGAAGGACTGTTGCTGAAGCTGAAGCTCCAAAACTTAGGCCACCTGATTCGAAGAGCTGGCTCATTGGAAAAGACTCTGATGCTGGGAAAGATTGAGGGCAAGAGGAGAAGGAGGTGACAGAGGATGAGATGGTCAGATAGCATCACCAACTCAGTGGACATGAATTTGAGAAAATTCCGGGAGATAGTGGAGGACAAAGGAGCCTAGCATGCTGCAATCCATGGGGTTGCAAAGATTCACAGCCTGGGATTTAAACCCAGGTCTGGCTCCAGAATCCATGCTCTTACTTATGTCAAATGTTTTATATTCAAAAACATTTAATACTGCAGCTTGCCCCTCACTCCAACCCTCAGCACCCCATTGCTTAATCCTTTACCATTTTTTCCTTTCCCAGTAGAACTTGTCACCCTCTGACTTAACATATACTTTACTTAATTGATTATGGTTTACTAATGAATGAATGAATATAAGCACCACTTTTATTTGTTTTGTGTGCTGATGTATGCCAGGCACTTAGAGCAGTGCTGACACATGGTAGGCACTCACTAAATGCCAAATAAATCATTAGATAAAGAAACAAGGGATTCATGGGGGTCATGTTGTATTAGGTACATTAAGTAAATTGTTCAAGTCCTCATTTGGCTGAATGGTGAGACAGGATTCAAACCCAGATCTGACTTCATAATGTTCTTCTTTTTTTCTTTTTTAATAAACTTGTGAATCTGATATATGATCATTGTTTAAAACGTTTTATGTCTTTATTTGGTCGCGTCGAGTCTAGTTGCGGAACATGAGATCTTTCGTCGGTGGGGCACAGTCTCTCCAGTTGTGGCTTGGAGGCTCCAGAGTGTGCAAGCTTCAGTAGTTGTGACATGTGGGTTTAGTTGCCCTGCAGCAGGTGGGATCTTAGTTCCCTGACCAGGGACTGAACCTGTGTCCCCTTATTGCAAGGTGGATTCTTAACCACAGAACCACCAGGGAAGTCCTTATAATGTTATTCTTAATTATGGATTTTCTCTTAAGAAATGATGTGTTTGGCCGTTTTATATATATATATATATATATATATATATATAATATATACACATTTTTTTAAACCAACAAAGCTCTAAGAAACTTTGAAAGTTGCTATGGACCTAGAAGAATATGCCCCATATGAAAGCCACACTAAACTAATAGGAGTGTAAGGGCGACCAACAAAATTTTGGCTTTTCCTATAATAGGGACTAGGATGCTTTTTAGTTTTTATTTTTATTTTTTTAATATAAATTTTAAAATTTTAATTGAAGGCTAATTACTTTATAATATTGTATTGGTTTTGCTATACATTGACATGAATCCGCCACAGGTGTACATGTGTTCCCCATCCTGCAGTACAGGAGAATCTGCCTGCAATACAGGAGATCCGGGTTCTATTCTTGGGTCGGGAAGATCACTTGGAGAAGGAAATGGCAACCCATTCTAGTATTCTTGAGTGGAGAATCCCATGGACAGAGGAGCCTGGCAGGCTACAGTCCATGGGGTCGCAAGAGTCGTATATGACTTAATGACTAAATCACAAAATTCCAAGTTTTTTCAGAAAAATCCCGTGTGTGTGTGTGTCCCTGCTGTGCTGGTGCAGCGAGAGACTGAGCTGGGCAATGGGACAGCATGGTTCCTGCCCTTAGGGAACTTAGTCTGGTGGAGGCACTGAAAGTGCTGAGTGACTGTGGTGTGGTGTATAAAAGCTTAAGGATGAGATACTTGGGAACACAAAGGTTTGAGAGCTCATGGAAAGCTTCAGCGAAGTCACCCAGATGAGGGAGGGGCCATTGGAACCAGTTCCTCTTGTGTCCAACGTCCTTGTGTGTGTGTGTGTGTACATGCATGGATACTCAATCGTGTCTGACTCTTTGTGATCCCATGGACTGTAGCTCGCCAGTCTCCTCTGTCCATGGGATTTCACAGACAAGAATACTGGAGTGGGTTGCCATTTCTTTCTCCAGGGGATCTTTTCCCAACCCAGGGATTGAACTCATGTCTCCTGTATTGACAGGCAGATTCTTTACCACTGAGCCACCTAGGAAGCCCACTCACCCCCCCCATAGGAATGCATTAAAGACAACTGTCTTTCTCTAAGTGGGGATTTCTGGAGACATGACACTAAGGCAAAGATGATCATTTCAGTGATGAAGTTAGCAGGGCCTGTTTCAGCCTCTCCAAAGCTGACTTAAACCTTCGGACTAGAGCTCCTTTCTAACCCTCCTGCGCTGGTCTCCCTGTCCTCTCGCCCTCTCTCCTCCTGGAGCCATGTAAGCTCAGGGCTGAGCACCCTGCTCCCTGCCAGCTCCGAGTGGAGCTGCCTATTTGACCAGATTGCACCTTGGGATTAGCTCCTGCTGCTTCACATATCAGGCTTCCAGGGACCACGGCGCAGAGCTTAAGCTCTTCCTTTTTCAAAACTGGGAGATTTCTGGCAACCTTGGGGTAGGATTTTTCTATTTTGTCTCCTATTTTTCTTTAATAGCAAAGGGCTGGAAAATGCAGAAAACCCTGTGCTCAGCAAAAAACCTCCCTCTATAAGGAAATAGCAGAAAACCGCGTTCCAGGATGAACACCAGTTTAGGTGTTTCTTGGAGGCTTTGGGCTTGGTTACATAATGCCTGATGGCCCGGCCCAGGCAAGCTGGCACCCCTGAAGCTTGGCAAAGCCCACCTTTGCTTTGTGAGCCCCTTGCCCTAAGCTGCTCAGGTCCTTGGGAAAGCACACACTCTCTCTGTGATTAACAGTTTTCTGTTTAATGCTGACTCCTCCCGTGCCCCCTTCTCCTCTGCCCTCCTGGCTCAGTTTTCATGGAAAAAACAACAGTTTCCATGATGAGCTCAGAGTACAGGCAGGAACTGAACCTGTCTGGGCTTTTTGCTTCCTCACTGGAGGGGTGCGGATTAAGTGACCTGTGGTTTTTGCTTGGAGCCAACATTCCATGATTCTATGGTTTTTTTCGCAGAGAAAAGCTTCTCCCTATTCTTGAGTCTGCAGACCGTGACTGAGGGGGAAGGCTTCCAGGCAGAGCCGTGGAATCCCCTCCTCCTTGATTGTGACTAATCCTGTCCTCTCCCCACCTAGCAACAATGCACACATACACACAGGGTCTTAAGCAAGTATGCATTTTGTGGACTGCCTTCTTTCTTTCATTCATCTGCCCACCCATTCATCCATCCATCTATCAATTTCTTTGCTTATTCATTCATTTGTTCCATGACTGCTTATTAGGTGCCCACTGTGTCTGGTAGACACAGAGGTAATCAGATCCCCTCCTTGCCTTTGAAGTCACAGACTGGTAGTGGAGGGGTGGCATGTAGATCAGTCAGGTCATGCTTAGTGAAAGGCTGCGTGCAGGGGTTGGATGAGGGGGCTGTGAGGAGAAGAAGTGCCCACAAGCATCCTGGTCATATCACTTCCTCCTCAATTTATGCTTGCTCACACTGGACCCAGAGTGTATACATATAACTGTGAAGTGCCCTAAACACTTTAGAGATGATATCTCCATCCTGTACTTAGGAGAGCTGGCCAAGGTTCAGGACGTGCATGCAAGTGGGGAAGTCGGAACCAAACTCAGGACCCCCTGAGTGTTGTTAAGTTGGTGATTCTTATCTTGATGACAGCTAGCAAGGTTCAGGACTCTGAAATAAGACAGGGTGGAAAAAAGCATTCAGGCTTCATTGTAGAATTGCAGAGCCAAGAATTGTCATCTACTTCAGCCTCCTCTTGGCAGGCGAGGAAACTGAGGCATAGATTGGACAAGTCATCCATCCATTGTCCGCAGCTTGGAAGAGGCTGAGCTGGGAGAGTGCCCAGGTCTCCTGACTCCAAGCTGTTCTCCAATAGGCCCTGGTTCAGCCCACTGCTGTAACTGCTTACACCCCCGCTTCCTAGAACTTTCGCTGGGAGGTCCTGCATCAGACTGGCTGGCCACAGCAAATGCTGCTGTGCTAGCAAACAGGGGTGAGCTCATCCCCTGGGGTGGTGTGGCAGGATGGTGGTGGTAGCCTGGGCCTCAGCTGCCATCTGAAATCATGGATGAAAATAGCTTGCCTGCGGTCTATTGATACCCAATACTCTATCATCAGATTGGGGAAGTCAATTAAAAGTGTCTAGTTTCCCTCCTCGGGGCCTGGGAATTGCACAAAGGCCAGAGACTAGTGGCCAAGGGGAAGAGGGCCTTAACCCTCCTTATTCAACACCAGAGCCAGAGGCCGCACCTAGCCGGTCTGCAGGAAACATCAGGCAGCTCCCAGGGACTGGCAAAGAGGGACCAGATCTCCAGTCTGAAGAAAGGCTCAGACTCAGGTTGCATGAACATCTGGCCCTCCTGGAAAATGCACAGGAAACAGGATGGGAGGGCCCTGGGATCGCCCTGGAACTTCCTGTGGCCAGTAGAGTCGAGGCCAGGAGACCAGGCTGGTATGAGATGGGAGTGACTGTGGCTGATTCCAAATGGGACCTCAGGGATCCTGGTTAATGTTCAGACCAGGGAAGAGGTATGAGTGTCCAGGGGAATGTAAGCTCCTCTCGTGTCACCCATGAACACAGAAATGTGGACCTCCTTCTCTCCAGCTTGATGCTGACCTGGGCCAGCCAACATGAGACAGAAGTCAGGCTTGCCAAGCCCTACTCTGGCTGAAGTCAAGCCATGCACCTTCCCCAAGACAGCTTGGCCTCTGTGGGTTATACGTTGGTATAGTTCTGTCTCATTACCCAGCCAGCTCCTCTTCCATCTTTGCCCCCATTCTGCTTCCTCTTTTCAAGCCCCCAGGTTCCAACTTTCCTTGGATGGATGGTGAAAACTGTGATACCATGCTGAACCAGCAGTTGTCCAAGTTGAAGATCCAACATCTGAATCACCTTTGAGGGCTTCTTAAAAATAGAGTGTTGGGTCCCTTCCCCAGAGTTTCTCACTCACTTGGTCTAAGATGGATCCTAAGAACATGTATTTTGAACAAATTCCTGAGTGATGCTATGGGTCCAGGGACCATACTTAGGGAAATACAGTATTAAGTAGTGACCAGATGAGGAAGGGAGCAACCTTAGCTGACAGAACCAGGGAAGACCTCCCTGAGGAGGTAACATTGACTTAGAACTTGAAGGACAAGGAAGAGCCAGATGTGCAAAGGTCTGTTGTTCAGTCACTCAGTTGTGTCCAACTCTTTGCGACCCCATGGACTGCAGCATGCCAGGCTTCCCTGTCCTTCACTATGTACCAGAGTTTATTCAAATTCATGTCCATTGAGTCGGTGATGCCATCTAACCATCTCATCTTCTGCTACCCTCTTCTCCTTTTGCCTTCAATCTTTCCTAGCATCAGGGTCTTTTCCAATGACTCAGCTCTTCACATCAGGTGACCAAAGTATTGGAGCTTCAGTCTCAGCATCAGTCCTTCTGGTGAATATTCAAGTTAATTTCCTTTAGGATTGAGTGGTTTGATCTCCTTGCAGTCCAAGGGACTCTCAAGAGTCTTCTTCAGCACCACAATTCAAAGGCATCAATTCTTCAGTGTTCAGTCTTCTTTATGATCCAACTCTCACATCTGTACATAACCACTGGAAAAACCATAACTTTGACTATATGAACCTTTGTAGGGAAAGTACTGTCTTTGCTTTTTAATATACTGTCTAGGTTTGTCATAGCTTTTCTTCCAAGGAGCAAGCGTCTTTTAATTTCTTTTAATTTCACTGCAATCACCATCCACAGTGATTTTGGAGCCCAGGAATATAAAACCTGTCACTGCTTCCATTTTTTTCCCCTTCTATTTGCCAGGAGGTGATGGGACCGGATGCCATGATCTTAGTTTTTTGAATGTTGAGTTTTAAGCCAGCTTTTTGACTCTGCTCTTTCATCCTCATCAAGAGGCTCTTTAGTTCCTCTTCACTTTCTGCCTTTCTGCAAAGGTCTAGGGGTTTCTAAACTCTTCTGTACCACAGGTGCTGGAACAGTCTGGTGAAGCCAATGGACCCCTTCCCCAAACGATGTTTTTAAACACATAAAACAATATATGCAGGGTTACACAGGAAAACAATTAAACTGAAATTGACCTCAATCCATAGACTCTTCTGATTAAGAACCCCTAAAGAAGGAGTGCTTGGGAGAAGAGGGAACAGCAAGTTCAAAGACCCTGAGGTCCCTGCGGTGTAAATGAACCTGGCAAGTTGAAGCCCAGGTCAAGGGACTGAATATACGGGTCTGAGGAGTAAACCCAGGGGTCTGGGGTTGTAGGGGTGGGAGTGGAGGTGTGGGGATGTAGTAGGTTTTCATCCATATTCCCCCCTGTGCTGGAAGACATCAGGGCTTAAAACAGAGTGGTGATCAGATTCATGTTCTAAAAGATCACTTTGGCTGCTGGATGGAGGATGGTATGTTAAGGGGACAAGAAGGAAGGCAGGAGACCTGTGAAGGCTGTTGCCAGCCCCCAGGTAATGCACAGAGAGGGGATTGGGTGGGGGACGTGGGGGTGGGAGTGGGGGGGACAGCTTGGGGAGTCAAGGGGGATTGGGGAGGCACACTTGAGCAAAATGCTTGTGTGTTGGCCACAGGGCAGAGGCAAGGCAGGACAGGGAGTGGAGGTTTGAGCCTAGTGCTGACTGTTCCTAATTCACCATGCGATCTTAGACCAGTTGCTTCCCCTCCCCATCCTCAGGCCCTAGTGGGGAAGGGGAAGGATGGACTAAACTTTAGTGCCAGTCTATAAGGGTTGAGTGCAGGACTGGCGAACCCTCCAGCTAAGAAGTGCTGTTTGCCGGGGGAGGGTGATGCCCGCGGTGGCGGCGCCCCTGTGGCTGCCCATTCTGGCCTGCGGGCTGCTCTACTGGCGGAGGGGGCGGCGCGGCGGCGGGGAAGGCGGCAGCCAGGTGGCGGAGCGACGAGGCGGCGAGGCGCCTCCGTCTGGCTGCCAGCGGCTGCTCGCGCGGTCCAGCAGCGCCCGCCCAGGGCAGCGAGGCCCCGAGGGAGGCTCCCGCGGCCGCGCGGGGGCGAGACTAGCGCCCTCCTCCTCAGTCTCTGCCGCCGCCGCCTCCTTCTACTCCTCCTCCTGCTCCTCTGGGCAGAGCCTTTGGAAAAAAGGGACGGGCAGAGGGGCAGACGGCAGCTGGCCGGCTCCGCGCCGCCCACCCGGGCAGCGAGCACTCAAGAGGAAAAACTACCATTTCTCAGCCCTGGCTCCCACCCACCCCCATCCCTCCTCGCTAGGTTCCCGGCCCCATGCCTGGAGGAGGGGGCTCCCTCACCCGCTAAATGCCTGAAAGGGAAATGTTCCTCCAATTTCACTGCCACAGCCCATCATTTCC
The DNA here is from genome assembly GCF_019923935.1 of Bubalus bubalis. NCBI lineage: Eukaryota > Metazoa > Chordata > Mammalia > Artiodactyla > Bovidae > Bubalus > Bubalus bubalis. Next base: position 49,786,161 of record NC_059176.1, read on the forward strand.
TCCCTCAGATCTTTGAATTGCGGTCTGGAGATTGCTTCAGGGAGGCTCGGTCATTTAGTCAATCAACAAACTTTATTGAAAAACCAATCCTTGTTAGCCCAGAGCTGGGCTCTGTTTGCTACACAAATTAAGATCCAGGCACCGCCCTGGAAGGGCACCCGTCTAAAGGTGGAGACAGAAATGCGTGCTAACATGAATTGAGCACCTGTTTATTGTTTGCCAGGTTTTGAAGGTAGGTGGTATTATCCTCATTTACAGATAAGAAGACAGATACCAACGGTACAGGATAGACTAAGATAATGGGTAAAATTACATCTACAACACAGTATATAACTCCAAAGAAGTGAATCTCTTAGGATATATAGACCTTGCTTACAAAACCCACTGGAGTGGCTATAATTAAAAAGACTGAAAATATCAAGCATTGTCAGGAGTGAGGAGCAACTTGAATTTTCAAATGCCATTGGTAAGAGTGTCAGTTGGAACAAACATTTTAGAAAATGCTTGGTGGTGTCCGTTAAAGCTAAACCTGATGCAGCAATCCCACTCCCAACTGCACTTGGTACTTATGTCCACCCAAAAGCTTGTTCAAGAATGTTTCTAGAAGTTTTATTCACAGGACTTCACTGTGGTCCAGTGGTTGGGAATCCATCTTGCAGTGTAGGGGACTTGGGTTCTATCCGTGGTCAGGGAGCTGGGATCCCACATGCTTCAGAGCACCTAGGCCCCTGAGGCACAACTAGAGAATCTGTGTACTGAAGTGAAAGATTCTGTATGCCACAACTAAGACCTGAAACAGCCAAATAAATAAATAGAAGCTTTATTCATATACAATAGCTCCAAATTGGAAATAACCCAAATGTCCAGAAACAAGAAAAAGAGTGAATTCATTGTGGTATAGGCACATGATGGAATATTATGCAGCAATGAAAAAGAATGACCTAATGCTGCAGACAGTAACACAGATGGGTCTCACAGATAATAGCTGGTGAAAAAAGTGCATACTGTTTAATTCCATTTACATGAAGTTTCAGGGATAATTTAAGGTGATAAAGTTCAGAACAGTGGCTACCTTAAGAGGTTACTGACTAGAGGGACACAAGGAACTTTGTGAGGGCTGGACATGCTCTAAATCTTGATCTGGGCAATGGTTACACCAGTGTAAACATGTGTAGAAACTAACCAAGTTCCACACTAAATATCTGTGCACTTTACTTTTTGGAAGTTATTGTTGTTCAGTCACTCAGTCATGTCTGACTCTGCAACCCCATGGACTACAGCACGTCAGACTTCCCTGTCCTTCACTATCTTCCAGAGCTTGCTCAAACTCATGTCCATTGAGTCGGTGATGCCATCCAACCATCTCATCCTCTGTCGTCCCCTTCTCCTCCTGCCCTCAATCTTTCCCAGCATCAGGGTCTTTTCCAGTGTGCTGGCTCTTTGCATCAGGTGGCCAAAGTATTGGAGCTTCAGCTTCAGCATCAGTCCTTCCAATGAATATTCAGGACTGATTTCCTTTAGGATTGACTAGTTGGATCTCCTTGCAGTCCAAGGGACTCTCAAGAGTCTTTTCCAACACCACAGTTCAAAAGCATCAATTCTTTGTCTCTCAGCCTTCTCTATGATCCAACTCTCATATCCATATATGACTACTGAAAAAATCTTAGCTTTGACTATATGGACCTTTGTTGGCAAAGTAATGTCTCTGCTTTTTAATATGCTGTCATATCTCAATACAAACAAAGCAAAACAAAGAACTCCTGCCTCTCAGTAAGGAAAAGTTAGGAAGTACAAAGTTTGATAGGCAAAGAATGCAAATTGGTAATTCACAGAATAAGAAATCCTAAGAGCTAACAAGTAATTGAAAAGATGCTCTGGAATTCCCTGGCAGTCCAGTGGCTAAGACTTCACCTTCTAATGCAGAGGGTAAAGTTTGATTCCTGGCTGTGGAGCTAATATCCCACATGCCTTGCTGCCAAAAAATCAAAACATAAAGCAGAAGCAATATTGTAGCAAATTCAATAAAATCTTTAAAAAATGGTCCATATTAAAAAAATCTTAAAAAAGAAGAAAAAATGCTCAATCTCATTAGTAATAAGATGAATATACATTGAAACATAATATCACTTGACACCCATCTGAATGGCAAAGATCAGTAAAGCAAATGGGTATTCAGCACTGGCCAGGATGTGGGGAGATGGGGCTGGAGCACTGCTGAAGGGCAGGCAGGTAACTAGTTGGCTCAGGTGGTGAGAAAACAGTCAAGCCAGCAGAGCTGAGTGATATAAAGTAAGTGCACACCTTGGGACCCAGATATCCAACTCAGTGCTTGTACAGATCAGCAAGGGACTGGGAGGATGACATATTCCCTGTGGCATCATTTATGGGAGGGCTGGATTGGGCGCAACCTTGGAGTTGATCAAAGGGAGGGATAGGGACCTCCCTGGTGATCTAGTGGGTAAGACTCTGAGCTTCCAATGCAGGGGGGCTGAGTTCGATCCCTGACTGGGGAACTAGAGCCCGAATGCAGCCATGAAGATCAGTGTGCTGCTTCTAAGACCCAGTGCAGCCAAGTAAATATTTCTTTTAAAGGGAAGGGTAAGTAAAGTGATGGGTTCACACTATGAATGCTGCACAGTAATTAGAAATAACAAACTTCTAATTGAAGAGTATACATAGTGGAGCTCCCAAAATAAGATCAAGTGAAAAAGGTAAGAAACAACTAGATTTACAGCAAGGTACATAAGCTAACCCCCCACTGCCCACCACATACACAACAGCTCTGCCCATTTTATGAGAATTTATTCATAGTTAAGGGAATACATTTAATATCAGAGTGGGTGCTTAAGGGAGAGGGAGAGTAAAGGTTGGGAATGAAGGAGAAAATAAAATATGACCCAGTCATTCTACTTCGAGAGAGAAATGAAAGTATATGTTCACACCAAGTTTTCTACATACATGTTCACGTTATTTGTAATAGACCCAAACTGGGAACCACTCCAGTGTCCATCAACAGATAAGTGGTTGAGCAAATTGTACTATAACTACAATAGATTACTTCTCAACAATAAAAGCGGAAAAACCACGATACACACAACAGTATGGATGACTTGCAAAAAAATTACACAGAATGAAAGAGTCCAGATAGTATGATTCTATTTATATACATTTCTAGAAAACACAAACTAATCTGTAGTGACAGAAAGCAGATGAGTGGTTGCCCCCAGAGTGGGGGATAGGAGGAGGGGAGTGGTGGGGGGAGAGATGACCAGAGGGCATGAAGAAACTTGTGGAGGGATTTTTTCACTACCTGGGTTATGGTGATGGGTTCTTCAAGTGTATGAACATGCCAAAACTCATCAAATTGCACACTTTAAATATTATTCTAGGTCGTCCCAGTGCACCAGCCCCAAGCATCCAGTATCATGCATCAAACCTGGACTGGCGACTCGTTTCATATATGATATTATACATGTTTCAATGCCATTCTCCCAAATCATCCTACCCTCTCCCTCTCCCACAGTCCAAAAGACCAGAGGGATGGTACGGGGAGGGAGGAGGGAGGAGGGTTCAGGATGGGGAACACATGTATACCTGTGGCGGATTCATGTTGATATATGGCAAAACCAATACAATATTGTAAATAATAAAATAAAATTAAAAAAAAGAAAATAAAAAAAGAAAAAAAATATTATTCTATGTCAATTAAAGCTATAAAAAGAAATAAGAAAGAGCTTTGCATTAACTAATGATGATCATATATTTTGAGCTAAAGGATATCATTAACCAACTTGCTGTGCTTGAAATTAAAAGCTAAAACAACAACAAATGCAAATAAAGCAAAAAAAAGAAAAGAAAAGCTTAGATGGTTGAATTGGCCCAGGACTAACAGCTGGGATGCTGACTCCAAGACTGTAACCATTAGTCTCTGTGGCTCAGGGCTTGCACTAGTTCAAGGTGCTCTATAAGCAACTGTATTGGTGAGGAAAGTAGAGGCAACCACATTCACCCAACCTTTAGGGGTCATCTCTGGGAAGGAACCCAGGTACTCAGAAATGGGGTGCAAGGCCATGACCTCTAGGCCCTCCCCATCCAGTCAGAGAGAGATTCTTAGACAGATGATCTCAATGCAGAGTGAAGTCAGGGAAAGCTTCCTGTAAGAGGTGATGCTTGAGTTCCAAAAAGTGCTTGGTTTGGAGTCAGCACTCAGCGAATATTATCTATTTGTTTTTTACTATTCCCCATAATTTTAGAGAGAGTAGAGTGGAGAGGAAGATGGCATTCCAGACAGAGGGAAGTATACCATCCAGGGCAGGTAAGCATGTCCCTCACTTTCCTGACACTTAGTAGAAAATCAATAAGCATTGGGTCCTGTCTCCTTCCTTTCTCCAAATTCTTACAGATTGTTCCCAATACCTACCCAGGAGGCCACTTGACCATACAAGGACTTGACCAGAAAGTAGAAAGACAGGCCTAGGCTGGGCCAGGTGGACCCTGAGTCTAGAAAGTGTTAGTCGCTCAGAGGTGTCCCAGTCTTTGTGACCCCATGGACTGTAGCTTGCCAGGCTTCTCTGTCCATGGGATTCTCCAGGCAAGAATACTGGAGTGGGTAATCATTCCCTTCTCCAGGGGATCTTCCTTACCCAGGATTTGAACCTGGATCTCCTGTATTGTAGGCAAATTCTTTACTGTCTGAGCTACTAGGGAACCCTGGCTAGTCTAGAAAGGGTCAGGCAAAGGCTATAGGGACCAGAAGCCTGTCAGCCGGGTGGAGAGCGAGAGGGCCGTTTCTGATTCTGTGCTGTGAAAAAGCCCCATTGTGGGGTCTTCGGGGGAGAATATATTTATTTTGTTTCCCGAGCTGTGTGAACAGGGCACTGTGCTGCCTGGGTTGAGAGGCTTCTGTGTGGCTGGGGAGGGATCACACCCCCCTCCTGGGTGGTGTGCTATGAAAAGGCTTCATTCAGCCAGGCCTGGCGGCCCACCGGCAGCCCAGGCTCCTGCACTGTCCCTGGGGGCGGCCTGGCTTCCCTCCCTCTCTCCCTGAGGTACGGGCTTGGGGTTGGGTGTGGGTGTGGAGGCCACCAGGTCAGGCCCAGTCCCCGCAGGGCCTGTCAGCCTCAGGTTCGGTCCCTCAACTGCACACCTCAGTGTGGAGCTGACCGAAGGAGAGGGCCTGGGACCCAAGAGCCATTTGGTCCCCGTCTTGACTTGAGATGTAACTCACGTTGAGAGAAGTTTCACACATGCAGTCATAGAGAGTTGCTGAGGCCGACCTTCACCATACAACTTTAAATCCTTGTTCACTGCTAGGCCGTGCTGCCAAGTTGGGGGTTGTGGGGGGTGGGCTCTGAATGTTTATATAATTTCTATGATTATTTTGTGAATAGCACGATTATGTTGCTTTATGTTTGGTGTGTGTGTGTGTGTGTGTGTGTGTGAAGAGTGTTAATTTGTACACAGGAAATTCTTTAAACACACCTCAATTTTTGGAGCCCTGTTTGGCATCTTTCTATTTTTCGGTACACTGGGAGACTCAGTCCCTGGAACTGGATCAAGATTGTCTGGACCTCTGAGGGCCCTTGGCAAAGATAGCCTGCCTCCTGAGCACGTCTGGATGCGAGGGGTGAGGTGAGCGGGCAGGATGCCCGAGTCCCGGGCAGCCATGGGAGCCATGGGTGGAAGGATTGCCTCCTGGCCAGCCGTCCCTGTGAGCGGGCAGAGAGGCCAGGGAGGGGCCCTTCTGTGAAACTGACTGGCTTCCCAGGTGATCAGGCTCCTGGCGGGGAAGATGAAGTTCAAGTCCTTGTGGGGCTGTTCTCTGTCTGCCTCTCCCACTGTGCTAGGCTCCCAGGCCAAGCATGGGCTCTCTCTCACTGGACGTGCTCCCTACCCCGCTCACCCCCACCCCGGTTCTCTACTGCCATTCTGGGCTCACACCACCCACCTGGCTCCACCAGCAGAAGCTCTCTTACTCAAAGTTTAAGGAGGAGAACCCAGAACCCCCAGCTGCTGTGGGGTCTATCTCAGTGAGTGGGTGGCTCGCTGTCACTATCCTGCCTGTCACACTGGCCCTCTGTCTTCTAGATCCAGCTTTGTCTCTGCCTCACTGAATGACTGTGGGAGGTCACCGAGCCTTGGTCTTCTCATCTGCACAGGGGAAGGATTGCATTGATTGGTTGCTGAGGGCCCTCAAAGCTCCAATTTTCTGTCAGTCTGGAAATCTGGATGCAGACATACTGCAATCAGACTGGAAATATCTTTACATGAGTACATGGGCGGTCATGCCTGGATGCTAGCCACTCTGCATGCCGCAACACTCCCCAAAGGGGCTTTCTCCTGGACATTTGCCTCCATGTTAAAGATGTTTGACTGGGGCTTCCCTGGTGGCTCAGTGGATAAGAATCCAGCAGCCAATGCAGGAATCATGGGTTCGATCCCTTATCCAGGAAGATCCCACATGCCACCGAGCAGGTAAGCCCGTGCACCACAACTATTGAGCCTTATTTTAGAGCCCAGGAACTGCAACTGCTGAGCCCTGGTGCTGCAACCACTGAGGCCCGCATGCCTAAAGCCTGTTCTCCACAACAAGAGAAGCCATCACAATGAGAAGCCCATGCACCCAACTAGAGAGTAGCCTGCGCTCGCTGCAAGTAGAGAAAAACCCTTGCAGCAACGAAGACCCAGCACAGCCAAAAATAAATAAAATGAAATTATAAACAAAGATGTTTAACTAGTATACAGCCCCCCTCATCCCTCCATCTCTTTGCAGACAATCATAGAGAAGGGCTGGATGCTGGTGTCAGGAACAGAAGTTGGGGAGAGGGGCTATGAGGTCAAGGAGGGAGGGAGTTGGGAGTGGGCTGCACTGGAGGGTTGACTGCTCAGCCCCGGGGAACCCTGAACTCTTAGCTGCCTATTCTAAACAGGGTCTGGTTATGGCCCATTGAGCCCCTGGAGAGTTTCCCTTCCCAGAGGAGCAAGAGGGCCATTTGCTCTCCAGCAAGACTTCTGATGGGGAGGCATCTCTGTGGCCCTGCACATGCTCTCAGTCTTGGACTTGTACTCAAAGGTGAAAGGAAGGTGAGGGAAGCATCTGGCTGGGCATGGCTCAAATGCCTGAGGGATGCATACACCAGCAATTCTAGCTGAGATGTGACATCACCCTGAACTTGCAGGAGAGGGATTTGGCTTATCTGACACATGATGTGGTCATCCCAGAGAAAGCTGGGATGTTTTCAAAGGATGAAGGATGGATTCACAGATAGATGGATGGATAAAATTAAGCTTATCTGAGAGAGATATCTCTAATGACTTTATGTAGATGACTCATTTATTTAAGAGAGGAAAATTGAATTTTGTCTCAATGTTTTGAGCCTGATGGACTAAGAGAATGAGTCTGAAAGGGAGGGCTGCTGGTCAGGGTTGTGGAAAAGAGATGGATGTTCAGTTTGCAGGGTGGGGATCAGACAAGGATGGCTTGATCAGAGATCTGTTGGGTTTGAAGCAGCAGAACAAGAGCCAAGTGGAACAAGGGGTTCTTGTTAAGGTGGGGATGTAGATTTGGAAACTTCATACATAGAGATGATAGCCGATAGTTTGTGAATGAGTCAGTCCTCAAAAGAGAGACATTATGGCAAAATATGAAGAATGGGGAACTCTCGGAAGCTTGAATTAATATCCTTGGGTTTATAAATGGGCAAACTGGGCTCCAGAATTTGTCATTAATTCACATAGCAATCCATCCATCCATTCAACTATCCATCCCTTCAACAAATACATTTATCCAGAAGCTATAATGTACAAGGTAATATTCTTGATAATGTTCATGGTTAAGGGCCTGACAAGGGATAGTGTCAGCAAGTGGGCAGACTTGAGAGAGAAGGATATGGGAACCAAGGAAGGAGGATGTTCAGGAAAGCCAATAGCATCCTATCTCATGGAGGACAAAGAGCAGGAAAGTTAAAGAAAACAAGTTGGATTTGCTCTCTGGTGGATCCTGGGAGAGAGTTTTGGTAAACTGTTGGCAAGGAGGAGTCATGAATGAAGGAGTTAAGGAGAGACTGTCTATGCTTCTGGAAGATAGACAGAAATGATGTTTATCTTCTGCATCGTGCTTTTCAGTGGTGAAGCACTACATCTGTGCAACCAGCACATTCACCAATTACAGATGTACTGTGTGAAATGTCTAAATAGGATTCCATCAGGACAGGGTTCCCTGACATAGAGCAGATGCTCTATAGCCTACCATCAGTCATTTACTGGTGAAAGCATGTGCTTTGGAAAAGCCCTGTGCCAGACAGCAGAAGACCTGGTTTCGAGTCCTGGCTTTGATGCCTGTCAACCAACCAGATTATGTTGGCCAGATCATTCAATACGAGTTTTTTATCCATATACCAAAAAAGTTACTTCCTACCCCTTATCTGGTATTGCTGTTCACTTTGGACTCTCCCAAAATATATTACTTGCAAATTGCGGCTGCTAAATAATACATTTGTTGTGTTGATGGATGGAAGGATAGATGGCCAGGTGGATGAGTTACAAATTCTGGAGCTCAGTTTGCACATATATAAACCAAGGGACATCAATTCAAGCTTTCTGAGAGTCCTTCCATCTTCAATCATCTATGATCATCTATGATTATGCTTTTTATTAAAATCACAAGCAGAATTCTTCCAAAGTTGTTTAGAGCTAGCACACCTGGGCCAATTAAGCTGTTGTAGATTATCCCAGTGAATCTCCTTGAAGTTAGAGACTGGACCATCTATTATCATGGCTCCAAAGCCTTTCATCTATGATCAGAGATAGAATCTCAGAAGATTGATACTAAGCATTCACTGAAGGAAAAAGGAATCACTTCCAACTATACTCTGATTCTCTAGAGACACTTAAGGATACGTAGCATGTGGTTGGGGCTTCCCTGGTAGCTCAGATGGTAAAGAATCTGTCTGCAACGCAGGAGACCTGGGTTTGATCCGTGGGTTGGGAAGATTTCTCTGTAGGAGGGCAACTCACTCCGGTATTCTTGCCTGGAGAACCTACATGGATTCTTGGACAGGCTACAGTCCATGGGGTTGCAAAGAGACACGATTGAGTGACTAACACTTTCACTTCAGCATGTGGTTCTCATGGTAGACAACACGCCATAGTGTTTGCAAAGCAACTCAAAGATGTCCTTTCATGACAGGACATGTCCCTGTAGCCCATTTCTGGTGAGCCACCCGTATGTGGCTTCGCAGTTTCAGGTTTGAGCTTATCTCTTCCCTGGTAGCTCAGTTGGTAAAGAATCCACCTGCAATGCAGGAGACCCTGGTTTGATTCCTAGGTTGGGAAGATCCTCTGGAGAAGGGATAGGCTATCCACTCCAGTATTCTTGGGCTTTCCTTGTGGCTCAGCTGGTAAAGAATCTGCCTGCAATGTGGGAGACCTAAGTTCGATCCCTGTGTTGGGAAGATTCCCCTGGAGAAGGGAAAGGCTACCCACCCCAATATCCTGGCCTGGAGAATTCCATGGACTGTATAGTCCGTGGGGTCGCAAAGAGTCGGACATGACTGAGTGACTTTCACTTTCTGCATCCGTCAGTCCATCAACTCAGAATCCAGATCATCAGAACAGAATTCCAGTCACAGCGTGAAAGGGAAGCCAACGGTTTGGAAAGCATCCAGAGGCAGGTGGCCAGGAGGGTGAAGGGCCTGGAAATGCCTGAAAATGAGGAGCGATGAAAAGAACTAAGGGTATTCATCCAGAAGAGAAGATGACATGGCACCCGTGGCCAATAGTGCTGTCCAAGCTCCCTGGGACTAGAGTTTGTACTTTTTTCTCTGCATGGTCCTCCTGAGAACAAACCTGTGACTGGTGAATGGGAGTAACAGGGAGGCTGATTTCAGCTCATTCTAAGAACCTCAGGAGGTTTTTTTCAGCCAAGTTATAAGAATATAGAATTGACTGCCCAGGGAAGCAGAGAGTCGGTTGACAGTTGCCAAGGATGGAGGAACACAGGCTGCCATAACCTGGGTGGATATACCAGGTGACTTCTCAGACTTCTTTCAGTGTGGAGGTTCCAAAGAATTTCAAAGTGGAGTAAAGAGAAAGCTCTTTGCTTTTGTCGATTTAGAAATCGTCTGCTGGTCTTAGCTGTGGTTCATCTCATACCTGGCTGATCTCCTCTAAACACATTTCTCTACTCAGCAGTTTGGGTCTCCAGCTGAAATGATTATAAACCTCTTTTCTCTCTCTCTCTCTTTTTTTAAAAGGATCTTTTTCTTTTCCAAATAAAGAACTTAGGAAGTCTCAGGAAGACTGGACCTACGTGGAGAAATTCCACAAGAAATAATTAACCAACCAAACAAACAATAAACCTCCAAGCCAAAATTATATAGCAGTGAGGTGCACACCTCCCAAATTCAGGTTGTCCGGCTGTCCAGAGCACAGAACTTTTGTCTGTCTTTAATATCTGGTGGATTTGCCTGACCCAAGATTGGACTTCTTAAGTTCGGTTCTGGGCATGGGTAAGTGGGAAACCCTCTGAAGCTTACACTTCCTGAAGATGAATAGAGAGGGAGAAACTTGGTTTCCATGGCAACTAGGGGGTCCCAATCATAAACAACCATTTTTTCTACCTGGAGCCAAGTCTTCGAAAAGTGACTCAGCCTAAGGTTTGCACATTGGGGACCTCCTATCTGGTGGTTGGTGATGTCAGTGGAGAGATTTTTATGGAATTATTCAGAGTATGTCCTACAAAATAGAAATTAACCTATCAGCTGCAGGGCCTAAAATAAAAACTGATTTGCAGCCACTTTGTGACAACACCATTGCCAACCAGAAGTAGCCTTTGGCTCCCCGACCCAGGGCTCAGTTGGAATTTTTTTCACAGTAGCATAAACTCTCAGAGCCAGCATGGCTCTTCGGGATTGTCCAACCCCCTCATTTTACAGATGAGGTTTCGTTTGAAGCTAAGTTCCAAGCAGAATTTGCATCCAACAGGAAACAGCATTAACATTTTCCAGAAGCCGCCCTTGCCTCTCTGGTGAAGGCTACTTTAGCACAAAAGTCCACGTCTTGTTTCAATTAGCTTGCATGCTTTGGGCACAATTACTGGAAAATGGGGAGCTGGGTGGAGGAAGTGATGTCACTGGAGACCCCGGTAAAAGCCTGGTGATGTGTTGACAGTCACTGAGGCCCTCACTAATGTGATTGGTGATGGAGACAGGAGTGAGGCTGCTGTTACTGGAGAAGCTGGTTCTAGGTGGCAGCTACTGGTCCTCAGGGGCCATTATGGGAGAGGCACCTGAGTGTCAGGCCTCAGGCAGGGGAGGGAGTGTGTCCACCGTGCTGAGTACCAGATACAAGAGCGCCACCTACTGTCTGAGGAGATCAAGTGGATCTCTGCATCTACTGGGGGCAAAGAAGGTGTAGTTAAGTATGCTGGGCGGCTTCTCCATGGCTCTGAACTGTTTGAGGAGGACCCTTTTCTCCAGCTGTTGTCCCCAACACCCCTCTCTGCCAACCTTGGTTCCTCCACCTGCTGCATCTCTCAGGAGAGCTGGGTTCCACCACACTGACCAGGGCTCACAGAGGATGGGCTCCAGTTCTCTGGGTCGTGGGCTTTCTATGAACTCACAGAAGCCTCTGCCTCATGGGTTTCTCTTCTGAGCGCGCGCGCGCGCGCGCGCGCGCGCGCGTGTGTGTGTGTGTGTGTGTGTGTGTCTTGGGGAAGGGAGGGTGGAATGAGGGAGCTGGTGCTGTTATGCTGACAATGCAAGTCTGTTCTGCAGCCCGGAGGAAAAAATTAGTACAAACTAGAAGAAAGAAAATTTTGGCGTTTCCAAGAATACTTAAATAATTGCTGCTATTCTGGCCCTGAGATTGTTGGTTTGTTTGAGTAATAGCTCTGGCCTGAGTCCTTAACACCACTCTGGCTCCCAGAGGCCAGGCTGGCTCTGTCACATCTATAAGGATTTCCCCAGAATGTGTGGTGCTCAGAGGGACTCCATGGTGACACAAGGGAGCCAAACACTGGGCTATAAGGTGAGATGGTGAAAATGGCATGTCACTGTCCAGGGACACTTCTCGGGGCTCACAATTCATAGCATTTCAGACATGTTGAGGCTTTCATGGGGCTTCTTCAGTTCCACTTCAGGCCTCTCCTCCATGGGGAAGGTTGGCTCTATGCCTGCCTCCCTTCTGGGTCAGAAGACACCTACTGGACTGCCTCAGGGCCCCTGGGACCCTGGAATGCCCCCAGTCAACTCCAGTCTGTTCCCCCCAGCCCCGCCACAATCCCAGTGCATCTTCAGGGCTGGCCCCTCCCAGGGGTCCTGCAGGGGCCTCCTCTTTCAGCTTTTGCCTTTAAAAAGGGGCTGATCATCCATCCATCCCTACCCACTCCCTGGGATGCCCTGAAAGGCTCCATTCAGCATCAGACACAGCATCCTTGTTCATTTCCAATCCCTTGGTTCCCAGCTTGGAAGCTGCTAACCAGTCTCCCAGGCCAGGAAAATCCTGCTCAGGTAGGACTACTCTTAGATCTTTCCAGACTTCCACCTGGATGGCAGCTTTGGAGCTTAAGAGCCAGACATATTAATTTATTCTATGATTCCCCCATGATCCTCTACCTTGGAGTCATACTGGATTGGGGTCTCCCTTCCCTAATGCGCAAGAGTCACATGTTAAGGTAAAACTCGGGGGAGGGGATTCAGAACAGTCCCTACTTCCCATGTCATCCTGTCCCCACGGCCTTGCTCTCACCCCAGGGCTCCTCCCTGTTCACCCCTGAAGCTGCCCTCCTCCGGGTGGTGCTGTGTCCCTCAGATGGCAGCTCCTTCTAATGATGCTGCAGGGAGGACAGGCTGGGACCCGTAGGTCTTCAGGTTGCTGTGGAAGGAGGCCGTGGCCTTGAAAGTGTATCCTGGGTCCCAGAGCCTTGAGCTTTGGTCCTGGGCTCCCACCCATGGGCCCTTTTGACATGTGGGCTATAGAGCAAAGCCTTCAAACCTGCAGCTTTGGCACTGTTATTTGGGTTCCCATTTCCTAGTCATGCACCCTTAGTATGCGAGTGTGCTCAGTCGTGTCGGACTCTTGGCAGCCCCATGGACTATATCTTACCAGGCCTTTGTCCATGGGATTTTCCAGGCAAGAATATTGGAGTGGGTTGCCATTTCCTTCTCCAGTGCCACCTTAGGGAAGGACTTAATTCCCCCAACCTTAGTTTTCTTGTCTGTAAAATGGGGTTAGCAGTACAATCCACAGTCCCTTTCCTGAAACCCTGTGGGTCAGATGTGCTCCAGGACTCCGAGTTTTTCAGCTTCATTTATGTAACATGGTGCATCTATCCTACATGACATAATACCCGCCTGGGGTCTGAAACACCTTGTAATCAAACACATTGGTGTTTCTGCAACTGAATTTTGAACATTCACACTACATGAAATAAAGACCATAAATGGTCTGGGTCTGTTCAGTTCAAATTTTGTTACCAAACAATTTTTAAAAAAAAATTCTTGTTCAATTTTCAGAATTTTGAAAGGTTGGGGTTGCAGATAACGGTCAGGCTACCCTGTGTCTCTGTAGATAATGGCATGCAGCAGAAAGAGGTGAAGAAATGTTCATGGTCTGATGCCAGACCCAACCCAGCTGTGAGCTTTGGGATAAGACAAGTCTTGTGACAAGGTCAAGGGTGATGGGTGAAGGAGAACCATTCAGGAGTGGCTGTGCTGTTACCCGAGTGTCTGAGCCATTGATTCCAACTCCATAGATCCTGAGCCTCAGCCATCACAGGGCCCTGAGCCTTTCCCTGGCATCTGACTTAATCCACCTCCAGGGCTGGACCTTTCTCGGGTGGATCCTCAGCTAAGACCTCTGCCACACCGGTGACCAGTAGGACCAGAACGACTACCACATGATCGTCCTCAGGCCCTGGGCTCCCCGACCATTATGGGCTGCTGCCTCCGACAGCTGCAGCTGTTCTCCACCTGCATGGCCTTCTCGCTGGGGGCCAGCGTGGGCACCTGGAAGGGGGCCATAGGTAACTGGTCCATGTTCATCTGGTGCTTCTGCTTCGTCCTGACCCTCCTCATCCTCATAGTTGAGTTATGCGGGCTGGAGGGCCACTTCCCCTTCTCCTGGGACAACTTTCTCATCACCTGCAACTGCTACTCCGCCCTCCTCTGCCTCTCGGCCTCCATCATCTACCCCATCATCTACATTCAGTTCTTGTCCAACAGCCACGACTGGGACCGCACCATCATCTCCACTGCATTCTCCTGCATCGCCTTTGTGGCTTATGCCATGGATGTGACCTGGACTAGGGCCCAGCGCAACATGATCACAGGCTATATGGCCACCGTGCCAGGCCTGCTTAAGGGGCTGGAGACCATAGTGGCCTGTGTCATCTTTGTCTTCCTCAGCAACTCCTCCCTGTACCTGCACCAGCCGGCCCTGGAGTGGTGTGTGGCCGTGTACTCCATCTGCTTCATCTTGTCATCTGTGGCCATCCTGCTGAACCTGGGCAAATGCGACAGCAGGCTGTCCATCCCCTTCTCCATTTTCCAGGTTGTGATGACCCTGCTCTCTGTCCTCCTCTACATCACTGCGCTGCTCCTCTGGCCGATCTACCAGTTCAACGAGGAGTTGGGCAGGCAGCTCCAGCGGTCCAGTGACGTGAACTGCAGCAGTGGAATTCCCACCTCTGTGTGCATCTGGGACCAACAACTGGCTGTAGTTAGTTTGACAGCCATCAACCTGCTGATTTATGTGACTGACCTGGTGTTCTCTACCCGCCTGAATTTTAACAGCGGCTGAGGCTTTGCCCAAGGGCTCCCAATTCCTCCCTTGTCTCACCTGAAGTTCATTACCAAGCTCTGATGTCCTCTTTCCGGCTCTCCTCTCTCCCTTCGGACATCCTTCTGCATTCATCTCACTCCCTTTCCCATTTCCTTCCCACCTTCTGCTCTATCTCCTTCCTGTTTTCTTTGGTTGCTCACATCCTGTTTTGCCTTTTTCTCTTGCTGCTCTCTCATCTTTTCTACATTTTCTGTTTTTTTCCCCTTTTCTGTTCATCCTTGGTTTCCTCGTTTCCTGTGTCCTGACCACCTCTCCCCATTTTCCTTCTTCTGATCCATCAGGACCTGAGACCCCTTCCTTCTCTGCCCACTACCTCCTAAGGTGCTGACTCCACAGCACATGGCCCTCTGTGCAGCTGTTCACACCCTGGGCCTCCGGAGGGGCCTTGTTGCCAAAGCAAGTCTGTCCCTCTGGTGTATGTGTGATGGGTTTGGGGATGGGGGTGGGTAGCTAGGCATTGGGTCCTCTTTCTTTGTGTACAGTATGTCTCTCATTTAAGTTAAAAAAAAAGTCTCTGGAGGTCAGTAATTTCCAGTGGGTGGGAGTCTTGAAGCAGAGTCCCTGGGTCCCTAGGCCCCAGCTGGTGGTTGGCCCCATCTGACATTGGCTCCAGAATTTTTCCAAGTTTACTGAAAACCCACTGCCTACAGAAGCCATCTTAAAGGAAGCAAAGGCTGAATGCCGCCCCTCCATCCCAACTACTCTCTGGGGAATCGAAGCAGGAGCTGGTGAAGAACCCCAGAGTCTTGAAGACAGCTGTCTGCAGTGTTAGTGAGGGGCAGCGATGTGGCCTTCCTGCCTCAGTGATCAAAACAGCAGGTCCTGCCTCTGCAGGGAGAAGAGCATGGCCCTGCCAGCCTTAAAGCTGATGTTAGCCTGCCTGAGATTTTTTGTTTTCTTTTTCTGGTCAGGAGGACAAAATTGACTGAGTGGACCTGTTCTTAAAGGTGAAATTTCTTTTCTATTTTTCTGGGGAAGGTGGGTTGACTGAGTGGGGATTTCAGCTGCTGTAGTCAAGTGAACGGCAGTACCTGAGTGTGTGTGCGCACACACATCAGTGGCTTTTTGCCACTGCGTTCTGCTTTTCTGAGACTCAGGCATAAAGTGACTTAAATAAATGTAGAAAAAAATATGTATGGTTTCTTTTAATTACCTGGAGTTTCCAATCCCCATCAGCCCCTGCTGTCAACCATGGAAATCTTGTCCTTTCTTCCACATCCACAATGTTCTTTTTTAAAAATCTCAAAGATAAAATAAACAAAATGAAAATGAAACCAACAAAATCCACAGGTCGTAATTGCCCAAACTTGACTAGAAATCAGAAAGAGCCTAGGTCTTAAAGGGGCCCTGCCAGCCCTTGGATGCCTCTCTTTAAAGGCGTGTGCTTTGTGCATACTGACTGTGTGTGGTTGTGTGTGTGTGTCAGTGGGGAGGCATACATGAAGACCAGCAGCCCTTTAAATAACTGGCAAAGTCATCTCAAGCCTTCTTCCTCTCTTATTCTCAGCCACAAAGCCTCAGAGCCCAGCATCCTAGAGTCACCAGGGCCAGAGGAGCCAGGCAAGCAGAGCTGTAGGGGAGGGGAGGGGAAGGACCCCCTCTGCTGTCCCTCACTCCTGTACTGGGATGAAGTGTGTGATCTTCACCCAGAGGTGGGTTGGATGGAGGGGAAGGGCTCCCAGGAGGTGGTCCTCGTGGCAGGAAAATCTTAAGAAGCAATAAAATAAAATTTGTATTTTAAAACAAGAAAAATTTATTTGGCCAAATACACCTAAAGCTGGGTTAAATAGTTAAACAGATTTCTTTTTTGCAGGACTTCTTAGGACTAAAAGAGATCTATAGCAGTAAGTGATTCCCAGACTTATGTGATCAGGGAACTGTTTTTTTCCATGGAACATCATGGACTAGTATTCCATGGGATACTCTTTGGGAACCATCAGTCACATCCCCCTCCCCCTAGACTGGTTCTACAGCTTGACTGGAAAGGCTCTAACAACGTCACCTCCCACAGTGGGCCATCTTTTTTTGCAGCAGCTTTCATTCCTTAGGGGGTGCAATTCCACTTGCCCTGCTCTCTGGACTTGCACAGAGAATTTCAATCTCTGCTCAGCTGGAGAGTTCTCTGAAAAGTCCTCAAGAGTCCTTGGCTCTCCTCTGCTCACCTGCTCTAGACAGGATGTCTTTGAGTTGATTCAGGTGCTCGTTCAGGGCAGGAATTGGGTTTTGCTGTGGGATCTGCAGTGCCTGGCACACAGTGAACATACAGTAAATAGTTGTTTAGAAGAGAAAGGCATAGAGGCTCCCTGGATGGCTCACACAACCACAACAGTGCCTCCATCTAGAGAACTTCCACATTCCTGTCTGCTTCATTGTCAAGCCATGGCCTTTCTTAGGGTTTATTATTAGCAAAGGAGACAGAGGCCCTGATGGCAGGAAGCTGGCTGGGGCTCAGGGTGCTGCTCTTCTGCCCTGGGGGCCTCTCAGCAAATAGTCCCTTGGAAACAGGGCAGTGGCTGGGAGGGGCCTCACTCCCCCCCCACACTGGACCCTGGAGGAGCCCCTGTGTGAGCAGGACTGCAGCCCTGGCTGGAGGGACTGTCTTTGGCGGTGACCTGGGCAATTCCGTGGTCTCCAGGGTCCCTGCCACTCTGGCCACATGTCCCTGTCATAGCCCTGAAACCCTTTCACGCCCCTGTTCTCCTGTCTCAGTTCCAGTCCAGGCCCCTCCTCCATGGGAAGGTTGGCTCCATGCCTGCATCCCTTCTGGGTCAGAAGATGCTTACTGGGCTGCCTCAGGGCCCCTGGGACTCTGGGATCCACCCCCCTCCCATCCCCCGTCATCTCCACTCTGCCCCCCTGACCCCCAGCCCTCTCCCAGGAGCATCCTCAGGGTTGTCTCCTTCTAGGGGTCCCTAGGGGTCCAGCAGGTGCCTCCTCTTCCAGCTCCTGCCCTTAAAAAGGGCTCAGTCATCTGTCCATCCCCATCCCCTCCCTGGATACCCTGAAAGCCTCCACCTCAGCCTCAGACACAGCATCCTTGTTGATTTCCAATCCCTTCTTCCAGCTTGGAAGCTGCTAACCAGTCTCCTAGGCCAGGAAAATCCTCACTCAGGTAGGACTACTTTCTAGATTTTTTTGGACTCTTATCTGGATGGCAGCTTTGAAGCTAAAAAATCAAACATGATGTCAATTTATTCTGTGGTTCCTCATGACCCACCCCAGAGTCATGCTGGGTGAGGGTTTCCTTTCCCCAGTGGGGAAGAGTCACATGTGAAGGCAAAATTGGGGGGCGGAATTTAGAACACTTCCTACTTCCCACGTCATCTTGTCCCCACAGCCTTGCTCTCACCCCAGGGCTCCTCCCTGTTCACCTCTGAGGCTGCCCTCCTCCGGATGGGGCTGTGTCCCTCAGATGGCAGCTCCTGGTGATGCTGCAGGGAGGAGAGGCCGGGACACGTGTGTCTTCAGCTTGCTATGGGAGGAGGCCAAGGGCCTTGAAGGTGGGTCCTGGGTCTCAGAGCTCCGAGCTTTGGTCCTGGCCTCCTACCCATGGACCCAGCCGACATGTGGGCTGTAGAGCAAAGTGTTCAAACCCACAGCTTTAGCTGTGTTTTCTGAGTTCCCTCTTCCTGGTCATGCATGCCACCTTAGGTGAAGGCATTTGATTCCTTGAGCCTTAGTTTTCTCATCTATAAGATGGGGTTAGCAGTATAATCCACAGTCTCTTTTCTGAAACCCTTGGGTCAGATATCCTCCAGAATTCAGAATTTTTCAGTTTCAGACAAGTGACCTGGTGCATCTATTCTATATGACATAACATCCCACTGGGATCTAGAAGTTCCTTGTAATCAAATACATTAGTGTTTCTACAACTGCACTTTTGAGCACCCATAATACATAAAATAAATGAAGATCATAAATTATCCCAGATCTGTTCAGGTCAAATTTGCTACCAAATGAATTTTCAAACATTCTTGTTCAGTTTTCAGAGGATTGAAGGTTTGGGGTTGCAGATAAGGACCATCCTACCTTGTGTCTCTATAGATAATGGCACACAGCACAAAGAGATATAAAAAGTGTTCATGGTTGAGGCCTGACCCAACCCAACTGTGAGGTTTGGGATAAGACAAGTCTTTGACAAGGCCACGGGTGATGAGTGGGGAGAGCCATTCTGGAGTGGCTGTGCTATTACCTGAGAGTCTGAGCCATTGGTTCCAACTCCAAAGATCCTGAGCCTCAGCCATCACAGGGCCCTGAACCTTTTCCAGGCATCTGACTTAATCCACCTCCAAAACTGGATCTTTCTCTGGTGGATCGTCAGGGAAGACCACTGCTGTACTGGTGACCGTGACCTGCCTTACAGTCATGACACCATGTCCACCCGGCGGACATCCCCAAGCAGTGAAGGCATCCTCTGGGTGTTCTGGCTCCTCCGCCTGCCGCAGCTCTGCTCCACCTGCGTGGCCTTCTCGCTTGTGGCTGACATGGGCATTTCGAGAGGGGCCATAGGTAACTGGTCCATGTCCTTCTGGTGTGTCTGTTTCACCATGACCTTCATCATTACCATAGTTGAGCGCTGCAGGCACCCATCCAGCTTTCCTTTCTTCTGGTACAACATCTCGGTCACCTACGCCTGCTACGCTGCCCTCATCTGCCTCTCGGCCTCCATCATCTACTCCATCACCTATGTCCAGTTCGTGCCTTATGGTCCTTACAGGGACCGGGCCATTGCCGCCACTGCTTTCTCCTGCATTGCATCTGTGCTGTATGTCATAGAGGTGGCCGGGATATGGGACTGTTATGAGCTCAAGGATATCTTCTTCTATGTGCACACCATGAGAGCCCTGCTGAAGGTGCTGGAGACCTTCGTGGCTGGTGTCATCTTTGCCTTCCTCAGCAACACCTCCCTGTACCTGCACCAGCCGGCCCTGGAGTGGTGTGTGGCCGTGTACTCCATCTGCTTCATCCTGGCAGCTGTGGTCCTCCTGCTGGACCTGGCTGAATGGAAATACATGCTGCCGGTCCCCTTCTCCATTTTCCAGCTAGTGCTCAGTCTGCTGTCTGTCCTCTTCTACATCACTGCTCTGGTCCTCTGGCCGCTCTACCAGTTCAACGAGGAGCTCGGCAGGCAGCCCCAGAGGGCCAGTGATGGGGACTGCAGGGACGAGCTCACCTATGACATGTGCGCCTGGGACCAGCGCCTGGCTGTGGCCGTCCTGACAGCCGTCAACCTGCTGGTTTACGTGGCCGACCTGGGGTACTGGGCCCGCCAGGTGTCTGTAGGGACTGAAGATTAGCCCAGGGACTCCTGATCCTCTGCTCACAGGAGGTATCCTCAGTGAACTCTGACATCCTCTGATGCCCTCTTCCTGGATCGCTCTCTCTCTCCTCACATCCTTCCCCACGCATCTCACTCTCTTTTCTGTTCCTTTCCCTCCTGCTGCTGTCTCCTTCCTGGTTTCTTTGGTTGTTCAATTTCTGTCTTGTCTCTTTCTCTTGCTTCTCTCATTTTTCCTTCATTTTCTGCTTTTTGGCCCTTTTCTGATCATCCTTAGTTTTCTTGTCTCCTGTGTCCACCACCTCTCCCCATTTTCCTTCTTCTGATCCATCAGGACCTGAGACCCCTTCCTTCTCTGCCCACAGCCCCCTCCCCCTTCCTAAGGTGCTGACTCCACAGCACACAGCCCTCTGTGCAGCTGATCACATGCTGGGCCTCCTGAGGGGCCTCATTGCCAAAGCGTGTCTCTCCCCCTGGCAGTGCCTTACTGGTGTGGCTGGGAGAGTTTACGGGATGTGGGCAGGTAGGAAGGGATTGGGCTTTTTTTCTCCCTATGGAGCAACTGTATAGTGCACCTCCCCTTTAAGTTAAAAAAAACCTCTGAAGGTCAATAATCTCTAGTGGGCGAGATTCTTGCATGAGATACTCTGGGTTCCTGGGCCCCACTTGGTGCTCAGTCCTCCAAGAGATTGGCTCCAGAATTTTTGCAGGCTCACTAAACATCCATTGCTTAGAGGGCATCTTGGAGGAAGCCAGGGGTAAATGCCTTCCATCCCAACTACTCTCTGGGGAATCAAAAAAAAAAAAAAGCTGGTGAAGATCCCCAGGGTCTTGAAGACACCTGTCTGCAGTGCTTGTGAGGGGCAGTGATGTGGTCCCCCTGACTCAGTGATCAAAACAGCAGATCCTGCCTCTGCAGGCAGAAGAGCATGGACACTGCCAACCTGTCTGAGTGTTTTGTTTTGTTTTTCCTTTTTTTCCTTCTGTTCTGGGGGCCAAAAATTACTGAGTGACTCTGTTCGTCAAGAGAAAGTTTCAAATTTTCTTGGGCGGGTGGTTTGTAGGGTGTGGGGGTTGCTGCTCCCATTGTGAAAGGAACTGTATTGTTGGGTGTGGGAGGACACATACGTGTGTTTTTCTGTGTTGGTTGCTTTTTGATGTTGCTTCCTGCTTCTCTGGGACTCAGGCATAATTTGAACTATATAAATGTGCACAATTTAAAAAGATTTTCTGGAGCCTGTTGTTCCTATCAGCACTGCTGTCAATCATGCTGCTGCTAAGTCACTTCAGTCGTGTCCGACTCTGTGTGACCCCATAGACAGCTGCCCACCAGGCTTCCCCGTCCCTGGGATTCTCTAGGCAAGAACACTGGAGTGGGTTGCCATTTCCTTCTCCAATGCATGAAAGTGAAAAGTGAAAGTGAAGTCGCTCAGTCGTGTCCGACTCTTTGCGACCCCATGGATTGCAGCCTTCCAGGCTCCTCCGTCCATGGGATTTTCCAGGCAAGAGTACTGGAGTGGGCTGCCATTGCCTTCTCCGCTGTCAATCATAGAGAATGGCTTTTTCTATTCTTCCACTTTCATAATAACTTTTTCAACCTCAATATAAACATGAAGGAAAAGAAAGAAAGCAAAACAAAACAAAATCCACATACTGTACTTGCCGCAAATTTGCCTAGAGCTCAGAGGAGTCCCAATCAATTCCCACCCTCACCCAAACAGAGGTCTCTGGGAGCCCCTCCCACTGACTCCCCACCCAGGCCTGGACTAGAGCCTGGGGGTGTGGCCCAGCCTGTGACACTAGATGTTGGGCCCCACCCCAGTGCCCAGGATCCTGTCCCCTAGCTCTTAAAGGGGCCGTGACAGCATCTGGATGCCTCGCTATAAAGGTGTGTGCTGTGTGCATGCTCAGTGCACTGTGTACCTGTGTGTGCGCCCTTGTGCTCCCCTGCACTGAGATCAGCAGGCCTTTACAGTAACTGGTGGCTGTGAAGGTCCCACAAGTCTCCTGTTGTCAATTACAAAGCCTCAGAGCCCAGCATCCTGGCATCACCAGGACCAGAGGGGCTGGCAAGCAGAGCTGCGGGGGAGGGGAGGGGAAGGACCCCCTCTGCTGCCCCTCATTCCTGTCCTGGGATGAAGCGTGTGATCTTCACCCATTGGTAGGGGGGTGCAGGGGGAGGGCTTCCAGAAGGTCATCCTAATGCAGGCAAATCTTAAGAAGGAATGAAATAAAATTCATATTTTAAGGCAAGAGAAGAAAAATTTGCAAATAAAATGTTTCTCTGTCCATTTGGGCCTCCTCCTTCCTTGCTAGTGTGCATTGTGCATTAATCTGACCTCCTAAAGAGCAGAAATATCTGCTCCACCATAGACATCAATTTTTCTGGCCGAAGCCAGGGAACTTCTTAGAAGATAACACTGCTTACTTACTTACGACCTTACTGGGGTCACTAGATGTATTGCTTGTGTTCTGCCCATTTTACAAGATTCTTGTTTCTTGAGTCAATGATGAAAAAAATAAGATAACTAGGCTACTTGAACCTGCCTGCAATGCAGGAGACCCTGGTTCGATTCCTATGGCGGGAAGATCCCTTGGAGAAGGGATAGGCTACCCACTCCTGTACTCTTGGGCTTCCCTGGTGGCTCAGTCAGTAAAGAATCTGCCTGCAATGCGGGAGACCTGGGTCTGATCTCTGGGTTGGGAAGATCCCCTGGAGGAGGGCATGGCAAACCACTCCAGGATTCTTGCCTGGAGAATCCCCATGGACAGAGGAGCCTGGTGGACTGCAGTCCATGAGGTCTCAAAGAGTTGAACACAACTGAGCGACTGAGCATACATAAGCACTGGCTACTTGAAATGAAATATATAGTTCTCTAAGATCCATGATTGTAGTAGTGTGATTCTAGATATGAGAAGAAGCAACAAGTGGAAACCATCTCCTGGAACTGAGAGACTTGTAAGACTTGTAAGATAGGTGGTCCAGCCATCTTTTAGGTACTATTGCCAGGACAGGATGAGTCATAGCATGTGAGTGGCCTATCAGTGAAATCCCCATCTGACCTGGGAATGAGCATTCCTAGCACCCTGGGACAAATTGGTGAAAAATGTCTCCTAAACCTTGGTTGAAATTAAGACAGAAATAGAGGGAATTGTATAATAAAGAATGTTGCCAACCACCCAGTTCTACAAGAATCAAGCCAGGACTTCCTTGGTGGTCCAGTGCCTAAGAGTCTGCACTCCCAGTGCAGGGGCCCCGGGTTTGATCCCTGGTTGGGCAACTAGATCCCACATACTGCAATTAGGACCCAGCCTAGCCACATACATAAATAAAAATATATGCTTTTGAAAAAGAGAAACAAGTCATTAGCCACTGCAGTCGCTGATCTATAATCCACCCTGGAAGGAAATCAGGGTGAAAATCAGAATAAAGTACTTTGTGCTCTGGGACAAGTGTGAGAGCCAGACCTCAGATAGTTAGATATTTTCAGAAGAATTTTTTTAGGAGCCCAGTTTCTTGCATCTTCCCATATTCAGAAAAGCACTAAAACCATTACCCAAGATATCTGGTCCTCATGAAGAGCAGTAACCTATACCAAGCTGTGGGTCCCCAAATCACATACATCCTGCCCTCCGTCTTACTTCTCCAGGACAGGTCTCAGAGCTTCCTGAGAGACTGTCTCCCCAGTTATACTCATCAGGTTGGCTCCAATAAAACTTCTATTTCTTTCTTAAGTTGACTATTGACTAATTTTTCATTGATAAACACATTGATACACCCAAGTTTTTGTGCAGGAGTATCATATATCATATAAGTATCTTATATTTCCTGAATCAAATGGGACACAGCCCTGGGACCTCACTTCCCAGGAGAATGGAGGTGCCTCTCTGCTTTAGTAAAAGAATTGCCCAGGGTGGGCCCACCTGAGGGGCTCACTGTCCAAGACTGGTGGTTATCAGGGCAGTTGCTCCATCCCTCCTGTTGGAGAGTTAAGGGTCATTTGTCGCAATTCCAAGGCTGGTCCAGTCCCCTCACTGTGGAGCTCAAAAGAGAGTGTAAAGGTCTTCTGCTTAGTCCAACCCTCTCGTCATAGAGGAGGAGCAGCTGGATCCCAGGGAGGGGCAGGACATGTCCAGAGTCACCCTGTGTGTGGCAGAGTCAGAGTCAGGACCCAGGTGCTGTGTCCCCAGGCCGGCTGTCCATCCATGGCCCCACACTGCTTGTGACAAGTGTGGCCGCAGCATCCTCCAGGCTGGGATTCTGCTCCGTCCACCCTCGTTCTGCACAAACCTGCTCTGTCCCCCCGAGAAGGGCACTCACTGCTGCTGAGTCCATTTTCTCATCTGATAGATGGGGGAGGGGTGCCAGAGATCCTGGTCCTTCCCAGCGCCACCTTTCCCTGATCTTTTCTGCTGGGAATACAAAGGGACTGATCCCAAAAGGTAGAAGAGGAAATGGAAACCCAGAGTGAGAAAGAGGTAGATTGGGGTCCACAGTCACAAGTGGTCCTGCCTCCAGTCAAAAAGCCCCACAGCTCTGGTCTGGTCTCCCTGGAGATGAACCATGAGTTGCATGGAGAGAAGAGCCCAAGAGATCTGGTTTCTGGTTTCAGTTCTGCCACAGGATAACTCATGAGCATGGATGAATCTTGTCACCGATTTGAGCTCCAGTTTCCCTTTTATAAAATAGGCAAATTAGGCTAAAATCATGGTTTTTAAGCTATGTCCTCTGGAGACCTTGGTTTCTTGTGAGATGGTGGGGTTGCAAGTAGGGTGTTGGCCCATCCCACATTTTCTCGAACCAGAGCAATCTGGCTTGAATCAAACTCCCACTCAAGATCTCTTTTGAAAATAAGACTGGAAAGATTGGAGGTGATTCATATGCTCATCTTTAGGATGGTGGTTAATGAACTATGGTGTAGACAGAAGAAGGAATACTAAACAGCTGGGAAAAATGAGGATGCTCTCAAATAATGATAAGGAAATATCTCCAGTGTATACAGAGTAAAAAAGTAAGATATATAGTATGCTATTTTAAACTGTATAATAGGGAGAGAAATACAATAAAAATAAAAATATCTATAGATGATTGGTTTGCTTCGAGAAACACAGAAAGGACCCCCATGAGCTCAGTGGAAAAGATGCCTGGTCTTAATCAGGAAGAGGAACTGAAGAGAGAGTAGATGGAGCCACAGGTAGAAATGAGGTTTCTCAATATACGGCTTTTAAAAGAATATTTTTATTTTGAACCATGTAAATATATTACCTTTTCAAGAAAATAAAATTTAAGTTTGAAAACTATACCAACTGGAGAAGAAGGGTCAGGGGAGGGATAGTTGGCAGATGGTTTCCATGTTCCCTGCAACTTTGATGGACAGTCTGGGGGAGGAGCTGAGAGATGCCCACACAAACCTGTCTCCAAAGGCAGAGGGAAGGGAGGTGCCTTGGGTCCAGCGGCTGGGGAGGGGGAGCTGTGGCCCCCAAGCCCACCTGCTATGACCAGGACTCCCCCAGCCCTTTAGCACATACAGTTGATGGAGAAGCCAGACGGTGCCCAAGCCTCAGGCCCTACCCTTGCTCCCTGCCTGGCCTGGGCTCTCTGTCTCCCAAGGCAGTGGCCAGAGGCTCCCTCCTCAGCCGGCTAGCCAGAGCCTCCTCCAGGCATCGTGACTCCAGCTGACGCCCCGACTCCCCAAGACTGTGGCCTGAGCCGCATCCAGATCAGAGCCCGGGGCACAGATGTTCCCATTCTCTGGCTCTGGAGCAGCTTCTTGGAATAATCATGGAGATAGCCTTCCCTAATTTACCTTTGAGTGGAGAGAAGAGGATTTCTTCTCTCCTGGGACATCAGGCACCTGGTTATCTGCCCTGGGAAACAGTGCAGGATGCCAGTCCTGGCCCTTGTCTCTGTGTTTGTCTCCTGTCTCAAGGTGGCTATAGGGAGGCAGATGAGCTGAGGAGAAGGCAGTGTCTAAGGTCTCCACGCTCTCTCTGGCATTTTCTGGCTGGCTCGTCAACAGGAAGTGGTCTGGCTGAGATGAGGGCACTGCTGCAGGACCTCTGCTTGTGGCATTGCAGTTAGACCAGGACAAACAGGAGCCCGGAGATTATTCCTGGACCCAAGAGAAGAGGGAAGGGGCTCAGCTTTTCCTGAGGTTCTAGTACCTGCTGAGTTTTGCAGGAAGCCAGACTTGAATTCCAGGCTCTGACGAGGAGTAACTGTGTAACCTTGAGCAAAAGATATAATGTAGTTTTGGGGCCTCAGTTCAACATCTATAAAATGGGGATGACAATAAATATATCTCTGAAGATGAAATAGAAATAAGTCACCTAGTCAGAGTGTTGTTGCTGCACAAATGGCTACTCCATTCCTCTTGGGTCTCAGGTACAATGCCAAATCCAGGGAGAGTTTAAGGTCTTGAACCAAGTATCCAGGCTCAAATCCCAGCTCTGCCACTTCCTGTCTGTGTGATCTTGACCAGTTGACCTTTCTGTGCCTGTGAAAATGGGGACACAGAGTGCATAGTTCAGGGGCTGCAGGGAGGAACAAATGAATCAGAGCAGAGCTCAACCTGCAGTGAGCGCAACACGTGTGACCTCTTGTAACTGTTGTGTCCACCACAGCCTCGCTGCAGCCCAAGTCCTCAGGGTCCCTTTCTCAGCCGACAGAACCTGTGAGTTGTAATCTGAGGTCTCTTTTGGAGCCAGGCTGGGCTGGTGAGATTCTTTTCTGAATCTGCTTCTGACCAGGGGTTGGGAGGTGATGACGGGAGCTCCGTTCAAGCCCATCTCCTCACCCCCAGTCCAACCAGCATCTGTTTCCATAAATCCCTCCAGTGCTTTGTCTGGAAGAAGAGTGAGCTTCCTCAGGCAACAAAGTTCTCAGAAACCATCCATTTGGGCAGCTCATGGAGTGGGGCTCCCTCTGGGCATCCTCCCCTCCCTACATTGACCCTGACAAACCTTAGGACAAATGACGCCCTCTCAGCACTACAGCCAAGGGAAGGCACTCCCCTGGTCCCAGCTGCAGCCTGCTTGCCCCTCGGGCTCCCAGCTGCCCACCGCTGCCCGCAGCACGCCATCCCTCAGGCCAGCAGGTGACTGCAGTGGTCCACGTCCCTGCTGAGCCAGGGCCAGCTGCCCATCAGCCCAGACACTGCCCCCAGTAATGCTCTCGTTGCTAAGCTGGGGCCACTCCTTATGCTAATCCCTAAGAAGAAAGAGCTTGTGTTTCTTTCTGGTGCTTCAGGCAGAAGGAGGGATTCCAGAATATTCTGTTCCTGGACCCTGCAGAGGCTGGCAGAGACCCAGATCCCTCCATCATCTCAACCTCTGCCCCCCACCACAGGACCCTGGCACCCTTGCTTTCTCCCCTTCCCTCTCCACAAGCTTGTTTTAAGCTTTGTTCTTGGTGTCAAGAAGTTGCTCCTTATAGGCATGTAAGGAAACAGGGTTCTGCGTCATGAAGCAAATAGGGGGACAGAGTCCCCAGTCCATTTGTAGGAAGCTGTTATTATTTTTGCTGAAACAGGCCTGATATGTTATGTGTATAATATTATGACCTATTGTAAAATAGAATGCAAAACTCTACATTCAGCTTCAAGTAAACTCTGAGGCTTCAAACATAAACACTACAATATAGATGCACCAGGTAGAGCATTTGCCTCTTTCACTCATGACTATATTCCCAGCACTGAACTGGGCTGACACAAGCAGTATTTGTTGAATGAATATGACTTTATTGTATAGGCTTATGAATATTACCTCACAGCCTCATGATCCAGGTTGAACCTCCTGACCAGGTTACATTCTGTTTTTTCTGTCTTTAGTGGAAATGACCTTTTCTGGTCATCCTTGGTTTTCTCGTCTCCTGTGTCCTGACCACCTCTTCCCATTTTCCTTCTTCTGATCCATCAGGACCTGAGACTCCTTCCTTCTCTGCCCACCACCCCCTCCCACCTCCTGAGGTGCTGACTCCATAGCACACAGCCCTCTGTGCAGCTGATCACACCCTGGGCCTCCGGAGGGGCCTTGTTGCCAAAGCAAGTCTGTCCCTCTGGTACAAGTGTGATGGGTTTGGGGATGGGAGTGGGTAGCTAGGCATTGGGTCCTCTTTCTTTGTGTACAGTTATGTCTCACATTTAAGTTAAAAAAAAACAAAATCTCTGGAGGTCAGTAATTTCCAGTGGGTGGGAGTCTTGAAGCAGAATCTCTGGGTCCCTAGGCCCCAGCTGGTGGTTGATCCATCTGACATTGGCTCTAGAATTTTTCCAAGCTTACTGAAAACCCACTGCCTACAGAAGCCATCTTAAAGGAAGCAAAGGCTGAATGCCTCCCCATCCCAACTACTCTCTTGGGAATCAAAGCAGGAGCAGGTGAAGAAATCAGAAAGAGCCTAGGTCTTTTTTTTTTTTTTTTTTGTCTTGTCTTTTATTTTTATTTTTTTTAATTTTATTTTATTTTTAAACTTTACATAACTGTATTAGTTTTGCCAAATACAAAAATGAATCCGCCACAGGTATACATGTGTTCCCCATCCCGAACCCTCCTCCCTAGGTCTTAAAGGGGCTCTGCCAGCCCTTGGATGCTGCTGCTGCTGCTGCTAAATCATTTCAGTCGTGTCCAACTCTGTGTGACCCCAAAGACGGCAGCCCACTAGGCTGCCCCGTTCCTGGGATTCTCCAGACAAGAACACTGGAGTGAGTTGCCATTTCCTTCTCCAATGCATGAAAGTGAAAAGTGAAAGGGAAGTTGCTCTTTGGATGACTCTCTTTAAAGGCGTGTGCTTTGTGCATACTGACTGTGTGTGGTTGTGTGTGTGTGTGTGTCAGTGGGCATGCGTACATTAAGACCAGCAGCCCTTTAAATAACTGGCAAACTCATCTCAAGCCTTCTCTCTCGCCTGTTCGCAGCCACAAAGCCTCAGAGCCCAGCATCCTAGAGTCACCAGGGCCAGAGGAGCCAGGCAAGCAGAGCTCTGGGGGAGGGGAGGGGAAGGACCCCCTCTGCTGCCCCACACTCCTATACTGGGATAAAGTGAGTGATCTTCACCCAGAGGTGGGTTGGATGGAGGGGAAGGGCTCCCAGGAGGTGGTCCTCGTGGCAGGAAAATCTTAAGAAGCAATAAAATAAAATTCGTATTTTAAAACAAGAAAATTTATTTGGCCATATACACCTAAAGCTGGGTTAAAAAGTTAAACAGATTTTTTTTTTGCAGGACTTCTTAGGACTAAAAGAGATCTATAGCAGTAAGTGATTCCCAGACTTGTATAATCAGGGAACTGTTTTTTTCCATGGAACATCCTAGACTAGTATTCCATGGGATACTCTTTGGGAACCATCAGTCACATCCCCCTCCCCCTAGACTGGTTCAACAGCTTTTCTGGAAAGGCTCTAACAACAGTCACCTCCCACAGTGGGCCATCTTATTTTGCAGCAGCTTTCATTCCTTAGGGAATGCAAAGTCCACTTGCCCTGCTCTCTGCACTTGCACAGAGAATTTCAATCTCTGCTCAGCTGGAGAGTTCTCCGAAAAGTCCTCAAGAGTCCTTGACTCTCCTCTGCTCACCTGCTCTAGACAGAATGTCTTTGCATTGATTCAGGTGCTCGTTCAGGGCAGGAATTGGGTTTTGCTGTGGGATCTGCAGTGCGTGGCACACAGTGAACATACAGTAAATAGTTGTTTAGAAGAGAAAGGCATAGAGCCTCCCTGGATGGCTCACACAACCACAACAGTGCCTCCG
Source organism: Bubalus bubalis (assembly GCF_019923935.1). NCBI lineage: Eukaryota > Metazoa > Chordata > Mammalia > Artiodactyla > Bovidae > Bubalus > Bubalus bubalis. The sequence goes on from NC_059176.1 coordinate 49,816,023, forward strand.
TCTCCAGAACTTCCACGTTCCTGTCTGCTTCATTGTCAAGCCATGGCCTTTCCTAGGGTTCATTATTAGCAAAGGAGACAAGGCCCCTGATGGCAGGAAGCTGGCTGGGGCTGAGGGTGCTGGCCCTTCAGCCCAATGGGCCTCTCAGCAAATAGTTCCTTGGAAACAGGGCAACTGTCCCTGAGGAGGGGCGGACTGGGAGGGGCATCACTCTGCCCACACTGGACCCTGGAGGAACTGCTGTGTGAGCAGGATGGTAGCCCTGGCTGGCAGAACTGTCTTGGGCAGGTGACCTGGGCAATTCCATGGTCTCCAGGGTCCTTGCCACTCTGGCCACGTGTCCCTGTCACAGCCCTGAAACCCCTTCAGGCCCCTGTTCTCTTGTCTCAGTTCCAGACCAGGCCCCTCCTCCATGGGAATGTTGGCTCCATGCCTGCATCCCTTCTGGGTCAGAGGACACTTACTGGGTTTTCTCAGGGCCACTGGGACCCTGGGATCCCCCCGTCATCTCCACTCTGCCCCCTCTCACCCCTGCCCCAGTCCCGGATGCATTCTCAGGGCTGTCCCCTCCCAGGGGTCCTGCAGGGGCCTCCTCTTTCAGCTCCTGCTCTTAAAAAGGGGCCGACCATCTGTCCATCCCACCCCCTCCCTGGGATGCTCTGAAAGGCTCCTCATCAGCATCAGACACAGCATCTTTATTCATTTCCAATCCCTTCTTCCCAGCTTGGAAGCTGCTAGCCAGACCCCAAGCCAGGAAAATCCTCACTCAGGTAGGACTACTTTCTAGATTTTTCTGGACTCTTACCTGGATGGCAGCTTTGAAGCTAAAAAATCAAACATGATGTCAACTTATTCTGTGGTTCCTCATGACGCCACCCCAGAGTCAGGCTGGGTGAGGGTCTCCTTTCCCCAGTGGGGAAGAGTCACATGTTAAGGTAAAATTGTGTGTGTGTGGGGGTGGGGGAGTGGGAATTTAGACCACTTCCTACTTCCCATGTCATCTTGTCCCCATGGCCTCGCTCTCAACCCATGGCTCCTCCCTGTTCACCTCTGAAGGTGCCCTCTTCTGGGTGGGGCTGTGTCCCTCAAATGGTAGGTCCTTCTAGTGATGCTGCAGGGAGGAGCGGCCGGGACATATGAGTCTTCAGCTTGGTATGGAAGGAGGCCAAGGGCTGTGAAGGTGGATCCTGGGTCCCAGAGCCCCGAGCTTTGGTTCTGGCCTCTTACCCATGGACCCTGCTGACATGTGGGCTATAGAGCAAAGTGCTCAAACCCACAACTTTAGCTGTGTTTTCTGAGTTCCCTCTTCCTGGTTGTGCATGCCACCTTAGGAGAAGGCATTTGATTCCTTGAGCCTTAGTTTTCTCATCTATAAAACGGGGTTAGCAGTATAATCCACAGTCTCTTTTCTGAAACCCTTGGGTAAGATATGCTCCAGATTTCAGAATTTTTCAGTTTCAGACAAGTGACCTGGTGCATCTATTCTATATGACATAACATCCCACTGGGGTCTAGAAGTTCCTTGTAATCAAATACATCAGTGTTTCTACAACTGCTTTTTTAAGCACTCATAATACATAAAATAAATGAAGATCATAAATTGTCCCAGATTTGTTCAGGTCAAATTTTGCTACCAAATGAATTTAAAATAATTCTTGTTCAGTTTACAGAAGCTTGAAGGTTTGGGGTTGCAGATAAGGACCTTCCTACCTTGTGTCTCTATAGATAATGGCACGCAGCACAAAGAGATATGAAAAATGTTCATGGTTGAGGCCTGACCCAACCCAGCTGTGAGGTTTGGGATAAGATAAGGCTCCTGACAAGGCCAAGGGTGATGGGTGGGGAGAACCATTTGGAGAGGCTGTGCTCTTACCCGAGTGTCTGAGCCATAGGTTCCAACTCCACAGGTCCTGAGCCTCAGCCCTCACAGGGCCCTAAGCCTTTTCCAGGCATCTGACACAATCTACCTCCAGAACTGGATCTTTCTCTGGTGGGTCCTCAGGGAAGACCACTGCTGTACTGGTGACCGTGACCTGCCTGACCATCACAGCACCATGCCCACCCGGTCGACATCCCCAAGCGATGGTGACCTGTTTGTCGTGTGCTGCTGCCTCCGCCTGCCGCAGCTCTTCTCCACCTGCATGGCCTTCTCGCTTGTGGCTGACATTGGCATTTCGAGAGGGGCCATAGGAAACTGGTCCATGTCCTTCTGGTGCGTCTGTTTCGCCATGACCTTCCTCATCTACATAATCGAGTTATGCAGGGCCGATTCTGAATTTCCTTTCCTCTGGTACAACATCTCTGTCACCTATGCCTGTTATGCTGCCCTCATCTGCCTCTCAGCCTCCATCATCTACTCCATCACCTACGTTCAGTTCGTGCCTTATGGTCCTTACCGGGACCGGGCCATCGCCGCCACTGCTTTCTCCTGCATTGCATCTGTGCTGTATGTCATAGAAGTGGCCAGGATATGGGACTGTTATGAGCTCACAGAGATCTTCTTCTATAAGAATACCAAGCGAGCCCTGCTGAAGGTGCTGGAGACCTTTGTGGCCGGTGCCATCTTTGCCTTCCTCAGCAACACCTCCCTGTACCTGCACCAGCCGGCCCTGGAGTGGTGTGTGGCCGTGTACTCCATCTGCTTCATCCTGGCAGCTGTGGTCCTCCTGCTGGGCCTGGCTGAATGGGAATACATGCCGCCCGGGCCCTTCTCCATTTTCCAGCTAGTGCTCAGCCTGCTCTCTGTCCTCCTCTATATCAGTGCTCTGGTCCTCTGGCCACTCTACCAGTTCAGCGAGGAATTCGGCGGGCAGCCCCAGAGGTCCAGTGATGGGGACTGCAGGGACGAGCTCACCTATGACATGTGCGCCTGGGACCAGCGCCTGGCTGTGGCCATCCTGACAGCCGTCAACCTGCTGGTTTATGTGGCCGACCTGGGGTACTGGGCTTGCCAGGTCTCTGTAGGGACTGAGGACCAGCCCAGGGACTCCTGATCCTCTGCTCACAGGAGGTATCCTCAGTGAACTCTGACATCCTCTGATGCCCTCTTCCTGGATTGCTCTCTCCCTCCTCCCATCCTTCCCCATGCATCTCACTCTCTTTTCTGTTCCCTTCCCTCCTGCTGCTCTGTCTCCTTCCTGGTTTCCTTGGTTGCTCAATTTCTGTTTTGTCTCTTTCTCTTGCTTCTCTCATTTTTCCTTCATTTTCTGCTTTTTGGCCCTTTTCTGATCGTCCTTAGTTTTCTTGTCTCCTGTGTCCTGACCACCTCGCCCCATTTTCCATCTTCTGATCCATCAGGACCTGAGACCCCTTCCTTCTCTGCCCACAGCCCCCTCCCGCCTCCTGAGGTGCTGACTCCATAGCACACAGCCCTCTGTGCAGCTGATCACACGCTGGGCCTCCTGAGGGGCCTCATTGCCAAAGCGTGTCTGTCCCCCTGGCAGTGCCTTACTGGTGTGGCTGGGAGAGTTTACGGGATGTGGGCAGGTAGGAAGGGATTGGGCTTTTTTTCTCCCAATGGAGCAACTGTATAGTGCACCTCCCCTCTAAGTTAAAAAAAAACCTCTGAAGGTCAATAATCTTTAGTGGGCGAGATTCTTGCATGAGATACTCTGGGTTCCTGGGCCCCACTTAGTGCTCAGTCCTCCAGGAGATTGGCTCCAGAATTTTTGCAGGCTCACTAAACATCCGTTGCTTAGAGGGCATCTTGGAGGAAGCCAAGGGTAAATGACTTCCACCCCAACTACTCTCTGGGGAATCAAAAAAAAAAAAAAAGCTGGTGAAGATCCCCAGGGTCTTGAAGACACCTGTCTGCAGTGTTTGTGAAGGGCAGTGATGTGGTCCCCCTGACTCAGTGATCAAAACAGCAGATCCTGCCTCTGCAGGGAGAAGAGCATGGACACTGCCAACCTGTCTGAGTGTTTTGTTTTGTTTTTCCTTTTTTTCCTTCTGTTCTGGGGGCCAAAAATTACTGAGTGACTTTGTTCTTCAAAAGAAAGTTTCAGATATTCTTGGGTGGGTGGTTTGTAGGGGCTGGGGGTTGCTGCTTCTGTTGTCAAAGAAACTGTATTGTTGGGTGTGAGGGGACACATACATGTGTTTTTCTGTGTCAGTTGCTTTTTGATGTTGCTTCCTGCTTCTCTGGGACTCAGGCATAATTTGAACTATATAAATGTGCACAATTTAAAAAATTTTTCTGGAGTTTCTTATTCCTATCAGCACTGCTATCAATCATAGAGAATGGTTTTTTCTATTCTCCCACGTGCATAATAACCTTTTCAACCTCAGTATAAACATGAAAGAAAAGAAAGAAAACAAAACAAAATCCTCCACTCTACTTGCAGCAAATTTGCCTAGAGCTCAGAGGAGTCCCAATCAATTCCCACCCTCACCCAAACAGAGGTCTCTGGGAGCCCCTCCCACTGACTCCCCACCCAGGCCTGGACTAGAGCCTGGGGGTGTGGCCCAGCCTGTGACACTAGATGTTGGGCCCCACCCCAGTGCCCAGTATCCTGTCCCCTAGCTCTTAAAGGGGCCGTGACAGCATCTGGATGCCTCGCTATAAAGGTGTGTGCTTGTGTGCGTGCTCAGTGCACTGTGTGTACATGTGTGTGTGCCCCTGTTCTCCCCTGCACTGAGATCAGCAGGCCTTTACAGTAACTGGTGGCTGTGAAGGTCCCACAAGTCTCCTGTCATCAATTACAAAGCCTCAGAGCCCAGCATCCTGGCGTCACCAGGACCAGAGGGGCTGGCAAGCAGAGCTGCGAGGGAGGGGAGGGGAAAGACCCCCCTCTGCTGCCCCTCACTCCTGTCCTGGGATGAAGCCTGTGATCTTCACCCATTGGTAGCGGGGTGCAGGGGGAGGGCTCCCAGAAGGTCATCCTAATGCAGGCAAATCTTAAGAGAGAATGAAATAAAATTTTTATTTTAAGGCAAGAGAAGAAAAATTTGCAAATAAAATGTTTCTCTGCCCATTTGGGCCTCTTCTTTCCTTGCTAGTGTGCATTGTGCATTAATCTGACATCCTAAAGAGCAGAAATATCTCCTCCACCATAGAGATCAATTTTTCTAGCTGAAGCCATGGAACTTCTTAGAAGATAACACTGCTTACTTACTTACGACCTTAATGACGTCACTAGATGTATTACTTGTGTTCTGCCCATTTTACAAGATTCTTGTTTCTTGAGTCAATGATGAAAAAAAATAAGATAACTAGGCTACTTGAACCCGCCTACAATGCAGGAGACCCTGGTTCGATTCCTATGGCGGGAAGATCCCCGGGAGAAGGGATAGGCTATCCACTCCAGTACTCTTGGAGCAGGTTTATGCAGATCGCACATACTGCAACTAGGACCCAGCCTAGCCACATACATAAATAAAAATATATGCTTTTGAAAAAGAGAAACAAGTCATTAGCCACTGCAGTCACTGATCTACAATCCACCCTGGAAGGAATTCAGAGTGAAAATCAGAATAAAGTACTTTGTGCTCTGGGACAAGTGTGAGAACCAGACCTCAGATAGTTAGATATTTTCAGAAGAATTTTTTTATGAGCCCAGTTTCTTGCATCTTCCCATATACAGAAAAGCACTAAAACCATTACCCAAGATATCTGGTCCTCATGAAGAGCAGTAACCTATGCCAAGCTGTGTGTCCCCAAATCACATACATCCTGCCCTCCTTCTTACTTCTCCAGGACAGGTCTCAGAGCTTCCTGAGAGAATGTCTCCCCAGTTATACTCATCAGGTTGGCTCCAATAAAACTTTATTTCTTTCTTAAGTTGACTATTGACTAATTTTTCATTGACAAACACATTGATACACCCAAGTTTTCGTGCAGGAGTATCATATTCTTATATTTCCTGAATCAAATGGAACACAGCCCTGGGACCTCACTTCCCAGGAGAATGGAAATGTCTCTGTGCTTTAGTAAAAGAATCACCCAGGGTGGGCCCACCTGAGGGGCTCACTGTCCAAGCCTCATGGTTCATGAGGGCGGCTGCTCCATCCCCCCTGCTGGGGGGTCAAGAGTTATTTGTCACAGTCCCCTCACTGTGGAGCTCAAAAGAGAGTGTAAAGGTCCTCTGCTTAGTCCAACGCTCTCATTATAGAGGACGAGCAGCTGGACCCGAGGGAGGGGTAGGACTTGTCCTGAGTCACCCTGTGTGTGGCAGAGTCAGAGTCAGGACCCAGGTGTCCTGTCCCCAGGCTGGCTGTCCATCCATGGCCCCACGCTGCTTGTGACAAGTGTGGCCGCAGCATCCTCCAGGCTGGGATTCTGCCCCATCCACCCTCATTCTGCATAACCTGCTCCGTCCCCCTGAGGAGGGCAGTCACTGCTTCTGAGTCAGTTTCCTCATCTGCTAGATGGGGGAGGGGTGCCAGAGACCCCAGTCCTTCCCAACGCTGTCTTTCCCTGATCTTTTCTGCTGGGGGTACAAAGGGTCTGATCCGAAATAGTAGAAGAGGAAATGGAAACCCAGAGTGAGAAAGAGGTAGATTGGGGTCCACAGCTTGGTCCATAGTCACATGTGGTCCTGCCTCCAGTCAAGTGGCTCCAGAGCCCTGGTCTGGTCTCCCTGGAGATGAACCATGAGTTGCATGGAGAGCAGAGCCCAAGAGATCTGGTTTCTTGTTTCAGTTCTGCCACAGGATAACTCATGAGCATGGATGAGTCTCATCATTGATCTGAGCTCCAGTTTCCCATTTATAAAATAGGCAAATTAGGCTAAAATCATGGTTTTTAAGCTATGTCCTCTGGAGACCTTGGTTTCTAGTGAGATGGTAGGGTTGCAAGTAGGGTGTTGGCCCACTCCTATTTTCTCTAACCAGAGCAATCTGGCTTGAATCAAACTCCCACTCAAGATCTCATTTGAAAATAAGACTGGAACGACTGGAAGTGATTCATATGCTCATCTTTAGGGTGGTGGTTAATAAACTATGGTGTAGACAGAAGAAGGAATACTAAACAGCTGGGAAAAATGAGGATGCTCTCAAATAATGAGAAGGAAATATCTCCAGTTTATACAGAGTAAAAACAGTAAGATATATAATATGCTATTTTAAAATGTATAATAGGGAGAGAAATACAAATAAAAATAAAGATATCTGTAGATGATTGGTTTGCGTCAAGAAACACAGAAAGGACCCCCATGAGTTCAGTGGAAAAGATGCCTGGTCTTAATCAGGAAGAGGAACTGAAGAGAGAGTAGATGGAGCCACAGGGAGAAGTGAGGCTTCTCAATATATGGCTTTTAAAAGAATATTTTTATTTTGAACCATGCAAATATATTACCTTTTCAAGAAAATAAAATTTAAGTTTGAAAACTATACCAACTGGAGAAGAAGGGTCAGGGGAGGGATAGTTGGCAGATGGTTTCCATGTTCCCTGCAACTCTGATGGACAGTCTAGGGGAGGAGCTGAGAGATGCCCACCCAAGCCTGTCTCCAAAGGCAGAGGGAAGGGAGGTGCCTTGGGTCCAGTGGCTGGGGAGGGGGAGCTGTGGCCCCCAAGCCCACCTGCTATGACCAGGACTCCCCCAGCCCTATAGCACATACAGTTGATGGAGAAGCCCCACGGTGCCCAAGCCTCAGGCCCTACCCTTGCTCCCTGCTTGGCCTGGACTCTCTGTCTCCCGAGGCAGTGGCCAGAGGCTCCCTCCTCAGCCGGCTAGCCAGAGCCTCCTCCAGGCAGCGTGACTCCAGCTGACGGCCCCACTCCCTAAGACTGTGGCCTGAGCCGCATCCAGATCAGAGCCCGGGGCACAGATGTTCCCATTCTCTGGCTCTGGAGCAGCTTCTTGGAATAATCATGGAGATAGCCTTCCCTAATTTACCTTTGAGTGGAGAGAAGAGGATTTCTTCTCTCCTGGGGCATCAGGCACCTGGTTATCTGCCCTGGGAACCAGTGCAGGATGCCAATCCTGGCCCTTGTCTCTGTGTTTGTCTCCTGTCTCAAGGTGGGTGTAGGGAGGCAGATGAGCTGAGGAGAAGGCAGTGTCTAAGGTCTCCATGCTCTCTCTGGCATTTTCTGGCTGGCTTGTCAACAGGAAGTGGTCTGGCTGAGATGAGGGCACTGCTGCAGGACCTCTGCTTGGGGCATTGCAGTTAGATCAGGACAAACAGGAGCCCGGAGATTATTTCTGGACCCAAGAGAAGAGGGAAGGGGCTCAGCCGTTCCTGAGGTTCTAGTACCTGCTGAGTTTTGCAGGAAGCCAGACTTGAATTCCAGGCTCTGACGAGGAGTAACTGTGTAACCTTGAGCAAAAGATATAATGTAGTTTTGGGGCCTCAGTTCAACATCTATAAAATGGGGATGACAATAAATATATCTCTGAAGATGAAATAGAAATAAGTCACCTAGTCAGAGTGTTGTTGCTGCACAAATGGCTACTCCATTCCTCTTGGGTCTCAGGTACAATGCCAAATCCAGGGAGAGTTTAAGGTCTTGAACCAAGTATCCAGGCTCAAATCCCAGCTCTGCCACTTCCTGTCTGTGTGATCTTGGCCAGTTGACCTTTCTGTGCCTGTGAAAATGGGGACACAGAGTGCATAGTTCAGGGGCTGCAGGGAGGAACAAATGAATCAGAGCAGAGCTCAACCTGCAGTGAGCGCAACACGTGTGACCTCTTGTAACTGTTGTGTCCACCGCAGCCCCCCTGCAGCCCAAGTCCTCAGGGTCCCTTTCTCAGCCGACAGAACCTGTGAGTTGTAATCTGAGGTCTCTTTTGGAGCCAGGCTGGGCTGGTGAGATTCTTTTCTGAATCTGCTTCTGACCAGGGGTTGGGAGGTGATGACGGGAGCTCCGTTCAAGCCCATCTCCTCACCCCCAGTCCAACCAGCATCTGTTTCCATAAATCCCTCCAGTGCTTTGTCTGGAAGAAGAGTGAGCTTCCTCAGGCAACAAAGTTCTCAGAAACCATCCATTTGGGCAGCTCATGGAGTGGGGCTCCCTCTGGGCATCCTCCCCTCCCTACATTGACCCTGACAAACCTTAGGACAAATGACGCCCTCTCAGCACTACAGCCAAGGGAAGGCACTCCCCTGGTCCCAGCTGCAGCCTGCTTGCCCCTCGGGCTCCCAGCTGCCCACCGCTGCCCACAGCACGCCATCCCTCAGGCCAGCAGGTGACTGCAGTGGTCCACGTCCCTGCTGAGCCAGGGCCAGCTGCCCATCAGCCCAGACACTGCCCCCAGTAATGCTCTCGTTGCTAAGCTGGGGCCACTCCTTATGCTAATCCCTAAGAAGAAAGAGCTTGTGTTTCTTTCTGGTGCTTCAGGCAGAAGGAGGGATTCCAGAATATTCTGTTCCTGGACCCTGCAGAGGCTGGCAGAGACCCAGATCCCTCCATCATCTCAACCTCTGCCCCCCACCACAGGACCCTGGCACCCCTGCTTTCTCCTATTCCCTCTCCACAAACTTGTTTTAAGCTTTGTTCTTGGTGTCAAGAAGTTGCTCCTTATAGGCATATAAGGAAACAGGATTTTGTGTCATCAAACAAATAGGGGGACAGAGTCCCCAGTCCATTTGTAGGAAGCTGTTATTTTTTTGTTGAAACAGGCCTGATATGTTATGTGTATATTATTATGACCTATTGTAAAATAGAATGCAAAACTCTACATTCAGCTTCAAGTAAACTCTGAGGCTTCAAACATAAACACTACAATATAGATGCACCAGGTAGAGCATTTGCCTCTTTCACTCATGACTATATTCCCAGCACTGAACTGGGCTGACACAAGCAGTATTTGTTGAATGAATATGACTTTATAATATAGGCTTATGAATATTACCTTATAGCCTCACAATCCAGGCCTGCAATAGCATCCAGTGTGTGCTTCCAATGACCATGGTACCTGGACCAGCTGCCCTTGGCTGTGCCCTGGCTGCCTAGCTCCTGCCTTTCTGGTCTGAGCTGAAGTTGCCAGAGATGTTCTCTGCAGGTCTAATCAAGAGCCCATCATGTCTAAAAGCAGGTGCTAATAATCTCTATTTTCTGGGTGATGAAACTGAGGCTTAGAGTATCATTGACTGAGCACAGGACTGCCATGTTCCAGGCTGAACTCTGGTCTCAGTTCAGGGTTGGGGGACGTGTAGACATGTCAGTGGAAAGGCCCTGAGATGACCAAGAGGAATTGGGAGAAGTTCTCAGTGGCTGGAGGGAGGGAGGCAAAGAGGCAAGAGAGGTAGAAAGAGGTGTGAGCTTGCAGGGCTTTGGAGGTGATATTTTGGAATGTGCGTTTCATCCTGAGGGAGCAAAGAGAAGCCTGAAAAGTGTTCTTAGTTAAGTTCACTCCAAAGTAGACATTGAGGTAAAGAATGGAGACAGAGTCATTAGCAGGAAGCTTATGGCTGGAGAAGGCAATGGCACCCCACTCCAGTACTCTTGCCTGGAAAATCCCATGGGTGGAAGAGCCTGGTGGGCTGCAGTCCATGGGGTCGCTAAGAGTTGGACACGACTGAGCAACTTCACTTTCACTTTTCACTTTCATGCATTGGAGAAGGAAATGGCAACCCACTCCAGTGTTCTTGCCTGGAGAATCCTAAGGACGGGGGAGCCTGGTGAGCTGCCGTCTCTGGGGTCGCACAAAGTCGAACACGACTGAAGCGACATAGCAGCAGCAGCAGCAGTATGGCAGGAGACGGAGTGAGGGGATGGATGGATCTGGACCAGGTGGTGACTCTAGAAATGAAGAAAAGAGAGGATGGATTCACAAGTATTTTGTGAAAAGCATCTGTGAAGGTGCTGCCATTGACTGAATGAGAAAGATGAGGAAGGATCAGCATGTTTTGGGGCCGGGAGTTTCAAGAGGTGGGATTGGACATGTTGAGTGTGAGGTACCATACATGATTCAGAGAGAGCACTCAGGGGGTAGCTGGATAAGACTCTAGCACTCAGCAGAGATTAGCTCTGGAGGCAGGAATTGCGAAGTTGTCATCATTCAGCCTATTTACTTCATTCAGCATCTTCTTAAATGTCATATCCATGGAGCAGTCTTATCTACTCCCCACATTCCAATAACTGCCTCTTCACCTGTTTTCCCCTTGTCATTATATTTATTACCAGATAACATGCTATTATATATTGGTTTGCATATTATCCATCTAGATAAGTAGGGTTCATGAGGGAAGAAACTATTGGTTCCATTCTCTGCTCTCTGTCTAATGCCTAGAACACTTAAAGCCATCTGACTGGATAAGGACTAGAAGGTGCACAGAGAAGAGGTGGTCGAGGCTGGAGCCCTGAGGACCTGAGACCCTCAGACAATGGGACAGGAGGAGGAGGAGGGAGAAAAGGAGGGATGGGAGGCTGAGGAGCAGGGGGACCATCACTCCAGAGAATGGTTCCTGGTGAATTGTGGGCAGAGAGCCATTTCTTAATAAACTTCCTCCCTCTAGAAGCACAGGAGCCGGGCCTCGGGTGCAGGTGGAGGAACAGCACGTGTTATCTGGAGGGGCCTCAAGGAAATGAGGAGGCACGAGCCCAGGCTGCCTCCTTGATGCTCTGGCTGGTTCTCCCTTTCTTAGCCTCCCTTCCCAGAGCATACTCAGTGGGTGGTGCCCAGAGGGAGGGTCGGGGCGCTGGGAGCACCTGGGATGGAGCCTGAGATGTTAAGAGAGCAGAAGGGAGAGGTGAGGTTACAGCTGTCCTTGGGGGATCAAGTGTCAGTAATCATGGCCCCTCCCCTCATCAAGACCATTTGAATGTTTGCTCTCAAATATTTCATAAATCTGCCCTTGCCTTCCACCCCTGAAGTGTCTTTGCTCAAGGCCCATCATCCCATATGTGGACTGTACAATCAGCCTCCAAACTGGCCGCCCAGCTTCTTGGCCAGCCTCCACCCCATTTTCCCCCTACAGCCAGCGTGTCAGTTCCAGAGTGGGCCTCTGATGGATCAGCCCCTCCTTAGAGAATGTCAGCGAGGCCTCATCACTTACAGCTAAAATCCTACTTGTGTATCTGGCGTCCAGGTCCATCTACACTGAGTCCTGTCTGCTGCTCCTGCAACACCTCCCTTCCTCCCACCTCACCTGTTGTGCTCACGTGAAACCCAGGAGCTGCCACATCAGGTTACTTCACAGAAGTGTCACTCTGGAAGCAATCAGAGATGGAGTTGTTGGAATCAAGGAAGACCTCCTGGAGGAGGTGATTAAAAGTCAAATCTTAAAGGACATATAAAAAGGTTAACAAAGCAAATAAGTGAGGAAGAGTTTTGGGTTATATGATTTGCTCAAGGATCTCATGAAGTTTCATTGGCAGAGTGGATGTGACTGCTGCTTGTGTGTGGGAGGAGGGAGAAGAGAGAATTGACCCTGGCCAACTGGAGGCTGGTCTATATGCCCACCTGGGTCAGGAATGAGGTTTGGGGTGGCAGAAAGTAATGAGTTGGAGCTGAGACACTTCCCTAAAGCCAGGACCACATTGTTCACAACCTCAGAGCTAGAGTAGACAAGGAAAACCATGCCCTTCAGCAAGTGGAAAGGTCAAGGCTAATACCCACCTTGACAGGAGTTTTGGATTTTTTTTTTTAAGTCTCCACAAGAGAAGCAAAATCTAAGTCTTCATTTCCAGTGCTGCTGCTGCTAAGTCACTTCAGTCGTGTCCAACTCTGTGCGACCCCATAGACGGTGGCCCACCAGGCTCCCCCGTCCCTGGGATTCTCCAGGCAAGAACACTGTCATTTCCAGTGAAATGGGCCCAAATATACATGACATCTGAGGTCAAACAATGCCAACCTGGAAATTAACACAATTGGCACCCAACAGGTGTTTGGCCTGGAGGGTCCTGAGCAGAAGCAAATGCAGTTATTCTGGGTGAAGCTTTCAACAAAGGTGTCAGGACCCTCCCAGAAAAGCAAGTCCTGTAAAAGGGGGCTCACAGTTTAATGACAAAGTACGTGAGGGATCAACCTGCTGTGAGTCCCAGGAACTCCAGTGAATACACACCAATATGAAATACTCAGCAAACCAATACACTTTGATAAACAAATACACTAATGATAAACACATTAGAAAAAGACATGGTGAAAAAAAGACAGGAAGATAGGAGAGAGAACTGTAATGGGTTGAAGAGGGTCCTCCTGAAACTCATGTCTCCTCAGAACCTCAGATCATGGCCTTATATAGAAGCATGGTGATGCAAACATACTTAACTAAAGATTTGGGGATGGAAATCATCCTGGATGGAGGGTGGGACCACAGTCCAGTGACTGGTGTCTTTACGAGAGAAAGGACGCAGAGATTTACACACACAGAGTTGAGAGAAGATAAGCACATGAAGACAGAGATGGAGTTGGGGGTGGGGCTACAAGATAAGGGGTCTTCAGAAGCTAAAGGAGGCAAGGGCGGACCCTCTTGGAGCATCACAGGCAGCACAGCCCTGCTGAAACCTTGATTTCAGACTTCTGACCTCCAGAACTATGAGAGAATAAATCTTTCTTGTATTAAACCACCAAGCTCATGGTAACCTTATGCAACAGCCCTAAGAAATAAAAATAAATAAAGAATTGGAAAATATAGTCTCTCATATTTTTATAAATTACCAGAAAAGCTAGCTGACCTACTCTAGAGCATGGTAGTCACATGCAGGTCCCCTTGTTATTTCCTGTGTCCCCCAGTGTCTGAGACTCACAGGGGAGGGTCCACTGATCTAGAGAAGGGGAGTCAGTCCAAACGCCCACAGAAGCCAGGAGGGAAGGAAATAAGTAAAGGGGATGGAGAGGACTAGGGCCCCTGGAGAGGACAGAGGCAGCTGCCGGGGTAGAAAAGAAGGAGGCCCTGTGCATGACACACTCTCATGTGTATAAAATGGAAAAAAAGATACAGATATGCCCTACAAACATGTGCATTTATGTACACACATGTCTACTTATTTCAGAACATGTGAAACATCTTGAAGACTGTACATGAGGTTGAGGACACAGATGCTCCCTGGATGGAGGGGTGGACGTTCCTGTGAGCAGGCAGGAAGCCTGGTCATGCCCAGGAGAAGAAATCAGGACATGTGAGATGATCATAGACTTGCTTTATGTCAATTATACAGGAGAAGAAGAGAAATATAGAAAACTACATGAAGATATGAATGGAAAACAATATAGAGAGCATAGCCACATCAGCTCCAGCGCCCCCCAGCCCCTCAAGGACACACAGCCCGGTGACACCAGACCTCCTGAGGCTTCCAAAGGAGCTGGGAGTCTGAATTTTCATGTGAAATTAAAACACTGCCGCTTCCAAGCCCTTAGGGAAAGAAATAGTAATACTAGTGATTCTACATCATTTCTTCATAAAAATACTGTGATGGAAAACTGAACACATCAAGAGTCCACCTGCAGTGCAAGCTGGTTTGCAGCCCCTGATCTGCAGCAAATTAAGCTGCATGTGCTGATGTCCAGAGGGAGCCAGGGCCTTCCAGGTCCTCTGTGAGGGGGGCGGGGAGGGGAACAGGTAGGGGGCATGGATTGAGAGTGCCCTGTCAGAGACCCTCTGAGGAGTCCTTCACGTGCTTCTATTCATTTAAATGACACATAGTAGGTTATAAGCCCAGTGCACAGATGGGGAACCTGAGGCTCTGATGAGTAAATGGACAGGATCATCCAGTTATGAGATGTCTTAGTCTTGTCACTCTGGTGTCCATCTTCCTTCTTCCTTCTCTGTCCTTCCGGCACCTCCTCCTTCCTTCCTTTGTCCCAGCCATGACCTTCCTGGCTCCCTGTCTTCCAGTCCACACGCCTGGCTGCTGGGCAGGCAGGGCTCAGCCACATCCAGGCTGTGATCTCTCTGGGGCACCATGTCCAGGCTCACAGATTAGAGTGGACGAGGGGCTGCTGGGGAGACTCAGACAAACCTCTTGCTTTCCAGGTGGGGTAACTGAGGCCCAGAGAGGGCAAAGACCTGACCCAGGGTCACACAGAAGGAACCACCATGCCTCTCCTGCCCAAGTCCTCCCTCTGTGCTATTAAATGGATCTAAAGAGATGAGAATACCAGACCACCTGACCTGCCTCTTGAGAAACCTATATGCAGGTCAGGAAGCAACAGCTAGAACTGAACATGGAACAACAGCCTGGTTCCAAACAGGAAAAGTAGTACATCAAGGCTGTATATTGTCACCCTGCTTATTTAACTTATATGCAGAGTACATCATGAGAAACACTGGGCTGGAAGAAGCACAAGCTGGAATCAAGATTGCCGGGAGAAATATCAATAACCTCAGATATGCAGATGACACCATCCTTATGGCAGAAAGTGAAGAGGAACTAAAAAGCCTCTTGATGAAAGTGAAAGTGGAGAGTGAAAAAGTTGGCTTAAAGCTCAACATTCAGAAAACGAAGATCATGGCCTCTCGTCCCATCACTTCATGGGAAATAGATGGGGAAACAGTGGAAACAGTGGCAGACTTTATTTTTCGGGGCTCCAAAATCACTGTAGATGGTGATTGCATCCATGATATTAAAAGACGCTTACTCCTTGGAAGGAAAGTTATGACCAACCTAGATAGCATATTCAACAGAGAGATGTTACTTTGCCAACAAAAGTCTGTCTAGTCAAGGCTATGGTTTTTCCAGTGGTCATGTATGGATGTGAGAGTTGGACTGTGAAGAAAGCTGAGCACTGAAGAATTGATATTTTTGAACTGTGGTGTTGGAGAAGACTCCTGAGAGTCCCTTGGACTGCAAGGAGATCCAACCAGTCCATCCTAAAGGAGATCAGTCCTGGGTGTTCTTTGGAAGGACTGATGCTAAAGCTGAAACTCCAATACTTTGGCCACCTGATGTGAAGAGTTGACTCATTGAAAAAAACTCTGATGCTGGGAGGGATTGGGGGAAAGAGGAGAAGGGGACGACAGAGGATGAGATGGCTGGATGGCATTACCGACTCAATGGACATGAGTTTGAGTGAACTCCGGGAGTTGGTGATGGACAGGGAGGCCTGGCGGGCTGCGATTCATGGGGTCGCAAAGAGTTGGACATGACTGAGCGACTGAACTTAACTTAAAGTTGTATTTTAGCTTTAGATGTAAATTGCAGGGTCATTTTGTTGAGATAAGTTGGGAACAGCTTTGGGGACAGATACCCCCATCAGCCCTCACGCCAGTGCCCATCCTCCACCCTGGCAGTGCCCACTGGGAGGCCAGCAGGCTCCAGGGCTCCCCTGCAATGGGGCTCAAGGAGCTTTGGGAGTCCAGGGAGGTTCTCAGGTTTGCTCTGTGTTTCTCTTTCCAGCCTCAGCTTGTCCCAGGGTTTATTATCAGCAAAGGTGACTAGGCCCCTGATGGCAGGAAGCTGGCTGGGGCTCAGGCTGCTGGCCCTTCCGCCCTGGGGGCCTCTCAGCAAATAGTCCCTTGGAAACAGGGCAGCAGTCCCTGAGGAGGGGGTGGGCTGGGAGAGGCCTCACTCCAGCCACACACTGGACCCTGGAGGAGCCCCTGTGTGAGCAGGACTGCAGCGCTGGCTGGCAGGACTGTCTTGGGCAGGTGACCTGGGGAATTCCGTGGTCTCCAGGGTCCCTGCCACTCTGGCCACATGTCCCTGTCACAGCCCTGAAACCCCTTCAGGACTCTGTTCTCCTGTCTCAGTTCCAGTCCAGGCCCCTCCTCCATGCCTGCATCCCTTCTAGGTCAGAAGACACCTACTGGGCTGCCTCAGGGCCACTGGGACCCTGGGATCCGCACCCGTCCCCACCCAACTCATCCCCAGTCTGTCACCCCAGGCCCCACTCCAGTCCTGGGTGCCTTCTCAGGGCTGTCCCCTCCTAGGGGTCCAGCAGGTGCCTCCTCTTTCAGCTCCTGCCCTTAAAAGGGGGCCAGTCATCCGTCCATCCCCACCCGCTCCCTGGGATGCCCTGAAAGACTTCACATCAGAATCAGATACAGCATCCTTGTTCATTTCCAATCCCTTCTTCCCAGCTTGGAAGCTGCTAACCAGTCTCCCAGGCCAGGAGAATCCTCACTCAGGTAGGACTACTTCTAGATATTTTCAGACTCGCATCTGAATGACAGTTTTGGAGCTTAAAAGCTAAACATTATGTTAATTTATTCTGTGGTTCCTCCAGGACACTCCACCTTGGAATGCTGGGTTGGAGTCTCCCGGCCCCAGTGAGGAAGAGTCACATGGGAAGGCAAAATGCAGGGGAGGGGATTCAGAACAGTTCCTATTTCCCATGTCATCTTGTCCCCATGGCCTTGCTCTCACCCCATGGCTCCTCCCTGTTAATCTCTGAAGCTGCCCTCTTCCGGGTGGAGCTGTGTCCTCTCAGATGGCAGCTCCTTCCAGTGATGGCTCCTGGGAGGACAGGCCAGGACACATGTCTCCAGGTTGCTGTGGAAGGAGGCCATGGCGCTGAAGGTGTGTCCTGGATCTCAGAGCCACGAGCTTTGGTCTTGGGCTCCCACTCTAGCTGACCTGCTGAACTGTAGAGCAAAGCGCTCAAACCTACAGCTTTGGCATTTTCATCTGGATTTCCCACTCCTATCTACGGGACAACCTCAGGGAAATACTTAACCACCCAGCTTCAGTTTTCTCATCTGTAAAATGTGGTTAGCAGTACAATCCAATATCCCATTTCTGAAACCTTTGGGTCTGCTCCAGAATTCCGAATTTTTCAGCTTCAGGTAGGTGACATGGTGCATCTACTCTGTGAGATATCACACTCACTGGGGTCTGAAAGCACCTTGTAATCAGATACAGGAGTGTTTCTGCAACTGAACTTTTGAACATAAATTGTCTCATGTTTGTTCAGGTCAAAACTTGTTACCAAATGAGTTTTTTCAAAATTCTTTTTTTCAATTTTCATAGCCTTGAAGGGTTGGGATTGCAGATAAGGACCAGCCTAACTTCTGTCTCCATAGATAAAGGTACACAGCTCAGAGAAAATATTCATGGTTTGAGGCCAGACCAAACATGGCTATAAGGTTTGAGATAAGACAAGTCTCCTGACAAGGCCAAGGCTGATGTGGGAGAAACATTCTGCAGCGGCTGTGCTGTCACCCGAGTGTCTGAGCCACTGGTTCCAACTCCGCAGATCCTGAGCCTCGGCCCTCACAGGGCCCTGAGCCTTTTCCAGGCGTCTTGACTCCAGAGCTGGATCTTTTTCTGGTGGGTGTCAGCAAAGACCACTGCCGTAACGATGACCTAGGCCTGCACAACCATCAGGACCTCCACAGGATCGTCCTCAGGCCTGGGCTCTCTGACCATCATCATGGGCTACTTTCTCCGCCTGCTGCAGCTGCTCTCCACCTGCGTGGCCTTCTCCCTGGTGGCTGGTGTGAGCACTTTGCAGGTGGCTGCAGGTAACTGGTCCATATTTGTCTGGTGCTTCTGCTTCATCGTGACCCTCATCATCCTCATAGTCGAGTTGTGTGGGCTTCAGTCTCGCCTCCACCTCTCCTGGGATGGCTTTCTCATCACCAGCGCCTCCTGTGCCACCTTCTTATGTCTCTCAGGCTCCATCGTCTTTGCCACCGCCTGCATCCAGTTGCTGCCTCACAGCCCCTTCGGTGACCACGCCATTGCGGTCACTGCCTTTTCCAGCCTTGCATCTGTGGCTTATGCCACTGAAGTGGTCTGGACCTGCGCCTGGTCTGGAGAGTTCTCCTGCTCTGTACTCACCTTGCCAGGCCTGCTTCACAGGCTGGAGATCTTCGTGGCCTGTGTCATCTTCGCCTTCATCAGCAGCCCCCATCTGTACGTGCACCAGCCGGCCCTGGAGTGGTGCGTGGCCGTGTATTCCATCTGCTTCCTCCTGTCAGCCGTGACCCTCCTGCTGAACTGGTACAACTGGGACAACAGGCTGCCTGTCCCCGTCCCCCTTGTGCATTTGGGGCTGACCCTGCTCTCCGCCCTCCTCTATGCCTCTGCTGTGGTCCTCTGGCCGCTCTACCAGTTCAACGGGGAGTTCGGCGGGCAGCCCCAGAGGTCCAGTGACGTGAGCTGCCATGATAAACTCAGTTCCTACATGTGCACCTGGGACCAGCGACTGGCTGTGGCCGTCCTGACTGCCGTCAATCTGCTGATTTACGTGGTGGACCTGGTGGACTTGGCCCGCCGCTTTTTTTATCAGCTTCTGAGGCTCTGCACCAGGCCCCCCGGTTCCCTCTTATTGTCAGTGGAGGCATCTTCACCAAGCTCAGTCGTCCTCTGATGTCCTCTTCCTGGCTCCCTCTCTCCCTTCTCACATCCTTTCCCATTCATCTTGCTCTTTCCCGTTCCCTTCCCTCCTTCTTCTCTGTCTCCCTTCTGTCTCGTGTGCTTGCCCATAATTCTGTTTTGCCTCTTTCTTGTGTTGTTCCATCTTTTCTACATATTCTGCTTTTTGTCCCTTTTCTGTTCTTCCTTGGTTTCTCGTCTCCTGTGTCCTGATCACCACTCTCCATCTTCCTTCTTCTGATCCATCAGGACCTGAGACTCCTTCCTCCTCTGCCCTCTCACCTCCTAAGGTGCTGACTCCACAGCACACAGCCCTCTGTGCAGCTGTGCACACCCTGGGCCTCTGGAGGCTCTGGTTGTCTGTCACCCTGGCTGTGTCTTAGTTGGTACAGATGTGTGGAGTGGGGTGAGTGTGGGTAGCTAGGAATTGGACCCCATTTTTCCCAGTGGAGGGGGTTTAGAGTATTATTGTTGTTCAGTCTCTCAATTGTGTCCGACTCTTTGCGACCTCCATGGACTGTAGCATACCATGCTTCCCTGTCCTTCACCATCTCCCGGAGCTTGCTCAAATGCATGTCCATTAAGTCAGTGATGCCATCTAACCATTTCATCCCCTGTCACCCCCTTCTCCTCCTGCCTTCAATCTTCCCCATCATCAGGGTCTTTTCTAATGAGTCGGCTTGTTTTTAAGTTAAAAGGAGGTCAATAATTCCCAGTGGGTGGGAGTCTTGAAGCAGCGACTTTGGGTCCCTGGGCCCCATCCGGTGCTCAGCCCCACCTGAGATTGGCTC
Organism: Bubalus bubalis; assembly: GCF_019923935.1. Taxonomy (NCBI): domain Eukaryota; kingdom Metazoa; phylum Chordata; class Mammalia; order Artiodactyla; family Bovidae; genus Bubalus; species Bubalus bubalis. Next base: position 49,835,955 of record NC_059176.1, read on the forward strand.
CAGAATTTTTGCAGGTTCACTAAACACCCACTGCCTAGAGGGCTTCTTAGAGGAAGTTGTGATGACTTCCATCCCAATTACTTTCTGGACATCGAAGTAGGAGCTGGCAGAGAACCCCAGGGTCTTGAAGACACCTGTCTGCAGTGTTGGTGGGGGGCAGTGATGTGGCCCTCCCGCCTCAGTGATCAAAAGTGCAGGTCCTGCCTCTGCAGGGAGAAGAGTGTGGCCCCTGCAGCCTTAAAGGTGATGTTAGCCTGGATTTTTTTTCCCTGATCAGGAAGGCAAAAATTAGTGAATATCCTTATTCACTAAAGGGGAAGTTTCTTTTCATTCTTTTTCCCAGCGGGGTTACTTCAAAGGGTGGAAATTCCTTCTGCCAGAGTGAAAGGAATTGCATCCGTGACTGCTGCACACAGAAGTATGATTCTATGGCTTAGTATGATTCTATCAGTGGCTTTCTCTGCTGCTTCCTGCTTCTCTGAGACTCATGAATAAGATGGTCTGTATGAATGTATAAGTATGTATATCTTATTCCCAGGTGCTTCTGGTTCCCATCAGCCCCCTGCTGTCAATCATAGAGAAAATCTCGTCCCTTCTCCACAATCACAATGTACTTTTTTAACCTCAATATTAAGATAAAGGAAAACAAAACAAAACAATACCTTCTCCCCTCCTCACTAATCAAGAGATCCTAATTAACCCAAATTTATCTAGAGCTCAGAAGAGGCCTACCAGATTTCCCTCCTCACCCACCCGACCCTGGGTGGGGTCCCTGGTGGGGTCCCTCCCACTGTCTTCCCGCCCTCACCTGAGCTAGACCTTAGGGAGTGGACCATCCCTGGAAAACTAGAGTTTGGGCCCCACCCCAGTGCCAAATATCCCATCAGATAACTCTTAAAAGGCTCTTGCCAGCTCCTCGATGTCTTTCTTTAATAGTTTGCGCCAGGGACTCCCCTGGTAGTCCACTGGTTGAGACTCCTGGCTTCCACTGCAGAGAGAGTGGGTTCTATACTTGGTCTGGGAACTAAGGTTCCACCTGCCATTCAGCGCAGGCAAAAACATTTTTTTTTTTTAAAAGTTGTGTGCCTGTGTGCATGTGCAGCATGTTGCCTGGGTATGAGCATGCGTGTCCATGTGCACGCTGGCATTGGCACCAGCAGCCGTTTGTATAACTGTGGTGAGGAAGTCACCCCAAACCTTCTTCCTCTCATGTTCTCAGCCACAAAGCCTCAAAGCCCAGCATAGTAGCTTCACCAGGGCCAGAGGGGCCAGGCAAGAGGAGCTTTGGGGGAGGGGAGGGGAAGGACACCCACTGCTGCCCCTCACTCCTGTACTGGGATGAAGTCATGTGATCTTCACCCAGTGGCAGGTGGGATGAATGGGGCAGGCTCCCAGGAGGTGGTCCCTATCATGGGAAAATCTTAAGAAGGACTAAAAAATTCATATTTAAGGCAAGATGAAAAATTTCAGGATAAAATTGTTCTGTGTCCATTTGAATCTCCTCCCTCCCCTCTAGAGTGCATTGTGCATCTGCAGTATGTGTTAACCAACCTCTCTGCTCAGCCTTAAAGGTGAATTTTCCTTCTTCTGGCCCCAGTCATATAACTCCTTAGAAGATTAACACAACTTATGACCTTATTAATGTCACAGCTGTATTATTTGTATTCTGCCTATTTTACAAGATTATTGTTTCTTGCATTGCCAAATGTGTGACTGAGCCTCTGGTAAAAAATTAATGTTGACTTGAAATGATTGACCTGATGTATAGTCTATAAGATCCTTGATTGTAATAGTGTGACTCTAGATATGGGAAGAAGTGATAGAAAGGAACCATTTCCTGGAGCTGACATTCTTGTAAGACAGATGGTCCAGAGGATTAAGGCTACTGTTACCAGGACTGGGTGAGTAATAGCACTTGAATGACCAGGAATAGACATTCCTAGTGACCTGTGACAAAATGGCCATAAAATGCTTCCTAAATCCTGGTCAAAATTAAGATAAAAAGGGAGAGGACTGTGAAATAAAAAATGTCACCCACTGTTCAGTTCTACAAGAATCAAGTAGCTAGCCACCATAGTCACTGGCCTACAATCCACCCTGGAAGGAATTTAGGTCGAACATCAGTATGAGACACTGTGATCTATAAAGCTGGACCTCAGATAGCAAGAGTTTCTCAAGAGAAATTTTTATGATCCCAGTTTCTTGCATCTTCCCATACCTAGAAAAGCACTCAAACCGTTAACTAAGGGATCTATTCCTCATGAAGAGCAGAAACATTCCACCAAAACTATGTGCTTGGTTGCGTGAACCCCTGAAGTCACATACATACTGGCCTCCTCCCTTACCTCTTCAGAGCAGTTTCATAGCTTCTGGAAAGATTGTCGATCGGGTCATATTCCTCCTTGTTGCTGTTTACTCTCTCAGTTGTATCCAACTTTTTTGACCCCATGAACTGTGGCCTGCCAAGTTCCTCTGTACATGGGATTTTCCAGGCAAGAATACTGAGGTGGGTTGCCATTTCCTTCTCTAGGGGATCTTCCTGACTCTGGGATCGAACCTGCACCTCCTGCATTGGCAGGTGGATTCTTTACCGCTGAGCTCAAATAAAAAACTCCATTTCTTTCTTAGATTGACTAATGATTCATTTTTCATCAAGAAAAGCAAGCATGCATAGACCTCCCCAGGCTTCCCTGATAGCTTAGTGAAATCCCAGAGTAAGAAAGAGAGGCAGATCTGGGATCCACGTCTGGGTTCACAGTCACATGTGGTCCTGCCTCCAGTCCAGTGGTCCCACCATTGTGGTCTGTCCCCTTAGGGATGAACCATGAGGAATATGGAAAGCAGAACCCAAGAAATCTGGTTTCTAGTTCTAGTTCTGCCACCATATAACAGATGAGTCTTGTCCCTGATCTGAGTTTCTGGTGAGCTGATGGGGGTTGAAAATAGGGTGTTTTCCTCACTCACCACTTTCTCTAACCAGAGCAGCCTGGTGAGAATCAAGGGCCGACTCAAGATCTCACTTGAAAATAAGATTGGAAAGATTGGAAACAACTCACATGGTCATGTTGAAGATGCTGGTTAATGAACCAAGGGGTAGACAGAAGAGGGAATACTATACAGCTGGGAAAAATGAGGATGCTCTCAAAATAATGATAAAGAAAAATATCCAATATATCCTAAGTAAAAATAGTAAGATACAGAACAACATATTATATCCTTTTTTTTTTTTTTTTTTGAGCACTTTCTATCACTATCTGTGTCAGGTTGTTTTTTTTTTTAAATTTTATTTTATTTTTAAACTTTACATAATTGTATTAGTTTTGCCAAACATCAAAATGAATCTGCCACAGGTATACATGTGTTCCCCACCCTGAACCCTCCTCCCTCCTCCCTCCCCATACCATCCCTCTGGGTCGTCCCAGTGCACTAGCCAAGAGAGTGGGAGAAATAGAAAATAAATCTGCATGTACTTGCTTTGTATCATGGAGCACAGGAAGGTGCAGTGGAGCAGCCACTACCTGGCACTGATGAGAGGGCAGCTGAGGGGAGAGGGCATGGACCACACGTGGAAGCGAGGTTTCTCAATATGTGGCTTTTTAGAGCATTTTGATTTTGAAACATGTAAGTAAATTATCTTTAAGAAAAGAAAATTTCAGTTTGAAAAATAGACCAAGTGGAGAAGGAAGGTCAGAAGAGGGATGGTTGGCAAATGGTCTGCATGTTCCCTGCAGCCTTGATGGACAGGCTGGGGGAGGAGCTGAGAGATGCCTGCATGGGCCTGTCTCCAAAGGCAGAGGGGAGGGAGGTGCCTTGGGTCCAGGGGTCTGGGGAGGGTGAGCTGTGGCCCTGAAGCCCACCTGTTGGATCCCCAGGGCTTCCCCCAGCCCTTTAGCAGAAACAGTTGATAGAGAAGCCCTGTGGTGCCCTAGCCTCGGGACCTTCTCTTGCTCCTTGCCTGGCCTGGGCTCCCTGTTTCCCGGGACAGCTGCCCTACCCTTGCTCCTCTGGCCTCCTCCAAGCAGGGTTTTCCAGCTGACGCTCCCTCAGACTGTGGTCTGAGCCACATCCAGAACAGAGCCTGTGGCACAGATGTTCCCATTCTCTGGCTCTGACCAGCTTCTTGGAAAAATCACAGAGTCAGCGTTTCTCAGTTCTCCTGTGAGTGGAGAGAAGAGGGACCCCTCTCTCCTGCAGTCTCAGGCGCCTGGCTGTCCACCCTGGTTGGGGGCGGCAGTACTGGCTGCCAATGCATGTGGTCCTTGTCTGTGTGGCTGTCTCCTCTCAAAGGTCCCCGTAGAGAGGCTGGTGGGTGGAAAGAGGACAGTTATGTTCCATTAGCCCTCCCGAGAGTCTCCACACTTTCTCTGACATTTTCTGGCTGGCTTTCCAACAGAAAGTGGTCTGGTTGTTGCAGAACCTCTGGTGGGTTCAGCCAGAGCAGGACACACAAGAGCCAGGAGATGATTCCTGGACCTGAGAAAAGTGGGAAGGGGCTCCGCATTTCCTGAGGATCTACTACCTGCTGAGCTTTGCAGGGAGACAGACCTGTATTCAAATCCAGGCTCTGTCAGGGAGTAACTGACTTTGTTTAAATTACATAATGTACTCTCTGAGCCTTAGTTTCATCATCTATAAAATGGGGATGACAATAATAATCTCCCTAAAAAAGAGGAGAGTGAAAAAGTTGGCTTAAACCTCAACATTAAGAAAACTAAGATCATGGCATCTGGTCCCATCACTTCATGGGAAATAGACGGGGAAACAGTGGAAACAGTGTCAGACTTTATTTTTCTTGGCTCCAAAATCACTGCAGATGGTGATTGCAGCCATGAAATTAAAAGACACTTACTCCTTGGAAGGAAAGTTATGACCAACCTAGATAGCACATTCAACAGCAGAGACATTACTTTGCCAACAAAGGTCCATTTAGTCAAGGCTATGGTTTTTCCAGTAGTCATGTATGGATGTGAGAGTTGGACTGTGAAGAAAGCTGAGCACCGAAGAATTGATGCTTTTGAACTGTGGTGTTGGAGAAGACTCTTGCTAGTCCTTTGGACTGCAAGGAGATCCAAGCAGTCCATTCTAAGGAGATCGGTCATGGGTGTTCTTTGGAAAGAATGATGCTAAAGCTGAAACTCCAGGACTTTGGCCACCTCATGCGAAGAGTTGACTCATTGGAAAAGACTCTGATGCTGGGAGGGATTGGGGGCAGGAGGAGAAGGGGACGATGGAGGATGAGATGGCTGGATGGCATCACTGATTCAATGGACATGAGTTTGAGTGAACTCCGGGAGTTGGTGATGGACAGGGAGGCCTGGAGTGCTGCAATTCATGGGGTCACAAAGAGTCAGACATGACTGAGCGACTGAACTGAACTGAACTGAAGATAAAATGAATAAATATAACAAGTCACCAAATCAGATGGTTAGTATGAAAAAATATTGGTTACTCTTTTCCTTTGGGTATAAATTGCAAGGTGAATGAGTGCCAAGCAGAATTTAAGATCTTAAACCCCCATGACTGGGTTCAAATCCCAGCTCTGCCACTTAAACCTGTGTGATCTTGGCCAGTTGACCTTTCTGTGCCTGTGAAAATGGGGACAGTGAGGACATAGTTCAGGGGCTGCTGGGAAGAACAAATGAATCAGAGCAGAGCTTGATATGCAGTGAGCACGACACGTGTGACCTCTTGTAACTGTTGTGTCCACAGCAGCCCCACTGCAGCACAAGTCCTAGGGGCCCCTTTCTCAGCCGACAGAACCTATGAGCTGTAATCTGAGGTCTTTTCTGGAGCCAGGCTCGGAGGGTGAGGACTCATCGCAGTTGGTCTTTTCAGGGTCTGCATCTAACCAAGGGTGGGGAGGTGGGGTAGGGAGCTCAATTCAAGCCCATGCTCTCACCTCCACTCCAACCAGCGTGTTTCCATAAATCCCCCCAGTGTTTTGTCTGGAGGGAGAGTAAGCTTCCTCAGGCCACAAAGCTCTCCAAAACAATTCATCTGGACAACCAGGCTGCTCATGGGGTGGGGTCCCTCAGGGCTCCTCCCCTCCCTACATTGACCCTAAGAAGCCTTAAGGCCAATGACACGCTGTTAGCATGGCTGCCAAGGGAAATCACTCCCCTGGTCCCAGCTGCAGCCTGTCTGCCCCTCAGGCTCCTGGCTGCCCACTGCTGCCCGCAGCATGCCATCCCTCAGGCCACCAGGTGACCTCAGTGGTCCATGTCCATGCTGAGCTGGGGCCAGCTGCGCACCAGCCCAGACCACTGCCCCCAGTTACACTCTTGTTACTAGTCTAGGACCACCCTTTATGCAAATCCCTTAAAACAAAAAGAGCTTGTTCTTTCTTTTGCTTTGGGCAGAAGGAAGCACTACCGGAATATTCTATTCCTTGAACCTGTCAGAGGCCAACACAGTCCAAGATCCTTCCATCATCTTTTATTCTCTGCCCACCTCCCATAGAACTGTGATACCCCAGCTTTCTCCTCCACCCACCCCAAACTCAGTTTAAGCTTTGTTCTAGTGTAAACCAGACTTGATCAAATACAGGCACATAAACACACCATTTTCTGTATCTTTAAGCAAATAGGGCAGCACAAGCACCCATCCATTGGTAGAAAGTCATAACTTTGTATTGAAACATGACTGACATGTCATGGGTAGATTATTATGGCCCTATTTGGATGGTTGGATCACAGGTGAGTCTTTCTTCAAGCCGCCTTTCACCAGGCCCCCCTCTGTGCCCAGCCCCTCACATCATTGTCTTTGACCCTAACACTAACCTGGAAGGGTTATTATTATCCCTTGTCTACACATCAGGAATCAGAATGTCAGCGGGGCTAGAGTACAGGACCTCCCAGCCCGGGAACCACTGAGCGGGCCTGGCCTCCAGCCTCTGCCAGCCAGGTCCTGCCGTTCCTGAGGCTGCATCTCAGGCCAGGCTCCTGTGGCTTCCAAACAGCAGGGGAGCCTCAGCCTGGTCGCTGTCTTCCAGCCTTTCCTTCCCTTAGAGGACATAGAGGGGATTCTTATTGCAAATCCACGCCTCGTTACATAGACTCCAGTGAGTCCAGGTGCAGTTAGACCAAACCACTAGGCCCTACCAGCTCCCCTGTGGCCTGAGCTCTTCCTCCAGACGGCGGGTCCTGGGTGGGGGTCCATCAGGCAGAATAATTCCAGCCTTCACTGAGGACCCCCGGGGGGCAGAGCTGGGACTGACTGGCAGGGCAGAGTCTGCACCCCTCTCCCTCTGTCCCAGCCCCAAATCTCAGGGAATGGGAATCCTGGCTCCTCTCCTTTCAAGGAAGCCTGATCCTTTGGAAGGAACTTGGGCTGGGAGTCAGAGAGCCTGGGGTCACCTTCCAGACCAGGCTTCACCACTGCTCTGGCTGCACTGAGCCTCAGCTCACAGGTGAGTGAGGGCACCTAGAGGGTCCTGGAGCTTTCCCCTATTCATATGAAAGACCCAGCCCCTCACATCTCCTGCCAAAATGACTCTCAGGCTGATTCCGCCTGCAAGTCAGTCTTAGAGAGAGATGGTCCAAGGGCTCTCCCTGGTGGCCACTCACAGCCAGACAGGCAGCCCCACCCAGCAGTTTCCAAGGTTCATAAAAATCGTAACTGAGGAGGTCAGGACCCTGACCCTGGGAGACAGGGCAGGAGAGAACCCTGAGAATTCAAGCTGCCCGCCCTCTCACGCCTGGCTCCCGGGTGTCAGTGGTGGGAATGGGAACCACCGTCAGTGTAAAACTGAAAAGCACTGGCATTGCTGTCAGATGGGACTAGATTTCAATCCCTTGAGTTCTTAACTTCAGCCCTGTAGCGCGCTGTTTAGGACTCGTCGTGCAGGGCTGTGTCTTCTCTCTGCATGAATAGGCAGCTAAGGTAGATGGTGGGGTGAGGCTGGACCAGTGAGAAGAGCCCCCTGTGGTGCTCAGCCCTTAGGCCAATGGCTCATCCGTGGCTGCACATCTCAATGGCCTGATGTGGGCAGTGCTTCTCAAAGTGTGGTCCCTGGACCACCAGCAAGGCATCAACAGGAAATGTTGGGGAATGCAGATTCCTAGGTTCCCCCTCCAAGACCTGCTGAATCAGAAACTTTGGACAGGGCCCAGCAGCCCCCAGGTGATGCCAACCTGGTGCAGTGAGAGAACTCTGTGCTCACGTACCAGGGGATGCTGTGAAGACACCTTATGCGATTTGAATGTCTTATGCGTCGGAATCACCTCTGGAGGTCAATATACTAACCAGGGCCTGCCACACCCTGACTCCCCCCACCCCAGTGATTCTTGACCTTGTAGCAGAGGGCAGTGGCTCTCCTAGACTAGCCTGTCTTCTACAGAATAGTCATCAGTTATTGGCACTTGGTGGCTGCTCGAGCTATGACAGGCATGGTGCTGTGGGCTCTGTATGGATCATCTCACAAGAACCCTATGAGTTGTTAGAGTCTCTAGCTTCACAAATGGAGAAATTGAGGCACAGAGAGGTTGAGTAACTCAGCCTAGGTTACACAGCTACTAAATGGCAGGATTCCAAACTGGTTATCTCAGACTCCAGAGTCCACCACATTTTTTTCTCCATTTTACAAACGAGAGAAATGAGGTACTGAAGGTCACCAGGGGACACCCATCACTCCTTCTGCACCTTTGCCTGAAAGCTCCCCAGTATATCAAGACGGGCTGAATCGACTTCTGAGCTGGGTGTCGCCCCTAGGAAATAATGCCTCTCTCCTGGGCATAGACACAGCTGGAAAAGGGAGGGGGAGCCAGGGGTATTAATTAAGTCACCAGGACTACTCCTGGACCCACAGGATTCAAGATGTTAAGGAAATTGACACTCACCCCCATCCCAGCTCAATTGTTCATTGCCCTCTCAGTGATGGGCAGTGTCCACTGACACCCAGCTCAGAGAGAAGAAATAAAAAGACAGGAGGATCCGGAGGAGTAGAGAGCATATGTGGTGGTGGTTTAGTTGCTAAGTTGTGTTCTACTTTTGCAACCCCATGGACTGTAGCCTTCCAGGCTCCTCTGTGCATGGGATTCTCCAGGCAAGAATACTGGAGTGGGTTGCCATCTCCTTCTCCAGAGCATCTTCCTGACCCAGGAATCAAATCCCGGTCTCCTGCACTGCAGATAAATTCTTTACCAACTGAGCTACAAGGGAAGTTGAGAGCATATGGAGCCATTTTAATGCTAAAAATGCACTTTTCAAAAGGAAAAGAGTTGCTGTCCTGTGCTACATTCCACCAGGCAGGCAGCCCTCACTGCTCTCGAATTCTCCTGGAGATGTGGTGGAGCTCCAAGGCTGCTCTGGTGTCTTCTACCGAGTTGTCCTGTAGACACAGGACTGAGAGGGGACAGGGGGCTGAATCCAGGCACCATGCAACCCGGGCCTTCCTGCTCACATCCTGAGTCCAGGGCTGCAGTGGGTCAGGGGTGAGTCTCCCAGGCCCCTCAGACCCTGGACTCGGCAGGTGTCTGGAGCAGGCCAGGCTTCACCCATGAGCCCGGAGCCCAGGCAGGGCCAGGCAAGGAATCCAGGTCCTGAGGGCAGGTGTGCCCTCCAGGGGCTCCCATCTGCTGGGTGGGGGCGGGGCGCTGCAGGCTTGGCCTCAGACCCAGAGGGGCTGGAGCAGTTCCCACAGGAGCCCAGGGCCCAGGGAACGGGGACAGAGATGTTTCTAGAGTGCTCCTTGCTCAGCATGTTGAGAACAGGGCTCTTCAGTGAATCCAGGAGCTGATACTTTGTCCTGGGTCCCTGGTGCCACAAGCCCTGCATAGGGACCTCTGGTATTTTGGAGATACACAAACTCAGGTCCATCCCCTGCCTCCTGCACATTCTGGCTTCCCAGACAAGCCCCCCAACTCCTCAGACTGGGGCTTGGGCTCTCCCCTCCCCAGGCCCCCCTCTCCTGCCTCCTTCACTAAGACACACCCACATCCTCCACTCAGATCTGGTGTCCTGTCTGCCCCCACCCTCCATCCCTGCTCAGGATGCCTGCCCTCCCCTCTGTGGACACTCCCCACAGATGTGCTAATAATGGTCAGGTCATGGGCCTCCTCCTCTTCAACCAAAAGCTTCTCAAGGATGAACCGGACCTTGTTTACCTGGATCCTCAGCCTCTGATCCAGAGCAGATAATTCATAAACATCCACTGAACTGGAAGGGCCTACATGTGGCTATAACTCCTAATGTCCAGCCTGCCTCCCTAGGCCCTTCCATCCAAATGAGCTCCCAGCCACCAGCACACACTTGCCCCCACTTGGGGCTTTGAGGGGTCTGCTCATCCAATGACTCTGAGCTCAAGATCCCTCCCTCTCTTTTTGGAATGCTCCTCATTGCATACTGTAACTTTCCTATCTGGGGGGAAATCCCAGAGTCTTCTCTGTGAGTAAATGTTAGTCCCCTGGTTACATCTCATCAATACTTTCCCATTGAGTCCCAAATACTCAATGGTACCCAAGGCTGTGAATGCCTGTCCCTGCCAGATTCTGCACTGCACCCTGTGCCCCTCCCTGTTTCTCTCTCTCTTTCTCTCCCATAAACATTGCTCAGACCCCCTGCATCTGACAGGATCCAGACTGTGTGCTCTTTATAAGAATCTAATGCCTGATTATCTGAAGTGGAGCTGAGGTAGGGATGCTAACACTGGAGAGTGGCTGTCACTGTCTTCCATCACCCCCAGTGGCACTGTCTGTTTGTAAGAAAACAAGCTCAGGGCTCCCACTGCTTCTGCATTATAGTGAGTTGTATAATTATTTCATTATGTATCACAGTGCAATAATTATAGAAATAGAGTACACAATAAATGCAATGTGCTTCAATCATCCCGAAACCACCGCCTTCCCTCCTGTATGTGGAAAAATCATCTTCCACATAACAGGTCACTGGTGCCAAAAAGTTTAGGGGCCGATGCTCCAGAGGACTCTCTTGTCTATCTGGGGACCGCTGGCATTTGGGAGATCCACAAGGGGAGCCCTGCATATGAGCCCAGAACTCTGCTCACCCATACGTGAGGGAAAGGTGGTGTAGGAATCACCTGACTTACTCCTCCAAGGCCACTTTCTGCCCTGAGCTCTGTGGATCCACTGATGTCCTGGGATGGGTTAGGAGGTCTATAGAGCCCTGATAGTGAGTGCAACATTTCCAGGGTTATGTCCATGCATATTTCTGGGATAGTCATATTCTCAAAGAGACTTTTGTGTCAGAAAAGGTTAAAAGTTTCCAAGGGGCTCTCTCATACCTTCCGAAGAAGTAGAGTCTCCTAATATTGCTGAACCAAACCAAGTAAGTGAGGGAGTGTGAATCTGAGAATCTCTCTGTGCTTTCCATCTGGAATAGTGACTTCCCTTGGCTTCAGGAGAAGTTCATTCAGAAAAACCTTGTAGCCTCTCTCGGCATTTAATTTCCCCAGATTGTCTCCTTCTCAAACCATAGCATCAGAGCATCAGAGTGGAGAGACCACTTTAGGATTTCAGTTCAGCTCTCTACCTTATAACCCAGCCTGATCTCGTCACTAACTTTGTTCATAGTAATGCTTCTTAAGGCCCACTTGTCTTCATGATCCAGCATGTCCAGCTCTAGGTGAGTGACCACACCATCGTGTCTATCTGTGTCATTAAGACCTTTTTTCGTATAGTTCTTCTGTGTATTCTTGCCACCTCTTCTTAATCTCTTCAGCTTATGTTAGGTCTTACCATTTCTGTCCTTTATTGTGCCCATCCTTACATGAAATGCTCCCTTGATCTCTCCAATTTTCTTGAAAGAAATCTCTAGTCTTTGCATTCTGTTGTTTTCCTCTGTTTCTTCGCATTGTGCATTTAAGAAGACCTTTTTATTTCTCCTTGTTATTCCCTGGAACTGTGCATTAAGTTTGGTGTATCTTTTCCTTTCTCCTTTGCCCTTTGCTTCTCTTCTTTCCTCAGCTATTTGTAAAGTTTCCTCAGACAACCACTTTGCCTTCTTGCATTTCTTTTCCTTTGGGATGATTTTGGTCACTGCCTCCTGTACAGTGTTACGAACTTCCATCCATAGTTCTTCAGACACTCTATCAGGTCTAATCCTTTGAATCCATTCATCACCTCCACTGTATAATCATAAGGGATTTTATTTAGTTCACCTGAATGGCCTCATGGTTTTCCCTACTTTTCTTCAATCTAAGCCTGAATTTTCCAATAAGGAGCTGATGATTTGAGCCCCAGTCAGCTCCAGGTCTTATTTGCATAGAACTTCTCTGTCTTTAGCTGCAAAGAACATAATCGATCTGATTTCAGTATTGACCATTTGGTGATGTTCATACGTAGAGTCATCTCTTGTGTTGTTGGAAAATGGTGTTTGCTATGACCAGTGTGTTTTCTTGACAAAACTGTTAGCCTTTGCCCTGCTTCATTTTGTACTCCAGGGCCAAAATGCCTTGGCCTCTTGTCCTGGGTGTCTCTCGACTTCCTAGTTTTACATTCCAATCCCCTATGATGAAAAGGGCATCTTCTTTTGGTGTTAGTTTTAGAAGGTGTTGTATGTCTTCACGGAACTGGTCAACTTCAATTTCTTCAGTATCAAGCCCTGGGGTATCATAGTCTTGGATTACTGTGATGTTGAATGGCTTGCCTTGGAAATAAACCAAGATCATTCTGTTGTTTTTGAGATTGCGCCCAAGTACTGCATTTTGGACTCTTCTGTAAATTAGTAAGATAAAGTAAAACATCTTAAGAAGTTTGTTCGATTTTAAATTGTGTCGTCTATTATTAAGTTGTAGAATTTCTGTCTATTTTCTAGATACTAGAGATGAATAACACAATTTTTGTCATATTTTTTTAAAAGTTTCCAGAAATGCTTGCCTACCTCCTACTCTAGAGCATGATGATCACATCGATCCCAGGACCCCTTGCCATGTCCTGTGTCCCCCAGTGTCTGAGACTCACAGGGGAGGATTCACTGATCTAGAGAAGGGGAGTCAGTCCAAATATGCACAGGAGCCAGGAGGGAAAGAAATAAGTAAAGGGGATGGAGAGGACTAAGGCCCCTGGACAGGACCAGCTGCACCTGTTGGGGTTGGTAGAAAAGCAAGATGCTGCGTGCATGACATGGTCTCATGTTTAAAAAACAGGGAAGAAAAAAGATACAGATATGCTCTACAAATATGTGTGTATGTCTGTACACACATGTCTACATATGACGTCAGAGCATGTGAAAGGTGTTGAAGGCTCTAATGACGTTGAGGACATGGATGCTCCCTGGATGGAGGCATGGACCCTCCTGTGAGCAGGCAGGCAGCCTGGCCATGTCCAAGAGGGAAAACTGGGACATGTGAGATCATCATTTGTTGTTGTTCAGTTGCTCAGTCGTGTCCAACTCTTTGTGACCCCATGGACTGCAGCATGCCTGGCTTCCCTGTCCTTCACTATCTCCTGGAGCTTTCTCAAACTCCTATCCATTGAGTTGTGAGTCTTCCCCTTCTCCTCCTGCCTTCCATCTTTCCCAGCATCAGGGTCTTTTCTAATGAGACAACTCTTTGCATCAGGTGGCCAAAGTATTGGAGCTTCAGCTTCAGCATCAGTCCTTCCAATGAATATTCAGAATTGATTTCCTTTAGGATTGACTGGTTTAATCTCCTTGCAGTCCAAGGAACTCTCAAGAGTTTTCTCCAACACCACAGTTCAAAAGCACCAATTCTTCAGCATTCAGCCTGCATTACGGTCCAACTCTCACATCCATACATGACTATGGGAAAAACCGTCAGTTCAGTCACTCAGTCGTGTCCGACTCTTTGCGACCCCATGGACTTCAGCATGCCAGCCTTCCCCGTCCATCACCAACTCCCAGAGCTTGCTCAAATCATGTCCATCAAGTCAGTGATGCCATCCAACCATCTCATCCTCTGTCACCCCCTTCTCCTCCTGCCTTCAATCTTTCCCAGCATCAGGGTCTTTTCCGATGAATCAGTTCTTCATATCAGGTGGCCAAAGTACTGGAGTTTCAGCTTCAGCATCAGTCCTTCCATGGAAAAACCACAGCTTTGACATGGACCTTTGTTGGCAAAATAATGTCTCTTCTTTTTAATACACTGTCTAGATTTGTCGTAGCTTTTCTTCCAAGGAGCAAACGTCTTTTAATTTCATGGCTGCAGTCACCATCTGCAATGATTTTGGAGCCCAAGAAAATAAAATGTCTTTTAATTTAGTTCTTTTAAAGTAGTTCTGCTTTGTGTCAATTATACATGAGAAGAAGAAAATATAGAAAATGCTAAGCAAAGATGAAAGTGAAAGTCAGTATAAAGGGCATAGCAGCTGATTTTATGAGACTTGTAAAGGATCTGGAAAACTGGATTTTCATATGCAATGAAAAAACCGTGCACCTACCAAACACTTGAGGAAGAAATAAACTGCTTCTACACCATCTTTTCCTGAAAACATTGTGAAGGAAAACCAAACAAATCCCTGGGTCACTTCTAGGACACACAGGTTTGCAAGCCATGATCTGGAACATATCAAGCTTCCATGTGCTTATACCCAGAGTGGGGCCAGGGCCATATGGTTCTCTTTGAGGGGGAGGAAAAGGGGAACAGGTAGCTGGCATGCCAGCTATGGTTCCAGTGTGTTCAGGTGCCAGGTCATCTATAAGCCCTTCATACAGCTTCATTCATTAAATTGACATATAGTAGGAATTAAGCCCATTGCACACATGAGAAAACTGAGACTCTGTAAGGTAACTTACCAGTTTCCTCCACACCCCACAGCTTCCCTGTAACTCTGAGTTTCCATCTCACCTCCTCCTTCCTTCTTTTGTCCTGACCTTGACCTTCCTGGCTCACCGTCTTCCAGTCCACACACCTGGCTGCTGGGCAGGCAGGGCTCAGCCACATCCAGGCTGTGCTCTGATAGAGGCACCATGCCCAGGCTCACAGATTAGAGTAGAGGAGGGTCTGCTGGGGAGGCTCAGACAAACCTCCTGCTTTCCAGGTGGGGGCACTGAGGCCTAGAGAGGGCACAGGCCTTATCCAGGGTCACACAGCTAGAAACCCCTTGCCTCTCCTTCTCCAATGCCTCCCTCTGTGCCATTCAGATCAGATCAGATCAGATCAGTCGCTCAGTCATGTCCGACTCTTTGCGACCCCATGAATCGCAGCATGCCAGGCCTCCCTGTCCATGACCAACTCCTGGAGTTCACTCAGACTCACGTCCATTGAATCAGTGATGCCATCCAGCCATATCATCCTCTGTCATCCCCTTCTCCTCCTGCCCCCAATCCCTCCCAGCATCAGGGTCTTTTCCAATGAATCAACTCTTCGCATGAGGTGGCCAAAGTACTGGAGCTTCAGCTTTAGCATCATTCCTTCCAAAGAAATCCCAGGGCTGATCTCCTTTAGAAAGGACTGGTTGGATCTCCTTGCAGTCCAAGGGACTCTCAAGAGGCTTCTCCAAGACCACAGTTCAAAAGCATCAATTCTTCGGTGCTCAGCCTTCTTCACAGTCCAACTCTCACATCCATACATGACCACAGGAAAAACCATAGCCTTGACTAGACGAACCTTTGTTGGCAAAGTAATGTCTCTGCTTTTGAACATGCTATCTAGGTTGGTCATAACTTTCCTTCCAAGGAGTAAGCGTCTTTTAATTTCATGGCTGCAGTCACCATCTGCAGTGATTTTGGAGCCCAGAAAAATAAAGTCTGACACTGTCTCCACTGTTTCCCCATCTATTTCCCATGAAGTGGTGGGACCGGATGCCATGATCTTCATTTTCTGAATGTTGAGGTTTAAGCCAACTTTTTCACTCTCCACTGTCACTTTCATCAAGAGGCTTTTTAGTTCCTCTTCACTTTCTGCCCTAAGGGTGGTGTCATCTGCATATCTGAGGTTATTGATATTTCTCCCGGCAATCTTGATTTCAGCTTGTGTTTCTTCCAGTCTAGCGTTTCTCATGATGTACTCTGCATATAAGTTAAATAAACAGGGTGACAATATACAGCCTTGACCAACTCCTTTTCCTATTTGGAACCAGTCTGTTGTTCCATGTCCAGTTCTAACTGTTGCTTCTTGACCTGCATACAAATTTCTCAAGAGGCAGGTCAGGTGGTCTGGTATTCCCATCTCTTTCAGAATTTTCCACAGTTTATTGTGATCCACACAGTCAAAGGCTTTGGCATAGTCAATAAAGCAGAAATAGATGTTTTTCTGGAACTCTTTTGCTTTTTCCATGATCCAGCGGATGTTGGCAATTTGATCTCTGGTTCCTCTGCCTTTTCTAAAACCGGCTTGAACATCAGGAAGTTCACGGTTCACATATTGCTGAAGCCTGACTTGGAGAATTTTGAGCATTACTTTACTAGCGTGTGAGATGAGTGCAATTGTGTGGTAGTGTGAGCATTCTTTGGCATTGCCTTTCTTTGGGATTGGAATGAAAACTGACCTTTTCCAGTCCTGTGGCCACTGCTGAGTTTTCCAAATTTGCTGGCATATTGAGTGCAGCACTTTTACAGCATCATCTTTCAGGATTTGGAATAGCTTAACTGGAATTCACTAGCTTTGTTCGTAGTGATGCTTTCTAAGGCCCACTTGACTTCACATTCCAGGATGTCTGGCTCTAGGTCAGTGATCACACCATCGTGATTATCTGGGTCGTGAAGATCTTTTTTGTACAGTTCTTCTGTCTATTCTTGCTATCTCTGCTTAATATCTTCTGCTTCTGTTAGGTCCATACCATTTCTGTCCTTTATCGAGCTCATCTTTGCATGAAATGTTCCGTTGGTATCTCTGATCCCCATCAGCATCAGACACAGCATCTTTGTGCATTTCCTATCTTTTCTTCCCAGCTTGGAAGCTGCTCTCCAGTCTCCCAGGCCAGGAAAATCCTTGCTCAGTTAAGAGTACTTCTAGATCTTTCCAGACTCACACCTGGATGGCAGCTTTGGAACTTAAGAGCCCAACATTTTGTTAATTGATTCTGTGGTTCCTCCATGAGGCTCCACCTTGAGTCATGCTGGGTTGTGGTTTCCCTGCCCCAGTGGGGAAAAGTCACATGTGAAGGCAAAATTGAGAGCAGGGATTCAAATAGTTCCTACTTCCTGTGTCATCTTGTCCCTGTGGCCTTGCTCTCACCCCATGGCTCCTCCCTGTTCACCCCTGGAGCTGCCCTCCTCCAGGTGGGGCTGTGTCCCCTCCTCCGGGTGGGGCTGTGTCCCTCAGATGGCAGCTCCTTCTAGTGATGCTGCAGGGAGGAGGGGCCGGGATACGTGTGTCTTCAGGTTGCTGTGGAAGGAGGCTGTGATCCTGAAGATGTGTCCTGGGTCCCAGAGCACCATGATTTGGTCCTGGGCTCCCACCTGCGGGCCTGCTGACATGCTGGGCTGTAGAGGAAAGTGCTCACACACACAGCTTTGGGATTTTTATCTGGGGTTCTCTCTTCCTAGGGTTTCAACCTTAGGGAAGACATTTAAGTCTCCCAGCCTTAGTTTTCTCATCAATAAATGGGGTTAGCAGTGCAATCCACAGTCCATTTTTTTTTTTTAATTCTTGGTGTTAGATAAGCTCCAGAATTCAAGATTTTTCAGCTCCAGACAGATGACATGGTACATCTACTCTACATGACATCATACCCCACTGGGGTCTGAGAGCACATGAGTGTTTCTGAAACTGAACCCTTTGAACATTCACACTAAGGGAAATAAATAGAGATCATAAATTCTCTAATGTCTGTTCAGGTATAATTTTACTACCAAATAATTTTTTTAAAATTAGTTTTCAATGTTGAGAGACTTCAAGGGATGGCTTTGCAGATAAGGACCATCCTACCCTGTGTTTCTGCAGATAATGCCACACAGTTCAGAGAGATCCAAAATGTTGATGGATTGTGGCCAGACCCGACCCAGTTGTGAGGTTTGGGATAAGACAAGTCTCCTGACAAGGCTAAGGCTGATGGATGGGGAGAACCATTCTGGAGCAGCTGTGCTGTTACCCACGTGTCTGAGTCATTGGTTCCAACTCCACAGGTCCTGAACCTCAGCCATCACAGGGCCCTGCGCCTTCTCTAGGCGTCTGACTTAATCCTCCTCCAGAGTTGGATCTTTCAATGATGGGTCATCCATGAAGACAACTGCCACACTGGTGACTGTGACCTGCCAGATTTCACAACACCATGCCCACCAGGGCGACACCCCCAGAAAAGGATGAATGGGGCAAGGTGTGCGGCCTCCTCCATCTGCCGCAGCTCTGCTCCACCTGCGTGGCCTTCTCCCTGCTGGCCGACATGGGCATTTGGAGAGGAGTCATAGGTGACTGGTCCATGTCCATCTGGTGCATCTGTTTCTCTGTGACCCTCATTTTCTCCATTGTTGAGTTCTGTGATCTCCCGTCCTGGTTTCCTTTCTACTGGTACAACTTCCCCGTTACCTGTGCCTGCTATGCCACCCTCGTCTGCCTCTCGGCCTCCATCATCTACTCCATTGCATATGTCCAGTTCCTGCCTTAT
Organism: Bubalus bubalis; assembly: GCF_019923935.1. Taxonomy (NCBI): domain Eukaryota; kingdom Metazoa; phylum Chordata; class Mammalia; order Artiodactyla; family Bovidae; genus Bubalus; species Bubalus bubalis. The sequence continues at coordinate 49,854,416 of NC_059176.1, forward strand.
GGTCCTTACTGGGATCAGGCCATCACCACCACTGCCTTCTCCCGTGTCACATCTGTGTTTATGCTTTGGATGTGGCCTTCACGTGGAACTGGTATGATCTCGATGGTATCATCTGCTATGTGCACACCGTGCCAGGCCTACTGGAGGTGCCGGAGACCTTTGTGGCTGGCGTCATCTTTGCCTTCATCAGTAGCCCCTCCCTGGACATGCACCCTGTTGTACACCACACGCCCCTGGTGTGGTGTGTGGCCGTGTACTCCATCTGCTTCATCCTGGGAGCTGTGGTCCTCCTGTTGAAACTGAGTGAACAGGAATATAGACTGTGCATCCCGTACCCCATTTTCCAGCTTGTGCTCACCTTGTTCTCCATCCTCTTCTACATCAGCACTGTGATCCTCTGGCCTCTCTACCAGTTCAATGAGGATTTCGGGGGGCAGTCCCAGTGGTCCAGAGTTGTGAGCTGCAGTGATGAGCTTGCCTATGACATGTGCCTCTGGGATCGCCTACTGGCTGTGGCCATCCTGACAGCCATCAACCTGCTGATGCACACAGTTGACCTGGGGTACTGGGCCTGCCAGGTTTCCGTAGGGACTGAGGATGTCTCCAGTGCTCCTAATTCTGTCCGGTCCTATCTGGTGTCTTCACTCTGTGGAGACATCCTATGATGTCCTCTGCCTGGCTCCCTCTCTCCCTCCTCACGTCCTTCCCCATTCATCTCACTCTATGCTTCCTTCCCTCCTTCTGCTCTGTCTCCTTCTAGTTTTGTTGCCCACATCCTGTTTTGCCTCTTTCCCTTGTTTCTCTCATCTTTTCTACATTTTCTGTTTTTTTTTTGCCCCTCTTGCATTCATCCTTGGCTTTCTCATCTTCTTTGTCCTGACCACCTCTCCCCATTTTCCTTCTTCTGATCCATCAGGACCTGAGACTCCTTCCTTCTCTGCCCACCGCCCCCTCCCACCTCCTAAGGTTCTGACTCCACAGCACACAGCCCTCTGTGCAGCTGATCACACCCTGAGCCTCTGGAGGGGCCTCATTTCCAAAGCGTGTCTGTACATGCTGGTGGTGTCTTAGTTGGTGGTATTGGGGGTTGGGGGTTGGAAGTGTGGGGGTGGGTAGCTAGGGAATGGACCCCTCTTTATCCATTCCTCCACTGATGAACATTTAGGCTGCTTCCATGTCTTGGCTATTGCAAACAGCGCTGCAATGAACATTGGGGTGCATGTATCTTTTCAGATAATGTTTTTCTCCAGATATATGCCCATGAGTGTGATTGGAGGGTCATATGGTAGCTCTCGGAGAACGCAATGGCACCCCACTCCAGTACTTTTGCCTGGAAAATCCCGTGGATGGAAGAGTCTGGTAGGCTGAAATCCATGGGGTCGCTAGAGTCGGACACGAGTGAGCAACCTCACTTTCACTTTTCACTTTCATGCATTGGAGAAGGAAATGGCAATCCACTCCAGTGTTTTGCCTGGAGAATTCTAGGGACGGGGAAGCCTGGTGTGTTGCTATCTCTGGGGTTGCACAGAGTCGGACATGACTGAAGTGACTTAGCAGCAGCAGCATGGTAGCTCTATTTTTAGTTTTTTAAGGAACCTCCATACTGTTCTCTGAGTTTCCCTGATGGCTCAAACAGTAAAGAATCCACCTGAAATGCAGGAGACCTGGGTTCGATCCCTGGGTTGAGAAGATCCTCTGGAAAAGGAAACAGCTACCCACTCCAGAATTCTTGCCTAGAGAATCTCATGGACAGAGGCACCTGGCAGGCTACAGTCCATGGGGTTGCAAAGAGTCAGACATGGCTGAGCAACTTTCATATACTATTCTCCATAGTGGATGTATCAATTTACATTCCCACGAACTGTGTAGGAGGGCTCCCTTCTCTCCACACCCTCTCCAGCATCTTTTGTTTGTGTGGATTTTTTGATGATAGTCTTTCTGGCTGGTGACAGGTGATATCACATTGTTTTGATTTGCATTTCTCTAATAAACAACAATGTTGAACATCTTTTCATGTAGCTATTGCTATCTGTATGTCTTGGAGAAATGTCTTCTTATGTTTTCTGCCCATTTTTTGAGTGGATTGTTTGTTTTGATGCTGCTAAATGTCACAAGCTTTTTGTAAATTTTGGAGACTAATCCCTTATTGGTCATGTCATTTGCAAATATTTGCTCCCAACCCGAGGATTGTCTTTTCATTTTGTTTATTGTTTTCTTTGCCTGCAAAAGCTTTAAAGTTTAAGTAGGCCCCATTTATTTATTTTTGTTTTTATTTCCATTATTCCTAGAGACAGATCAAAAAAAGATATTGCTGTGATTTATGTCAGGCAAGGCAACCTATATATTCAATGCAATCCCTATCAAATTACCAATGGAATTTTTACCGAAATAGAACAAAAAAATCTCAAAATCTGTATGGAGGCACAAAAGACCCTGGATAGCCAAAGCAATCTTGAGAAAGAAAAGTGGAGCTGGGAGAATCAGGCTCCTTGACTTCAGAGTATACTGTAAAACTACAGTCATCAAAACAGTATGATACTCACACAAAAGTAGAAATTATAAATCTGTGGAACAGAACAGAAAACTGAGAAATAAGCCCATGAATCTATAGACCCAGTGACTGAATTGGGTCTCTTATATCTCCTGCATTGGCAGGCAGGTTCATTACCACTAGCACCATCTGGGAAACCCTATGGCAACCCACTCCAGTACTCTTGCCTGGAAAATCCCATGGACGGAGGAGCCTGGTAGGCAGCAGTCCATGGGGTCGCTAAAAGTCGGACACGACTGAGCAACTTCACTTTCACTTTCATACATTGGAGAAGGAAATGGCAACCCACTCCAGTGTTCTTGCCTGGAGAATCCCAAGGATGGCAGAGCCTGATGGGCTGCCATCTATGGGTCGCACAGAGTCAGACACAACTGAAGCGACTTAGGAGCAGCAGCAGCAGCATGGACAATTAATCTATGACAAAGGAGGAAGACTACCCATTGTTGGAAAGACACTGTTTTCAACAAATGGTGCTGGAAAATCGGGACAGCTACATGTAAAAAATGAAATTAGATCATATTTAAACTGCATACACAAAAATAAGCTCAAAATTGATTAAGGACCTAAATGTGAGACTGGACACTATAAAACTCATAGAGGAAAACATAGGCAGAATACTTTCCAACTAGCTATGTTTTCTGTACTTTGCTTTTTTTTTTTTTTACAAAATTGTTTCCTGCATTAACAAATGTGTGATTGAGCCTCCAATAAAAACAATAATGACCAGGTAACTTGAAATGATTGACTTGATGTATAGCTTGTAAGATCCATGATTGTAATAGTGTGACTCTAGATATAGGAAGAAGGAATAGGATGGAATCATTACCTGGAGCTGACGGACTAGTAAGACAGGTGGTCTAGAGGCTTTTGGCTACTGGTAACAGAAATTGAGTTGGAGAAGGAAATGGCAACCCACTCCAGTGTTCTTGCCTGGAGAATCCCAGAGACGGCGGAGCCTGGTGAGCTACTGTCTATGGGGTTGCACAGAGTCGGACATGACTGTAGCGACTTAGCAGCAGCAGCAGCAGCAACAGAAATTGAGTAATAGCACACTGAGTGACCTATATGAAAAATCCTGTCCCCTCGTGGGAATGAGCATTCCTAGGACCCAGGGATGAATTGGTCAAAAGTGTCTCCCAAGCCTTGCTTGAAATTTAGAAGGGAATGACCATCAGTTCAGTTCCGTTCAGTCGCTCAGTCGTTTCTGACTCCTTGCGACCCCATGAATTGCAGCACGCCAGGCTTCCCTGTCCATCACCAACTCCCGGAGTTCACTGAGACTCATGTCCATCGAGTCAGTGATGCCATCCAGCCATCTCATCCTCTGTCGTCCCCTTCTCCTCCTGCCCCCAATCCCTCCCAGCATCACAGTCTTTTCCAATGAGTCAACTCTTCGCATGAGGTGGCCAAAGTACTGGAGCTTCAGCTTTAGCATCATTCCTTCCAAAGAAATCCCAGGGCTGATCTCCTTTAGAATGGACTGGTTGGATCTCCTTGCAGTCCAAGGGACTCTCAGGAGTCTTCTCCAACACCACAGTTCAAAACCATCAATTCTTCAGCGCTCAGCTTTCTTCACAGTCCAACTCTCACATCCATACTGGAAATACCATAGCCTTGACTAGACTGACCTTTGTTGGCAAAGTAGTGTCTCTGCTTTTGAATATGCTATCTAGGTTGGTCATAATTTTTCTTCCAAGGAGTAAGAGTCTTTTAATTTCATGGCTGCAGTCACCATCTGCAGTGATTTTGGAGCCCAGAAAAATAAAGTCTGCCACTGTTTCCACTGTTTCCCCATCTATTTCCCATGAAGTGGTGGGACCAGATGCCATGATCTTCATTTTCTGAATGTTGAGTTTTAAGCCAACTTTTTCACTCTCCTCTTTCACCTTCATCAAGAGGCTTTTGAGTTCCTCTTCACTTTCTGCCATAAGGGTGGTGTCATCTGCATATCTGAGGTTATTGATATTTCTCCCAGCAATCTTGATTCCAGCTTGTGCTTCTTCCAGCCCAGTGTTTCTCATGATGTACTCTGCATATAAGTTAAATAAACAGGGTGACAATATACAGCCTTGATGTACTCCTTTTCCTATTTGGAACCAGGCTGTTGTTCCATGTCCAGTTCTAACTGTTGTTTCCTGACCTGCATATAAATTTCTCAAGAGGCAGGTCAGGTGGTCTGGTATTCCCATCTCTTTCAGAATTTTCCACAGTTTATTGTGAACCACACAGTCAAAGGCTTTGGCATAGTCAATAAAGCAGAAATAGATGTTTTTCTGGAACTCTCTTGCTTTTTCCATGATCCAGCGGATGTTGGCAATTTGATCTCTGGTTCCTCTGCCTTTTCTAAAACTGGCTTGAGCATCAGGAAGTTCACGGTTCATGTATTGTTGAAGCCTGGCTTGGAGAATTTTGAGCATTACTTTACTAGTGTGTGAGATAAGTGCAATTGTGCATAGGAATGGCCATAGGATTGTGTAATAAAGAATGTTCAAACCATCCAGTTCTAGAAGAATCAAGTCATTAGCTACTGCCATCACTGACCTAGAATCCACCCTGGAAGGAATTCACGGCAAGGACCACGATAAGGCAATTTGTGCTCTGGGAAGACTGGCAGAACCAACCCTCAGATACTTAGACATTTCCAGTAGAAATTTTTACAAACCCAATTTCTTACATCTTGCCATACTATAAAAGCACTAAAACCATTAACTATGGCTTCTGGTCTTTTTGAAGATCAATAACTTTGTCAAGAAGTGTGCTTGGTTGCATGTACCCCTTCCCTGAATCACATACATAGTGGCCCCCATTTACCTCTTTGGAACAGTTCTCACAGCTTCCTGAAAGAATGTCTTGCTGGTTATAATTCTTATATTGGCTTGAATAAAATTTTTCATTTCTTTCTTAATTGATTTTCAATATTTTTCATAGATATGAGCAAGTGTGCATTTATAAATATTTCCATAAGTTAAGTGAAGGAAATTCATATTCTTCTATTTTCATGAATTAAATTGAACATAACTCTGTGACCTCACTTCCCAGGAGGATGGAGATGCCTCTGTGCTTTAGTGAAAGATCTGTTGTCCAGGTAGGCTCACCTGAGGGACTCACTGTCCAAGTCCTGTGGTTCAGGAGGGTGGCTGCTCCATCCCTTCTGTTGGGGAGTTAAGGGTCATTTGTCAAAATTCCAAGGCTGGTCAAGTCCCTTCACTGTGGAGCTCAAAAGAGAGTAGAAAGGTCCTCTGCTTAGTTGAAACTTCTTATCATAGAAGTGGTGCAGCTGGGCCCCAGGGAGTGGCAGGATGGGTCCAGAGTCACCCTGCGTGTGGCAGAGTCAGAGTCAGGACCCAGGTGTCCTCCTTCCCAGGCCGGCTGTCTGTCTACAGCCCCATGCTGCTTGTTATAAGTGTAGCAGCAGCATCCTCCAGGCTGGGATTCTGCCCCATCCTCCCTCGTTCTGTACAAACCTGGCCCAGCCCCCTGAGGAGGGCACTGACTGCTGCTGAGTCAGTTTCCTCATCTGCTAGATGGGGGAGGGGTGCCAGAGACCCCTCGTCCTTCCCAGCCCCACTCTTCCTGGGACCCCTGGACTTGCCAGTCTTGGAGACTCAGACGTGGAGATGAAAGCCAGCTCTCTTCCTTCTGTCCACCCTCTCTGCTTGTTTTCTCTTGGCTGCTGGGTCCTGTTTATTGATCACATTCTTCCTGATTACACAGATCCTCCTTTCCCATGACCTCTGCTTGGTGGGGAACATGTTTCTCTTTCATAACAAGAGTTTCCTCAGTCACTTCCCAGGGGTCTGACCCTCCAGTGATTCTTGTCAAAAACACAAACTGCTCCCAGGTGCCCCCACAGTCTGAGGTGTCCCAGATTCCCTTGTTCTTGCACATGCTTGACTTTCCACTTCTTCAGAGTCCATCTCAGCAGCTGTTTGTAGGAAAACATTGCTTTTGTGGGATTTCTAGGTGGTTCAATAGTAAAGAATCTACTTGCCAATGCAGGAGACAAAGGAGACACTGGCTTGATCCCTGGGTCAGGAAGATCCCCTGGAGAAGGAAATGGCAACCCACTCTAGTATTCTTTTCTGGGAAATCCCATGGACAGAGGAGCCTGGCAGGCTACAGTCCATGGGGTCACAAAAGGTCAGACATGACTGAGTGACTGAGCATGCATGCATGCATTACTGTTCTATTGAAACAAGGCCTGATACATTATTGTTATGTTATTATGGCCCTATTATAAAGAAGAATGCAAAACTCTGCATTCAGTTTCAAATAAAACATGAGAACGGTAAACACTAAAATCTAGAACCAATATGTATGTGTATTCTCAGTGCTAAGAAGAGGGTTTGACACATGACAGATGTTTTCCAGTCCCAAGTCCTGAGGACTTGAGACCCTCAGATGATGGAGAGGAGGAAGAGGAGAAGGAGGGAGGAGAGTCTGAGCAGCAGGAGGACCATCACTCCAGAGAAGGTTTCCTGAAGCAGGTGAATTGTGTTGAAAGACCTGGTGATGAGAGGGTAAATATATCTTGAGTTGCCCACATGCTGCTCAGTGGTGAACTGGTGAGAACATTTTCCATGGAGAGGTGGGAACAGAAGGCAGAGAGGGGGTTAGAGCAAATGAGAGGAGGGAAGATGCAGAGGGGGGTTAGATCATGTTCAGGATACTTGTGGAGAGAGTGCCAAGGACAAAAGCTGGTCAGGGGTAGGACCAAGGGTTTGCTTTTGCTTTGTTTTAAACTGCAAGATGCTACAACATGATTTGCACATGACATGTGCCATATATATGGATTGAATTCCATTTCCTCATGCCAGAAATCAAAACCCTTTTTATTGGCAGAATCTGACCAGTAACTGAATATTTTTGGTTCATGGCCTTGCCCCTGGACCTGAGTGTAAAGAAAGGGGAAACTAGAGTTCAAATGATTTTCCACCAGACTTTCAAACTCATTGGTAACTTTTCTTCCTAATGCCAAATTCTGTAGACTCAGTGTTTGTTTCCCTACAAAATTCATATGTTGAAGCCTAAATCACCAATATGTTAGTTTTGGAGGTGGGGCTTCTAGGAGGTAATTAGGTCATGAGCTGGGGCCTGTGTGAATGGGATTAGTGCCTTTATGAGAAGAAACAGGACAGATGATCTCTCTCTCCATCATATGAGGTCATAGCCTCATACAGTGGGAAGACTGCAAACCAGGAAGAGAGCCCTTACCAGATTTCACCTCTCCAGGAACTTTGATCTTGAACTTCCTAGTCTCCAGAACTCTGAGAAGTAAATGTCTGTTGTTTAAGCCGCCCAGTCTATGGAGTTCTGTTACAGCAGCTCAACTGGAAAACACTGGGTCCTGGCAATATATCAGGAAGTACAGTTTGTTGAGTTGGAGTGTTTCTTCCAATCAAAGCTTATGGGGCAGACATAATAGATCTGGGAAGAAAATTGTCATCTTCCTGAAGGACCCAGAAACATCTGGTCCTCAAGTATTTCCAGGCCCAGTGCCCTCCCCAGCCCTCACAGCTGTTATTTCCCTCCTCCTCCATCAAAGCCATGGTGCATCTTTGCTCAAGGCTGCGTTTCACTGGCCCCCCTCTCTGCCTGGCCCTTCATACCATTGTCTCTGACTCTTACACTGACCCTGGGAAAGTTATTACTATCCCAGTCTACACATCAGAAACCAGAACCTCAGCAAAGTGAGAGCTCAGGACCTCCCAGTCCGGGAACCACTGAGCAGGTCCTGGCCTTCAGCCTCTGCCAGCCAGGTCCTGCCCTTCCTTCAGCTGCACCTCGGGTCAGGCTCCTGGGGCTTCCAAACAGCAGGGGAGCCTCAGCTGTGATCACTGTTTTCCAGACTTTTCCTTCCTTTAGAGGACAGGTGCTAACTCACAAAAAGATAATTTTTATTAGAATCCACCCCTCCTTCTGTAGACTCCAGTGAGTCCTGGGTGCAGTTAGGCTGAACCACCAGCCTTGCCAGCTACCCCTTGGCCGGAGCTCTTCCTCCAGACAGAGGGTGCTGGATGGGGGTCCATCAAGCAGAATGCTTCCAGCCCCCTCTGAGGCCCTCGGGGGCAGAGCTAGGATTGGCTGGCAGGATGGAGTCGGCACCCCTCTCTCTCTGTCCTAGCCCTAAACTCTGAGAGATGGGAGGACAATGAAGAGGTGAGGATGCCCTTGAGCAAGGGTCAAGTTCAGGACCCTAAACAAGGTCCCCACCAGTGTCCCCAGGGCTCCACCACCTGGTAACAGAAACCAGCGATTCTACCAGGTGACACAGCACATCCCCTGAACTCAGGATGCTGGGCCAGGCTAGCATTTGCCCTTTTCTCCCATTTCTCAGCAAACCCACTCAAACTCTCTCATCCCCCAGCAAGAAAAGCATGTGTTCTTTCCATATAGAGGAGAAATTGTGCTCCAAGTGAGTAAGTTTCTTGGCTGCGGAGCCTGGCCCAGACAGCAGCACACTGGGCAGGAAGTGGGCGGCGTTTGTATCACTCCTGGGACCAGACTGGCTGGATCCTCACCTTCAGAGACAGTGATGCTGTCCTGATGGGGCTGGGCGCTGGGGAGCAAGGTGGTGGGATGTGTGCCTGGAGACAGCAGATGAGGGTGGAGAATCTTGTCCCTGAATAGAAGGTCTTTCTCCATCGGGTGGGGCTGGGGGCGGAGGAAGGAGGGGAGGAAGGGTGGCTACAGAGTGTTAGAGGGGCGGGCATCCTTCCCAATCCCCTTACTCCTCCAGCTAACAGGTCTGAGTCACAGGTGCCCCAAGGGAGCTCAGCAAGGCATGGCCACTGTAGACAGTCTTTTTAGACCACCCCCCAGATTTCGCTTGGTTCCTCCGGGGTTAGGTAGCACTAAGGGATCACATCCCTGTCTTCTAGTTCATTTTGCCAGAGCCTCAGGAACATACTGGAGAGGGCAATGGCACCCCACTACAGTACTCTTGCCTGGCAAATCCCATGGATGGAGGAGCCTGGTAGGCTGCAGTGCATGGGGTTGCTGGGAGTCGGACACGACTGAGCGACTTCACTTTCACTTTTCACTTTCATGCATTGGAGAAGGAAATGGGAACCCACTCCAGTGTTCTTGCCTGGAGAATCCCAGGGATGGGGGAGTCCTGGTGGGCTGCTGTCTCTGGGGTCGCACAGAGTTGGACATGACTGAAGTGACTTAGCAGCAGGAACGTACAGGTCTTTCCAAAACCAGCTCTGGGCTGGAGGACACGCTGGATGCCCCTGGCTCAGCTGAGTTCTGGTTTTCTTCCCACCTTTTCCTCATTTGTTAAGAATCCACTGTGAGTGGGTTTGGGGGACATGGGCAGAGAAGGGACAAGGAGGCCAGGGTGTTGGGGTGGCTGGTGGGGCAGAGGTGAAATGCAATCCAGATAAAGGCAAAACATTGAATAAATTGGGGACATTTAACCTGGAAAGTCAAAGATCCAGGGTTGAGACATGAGAATGAGCTAAAGATGGGTGACAGGTCACCATGTGGAAGTGACACTGGATTTGTACTAGGTGGAAGCTTCAGTGGGGAAAGTCCTGTGTGTATAAACCAGGGACCCAACCCTCCGAGCAGTGCTTTCCAGAAAATGACTCCCCTGTCCTTGGGCACATCCAGGCCAGGGTCCATGGGCCAGGTGAAAGGAGTCAGGTGGCAAGTGGGAGGTGGGCTAGGGCTCAGGGCTTAACCTGGTGACCTGAGTCCAGACACAGCCCTGAACATGCTTCCACGGGCCAGCGTTTCTTCACAGACACCATCAGCTGGGCTGAGAGGCACCTGCCCAGTGCAGCCTGCATTCTCAGTCCTGACAAGCATCAGACCACGGTCACTGGCTTGTTCCTGGACCAACCACTTAGGCATTTAGAGTTGTGAGCCCTGGAGCAGAGGCCCTGACCACACTCATCACCCTTCCCTTCTCTAGGTTCACTGGCAGGCCCACCTGGTCATCATTATTTTTATTGGAGCCTGAATCTCACAAATTACATTTGTTAATATAAGAAAAAACAGTATTGTCAAAAAAGCAGAGTACAAGTAAAATAGCTTGTGAAATTAATAAGCTCATAAGTAAATAGTGTTATCTTCTAAGGAGTCACATGGCTGGGGCCAGAAGAAGAAAAATTCATCTTTATGGTGGAGCAGGTATTTCTCTTCTTGGGAAGGTCAGGTTAACACATACTGCAGATGCTCACTGCACTCTAGAGGGGAGGGAGGAGGCCCAAAAGGGCAGAGAAAAAAAATTATGTTGAAATGTTTCCTGTCTTGCTTTGAAATACAATTTTTATTTCATTCCTTCTTAAAATTTGCCTGCCATGTGCACCACCTCCTGGGAGCCCTCCCCACCAACCACACCTTCCCCTGGGTGAAGATCACACGGTTCATCCCATTACAGGAGTGAGGGGCAGCGGGGGGCACGGGGAGGGGGTCATTCCCTGCCCCTCCCCCACAGCTCTGCTAGCCTGGCCCCTCTGGCCCTGGTGACACCAGAATGCTGGGCTCTGAGGCTTTGTGGCTGAGAGCAGGAGAGGAAGAAGGCTTGTGGGGGCTTCCTGGCCTCCAGTTACTGTAAAGGGCTGCTGGTCTGAATTCATCCATGAAGAGGGTTGGGGAGGCACATACACACACACGCACTGAGCCTACATCCAGGCACCTTTAAAGGAAGCATCCTGGCACTGGCAGAGGTTTTTAATAGCTAAGGATTTGGGGCTTTGGAGTGGGGCCAAACTGCTAGTTTGCTCTAATGGGCTGAAGCCCTAGTCTCACTCTGAGGGGGCGTGGGGAGTCGCTGGGTACGGTTCACAGAGGGGGTCTTTTGGGTGAGCATGGAAGTCCAAGTTGACTAGGGTACTTCTGAACTCTAGGCACATCGAGGGCAGTCAGGACCTTTCGATTTTGTTTTCCTTTGTCTTTGTCCTTTATATTAGGTTGGGGAAAAAAAGAACATTATGATGTAGACCAAGAGACAAGGCTTCTCTCTATGATTGCCAGCAAAGGCTGATAGGAACCAGAAGCTCCAGGGAATTTAACACACACACAGACACACATATATTTTATATATGTACACACACACACACATTATAAAATACATTATGTAGATCACATTATGCCTGGGGCCCAGAGCACAAGGAAGCAACAGTAGAAAGCAACTGACCCACACAAACACATGTGTGCACCACACACTCAAGCACTTCAGTTTCTTTAACTACAAAAGCAGCAATTCTCCACCACCTCAACACACCTGCCCAACATTTTTGAAAAGAAATGTCCCTTTAAGAACAAGGCCACCCAGTAAATTCTGAACCCCTGACTAGAAAAGTAAAAAAAAAAAAAAAAATCGAGGGAACAACAGCATTGAGGCTGCAGTGTCCATGGTCTTCTCCCTGCAGGGGCAGGGCCTGCTGCTTTGATCACTGGGGCAGGAGGGCCACATCACTGCCCCTCACCAAGACTGCAGACAGGTGTCTGCAAGTCCCTGGGGTTCTTCATCAATCCTTTTTTTGATTCCTCAGAGAGGGCATTCATTCCTTGCTTTCTCTAAGAGTCCCTCTGGGTGATGGGTGTTTAGTGACCCTGAAAAAATTCAACCAATCTCTTGGAAGGATGAAAATCAGATGGCACGTAAGGATCCAGGGTCTCTACGATTTCTGCCACTGAAAATTGTTGACCTCCAGAGATTTTTTTCTTTTAAGTAAAAGGGAGATGCACCATTCATCCACTGTGAGAATAGGGGTCTAATACCTAACTAACTACCTCAATCACAAATCCACACACACCAACTAAGGCACCCCCAGGGGGACAGACACTCTTTGGCAATGAGGCCCCTCTGGAGGCCCAGCGTGTGATCAGCTGCACAGAGGGCTGTGTGCTGTGGAGTCAGCACCTCAGGAGGTGGGAGGGGTGGTGGGCAGAGATGGAAGGGGTCTCAGGTCCTGATGGATCAGAAGAAGGAAGATGGGGAGAGGTGGTCAGGACACAGGAGATGAGAAAACCAAGGATGACCAGAAAAGGGCCAAAAAGTAGAAAATGAAGGAAAGATGAGAGCAGCAAGAGAAAAAGTCAAAACAACGTGTGGGCAACCAAAGAAAGCAGGAAGAAGACGGAGAAGGGGAGAAGGAAACAGAAAAGAGAGTGAGATGAAGGGGAAGGATGTGAGGAGGGAGAGAGGGAGCCAAGAAGAGGACATCAGAACTCTGTAAAGATACCTCCTGTGAGCAGAGGGGATCAGGAGACCCTGGGCAGAGCCTTAGTCTCCACAGAAACCTGGCGGGCCCAGTACCCCAGTTCAGTCACATAAACCAGCAGGTTGGTGGCTGTCAGGATGGCCACAGCCAGGCACTGGTCCCAGGCGCACATGTCGTAGGCAAGCTCATCCCTGCAGTCCTCATCACTAGACCGCTGAGGATGCCTGCCAAACTCCTTGTTGAACTGGTAGAGCAGCCAGAGGACCAGAGCACTGATATAGAGGAGGACGGAGAGCAGGCTGAGCACAAGCTGGAAGAGGGGGAAGGGCCCGGGCAGCCTGTATTCCCATTCACCCAGGTTCAGCAGGATGGCCAGGGCTGCTGGGATGAAGCAGATGGAGTACACGGCCACACACCACTCCAGGGCCGGCTGGTGCAGGTACAGGGAGGTGTTGCTGATGAAGGCGAAGATGATGCCGGCCATGAAGGTCTCCAGCACCTTCAGCAGGCCTGGCACGGTGAGCACATAGCAGGAGGTCTTGTAGATCTTGCAGCGCTCCCACATTTTGACTACTTCCATGGCATAAAACACAGACGCGATGCAGGAGAACACAGTAGCAGCGATGGCCTGGTCTCGGTAAGGACCATAAGGCAGGAACTGGACGTAGGTGAGGGAGTAGATGATGGAGGCCGAGAGACAGAGGAGGGCAGCGTAGCAGGCGTAGGTGTTAGATAAGTACCAGAAGAAAGGAAACTCGGATGGGAACCTACGTAACTCAACTGTGAGGATAATGAGGGTCACGGCACAACAGAAGCACCAGATGGACATAAACCAGTTACCTACATATCCCCTGTGAATGCCCATGTTGGCCACCAGAGAGAAGGACATGCAGATGGAAAAAAGCTGTGGCAGGCGGAGGAACCGGCACGTGGTGTCCAAGTCGGCCAGGTATAGAGCTGTTCCTGAGTTGGACATGGTGCCGTGATGGTCAGGCAGGTCACAGTCACTGGGGTGGCAGGATCTTCCTGAGTAACCACTGTAAAAAGATCCAGTTCTGGAAGCTGATTAAGATTCAGCTAGAAAGGCTCAGGGACCTGTGACGGCAGAGGCTCAGGGTCTGTGGAGTTAGAACAAATGGCCCAGTTGCTTGGGTAACAGCACAGCTGCTCCTGAATGGTTCTCCCCACCCATCACTGTTGGCCTTGTCAGGATACTTGTCTTATCCCAAACCTCAGAGCTGGGTTGAGTCTGGCCTCAAACCATGAACATTGTGGATCTCTGACTGTGTGCCATTATCTATGGCGGCACAGAGAAGGATGGTCCTTATCTGCAATCCAAACCCTTTGAGTCTCTCAAAATTGAAAACAAATTTTTGAAAAGTTGTTCGGTAACAAAATTTGACCTGAACAGACAAGAGATAATTCATGATATCTATTTAATTCACTTAGTATGAAATTTCAAATGTTCAGTTGCAGAAACACTAATGTCTGAATATAGGGTGTGTTCACACCCCAGTGGGGTGTGATGTCATGTAGAGTAGATGGACTATATAACCTGTCTGGAGCAGATCTGACTCCGAGGGTTTCAGAAAAGGAACTGTGGATTTTACTGCTAACCCCATTTTACAGATGAGAAAACGAAGGCTGTAGAATCAAGTTCCTTCCCTAGGTGGCATGACTAGGAAGTGGGAACCCAGATAAAAATGCCAAAACTGTGGGTGTGAACACTTTGCTCTAAAGCCCAGCATGTGAGCAGGGCCTGTGGGTGGGAGCCCAGGACCAAAGCCTGAGGCTCCGGGACCCAGGACACACCTTCAGGGCCACAGCCTCCTTCCACAGCATCTGAAGACACACCCGGGACAATCTGAGGTATCCTGGCCTCTCCCTGCAGCATCACTAGAAGGAGCTGCCGTCTGAGGGGACACAGCTCCACCCAGAGGAGGGCAGCTTCAGAGGTGAGCAGAGAGGAGCCACGGGTGAGAGCAAGGCCATGGGGACAAGATGACATGGGAGTAGGGACTGTTCTGAATCCGCTCCCCCCATTTTTCCTTCACATGTGACTCTTCCCCCCTGGGGAGGAGAGACTCCCTACCCAGCGTGACTCCAAAGTGGAACATCATTGAGGAACCGCAGAATAAATTAACATAATTTGAGGCTCTGAAGCTCCAAAGCTGCCATCTAGGTAGGAGTCTGGAAAGATCTAGGAGTAGTCCTACCTGTGAGGAGTTTCTCGGCCTGGCAGACTGGTTAGCAGCTGCCAAGCTGGGAAGAAGGGATTGGAAATGAACAAGGATGCTGTGTCTGAGGCTGATATGGTCTTTTAGGGCATCCCAGGAAGGCAGTGGGGATGGACAGATGTTTGGCCCCCTTTTAAGGGCAGGAGCTTAAAGAGGAGGCCCCTGCAGTACCCCTGGGAGGTGACAGCCCTGAGGATGCTCCCGGGACTGGGGTGGGGGGTGGAGGGGCAGAGTGGAGATGACTGGGGGGATCCCAGGGTCCTAGTGGCCCCGAGGCAGCCCAGTAGGGGTTTTCTGACCCAGAAGGGATGCAGGCATGGAGCCAACCCCCCCCCCCCCAGGAGGAGGGGCCTGGACTGGAACTGAGATAGGAGAACAGGGGCCTGAAGGGGTTTCAGGGCTGTGACAGGGACACGTGGCCAGAGTGGCAGGGACCCTGGAGGCCACGGAATTGCCCAGGTCACCTGCCCAAGAAGTCCCGCCAGCCAGGGCTGCAGTCCTGCTCACACAGGGGCTCCTCCAGGGTCCAGTGTGGGGGGAGTGAGGCCCCTCCCAGCCCGCCCCCTCCTCAGGGACCGCTGCCCTGTTTCCAAGGGACTATTTGCTGAGAGGCCCCCAGGGCTGACGGGCCAGCACCCTGAGCCCCAGCCAGCTTCCTGCCATCAGGGGCCTTGTTACTTTTGCTGATAATAAACCCTGGGACAAGCTGAGGCTGGAAAGAGAAACACAGAGCAAACCTGAGAACCTCCCTGGATTCACAAAGCTCCTTGAGACCCAATTGCCAGCGGAGCCCTGGAGCCTGCTGGCCTCCCAGCGGGCACTGCCAGTGATGGGGGCGGGACACTGGCTGAGAGACAGGCTGGGGTGTCACTCTGACTGTTCCTGAATTAGTTCCCAATTTACTGTTAAAATGACCCTGCGATTTACACCTAAGGCTAAATAATAACTTTGGGTCCATTTAACACCACAGAAGCAGACCTTGGGGAAAGAGAGGCATGGGGGTTCCTTCTGTGTGACCCAGGGTATGGCCTGTGCCCTCTCAGGGCCTCAGTTCCTCCACTCTATCTGTGAGCACAGACATGGTACCACTCTCCATAGCATGTGCTACATCAGAGCACAGTCTAGATGTGGCTGAGCCCTGTCTTCCCAGCAGCCAGGCATGTGGACTGGAAGACAGTGAGCCAGGAAGGTCATGGCTGAGACAGAGGAAGGAGGAGGATGTGCCAGAAGGGCAGAGAAGGAGGAGGGGAGATGGAGACTCAGAATGACAAGGAGGCTGTGGGGCCTCGAGGAGACACTTTAGAACTGGATGATCCTGGGCAAGTTATTCATCAGAGCTTCAGTTTCCTAATTTGCACAATGGGCTTAATACCTGATTTGTGTCAATTAGATGAATAAAAGCATGTGAAAGGCTCCTCAGAGGGTCTGAAACAAAACACAGTCATGCCAACTACCTGTTCAATGCCACCCCCACCCCCCACAAAGGACTCAGAAGGCCCTGGCTCCACTCTGGACACAAGTGCATGCAAGCTTGATTTGCTCCAGATCAGGGGCTACAAACCTGTGTGTCTTGAAGGTGGCCCAGAGATGTGTTTGGTTTCTCTTTAGGGAGTTTTCATGAAAAGAATGTATAAAATGTGTACTATTTCTTCCCTAAGTGTTTGGTAGCTACAGTGTTTTTATTTCACATGAAAACCCACATTTCCAGCTCCTTTTGAAGCCTCAAGTTTCTGTTTGTGGCCTCCAAGAGTCTGTTTACCCAGTCCTGTAGAAGTTCTGTAATCAAATCCCACTGGCCTCCAAAGTCAGATTTGCTGGGGGTTCTCAGTCCCTCTGCCAGATCCCCAGGTTGGGAAGTCTGTTGTGGGTCCTAGAACTTTCTTAATGGTTTGAGAATTTCTTTGGTATAATTTTTCTACAGTTTGTGGATCATCTGCTTGGCAGCTCTATGGTGGGATTAATGGCGACCTCCTCCAAGAGGGCTTATGCCACACACTACATGACCCAGGTCTGTTGCAGCCAGAGCCCCTATCCCCACAGCAGGCTACTGCTGACCCATGCCTCCATAGGAGATACTCAAACAATCAGAGGCAGGTCTGGTTCAGTCTCTGTGGGGCCTCTGGGTCCTGGTGCACACAAGGTTTTGTTTGAGCCCTCTGAGCATCTCTGGTGGGTATGGGGTTTGATTCTAAGCATTATTTTGCCCTTCCTACTGTCTTGTTGGGGTTTCTCCCTTGCCCTTAGATGTGGAGTATCTTTTTTTGGTGGGATCCAACATTCTCCTGTTGATGGTTGTTTAGCAGCGAGTTGCAATTTTTGAGAAAATGAGCACAAGTTTTTCTACTCCACCATCTTGTATTAGTCTAAAGAATAGCAAGGAGAGATAAGAAAGCCTTCCTCGGTGATCATTGCAAAGAAATACAGGAAAATAATAGAATGGGAATGACTAGAGATATCTTCAAGAAAATTAGAGATACCAAGGGAATATTTCATGCAAAGATGGGCACAATAAAGGACAGAAATGGTATGAACCTAACAGAAGCAGAAGATATTAAGAAATGGTGGAAAGAATACACAGAAAAGCTATAAAAAAAAAAAATCTTTGTGACCCAGATAGCCACAATGGCGTGATCACTGACCTAGAGCCAGACATCCTGGAATGTGAAGTCAAGTGGGCCTTAGAAAGCATCACTACAAATAAAGCTAGTGGGGGTGATGGAATTGCAGATGAGCTATATCAAGTCCTAAAAAATGATTCTGTTAAAGTGCTGCACTCAATATGCTAGCAAATTTGGAAAACTCAGTAGTGGCCAAAATGACTGAAAAAGGTCAGTTTTCATTCCAATGCCAAAGAATCTTCAAACTACCGCACGATTGCACTCATCTCACAGGCTAGTAAAGTAATGCTCAAAATTGTCCAAGCCAGGTTTCAGCAATATGTGACCGAGAACTTCCAGATGTTCAAGCCAAATTTTGAAAAGGCAGAGGAACCAGAGATCAGATTGCCAACATCTGTTGGATCATTGAAAAAGCAAGAGAGTTCCAGAAAAACATCTACTTCTGCTTCATTGACTATGCCAAAGCCTTTGACTGTGTGGATCACAACAAACTGGGAAATTCTGAAAGAGATGGGAATACCAGACCACCTTACCTGCCTCTTGAGAAATCTGTATGCAGGTCAAGAAGCAACAGTTAGAACTGGACATTGAACAATGAACTGGTTCCAAATTGGGAAAGGACTTCATCAAGGCTGTATATTGTCACCCTGCTTATTTAACTTATATGAAGAATATATCATGTGAAATGCCAGGCTGGATAAAGCTGGAATCAAGATTGCCAGGAGAAATATCAATAACCTCAGATATGCACCCTTATGTTGTGGTGTGAAAGTGAAGAAAACCAACAGAAAGTGAAGAGGAACTAAAGAGACTCTTGATGAAAGTGTAAGAGGAAGGTGAAAAGGCTGGCTTAAAACTCAACATAACATTCAAAAAACGAAGATCATGGCATCTGGTCCCATCACTTCATGGCAAATAGATTGGGAAAATATAGAAACAGGGAAAAATTTTATTTTCTTGGGCTCAAAAATCACTGCAGATGGTGATTGCAGCCATGAAATTAAAAGACGCTTGCTCCTTGGAAGAAAAGCTATGACCAACCTAGACAGCATATTAAAAAAGCAGAGACATTACTTTGTCAACAAAGGTCCATCTAGTCAAAGCTATGGTTTTTCCAGTAGTCATGTATGGACGTGAGAGTTGGACCATAAAGAAAGCTGACTGACAAAGAATGAATGCTTTTGAACTGCAACAAGTTAGCACAAGTTGCTGCTCAGTTGCTTCAGTCATGTCCGACTCTGTGCAACCCCAGAGATGGCAGCCCACCAGGCTCCCCCGTACCCGGGATTCTCCAGGCAAGAACGCTGGAGTGGGTTGCCATTTCCTTCTCCAATGCATGAAAGTGAAAAGTGAAAGTGAAGTCACTCAGTCGTGTCAGACTCTAGCGACCCCATGGACTGCAGCCTACCAGGCTCCTCCGTCCATGGGATTTTCTAGGCAAAAGTACTGGAGTGGGGTGCCATTGCCTTCTCCACAAGTTAGGCGGCTTAAAATAACAGAGATTTATTCTTCTCACAATCCTGGAGGCCCGAAGTCTGAAATTAAGGTGTCAGCAAGGCTGTGATGTCTGTGATGCTCCAATTGGGTCCATTCTTGCCTCCTTCAGCTTCTGGAGGCCCCTTAGCTTGTGGCCACTTAATTCTATCTCTGGCTCCACCTTCATGTGCTCATCTTCGCTCAACTCTGTGTGTGCGGCCCTCTCTGTCCTTTCTCTTATAAAGACACCTGTCACTGGCCTGTGGGCCAACACTCCATCCAGGATGATTCATCCCTAAGCCCTTAACTAAATATGTCTTTAAAGACCATACTTCTAAATAGCATCACATTCTGAGGTAGACATGAATTTGGGGGATATTCTACAGCCATTAAGGATTTCTCTCATATCTTCCTGTCCTTATTTCATGGTGTCTTTTTCTAATGTGTTTATCGCATTAAGTGTATTTATTTGCTTTATCTTTTAGATTGGTGTTTGTTCACTGAACTTCTTGTGACTCACAGTGGGTCGATCCCTCATGTACCTTGTCATTTATCTGTGAGCCCCGTTTTACAGGACCCCCTTTTCCTGGGAGGATCCTGCTGCCTGGGTTGGGAGCTTCACCCAGAATAACTGCATTTGTTGCTGCTCAGGACCCTCCAGGCCAATCTCCTGCTGGGCACCAATTGTGTTAATTTCCAGGTTGGAGTTGTTGGACCTCAGAAATCATGCATATATGGGCTCAACACACAAGAGTAAAGACTTGACATTTTTATTTCTCCCGTGGAGGTAGATATCAGCCTTGACTTTTCATCTTGCTGAAGGGTAGGTTTTCCTTGTCTACCCTTGCTCCTAGACTGCAGGCCACGTGGTCCTGGCTTTAGGGAAGTGTCTCAGCTCCAACTCTTTACCTTGTGCCACTCCAAAGTCTCATTCCTGACCCAAGTGGGCATATAGACCAGCCTCCAGTTGGCCAGGCTCAATTCTTCATTTCTCTTTCTCTCAAACATTCAATCAGTAGTCACATCAGCTCTGCCACTGAAGATTCAGAGACCCTTGAGTAACGCATCTAATCGTACAACTCCTTCCTCTCATCTGTGCCTTGCTAATTCTAACTTGTCCTTGATCCCAAATCACCTCCTCTAGGAAGACTTCCTGGATCCCACCAGCTCCATCTCTCATTGCTCCCAGACTGATACTTCTCAACCTTGGTCCTCTGGGAAGTAGAGATTGTGGACAGGTCCTTACATTGTCCTGCATCTTATTTGATTATATCACAAGTGAGGTGGGGAGTAACAGAGGTGTTGGATGGCCTGAACACTGTAGAAATACGTTGGATTTTAGCTGTGAGTGAAGATGCCTCACTGACATTTTCTGCGGTTTGGCCACTCGATCAGATGCCCACACTGAAAGTGTGCCTCTAGTTGTTAGGGGGAAAATGAAATGGAGGTCAGTGAAGAAGCAACGCAGAGTATAGTGGTCATGTGAAGCAACTGGAACATGCGTGAGTAACTGTGGGCATGTAAAAGCTACACTCAAGGGTCTGACAGTTTCTTATACAATTAAACATAAACTACCCCATGATCCGCCAATTTCACACTTAAGTATTTTCTCAACAGAAATGAAAGTTGACTCTATAAGACTTGTATGAGAATGTTGACCACAGTTTTCCCATAATAATCTCACACTGGAAGCAAACAATACGTCAATTAACTGGGGGATGAACAAACAGTAATCTATTCAAGGGAGGTTTGCCTGGTGGCTCACCAGGAAAAAATCCACCTGCAATGCAGAAGATGCTTGCAGAAGGTACAGGTTTGATTCCTGGTCTGGAAAGATCCTCTGGACAGGGGAATGGCAATTCACTCCAGTATTCTTGCCTGGGAAACCCCATGGACAGAGGAGCCTGGTGGGCTACAGTCATGGGGGTTGCCAAAGAGTCGGACACAACCAAACAACAAAACAAAGACATTCAAAACTAGATATCACCCATGATACAAACGAATGAACCATATAGCCACATAAACATGGATGCATCTCAAACACTAGATGCCGAGTGAAAGAAGCCAGGCACAAAAGAGTATCCACTGCAGATGCTGAAGTAGGTTCAAGTAATCTATGAGGGCATGCTGCATGGTGTGCTGCACTCCATGGGGTCGCAAAGAGCTGGACGCGACTGAACTGAACCGAACTGAATCTATGAGAGGAAAAAGTCAGAAGCAGTTCCCTCTTGGGTGGGGGACATGGATATACTTAGAAGGGTATGAGGAAACCCTCTGAGGTGTTTTCATTGCTTTTATTTTAACTGTTTGCAACACATAGCTGTTTGCTTTTGCCAAAACTCATTGAATGGCGCCCTTAAGATTTGTGCCTGTCATTGTATATAAAATTTACCCAAAGGAATAAAAGAACCATAAACAAATGCTGAACCCCAGTTAATGCTAGCAATGCTGAAGTACTCAGGGCTGGTGAAGCACATTTGAAGCTTACTTTAGTACATTTTTAAAAAGATGTATTAATGGATGGAAAGAGAAATGGATAAGTAGACAGATACGTGATAGAGTAAGTACATATATTTATTGAAGAACTAGATAATGAATGTATGGGTATTCACTGTTCTTTCAAATTTGAAAATTTTCATTCCCCATATTAATCCCAAGAACACACATTTTGAACAAAAAATCTAATATATTTGTTTTGGATTGATGACAATGTTAGTCACAGGAGACAAATGTGAGTAAATGGCTTCTGTGTTTTGCTTCACCAATATCCATTGTATGGAAAGCAGTCTCATAGGACTATAATAGGGTTAGGATAACTTCATCAAGCTCAGGATTTATTTTTTAGCTACTTTCCAAAGCAAGGTAAATGCTGACCTTTCTAAAAAAATATCTTTAGTGTTTTTTTAGTAGACAGTATCAATACTCTGTAACACTATAATTTCCTATTACTGTTAGTTTATTATAATTAAACTTTAATTGAAAGAAATAGATTCTGAACCCATGAATTTTTTGTGCATGGATTTTCTTTTGAGTGAAAATAAAATTTAAGATGTCCTCTCATTCCGTAAAGTGTTTGATAACATTTTACAAATATGCAGTATCAAGACATGCATATGCCACCTTTTGATAATGTTTTAAATGATGGAACACTTTATAACAATCTGTAGAAATTCTGTTTTTCAAAATTTCCAACTTTAGTTTTTGCCCTTTCATCTTACCTGATATTAAAGAGCATAGTGGGAGGAGGAGCGAAGATGGCGGAGGAGTAGGATGGGGAGAACACTTTCTCCCCCACAAATTCATCAAAAGAGCATTTAAACGTCGAGTAAATTCCACAAAACAACTTCTGAATGCCAGCAGAGGACATCAGGCACCCAGAAAAGCAACCCAACTCTTGGAAAGGAGGTAGGAAAAAATATAAAAGACAAAAAAAGAGACAAAAGAGGGAGGGATGGAGTTCTGTCCCGGGAAGGGAGTCTTAAAAAGAGAGAAGTTTTCAAACACCAGGAAACCTTCTCACTGCCGAATCTGTGCCGAGCTTTGGAAGCACAGAGGGCAACATAACAGGGAGAAAAAAATAAATAAACAATTAAAAATCACAGATTGCGAGCCCTACGGTAACTCCCCCAGCGGAGAAGCAGCGCAGACGCCTGCACACGCCATTAGCAAGCGGGGGCTGGGCAGGGAAGCGCCGCACAGGCTGCGTCGCTTAGAGTAAGAATCTGGCCCGAATGTCCTGAGCGCTATCTGAGAGAAATAATTTGGGCTAGCAAACCAGACTGTGGGATAACTACCATGCGAAAAGCCAGCCCTAACCTAAGACACCGCCAGGCCCGCGCACGGAACAAACGACTGAACAGAGATAGCCGGCTGCAGACCTTCCCCCTCTGGTGACAGGCAGCCAGAGCCAGAAGGGGGCAATCGCAGCCCCAGAGAGACACTATCTATAAAACTGTAAGCAGGCTTCTTTGCTAACTAAAACTTCTTGGCGGTCTGGACGGTCAACATCTGCCTGAGAAGGTGCGCCGGTTTTACACCCAGATAACCGAGTGGCGGGGAGGCGATAATTCGCAGCATTGGCGCTCGCCAAACACCTCATCACCTGAGCTGCTCGGACCTGGGAAGAGCACAAAACGCAGGCCCAACCGAGTGTGCGCCTCTGAGGACTACCCGAGTGCCTGAACCTGAGCGGCTTGGACCTGGGAGCTCAGCCCAGGGCCGGCCTCTGATTGTTCCCGGCGGAACAACCTAGATCCCGAGCAGTGTGGGCAGGGAGGCTACACGCGCCGTGAGCGGGGGCAGACCCAGTGTGGCTGAGGCACTGCGAGCGCACGCCAGTGTTATCTGTTTGCAGCATCCCTCCCTACCTCCCCACAGAGCGACTGAACAAGTGAGCCTAAAAAAAAAAAAAGTGTCCTCCACCATCCCCTTTGTGTCAGGGCGGAAACCAGACACTGAAGAGACCAGCAAACAGAAGAAGCTATAACAGAGGGAAACGCCTTGGAAGCTACAGGCCATAGATTAAAACCCTGTGGTTACTACGGACTACATAGGAAGGGGCCTATAGAGTTTGAGAAATATAAGTCGGACCAAGGAACTAGCCAAAAATGAACTGAACCCACAATACTCACAACAAAACCAGAGAAAGACCTAGATATATTTTTACTATTTTTACTATCAATCTTTCTTTTTTTTTAATTAAAAAAATTTTTTTGAGTCCTCTATTGTCCTTTAATTTTCACTTTTATAACCTATTACTTTCCAAAAAAAAAAAAAAACCCTATTTTTTTTTTCTTCTTCAGCAAACTTCATATATATATTTTATAATTTTTTGACCGTGTTTTGTTTTTTTTCTTCTTTTTCTTCTTTTCTTTAGCATTGTATTTTTGAAATTCCAAACTCTACTCTAGATTTTTAATTTTAGCCTTTTGGTATATGTTATCAATTTTGTACCTATAGTTTTTTTTATAATTTCTGTGACTTCTTTTTTCCCCTCTGTTTCTTTCTCTTCTTCTTTTACATAACATCGTATATCTGCAATTCCAAACTCTACTCAAGATTTTTAATTTATGCTTTTTGGTATTTGATATCAATTTTGTACCTGTATTTTCTTTATAATTTTTGTGACATTGTTTTTTTGTTGGTTTGTTTGTTTTCTCTCATTATTTTTCTTCTTCTTTTTTTTAACATTGTATTTTTGAAATTCCAAACTCTACTCTAGAGTTTTGATTTTTGCTTTTTGGTATTAGTTATCAATTTTGTACCTGTAGTTTCTTTAGAATTTTCACGACCTTGTTTGTTTTTCTTTGTTAGTTTTTTCTCTCTTTCCTTTCCTTCTTCTTTTCTTTAACATCGTATTTTTTAAATTCCAAACTCTACTCTAGATTTTTAATTTTTGCTTTTATGTATTTGTTACCAATTTTGTACCTTTAAGAACCCAATCTTCAGGACCCATTTTTCACTAGGGAGCTAGATTACTGGCTTGACTGCTCTCTCTCCCTTTGGACTCTCCGTTTTCTCCACCAGGTAGCCTGTATCTCCTCCCTAACCCCTCTCTACTCTACCCAACTCTGTGAATTTCTGTGTGTTCCAGACGGTGGAGAACACTTAGGGAACAGATTACTGGCTGGATCTGTCTCCCTCCTTTTCATTTCCCCCTTGTATCCTTCTGGCCACCTCTGTCTCCTTCCTCCTTCTTCTCTTCTCTGTATAACTCCATGAACATCTCTGAGCGGTCCAGTTGTGGAGTGCATATAAGGAAGTGACTACTGGCTAGCCCACTCTCTCCACTACTGATTCCACCTCATCTCATTTGGGTCACCTCTAACTCCCTCCTCCCTCTTCTCTCCTCCATGTAACGCTGTGAACCTCTCTGAGTGACCCTCACAGTAGAGAAACTTTTCATCTTTAACGTAGATGTTTTATCAATGGTGCTGTATAGAAGGAGAAGTTTTGAAACTACTGTAAAAATAAGACTGATAACTGGAAGTAGGAGGCTTAAGTCCAAACCCTGACTCCAGGGAGCTCCTGACTCCAAGGAATATTAATTGACAGGAGCTCATCAAATGTCTCCATACCGACACTGAAACCAAGCACCACACAAGGGCCAACAAGTTCCAGGGCAAGACATACCAAGCAAATTCTCCAGCAACAAAGGAACACAGCCCTGAGCTTCAAGATACTGGCTGCCCAAAGTCACCCCAAAACCATATACATCTCATAACTCATTACTGGACATTTCATTACACTCCAGAGAGAAGAAATACAGCTCCATCCACCAGAACATCGACACAAGCTTCCCTAACCAGGAAACCTTGACAAGCCACCTGTACAAACCCACACACAGCGAGGAAATGCCACAATAAAGAGAACTCCACAAACTGCCAGAATACAGAAAGGACACCCCAAACTCAGCAATTTAAACAAGATGAAGAGACAGAGGAATACCCAGCAGATAAAGGAACAGGATAAATGCCCACCAAACCAAACAAAAGAGGAAGAGATAGGGAATCTACCTGATAAAGAATTCCGAATAATGATAGTGAAATTGATCCAAAATCTTGAAATTAAAATGGAATCACAGATAAATAGCCTGGAGGCAAGGATTGAGAAGATGCAAGAAAGGTTTAACAAGGACTTAGAAGAAATAAAAAAGAGTCAATATATAATGAATAATGCAATAAGTGAAATTAAAAACACTCTGGAGGCAACAAATAGTAGAATAACAGAGGCAGAAGATAGGATTAGTGAATTAGAAGATAGAATGGTAGAAATAAATGAATCAGAGGGGATAAAAGAAAAACGAATTAAAAGAAATGAGGACAATCTCGGAGACCTCCAGGACAATATTAAACGCTACAACATTCGAATCATAGAGGTCCCAGAAGAAGAAGACAAAAAGAAAGATCATGAGAAAATACTTGAGGAGATAATAGTTGAAAACTTCCCTAAAATGGGGAAGGAAATAATCACCCAAGTCCAAGAAACCCAGAGAGTCCCAAACAGGATAAACCCAAGGCGAAACACCCCAAGACACATATTAATCAAATTAACAAAGATCAAACACAAAGAACAAATATTAAAAGCAGCAAGGGAAAAACAACAAATAACACACAAGGGAATACCCATAAGGATAACAGCTGATCTTTCAATAGAAACTCTTCAAGCCAGGAGGGAATGGCAAAACATACTTAAAATGATGAAAGAAAATAACCTACAGTCCAGATTATTGTACCCAGCAAGGATCTCATTCAAGTATGAAGGAGAAATCAAAAGCTTTTCAGACAAGCAAAAGCTGAGAGAATTCTGCACCACCAAACCAGCTCTCCAACAAATACTAAAGGATATTCTCTAGACAGGAAACACAAAAACAGTGTATAAATTCAAACCCAAAACAATAAAGTAAATGGCAATGGGATCATACTTATCAGTAACTACCTTAAACGTAAATGGGTTGAATGCCCCAACCAAAAGACAAAGACTGGCTGAATGGATACAAAAACAAGACCCCTACATATGTTGTCTACAAGAGACCCACCTCAAAACAGGGGACACATACAGACTGAAAGTGAAGGGCTGGAAAAAGATTTTCCATGCAAATAGGGACCAAAAGAAAGCAGGAGTAGCAATACTCATATCAGATAAAATAGACTTTAAAACAAAGGCTGTGAAAAGAGACAAAGAAGGTCACTACATAATGATCAAAGGATCAATCCAAGAAGAAGATATAACAATTATAAATATATATGCACCCAACACGGGAACACCACAGTATGTAAGACAAATGCTAACAAGTATGAAAGGAGAAATTAACAATAACACAATAATAGTGGGAGACTTTAATACCCCACCCACACCTATGGATAGATCAACTAAACAGAAAATTAACAAGGAAACACAAACTTTAAACGATACAATAGACCAGTTAGACCTAATTGATATCTATAGGACATTTCATCCCAAAACAATGAATTTCACCTTTTTCTCAAGCACACATGGAACCTTCTCCAGGATAGATCACATCCTGGGCCATAAAGCTAGCCTTGGTAAATTCAAAAAAATAGAAATAATTCCAAGCATCTTTTCTGACCACAATGCAGTAAGATTAGATCTCAATTACAGGAGAAAAACTATTAAAAATTCCAACATATGGAGGCTGAACAACACGCTGCTGAATAACCAACAAACCACAGAAGAAATCAAAAAAGAAATCAAAGTTTGCATAGAAACGAATGAAAATGAAAACACAACAACCCAAAACCTGTGGGACACGGTAAAAACAGTCCTAAGGGGAAAGTTCATAGCAATACAGGCACACCTCAAGAAACAAGAAAAAAGTCAAATAAATAACCTAACTCTACACCTAAAGCAACTAGAAAAGGAAGAAATGAAGAACCCCAGGGTTAGTAGAAGGAAAGAAATCTTAAAACTTAGAGCAGAAATAAATGCAAAAGAAACAAAAGAGATCATAGCAAAAATCAACAAAACCAAAAGCTGGTTTTTTGAAAGGATAAATAAAATTGACAAACCATTAGCCAGACTCATCAAGAAACAAAGGGAGAAAAATCAAATCAATAAAATTAGAAATGAAAATGGAGAGATCACAACAGACAACACAGAAATACAAAGGATCATAAGAGAGTACTATCAACAATTATATGCCAATAAAATGGACAACGTGGAAGAAATGGACAAATTCTTACAAAAGTACAACTTTCCAAAACTCGACCAGGAAGAAATAGAAAATCTTAACAGACCCATCACAAGCACGGAAATTGAAACTGTAATCAAAAATCTTCCAGCAAACAAAAGCCCGGGTCCAGATGGCTTCACAGCTGAATTCTACCAAAAATTTAGAGAAGAGCTAACACCTATCCTGCTCAAACTCTTCCAGAAAATTGCAGAGGAAGGTAAACTTCCAAACTCATTCTATGAGGCCACCATCACCCTAATACCAAAACCTGACAAAGATCCCACAAAAAAAGAAAACTACAGGCCAATATCACTGATGAACATAGATGCAAAAATCCTTAACAAAATTCTAGCAATCAGAATCCAACAACACATTAAAAAGATCATACACCAGGACCAAGTGGGCTTTATCCCAGGGATGCAAGGATTCTTCAATATCCGCAAATCAATCAATGTAATACACCACATTAACAAATTGAAAAACAAAAACCATATGATTATCTCAATAGATGCAGAGAAAGCCTTTGACAAAATTCAACATCCATTTATGATAAAAACTCTCCAGAAAGCAGGAATAGAAGGAACATACCTCAACATAATAAAAGCTATATATGACAAGCCCATAGCAAACATTATCCTCAATGGTGAAAAATTGAAAGCATTTCCTCTAAAGTCAGGAACAAGACAAGGGTGCCCACTTTCACCATTACTATTCAACATAGTTTTGGAAGTTTTGGCCACAGCAATCAGAGCAGAAAAAGAAATAAAAGGAATCCAAATTGGAAAAGAAGAAGTAAAACTCTCACTGTTTGCAGATGACATGATCCTCTACATAGAAAACCCTAAAGACTCCACCAGAAAATTACTAGAACTAATCAATGACTATAGTAAAATTGCAGGATATAAAATCAACACCCAGAAATCCCTTGCATTCCTATACACTAATAATGAGAAAACAGAGAAATTAAGGAAACAATTCCATTCACCATTGCAACAGAAAGAATAAAATACTTAGGAATATATCTACCTAAAGAAACTAAAGACCTATATATAGAAAACTATAAAACACTGGTGAAAGAAATCAAAGAGGACACTAACAGATGGAGAAATATACCATGTTCATGGATTGGAAGAATCAATATAGTGAAAATGAGTATACTACCCAAAGCAATCTATAGATTCAATGCAATCCCTATCAAGCTACCAACAGTATTCTTCACAGAGCTAGAACAAATAATTTCACAATTTGTATGGAAATACAAAAAACCTCGAATAGCCAAAGCTATCTTGAGAAAGAAGAATGGAACTGGAGGAATCAACCTGCCTGACTTCAGGCTACAGTTATGACTACAAAGCCACAGTTATCAAGACAGTATGGTACTGGCACAAAGACAGAAATATAGATCAATGGAACAAAATAGAAAGCCCAGAGATAAATCCACGCACATATGGACACCTTATCTTTGACAAAGGAGGCAAGAATATACAATGGATTAAAGACAATCTCTTTAACAAGTGGTGCTGGGAAATCTGGTCAACCACTTGTAAAAGAATGAAACTAGAACACTTTCTAACACCATACACAAAAATAAACTCAAAATGGATTAAAGATCTAAATGTAAGACCAGAAACTATAAAACTCCTAGAGGAGAACATAGGCAAAACACTCTCTGACATACATCACAGCAGGATCCTCTATGACCCACCTCCCAGAATATTGGAAATAAAAGCAAAAATAAACAAATGGGACCTAATTAACCTTAAAAGCTTCTGCACATCAAAGGAAACTATTAGCAAGGTGAAAAGACAGCCTTCAGAATGGGAGAAGATAATAGCAAATGAAGCAACTGACAAACAACTAATCTCGAGAATATACAAGCAACTCCTACAGCTCAACTCCAGAAAAATAAATGACCCAATCAAAAAATGGGCCAAAGAACTAAATAGACATTTCTCCAAAGAAGACATACAGATGGCTAACAAACACATGAAAAGATGCTCAACATCACTCATTATCAGAGAAATGCAAATCAAAACCACTATGAGGTACCATTTCACACCAGTCAGAATGGCTGCTATCCAAAAGTCTACAAGTAATAAATGCTGGAGAGGGTGTGGAGAAAAGGGAACCCTCTTACACTGTTGGTGGGAACGCAAACTAGTACAGCCACTATGGAGAACAGTGTGGAGATTCCTTAAAAAACTGGAAATAGAACTGCCTTATGATCCAGCAATCCCACTGCTGGGCATACACACTGAGGAAACCAGAAGGGAAAGAGACACGTGTACCCTAATGTTCATCGCAGCACTGTTTATAATAGCCAGGACATGGAAGCAACCTAGATGTCCATCAGCAGATGAATGGATAAGAAAGCTGTGGTACATATACACAATGGAGTATTACTCAGCCATTAAAAAGAATACATTTGAATCAGTTCTAATGAGTTGATTGAAACTGGAGCCTATTATACAGAGTGAAGTAAGCCAGAAAGAAAAACACCAATACAGTATACTAACACATATATATGGAATTTAGAAAGATGGTAACAATAACCCTGTGTACGAGATAGCAAAAGAGACACTGATGTATAGAACAGTCTTATGGACTCTGTGGGAGAGGGAGAGGGTGGGAAGATTTGGGAGAATGGCATTGAAACATGTAAAATATCATGTATGAAACGAGTTGCCAGTCCAGGTTCAATGCATGATACTGGATGCTTGGGGCTGGTGCACTGGGACGACCCAGAGGGATGGAATGGGGAGGGAGGAGGGAGGAGGGTTCAGGATGGGGAGCACGGGTATACCTGTGGCGGATTCATTTTGAGATTTGGCAAAACTAATACAATTATGTAAAGTTTAAAAATAAAATAAAATTAAAAAAAAAAATAAAGAGCATAGTGATATGAAAACATCCTGAGTGTACATCAGTGGGTGAATAGAATAACATGTGGAATACTATTCAGCCCTAAAGAAGAAAAGAGATTCTGACATTAGCAGCAGCTGAGATAAACCTGGAGGACGTTACACTAAGTGGAAAGGGAGACACAGAAAAGCTAGCGAAATCTCACTTATGTGTGGAATCTAAAAAAGTCAGATTAACAGAGGCAGAATGTAAATGTAATGGTTACCAGGGACAAGGAGGTGGGGAAATGGGGAGAAGTTGTCAAAGGATATGAAGTTGAAGTTCAATCCAGGGATACTCTGATGCTGTGGTTTAGGAAGGAAACAAGCTGGGGAAATTAAATGCTCAGAAAGACTATCAAATATTTCTGAACATGCTTCTACTGATCACAATGGAGGTCACTGCTCCAGACAGACAGCCCAGAGAAAACCTCAGATCCATGCTTCCTCACTTAGTCTGTTTGGTGCACAATATTGGGAAACTTTACTCCTTTGGAAGATATAAGAAAGCCCCTTGGAAACTTTTCAGCTTTTCCAGCACACAACTCCCTTTGAGAATATGACTATCCCAGAAATATGCATGCATATACCCTGGAAATACTATTTTCACTTACAGGGCTATATAGACATCCTAAAATCCATCTCAGGACATCAGTGGACTCATGGGCCTCAGGGTAAGAAGCGGCCTTACCTTACTTAAGTCAGGTGATTCCTGCACTATGGGTCCCTGGTTCATACCCAGGCCTCCTCCATTGGTGCCCCCCTCAAGTGCCAGAGGTCCCCAGATAGACAAGAGAGTCCTCTGGAGGCAGCCCAAGGAGTCTGAGTCCTGACAATGATGCCCACACTCATCTTCATGATCCCCTTTTCTTTCTATGATTCAGGAGTTCTGGGACTCCCATCACAGAACCCTCAGAAGGTGACTTTTTTTTTTTAATTTGCTTATTTTAATTAGAGGTTAAAGTGCTGCTGTATTCTGTGCTATTTGGATCAAACTCTTTTCAGAAAGTTGATTGTGGTCTAGAGTTTGCATCCTGAGGGGCTTCTGAACTAGGGCTCTGACAGGGGAGGGGTACTTCTCACAGGAGAAGCCAGGGGCAGAGAGGACTGAGCAATATTTATGGAAGAGAGAGAGTAGAGTCTAGCAGGGACAGGCATTCACAGTCTTGGGTACCACAAGACTCTCACTCTTTGAACCCCCCTCATTGCATATCTATCTCTTTCTTATCTGGGAGGAATTCCCAGAGGCTTCTCTGTAAGTGAATGTTAGTCCCCTGTTTACATCTCAACAATGGCTTCCTACTGAGTCCCAAATGCTTAATGTGGTGCCCCTAAGGCTGTGAATGCCTGTCCCTGCCAGAGTCTACTCTCTTGTTTGTGTGTCTGTCTCTGTCTCTCTCCATCATAAACATTGCTCAGACCACCCACCCTGGCTTCTCCTGCTTACTGTGAGAAGTGCACCTCCCCCAGCACAGCCCTGGTTCAGGAGTCCCTCATTTCCTCAGGATGCTCACACACTCCAGACCATGGTCCACTCTCTGAAAAGGGTTTAATCCAAATATTGGAAAATACAACAGCAATGCACCCTTGCAGAGCTTAAATTGTCACCTTTGAGAGGGTCATACAATGGGGTTCCCAGAACTCCCTTGCCATATCCTGTGTCCCCAGTGTTTGAGACTTGCAGGGGAGGGTCCACTGATCTAGAGAAAGGAGATTAGTGCAAACACCCACAGGAGCCAAGAGGGAAGGAAATAAGTAAAGGAGATGGAGAGGACTAGGGCAGGGGTGGTGGAAAAGCAAGATGCTGAGTTCATGACACAGTCTCATGTTTATAAAACAGAAAAAAGATACAGATACACCCTACAAACACATGTGCATGTATGTACACACATGTCTACATATGATATCAGAGCATGTAAAATGTGCTGAAGGCTGTACATGAGGTTGAGGACAGGGATGTTCCCTGGATGGAGGGGTGGATGCTCCTGTGAGCAGGCAGGAAGCCTGGCCATGCTGAAGAGGGGAAACCCAGCACATGTTGAGATAATTATAGTCCTGCTTTATGTCAACTGTACGTGAGAAGAAGAAAATATAGGAAACTACACAAAGATGTAAACAGAAAGGAATATGGAGGGCATAGCCGCTGCTCATCTCCAGTCACTCCCCCACCAAGAGAACACAAGCCAGTGACACCAGATCTCCTGAGCTTTCTAAAGGAGCTGGAAATCTGGAGTTTCATGTGAAATTAAAGCACTGCAGCTTCCAAACCCTTAGGGAAGAAACAATACCTATTCCACACCATTTCTTCCAGAAAACACAGTGAGGGAAAACTAAACACGTCAGGGGACCACCTTCAATACAAACCAGTTTGTAAGCCCTGATGTAGAGCAAATCAAGCTTGTGTCTACTCATGTCCAGAGTGAGGGCAGGGCCTTCTGCGTCCTCTGTGAGGGGAAGGAGGGGGAACAGGTAGCTGGCATGACTGTGTTTTGTTTCAGACCCTCTGAGGAGCCTTTCACATGCTTTTATTCATTTAATTGACACAAACCAGGTATTAAGCCCATTGCACAGACGAGGAAACTGAAGCTCTGATGAATAACTTGCCCAGGATCATCCAGCTCTAAAGTGTCTCCTCCAGGCCCCACAGCCTCCTTGTCACTCTGAGTGTTCATCTCATCTCCTCCTTCTCTGCCCTTCTGGCACCTCCTCCTCCTTCCTCTGTCCCGGCCATGACCTTCTTGGCTCCCTGTCTTCCAGTCCACAACCTGGCGCTGGGCAGGCAGGGCTCAACCACACCAGGCTGTGCTCTGACGGGGACACCATGTCCAGGCTCACAGATAGAGTGGAGGAGGGGCTGCTGCG
This sequence comes from Bubalus bubalis, assembly GCF_019923935.1. Taxonomy (NCBI): domain Eukaryota; kingdom Metazoa; phylum Chordata; class Mammalia; order Artiodactyla; family Bovidae; genus Bubalus; species Bubalus bubalis. Next base: position 49,887,930 of record NC_059176.1, read on the forward strand.
AGACTCAGGCAAAGCTGCTGCTTTCTAGGTGGGGAACTGAGGCCCAGAGAAGGTACATGCCTTACCCAGGGTCACATAGCAGGAACCACCATGACTCTCCTTCCCCAAGCTCTGCTTCTGTGGTGTTAAATGGATCCAAACTTATTATTTAGCCTTAGGTGTAAATAGCAGGGTCATTTTAACAGTAAATTGAGAACAAATTCAGGGACAGTCAGAGTGACACCCCAGCCTCTCTCACGGCCCACTGGGAGGCCTGCAGGCTCCAGGGCTCCATTGGCAATTGGGGCTCAAGGACCTTTGTGAGTCTGGGAAGATTCTCGGGCTTTGCTTTGTGTTTCTCTTTCCAGCCTCAGCTTGTCCCAGGGTTTATTATCAGCAAAGGCAACAGGGCCCTGATGGCAGGAAGCTGGCTGGGGCTCAGGGTGCTGGCCCTTCAGCCCTGGGGGCCTCTCAGCAAATAGTCCCTTGGAAACAGGGCAGCTGTCCCTGAGGAGGGAGCGGGCTGGGAGGGGCCTCACTCTCCCACACACTGGACCCTGGAGGAGCCCCTGTGTGAGCAGGACTGCAGCTCTGGCTGGCGGGACTGCCTTGGGCAGGTGACCTGGGCAATTCCATGGTCTCCAGGGTCCCTGCCACTCTGGCCATGTGTCCCTGTCACAGCCTGAAACCCCTTTAGGCCCCTGTTCTCCTGTCTCAGTTCCAGTCCAGGCCCCTCCTCCATGGGAAGGTTGGCTCCATGCCTGCATCCCTTCTAAGTCAGAAGACCCCTATTGGGCTGCCTCAGGGCCACTGGGACCCTTGAATCTCCCCCAGTCATCTCCACTCTGCCATTCCCACCCCCGCCCCAGTCCTGGGTGCATCTTCAGGGCTGGCCCCTCCCAGGGGTCCTGCAGGGGCCTCCTCTTTCAACTCCTGCCCTTAAAAGGGGGCCGATCATTCGTCCATCCCCACCCCCTCCCTGGGATGCCCTGAAAGGCTCCCCATCAGCATCAGTCACAGCATCCTTGTTCATTTCCAATCCCTTCTTTCCAGCTTGGAAGCTGCTAACCAGTCTCCCAGGCCAGGAAAATCCTGCTCAGGTAGGACTACTCTTAGATCTTTCCAGACTCCAGCTGGATGGCAGATTTGGAGCTTAAGAGCCAAACATTATGTCAATTTACTCTGTGATTCCTCCAACACACTTCACCTTGGAGTCATGCTGGCAGAGGGGATTCACAACAGTCCCTACTTACAATGTCATCTTGTCCCCAAGGCCTTGCTCTCACCCCATGGATCCTCCCTGTTCACCTCTGAAGCCACCCTCCTCCGAGTGGGGCTGTTTCCCCTCAGATGGCAGCTCCTTCTATTGATGACTGCAGGGAGGATAGGCCGGGACACTGTGTCTTCAGGTTGCTGTGGAAGGAGGCCGTGGCCCTGAAGGGCTGTTCTGAGTCCCAGAGCCCCGAGCTTTGGTCCTGGGCTCCCACCCACAGGCCCTGCTGACATGTGGGCTGTACAGCCAAGTGCTCAAAGCCACAGCTTTGGCATTGTTACCTGAGTTCCCACTCCTATCCATGGAAATTCGTGGTAGACATTTGGTTCCCTGAGCCTTATTTTCTCTTTTGTCAAATGGTAAGCAGTACAATGTACAATTGCTGTTCTGAAAACTTGGGGGTCAAATCTTCTCCAGAATTCAGAATTTTTCTGCTTCAGACAGGTGACATGGTGCATCTACTGTATATGACATCACACCTCTCTGGGGTCTGAAAGCACCTTGTGATCAAGCATAGTAGCATTTATGCAACTGACCTTTTGAAGTTTAACAGTAAGTGAAATAAATAAAGATCATAACTTGTCTCATGTTCATTCAGGTCAAATGTTCTTACAAAACAAATTTTTAAAACTCTTTTGCATATTTCACAGCTTTGAAGGTTAGGATTACAGATAAGGACCATCCTACCCCGTGTCTCTGACAGTAATGGCAAAAAGTTCAAAGAGATAAGTAATGTCCATGGTTTGATGCCAGACCCAACCCAGCTGTGAGCTTTGGGATAAGACAAGTCTTGTGACAAGATCAAGGGTGATGGGTGGGGAGAACTATTCTGGAGCAGCTGTGCTCCAAGTGTCTGGGCCGTTGGTTTCAACTCCGCAGATCCTGAGCCTCAGCTGACACTGAACCTTGAACTTTTTCTACTTGTCTGACTCAATCCACCTCCTGAGCTCCTTCAAGAAGACCACAGCCATCCTGATGTCAGTGATCCACATGACTGCGTGATCGTCCTCAGGCCTGGGCTCTGTGACCATCATGGGCTACTTCTTCCGCCTGCTGCAGCTGCTCTCCACTTGTGCGGCCTTATCCCTGGTGGCCAGTGAGAGAGCCTGGAGAGCGGATGTAAGCAACTGGTCCATGTTCATCTGGTGCTTTTGCTTCGCCGTGAACCACTTTATCGTCCTAGTTGAGGTATGTGAACTCCAGGAGCAATTTTCTTTGTCCTGGGACAACTTTCTCATCACCTACACCTGCTTCTCTGCCCTCGCCTGCCTCTCAGCCTCCATCATGTACCCCATCATCCATCTTCAGCTGTTGAGTTATGGCACCCAGTGGAACCATGCTATTGCCGCCACTGCATTCTCCTGTATTGCTTCAGTGGCTTACACCATGGAAACAGTCTGGACCTGTGTCAACACTAGTGAGTCCTGCTCCTTTATCGGCCTGCTCAAAAAGCTAGAGATCATTGTGGCCTGTTGCATCCTTGCCTTCATCAGCAACACCTTCCTGTACATGCACCAGCAGGCCCTGGTGTGGTGTGTGGCCGTGTACTCCATCTGCTTCATCCTGGGGGTCATATCCTTATTGCGGCATCGGTGTGACTGTGACGAGAGTCTGCCCTCCTCCCATTTTGTGTTTGGGCAGACCGTGCTCGCCGTCCTCCTCTATGCCACTGCTGCTGTCCTCTGGCCTCTCTATCAGTTCAACGAGCAGTTTGGCGGGAATCCCCAGAGGTCCAGAGATGCAAGCTGCAATGCTGGGTATAGCTTGTGCATCTGGGACCAACAACTGGTTGTGGCCACCCTGACAGCCATCAACCTGCTGATTTACGTGGTTGACCTGGTGATCTCGGCCTTCCGGATCTGAGGCTCTTCCCAGAGGCTCCTGATTCCCTCTTCTCACTGGAGGTTTCTTTACCAAGCTCTGACATTCTCTGACGTCTCCTTCCTGGCTCCCTCTCTCCATCCTCACATCCTGCCCCACTCATCTCTCTCTCTTTTCTGTTTCCTTCCCTCCTTCTGCTCTGTTTTGTCTCCTTCCTGTTTTGGGTGGTTGCCCACACCCTGTTTTGCCTCTTTCTCATTTTTTTCTACATTTTCTACTCTTTGTCCCTTTTTGGGTCATTCTTAGTTTTCTAATCTCCTGTGTCCTGACCACCTCTCCCCATTTTTCTTCTTCTGATCCATCAGGACCTGAGACTCCTTCCTTCTCTGCCCACTCCCTCTCCCGCCTCCTAAGGTGTTGACTCCATAGCACACAGCCCTCTGTGCAGCTGTTCACACCCTGGGCCTCCGGAGGTCCTCATTGCCAAAGCGTGTCTGTCCCCTTGGCGGTGCCTTAGTTGGTGTGTGTATGTGTGTTTGGTAAGGAGGAGGGGGGTTGTAGCTAGGTATTGGGCCACCTTTCTCCCTGTGTAAGGTGGTATACAGTGTCTCTTCCCTTTAAGGTAAAAAAAAAAAAAAAAAAAAAAAACTCAGGAGGTCAATAATTTCCAGTGAGTTGCAAGCTTAAAGCAGAGACCTTGGACCCAGAGGCCCTACATGATGCTCTGCCCTACCTCAGATTGGTTCCAGAATATTGTGGACTCATTAAATACCTGCTGCCTAGAGCTCATTTTATAGCTAGTGAAGGGTAGATGACTTCCAGTCCAACTATTCTCTGGGGAATCAAAAACTGAACTGGCAAAGAGCTGCGGTTTCTTGAAGACAACACTCCAAAGTATTTCAGAGGTGCAGAGATGTGACCCACCATCCTCAGTGCTAAAAACAGCAGGTCCTGCCTCTGCAGGGAGAACACGGACGCTGCCAGCCTTGAAGTTGATGTTAGACTAGGTACAGTTTCTGTTCTTTTTTTTTATCACAAAGGTAAAAATTACTGTGTGACCTTATTCTTAAGGGGGAAGTGCCTTTCAACCCTTTTTGGATTAGCAGGTGGGTTGGTTGAGTGGGTATCGTTGCTTTAATAGTTAAAGTGTTAATGCTTGCTTTCCTTGACTGTGTGTTGCACACACAAGTTTCTGTGTGCCAGTTGCTTTCTACTGCTATTTCTGCTTCTCTAGGACTCATATATAATGTGATCTATATGCGTGCTCGCTCAGTCACTTCAGTCGTGTCTGAGTCTTGGCTACCCCACGGACTGTAGCCTGCCAGGCTCCTCTGTCCATGGGATTCTCCAGGCTAGAATACTGGAGCAGGTTGCCATGACCTCCTCCAGGGGAACTTCCCAACCCAGGGATTAAACCCACATCTGTTATGTCTCCTGCATTGGCAGGTGGGTTCCTTACCACTAGTGCCACCTAAATGTGTAAAAAATTTAAAAATTCCCTGGAGCTTCTGATTCCCATCACTTCCTGTTCTGAATCATAGAGAGAAGCCTTCTCCTGCATCTGCAATGTACTTTTTAAAACCTTAGTAGAAAGATAGAAAAACCCCACAAAATTAACATAATCTAATTGACTCAAATTTGTTTAGAGTTCAGAAGCAACTAAGTAGATTTCCATTCTCACCCAAACAACCCTCTCTGCAAGCCTGTCTCACTGTCTCCCAATTTCTACATTGGCCAGAGCCTAGGAGCTTGGCCCAGCCATGGAAAAGTAGCTTATGGGTCCTACCCCATTGCCCAGTACCCTGTCCCCTAGCTTTTAAAGGGCCCCTGTCAGAACCTGAATGCCTTTCCGTAAAGCCGTGTGCCTGTGTGCATGCTCTGTGTGTGTTCCAGGTCACAGGTGCACTGACACCAGCAGCCCTTTATAGTAACTGGTGGCTAAAGTCTCCTGTCTTCAGACACAGAGTCTCAGAGCCCAGCATCCTGGCGTCACCAGGGCCAGAGGAGCCAGGCAAGCAGAGCTGCGGGGGAGGGGAGGGGAGGAACCCCCACGGCTGCCCCTCACTCCTGTACTGGGAGGAAGCATGAGCTCTTCATGCAGTGGAAGGTGGGGTGGTGTGGGAGGGCTCCCAGGAGGTGCTTTCCATGATCAGAAAATCATAAAAAGTGATGAAATGAAACTCAAATTTGAAGGCAAGACAAGAAAAATTTCAACATAAAAATTTTTTTCTGCCCTATTGGCCCTCCTCCTCCTCTAGTGTCCATTGTACATCTGCATTGTGTTAAACAGCCCTCCTCAAAGGAGGGTTTGGCCAAAAAGATCAATTTTTCTTCTAGTGCCAGCCATGCAACTCCTTAGAAGATAACACTGCTTACCTACTCATGATTTGATTAATGTCACTACTTATTATTAATTTATTCTGCTTATTTTAAAAGATTGTTATTTCTTGCATTAATGAATGTGTGATTTAGACTGTGGTTAAAAAAAAATAGTAATGATGATGACCAAATACTTGAAATGACTGGCCTGATACATAGTCTATAAGATCTATATGATTATAATAGCGTAACTCTGGCTATGGGAAGAAGCAAAGGAGGGAACCATTTCCTGGAGCTGACAGACTAGTAAGACAGCTGGCCCAGAGGATTAAGGCTACTGTTACCAGGACTAGGTGAGTAATTGCACACCGAGTGGTCAGTCAGCAAAATCCTTTCCTAACCTGGGAATGAGCATTTCTAGACTCCTGGAACAATTGGTCAAAAATGCTTTCCAAACCTTGCTGGAAATTAAGAGGGAATTGGAAGGGATTGTGTAATAAAGAATGTTGCCCACCACCCAGTTCTACAAGCATTAAGTCATTAGACACTCCAGTCACTGATCTACAATCCACCCTGAAAGGAATTCAGGGTGAAGATCATGATGCGGCCCTTTGTGCTCTGGGAAAACTGGTAGAACCAGCCCTCAGATACTTATGTATTTTTAGGAGAATTTTTTTATAAACATGGTACCTTGCATCTTCCCATACTTAGAAAAGCACCGAAACTATTAACCATGGTATCTGGTCCTTTTGAAAAGCAGTAACTTTGTCAAGATGTGAGCTTGGTGGCGTGTATCCCTTCACCAAAGTCACATACACACTGCCCTCAACCCCTAACCACTTTGGAACAGTTTTCACAGCTTTCTGAAATTGTCTCCCTGGTTATAATTCTTATGTTGGCTTGAATAAAATTTTCCATTTCTTTCTTGACTATTGATCAATTTTTTTCATCCATATAAGCAAGTATGCATTTATCTCCATAAGTTCGGTGCAGGGAATCTCCGAGTCCTACATTTTCCTGAATCAAATTGAACACAACCTTGGGACCTCACTTCCCAGGAGGCTGGAGATGCCTCTGTGCTTTAGTGAAAGACCTGTACAGGGTGGGCTCACATGAGGGGCTCACCGTCCAAGCCTGTGGTTCATGACGGCGGCTGATGCATCCCTCCTATTGGAGGGTTAAGGGTCATTTGTCACAATTCCAAGGTTGGTCCAGTCCCCTCACTGTGGAGCTCAAAAGAGGTCCTCTGCTTAGTCCCACCCTCTCGCCATAGAGGAGGAGCATCTGGACCGCAGGGAGGGGCAGGACTTGTCCAGAGTCGCCCGTGTGTGGCAGAGTCAGGACCCAGGTGTCCTGTCCCCAGGCCGGCTGTCCGTTCACGGCCCCAGGCTGCTTGTGACAAGTGTGGCGGCAGCATCCTCCAGGCTGGGATTCTGCCCCGTCCACCCTCGTTCTGCACAAACCTGCCCCGTCCCCCCGAGAAGGGCACTCACTGCTGCTGAGTCTGTTTCCTCATCTGCTAGATGGGGGAGGGGTGCCAGAGACCCCTGGTCCCTCCCAGCCCCTCTTCCCGGGGCCCCTGGACTTGCCAGTCCTGGAGACTCAGATGTGGAGATGGAAGCCGGCTCCCTCCCCTCTGTCCACCCTCTCTGCTTGTTTCCTCTTGGCTGCTGGGTCCTGTTTATTGGTCACATCCTCCCTGATTACACAGACCTTCCTTCCCATGACCTCTGCTTGGTGGGGAACATGTTTCTCTCTTGTAACATGAGTTTCCTCAGTCACTTCCCAGGGGTCCAACTCTCCAGTGATTTTTGTCAAAAACCCAAACTGCTTCCAGGTGCCCCCACAGTTTGAGGTGTCCCAGACTTCCTTGTTCCTGCACATTCTTACTTTCCACTTCTTTGGAGTCCAGTTCAGCAGCCATTTGTAAGAAGCCATTACTTTCCAGCCTTCCCTAATGGTTCAGTGGTAAAGAATCTGCCTGCCAATGCAAAAGACACGGTGGTTCGATCCCTGATCCCTGAAGATCACACATGCCTTGAAGCAACTAAGCCTGTGCACCAGAACTGCTGAGCCTGTGCTCTAGAGCCCAGGAGTCAAAACTACTGAAGTCTGAGTTCCCTACAGCTGGTGCTCTGAAACAGAAGTCGTCACAAGGGAGAAGCCCAGGCAAGGCAACTAGAGAAAAGCCTCACAGCAACGAAGACGCTGCACAGCCATAAATAAATAAGTAAATAAAATTATTAAAAAAAAATCACCTGACTTACTCCTCCAAGGCCAGCTTCCTACTCTAAGCCCCATGAGTCCACTGATGTCCTGGAATGGGGTCTAAGAGGTCTACCAAAGCCTTGTAAATGAATGCAAGATTTCCAATGTAGGTACATTTGTCTTTCTAGGATAGTCCTGTTTTCAAGGGGATTTATGTGCAGAAAAGGTAAGAGTTCCCAAGGGACTCTCATAACTTCCAAAGAAGTAGGATCTCCTAAAATTGCTGAATCAAACAGTGTAAGTGAGGGAGTATGGATTTGAGAATCTCTCTGGGTTGTCTGTCTGGAGCACTGACCTCCCTTGGCCTCAGGAGAAGCATGTTCAGAAACATTTGGTAGCTTTTCTGAACATTTAATGTCCGCAGATCATCTCCTTCCCAAACTACAACATCAGAGCATCCCTGGGTGGCGGGACCATTTTAGAACTTTAGTTCAGTTCTCTACCTTGTACCCTAACTCTGGGCTCATCCATCATTTCCCAGAGAGAGCTCTGTACAGTGCTCCTCAGAGTGTGGTTTGTGGATTAGTGCTGATTGCAAATTGTTCCTTGTTCACAATGAGATGAAGTACAGAAAGTGAGAGGGAGTATTTAGAAACTTTTAGAATCCCAGGGATGGGGGAGCCTGGTGGGCTGCTGTCTATGGGGTTGCACAAAGTTGGACATGACTGAAGTGACTTAGCAGCAGCAGCAGCAGCAGCAGCAGCAGAGCAACTTGACATTGTACAAAGATCCAGGAGTATGATCAGAGTCAGCAAATTGGAGGGTAAGTTTACTGTAGCAGTGGCAGGACAGGCATGACCCAGATGAAGGAGGCTAGGCCAGAGAATCAACGCTCTGCTTCCTTAATCAAGAATGTTTTGCCAAAAGCAAAAATAAAGTTAGTAAAACTAAACAGTAGGCTTACTGAAGATGTAAAAAGTGTGAATTACACAAAAACTAATATGTTAAATGATTGTCTTTTATTTTGTGATAATACGGGAGCTAATTGTCAACAACTATTGTTTCATACAGGGCTTCCCTGATAGCTCAGTTGGTAAAGAATTCACCCGCAATGCAGGAGACCTGGGTTCGATCCCCAGGTTGGGAAGATCCCCTGGAGATGGAAAGGCTACCCACTCCAGTGTTCTGGCCTAGAGAATTCCATGGACTGTGTAGTCCATGGGGGTCACAAAGAGTCAGACACAACAGAGCGACTTTCACTTTCACACTTTCATTGTTTTATACAAAGTAAAAATGTAATTGAGGGGATGCTCCTATAAAAGTAGTCAAACTATGGAAGAAACTCCTGCAGTTTCTGCAAGATAATTTGATTCCAACTTTTTAAACATGCCAACTGACAATTAGATTAGCTTATCTATCCTATAACTTTAGGACTTTAATGATTTATAACTTGCATTTGGCATAACTAATACAATTTTGTAAAGTTTAAAAATAAAATAAAATAAAATAAAAAAAAAAAGATACTATGCTTTTTATTAGATTTTTTTCACGTTGTGTCATTTTTATTAAATTCACTATTCTATGAACACATGTCAGATTAATCTTTCTCAACCAGTCCATTCTGAAGGAGATCAGCCCTGGGATTTCTTTGGAAGGAATGATGCTAAAGCTGAAACTCCAGGACTTTGGCCACCTCATGCGAAGAGTTGACTCATTGGAAAAGACTGTGATGCTGGGAGGGATTGGGGGCAGGAGGAGAAGGGGACGACAGAGGATGAGATGGCTGGATGGCATCACTGACTCGATGGACGTGAGTCTGAGTGAACTCCAGGAGTTGGTGATGGACAGGGAGGCCTGGTGTGCTGCGATACATGGGGTCGCGAAGAGTCGGACACGACTGAGCAACTGAACTGAACTGAACTGAACTGAAATTTATTTATTTATTTTAAACAGTTACAAGATGTCAGTTTGTTTATTTATTATGTTTTTATTTGGCCCCTCCACACAGTATGTGAAGTGAAAGTGAAAGTTGCTTAGTCGTGTCAGACTCTTTGTGACACCATGGACTACACAGTCCCTGGAATTCTCCAGGTCAGAATACTGGAGTGGGAAGCCTTTCCCTTCTCCAGTAGGAAGCCTTTCCCTTCTCCAGGGGATCTTCCCAACCCAGGGATGGAACCCAGGTCTCCGGCATTGCAGGTGGATTCTTTACCAGCTGAGCAACAAGTATGCGGGATCTTAATTCCCCAACCAGGGGTGGAACTTGTGCCCCCTGCATTGGAAGTGCAGAGTCTTAACCATTGGACCGATCATCAGGGAGTCCTGTGAAACTTTATTTTAAAAACTAAATCATTACCCTTCTCAAAAATCTCAGACATTTTTTGAAAGAACAATTAAGAACCTACCTCTACAACTTGGCACTGTGTTTCTTGCCTTATTGTTCACAGTTTTTTGTTTTTTTTTTTTTAATGATAATTGTATATGTTTAAGGTGTGTTAATGATATCTCATTGGGGTTATAATTTGCATTTCTCTCACTATTAAGTTGTCTGAGTACTTTTTCATGTGTTTACCTACCATTCCCATGGACTTCCCTGGTAGTTCAAATGGTAAGGAATCCACCTGCAATGGGTTTGATCTCTGGGTTGGAAAGATCCCCTGGAGGAGGGAATGGCTACAGACTGCAGTATTCTTGCCTGGAGAATCCCATGGACAGCAAATAGTGAAACTTAAGCACAGTGTTAAGTGATAGGGTCAGAACTTGAACTCATGACTATTTGATTATACAGCTCATGGCTTCCTGGTTCTTCCATGCACTCTGCCCAGAGAGATGAATTTCTCAGACCAGACGCTGACATCTAACATAAGAAAGAGAAGCCACAGAACTTGTCACTCAGTCTGGGGCTCGTCCTTCAGGATTTGTGTGTAAAGAATCCCATGAACCAATCTCATGGAGCCTGGTGGGCTACAGTCTATGGAGTTGCATAGAGTCTGACACAGTTGAGCACCTAACACTATTCCCATATCTGTCTTTGCAAAATATTTTGGCCTATTTTTTGCAATCAAACTGTGCCATTTGAATTAAATGATCTATTTCTTATATTAACTTTCACTTTTCCAACTATTGATTTACACAATTTATACACTTTTCCAAAACAGCACGAGTACTGATTAGGTGGATTCACTGCATCTAAATCATTTATCTCTTATATGAATTTCATTTTTGTAAAATAGTAGCCATTCTCATAGACTCATAATGCTTTGAAGCAAGACTTAGAGGGTAAAATACCAAATTAAAAATTTTAGAGTTCCATGGTATCTAAAGAAATTATTAAAAATTATCACGTTTAAATCAGTAAGATAACTAAAACATCTTAGGAAGTTTAGTCGATATTCAACTGGGTTGTCTATTATTAAGTTGTATAACTTATTTCTACATTCCAGTTACTAGAGATAAAAAATATAATCTTTGTCATAGTTTTAACATGTTTCCAGAAAAACTTGCTGACCTTCTGCCCTAGAGAAGGGAGATCACATGGATCCCAGGATCCCTTGTCATGTCCTGTGATCCCAGTGTCTGAGGCTCACAGGAGGCTCACTGATCACCACAGAGATCATCACAGAGAAGGGTGTTCAGTCCAAATGCCCACAGGAGCCAGGAGGGAAGGAAATGAGTAAAGGAGATGCAAAGGACTAGGGTCCCTGGAGAGGACCAGCTGCGCCTGTTGGGGGTGGTGGAAAAGCAAGATGCTGTGTGATGATACGGTCTCAAGTTTATAAAATCGAAAATATCTATACATGTGCCCTACACACATGTACATATGTGAAATGTGTTGAAGGCTGTACATGAGGTTGAGAACATGGATGCTCCCTGGATGGAGGGGTGGACACTCCTGTGAGCAGGCAGAAAGCCTGGCCACACCAAAAAGGAGAAACTGGGCACATGTGAGATGATCATAATCCTACTTTGTCAATTATACATGAGAAGAAGAAAAATATAGAAAACGAAACAAAGATGAGAATCAAGAAGAATATAGAGTAAAGGGCATAGCAGCTGATCTTATGAGCTAGAAGAGCTAAAAGAGCTAGAAATTTGGATTTTCATGTGAGATGAAAACACTGTGCATCTACCAAACACTTGAGGAAGAAATACAGCTGATTCTACACATCTCTTCCTGAAAGCACTGTGAAGGAAAAACCAAACACACAGGCAGATTACATCCAGGACGTACAAGTTTGCAGCCCCTGGTCTGGAGCAAATCAAGCTTGCGTGTGCTTATGTCCAAAGTGGAGCCAGGGACTTCTGGGTTCTCTTTCGGGGGAGGGAAACAGGTAGGTTGTATGGATCCAGGGTGCCAGGTGCCAGGCCCTCTGAGGAGCCCTTCACATAGTTTCATTCATTAATTGATATATAGGGGCTTCCCTGGTGGCTTAGAGGGTAAAGCATCTGCCTGCAATGGGGGAGACCCAGGTTCCACCCCTGGGTTGGGAAGATCCCTTGGAGAGGGAAATGGCAACCCACTCCATTACTCTTGCCTGGAAAATCCCATGGACGGAGGAGCCTGGTAGGCTACAGTCCATGGGATCACAAAGAGTTAGACACGACTTTGTATAGTTTGTATAGTAGGTATTCAGCCCATTGCACACATGTGAAAACGGAGGCTCTGTAAAGTAACTTGCCAGTTTCCTCCACGCCCCACAGACTCCTTGTCACTCTGAGTGTCCATCTCCCCTCCTTCTTCTCTGTCCTTCCGGCACCTCTTCCTTCCTTCATCTGTCCAGGCCATGACCTTCCTGGCTCACTGTCTTCCAGTCCACTCGCTTGGCTGCTGGGCAGACAGGGTTCAGCCACATCCAGGCTGGGCTCTGAAAGGGGCGCCATGCCACACTCACAGATTAGAGTGGAGGAGGGGCTGCTGGGAGACCCAGGTAAAGCTGCTGATTTCCAGGTGGGGGAACTGAAGCCAGAGAGGGCACATGCCTTATCCCACACGTCAGGAACCCCCATGCCTCTCCTTCAAGCTCTCCCTCTGTGTGATTCAGTTCAGTTCAGTTCAGTCACTCAGTCATGTCCGACTCTTTGCAACCCCAAGAATCGCAGCATGCCAGGCCTCCATGTCCATCACCAACTCCCAGAGTTCACTCAAACTCATGTCCATTGAGTCGGTGATGTCATCCAGCCATCTCATCCTCTGTCATCCCCTTCTCCTCCTGCCCCCAATCCCTCCCAGCATCAGGGTCTTTTTCAATTAGTCAACTCTTCACATGAGGTGGCCAAAGTGTTGGAGTTTCAGCTTTAGCATCGGTCCTTCCAAAGAACACCCAGGACTGATCTCCTTTAGAATGGACTGGTTGGATCTCCTTGCAGTCCAAGGGACTCTCAAGAGTCTTCTCCAACACCACAGTTCAAAAGCATCAATTCTTCAGCGCTCAGCCTTCTTCACAGTCCAACTCTCACATCCATACATGACCAGTGGAAAAAACCATAGCCTTGACTAGATGGACCTTTGTTGACAAAGTAATGTCTCTGCTTTTGAATATGCTATCTAGGTTGCTCATAACTTTCCTTCCAAGGAGTAAGCGTCTTTTAATTTCATGGCTGCAATCATCATCTGCAGTGATTTTGGAGCCCCCCAAAATAAAGTCTGACACTGTTTCCACTGTTTCCGCATCTATTTCCCATGAAGTGATGGGACCAGATGCCATGATCTTCGTTTTCTGAATGTTGAGCTTTAAGCCAACTTTTTCACTCTCCTCTTTCACTTTCATCAAGAGGGTTTTGAGTTCCTCTTCACTTTCTGCCATAAGGGTGGTGTCATCTGCATATGTGAGGTTATTGATATTTCTCCTGACAATCTTGATTCCAGCTTGTGCTTCTTCCAGCCCAGTGTTTCTCATGATGTACTCTGCATATAAGTTAAATAAGCAGGGTAACAGTATACAGCCAGTATACAGACGTACTCCTTTTCCTATTTGGAACCAGTCTATTGTTCCATGCCCAGTTCTAACTGTTGCTTCCTGACCTGCATACAGGTTTCTCAAGAGGCAGGTCAGGTGATCCAGTATTCCCATCTCTTGAAGAATTTTCCACAGTTTATTGTGATCCACACAGTCAAAGGCTTTGGCATAGTCAATAAAGCAGAAAATAGATGTTTTTCTGGAACTCTTATGCTTTTTCGATGATCCAGCGGATGTTGGCAATTCTATCTCTGGTTCCTCTGTGCGATTAAATGAATCTAAATGCTCCCCATCAGCATCAGATAGAGCATCCTTGTTCATTTCCAATCCCTTCTTCCCAGCTTCGAAGCTGCTAGCCAGTCTCCCAGGCTAGGAAAATCCTCACTCAGGTAGGAGTACTCCTAGATCTTTCCATCCTGCACCTGGATGGCAGCTTTGGAGATTAGAAGCCAAAAATTATGCTAATTTATTTTTTTATTTTTTAAATTATGAAAATATGATAACACATTTACAGGAGCCTTGCAAAATACAGAACAAAGTTATATATGTGTGTGTAATATAGGTATGTATGTAATATCCACTATATATTTCAATTACTTTTTAAGTAGATAAATTACAATTTTTAGAGTTTTAATAGCAAACTCCCAAAAATTAATAGAATGAAAATGCAGAAAAGTATAGTAGACCTGAAAAGCACTATGAACCATTCAACATAATTAAGATTTATACAATTTTCACACAACAGTTCAGTTCAGTTCAGTTTAGTCCCTCAGTCATGTCCGACTCTTTGCAACCCCAAGAATCGCAGCACGCCAGGCCTCCCTGTCCATCACCAACTCCCAGAGTTCACTCAGACTCACGTCCATCAAGTCAGTGATGCCATCCAGCCATCTCGTCTTCTGTCATCCGCTCTCCTCCTGCCCCCAATCCCTCCCAGCATCAGAGTCTTTTCCAATGAGTCAACTCTTCACATGAGGTGGCCAAAGTACTGGAGTTTCAGCTTCAGCATCATTGCCTCCAGAGAAATCCAAGGGCTGATCTCCTTCAGAATGGACTGGTTGGATCTCCTTGCAGTCCAAGGGACTCTCAGGAGTCTTCTCCAACACCACAGTTCAAAAGCATCAATTCTTCGGCGCTCAGCCTTCTTCACAGTCCAACTCTCAGATCCATACATGACCACAGGAAAAACCATAGCCTTGACTAGATGGACCTTTGTTGGCAAAGTACAGCAGGATACAAATTCTATTCAAGTTCCCATAGACAATAAACCAGGAGACCCTGGAACATATCCAGGGATATAAAACAAGTGCAAAAATTTCGTGCTCTAAATGTGTTCTGTGGTTCCTCCAGGACACTCCTCCTTGGAGTCATGCTGGGTGGGGATCTCCTTTCACAGTCACATGTGAAGGCAAAACTGGGTGGAGGGGATTCACAGCAGTCCATACTTCCCACGTCATCTTGTCCCCGTGGCCTTGCTCTCACCCCAGGGCTCCTCCCTGTTCACCCCTGAGGCTGCCCTCCTCCGGGTGGGGCTGTGTCCCCTCAGATGGCAGCTCCTTCTAGTGATGCTGCAGGGAGGACAGGCCGGGACACTGTGTCTTAGTTTGCTGTGGAAGGAGGCCGTGGCCCTGAAGGCATGTCCTGGGTCCCAGAGCCCTGAGGCTTGGTCCTGGGCTCCCGCCCACGGGCCCTGCTGACACGTGGGCTGTAGAGTGAAGTGTTCACACACACAGCTTGGCATTTTTATCTGGGTTCCCACTTCCTAGCCTTTCAACCTTAAGGACGGCACTTAAGCTCCCTGTTGAGGCAGTCTAAGTGCAGATTGGAAAAGAATTTCTGGACACAGAGCATTTCAGAAGGAAGTGAGTTTATTAAAAAGAAAGAGCAGAGATAACAAATTGGGCACTGCAAGCACAGCGGGCTGACCTGACAGACCAGGGAGAGTTGACAGTTTTCGACAGTAGCCAGTTTTTATAGCCTCAAGACAAGAAAATTCCTGCTGAAAGTTGGTGTTAGGCGACTGGTTAGGGCGCTATAGGGTGACTACCAGGGTGGGCTTTTTTTTGCCTCATTTGGGGCCAGAAAGCCTGCTGGTGATGATCTGGGGGTCTTTTGGCCATGGTGACAAAGGGGCTCAGTCAGCTTCTGAGGCGACCTGGGTTCTCGTCTACGCTCCTATGGCCTTGGTACAAGGTCTTGCACCTGTGGCCTTGGGGCAGGACTCAGCATCCCCCAGCCTTAGTTTTCTCATATGCAAAATGGGTTAGCAGTACAATCCACAGTCTGTTTTTTGAAACTCTTGGGGTCAGATAAGGACCAGAACTCATAATTTTTCAGCTTCAGACTGGTGACATGGTGTATCTACTCCATATGACATAACAACACCCCTCTGGGGTCTGAAAGCACCTTGTAAACAAACATATTAGTATATCCTCAACTGAACTTTTGAACATTCACACTAAGTAAAAAGTCTGTTCAGGTCAAATTTTGTTACCAAATAATTTTTTAAAATCTTGCTTTCAATTTTGAGAGACTTGAAGGGTTAGCATTGCAGATCACAACCGCCCTACCCTGTGCCTCTGTAGATAACGACACACAGTCAGAGCAATCCAAAATATTCATAGTTTGAGGCCAGATTCAACCCAGCTATGAGTTTTAGGATAAGACAAGTCTCCTGACAAGGCCAAGGGTGGTGGGTGGAGACAACCATTCTGGAGCTGCTGTGTTGTACCTGACCGTCTGAGTCACTGATTCTAACTCCACAGATCCTGAGCCTCAGCCATCACAGGGCCCTGAGCCTTTTCCAGGCATGTGACTTATTCCCCCTCCAGAGCTGGGTCTTTCTTTGGTGGGTTTTCAGTGACCACTGCTATAACAGCGACTCTGATCTGCCTGACCATCACAGCGCCATGTCCACCAGGTGGACATCCCCAGACCTGGACGGCTGGGCCCAGGCGTGCTGCCTCCCCAGCCTGCCACAGCTCTCTCCACCTGTGTGGTCTTCTTACTGGTGGTCAACATGGGCGTTGAGAACAGGGACATAGGTAACTGTCCATGTTCAGTTGGTGCTTCTATTTCACTGTGACCCTCATCATCTCCATCGTAGAGCTATGTAGGCTCCCATCCAGCTTTCCTTTCTTCTGGTACAACCTCCCTGGCACCTGCTATGCCTGCTATGCCTCCCGCATCTGCCTCTCAGCCTCCATCATCTACTCCATTTCACTCATCCAGTTCCTGCCTATGGTCCTTACTGGGACCAGACCATCACCACCACTGCATTCTCCAGCTTTGTATGTGTGTTTTATGTCATGGATGTGGCCTTCATGTAGAACAGCTACAAGCTGGATGATATCACCTGCTGTGTGCACACCATGCCAGGCCTGCTGAAGGTGCTGGAGACCTTTGTGGCCTGTGTTGTCTTCATCTTCATCAGCAACACCTCCCTGTACCTGCACCAGCCAGCCCTGGAGTGGTGTGTGGCCGTGTACTCCATCTGCTTCATCCTGGGAGCCATGGGCCTCCTGCTGAAGCTGGCTGAATGGGAATACCGGTTGCCCATCCTGTACCTCATTTTCCAGCTTGTTGTACTCACTCTGTGTTACATTCTCCTCTACTTTAGTGCTCTGATCCTCTGGAAGCTCTACCAGTTCAATGAGGAGTTCGGGGGCCAGCCCCAGCAGTCCAGGGTTGTGAACTGCAGCAATGAGCTCACCTACACCATTTGCAGCTTGGACCGGGGACTGGCTGTGGTCATCCTGACATTCATCAACCTGTTGGTTTATGTGGCCGAATTGGTGTACTGGGTCCACCAGGTTTCTGTAGGGTCTGAGGATGTCTCCAGTGCTCCAGATTCTGTTTGGTCCCATCCGGTGTCTTTACAGAGATCTGTCGTCTCCTGATGTCCTCTTCCTGGCTCCCTCTCACCCTCCTCACATCCTTCCCCATTCATCTCACTCTCTTTTCTGTTTCCTTCCCTCTTTCTGCTCTGTCTTCTTCCTGTTTGTATGGTTGCCAGTATCCTGTTTTGCATCTTTCTCTTGCTGCTCTCATCTTTTCTACATTTTTTGCTTTTTGCTTTTTTTTCTGATCATCATTGGATTTCTCATTTCCTGTGTCTTGGTCACCTCTCCCCATCTTCCTTCTTCCTATCCATCAGGACCTGAGACTCCTTCCTTCTCTGCCCACCACCCCCTCCCACCTCTTAAAGTGCTGACTCCACAGCACACAGCCCTCTGTGCAGCTGTTCACACCCTGGGCCTCTGGAGGGGCCTCATTGCCAAAGCATGCCTGTCCCCTGGTATATGTGTGATGAGTTTGGGGGTGGGGGTGGGTAGCTAGGCATTGGGCCCTCTTTTTCCCAGGGGAGGGAGTATACACTGTGCCTCCCCATTAAGTTAAAAAAAAAATCTCTGGAGGTCAGTAATTTCCAGTGGGTGGGAGTCTTGAAGCAGAGACCCTGATCCCTAGGCCCCAGCTGGTGTTCAACCCTGCCTGACGTTGGCTCCAAAAATTTTCCAGGCTTACTTAAAATCCACTGCCTGCAGAGGCCATCTTAAAGGAAGCAAAGGTTGAATGCCTCCCCATCCAAGCTACTCTTGGGGAATCAAAGTAGGAGCTGGTAAAGACTCCTAGAGTCTTGAAGACACCAGTCTGCAGTGTTGATGGGGGCAGTGGTGTGGCCCTCCTGCCTCAGTAATCTAAATAGCAGGTCCTGTCTCTGCAGGGAGAAGATCATGGCCATTGCAGCCTTAAATGTGATGTTAGCCTGCCTGGGATTTTTTTCTTTTCTTTTCCTGGTCATGAGGACAAAATTGACTGAATGGACCTGTTATTAAAGGTGAAGTTTCTTTTCTATTTTTCTGGGGAAGGTGGGTTGACTGAGTGGCGATTTCAGCTGCTGTAGTCAAACAAATTGCAGTACTTGAGTGTGTGGTGCAGACACACATGTGTTTCTGCATGTCAGTGGCTTTTTGCCACTGCTTTCTGCTTCTCTGAGAATCAGGCATAAAGTGACCTGTATAAATGTAGAAAAAAATATGTATGGTTTCTTTTAACTACCTAGAGTTTCTGATCCCCATCAGTCCTTGCTTGTCAACCATAGAGAGAAATCTTGTCCTTTCTTCCACATCCACAATGTTCTTTTTTAAAAACCTCAATATAAAGATAAAATAAAATGAAAACAAAACCATCAAAGTCCACAGGTCCTAACTGCCCAAATTTGACTAGAAGTCAGAAGCCGCCTAGGTCTTAAAGGGGCCCTGCCAGCCCCTAGATGCCTCTCTTTAAAGGTGTGTGCATACTGACTGTGTGTGGTTGTCTATGTCAACGGGCAGGCATGCATTAAGACCAGCAGCCCTTTAAATAACTGGTGGCTGTGAAGTCACCCCAAGCCTTCTTCCTCTCTTACTCTAAGATACAAAGCCTCAGAGCCCAGCATCCTTTATGTCACCAGGGCCAGAGGAGCCAGGCAAGCAGAGCTGTGGGGGAGGGGCAGGGGAAGGACTGCTCTCCCCTCCCACCCCCGCCAACCCCCGCGGCTGCCACTCACTCCTGTACTGCGAGGAAGCCATTTGATCTTCCCCCAGTGGTAGGTGGGGTGAATGGGAAGGGCTCCCAGGAGGTGATCCCCATCCTGGGGAAATCTTAAGGACTGAAAAAGTTCATATTATAAAACAAGGCAAGACAAATTTCAACATAAAATTTTCTCTGCCCATTTGAGCCTCCTCCCTCCTAGTGAGCATTATGCATCTGCAGTATGTGTTAACCAACCTCTCTGGGGGCAGAAATACCTGCTCAACCATAAAGATGAACTTTCCTTCTTTTGGCCCCAGGCATGTAACTCCTCAGAAGATTAACACAATTTATGACCTTATTAATGTCATAGTTGTATTATTTGTATTCTGCCTATTTTACAAGATTATTGCTTCTTGCACTAACAAATGTGTGATTGAGCCTCTGGTAAAAAATAATGTTGACCTGAAATGATTGACCTGATTGTATACTCGCAAAGATCCATGATAGTAATAGTGTGACTCTAGATATGGGAAGAAGCAATAGGAAGGAACCATTTCCTGGAGCTGACAGTCTAGTAAGACAGGTGGTCCAGAGGATTAAGGCTACTGTTACCAAGACTGGATGAGTAATAGCACCTTAAGTGACCAGGAATAGACATTCCTAGTGACCTGTGACAAACTGGCCACAAAATGCCTCCCAAACTCTGGTTAAAATTAAGACCAAAAAGGAGAAGACTGTGAAATAAAAAATGTGGCCCACCCCCCCGTTCTTTCTACAAGAATCGAGTAATTAGCCACCACAGTCACTGACCTACAATCCACCCTGGAAGGAATTTAGCTCAAACACCAGGATGGGACACTGTCATCTATAAAACTGGACCTCAGATAGCAAGAGTTTTTCAAGAGAAATTTTTATGATCCCAGTTTCTTGCATCTTCCCATACCTAGAAAAGCACTAAAACTGTTAAGTAGGGGAGCTATTCCTCATGAAGAGCAGTAACATTCCACCAAAACTACGTGCTTGGTTGCGTGTACCCCTTCCCTGAAGTCACATACGTGCTGGCCTCCTCCCTTACCGCTTCAGAACAGTTTCATAGCTTCCGGAAAGATTGTCGCTCGGGTCATATTCCTTGTTGTTGTTACTCGCTCAGTCATGTCCGACTTTTTCAACCCCGTGAACTGTGGCCCGCCAAGTTCCTCTGTTCGTGGGATTTTCCAGGCAAGAATACTGGAGCGGGTTGCCTTTTCCTTCTCTAGGGGATCTTCCTGACCCCGGAATTGAACCTGTGCCCTCTGCATGGGCAGGTGGATTCTTTACGGCTGAACTCAAATAAAAAATTCTACTTCTTTCTTAGATTGACTGATGATTCATTTTTCATCAAGAAAAGGAAGCATGCATAGACCTCCCCAGGCTTCCTTGATGGCTTAGTGGAATCCCAGAGTAAGAAAGAGAAGCAGATATGGGGTCCATGTCTGGGTTCACAGTCACATTGGTCCTGCCTCCAGTCCAGTGGTCCCACCATTGTGGTCTGGCCCCTTAGGGATGAACCATGAGGAATATGGAGAGCAGAATCCAAGAAATCCGGTTTCTAGTTCTAGTTCCACCACCATATAACAGATGAGTCTTGTCCCTGATCTTAGTCTCAGTTTCCCATTGATAAAATGAGCAGATTGGGCTAAAATCATAGTTTTTCAGCTATGTTCCCTGGAGCCCTTTGTTTCCTGTGAGGTGATGGGAGTTGAAAATAGGGTGTTGGCCTCACCCACCACTTTTTATAACCAGAGCAGCCTGGTGAGAATCAAGAGCCCACTCAAGATCTCACTTGAAAATAAGATTGGAAAGATTGGAAACTAATTCACATGGTCATGTTTAGGATGCTGGTTAATAAACCAAGGTGTAGACAGAAGAGGGAATACTATACAACTGGAAAAAACGAGGATGCTTTCAAAATAATGACAAACAAAAATGTCCAATATATCCTAAGTAAAAATAGTAAGATACAGAAAATGCATTATATCCTTTTTTAATGTAAAGAGAGTGGGAGAAATAGAAAATAAATCTGCATGTACTTGCTCTGTATCATGGAGCACTGGAAGGGCTCCCATGAGTGCAATGGAGCAGCTACTACCTGGCACTGATGAGAGAGGGCAGCTGAGGGGAGAGAGCATGGACCACACGTGGAAGCGAGGTTTCTCAATATGTGGCTTTTTAGAGCATTTTGATTTTGAAACATGTAAGTAAATTACCTTTGAGAAAACAAAATTTCAGTTTGAAAAATAGACCAAGTGGAGAAGGAAGGTCAGAAGAGGGATGGTTGACAAATGGTCTCCATGTTTCCTGCAGCCTGATGGACAGGCTGGGGGAGGAGCTGAGAGATGCCTGCATGGGCCTGTCTCCAAAGGCAGAGGGGAGGGAGGTGCCTTGGGTCCAGGGGTCTGGGGAGGGGGAGCTGTGGCCCTGAGCTCACCTGTTGGACCCCCAGGGCTTCCCCCAGCCCTTTAGCAGAAACAGTTAATGGAGAAGCCCTCTGGTGCCCAAGCCTCAGGCCCTTCTCTTGCTCCTTGCCTGGCCTGGGCTCCCTGTTTCCCGGGACAGCTGCCCTACCCTTGCTCCTCTGGCCTCCTCCATGCAGGGTGTTTCCAAATGATGCTCCCCCAGACTGTGTTCTGAGCTATATCCAGAACAGAGCTCGGGGCACAGATATTCCCATTCTCTGGCGTTTCTTGGAAAATCATGGCAATGACTTCCTCAATCCAACTTTGAGTGGAGAGCAGAGGAACCCTTCTCTCCTGCAGCCTCAGGCACCTGCCTCTCCACCCTTGTTGGGGCAGCAGTGATGGCTGCCAATCCATGTAGCCCTTGTCTGTGAGGCTGGCTCCTCTCAAAGGTCCCTGTAGAGAGGCTGGTGGGTGGAAAGAGAATAGTTATGCTCCATTAGCCCCTGCCCTGGAGAAGGAAATGGCAACCCACTCCAGTATTCTGCCTGGAGAATCCCATGGACAGAGGAGCCTGGTAGGCTACAGTCCAAGGGGTTGCAAATAATCGGACATGACTGAGCACACACACACACACACACACACACACACACACACACAGCCCTTGCCTAGAATCTCAACATTCTCTGGCGTTTTCTGACTGGCTTTCCAACAGGAAGTGGTCTGGCTGTTGCAGGACCTCTGGTTGGAGCACTGCGGTCAGAGCACGACACCAGGAGCCAGGAGATGATTTCCTGGATTCAAGAGAAGAGGGAAGGGGCTCTGCATTTCCTGAGATTCTATTACCTGCTGAGTTTTGCTGAGAGACAGACCTGCATTCAAATCCAGGCTCTGTCAGGGAGTGACTGTGTGACTTTGTTTAAATTACATAATGTACTCTCTGAGCCTCAGTCTCATCATCTATAAAATGGGGATGACAATAATAATCTCACTGAAGATAAAATGAAATAGAGGTAATAAGTTAGTTGAGGTAGATAAGTCTTACCAAAAGACTTAGAGGTAATAAGTCTTACCAAATAAGACAGTTGTTACAAAAAAAAATATTGGCTACACTCTTCCTCTGGGTAGAAGTTGCAAGGTGAATGCCAAGGAGAATTTAAGATCCTAAACCCACATGACTGGATTCAAATCCAGCTCTGCCACCTAAATCTATGTGATCTTGACCAGATGACCTCTCTGGGCTTGGAAAATGGAGACACTGAGTGCACAGTTCAGGGGCTGCTGGGAGGAGCAAATGAATCAGAGCGGAGCTCGGCCTGCAGTGAGCACGACACATACGATGTCTTGTAACTGTTGTGTCCACAGCAGCCCCGCTGCAGCCCAAGTCCTCAGGGCCCCTTTCTCAGCCAACAGAACCTGTGAGCTGTCTCCTGAGGTCTCTTCTGGAGCCAGGCTGGACTGGTGAGGGTTTGCTCCACTTGGTCTTTTCTGGGTCTGCTTCTGACCAGGGGTGAGGAGAGGAGGAGGAGCTCAGTTCAAGCCTAGCCCCTCACCTCCACTCCAACCAGCATCTCTTTCCATAAATCCCTCCAGTGCTTTGCCTAGAAGGAGAGTAAGCTTTGTCAGGTAACAAAGTTCCTCCAAAGCACCCATCTGGGCCACCTGGCTGCTCATGGGGTGGGGGTTCTCTCAGGCCTCCTCCCCTCCCTACATTGACCCTGACAAGCCTTAGGGCCGATGACACCCTCTCAGCACTACTGTCAAGGGAAGTCACTTCCCTGGTCCCAGCTGCAGCCCCCCTGCCCCTTGAGCTCCCCCCGGCTGCCCACTGCACCCCACTGCACCCGCAGCACGCCATCCCTCAGGCTACCTGGTGACCTCAGTGATCCATGTCCATGCTGAGCTGGGGCCAGCTGCCCATCAGCCCAGACCACTGCCCCCAGTAACACTCCTATTGTTAGTGTGGGGCCACTCCTTATCCAAATTTCTAAAAATAAAGGGAGTGTGGTTCTTTCTGGTGCTTCAAGGAGAAGGAGGCACTTCCAGAATATTCTGTTCCTGGAACCTGAAGAGGCTGGCAAGGGGCCAGTCCCTCCATCATCTCTCTTACACTCTGCCCCCTCTGCCACAGGACCCAGTTTCTCCTCCATCACCCAGAGGAGGAGTATCAACCATAACTTGCTCAAATATAGGCACTTAAAGACACCGTTTTCTGTATCTTCAAGCAAATAGGGCAGCACAGGAACCAGTTCATTCATAACTTTTGTACTGAAATATGCCTGACATGTTATGGGTGTATTATTAGCACTATGGTCCTGTTACAAAATGGAAGGGAAAATTCTGCATTCACTTTCAAGGAAAATAAGAGGTTTCCAAGATAAACCCTGGAATACAGATCCACTGAGTAGGGATGTTGTGTCCTTTGTTCATTGTTGTAGTCCCCATGCTGAGGCCCTGGCACGTGGCAGATACTTGCTGACTGTATACAGCGTAAGACTGAAGCCTCAGGCTTCAGCTTGGATCTGCTGACCAGGATCCATTCCATTTCTTCTGCCTTTGGGGGAAATGTTTGAGAATCACTGATTTGCATGTTATCTCATTTTAATCTTCCCAACTGCCCTGTGGCCTTGTGTGACAGACACCTCCCTGCATGGATTCGTTGAGAACCTGAACTCCCCACCATATTTGAGGATGTCCTCCTTCTGTGAGTCTCAGTGAGAGATTGGGCCTCACCCTCAATAAGAAACTTGAAAGGCCAGATAAATATTTGAACTGCCCCACAACTGGGCACACCTAAGCAGCAGGTGACACACAGATACCAGGACAGATCAGAATCCCTTCTGCGGGGCCTGCAGTAGCATTCAGCGTGTGCTTCCAATGGCCAAGGTGCCTGGACCAGCTGCCCTTGGCTGCCCAGCTCCCACCTTCTTGGTCTCTGCCTGATCTCAGGCTGGTCCCTTCCCAGTGATTCTCCAAGTTATCCAGCATCCTTCTAGTACAGCTCTTCTCTGCTTAGGATTCCAGAAATGTTCTCTTCGTGGTGTAATCAAAAGCCTTCATGTCTAAAAGCAGGTGCTATTAACTCCACTTTCTGGATGAGGAAACTGAGGCTTAGAGTAGCATAGACTGAGCCCAAGATGACTGTGTGCCAGGGTGAACTTTGATCTCAGTTCAGGGTTGGGGAGCACATAGACATGTCCGGGGAAAGGCCCTGAGATGACTAAGAGGAACTGGAAGACGTTCTCAGTGGCTGGAGGGAGGGAGGTGATGAGGCTGGAGAGGTAGAAAGGGGTGTGAGTTTATAGGGCTTTGGAGGTGATACTTTAAAGTTTGTGCTTCATCCCAAGGCAGCAAAGAGAAGCCTTCAAAGTTATCTCAGTTTGAGTTCAGCACAGGCAGACATTGAGGGAAAGAATGGAAATAGAGGAAGCAGCTAGAAGCTAATGGCAGGAGTGCAGGTGAGGGGATGCAAGGATCACAGGTGCGACTTTGTTCAAGGCTGCCTTTCACCAGGCCCCCTCTGTGCCTGGCCCCTCACATCATCGTCTCTGACCCTCACACTAACTTGGGAGGGTTAATTATTATCCCCAGTCTACACATCAGGAACTCAGCACGGCTAGAGCTCAGGACCTCCCAGCCTGGGAACCACTGAGCAGGGCCTGTCAGGTCCAGTCTCTACCCACCAGGTCCTCCCTTCCTGAGGCTGCACCTCGGGCCAGGCTGCTGGGGCTTCCAAACAGCAGGGGAGCCCCAGCCAATGTCACTGTCTTCCAGCCTATCCTTCCCTTAGAGGGCAGATGCTAGTCACATAGAAAGAGTTCTTATTACAAATCCACCCCTCTTTTCTGAAGACTCCAGTGAGTCCCAGTGCAGTTAGACTGAACCACCAGGAATGCCAGCTCCTCCTCAGCCTGAGCTCCTCCTCCTGAAGGAGGGTCCTGGGTGGGGGTCCGTCAAGTGGAAAAACTCCAGCCTCCACTGAGGACCCCAGGGATGAAGAGCTGGGATTGGCTGGCAGGGCAGTGTCTGCACCCCTGTCCCTCTATCTCAGCCCTAAACCCTGGGGATAGGAGGACATCAAGAGGTGAAGACGCTCAGTCTTGAGTGAGGGACCAGCTCAGGGCCCTAAACAGGATCCCAACAAGCGTACCTGGGGCTCCAGCACCTGGGAACAGAGGGCAGTGGTTTTTCACAGATACCAGCATCTGGGCTGATTGGCACCTGCCAAGTGTAACTGACCCTGCACTGAGCCAGAAGCAGAAAGCTGGGTTAGAGATTTGAAAGCTCTTCCTCTGGGAATCCTAGTTCCTCTCCTTCCAAGAAAGCCTGAAACCCTGGAAGGAACCTGCGCTGAGAGGCAGGAATCCTGGGGTCGCCTTTCACATCAGGCGGCAACACTGCCCCAGGCCTCTCCCAACCTCAGCTCATTGGCTGAGAGAGGGCATCTAGAGGTCCCTGGTGCTGCCCCCTAACCATGTTGGAGATCCAGCCCCTCATGCCTCCTGCCAGAGTGTCCCTCAGGCTAGTTCTCCATGCAAGTCAGCCTGGGGGAGAGATGGTCCAAGGACACCTGGTGGCCCCTCCACAACCAGACACACAGCTGCCTCCAGCAGAGACTTCTGAGAAGTCAAGCTGCACCTCCCTGCCCTCTCACACTGGTTCCCAGGTGTCATAGCTGGGAATGGGAAAACTGCCATTATAAAGCTATCTGAATGAAAAGCACTGGCATTGCTGTCAGATGGGCCTGGATTTGAAATCCTTGGGTTTTTAACCTTACGTGGAACCCCTCATCCCTGCAGTGGGCTATTTGGGACACATCCTACAGGGCTGTGTCCTCTCTCTGCATGAACAGGCAGCCCAGGGAGATGGCAGGGGCGAGGCTGGACCAGTGACAGGAGTCGCCCTGGAGGTGCTCAGCTCTTAGGCCAGTGGTTCATCCGTGGCTGCGCATCACGGTTGCCTGATGGGTACAGTGCTTCTTAAAGTGTGGTCCTCGGACCAGCAGCAGAACATCAACAGGAAGTTACTGGGAATGCAGATTCCTGGGTTCCACCCCAGACCTGCTGAGTCAGAAACTCTGGGATGGGGCCCAGCAGCCCCCCAGGTGATGCTGATCCTGGTCCAGTATGAGAACGCAGTGCTCAGGTGCCAGAGTTCTGAGAAAGCTCCACAGGGCATTCCAGGGTGTTAGGCATCGGAAACATATGTGACGGTCAACAGGGGCCACCCTACCCCCACCCATCTGCCTCACTCCCCACCCCCAGGGATTCTAGTTCCTTGGAGCTGAAGCAGGAACCAGACACAGATCTAAATAGCAACATGCAGCTGATCCTAATGTGAGTCGCTGCTCTGGTATGGACACTTCCTTACGTACACTGTGCATGCTCTTCCTTTAGAGGCCAGGCCCTGCAGCACAGGAAAGCTGCTCTCTGCTAGGTCACTGGACTGTGCAGAGAATAATCACCAGATATTGACGTTTAGTGGTAGCTTGAGCTATGACATGCATGGTGCTCAATGGTTTGTGTGTAACATCTCAGAACAGCCCAGTGAATTGTTAGAATTCTCTGCTTTACAGACAGAAAAACTAAAGCACAGAGAGATTAAGTAACTCACCTTTGTCGCACAGCTACTAAAGGACAGAATCAGAATCCCAACCTAGTTCTCTCAGACTCCAGAGTCCACCACCTTTGCTTCCTCATTTTACAAACAAGAGCAGGAATGAAGCGCTGAAGGTCTCGGGGGGGGGGGGGCACCCATCCCTTCTGCTGCACCTTTGCCTGGAAGCTCCCCAGTGCTGGGGCATCAACTTCAGGATGTGACAAATGGAACTCGGAGCTGGGTGTCACCCTCAGGAAATAATGCCTCCCTCCTGGGCATAGATGGAGTTGGAAAAGGAAAGTGAGGTGGAGTATTAATTAAGTCACAAGGATTTCATCCTGGACTCACAGGATTCAGGATGTTAAGAAATTTGACACTTGTCCCTGTCCTAGTTCAAGTGTTCCTTGCCCTCTCAATGTTGGGTGGTGTTCACTGACACCCAGAGAGAAGAAAGAAAAAGAGAAGGATCTTAAGGAGTAGAAAAAATATAGGTCCATTTTACCACTAAAAATGCATTTTACAAAAGCAAAGATTTTGTCCTGAAGAGACGAAGGGCTTGGGGAGGGGTTGATACCACTAGGAGGGCAGCCCTCACTGCTCTCGATTCTCCTGGAGAAGCGGTAGAGCTCCATGGCTGCCCTGGCGTCCTCCATCTCGGGCCTTCCCTGTTCACTTCCTGAGTCCAGGGCTGCAGTGGGTCAGGGGTGAGTCTCCCAGGCCCCTCAGACCCTGGACTCGGCAGGTGTCTGGAGCAGGCCTGGCTTCACCCATGAGCCCAGGGCCCAGGCAGGGCCAGGCACAGAATCCAGGTCCTGAGGCCACGTGTGCCCTCCAGGGGCTCCCATCTGCTGGGTGGGGGCGGGGCGCTGCAGGCTTGGCCTCAGACCCAGAGGGGCTGGAGCAGTTCCCACAGGAGCCCAGGGACCGGGGAATGGGGACAGAGATGTTTCTAGAGTGCTCCTTGCTCAGCATGTTGAGAACAGGGCTCTTCATTGAGGCCAGGAGCTGACACCTGTCCTGGGTCCCTGGTGCCAGAAGCCCTGCAGAGGGGCCCAAACTCAGGCCCATCTCTCTCCTCCTGAACATTCCTGCTCCCAGACAAGCTGTCCCCCATCCCTCAGACTGGGGTTGGGTTCTCATCTCCCTGGCCCCCATCTCCTGCCTCCTCCACTAAGACAGACCCTTCACCCTCCACTCAGACCTGGTGTCCTGCTTGTTTCCTGCCCTCCATCCCTGCTCAGGACACCTGCTCTCCCTCTGTGGACACACCCCACCGATGTGCTGATGGTCAGGTCACAGGCCACCCTCCCTTCAATAAAGAGTTTCTCAAGGACGGACCGGACCTTGCTCACCCGGATCCTCAGTATCTTGTCCAGCCGGGTATAGAGCAGGTGCTTCATAAACATCTGTTGACCCTGAGTCAACACAGATTCTAGCGTCCAGCCCGCCTCTCTGAGCCCTTCTACCCCAGTGAGCTCCCAGCTCCCAGCCCCCAGCACATGCCTGCCTCCACCTGGGGCTTTTGTGGGTCTGTTCTGCCTGAAAGATTGAGCTCAGGGTCTCTCACTTTTGGAACCTCGTCATGGGGCCAATTTCCTGGGTGAAAATCCCAGAGGCTTCTCTATAAGTGAATGTTAGTCCCCTGGTTACATCTCAACAATGGTTTCCTACCGAGTCTTAGATGCTTCATGAGGTGCCCAATGCTGTGAATGTTTGTCCCTGCCAGACTCTGTATCTCTTTCTGTGAGTCTGTCTCTCCCTCTCATAAACGTTGCTCAGTCATCCCTGCCTCTGGGAGGATCTAGGTTCGTGCTCCTTATAAGAATCTAATGCCCGGTAGTCTGAGGTGGAGCTGAGGCAGTGATGCTAGCACTAGAGAGTGGCTCCCATAACCCCCAGATAGAGCTGTGTAGTTGCAGGAAAATAAGCTCAGGACTCCCACTGATTCTGCGTTACAGTGAGCTGTATAATCATTTCATATTTCATTATATATCACGGTGTAATAGTAAGAGAAGCCAAGTGCACAATAAATGTAATGCACTTGAATCATCCCCAAACCACTCCCCATACCCCCTTCCATGGAAAAATCGTCTTCCATGAAGCAGGTCCCTGGTGTCAAAGAGTTTGGGGACCACTGCTCCAGAGCACTGGGTTGCCTGTTTGGAGACCTCTGGCATTTGTGAGGGAACTACAATGGGGAGTGCTGAGTATGAGCCCAGGACTGCGATCACCCACACCTGAGGGAAAGGTGGAACAGGAGCCACCTGACTTACTCCTTCAAGGCTGGCTTTCAACCCTGAGCCCTGACGTCCTGGGATGGGTTCTAGGAGGTCTACAAGAGCCCTGCAACTGAATGCAACATCTGTGGGTACGTGCATGTGTATTTCTAGGATAGTCATATTCTCAAGAACTAGAGGAAAACAATAGAATGGGAAAGACTAAAGATCTCTCCAAGAAAATTAGAGACCCCAAGGGAACATTTCATGCAAAGATGAGCTCGATAAAGGACAGAAATGGTATGGACCTAACAGAAGCAGAAGATATTAAGAAGAGGTGGCAAGAATACACAGAAGAACTACACAAAAAGATCTTCATGACTCAGATAACCATGATGGGCACTCACCTTGAGCCAGACATCGTGGAATGCGAAGTCAAGTGGGCCTTACGAAGCATTGCTGCTGCTGCTGCTAAGTCGCTTCAGTCTTGTCTGACTCTGTGCGACTCCATAGACAGCAGTCCACCAGGCTCGGCCGTCCCTGGGATTCTCCAGGCAAGAACACTGGAGTGGGTTGCCATTTCCTTCTCCAATGCATGAAAGTGAAAAGTCAAAGTGAAGTCGTTCAGTTGTGTCTGACTCTTAGGGACCTCATCGACTACAGTCTACCAGGCCCCTCCGTCCATGGGATTTTCCAGGCAAGAGTACTGGAGTGGGGTGCCATTGCCTTCTCCAGGAAGCATTACTATGAACAAAGCTAGTGGAGGTGATGAAATTCCAGCTGAGGTATTTCAAATCCTAAAAGATGATGCTGTAAAATTGCTGCATGCAGAATGGCAGCAAATTTGGAAAACTTAGCTGTGGCCACAGGACTGGAAAAGAGCAGTTTTCATTCCAGTATCAAAGAAGGGCAATGCCAGAAAGTGTTCAAACTACAGTACCATTGTGCTCAATTCACATGCTAGCGAGGTTATGCTCAAAATCCTCCAGTCTAGGCTTCCGCAATATGTGAACCGAGAACTTCCAGATGTACAGCTGGTTTAGAAAAGGCAGAGGAACCAGAGATCAAATTGCCAACATCTGTTGGATCATAGAAAAAGCAAGGGAATTCTAAAAAAATCTACTTCTGCTTCACTGACTCGAGAAAGTCTTTGACTGTGTAGACTATAAACTGTGGAAAATTCTTAAAGAAATAGGAAAATTTAGCTTAGAAAGATGGTAACAATAACCCTGTGTACGAGACAGCAAAAGAGACACTGATGTATAGAACAGTCTTTTGGACTCTGTGGGAGAGGGAGAGGGAGAGGGTGGGATGATTTGGGAGAATGGCATTGAAATATATATAATATCATATATGGAACAAGTCGCCAGTCCAGGTTCGATGCACGATACTGGATGCTTGGGGCTGGTGCACTGGGACGACCCAGAGGGATGGTATGCGGAGGGAGGAGGGAGGAGGGTTCAGGATGGGGAACACATGTATACCTGTGGCGGATTCATTTCGATATTTGGCAAAACCAGTACAATATTGTAAAGTTTAAAAATAAAATAAAATTAAAAAAAAAAAAAGAAATGGGAATACCAGACCACCTTATCTGTCTCCTGAGAAATTTGTTTACAGATCAAGAAGCAAAAAGTCAGACATTGAACAACTGACTGGTTCAAAATAGGGAAAGGAGTACCGTCAAGGCTGTATATTGTCACCCAGCTTATTTAACTTATATGCAAAGTTGTTGTTGTTGTTCAGTCACTCAGTGGTATCCGACTCTTTGTGACCCCTTGGACTGCAGCATGCCAGGCTTCCCTGTCCTACACTATCTCCCGGAGTTTACTCAAAGTCATGTCTATTGAGTCAGTGATGCCAACCAACCATCTTATCCTCTGTTACCCTCTTCTCCTCCTGCCCTCAATCTTTCTCAGAATCAGGATATTTTCCAATGAGTTGTCCCTTTGTATCAGGTGATCAAAGTATTGTAGCTTCAGCATCAGTCCTTCCAATGAATATTCAGGGTTGATTTCCTTTGGAGTGACTGGCTTGATCTCCTTGCTGTCCAAGGGAATCTCAAGAGTCTTCTCAACACCACAGTTTGAAAGCATCAATTCTTCAACACTCAACCTTCTTTATGGAACTCTCTCTTCAGTTCCTGGAGGTTGATGAGGACAAACTGGGGTACAGAGAGCACAGCACCCCCAGCCTTCCTCACCTCAGGGCCCCTCTCCAACCTCAGCAGTGCCCACTGGGAGGCCCACAGGCTCCAGGACTCCACTGGCAATTGGGTCTCAAGGAGCTTTGGGAGGCCAGGGAGGTTCTCAGGTTTGCTCTGTGTTTCTCTTTCCAGCCTCAGCCTGTCCCAGGGATTATTATCAGCAAAGGTGACAAGGCCCCTGATGGCAGGAAGCTGGCTGGGGCTCAGGGTGCTGGCCCTTCAGCCCTGGGGGCCTCTCAGCAAATAGTCCCTTGGAAACAGGGCAGTGGTCCCTGCGGAGGGGGCGGGCTGGGAGGGGCCTCACTCCCCCAACACACTGGACCCTGGAGGAGGCCCTGTTGAGCAGGACTGCAGCCCTGGCTGGAGGGACTGTCTTGGGCGGTGATCTGGGCAATTCCATGGTCTCCAGGGTCCCTGCCACTCTGGCCACGTATCCCTGTCACAGTCTTGAAACCCCTTCAGTCCTTTGTTCTCCTGTCTCAGTTCCAGCCCAGGCCCCTCCTCCATGGGAAGGTTGGCTCCATGCCTGCATCCCTTCTGGGTCACAAGACCCCTACTGGGCTGCCTCAGGGCCCCTGGGACCCTGGGATCCCCCCAGTCATCTCCACTCTGCCCCCCGGCCCCCACCCCACTCCTGGGTGCATCCTCAGGGCTGGCCCCTCCCAGGGGTCCTGTAGGGGCCTCCTCTCTTAGCTCCTGCCCTTAAAAGGATTAGATTCTCACATGGATGGCTCCTTTGGAGCTTAAAAAGCTGGCATTTTAACATTTCGTTCCTTGGTTCCTCCATGACGCTCCACCTTGGAATCATGCTAGGTTGGGGTCCCCTGACCCAACGCAAAAGAGTCACATGTGAAGGCAAAATTGGGGAGGAGAATCATAATAGTCCCTACTTCCCATTTCATCCTGTCCCCACGGCCTTGCTCTCACCCCATGGCTCCTCCCTGTTCACTTCTGAAGCTGCCCTCCTCCGGGTGGGGCTGTGTCCCCTCACATGGCAGCTTCTTCTAGTGATGGCTGCAGGGAGGAGAGGCCAGGATTCAGGTATTTTCAGGTTGCTGTGGAAGGAGGCTCTGGCCCTGAAGGTGTGTTCTAGGTTTTGGTCCTGGGCTCCACCTAAGGGGATTTCTGCCATGTGTGCTGTAGAGCAAAGAGTTCATGCCCACGGCTTTGGTATATTTATCTGGGGTTCCAACTTCATGGTCATGCCACCTTAGGGAAGGACTTAATTCCCCTACCTTAGTTTTCTCATCTGTAAAATGGGGTTAGTCAAAAGGACACTCCATAGTCCTTTTTCTGAAACACTTGGGGTCAGATATTCTCTAGAATTCAGAATTTTCAGCTCCCTACAGGTGACATAGTACATCTACTCTACATGACATCACACCCCACTGGGGTCTGAAAGCACCTTGTAACCACACACATTAGTGTTTCGGCAACTGAACTTTTGAACAGTCACATTGAGTAAAATAAAAAAAGATCATAATTTGTCTCATGTCTCTTCAGGTCAAATTTTGTTACCAGACCATTTTGAGAGACTTGAAGGGTTGGGATTAAAGATAAGGACCATCCGTCTCTGTGTCTCCATAGATAATTGCCAGCTTAGAGAGATCCACAATGTTAATGGTTTGAGGCTAGACCACCACCAGCTGGGAGCTTTGGATAAGACAAGCCTCCTGACAAGGCCAAGGGTGATGGGTGGGGGGAACCATTCTGGAGCAGCTGTGCTGTTACCCGATCGTCTGAAGCCATTGGTTCCAACTCCACAGATCCTGAGCCTCAGCCGTCACAGAGCCCTGAGCCGTTTGTAGGTGTCTGATCCTCTGGAGCCGGATCTTTCTTTGGTGGGTCCTCAGTGAAGACCACTGCCAGACCGGTGACTGTGACTTGCCAGACATTCATAACACCATGCCTACCAGGGTGACACTCCCATCCTGGCGCTACGTGAACAGAGTGTTCTGGTTCCTCCGCGTGCCGCAGCTCTTGTCCACCTGCGTGGCATTCTCCTTGGTGGCTGACATGGGCATTTTGAGAGGGGACATAGGTAACTGGTTCATGTCCTTCTGGTGCATCTGTTTCATTGTGACCCTATTCATAGTCATAATTGAGTTAAATGATCTCCAGCCTCGCTTTCCTTTCTACTGGTACAACTTTCCCGTCACCTTTGCCTGCTACGCCGCCCTCATCTGCCTCTCAGCCTCCATCATCTACTCCATCGCCTACGTCCAGTTCCTGCCTGATGGCCCTGAGTGGGACCGGGCCGTCGCTGCCACTGCATTCTCCTGCATCGCGTCAGTGCTTTATGCCATAGAAACGGCGGGCATGTGGAACTTCTACAAGCTCAAGATCCCCTGCTACCTGCACACCGTGCCCAGCCTGCTGAACGTGCTGGAGACCTTCGTTGCTGGTGTCATCTTTGCCTTCCTCAGCAACACCTCCCTATACCTGCACCAGCCGGCCCTGGAGTGGTGCGTGGCCGTGTACTCCATCTGCTTCATCTCAGAAGCAGTAACCATCCTGTTGAATCTGGGCGAATGGGAGAACAGGCTGCCCATCCCCTTCCCCATTTGCCAACTTGTGCTCACCGTGTTCTCTGTCCTCCTCTACATCAGTGCTCTTGTCCTCTGGCCGCTCTACCAGTTCTATGAGGAGTTCGGCGGGCTGCCCCAGCGGTCCAGCGATGTGAGCTGCATTGATGACCTCATGTGCACCTGGGACCACAGGCTGGCTGTGGCCGTCCTGACAGCCATCAACTTGCTGATTTATGTGGCTGAGCTGGGGTACTGGGCCCACCAGGTCTCTGTAGGGACTGAGGACCAGTCTGGAGACTCCTGATCCTCTGCTCACAGGAGATATCCTCATTGAGCTCTGATGTCCTCTGATGCCCTCTTCCTGGCTCCCTCTCTCCCTCCTCACATCCTTCCCCATGCATCTCACTCTCTTTTCTGTTCCTTTTCTCCTTCTGCTGTCTCCTTCCTGTCTTGTATGGTTGCCCACATTCTCTTTTGCTTCTCTCATTGTTTCTACATTTTCTGTTTTTTGGCCCTTTTCTGGTTTTCTTGCCTCCTGCGTCCTGACCACCTCTCCCCATTTTCCTTCTTCTGATCCATCAGGACCTGAGAGTCCTTCCTTCTCTGCCCACCGCCCCCTCCCGCCTCCTAAGGTGCGGACTCCACAGCACACAGCCCTTTGTGCAGCTGTTCACACCCTGGACCTCCAGAGGGGCCTCATTGCCAAAGTGTGTCTGTCCCCCTGGGGGTAATAGTTGGTGTGTTTATGGGGGGTGTATGGGTGTTGGGGGTAGGTAGGTCCTCATTTCTATTAGTGGAGGGGGCTATACAATGCACTCCCCTTTAAGTTAAATAAAATCTCTAGAGGTCAATAATGTCAAGTGGGCAGGAAATTTGAAGCAGAGACCTTAGATTGAGACCCAACTTGTTGCACAACCCCACCAGAGATTGACTGGAGAATTTTCCCAGGCTTACTAATTATCTGCTGCCTAGAGGGTGTCTTAACAGAAGTGTCTTAACCAATCCAGCTCCTCTCTGGGCAAATTAAAAAGGATCTAGGAAAAAAACCACAAGGTCTTGAAGACACCTGTCTGCAGTGTTGGTGAGGGACGGTGATGTGGCCCTCCTGCCTCAGTGATCAAAGCAGCAGGTCCTTCCTCTGCAGGGAGAAGAGCATGGTCCTGCCAGCCTTAAAGGGGATGTTAGCCTGCTTTTCTTTTGTCCTATTCTTTTCTTTTTTCTGATCAAGACAGCAAAAATTAGTAGGTGACCCTATTTGTAAAGGGGAAAGTTTCTTTTCAAATTTTCTCCAGTGGGCAGTTTGGGGGGGTAGCATTTGACAGCATTGACAACGCTGATGTCATTGTCATAGAAACTGCATGGCTTGAGTGTGTGGTGCACACACATATGCTGAAGCATAATGTGATCTATGTAAATACATATAGTTTAGAGAAACTCCACAGAGCTTTTCGTGTCCATCATTGTCTCTGCTCAATCACATAGTCTGTTTCTCAATCACAGACAAAGACTTGTACCCCCTCCCACATTTATAGTGTCCTTTTCAATTTCAATATAAAGATGAAGGAAAACAAAGAAAAACCTCCACAAAATCCAAATATTCTAATTGCCCCAAATTTGCCTAGGGCTCAGAAGGATCCTATCTAATTTGCACCCTCACCCAAACCTGGGTTTCGTGGAGCCCCTTCCACTGATGCCCCACCCACACCTGGACCAGACCCTTGGTCACAGGTGGCCTAGCCTGGGACACAAGAGGTTAGGCCCACCCCAGTGCCAGCTTCCTGTGCCCGAACTCTTAAAGGGGCCAAGAAAGCACCTGGATGCCTCTCTTTAAGGGTGTGTGCCTGTGTGCAGGCTCGGTGGGTGTTTTTGTGTGTCTCTGTGTGCACCTGTATATGTGCCTGTGGGTTCCACTGCACTGAGGCCAGTAGCAGTTTGTTTACAGGAACTGGTGACTGGGAAGGCACCGAAAGACCTCTTCCTCTCTTCCTCTCAAATGCAAAGCCTCAGAGCCCAGCATCCTGGTGTCACCAGGCCCAGAGGGACCCGGCAAGCAGAGCTGTGGGAGAGGGGCGGGGAAGGACCCCCTCTGCTGCCCCTCACTCCTGTGCTGGGAGGAAGGACCCCCGCTGCTGCCCCTCAGTCCTGCGCTGGGAGGAAGGACCCCCGCTGCTGCCCCTCACTCCTGCGCTGGGAGGAAGGACCCCCGCTGCTGCCCCTCACTCCTGTGCTGGGAGGAAGCCTGGGATCTTCACCCACAGGCAGGTGTGGTGGAGGGGGAGGTC
Organism: Bubalus bubalis; assembly: GCF_019923935.1. NCBI lineage: Eukaryota > Metazoa > Chordata > Mammalia > Artiodactyla > Bovidae > Bubalus > Bubalus bubalis. The sequence goes on from NC_059176.1 coordinate 49,924,266, forward strand.
TCCCAGGAGGCAGTTCCCATGGCAGGTAAAACTGCCATGGGAAGCTTTCATTAAGAAGCAATGAAATAGACTTGCTATTTTAAGACAAGACAAGAAAAATTTAAACATAAATATTTTCTCTGCCCATTTGAACCTTCTCCCTCCCCTCTGGTATGCATTGTGTATTTGCATTGTGTATAAAACCTACCTTCACAAGGGCAGAAATACCTGCTCCACCATAAAGATCAATATTTCTGTTCTGGGCCCAGCCATGTGACTCCTTAGAAACTACTACTACTTACAAATGACCTTATTGATGTCACTATTTTATTACTTCTATTCTTCCTGTTTGACAAGATTCTTGTTTCTTGCTTTCACAATGTGTTATTGAGCCCCTGAAAAAACTAATGATTAACTGGCTTGAAACAATTGACTGATGTATAATTCTAAGATCACTGATTGTAATAGTGTGACTCTGGATATGGGAAGAAGCAACAGGAGGGAAACATTTCCTGGAGCTGACAGACTAGTAAGACAGTTGGTCCAGAGGATTTTGACTACTGTTACCAAGACTAGATGAGTAATTGCTTGCTGAGTAGCCTATCAATGAAATATTTACCTGACCAGGGAACGAGCATTCTTAGCATCCTGGGGCAAATTGGTCAAAAACACCTCCCAAACTTTAGCTGAAATTAAGACAGAAACAAATGGAGAATATTGAGTAGTAAAAAATGTTGCCCACCACTGGGTTCTAAAGGAATCAAGTCATTAATCACTGCAGTCACTGACCTATCCTGAAAGTAATCTACCCTGAAATGAATTCAGGGTGGAAATCAGGAAGAAGCACTTTATGTTGTAGCAAAACTGGCAGAACCGGTCCTCAGATAGATATTTTTAGGAGAAATTTCTATGAACCCAGTTTCTTGCATCTTCCCATACTTAAAAAAGCACTAAATCCTTAACTCTGGTATCTGACCCTTTTGAAGAACAATAACTTGGCTAAGATGTATGCTTGGTTGCATGTACCCTTCTCCAAATCACACACATACTATCTCCAACCCTTAACTCTTCAGCACAGTTCTCACAGCTTTCTGAAAGACTGTCTCCCTGGTTATAATTCTTTGTTGACTTGAGTAAAACTTTTCACTTCTATTTGAGTTGACAATTGATGAATTTTTTTTTACTGATATGAGCATGTATGCATTTATCTCTTGCAAGTTCAGTGCAAGAACTCTCATTTTCTTATATTTTCCTGAATCAGATGAAACACAAACTCCCTCCCAGAGAGGGAGGTGATGAGGTTGGAGAGGTAGAAAATGGTCTGAGCTTGCAAAGCTTTGGAGGTGACATTTTAAAAGTTTGTGTTTCATCTTAAGGCAACAAAGAGAACCCACCAAAGTTATTTCAGTTTGCATTCAGCACAAGCAGACATTGAGGAAAAGAATGGAAATAGACAAAGCAGCTAGAAGCTAATGGCAGGAGTGCAGGTGAGGGGATGGATGGTTCTCAGGTTCATCTTTGTTCAAGGCTGCCTTTCACTGGGACCCCCTCTTTCACTGGCCCCTCACATCATTGTCTATGACCTTCACACCAGCCTTAGGAGAGTTATATAATCTCCAATCTACAGACGAGGAACTAGAACCTCAACAGGGCTAGAGCTCAGGACCTCCCAGCCCTGGAATCACTGAGCAGGGCCTGGTCTCCAGTCTCTGCCCACCAGGTCCTGTCCTTCCTGTGGCTGCACCTCAGGCCAGGCTCCTGGGGCTTCCAAACAGCAGGGGAGCCCCAGCCATGGTCTCTGTCGTCCAGCCTTTCTTTCACTTAGAGGACAGATGCTAGTCACATAGAGAGAATTCTTATTACAAAGCCACCCTTCCTTTCTGTAGATGTCAGTGAGTCCCGGTGCAGTGGGACTGAACCACTAGGCTTGCCAGCTCCCCCTTAGCCTGAGCTCTTTAGACAGAGGATCCTGGGTGGGGGAGATCCGTCAAGTGGAACAACTCCAGCCTCCACTGAGGACCCCGTGGATGAAAAGCTGGGACTGACTGGCAGGGTGGTCTCTGCACCCCTGTCCTTCTAGTGAAAGTGAATCGCTCAGTCGTGTCTGACTCTTTGCAACCCCGTGGACTATACAGTCCATGAAATTCTCTTCAACCAGAATACTGGAGTGGGTATAGCCTTTCCTTTCTCCAGGGGATCTTACCAACCCAGGGATTGAACCCAGGTCTCCCACATTGCAGGCAGATTCTTTACCAGCTGAGCCACAAGGGAAGCCCAAGAATACTACAGCGGGTAGCTTATCCCTTCTCTAGCAGATCTTCCCGACCCAGGAATCAAACTGGGGTCTCCTGCATTGCAGGCAGATTCTTTACCAATTGAGCTATCAGGGAAGCCCCCTGTCTCTCTATCCCAGCCCTAAACCCTGGGGATAGGTGGACATAAAGAGGTGAAGACACGCAATCTTGACCGAGGGACCAACTCAGGGCCCTAAACAAGATCCTGATAAGCGTCCCTGGAGCTCCAGGACCTGGGAACAGAGGGCAGCAGTTCTTCACAGACACAAGCAGCTGGGCTGAGAGGCACCTGCCAAGGGTAACTGACCCCGCATTGAGCCAGAAGCAGGAGGCCAGGTTAGAGATTTGAAAGCTCTTCCTCTGGGAATCCTGGTTCCACTCCTTCCAAGAAAGCCTAAAACCCTAGAAGAAACCCTGGCTGAGGGGCAGGAATCCTGGGGTCATCTTCCACACCAGGCTGCAACACTGCCCCAGGCCTCTCCCAACCTCAGCTCATTGGCTGAGAGAGGGCATCTAGAGGTCCCTGGAGTTGCCCCCTGGAGCCACCCCCTAACCAAGTTGGAGACCCAGCCCCTCCTGCCTCCTGCCAGAGTCTGCCTCCTGTCCCTCAGGCTGGTTCTCCCTGCAAGTCAGCCTGGGGGAGAGATGATCCAAGGACTCCACCTGGTGGCCACTCCACAGCCAGACACAGAGCCTCCTCCAGCAGAGACCTCTGAGAAGTCAAGCTGCACCTCCCCGCCCTCTCACACTGGTTCCCAGGTGTCATAGGTGGGAATGCAAAGCACCAGTTCGGGAAACCTGTCTGAATAAAAAGCACTGGCATTGCTGTCAGATGGGCCTGGATTTGAATCCCTTGGGTTCTTGACCTTACCTGGGGCCCCTCATCCCTGCAGTGGGCTATTTGGGACACGTCCTGTGGAGCTGTGCCCCCTCTCTGCATGAACATGCAGCCCAGAGAGATGGCAGGGGCGATGCTGGACCAGTGACCGGAATCCCTCTGGAGGCGCTCAGTTCTTAGGCCATTGGCTCCTCTGTGGCTGCATATTACACTTGCCTGATGTGGACAGTGCTTCTCAAAGTGTGGTCCTCAGACCAGCAGCAGAACATCAACAGGAAATTATTGGGAATGCAGATTCCTGGGTTCCACCCCAGACCTGCTGAGTCAGAAGCTTTGGGATGGGGCCCAGCTGCCCCCCAGGTGATGCTGATCCTGGTCCAGTGTGAGAACACCGTGCTCAGGTACCAAGGTGCTGAGAAAGCTCCTCAGGGCATTCCAGGGTGTTAGGCATTGGAAACATCTGAAGGTCAACAGGGCCACCCTACCCCCACCCATCTGCCTCACTCCCCACCCCCAGGGATTCTAGTTCCTTGGAGCTGAAGCAGGAACCAGACACAGATCTAAATAGCAACATGCAGCTGATCCTAATGTGAGTCGCTGCTCTGGTATGGACACTTCCTTACGTACACTGTGCATGCTCTTCCTTTAGAGGCCAGGCCCTGCAGCACAAGACAGCTGCTCTCTGCTAGGTCACTGGACTGTGCAGAGAATAATCACCAGATATTGACATTTAGTGGCAGCTTGAGCTATGACATGCATGGTGCTGGATGACTTGTATGTAATATCTCAGAAGAGCCCAATGAATTGTTAGAATTTCCTGCTTTACAGATCGAAAAACTGAAGCACAGAGAGGTTAAGTCCTTAGTCACACAGCTACTAAATGACAGAATCAGATTTCCAACCTATTTTTCTCAGACTCCAGAGTCCACCACTTTTGCTTCCTTTTTTTCCAAACAAGAGCAGGAATGAGGTGCTGAAGGTCACCATGCAGGACACCCATCACTCCTGCTGTACTTTTGCCTGGAAGCTCCCTAGTGCTGAGGCATCAACTTCAAGATGTGATGAATGGACCTCGGAGCTGGGTATCACCTCAGGAAATAATGCCTCCTGCCTGGGCATAGATGGAGTTGGGAAAGGAAGGTGAGGTTTCATCCTGGACTCACAGGATTCAGGGTGTTAAGGAATTTGACACTTGCCACATCCCAGCTCAAGTGTTCCTTGCCCTCTCAGTGCTGGGTGGTGTCCACCAACAGCCAGATCAGAGAGGAGAAGGAGAAAGGGAAGAATCTTAAAGAGTAGAGAAAATATAGATCTATTTTACTGCTAAAAATGCATTTTCCAAAAGCAAGAGAGTTCTTGTCCTGAAGAGATGAAGGCCTCTGGTCCTTGGGGAGGGCTGATACCACCAGGCGTGCAGCCCTCACTGCTCTTGATTCTCCTGGAGATGTGGTGAAGCTCCATGGCTGCCCTGGTGTCCTCCACTGAGCTGTGTCCCACCCTGCTGTCCTGCAGACACAGGACAGAGAGGAGACAGGGGGCTGAATCCAGGCGCCATGGGACCTGGGCCTTCCCAGCTCACACCCTGATGTCCAGGGCTGAAGTGGGTCAGGTGAGTCTCCCAGGGCCCTGACACCCTGGACTCGGCACGTGTCTGGAGCAGGCCTGGCTTCACCCATGAGCCCAGGGCCTAGGCAGGGCCAGGCACGGAATCCAGGTCCTGAGGCCACATGTGCCCTCCAGGGGCTCCCATCCACTGGGTGGGACTGGGGCGCTGCAGACTTGGCCTCAGACCCAGAGGGGCTGGAGCAGTTCTCACAGGAGCCCAGGGCGTGGGGAACATGGACACAGATGTTTCTACAGTGCTGCTTGCTCAGCACATTGAGAATAGAGCTCTTCAGTGAACCCGGGAGCTGACACCCTGTCCTGGGTCCCTGCTGCCACAAGCCCTACAGAAGGGCCCAAACTCAGGCTCATCCCCTGCCTCCTGCTCCCCAGACAAGCTGCCCCCACTCCTCAGACTGGGGCTCCAGTTCTCCTCTCCCCAGCCAGCCCCCTGCTCCTCCACTAAGACACAGTCTTCACCCTCCACTCAGACCTGATGTCCTGTCTGCCCCCATCCTCCGTCCCTGCTCAGGACGCCTGCCTTCCCCTCTGTGGACACAACCCCCAGATGTGCTGATGGTCAGGTCATGGGTCACCCTCCCTTCCATCTTCTCAAGGACAGGCCAGGCCTTGTTCACCCAGGTCCTCAGCCTGTGGTCCAGTGTGGCCCAGAGCAGGTGCTTCATAAAATATCCACTGAGCTAGAATGTAGAGTTCCAAAGAATAGCAAGGAGAGATAAGAAATCCTTCTTCAGCGATCAATGCAAAGAAATAGAGGAAAACAATAGAATGGGAAAGACTAAAGATCTCTTTAAGAAAATTAGAGATACCAAGGGAACATTTCGTGCAAAGATGGGCTCAATAAAGGACAGAGATGGTAGGGACCTAACAGAAGCAGAAGATTTTAAGAAGAGGTGGCAAGAATACACAGAAGAACTGTACAAAAAAGATCTTCACGACCCAGATAATCACGATGGTGTGATCACTCACCTAGAGCCAGACATCCTGGAAGGTGAAGTCAAATGGGCCTTAGGAAGCATCACTACGAACAAAGCTAGTGGAGGTGATGGAATTCCAGTTGAGCTATTTCAAATCCTGAAAGATGATGCTGTGAAAGTGCTGCACTCAATATGCCAGCAAATTTGGAAAACTCAGCAGTGGCCACAGGACTGGAAAAGGTCAGTTTTCATTCCAATTCCAAAGAAAAGCAATGCCAAAGAATGCTCAAACTACCACACAATTGCACCCATCTCACACGCTAGTAAAGTAGTGCTCAAAATTCTCCAAGCCAGGCTTCAGCAATACGTCAACTGTGAACTTCCAGATGTTTAAGCTGGTTTTAGAAAAGGCAGAGGAACCAGAAATCAAATTGCCAACATCCTCTGGATCATGGTAAAAGCAAGAGAGTTCCAGAAACACATCTATTTCTGCTTTATTGACTATGCCAAAGCCTTTGACTGTGTGGATCACAACAAACTGTGGAAAATTCTGAGAGAGATGGGAATACCAGACCACCTGATCTGCCTCTTGAGAAATCTGTATGCAGGTCAGGAAGCAACAGTTAGAATTGAATGTGGAACAACAGACTGGTTCCAAATAGGAAAAGGAGTAGTCAAGGCTGTATATTGTTAGCCTGCTTATTTAATTTACATGCAGAGTACATCATGAGAAACGCTGGGCTGGAGGAAGCACAAGCTGGGTTCAAAATTGCCGGGAGAAATATCGAAAACGTCAGATATGCAGATGACACCACCCTTACGGCAGGAAGTGAAGAAGAACTAAAGAACCTCTTGATGAAAGTGAAAAAGGAGAGTAAAAAGTTGGCTTAAAGCTCAACATTTAGAAAACGAAGATCATGGCATCTGGTCCCATCACTTCATGGGAAATAGATGGGGAAAGAGTGGAAACAGTGGCTGATTTTATTTTTCTAGGCTCCAAAATCACTGCAGATGATGATTGCAGCAATGAAATTAAAAGACGCTTATTCCTTGGAAGCAAAGTTATGACCAACCTAGACAGCATATTGAAAAGCAGAGACATTACTTTGTCAACAAAGGTCTGTCTAGTCAAGGCTATGGTTTTTCCAGTGGCCATGTATGGATGTGAGTGTTGGACTATAAAGAAAGCTGCGTGCTGCAGAATTGATACTTTTGAACTGTGGTGTTGGAGAAGACTCTTGAGAGTCCCTTGGACTGCAAGGAGATTCAACCAGTCCATCCTACAGGAAATCAATCCTGAATATTCATTGGAAGGACTGATGCCAAAGCTGAAACTCCAATACTTTGGCCACCTGATGCGAAGAGCTGACTCATTTGAAAAGATCCTGATGCTGGGAAAGATTGAGGGCAGGAGGAGAAGGGGATGGCAGAGGATGAGATGGTTGGATGTCATCACCGACTCAATGGACATAGGTTTCGGTGGACTCCGGGAATTGGTGATGAACAGGGACGTCTGGCGTGCTGCGGTTCATGGTGTTGCAAAGAGTCAGACACGACTGAGTGACTGAACTGAACTGAGCTAGAAGGGCCCACATTTGGTCACAATTCCTAATGCCCAGTCTGTCTCCCTGGGCTCCTCTACCCTAGTGAGCTCCTAGCCCCCAGCACATGCCAGCCCCTCCCGGGGCTTTGAGGGAGCCTGCTCAGTCTGTGGGTTTGGGTTCAGTGTTCCTCACTTTTTGAATCCCTCTCGTTAGACATCTGCCACCCTCCTATCCTGGTTGCAGAGCAGGGGCGGGTGGGGAGAGGGAAGGATTCCCAGAGGATTCTATGTAAAGGGATGGTACCAACATGGGCTTCCCACTGAGTCCCAAATGCTTAATGTGGTGCCCAAGGCTTGGATTGGCCTGTCCCTGCCAGACTCTGCTCTCATTGCTCAGACCGCCTGCCCCTGTCTTCTACCCCTTACCGCAGTAAGTGCCCCTCCCGCAGCGCAGCCCTGGTTCAGGAGCCCCTCATTTCCTCAGGGTGCACCCACCAAATCCCAGTCCACTCTCTGAAAAGGGTTTAATCCAAATATTGGAAAATACAAAGCAATGCACATTTGCAAAGTTTTCAACAGTCACCTTCTAGAGGGTCATACAATGGGGTTCCCCAGTGTCTGAGACTCACAGGGGAGGGTCTGGTGATCTAGAGAAGGGGGGTCAGTCCAAATGCCCACGGGAGCCAGGTGGGAAGGAAATAAGTGAAGGGGATGGAGAGGACTAGGGCCCTGGCAAGGACGAACTGCACCTATCGGGGGTGGTGGAAAAGATGCCCTGTGCATGACACGAGCTCATGCATATAAAACAGGAAAAAAGATACAGATACTCCCTACAAACACATGTGCATGGAGGTACACACATGTCTAAATATGATTTCAGAGCCTGTGTTGAAGCCTGTACATGAGGTTGAGGACACGGATGGAGGGCTGGATGCTCCTGTGAGCAGGCAGGAAGCCTGGTCATGCCCAAGAGGGGAAACCGGGACGTGCGAGATGATCATAGTCCGGCTTTATGTCAGTTATACACGAGAATAAGAGAAATATGGAAAACTACACAAAGATATGAATGGAAAACAATATAGAGGACATAGCAGATGCTCAGCTCCAGCCACCTCCCCCAAGGGAACACAGCCCCGTGACATCGGATCTCTTGAGGCTTTTAAAGGAGCAGGAAATTTGGATTTTTGTGTGAAATTAAAACAATGGGCAGCTACCAAACACTTAGGGAAGAAATAATACCTTTTCTACATCTCTTTCAGAAAACACTGTGAGGGAAAACTAAATGCATTAAGAGACCGCCTCCAGTACAAACTCGTTTAAGGCCCCTGATCTGGAGTGAACCAGTCTTGCATGAGCTTATGGTCAGAGTGGGGCAGGGCCTTCTGGATCCTCTCTGAGGGGGAGGGGGATGGGAACAGGTAGCTGGCATGACTGAGTGTACCATGTGCCAGGCCTTCTGATGAGCCCATCATGTACTTTTTATTTATCGATTGACACAGAGTAGGTATTCAGCCCATTGCTCAGATGGGGAAACTGTGGTTCTGTTAAGTAACTTGCCAGGTTCCTCTATGACACATAGCCTCCTTGTAACTCTAGTGTCCATCTCCCCTCCTCCTTCTCTGCCCTTCCGGCACTTCCTCCTCCTTCCTCTGTCCCAGCCATGACCTTCCCGGCTCCCTGTCTTCCAGGCCACATGTCTGGCTGCTGGGCAGGCAGGGCTCAGACACATCCAGGCTGTGCTCTGACGGGGGCACCATGTCCAGGCTCACAGATGAGAGTGGGGGAGGGGCTGCTGGGGAGACTCAGGCAAACCTGCTGCTTTCCAGGTGGGGGAACTGAGGCCCAGAGAGGGCACAGGCCTGTCCCAGGGCTACACAGCAGGAACCTCATCCTCTCCTTCTCCAACTCCTCCCTCTGTGGCATGAAAAGGATCCAAGCTTATCATTTACCCTTAAGCAGCATGTGTCTGTGTTAGTAGCTCAGTTGTGTCCTACTCTTTGCAACCCTGTGGACTGTAGCCTGTCAGGCTCCTCTGGCCATGGAATTCTCCTGGCAAGAATACTTGGGTGGGTTGCCATTTTCTTCTCCAGTAGCATACACAGGGTAAATTCAGAGAGGTTGTGGGAACAAAGTGGAAGATAAATAGTGTGACACCCCCAGTGCCCCTCCCCACCCCGGCAGTGCCCACTGGGAGGCCCACAGGCTCCAGGGCTCCCCTGCAATGGGGCTCAAGGAGCTTTGTGACTCCAGGGAGGTTCTCAGGTTTGCTCTGTGTTTCTCTTTCCAGCCTCAGCTTGTCCCAGGGTTTATTATCAGCAAAGGTGACAAGGCCCCTAATGGCAGGAAGCTGGCTGGGGCTCAGGCTGCTGGCCCTTCAGCCCTGGGGGCCTCTCAGCAAATAGTCCCTTGGAAACAGGGCAGCTGTCCCCGAGGAGGGGGAGGGCTTGGAGGGGCCTCACTCCCCCAACACTGGACCCTGGAGGAGCCCCTGTGTGAGCAGGACTGCAGCCCTGGCTGGAGGGACTGTCTTGGGCAGGTGACCTGGGCAATTCCATGGTCTCCAGGGTCCCTGCCACTCTGGCCAGGTGTCCCTGTCACAGCCCTGAAACCCCTTTAGGCCCCTGTTCTCCTGTCTCAGTTCCAGCCCAGGCCCCTCCTCCATGGGAAGGTTGGCTCCATGCCTCCATCTCTTCTGGGTCAGAAGACCCCTACTAGGCTGCCTCAGGGCCCCTGGGACCCTGGCATCCCCCCAGTCATCTCCACTCTGCCCCCTGGCCCCCACCCCAGTCCTGGGTGCATCCTCAGGGTTGGCCCCTCTCAGGGGTCCTGCAGGGGCCTCCTCTCTCAGCTCCTGCCCTTGAAAGGGGGTGATCACCCTTCCATCCCCACCCCCTCCCTGGGTTGCCCTGAAAAACTCCACGTCAGCATCAGACACAGCATCCTTGTTCATTTCCAATCCCTTCTTCCCAGCTTCGAAGCTGCTAGCCAGTCTCCCAGGCCAGGAAAATCCTGCTCAGGTAAGACTACTCCTAGATCTTTCCAGACTCACGTCTGGATGGCAGCTTTGGAGCTTATGAGCCAAACAGTATGTTAATTTATTCTGTATTAATATACTGTATTAAACAGTATGTTAATTTATTCCAAATAGTATGTTAATTTAATTTTAATGATTCCTCTGTGATGCTCCACCTTGGAGTCATGCTGAGTTGGGGGGGTCTCCCTTCCCCAGTGGGAAAGAGTCACATGTGAAGGAAAAATTGGGCAAAGGATTCAAAATGTTCCTACTTCTCATGTCACCTCTTCCCCACAGCCTTGCTGTCACCCCATGGCTCCTCCCTGTTCATTCCTAAAGCCTCCCTCCTCTGGGTGGGGCTGTGTCCCCTGGAGAAGGCAATGGCACCCCACTCCAGTACTCTTGCCTGGAAAATCCCATGGATGGAGAAGTCTGGTGGGCTACAGTCCATGGGGTCGCTAAGAGTCGGACATGACTGAGCGACTTCACTTTCACTTTTCACTCTCATGCATTGGAGAAGGAAATGGCAACCCACTCCAGTGTTCTTGCCTGGAGAATCCCATGGATGGGGGGAGCCTGGTGGGGTACCGTCTATGGGGTCGCACAGAGTCGGACACGACTGAAGCGACTTAGCAGCAGCAGCAGGGAGGAGAGGCCAGGGCAGGTGTGTCTCCAGGTTGCTGTGGAAGGAGGCCTGAAGGTGGGTCCTGGGTTCCAGAGCTCCCACCCGCAGGCCTTGCTGACATGTGGGATGTAGAGCAAAGGGTTCACACTTACGGCTTTGGTATGTTTATCTGGAGTTTCCACTTTACGGTCATGCCACCTTAGGGAAGGACTTAATACCTCCAGCCTTTATTTTCTCGTCTATAAAATAGGGTTAGTGCTACCATTGCAATCCCTTTTTCGAAATCCTTAGTGTCAGATCTGCTCCTGAATTCAGACTTTTTCAGCTCCAGATAGATGACATGGTGCATCTACTCTGTAGGACATAGCATTCAACTATGGTCTGAAAGTACCTTGTAATTAAAGACATTAGTGCTTCTGCAACTCATCTTTTGAACATTCACAATAAGTGAAAAAAAAAAAAAGAGAGAGAGATCATAAATTGTCTCATGTCTCTTCATCTCAAATTTTGTTACCAAACAATTTTTTAAAAATTTGTTTTCAATTTTGAGAGCTTTGAAGGGTTGGGATTGCAGATAATGACCATCCTACCCTGTGTCTCCATAGATAATGGCATACAGCTATTTAGAGAGACCCAAAATGTTCGTGGTTTGAGGCTAGACCACACCCAGCTGTGAGGCTTGGGATAAGACAAGTCTCCTGACAAGGCCAAGGGTGATGGGTGGGGGGAACCATTCTGGAGCAGCTGTGCTGTTACCCGATTGTCTGAGCCATTGGTTCCAACTCCACGGATCCTGAGCCTCAGCGGTCACAGGGCCCTGAGTCATTTCCAGGCGTCTGGCTTAACCCACCTTCGGAGCCAGATCTTTCTCTGGTGGATCCTCAGCAAAGACCACTGCTGTTCTGGTGACAGTGACCTGCCTGGACATCGAAACATCATGCCCACTAGGGCATCATCCCCAGACTATGATGACTTTTGGGTAGGGTTCTGGTACTTCCGCTTGCCAGAGCTCTTCTCCACCTGTGTGGCTTTCTCCCTGGTAGCTGACATGGGCTTTGGGAGAGGGGACATAGGTAACTGGTCCATGTCCATCTGGTGCTTCTGTTTCACCATGACCCTCATCATAGTCATGGTCGAGTTATGGAGGCTCCCGTCCCACTTTCCTTTCTACTGGTACAACTTCCCCGTCACCTATGCCTGCTACGCTGCCCTCGTCTGCCTCTCGACCTCCATCATCTACTCCATCGCCTACGTCCAATTCCTGCTTTATGGTCCTTCCCGGGACCGGGCCATCGCTGCCACTGCATTCTCCTGCATCGCGTCTGTGGTTTATGCCCTGGATGTGGCCTGGGTATGGGATTGGTATGATCTCAGTGATATCCCCTGCTATGTGCACACTGTGCCAGGCCTGCTGAAGGTGCTGGAGACCTTTGTGGCTGGTGTCATCTTTGCCTTCCTCAGCAACACCTCCCTGTACCTGCACCAGCCGGCCCTGGAGTGGTGTGTGGCCGTGTACTCCATCTGCTTCATCCTGGCAGCTGTGGTCCTCCTGCTGAACCTGGGTGAACGTGAATACAGGCTGCCGGTCCCCTTCTCCATTTACCAGCTTGTGCTCACCCTGCTCTCCGTCCTCCTCTATATCAGTGCTCTGGTCCTCTGGCCGCTCTACCAGTTCAGCGAGGAGCTCGGCGGGCAGCCCCAGAGGCCCAGTGATGGGGACTGCAGGGACGAGCTCACCCACAACATGTGCGCCTGGGACCAGCGCCTGGCTGTGGCCGTCCTGACAGCCATCAACCTGCTGGTTTACGTGGCCGACCTGGTGTACTGGGCTCGTCAGGTTTCTGTAGGGACTGAAGATTAGCCCAGGGACTCCTGATCCTCTGCTCACAAAGGTATCCTCACCAAGCTCTGACGTCCTCTGATGTCCTCTTCCTGGCCTCTCTCTTTCTCCTCATATCCTTCCCCATTTCTCCCTTCCCAAAGCACTCAGTGCTCAGGTGCTCAGAGGAAGGGTAGGGTGCTGGGAACACCTGGAATGGGGTCTGAGATGTAAAGGGAGCAGAAGGGAGAGGTGGGGTTGCAGCTGCCCTTGGGGGCAACAAATATCTGGTAATTGCTGCCCTTTTTCTCATCAAGACCAGCTGAATGTTTGCTCCCTAAGTATTTTCATGAATCTGCCCCTGCCCTTCACTCCTGGGGTGTCTTTGCTCAAGGCCCATCATCACATACCTTGACTACAGAATTAGCCTCCATCCATTTTCCTCCTATAGTCAGAGTGTCAGTTTCAGAGTGAGCCTCTGACTGATCAGTCCCTCCTTAGAGAATGGCAGTGAGGCCTCCTCACTTACAGCTAAAATCCAACCTACGTCTCTAGTATTCAGATCCATCCACAGTGGACCCTGTCTGCTGCTCCTGCAGCACCTCCCTTACTCCCTATCTCACCTGTCTTGCCCAGGTAAGACCCAGAAGCTTGTGATTGACTTGCCCGCACCAGGATGCTTCACAGAAGGGCAAGGCTGAGAACTGTCGGTCTGGGAGCAATGAGGCATGGAGCTGGTGGGATCCAGGGAGGCTTCTGGGAGGAGAAGACTAAGAGTCAAGCCTTTAAGGAGAAGTTAAGGCTCACAGGAAAGAAGAAAGAAAGGACATTTAGAATTAATTGATTTGCTCAAGGATCTCATGAAGTTTCAGCGGCAGAGCTGATGTGACTGCAGCTCGTGTGCAGCAGGGAGGAAGGAGGAGGGAGAAGGGAGAATTGAGCGTGGCCACCTGGAGGCTGGTCTATTTGCCCACTTGGGTCAGGAATGAGGCTTTGGGGTGGCACAAGGTGAGGAGTTAGAGCTGAGACACTTCCCTAAAGCCAGGACTATGGGGCCTGCAACCTCAGAGCAAGGGTAGGCAAGGAAAGCGCTGCCCTTCAGAGAAATATCATATGACATCCCTTATATGTGAAATCTAAAAATGATACAAATGAACTTACAAAACAGAAAGAGACACACAGACTTAGAGAATGAATTTATGGTTGCCTGTATACCCTGTTTTATTTAAACTGGATAACCAAGAAGGACATATAGCACATGGAAGCCTGCTCAATGTTATGTGGAACCTGGATGGGAGGGGAGTTTGGGGGAGAATGGATACATGTATATGTATGGCTGAGTCCCTTTGGTGTGCGTCTGAACCTATCACAGCATTGTTAATCAGCTATACCCCAACGCAAAATAAAAAGTTTAAAAACAAACAAACAAAAACAAAACCATGCCCTTCAGGAAGATAAAAGGACAAAGTTCATATCTGCCTCCAAAGGAATTTGGGATTTCTTTGAAGTCTCCACAGGGGAAATAGAATTCTCAGGTCTTCACTTCTGGTGTATTTAGACCAAAATATACTTGATCCCTGAGATCCAACAGCTCCAACCTGGGAAATTTATGCAAGTGGAGACCAACAAGCGATTGGCCTGAAGGGTCCTGAGCAGAAGCAGGTGCTGTTATTCTGGCTGAAGCTCCCAACCCAGGCGGCAGGACCCTCCCAGGAAAAGGACTCCTGTACAAGGGCTCACAGTGTAATGACAAAGTACCCGAGGGAAAAATCAGCTGTGAGTGCCAAGAACTCCAGTGAACACACACCAGTCTGAAAGAGACAGCAAACGGGTACACGTATGATTAAACACATCAGAAAAGACACTATGAAAAAAGTACAGGAAGATGTGAGAGAGAACCTTAATGAGTCAAAGAGGGACCCCCACCCCCCAAAAAAATATCCATGTTTATGGCATTATTTAGAAGTACGGTCTTTGTGGACATAATTATTTAAGGATCTTGAGATGAAAATCATCCAGGATGGAGGGTGGGCTGGCAATCCAGTGACTGGTGGCCTTATAAGGGAAAGGTCAGAGAAGTTTCCACACACTGAGTTGAGAGAAGATGACAACACGAAGGCCGTGGCAGAGATGGAATAAGTGGCCACAAGCTGAGGGGTTTGAAATATTACTAGTGGAAATGAATGAGCCTCACCTGGAGCGCTGGAGACAGCATGGTCCCCCTGACACCTTGATTTCAGACCTCTGGCCTCCAGTACTGTGGGAGAATAAGTTCCTACTGTGTTAAGCAATCAAACTTAGAGTAAATTGTTCCAGTAGCCCTAGGAAACTAGGATGAGTTTCCAGAAATGAAGAAGAGAGTCTTCTTCATATTT
Source organism: Bubalus bubalis (assembly GCF_019923935.1). Taxonomy (NCBI): domain Eukaryota; kingdom Metazoa; phylum Chordata; class Mammalia; order Artiodactyla; family Bovidae; genus Bubalus; species Bubalus bubalis. The sequence goes on from NC_059176.1 coordinate 49,939,292, forward strand.
CTTAAGTTTACAGAGAAACCAGCCTTCTGCCGTAGAACACGGTGGTCACATGGATCCCAGGCCTCTTGTCATATCCTGTGTCCCCCATGTCTGAGACTCAGAGGGGAGACTTTAGAGAAAGGTGGTCAGTCCAAATGCTCACAGGAGCCAGGAGGGAAGGAAATAAGTAAACGTGGTGGAGAGGACTAAGGCCCCTAGAGAGGACCAGCTGTACTTGTCGGGGGTGGTGGAAAAGCGAGATGCCCTGTGCATGACAGGGTCTCAGGTTTATAAAACAGGAAAACAATCTACAGATGTGCCCTACATACATGTACATATATGTCTCTATATGATGTCAGAGCATGTGAAGTGTGCTGAAGGCTGTACATGAGGTTGAGGACACAGATGCTCCCCAGAAGGAGGGGTGGATGCTCGTGTGAGCAGACAGGAAGCCTGGCCATGCCCAAGAGGGGAAACTGGGCACATGTGGATGATCATAGTCCTGCTTTATGCCAATTACATATGAGAAGAAGAAAACATAGAATGTGCTAAACAGAGATGAGAATGGAAAACAATATAAAGTAAAGGGCATAGCAACTGATTCATGAGACTTCTAAAGGAGCTAGAAATCTGGATTTTCACGAGAGATGAAAACACCGTGCATCTACCAAATAGTTCAAGAAGAAATAAAACTGATTCTACACCATCTCTTCCTGAAAACACTGGGAAGGAAAAACAAACACATCCCTGGGCCACTTCCAGGACACACAGGTTTGCCTGATCTGGAGAAAATCAAGCTTGCGTGTGCTTGTGTCTAGAGGTGGGGCAGGGCTTTCTGGGTCCTCTTAGAGCAGGAGGGAGAGGGGAACAGGAAGCTGGCATAGATTGAGTGTGCTGTGTGCCAGGCCCTCTGATAGGCCCTTCACAATCTTTCATTCACTTAATTGACACATTCCCTGGTTGCCCAGTGGTAAAGAATTTACCTGCAATGCAGGAAGTGGAAGAGATATGGGTTTAATCCATGGGTCAGGAAGAGCTGTTGGAAAAGGAAATGGCAAACCACTCTGGAAATTCTTGCTTGGAAAATCCCATGGACAGAGTAGCCTGGCAGACTCCGGTCCAAGGGACTGTAAAGAGTCAAACATGACAGCATGCGTGCACAGGTATTAAGCCCACTGCAGACATGGAAAAACTGAGGCTCAGTGGGTAACGTGCCAGGTTCCTCCATGCCCCACATCCTGCCTGAAATTCTTACTGTCCATCTCACCTCCTCCTGCCTTCCTCTGTCCTGGTTGTGACTTTCCCAGCTCACTGTCTTCCAGTCCACATGCCTGGCTGCTGGGCAGGCAGGACTCAGCCACATATAGGCTGTGCTCTGATGGGGGCATCATGTCCAGGCTTATAGGTTAGAGTGGAGGAGAGGTTGCTGGGAAGCTCAGGCAAAACTGCTGCTTTCCAGGTGGGGGAACAGAGGCCCAGAGAGGGCACAGGCCTTACCCAGGGTCACACAGCAGCAACCCCCATGCCTCTCCTTCCTAAATCCTCCCTCTGTGCCATTAAATGGATTCAAAGGCTTCATATCAGCATACAGATACAAAATCCTTGTTCATTTTCAACCTCTTCTTCCCAGCTTGGAAACTGCCATCCAGTCTCTCAGGTCACAGAAATCCTCATTCAAGTAGGATTACTCCTAGATCTTTCCAGACTCCCACCTGGATGGCAGGTTTGGAGCTTGAGCCAAACATTATGTTATTTATACTGTGGTTCCTCCAGGACACTCCACCTTGAATCATACTGGGTTGGTGTCCCCTGTCCCAGTGAGGAAGAGTCACATGTTAGGGCAAAGTTGAGGGGAGGGGATTCAGAACAGTCCCTACTTCCCATGTCATCTTGTTCCCACGGCCTTGCTCTCACTCCATGGCTCCTTCCTGTTCACCCCTGGAGCTGCCCTCCTCCGGGTGGGGCTGTGTCCCCTCAGATGGCAGCTCCTTCCAGTGATGCTGCAGGGAGGACAGGCCGGGACACGTGGGTCTTCAGGTTGCTGTGGAAGGAGGCCACGGCCGTGAAGGCGGGTCCTGGATCCCACAGACGCGAGCTTTGGTCTTGGGCTCCCACCCACAGGCCCTGCTGACATGCTGGGTTGTAGAGGAAAACGTTTAAATCCATGGCTTTGGCATTTTTATACGAGCTTACTACTCCTAAACTTTGACCTTAGAGAAGGCCCTTGATTCACCAAGCCTTAGTTTTTTCATTTCTAGAATGGGATTAGCAGTTGTGGCTCAGCTGGTAAAGAATCTGCCTGCAATGTGGGAGACCTGGGTTTGATCCCTGGCTTGGGAAGATCCCCTGGAGAAAGGAACGGTTACCCAATCCAGTATTCTGGCCTGAAGAATTCTCTGGGTCGCAGAGTTGGACACGACTGAGCGACTTTCACTTTAGTTTTTTCATCTCTAAAATGGGGTTAGCAGTACATCCACAGTCCATTTTATGAAATCCATGGAGTTAGATATGCTCCAGAATTCAGGATTTTTTCAACTCCAGTTACATATAGTGTGTCTACTCTATAGGACATCCCACCCCACCCCACTCGGGTCTGAAAGCACTTGTAATCAAACACATTTGTGTTTCTGAAACTGAACTTTTAAACACTCATACTAAGGGAAATAGAGATCATAATTTGTCTCATGTCTGTTCACATCTAATTTTGTTACCAAATAATTAAAAAAAAATTTTTTTTTTCAATTTTGACACACTGGAAGGGTTGGGACTGTAGAAAGGACCATCCTACCCTGTGTCTCTGTAGATAATGACACACAGCTCAGAGGGATCCAAAATGTTCCTGGTCTGAGGCCAGACCCACCCTGCTCTGAGCTCTGGGATAAGACAAGTCTTGTGACAAGGCCAAGGGTGATGGGTGGGGAGAATCGTCTTAGACCAGCTGTGCCTTTACCCAAGTGTCTGAGTCATTGGTTCCAACTCCGTAGATCCTGAGCAGCAGCCGTCGCAGGACCCGAGGCTCTTTTCAGATGTCTGATTAATCCACCTCCAAAGCTGCATCTTTCTCTGGTGGGTCCTCAGTGAAGACTCAGTCTGATGATAATGACCAGCCTGACCATCAGGCTCACCATGAGCTCGTCCTCTGGCCTGGCCTCTGCAACCATCATGGGCTACTTCCTCCGCCTGCTGCAGCTGCTCTCCACCTGCCTGGCCTTCTCGCTGGTGGCTACCACTGGCACTTGGAGGGAGACCATAGGTAACTGGTCCATGTTCATCTGGTGCTTCTGCTTCGTTGTGACCCTCCTTACTTTCATAGTCGAGTTATGTGGGCTCCAGTTCCTCTGGCCCTTTCCCTGGGATGACTTTCTCATCAACTATGCCTCCTACTCCACCCTCCTCTGCCTCTCGGCCTCCATTATTTACCCCACCACGTACCTCCAGATCGTCCCTCGTGGCAGCTCCTGGAACCACGCCATTGCTGCTACTGCCTTCTCCTGCCTCGCTTCTGTGACTTATGCCACTGAAGTAGCCTGGATCTATGCCTGGCCCAGCCACATCACCTGCTATGTGCTCCCCATGCCAGGACTGCTCAAGGGGCTAGAGAACTTCGTGGCCTGTGTCATCTTTGGCTTCATCAGCAATACCTCCCTGTACCTGCACCAGCCGGCCCTGGTGTGGTGTGTGGCCGCGTACTCCATCTGCCTCTTCCTGGGGGCCGTGGCCCTCCTGCTGTATCTGAGAGGCTATAGCAACAAGTTGCCCGTTTGCTTCCCCATTTTCCTGTTGGGGTTGGCCCTGTTCTCCATCTCCCTCTACGCCAGCGCTCTGATCCTATGGCTGCTCTACCAGTTCGACAAGAATTTTGGTGGCCAGCCCCAGCGGTCCAGTGATGTGACCTGCCGCCATCACCACTTGGTGTGCATCTGGGACCAAAGACTGGTTGTAGCCATCTTGACAGCGATCAACCTGCTGATTTACGTGGCTGACCTGGTGTACTGGGCCTGCTGGGTCTTTGTTAGGGACTGAGGACCAGCCCAGGGACTCCTGATCCCCTCTGCTCACAGGAGGTATTTTCACCGAGCTCTGGTGTCCTCTAATGTCTTCTTCCTGGCTCCCTCTCTCCCTCCTCACATCCTGCCCCACTCATCTCTCTCTCCTTTCTGTTTCCTTCCCTCCTTCTGCTCTGTTTTGGTTCCTTCCTGTTTTGTATGGTTGCCCACACCCTCTTTTACTGTTTTCTCTTGCTGCTTTCATCTTTTCTACATTTTCTGCTTTCTGCCCCTTTTCTGGTCATCCTTGGTTTTCTTGTCTCCTGTGTCCTGACCACCTCTCCCCATTTTCCTTCTTCTGATCCATCAGGACCTGAGACCCCTTCCTTCTCTGCCCACCACCTGCTCCCATCTCCTCCACATCACACAGCCCTCTGTGCATCTGTTCACACCCTGGGCCTCCGGAGGTCCTCATTGCCAAGATGTGTCTGTCCCCCTGGCAGTGCCTTAGTTGGGGTGTGTGTGTGTGTGTGTGTGTGTGTGTGTGTTGGGGTGGAAGCAGGTAGATAGACACTGGGCTCACTTTCTCCCAGTAGAGGAGGGTGCACAGTGTGCCTTCCATTTAAGTTAAAAAGAAATACCTGGACGTCAATAATGTCCAGCGGGCAATATTCAAAGCAGAGACCTTTGGTCCGTAGGCCCCACCTGGTGCTCAGCCTCACCTGAGATTGGCTCCAGAATTTTTGCAGGCTCACTAAACATCGACTGACTAAAGCGCATTTTAGAGGAAGCCAGAAGTGAATGCCTTCCAGCCCAACTACTCTCTATGGAATCAAAAAAGGAGCTCGTGATGGACCCCAGGGTCTTGAAGACACATGTCTGCAATGTTGGTGAGGGGCAGCAATGTGGCCCTCCTGCCTCAGTGATCAAAACAGCTTGTCCTGCCTCTGCAGTGAGAAGAGCATGGACCCACCAGCCTTAGAAGTGATGTAAATGTGGACAAAGAATGTTGCCTGCTTTTTCAGAAAACGGTGAATTATCTTGTCCATCATGTCCTCAGGCCATCAGCCTCTGTTTCAGCACTAATATCCTATCCTGAGGGGAATTCAGGATGGAGAAAAACAAGGTACTGATTCTAGAAAGTTAAGATGCATATCAGAGGAATAATTTTTGTGAGCCCAGAGCACTATATCTTCCCATACATAAAAAAGCAGTAAAATCATTGACTTGAGATATCTGGTTTTTGTGATGAGCAATAATCTACTGATTTTAATTACATGTGTTCCCCCAGCCCCAGTAAAATCTTCTGTATATCCTGACTCATCCCTGACCTCTTTGGAACAGTTCCTCAGAACTATCTGAGAGTGTCTCTTTGGCTAGAGTCTTCAGTAATGTCTCCAAATTAAACATAAATTTGTGACTTTTAGGTTTTGCTTTGTTTTTTTTTCATCAACAGTTTTGGTGACTACAGAAGGCACCCAGGGAAGGCTTCTCCTCTTCTCCTGAACTCTTCGAAGCACTAGCCTTGTACCCCCAGAGGCCTCTTGTGCCTATCTGCCTCCTTAGGAAGTCCGGATGAATTGGGGTGAGTCTCTCTTGGGTTTTAGATTTCCTGTTATTGTCTGATAATCCTAAATTTTATTCTGTGATGTTAAGCTCCTCTCTGGAGGAGTAGGTTCTCCTTGAGACTTAGTTTTGAGAAGCAGTAACTGGTTTGAAGTGAAGTGAAGTCGCTCAATTGTGTCTGACTCTTTGCGATCCCATGGACTGTAGTCCACCAGTCTTCTCTGTCCATGGGATTTTTCCAGACAAGAGTACTGGAGTGGGTTGCCATTTCTTTCTCCAAGGGAATCTTTCTGACCCAGGGATCGAACCCAGGTCTCCTGCATTGCAGGCAAACACTATACCCTATCTTCAGTTAAAAGATGTGGGAAGATTTTGCTCAGTTGAAACACACTCAATGGTAATGAAATAAAATCCATACTTATGCCAAGTTGAGAAAAATTGAAGCATAAAACTTTTCTCTGCCCATTTGGGTCTCCTCCTTCACTTTTTTGTGTATTGTGCATCTGCATGAACTAAGCCTCCTTGGGAGACAACATTTTTTCTTGATCTCATCAAAGATCATGGCTTCTTAGGAGATAATCTTCCTTCTTAATTCTGTGAGGGACCAAGATGACCCAGGTTTCTCAGGTAGATTCTTCCCAGTAGTAAAGAATCCACCTACCAATGTAGGAGATGCAAGAAATGCAGGTTCAGTCCCTGGGTTGGGAAGATCTCCTGGAGGAGGAAATGCAACCCACTCCAGTATTCTTGCCTGGAAAATCCCATGGTCAGAGGAGGCTGGCATAGTCCATCAGATCGCAAGAGTCAGACACGACTGAGCGTGAACAAGATGACTCATACCCATTGTTCTCTTTATTTGTGTAGATCTGGATTGAGTAAACTGACAATAATATATCATTTAATGTATAACTCTTTGTCTCAAAAGCTTATACTACTGTGCTCTGACCTATAACAGGTGGAACAGTCCTCAGAGAGATTTTTGAAAGACTGTCTCTTGGGTTATAATCCTCCAGGTTAGGTCAAATAAAAATTTCCATTTGTTTCTTAGATAGACTATGATTTTTTTTTTCATGAACATTGGATTATTCTCAGTTGAAGGACACTGGGAATAGTTTATTATGTTCATACAGAGTTTATACTTACAAGTATCTGCTTAATTGATAATTAAAGGAAATCTCACCTTAAATTGGCCAGATTGCGGTTCTTTTGACATTGTTAAATTAATATATTTTTGCATGTACAGCTAGAGAAAACAGCTTGATAAACCATCCTTTTAAAATTCTTACCTTAAAGGAACAAAAGCCCTGTAGTGAAAACTTAGATTTCTCTCCCTGTGTCTTTGTGATTAAATGTACTTGATCTTAGCCATTTCCCCACCCCTCCCTGTGTTTTTGGAGAAGGAAATGGCAACCCACTCCAGTACTATTGCCTGGAAAATCCCATGGATAGAGGAGCCTGGTAGGCTACAGTGCATGGGGTCGCAAAGAGTCGAACACAACTGAGCGACTTCACTTTCCTTTCCCTGTGTTTTAAGAGCTTGGTCTCTGTTATCCAGAGGAATTCATATGGCAACCAGTGAAATACATTGGGATTCCAAGGAGACTTTTTGTCTGGCTCTGCCAACTCTTAGGGAAATTAGTCATAAGGGATCCCAACCCATAAGGGTCCTTTGTCATCTTAACCTTCTTTTTACTTTCTTATACTACTTTTGGAACAAACTTTCCACCTTTTGTGAAGGCTACGTCCTTGGCACCTTCTTGTGGTGGCACCTCCTTTTGTTTTTGGTTTGGGTGGGTCTTCACTGCAGCTCTTCGTTGCTACACAGAGCTGCCCTCTAGCTGCAGTGTGCGGGCTTCTCATAGCACAGGCTCTCGTTGCCTAGCTCGGGCTCTGGGCTGTGGGCGCAGCAGCTGTGGCGCACTCGCTTAGTTGCTCCTTCGCATGTGGGATCTTTCCAGACCAGGGATCGAATCCATGTTTCCTGCATTGGCAGGCAAATTCCTTACCACCTAGTCACCAGTGAAGCCCTGAAATAGAACGGTTTTTAATCTTTGGTTTTCAGAAAACCTTTCCTGCTATGCTATGATCTACAACAAATTGATAAAGTATACATTTGTAAATAAAGATGTAACATTTATCTCTTTCTCTTTACCTGATCCCTCTAGAACTTGGCTTATCCAGTTTGCTCTCCTGTGGACTTGAGGATTTACTGTGACCAGATTACAACTAGTTATACTATTCACTGTTTTCATTTGTTGTCTCTTACTGTTTTCAAATTATGTTTGCCTCATGCCTCTCTCTGCTGTACTATGACTTTATTAATGTCACTGCTCTATCACTTATATTCTACTTCTAAGATTGCTATCTCTTATTTTACCCAATGTGCAACCAAGCCTCCGACAAAATTAATGATGGCTAAACATGTTACTCTATCATGTATAAAACTCTACATAGAGTAACTGTAATACTGCAACTCTAGATTTTAGGAGAAGCAACTAGAGAAAATATTTCCTGGATCACAAAAGACTAGTGAGACAGGTGATCCATAGAATTTTGGGTTATCAACAGGACCTAATCTGAAAAATTAGTGTATTAAGTGGCCTATCAAAAGAATCCTTGCCTGAATTAGGAACAAGTCTTTCTAGTGCCCTCGGACAAACTGGCTATGAATGCCTCCCAAACCTTGGTCAAAGTTTGACCAGGAGAAATTGCCAAGGACAAAGAACATGGTTTGCCATTTCAGTAAACAATGGATGTTGCCCTCTATCCATCAGCCACTGCAGCCACGTTCAAAAGTGCAACCAGGGAGGAATTCAGAACGGATAAAAACAGGATACTAGTTCAAGATGGTGAACATGCACATCTAATAATTTCAGTGAGCTCACACTCACTTCCCGTAGATAGGAAAGCACTAAAATGATTAACTTGAGGTGCCTGGGTTTTATGGCTAGCAATAATCTTTTGATGGTCAACTTCATGCTATTTTTTTTTTTCCCAGCAAAAACACATGCATATTCTGGCTCTTCCCTTAGCTCTTTGGAAGGTTCCACAGAACTGTCTTAGAGGCTGGCTCTCAGGCTATGGTCCTCCATAAGGTTCCTGAGTAAAACATAATTTGTAAACTTTAGTTTGTGCTTTTTTTTTTTTTTTTCAAATTGACATTAGCCTGGATTTTTTTCTTCTTTTTCTTGGTTATGAGGGCAAAAAGTACCAGTGGCCCTATTCTTAAACAGGAAGTTGCTTTTCAATTTTTTAGTGGGTGGAGGGGTAGATTGAGGGCAAGCAGAGGGGTAGGTTTGAAACCTGCTGCTATAGTGAAAGGAATTGCATCGTTTGCATGTGTAGAGCATGCGCACATTTCTATGTCAGATGTTTCCTAATGCTCAGAGAAAGACGAAGGAAAAAACCAGCCAAACAGGCAAACCATAAAATCCACAGACCCTGATTACCCAAATTTGCTTAGAATGCAGAATCAACTGAGCATGTGTCAATCTTTACCCAAACCAAGGTTTTTACAAGCCCCTGCTATTGCCTCACCAGCCCAGAGCCTTAGACAGGGCTCATCCCTGGGAAACTAGGGGTTGGGCCCCACCCCAATGCCCAACATCTTATCCTGTAGCTCTTAAAGGTCCCTTGCCAGCACCTCAAAACCTGTCTTTAAAGTTGTGTGCCTGCATGCTTGCTCAGAGTGTGTGTTTGTGTGTGTGTCCATCCATGCACTCCCATGCATTGAGATCAATGGCCCTTTAGAGTAACCGGTGGCCAGAAACGCACCACAGTCCTTCTTCCTCTCCTAGTGCCAGAGCAAAGCCTCAGAGCCCTGCATTCTAGGGTCACCAGGGCCAGAGGGGCCAGGCAAGCAGAGCTGTGGGAAGGCCAGGGGAAGGACCCCCACTGTGCCCCTCACTCCTGTACTGGGATGAACCATGTGATCTTCACCCAGTGGCAGTTGCGGTGGATGGGGCGGGCTCCCAGGAGGTGATCCCCATGGCAGGTATTCTTAAAAAGTAATGAAATAAAATTCATATGTTAAGGCAAGACAAAAATTTCATATGGCCAAATACATTTAACACCATATTAAAAAGTTAAACAGATTTGTTTATTGCAGGACTCCCTAGGACCTTGAATAGAGCATTATAAAATTACCAATAGCAGGAAGTTTTTCTCAAACTTGCACAATCAAGGAACTCTTTCCATGCAGCATCTTGGACTGGTGTTCCATGGACTATCCTTTGGGAACAATTAGTTTCAAGCCTCCGCTGGGAGTGATCCAGCAGTGCTGGCTGGAAAGGCTCTAATGCTCTAACAGCACCTCCCACAGTGGCCCATCTCATTTGGGGGCATCTTTAATTCCTTAGGGGGTGCAAAGCCCACTTGCCCAGCTCTCTGGCGTTTGAACAGAACAAACCCAACCCTTTTCTTTTTCAGAGTCCTCTGAAAGTTCTGCTATGTCTCTGGATCTTCTGTCTTCACACTCCCTAGACTAAATGTTTCTGCATTAAGCCAGATGCTCCTTCAGGACAGGAAGCAGCTTTGCTGTGGGGTCTGCAGTGCCCAGCACACAGCAAACATGCGGTAAATCATTGTTTAGAGCAGAAGTGCATAGAGCCTCCCCGGATTGCTCATGCAACCACAATTGTGCCCCCATCTCCAGACTTTCCCCGCTCCTGGCTGTGGAGCCACACATGGTGCCTCACATGTTTCCAGGGACATTCGGTCTCCAGCGCTCATTTTTCTATGGTCCCTTAACTCTCCAGATCCCACAACTCTCTTACACGTAATCTCAAGATGGCGACTTGTTCCCTGCTCAAGATCTTGCACAAGCTGTTCCGTCTACCTTCAACATGGCCACCTCTTTGTCAGTCTTCAGTTCTCAGCTGAAATGTCACCTGCGTAGGAGGATCTTCCAAAAGTCATCTGCTTCGTCCCAGGACCGTTGATCTCTTCATCGTGCTGGTCACTTCCTGAGGTTATCTTGTTAGAGGATTTAACTAGTTTATGGATTTGTCATCTGACACACCCACTGGAGCAGAGCTCCATGCAAATAAGCATCTAGTCTCTGTGGTCACCTCTGGGTCTCTGGGCCAAGTCCATCCAGGGCATAGTTTGGGCAAATAAACAACTGGAATCAGTGATCATTGGAAAAGGGGGTGTTCTTATCACATGTAGACAAAGTGATAATTATTACAATAAAGTGGATGGGGAGGAAACTTTGGGTGGTGATGGAAAAGTTTATGGCCTTGAGACTGTTGATGGTTTCATGAAGTGTATATTTATCTGAAAACTCATCGAGTTATATACAGAACAGTTTCATGTCAATAATACCTAAATAAAAAAGTTTCTTAAAAGCTAACATAAAAAAGTAGTTAAGAACCCCACATGGTAACATAAAAATCAAGTATAATGTTTGGAAAGACAAAATAATATATATTACAATTATGATAAGGTAAAAATAAGCTTTATATGGATATACATTACAAAGAAACACATCTGTGTTACTAAAAAAAAATCGATCATGGAGGTCTTGTCATCTAGGACCACATAGACTCTCCTCCCACATTTCATCATAAATGCTCCTGTCACTGTTCAGCCAGACATCCCGGGGCAGAGCGAGGCTGTGAGGTGCTGACCTTCTACCAGAGGCAGATTCAGGAGCTGCATCTGGCTGCCTGGGCAGCTCCGGGCAGTTGGGCCTGTGAAGGACCCTTGTCAGGTTTCACTGTGTGGTCACTCACCAGGGAGGGCTAGTCTGCCTGAGGATTCTCCTGTCTTGATCAGTTCCACCTCATGAAGTGCACGAGCCAGGCCTCCAGGTGCAGGTGCAGGAAGAGCACGTGTGTCAGGAGGGTCCTCCAGGAGACGCGGAGGCAGGAACCCAGGCTGCCTCCCTGATGCCCTGGCCTCCATCCCATTTTCCTCCTACAGCCAGAGTGTCAGTTCCAAAGTGGGCCTCTGATGGATCAGCTCCTCCCTAAAGAATGTCAGTGAGGCCTCATCACTTACAGCTAAAAACCTATGTCTCTGGCGTTCAGGTCCATCTACATAGGGCCCTGTCTGCTGCCCCTGCAACACCTCCCTTCCTCCCCACCTCACCTGTTTGGCCCAGGTAAGACCCAGGAACTTGTGATGACCTGTCCACACCAGGCTGCTTCACAGAAGGGCAAAGACCGAAAACTATCAATCTGGGAGCAATCAGACATGGAGCTGGTGAGATTCTGGAAGCCTTCCTGGAGCGGGTGATTAAAAGTCAAGTCTTTAAGGAGGAAAAGAAGAGAGAAAGAACCTTTAGAATTAATTAATTTGCTCAAGTTTCTCCTGAATCTTCAGTGGCAGAACTGATGTGACCCCTGCTTGTCTGTAGGAGGGAGGAGGGAGAAGGGAGAATTGAGCATAGATATCTGGAGGCTGGCCTATTTGCCCACTTGGGTCAGGAATGAGACTTTGGGGTGGTACAAGGTGAGGAGTTGGAGCTGAGACATTTCCCTAAAGCCAGGATCACATGGTCTGCAGCCTCGGAGCAAGGGTAGACAAGGAAAAACAGGCCCTTCAGAAAGAGGAAAGGTCAAGACTGATACCTACCTCCATAGGAGTTTTTTCTTTTTTTTTTTTTTTTTTGTCTCCACAAGAGAAATAGAAACTTCAGGTCTTCACTTGTGGATTTGGGCCCAAAAGTTCTCTATCCCTCAGGTCCAATGGCTCTACAAACTGGGGAAATTAACACAATAGGTGCCAAACAGGTGATTGGCATGGAGGGTCCTGAGCAGGAGCAAGTGCAATTATTCTTTGGTGAAACTTTTGTAAAAGTCCCAACACAGATGTCAGGATCCTGCCAGGAAAAGGGATCCTGTAGAAGGGGTGTCACAGTGTAATGAAAAAGTACACAAGGGATCAACCCACTGTGAGTCCCAAGAACTCCAGCAAACACAGAACAATCTGAAAAAGAAAACAAATTCACTTAGTATGATAGACATTAGGAAAAGACACAGTGAAAAAAGGACAGGAAGATCTGAGTGAGGACCATAATGGATTGAAGATTGTCCTCCGAAAAGGTCATTTCTACTCAGAAAACACATTCATTTAGAAATAGGGCCTTTGGAGACATATTTAGTTAAGGCCTCTGGGATGGAAAACATCCTGGGTGGAGTGTGAAACCAAAGTCCAGTGACTGGTGTCTTCATAAGAGGAAGGACAGAGAGGTTTGCACACACAGAGTTGAGAGAGGATGAGCGGGTGAAGGTGGAGGTGCAGATGGAGTTAAATGGCCTCAAGCTGAAGGTGGGAACTGGCTTGGATTGAGTATGCCATGCATCAGGCCCTCTGATGAGCCCTTTACATGTTTTTATTCATTATTTAACACAAAGTAGGTATTAAGCCCATTGCACAGGTGGGGAATCTTCAGGATCATTTAGCTATGAAGTGTCTGCCAAAGCTCCAGAGCCTCTTTGTAACTCTGAGTATCCATTTTCCTCCCTACTCTGCCTTTCTGGCACCTCTTCCTTCCTTCCTTCCTTTTCTGGCCTTGACCTTCCCGGCTCACTGTCTTCCAGTCCACATGCCAGGCTGCTGGGCAGGCAGGGCTCAGCCACATCCAGGCTGTGCTCTGACGGGGGCACCATGAACAGGCTCATGGATTAGAGTGGAGGAGGGGCTACTGGGAGACTCAGGCAAACCTGCTGATTTCCAGGTGGGGGAACTGAGGCCCAGAGAGGGCACAGGCCTTGCCCAGGGCCACACAGCTGGAACCTCTCCTTCCCCAAGCCCTCTGCGCCATCAAATGGGTCCAAAGCTGTCATTTAACCTTAGGTGGAATCAAGGGTGACTTTGGAGAGGTTGGTGGGGGGGCAATTGGGGAACAGACAGCACGACACCTCCAGACTCCCTCACCCCAGTGTCCTTTCCCAACCCTGGCAGTGCCCACTGGGAGGCCCACAGGCTCCAGCACTCCACTGGCAATTGGGGCTCAAGGAGCTTTGTGAGCCCAGAGAGGTTCTCTGGGTTTGCTCCGTGTTTCTCTTTCCAGCCTCAGCCTGTCCCAGGGTTTATTATCAGCAAAGGTGACAAGGCCCCTGATGGCAGGAAGCTGGCTGGGGCTCAGGGTGCTGGCCCTTCAGCCCTGGGGGCCTCTCAGCAAATAGTCCCTTGGAAACAGGGCAGCTGTCCCTGCGGAGGGGGTGGGCTGGGAGGGGCCTCACTCCCCTACACTGGACCCTGGAGGAGCCCCTGTGTGAGCAAGACTGCAGCCCTGGCTGGAGGGACTGTCTTGGGCAGGTGACCTGGGCAATTTCATGATCTACAGGGTTCCTGCCTTTCTGGCCATGTGTCCTTGTCACAGCCCTGAAACACCTTTAGGCCCCTGTTCTCCTGTCTCAGTTCCAGTCCAGGCCCCTCCTCCATGGGAAGGTTGGCTCCATGCCTGCATCCCTTCTGGGTCACAAGACACCTACTGGGCTGCCTCAGGGCCACTGGGACCCTGCAATCCCTCCCCCCAACCCCAGCTGCCCCCAACATCTCCACTCTGCCCCCCTCCCCAACCCAGACCCGGGTGCGCCTCCCAGGGGTCTAGCAGGTGGCTCCTCTTTCAGCTCCTGCTCTTAAAAGGGGTTAGACTCTCACGTGGATGGCAGCTTTGGAGCTTATAAAGCTGGCATTTTAATATTTGTTTCTTGGTTCCTCCAGGACACGCACCTGAGCGTCATGCTGGGTTGGGGTCTCCCTTTCCATGTGGGGAAGAGTCACATGTTAAGGCAAAACTCCCCAGGGTGGGAAGGATTCACAACAGTTCCTACTTCCCACGTCATCTCATCCCCATGGCCTTGCTCTCACCCCATGGCTCCTCCCTGTCTACCCCTGAAGCTGCCCTCCTCCAGGTGGGGCTCTGTCCCTCAGATGGCAGCTCCTTCTAGTGATGCTGCAGGGAGGAGAGGCCGGGACACGTGTGTCTTCAGGTGCTGTGGAAGGAGGCTGTGGCCCTGAAGGTGGGTCCTGGGTCCCAGAGCCCTGAGCTTTGGTCCTGGGCTCCCACCCGCAGGCCCTGCTGACATGTGCGCAGTGGAACAAAAGGCTCAAACTCACAGCTTTGGCATTTTCATCTGAAGTTCCCACTTCCTAGGCATGGGACCTTAGGGTAGAGATTTTTTTCCCTCAAGCGTTAGCTTTCTGATCTGTAAAATGGAGTTAGCAGTACAATCCATAATACCTTTTATGAAATTGTTGGGGTCAGATATACTCCAAAATTCAGAATTTTTCACCTTTAGGCAGGTGGCATGTTTCATCTACTCTATATGACTTCACACCCCACTGGGGTCTGAAAGCATCTTGCAATCAAACACAGTAGTGTTTCTTCAACCAAACTTGAACATTCACACTAAGTGAAATAAATAAAGGCCATAAATTGTCTCATGTCTGTTCAGATCAAATTTGTTTCAAATGGCTTTTTAAAAAAATTTCTACATTTTCCAGAGCCTTGAAGGGTTGGGCTTGCGGATAAGGACCATGTGTCTCCGTAGATAATGGCACGCAGCACAAAGAGGTGAAAAACGTTCACGGTTTGCTGCCAGACCCAACCCAGCTGTGAGGTTTGGGATAAGACAAGTCTCCTGACAAGGCCAAGGGTGATGGGTGGGGAGAATCATTCTGGAGCGGCTGTGCTGTTACCCGGGTGTCTGGGCCACTAGTTCTAACTCCACGGATCCTGAGCCTCATCCATCACAGGACCCTGAGCCTTTCCCTGGAATCTGACTTAATCCACCTCCGGAGCTGGATCTTTCTCTCGTGGGTCCTCAGCGAAGGCTAGGCCTTACCCAGGACAGTGACCAATTTGACCATATGAACCACCATGTCCACCACTTCGTCATCCCCAGGCCTTTGCTCCTGGACTGTCATGGGCTGCTCCGTCCGCCTGCTGCAGCTGCTCTCCACTGGCGTGGCCTCCTCCCTGGTGGCCAGCATGGGCACTCAGCGGGTGGGCGTAGATAACTGGTTCATGTTCTTCTGGTGCTTCTGCTACGTTGTGACCCTCCTCATCATCATTGTGGAATACAGTAACCTCCGGTCCCACTTTTCCTCCCACTGGTACAACTTCCCCATCAACTACGCCTGCTATGCCGCCCTCTTCTGCTTCTCAACCTCCATCATCTCTGCCACTACTTATGTCCCGTTCTTGCCTCAGGGCCCCACCCGGAACCACGCCATCACGGCCACAGCATTTTCTTGCATCGCTGCTGCAGCTTACGGGACCGAATTTGTCTGGACCTGGGTGGGTCACCGGCCCAGAAGGATCATCACCTACGTGCATACGCTGCATGGCCTGCTCAAGCTGCTGGAGAACTTTGTGGCTTGCATCATCTTCGCCTTCATCAGCAACACCTCCCTGTACCAGCACCAGCCGGCCCTGGTGTGGTGCGTGGCTGTGTACTCCACCTGTTTCATCCTGGGGACCCTGGCCATCCTGCTGGGCTTGCTCTACTGTGACAACTGGCTGCCCATCCGCTTCCCCGTTTCCCAGCTTGGGCTGACCCTGTTTTCCATCCTCCTCTACATCAGCGCTCTGGTCCTCTGGCTGCTCTATCAGTTCAATGAGGAGCTGGGCGGCCAGTCCCAGCGATCCAGTGATACGACCTGCAGAGATGAGTTCACTACTTACGTGTGCAACTGGGACCAGCGACTGGCTGTGGCCATCCTGACAGCCATCAACTTGCTGCTTTATGTGGCTGACCTGGTGATCGCGAGCTGCCTGGTCAGTGACAGGCTCCACCCACGGGCTCCAGATGCCCTCTACTTATGGAGATATTATGTCGTCTGATGTCTCCCTGGCTCCCTCTCTCCCTCCTCACATCCTTCTCCACTCATTTCACTCTCCTTTCCATTTCCTTCCCTCCTTCTGCTCTGAGTTCTTCCCATTCTGTGTGATTGCCCACACCCTGTTTTGCCTCTTTCTCATTTTTCCTACATTTTCTGCTTTCTGCCCCTTTTCTGGTCATCCTTGGTTTCTCATCTCCGGTGTCCTGACCACCTCTCCCCATTTTCCTTCTTCTGATCCATCAGGACCTGAGACTCCTTCCTCCTCTGCTCACCACCCCCTCCCACCTCCTAAGGGGCTGACTCCACGGCACACAGCCGTCTGCGCAGCTGTTGACAGCCTGGGCCTCTGGGGGGGCCTTGTTGCCAAAGCACATCTGTCCCCTTGGCGGTGCCTTAGTTGGTGTGTTGGGGGGGTGGTTTGGGGTGGTGGTGGGTACCTAGTGATTGTGTCCCCTTTCTCCCAGTGGTGGGTGGTGTACAGTGCTCTTCCCTTCTAACTGAAAAAAAGCAAAATAAAACTCAGGGGGTCAATAATTTCCAGTTGGCAGAAGGCTTAGAGCAGGGACCCTGGATTTTGAGACCCCACCTGGATTGCTCAGCCCCACCTGAGACTGGCTCCAGAACTTTTGCAAGCTCACTAAATACCTGCTGCCTAGAGGGTATCTTAGAGGAAGCCAGGGGTGGATGCCTTCCATCCCAGCTGCTCTCTGGGTATCAAACAAGTGTAATAGAAAGCAAGCTCTTGTGCCTTGTGCACTGTAAGGCCAAGCAATACCGAAATGTCTGAGTTTGGAGTAGAAAAAAAGGTTTACTGCAAGATCGTGGGAGGAAAAAGGTGGCTCATGTCCAAAAGCCCTAACTCCCCTAAGAGTATCAGGATATTTAAAGGCCAGGTAAGGGAGGAGGGTCTCAGGATAGCGAGCAGCTCCTATGCAATGCTCTGATTATGAGTCCTTACCTCCAGGAGGCCTGGGGCCTATGTGCTCAAGGTCTTGAAGTGGTTCTGTTTAGTTCAGTTTAATTTCTCACCCGTGTCTGACTTTGCAACCCCCTGGACTGTAGCATGCCAGGCTTCCCTGTCCATCACCAACTCCCAGAGTTTACTCAAACTCATGTCCATTGAGTCGGTGATGCCATCCAACCATCTCATCCTCTGTCATCCCCTTCTCCTCCTGCCTTCAATCTTTCCCAGCATCAAGGTCTTTTCAAATGAGTCAGTTCTTCACATCAGGTGCCAAAGTATTGGCGTTTCAGCTTCAGCATCAGTCCTTCTGATGAATATTCAGGACTGATTTCCTTTAAATTGTACTGGTTAGATCTCCTTGCAGTCCAAGGGACTCTCAAGAGTCTTCTCCAACACCCCAATTCAAAAGCATCGATTCTTCAGTGCTCAGCTTTCTTTATAGTCCAGCTTTTGAAGTGGTTAAGGTCTCACATTCACTCAGGGTTTTTCACATCTGTAAAACAACTCTGGAAATGTGCATCAGATAGTGTTTTCTAGGTACTTCAAAAGAAGCTAAACCAGAGGATTTGAGGGAGGGATCTCCAGTATTCTTGCTTAGAGAATCCCAGAGAAGCCTGTGGGCTACAATCCATGGAGTTGCAAGAGTTGGACACAACTGAGCGACTAACACTTTCTGGTCCAAGAAGCCCCCATAGGGTCCTGCTCAGTTACAAAAGAAGCAATCAAAAAAATCTCATGGTCTTGGAGACACCTGCCTGCATGTTTGCGAGGGGCATCCCTGTGGCCCTCCTGCCTTAGTGTTCCCAGGCCTCTGCAGGAAGAAGTAATGGCCACTGCCAGCCTTAAAGGTGATGATAGGATGGGTATTTTTTGCTTTGCTTTTCTAGTCTGGGTGGCAAAAATTACTGGGTGACCCTATTCTTAAAGGGAAAGTTTCTTTTCAAATTTTTCTTGGGAGTGTGGGATGGGTAGATGGGGAAGGAGGGAGGTGGGCAGGGCATAACATTTTAAAGAAGGACATAGCCCAAGGACAGGGCATAAATTGATTATTACTGAAGTAGGGGATAGATGGGCCCCTGGAATGGACAGCTGGTGTTTGTCAAATGGGCTAAAATTGAAGCTCTGTTCTCAACCAGACACTCCAAAGACAAAGCTAGTGGCAGAAGCTGAGCTCTGTTAAAGCAGAGATAAGGTTCCCACTCCTGAGGTCAAGGAAGACTTCCCCATCTGCACATGTGTGGAAGGTTCCTTGTAGTTCAAAAAGGAAAAGGGCAGCACCCCATAATAACTGTGGACATGTACCCACAGGCTTCTGCATTGGGATTCATCGTAGCAAAAAGTTGTGTACACATTTTGGTCAAATGTAAACAAAGACCTTGAAGGATTATCCTATATAAGCAACATAAATCACCTCCTATTGCACTCCTCTCCCAGTGTCTATTTCTGGCCTCCTTCTGACTTAAATAAAAAAAACTGTTTCTCTGTGTGTTTTCCCACATGTTATACTGTGTCTCTAATAATAAACTGTGTACCTGTTTTTACGGTTTTTGCCTTCTTGAAACGTTCTTGCTTTCAAAGGAGGGAAAGAGCAGGGCCACTTTTCTCCTGGCCTCCAGCCCTGGTGGCAAGGAGTCTTAGTTTTCATCCAGGCTACCCAGGTTCAATTCCTGGGCAGGAAGCTAAGATTTCTCATCAGGACCATTCACAGCTGTCTCTCCAAGGTCAATGCCAGACTGCTTTAGTTAAAGGAAGTGGTGGGTGAGGCCAACATCTTACTTGCAACAGGCAAAATAGGATGTGGGCACACCAAACAGGAGGAAAGGGCAAAAGGAAGGAAGGAAACAGAAGTCTGTTTAGAGTCGGATGGGCCTGGAATGAATCCCTTGGGTTCTTAACCTCACCTGGAGACCCTCATCCATGTAGTGGGCTGTTTAGGACACTCCCTGCAGGGTTGTGCCCTCTCTGCATGAACAGCAGCCAATGGAGAGATGGGAGAGAGGCTGGATGGTGACAGGAGTCCTCCCAGATCAGATCAGATCAGATCAGTCGCTCAGTCGTGTCCGACTCTTTGAGACCCCATGAATTGCAGCACGCCAGGCCTCCCTGTCCATCACCAACTCCCGGAGTTCACTCAGACTCACGTCCATCGAGTCAGTGATGCCATCCAGTCATCTCATCCTCTGTCGTCCCCTTCTCCTCTTGCCCCCAGTCCCTCCCAGCATCAGAGTCTTCTCCAATGAGTCAACTCTTCGCATGAGGTGGCCAAAGTACTGGAGTTTCCACTTTAGCATCATTCCTTCCAAAGAAATCCCAGGGCTGATCTCCTTCAGAATGGACTGGTTGGATCTCCTTGCAGTCCAAGGGACTCTCAAGAGTCTTCTCCAACACCACAGTTCAAAAGCATCAATTCTTCGGCGCTCAGCCTTCTCCACAGTCCAACTCTCACATCCGTACATGACTACTGGAAAAACCATAGCCTTGACTAGATGGACCTTTGTTGGCAAAGTAATGTCTCTGCTTTTGAACATGTTATCTAGGTTGGTCATAACTTTCCTTCCAAGGAGTAAGCGTCTTTTAATTTCATGGCTGCAGCCACCATCTGTAGTGATTTTAGAGCCCAGAAAAATAAAGTCTGACACTGTTTCCACCGTTTCCCCATCTATTTCCCATGAAGTGATGGGACCGGATGCCATGATCTTTGTTTTCTGAATGTTGAGCTTTAAGCCAACTTTTTCACTCTCCACTTTCACTTTCATCAAGAGGCTTTTTAGTTCCTCTTCACTTTCTGCTATAATGGTGGTGTCATCTGCATCCCCCCAGTGGTGCTCATCTCCTAGGCCAGTTGTTTATCCATGATGACACAGCATCTAACCCTAACCTGATGCTCTGGTAGTGCTTCTCAAACATGGTTCCCGGGCCAGCAACAGAATATCAACATGGGGTAGAGGGTGTCGAATTAAAAAACAAAGGACATGAGAGTTGTGCGTTAAGTTTTATTTGGGGCAAAATGAAGACTGTAGCCTGGGAGATAGCATCTCAGGTAGCTCTTAGAGACCTCTCCAAAGAGGCAATTTATATATGATTTTCATGAAGGGGGAATATGTGCAGTCAAGCACATATTTTTCCAGAAGGTTCCAACTAGTCTCATGAAGCTTTTGCTAGTCATGAGGAACAGTGGTCACCATGAAGGATTTAGTGCTTTTGTAGATATGAGGAGGTACAAGAATTGGGCTCATAAAATCGGCTCCTGAAAATATCTGTCTGAAGACCTGTCCTGCCAGGACCCCAAGCACAGAGTGCCTCATTTCTGCTCTCCACCCTGAACTCCTTTTAGGGGGTGTTGAAGGTCAGCAGCTACAGTGGCACATGATTTAATCCTTGTAGAAGTAGATGGCAAGCGCCAATTTGTAGCTGATAGGGGGAACTTGTTGGGAATGCAGATTCCTGGGTTCTACCTGAGACCTGCTGAATCAGAAATTCTGGGATGGGGCCCAAGAGCCCCCAGGTGATGCTGCTCTTGGTCCACTGTGAGAACACGGTGCTTAGGTCCTGGGGTGCTGAAAAACTCCTCAGGTGACTCCAATATCTTGACATTCAGAATCACCTCTAGAACGGAACTTCCATGGTGGTAGTGGTTAAGAATCTGCCTTGCAGTGCAGAGGACATGGGTTCAATCCCTGGTCAGGGAACTAAGATATCACATGCCGTGGAGCAACTGCGTCCACTGCAACGAGAGAGTCTATGTACTGCAATGAAAGATTCCACAAGATAAAAAAAAAAAAAAAAATCCAATGCAGCCAAATAAATAAAAGAAAAGAATAATTCTGGAAGTCAAAATACTAATAGGTTTCTGCCCTAACCCCATTGCCCAACCCCAGCGATTCTGGTTCAGTGAACCTGAAACGGGACCCAGGCAGGGATTAAAAAACAACTAAGAAACTGATTCCAATTCAGTCACTGCTCTAGTTTGGACCCTTCTCCCCACACACTACGCACAACCTTTCTTCACAGGCTGGGCCCTGCAGCAGAGGATGACTGCTCTCCTAGGTGGGCCTGTGGTGCAGAGAATAATCACAGTTACAGACATTTGGTGGCTGCTTGATCTATGACAGGCCTGGTGCTTGGGCTTTGTATCAACATCTCATGAGAACCCTATGAATGGCTACATTCCCCTACTTTACAGAGGGTGAAACTGAGGCACAGAGAGGTTGAGTCACTCACCCTAGGTCACACAGCTAGCAGAACCAGGATTCCATCCTAGTTCCTCCAGACTCCAGAGTCCACTACCTTTGCTCCCTCTTTTTATAAATGAGAGGAGGTGTAACTGAGCAGGAACCCATGAGATCTTCCCAGGACAGGCCCCTCCCAGATATCCTCTGCTTTAGCTCTTCTCTGGCGTTTCTAGTTCCAGAAAAACATCTATTTCTGCTTTATTGACTATGCCAAAGCCTTTGACTGTGTGGATCACAATACACTGTGGAAAATTCTGAAAGAGATGGGAATACCAGACCACCTGACCTGCCTCTTGAGAAACCTATATGCAGGTCAGGAAGCAACAGTTAGAACTGGACATGGAACAATAGACTGGTTCCAAATAGGAAAAGGAGTACGTCAAGGCTGTATATTGTCACCCTGCTTATTTAACTTCTATACAGAGTACATCATGAGAAACGCTGGGCTGGAAGAAACACAGGCTGGAATCAAGATTGCCAGGAGAAATATCAATAACCTCAGATATGCAGATGACACCTCCCTTATGGCAGAAAGTGAAGAGGAACTCAAAAGCCTCTTGATGAAAGTGAAAGAGGAGAGTGAAAAAGTTGGCTTAAAGCTCAACATTCAGAAAACAAAGATCATGGCATCTGGTCCCATCACTTCATGGGAAATAGATGGGGAAACAGTGGAAACACTGTCAGACTTTATTTTTCTGGGCTCCAAAATCACTGCAGATGGTGATTGCAGCCATGAAATTAAAAGACGCTTACTCCTTGGAAGGAAAGTTATGACCAACCTAGGTAGCATATTCAAGAGCAGAGACATTAATTTGCCAACAAACGTCCTTCTAGTCAAGGCTATGGTTTTTCCAGTAGTCATGTTGGATGTGAGAGTTGGACTGTGAAGAAAGCTGAGTGCCGAAGAATTGATGCTTTTGAACTGGGGTGTTGGAGAAGACTCTTGAGAGTCCCTTGGACTGCAAGGAGATCCAACCAGTCCATTCTAAAGGAGATCAGTCCTGGGTGTTCTTTGGAAGGAATGATGCTAAAGCGGAAACTCCAGTCCTTTGGCCACCTCATGTGAAGAGTTGATTCATTGGAGAAGACTCTGATGCTGAGAGGGATTGGGGGCAGGAGGAGAAGGAAACGACAGAGGATGAGATGGCTGGATGGCATCACCCACTCGATGGACGTGAGTTTGAGTGAACGGACATGACTGAGCGACTGAACTGAACTGAAGTTTCTAGATAATAAATAGTAGGTGATGCACATTTCCTGAGATGGTCTGCAGATGTGAAAACCAACTCCCTCTCCAACAAATGGAAGAGGTTAACTGCCTGATGACCAGAAGCACATAGCCCCAGGCCTCCTGGAGCCTAAGGACTGATAGAGTTCAGCCCTGTGACACCACCTTGCAATTACGCCATCAGCCAATCAGAGAAATGTGCAGGAGCTAATCACAGACCCTAGGACACTCCCTGCCCCCAACATGGCTTTTAAAACAGCTTTGCTGAAACCCTTTAGGGAGTTTTTGAGGGCACAAGCCACCTGTCTCCTTGCATGGCTCTACAATAAACCTTTTTCTGGTCCAAACCTCAACATTTCAGTTTGTTTGGCCTCACTGTTCATGGGGCCCAAGAACTTGTAGGAACAGAGGGATGAGGTGCTGAAGGTCAGAAGGGGGGCACCCATCACTTCTCTTGTACCTTTGCCTGGAAGCTCCCCAGTGCTGGGGCACCAGTTTCAAAATGGGATGAATGGACCTCTGAGCCAGGTGCCACCCCCAGGAAATAATGCCCCCCTCCCATGAGCAAACGGAACTGGAACAGGGAGGCAAAGGGAGGGGTATTGATTAGTCACGTGGTCTGCTCCCTGGGCCCACAGGATTCACGGTGTTCCTGTCCCGGCTCAAGTGTTCATCGCCCTCTCAGTGCTGGGTGGTGTCCACCGAAACTTGACTCAGAGAGAATAAAGAAAAAGAGGAGGATCTGAGGGAGTAGAGAGAATATGGAACCATTTTACTACTAAAAAAGCATTTTCCAAGAGCAAGGGAATATTTGCTCTGGAAAGATGAGGATCTAGTCCTCGGGTAGGGCCGGGATGAACTCCACCAGGCAGGCAGCCCTACTGCTCTCGAATTCTCCTGGAGATGAGGTATGCCCATGGCTCCATGGCTGCCCTGGTATCTTCCACCAAGTTGTATCCCAGAACACCGTCCTGCAGACTCAGGACTGAGAGGGGCCTGGGGGCTGAATCCAGGTGCCATGTGACCCGGGACTTCCCTGCTCATACCCTGACTTCAGGGCTGAAGTAGATCAGGGTGAGTCTCCGAGGGCTCTGATACAATTGTCTCAGCAGGTGCTGAAGCAGGCCTGGCTTCAAGCAGTTCTCACAGGGAGGCCAGGGCCTGGAGAACATGGACACAGATGTTTCTAGAGTGCTCCTTGCTCAGCATGTTGAGAACAGGGATCTTCAGTGAGTCCAGGAGCTGATACTCTGTCCTCGGTCCCTGGTGCCACAAGCCCAGCAGAGGGGCCCAAGCTCAGGTCTGTTTCCCGCCTCCTGCACATTCCTGCTCCCCAGACAAGCTGCCCCTACTCCTCAGACTGGAGCTCAGGTTTTTCCCTCCCCAGTCTCCGCTTCCTGCCTCCTCCACTAATACACACCCTTCACCCTCCACTCGGACTTAGTGTCCTGCCTGCCCTTGTCCTCCGTCCCTGCTCAGGATACCTGCCCTCCCCTCTGTGGACATACCCCCAGATGTGCTGATGGTCAGGTCATGGGTCACCCTCCCTTCAACCAAGAGTTTCTCAAGGACTGGCTGGGCCTTGCTCACCCAGGTCCTCAGCCTCTGGTCCAGAGCAGGTGCTGAGTTAGAAGGGCCCCTCTGTGGCCGCAGCTCCTAGTGTCCAGCCCGCTTCCCTGGGCCCTTCTACCCCAGTGAGCTCCCAGTTCTCAGCACACACCTGCCCCTGCCTGGGACCTCAGGGGGACCATCTTTGCCTGTGAGTTTGAGCTCAGGGTCCGTCTCTCATTTTTTGATCCCCCTCCCCCTGCTCATTGCATATGTGCCAGTCTCCTATCTGAGGGGAAGTCCCAGAGGCTTTTCTGAAACTGAAAGTTAGTCCCCAGGTTACAGCTCAACACTGGCTTCCCACTGAGTCCTAAGTGCTTAATGTGATGCCCAAGACTGTGACTGTCTGTCCCTGCCAGACTCTACTTGCTCTCTCTCCCATAAACATTGCTCTGTACCCCCTGCCCCTGGCTTGTTCTGTGAGAAGTACCCTTCCCCTATCATTTCCTATAGATGCAAACTCCAGACTGCAATCACTGTCTTAAAATGGTTTAATCCAAATAGTGAAAAATATAGCAACCCACCTTCCCCAAAGGTTTCAATAGTCACCTTCTGAGGGTCCTGTGATGGGGGTCCCAGAACTCCTGAGTCATAGAAGCAAAAGGGGACCATGAAGATGAGCACAGGCATCATTGTCAGGACTCAGACTCTTTGGTCTGCCTCCAGAGGACTCTCTTGTCTATCTCGGGACCTCAGGCATTTGAGGGGCACCACAAGGGGGACACCTGAGTATGAGCTCAGGACTCTGCTCACCCACACCTGAGGGGAAGATAGTACAGGAATCACCTGACTTACCTCTAAGGTCAGCTTTCTACCCTGAGTCCCATGGGTCCATTAATGTCCTGGGAGATAGGTTTTAGGTGGTCTGTAACAGCCTTATAACAGAATGCAATGTTTCCAGGGTATGTACATGCATATTTCTGGGATCATCATATTCTCAATGGGAATTGTGTACTGGAAAAGCTGAAATGTTTCCAAGGGGCTTTCTGTATCTCCAAAAGAAGTAGGTATTGTGTACTAATATTGTGTACCAACAGAATAAGTGAGGAAACAAAGATTTAGGATTCTCTCTGTGTTGTCCATCTGGAGCAGTGACCTCCCTTGGCATCAAGAGATCAGATCAGATCAGATCAGTCGCTCAGTCGTGTCCAACTCTTTGCGACCCCATGAATCGCAGCACACGCCAGGCCTCCCTGTCCATCATCAACTCCCGGAGTTCACTCAGACTCATGTCCATCGAGTCAGTGATGCCATCCAGCTATCTCATCCTCTGTGGTCCCCTTCTCCTCTTGCCCCCAATCCCTCCCAGCATCAGAGTATTTTCCAATGAGTCAATTCTTTGCATGAGGTGGCCAAAGTACTGGAGTTTCAGCTTTAGCATCATTCCTTCCAAAGAAATCCCAGGGCTGATCTCCTTTAGAATGGACTGGTTGGATCTCCTTGCAGTCCAAGGGACTCTCAAGAGTCTTCTCTAACACCACAGCATCAAGAGAAGTAGGTTCAAAAAGATCTGGTAGCCTCTTTAGGCATTAAATTTCCCCAGCTTGTCTCTTTCCCAAAGTACAGCATCGGAGCATCCCTGGATTGAACTACAACTTTGTATCTTTTAACAAGGCCTCCTCCCACCTCCCTGCCCCACCACTGTTCTACTTTCTGCCTCTGTGAATGTTTGTTGTTTTTTTTTTTAGATTCCACACATAAGTGCAATTGTGCTAGTTTTTCTGTATCTCCCTTTCAACTCAGTGTAACGTCCTCCAGGTTTATCTAAGTTGTTGCTAATGTCAGAATTTCTTTCTTTTTAAGGGCTGAATAATATTCCGTGTGTGTGTGCGTGTGTGTGTGTGTGTGTGTGTGTGTGTGTGTGTGTGTGTGTTTCTTATTCTGTTCACCCACCGATGGACACTCAGGTTATTTTTATATTGCCATGCTCCTTAGTATCAGATCAGATGAAAGGGCAAAAACTAAAATTGCAGATTTGGAAAAATAGAATTTCTACAGATTGTTATAAAGTGTTCCATTATTTAAAACATAATCCAAAAGTGGCATATACATATCTTGATACTGCTTGTTGTAAAATGTTATCAAACACTTTATAGAATGAGAGGACGTCTTGAATTTCATTTTCCATCAAAAGATAATCCGTGCACCAATGTGTTGCAAACTACTGTTAAAATATAGAGCAATATAAACACCCCAGAAAGTTTCCGCATGCCCTTTTGAGTAAATCCACCTCCCCAACCCAAGAGGGGACCACTTTCGATTTGCATAGTAGATTAGTTTAACCTATTTCAGAATCATACTGTGTATATTCTTTTGTTTCTAGAATCTTTCAATTATCAAAAGTTTTTGAGATGCATCCATGTTTTGTGTAGCTTATAGTTCATCCTTTGTATTGTAATACTCTAGGTTTGACTATATTACTGTGTTTATTCCCCTGTTGATTGATATATTGCCTGTTTCTAATTTGGGATTATTATGAGAAAGCTGCTACAAATGAACATTCTCATACAAGACTTGTAAAGGAAGATTTCATTTCTGTTGAGAAAATACTTACGGTTGAAATTGCTGGGTCATGGGGTAATTTATGTTTAATTGTATAAGAAACTGTCAGACCCTTGAGTAGCTTTTACACGCCCACAGTGATGTACGCATGTTCCAGTTGTTCCACGTGACCACTGCATTCTGCATTGCTTCTTCACTGACCTCCAGTTCATTTTCTTCCTAACAACTGGAGGGACAGTTCCAATGTGGGCATCTGATCGAGTGGCCCAACCGTAGAAAATGTCAGTGAGGCATCAGCACTCATGGCTAAAATCCAACTTATTTCTCTGGTGTTCAGGCCCATCCAACACCTCTGTTACTCCGCACCTCATTTGTGATGCTCAGATAAGATGCAGAACTCTGTAGTGACCTGTCCACAATCACTGCTTACCACAGGGTAAAGGCTGAGAAGTATCAATCTGGGAGCAACGAGAGGCGGAGCTTGTGGGATCCAGGAAGACTTCCTGGAGGAGGTGATGTGGAGGTCAAGGACAAGTTAGAATTAACAAAGCAAAAAGACAGGAAACAGTTGCAGGATTAAATGCTTTGCTCAAGGATCTCATGAGTCTTCAGTGGCAGAGCTGATGTGACTGCTGCTTGTGTGTAGGAAGGAGGAGGGAGAAGGAAGAATTGAGCCTGGCTAACTGGAGACTGATTCATATCCCCACTTGAGTCAGGAATGAGGCTTTGGGGTGGCACAATATAAGGATTTGGAGCTGAGAGACTTCCCTAAAGCCGAGACCACATGGCCTACAGCCTTGGAGCAAGGGTAGACAAGGAAAAACCATGCCCTTCAGCTAGAGGAAAGGTCAAGGCTGACATCTGCCCCACATGAGTTTTGCCTTTTTCTTTTTTTTTTT
The DNA here is from genome assembly GCF_019923935.1 of Bubalus bubalis. Lineage (NCBI taxonomy): Eukaryota > Metazoa > Chordata > Mammalia > Artiodactyla > Bovidae > Bubalus > Bubalus bubalis. The sequence continues at coordinate 49,967,056 of NC_059176.1, forward strand.
TTAAGTTTCCACAAGAGGAATAGAAATTTCAGGTCTTCTTTTCTTGTGAGTTTGGATCCCAATGTGCATGATCCCTGAGATCCCACAACTCCAACCTGGGAAATTAACACAGTCAGTGCCCAATAGGCGATTGATCTGGAGGGTCCTGAGCAGGAGCAGGTGCAGTTATTCTGGGTGAAGCTCCAAACCCAGTAGGACCCTTCCAGGAAAAGGAGTCCTGTAAAAGAGGGTCTCAGTTTAATAACAAAATACATGAGGAACAACCCACTGTGAATCCCAGGAACTCCAGTGAACACACATCAATCAGAAATACTCAGTAAACAAATTCACTTTATATGATAAAACACATTAGAAAAAGAATCATGAAGTAAGGACAGGAAGACATGAAAGAGGACCATAAAGGGCTGAAGAGTGTCTTCCAAAAATTCATGTCTACTCAAAACTTCAGAATGGGCCTTATTTAGAAGTAAGGTCTTTGCAGACATATTTAGTTAAGAATGGAGGGTGGGCCTGAAATCTCATGACTGGTATCTTTATAAGAGAAATGAGAGAGAGATTTGCACACACATAGTTGAGAGAAGATGAGTACATGAAGGTGGAGGCCGAGACATAGATAAATGGCCACAAGCTAAGGGGACTCCAGAAACTGAAAGAGGAAAGGAAGGGCCCTCTTTCTGAAGAATCTGAAGCAGCACAGTTCTGCTGACACCTTGATTTCAGACTTCAGGCCTCCAGGACAGTGAGAGAATAAATCTCTGTTGTTTTAAGCCAGCAAAATTGTACCAACTTGTTGCAATAGTCCTAGGAAACCAAGCTAAGTTTCCAGAAAGGAAAAAAGAGTTTTAGTCATATTTTTAAAAAGTTTACAGAAAGAATGCCTGATCTCCTGCCCTAGAGCATGGTGGTCACATGGATCCCAGCACCCCTTGTCATATCCTGTGTCCCCCAGTGTCTGAGACTCACAGGGGAGGATCCACTGATCTAGAGAAGGCTCCTTCCCTCCCACAGGAGCCAGGAGGGAAGGAAATAAGAAAAAGGAATGGAGAAGACTAGGGCCCCTGGAGAGTTTAGCTGCACTTGTTGGGGGTGGTTAAAAAGTAAGAGGCCATGTGCATGACATGGTCTTATGTTTATAAACCTGGAAAAAAACTACAGATATGTATCACAAACATGTGTGCATGTATGCATGTGTGTGCATGCTCAGTCCCTCTGTCGTGTCAGACTGCATGGACTATAGCCCACTAGGCTCATCTGTCAATGGCATTTTCCCAGACAAGATTACTGGAGTGGGTTGCCATTTCCATCTTCAGGGGAGCTTCCTGACCCAGGGATCAAACCTATGTCTCCTGAGTCACCTGCATAGACAGGCAGATTCTTTACCAGTGAGCCACGTGGGAAGCTGCATATGTACACACATGTCTACGTATGATTTCAGAGCATGTGAAAGGTGTTGAAGGCTGTACATGAGATTGAGGATACGGATGATCCCTGAATGGAGAGGTGAACACTCCGTGAGCAGGCAGGAAGCTTGGCCATGCCCAAGAGGGTAAACGGGGCACATGTGAGATGCTCATAGTCCTGCTTCATGTCAATTATACATGAGAAGAAGGAAATATAGAAAATACTAAACAAAGGTGAGAATGAAAAGCAGTATAAAGTAAAGGACATGGCAGCTACTCAGCTCCACCCGTCCTTCCAGAGGCAACATGGCCCAGTGACACCAGATCTCCTGAAGCTTCAAGAGGAGCTGGAAATCCAGATTTCCATGTGAAATTAAAATACTGCAGCTACCAACACTTCAAGAAGAAATAATACTGATTCTACACAATCTCTTCCTAAAAACTCTGTGAAGAGAAACCAAACACATCCCTGGGCCACCTTCAGGACACACAGGTTTGCAACACCTGACCTGGAAGAATGAAGCTTGCATGCACTTATGTCCAAAGTGGGGCTAGGGCCTTCTGTGTCCTCTGTGAGAGGAAGGGGAACAGGTAGCCGGCATGGATTGAGTGTGTTTTGTGCCAGGCCCTTTCATGAGCCCTTCACATGCTATTATTTATTTAATTGACATAAATCAGATATTAAGTTTCCTCATCCTACACAGATGAGGAAACAGGCTTTGATGACTAATTTGCTCAGGATCATTCAGTTATGAAGTGTCTCCTCCAGGCCCCACAGCCTTCTTGTCACTCTGAGTGTCCATCTCCCCTCCTCCTTCTCTGCCCTTCTGACACCTCCTCCTCCTTCCTCTGTCCTGACCTTGACTTTCCTGGCTCACTGTCTTCCAGTCCACATGCCTGGCTGCTGGGGCAGGCAGGGTTCAGCCACATCCAGGCTGTGTTCTGATGGGGGCACCATGTCCAGGCTCACAGACTAGAGTGGAGGAGGGGCTGTTGGGAGACTTAGACAAACTTCCACTTCCTGCTTTCCAGGTGGGGGAACTGAGGCCCAGAGAGGGCACAGGCTTGACCCAGGGTCACACAGCTGGAACTCCCATGCCTCTTCCACTCCAAATCCTCCCTCTGTGCCATTAAAAGGCTCCAAAATTGTCTTTTACCCTTAAGTGGAAATCCCAGTGGCAGTTCAGGGAGTTAAGTTGGTAACAAACTGGGGTACAGAGCATTAACATCCCAGAATAACTTATATCTGGTGCCCTTCCCCACCCCTGGCAGTGCCCACTGGGAAGCCAGCAGGCTCCAGGGCTCCACTGCCAGTTGGGACTCAAGGAGCTTTGTGAGTCCAGGGAAGTTCTCAGGTTTGCTTTGTGTTTCTCTTTCCAGCCTCAACTTGTCCCAGGGTTTATTATCAGCAAAGGTGACAAGGCCCCTGATGGCAGGAAGCTGGCTGGGGCTCAGGGTGCTGGCCCTTCCGCCCTGGGGGCCTCTCAGCAAATAGTCCCTTGGAAACAGGGCAGGTGTCCCTGAGGAGGGGGCGTGCTGGGAGGGTCCTCACTCCCCCCACACTGGACCCTGGAGGAGCCCCTGTGTGAGCAGGACTGCAGCCCTGGCTGGAGGGACTGTCTTGGGCAGGTGACCTGGGCAATTCCATGGTCTCCAGGGTCCCTGCCACTCTGGCCATGTGTCCCTGTCACAGCCCTGGAACCCCTTCAGGCCCCTGTTCTCCTGTCTCAGTTCCAGTCCAGGCCCCTCCTCCATGGGAAGGTTGGCTCCATGTCTGCATCCCTTCTGGGTCAGAAGACCCCTACTGGGCTGCCTCAGGGCCAGTGGGACCCTAGGATCCCCCCAGTCATCTCCACTCTGCCCCCTGCCCCCACCCCAGTCCCGGGTGCATTCTCAGGGCTGTCTCCTCCCAGAGGTCAAGGAGGTGCCTCCTCTTTCAGCTCCTGCCCTTAAAATGGTCCAACCATCTGTCCATCCTCATCCCCTCTCTGGGAGGCCCTCAAAAGCTCCACATCAGCAGCAGACACAGCATACTTGTTCACTTCCAATCCCTTGGTTCCCACCTTGGAACCTGCTAACCAGTCTCCCAGGTCAGAAAAATCCCGCTCGTGTAGGACTACTCCTAGATCTTTCCAGACTCACATCTGGATGGCTCCTTTGAAGCTGAAAAGCCAAACATTATGTTTATTTATTTTGTGGTTCCTCCATGACTCTCCTCCTCGGAGTCATGCTGGGTTGAGGTCTCCCTTCCCAAATGAGGAAGAATCAAACATTAAGGCAAAATTGAGGGAAGGGGATTCAGAATAGCGGCTACTATTACCAAAAGGTGTGGGGTCTGGTTGTTCACTCCCCAAAAGTCAATAAACAGGCCAGGTTGGTGAGAAGGAAAGTTTACTTCATTTCAGATAGTGGCAATTTGGCGGGAGGGTGGATGTCTATCCCAAGGCTGACTCCCCACCCCACCCTATCCACCGTACATCCCTGCCAAGCAGGAGGTGAGAGCCTTTATAGGCTGAGGGAGGGGGCTACATGCAGAAATAGCATACTCAGCTCTGACAGTCATCTTCATATTGGTCCTCGGTGGTCTGACTTGCATCATCTTGATTGTTTTCAGTCAGTTCAGTTCAGTTCAGTCGCTCAGTCGTGTCCGACTCTTTGCGACCCCATGAATTGCAGCACGCCAGGCCTCCCTGTCCATCATCAACTCCCGGAGTTCACTCAGACTCACGTCCATCGAGTCAGTGATGCCATCCAGCCATCTCATCCTCTGTCATCTCCTTCTCCTCCTGCCCCCAATCCCTCCCAGCATCAGAGTATTTTCCAATGAGTCAACTCTTCGCATGAGGTGGTCAAAGTACTGGAGTTTCAGCCTCAGCATCAGTCCTTCCAAAGAAATCCCAGGGCTGATCTCCTTTAGAATGGACTGGTTGGATCTCCTTGTAGTCCAAGGGACTCTCAAGAGTCTTCTCCAACACCACAGTTCAAAACTATCAATTCTTCGGTGCTCATCTTTCTTCACAGTCCAACTCTCACATCCAACATGACTACTGGAAAAACCATAGCCTTGACTAGATGGACCTTTGTTGGCAAAGTAGTGTCTCTGCTTTTGAATATGCTATCTAGGTTGGTCATAACTTTCCTTCCAAGGAGTATGCGTCTTTTAATTTCATGGCTGCAGTCACCATCTGCAGTGATTTTGGAGCCCAGAAAAATAAAGTCTGACACTGTTTCCACATCTATTTGCCATGAAGTGATGGGATCAGATGCCATGATCTTCATTTTCTGAATGTTGAGCTTTAAGCCAACTTTTTCACTTTCCACTTTCACTTTCGTCAAGAGGCTTTTTAGTTCCTCTTCACTTTCTGCCCTAAGGGTGGTGTCATCTGCATATCTGAGGTTATTGATATTTCTCCTGGCAATCTTGATTCCAGCTTGTGTTTCTTCCAGTCCAGCGTTTCTCATGATGTACTCTGCATATAATTTAAATAAGCAGGGTGACAGTATACAGCCTTGATGTACTCCTTTTCCTATTTGGAACCAGTCTGTTGTTCCATGTCCAGTTATAACTGTTGCTTCCTGACCTGCATACAGATTTCTCAAGAGGCAGGTCAGGTGGTCTGATATTCCCATCTCTTTCAGAATTTTCCACAGTTTATTGTGATCCACACAGTCAAAGGCTTTGGCATAGTCAATAAAGCAAAAATAGATGTTTTTCTGGAACTCTCTTGCTTTTTCTGTGATCCAACAGATGTTGGCAATTTGATCTCTGGTTCCTCTGCCTTTTCTAAAACCTGCTTGAACATCAGGAAGTTCACGGTTCACGTATTGCTGAAGCCTGGCTTGGAGAATTTTGAGCATTACCTTACTAGCATGTGAGATGAGTGCAATTGTGCAGTAGTTTGAGCATTCTTTGGCATTGCCTTTCTTTGGGATTGGAATGAAAACTGACCTTTTCCAGTCCTATGGCCACTGCTGAGTTTTCCAAATTTGCTGGCATCTTGAGTGCAGCACTTTAACAGCATCATCTTTCAGGATTTGAAATAGCTCAACTGGAATTCCATCACCTCCACTAGCTTTGTTCATAGTGATGCTTTAGTTCTACATCACTACGAACTGGTTTGTTTCCATTTGTTTGAGGCCAGTTCTCAGAACTGGCAGCTATGTCATGGCTACAGTCTGATCATCATGTAGTTGACTTCTTCCACCTGGTGTGGGTTCCAGTACCTATAAGACAGCTCACAGGATATGGATCAGAATATTATCTATAGCCCTCAAGGAGGAACTAAAGATCCTTTACTACACTTAATGAGTTCATTATTATTATTATTTGGTCTCCTTTGTCCATTTTCCTTTGTTTCTGCATGTTCTCATTTCTCTGATTAAACTCATTCTTTAACTAAAGTTTTCCATAGATAAAAGGCAGGCAGGGGTCATGGAGGAAAGGACCATAGAGTCCTGCTCTGTTTCACTACTTCTCACATTATCTTGTTCCCACGCCTTGCTCTCATCCCATGGCTCCTCCCTGTTCGCCCCTGAAGCTGCCCTCCTCTGGGTGGGGCTGTGTCACCTCAGATGACAGCTTCTTCTAGTGATGCTGCAGGGAGGACAGGTTGGCACACGTGTGTCTTCAGGTTGCTGTGGAAGGAGGCTGTGGCCCTACAGCTGTGTCCTGGGTCCCAGAGCCCCGAGCTTTGGTCCTGGGGTCCCAGCCATGGGCTCTGTTGATGTATGGGCTATATAGCAAAGCATTCAAATCCACACATTTGGCATTTTTATCTGGGGTTCCCACATCCTGTTCATGCCACCTTAAGGAAAGCAGTTAATTCTCTGAGCATTAAGTTTTGTCATGTGTAAAATGGGGTTAGCAATATAATCCTCAATCCCATTTCTGAAACTCTTGGGGTCAGATATAATTCAAAATTCAGTTTTTTCAGCTTCAGGTATGTGACGTGGTACATCTCTATACGACACGTCACCCCAGTGGGGTCTGAAAAGACCTTGTAATCAAAGACATCAGTGTTTCTGCAACTGAACTTTTCAACATTCACATTAAGTGAAACAAATAGAGATCACAAATTTTGTCATGTCTGTTTAGGTTAAATTTTGTTACCAAAAAATTTTTTTTTAATTTGTTTTCAATTTTGAGAGATCTGAAGTGTTGGGGTTAGAGATAAGGGCCATCCTATCCTGTGTCTCAGATAATGGCCCACAGCTCAGAGAGATCCAGGATGTTCATGGTTTGAGGCCAGACCCAACCCAGCTGTGAGGTTTGGGATAAGACAAATCTCCTGACAAGGCCAAGGGTGATGGGTGGGGACAACCATTCTGGAGCGGCTGTGCTGTTACCCGAGTGTCTGGGCCACTGGTTCTAACTCCATGGATCCTGAGCCTCAGCTGTCACAGGGCCCTGAGCCTTTTCCAGGTGTCTGGCTTAATCCACCTCCAGAACTGGACCTTTCTCTGGCAGGTCCTCAGTGAAGACCACGGCCATACTGGTGGCCGTGACTTGCCTGACCATCACAGCACCATGTCCACTGGGGTCACACACCCAAACCTGGATGACTGGAACACAGTGTGCTGCTTCTTCCGCCTGCCACAGCTCTTCTCCACCTGCGTGGCCTTCTCCCTGGTGGCCGACATGGGCATTTGGAGAGGGAACATAGGCAACTGGTCCATGTCCATCTGGTGCTTCTGTTTTGCTGTGACATTCATAATAGTCACAGTCAAGTTTTTTGATTTCGAATCACACTTTCCTCTCTTCTGGTACAACTTCTCCATCACCTACGCCTGCTATTCCGCCATCCTCTGCCTCTTGGCCTCCGTCATCTACTGCGTCACCCACGTCCAGTTCCTGCCTGATGGACCTCTCCGGGACCGGGCCACCGCAGCCACTATATTATCCTGTATCGCTTCTGCATTTTATGCCATAGATGCCTTTGTGTGGAACTACTATTGGCCGGAAGATATCCCCTGCTATGTGTACACATTACCTGCCCTGCTGAAGGTGCTGGAGACCTTCGTGGCTGGTGTCATCTTTGTCTTCCTCAGCAACACCTCCCTGTACCTGCACCAGCCGGCCTTGGAGTGGTGCGTGGCCGTGTACTCCATCTGCTTCATCCCAACAGCACTAGCTATGCTGCTAAAACTGGGTGACTGGGAGAACATACTGCCTGTCCCCTTCCCCATCTTCCAGTTGGGGCTAACCTTGCTCTCCGTCCTCCTCTACATCAGCGCTCTGGTCCTCTGGTTGCTCTACCAATTCTATGAGGAATTCGGCGGGCAGCCCCAGTGGTCCAGTGATATCAGCTGTATCGATGACCTCATATGCACCTGGATCCAGCGACTGGCTGTGGCCGTCCTGACAGCCATTAACCTATTGATTTATGTGGCTGACTTGGTGTACTGGGCCCGCCAGGTTTCTATAGGGACTGAGGACCAGCCCAGGGACTTCTGATCCCTCTGGTCACAGGTCTCCTCACTGAGCTCTGTTATCTTCCGATGTCCTCAATGGGTGTGAACTTGGGCAAACTCTAGGAGATGGTGAGGGACAGGGAAGCCTGGCTTGCTGCGGTCCACGGGGTCACAGAGAGTCAGACACGACTCAGAAAGTGAACAACAGCGATGTCCTCTGATGTCCTCTTCCTGGCTCCCTCTCTCCCTCTTCACATCTTTACCTACTCATCTCTCTCTTTTCTGTTTCCTTCCCTCCTTCTGTTTTGTCTTCTTCCTATTTTGTTGGGTTGCCCGCATTCTGTTTTGCCTCCTTTTTGCTCTCATCTTTTCTACATTTTCTGCGGGTCTTTTGCCCCTTTTGTGGTTGTCCTTGGTTTTCTCGTCTCCTGTGTCCTGACTCCCTCTCCCCATTCTCCTTTTGATCCATCAGGATCTAAGACTTCTTTCTTCTCTGCCCACCGCCCCTTTCCACCTCCTAAGGTGCTGACTCCATAGCACACAGCCCTCTGTACAGCTGTTCACACCCTGAGCCTCCGGAGGGGCCTCATTGCCAAAGCAAGTCTGTCCACCTGGGGGTGGTGCCTTAGTTGATGTGCATGTGGGGAGAGTTAGGGGGTGGGTTGGAAGGGGTTGGTGGCTGGAGGTACGTAGCTAGAATTTGGCCTCCTTTCTCCCAGTGAAGAGGGATGTACAGTGTACCTCCCCTTTAAGTCACACAAAAATCTCTGGAGGTCAGTAATTCCCAGTGAGCAGGACCCTGGATCCCTGGGTCCCATCTTGTATTCAGCCCCACCTGAAGTTGGCTCCAGAATTTTTCCAGGCTTACTAAATATCCGCTGTGTAGAGGTCATCTTAACAGAAGTTGGGATACATTTTATCCCAACTACTTTCTGGGAAAATAAAAAAGGAGCTGGTAAAAAATCACAAGGTCTTGAAGACATCTGTCTGCAGTATTTGTGGAGGGCTGCGATGTGGGCTCCTACCTCAGTGATCAAAGCAGCAGGTCTTGCCTCTGCAGGGAGCCATATCCTGGAGCTGACAGACTAGTAAGACACATGGCCCAGTGGACTCGGCTACTCTTACCAGAACTAGATGAGTAATAGCACTTGAGTGGTCTATCAGTGAAATCTTTACCTGGCCTGGGAATGAGCATTCTTATCAATTTGGGGCAAATTGGTTAAAGATGTATCTGAAAACTTGGTTGAAATTAAGGTGGAAATAGAGGGGCTGTGTAGTAAAGAATGCTGTCTACCATCCAGTTCTACAAGAATCTAGTCATCAGCTACTGCAGTCACTGATCTACAATCCACCTTGAAAGGAATTGAGGGCAAAGATCAGGGTAAGGCACTTTGTGCTCTGGGAAAACTGGAAGAACTGGCCCTCAAAGAGGTATTTTCAGGAGAAACTTTTATGGATCTAGTTTCTTGCACCCTCTCATGCTCTTGCAAAAAAGTGCTGAAACTGTTAAATAAGATGCCTGTACCTCAGGAAGACTGTTTATTATTCTGAGGTTGGCTTGAATAAAATTTCCCATTTCTTTCTTAGACTGTTGATTAATTTTTAATTGACAAAATCAAGTATGCATTGATGCCTACAAGTCTGGGTAAAGAATTTCATATTCTTCTATTTTCCTAAGTCAAACTGAACACAACACTGGGAGCTCACTTCTAAGAGGATGGAGATGCCTCTCTGCTTTAGTAAAAGAATCGCCCAGGGTGGGCTCACCTGAGGGGCTCACTGTCCAAGCCTGTGGTTCATGAGGGCGGCTGCTCCATCCCCCCTGCTGGGGGGTTAAGTGTCATTTGTCACAATTCCAAGGCTGGTCCAGTCCCCTCACTGTGGAGCTCAAAAGAGAGTGTAAAGGTCCTCTGCTTAGTCCAATCCTCTTGTCATAGAGGAGGAGCAGCTGGACCCCAGGGACCGGCAGGATGTGCCCAGAGTCACCCTGTGTGTGGCAGAGTCAGAGTCAGGACCAGGTGCCCTGTCCCCAGGCCGGCTGTCTGTCCATGGCTCCATGCTGCTTGTGACAAGCATAGCAGCAGCATCCTCCAGGCTGGGGTTCTGCCCCGTCCACCCTCGTTCTGCACAAACCTGCCCCGTCCCCCCGAGAAGGGCACTCACTGCTGCTGAGTCAGTTTCCTCATCTGCTAGATGGGGGAGGGGTGCCAGAGACCCCTGGTCCCTCCCAGCCCCGCTCTTCCCGGGGCCCCTGGACTTGCCAGTCCTGGAGACTCAGACGTGGAAATGGAAGCCGGCTCCCTCCCCTCTGTCCACCCTCTCTGCTTGTTTCCTCTTGGCTGCTGGGTCCTGTTTATTGGTCACATCCTCCCTGATTATACAGACCCTCCTTCCCCACGACCTCTGCTTGGTGGGGAACACATTTCTCTTTCATAACATGAGTTTCCTCAATCACTTCCCAGTGTTCCAACTCTCCAGTGATTCTTGTCAAAACACAAACTGCTTCCAGGTGCCCCCACAGTCTGAGGTGTCCCAGGCTTCCTTGTTCCTGCACACTCTTGTCCTCCCGCTTCTTCAGAGTCCAGCTCAGCAGTCTGAATGCTCTCACTCTGTTTGGGAAGCTCATGTTACCTTTAGGGAACACAAAGTTCATTCTGTTGAGAGTACAGAGAGACTGACCATAATAGGGGAAGTGGGAAACAAGCCCAGAATGAGAGAGAGGCAGACCTGGGGTCCATGGCTGGGTCCACAGTCACATGTGCTCCTGACTCCAGTCCAGTGGCCCCACAGCCCTAGTCTGGTCTCCCTGGGGATGAATAGTGATCATGTGGAGAGCAGAGCCCAAGAGATCAGTTTTCCAGTTCCCATTCTGCAGCTCATCTGCCATGAGCACAGACGAGTCTTGTCACTGATCTGAGCCTCAGTTTCCCATTTATAAAATAAGGAAATTATACTAAAGGGATTGTTATTAAGCTATTTTCCCTGAGGCTCTAAGTTTCTGGTGAGTTAATGGGGTTGTAAGTAGGTTGATGGCATCATCCACCACTTTTCTCTAACCAGAGCTGTATGAAATGAATTCTCTCACTCAAGATCTCATTTGGTAATAAGGGTGGATAGGTTTAAAATAACCCAAGTGCTCATCTTTAGGACAAATATTAATAAACCATGGTGTAGCCACAAGATGGAATACTATACAGCTTGGAAAAATGAGGAGTCTCTCAAAATAATAAGAAGAAACTATCCCCAGGATTTATAAGGAAAAAACAGTAAGATACAGAATTATGAATAGTATTACACATTTTAAATAATCAAAGGAGAGAAAATAAAAATAAATACGTCTGTATTTGCTTGATTCACATCAAAAGGCACGTGAACAACTCCTAGGAGTCCAGTGGAGCAGTTACCTGGTCCTGGTGGGGGAGGGGAGCTGAGGGTTGAGTGAGGAGGGATTATATGGCTCAATATACGGCTTTTTAGAACAACTTGATTTTGAAACATGGAAGTAAATTAACTTTTTAAGAAAACAAAATTCAAGCCTGAAAAATATCCCAAGAGGAGAAGAAGGGTCAGGGGAAGGATGGTTGGCAGATGGTCTCCATGTTCCCTGCAGACTTGATGGACAGGCTGGGGGAGGAGCTGAGAGATGCCTACACAGGCTTGTCTCCAAAGACAGAAGGAAGGGAGGTGCTTTGGGTTCAGGGGTCTGGGGAGGGGAAGCAGTGGCCTCCAAGCCCACCTGCTGGGTGACCATGGCCTCCCCCAGCCCTTTAGCACACACAGTTGATGGAGAAGCCCCCTCGGTGCCCAAGTCTCAGTCCCTTCCCTTGTTCCCTGCCTGGCCTGGGCTCCCTGTCTCCTGGGGCAGTAGCCAGAGACTCTCTTCTCAGCCAGCCAGAGCTGGTTGGCAGGCAGGGTGACTCCATCTGATGTCCCCCGGACTGTGGCCTGAGCTGCATCCAGAACAGAGCTGAGGGCACAGATGTTCCCATTCTCTGGCTTTTCTTGGAAAATCATGGAGATGACTTCCTCAATCCAGCTTTGAGTGGAAAGAGAGACCCTTCTCTCCTGTGGCCTCAGGCACCTGGCTGTCCACCCTGGTTGGGGATGGCAGTGCTGGCTGCCAATCCACGTGGCCCTTGTCTGTGAGGCTGGCTGTGAATGTCCTTGTAGAGAGGCTGGTGGGTGGAAGGAGAGTGATGCTGTCCATCAGCCCCCACCTAAAGTCTCCACACTCTGTTTTTTCCTGGCTGGTTTTCCAACAGGGACTGACCTGACTGAAATAGGGGTGCTGTTGCAGGATCTCTGGGTGGGGCACTGCAGCCAGACCAGGACACACAGTGTCCAGGACACGACTCCTGGACCCAAAGGAAGGATTCCAACCTCGTTCCCACAGATGCACAACTCTTGCAAGTCCACTACCCTTGCTTCCTAGTTTTATAAACGAGAGGAGGGATGAGGTGCTGAAGGTCAGCAGGGGGCACCCATCCCTCTTCCTGCACCCTTGCCTGGAAGCTCCCCAATGCTGAGGCACCAATATCAAATTGAGATGAACGCACCTCTGAGGGGGGGTGTCACCCCCAAGAAATAATGTCACCCTCCAGGGAATAAATGCAACTGGAAAAGTGAGGTGGAGGCAGGGTATTAATTAAGTCCCAGGGACATCTTCTTGGACCCACAGGATTCAGGATGTTAAGGAAATTGACACTTGTCTCCATCCCAGCTCAAGCCTTTGTTGCCGTCTCAGTGCTGGGTGGTGTCCACTGACACTCAGCTCAGAGAGAAAAAAGAAAGAGATAAGAGGAGGACCCGAGGGAGTAGAGAGGATATGGAGCCATGTTACTGCTAAAGATGCACGTTCCCAAAGCAAGAGAGTTTTTGTCCTGAAGAGATGAAGGCCTCTAGTCCTTGGGGAGGGGGCTGGACTCCACCAGGCATGTAGCCCTCACTGCTCTCAAATTCTCCTGGAGATGCGGTAGAGCTCCATGGCTGCCCTGGGGTCTTCCACTGAGTTATGTCACAGCACGCTGTCCTGCAGACACAGGACAAAGAGGGGACTGGGGGCTGAATGCAGGTGCCATGGGACCCAGGCCTTCCCTGCTAACATCCTGATGTCCGGGGCAGAGGTGGGTCAGGGATGAGTCCCCAAGGCCTCTGACACCCTGGACTTGGCAGGTGTCTGGAGCAGCCCTGGCTTCATCCATGAGCCCAGGGCCCAGGCAGAGCCAGGCACAGAATCCAGATCCTGAGGCCAGGTGTGCCATCCAGGGGCTTCCCACACTCTGGATGGGGGCAGGGCACTGTGAGAATACTGGAGTAGGTTGCCATGCCCTCCTGCAGGGGATCTTCCTGATACAGGGATCGAACCTGCGTCTCTTATACCTCCTGCATTGGCAGGCAGGTTCTTTACCACTAGCACCACCTGGAAAGCCCCCCTAGCTTATACTCTTCCTCTTTTCTTTATATAAACTATGAGGAAAATCTGGGGAGTTAGGAGTGGATTCTTTGGGACATGACTTCACATTCTCCCCAGGATTAGCAGCTTCCTCAATAAAGCTATTTTTCTTTTAATCAACACTTGTCCCTCACCATTGGACATCTGAAAAGAGGCAGCCAAACCTGAGGGGGGTCCCTAAATAAGGATCCAGGAAGAGGACATCATGACTTGTAAAGAAGAGGGAACTTGGAGCCCCTGAGCTGATCTTCGGTCCTTGAAAAAACCATGTGGGCCAAGAACACCAAGTCGACCACATAAATCAGCAGGTTGATGGCTGTCAGGACAGCCACAGCTAGTTGTTGGTCCCAGGTACAAACAGAGTAGATGAGCCCATCATTGCAGCTCGACCGCTCGGGCTGGCCACCAAACTGCTCGTCAAACTGGTAGAGAGGCCAGAGGACCAGAGCACTGGTGTAGAGGAGGACGGAGAGCAGGGTCAGCCCCAAAAGAAAAGTGGGAAAGGCAATGGGCAGCCTGTTGTTGCAGTCACACCAGTTCAGTAGAAGGGCCGCGGCTGCCAGGAGGAAGCAGATGGAGTACACGGCCACGCACCACACCAGGGCTGGCTGGTGCACGTACAGGTGGCTGTCAATGATAAAGGCGAAGATGATACAAGCCACAAAAGTCTCCAGCCCCTTGAGCAGTCCTGGCACAGTGACCATGTAGCCGGTGATCACGCCGAGCCAGACCCAGGTACGAGCCCAGGCCACTTCGCTGGCATAAGCCACAGAAGCAATGCAGGAGAATGCAGTGGCGGCGATGGCATGATCCTGGGAGCGGCCATGGGGGAAGAACCAGATGTAAGTGATGGGGTAAACGATGGAGGCCGAGATGCAGAGAAGGGCAGCATAACAGGCATAGGTGATGAGAAAGTTGTACCAGGAGAAGGGGAAGCGGGACTGGAGCCCACAGAACTCGATTATGAGGATGATGAGGGTCACGAGAAAGCAGAAGCACCGGATGAATACAGACCAGTTACTCACGGCCCCCATCCAAGTGCCCACGCTGGCCACAAGGGAGAAGGCCAGGCAGGTGGAGAGCAGCTGCAACAGGCGGAGGAAGTAGCCCAGGAGGATTGCAGAAAGCAGGCTTGAGGATGAGCACATGGTGATCACGAAGTCAGATCAGTCTCTGTCACCAATATGGCAGTGGTCTTCCCTGAGGACCCATCAGAGAAAGATCCAGCTCTGGAGGGGGATTAAGTCAGATGCCTGGAAAAGACTCAGAGTCCTGTGACCGCTGAAGCTCAGGATCTGTGGAGTTAGAACCAGTGGCTCAGACACCTGGGTAACAGCACAACCGCTTCAGAATGATTCTCCCCACCCATCACCCTTGGCCTTGTCAGGAGACTTATCTTATCCCAAACCTCACAGCTGGGTTAGGTCTGGTATTAAACCATGAATATATTTTTTTAAATTATTACTTTGTGGTACATGACATTATCTGCAGAAACACAGGGTAGGATGGTCCTTATCTACATTATTCAATTTTCATGTCTCTGAAAATTCAAAAAGAATTAAAAAAAAAATTCATTTGGCCTTTAATGTCATGGATTTTGTTCCAAATTGGAATCTTGAATAAATATATTAAATTAAAGTAATTCATTTGGAAATAAAATTTTACCTCAACAGACATGAGACAGTTTCTGATCTTTATTTCACTTAGTGTGAATGTTTAAACGTTTGGTTGAAGAAACACTACTGGGTTTGACTGTAAGGTGCTTTAAGACCCCAGGGGGTGTTACATCATACAGGGTAGATTCACCATGTTTCATGACTGAAGCTGAAAAATTCTGAATTCTGGAGGATATATGACCCCAAATGTTTCAGGAATGAGGTCCTGGATTGTACAGTTAACTCCATTTTGCAGAGGAGGAAAACACAAAACATTCACGGACTTAAGTACCATCCCTAATTTCGTACCATGGCGGCTGCTGCTGCCAAGTTGCTTTAGTCATGTCTGACTCTGTGTGACCCCATAGACAAAAGCAGCCCACAAGGCTCCTCTGTCCCTGGGATTCTCCAGGTGAGAATACTGGAGCGGGTTGCCATTTCCTTCTCCTGTACCATGGCTAGGAAGTGGAAATTCAGATAAAAGTACCAAAGCTGTGGGTTTGAGCACTTTGTTCTGTACCGCACAAGTCGGTAGGGCCCATGGGTGGGAGCCCAGGACTAAACTCGAGCTCTGGGAGCCAGGACACAGCTGCAGGTCTTCCTTCCACAGCAACCTGAAGACACGCGTGTCCCAGCCTGTCCTCCCTGCAGCATCACTAGCAGGAGCTGCCATCTGAGGGGACACAGCCCCACCCGGAGGAGTGGGATCAAAGATTAACAGGGAGGAACCATGGGGTGAGAGCAAGGCCATGGGGACAAGATGACATGGGAAGTAGAAACTATTCTGAATCACCTCCCCTAATTTTGCCTTAATATGTGGTTCTCCACTGGAACAGGGGACACCACCCAGCATGACTCCAAGGTGGAGCATCATGGGGAAACCACAGAATAAATTAACATAATGTTTGACACCTAAGCTCCAAAGATGCCATCCAAATGGGAGTCTGGCAGTAGTCCTACCTGTGAGGATTCTCCTGGCCTGGGATACGGGTTAGCAGCTTCCAAGCTGGAAGAAGGGATTGGAAATGAACAGGGATGCTCTGTCTGATGCTGATGTGGAGGTTTTCAGGGCATCTCAGGGAGGGGGTGATGATGGATGGATGATCAGACCCCTTTTAAGGGCAGGAGCTGAAAGAGGAGACTCCTGCAGGACCCCTAGGAGGGGCCAGCCCTGAGGATGCTCCCGGGACTGGGGTTGGCGGGGAGCAGAGTGGAAATGACTGGGGGGACCCCAGGGTTCCAGTGGCCCTGGGGCAGCCCAGTGGGTGTCTTCTGACCCAGAAGGGATGCAGGCATGGAGCCAATCTTCCCCATGGAGGAGGGGCCTGGACTGGAACTCAGACAGGAAAACAGGGGCCTGAAGGGGTTTCAGGGCTGTGACAGGGACACGTGGCCAGAGTGTCAGGGACCCTGGAGACCACGGAATTGCCCAGGTCACCTGCCCAAGGTAGTCCCGCCAGCCAGGGCTGCAGTTCTGCTCACACAGGGGCTCCTCCAGGGTCCAGTGTTGGGGGAGTGAGGCCCCTCGCAGCCTGCCCCCTCCTCAGAGACACCTACCCTGTTTCCAAAGGACTATTTGCTGAGAGGTCCCCAGGGCTGAAGGGCCAGCACCCTGAGCCCCAGCCAGCTTCCTGACATCAGGGGCCTTATCATCTTTGCTGATAATAAACCCTGGGACAAGCTGAGGCTGGAAAGAGAAACACAGAGCAAACCCTGAGAACCTCCCTGGACTCACAAAGCTCCTTGAGCCCCAATTGCCAGTGGAGTCCTGGAGCCTGCTGGCCTCCCAGTGGGCACTGCCTGGGTGGGGAAGGGGCACTAGCATGAGGGAAGCTGGGGGTGTCATGCCGCCTGTTCCCCAGTTGCTCTCCCACCAACATCCTCAAAGTCACCCTTGATTCCACCTAAAGTTAAATGACAACTTTGGATCCATTTGATGGCACAAGGGAGGACTTGGGGAAGGAGAGGCATGGGGGTTTGTGCTGTGTGACCCTGGGTAAGGTATGTGCCCTCTCTGGGCCTCAGTTCCCCCACCTGGAAATCATCAGGTTTGCCTGAGTCTACCAGTAGCCCCTCCTCCACTCTAATCCATGAGCTTATTCATGGATTAGAGTCAGAGCATGTGGTACCCCCGTCAGAGCACAGCCTGGATATGGCTGATTCCTGCCTGCCCAGCAGCCAGGCATGTGGACTGGAAGACAGTGAGCTGTGAAGGTCATGGCCAGGACAAAAGAAGGAAGGAGGAGGTGCCAGAAGGGCAAAGAAGTGGAGGAGAAATGGACACTCATAGTTACAGAAGGCTCTGGACCTTTGGCAGACATTTCAGAGTTGGATGATCCTGGGCTAGTTACTCATCAGAGCCTCAGTTTCTCCATCTGTATAATGGGCTTAATCCCTACTTTGTATCAATTAAGTGAATAAAAGCATGTGAAGGGCTTATCAGAAGGTCTGTCACATGACACCCTCAATCCATTCCAGTTACCTGGCCAGGCACCATAGTAACCATTTGCATGAGTTGTTTTATGACTGGAGGTCCTGGTAAGGAACACGAAACTAATACGCCACCACCAACTAGGAGAGTTTAGGAAAGGTTCAAAATTGATACCATGTGTCTAACCACCTTGCAGAATCCTTCTTGCTGGCATTCATCTTGGCTGAACAAGGCATGTACCACCAGGAAAGACTCTGAGTCAGAAGGATTGGCTAAAGACAATCCAGAAACTAATTCCATCACCATAAAACCCAAGACTGCAAGCCATGTGGCAAAGAAGTTCCCCTGGATTCTCTTACTCTTTACTGCTTTCCGCCTGGGCGCCCCTTCCCAGTAAAATCTCTTGCTTATGTGTCTCCTCAGATAATTCATTTCTGAGTGTTAGGCAAGAGCCCACTTTTGGGCCCTGGAAGCAGTCCTCCTTCCTGCAACATAAGAAGTCAAGAAAACATTATAAATGATCATATGATCATACGAATCAGGTCCAGCATCTTGGGCAAGCTATCAGTCTCTGATGTTGTCTTCTTCTTGTCCTGGTGTAGTGTAGATTCCCCTCTGTTTGAGTGTCATTTTAAGGTGAGATCAAGTCAGCTGTCCTCTCTATAGACCAGTCCAGTGTAGGGGCCTTTGGAAATGGGAATTAATCCAAGAGTCAATTTCCCTTCAATTTCAGTATGCATGAGCTAGTTAAGAATACCTGACAAAAAGATCCTTTCATCCAAGGTGGAGACAGTCCCTTAAATTGTGTCTTTTGCCAGTCCTGGTTGCAGGTCATGAGGCATCTGATCTTCATCCAAAGGTAGACTACTGAGATAAGCTTCAGAAACAAACTTAGGGTGTTCTTTAAGAATTCAATTAGATGTTACATTAATATCCCACAACAGCAAAGAACTATCCAGAAAGTGAGTCTGACTAGATACAGACCTCCATTAACAGACTGGGATTTGATATTTATTGAAACATCTTTTTCTCCCTAAAATTACCCTCATTTTTATCAAATATAACCAAATTAAGGCTAATTTGTTTTCAAAACAGGTTTGCTGTCAATAAATTTGGCCTGATGATTTATATAACCATAATCGATCATAGACTTTTTGCTTTGCTGAAACTTTAATCTCAGACTGAACTTTTAAAATAAAACAGGGCTGGGAAAGTCACACCAAAGGCTTATCACAGATTTCGCCTAACAAATCTAAGTGAATTCTTCCCTTTTCAAGGTCTCAAAAATTCCTTGAGATTCTGTACCTGTTAATGAGATAACCTTCCTAACTCATCTGATAAAGTAACTGGAAACCTAAGAGTTTTCAGTCTCTGGAGGAGTCAGAGAGAAAATATAATTGTTTTAATTTGTTTATAAATTATTAGTTCAGTTCAGTCCCTCAGTCGTGTCAGACTCTTTCTGACCCCATAAACCGCAGCACTCCAGTCCTCCCTGTCCATCACCAACTCCCGGAGCCCACCCACACCCATGTCCATTGTGTCAGTGATGCCATCCAATCATATCATCCTCTGTTGTTCCCCTCTCCTCCGGCCCTTAATCTTTCCCAGCATCAGGGTCTTTTCAAATGAGCTCTCCGCATCAGGTGGCCAAAGTATTGGAGTTTCAGCTTCAACATCAGTCCCTCCAATGAACACCCAGGACTGATCTCCTTTAGGATGGACTGGCTGGATCTCCTTGCAGTCCAAGGGACTCTCAAGAGTCTTCTCCAACACCACAGTTCAAAAGCATCAATTCTTCGGCGCTGAGCTTTCTTTATAATCCAACTCTCACATCCATACATGACCACTGGAAAAACCATAGCCTTGACTAGACGGATCTTTGTTGGCAAAGTAACATCTCTACTTTTGAATATGCTGTCTAGGTTGGTCATAACTTTCCTTCCAAGGAGTAAGTGTCTTTTAATTTCATGGCTGCAATCATATCCACAGTGATTTTGGAGCCTAGAAAAATAAAGTCAGCCACTGTTTCCACTGTTTCCCCATCTATTTCCCATGAAGTGATGGGACTGGATGCCATGATCTTCGTTTTCTGACTGTTGAGCTTTAAGCCAACTTTTTCACTCTCCACTTTCACTTTCATCAAGAGGCTTTTGAGTTCCTCTTCACTTTCTGCCATAAGGGTGGTGTCCTCTGCATAGCTGAAGTTATTGATATTTCTCCCAGCAATCTTGATTCCAGCTTGTTCTTCCTCCAGTCCAACGTTTCTCATGATGTACTCTGCATATAAGTTAAATAAGCAGGGTGACAATACACAGCCTTGACAAACTCCTTTTCCTATTTGGAACCAGTCTGTTGTTCCATATCCAGTTCTAACTGTTGCTTCCTGACCTGTATATAGGTTTCTCAAGAGGTGGTCTGATATTTCCATCTCTTTCAGAATTTTCCACAGTTTGTTGTGATCCACACAGTCAAAGGCTTTGGCATAGTCAATAAAGCAGAAATAGATGTTTTTCTGGAACTCTCTTGCTTTTTCCATGATCCAGCGGATGTTGGCAATTTGATCTCTGGTTCCTCTGCCTTTTCTAAAACCAGCTTGAACATCTGGAAGTTCACAGTTCACATATTGCTGAAGCCTGGCTTGGACAATTTTGAGCATTACTTTACTAGCATGTGAGATGAGTGCAATTGTGAAGTAGTTTGAACATTCTTTGGCATTACCTTTCTTTGGGATTGGAATGAAAATTGGCCCTTTCCAGTCCTGTGGCTGAGTTTTCCAAATTTGCTGGCATCTTGAGTGCAGCACTTTCACAGCATCATCTTTTAGGATTTGAAATAGCTCAACTGGAATTCCATCACCTCCACTAGCTTTGTTCGTAGTGATGCTTCTTAAGGCCCATCTGACTTCACATTCCAGGATGTCCAGCTCTAGATGAGTGTGAGTGATCACACCTTTGTGATTATCTGGGTCGTGAAGATCTTTTTTGTACAGTTCTTCTGTGTATTCTTGCCACCTCTTCTTAATATCTTCTCCTTCTGTTAGGTCCATACCATTTCTGTTCTTTATCGAGCCCATTTTTGCATGAAATGTTCCCTTGGTATCTCTAATTTTCTAGAAGAGATCTCTAGTCATTCCTATTCTGTTGTTTTCCTCTATTTCTTTGCATTGATCACTGAGGAAGGCTTTCTTATCTCTCCTGCTATTCTTTGGAATTCTGCATTCAGATGAATATATCTTTTCTTTTCTCCTTTGCCTTTTGCTTCTCTTCTTTTCTCAGCTATTTGTAAAGCCTCCTCAACCATTTTGCCTTTTTCCATTTCTTTTTCTTGGGGATAATTTTGATCACAGCCTCCTGTACAATGTTACAAACCTCCGTCCATAGTTCTTCAGGCACTCTGTCTATCAGATCTAATCCCTTGAATCTATTTTTCACGTTCACTGTATAGTCATAAGAGAATTGATTTAGGTCATACCTGAATGATCTAATGGTTCTACCTACTTTCCTCAATTTAAGTCTGAATTTGGCAATAAGGAGTTCATTATCTGAGCCACAGTCCACTTCTGGTCTTGTTTTTGCTGACAGTATAGAGCTTCTCCAACTTTGACTGCAAAGAAAATAATCAACCTGATTTTGATATTGACCGTCTGGTGATGTCCATGTGTAGAGTCTTCTCTTGTGTTGTTAGAAGAGAGTGTTTTTGTTGTGACCGGTGCATTCTCTTGGTAAAAGTCTGTTAACCTTTGCCCTGCTTCATTTTGTACTCCAAGGCCAAATTTGCCTGTTACTCCAGGTATCTTTTGACTTCCTTTTACATGCCAGTCCCCTGTGATTAAAAGGACATCTTTTTTGGGTATTAGTTCTAGACGGTCTTGTAGGTTTTCATGGAACCCTTTAGCTTCTTTGGCATTAGTGGTTGGGGCATAGACTTGGATTACTGTGATATTTTATGGTTTGCCTTGGAAATGAACAGAGATCATTCTGTCATTTTTGAGATTGCATCCAAGTACTGCATTTTGGACTCTTTTGTTGACTATGAGGGCTACTCCATTTCTTCTAAGGGATTCTTTCCCACAGTAGTAGATGTAATGGTCATCTGAATTAAATTCGCCTGTTCCAGTCCAACAGACTGGTTCCAAATAGGAAAAGGAGTATGTCAAGGCTGTATATTGTCACCCTGCTTATTTAACTTATATGCAGAGTACATCATGAGAAACGCTCAGCTGGAAGAAGCACAAGCTGGAATCAAGATTGCCGGGAGAAATATCAATAACCCCAGATATGCAGATTACACCACCCTTATGGCAGAAAGTGAAGAGGAACTAAAAAGCCTCTTGATGAAAGTGAAAGTGGAGAGTGAAAAAGTTGGCTTAAAGCTCAATATTCAGAAAACGAAGATCATGGCATCCAGTCCCATCACTTCATGGGAAATAGATGGGGAAACAATGGAAACAGGGGCTGATTTTATTTTTGGGGGCTCCAAAATCACTGTAGATCGTGACTGCAGCCATGAAATTAAAAGACACTTACTCCTTGGAAGGAAAGTTATGACTAACCTAGATAGCATATTCAAAAGCAGAGACATTACTTTGCCAACAAAGGTCCGTCTAGTCAAGGCTATGGTTTTTCCTGTGGTCATGTATGGATGTGAGAGTTAGACTGTGAAGAAAGCTGAGCGCCGAAGAATTGATGCTTTTGAACTGTGGTGTTGGAGAAGACTCTTGAGAGTCCCCTGGACTGCAAGGAGATCCAACCAGTCCATTCTGAAGGAGATTGGCCCTGGGATTTCTTTGGAAGGAATGATGCTAAAGCTGAAACTCCAGTACTTTGGCCACCTCATGCAAAGAGTTGACTCATTGGAGAAGACTCTGATGCTGGGAGGGATTGGGGGCAGGAGAAGAAGGGGACGACAGAGGATGAGATGACTGGATGGCATCACTGACTCGATGGACATGAGTCTGAGTGAACTCCGGGAGTTGGTGATGGACAGGGAGGCCTGGCATGCTGCAATTCATGGGGTCACAAAGAATCGGACATGACTGAGCGACTGAACTGAACTGAACTGAACTGATTCCAGTCCGTTGTAGTTCAATGTTTCCTAAAATGTTCGTGTTCATTCTTGCCATCTCCTCTTTGACCACTTCTAATTTACCTTGATTCATGGACCTAACATTCCAGGTTCCTATGCAATATTGTTCTTTACAGAATTGGACTTTACTTCCATTACCAGTCACATCTACAACTGGATGCTGCTTTAGCTTTGGCTCCATCTCTTCATTCTTTCTGGAGCTATTTCTCCACTCTTCTCCAGTAGCATATTGGGCACCTACCAAGCTGAGGAATTCATCTTTCAATGTCATATCTTTTTGCCTTTTCATACTGTTCATAGGGTTCTCAAGGCAAGAATACTGAAGTGGTTTGTCATTCCCTTCTCCAGTGAACCACTTTTGGTCAGAACTCTCCACCAGGACCTGTCCATCTTGGGTGGCCCTACAGGGCATGGCTCATAGTTTCATTGAGTTAGACAAGGCTGTGATCTATGTGATTAGTTTGGTTAGTTTTCTGTGATTGTGGTTTTCATTCTGTCTGCCCTCTGATGGATAACAATAAGAGGATTGTGAAAGCTTCCTGATGGGAGGAACTGTCTGTTGGGGAATCTGGGTCTAGCTCTGTTGGTCAGGGCCCTGCTCAGTAAATCTTTAATCCAATTTTCTGCTGATGGGTGGGGCTGTGTGTTCCCTCCCTGTAGTTTGGCCTGAGGGCAAACTATGGTCAATCTAGAATCAAGATTGCTGGGAGAAATATCAATAATCTCAGATATGCAGATGATACCACGCTTATGCATGCAGAAAGTGAAGAACTAAAGAGCCTCTTGATGAAAGTGAAAGAGGAGAGTGAAAAAGTTGGCTTAAAGCTCAACATTCAGAAAACAAAGATCATAGCATCCAGTCCAATCGGTTCATGGCAAATAGATGGAGAAACAGTGGAAATAGTGGCAGACTTTATTTTTGGGGGCTCCAAAATCACTGAAGATGGTGACTGCAGCCATGAAACAAAAAGACACTTACTCCTTGGAGGAAAAGTTATGACCAAACTAGACAGCATATTAAAAAGAAGAGACATTACTTTGCCAACAAAAGTCCATCTAGTCAAGGCTATGGTTTTTCCAGTAGTCATGTATGGATATGAGAGTTGGACTATGAAGAAAGCTGAGCACTAAAGAATTAATGCTTTTGAACTGTGGTGTTGGAGAAGACTCTTGAGAGTCCATTGAACTGCAGGGAAATCCAACCAGTCCATCCTAAAGGAAATCAGTCCTGAATATTCATTGGAAGGACTGATCCTGGAAGCTGAAACTCCAATACTTTGGCCACCTGATGCGAAGAGCTGACTCATTTGAAAAGACCTTGATGCTGGGAAAGATTGAAGGCTGGAGGAGAAGGGGTTGACAGAGGATGAGATGTTTGGATGTCATCACAAACTCAATGGACATGAGTTTGAGTAAACTCTGGCAGTTGGTGATGGACAGGGAGGCCTGGAGTGCTGCAGTCCATGGGGTCGCAAAGAGTCGGACACAACTGAGAGACTAAAATGAACTGAATGGTGGTAATGGCGACCTCCTGCAAAAAGACTTATGCCAGCACACCCCACGGCTCCCAGGACTGTGGTATTCAGTGCTCCTGACCCCACAGCAAGCCATTGTCGATCCACGACTCCACAGGAGACTCCAGGACACTCATAGGCAAGTCTGGCTCAGTCTCTTGTGGGGTCAGTGCTTCTTCCTCCTGGGTTCTGGTGCATACAAGGTTTTGTTTGTGCCCTTCAAGAGTCTGTTTCCCTAGTCCTGTGGAAGTTCCGTAATCAAATCCCATTGGCCTCCAAAGTCAAGTTCCCTGGGGGTTCACCATCCCTTTGCCAGATCCCCAGGTTGGGGAATCTGTTGTGAGCCCCAGAACTTTTGTGACAGTGCAAGAACTTCTTTGATATAATTGTTCTCCAGTTTTTGGGTCGTCTGCTCAGTGGCTCTATGGTGGAGCTAATTATGGCCTCCTCCAAGAGGATTTATGCCACACATAGTGCTTCCCAGGTCTGATGAAGGCAGAGCCCCTATCCACATGTGGCCACTGCTGATCCATGCCTCCACAGGAGACATTCAAACACTCAAAGGCAGGCCTGGCTCAGACTCTTGTGGGGTCTCTGGGTCCTGGTGTACACAAGGTTTTGTTTGAGCCCTCCGAGTGTCTCTGGCGGGTATGGGGTTTGATTCTAAAGGCAATCTTGCCCCTCCTACCATCTTGTTCAGGCTTCTTCTTTGCCCTTGGATGTGGGGTATCTTTTTTTTGTGGGATCCAACATTCTCCTGTAGATGGTTGTTCAGCAGCAAGTTGCAATTTTGGAGTTCTTACAGGAGAAGATGAGCATACATTCTTCTACTCTGCCATCCTACAATATAAAATTCATTAGCTTATAAATAAAAGTTAGAACAAATAAAATTTTTGAAGACTTCTTCCCATTTTTCCTCAGTTTCAAGAGTTAAAGATGACCTAAATAAGTGTTTACTGAGGGCCCAGGTCTCAAGGCACAGGGAAAGAAAATCAAGTTCTAGCAAAATGGTGCCAGGTTTAAATCAAATGGTGGCCACACAAAGCAAAATGGCCATCACAAATCACAATACAGAACACAGAATATAAAACACACACATAGACCTGGCAGTCCTAATCAGATACTCCCTTAAATACAAGATTTCAGTCTCTCAGGAAACCTCCTATAGAGACACAGAACTTCAGATCCAAGTACTAACAGAGTAAATGAAAATAAGCCAGGTTGAAAGAAGAGGGAAGAAGAGGTGGGAGAGGAGAGCAAAAAAGATGGTCTTACAAATTTCTCCTGCTACCTGCAGATACCCAGGTGTTATGGGACTTTACCTTGGGCCTCCAGGGAACTTGGCCCTACAAAAAATCAGACCAGACCAGAACAGAACCAGAATTCAGAACAGAAGCAGAATTCAAGTTCTATGCCAGGAGAAGGTGATTGGTCTCCAATTCTCAGCTCAGGCTGAGGCACTTTGACCAGATTCCTGCATCCAGGAAGGTGGGACTAGAAAAAAAAGGTAGAATAGGAAGGGTTAAGGAGAGGAAAGAGAGACGGAAGGGGAGAGAGGTCCATAAAGTCTTTTGTTTCTTATCTGGTCGGGACACTTTGGCCATTTGTCCACATCAGGAGGAGACCAGGGACAAAAGGGTTTTAGTTGTGGCTGCTGAGTCTGGCCCATTGGTGGGCAAGCTGGTCCCTGAGTTCCCCAAGTGGTCAGGATGTTAGTCTCCATTTGCTCCAGGAAGGGGGACCCCTTCCAGGGCCCAAAATTGGGCTCTTGTCTAACCCTTGAAATTGAATTGTCCGAGGAGACACATGTGCTGACAAAGCAAGAAATTTTATTGGGAAGGTGTGCCCAAGCAGAGAGCAGTAGGGTAAGGGAACCTAGGAGAACTGCTCTGCCACATGGTTCATGGTCTCAGGTTTTATGGTAATGGGATTAGTTTCTGAGTTGTCTTTAGCCAATCATTCTGACTCAGGGTCCTTCCTGGTGGTTCCATCTTGTTCAGCCAAGATGGATGCCAGCGAGAAGGATTCTGGGAGGTGGTTGGTTTTGGACACGTGGTGTCACTTTTTGACCTTTCTTGAACTCTTCCAGTTGGTGATGGCTTATTAATTCCGTGTTCCTCATTAGGACCTCCTGTCGTAAAACAACTCATGCAAATGGTTACTCTGATGTCTGGCCAGGATGGGCAGTTTCAGTCAGTGTGCTTCCCCTAACACATCGCTGGGTTAGGAAGATCCTCCGGAGGAGGAACTGGCAACCCACTCCAGTATTCTTGCAGAGATATTCCCATGGACAGAGAAGCCTGGTGGGCTACCGTCTATGGGGTTGCCATGGGACTAACACAACTGAGAGACTGAACATGCATGCATGAAAGCTATGGGTTAGCATAAATTTATGAAGAGGCTTGGGTTATATATGCATATTCATGAAGAGGCTTGAGCAGGAGAGACTTCAGTATAGAATTGGAGCAGGGGTTGTCAGAGTCCAAGCTTTAGTTCATTGAAGTTAGGAGGGTCAGAGAAGGCCAAGATCATTATTCCTTGGGTCCACATATTAAAAAGCAGAGACACCATTTTGCTGACAAAGATCCATATAGTCAAAGCTATGGTTTTTTCCAGTAGTCATGTACAGATGTGCGAGTTGGACCATAAAGAAGGCTGAGCACAGAAGAATTGATGCTTTCAAATTATGGTGCTAGAGAAGACTCTTGAGAGTCCCTTGGGCAGCAAGGAGATCAAATCAGTCAATCCTAAAGGAAATCAGTCCTGAATATTCACTGGAAAGACTGATACTGAAGCTGAAACTCCAATACTTTGGCCACCTGATGTGAAGAGCCAACTCATTGGAAAAGACCCTGATGATGGGAAAGATCGAGGGCAGGAGGAGAATGGGGGTGACAGAGAATGAGATAGTTGGATGGCATCACCACCTCAATGAACATGACTTTGAGCAAACTCCAGGAGATACTGAAGGACAGTGAGGCCTGACTGCAGTTCCTAGGGCCACCAAGAGTCAGACACGACTTAGCAACTGAAAAATCACCAGTTGATTTAATGCTTGAGCACTGGGGGTGAGAAAAGGGTTGAATTCTACAAAACAGCTAAAAAATTCTTCAGGCTAATATTTACCATTGAAACTAAAGAAAAGTCTTTATAACTAATTCTTTCTTTGCTATTGTTACTTCTTTTTCATGAGTTACTTGTCTTGAGTCGCTTGTTCCTGCATTCTTTTGTCCCTATAAGATAATTAATTCCTTTTCAAGGGCAAGTATTGTGGCCATACTTGCCATAATACCTGTCTGAGGGACAGATGTATATACTCTGTCTTGTTATACCAGGCAGGGGAAGCATTGCCCAGTGAGACATAATTATATCTTGGGAATAATTAGATTCTCACAATATAATTAGGCAAAGGACATATAACCATCTTATATAATGGCCATTTAAATATACCAATTTATGTAAACTTTCATCTCAGTGTTGTTGATTTTCATACCTTTAACTTTAGTTTCCTTTAAGAGCCCATTAATAAGCCTTGGTCTTAAAGAAGTCCTAGAAGCTTCCCTTTTTATCCCTGGACATTTTATCCCATTTGAAGTCCCCAGTGAGGGGTTGAACCAAAGGACACAAGAACCCTCTGACCCTCCTAACTTCAATGAACTAAAGATTGGACTCTGACAACCCCTGCTCCAATTCTATACTGAACTCTCTCCTGCTCAAGCCCCTTCATGAATATGCATATATAACCCAAGCCTCTTCATAAATTTATGCTAACCCATAGCTTTCATGCATGCATGTTCAGTCTCTCAGTTATGTTAGTCCCATGGCAACCCCATGGACTATAGCTCACCAGGCTTCTCTGTCCATGGGAATATCTCTGCAAGAATACTGGAGTGGGTTGCCAGTTCCTCCTCCGGGGGAGCTTCCTAACCCAGCGATGTGTTAGGGGAAGCACACTGACTGAAACTGCCCATCCTGGCCAGACATCAGAGTAACCATTTGCATGAGTTGTTTTACGACAGGAGGTCCTAATGAGGAACACGGAATTAATAAGCCATCACCAACTGGAAGAGTTCAAGAAAGGTCCTTTTGTTAATCTTTTAACTTGATTAGTTGCCCTGTTGTCTGTTGTCCTAAGCG
Organism: Bubalus bubalis; assembly: GCF_019923935.1. Taxonomy (NCBI): domain Eukaryota; kingdom Metazoa; phylum Chordata; class Mammalia; order Artiodactyla; family Bovidae; genus Bubalus; species Bubalus bubalis. Next base: position 49,995,141 of record NC_059176.1, read on the forward strand.
TTTCCTGGTTAAGTATCTCAAGTGCAATTTTCTTCCAGCTTTAAAATAAGCATATTTATTTATCTATTTTTCAGTTCAGTTCAGTTCAGTCATTCAGTCATGTCCGACTCTTTGCAAACCCATGGACCACAGCATGCCAGGCCTCCCTGTTCATCACCAACTCCCAGAGTCTACCCAAACCCATGTCCATTGAGTTGGTGATGCCATCCAACCGTATCACCCTTTGTCGTCCCCTTCTCTTCTGGCCCTCAATCTTTCCCAGCATCAGGGTCTTTTCAAATGAGTCAGCTCTCCGCATCAGGTGGCCAAAGTACTGGAGTTTCAGCTTCAACATCAGTCCCTCCAATGAACACCCAGGACTGATCTCCTTTAGGATGGACTGGTTGGATCTCCTTGCAGTCCCAGGGACTCTCAAGAGTCTTCTCCAACACCACAGTTCAAAAGCATTAATTCTATATCTATTTTTAAAATGGGGTAAAAAGAGCAGATTTGTTTGGGGCTTTTTAACGTTGGGAACAAACAGGGTCTCTATTTGGTCCATCTAGTCTTAGATCATGTTGTATCAAATCTTTTGTTTAATCCCACTGGCATCAGTTTTCTTTATCCCATTTCTTAATAACCATCTAAAGATTTCTTTGGGCTTCCCTGGTGGCTCAGTGGTAAAGAATACACCTGCTAATGCAGGAGATACAGGAGACGCTGGTTCAGTCCCTGGGTTGGGAAGATCCCCAGAAGAAGGAAATGGCAACCCACTCCAGTACTCTTGCCTGGAGAATTCCATGGGCAGAGGACCCTGTCGGGCTACAGTCCATGGTGTTTCAAAAGATTTGGACAAGACTTAGCTACTAAACAACAATGAAGATCTTATCTTTTTGAGTTTAGTCCCTTTAAATTTCCAACTTGTTGGGAAATGTCTAGATTTTGCCTCAGCTTCTTCTTATTCCCTTGTTAATCAATCTAACTAATAGTTCATCTAGTGTATTAACATCTGTAACACCCATTGAAGGGAAGCCAGGACCACAAATAAAGCTTTCCAAACTGTACTTTTTCCTTGTTTGTTTTAAAGTAAAGGAGTTCTTAGATGAACCTAAAATATTTTAATCAACCTTCTAATTTGTTTATCTTTCCTCAGATGCCAAGAGAAGAACTGTTTATACTGAGACTCTCTGAAAATATACCAATTTAGAAGTTTTCTCAATTTAAAGGGTTCATCATCTGGCCACTGCTTGAGGTGCCCCACAAGAAGGTGTAAAGGATATAGCCTTCACAAGATCTAGAAAGCTTCCTCCCCAAAATAGTCTGAGAAAGTAAAGGGCCTTCGTTGTATAGGCAGACTCAACGAAGGTTAAGGTGACAAAGGCCACTTATGAGCTAGGGAAGTTGCATAGCCAGATAAAAAAAAACTCCTTAAAATTCTAATCTATTCAACTGGCTGCCATACGTGTTCCTTCTGATGGTAGAGACTCTTAAAACACAGGGAGGAAAAACCTTAGAAGGTCTGTTATATTTATAAATCAAAGACATAGGAAGAAAAATGCAAGGTGCCTCTAAATGACTTTTGTTCCTTTAAGGTCAGAATTCTAAAGAGAGAGTTTATCAAGTTGGTTTTCTAGCTGCGCGTGCAAAGCTAATTAGTTTTGTAGTGTCCAGTAAATAAAATTTGTCCATTTGGGGGCAATATTTCCTTTAAATTCCAATTAAGCAAGAACTTGTAAATATAATTCTGTAGGCACTTTTCCATGTCTTTCAACTGAGAATAAACCACTATGATGAAAAAATTAATCAACCGTCTAAGAAACAAGTGGAAACTTTTTTATTTGAGCCAGTCTGGGGATTATAACCTAGGAGACAGTACTTCACAACACTCTGAGATTGTTCCACCCATGAGGTCGAAGCACAGTTATATAAGCTTTTATGACAAAGGGTTATTTGTCAAGTGAGGTATTACTGACACTTTACACAATCCAGATCAACTCAATAAAGTGTGCGGTGAGTACAGGTCATTGTGACTCCTTAGGAGAATAGGAAGGAAGTTTATCTCCCCAAAAGTTGTGATCCTTGATATGGTAAAGAAGGAATTTTATCTCTTTAAGAAAGTGAAAGTGTTAGTCACTGAGTCCTGTACAACTCTTTGCAACCCCATGGACTGTAGCCTGCCAGGCTCCTCTGTTCATGGAATTCTCCAGTCAAGAATACTGGAGTCGGTTGCCATGCTCTTCTCCAGGGGATCTTCACGATCCAAGGATCAAATCCAGATCTCCCACATTGCAGGCAGATTCTTTACCATCTGAGCCACATGGCTGTCAATCTACTTAGAAGGTGTGATTAATGCAGATTCTCAATTTGCAATAATGGGAGGGAGGAGACCCAAACAGGGAAAGAATAATTTTTTGTTTAAACTTTTCTCCTCTTGCCATTAAAATATGGATTTCATTTCATATCACTCAGTGTGTTTCCACTGAGCAAAATCTTCCTAGTGTATTTCACCTTAGAATAACCCAGATGCTGTTTCTTGAAACTGAGTGTCGAGGAAAACCTACCCTTCCAGGAAAGAGTTTAATAGCGCCAAATCAAACTTTGCATCATCGCCCAATAATAGGAGATGCGATAACCTCCCCCATATTCATCTGGACTCTCTTAGGAGGCAGATGGGCACAAGAGGTACCCAACCTCCAGTCCTTCATAGAATTCAGGAAAAATCTGCTCTAGGTTCCTTCATGAGTCACCAAAAACATATGACTGAAGGAAAAAAAAAAAAAAAAACTCACAATCTAAGTTGTAAGTTACATTCTGTTTGGAGACCTTACTAAAGACTATAGCTTGGGAGGCACGTCACAGATAGCTCTGTGGAACTGTTCCAAAGAGGTGAGGAGGGGCCACGATACATGGGAGTTTTTGCCGGGGGAAAAAAAAAAACATGTAGTCAAATATCAAAGGATTATCACTAAGCACAAAAACAGAAATCTCAAGGTAATGAGTTTAGTCTTTTTCTCAGGGCCAGAAGGTGCAGGAGTTTGAATCATTCCTTTCTTATTCATCGTAATGATCTAAAGCCAGTGCCTTTTCTGCATCATGAATTCCCCTCGGGCTGCCCCCACTGGGGGCAGCCGCAGTGGCTGAAGGCTTGATGGCCAGCAGCATTCATCGTTTAAGAAATGACTCACAATATTTTTTGTCCACATGGTCTGTAAGCAATGGGTTTTAGTAAGCCAGAAAAAATTCTGGAGCCAATCTCAGATGGGATGGAGCACCAAGGGGGGCCTAGGGATCCAAGTCTCTGCATTAGCACTCCCATCCAAGGGAAATTATTGATCTCCAGAGATTTTTTTTTTTTAACTTAAAGGAGAGGTGCAGTATACCACCACCTCCACGAGGAGGAAGTGAGGCCTGATCCTTAGCTACCAACCACATCTCAAAACCACCCCACACACTAACTAAGGCACCACCACGGGGGACAGACACGCTTTGGCAATGAGGCCCAGGATGTGAACAGCTGCACAGAGGGCTGTGTGCTGTGGCGTCAGCACCTCAGGAGGCGGGAGGGGGCGGTGGACCGAGAAGGAAGGAGTCTCAGGTCCTGATGGATCAGAAGAAGGAAAATGGGGAGAGGTGGTCAGGACACAGGAGATGGGAAAACCAATGATGACTAGAAAAGGGCCAAAGAGTAGAAAATACAGAAAAAATGAGAAAGAGACAAAACAAGGTGTGGGCAACCACACAAAACAGGAAGGAGACAAAACAGAGCAGAAGGGAAGGAAATAGAAAGGAGAGAAAGATGAATGAGGGAGGATGTGAGGAGGGAGAGAGGGAGCCAGGAAGAGGATGTCAGAGCTTGGTAAAGATACCTCCTGTGAGCAGAGGTGGTCAGGAGTCCCCGGGCTGGTCCTCAGTCCCTACAGAAACATGGTGGGCCCAGTACACCAGGTCGGCCACGTAAATCAGCAGGTTGATGGCTGTCAGGATGGCCACGGCCAGTCGCTGGTCCCAGACGCATACATAGTTGGTAAGTCTATGTTGACAGCTCACATCCCTGGACCTCTCGGGCTGCCCGCCAAACTTTTCATCAAATTGGTAGAGCGGCCAGAGGACCAGAGCACCAATGTAGAGAAGGACAGACAGCAGGCTTAACACCAGATGGAACATGGAGGAGGAGATGGGCCACCAGTTCTCACAGTTAGCCAGGTTCAACAGGATGGTCACGATCCCCAGGATGAAGCAGATGGAGTACACGGCCACGCAAGACACCAGCAATGGATGGTCCATGTACAGGTAGGGATTGCTGATGAAGGGTAAGATGACACAGGCCACCAGTGTCTCTAGCATCTTGAGGAGGAATGGCAAGCTGCCTGTATAGCCAGTGAAATCACCTGTCCGGGGCCAGCCCAAGATCCAGATTGCTTCGGTGGCATAAGACACAGTAGAAATGAAGCAGAACGCAGTAGCAGCGATGGCGTGGTCCCAGGAGGGGGTGTAAAACAAAAACTGGACATAGGTGGTGGGGTAAATGATGGAGACCAAGAGGCAGAAGAGGGCGAGGTAGCAGGCATGGCAGAGCAGAAAGTCCCCCCAGGAGAAGGGGAAGCAGTAATGAAGCGCCAGTGATTCAATTATGAGAATGATGAAGGTCACCACGAAGCAGAAGCACAAGATAACAAAGGACCAGGTACTTGTGGGCACCGTCCAGCTGTCCAGGCTGCCCACTAGTGAGATGGCCATGCAGGTGGAGAGCAGCTGCAGTGTTCGGAGGAAGTAGCCCATGATGGCCCAGAAGTCCAGGCCTCGGGACGATTACGTGGAGGTCACGATGGTCATGCAGGTCACCTTCGCTAGTATGAGAGTGGTCACTGGAGAAAGATCCAGCTTCAGAGGCAGATTAAGTCAGACATCCGGAAAAGGCTCAGGGCCTGTGACGGCTGAGGCTCAGGACCTGTGGAGTTGGAACCAATGGCTCAGACACTCGGGTAACAGCACAGCCCCTCCAGAAGGGTTCTCCCCACCCATCAGCCTTGGCCTTGTTAGGACACTTGTCTTATCTCATAGCTAGGTTGGCTCTGGCCTCAAACCATGAACATATTTTTGCCCTTTGCACTGGGTCATTATCTACAGGAACACAGAGTAGGATGGCCCTTATCTGACATCCCAAACCTTTAAGGCTCTGAAAATTGGAAAGCATAAAAAAAATTCATTTGGTAACAGAATTTGACCTAAAAAGACATGAGATAATTAGTCGTCTTTATTTCACTTAGTGTGAAAGTTCAAAAGTGAAGTTGCATAAATATTAATGTATTTGATTACAAACAGCTTTTGGTGTTACATCATATAGAGTAGATGTGTACCAGGTTGCTTGTCTGGGGCTGAAAAATTCTCAATTCTAGGCCTTATCTTTATCCTGACTCTTAAGTATTTTAGAAAAGGGACTGTGGATTGTACTACTAACCTCATTTTACAGATGAGAACACTAAGGCTGGAGCAATCAAGTGCCTTACATAAGGTGGCATGACTAGGAAGTGGGACCCCACATGAAAATGCCAACATTGTGGGTTTGAGCACTTTGCTCTACAGCCCACATGTCAGCAGGGCCTGAGGGTGGGAGCCCAGGACCAAGTCTCAGGTCTCTGGGACCCAGGACATCCCTTCAGGGCCATGGGCTTCTACTACAGCAACCTGAAGATAACATGTCCCGGCCTGCCCTCCCCACAGCCATTACTAGAAGGAGCTGCTGTCTGAGGGGACACAGCCCCACCCGGAGGAGGGCAGCTTCAGGGCTGAACAGGGAGGAGCCCTGGGGTGAGAGCAAGACCGTGGGGATGAGATGACATGGCAAGTGGGAGCTGTTGTTCAATCTCCTCCCCAAATTCTGCTTTAACATGTGATCCTTCTCCACTGGGGAGGGAGACCTTGACTCAGCATGACTCCAAGGCGGAGCATCATTGAGGAACCACAGAATAAATTAACATACTATTTGGCTCTTAAGCTCCAAAGCTGCCATCTAGGTGGGAGTCTGGAAAGATCTAGGAGTAGTCCTACCTGAGTGAGGATTTTCCTGACCTGGGAGACTGGTTAGCAGCTTCCAAGCTGGGAAGAAGGGATTGGAAATGAACAAGGATGCTGTGTCTGGTGCTGATGGGGAGACTTCCAGGGCATCCCAGGGAGGGGGTGGGGATAGATGGATGATCACCCCCTTTTAAGGGCAGGAGCTGAAAGAGGAGGCCCCTGCAGGACTCCTGGGAGGGGACAACCCTGAGGATGCACCCGGGATTGGGGTGAGGGAGCAGAGTGGAGATGACTGGGGGGATCCCAGGGTCCCAGGGGCCCTGAGGCAGCCCAGTAGGTGTCTTCTGACCCAGAAGGGATGCACACATGGAGCCAACCTTCCCATGGAGCCTCCTCCATGAGAGGCTCCATGGAAGCCTGGACTGGAACTGAGACAGGAGAACAGGGGCCTGAAGGGGTTTCAGGGCTGTGACAGGGACATGTGGCCAGAGTGGCAGGGACCCTGGAGACCATGGAATTGCCCAGGTCACCTGCCTAAGACAGTCCCGCCAGCCAGGGCTGCAGTCCTGCTCACACAGGGACTCCTCCAGGGTCCAGTGTGGGGGGAATGAGGCCCCTCTCAGCCCGCCCCCTCCTCAGGGACAGCTGTTTCCAAGGGACTATTTGCTGAGAGGCCCCCAGGGATGAAGGGCCAGCACCCTGAGCCCCAGCCAGCTTCCTGCCATCAGGGGTCTTGTCACCTTTACTGATAATAAACCCTGGGACAAGGTAAGTCTGGAAAAAGAAACACAGAGCAAACCTGAGAACCTCCCTGGACTCACAGAGATCCTTGAGCCCCATTTGTCAATGGAGTCCTGGAGCCTGCTGGCCTCCCAGTGGGCACTGCCAGGGTCGGGGCAGAGCACCGGGGTGAGGGAATTGGGGTATCATGCTGTCTGTACCTCAGTTGCTCCCCCACCAACATCCCCAAAGTCACCCTTGATTACACCTAAGGTTAAATGACAACTTTGGGTCCATTTGATGGCACAAGGGAGGACTTGAGCAGGAGAGGCATGGGGGTTCCAGCTGTGTGACCCTGGGTAAGGCCTGTGACCTCTCTGGGCCTCTGTTCCCCCACCTGGAAAGAAGAGCTTTGCCTGAGTCTCCCAGCAGCCCCTCCTCCACTCTAGTCTGTGAGCCTGGACATGGTGCCCCCATCAGAGCACAGCCTGGATGTGGCTGAGCCCTGCCTGCCCAATGCCAGGCATGTGGACTGGAAGACGGTGAGCTGGGAGGGTCATGGCCACGACAGAGGAAGAAAGGAAAAGGTGCCAGAAGGACAGAGAAGGTGGAGGGGAGATGGACACTCAGTTACCAGAAGGCTCTGAACTTTTGGCAGACATTTCAGAGTTGGATGATTTTGGGCAAGTTGCTCATCAGAACCTCAGTTTCCCCATCTGAGCAATGGGTTTAATCCCTACTTTGTATCAGTTAAATGAATAAAAGCATGTGAAGGGCTCATCAGAAGGCCTGTCACATGGCACATTCAATCTCTACCAGCTACGTGTGCCTTTCCCCATCTCCCTCACAGAGGACCCAGAAGGCCCTGGCCCAACTCTGGACATCAGCACAGGCAAGCTTGATTTGCTTCGAATCAGTGACTGCTATCCTGTTTGTATTCAAGGTGGCCGGTACCTGTGTTTGGTTTCCCTTCACAGTATTTTCTGTGTGTGTCAGACGGTTGTAGAATTGATGATATGTTTTCCTTACGTGTTTAACTGCACAGTGTTTTAATTTCAAAGAATATCTGTATTTCTAGGTCCCTTTGAAGTCTCAGGAGCTCTGGTGTCGCTGAGATTTGTTGCCTCTAGAGGAGGGTGCTCGGAGAAGGCAGTGGCACCCCACTTCAGTACTTTCTGCCTGGAGAATCCCATGGACGGAGGAGCCTGGAAGGCTGCAGTCCATGGGGTTGCTGAGGGTCGGACACAACTGAGCGACTTCACTTTCACTTTTCACTTTCATGCATTGGAGAAGGAAATGGCAACCCACTCCAATGTTCTTGCCTGGAGAATCCCAGGGACAGGGGAGCCTGGTGGGCTGCTGTCTATGGGATCACACAGAGTCGGACACAACTGAAGCGACTTAGCAGCAGCAGCAGTAGAGGAGAATGCTTGGAGCTGAGTGGGTGCTTCTCTCTTCCCATTCTCTGCCCACGCCCCCCTAACCCATTCTCAGGGGATTCTCAGCAAATGAGGAAAAGATGGGAGGAAAATCAGGTCTCAGCTGAGCCAGGGGAACCAGTGCACAGGGCTGACTTTGGCTTTTGAAACACCTGTAAGTTCTCTGACAGAATGAACTACGACACAGGGATGGGATCCCTTCTTGCCCCCTAACCCTGGAGGCATCAAGGGAAATCCAGGATGTCTGGAAAGGACCATTGACGGTGGTCCTGCCTCGCAAAGCTCAACTGGGTCACCTCTGACTCAGACCTGTTTGCTGGTAGAGTAAGGGAATTGGAAGGGCTGCCTGCTCTTTTCACACCTGGTAGCCTTCCCTCTCCGGAGAAGACAATGGCACCCCACTCCAGTACTCTTGCCTGGTCGCTAAGAGTCAGGCACAACTGAGCGACTTCACTTTCACTTTTCACTTTCATGCATTGGAGAAAAATGGCAACCCACTCCAGTATTCTTGCCTGGAGAATCCCAGGGACAGAAGAGCCTAGTGGGCTGCCATCTATGGGGTCGCACAGAGTCGGACACGACTGAAGCGACTTAGCAGCAGCAGCAGCAGCCTTCCCTCTCACCTTCTCCACCCTCTTAAGTGAAGTGAAATCGCTCAGTCGTGTCCAACTCTGTGCGACCCCATGGACAGTAGCCTGCACCAGGCTCCTCCGTCCATGGGATTCTCTAGGCAAGAGTACTGGAGTGGATTGCCATTTCCTTCACCAGGGAATCTTCCCAACCCAGGGATCAAACCCAGGTCTCCCGCATTGATAGACAGATGCTTTACCGTCTGAGCCACCAGGGGACCCGCCCAATGGAGGAAAGACTTTCTATTCAGGGACAGGATTCTCCATTTTTACCTGCTTCCTATGTTCATGCTCACACCCCGCCCTGCTCCCCTGCGCCCTGCCCTATCCGAAGGCCCGCTGTCTCTGAAGGTGAGAATCCAGGCGGTCTGGTTCCAGCAGTGGTAGGAGCGCTGCCCGCTTCCTGCCCAGTCTGCCATGGGCACCATGGCCAAGAAGCTTACTCACTCAGGGCACAGTTTCTCCTCTTCATGGAAAGAGCATGTGCTTTTCCTTCTGGGGGATGAGAGGGTTTGAGTAGCTTTGCTGAAACATGGAGGGAAAGGCAAACTCTAGCCTGGCCCAGCACCCTGAGTTCAGGGGATGTGCTGTGTCTCCTGGTAAAACCGCTGGCCTCTGTTTTCAGGTGCTGAGGGCAAGACCTGGCAGGCAGAGGCTGAGGGCCTGGCCCCATTCGGTGGTTGCAGAGCTGGGAGGTCCTGAGTTCTAGCCCCACTGAGGTCCTAGTTCCTGATCTGTAGACTGGAGATTATAATAACCCTCCCAGGGCTGGTGTGAGGGTCAGAGACAAAGAAGTGAAGGGCTGCTCCCAGAAGGGTGCCAGTGAAAGGCCATCCATCCTCTCACCTGCAGTCCTGCCATTAGCTTCTAGCTGGTTTCTCCATTTCCATTCTTTCCCTCAATGTCTGCTTGGGCTGAACTCAAACTGAGACACCTTTGACAGCTTCTTTGTAACCTGAGGATGCAAGACAAACTGCAAAATGTCATCTCCAAAGCCCTGCACGCTCAGACCCCTTTCTACCTCTCCGGCCTCCTCACCTTCCTCCAGCCACTGAGAATTTCTTCCAGTTCCTCTTGGTCATTACAGGGCCTTTCCCCTAATACCAACGTGCTCCCCAACCCTGAACTGAGACCAGAGCTCAGCCTGGCACACAGCAGTCCTGTGCCCAGTCAATGCTACTCCAAGCCTCAGTTTGCTCCTCCAGAAAATGGAGATCATATCTCCTGCTTTTAGTCATAAAGGCTTTGGATTACACCCCACAGAGAACATTTCTGGCAAAGCTCAGCTGGTAAAGAATCCGCCTGCAATGCAGGAGACTCCAGTTCAATTCCTGGGTCAGGAAGATCCCCTGGAGAAGGGATAGGCTACCCACTACTGTATTCTTAGGCTTCCTTGGTGGCCCAGATGGTAAAGAATCTGCCAGCAATGTGGGAGACCTGGGTTCAATCCCTGGGCTAGGAATATCCCCTGGAGAAGGGAATGGCTACCCACTCCAGTATTTTTGCTGGAGAATTCCATGAACACAGGAGCCTGGCATGCTATACAGTCCATGGGGTCACAAAGAGTCGGACATGACTGAGCAACTTTCACTTCACTTCACTTCAAGCAGAGAACAACTGTACTAGAAGGATGCAGGGTAGCTTGGAAAGCTACTAGGGAGGGGCCAGCCTGGGAACAGGCTTAGATCAGGATAGGGGGAGCTGAGCAGCCAGGGCATAGCCAGGGCAGCTAGTCCAGGCACTCGTGGCCATTGGGAGCACACATTGGATGCTACTGCAGATCAGAAGGAAATCTGACCTGACCTGGTGTGTTTCAGCTGCTCCTTAGGTGTGTGTGCAGGCCCCTCTTGTGCAGCTGGTCAAATACTTATCTGGCCATTAAGTTTCTTATTAGGGCGAGGCCTAGTTGCTCACCACGACTCACAGGAGAGGGACACCCTCAAATATGGCAAGCAGTTCAGGCTGTCAATGAACCCATGCAGGGAGGTATTCATCACACAGACCATGGGGGTGGCTGGGAGAATGAAGGGAGATAACACACAAAGCACTGATTCTCAGACATGTCCCCTAAAGGCAGAAGGGATGGCATGTGTCCAGGGTGGGAGGTCCAGGCAGGACCCTGGGCTGTAATCCTGTGCTGTGGTCAGCAAGTGTCTGCCCTGTGCCAGGCCCTCTTCTCAGTTCAGGGACTACAACAATGAACAAAGGGCAGAATACCCCTTCTCAGTGGATCTGTATTCTAGGGTTTATCTTTGAAGCCTCCTGTTTTGCTTGAAAGTCAGTTCAGAGTTCTGCATTCTACTTTGTAATAGGTCCATAATGTCAATAATATACCCCTAACATGTCAGGCTTGTTTCGGTACAAAAGTTATGAATGGTCTGGTGCCTGCGCTGCCCTATTTGTTTGAAGATACAGAAAATTGTGTCTTGTTGTGCCTATATTTAAGCAAGTTCTGGTGGACACTCCTCTTCTGGGTGATGGAGGAGAAAACTGGGTCCTTTGGGAGTGGGGCAGGGTGAAGAGAGATGATGGAGGCATCTGGGACCATGTTGGCGGTTTCAGTCAGTGTGCGAGCCCTAACAGTGCCAGCCTCCTTTGGGAGAGCGGAGAATTGAGGGAATTCTCTGAGGCCACAGACCTCCTGTTGTAGGGCTGTGCCTGATCACACCCTGCTGTAGCCACTTGAGACTTACATAAACCAAGGAAAATACAATCCCAATAACCCCACCATTCACGTGCTATGTGCTCATGTGCTCAAACAGTCAAACAATTAACCAATAATCAATAAACCCAAGGTTACACTCCTATAGATACAGAAAAATTTATAGCCTGTCTGGAGGAAGGGGTGATTAGTGTATATTTTCTCATAGGCGATGAGTAACCTAGATATGATCTTCAAGGTTCCCCTGTCTGGAGGGGTCTTATCCTTCTGTTGTTGTTTTCATAGGCACTAAACACAGTGTTCCGAGTCCATTGGAAAGGTGGCCGAGCATGATCAGCATGAACAGGGCTAAGATGGAGTCCAGGCCCTATGAATTCCTTCTTCAACTCGACCCTGTGACTCGACTGTGGAACTCCAGGCTATGGCAGAGAATGGGAGAGAGGTTGCCCTTTGCAGCTGCCAAGGTCTCTTACCCCTTGAGGACACCTTTTTATTCTCTTGTCCGTGCCAGCCTGACCTTCCACTCAGAGAAACACTAAATATTGGAGGATCAGGAGGAGGGTGTCTGGTGTGTTGTGACACCCACCAGCATTTTGGCAAATCCCCCGAGGTGCACCTCAAGGCCTCTTGCTGTTTTCTGTTTTGGGGACTCATGGAGTTCCAGTTTGGGGGTTTCTCCCTGTTTGTAAGGCATTGCTTTGGAGAAGTGTCTCAGGCTTGGTGGGACTTAGAAGTCACGTCTGGGGCAGTCTTGCCATTTGTGTTGTGAATTTCTGGGCATCTGTTTGCCATTTGCTTTGTTTTTGGTGACTTCCCGTTAGTGTGGTTTGATTTGGCTTGTTTACTCTGGTTTGTGAGCACAGACTTCTGACACTAACTGCTTAAGCTTGAATGGAAGTGCTTCCTCTAAAGTTCCATCTCAGAGTCCCCTAGGGAAAATCCTAGGGGACTGGTCAACCTGTAATTATGATAAGAATTTACTTAAGTGGAAGTTAAAGATGATCACATGTAAAAAGTATTTTTCCCCCCAGAAAGCTCTTTTTTTTTTTTTTTGCCTGTGTAATTAATTAAGATGATGTGGGGAGGGGGCAGGCGGGAAGCTGGCTTGGTAACTTTAAACAAAGTCCTCCTGGGGGAACTTACATTTCCATGTGTTTTTGAGATGTAAATATTCTATCTGACATTCCTAAGGTGTTCTGTTGTGTGTTTGTTTGAGTTAGGCCTATAAGAGGTCCTTTTATAATTTATTAGTGCCCAAGTGGTGGATACTTCTAAAATTAAAGAAACTAACAAATTATGAAATCTAGAATGCTCTCATTGTAAACAACTCTTTTTTCCTGTACCTATCTAACCAAAGTTAAGTTAACCTGAAAACAAGAAAAGCTGGTTTGGGAAACGCCATTATGATCTTCCCCTCGATATCTCTTACAGATGCTAATAAGAACAATGAAGAATAACAGCAGAAAAAAATTTGGAAGGAAAATGTAGCTATTATTTCAATGACTGGAAGAGGACACGGCAACCCACTCCAGTATTCTTGCCTAGAGAATCCCATGGACAGAGGAGCCTGGAGGGCTACAGTCCATGGGGTCGCAAAGAGTCAGACAGGACTGAGTGACTAAGCACATTTCACTGACCCTGCTGCTGCTGCTGCTGCTAAGTCGCTTCAGTCGTGTCCGACTCTACCTTTAAGTTAATCAGCCAAGAGGGATTCTCTCCGTTGTTTTTCAGTCCCTCAGTCATATCCGACTCTTTGGGACCCCATGAACTGCAGCAAGCCAGGTTCATCTCTCACATCACTACATGACTACTGGAAAAACCATAGCTTTGACTATCTGGACTGTAGGAGGAGTTTGTAATTTCCTCGGTTCTGTCTTGCTGCAGCAAAAAATTGAAGCGAAGGACAAATCAGTGTTACAGCTCAGTTTTATTTGGCAAGCAAAGGAAAATACATCCTTGAGACATGAGGGTGGGCTGACCCAAAAGACAAGAAGAGAAGAGAGGCCCCCGGGTCAATTTTGGCTCCTCTTTTTGTATGTTTTTTTCTCCTTCCCCAGAGCCTGCCCTGTGTAAACTGGGCTAGCCAGGAAGACTGTTTGTTTTACCTGAGGTCCTCACTCCAGTCCCTGGACCTTCCTTTGTTCTATTTTCGTGGGCTTTTTCCTTCTTTGTCTTTTAGCCACTACCATTCTGGACTCCTTTTTCCCATTCTAACTACCTAACAGGACCTTTGTCGGCAAAGCAATGTCTCTGCTTTTTAATATGCTGTCTAGTTTTATCATAGCTTGTCTTCCAAGGAGCTAGTGTCTTTTAATTTCATGGCTGCAGCCACCATCTTCAGTGATTTTGGAGCCAAGAAAAGAAAGTCTGTCACTATTTCTATTTTTTCCCCTCTATTTGCCATGAAGTGACGGGATCAGATGCCATGATCTTAGTTTTTTGGATGTTGAGTTTTAAGCCAGCTTTTTCACTCTCCTCTTTCATCTTCATCAAGAGACTTAGTTCCTCTTTGCTTTTTGTCATTAGGATGGTGTCATCTGCATATCAGAGGTTACTGATATTTCTCACAGCAATCTTGATTCCATCTTGTGCTTCATCCAGCCTGGCATTTCACATTATGTACTCTGCATAAAGCACATTTTTCTGTCTTCTGACTGGTGGGATTTGAGCTTTCATTTGAGTTGTCATTTTGATCTTCATTCCAAGTAATTACAGATGCTAACTATCTTCTTCTTCCAAGTAATTATAGATGCTGACTATCTTCTGTGGTGGAGATCTGGTGTTTTGTTTTGTTTTCTTCTCACATTGTATGAGGAAAATTTATCTGTGGCAAGTGGCTTCTAGAAAGTTCATTGTGTTTGGAGTTCATTTCGAAAATACCTTCCCTTGGACATTTCTTGAGGTTAGCTGTCGTGAATAGTCCACCGGGCTTTCTGAATTAGAGATGCCAATAAGCACCAGTGGTCAAGTTGAAGTTAGAAGAAAAGTCTACAAGGGCAGCCCATTTTTTCATGCCCACCTCTGGACCCTCCAGTGACAAGCGCCTAGGGAAATTTGGCTTCCTGGGATGTAAATTAGAGTGGACTGTGCCTGACTAAACACTCAAGGACTTGTGGTTCAGTATTTGTTCCCCCTAAAGCTTCACAGTCCTCTGTTCCACTGTCCCATCCGGGGCCACAGCATCCTGTTGAGGGTGCTGAGGTGCCTAGGAGGCAGTGCTCTCAGGAAGGAGGCTTGAGTTGGGAACCTCAGCACCAGGAGACATGGTGGCTGGGTGTCTGTTGCTCCCAAGGTCCTTGAGCCCTTGATCTCATTCAGGACTCTGGTCCCAGCCAGAACACAGCAGACAATAGGTCTTAAAAAAATGTTAACCGAAGGGCACCATGCCAGGCTGTGTGGACCCCACCCCAGTCCAGCAGTGGGACCCAAGCCTGCTCAGCCTCCAGAGATGGGATAGCATCCCACGTCAGGGAGGCTGGAGATAATAGAGTAGGCATCACTTTTCTTTCCTTTTCCTCAACATCTTGTTGATGCTCCCCTGCAGTATTGTCGATTTGCAATATGATTGTTGTCAGTGTACAGCCACCTGCTTCAGGCAGGACATATCCATGGAGTGTATTTGTTGTTTTCTGAATTCTTTTGCCATGAAGATTTGCAGAAGGCCAAGAAAGATGCTGAGCATCAGGTCCTTCGGGATTATCTATTTCACATACAGTTTTCTGTGTATATGAGGAAGGAAGGAAGGAGATAATCCTTGTGGAGTATCTCTTAGAGACAAACATTTCTGTGTATAGGTCAGAGATAGAGATTTCTATGTGTATGCAGAAGGAAAGAAGGAAGGAAGCTGATAATCCTTATGGATTATTGATTACAGATATATATTTGTGTCTGTATTAGACAATAATGAGAGAAGTTTGAACCTTCAAACAGTGCTAGTGGGAATGTGAAATGGTGCTGCCATTTTGGAGAACAGTCTGGCAGTTCCTCAAATTGTCAAACTTGAAGTCACCACATGACCCTGCCATTCCACTCTTACATATAAACCCAAACACCTGTGCATGCATGTGCACAGCAGCACAATTTCCAACAGCCAAAAGGGGGACCACCCAAATGACCATCAACAAATGATCAGAGAACAGATACACACAGTGGGGTCCATCCACACAGTGGAATATGACTCAGCCATGAAAAGGAGTGAAGCTCTGACACAGGCTACAACATGGATGAACCTTGAACACACGATACTCATTGAGAGAAGCAGACACAGAAGGAGACACAGCACATGATTCCATTTATAGGAAATGTCCCAAACAGGCAAATCCACAAAGAATGAAAGTGGGTTTGCGGTGGCTAGGGGATAGGGGAGGGGGGTGGGTGGATGGATGGATGATGGATGGGTGAATGGATGGATGGATGATGGATGGATGGATTGATGGGTAGATGGATGTGTGGATGGGTGGGTGGATGTGTGGATGGGTGAATGGATGGAAGAAGGGGTAAACAGAATGTGGTCCATTCACACGGTGGAATATGACTCAGCCATGAAAAGGAGTGAAGCTCTGACACAGGCTACAATGGGTATGAACTTGAATACACAATGCTCAGCGAGAGAAGCAGACAGAAGGACGCGCTGTCTTAGTCTGCCTGGGCTGCCATAGCGAAATAGAAGGCTGGGGGCTTCAGCAACAGGAATGTATTTCCTACAGCTCTGGAGGCCAGATGTCAGAGATCAGGATGTCAGGATGGTCAGGTTCTGGTGAAGCTCTGTTCTTGGTGGGGGCAGGGGTCTTCACTGCGTCCTCACATGGAGGAAGGGCTGAGGAGAACTCTTGGGGGTCTCTTTCATAAGAGCACTAATCCCATTCATGGGGTCTCCACCCTCACGACCTCATCACCTCCTCAAGGCCCCCCCTCCTCACACCATCCCCTTGGGGATTAGGTTTCAACATGTGCATTTTGAGGGGGACACCAACATACAGCCCAGAATACTCACAAACGATATGATTGCATTTATAATAAACATCCAGAACAGGCAAATCCAGAGACAGGGAGTCAGGGAGTGGGGCCTGGCGCTGGGGGAGGGGAAGGGCAACGGGAGGACCTGAATAAACCCTGCACCTTAGGATGTTCAGGAATAGCCAGTTCTGACTCCACGTTGGAACTGTGCCTTTGACTTGCTCTCTGTTACTTTTGTTACTATAATCACACATAGTGGCCTGCCTCAGAGAATCCTGCCCCTCTGCCTGACTGTTAAAGTGCCTTTGTTCAGAACCCTGTCCACCTGTGGATGGCAGGAAGGAAGAGATTAACACATCCCCTGCCTGAGGCTTGCTGTTCTGCAAGATATTTGCAAGATTTAAGGCCTTTTTAGTTTGTTTCCTCACATCTTCCTTCTCTAATTCATAAAAGAACCTGGCATCCAGACCCCGATAAGATGATTATTTGGAGATATCGATCGGCCGTCATTTTGCTCAGCCGGCCCTTAGGATACAGTTGTATTTCTGGTCTCCACACCTCGTGTCATGCAGCGAGCATAGCAAGTTTGGACCCCTGCCTCTGCACCTAACCTCTGTCCTCAGCTGATGTTAATCTGCATCCTAAGCAGCTCTGTGCCAGCTGCAAAGAGAGGGAGCCTGTTCACAGGGCCCTCCCAGGGCACGGGGCTCACATGGGCAGACCCCTCCCAGGGCAGGGGGCCCATCTGGGCAGGGCTCAGCACACAGGTACCCTGCATGGAACCCTCATTGCAGAGCACCCCCAGCCCTCTTCCTGGTCAGAACTGGCCCTGAACACCTCAGAGCAGGACCTGGACTAACAAACAGCTGCTCCTGGGCAGGTCAGTGACCCTGGGCTTCACTCTGTGTGGCCTCCTTCCAGAGGTTCCACTGCACCCGGGGTCCTGGGCCCCTGTCTCCACCCACCACCCCTCCTCTCCCTGACTCCTGGGTTTCTCTCTTTAGGAGAAGATCTTCTTGAAATTCTCTCCCACTTGTGGGCCAGATGAAATGAGTAGAAATCAAACAAGAGCTACAGCCCCTTGTCCATCTTGACCCTCAGGCCCACACCTGATCCTTGCATCTGGCAGGCACAACAAGACCCATTTTCTGCAAATGTGAGCCCCTGGTGGGTGAGGATTGGCTGACTGGATGAGTTGGTTAGCCCTTCTCAGCTATGCCTGGGTTGAGGTCTTTATAAACAACCCCCTCCAGGCAGTGGGGCTTCTCTGGTGGCTCGGTTGGTAAATGAAATAACCTGCAATGCACGAGACGTGAGTTGGATCCCTGGGTCAGGAAGATCCCCTGGGGAAGGGAATGGCAACCCAGTCCAGTGTTCCTGCCTGAGAAATCCCATGGACAGAGGAGCCTGGCAGGCTACAGTCCATCGGGTTGCAAGAATCTGACACCACTTAGCGGCTAAAGCACCACCGCTTCCCTAGTGGCTCAGCTGGTAAAGAATCCGCCTGCAAGACAGGGGATCTGGGTTCAGTCCTGGGCTTGGGAAGATCCCCTGTAGAAGGGAACCGCTACCCACTCCAGTATTCTGGCCTGGAGAATTCCATGGGCTGTATAGTCCCTGGGGTTGCAAAGAGTCAGACAGGACTGAGCAACTTTCACTTGGAAAAAACCACCCCCTCCAGGCAGCAAGAATGCCTGCAGCAGCGCCTGGCACCATCTTCTCTGCCCCTCAGGAGCACAGCTGGTCTGGTGAGAAGGATGAGGGGCCACACAGCGTGGGCTGATTTCTTATTTTGGGTTTCTTTTCATTGTTCTAAGAGCTGGGTCCCAAAAGAACTTGCTGTAATGAATGTCAAAGCTTCTACTGCCTATATTTTCCTCTAGAATTTCATAGTATCTGACCTTACAATTAGATCTTTATCTTGAAAATGGGTTGCTAAGTTGTGTCCAACTCTTTTGTATTCCCATGGACCATAGCCTGGCAGGCTCCTCTCTCCATGGGATTTCTCAGGCAAGAATACTAGAGTGGGTTGCCATTCTCTTCTCCAGGGAATCTTCCTGACCCATGGATCAAACCTGAGTTTGTTGCATTGACAGGCGAGCTCTTTACTACTGAGCAATAATAAGGTGGAATGTTTATCTTTGCTGTTGTTCAGTTACTCAGTTATGTCCGACTCTTTGCAACCCCATGGACTGCAACATGCCAGGCTTCTCTGTCCATCACCATCTTCCGGAGTTTTCTCAAACTCATGTCCATCAAGTCGGTGATTCCACTAACCATCTTGTCCTCTATTAACCCCCTCTTCTCCTGCTTTCAATCTTCCCCAGGGTCTTTTCCAATGAGTCAGCTCTTCACATCAAGTGACCAAAGTATTGGAGCTTCAGTTTCAGCATCAGTCCTTCCAATGAATATTCAGGACTGATTTCCTTTAGGATGGACTGGTTGGATCTCCTTGCAGTCCAAGGGACTCTCAAGAGTCTTCTCCAACACCACAGTTCAAAAGCATCAATTCTTCAGGGCCCAGTTTACTTTATGGTTGAACTCTCACATCTATACATGACTACTGGAAAAACCATAGTTTTGACTAGATGGACCTTTGTCAGCAAAGTAATGTCTCTGCTCCTTAATGTTATCATTATACTGCTGCTTGATTCAGTTACCACACACACATACAGCATATCTCTTTTTCTGGATTCTCTTACCATAGAGGAATTGCAGAAGGACTAGCAAAGTTCCCTGTGCTGAACATCAGGTCTTTGTAGAGTATCTACTAGAGATACAGATTTCTGTGTGTATGTTAACGATACAGATTTTGGTATATATGTTAGATATACAGACTTTTGTTTATATCTGGAGGAAGCAAGGAAGGAGATACTCTTGCAGATTATCTGTTACAGACATAGATTTCTGCTTATATGTTAGTGATACAGATTTCTGTGTATTCTTACAGATTCTGACATTTTTGCATTTGCGGGAGGAAAGTAATAAAAAAGTGAAAGTGTTAGTTGCTCTGTCGTGTCTAACTCTTTGCCACCCCTGCCAGGCTCCTCTCCATGGAATTCTCCAGGCAAGAATACTGGAGTGAGTAGCCATTTCCTTTTCCAGGGGATCTTCCCAATACAGGGATCCAAGCCAGGTCCTCTGCATCACAGGTAGATTCTTTACTTCCTGAGCCACCAGGGAAGCCCATTTCTGGGAGGAAAGGGCAAGGAAAGAAGAAAGGAGGTAATCCTTTTGGATTATCTATTTTAGATACAGATTTCTGTGTATATGTTAGTCCTGACCTCCTAATTCACCCTTGCTCTTTCAACTTTTTGGAACCCTCTGTGTTTGAATTCTGAGTCTCTTTTTGTGTTGTAAATTAGTTTGTCTACTTCCTTTTAGATTTTGCCTAGTATTCATATCATGTGCTATTTTCTCCCTCTGTCTGCCTGACTGGCGTCTGACCCTCCCAGGTTCATCCTTGTGGTGACCAGTGGAATAATTTCATACTTGCAGTGGCGGTTGTCATGGTTGAGTTGTGGTCCACTGTACATGTGCACGACATCCTCTTTAAGCCTTCATGTGCCAGCAGACACTTTGCTGGATCTGAGTCTTGGCTGCTGTAAGCAGTGCTGCAGTGAGTGTTGGGGTGCGTGTGGGTTTTCGAATGATGGTTTTCTCGGGATATAGGCCCAGGTGTGGGAATGTCAGATCCTAGGCTTAGCTTTCTGGAAAGTTGTTTTTTTTTTTCCCCCTGACACAGGGAGGCTGTGCTTTCTAGTGGCTGTTGCCCGTGTCCATTCCCACGTTACTGTGTAGATGGGTTCTCTCTCCTCCTGGCTCGCTCCTGCACTGTTGCCTGTGACATGTGAGAATGGCCATTCTGAGCGGTGGGATTTGATTTGTCATTGTGACTTTAATTTGCATCCTCCTGTAATAATTAGGGATGTTCAGCATCTTATCCTGGAGAAGGAAATGGCAACCCACTCCAGTGTTCTTGCCTGGAGAGTCCCGTGGAAGGAGGACCCTGGTGGGCTGCTGTCCATGGGGTCGTACAGAGTCAGAGGCAACTGAAGCGACTTAGCATGCATGCATGCATTGGAGAGGGAAATGGCAACCCACTCCAGTATTCTTGCCTGGAGAATCCCAGGGACAGAGGAGCATGGTGGGCTGCAGTCTATGGGGTCGCACAGAGTTGGACACGACTTAAGTGACTTAGTGGCAGCAGCGGCAGCATCTTATCCTGTTGCAGGGTGGGAATTTATTTTCCCCCTTTATACTTTTCTTTAAAGGGTGTCAGGAAAATTTACCTGTTGCAATTGGCTTCTTGAACATCGGTTGTGTTTGGAATTTACGTCTGCAATGTGAGCCCGTGAGCCCCAGATCCTTTCCTGAGGGCAGCTGTCATTCACAGCCCCACAGGCCTTTTTCACTGGAGGCGTGAGTAAGCACTACTGGTCAAGTTGTAGTTACAGGAAATGTCCACAGGGCGGCAGCGCTGTTTCGTGCTCAACTCTCATTTCTTGGGCAACCAGAGCCTTCGGGAATGTTTGCTTCCTGGCCTGTGAGTTAGAGAACTGTCCCTGAGTAAACATCCAAGGGCTTGTGTCTCCCTGCCTCTTCACCCTCACGCTTCACTCTTCACCATCCGAATCATCCCTGCCTCGCCCACAGAACCCTGCTGAGGTGCCTAGAAGGCTGCACTCTCAGGAAAGAGGATTGAGCTGGGGACGCCAGCACCAGTCAACCTGCAGTCTCGGTTACTTTTCAAAGTTCAAGGCCAGAGAGTCGGGCGACCATCCTTTGGTTAAACGAGGGACTCTGATCGCAGCCAGAGCAAACCTCATAGTACAGGTTAAAGACGGGGCTCAGTTAAGGGCACCCTGATGGGTTGTTCAACCCTACTCCTGGCCAGTCATGGATCCAAGGCCGTTCAGACTCCAGGGATGGGATGGCAGCCCAGGTCAGGGAGGTGGGTGGAAATTAGGCTTTGCTTTTCTTTAATCTAATGGCGATGGTATACGGGAATATAGGTGACCTGCCGTTTGGTGCTTGTTGTCAGTATGCAGCCACCTGATTCAGTGTGACATATATTAACACACAGCATATCTGTTCTTTTATGGATTGTCTTGCTCTTGAAAATTTTGTAGAATTTCAAGCAAAGTTCCCTGTGGTGAACATCAGGTGTTTGTGCAGTATCTGTTAGATATACAGATATCTGTATAAATGTGGAATTAGGAAGGAAGGAGATAATCCTTGTGGCTTACCCATTACAGATACAGCTTTTGGGGTATATGTTAGTATCAACCTCCTAATTCATTTGTGGTGTTTCCTTTTTTTTTTTTTTTTGAATTCTTTGTTTTTCAATTCTCAGAGTCTCTTTTTGTATTATAAACTACTTCCTCTGTATTTCTTTTTTTAAATTCTGCCTAAAAGGGACATCTCCTGTTATTTTCTTCCTCTGTGGCTGACTTCACTTAGTGTGCTGCTAAGTTGCTTCAGTCGTGTCTGACTCTGTGCGACCCCATTGATGGCAGCCCACCAGGCTCCCCTGTCCCTGGGATTCTCCTGGCAAGAACACTGGAGTGGCTTGCCATTTCCTTCTCCAATGCATGAAAGTGAAAAGTGAAAGTGAAGTCTTTCAGTCATGTCCGACTCCTAGTGACCCCATGGACTGCAGCCTACCAGGCTCCTCCGTCCATGGGATTTTCCAGGCAAGAGTACTGGAGTGGGGTGCCATCGCCTTCTCTGTCACTTAGTGTATGATCCACCAAAGTTCATCCTTGTGGGAACCATTTTCAGAATTTCAGAATTTCAGTGGCAGTTTTTCATGTCTGAGTAACAGCCGATTGTATATATATACACCACATTTCTCTGAGATTTAATCTGTCCGTGGACATTTCTTGGGTCTGTCTTCGCTATTGGAAGTAGCACTGGAGCGAACGGTGTGGCGCATGTGTCATTTTGAATGATGGTTTTTTTGTAATACAGGCCCAGGTGTGGGCACAAAAGTCCTAGGCTTAGCTCTCTTGAAATTTTTCTTCTGGCCTGGGGAGGCTGTCCTTTCTAGGGGCTGTTGCCAAAGTCTGTTCCTAGGGAAGGTGTAGGGGGATTCCATCATCTCCCTGCTCTTTCCCCCCTTTCCTGTTTGTGGACAGTCAGGACTCCCATTCTGTCAGATGGGATTAGATTTCTTGTTATCGTTTTGATTAGCATTCTTCCTGTAATAACTCAGGATGCTGAGCTTCCTGTCCTGTGGCCGTTTGTGGTTTGTTTGTTTGTTTTAATTTCTTTCTCTTAAAGGGAGTGAGGAAAATTTACCTTTGCAGTTGGCTTCTTGAAACTCAGTTGTGTTTGAAATTTATTTCTACAATAGCTGCCCCAGGTCCTTTCCTGAGGGTAGGGGTAAGTAATACTTCCAGGTGAAAGTGAAAGTCACTCAGTCATGTCCGAGTCTTTGCGACCCCCTTGGAATTCTCCAGGCCAGAACACTGGAGTGGGTAGCCTTTTCCTTCTCCAGGGGATCTTCCCAAACCAGGGATCAAACCCACGTCTCCCACATCATGGGCAGATTCTTTACCAGCTGAGCCACAAATAGCTCCAGAGGCCTTGTTAATTGGAGGTGCTAGTAAACACGCAGTGGGCAAGAATGCTCAAACTACTGCACAACTGCACTCATCTCACATGCTAGTAAAGTAATGCTCAAAATTCTCCAAGCCAGGCTTCAACAATATGTGAACTGTGAACTTCCAGATGTTCAAGCTTGTTTTAGAAAAGGCAGAGGAACCAAAGATCAAATTGCCAACATCTGCTGGATCATTGAAAAAGCAAGAGAGTTTCAGAAAAACATTTATTTCTGCTTTATTGACTATGGCAAAGCCTTTGACTGTGTGGATCACAATAAACTCTGGAAAAAGAGATGTGAATACCAGACCACCTGACCTGACTCTTGAGAAATCTGTATGCAGGTCAGGAAGCAACAGTTAGACCTGGACATGGAACAACAGACTGGTTCCAAATAGGAAAAGGAGCATGTCAAGGCTGTATATTGTCACCCTGTGTATTTAACTTATATGCAGAGTACATCATGAGAAACGCTGGGCTGGAGGAAGCACAAGCTGGAAGAAAGATTGCTGGGAGAAATATCAATAACCTCAGATATGCAGATGACACCACCTTACAGCAGAAAGTGAAGAACTAAAGAGCCTCTTGATGAAAGTGAAAGAGGAGAGTGAAGGAGTTGGCATCCAGTTGGCATCTATGATGGCATCCAGTCCCATCACTTCATGGCAAATAGATGGAGAAACAGTAGAAACAGTGACAGACTTTATTTTCTTGGACTCCAAAATCACTGCAGATGGTGACTGCAGCCATGAAATAAACAGATGCTTACTTCTTGGAAGGAAAGTTATGACCAACCTGGACAGCATATTCAAAAGCAGAGACATTACTTTGCCAACAAAGGTCTGTCTAGTCAAGGGTATGGTTTTTCCCATAGTCAGGTATGAATGTGAGAGTTGGACTATAAAGAAAGCCAAGTGCCAAAGAATTGATGCTTTTGAACTGTGGGATATTGGAGAAAATTCTTGAGAGTCCTTTGGACTGCAAGGAGATCCAACCAGTGCATCCTAAAGGAGATTGGTCCTGAATATTCATTGGAAGGACTGATGTTGAAGCTGAAACTCCAATACTTTGGCCATCTGATGTGAAGAGCTGACTCATTTGAATAGACCCTGATGCTGGGAAAGATTGAAGGCAGGAGGACAAGGGGACGACAGAGGATGAGATGGTTGGATGCCATCACCGACTCAATGGACATGATTTTGAGTAAACTCCAGGAGTTGGTGGTGAACAGGGAGGCCTGGCGTGCTGCAGTCCATGGGGTCGCAAAGAGTCAGACACAACTGATCCACTGAACTGAGCTGAACTGAACTCAGAAAGTTGTAATTATAGGAAATGTCCACAAGGTGGCAGCACTTCTTCATGTCCAAGTCTGGTTCCACCTGCAGCCCCAGCCCTAGGGAAAGTGGGCTTCCTGGTCTATGAATGAGAGTGAAATGTGCTTGAGCAAACTTCCAAAGGCTTGTGTCTCACTACTTCTTCCCCTTAAAGTTTCACCCAGTCTTCCCTCCAGAGTCATCCAATCCTGGGGCACTGCTCTTGCTGAGGTCCTGAGAGGCTGCACTCTTAGGAAGGAGGCTTCAGCTGGGGACTCCAGCACCAGTGAACCTGGATTCTTGGTGACTTTACCCTGGTCCAGAGGGTCAGCCACCATCGTTAGGGGGCACTAGGGATTCTGGTTCCAGCCAGGGCAAGCCAGACAGTGCAGGTTTAACAGGAGTGTCAATGAAGGGCACCTCCTGGCCTGTCTCGACCCCACCCCAATCCAGCCCTGGGACTTGAGTCTACTCAGGTTCCAGGAATGAGATATCAGCCCACGTTAAAGAGGTGGCAGGGTATAAACTAGTAATTCCTTTTCTTTAATCTTATGGGTAGCTGTGCTGGGACAGTTTTCCGTTTTGTGCTTGTTGGCAGTGTACAGCCACCTGAGTCAGTTGTGACATATACAGACAGCATATCTGTTGTTTTCTTCAATTCTTTTCCATACAGGATATTGCACAAACTCAAGTAAAGTTCCGTGTGATCATTCTCGGGTCCTTGTGGAG
Source organism: Bubalus bubalis (assembly GCF_019923935.1). Classification (NCBI taxonomy): domain Eukaryota; kingdom Metazoa; phylum Chordata; class Mammalia; order Artiodactyla; family Bovidae; genus Bubalus; species Bubalus bubalis. Next base: position 50,020,189 of record NC_059176.1, read on the forward strand.
TGTCTATTAGAGATACAGAGTTTCTGCACACGTTGATGGAAGGAAGGAAATAAAGCCTTTATTTCTTTATTTTGGTTTGCTTTGTCTGTGTTGGAAATCTCAGTCTCTTTTTGTCTTGTACATTAGTTCCCTGTATTTTTTATTTTGCCCAGAATGGACTCATATGCTATGGTCTTTCTCTGTCTGGCTGACTTCACTTAGTGTGTGATCTTCCAAGGTCCATCCCTGTGGCTAGCGGTGGTGTTATTTCAGTTTCAGTTTCAGTGGCAGTTTCTCTGGGGTGAGTAACAGTGCATTATCTGCATGTACCACCTCTTTTTTAAGTTTTAGCCTGTGGGTGACATCTTGCTGGTTCTGTGTCTTGGCTATTGTAAGGAGTGCTGCCGTGAAGGTCGGGGTGCATGTGCCTATTTGAAAGTTGGTTCTCTCAGGATATCAGCCCAGGGTGGGAACGTCAGATCCTAGGGTTAGCTGTCTCAAGGGGGTGTCTCTTCCCCACCCTAGTCCTTCCTTCCTTTCTTATTGATCATTTATCTTTTTTTGGCCAGATGTGTGTTTCAAACCTTACCAAATTTTTGGGGGGTTGTTTGGTATAATTTGAGTACAGATCCCTTATCTGATATGTGGTTTGAAAACAGTGTCTTCCAGTTTATGGTTCATTTTTTTATTTTCTGAATAAGGTGTTTCATAGAGTAGAAGTTTTAATTTTTATAAATAATTTTCTAATTTTTAATTTTCTGAGGAAGTTTTTAATTTTCTGAGGAAGGTTTTAACTTCCTGAAGAAGTTTTTAATTCTATGAAAGTGAGTAATTGTATGGAAGTGAGTAGTTCACGACTGAGCGACAGAACTGAACTGAACTGAACTGAACCCAGCATAGCTCTTCATGGTGTTATTACAGAAAATGACCACAAGGCGGCAGCACTGTTCCTTGCTAACTCTGGTTCTTAAGGCAAACTGAGCCTTTGGGAAAGTTGGCTTCCAGGGCTTGTAAATAAGAGTGGAATGTGCCTGAGCAAACACCCAAGAACTTGTCTCACTTCTTCTTCCCCTTAAGTTTTCACCCCTCCCTTTCAGAGTCATCCCATTCTGAGCCTCTGCTCCCAGCTGACGTGCCTAGGAGGCTGCACTCTCAGGAAGACTTCAGCCGGGGCCCCAGCACCAGCAGACCTGGAGGAAGGTATCTTTTCCGAGGTCCTTGTGGCCAGAGGGTCGAGCCACCATCCTTTGGGTGCACTAGGGGCTATGGTCCCAGCCAGAGCAAACCAGATGCTACATGTTGAAGAGGAGGCTCAGTGAAGGGCACCTGGCCTGACTGTCTCAACCCCTCTCCACCCAGTCATGGGACTCAAGCCTGGTCGGGTTCCAGGTATGGCAAGCAGCCCACATCAGGGAGACCAGAGGGAATAAAAAAGGCATTACTCTTTTCTTTAATATCATGCTGATGAAATGCTGACCTGTATTTGATTCGCAGTGTTGTGCTCGCTGTCAGTGTACAGGCTCCTGACTCAGTTATGACGTGTACATACAGCATATCTGTTCCTTTTTCACTTCTTTGTCATAGACGTTGTTGAACAAGGCAAGTAAGCTCCCTGTGCTGAGCATTCGGTCCTTCTGGTGTATCTATTCTGACTCTATGTGACCCCAAGGGCTGTAGCCCAGCAGGCTCCTCTTTCCATGATTTCCCAGGCACAAATACAGAGTGGGGGGCCAGTCCCTTCTCCTGGGGATGTTTTGACCCAGGGTTGAACCCAGGTCTCCCTCATTGCTTTCATATTATTTACACTTTAAGCCACCAGGGAAGCCCACAGTATCTATTAGGGATACAGATATTTATTTATGTAGAAGGAAGGAGATAATCCTTTGAATTATCTATTATGGGTACATATTTATGTGTCTATGTTAGACATATGGATTTGTGTGTACATGTTCAGTTCACCTCAGTCACTTAGTCGTGTCCAACTGTTTGCGACCCTATGAACCGCAGCACAAGCCGGGCCTCCCTGTCTATCACCAACTCCCAGAGTTCACTCAAACTCATGTCCATCGAGTCGGTGATGCCATCCAGCCATCTCATCCTCTGTCATCCCCTTCTCCTCCTGCCCCCAATCCCTCCCAGAATCAGAGTCTTTTCCAATGAGTCAACTCTTCACATGAGGTGGCCAAAGTACTGGAGTTTCAGCTTTAGCATCAGTCCTTCCAAAGAAATCCCAGGGCTGATCTCCTTCAGAATGGACTGGTTGGATCTCCTTGCAGTCCAAGGGACTCTCAAGAGTCTTCTCCAACACCACAGTTCAAAAGCATTAATTCTTCAGCACTCAGCTTTCTTCACAGTCCAACTCTCACATCCATACATGACCACAGGAAAAACCATAGCCTTGACTAGACAGACCTTTGTTGGCAAAGTAATGTCTCTGCTTTTCAATATGCTATCTAGGTTGGTCATAACTTTCCTTCCAAGGAGTAAGCGTCTTTTAATTTCATGGCTGCAATCACCATCTGCAGTGATTTTGGACCCCGAAAAATAAAGTCTGACACTGTTTCCACTGTTTCCCCATCTATTTCCCATGAAGTGATGGGACCAGATGCCATGATCTTCATTTTCTGAATGTTGAGCTTTAAGCCAATTTTTTCACTTTCCTCTTTCACTTCATCAAGAGGCTTTTTAGTTCCTCTTCACTTTCTGCCATAAGGGTGGTGTCATCTGCATATCTGAGGTTACTGATATTTCTCCCGGCAATCTTGATTCCAGCTTGTGTTTCTTCCAGTCCAGCGTTTCTCATGATGTACTCTGCATAGAAGTTAAATAAGCAGGGTGACAATATACAGCCTTGATGAACTCCTTTTCCTATTTGGAACCAGTCTGTTGTTCCATGCCCAGTTCTAACTTGCTTTCTGACCTGCATATAGGTTTCTCAAGAGGCAGGTCAGGTGGTCTGGTATTCCCATCCCTTTCAGAATTTCCCACAGTTTATTGTGATCCACACAGTCAAAGGCTTTGGCATAGTCAATAAAGCAGAAATAGATGTTTTTCTGGAACTCTCTTGCTTTTTCCCTGATCCAGCGGATGTTGACAATTTGATCTCTAATTCCTCTGCCTTTTCTAAAACCAGCTTGAACATCTGGAAGTTCACAGTTCACATATTGCTGAAGCCTGGCTTGGAGAATTTTGAGTATTACTTTACTAGCGTGTGAGATGAGTGTAATTGTGCAGTAGCTTGAACATTCTTTGGCATTGCCTTTCTTTGGGATTGGAATGAAAACTGACCTTTTCCAGTCCTGTGGCCACTGCTGAGTTCTCCAAATTTGCTGGCATATTGAGTGCAGCACTTTCACAGCATCATCTTTCAGGATTTGAAATAGCTCAACTGGAATTCCATCACCTCCACTAGCTTTGTTGGTAGTGATGCTTTCTAAGGCCCACTTGACTTCACATTCCAGGATGTCTGGCTCTAGGTCAGTGATCACACCATTGTGGTTATCTGGGTCGTGAAGATCTTTTTTGTACAGTTCTTCTGTGTATTCTTGCCATCTCTTCTTAATATCTTCTGCTTCTGTTAGGTCCATACCATTTCTGTCCTTTATTGAGCCCATCTTTGCATGAAATGTTCCCTTGGTATCTCTAATTTTCTTGAAGAGATCTCTAGTCTTTCCCATTCTGTTGTTTTCCTCTATTTCTTTGCATTGATCGCTGAGAAAGGCTTTCTTACTTCTCCTTGCTATTCTTTGGAACTCTGCATTCAGATGTTTATATCTTTCCTTTTCTCCTTTGCTTTTCGCTTCTCTTCTTTTCACAGCTATTTGTAAGGCCTCCCCAGACAGCCATTTTGCTTTTCTGCATTTCTTTTCCATGGGGATGGTCTTGATCTCTGACTCCTGTACAACGTCACGAACCTCCATCCATAGTTCATCAGGCACTCTATCTATCAGATCTAGTCCCTTAAATCTATTTCTCACTTCCACTGTATAATCATAAGGGATTTGATTTAGGTCATACCTGAATGATCTAATGGTTTTCCCTACTTTCTTCAATTTCAGTCTGAATTGGGCAATAAGGAGTTCATGATCTGAGCCACAGTCAGCTCCTGGTCTTGTTTTGGCTGACTGTATAGAGCTTCTCCATCTTTGGCTGCAATGAATATAATCAATCTGATTTCAGTGTTGACCATCTGGTGATGTCCATGTGTAGAGTCTTCTCTTGTGTTGTTGGAAGAGGGTGTTTGCTATGACCAGTGCATTCTCTTGGCAAAACTCTATTAGTCTTTGCCCTGCTTCATTCCATATTCCAAGGCCAAATTTGCTTGTTACCCCAGGTATTTCTTGACTTCCTACTTTTGCATTCCAGTCCCCTATAATGAAAAGGACATCTTTTTTGGGTGTTAGTTCTACAAGGTCTTGTAGGTCTTCGTGTAACTGTTCAACTTCAGGTTCTTCAGCGTATTGGTTGGGGCATAGACTTGGGTTATTGTGATATTGAATGGTTTGCCTTGGAAATGAACAGAGATCATTCTGTCGTTTTTGAGATTGCATCCAAGTACTGCATTTCGGAAATAGATGGGGAAACAGTGGAAACAGTGTCAGACTTTATTTTTCTGGGCTCCAAAATCACTGCAGATGGTGACTGCAGCCATGAAATTAAAAGACGCTTACTCCTTGGAAGGAAAGTTATGACCAACCTAGATAGCATATTCAAAAGCAGAGACATTACTTTGCCAACAAAGGTCCGTCTAGTCAAGGCTATGGTTTTTCCTGTGGTCATGTATGGATGTGAGAGTTGGACTGTGAAGAAGGCTGAGCACTGAAGAATTGATGCTTTTAAACTGTGGTGTTGGAGAAGACTCTTGAGAGTCCCTTGGACTGCAAGGAGATCCAACCAGTCCATTCTGAAGGAGATCAGCCCTGGGATTTCTTTGGAAGGACTGATGCTAAAGCTGAAACTCTAGTACTTTGGCCATCTCATGTGAAGAGTTGACTCATTGGAAAAGACTGATTCTGGGAGGGATTGGGGCAAGAGGAGAAGGCAACGACAGAGGATGAGATGGCTGGATGGCATCACTGACTCGATGGACATGAGTCTGAGTGAACTCCGGGAGTTGGTGATGGACAGGGAGGCCTGGTGTGCTGTGATTCATTGGGTCACAAAGAGTCAGACACGACTGAGCGACTGATCTGATCTGATCTAATCTGACTGCATATCGGACTCTTTTGTTGACCATGATGGCTACTCCATTTCTTCTAAGGGATTCCTGCCCACAGTAGTAGATATAATGGTCATCTGTTTTAAATTCACCCATTCCAGTCCATTTTAGTTCGCTGGTTCCTAGAATGTCGACGTTCACTCTTGCCATCTCCTGTTTGACCACTTCCAATTTGCCTTGATTCATGGACCTGACATTCCAGGTTCCTATGCAATATTGCTCTTTACAGCATCGGACCTTGCTTCTGTCACTCGTCACATCCACAACTGGGTATTGTTTTTGCTTTGGCGCCATCTCTTCATTCTTTCTGGAGTTATTTCTCCACTGATCTCCAGTAGCATATTGGGCACCTACCGACCTGGGGAGTTCCTCTTTCAGTATCCTATCATTTTGCCATTTCATAGTGTTCATGGGGCTCTCAAGGCAAAAATACTGAAGTGGTTTGCCATTCCCTTCTCCAGTGAACCACATTCTGTCAGATTATGGATACAGATTTATAAAATGGCTGTCTGGGGAGGCCTTACAAATAGCTGTGAAAAGAAGAGAAGCGAAAAGCAAAGGAGAAAAGGAAAGATATAAACATCTGAATGCAGAGTTCCAAAGAATAGCAAGAAGAGATAAGAAAGCCTTCTTCAGTGATCAATGCAAAGAAATAGAGGAAAACAACAGAATGGGAAAGACTAAGGATCTCTTCAAGAAAATCAGAGATACCAAAGGAACATTTCATGCAAAGATGGACTCGATAAAGGACAGAAATGATATGGACCTAAAGAAGCAGAAGATATTAAGAAGAGATGGAAAGAATACACAGAAGAACTGTACAAAAAAGATCTTCACGACCCAGATAATCAAGATGGTGTGATCACTGACCTAGAGCCAGACATCCTGGAATGTGAAGTCAAGTGGGCCTTAGAAAGCATCACTACCAACAAAGCTAGTGGACGTGATGGAATTCCAGTTGAGCTATTTCAAATCCTGAAAGATGATGCTGTGAAAGTGCTGCACTCAATATGCCAGCAAATTTGGAGAACTCAGCAGTGGCCACAGGACTGGAAAAGGTCAGTTTTCATTCCAATCCCAAAGAAAGGCAATGCCAAAGAATGCTCAAACTACCGCACAATTGCACTCATCTCACACGCCAGTAAAGCAATGCTCAAAATTCTCCAAGCCAGGCTTCAGCAATATGTGAACCGTGAACTTCCAGATGTTCAAGCTGGTTTTAGAAAAGCAGAGGAATTAGAGATCAAATTGCCAACATCTGCTGGATCATGGAAAAAGCAAGAGAGTTCCAGAAAAACATCTATTTCTGCTTTATTGACTATGCCAAAGCCTTTGACTGTGTGGATCACAATAAACTGTGGGAAATTCTGAAAGAGACGGGAATAGCAGACCACCTGATCTGCCTCTTGAGAAATCTGTATGCAGGTCAGGAAGCAACAGTTAGAACTGTACATGGAACAACAGACTGGTTCCAAATAGGAAAAGGAGTTCATCAAGGCTGTATATTGTCACCCTGTTTATTTAACTTATATGCAGCATACATCTTGAGAAATGCTGGACTGAAAGAAACACAAGCTGGAATCATTATTGCCGGGAGAATATGAATAACCTCAGATATGCAGATGACACCACCCTTATGGCAGAAAGTGAAGAGGAACTAAAAAGCCTCTGGATGAAAGTGAAAGTGGAGAGTGAAAAAGTTGGCTTAAAACTCAACATTCAGAAAATGAAGATCATGGCATCTGGTCCTACCACTTCATGGGAAATAGATGGGGAAACAGTGGAAACAGTGTCAGACTTTATTTTTCTGGTCTCCAAAATCACTGCAGATGGTGACTCCAGCAATGAAATTAAAAGACGCTTACTCCTTGGAAGGAAAGTTATGACCAACCTAGATAGCATATTCAAAAGCAGAGACATTACTTTGCCAACAAAGGTCCGTCTAGTCAAGGCTATGGTTTTTCCTGTGGTCATGTATGGATGTGAGAGTTGGACTGTGAAGAAGGCTGAGCACCGAAGAATTGATGCTTTTGAATTGTGGTGTTGGAGCAGACTCTTGAGAGTCCCTTGGACTGCAAGGAGATCCAACCAGTCCATTCTGAAGGAGATCAGCCCTGGAATTTCTTTGGAAGGAATGATGCTAAAGCTGAAACTCCAGTACTATGGCCACCTTACGTGAAGAGTTGACTCATTGGAAAAGACTCTGATGCTGGGAGGGATTGGGGGCAAGAGGAGAAGGGGACGACAGAGGGTGAGACGGCTGGATGGCATCACTGACTCGATGGACATGAGTCTGAGTGAACTCCGGGAGCTGGTGATGGACAGGGAGGCCTGGCGTGCTGTGATTCATGGGGTTGCGAAGAGTTGGACACGACTGAGAGACTGATCTGATCTGATCTGACCTCATCTAGACATATGGATTTGTGTGTACATGTTAAACATACAGATTTCTGTGTATATGTGGAAGGAAGGAATAAGGAATGAGGGAATAAGGAAGGAGGGCAGGGAAGAAAGGAGATAATCCTAGTGAATTATGTATTACAGATACCATTTCTGTGTATATGTAGTCCTGAATTTCTAATTCATCCCTGCCCTTTATTGTTTCGTTTGGAATACCTGTTTGTGTTTGAATTTTCAGAGTCGCTGTCTGTACTGTATATTTGTTTCTTTGTTTCCCTCTCTCTTTTTTAATTGTCTATAAGGAACATCATATGCTATTTTCTTCCTCTATTTTCTATTTTCTTCCACTTAGTGTATGGTCCTCCAGCCTCCATCATTGTGGCAAACGGTGGCATAATTTCGTCATTTCAGTGATGCTTTCATGGCTGACTAATAGTCCAGTGTATTTATTTACCACATTGTCTTTAAGCTTTAATCTGTTACAGGTTTTTGTCATTCTGTGTCTTGGCTGTTATAAATAGTACAGCAGTGAATGTTGGGGTGTATGTGTCTTTTTGAGTGATGGATTTCTGGGGGTATAGGCCCAGGTGTGGATGTCAGACACAAGGCTTAGCTCTCTTGAGAAGTTTATCTTCTGGCATGCAGAGGCTGTTTTTTCTAGGGGCTGTTGGCAATGTCCATTCCCACCAACCCTGTAGTGGGGTTCAATCATTTACTGGCCGTCTCCCACATTTACTCTTTGTCGGCCTTTGAGGGTGTCCATTCTGACTGGTGGGATTTGATTATCATTTTGATTGTCTTTCCTCCTGTAATAATTAGATGCTGAATGGTTTGTCCTGTGGCCATTTTTTCTTTTTTTTTCCACACAGGATTTGAGGAAATGTACCCGTTGCAATTGACTTCTTGAGTCGGTTATGTTTGGAATTTATTTCTGCAATAGCCACCCCAGGGCCTTTCCTGAGGGCAGCTGTCATTAACCACCCCACAGGGCTTTTGAATTGGAGGTACAGGTAAGCGCCGGTGGGCAAGCTGTTGTTACAGGAAATGTCCACAAGGCGGCAGCACTTCTTCATGACAACTCTGGTTCCACCTGCAGTCAGAGCCTGAGGGAAAGTGGACTTTTTGGGCTGTGACTTTGAGTGGAATGTGCCTGAGCAAACACCCAAGGGCTTGTGTCTCACTATTCTTCCTCCTGAAGCTTCACCCCAGCCCACTACCCTCATGCCTACCTAGCGGACCACTCCCTGGTGAGGGGCCTAGGAGGCTGCACTCCCTCCCCGGACCCCAGCATCAGGGAACTGGAGACTAGGAGACTTTTTCAAGGTCTTCGAGGTCAGAGGGTCATGCCACAATCCTTTGGGTGCCCTGGGGCATTAGGAACCAGCCAGAGGAAACCACAAAATACAAGGGTCATAGGGGTTTAAATTAGGAGCACTCTTCCTAGTGTTATGACGCTCCCAGCCCAGTCATAGGAACCAAACCTCCTCAGGTTCCAGGGATGGGAAAGGAGCCCAAGTCAGGGAAGGAAGAGGGAATGAAATATATACTGCTTTTATTTTCTTTTCTGTAACCTCATGTCTTTGCCATGTTAGAACATCATTGATCTGCTGTTTTGTGCTTGTTGTCCATATACAGCACGTTTTTCAGTTATGATGTATACACACAGCACATCTGTGCTTTCTTGGATTCTTTTTCCATAGAGGTTATTGCAGAAGGTAGGAGAAAGTTCTTGTGCTGAACTTCAGATCCTTGTGCAGTATCTATTAGAGATACAGTTTTTGTTTGTTTTTTTTTTTTAGCATGAATGTCAAGGAACAAATGAGGAAAGGAGATAATGCATGTAGATTAGCTATTACAGATAAAGAATTGGGTGTATGTGTTAGTGCCAACCTCCTCTGAATACATCCTGGGCCTTTATTTTATTAATTCTTTATCTGTGTTTGAATTCTTAGAGGCTCCTTTTGTGTTGTAAATTAATTTCTTTTTATGTGGCCTGGAATGTTCTTCCTCTGCTATTTTCCTTGTCTGGCTGATTTCACTTAGTGTATGGTCCTTCAGGTTCCACGCTTGTGGAGCCCTGGACATAATATCACAATTTCAGTGGCACTTTTTTATGGCTGAGTAATAGTCCATGGTAAGTATGTAGCACATCTTGTTTAAGCTTTAAGCTGTGTGCCGGGAGCCAGTGTGAGGAGCTCCGCCCGTGGCAAAGGTCATGAGGAAGGAGGCTTGGCATACGCAAAGGCGGGATCAAGCCTCAAGGGTCCCCCTGGAAATTCTCAAGCATCTACCCCCAAAACCAGAGTCTGCCTACTTTACTGCTTTGTGCTCTCACCTACACCTCTGACTTTACGGGGGGCTGTCCCCCACCACCACCTCTCTCTGAAAAAGAGTTAACTTACAGCTCTAGTTAATAAAGTTCCTGGGCGTGACAAGAGTGTTTCAACCTACAAACTCCTTTGGAAGTCCTCTAGCCTGCCTGAACAGGTTCTTCCGGCCACATGTCATTGTTCACAGCCTCCCAACCGTGAGAGGCATGAGATGTTCTAAACTGTCTAAATACAGATTCCTTTGAGCAGATAAAAGATTGATTAGAAATTATATTGGTGAAGGGTTTTTCACTTTTTGGGCCAATGTTTGCTGCTAAGTTTCCATATCCCTTACCTACCATGTTCCTGGGAGTGTATTGATTAATATAATTGGTGTATAGGAATTTAAGTAGTAGCTTTAATGTTTGTAACTTGGACCCTTGAGTTAATTCTTTTCTTGTTATAGCCCACCACACCTTTGCCCTATAGGAACTCAACTTTATCTAATGCTTTTGGAGGGTGGCACCTGACTTTAGAATAATCACCTTTAGAGAAAAATAAGTTTTCTGAAGAAAGGGTCATAAAATGTTAACAGGCCTCTTGACCAGAAGATGATGTAAATCACCTAAACTTTTGCATATGATAAGTTTGAAAGCCTGGCTTCGATAGGGATCAAGGACTGCTGTCCTTGCATGACTCTACCCCTTCCTCCACTATCCTTTATGCACAACTTAAGGTATAAAAACTACTTTGGAAAATAAAGTGCGGGCCTTGTTCACTGAAACTTGGTCTCCCCATGTCGTTCTTTCTCTCACCTTCTGGCTGAATTCCCATCTGGAGCGTGGAGGCTTGTCAAGCCTATTAATTATGCCTGAGCTTCTAAGATCTGACCGGGGAGGCCTTAGTGTCTCCTCTCCTTCAGGAGAACGGGAGGATGCCTGCAGCCTACGTAGGTGACATAAATTCCTTGCCTTGGAATTTTATTAGCTTTCCACGTAAACCAAGTTACTCAGCCTCTTTTCTCCACTGAATTTTCTCACTGAGCTATCCTTATTTGATCACTCTTTGTATCTTTAATTCTATTGTATCCTGATCACCGAAGCCGTCTCCCCTTCGAATCCTCTGACTCCACCGGGGCTGGACCCTGGCAGCTGTGGGTGGAAATTTTGTGTTTCTGTGTCTTGTCTATGGTAAGCAGTGCTGCGGAGAATGTTGGGGTGCATGTGTCTTGTGAATGATGGTTTTCTCAGGACATAGCCCAGGCATGGGAATGTCAGACCTAGGCTTAACTATCTTGAAACTTTAATTTCTGGCCTGCAGAAACTGTCTTTTCTAGTGACTGTTGCCAGTGTGCATTCCCACCGACCATGTAGGGGGTTCCCCCCCCCCCCCCCCCCGCTCCTGGCTCTCTCCTACATTTATTTCCTGTAGACTTGTGTGGAAGGCCACCCTGACTGGTGTAGGGCGACATTTGTTGTCATTCTGTCATTCTTCCTGCAATAATTAGGGGTGCTGAACATCTTGTTGCAGTTTGGGGTAGTTTTTATTTCTCTTTTTTTGTTTTTCCTTAAATTAGGGTGTTAGGAAAATTTACCAGTTGCAGTTGGCTTCTTGAAAGTCGGCTGTTAGGAATTTATATCTGCAATATCCACCAGAGAGAGTGGTCAGAGAGTTAGGGCACGATATTTTGGGTGCACTTGAGACTTTGTTCACAGCCAAGCAAACCCAACAGTACAAGTTTAAGTGGGGGCTCAGATAAGGGCGCCCTGCCCAGCTGTCTCTGCCACCATGCTTTCTAGCAGTGGGACCCAAGCCTGCTCAGACTCCAGGGATGGGATAGGAACTCAAGTCAGGGGGTCGGAGGGAACAAAATGGGATTCCTTTACTTTCTTTTACTTTTCTTTAACCTCCAATTTTGTGCCTCTTGTCAGTGGCCAGCTGTCTGATTCAACTATGACATAAACAGCATAACTCACGTTTTGGGGATCCTTTTGCCATAAAGATTATTGCAGAAGGCTGAGGAAAGTTTCATCTGCTGAAAATCATGTTCTTCGGGATGATCTATTATTACAGATGTTTTATATTTGTGAAAGTAAAGAAGAGAGGAGATAATCCTTGTAAATTATCTATTACAGATTTAGTTTTCGGTGTATATGTTAGAGATAGATTTCTGAATATATTTGGAAGGAAGAAAGAAAGGAAAAATATAATCCTTGTTGATTACCTATTACAGATAGAGATTCATGTGTATATTTAGTCACGACTGCTAAATTTATCCATATCCCTTTATTGTTACTTTTTGAGGATTGGTTGTTTGTGTTTGTATTCTTAGGGATTTTTTTGAGTTTTCAATGAGCTTCTTCATATATTTTAAAATTTTTCCCTGTAGGGGTATCATATTGTTTTGTCTTCCTCTGGCTGATGTCACTTAGTGTGTGATCCTCCAAGGTCCATCCTTCTAGTGACTGATGACATATTTTCATAATTTCAGTCATGCCTCTTCATATCTGAGTAACAGTCCATTGTATATGTGCACCACATTTTCTTTAAGCTTTTATCTGTCATTGGACATTTTCTCGGGTCTGTGTCTCGGCTACTGTGAGTAGTGCTTCATTGAATGTGGGGTGCATATGTCTTTTGGAATGACAGTTTCTCGGCCCAGGTGTGCATATGTCAGATCCTAAGCTTAGCTACTTTGAAAGTGTTTTTTTCTGGCACACAGAGACTCTCCTTTCAGTGACTATTGCCAATGTCCATCCCACTGATTGTGCTGGGTCAGAGAGGGAGGTGTTACTTGTCTTGCCGGCTCTGTACTGCATTTATTGTTTGTGGATTAGTGTGATTAGATTTCTGATTAGTGTGATTATATTTCTGGCTATTTTCATTGACTTTCCTCCTGTAATAATTAGGGCTGCTGAGTATCTTGTCCTATGGCCGTTTGGGGATTGTTTTTTCTTTATTTTCTTCCTTAAATTGTGTGAAGAAAATGTGCATGTTGTAACTGGCATCTTGAAAGTCGGTTGTGTTTGGAATTTATTTCTGCAATACCCGCCCCAGGACCTTTCCCCGGGGGCAGCTGTCATTAGCAGCCCCACAGGCCTTGTGAATGGAGGTGCCTTAGAAAGAATCACTACGAACAAAGCTAGTAGAGGTGATGGAATTCCAGTTGAGCTATTTCAAATCCTGAAAGATGATGCTGTGAAAGTGCTGCACTGAATATGCCAGCAAATTTGGAAAACTCAGCAGTGGCCACAGGACTGGAAAAAATCAGTTTTCATTCCAATCCCAAAGAAAGGCAATGCCAAAGAATGCTCAAACTTCCGCACAATTGCACTCATCTCACATGCTAGTAAAGTAATGCTCAAAATTCTCCAAGTCAGGCTTTGGCAATATGTGAACCATGAACTTCCTGATGTTCAAGCTGGTTTTAGAAAAGGCAGAGGAACCAGAGATCAAATTGCCAACATCCGCTGGATCATGGAAAAAGCAAGAGAGTTTCAGAAAAACATCTATTTCTGCTTTATTGACTATGCCAAAGCCTTTGACTGTGTGGATCACAATAAACTGTGGGAAATTCTGAAAGAGATGGGAATAGCAGACCACCTGATCTGCCTCTTGAGAAATCTGTATGCAAGTCAGGAAGCAACAGTTAGACCTGGACATGGAACAACAGACTGGTTCCAAATAGGAAAAGGAGTTCATCAAGGCTGTATATTGTCACCCTGCTTATTTAACTTCTATGCAGAGTACATCATGAGAAACGCTGGACTGGAAGAAACACAAGCTGGAATCAAGATTGCTGGGAGAAATATCAATAACCTCATATATGCAGATGACACCACCCTTATGGCAGAAAGTGAAGAGGAACTAAAAAGCCTCTTGATGAAAGTGAAAGAGGAGAGTGAAAAAGTTGGCTTAAAGCTCAACATTCAGAAAACGAAGATCATGGCATCTGGTCCCATCACTTCATGGGAAATAGATGGGGAAATAGTGGAAACAGTGTCAGACTTTATTTTTCTGGGCTCCAAAATCACTGCAGATGGTGATTGCAGCCATGAAATTAAAAGATGCTTACTCCTTGGAAGGAAAGTTATGACCAACCTAGATAGCATATTAAAAAGCAGACATTACTTTGCCAACAAAGGTCCGTCTAGTCAAGGCTATGGTTTTTCCTGTGGTCATGTATGGATGTGAGAGTTGGACTGTGAAGAAGGCTGAGCACCGAAGAATTGATGCTTTTGAACTGTGGTGTTGGAGAAGACTCTTGCGAGTCCCTTGGACTGCAAGGAGATCCAACCAGTCCATTCTGAAGGAGATCAGCCCTGGGATTTCTTTGGAAGGAATGATGCTAAAGCTGAAACTCCAGTACTTTGGCCACCTCATGCGAAGTGTTGACTCATTGGAAAAGACTCTGATGCTGGGAGGGATTGGGGGCAAGAGGAGAAGGGGACGACAGAGGATGAGATGGCTGGATGGCATCACTGACTCGATGGACATGAGTCTGAGTGAACTCTTGGAGTTGGTGATGGACAGGGAGGCCTGGCGTGCTGCGACTCATGGGGTCGCAAAGAGTCCGACACGACTGAGCGACTGAACTGAACTGAACTGAACTGAAGCAAGGTGTTTAAGTTGTAGTTACAGGAAATAGCCACAAGGCGGTAGCACTGTTTCTTGCCAACTCTGGTTCTTCAGGCAAACTGAGCCTTTGGGAAAGTTGGCTTCTAGGGCTGTGAATTAGAGTGAAAGGTGCCTGGGCAAACACCCAAGGCCTTGGGTCTCACTGCTTCTTCCCCTTAAGGCTTCACCCCTCCCTTTCAGATTCATCCCATTTTGGGGCACCGCTCCCTGCTGAGGTGGCTAGGAGGCTGCACTCTCAGGAAGGAGGCTTCAGCTGGGGACCCCAGCACCAGCGGACCTGGAGGAAGGTGACTTTTCCAAGGTCCTCGTGGCCAGAGGGTCAGTCCACCATCCCTTGGATGCACTAGGGTCTGTGGTCCCAGCCAGGGCAAACCAGATGGTACATGTTGAAGAGGAGGCTCAGTGAAGGGCACCCGGCCCAACTCTCTGGACCCCTCTCCACCCACTCATGGGACCCAAGCCTGCTCAGGTTCCAGGGGTTGGAAAGCAGCCCAAGTCAGGGAGGTCAGAGGGAGTAAAATAGACACTCTTCTTTTCTTTTCGTTAATCTCACGCAGATGCTACGTTGGCCTACATTTGATTTGCAGTGTTGTGCTTGTTGTCAATGAACAGGCTCCTGTATCAGTTATGACATTTACACACAGCACATCTGTTCTTCAAGTCTTTGCCATAGAGATGATTCAACAAAGTCAAGTAACCTCCCTGGGCTGAATATTATGTCTTCTGGTGTATCTATTCTGAGTGTATGTGACACCAAGGACTGTAACCCACTATGTTCCTCTCTCCATGGAATTCTCCAGGCACAAATACTGGAGTAGGTAGCCATTCCCTTCTTTTGGGGATATTTTGTCCCCAGGCATTGATTCCAGGTCTCCTTCATTGCCTTCATATTATTTACCCTTTATGTCATCAGGGAAGTCCATAGTATCTATTAGAGATAGAGTTTACATACATATATATATGTGGAAGGAAGGAGATAATCCTTGTGAATTATCTATTACAGATTCAGATTTTTGTGTGTATGTTATACAGATACAAATTTCTATATGTATGTAAGAGATACAAATTCCTGTGTATATGGTAGTGCTGATTTCCAAATATATCCCCAGCCTTATTGTTTCTTTATTGGGGAAATTTATTTATGTTTGAATTTTTCTAGTCTCTTTCTGTGTTGTAAATTAGTTCCTTAGCATCTCTTTTTTTATTTGCCTCAAAGGAACATCATATGCTATTTTCTTCCTCTGTCTGGCTGATTAAATTGAGTGTATGATCATCCAGGCTCCATTCTTGTGGCAACCTGGAGCATAGTTTCACATTTTCAGTGCTGCTTTTTCGTGACTGAGTAATAGTCCATTGTATTTGTGTATGACATTTTCCTTAAGCTTTAATCTGTCAGGACATCTGGTGGTTCTGTGTCTTGGCTATTGTAAGCACTGCAGCAGTGAACGCTGGGGTGCATGAATCTTTTTGAATGATGGTTTCTCTATGCACATCGACCCAGGTGAAGATGCCAGATAGTAGGCTTAGCTTGTTGGAAAAGTTTTTTGGCATGTGAAAATTGTCTTTTCTAAGGGATGTTGGCAATATCCATTCTCACCAACTATGTAGTGGAGTTCAAACATCCTGCGGCTTTCTTCTGCATTTACTGTTTACACACCTGTGATGATGGCCATCTGGACAGATGGGATTTGATTTCTTGCTATTTTGATTGTCATTCCCCCTGTAGTATTTAAGGATGCTGATCATCATGTGCTGTGGCTGTTTGGGTTTTTTTTTTTCCATAAAGAATTTAGGATCCTTACCTGTCAGAATTGGCTCTTAAATGTCAACTCTGTTTGGAATATATCTCTGTACCACCTGCCCAAGATCTTTCCTGAGGGCAGCTTGTCATTAACAGCCCCCCAGGCCTTGCGAATTGGAGGTGCAAGTGGGCACTGCTGGTCAAGTTGTAGTTACAGGAAGTGTCCACAAGGCAACAGCAATTCTGCTGCCCAATTCTTGTTCCCCTTGCCAGGAGGTCCTTAGGGAAAATCAGCTTCCTGGGCTGTGAATTATAGTGGAAAGTGCCTGAGGAAGCACTCAAGGGCTTGGTCTCAGTACTTCTTCCCCCTAAATCTTCACCCCTCCCCTCTAGACTCCTCCCAACCTAAGCCACAGCACCCTGCTGAGGGGCCAAGGAGGTGCCACTGCCAGGAAACCAGCTTGAATTGGGCACCAGAGCACCAGGAGAGCTAGAGTTAGGTGATTTTCCAAGGTTCTGGAGGTCAGAGGGTTGGACCACCATCCTCTAGGTGCCCTGGGACTCTGTGCCCAGCCAAGCAAACCAGACATTACAGGTTTTGGGGGGGGGGCTTTATTACCAGCACCCTGCCCGCGGTCCAGCATGGGTACCCACGCCTGCTCAGGGTCCAGGGAAGGGACTGCAGCCCAAGTCAGGGAGGTTGGAGGGAACAAATGGGCATTCCTTTTCCTTCTTTTACTTTTCTTTAATCTCCATTTTTATGCTTCTTGTTAGTGTACAGCCACCTGATTAAATTATGACACATACATATAGCCTATCACTTCATTGGGGGATTCTTTTGCCATAAAATTTATTGCAGAAAGTTGAGCCAAGTTCCCTTTGCTGAAAATCATGTCCTGGATTATGTGTTAGATATACAGATTTTTTTGTGGGTGTGTGAAAGGAAGGAAGGGAGGAGCTAATCCTTGTGAATTACCTATTACAGAGGGAGGTTTCTTTGTATAGGTTAGAGATACAGGTTTCTATGTATATTTGAAAGGAAGAAGGGAAGTAAAGATGATCCTTGTGGATTATCATTGTCATTGTTGTTCAGTTGGCCAGTCATGTCTGACTCTTTGAGACCCCATGGACTGCAGCCCGCCAGGCATCTCTGGCCCTGAGCATCTCCTGGAGTTTGCCCAAGTTCATGCCCATCACCTTGGTGATGTCATCCATCCTTCTCATCCTCTGACACCCTCTTATCCTTCTACTCTCAATCTTTCCCAGCATCAGGGACTTTTCCAGCGAGCTGATTGTTTGCATCAGATGACCAGAATCCTGGAGCTTCAGCATCAGTCCTTCCAATGAGTATTCAGGGTTTTTCTCCCTTAAGATTGACTGGTGTGATGTCCTTGCTGTCCAGGGGACCTTCAGGAGTCTTCTCCAGTGCCACAGTTTGAAGGCGTCAATTCGCTGGTGCTCTGCCTTCTTTGTGGCCCCGCTCTCACAACCACACATGACCAATGGGGAGACCACAGCCTTGACTATATGGACATTTGTCAGCAGAGTGATGTCTCTGTTTTCCAACACATTCCCTAGGTCTGTCATAGCTTTCCTGCCAAGAAGCAATCATCTTCCAGTTTCATGACTGCAGTCACCATCCACAGTGATCTTAGAGCCCGAGAAGAGGAAATCTGTCACTACTTCCGTACTTCCCCTTCTATTTGCCATTAAGTAATGGGCCAGATGCCATGATCTTAGTATTTTTAATACTGAGATTTAAGCCAGCTCTTTCACTCCCCTCCCTCACCCTCATCAAGAGCTTCTTTAGTTCTTCTTTATTTTCTGCCATTAAAGTGGTATCATCCACATATCTGAGACTGTTGATGTTTCTCCCAACTATCTTGATCCCAGCTTGTAACTCAGCAGCCCGGCCCTTCTCATGAAGTGCTCAGCATATAGGTAAACAAGCAGGGTGAGAGCAGTCAGCCCTGTCATCCTCCTTTCTCAATCTGGAAGCCATCAGTTGTTTCCTGCAGGGTTCTAACTGTTGCTTCTTGACCCACATACAGGTTTCTCAGGAGACAGGTAAGTTGGTCTGGTATTCCCATCTCTCTAAGAGCTTTCCACAGTTTGTTATGATCCACACAGTCAAAGGCTTTAGAGTAATCAATGAAACAGAAGTAGATGTTTTTCTGGAATTCCCTTGCTTTCTCTATGATCCAGCGAATGTTGGCAATTTGATCTCTGGTTCCTGTTAGTTTTCTAAACCAGCTTGGACATCTGAAGTTCTTGGTTCACATAATGCTTTGCATGCAAGTAAGATTTTAAGCATGATCTTACTAGCATGGGAGATGAATATAACTGTCCAATAGCACATCTTTATTGCTGCCCTTCTTGGGAATTGGCATGAGGATTGACCTTTTCCAGTCCTGTGGCCACTGCTG
This sequence comes from Bubalus bubalis, assembly GCF_019923935.1. Lineage (NCBI taxonomy): Eukaryota > Metazoa > Chordata > Mammalia > Artiodactyla > Bovidae > Bubalus > Bubalus bubalis. The sequence continues at coordinate 50,038,900 of NC_059176.1, forward strand.
GGTTTTCTGGATTTGCTGACATATTGAATGCAACACACCAATGGCATCATCCTTTATCATTTCGAATAGCTCTACTGGAATTCCTTCACATCCACTAGCTTTTTAAACAGCAGTTCATGAGTTTCTCATGGCAAGTCTACTCGGGTGGTTTGCCATTCCCTTCTCCAGTGAATCATGTTTTGTCAGAACCCTCTGGTATGACCCATCCTTCTTGGGTGACCCTACATGGCGTGGCTCATAGCTTCATTGACACAACAAGGCAGTGATCTGTGAAGCGGGGGTTATCAATACAGATACAAATTCCTGCGTATATGTTTTTAGGGATCTCTGATTTTATCCCTGCCCCTTTATTGTTACTTTTTTGAGGCTGATTCTTGGTGTTTGAATTCTCAGCAATCTTTTTGTGTTTTAAATTGGTTCCTTTGTATATTTTTAAAATTTTGCCTGTAAGAGAAATCAAATTCTTTTGTCTTCCTCTGTCTAGCTGATGTCATGTAATGAATGATCCTCCAAGATCCAGTCTTGTTGTGACTGATGTCACACTTTCAGCGGTGGCTTTTCATGGGTGAGGAAGAGTCCACTGTGTATGTGTACCTCAGTTTCTTTAATCTTTAATCTGTCAGTGGACATTTTCCTGTGTCTGTGTCTCAGCCGCAGTGAACGTTGGAGAGTATGTGTCTTTGGAATGACGGTTTTCATAGGATAGATGACCAGATGTGGCTATGTCAGATCCTAGGCTTGGCACCTTTGAAACTTTTTGGTTTTGTTTCCCACCCCCCCCCCCTCCTCCGCCCGGCATAGGCTGTCCTTTCTGTGGCTGTTGCCAATGTCAATTCCAGGGACCGAGTCAAGTGGGGCGCCGGGGGTAGACATGGTTTGTAGACATTTTAGAACGGCCATTCTGACTACTACGTTGTTATTTTGATGGCATTCCTCCTGTAATAATTAGGGGTGCTGAGCATCTTGTCCTGTGTCCCTTTGGGGATTTTCTCCTTTACTTTTCCCTGAATGTATGTGAAGAAAATTTACCTGTTACAGTTGGCTTCTTGAAAGTCAGTTGTGCTTGTAACGTATCTGCAATACCTGCCCCAGGAACTTTCCTGAGGGCAGCTGCCAATAGCAGCCTAACAGCCCTTGTGAATTGGAGGTGCCATTATGCACGTGTTCAAGTTGTAGGTACAGGAAATGTCCACAAGGCGGCAGCACTTCTTCATTCCAACTCCGGTCCTCCTGCAACCTGAGCCTTAAGGTGAGTCGGCCTCCTGGGCTGTGATTTAGAGTGGAATGTGCATGAGCAACGGAGAAGGCAATGGCACCCCACTCCAGTACTCTTGCCTGGAAAATCCCATGGATGGAGGAGCCTGGTGGGCCACAGTCCGTGGGGTCACTAAGAGTCGGACACGACTGAGAGACTTCACTTTCACTTTTCACTTTCATGCACTGGAGAAGGAAATGGCAACCCACTCCAGTGTTCTTGCCTGGAGAATCCCAGGGACGGGGAAGCCTAGTGGGTTGCCGTCTATGGGGTCGCACAGAGTCGGACACGACTGAAGCGGCTTAGCAGCAGCAGCAGCAGTACATGAGCAAACACTCCAGAGCTTGTGTCTCACTAATTCCTCCACCCAAAGCTTCACCCCTCCCCTCCAGACTCATCCCAACTTGGGCCACAGCCTCTGCTGAGGTGCCTAGGAAGCTGTAGTCTCATGAAGGAGCCTTGAATTGGGGACTCCAGCACCAGGAGACCTGGAGGCTAGGTGACTTTTCCAAGGTCCTTGAAGTCAGAGGGTCATGCCAGCATCCTTTGGGTGTCTAGGGCATGTGGTCCCAGCCAGAGGAACAGACAATACAGTTGCCATAGGGCTCTAATAAGTGCATCCTTCCCAGTCAAGTCAAGACAAGTGTCCCATCCCAGTCCAGCCATGGGAACCAAGCCTCCTCAGACTCCAACGGTGGGATAGCAGCCGAAGTCAGGGAGACAGGAGGGAATGAAACAGATATTGCTTTGTTTCCTTTTCTTTTCTGCAACCTCATGCCATTGCTATGTTTTATGCTTGTTGTCAGGGTTTATACACCCTTGATTCAGTGATGACATATCCATATAGCATATTGGTTCTTTTTTTGGATTCTTTTTCCATAACGGTTATTGTAGAAGGTAAAGGACAGTTCCATTTGCTTAATATCATATCCTTGTGCAGTATCTATTAGAGACACAGATTTTTTTGTCTGTGTATGTCAAGGGAAGGAATGAGGGAAGGAGATAATCCTCATGGATCTTCTATTACAGATACAGATTTCAGTGTATATGTTGAAGTAGTGGATTTCTGTGTATTTGTCAGTCCCAATCCCCTATGAATACAACCTGGTCCTTAACTTAAAAAAAAAAAAATCCTTTGTGTTTGAATTCTCAGAGGCTTCTTTTGAGCTGTGAATTAGTTCCTTTTTCAAAAAAATGTTTTTTTTATGTTGCCCTGGTATTCTTCATCTGGTATTTTCTTCCTTTGTCCGGCTGACTTCACTTAGTGTATGATCCTCTAAGGTTCACCTTTGTGATGACCAATCACATAATTTCATAATTAAGCTGCGGGTGACATCTTGTGGTTCTGTGTCTCGGCTGCTGTGAGCAGTGCTGCAGTGGACGTTGGGGTGCATGTGTCTTTTTCAAAGATGGTTTTCTGGGGATATACTCCAAGTTTGGGAATGTCAGAGGCTGTAGTTAACTTGAAATTTTATTATTATTTTTGGGGGGATGCAGAGATTGTTGGCCGTTCTGACCGTATCACAAATGGTGTGATATTTGTGTAGTTATGTCATTTTTCCTATAAGTAGGGATGCTGAGCATCTAGTCCTGTGTCTGAGTTTTTTTTTTTTTTTCTTTCCTTAAAGGGCATGAGGAAAATTTACCTGTTGCAGATGTATTCTTGCAAGTCGGCTGTGTTTGGAATTTATTTCTGCAATATCTTCCCCAGGGCCTTTCCTGAGTGCTACGGTCGTTAGCATCCCCAAAGTCCTTGTCAGTTGGAGGTGGCATTAAGTTTATGTGTTCAAGTTGTAGTTTCAGGTAATGTCCACAAGGAGGCAGCACTGTTTCGTGCCAACTCTGGTTCTTAGGGATTCCCTGGTGGCTCAGACGGTAAAGAGTCTGCCCTCAATGAGGGAGACTCGGATTCGATCCCTGGGCCAGGAAGATCCCCTGGAGAAGGAAATGGCAGGCAAGCTGACACTTTGGAAATTGACTTTCTGGGCTGTGAATTAAGAGTGTAACGTGCCTGAGCAAACACGCAAGGCCTGTCTCACTGCTACTTCCCCTTAACACTTCACCCTCTGTTTCAGACTCATCCCAGCCTGGGGCACCGCTCCCTGCTGAGGTGCCCAGGAGGCTGCACTCTCAGAAAAGAGGCTTCAGCTGGGGACCCCAGCACCAGCGGACCTGGAGGAGGGTGACTTTTCCTGGGTCCTCGCGGCCAGAGGTTCAGGCGACCATCGTGTGCACTAGGTTCTATGGTCCCAGCCACGGCAAAGCAGACAGTACAGGTTTAAGAGGGGCTCCATTTAGGGCCCCCGCCTGACTGTCGACTCCTCTCCAGTCCAGTCATGTGACTGAAGCCTGGTCAGGGTCCAGGGAATGGAAAGCAGCCCAAGGCAGGGAAATCGGAGGGAATGAAATAGACATTGCTTTTTACTTTTCTTTAATCTCATGCGAATGCTGTGTTGGTCTATATTTGATTTGCAATCTTGTGCTTGTTGTCAGTGTATAGGCTCTGGATTCAACTATGACATTTACATACTATATATATATATATATATATATATTTTTTTTTTTTTTTCCTTTCAATTCTTTGCCATAGAGATTATGGAACAAGGTCAAGTAACCTCCCTGGGCTGAATATTATGTCCTTCTGGTGTATCTTTTCTGACTCTATGCAACCCCAAGGGCTGTAGCTCTCTGGGTTACTCTTTCCATGGATTCCCCAGGCATGAATACTCGACTAGGTTGCCATTCCCGTCTCCTGGAGATCTTTTGGACCCAGAGGTTGAACCCAGGTCTCCCGCATTACCGTCATATTATTAACCCTTTGGCCACAAGGGAAGCTCTAAGTAGCTATTAGAGATGCAGATTTTTTAATATATATGGGGGGAAGGAGAAAGGAGATAATCCTTTGAATTATCTATTATGGGTACAGATTTCTTTGTATATGTTTGACATATGGATTTGTGTGTATAGATATACAGCTTTCTGTGTATATGTGGATGGAAGGAACGAAGGAGCTAATCTTTGTGGATTATCTATTACAGATACAGATTTATGTGTATATGTTCAACGTACAGGTTTTTGTGAATATGTAGTCCTGAATTCCTAATTAACCCCTGGCCCTTTATTGTTTCTTCTCTTTGGGATTCCTTGTCTGTGTTTGAATTTTCAGAATCTCTTTCTCTGCTGTATATTAGTTTCTTTGTGTCTCTTTTTTTATTTGACTGAAAGGAACATCATATGCTCTTTTCTTCCTCTGTCTGTTGAGTACACTTTTGTATGATCCTCCAGTGTCCATCCCTGGGCAAACAGTGGCATAACTGCATAATTTCAGTGCTGCCTTTCATGGCTAATAGTCCGGTGCGTGTATTCACCACATTGTCCTTGAGCATCAACCTGTCAGAGGGCACTTTGTCATTCTGCGCCTTGGCTATTGTAAGCAGTAAAGCAGTGAGTGTTGGGGTACATGTGTCTTTTTGAATGATGGATTTGGGGGGATATAAGCCCAGGTGCGGACGTCAGATACTATGGTTAGCTGTCTTGAATGTTTATATTCTGGCATGTGGAGGCTGTCTTTTCTAGGGGTTGTTGACAATGTCCATTCCCACCAACCTTGTATAGGGGTTCAATCAGCTTCTGGCCCTCTCGAACATTTACTGTTTGTAGACTTTTGTGGATGTCCATTCTGACTGGTGGGATTTGGTTCCTTGTTATCGTTTTGATTGTCTTTCCTCCTGTAATAATGCTCAATGTCTTGTTCAGTGCCATTTATTTTTTTCCATAAAGGATTTGAGAAGATTTACCTGTCGCAATTGGCTTCTTGAGTCGGTCGTTGTAATTTATTTCTGCAATACCAGCCCCAGGACCATTCCTGAGAGTGGTTTTAACTGTCCCCACAGGCCTTGTGAATGGCTGCTAAGTCGCCTCAGTCATGTCCGACTCTGTGTGACCCCAGAGATGACAGCCCACCAGGCTCCCCCGTCCCTGGGCTTCTCCCGGCAAGAACACTGGAGTGGGTTGCCATTTCCTTCTCCAATGCATGAAAGTGAAAAGTGAAAGTGAAGTCGCTCAGTTGTGTCCGACTCTTAGCGACCCCATGGACTGCAGCCTACCAGGCTCCTCCGTCCATGGGATTTTCCAGGTAAGAGTACTGGAGTGGGGTGCCATTGCCTTCTCCATTGTGAATGGAGAGACCCCTAACAGAGGTGTGCAAGTTGTAGTTACAAGAAATGTCCACAAGGTGGCAGCACTTCTTCATGCCGAACTCTGGTTCTCCTGCAACCAGAGTTAAGGAGAGCGTGCCTCCTGGGCTGTTTGTTAAAGTGCAATGTGCCTGAGCAAAAACTCGAGGCCTTGTGTCTTACTACTTCCTCCCCCTAAAGCTTCTCCCCTCCCCTCCAGACTCATCCCAACATTGGCCACTTCCCCAGGTGAGGGGCCTAGGAGGTTGCACTTCCAGGAAGGGTCCTTGAATTGGGGACCCCTGCACCAGGAGACTAGGTGATTTTTCCAAGGTCTTCAAGGTCAGAGCGTCGTGACACAATCCTTGTGTGCCCTGGGGCTTGAGGCCCCAGCCAGAGGGAGCCGCACAGTACCAGTGTCACAGGAATCTAAATTAAGGGCACTCTTCCCAGTGTCGTGATGCTCCGAGTCCAGCCACAGGAACCAGCCTCCTCAGGCTCCAGGCATGGGGTAGGAGCCCACGTTAGGGAGGCAAGACGGAAATGAAATAGACACTGCTTTCCTTTCCTTTCCTTTTCTGTAATCTCATGCCTTTGCTGTGTTAGAATATAGTTGATTTGCGGTTTTGTGCTTGTCATCACTATACAGCCGCTTTTTTAGTTATGACACACACACTGTGCTTTCTTGGATTCTTTCTCCATAATAGCTATTGCAGAAAGTAAGGGAAAGTTCCATTTGCTGAACATCAGATCCTTGTGCAACATCTATTACAGATACCGATTTTTTTTTTTTTAAATCTCAAAGGAAGGAATGATGGAAAGAGAGAATCTTTATGGATTATCTACTACAGATACAGATTTCAGTGCATATGTTAGTCCCAACCTCCTCTGAATTCATCCTAGCCGCTTTTATTTTTTAAGTTCTTTGTGTTTATATTTTCAGAGGCTCCTTTTGTATTATAATTAGTTTCTTCTTTTTATCTCTTTTTATGTTGCCTAGAATGCCTTCATCTGCTATTTTCTTCCTTTGTCCTACAGATTTTACTTGTATGATCCTTCAAGGTCCACCCTTGTGGAGACCCATGGCATGACTCCTTAATGTCAGGGGTGCTTTTTTATGGCTGAGTAACGGTCCATGGTAAATATGTACCACATCTTGTTTAACCTGTAAGCTGTGGGTGGAAATTTTCTTTCTATCTTGTCTATTGTGAGCAGTGCTGCAGTGAGTGCTGGGGTGCGTGTGTCTCTTTGAATGATGGTTTTCTTGGGATACAGTCCCGGTGTGGGAATGTCAGACCCTGGTTTACCTTTCTTGAAACTTTAACTTCTGGCCTGAAGAGACTCTTTTCTAGTAGTGACTGTTCCCAATGTGCATTCCCTGTATAGTGGGGGTCCCCTCACCCCCTGGCGCTCTCCTACATTTGTTGCTTGTAGACTCGTGTGGATGGCCATTCTGACTGGTGTGGTGTGATATTTGTGGCCATTTTGTCATTCTCCTGTAATAATTAGGAATGCTGAGCATCTTGTCCTTTGGGCATTTGGGTTTTTGTTGTTGTTTTTCTTTTCCTTTAAGGGTGTGAGGAAAATTTACCAGTTGCAGTTTGGCTTCTTGAAAGTCGGCTGTGTTTGGAATTTATACCTGCAATACCCACCCAAAGACCTTTCCTGAGGACAGCTGTCATCAACAGTGCCCCAGGCCTTGTGAATTACACCTGCAATTAAGCACAGCTGGTCAAAGTGTAGTTATAGGAAAGACCCACAGGCAACAGCAGTTCTTCCTGCCCAAGTCTGATTCCTCGGGCAATGAGATCCTTAGGGAAAATCGGCTTCCTGGGCTGTGAATTAGGGTGGAAAGTGCCTGAGCTCCTGTCTCAGTGCATCTTCCTCCTAAAGCTTTACCTCTCCCCTCCAGACCCATTCCAGCCTGGGGCACCACTCCCTGCTTGAATTGGAGACCCCAGCACCCAGAGACTAGGTGACTTTTCCAAGGTCCTGGTGATCAGAGGATTGGGCCACCATCTTTGGGTGCACTGGAGACTTTGTTCACAGCCAAGCAAACCAGACATACAAGTTTAAGTGGGGGCTCACCCTGCCCAGCTGTCTCTACACCATCCAGTCCATCAGTGGGACCCAGGCCTGCTCAGGCTCCAGGGCTGGGATAGCATCTCATGTTAGGGAGATCAGAGGGAACAAAATGAGCATGCCTTCTTTTCATTCTTCTTTAATCTCCAGTTTGTGCTTCTTGTCAGTGGGAAGCCACCTGATTCAATGCAATACACAAAGAGCATAACTCTTGTTTGGGGGATTCATTTGCCACAGAGTTTATTTCAGAAGGCTGAGGAAAGTATTGTCTGCTGAAAATCATGTCCATCAGGATTACCTTTTAGAGATGCAGATGTTTTTGTATTTGTGAAAGAAGGAAAGGAGGAGATAATCCTTGTGAATTATTACAGATATCGTTTTCTTTGTATATTTAGAGATGCAGATTTCTGCATATATTTAGAAGGATGAAAGGAAGGAAAAATATAATCCTTGTGGATTTTCTATTGCACATAGATTCCTGTGTATATGTTAGTCATGACCTTGGAATTTAACCTGCCCCTTTACTGTTAATTTTTGCAGATTGTTTTTGTGTTTGAATTCTCAGGGATTTTTTTTTTTGTTTTAAATGCTTTTCCTTCATATATTTAAAAAATTTTGCCTATAAGGATATCACATTCTTTTGTCTTTCTCTGTCTCACTTTGCTTAATATATGATCCTCCAAAGTCCATCCTTGTAGCAACCAATGGCATAATTTCATAATTTCTGTGGTGGATATTCAAGGCTGAGTAATAGTCTCAGCCTTGTATATAAACCACGTTTTCTTGAAATTTTAATCTGTACTTGGACATTTTCTTGGATCTGTTTCTTGGCTCCTGCAAATAGTGTTGAAGTGAACTTTGGGGTGCCTGTGTCTTTTGGAATGATGGTTTTCTTGTCATAAGAGCCCAGGTTTGTGATGTCAGATCCTAGGATTAGCTCCTTTGAAAGCTTTTTTTTTGCCTGGCAGATGCTATCTCCTTTTTGACTATGGGGACCCTAGGCAGACAATCAGCAGTGTATATCTAGAGGCCTCAAGATTCTTGTTTAGGTCCTGTGTGCCTAGCAGACACTCAGCTTGTCTGTAACAATGAGGCATCCAGACGGAATCTCAGCTCATTTCCTCATCTTTTTCTGGGGCCATTTGAGTTGTTTTCTCTCTTCTCTCTTTTTTCTTTCCTTAAAGCATGTGAAGAAAACTGACCTTTGAAATTGGTCTTTTGAAAGTCCGTTGTGTTTGGAATTCATTTCTGCAATACCTTTCCAGGACCTATTGTGAGGACAGATCTCATTAACCACCCCATCATCATCAGTCATCAGTTCAACTGCTCAGTTGTATGTGACTCTTCACGACCCCATGGACTGCAGCACACCAGGCCTCCCTGTCCATCACCAACTCCCAGAGCATGCTCAAACTCTTGTCCATCGAATCGGTGATACCATCCAACCATCTCATCCTCTGTCATCGGCTTCTCCTCCTGCCGTCACTCTTTCCCAGCATCAGGGTCTTTTCCAATGAGTCAGTTCTTTGCATCAGGTGGCCAAAGTATTGGAGCTTCAGCTTCAGCATCAGTCCTTCTAGTGAATATTCAGGACTGATCTCCTTTAGGCTTGGCTGGTTGGATCTCCTTGCAGTCCAAGGGACTCTCAAGAGTCTTCTCCAACACCACAGTTCAAAAGCATCGATTCTTCGGTGCTCAGCTTTCTTTATAGTCCAACTCTCTCATCCATACATGACCACTGGAAAAACCATAGCCTTTACTAGACGGACCTTTGTCAGTAATGTAATGTCTCTGCTTTTTAATGTGCTGTCTAGTTCAGTCATAGCTTTTCTTCCAAGGAACAAGCATCTTTTAATTTCATGGCTGCAAAAAGCAGAGACATTATGTTGCCAACAAAGGTCCATCTAGTCAAACCTATGGTTTTTCTAGTAGTCATGTATGGATGTGAGAGTTGGACTATAAATAAAGCTGAGCACTGAAGAATCGATGCTTTTGAACTGTGGTGTTGGAGAAGACTCTTGAGAGTCCCTTGGACTGCAAGGAGATCCAACCAGCCAAGCCTAAAGGACATCAGTCCTGAATATTCACTAGAAGGACTGATGCTGAAGCTGAAGCTCCAATACTTTGGCCACCTGATGCAAAGAACTGACTCATTGGAAAAGACCCTGATGCTGGGAAACATTGAAGGCTGGAGCAGAAGGGGACGACAGAGGATGGGATGATGGATAGCATCACCAACTCAATGGATACGAGTTTGAGTAAGCCCTGGGAGTTGGTGATGGACAGGGAGGCCTGGTGTGCTGCAGTCCATGGGGTTGCAAAGAGTCGGACACAACTGAGCGACTGAACTGAACAGCACCATCTGCAGTGAGCCTTTGAATTAGAGGTGCTGGTAAGAACTGGTGGGCAAGTTGTAGTCACAGAAAATGTCCACAAAGTGGCAGCAGTTCTTCATGTCCAACTCCTGTTCTACCTGCAACCAGAGCCTTAGGGAAAGTAGACTTCCTGGGTTGTGAATTAGAGTGGAATGTGCATAAGCAACGGAGAAGGCGATGGCACCCCACTCCAGTACTCTTGCCTGGAAAATCCCATGGATGGAGGAGCCTGGTAGGCTGCAGTCCATGGGGTGGTGAAGAGTCGGACACGACTGAGAGACTTTACTTTGATTTTTCATTTTCATGCATTGGAGAAGAAAATGGCAACCCACTCCAGTGTTCTTGCCTGGAGAAGCCCAGGGACGGGGGAGCCTGGTGGGCTGCCATCTATGGGGTCACACAGTGTTGGACACGACTGAAGCGACTTAGCAGCAGCAGCAGTGCCTGAGCAAACACCCAAGGGCTTGTGTCTCACTCCTTCTTCCCCCTCAATCTTCACCACTCCCCTCTAGCCTGATGCCTACCTGGGGCTCCACTCCCTGATGAGGTGCCTAGGAGGCAGCACTCTAAGGAAGGAGGCTTCAGCTGGGGACCCCAGTGCCACCACCCTGGATACTTGATGAATTTATCCTGGCCCTCGAGGCCAGATCGTTGGGGTGCACTAGGGATTCTGGCCCCAGCCAGAGAAAACCAGACAGAACAAGTTTAAGAGGAGCCTGTATGAAACACACCCTGCCAGGTCGTCGCAAACCTACTGCAGTCTGGCGCTGGGACTCGAGCTTACTCAGGGCTTCAGTGAGGACCCCAGGGATGGGATAACAGCACAAGTCTTAGAGGGCAGAGGGAACCAAGTAGGTGTTACTTCTCTTTCCTTCTTTCTTTTTTAGTCTCATGACGATGCTATGTTGAAGTATAGTCTATTTGCAGTTCTGTGCTTATCCTCAGTGTACAGTGATTCAGTTATGACAGATTTCACTTGGTATATGTGTAGTGTTGTGTTTTTCTGCCATAGAGTTTATTGAACAAATAAAATTTAACCCATAATGTGCTCTATTCTGATCTTCAAGTCCCTTTGGACTATCAGACAGATTTTTTGTACACATGTAAGGAACCAAGCAAGGAGATAATCCTTGTGGATTATCTATTACAGCTACAGATTTCTAGGCATATGTTAGACACAACAACTTCTGTGTATATGTGCACGGAAAGAAAGAAGAAAAGAAGCGAAGGAAGGAAGGCAGGAGATAACCCTTGTGGATTATCTATTACAGATACAGATTTCTGTGTATATATTAGTTCAGTTCAGTTGCTCAGTTGTGTCCGACTCTTTGCGACCCCATGGACTGCAGCACGCCAGGCCTCAGCTTTCCTTATAGTCCAACTCCAGGAGTTGGTGATGGACAGGGAGGCTGGCCTCTGTCCAGAGAGGATTCAAGATGATTGACGAAGAACCTCTTCCCAAAAAGGTTCGACTGAATGAAACAGACTTCAGAGTTATGGTATGAGATGAATTAATTCTAAGGTGGAAACGGTATGAAGCATATGTGCAGGCTTTGGAGGGCAGGGACACAGATCTCAACTCTAATGATGTGGCTGGCTTAAGGGAATCTGAAGAAACCTAAAGCCACAGCAGCAAGAATCTGCATGCGGGGAAAACATTCTTGTAATGTGACTAGCAACCAAGGAGCAAGAGATGCAAGCATGTACTACTCAGATCCAGTACCTCAAGCAAGTCCAGCTGCCTGCTGCTGCTGCTGCTGCTGCTAAGTCGCTTCAGTCGTGTCCGACTCTGTGCGACCCCAGAGACGGCAGCCCACCAGGCTCCCCCGTCCCTGGGATTCTCCAGGCAAGAACACTGGAGTGGGTTGCCATTTCTTTCTCCAATGCATGAAAGTGAAAAGTGAAAGTGAAGTTGCTCAGTCATGTCCAACTCTTAGCAACCCCATGGACTGCAGCCCACCAGGCTCCTCCATCCATGGGATTTTCCAGGCAAGAGTACTGGAGTGGGGTGTCATTGGGATCAACAATGGTGGACCCAGCAATCAACTTATTCCTAAAAATGAAAAGTGAACTGGAAGAGACTAAAGAACTGGTACAAGCCCCAAATGAACTGAGTGCCTGGACGTTTACGCCTGTTAGGTAAACAAACCATACTCCTCAGTCAAGACTTCCCTGACAGTCCCATTGCAAGAAAGCTTTGGTGGGACAGCCACGTACACATTTATTTCCACACCAAGACTCAAACTTTTTGGGCCAAAAAGCCACATTCTTATACTATCCAGCTCGTAAAGGTTAATGTAAAACTTACCAGATGAACCTTGTGTTTCAACTTTTTTCTCTCCCCCCTCTCCTTGCCTCAGAGGCCTGATGGCATCAGACTATTCCAAAGATGTGGCCACCTCTGAAAAACTCCCCTTCTAGAACATGTAGACACTTGAGAAATGTTTCTGTTTGAAGAAAATAGAGGGAGAAAGAAAAGTCTTAAGTCTGTGGCACACTGTGTCTTCAGACAGTTTGGAGGAATGAAAACCTAGAGATTTAAAACCATGACCTGAACATATAAAATTCCAGTAAATGTAAAGTTGGAATATGCATCGCTCTTAACCTTGAGCATAGTGACTTAGAGACACTGGATATCAGTTTTGCCAATAAGACTGTTGTGGACTTCGTGATTGTTGTTGAACTTCTGGGTCACACTCAGATGAGGTGAATTTTACTTTTAAAGGATTTATTTGCTAAGAGCCAACTTAATAGTCATGAGTGAATCAAATAATAAATGTCGGTATAAGTAGTTCATCTATTTAAACATTCCATTTGGGGCTCTATGTTACTTGACTGAGCCTTAAACCTATGTGGTTTTACTCAATGAGTTGTTCTTTGAATGGTTGCTAATGCTGAGGACGATAAACTTACTGAGGACTGTACGAACATGAAGGAGTGGTGTCAAACTTCAGGTTTTAAACTGTTTGAAGCATTAAAAACATTCATTTTACAACTAGATTGTATAATATTGGCTGTGATGAGACTCACTGCGTTATTTTTTTTCAGTTGTGAAATTTATTAAATCCCCATCCCATTCAACAGGCACGTGTTGAAAGAGCATTGTCGTTGGTGTTAATGGAGGAATGTGTTCCTTCATTGTATTTGGGCCTTTTGTATTGCACTCTTGATATTAAAATGTGCCTTAAAAAAAAAAAAGATTTACTGAGCATGGTCCTGCCCATCAGAACAAGACCCAGTTTCCCCCACAGTCTCTCCCCTCAGGAAGCTTCCATAAGCCTCTTATCTTTATCCCTCAGAGGGCAGACAGAATGAAAACCACAATCACAGAAAACTAATCAAACTGATCACATGACCCACAGTCTTGTCTAACTCCATGAAACTATGAACCATGCCGTGTAGGACCACCCAAGACAGACAGGTCCTGGTGGAGAGTTCTGACAAAAAGTGGTCCACTGGAGAAGGGAATGGCAAACCACTTCAGTATTCTTGCCTTGAGAACCTCATGAACAGTATGAAAAGGCAAAAAGATATGACACTAAAAGATGAACTTCCCAGGTTGGTAGGTGCCTATTATGCTACTGGAGAAGAGTAGAGAAATAACTCCAGAAAGAATGAAGAGATGCAGCCAAAGCAAAAACAACGCCCAGTTGTGGATGTGACTGGCGATGGAAGCAAGGTCCGATGCTGTAAAGAACAATATTGCATAGGAACCTGGAATGTTAGGTCCATGAATCAAGGCAAATTGGAAGTGGTGAGACAGGAGATGGCAAGAATGAACATCGACAATTTAGGAATCAGTGAACTAAAATGGACCAGAATGGGTGAATTTAACTCAGATAACCATTATATCTACTACTGTGGGCAAGAATCCCTTAGAAGAAATGGAGTAGCCCTCATAGTCAACAAGAGTCTGAAATGCAGTACTTGGGTGCAGTCTCAAACAGCAGAATGATCTCTGTTTGTTTCCAAGGCAAACCATTCACTATCACAGTAATCCAAGTCTATGCCCTGATCAGTAATGCTGAAGAAGCTGAAGTTGAATGGTTCTGTGAAAACCTACAAGACCTTCTAGAACTAACACCCAAAAAAGATGTCCTTTTCATCATAGGGGACTGGAATGCAAAAGTAGGAAGTCAAGAGATACCTGGAATAACAAGCAAACTTAGCCTTGGAGTACAAAATGAAGCAGGGCAAAGGCTAACAGCATTTTGCCCAAAGAACGCACTTGTCATAGCAAATAACCTTTTCCAACAACAGAAGAGAAGACTCTACACATGGACATCACCAGATGGTCAATACCAAAATCAAATTGATTAGAAATCAGACTGATTAGAAATCAGATTGATTATATTCTTTGCAGCCAAAGATGGAGAAGCTCTATACGGTCAGCAAAAACAGGACCGGGAGCTGAACTGTGCCTCAGATCATGAATTCCTTATTGCCCAATTCAGACTGAAATTGAAGAAAGTAGGGGAAACCACTAGACCATTCAGATATGACCTAAATAAAATCCCTTATGATTATACAGTGGAAGTGAGAAATAGATTCAAGGGATTCAATCTGATAGAGTGCCGAAGAACTATGGATGGAGGTTCATGACATTGTACAGGAGGCAGTGAATAAGACCATCGCCAAGAAAAAGAAATGCAAAAAGGCAAAATGGTTGTCTGAGGAGGCCTTACAAATAGTTGAGAAAAGAAGAGAAGTGAAAAGCAAAGGAGAAAAAGAAAGATAGACCCATTTGAATGCAGAGTTCCATAGAATAGCAAGGAGAGATAAAAAAAAGCCTTCCTCAGTGATCAATGCAAAGAAATAGAGGACAACAATAGAATGGGAAAGACTAGAGATCTCTTTAAGAAAATTACAGATACCAAGGGAATATTTCATGCAAAGATGGGCACAATAAAGGACAAAAGAGAGGGAGCAACAAAGAGAATATGATGTCACTTCTAGATGGAATCTAAAAATGGATAATAGGAGCTCTTTGAGCCAAGATAAAGAGTTCACAGACTTCGAAAAAACTCTTCTCACCATTAGCAGAGAAGAAAGGTGTCGGGCACATAGAAATAAGCTACTTCTCAAATATGTGAATAGTACTATTTAAAAAATAAGCTGCAAGGATCTACTAGGTAACACTAGGAGTGGTACTCCACTTTCTGTCATAATCTATACACGAACAGTCAAAAACACAACATATACTCATCAATGTGTGAGTGAATCAAGTGACTATGAATTAAAAAAACAAAAACACCTGCCACCGCTGCTGCTGCTGCTAAGTCGCGTCAGTCGTGTCCAACTCTGTGTGACCCCATAGACTGCAGCCCACTAGGCTCCCCCATCCCTGGGATTCTCCTTGTAATTCACCTATATACTCAAGTCCAAATAACTGGATACACACAATAAATATAGAAACATATGCTGACTCTATTGCCCTCATCCCATGGTTACCTTGGCTGGTATCATATCTCTGGAGACTGGACAGGCTTGGCTCCCACGGCTGAATTGTTTTGAGACTCAAGGTCCTGGGAGGATGTGGTAGGCGGTGTGACACCACGATGTTCCTGGAGTGCCTCTTGCGCTCAGCAGGAGCCCTCAATCACTAGGTACAGGCAAAGTGAATGAAGACATTTGAATTAACGTAGACACACATATATGTATCCAATAGATGATCCAAAACGACCTACTGAAGAACAGGTGGAAGTTTACTGAACACACTGTAATCACCTAGATGTGAACAAGAGCTTTAAAGAGAATAGATAAATGTTCATACATGAATGTATCAAGTTCCTGCACACCTGAAACACACATAAAATCAGAAATCACTCCTATTCCAATAAATAATCACGCAGAAATGACAGGGGATGGGGGAAACGTGTGGGGCTAGATAATGCTATAAAAAGAAAGCTGAGCACCGAAGAATTGATGCTTTTGAACTGTGGTGTTGGAGAAGACTCTTGAGAGTCCCTTGGACTGCAAGAAGATCCTACCAGCCAAGCCTAAAGGAAATCAGTCCTGAATATTCCCTAGAAGGACTGATGCTGAAGCTGAAGCTCCAGTACTTTGGCCATCTGATGCAAAAAATGGACTCGTTTGAAATGACGCTAATGCTGGGAAAGATTGAAGGCGGGAGGAGAAGGGGATGACAGAGTATGAGATGGTTGGATGGCATCACCAACTCAATGGACATGAGTTTTAGTAAACTGCAGGAGTTGGTGATGGGCAGGGAAGCCTGGCGTGCTGTGGCTCATGGGGTCGCAGAGTCGGACAGGACTGAGCGACTGAACTGAACTAAGGTAATGCTGTCGCCTTGTGGCCTTTTTCTGTAACAACAGCTTGAAAAGCTGTGCTGATGGGCATTGAGTATTCTCAAGGCCAAAGGGTCTGTAAGTCAAAAACAGCTCATCTCAACAAACGTCCTAGGGGTGGTCATCAGAAAAGAATTTAAAACAGGGCCAGGTTACAGGAAGTTGCATCAAGAAGTAACATGAACTCACCCTTGAAAAGAAATCACATGAAAAGAGGTCAGTTGCTCTAAATGTGAGAAATGCAAATCGAAACCACAGCAAGGAATCACCTCACAGACCTCAGAATGGCCATTGTCAGAAACTTGACAAACACTGATTGAGAAGGCGTCAAGAAAAGGGAACATTCCTCCCCTGATCCTGGCAATAGACATTGGTCAGAGACACTATGGAGGACCGTAGGAGGCTTATTAAAACAAAGAAAATGAGAATGAGGTTAGAACACTCTCCAACATCATACACGAAGTGAACTCCAAATCATAAATATGTAAAGGTCAGGAGGGATGCTATGAAAGTCTTGAGGAGAACATAGGCAGGACATGTGAAGATGTAAACTACAAGTTCTTTTTGGGTTTGGGTGACTTCATTGCAAGGTCTTTTGGAATCCGTCTCCTAGAGCAATGAGAAATAAACCAAAACTAGGAAATGTGACCTACTTCAATTTTGAAGCAGGTGTCCAAAAAAGGAAGCCTTCAGGAATGAAGAAGGCAACATGAAATGCAAAGAAATATTTGCAAACCAGGACACCCACAAACAATTCATCTCCAAAACCAACGAAAACCTCACAATGTAGTAATATTTCAATAAAGTTGATCCCATAAAAATATTGCCTCCCTGTGCTGTATCACAACACAAACATAGTTACGTGAATCAACTGTACTTCAATTACAAAAAACTGTGGGATGTATAGGTACAAACACAAAAGAAAACAAGACAAAAAAAGGAACAAAATGAAATGGGAAATGTTATACAACAGAAAAACAACTGAGAAATTACTTTGGATGAGATTATTAAGCATCACACAAACTAGATTGGCCTTTTCAATATTTGCTTCAAAAAGAACTAACTAGTCAAAGAGGCCAGTGAATCTACCAGCAAGATAAATAACAAGAAAGCCATGGGAGAGTCACATTTTACCAAGCCCATGCTCTGATAATGAGTACCATCA
The DNA here is from genome assembly GCF_019923935.1 of Bubalus bubalis. Classification (NCBI taxonomy): domain Eukaryota; kingdom Metazoa; phylum Chordata; class Mammalia; order Artiodactyla; family Bovidae; genus Bubalus; species Bubalus bubalis. The sequence continues at coordinate 50,056,260 of NC_059176.1, forward strand.
AAAGACACATTAAAGTTTTGACGATTTTTTCAAAAACAATTCAAAAGGTGTTAACTCTGAAGATGAATTTCCCATATTTTTAATCTGCACTTCAAGCTTCTGAAATGCCTTCCAGCAAGAGGCAGGAGTTCCCCTTCTTGCTGGGGGTGGGGGAGTCAACGCCCCTGGGAAAACTTACTATTTCAGGCCGGTAACTCTGCACCCCAGGTTCCAGGGCTGAAACGGAAAAGTTTCTATTTCAGGCCCACAACTGGTGGGCTGAAAGGTGAACAAAAGTCGGTTTCACATTATACTATTCCTGAAAATTATACACCTTTCAGGAGAATCTATTTACATATTCTCATCTACGAAATTACACAAAGGAAATTACCTTGAGTGAAGAAACTTCTAAAAAAATTAAAATGAGATATGAGCTTTTAGAGAAACTCTATTAAGAATAATTATGCATTAGGAATGTCTGTCTAAAAGCCTCTCCAGACTGGGATAACTTGAATTTCTAAGGGTTGTGCTAAACTAAGTCTTGGAATTCTATTGAATAGCTAGGCCATTTCCAAATAAAATAAGATTTTGAAACATTTATTACTGAACACTAATTTCCTCTTACTAAAGAGATTTGGGACTAAAAACAAATGATGTTTGGTGCCATCCTAAAATGTTCTCTTTAAGAAAACTAAGGTTTTAGAAATTATCACTGGTATTTATGCTCACCAATCTATAAAATGTTAATATAAAAGTCAGTTCTTGGTTGCTTAAGTAAAGTAGGAAGTGTGTTTTCAGTAAAGAAGATATGAGGAATGGAATTGCATTTTGTGAAGGGAAAAGAAAGTTATTCTGACTTACAGGTGGCTTTTTAGGATGGAAGAACAAAGTAATGGGTACAGAAAGTGATAAGAAGGTTTGTGGAAAGTGAACCATGAGAAAAGAGTTTTGTACATGGTTTAAAATAAGTTTAAAATAAATTTAATTAAGTTAATCTTTTAAATAAAGTAAGCTGGTGCAAAAATTGAAATTTAGCTGCTCTCTCTGTTAAGATGACGCCTTTCCTTCAGATGTCAAACTGCCTTTGATAATGGATTTAAGTTTCTTTATCTTTTAAATGATCTGTTTTGAAATCTCTCATTGTGACTTTGGCTAAGTAATTAGTATTGTTTCACAATGACTTATAACCCTATCTGACTGAGTGTTCCAAATCTTTTTGATATTTGTTGACAAAACTTCCTAAATCATTCTAATGAAGATTTCTAGCTAACTTTGGGATGCTTCAGAGGGCCTCTGAAATATCCCAAAGAGAGATACTATACTAATTAGGTTCATTTTGTATACAGAATTACATGGGAAGCATTGTCAAGTGAGTAATACATCTCAGGTTATATTGTATGGTAAATGTTACTAATATAGATATCCTAGAAACTATATGGAGAAGGCAATGGCACCCCACTCCAGTATTCTTGCCTGGGAAATCCTGTGGACGGAGGAGCCTGGTGGGCTGCAATCCATGGGGTCGCAAAAAGTCAGACATGACTGAGCGACTTCCCTTTCACTTTTCACTTTCATGCATTGGAGAAGGAAATGGCAACCCACTCCAGTGTTCTTCCCTGGAGAATCCCAGGGATGGGAGAGCCTGGTGGGCTGCCGTCTATGCGGTCTCACAGAGTCGGACACGACTGAAGCGACTTAGCAGCAGCAGCAGCAAAACCATATGGAATTCATAAAATTCTGATATGTTTGGGTAAAAGGTTATCAGACATAATTCTAGTTACTATCTCAAAATACTGTCATTGCACTAACGAAGTTCCACAAAACTCCTTCCTCTCAAAGATTTATAGAGAGGACTTTTGGATAAATACCAGTTTCTGAACTAGGTAAGGATTCTAATGGAAAACCCGATGACTTCATAAAGGTTAACAAAAGGACTGAATGAACTGGCAAATATGCTTATAACTTTTATCTGAAAATTACTGTGTTGAATCTGTGTTTTCCAGGTTTAAGAAAAAACTCCCCCTCAAACTAAGTATGATAGTAACTTGGTAAAATTATATTTTATAAACAAATTGAAACATTTACCTTTTCTCTCTATCTGAACCCCCCAGAGACTGGAAACTCTTAGTATCCAGTAACTTTACTAGATAAGTTAGGAAGGTTATCTTGCTAACAGGAACAGAAATCTCAAGGAATTTTGGAGACACTGAGAAGGGAGGAATTCACTTGGATCTGTTAGGCAAAATCTGTGGTAAACCTTTGGCCTGACTTTACTAGCCTGAAAGGTTTTATTTTAAAAGTTCAGTCTGAGACTTTATAAAAGTTTCAGCAAAGCAAAAAGGTCTATATAAATCATCAGGCCAAGTATATTGAGACCAGACCTATATCACAAACAAGTCTTAATTTGGTTATATTTGGTAAAAATGATGGTGAATTTAGGGAGAAAGAGATGTTTCAATGAATGTTAAATCCCAGTTTGTTAATGGAAGTCTGTATCTACTATGACTCATTTCCTGGACAGTTCTTTGTTGTTAGAGTATATTAATGTAACATTTAATTGAATTATTAAAGGACACTCGAGGGTTGTTTCTGAAGCATACCTCAGTAATCTGTCTTTGGATGAAGATCAGATGTCCTCACTCATGACCTGCAACCAAGACTGGAAGAAGACATAATTTAAGGAACTGTCTCCAACCTGGATGGAAGGACCTTTCTATCAGGTACTCTTAACTAGCTCATGCCCAGTGAAACTGAAGGGAAATTGACTCTTGGATTAATCCTCACTTCCAAAGGCCCCTAAGTTGGACTTGTCTATAGAGAGGCCTGCTGACCTCAAACTCACCTTAAAACAATGCTCAAATGGAAGAAACTGAACTCACTACTCTAGGATGAGAAGAAGACAACATCAGAAGTAGACAGCTTGCAAAAGATGCTGATCTGATTTGTATGATCATTTATAATGTTTTCTTGATTCCTTGTATCTATGCTTATCAATCAAATGTTTTCTATCATGGCCACGATTCTATGCTAGTTTTAAACTCAATCTGATTGTTGAGTTGTGACCGATTACCTGTGTCTAGTACTTCTGGGTTACCTTGGAGGATTTCTGTTCTCCAGGACTCTGATTGGACACACCCAATAATTGGAAATTTATTTTAGATGAGTGTTCAGTCCTGTTCTGTCTATTCATGGTATTACTAGATGGGATCCTCTCACCTGGCCAATTAGTAACACCTGCTCTGATGGTGGCAATAGATTTTTTTTCTCTTAGGGTCATTCAAACTCAATCAGAGTGACAAGCTATGTCTCAATAAAAAAACTAACCTCTCATCTATTAAAAGGAAAATTCCCACAATTATAGGATGGATCGGTATGGTTAACACCAGGCTATGATCATTTAAATTTAAAAGCTCCTCTATGTTGGAAACAATTCATACTAAAAATGATCAACCTGGTAATATTATGAAACAAGACTGGGTGCTTTATGAACTATGCCTATTATTACCCTTAGAACAATTGGTATGGAACTCAGTGGATATGTGGCACTAAATTAAGGCCTTGACATCTCTAGGAATGGATACAAAGGTGTAACCTGGGAGTCCCATGAATTTAAGGTCATCAGTTCAGTTCAGTCGCTCAGTCATGTCCTACTCTTTGCTACCCCATGAATTGCAGCATGCCAGGCCTCCCATCCATCACCAACTCCCGGAGTTCACTCTAACTCACGTCCATCGAGTCGGTGATGCCATCCAGCCATCTCATCCTCTGTCGTCCCCTTCTCCTCCTGCCCCCAATCCCTCCCAGCATCAGTCTTTTCCAATGAGTCAACTCTTCACATGAGGTGGCCAAAGTATTGGAGTTTCAATTTAGCATCATTCCTTCCAAAGAACACCTAGGACTGATCTCCTTTAGAATGGACTGGTTGGGTCTCCTTGCAGTCCAGGGGACTCTCAAGAGTCTTCTCCAACACCACAGTTCAAAAGCATCAATTCTTCGGCACTCAGCTTTCTTCACAGTCCAACTCTCACATCCATAAATGACTACTGGAAAAACCATAGCCTTGACTAGACAGACCTTTGTTGGCAAAGTAATGTCTCTGCTTTTGAATATGCTATCTAGGTTGGTCATAACTTTCCTTCCAAAGAGTAAACGTCTTTTAATTTCATGGCTGCAATCACCATCTGCAGTGATTTTGGAGACCAAAAAAATAAAGTCTGACACTGTTTCCACTGTTTCCCCATCTATTTCCCATGAAGTGCTGGGACCAGATGCCATGATCTTCGTTTTCTGAATGTTGAGCTTTAAGCCAACTTTTTCACTCTCCATTTTCACTTTCATCAAGAGGCTTTTGAGTTCCTCTTCACTTTCTGCCATAAGGATGGTGTCATCTGCATATCTGAGGTTATTGATATTTCTCCCGGCAATCTTGATTCCAGCTTGTGTTTCTTCCAGTCCAGCGTTTCTCATGATGTACTCTGCATAGAAGTTAAATAAACAGGGTGACAATATACAGCCTTGATATACTCCTTTTCCTATTTGGAACCAGTCTGTTGTTCCATGTCCAGGTCTAACTGTTGCTTCCTGACCTGCATATAGGTTTCTCAAGAGGCAGGTCAGGTGGTCTGGTATTCCCATCTCTTAAAGAATGTTCCACAGTTTATTGTGATCCACACAGTCAAAGGCTTTGGCATAGTCAATAAAGCAGAAATAGATGTTTTTCTGGAACTCTCTTGCTTTTTCTATGATCCAGCGGATGTTGGCAATTTGATCTCTGGTTCCTCTGTCTTTCCTAAAACCAGCTTGAACATCTGGAAGTTCACGGTTCACATATTGCTGAAGCCTGGCTTGGAGAATTTTGAGTATTACTTTACTAGTGTGTGAGATGAGTGCATACATATTAGCAAATTAGAGGAAATCCCAACCATTCTACCATTGGTATGATCCCAATGGGTCAAAGATCTGTATTCTACTGGTATGACCATTTAGCAGCTTGTGTGTATATGTGTGTGCACACACGCAAGCACTTTGAATGGGGTTGAAGGATGGAACTGGCCATATTGAAGCCTTAACAAGTTTTATAAGCTTTAAATGATAATATCCAGACTATTAGCCTATTGAATTCTGAGATCTCTAGGATAAGAAAGGCAGTGCTACACAATTGCAAGGCCCTTGACACCTTACAGGATCTCAGGGAGATATCTGTGCTACAATTCAAAGTGAATGCTACATTTTAATACCTGATAAATCCTTTAATGCAACACACTTGATGAATCATATGATAAAACAGAATTCTGCTTTAAGTGACCCATTGCCTAGTCCTGACGCTCTTTTAAAAAACTCGTTTGGGAGGCGGTCCTAAGATGGTGGAGGAATAGGACAGGGAGACCACTTTCTCCCCCACAAATTCATCAAAAGAACATTTGAACGCCAAGCAAATTCCACAAAACAACTTCTGAGTGCTGGCAGAGGACATCAGGCACCCAGAAAGGCAGCCCATTGTCTTCAAAAGGAGGGGACAAAATATAAAAGATAAAAAGAGAGACAAAAGAGGTAGGGATGGAGATCCGTCCTGGGAAGGGAGTCTTAAAAAAGAGAGAAATTTCCAAACACCAGGAAACACTCTCTCTGGTAGTTCTGTGACGAGCCTTGAAATCTCAGAGGGCAAAATAACCGGGAGGAAAAATAAATAATTAAACCCCACAGATGATGTGCCTAACAGCAACTCCCAGCGGAGCAGCAGCCCAGACTCTCGCATTCCCCACTAGCGAGCGGGGGCTGGACAGGGAGGCGCGGGCTGCATTGCTTAGGGTAAGGACCAGGCCTGAATGCCCCGAGGGCAAGCTGAGGGAACTAGCTTGAGATAGTAACCCAGACTGTGGGATAGCTATCCAGCCAAAAGCCTTAACCTAAGACACCACATGGCCCGCTCACAAAACAAAGGACTGAGCAGACTAGCCGGCTGTGGACCCGCCCATCCCCATCAGAGACAGACAGGCGAGGGCAGTCAGAGCCAGAAGGGGCAATTGCAGCCCCAGAGAGGCATACCATACCAAACTGCAAGCAGACTTCATTGCTAACCAAGACTTCTTGGGATTCTGGATGGTCAACATCTACCAGGAGGGTCGCAGCCGGAGATCAGCTCCCCAGAAGAGACACACGATATACTCGAGAAGAGTTGCCAGTTGTACACCCAGAAAACTGAGCGGCTGGGACTGGGGAGGCGAAAAGTCACAGCCCTCAACTGGGGGTGACTGTGCTTGCCAAGCACGGGGTCACCTGAGCTGTTTGGAACTGGGACAGGCACAAAACATGGGCCAACCAGGTCTGCACCTCTGTGCAGTACCCAAGAACCTGAACCTGAGTGGCTTAGACCTGGGGAGTGCATGCAACCCCGGGCCAACATCAGACAGTTCCCGGCAGAACAACCTAGAGCCTGAGCAGTGTAGACTGGGAAAGCACACACGCTGTAAGCAGGGGTTAACCCAGTGTGGCTGAATCACTGTAAGCACACACCAGTGTTATTTGTTTGCAGTGTTCCCCCCTCCCCACAGCACGACTGAACAAGTGAGCCTAAAAAAAATGACCACCACTGCCCCCCTTGTGTCAGGGCGGAAATTAGACACTAAAGAGACCAGCAAACAGAAGAAGCTAAAATAAACAGAGGGAACTACTTTGGAAGTGATTAAAACCCTGTAGTTAGCACTGACTACATAGGAAGGGGCCTACAGACTTTGAGACATACAAGCCAGACCAAGGAACTATCTGAAAATGAACTGACCCCACACTGTCCGCAACAGCTCCAGAGAAAGTCCTAGATATATATTTACTATTATCATTTTTTAATTAAAAATTTTTTTATTTTAAGTCCTCTATTACTCCTTTAATTTTCATTTTTATAACCTATTACTTTGCCAAAAAAAAACCCTATTTTTAAAGCAAACTTCATATATATATTTCATGATTTTTGTGACTTTGTTTTGTTTTGTTTTGTTTTTGAGAATCTAACCTCTACTCTAGATTTTTAATCTTTGCTTTTTGGTATTTGTTATCAACTTTGTACCTTTAAGAACCCAATCTTCAGTACCCATTTTTATGTGGAAGAAAGATCACTGGCCTGATTGCTCTCTCCCCCTTTTGACTCTCCTTTTTCTCTACCAGGTTGCCTCTATCTCCCCCTTCCCCCTTTTCTTCTCTACCCAACTCTGTGAATCTCTTTGTGTGTTCCGGGCCGTGGAGAACACTTAGGGAACTGATTACTGGCTGGATCTGTCTCTCCCCTTTTGAATCCCCCGTTTATCCTCCTGGCCACCTTTGTCTCCTTCCTCCCTCTTCTCTTCTCAGTATAACTCTGTGAAAATCTCTGAGGGATCCAGACTGTGGAGAGCACATCAGTTCAGTTCAGTCGCTCAGTCGTGTCCAACTCTTTGTGACCCCATGAATCGCAGCACGCCAGGCCTCCCTGTCCATCACCAACTCCCGGAGTTCACTCAGACTCACGTCCATCGAGTCAGTGATGTCATCCAGCCATCTCATCCTCTGTCATCCCCTTCTCCTCCTACCCCCAATCCCTCCCAGCATTGGATGTGATGACTAGCTAGGTTACTCTCCCCACTTTTGATTCCCCCTCTTCTCCTCCTGGCCACCTCTATCTCCCTCCTCCCTCTTCTCTTCTCCATGTCACTCTGCGTAACTCTCCAGGTGTCCCTCACTGTGGAAAAATTTTTCATCATTAACTTAGATGTTTTATCATTGGTGCTGTATAGATGGAGAGGTCTTGAGGCTACTGTAAGAATAAGACTGAAAACAAGAGGCAGGATGCTTAAGTCCAAATCCTGGGAACACCAGAGAACTCCTGAATCCAGGGAACATTAATCAATAGGAGCTCATCAAACGCCTCCATACCTACACTGAAACCAAGCACCACCCAAGGGCCAACAAGTTCCAGAGTAAGACATACCACGCAAATTCTCCAGCAACACAGGAACATAGCACTGAGCTTCGATATACAGGCTGCCCAAAGTCACATCAAACCCACTGACATCTCAAAACTCATTACAGGACACCTCATTGCATTCCAGATCCACCCACGGGAACACCAACACAAGCTTCCCTAACCAGGAAACCTTGACAAGCCACCCATCCAACCCCACCCACAGCGAGGAACCTCCACAATAAAGAGGAACCACAAACTGCCAGAATACAGAAAGGCCACCCCAAACACAGCAATATAAACAAGATTAAAAGGCAGAAAAATACCCAGCAGGTAAAGGAACAGGATAAATGCCCACTAAAGCAAACAAAAGAGGAAGAGATAGGGAATCTACCTGATAAAGAATTCTGAATAATGATAGTGAAAATGATCCAAAATCTTGAAAACAAATTGGAGTTACAGATAAATAGCCTGGAGACAAGGATTGAGAAGATGCAAGAAAGGTTTAACAAGGACCTATAAGAAATAAAAGTCAATATATAATGAATAATGCAATAAATGAGATCATAAACACTCTGGAGGGAACCAACAGTAGAATAACAGAGGCAGAAGATAGGATAAGTGAAGTAGAAGATAAAATGGTAGAAATAAATGAAACAGGAAAAAAGAAAAAAGAATTAAAAGAAATGAGGACAACCTCAGAGACCTCTGGGACAATGTTAAACGCCCCAACACTCGAATCATAGGAGCCCCAGAAGAAGAAGACAAAAAGAAAGACCATGAGAAAATACTTGAGGAGATAATAGTTGAAAACTTCCCTAAAATGGAGAAGGAAATAATCATCCAAGTCCAAGAAACCCAGAGAGTCCCAAACGGGATAAACCCTAGGCAAAACACCCCAAGACACATATTAATCAAATTAACAAAGATCAAACACAAAGAACAAATATTAAAAGCAGCAAGGGAAAACAACAAATAACACACAAGGGGATTTCCATAAGGATAACAGCTGATTTTTCAATAGAAACTCTTCAGGCCAGAAGGGAATGGCAAGACATACTTAAAATGATGAAAGAAAATAACCTACAGCCCAGATTACTGTACCCAGCAAGGATCTCATTCAAATATGAAGGAGAAATCAAAAGCTTTACAGACAAGAAAAAGCTGAGAGAATTCAGCACCACCAAACCAGCTCTCCAACAAATGCTAAAGGATCTTTTCTAGACTGGAAACACAGAAAGGGTGTATAAACTCAAACCCAAAACAATAAAGTAAATGGCAATGGGATCATACTTATCAATAATTACCTTAAATGTAAATGGGTTGAATGCCCCAACCAAAAGACAAAGACTGGCTGAATGGATTCAAAAATAAGACCCCTATATATGTTGTCTACAAGAGACTCACCTCGAAACAAGGGACACATACAGACTGAAAGTGAAGGGCTGGAAAAAGATATTCCATGCAAATAGAGACCAAAAGAAAGCAGGAGTAGCAATACTCATATCAGATAAAACAGACTTTAAAACAAAGGCTTTGAAAAGAGACAAAGATGGACAATACATAATGATCAAAGGGTCAATCCAAAAAGAAGATATAACAATTATAAATACATATGCACCCAACATGGAGCACCACCATATGTAAGACAAATGCTAACAAGTATGAAAGGGGAAATTAACAATAACATAATAATATTGGGAGACTTTAATACCCTACTCACACCTATGGATAGATCAACTAAACAGAAAATTAACAAGGAAACACAAACTTTAAATGATACAATAGACCAGTTAGACCTAATTGATATATATAGGGCATTTCACCCCCAAAAAACGAATTTCACCATTTTCTCAAGTGCACACAGAACCTTCTCCAGGATAGATCACATCCTGGGCCATAAATCTAGCCTTGGTAAATTCAAAAAACTTGAAATCATTCCAAGCATCTTTTCTGACCACAATGCAGTAAGATTAGATGTCAATTACAGGGGAAGAACTATTAAAAATTCCAACATATGGAGGCTGAACAACACGCTGCTGAATAACCAACAAATCACAGAAGAAATAAAAAAAGAAATCAAAATATGCATAGAAACGAATGAAAATGAAAACACAACAACCCAAAACCTATGGGACACTGTAAAAGCAGTGCTAAGGGGAAGGTTCATAACAATACAGGCTTACCTCAAGAAATAAGGGAAAAAGTCAAATAAATAACCTAACTCTACACCTAAAGCAACTTGAAAAGGAAGAAATGAAGAACCCCAGGGTTAGTAGAAGGAAAGAAATCTTAAAAATTAGGGCAAAAATAAATGCAAAAGAAGCAAAAGAGACCATAGCAAAAATCAACAAAGCCAAAAGCTGGTTCTTTAAGAAGATAAATAAAATTGACAAACCATTAGCCAGACTCATCAAGAAACAAAAGGAGAAAATCAAATCAATAAACTTAGAAATGAAAATGGAGAGATCACAACAGACAACACAGAAATACAAAGGATCATAAGAGACTATTATCAGCAACTATATGCCAATAAAATGGACAACTTGGAAGAAATGGACAAATTCTTACAAAAGTACAACTTTCCAAAACTGAACCAGGAAGAAATAGAAAATCTTAACAGACTTATTACAAGCATGGAAATAGAAAATGTAATCAGAAATCTTCCAACAAACAAAAGCCCAGGACCAGACGGCTTCACAGCTGAATTCTACCAAAAATTTAGTGAAGAGCTAATACCTATCCTACTCAAACTCTTTCAGAAAATTGCAGAGGAAGGTAAACTTCCAAACTCATTCTATGAGGCCATCACCCTAATACCAAAACCTGACAAAGATACCACAAAAAAGAAAACTACAGGCCAATATCACTGATGAACATAGATTCAAAAATCCTTAACAAAATTCTAGCAAACAGAATCCAACAACATATTAAAAAGATCATACATCATGACCAAGTGGGCTTTATTCCATGGATGCAAGGATTCTTCACTATGCACAGATCAATCAATGTAATACACCACGTTAACAAATTGAAAAATAAAAACCATATGATTATCTCAATAGATGCAGAGAAAGTCTTTGACAAAATTCAACATCCATTTGTGATAAAAACCCTCCAGAAAACAGGAATAGAAGGAACATATCTCAATATAATAAAAGCTATATATGACAGTCCAGTTCAGTTCAGTCACTCAGTCATGTCTGACTCTTTGCGACCCCATTAACTGCAGCATGCCAGGCCTCGCTGTCCATCAACAACTCCCGGAGTCCACGCAAACCCATGTTCAGTGGGTCGGTGATGCCATCCAACCATCTCATCCTCTGTCATCCCCTTCTCCTCCTGCCCTTAATCTTTCCCACCTTCAGGGTCTTTTCCAGTGACTCAGCTCTTTACATCAGGTGGCCAAAGTATTGGAGTTTCAGCTTCAACATCAGTTCTTCCAGTGAACACCCAGGACTGATCTCCTTTAGGATGGACTGGTTGGATCTCCTTGCAGTCCAAGGGACTCTCAAGAGTCTTCTTCAACACCACAGTTCAAAAGCATCAATTCTTCGGCACTCAGCTTTCTGTATAGTCCAACTCTCACATCCATACATGACCACAGGAAAAACCATAGCCTTCACTAGACGGACCTTTGTTGACAAAGTAATGTCTCTGCTTTTGAATATGCTATCTAGGTTGGTCATAAATTTCCTTCCAAGGAGTAAGCGTCTTTTAATTTCATAGCTGCAATCACCATCTGCAGTGATTTTGGAGCCAAGAAAAATAAAGTCAGCCACTGTTTCCTCATCTATCTGCCACTAAGTGATGGGACCAGATGCCATGATCTTAGTTTCAAACCCACAGCAAACATTATCCTCAATGGTGAAAAATTGAAAGCATCTCCCCTGAAGTCAGGAACAAGACAAAGTACCCACTCTCACCACTACTATTCAACATAGTTTTGGAAGTTTGGCCATAGCAATCAGAGCAGAAAAAGAAATAAAGGAATCCAGATTGGAAAAGAAGAAGTAAAACTCTCATGTTTGCAGATGACACGATCCTCTACATAGAAAACCCTAAAGACTCCACCAGAAAATTACTAGAGCTAATCAATGAATAAAGTAAAGTTGCAGGATATAAAATTAACACACACAAATCCCTTGCATTCCTATACACTAACAATGAGAAAATAGAAAGAGAAATTAAGGAAACAATTCCATTCACCATTGCAACAAAAAGAATAAAATACTTAGGAATACCTAAAGAAACAAAAGACCTACATATAGAAAACTACAAAACACTGGTGAAAGAAATCAAAGAGGACACAAATAGATGGGGAAATATACTGTGTTCATGGATCAGAAGAATCAATATAGTGAAAATGAGTATACTACCCAAAGCAATCTATAGATTCAATGCAATCCCTATCAAGCTACCAACTGAATTCCTCAGAGAACTAAAACAAATAATTTCACATTTTGTATGGAAATACAAAAAACCTCGAATAGCCAAAGCAATCTTGAGAAAGAATAATGGAACTGGAGGAATCAACCTGCCTGACTTCAGTCAGTACTACAAAGCCACAGTCATCAAGACAGTATGGTACTGGCACAAAGACAGAAATATAGATCAGTGGAGCAAAATAGAAAGCCCAGAGATAAATCCACGCACCTATGGACACCTTATCTTCAACAAAGAAGGCAAGAATATACAATGGAGAAAAGAGAATCTCTTTAACAAGTGGTGCTGGGAAAACTGGTCAACCACTTGTAAAAGAATGAAATTAGAACACTTTCTAACACCATACACAAAAATAAACTCAAAATGGATTAAAGACCTAAACCTAAGACCAGAAACTGTAAAACTCCTAGAGGAAAACATAGGCAAAACACTCTCCGACATAAACCACAACAGGATCCTCTATGACCCACCTCCATATTGGAAATAAATGTAAAAATAAACAAATGGGACCTTATTAAAATTAAAAGCTTCTGCACAACAAAGGAAACAATAAGCAAGGTGAAAAGACAGCCTTCAGAATGGGAGAAAATAATAGCAAATGAAGCAATGGACAAAGAATTAATCTCAAAAAATATACAAGCAACTCCTGCAGCTCAATACCAGAAAAATAAACGACCCTATGAAAAAGTGGGCCAAAGAACTAAACAGACATTTCTCCAAAGAAGACATACAGATGGCAAACAAACACATGAAAAGATGCTTAACATCACTCATTATCAGAGAAATGCAAATCAAAACCACATGAGGTACCATTTCACACCAGTCAGAATGGCTGCCATCCAAAAGTCTACAAGCAATAAATGCTGGAGAGGGTGTGGAGAAAAGGGAACCTTCTTACACTGTGGGTGGGAATGCAAACTAGTACAGCCACTATGGGGAACAGTGTGGAGATTCCTTAAAAAACTGGGAATAGAACTGCCATATTACCCAGAAATCCCACTGCTGGGCATACACACTGAGGAAACCAGAATTGAAAGAGACACGTGTACCCCAATGTTCATCACAGCACCGCTTATAATAGCCAGGACATGGAAGCAACCTAGATGTCCATCAGCAGACCAATGGATAAGAAAGCTGTGGTACATATACACAATGGAATATTACTCAGTCATTAAAAAGAATACATTCGAATCAGTTCTAATGAGGTGGATGAAATGAGCCTAGTATACAGAGTGAAGTAAGCCAGAAAGAAAAACACCAATACAGTATACTAATGCATATATATGGAATTTAGAAAGATGATAACGATAACCCTGTATGCAAGACAGCAAAAGAGACACAGATGCATAGAACAGTCTTTGGACTCTGTGGGAGAGGGCGAGAGTGGGATGATACAGGAGAATGGCATTGAAACATGTAAATTATCATACATGAAATGAATCGCCAGTCCAGGTTCAATGCATGATACAGGGTGCTTGGGGCTGGTGCACTGGGATGACCCAGAGGGATGGGATAGGGAGAGAGGTGGGAGGGGGGTTCAGGATGGGGAACACATGTACACCCATGGCATATTCATGTCAATGTATGGCAAAATACAATATTGTAAAGAAAATAAATAAATAAAACTGTAAACAAACAAACAAACAAAAACGACTGACACTGGGAAAGGAGTGTTAGATCTTCCCAAAGATGTCTTTGGATGTTCAAAAGTAAGAGGTTTGATGGAGCATAAATCTGATTAATCTGATAATGAACTGGTTTCCTTAACAACTCATATTATTATAATTTTTAACAACTCATATTATTTTTATGCAAAATGTAAAATTTCAGAATAAAGGGAAGTAAAGAATTAAAATGTAATAAACCAAATTAACTAAAATAAATAAATAAATAAAATAGTTATAACAACAACAACAAACTGGTTTAGTGTGGGAGGCTCATGGCTAAAATATTCCACTTTTAATTCCACTAATAATGGCACCCTACTCCAGTACTCTTGCCTGGAAAATCCCACGGATAGAGGAGCCTGGTAGGCTGCAGTCCATGGGGTCGCTAAGAATCGGACACGACTGAGCGACTTCCCTTTCACTTTTCACTTTCATGCATTGGAGAAGGAAATGGCAACCCACTCCAGTGTTCTTGCCTGGAGAATCCCAGGGACGGGGGAGCCTGGTGGGCTTCTGTCTATGGGGTCGCACAGAGTCGGACACGACTGAAGTGACTTAGCAGCAGCGGCAGCAATGTTATTAACTATACTATTTGTATTTTGGAAGTGAGAAATAGATTTAAGGGCCTAGATCTGATAGATAGAGTGCCTGATGAACTATGGAATGAGGTTCGTGACATTGTTCAGGACACAGGGATTAAGAACATTCCATAGAAAAGAAATGCAAAAAAGCAAAATGGCTGTCTGGAGAGGCCTTACAAATAGCCGTGAAAAGAAGAGAAGTGAAAAGCAAAGGAGAAAAGGAAAGATATAAACATCTGAATGCAGAGTTCCAAAGAATAGCAAGAAGAGATAAGAAAGCCTTCCTCAGCGATCAATGCAAAGAAATAGAGGAAAACAACAGAATGGGAAAGACTAGGGATCTCTTCAAGAAAATCAGAGATACCAAAGGAACATTTCATGCAAAGATGAGCTCCATAAAGGATGGAAATGGTATGGACCTAACAGAAGCAGAAGATATTAAGAAGAGATGGAAAGAATACACAGAAGAACTGTACAAAAAAGATCTTCACGACCCAGATAATCACAATGGTGTGATCACTGACCTAGAGCCAGATATCCTGGAATGTGAAGTCAAGTGGGCCTTAGAAAGCATCACTATGAACAAAGCTAGTGGAGGTGATGGAATTCCAGTTGAGCTATTCCAAATTCTGAAAGATGATGCTGTGAAAGTGCTGCACTCAACATGCCAGCAAATTTGGAAAACTCAGCAGTGGCCACAGGACTGGAAAAGGTCAGTTTTCATTCCAATCCCAAAGAAAGGCAATGCCAAAGAATGCTCAAACTACCGCACAATTGCACTCATCTCACATGCTAGTAAAGTAATGCTCAAAATTCTCCAAGCCAGGCTTCAGCAATATGTGAACCGTGAATTTGCTGATGTTCAAGCTGGTTTTAGAAAAGGCAGAGGAACCAGAGATCAAATTGCCAACATCCGCTGGATCAGGGAAAAAGCAAGAGAGTTCCAGAAAAACATCTATTTCTGCTTTATTGACTATGCCAAAGCCTTTGACTGTGTGGATCACAACAAACTGGGGAAAATTCTTCAAGAGATGGAAATACCAGATCACCTGATCTGCCTCTTGAGAAATTTGTATGCAGGTCAGGAAGCAACAATTAGACCTGGACATGGAACAACAGACTGGTTCCAAATAGGAAAAGGAGTTCATCAAGGCTGTATATTGTCACCCTGTTTATTTAACTTATATGCAGAGTACATCATGAGAAACGCTGGACTGGAAGAAACACAAGCTGGAATCAAGATTGCCGGGAGAAATATCAATAACCTCATATATGCAGATGACACCACCCTTATGGCAGAAAGTGAAGAGGAACTCAAAAGCCTCTTGATGAAAGTGAAAGTGGAGAGTGAAAAAGTTGGCTTAAAGCTCAACAGTCAGAAAACGAAGATCATGGCATCCGGTCCCATCACTTCATGGGAAATAGATGGGGAAACAGTGGAAACAGTGTCAGACTTTATTTTTCTGGGCTCCAAAACCACTGCAGATGGTGACTGCAGCCATGAAATTAAAAGACACTTACTCCTTGGAAGGAAAGTTATGACCAAACTAGATAGCATATTCAAAAGCAGAGACATTACTTTGCCAACAAAGGTTCGTCTAGTCAAGGCCATGGTTTTTCCTGTGGTCATGTATGGATGTGAGAGTTGGACTGTGAAGAAGGCTGAGCACCGAAGAATTGATCCTTTTGAACTGTGGTGTTGGAGAAGACTCTTGAGAGTCTTTGGACTGCAAGGAGATGCAACCAGTGCATTCTGAAGGAGATCAGCCCTGGGATTTTTTTGGAGGGAATGATGCTGAAGCTGAAACTCCAGTACTTTGGCCACCTCATGCGAAGAGTTGACTCATTGGAAAAGACTCTGATGCTGGGAGGGATTGGGGGCAAGAGGAGAAGGGGACGACAGAGGATGAGATGGCTGGATGGCATCACTGACTCGATGGACGTGAGTTAGAGTGAACTCTGAGAGTTGGTGTTGGACAGGGAGGCCTGGCATGCTGCGATTCATGGGGTCGCAAAGAGTCGGACACGACTGAGCGACTGTTCTGATCTGATCTGATTTGTATTTTGCCTGTTTCACAAGATTATTTTTTCTTATATTACCAAGTATATAATGAGCCTCCAACAAAAATAATGATGTCTAGACTTGAAGCAGTTGATCAAATGTATAGCTCAATATATGATCAATGATTGTAATAGTATAACTTTAGATTTGGGAAGATGAAACTGTCGACTATAAAAGGATGTACAACTTGAGAGTTGTGAGTAAGTTTTATTTGGGGGAAAATAAGGACTTCAGCCCAGGAGGCAGCATCTTAGATAGCTCTGTGAGACTGCTCCAAAGCAATAGTGAGGAAGAGTCAATATATAAGGTTTTGGCGAGTAGGGAGTTCAATACCATGAAGCACTCAATTTACAAAAGATTTCTTGTTATTCATGAGGATCTGATGTCACCATGAAGGGATTTAGTGCTTCTCTAGATATGAGGAAATGCAAGGATTGAGACCATAAAATGTGTTCCTAAAAACATCCAATTATCTAAAGACTGGTCCCACCAGATTCCCTGGAGCATAGAGTGTCTCACACCACCCTAAAATCCCTCAGGGGTTGTTGAAGGTCAACAGCTATAGCATGGGGCTCAATCTCCGAAGCGGCAGATGACAAATGCCTTTGTTGTCCATTCGTTGGCAATGGTCTTGGTAAGTGCCAATTTGTAGTTAACACAGCCCCCTTGTAGTCATAAATCTGACCATACTTTGGGGGGCATTTCATGACCATTTTGTCCCGCGTTGCTGGGAAGGCTCTTTCCCAGTTCTGTAGAAGGTTTTTGTTGATAAGACAATGTGCTATTACTGGACTAGGTCTTAATAGTCAAAGATCTCTGGACACCTGTCTTCTAGTTATGGTCCAGGAAAGTATTCCCTCTCATTGCATCTTTTCATACCTAGAGTTACACTATTACAATCATTGATCATATATCGAGCTATACATTGATCAACTGCTTCAAGTCTAGTCATTATTCTTGTTGGAGGCTCAGTCATACACTTGGTAATACAAGAAATAATAATCTTGTGAAACAAGCAAAATACAAATGGTATAGATAATAACATTAGTGGAATTTAAAGTAAATATTTTAGCCATGAGCCTCCCACATGAAACCAGTTTTTTTTTTTTTTAAATATCATCAAGACTAGGGAGTGGGTCTCTTAAATAAATCTGATTTTTCATGTGGTTCAAATGTGTTACATTAAAGGATTTATCAGGTATTAAAATATAGCATTCACTTTGAATTGTAGCACAGATATCTCCCTGAGATGCTGTAAGGTGTCAAGGGCCTTGCAGTTGTGTAGCACTGCCTTTCTTATCATAGAGATCTCAGAATTCAATAGGCTAATAGTCCGGCTACTATCATTTAAAGCTTATGAAAGCTGTTAAAGCTTAGAAATGGTCAATTACATCCTCCAACCCCATTGAAGGCACATACCCAAACCTGCTAAATGGTCATACTAGTAGAATCCAGATCTTTGACCCACTGGGATCATACCAATGATAGATTGGTTGGGGTTACCTCTAATTTGTTAACATGCTGCTGCTGCTGCTGCTGCTGCTAAGTCACTTCAGTCGTGTCCAACTCTGTGTGACCCCATAGATGGCAGCCCACAAGGCTCCCCCGTCCCTGGGATTCTCCAGGCAAGAACACTGGAGTGGGTTGCCATTTCCTTCTCCAATGCATGAAAGTGAAAAGTAAAAGAGAAGTCGCTCATATTATGACCTTAAATTCATGGGAATCCCAGGCTACACCTTTGTATCCATCCCTGGAGATGTCAAAGCCATAAATTAGTGCCACAAATCCACTGAGTTCCATACCAACCCACTGCTTGGTATGGAACTCTAAGGGTAATAATAGGCATGGTTCATAAAGCACCCAGTCTTGTCTCATAATTACCAGTTTGATCATTTTATGATTTAACCATTTCCAACACAGAGGAGCCTTTAAACTTAAATTATCATAGCCTGGTGTTAACCATGTAGATTCTCCCCATAATTGTGGGAGTTTTCCTTTTAATAGATGAGAGGTTAATTTTTTTATTGAGACTTAGCTCAGCACTCTGAGTTTAAGTGACCCTAAGAGAAAACTTAAATCTATGGCCAGCATCAGAGCAGTTATTATTAATTGGCCAGGTGAGAAGATCCCATCTAATAATACCATGAATAGACAGAACAGGACTGGACACTCATCTAAAATAAATTTCCAGTTATTATTGGGGGTATCCAGTCAGAATCCTAGAGAACAGAAATCCAAGGTAACCCAGAAGTACTAGACACAGGTAATTGGCCAGAACCCAACAATTGGATTGAATTTAAAACTAGCATAGAATCATGGCCATGATAGAAAACATTTGATTGATAGGCATAGATCCAAGGAATCAAGAAAACATTATAAATGATCATAAAAGTCAGATCAGCATCTTAGGCAAGCTGTCTACTTCTGATGTCATCTTCTTGTCCTAGTGTAGTGAGTGCAGTTTCCTCTGAGCATCGTTTTAAGGTGAGTTTGAGGTCAGTATGCCTCTCTATAGACAAGTCCAGCTTAGGGGGGCCTTTGGAAGTGGGAGTTAACCGAAGAGTAAATTTCCCTTCAATATCACTGGGCATGAGCTAGTTAAAAGTATCTGATGGAAAGGTCCTTCCATCCAGGTTGGAGACAGTTCCTTAAATTATGTCTTCTTCCAGTCTTGGTTGCAGGTCATGAGTCTTCATCTGATCTTCATCCAAAGACAGATTACTGAGATAAGTTTCAGAAACAACCCTAGAGTGTCCTTTAATAATTCAATTAAATGTTACATTAATATACCCTAATAGCAAAGAACTGTCCAGGATGAGTCTTAGTAGATACAGACCTCCATTAACAAACTGGGATTTAACGTTCATTGAAACATCTCTTTCTCCCTAAAATCACCATCATTTTTACCAAATATAACCAAATTAAGACTTGCAATATAGGTCTGGTCTAAATAAACTTGGCCTGATGATTTATATAACCATAACTGATCACAGACATTTTTGCTTTGCTGAGACTTTTATAAAGTCTCAGACTGAACTTTTTAAAATAAAACCTTTCAGGGCTAGGAAAGTCATGCCAAAGGCTTGATGTTGCCTAACAGATCCAAGTGAATTCCTCCCTTCTCAAGGTCTCCAAAATTCCTTGAGATTTCTGTACGTTAGTGAGATAACTTTCCTAACTTATCTGATAAAGTTACTGGAAACTAAGAGCTTCCAATCTCTGGAGGGTTCAGATAGAAAAGATAAATGTTTCAGTTTGTTTATAAAATATAATTTTACCAAATTGCCCTCAGAATTAGTTTGAGGGGAAGTTTTTTTCTTAAACCTGGAAAACACAAATTCAACACAGTAATTTTTCAGATAGAAACCATAAAAGTTATAAGCATATTTGCCAGTTCATTCAGTCCTTTTGTTAACCTTTGTAAAGTCATTGGGTTTTCCATTAGTATCCTTACCTAGTTCAGAAACTGGTATTTATTCAAAAGTTCTCTCTATAAATCTTCTTTAAGAGGAAGCATTTTTGTGAAACTTAGTGTTATGACAATATTTTAAGATAGTAACTAGAATCATGTCTGATAACATTTTACCCAAACATATCAGAATTTTATGTGAAGGAAAGTTACAGGGCTCAAAATAGCCTGGAGTTAAAACTCTCCTCCAGATCCTCCCCACCATTCTATGCAAAACAAAGAACTCCCTCACCCAAAGAAAAAATGGACATTAAGGTTGATTACGCCCAGCTCCCAGCTGGTCCCAACCTCTGGCCGATCTCCAGAATTCCTTGCCCCAGCCATTTAAATGATAACTACTCTGAACAACCTTGGAGAAGAATAGGTGCCCTTAAGACAGTAACTTTTCACATACATGCCTATATATACTTACTCATTTCTTAGGTTAGGGCAGCAGCTCGCTAATCTGACTGCTGCCCCTTCTCGCCTCATTAAAGGTGATCTGTTCTTGTAAAGTGCTGGTCTCATTCTTTTTCTGAGCCTCGCCTTCTCTAACTCCCTTACCCTACATTTTTGGTGCCAAAACCCGGGAGGTTGAGGTTCCTTCTTGTTCTGCACAGCCAGCTCTTCGGATCGTGGCAGTCTACCGAGCTCACTTTCCCACCCGGGCTTTCAAGACCTCCTCGAGAGGACACCCTGTGCCTTCGTGAGCGGTACAAGTCCTGTGTAAGGGCTTTGTTGGTTTTCCATGTAACCCGAGGAATATTGGCCTCTCTCTCTCTTCCTCTTTTCTCTACACTTTCTCTTCCACGAGACCAGCCAACTCCAGGACAGAGGCATTTTCCATTTGATCGCTTTATATGCAACACTCCACTCAAGCCGACCCCTAGATTAAGGTAAGATCCGGATGATGTTCTAGAGGTACCCTAGAACACAGTCCTCTCCGGGTTTTGGGGACCCCCGGCCTAGGGCCACTCTGTAGGTGATGGTGGGGGACGCTCCATCTCGACACAGAGCTCTCCTCTCATAACTCCTATTGCGACTACGGGTGTTGACTCGAGCTCCCAAGGAGCCTCTGCTTGCCTTTCAATTATGGGGTCTGGCCAATCTGTCCCAAAGGATTCCCCTCTGGCCTGTATCCTCAAAAATCTCAAATCACTCTCACTCACTGAACTCAAAGGTAACCACTTAAAACAACTCTATACAGATCTGGCCTCGATCCAATTACACAATCAAAGCCACTGGCTTGAGTTTGGGACTTTTGATTTCAGTATTTTATCAGATCTCACTAACTTCCTCAAATGGAATGGCAAATGGTCGAAGGTCCCCTATATTCAAGCATTCTGAGACCTTAAAAGCTGTCCTTCTCTCTACTACCTATCAGATCCTCCTCTGCTCTCTCTCCCCCTCCATTCCAAAAGAATCCAAATCTAAAGGCCCCCTAAACCCTTAGCCCCCAATTTTGACCAGACAGATAAGCCTCCTCCCTACCACCCTGGAGAAAAAGCTTCCAGAGACGAGACCCCATCCTCTAGCCCTTCCTCCTCCAAAACAGAAAGTGATGACTCCAAAACCCCAAAAGAGATTTCCACCCCACCTCCATTGGCCAGAACCTGAAGCAAACACATTTCCTCCCAGAGTGGTGGCAGGACCAGAGGGCCCTACATGGGTTCGTGTGCCTTTCTCAATTTCTGATATGAGCCAAATTGAATGAAAATTGGGATCTTTTTCAAAAAATCCTACTCGATACAGAAAAGAATTCCTCCGCCTTACACAAACATATCATTTAACCTGAAATGATCTTTATTACATCCTAAATGCCACTTTAACCCCTGATGAAAAGAAATGGATATGACAGGCAGCCCAGACTCATGCTGATCAGCTCCATAACCAAGATAGGACTAATACAGTGGTTGATGATGCAGTCCCTTTAACTGAGCCACGGTGGACATATCAAGCAGGCGATGCCAACATCTGGTACCTGCATCATATGATCACCTGTTTACTAAAAGAAATGCTAAAAAGCTCTCACATTCATGTTTCATAAGATTAGGAAAATGACTCAAGAAAAAGATTAAAATCCTGCCCTTTTTCTTTCACAGCTTATTGAGGCAGTCCCAAAATACACTAATCTAGATATTTCCACACCTGCCAGACTTCTGTACCTACATGTCCAGCTCTTAAGCCAGTCAGCCCCCAATATTCGCTGAAAACTATGCCAGCTAGAAAAGGGCCCTGAGAACCCCGCAAAGAAACCTTCTAGAAATAGCCCTCAAGATGTTTAATAATAGAGAGGAAGAGGCTGAGAGAGAAAAAGACTGTGAGAGAAAAGCTAAGTATGCCTTTTTGGCGGCAGCAATTAAGATCAGCCTGCCCCAAGTCATCCCAGACTGGAACTTAAGATTCACAATGCCACCCCCCCCACCCCCCGCCCCCTCCCCACCAGACCCTACTTCTGATGCAACCAGTCAGGACACTGGACAAAGACATGTCCGAACTCGCGGCCGCTGACAAAAGCATGCCCAGCCTGTGGTCAGTAGGGACACTGAAAGGTGGACTGTCCCCAGAGATGCCCTGACACCCCTGGAGAGGTCCCCACCCCCCAGACCTGGAGAGTGGAACGTCCACAGGGATGCCCTGGCGCCCCTGGAGAGATCCCCACATCTTCTCCAAACTCCAGCCCAACCCTATGAGAGTTATTCCAACAACGGGGCCCGGGTTCCAGTCCCTCCGGCCCATGTCCCGGACATGAGCTCAGAACTTAGGATAGACGGGGTACTGCCTGGAAAAAAGACCTCCTTTATAGTAGACACTGGAGCCGCTTTCTCTCTCTTAACTTCCTACTCTGGCCCAATTCAAGACTCAAAACTCACAATCAAGGGGGTCCCTGAAATTCCCTTAAGGCCAAAAATCAGCCCTCCATTACTCTGTCAATTTGAAAAATCGACCCTCATACACTCATTCCTCATAATGACTAAGTGCCCAATGACACTCCTAGAGAGAGATCTGTTATCCAAATTCGGGTCTTTATTACCATAACTCCGCCTCTCCTTTGTTCCTTTGGTAAGACAACATTAACACATTCTTTTATAGTAGTTCCTCAATGCCCAATGGATATTGATGAGGCATGATCTTCTGGCTAAGCTACAAATTTCTATAAATCTCCCATTCTTAGATCCCATATCAATTCTTCACATCCAAATGACACCCAAACCCTTGACCAGCCCTCACTCCCAAAACCTGCTCCCTGACCTTCCCCCAATAGATCCTCAGGCCTGAGACACCAAAGCCCCATCAGTAGCCAGACACCATTCCCCCATACAGGTCTTTCTTAAAAATCCCTCTCAAATAGTAACCCAAACTCAATATACCCTGACCACAAAATCCCAACAAGGCCTTAAACAAATAATCTCCCGACTGCTCAAAGCCAGCCTTTTGCAACCTATCTGTTCTCCTCATAATACTCCCATACTGGCAGTTAAAAAGGGACCCCACTCCTGGCATCTAGTCCAAGATCCTCACAAGTTCAATAAGGCCATAATACCCGTACACCCATGGTCACCAATCCCTACACCCTTCTCTCACATATTCCCCCTGACACACTCTACTTCACGGTATTAGACCTCAAAGATGCTTTCTTTACTATACCTCTATACCACTCCTCACAGTTCCTATTTGCCTTCACCTAGACAGATCCAGACACATATCAATCTCAACAATTAACTTAGACGGTTTTACCAAAAGACTTTAGAGATAGCCCTCATTGTTTCGGTCAAGCCCTCCAAAGAGACCTACAAACTTTAGACCTAGACTCTACTACCTTACTCCAATATGTAGACGATTTATTGTTCCTCTCGCCATAACTGCCTAGTCCACACTGCGACAGTATTAAATGCCACCCCACTCCAGTACTCTTGCCTGGAAAATCCCATGGACAGAGGAGCCTGGTAGGCTGCAGTCCATGGGGTCGCTAAGTCAAAGACTGAGCGACTTCACTTTCACTTTTCACTTTCACACATTGGAGAAGGAAATGGCAACCCACTCCAGTGTTCTTGCCTGGAGAATCCCAGGGAAGGTGGAGCCTGATGGGCTATCGTCTTTGGGGTCGCACAGAGTCGGACACGACTGAAGTGACTTAGCAGCAGCAGCAGACAACTGGAACTACAGAGTCTCACTCTCCAAAACACAAATTGCTTACACCACTGTCAATTACATGAGATTACTTCTCACTCCCACATCCAAAATAATACCAACTCAGAGATTTTGAGCCTTGACACAGACCCCCAGGCCACAAACCAAAAAACAAACTTCTTTCTCTATTAGGTCTGTTAAACTTCTTCCAAATACGGGTCCCAAATTTTGCCCTCCACACAAAACCTCTCTACCAAGCTACTCAAAAAAACTTAGATAAACCCTTATTGGCTCCCACCTCTCTCCACACCCCAATATAGATTCTTATCAAACATTTACTACAGGCCCCTTCTCTTTACTTACCTAATTACACCAAGCATTTTTTCCTTTTTGTACATTCTCGACAAGGACATGCCTTACAGATTCTGTGCCAAAAAGGGGGAGACATATGGGGCCCTCTAGCTCACTTATCTAAACAACTTGATCTCATCGTGCTCGGATGGCCACCTTGTCCCCAGGCCTTAGCTGAAACCACCCTCTTAATAACTGAAACCCCAAAAACTAACCCAAAATGCTCCTCTAAATGTATGCTCACCTCATTCCATCAAAGATTTACTGTCTCATCGGGCTTTCCTTTCTCTGCCCCCTCTCGACTACAAATCCTCCACACACTCCTCCTCAACCCATCCCTTTCTTTCATGCCTGTAAACCTCTTAATCCTGCTAGCTTACTCCCTACCCCAGATCCAGAAACAGAACACCTATCTCACGACTGTGTTCAGACCTTAGATATGACATTTAATCCCTTTGACCATATAACTGATCAGCCCCTTACTGACCCCAAAGTCCCATCCTGGATCATAGATGACACTGCCCAGAAATAAGCTCCATTTGGGGCTTGATACACTATAGTTCAGGGACAGCCAAAAAAGTTACCTGCTCCCCCCACCCCCCCACCTCATCAAGTCAGCCACACTCCCAATTCACACATCCAAACAACAGGCTGAACTGATAGCTCTTACACAAGCTTTGGCCCTAGCCAAACACCAAAAGATAAACATTTACACTGACTCCAAATATGTCTATAACGTATTACATTCTAACATTATAATCTGAAAAGAGAGAAAATTGCTCACTTAAAAGAACACACCTATTCTCAATGCTTCTGTTACTTCTGAACTCCTCCATGTGGCTCAGGTCCCAACACAAGCTGCTGTAATACATTGCCAGAGACATCAGCAACATAGTCCTAACTCCTTTTATAACAATATAACAGATCACAAAACAAAGTGGCAAGCCACCTCTGTTAGTCCTGTCTTTCAGATCAGATCAGATCAGTCGCTCAGTTGTGTCCGACTCTTTGCGACCCCATGAATTGCAGCACGCCAGGCCTCCCTGTCCATCACCAACTCTCGGAGTTCACTAACTCACGTCCATTGAGTCAGTGATGCCATCCAGCCATCTCATCTCTGCTGTCCCCTTCTCCTCCTGCCCTCAATCCCTCCCAGCATCAGAGTCTTTTCCAATGAGTCAACTCTTCGCATGAGGTGGCCAAAGTACTGGAGTTTCAGCTTTAGCATCATTCCTTCCAAAGAAATCCCAGGGCTGATCTCCTTTAGAATGGACTGGTTGGATCTCCTTGCAGTCCAAGGGACTCTCAAGAGTCTTCTTCAACACCACAGTTCAAAAGCATCAATTCTTCGGCACTCAGCCTTCTTCACAGTCCAACTCTCACATCCATACATGACCCCAGGAAAAACCATAGCCTTGACTAGACGGACCTTTGTTGGCAAAGTAATGTCTCTGCTTTTGAATATGCTATCTAGGTTGGTCATAACTTTCCTTCCAAGGAGTAAACGTCTTTTAATTTCATGGCTGTAATCACCATCTGCAGTGATTTTGGAGCCCAGAAAAATAAAGTCTGACACTGTTTCCACTGTTTCCCCATCTATTTCCCATGAAGTGATGGGGCCGGATGCCATGATCTTCGTTTTCTGACTGTTGAGCTTTAAGCCAACTTTTTCACTCTCCACTTTCACTTTCATCAAGAGGCTTTTGAGTTCCTCTTCACTTTCTGCCATAAGGGTGGTGTCATCTGCATATCTGAGGTTATTGATATTTCTCCCGGCAATCTTGATTCCAGCTTGTGTTTCTTCCAGTCCAGCGCTTCTCATGATGTACTCTGCATATAAGTTAAATAAACAGGGTGACAATATACAGCCTTGACGAATTCCTTTTCCTATTTGGAACCAGTCTGTTGTTCCATGTCCAGTTCTAACTGTTGCTTCCTGACCTGCATATAGGTTTCTCAAGAGGCAGGTCAGGTAGTCTGGTATTCCCATCTCTTTCAGAATTTTCCACAGTTTGTTGTGATCCACACAGTCAAAGGCTTTGGCATAGTCAATAAAGCAGAAATAGATGTTTTTCTGGAACTCTCTTGCTTTTTCTATGATCCAGCGGATGTTGGCAATTTGATCTTTACTATAGTCCAAATTGGTGAGCCTAACATCCACACATTACTTTCGTATTTACATTCCCTTTTCCACCCTTCTGCAAAAGTACTTAATGTTTTCCTTCAGAACTTTATTAAACTGACTAGGATGATATGACTTTATTTAAATAATCTGACCCAAACTTATATCATTTGTCAATGGACAAATCCTAATTCTAACATTTGCCCCCCTCCTTTCCCCACCCACACAGACATCTTCCTGCACAAGACTGGCAGGTGGATTTCACCCACATGCCACTTGTAAAAAGGGTTAAATTTCTCCTAGTCTTTGTAGATATATTTTTTAAACAGATGAAGCTTTCCTGACTACTAACAAATGAGCCCCTACTGTGGCTCAGCTTATTCTTACTAAAATCCTCCCAAGGTTTGGAATGCCTTCCTCCCTCCAGTCTGACAATGGGCCCGAGTTCACATCCCAAATCACCCAAAATATTGCACGAGCCCTTCCAGTTCCTTGAGGTTTCACATTCCTTATCATCACCGGTCTTCCGAAAAGGTTGAGAGAGCCAACCAAGTCCTAATAGAAACTCTGACCAAATTAACGATCGAACTTCATCAAGACTGAACTAAACGCCTCCCTTTAGCCCTCTTAAAGGTCCGGCCTTACCAAAAAAACCCTTAAACATCAGTCCATTTGAGGCAATGTATGGGAGGCCCATAATGCCTTTGGGTCTTCCCCCCTCCCAGGACAGTCCCAAACTGCCTTCCCACCTTCCTTTTCCTTTACTTGCCCAGATACAAGATGACCTTTGGCAATATTTGGATAACTTACTCCCTCGACCACACTCCAATCTTCCATATCCATCCCTTCAAATAAGAGACAAAGTCTATATAACAGTTCAGTCCCACTCAGATCTAACCCCAAAATGACAAGAACCCTACACGGTAATTCTGGTGACCCCTACCGCTACAAAATTAAAAAAAAAAATATATATATATATATATATATATATATATATATATATATATATCACCCCTTGGGTACACATCACCCGGTTTAAAAAAAAAAAAAAGGTTATGCAGGCCAATGATGAAAATGCTTGCCAGACTAATACTTATCAAGTTTCTCACACAGGCCCTACGACTCTAAAGTTCTCACAGCTTCCACCAGCCCCAACTGGTGACAGATGAGCCTGTCAGTTTCACAGCTACATTTATTCTTGGAACAACTTCTGACAGATATCTGGGTCTCGAGTCCTCAAGGATCCACACTCAAACACATTGAAGATTACATCTTCACCCTGTGGCTACAGGAAACCTTTTATAACTTTTACCCCTTTCTCAGACCATTCATTTTTATCATCCTCCTACTCACCTTTCGGAGAAGGCAATTTTCCAGTACTCTTGCCTGGAAAATCCCATGGAAGGAGGAGCCTGGTAGGCTACAGTCCATGGGGTCGCTAAGCGTTGGACACGACTGAGCGACTTAACTTTCACTTTTCACTTTCATGCATTGGAGAAGGAAATGGCAACCCACTCCAGTGTTCTTGCCCTGAGAACCCCAGGGACGGCGGAGCCTGGTGAGCTGCCATCTATGGGGTCACACAGTCGGACATGACTGAAGCGATTTAGCAGCAGCAGTAGCAGTCAGATCAGATCAGATCAGTCGCTCAGTCGTGTCCGACTCTTTGCGACCCCATGAATCGCAGCACGCCAGGCCTCCCTGTCCAACACCAACTCCCGGAGTTCACTCTAATTCACGTCCATCGAGTCAGTGATGCCATCCAGCCATCTCATCCTCTGCTGTCCCCTTCTCCTCCTGCCCTCAATCCCTCCCAGCATCAGAGTCTTTTCCAATGAGTCAACTCTTCGCATGAGGTGGCCAAAGTACTGGAGTTTCAGCTTTAGCATCATTCCTTCCAAAGAAATCCCAGGGCTGATCTCCTTTAGAATGGACTGGTTGGATCTCCTTGCAGTCCAAGGGACTCTCAAGAGTCTTCTTCAACACCACAGTTCAAAAGCATCAATTCTTCGGCACTCAGCCTTCTTCACAGTCCAACTCTCACATCCATACATGACCCCAGGAAAAACCATAGCCTTGACTAGACGGACCTTTGTTGGTAAAGTAATGTCTCTGCTTTTGAATATGCTATCTAGGTTGGTCATAACTTTCCTTCCAAGGAGTAAGTGTCTTTTAATTTCATGGCTGCAGTCACCATCTGCAGTGATTTTGGAGCCCAGAAAAATAAAGTCTGACACTGTTTCCACTGTTTCCCCATCTATTTCCCATGAAGTGATGGGGCCGGATGCCATGATCTTCGTTTTCTGAATGTTGAGCTTTAAGCCAACCTTTTCACTCTCCACTTTCACTTTCATAAAGAAGCTTCTGAGTTCCTCTTCACTTTCTGCCATAAGGATGGTGTCATCTGCATATCTGAGGTTATTGATATTTCTCCCGGCAATCTTGATTCCAGCTTGTGTTTCTTCCAGTCCAGCGTTTCTCATGATGTACTCTGCATATAAGTTAAATAAACAGGGTGACAATATACAGCCTTGACGAACTCCTTTTCCTATTTGGAACCAGTCTGTTGTTCCATGTCCAGGTCTAACTGTTGCTTCCTGACCTGCATACAAATTTCTCAAGAGGGAGATCAGGTGGTCTGCTATTCCCATCTCTTTCAGAATTTTCCACAGTTTATTGTGATCCACACAGTCAAAGGCTTTGGCATAGTCAACAAAGCAGAAATAGATGTTTTTCTGGAACTCTCTTGCTTTTTCCATGAGCCAGTGGATGTTGGCAATTTGATCTCTGGTTCCTCTGCCTTTTCTAAAACCAGCTTGAACATCAACAAGTTCACGGTTCACATATTGCTGAAGCCTGGCTTGGGGAATTTTGAGCATCACTTTACTAGCGTGTGAGATGAGTGCAATTGTGTGGTAGTTTGAGCATTCTTTGGCATTGCCTTTCTTTGGGGTTGGAATGAAAACTGACCTTTTCCAGTCTTGTGGCCACTGCTGAGTTTTTCAAATTTGCTGGCATGTTGAGTGCAGCACTTTCACAGCATCATCTTTCAGAATTTGGAATAGCTCAACTGGAATTCCATCACCTCCACTAGCTTTGTTCATAGTGATGCTTTCTAAGGCCCACTTGACTTCACATTCCAGGATGTCTGGCTCTAGTTCAGTGATCACACCATCATGATTATCTGGGTCGTGAAGATCTTTTTTGTACAGTTCTTCTGTGTATTCTTGCCATCTCTTCTTAATATCTTCTGCTTCTGTTAGGTCCATACCATTTCTGTCCTTTATGGAGCTCATCTTTGCATGAAATGTTCCTTTGGTATCTCTGATTTTCTTGAAGAGATCCCTAGTCTTTCCCATTCTGTTGTTTTCCTCTATTTCTTTGCATTGATCGCTGAGGAAGGCTTTCTTATCTCTTCTTGCTATTCTTTGGAACTCTGCATTCAGATGTTTATATCTTTCCTTTTCTCCTTTGCTTTTCGCTTCTCTTCTTTTCACAGCTGTTTGTAAGGCCTCCTCAGACAGCCATTTTGCTTTTTTGCATTTCTTTTCCATGGGGATGGTCTTGATCCCTGTGTCCTGGACAATGTCACGAACCTCATTCCATAGTTCATCAGGCACTCTATCTATCAGATCTAGGCCCTTAAATCTATTTCTCACTTCCACTGTATAATCATAAGGGATTTGATTTAGGTCATACCTGAATGGTCTAGTGGTTTTCCCTACTTTCTTCAATTTAAGTCTCAATTTGGCAATAAGGAGTTCATGGTCTGAGCCACAGTCAGCTCCTGGTCTTGTTTTTGCTGACTGTATAGAGCTTCTCCATCTTTGGCTGCAAAGAATATAATCAGTCTGATTTCGGTGTTGACCATCTGGTGATGTCCATGTATAGAGTCTTCTCTTGTGTTGTTGGAAGAGGGTGTTTGTTATGACCAGTGCATTTTCTTGGCAAAACTCTATTAGTCTTTGCCCTGCTTCATTCTGTATTCCAAGGCCAAATTTGCCTGTTACTGCAGGTGTTTCTTGACTTCTTACTTTTGCATTCCAGTCCCCTATAATGAAAAGGACATCTTTTGGGGGTGTTAGTTCTAAAAGGTCTTGTAGGTCTTCATAGAACCATTCAACTTCAGCTTCTTCAGCATTACTGGTTGGGGCATAGACTTGGATTACTCTGATATTGAATGGTTTGCATTGGAAATGAACAGAGATCATTCTGTCGTTTTTGAGATTGCACCTAAGTACTGCATTTTGGACTCTTTTGTTGACCATGATGGCCAGTCCATTTCTTCTGAGGGATTCCTGCCCACAGTAGTAGATATAATGGTCATCTGAGTTAAATTCACCCATTCCAGTCCATTTCAGTTCGCTGATTCCTAGAATATCGACATTCACTCTTGCCATCTCCTGTTTGACCACTTCCAATTTGCCTTGATTGATGGACCTGACATTCCAGGTTCCTATGCAATATTGCTCTTTACAGCATTGGACCTTGCTTCTATCACCAGTCACATCCACAGCTGGGTATTCTTTTTGCTTTGGCTCCATCCCTTCATTCTTTCTGGAGTTATTTCTCCACTGATCTCCAGTAGCATATTGGGCACCTACTGACCTGGGGAGTTTCTATTTCAGTATCCTATCATTTTGCCTTTTCATACTGTTCATGGGGTTCTCAAGGCAAGAATATTGAAGTGGTTTGCCGTTCTCTTCTCCAGTGGACCACATTCTGTCAGATCTCTCCACCATGACCCGCGGGTCTTGGGTTGCCCCACGGGCATGGCTTAGTTTCATTGAGTTAGACAAGGCTATGGTTCTAGTGTGATTAGATTGACTAATTTTCTGTGAGTATGGTTTCAGTGTGTCTGCCCTCTGATGTCCTCTTGCAACAGCTACCATCTTACTTGGGTTTCTCTTACCTTGGGCGTGGGGTATCTCTTCACGGCTACTCCAGCAAAGCGCAGACATTGCTCCTTACCTTAAATGAGGGGTATCTCCTCACCGCCGCCCTTCCTGACTTTCAACGTGGGATAGCTCCTCTAGGCCCTCCTGCGCCCGCGCAGCCACGGCAGTACTCACCTTTGGGCCTTGTTTGTTTAATCTTTTCCAGAGATTCCTCCAAGATTGAATCCAAGCCATTTCCCAAGATCAAGTCAAGACTGTTCTTTTGCTTGAGATCCTTATGGCTAAAATAGAAAATCGACACTACGGGCCTTGGACTTCCTTTCTCCCAGACCACAAACCCCTGACCCTCATTTATCAGCACAAAGAAGCCCTGAACATAACTGCGCCCACCTCTCTTTTTGTATATATTCCTTAGTTTCTGGAATGAAGGAAAGTTACATGGCTCAAAATAGCCTGGAGTTAAAACTCCCCTCCAGATCCTCCACACCATTCTATGCAAAACAAAGAACTCTCTCACCCTAAGAAATAATGGGCATTAAGGTTGATTACGCCCAGCTCCCAGCTGGTCCCAGCCTCTGGCCGATCTCTAGAATTCCTTGTCCCAGCCATTTAAGAGATAACTACTCCAAACAACCTTGGAGAAGAACAGGCCCCCTTAAGGCAGTAACTTTTCACATACATGCCTATATATACTTACTCATTCCTTAGGTTAGGGGAGCAGCTCGCTAATCTGACTGCTGCCCCTTTTTGCCTCATTAAAGGTGATCTGTTCCTGTAAAGTGTTGGTCTCATTCTTTTTCTGAGCCTCGCCTTCTCTAGCTCCCTTACCCTATATTATGAACGCCATATAGTTTCTAGGATATCTATATTAGTAATATTTACCATACAATATAACCTGAGATGTATTACTCACTTGACAATATTCCTCATGTAATTCTGTATACAAAATGAACCTAATTAGTGTAGTATCTTTCTTTGGGATATTTCAGGGGCCCTCTGAAGCATCCCAAAGTTAGCTAGAAATCTTCATTAGAATGATTTAGGAAGTTTTGTCAACAAATATCAAAAAGGTTTGGAACACTCAGTCAGATAGGGTTATAGGTCATTGTGAAACAATTACTTAGCCAAAATCACAATAAGGGATTTCAGAACAGATAATTTAAGAGACAAAGAAACTTAAATCCATTATCAAAGGCAGTTCAACATCTGAAGAAAAGATGTCCTCTTACAGAGAGAAAAGCTAAATTCAAGTTTTTGCACCAGCTTACTTTTTGCTTTATTGACTATGCCAAAGACTTTGACTGTGTGGATCACAATAAACTGTGGAAAATTCTTCAAGAGATGGGAATACTAGACCACCTGACCTGCCTCTTGAGAAACCTATATGCAGGTCAGAAAGCAACAGTTAGAACTGGACATGGAACAACAGACTGGTTCCAAATAGGAAAAGGAATTCGTCAAGGCTGTATATTGTCACCCTATTTATTTAACTTATATGCAGAGTACATCATGAGAAACACTGGACTGGAAGAAACACAAGCTGGAATCAAGATTGCTGGGAGAAATATCAATAACCTCAGATATGCAGATGACACCACCCTTATGGCAGAAAGTGAAGAGGAACTCAAAAGCCTCTTGATGATAGTGAAAAGGTTGGCTTAAAGCTCAACATTTAGAAAACGAAGATCATGGCATCTGATCCCATCACTTCATGGGAAATAGTTGGGGAAACAGTGGAAACAGTGTCAGACTTTATTTTTTGGGGCTCCAAAATCACTACAGATGGTGATTGCAGCCATGGAATTAAAAGACACTTACTCCTTGGAAGGAAAGTTATGACCAACCTAGATAGCATATTGAAAAGCAGAGACATTATTTTGCCAACAAAGGTCCGTCTAGTCAAGGCTATGGTTTTTCCTGGGGTCATGTATGGATGTGAGAGCTGGACTGTGAAGAAAGCTGAGAGCTGAAGAATTGATGCTTTTGAACTGTGGTGTTGGAGAAGACTCTTGAGAGTCCTTTGGACTGCAAGGAGATCCAACCAGTTCATTTTTTTTGTTGTTGTTGTTAATGTTTTTTATTTTTTGATGTTTTTTTCTTTTTTTTTTTAACCATTTATCATTTGCTTATTATTATTATTTTTTACTTTACAATATTGTATTGGGGAACACGTGTACAACCCGTTCATTTTAAAGGAGATCAGTCCTGGGTGTTCTTTGGAAGGAGTGATGCTAAAGCTGAAACTCCAATACTCTGGCCACCTCATGCGAAGAGTCGACTCATTGGAAAAGACTCTGATGCTGGGAGGGATTGGGGGCAGGAGGAGAAGGGGACGACAGAGGATGAGATGGCTGGATGGCATCACCGACTTGATGGACATGAGTTTGGGTGAACTCCAGGAGTTGGTGATGGACAGGGAGGCCTGGTGTGCTGCAATTCATGGCGTCGCAGAGAGTCAGACACGATTGACCGACTGAACTGAACTGAACTTTATTTAAAAGGTAAACTTAATTAGCTTTATTTTAAACTTATTTTAAACCACGTACAAAACTCGTTTCTCATGGTTCAATTTCCAAAAACCTTCTTATCACATTCTGTATCCATTACTTTGTTCTTCCATCCTAAAAAACCACCTGTAAGTCAGTATTACTTTTTTGCCTTCACAAAATGCAATTCCATTCCTCATACCTTCTTTACTGAAAACACTCTTCTTACTTTCCTTAAGCAACCAAGAACTGACTTTTATATTAGCATTTTATACATTGGTGAGCATAAATACCAATGATAATTTCTAAAACCTTTGTTTTCTTAAAGAGAACACTTTAGGATGGCACCAAACATCATTCATATTTAATCCCAAATCTCTTT
This sequence comes from Bubalus bubalis, assembly GCF_019923935.1. Classification (NCBI taxonomy): domain Eukaryota; kingdom Metazoa; phylum Chordata; class Mammalia; order Artiodactyla; family Bovidae; genus Bubalus; species Bubalus bubalis. The sequence continues at coordinate 50,090,743 of NC_059176.1, forward strand.
AGTTTCTCTGTAAGAGGAAATTAGTGTTCAGTAGTAAATGTTTCAAAATTTTATTTTATTTGGAAATGACCTAGCTATTCAATAGACTTCCAACACTTAGTTTAGCACAACCCTTAGAAATTCAAGTTATCCCGATCTGGAGAGACTATTTCCAACAGACTTTCCTAAAGCATAATTATTCTTAATAGAGTTTATCAAAAGCTCATATCTCATTTACATTTTTTTAGAAGTTCCTTCACTCAAGGTAATTTCCTTGTTGACAAACTTGTAACATATAATAATATTTAAGTTATATTAAACCTAGATACAACGAAAATATTCTGCTTAATGTTAATTACTCTTAGACATGTCTACAGTAGTTGGATCAATAAACAAACAATAAAATAAGGAATTTTAATATTGAATATTTCCCAGTTTATAAGAACATGAAATTCATTTAGGTTAATTTCTCTTGTATTTAGAATTATTTGATCTGTAAGAGCTTACTTTTATTTTTAAGGCCAATTATATTAGAGCCCATTTACAAACTGATCTTAGCAATCAGCAATATTATCAAAAAAAACAAAGACACACACTGAGACATACATATATCCAAATAGACACAAGAGATCCTACAGCTTTGTTTTCCAAACTTAGTTATGAATCAGATATCACAACACAAAACACACTAATTGTAAATATGGTTGGAACAAGATTTTAAAAGTCTTTGTTCCTTTTTTTTCTTTTCCTTTCAGTAATTAGAGATGGTCTAGATAAGTGATCCCGGAGAAGGCAATGGCACCCCACTCCAGCACTCTTGCCTGGAAAATCCCAAGGAAGGAGGAGCCTGGTGGGCCGCAGTCCATGGGGTTGCTAAGAGTTGGACAAGACTCAGCGACTTCACTTCCACTTTTCACTTTCATGCATTGGAGAAGGAAATGGCAACCCACTCCAGTGTTCTTGCCTGGAGAATCCCAGGGACGGGGGAGCCCAGTGGGCTGCCGTCTATGGGGTCGCACAGAGTCGGACACGACTGAAGCAACTTAGCAGCAGCAGCAGATAAGTGATCCAGAGAGCTCTGGTCTAAAGGTATAGGAGGAGTTATTTCCTCAGGACAAGAATTCTTAAACAGAGATTTTTTTTTTTTCTTCAAGCTTCCTCTGGAATCTAAAGAATATTATGACCATATTGTCAAAAAATGTATTTTTTTGTCATCATAGTTTTATAGCCAAAATTTAGACCAGATAGTGCTCAACTTGGCCCTGACAACAAGGGCAGATTGGATTCTCCAGCAGGGATTGTCCCTCTGGGGAAGTAGGGGTCTTAGTTTGATCAGCCCCAGGCTGTTGATTTCAGGAGGAAGTCCTAGACATAAGGGAACTTCAGTCCATTTTCCTATTCTGTGTCAATAAAGATCTAAAGTTTTTAGGCTATTTTTCTTGTCATAGCTATAGACTGGCCAGTCAAAAAAATTTTGTTTCCCAAAGGGTTCCCAGGTGGAGTGTGGAACCTTAGAGTGAGCAGTTCCCATATTAGCTCGAGCAGTTTGTATGTCTGTGCGCTCAAACCAAACAAACAAATCAAAGCGAACCAGAACTTCACCAGCCAGGAGTCACACTCCAAATGGAACAAAAGCAAAGAGATCAAAAGCCCAGAAATCAAAAGCCAAGTGGCACAAATGGCCGAACATGACTTCCCTTTTCCACTAGACCTGTGACCTTGCAAAGTCAGTGCTAGCAGCGTTTTTTAGATCTGATATAGTTTCAAACAATTTCTTGTTGGTTTCCTGTGAAGAAGTTACTCTATCATTTCCTCTTTTAGAAGTTCCTAGATACCAGTCACGGAGAAGGCGATGGCACCCCACTCCAGTACTCTTGCCTGGAAAATCCCATGGATGGAGGAGCCTGGAAGGCTGCAGTCCATGGGGTCGAGAAGAGTCGGACACGACTGAGCGACTTCACTTTCACTTTTCACTTTCCTGCATTGGAGAAGGAAATGGCAACCCACTCCAGTGTTCTTGCCTGGAGAATCCCAGGGACAGAGGAGCCTAGTGGGCTGCCGTTTATGGGGTCGCACAGAGTCGGACACAACTGAAGCGACTTAGCAGCAGCAGCAGCAGCAGATACCAGTCAAAGTAAGCACAGCTGGCCTGTACTAATTGTGTGTGCAAAAATATCAACTTTGGAATATCAAAAGAGCCCCAATTGGGCCATTTTAGGTTGCGATCTCTTTTAGTATAATTTCTCCAATTAACTAGGTACTTGCAAGTATGAGCTCCATACATATTATACATGAATCTGGCTGGAGTGTTAGTCAGAGGCTGGCTTTCTGACACCCCTTTGTTTCTGTTTTTGAGACATTCTGTTTCCCATTTTAGGCTGAATTTGTCAGGGATAAAAATCACTAGTGACTTGTGTAGTGGGCCCGTGTGCTGCTTGTGAGCTTATCTCCTCCAGGAGTCACCCCAGTGTGGTTTCAGCTCGTCTTACATGTCTCGGATTCTGCCTCCGGCAATCTAAGACCACCGTGGCCGCTCAGGTCGCTGAAAGGCCAGTTCTTATGTGTGACCCCCCCAAGACGAGAAAGTATTTTGGTTAATGAGTGTGTTTCCCTATGGGACCACTGCACGGTATGAGGACTAGGCCTCCACCACTCCGTAAATTTCTCAGTCACCTGAGAAAACCAAAACTGGTTGGGAGGAGTCTTGTGCCTTTCCTTCAGAGCAAAGCTCTCATGTGCTATCCTCACTTTTATCCAGACAGATTCTATAATGGCAGTCAAACTGAGGGAAAGTGTCAGATCAGCCTCTTACTTAGCCACTCAGCCAAGACCATTCAGTGCCCTACAACAGAGTGACCTTGGCATCTTCCAGCCGAGCCCCGGGTATTCCTCAATTTTTTCCCAACTGAGCTCCCCTACCCAGTACCTTTCCACTGGGTGGGCAATTCTCCTGGCATCTTTCAGCCAGCCAGTATCTTTTGACTGGGTGGGACTTTCTCGGTATCTTTCAACTGAGCCCCACTCAGTGTCTAGACCATGAGTGGGTGTGCCCTGGATGTTTCACCTGGGCCCCCAAGTATCTTTCCTATTGGGAGGGGACAGATAACCTCCTCTACCACCAAATGAAACTCAGAATCTCAACCAGTATGGGAGATTTGAGAACCAGGAGAGACTTACCCAAATTCGTCTGCACTTCCTGAGGAGACAGATGGGCACAAGGGCCCACTGCTGGTACCAAAGCTCTGGTTCCTTGTGGGGTCCAGTTGAAGGAAGGACCTCCACTGTGGGTCCCTTCATGATTGCCATAACTGTTGACTAAAAAAGATGTACAACTTGAGAGTTGTGAGTTAAGTTTTATTTGGGGCAAAATGAGGACTGCAGTCTGGGAGGCAGCATCTCAGATAGCTCTCAGGGACTGCTCCAAAGTGGCAGTGGGGGAAAGTCAATATATAAGGTTTTGGTGAAGGGGGAGTTCAATGCCATGAAGCACTCATTTTACAAAAGGATTTTTGTTAGTCATGAGGATCTGATGTCACCATGAAGGGATTTAGTGCCTCTCTAGATATGAGGAGATGCAAGGATTGAGATCATAAAATGTGTTCCTAAAAACATCCAACTATCTAAAGACCTGTCCCACCAGATTCCCTGGAGCACAGAGTGCCTCACTCCACCCTGAACTCGCTCAGGGGTTGTTGAAGGTCAACAGCTATAGCAGCATGGGGTTCAATCTCTGTCGAGGCAGATGGCAAATGCCTTTGTTGTCCAGTCATTGGCAATGCTCTTGGTAAGTGCCAATTTGTAGTTGATAATACAGACAATGGAGTACATCTACACAGTGCAATATTTCTCAACCATAAAGAAGTAGGAAATAATGCCAAGTCCAGCCATAGAAAAGAAAGTTCATTCCAAGTGAAGTAAAGCAGACAGGGAGAGGCAATATCATATGATATCACTTCTAGGGGTAATCTAAACATGGATACAAATGAACTTCTCTCCCAAAGAGATACAACCTCTCAGACTTTGGAAAGAAACTTCTAGTAACCAAGAAAGAATGATGTGGGTCAGGGAGAAATGAGCTGCTTCAGACCAACATATGCACACTACTATTTATAAAAAGTCACCACGACCCACTGTGCAACACAAAGAAACCTGCAACTCTCTTTAATAATGTATATGGAAAAATAATACCCATGGAGAAGTAAATCAAGTTGCATTAGATTGAAAAGGAAAAAAAAGACCCACAAGAATGTAAATCACCTATACTTCAATTCAAATTATAGGATAGAAACATAAAAAAAAAAAAATGCTGACTCCACTTTCCTCAGGCCACAGTGACATGGGCTGGTCACATCTCTGGAGCCCGATTGCCTTGGGTTACACATGGATGCATATAAAATAGCTGATCCATCAGTTCAGTTTAGTTCAGTTGCTCAGTTGTGTCCGACTCTTTGTGACCCCATGGACTGCAGCACACCAGGTTTCCCTGTCCATGACCAACTCCCAGAGCTTTCTTAAACTCATGTCCATAGAGTCAGTGATGCCATCCAACCATCTCATCCTCTGTAGTCCCCTTCTCCTCCTGCCTTCAATCTTTCCCAGAATCAGGGTCTTTTCAAATGAGTCAGTTCTTCACATCAGGTGGCCAAAGTACTGGAGTTTCAGCTTCAGCATCAGTCCTTCCAATGAATATTCAGGACTGATCTCCTTTAGGATGGACTGGTTGGATCTCCTTGCAGTCCAAGGGACTCTCAAGAGTCTTCTCCAACACCACACTTGAAAAGCTTCAATTCTTTGGTGCTCAGCTTTCTTTATAGTCCAATTCTCACATCCATACATGACTACTGGAAAAACCATAGCTTTGACTAGATGGACCTTTGTTGGCAACATAATGTTTCTGCTTTTTAATATGCTGTCCAGATTGGTCATAACTTTTCTTCCATGGAGCAAGCATCTTTTTATTTCATGGCTGCAGTCACTATCTGCAGTGATTTTGGAGACCCCCAAAATAAAGTCTGTCACTGTTTCCACTGTTTCCCCATCTATTTCCCATGAAGTGATGGGACCAGATCTTAGTTTTCTGAATGCTGAATTTTAAGCCAACCTTTTCACTCTCCTCTTTCATTTTCATCAAGAGGCTCTTTAGTTCTTCACTTTCTGCCATAAGGGTGGAGTCATCTGCATATCTGAGGTTATTGATATTTCTCCCGGCAATCTTGATTCCAGCTTGTGCTTCTTCCAGCCGGCATTTCTCATGATGTCATCTGCATAGGGGGCTTCCTTCATAGCTCAGTTGGTAAATCATCTGCCTGCAATGCAGGAGACCCTGGTTCAATTCCTGGGTTGGGAAGATCCCCTGGAGAAGGAAATGGCAACCCACTCCAGTATTCTTGCTTGGAGAATCCCATGGACAAAGGAGCCTCGTGGGCTATAGTCCATCGGATTGCAAGAGTCGGACACGACATAGCAACTAAACCACCACCACCATCACCACCACTCTGCATAGAAGTTAAATAAGCAGGGTGACAATATACAGCCTTGACGTACTCTTATCCCCGTTTGGAACCAGTCTGTTGTTCCATAGAAATTACTAAAAAGCAGAGGGAAGTTTATTGAACACACTTTAATCATCTATATGTGAAAAAGAACCCCAAACAAAATAGATAAACATGTATGTATAATTGAATCGAGATCCTGTACACCTGAAACAAACACGATATCAGATATTAACTCTATTCCAATGTAAAATAACAAGGAAATTATAGGGAAAAACTAAAAGGAAGTGTGCAGTATCAAGAAGTGCTGCCGTCTTGTGGCCATTTTCTGTAACAACACCATGAAGAATTGTAATGCTGGATATTTAACATTCACAAGGATCCGGGGGCTGGAAGTAAAATACACATGTCCTCAAGGAATGTCCTAGGAGTGGTTATCGAAAAAGAATTCAAAATGAGGCAGGTGCTTATGAAGCCAATGTCAAGAGGTAAGTTTAACTCACACCCTTTAAAAAAATCACAAGAAAAGATGTCAACATTACTATATTAGAGAAATGCAAATCTAAACCACAGCAAGATATTACATTACACCGGTCAGAATAGCTATTGCAAACACTCTACAAACGATTAAGTGTGGAGAGGATGTGGAGACAAGGGAACCCTCCTGCACTGTCCTTCCCAATGCACATAGGTACATACAATAGGGAGAACAGTACAGAGGTTCATTTGAAAAATAACATAGAAGTACCTTGTTGCTGCTGCTAAGTTGCTTCAGTCGTGTCCAACTCTGTGCGACCCCATGGACTGCATCCTACCAGGCTTCTCCATCCATAGGATTCTCCAGGCAAGAACACTGGAGTGGGTTGCCATTTCCTTCTCCAATGCATGAAAGTGGAAAGTGAAAGTGAAGTCGCTCAGTCGTGTCCGACTCCTAGCGACACCATGGACCGCAGCCTACCAGGCTCCTCCATCCATAGGATTTTCCAGGCAACAGTACTGGAGTGGGGTGCCATTGCCTTCTCCCAGAAGTACCTTAGGACCCAGCAATCCAATACCTAGGAAAAAATCCAGAGCAAACCTAAAATTTAAAAGACATAGGTAACCCTTGATCTCAGTTCCACTAGCCAAGACAAGAAAGCAAGCTAATTGTAGAAAGGCAGATGAATGGATACAGAAGATGGGTTACCTATATAAAATGTAATATTCTGCAGCTATATTCCAACATAAAATAGTAGGAAATTAAAGGGAAAAAAGAAGAGGGAGGCATGAAGAAGTGCTGCTCCCTTGTGGCCTTTTTCTGTAACAATACCTGAAAAGCAGTGGTGCTGGCAATTTACTATTCACAAGGATAGAGGGGCTGTAAGTAAATAACACCTGCCCTCAAGGAATGTTTTAGGGGTTGTCATCCAAAAAGAATTCAATACAAGGCAGGCATTCAAGTGGCCAATTTCAGGTGGTGGTTTAACTCACACCCTTTAAAAAATAAAATCATATGAAAAGATATCAGCATTGCTAAAATATTAGAAAAATGCAAATCAAAACTACAATAAGGTATTTCCTCACATGGTTCACAATTGCCATTGTCCAAAAGCTGAGGAACAATAAACGCTGGAGAAAGTATGGGTAAAAGGGAACCCTTCTACACTGTTCGTGAAAAGGTCAATTAGTAACAGCCACTATGGAGAATGGTGTGCTGGTTTTAAAAATCATAATTTCTTAAAATGAGAATATTCCCTGCTAGCATACACATAAATAAACTCCAGATATATTAAAGATCTAAATAAAAGGACAGACACAATGAAGTTCTTGAAGAACAGAACAGAACACACTTTGACATAAAATGCAGCAAGTCCTTTTTACCCACCTCTTAGAATTATTAAAATAAAAATAAATTAATGGGACCTAATTCCCCTTAAATGTTGGCACAGCAGAGGAAACCAGAAACATAACAAAAAGACATCATAATTGAACTAATATTTGCAAACAAAGACACCCACAAGGAATTTATCTCCAAGATGTACAAATAACTTCTTGCACTTCAATAGCAAACAAACAACCCAGTCAAATAGGGGCACAAGATTTAAATGGACATTTCTCCAAATGAAGCACATGAAAAGATGCTCAGCATCTGTAAGTGTTAGACAACTGTTAATCAGAAGTACAATGTGGTATCTCCTCACACAGGTCAGAATGGTCAGCATCAAAAAAATCTAGAAGAATAAATGCTGGAGAGGAAAAAGAACTGCCCTCCCTGTTGATGGGAATGAAAGTGAGTAAATTCAAGGAGGAGAACAGGACAAAGGTTCATTAAAAACTAAACAGAGAAGTACCATAGGACCCAGGAATCCCATTCTTGAGCATAGATTCAGAGAAAACCATTATTTTAAAAGACAGGTGCTCCTAACATTCATGGCAGCTCTGTAACAGCCAAGGCAGGGAAGCAACCTAAGTGGATAAGGACGGATGAACGGGTAAACGAGATGGGGTGCACACACACAGCGCGTTATTACTCACCATACTAAGGGTGACATCATGCCATGCCCAGCAACCAAGACAGAAGTAGAGACGATCATACTAAGTGAAGTGAAACAAGAAAGAAAGATCATAGGATATCACTTAGAGGTCGATTTAAAAAATGGATACAAATGAACTTCTTTACCACACAGAAACACCTCACAACATAGCAAAGCACCTTATAGTTCCCAAAAGGGTAGGGTGGTGGGCAGTGAGCAATGAACGGGTGGAGATGAACATACACACACTACTCTTTATGAAATACACACATACACACTATTCTTTATGAAATAATCAACAAGGACTCCTATTCAACACTGCATAATAAACTATATGGGAAGAAAATCCAAAAAAGGACATGTACACGTCTATGCATAAGTGAATCATGTCGCTGTCCACCTAAAACTGAAAACAAAACAAACACACCCTACAACATTGTAAGTCACCTATACACCAATACAAAATACAAATTATAGAAAGAGAATGCCGACTCTATTCCCCTCAGGCCTTGGTGATCTGGGCTGCTGTCACATCCCTGAAGCCTGGGCAGGCTTGGTTCCCAAGGACGGACTGTCATGGGGCTGATGGAGCTGGGGAGGATGAAGCAGCCAATAAGCTCTGCCCCATGGACCTGGTGAGCCTGTTCCCCTCTGCATCAGCCCACAACCTCCAGATCCAGGTGGCTCCATCTGCAGTGAAAGTATGACCACTGCACCCAAAGCATTTGGAGCCTCTGGGCTGGAAGAGCTTTGACAAGCTCCATTGGCTCATGTCTCCTGGTGGTGGGGTTCCCACCTCCAGCCTCCTTTCTTAGGGTCACCCCACCTATGAATATCCTGGAGAAGGAAATGGCAACCCACTCCAGGATCCTTGCCTGGAAAATCTCATGGACACAGGAGCCTGGTGGGTTGCAGTGCATGGGGTCGCTAAGAGTCAGATACGACTGAGCAACTTCACTTTCACTTTTCACTTTGATGCATTGGAGAAGGAAATGGCAACCCACTCCAGTGTTCTTGCCTGGAGATCCCAGGGACCGGGGAGCCAGGTGGGCTTCCGTCTGTGGGGTCACACAGAGTCGGACACGACTGAAGTGACTTAGCAGCAGCAGCAGCAGCAGCTGGGGCTGTTAATGACACCTGCCCTCAGGAAAGGACCTTGGGCGGCTATTGCAGAAATAAATTCCAAAGACAACTGTCTTTCAAGAGTCCAATTAAAGGTAAATTTTCCTCAGACCTTTTAAGGAAAAGGAAAAGGAAAAAGCTCAAACAAACAGCCACAGGACAAGAATCTCAGCATCCTGAACTATTACAGCAGGAATGCCCATCAAAATGACAAGAAATTTAATCTCATCTGACAGAATGGGAATCCTGACTGTCTACAAACAGGAAAGGGGGGAAAGAGCAGGGAGATGATGGAATCCCCCTACACCTTTCCTAGGAACAGACATTGGCAACAGCCCCTAGGAAGGACAGCCTCCACAGGCCAGAAGAAAAAATTTCAAGAGAACTAAGCCTAGGACTTTTGTGCCCACACCTGGGCCTATATTACAAAAAAATCATTCAAAATGACATATGCGACCTAACATTCATTCCAGTGCTACTTCGAATAACCAGACACTGACCCAAGAAATGGTCGATGGACAGATTAAATATTAAAGAAATGTGGTATATATATATATATATATATATATACACAATGGGCTATTACTCAGACATGAAAAACTGCCACTGAAATTATGAAATTCTGCAAATGGTTCCCACAAGGATGGACCTTGGTGGATCATACACCGAGTGAAGTCAGCAACAGAGGAAGAAAATAGCAGGAGATATGCCTTCTAGGCAAAATTTAAAAAAAAAGAAATACAGAAAAAGTAGTTTACAGCACAAAAAGATACTCTGACAATCAAAACACAAAGAATTAAAAAAAAAAAAAAAACGTCACGAATGAAATAGGAGGTTGATACTAACATATACCCAAAAAGCTGTATCTGTAATGGGTAATCCACAAGGATTATCTCCTTCCTTCCTAATTCCACATTTACACAGAAATCTGTATACCTCACAGATACTGCACAAACACCTGATGTTCACCACAGGGAAATTTGCTTGAAATTCTGCAAGAACCTCTAGGGCAAAACAATCCATAAAAGAACAGATATGCTGAATCAGGTGGCTGTACACTGACAACAGGCACCAAACGGCAGGCCAACTATATTCCCGCATACCATCGCCATTCGATTAAAGAAAAGCAAAGCCTAATTTCCACCCATCTCCCTGACCTGGGCTGCCATCCCATCCCTGGAGTCTGAACGGCCTTGGATCCATGACTGGCCAGGAGTAGGGTTGAACAGCCCGGCAGGTGCCCTTAACTGAGCCCCGCTTTAACCTGTACTGTGAGGTTTGCTCTGGCTGCGACTAGAGTCCTTCGTTTAACCAAAGGATGGTCGCCTGACCCTCTGGCCTTGAACTTTGAAAAGTAACCGAGACTGCAGGTCGACTGGTGCTGGGGTCCCCAGCTCAATCCTCTTTCCTGAGAGTGCAGCCTCCTAGGCACCTCAGCAGGGTTCTGTGGGCGAGGCAGGGATGACTCGGATGATGAAGAGTGAAGCATTAGGGCGAAGAGGCAGGGGGACACAAGCCCTTGGGTGTTTACTCAGGCACAGTCTTCTAACTCACAGCCCGGGAAGCAGACATTCCCGAAGGCTCTGGTTGTCCAAGAAACGAGAGTTGAGCACGAAACAGCGCTGCCGCCCTGTGGACATTTCCTGTAACTACAATTTGACCGGCTGTGCTTACTCACACCTCCAATGAAGAAGGCCTGTGAGTGACAGCTGCCCTCAGGAAAGGATCTGGGGCTGACGTTGCAGACGTAAATTCCAAACACAACCGATGTTCAAGAAGCCAATTGCAACAGATAAATTTCCCTGACACCCTTTAAATAAAAGTAAAAAGGGGAAAAAAAATTCCCACCCTGCAACAGGATGAGATTCTGAACATCCCTAATTATTACAGGAGGATGCAAATTAAAGTCACAATGACAAATCAAATCCCGCCGCTCAGAATGGCCATTCTCACATGTCACAGGCAACAGTGCAGGAGCGAGCCAGGAGGAGAGAGAACCCACCTACACAGTACGTGGGAATGGACATTGGCAACAGCCACTAGAAAGGACAGCCTCCCTGTGTCGGGGCGGGGAACACTTTCCAGAAAGCTAAGCCTAGGATCTGATATTCCCACACCTGGGCCTATATCCAGAGAAAACCATCATTCGAAAACCCACACGCACCCCAACACTCACTGCAGCACCGCTTACAGCAGCCAAGACACAGATCCAGCAAAATGTCCGCTGCTGCTGCTAAGTCACTTCAGTCGTGTCCGACTCTGTGCGACCCCATAGACGGCAACCCACCAGGCTCCCCCATCCCTGGGATTCTCCAGGCAAGAACACTGGAGTGGATTTCCATTTCCTTCTCCAATGCAGGAAAGTGAAAAGTGAAAGTGAAGTCGCTCAGTCATGTCCGACTCTTCATGACCCCATGGACTGCAGCCCACCAGGCTCCTCCATCCATGGGATTTTCCAGGCAAGAGTACTGGAGTGGGGTGCCATAGCCTTCTCTGAGCAAAATGTCTACCGATACATTAAAGCTTAAAGAAGATGTGGTACATGCATACAGTGGACCACAACTCAACCATGAGAACTGCCACTGCAATTATGAAATTATTCCACTGGTCACCACAAGGATGGACCTGGGAGGGTCAGACATTAGTCAGGCAGACAGAGGGAGAAAATAGCATATGATGTGAATACTAGGCAAAATCTTAAAGGAAGTAGACAAACTAGTTTACAACACAAAAAGAGACTCTGAGAATTCAAACACAGAGGGTTCCAAAAAGTTGAAAGAGCAAGGATGAATTAGGAGGTCAGGATTAACATATACACAGAAATCTGTATCTAAAATAGGTAATCCTTTAGGATTACCTCCTTTCTTCTTTCCTTGCCCTTTCCTCCCAGAAATGGGCTTCCCTGGTGGCTCAGGCAGTAAAGAATCTACCTGCGATGCAGGGGACCTGGCTTTGATCCCTGGGTTGGGAAGATCCCCTGGAGAAGGAAATGGCTACTCACTCCAATATTCTCGCCTGGAGAATTCCATTGAGAGGAGCCTGGCAGGGGTGGCAGTCCATGGGGTGGCAAAGAGTTGGACACAACAGAGCAACTAACACTTTCATTTTTTTATTACTTTCCTCCTGCAAATGCAAAAATTTCAGAATCTGTAAGAATACACAAAAATCTGTATCACTAACATATAAGCAGAAATCTGTCTGTAACAGATAATCTGCAAGATTATCTCCTTCCTTGCTTCCTCCAGATATAAACAAAAGTCTGTATGTCTAACATATATACCAAAATCTGTATCATTAACATATACACAGAAATCTGTATCTCTAATAAATACTCTACAAAGACCTGATGTTCAGCACAGGGAACTTTGCTAGACCTTCTGCAATTCCTGTAGGGTAAAAGAATCCAGAAAAAGAGATATGCTGTATGTGTGTGTGGTAACTGAATCAAGCAGCAGTATAATGATAACATTAAGGACCAGAGACATTACTTTGCTGACAAAGATCCATCTAGTCAAAACTATGGTTTTTCCAGTAGTCATGTATAGATGTGAGAGTTCAACCATAAAGTAAACTGGGCCCTGAAGAATTGATGTTTTTGAACTGGGGTGTTGGAGAAGACTCTTGAGAGTCCCTTGGACTGCAAGGAGATCCAACCAGTCTATCCTAAAGGAAATCAGTCCTGAATATTCATTGGAAGGACTGATGCTGAAACTGAAGCTCCAAAACTTTGGTCACCTGATGTGAAGAGCTGACTCATTGGAAAAGACGCTGGGAAAGATTGAAAGCAGGAGAAGAGGGGGTTAATAGAGGACAAGATGGTTAGTGGAATCACCGACTTGATGGACATGAGTTTGAGAAAACTCCAGAAGATGGTGATGGACAGAGAAGCCTGGCATGTTGCAGTCCATGGGGTTGCAAAGAGTCAGACACAACTGAGTAACTGAACGACAACAAAGATAAAGATTCCACCTTATTATTGCTCAGTAGTAAAGAGCTTGCCTGTCAATGCAACAAACTCAGGTTTGATCCATGGGTCAGGCAGATTCCCTGGAGAAGAGAATGGCAACCCACTCTAGTATTCTTGCCTGAGAAATCCCATGGAGAGAGGAGCCTGCCAGGCTATGGTCCATGGGATTACAAAAGAGTTGGACACAACTTAGCAACAGATTTTCAAGATAAAGATCTAATTGTAAGGTCAGATACTATGAAATTCTAGAGGAAAATATAGGCAGTAGAAGCTTTGACATTCATCACAGCAAGTTCTTTTGCGACCCAGCTCTTAGAACAATGAAAAGAAACCCAAAATAAGAAATCAGCCCATGGTGTGTGACCCCTCATCCTTCTCACCAGACCAGCTGTGCTCCTGAGGGGCAGAGAAGATGGCGCCAGGCGCTGCTGCAGGCATTCTTGCTGCCTGGAGGGGGTGGTTTTTTCCAAGTGAAAGTTGCTCAGTTGTATCTGATTCTTTGCGATCCCAGGGACTATACAGTCCATGGAATTCTCCAGGCCAGAATACTGGAGTGGGTAGCCATTCCCTTCTGCAGAGGATCTTCCCAACCCTGGGATTGTATCCAGATCTCCTGCCTTGCAGGCGGATTCTTTACCAGCTGAGCCACTAGGGAAGCGGTGGTGCTTTAGTTGCTAAATCGTGTCAGATTCTTGCAACCTGATGGACTGTCACCTGCCAGGCTCCTCTGTCCATGGGATTTCTCAGGCAAGATAACTGGACTGGGTTGCCATTCCCTTCTCCAAGGGATCTTCCTGACCCAGGTATCCAACTCGCGTCTCGTGCATTGCAGGTTATTTTGTTTACCAACCGAGCCACCAGAGAAGCCCCACTGCATGGAGGGGGTTGTTTATAAAGACCTCAACCCAGGCATTGCTGGGAAGGGCTGGCTGACGCATCCAGTCAGCCAATCCTCACCCACCAGGGGCTCACAGTTGCAGAAAATGGGTCTTGTTGTGCCTGCCAGGTGCAAGGAACAGGTGTGGGCCTGAGGGTCAAGATGGACATGAGGCTGCAGCTCTGGTTTCATTTCTAGTCTTTTTTTCTGGCCCACGAGTGGGAGAGAATTTCAAGAAGATCTTCTCCTGAAGAGAGGAACCCAGGAGTCAGGGAGAGGAGGGGTGGTGGGTGGAGATAGGAGCCCAGGGCCCAGGTGCAGTGGAACCTCTGGAAGACCTGCTGGAAGGAGGCCAGGGTCACTCACCTGCCCAGGAGCAGCTGTTTGTTAGTCCAGGTCCTACTCTGAGGTGACCAGGAAGAGGGCTGGGGGTGCTCTGCATTGAGGGTTCCATGCAGGGTACCGGTGTGCTGAGCCCTGCCCAGATGGGCCCCCTGCCCTGGGAGGGATCTGCTCATGTGAGTCCCGTGCCCTGGGAGGGCCCTGTGAACAGGCTCCCTCTCTGCAGCTGGCAAAGAGCTGCTTAGGATGCAGATTAAAATCAGCTGAGGACAGAGGTTAGGTGCAGGGGCAGGGCTCCAAGCTTGCTATGCTCGCTGCATATGCTCACTGCATATGCCCGCTGCATGACACGAGGTGTGGAGACTAGAAATACAACTGTATCCTAAGGGCCGGCTGAGCAAAATGACGGCCGATCAATATCTCCAAATAACCATCTTGTCGGGGTCTGGATGCCAGGTTCTTTTATGAATTAGAGAAGGAAGATGTGAGGAAACAAACTAAAAAGGCCTTAAATCTTGCAAATATCTTGGAGAACGGCAAGCCTCAGGCAGGGGATGTGTTAATCTCTTCCTTCCTGCCATCCACAGGTGGACAGGGTTCTGAACAAAGGCACTTTAACAGTCAGGCAGAGGGGCAGGATTCTCTGGGGCAGGCCGCTATGTGTGATTATAGTAACAAAAGTAACAGAGAGCAAGTCAAAGGCACAATTCCAACGTGGAGTCAGAACTGGCTATTCCTGAACATCCTAAGGTGCAGGGTTTATTCAGGTCCTCCCACTGCCCTTCCCCTCCCACAGCACCAGGCCCCACTCACCCACTCCCTGTCTCCGGATTTGCCTGTTCTGGATGTTTATTATAAATGCAATCATATCGTTTGTGAGTATTCTGGGCTGTGTGTTGGTGACCCCTCAAAATGCACATGTTGCAACCTAACCCCCAAGGGGATGGTGTGAGGAGGGGGGGCCTTGAGGAGGTGATGAGGTCGTGAGAGTGGAGACCCCATGAATGGGATTAGTGCTCTTATGAAAGAGACCCCCAAGAGGCCTCCTCAGCCCTTCCTCCATGTGAGGACGCAGTGAAGACCCCTGCCCCCACCAAGAACAGAGCTTCACCAGAACCTGACCATCCTGACGCCCTAATCTCTGACATCTGGCCTCCAGAGCTGTTGGAAATGCATTCCTGTTGCTGAAGCCCCCAGCCTTCTATTTTGCTATGGCAGCCCAGGCAGAGTAAGACAGTGCATTCTTCTGTTTCTGCTTCTCTAGCTGAGCATGTGTTCAAGTTCATCCCCATTGTAGCCTGTGTCAGAGCTTCACTCCTTTTCACGGCTGAGTCATATTCCACTGTGTGAATGAACCACATTCTGTTTATCCCTTCTTCCATCCATCCACACATCCATCTACCCATCAATCCATCCATCCATCATCCATCCATCCATTCATCCATCCATTCACCCATCCATCATCCATCCATCCATCCATCCATCCCCTCCCCTATCCCCTAGCCACCACAAACCCACTTTCATTCTTTGTGGATTTGCATGTTTGGGACATTTCCTATAAATGGAATCACGTGCTGTGTGTCCTTCTGTGTCTACTTCTCTCACTGAATATCATGTGTTCAAAGTTCATCCACACTGTAGCCTGTGTCAGAGCTTCGCTCCTTTTCATGGCTGAGTCATATTCCACTGTGTGGATGGACCCCACTGTGTGTATCTGTTCTCTGATCACTTGTTGATGGTCATTTGGGTGGTCCTTGGAAATTGTGCTGCAGTGCACATGCATGCACAATGCACAGGTGTTTGGGTTTATATGTAAGAGTGGAATTGCAGGGTCATGTGGTGACTTCAAGTTTGACAATTTGAGGAACTGCCAGACTGTTCTCCAAAATGGCAGCACCATTTCACATTCCCACTAGCACTGTTTGAAGTTCAAACTTCTCTCATTATTGTCTAACACAGACACAAATCTGTATCTGTAATCAATAATCCATAAGGATTATCAGCTTCCTTCCTTCTTTCCTTCTGCATACACATAGAAATCTCTATCTGTGACCTATACACAGAAATGTTTGTCTCTAAGAGATACTCCACAAGGATTATCTCCTTCCTTCCTTCCTCATATACACAGAAAACTGCATGCGAAATAGATAATCCCCAAGGACCTGATGCTCAGCATCTTTCTTGGCCTTCTGCAATAATCTTCATGGCAAAAGAATTCAGAAAACAACAAATACACTCCATGGATATGTCCTGCCTGAAGCAGGCGGCTGTACACTGACAACAATCATATTTCAAATCGACAATACTGCAGGGGAGCATCAACAAGATGTTAAAGAAAAGTGATGCCTGCTCTATTATCTTCAGCCTCCCTGACGTGGGATGCAATCCCATCCTTGGAGGCTGAGCAGGCTTGGGTCCCACTGCTGGACTGGGGTGGGGCCCACAAAACAGCCTGGCATGGTGCCCTTCGGTTAACACTTTTTAAAGACCTATTGTCTGTTGTGTTCTGGCTGGGACCAGAGTCCTGAATGAGATCAAGGGCTCAAGGACCTTGGGGGCAACAAACACCCAGCCACCATGTCTCCTGGTGCTGAGGTTCCCAACTCAAGCCTCCTTCCTGAGAGCACTGCCTCCTAGGCACCTCAGCAGGATGCTGTGGCCCTGGATGGGACAGTGGAACAGAGGATTGTGAAGCTTTAGGGGGAAGAAGTACTGAACCGCAAGTCCTTGAGTGTTTGGTCAGGCACAGTCCACTCTAATTTACATCCCAGGAAGCCAAATTTCCCTAGGTACTTGTCACTGGAGGGTACAGAGGTGGGCATGAAACATGGCTGCCATTGTGGACTTTTCTTCTAACTTCAACTTGACCACTGGTGCTTATTGGCATCTCCAATTCAGAAAGCCTGGTGGACTGTTCATGGCAGCTAACCTCAAGAAATGTCCAAGGGAAGGTATTTTCGAAATGAACTCCAAACACAATGAACTTTCTAGAAGCCACTTGCCACAGATAAATTTTCCTCATACAATTTGAGAAGAAAAGAAAACAAAACACCGAATCTCCACCACAGAAGAAGTCAGCATCTGTAATTACTTAGAATGAAGATCAAAATGACAACTCAAATGAGAGCTCAAATCCCACCAGTCAGAAGACAGAAAAATGTGCTCTATGCAGAGTACATAATGTGAAATGCCAGGCTGGATGAAGCACAAGATGGAATCAAGATTGCTGTGAGAAATATCAATAACCTCAGATATGCAGATGACACCATCCTAATGACAAAAAGCAAAGAGGAACTAAGTCTCTTGATGAAGATGAAAAAGGAGAGTGAACAAGCTGGCTTAAAACTCAACATCCAAAACACTAAGATCATGGCATCTGATCCCGTCACTTCATGGCAAATAGAGGGGAAAAAATAGAAATAGTGACAGACTTTCTTTTCTTGGCTCCAAAAATCACTGAAGATGGTGGCTGCAGCCATGAAATTAAAAGACACTAGCTCCTTGGAAGAAAAGCTATGATAAAACTAGATAGCGTATTAAAAAGCAGAGACATTGCTTTGCCGACAAAGGTCCTGTTAGGTAGTTAGAATGAGAAAAAGGAGTCCAGAATGGTGGTGGCTAAAAGACAAAGAAGGGAAAAGCCCACAAAAATAGAACAAAGGAAGGTCCAGGGAGTGGTGTGAGGACCTCAGGGAAAACAGTCTTCCTGGCTAGCCCAGTTTACACAGGGCAGGCTCAGGGGAAGGAGAAAAAACATACAAAAAGAGGAGTCAAAATTTACCAGGGGGCCTCTCTTCTCTTCTTGTCTTTTGGGTCAGCCCGCCCTCATGCCTCAAGGATGTATTTTCCTTTGCTTGCCAAATAAAACTGAGCTGTAACACTGATCTGTCCGCCGCTTCAATTTTTTGCTGCAGCAAGACAGAACCGAGGAAATTACAAACTCCCCCTACAGTCCGGATAGTCAAAGCTATGGTTTTTCCAGTAGTCATGTAGTGATGTGAGAGATGAACCTGGCTTGCTGCAGTTCATGGGGTCCCAAAGAGTTGGATATGACTGCTGCTGCTGCTGCTGCTAAGTCGCTTCAGTCGTGTCCGACTCTGTGCAACCCCATAGACGGCAGCCCACCAGGCTCCCCCGTCCCTGGGATTCTCCAGGCAAGAACACTGGAGTGGGTTGCCATTTCCTTCTCCAATGCAGGAAAGTGAAAAGTGAAAGTGAAGTCGCTCAGTCATATCCGACTCCCAGCGACCCCATGGACTGCAGCCCACCAGGGTCCTCTGTCCATGGGATTTTCCAGGCAAGAGCACTGGAGTGGGTGCCATCGCCTTCTGCGTGGATATGACTGAGGGACTGAAAAACAACAGAGGGAATCCCTGTTGGCTGATTAACTTTAAGGTAGAGTCGGACACGACTGAAGGGACGCAGCAGCAGCAGTGTAATAATATCAAACCTTATTTTAATCAAATAAATCTCCATTCTATTTATCCGGTTCCAAATAACCATCCAAAGATTTTTTTACATTTATTTAGTTAAGGCAAATCATTTTTAAAAAGAATCTGCCTCAGTGAAACGTGCTTAGTCGCTCAGTACTGTCTGACTCTTTGCAACCCCATGGGCTGTAGCCCTCCAGGCTGCTCTGTCCATGGGATTCTCTAGGCAAGAATACTGGAGTGGGTTGCCGTGTCCTCCTCCAGTCATTGAAGTAATAGCTACATTTTCCTTCCAAATTTTTTTCTGCTGTTATTCTTAATTGTTCTTATTAGCATCTGTAAAAGACATTGAGGGGAAGATCATAATGGCGTTTCCCAAACCAGCTTTTCTTGTTTTCAGGTTAACTTAACTTTGGTTAGATAGGTACAGGAAAAAAGAGTTGTTTACAATGAGAGCATTCTAGATTTCATAATTTGTTAGTTTCTTTAATTTTAGAAGTATCCACCACTTGGGCACTAATAAATTATAAAAGGACCTCTTATAGGCCTAACTCAAACAAACACACAACAGAACACCTTAGGAATGTCAGATAGAACATTCACATCTCAAAAACACATGGAAATGTACGTTTCCCCCAGGAGGTCTTTGTTTAAAGTTACCAAGCCAGCTTCCCGCCTGCCCCCTCCCCACATCATCTTAATTAATTACACAGGCAAAAAAAAAAAAAAGACCTTTCTGGGAGGTAAAATATTTTTTACATGTGATCATCTTTAACTTCCACTTAAGTAAATTCTTATCATAATTACAGGTTGACCAGTCCCCTAGGATTTTCCCTAGGGGATTCTGAGATGGAGCTTTAGAGGAAGCACTTCCATTCTAGCTTAAGCAGTTAGTGTCAGAAGTCTGTGCTCACAAACCAGAGTAAATCAGCCAAACCAAACCACACTAACGGGAAGTCACCAAAAACAAAGCAAATGCCAACGAGATGCCCAGAAATTCAAAACACAAATGGCAAGACTGCCCCAGACTTGACTTCTAAGTCCCATCAAGTCTGGGACACTTCTCCAAAGCAACGCCTTACAAACAGGGAGAAACCCCCAAACTGGAACTCCATGAGTCCCCAAAACAGAAAACATCAAAAGGCCATGAGGTGCACCTCGGGGGATTTACCAAAATGCTGGTGGGTGTCACAACACACCAGACACCCTCCTCCTGATCCTCCAATATTTAGTGTTTCTCTGAGTGGAAGGTCAGGCTGGCACGGACAAGAGAATAAAAAGGTGTCCTCAAGGGGTAAGAGACCTTGGCAGCTGCAAAGGGCAACCTCTCTCCCATTCTCTGCCATAGCCTGGAGTTCCACAGTCGAGTCACAGGGTTGGGTTGAAGAAGGAATTCATATGGCCTGGACTCCATCTTAGGCCTGTTCATGCTGATCATGCTCGGCCACCTTTCCAATGGACTCTGAACACTGTGTTTAGTGCCTATGAAAACAACAACAGAAGGATAAGACCCCCTCCAGACAGGGGAACCTTGAAGATCGTATCTAGGTTACTCATCGCCTAAGAGAAAATATACACTAATCACCCCTTCCTCCAGACAGGCTATAAATTTTTCTGTATCTATTGGAGTGTAACCTCGGTTTTATTGATTACTGGTTGTTTGACTGTTTGAGCACATGAGCACATAGCACGTGAATGATGGGGTTATTGGGATTGTATTTTCCATGGTTTATGTAAGTCTCAAGGAATTTGGGTTCAGACACATACACATGGGGTGTAAAAGATTTTCACAAATGCTGGTCGGGGTACTTGGCTAAGAGAAGACTCTGGCTTGGGCCCACCAGTGTAATAAACTGCACTCCACTATCTGCATTGTCCTTCTGAGTGAGTTTGTTTCCCAGAACACGTGGCTACAACAGGGTGTGATCAGGCACAGCCCTACAGCAGGAGGTCTGTGGCCTCAGAGAATTCCCTCAATTCTCTGCTCTCCCAAAGGAGGCTGGCACTGTTAGCGGAAGCACACTGACCGAAACTGCCAACATGGTCCCAGATGCCTCCATCATCTCTCTTCACCCTGCCCCACTCCCAAAGGACCCAGTTTTCTCCTTCATCACCCAGAGGAGGAGTGTCCACCAGAACTTGCTCAAATATTGGCACAACAAGACACATTTCTCTGTATCTTCAAACAAATTAGGGCAGTGCAGGCACCAGACCATTCATAACTTTTGTATTGAAACAAGCCTGACGTGTTCAGTTCAGTTCAGTTCGGCACTCAGTCCTGTCCGACTCTTTGCGACTCCATGAATCGCAGCACGCCAGGCCTCCCTGTCCATCATCAACTCTCGGAGTTCACTCAGACTCATGTCCATCAAGTCAGTGATGCCATCCAGCCATCTCATCCTCTGTCGTCCCCTTCTCCTCCTGCCCCCAATCCCTCCCAGCATCAGAGTCTTTTCCAATGAGTCAACACTTCGCATGAGGTGGCCAAAGTGCTGGACTTTCAGCTTTAGCATCAGTCCTTCCAAAGAATGCCCAGGACTGATCTCCTTTAGAATGGACTAGATGGATCTCCTTACAGTCCAAGGGACTCTCAAGAGTCTTCTCCAACACCACAGTTCAGAAGCATCAATTCTTCAGCACTCAGCTTTCTTCACAGTCCAACTCTCACATCTACACATGACCACAGGAAAAACCATAACCTTGATTAGACGGACCTTTGTTGGCAAAGTAACGTCTCTGCTTTTGAATATGCTATCTAGGTTGGTCATAACTTTCCTTCCAAGGAGTGAGCGTCTTTTAATTTCATGGCTGCAGTCACCATCTGCAGTGATTTTGGAGCCCAGAAAAATAAAGTCTGACACTGTTTCCACTGTTTCCCCATCTATTTCCCATTAGGGGTATATTATTGGCCTTACAAATAGCTGTGAAAAGAAGAGAAGCGAAAAGCAAAGGAGAAAAGGAAAGATATAAACATCTGAATGCAGAGTTCCAAAGAATAGCAAGAAGAGATAAGAAAGCCTTCCTCAGCGATCAATGCAAAGAAATAGAGGAAAACAACAGAATGGGAAAGACTAGGGATCTCTTCAAGAAAATCAGAGATACCAAAGGAACATTTCATGCAAAGATGAGCTCCATAAAGGACAGAAATGGTATGGACCTAACAGAAGCAGAAGATATTAAGAAGAGATGGAAAGAATACACAGAAGAACTGTATAAAAAAGATCTTCATGACCCAGATAATCACGATGGTGTGATCACTGACCTAGAGCCAGACATCCTGGAATGTGAAGTCAAGTGGGCCTTAGAAAGCATCACTACGAACAAAGCTAGTAGAGGTGATGGAATTCCAGTTGAGCTATTCCAAATCCTGAAAGATGATGCTGTGAAAGTGCTGCACTCAACATGCCAGCAAATTTGGAAAACTCAGCAGTGGCCACAGGACTGGAAAAGGTCAGTTTTCATTCCAATCCCAAAGAAAGGCAACGCCAAAGAATGCTCAAACTACCACACAATTGCACTCATCTTACATGCTAGTAAAGTAATGCTCAAAATTCCCCAAGCCAGGCTTTAGCAATATGTGAACCGTGAACTTCCTGATGTTCAAGCTGGTTTTAGAAAAGGCAGAGGAACCAGAGATCAAATTGCCAACATCTGCTGGATCATAGAAAAAGCAAGAGAGTTCCAGAAAAACATCTATTTCTGCTTTATTGACTATGCCAAAGCCTTTGACTGTGTGGATCACAATAAACTGTGGAAAATTCTGAAAGAGATGGGAATAGCAGACCACCTGATCTGCCTCTTGAGAAATTTGTATGCAGGTCAGGAAGCAACAGTTAGACCTGGACATGGAACAACAGACTGGTTCCAAATAGGAAAAGGAGTTCATCAAGGCTGTATATTGTCACCCTGCTTATTTAACTTCTATGCGGAGTACATCATGAGAAACGCTGGACTGGAAGAAACACAAGCTGGAATCAAGATTGCCGGGAGAAATATCAATAACCTCAGATATGCAGATGACACCACCCTTATAGCAGAAAGTGAAGAGGAACTAAAAAGCCTCCTGATGAAAGTGAAAGTGGAGAGTGAAAAAGTTGGCTTAAAGCTCAACATTCAGAAAACGAAGATCATGGCATCCGGTCCCATCACTTCATGGGAAATAGATGGGGAAACAGTGGAAACAGTGTCAGACTTTATTTTTCTGGGCTCCAAAATCACTGCAGATTGTGACTGCAGCCATGAAATTAAAAGACACTTACTCCTTGGAAGGAAAGTTATGACCAACCTATATAGCATATTCAAAAGCAGAGACATTACTTTGCCAACAAAGGTCCGTCTAGTCAAGGCTATGGTTTTTCCTGTGGTCATGTATGGATGTGAGAGTTGGACTGTGAAGAAGACTGAGCGCCAAAGAATTGATGCTTTTGAACTGTGGTGTTGGAGAAGACTCTTGAGAGTGCCTTGGACTGCAAGGAGATCCATCTAGTCCATTCTGAAGGAGATCAGCGCTGGGATTTCTTTGGAAGGAATGATGCTAAAGCTGAAACTCCAGCACTTTGGCCACCTCATGCAAAGAGTTGACTCATTGGAAAAGACTCTGATGCTGGGAGGGATTGGGGGCAAGAGGAGAAGGGGACGACAGAGGATGAGATGGCTGGATGGCATCACTGGCTCGATGGACGTGAGTCTCAGTAAACTCCGGGAGTTGGTGATAGACAGGGAGGCCTGGCGTGCTGCGATTCATGGG
Organism: Bubalus bubalis; assembly: GCF_019923935.1. NCBI lineage: Eukaryota > Metazoa > Chordata > Mammalia > Artiodactyla > Bovidae > Bubalus > Bubalus bubalis. Next base: position 50,114,212 of record NC_059176.1, read on the forward strand.
GTCGCAAAGAATCAGACACGACTGAGCGACTGATGTGATCTGATTGACATTATGGACCTATTACAAAATAGAATGCAGAACTCTGAACTGACTTTCAAGGAAAACAGGAGGCTTCAAAGATAAACCCTAGAATACAGATCCACTGAGAAGGGGTATTCTGCCCTTTGTTCATTGTTGTAGTCCCTGAACTGAGAAGAGGGCCTGGCACAGGGCAGACACTTGCTGACCACAGCACAGGATTACAGCCCAGGGTCCTGCCTGGACCTCCCGCCCTGGACACATGCCATCCCTTCTGCCTTTAGGGGAAATGTCTGAGAATCAGTGATTTGTGTGTTCCCTTCATTCTCCCAACCACCCCCATGGTCTTGTGTGATGACTACCTCCCTGCATGGGTTCATTGACAACCTGAACTGCTTGCCCTATTTGAGGATGTCCCTCTCCTGTGAGTCGTGGTGAGCAACTAGGCCTCGCCCTAATAAGAAACTTAAAGGCCAGATAAGTATTTGACCAGCTGCACAAGAGGGGCCTGCACACACACCTAAGGAGCAGTTGGAACAAACCAGGTCAGATCAGATTTCCTTCTGATCTGCAATAGCATCCAGTGTGTGCTTCCAATGGCCACGAGTGCCTGGACCAGCTGCCCTGGCTGTGCCCTGGCTGCTCAGCTCTCCCCATCCTGATCTAAGCCTGTTCCCAGGCTGGCCCCTCCCTAGTAGCTCTCCAAGCTACCCTGCATCCTTCTAGTACAGTTCTTCTCTGCTTGAAGTGAAGTGAAGTGAAAGTCGCTCAGTCATGTCCGACTCTTTGTGACCCCATAGACTGTATAGCCTGCCAGGCTCCTGTGTTCATGGAATTCTCCAGCAAAAATACTGGAGTGGGTAGCTGTTCCCTTCTCCAGGGGATATTCCCAGCCCAGGGATTGAACCCAGGTCTCCCACATTGCTGGCAGATTCTTTACAAAGAATACGGTAGTGGGTAGCCTATCCCTTCTCCAGGGGATCTTCCTGATCCAGGAATTGAACTGGAGTCTCCTGCATTGCTGGCGGATTCTTTACCAGCTGACCTTTGCCAGAAATGTTCTCTGCGGGGTGTAATCCAAAGCCTTTATGACTAGAAGCAGAAGATATTATCTCCATTTTCTGGACGAGCAAACTGAGGCTTGGAGTAGCATTGACTGGGCACAGGACTACTGTGTGCCAGGCTGAGCTCTGGTCTCAGTTCAGGGTTGGGGAGCACATGGACATTAGGGGAAAGGCCCTGTGATGACCAAGAGGAACTGGAAGAAATTCTCAGTGGCTGGAGGAAGGTGAGGAGGCTGGAGAGGTAGAAAGGGATCTGAGCTTGCAGGGCTTTGGAGATGACATTTTACAGTTTGTCTTTCATCCTCAGGTTACAAAGAAGCTGTCAAAGGTGTCTCAGTTTGAGTTCAGCCCAAGCAGACATTGAGGGAAAGAATGGAAATGGAGAAACCAGCTAGAAGCTAATGGCAGGACTGCAGGTGAGAGGACGGATGGCCTTTCACTGGGCACTCTTCTGGGAGTGGCCCTTCACTTCTTTGTCTCTGACCCTCACACCAGCCCTGGGAGGGTTATTATAATCTCCAGTCTACAGATCAGGAACTAGGACCTCAGTGGGGCTAGAACTCAGGACCTCCCAGCCCCGCAACCACTGAATGGGGCCAGGCCCCCAGCCTCTGCCTGCCAGGTCTTGCCCTCAGCACCTGAAAACAGAGGCCAGCGGTTTTACCAGGAGACACAGCACATCCCTTGAACTCAGGGTGCTGGGCCAGGCTAGAGTTTGCCTTTCCTTCCAAGTTTCAGCAAAGCTACTCAAACCCTCTCATCTTTCAGCAGGAAAAGCACATGCTCTTTCCATGAAGAGGAGAAACTGCCCTGAGTGAGTAAGCTTCTTGGCCATGGTGCCCATGGCAGACTGGGCAGGAAGCGGGCAGCATTCCTACCACTCCTGGAACCAGACCGCCTGGATTCTCACCTTCAGAGACAGCGGGCCTTCGGATAGGGCAGGGCACAGGGGAGCAGGGCGGGGTGTGAGCATAAAGACAGGAAGCAGGTGAAAATGGAACATCCTGTCCCTGAATAGAAGGTCTTTTCTCCATTGGTCAGGGCTGGGGGTGGAGAAGGTGAGAGGGAAGACTACCAGGTGTGAAAAGAGCAGGCAGCCCTTCCAATCTCCTTACTCTACAAGCAAACAGGTCTGAGTCAGAGGTGACCCAGGTGAGCTTAGTGAGGCAGGACCACTGTCAAAGGTCCTTTCCAGACACCCCAGGTTTCCCTTGATGCCTCCAGGGTTAGGTGGCAGGAAGGGATCCCGTCCCTGTGTCGTAGTTCATTTTGCCCGAGAACTTACAGGTGTTTCGAAAGCCAAAGCCAGCCCTGGGCACTGGTTCCCCTGGCTCAGCTGAGACCTGATTTTCCTCCAATCTTTTCTTCATTTGCTGAGAATCCCCTGAGAATGGGTTAGTGGGAGGTGGGCAGAGAATGGGAAGAGAGAAGCAGCCGCTTAGCTCCAAGCACCCTCCTCTAGAAGCAATAAAACTAAGTGACACCAGAGCTCCTGAGACTTCAAAGGGAGCTAGAAATACAGATATTCTTTGAAATTAAAACACTGTGAAGTTAAACACGTAAGGGAAATATAGCATCAATTCTATACCATCTGATACACAGAAAATACTGTGAAGGGAAACCAAACACAGGTACCAGCCACCTCGAGTACAAACAGGATTGCAGCCCCTGATCTGAAGCAAATCAAGCTTGCCTGTGCTGATGTCCAGAGTTGGGCCAGGGCCTTCTGGGTCCTCTGTGAGGGGGACGGGGAGGGGCACAAGTAGCTGGCAGGGATTGAGTGTGCCATGTGACAGGCCTTCTGATGAACCCTTCATGTGCTTTTATTCATTTAACTGATACAAAGTAGGGATTAAGCCCATTGCACAGATGGGGAAGCTGAGGTTCTGATGAGCAACTTGCCTCAAATCATCCAACTCTGAAATGTCTGCCAAAAGTCCAGAGCCTTTTGGTAACTGAGTGTCCATCTCCCCTCCACCTCCTCTGTCTTTCTGGCACCTCTTCCTTCCTTCCTCTGTCCCAGCCATGACCCTCCCAGCTCACTGTCTTCCAGTCCACACGCCTGGCCTTGGGCAGGCAGGGTTCAGCCACATCCAGGCTGTGCTCTGATGGGGGCACCATGTCCAGGCTCACAGATAAGAGTGGAGGAGGGGCTGCTGGGAGACTCAGGCAAAGCTCTTCTTTCCAGGTGGGGGAACTGAGGCCCAGAGAGGGCACAGGCCTCACCCAGGGTCACACAGCTGGAAGCCCCATGTTTCTCCTGCCCAAGTCCTCCCTTGTGCCATCAAATGGATCCAAAGTTGTCATTTAACATTAGGTGGAATCAAGAGTGACTTTGGCGATGTTGGTGGGGGAGCAACTGGGGAACAGACAGCATGACACCCACAGCTTCCCTCACCCTGGTGCCCCGCCCCCACTGCTGGCAGTGCCCACTGGGAGGCCCTCAGGCTCCAGGGCTCCCCTGCAATTGGAGCTGAAGGAGCTTTGTGAGTCCAGGGAGGTTCTCAGGTTTGCTCTGTGTTTCTTTTTCCATCCTCAGCTTGTCCCAGGGTTTATTATCAGCAAAGGTGACAAGGCCCCTGATGGCAGGAAGCTGGCTAGGGCTCAGGGTGCTGGCCCTTCAGCCCTGGGGGCCTCTTAGCAAATAGTCCCTTGGAAGCAGGGCAGCTGTTCCTGCAGAGGGGGCGGGTTGGGAGGGGCCTCACTCCCCCCACACTGGACCTTGGAGGAGCCCCTGTGTGAGCAGGACTGCAGCCCTGGCTGGAGGGACTGCCTTGGGCAGGTGACCTGGGCAATTCCATGGTCTCCAGGGTCCCTGCCACTCTGGCCACATGTCCTTGTCACAGCCCTGAAACCCCTTCAGGCCCCTGTTCTCCTGTCTCAGTTCTAGCCCAGGCCCCTCCTCCATGGGGGAGGTTGGCTCCATGCCTGCATCCCTTCTGGGTCAGAAGACCCCTACTAGGCTGCCTCAGGGCCACTGGGACCCTGGGATTCCCCCAGTCATCTCCACTCTGCCCCCCCCAACCCCAGTCCCGTGCATTCTCAGGGCTGTCTCCTCCCAAGGGTCCTGTAGGGGCCTCCTCTTTCAGCTCCTGCCCTTAAAAGGGGGGGTGATCATCCATCTATCCCCACCCCCTCCCTGGGATGCCCTGGAAGGCTCCCCATCAGCATCAGAGACAGCATCCTTGTTCATTTACAATCCCTTCTTCCCAGTTTGGAAGATGCTAACCAGTCTCCCAGGCCAGAAAAATCCTCACTCAGGTAGGACTACTCCTAGATCTTTACAGACTCCCACCTAGATGGAAGCTTTGAGCTTAAGAGCCAAATCGTATGTTAATTTATTCTGTGGTTCCTCCATGATGCTCTGCCTTGGAGTAGTTCTGAGTTAGGGTCTCCCTTCCCCAGTGGAGAAGGGTCGCATGTTTAAGCAAAATTTGGGGGAGAAGATTGAAAATCAGCTCCCACTTCTCACGTCATCTCATCTCCAAGGCCTTGCTCTCACCCCGTGGCTCCTCCCTGTTCACCCCTGAGGCTGCCCTTCTCCGGGTGGGGCTGCGTCCCCTCCTCCAGGTGGGGCTGTGTCCCCTCAGACGGCAGCTCCTTCTAGTGATGGCTGCTGGGAGGACAGGCCGGGACATGTGTATCTTCAGGTTGCTGTAGAAGAAGCCCGTGGCCCTGAAGGGATGTCCTGGGTCCCAGAGACCTGAGATTTGGTCCTGGGCTCCCACCCTCAGGCCCTGCTGACATGTGGGCTATAGAGCAAAGTGCTCAAACCCACAACGTTGGCATTTTCATGTGGGGTCCCACTTCCTAGTCATGCCACCTTATGTAAGACACTTGATTGCTCCAGCCTTAGTGTTCTCATCTGTAAAATGAGGTTAGCAGTACAATCCACAGTCCCTTTTCTGAAATACTTAAGAGTCAGAATAAATATAAGGCCTAGAATTGAGAATTTTTCAGTCCCAGACAAGCAACCTGGTACACATCTACTCTATATGATGTAACACCAAAAGCTGTTTGTAATCAAATACATTAATATTTATGCAACTTCACTTTTGAACTTTCACACTAAGTGAAATAAAGACGACTAATTATCTCATGTCTTTTTAGGTCAAATTCTGTTACCAAATGATTTTTTTTTATACTTTCCAATTTTCAGAGCCTTAAAGGTTTGGGATGTCAGATAAGGGCCATCCTACTCTGTGTTCCTGTAGATAATGACCCAGTGCAAAGGACAAAAATATGTTCATGGTTTGAGGCTAGACCCAACCTAGCTGTGAGATAAGACAAGTCTCCTAACAAGGCCAAGGGTGATGGGTGGGGAGAACCCTTCTGGAGCAGCTGTGCTGTTACCCGAGTGTCTGAGCCATTGGTTCCAACTCCACAGATCCTGAGCCTCAGCCATCACAGGGCCCTGAGCCTTTTACAGATGTCTGACTTAATCTGCCTTTGAAGCTGGATCTTTCTCCAGTGGGTCCTCAGTCAAGACCACTCTCATACTAGCAAAGGTGACCTGCATGAACATCGCAACCTCCATGTAATCGTCCTGAGGCCTGGACTTCTGGGCCATCATGGGCTACTTCCTGCGAACACTGCAGCTGCTCTCCACCTGCGTGGCCATCTCACTAGTGGGCAGCCTGGACAGCTGGACGGTGCCCACAAGTACCTCGTCCTTTGTTATCTTGTGCTTCTGCTGCCTGATGACCCTCATCATCCTCATAATCGAATCACTGGCGCTACAGTACCACTTCTTCTCCTGGGGGGACTTTCTCCTCTGCCATGCCTGCTACCTCGCCCTCTTCTGCCTCTTGGTCTCCATCATTTACCCCACTACCTATGTCCAGTTTTTGCCTTGCAACCCCTCCCGGGACCACGCCATTGCTGCTACTGCGTTCTGCTTCATTTCTACTGTGTCTTATGCCACCGAAGCAATCTGGATCTTGGGCTGGCCCCAGACAGGTGATTTCACTGGCTATATAGGCAGCTTGTCATTCCTCCTAAAGATGCTAGAGACACTGGTGGCCTGTGTCATCTTACCCTTCATCAGCAATCCCTACCTGTACATGGACCATCCATTGCTGGTGTCGTGCGTGGCCGTGTACTCCATCTGCTTCATCTTGGGGATCGTGACCATCCTGTTGAACCTGGCTAACTATGAGAACTGGTGGCCCATCTCCTCCTCCATGTTCCATCTGGTGCTGAGCCAGCTTTCTATCCTTCTCTACATTGGTGCTCTGGTCCTCTGGCCGCTCTACCAATTTGATGAAAAGTTTGGCGGGCAGCCCGAGAGGTCCAGGGATGTGAGCTGTCAACATAGACTTACCAACTATGTATGCGTCTGGGACCAGCGACTGGCCGTGGCCATCCTGACAGCCATCAACCTGCTGATTTACGTGGCCGACCTGGTGTACTTGGCTCACCACATTTCTGTAGGGACTGAGGACCAGCCCGGGGACTCCTGATCACCTCTGCTCACAGGAGGTATCTTTACTGAGCTCTGACATCCTCTTCCTGGCTCCCTCTCTCCCTCCTCACACCCTCCCTTATTCATCTTGCTCTCCTTTCTATTTCCTTCCCTTCTGCTCTGTTTTGTCTCCTTCCTGTTTTGTGTGGTTGCCCACACCTTGTTTTGTCTCTTTCTCATTTTTTCTGTATTTTCTACTCTTTGGCCCTTTTCTGGTCATCATTGGTTTTCCCATCTCCTGTGTCCTGACCACCTCTCCCCATTTTCCTTCTCCTGATCCATCAGGACCTGAGACTCCTTCCTTATCGGTCCACCGCCCCCTCCCGCCTCCTGAGGTGCTGACGCCACAGCACACAGCCCTCTGTGCAGCTGTTCACATCCTGGGCCTCATTGCCAAAGCGTGTCTGTCCCCATGGTGGTGCCTTAGTTAGTGTGTGGGGTGGTTTTGAGATGTGGTTGGTAGCTAAGGATCAGGCCTCACTTCCTCCTTGTGGAGGTGGTGGTACAGTGCACCTCTCCTTTAAGTTAAAAAAAAAAAAAAATCTCTGGAGATCAATAATTTCCCTTGGATGGGAGTGCTAATGCAGAGACTTGGATCCCTAGGCCCCCCTTGGTGCTCCATCCCATCTGAGATTGGCTCCAGAATTTTTTCCGGTTTACTAAAACCCATTGTTTACAGGCCATGTGGACAAAAAAATATTGTGAGTCATTTCTTAAATGATGAATGCTGCTGGCCATCAAGCCTTCAGCCACTGCGGCAGCCCCTAGTGGGGGCAGCCCGAGAGGAATTCAGGATGCAGAAAAGGCACTGGCTTTAGATCATTACAATGCATAAGAAAGGAATGATTCTAATGCACCCAGACTCCTGCACCTTCTGGTCCCGATAAAAAGACTAAACTCACTACCTTGAGATTTCTGTTTTTGTGATTAGTGATAATCCTTTGATGTTTGACTGCCTGTTTCCTTTTTTTTTTTTTTTTTGTCAGCAAAAACTCCTCACCTCTTTGGAACAGTTCCTCAGAGCTATCTGTGACATGTCTCCCAAGCTATAGTCTTTAGTAAGGTCTCCAAACAGAATGTAACTTACAACTTAGATTGTGAGGCCTTTTTTTTCTTCATTCATACGTTTTTGGTGGCTGATGAAGGAACCCAGAGCAGATTTCTCTTCTTCTGAACTCTATGAAGGACTGGAGGTTGGGTACTTTTTGTGCCCATCGGCCTCCTCAGAGAGTCCAGATGAATATGGGGGAGGTTATTGGATCTCTTATTATTGGGTGACGATGCAAAGTTTGATTTGGTGTTATTAAAGTCTTTCCTGAAAGGGTAGGTTTTCCTCGACACTCAGTTTCAAGAAACAGCATCTGGGTTATTCTAAGGTGAAATACACTAGGAAGATTTTGCTCAGTGGAAACACACTAAGTGATATGAAATGAAATCCATATTTTAATGGCAAGAGGAGAAAAGTTTAAACATAAAATTATTCTTTCCCTCTTTGTGTCTCCTCCTTCCCATTATTGCAAATCGAGAATCTGCATTAATCACCCCTCCTAAGTAGATTGACAGCCATGTGGCTCAGATAGTAAAGAATCTGCCTGCAATGTGGGAGATCTGGATTTGATCCCTGGATCGTGAAGATCCCCTGGAGAAGAGCATCGCAACCCACTCCAGTATTCTTGACTGGAGAATTCCATGAACAGAGGGGCCTGGCAGGCTACAGTCCATGGGGTTGCAAAGAGTTGGACATGACTCAGTGACTAACACTTTCACTTTCTTAAGTAGATAAAATTCCTTCTTTACCATATCAAGGATCACAACTTTTTAGGAGATAAACTTCCTTCCTCTTCTCCTAAGGAGTCACAATGACCTGTACTCACCGCACACTTTATTGAGTTGATCCGGTTTGTGTAAAGTGTCAGTAATACTTCACTTGACGAATAACCCTTTGTCATAAAAGCTTATATAACTGTGCTTTGACCTCATGGGTGGAACAATCTCAGAGTGTTCTGAAATAGTCACCTAGGTTATAATCCCCAGACTGGCTCAAATAAAAAATTTTCCACTTGTTTCTTAGACTGTTGATAATTTTTTCATCACAGCAGTTTATTCTCAGTTGAAAGACATGGAGAAGTGCCTACAGAATTATATTTACAAGTTCTTGCTTAATTGGAATTGAAAGGAAATATTGCCCCCAAATGGCCAAATTTTATTTACTGGACACTGCAAAACTAATTAGCTTTGCATGCGCAGCTAAAAAAACCAGCTTCATAAACTATCTCTTTAGAATTCTGACCTTAAAGGAACAAAAGTCTTTTAGAGGCACCTTGCATTTTTCTTCCTGTGTCTTTGATTTATAAACATAACAGACCTTCTAAGGTTTTTCTCCCTGTGTTTTAAGAGTCTCTACTATCAGAAGGAACACATATGGCAGCCAGTTGAATAGATTAGAATTTTAAGGAGTTTTTTTGATCTGGCTATGCCAAGGTTGATTAAAATATTTTAGGCTTATCTAAGAACTCCTTTACTTTAAAACAAACAAGCAAAAAGTACAGTTTGGAAAGCTTTATTTGTGGTCCTGGGTTCCCTTCAATGGGTGTTACAGATGTTAATACACTAAATGAACTATTAGTTAGATTGATTAACAAGGGAATAAGAAGAAGCTGAGGCAAAATCTAAACATTTCCCAACAAGTTGGAAATTTAAAGGGACTCGACTCAAAAAGATAAGATCTTTGTTGTTGTTTAGTAGCTAAGTCTTGTCTAACTCTTTTGCAACACCATGGACTGTAGCCTGACAGGGTCCTCTGCCCATGGAATTCTCCAGGCAAGAGTACTGGAGTGGGTTGCCATTTCCTTCTTCTGGGGATCTTCCCAACCCAGGGACTGAACCAGCGTCTCCTGCATCTCCTGCATTAACAGGTGTATTCTTTACCACTGAGCCACCAGGGAAGCCCAAAAATATCTTTAGATGGCTCTTAAGAAATGGGGTAAAGAAAACTGATGCCAGTGGGATTAAACAAAAGATTTGATACAACATGATCTAAGACTAGATGGACCAAATAGAGACCTTGTTTGTTCCCAACGTTAAAAAGCCCCAAACAAATCTGCTCTTTTTACCCCATTTTAAAAATAGATATAGAATTCATGCTTTTGAACTGTGGTGTTGGAGAAGACTCTTGAAAGTCCCTTGGACTGCAAGGAGATCCAACCAGTCCATCCTAAAGGAGATCAGTCTTGGGTGTTCATTGGTAGGACTGATGTTGAAGCTGAAGCTCCAATACTTTGTCCACCTGATGCGAAGAGCTGACTCATTTGAAAAGACCCTGATGCTGGGAAAGATTGAGGGCAGGAGGAGAAGGGGACAACAGAGGATGAGATGGTTGGATGGCATCACCGACTCAATGGACATGGGTTTTGATAGACTCTGGGAGTTGGTGATGGACAGGGAGGCCTGGTGTACTGTGGTTCATGGGATTGCAAAGAGTCGGACATGACTGAGCAACTGAACTGAACTGAACTGAAAAATAGATAAATAGATATCCTTATTTTAAACCTGAAAGAAAATTGCACTTGAGATACTTGACCAGAAAATACTTGGGGCAACAGACAACAGGGTAACTAATCAAGTTAAAAGATTAACAAAAAAGACCTGTGTCCTCTGGTTCAACCCCTGACTGGGGACTTCAAATGGGATAAAATGGCCAGGGATAAAAAGGGAAGCTTCTAGGACTTCTTTAAGACCAAGGCTTATTAATGGGCTCCTAATGGAAACTAAAGTTAAAGGTATGAAAGTTAACAACACTGAGATGAAAGTTTACATAAATTTGTATATTTAAATGGCCATTATATAAGATGGTTATATGTCCTTTGCCTAATTATATTGTGAGAATCTAATTATTCCCAAGATATAATTATGTCTCATGGGCAATGCTTCCCCTGCCTGGTATTACAAGACAGAATATATGCATCTGTCCCTCAGATGGATCTGTCCCTCAGATGTGGCAAGTATGGCCACAATACTTGCCCTTGAAAAGGAATTAATGATCTTAAGGGGACAAAAGAATGCAGGAATAAATGACTCAAGACAAACAACTCATGAAAGAGAAGTAACAATAGCAAAGAAAGAATTAGTTATAAAGACTTTTCTTTTGTTTCAATGGTAAATATTAGCCTGAAGAATTTTTGACCTGTTTTGTAGAATTCAACCCTTTGCTCACCCCCAGTGCTCAAGCATTAAATCAACTGGTCGTTTTTCAGTCGCTAAGTTGTGTCTGACTCTTGGTGGCCCCATGAACTGCAGTCAGGCCTCCCTGTCCTTCACTATCTCCTGGAGTTTGCTCAAAGTCATGTTCATTGAGTTGGTGATGCCATCCAACCATCTCATTCTCTGTCACCCCCATTCTCCTCCTGCCCTCGATCTTTCCCATCATCAGGGTCTTTTCCAATGAGTTGGCTCTTCACATAAGGTGGCCAAAGTATTGGAGTTTCAGCTTCAGTATCAGTCCTTCCAGTGAACATTCAGGACTTATTTCCTTTAGGATTGACTGGTTTGATCTCCTCACTGCCCAAGGGACTCTCAAGAGTCTTCTCTGGCACCATAATTTGAAAGCATCAATTCTTCTGTGTTCAGCCTTCTTTATGGTCCAACTCACACATCTGTACATGACTACTGGAAAAAAACCATAGCTTTGACTATATGGATCTTTGTCAGCAAAATGGTGTCTCTGCTTTTTAATATGTGGACCTAAGGAATAATGATCTTGGCCTTCTCTGACCCTCCTAACTTCAATGAACTAAAGCTTGGACTCTGACAACCCCTGCTCCAATTCTATACTGAACTCTCCCCCGCTCAAGCCCCTTCATGAATATGCATATATAACCCAAACCTCTTCATAAATTTATGCTAACCCATAGCTTGCATGCATGCATGCTCAGTCTCTCAGTTGTGTTAGTCCCATTGCAACCCCATGGACTATAGCCCACCAGGCTTCTCTGTCCATGGGAATATCTCTGCAAAAATAGTGGAGTGGGTTGCCATTTCCTCCTCCAGGGGATCTTCCTAACCCAGCGATGTGTTAGGGGAAGCACACTGACTGAAACCGCCCATCCTGGCCAGACATCAGAGTAACCATGTGCATAACTTGTTTTACAATAGGAGATCTTAATGAGGAACATGGAATTAATAAGCCATCACTAACTGGAAGAGTTCAAGAAAGGTCAAAAGGTGACACCACGTGTCCAAAACCAACACCTCCCAGAATCCTTCTCACTGGCATCCATTTTGGCTGAACAAGATGGCACTCCAGAATCTGAGTCAGAATGATTGGCTAAAGACAACCCGGAAACTAATCCCATCGCCATAAAACCTGAGATCATGAGCCATGTGGCAGAGCAGTTCTCCTGGGTTCCCTTACCCTACTGCTCTCCGCTTGGGCACACCTTTCCAATAAAATCTCTTGCTTTGTCAGCACATGTGTCTCCTCAGACAATTCAATTCCAAAGGTTAGACAAGAGCCCAATTTCGGGCCCTGGAAGGGGTCCCCCTTCCTGGAGCAAATGGTTACTAATATCCTGACCCACAACTCAGGGACCAGCTTGCCCACCAATGGGCCAGACCCAGCAGCCACAACTGAAACCCTTTTGTCCCTGGTCTCCTCCTGATGCAGACAGATGGCCAGAGTGTCCCGACCGGGTAAAGAAGAAGAGACTTTATGGACCTCTCTCCCCTTCCCTCTTTCTTTCCTCTCCTTAACCCTTCCTATTCTACCCTTTTTTTCTAGTCACAGCTTCCTGGATGCAGGAATCTGGTAGAAGTGCCTCAGCCTGAGCTGAGGATTGGAGACCTATCACCTCCTGCTGGCATAGAACTCGAATTCTGCTTCTGTTCTGGATTCTGGTTCTGTTCTGGTCTGGTCTGGTTTCTGGTAGGGCCAAGTTACAGTCCTCCCTTCCCTGGAGGCCCAGGGTAAAGTCCCATAACACGTGGGTATCTTCAGGTAGCAGGAGAAATTTGTAAGGCCTTCCCTTTTGCTCTCCTGTCCCACCTCTTCACCCCTCTTCTTTCAACCATGGCTTCCTTTCCTCCCTCTGAAATCTTTGAAGACCTGCGATATTTTTATTTACCCTGTTAGTACCTGCATCTGAAGTTCTGTGTCTCTATAGAAGGTTTCCTGAGAGACTGTAATCTTGTATTTAAGGGGGTGTCTGATGGTGGCTCAGATGGTAAACCACCTGCCTACAATGCGGGAGACCTGGGTTTGATCCCTGGGTCGGGAAGATCCCCTGAAGAAGGAAATGGCAACCCACTCCAGTACTCTTGCCTGGAAAATCCCATGGATGGTGGACCCTGTTAGGCTACAGTCCATGGGGTCGCAAAGAGTCGGACATGGCTGAGCAACTTCACTTCACTTCACTTCACTAATTAGGACTGCCAGGTCTATCTGTGTGTTTTATATTCTGTGTTCTGTATTGTGATTTTTAATGGCCATTTTGCTTTGTGTGGCCACCATTTGGTTTAGACCTGGGACCGTTTTGCTAGAACTTGATTTTCTTTTTTATTTTATTTTTAAACTTTACATAAGTGTATTATGGGAAGATTTGGGAGAATGGCATTGAAACATGTAAAATATCATGTATGAAACGAGTTGCCAGTCCAGGTTCGATGCACAATACTGGATGCTTGGGGCTGGTGCACTGGGACGACCCAGAGGGATGGAATGGGGAGGGAGGAGGGAGGAGGGTTCAGGATGGGGAACACATGTATACCTGTGGCGGATTCATTTTGATATTTGGCAAAACTAATACAATTATGCAGAACTTGATTTTCTTTCCCTGTGCCTTGAGACCTGGGCTCTCAGTAAACACTTACTTAGATCATCTCTAACTCCTGAAACTGAGGAAAAAGGAGACAAAGTCTTCAAAAAATTTATTTGTTCCAACTTTTATTTATAAACTAATGAATTTTACATTGTAGGATGGCAGAATAGAAGGAATGCTCATCTTCTCCTGTGAGAACTTCAAAATTGCAACTTGCCGCTGAACAACCATCGACAGGAATGTTGGATCCCACCAAAAAAAAAAAAAAAAAAATACCCCACATCCAAGGGCAAAGAAGAAGCCTAAACAAGATGGTAGGAGGGCAAAATTGCCTTTAGAATCAAACCCCATACCTGCCAGAGACACTCGGAGGGCTCAAACAAAACCTTGTGTGCACCAGGCTCCAGAGACCCCACAAGAGTCTGAGCCAGACCTGCCTTTGAGTGTTTGAATGTCTCCTGTGGAGGCATGGATCAGCAGTGGCCACAAGGGGACAGGGGCTCTGCCTTCATCAGAACTGGGAGGCACTATGTGTGGCATCCTCTTGGAGGAGGCCACCATCAGCCCCACCATAGAGCCACTGAGCAGACAACCCAAAAACTGGAGAACAATCATATCAAAGAAGTTCTTGCACTGTTACAAAAGTTCTGGGGCCCACAACAGATTCCCCAACCTGGAGATCTGGCAAAGGGATGGTGAGCCCCTAGGGAATTTGACTTTGAAGGCCAATGGGATTTGATTACAGAACTTCCACAGGGCTAGGGAAATAGACTCTTGAAGGGCACAAATAAAACCTTGTATGCACCAGGACCCAGGAGGAAGGAGCAGTGACTCCACAAGAGACTGAGTCAGACTTGCCTATGAGTGTCCAGGAGTCTCTGGTGGAGGTGTGGGTTGACAGTGGCTTGCCGTGGGGTCAGGAGCACTGAATACAACAGTTCTGGGAGCAGTGGGGTGTGCTGGCATAAGTCTTTTTTTGCAGGAGGTCTCCATTACCACCATTCAGTTCATTTTAGTCTCTCAGTTGTGTCCGACTGTTTGCAACCCCATGGACAGGCCTCCCTGTCCATCACCAACTCCTGGAGTTAACTCAAACTCATGTCCATTGAGTTGGTGATGACATCCAACCATCTCATCCTCTGTCATCTCCTTCTCCTCCCACCTTCAATCTTTCCCAGCATCAGGGTCTTTTCAAATGAGTCAGCTCTTTGCATCAGGTGGCCAAAGTATTGGAGTTTCAGCTTCAACATCAGTCCTTCCAATAAACATTCAGGATTGATTTCCTTTAGGATGGACTGGTTGGATCTCCCTGCAGTCCAAGAGACTCTCAAGAGTCTTCTCTATCACCATGTTACAAAAGCATAAATTCTTCGGTGCTCAGCTTTCTTTATAGTCTCTTTAACTCTCACATTCATAAATGACTACTGGAAAAACCATAGCCTTGACTAGATGGACCTTTGTTGGCAAAGTCAACAATGTCTTTTCTTTTTAATATGCTGTCTAGGTTGGTCACAACTTTTCTTCCAAGGAGTAAGCATTTTTTTATTTCATGGCTACAGTCACCATCTGCAGTGATTTTGGAGCCCCCCCAAAATAAAGTCTGCCACTGTTTCCACTGTTTCTCCATCTATTTGCCATGAAGTGATGGGACCAGATGCCATGATCTTTGTTTTCTGAATATTGAGCTTTAAGCCAACTTTTTCATTCTCCTCTTTCACTTTAATCAAGAGGCTCTTTAGTTCTTCTTCACTTTCTGCAGTAAGGGTGATGTCATCTGCATATCTGAGATTATTGATATTTCTCCCAGCATGCTTGATTCCAGATTGGCCATAGTTTGGCCTCAGGCCAAACTACAGGGAAGAAACACAGCCCCAGCCATCAGCAGAAAATTGGATTAAAGATTTACTGAGCAGAGCCCTGACCAACAGAGCAAGACCCAGATTCCCCCATAGACAGTTCCTCCCCAGGAAGCTTTCACAAGCCTCTTATCCTTATCCATCAGAGAGAAGACAGAATGAAAACCACAATCACAGAAAACTAATCAAACTGATTACATGGATCACAGCCTTGTCTGACTCAATGAAACTATGAGTCATGCCATGTAGGGCCACCCAAGATGGTCAGGTCCTGGTGGAGAGTTCTGACAAAAATTGGTCCACAGGAGAAGGGAATGGCAAACCACTACAGTATTCTTGCCTTGAGAACCCTATGAACAGTATGAAAAGGCAAAAAGATATTGAAAGATGAACTCCTCAGCTTGATAGGTGCCCAACATGCTACTGGAGAAGAGTGGAGAAATAGCTCCAGAAAGAATGAAGAGATGGAGCCAAAGCTAAAGCAGCACCCAGTTGTAGATGTGACTGGTGATGGAAGTAAAGTCCAATTCTGTAAAGAACAATATTGCATAGGAACCTGGAATGTTAGGTCCATGAATCAAGGTAAATTAGAAGTGGTCAAAGAGAAGATAGCAAGAATGAACATCAACATTTTAGGAATCATTGAACTACAAATGACTGGAATAGGTGAATTTAATTCAGATGACCATTACATCTACTACTGTGGGAAAGAATCCCTTAGAAGAAATGGAATAGCCCTCATAGTCAACAAGAGTCTGAAATGCAGTACTTGGATGCAATCTCAAAAATGATCTCTATTTGTTTCCAAGGCAAACCATTCAATATCACAGTAATCCAAGTCTATGCCCCAACCACTAATGCCAAAGAAGCTAAAGGGTTCCATGAAAACCTACAAGACCTTCTAGAACTAACACCCAAAAAACATGTCCTTTTAATCACAGGGGACTGGCATGTAAAAGGAAATCAAGAGATACCTGGAATAAGAGGCAAGGTTTGGCCTTGGAGTGCAAAATGAAGCAGGGCAAAGGTTAACAGACTTTTGGCAAGAGAATGCACTGGTCATAGCAAAAACACCCTCTTCCAGCAAAACAAGAGAAGACTCTACACATGGACATCACCAGACAGTCAATATCAAAATCAGGTTGATTATTTTCTTTGCAGTCAAAGATGGAGAAGCTCTATACTGTCAGCAAAAACAAGACCAGGAGCAGACTGTGGCTCAGATCATGAACTCCTTATTGCCAGATTCAGACTTAAATTGAAGAAAGTAGGGAGAACCACTAGACCATTCAGGTATGCCCTAAATCAAATCTCTTATGATTATACAGTGAAAGTGAAAAATAGATTCAAGGGATTAGATCTGATAGACAGAGTGCCTGAAGAACTATGGACAGAAGTTTGTAACATTGTACAGGAGGCTGTGATCAAAACCATCCCCAAGAAAAAGAAATGCAAAAAGGCAAAATGGTTGTCTGAGAAGGCCTTACAAATAGCTGAGAAAAGAAGAGACGCAAAAGGCAAAGGAGAAAAGGAAAGATATATTCATCTGAATGCAGAATTCCAAAGAATAGCAGGAGAGATAAGAAAGCCTTCCTAAGTGATCAATGCAAAGAAATAGAGGAAAGTAACAGAATGGGAATGACTAGAGATCTCGTCAAGAAAATTAGAGATACCAAGGAAACATTTCATGCAAAGATGGGCTCGATAAAGGACAGAAATGGTATGGATCTAACAGAAGCAGAAGATATTAAGAAGAGGTGGCAAGAATACACAGAAGAACTAAACAAACAAACAAACAAACAAAAAAACCCTTCATGACCCAGATAATCATAATTGTGTGATCACTCACCTAGAGCCTGACATCTTGAAGTGTGAAGTGAAGTGGGCCTTAGGAAGCATCACTGCGAACAAAGCTAGTGGAAGTTATAGAATTCCAGATGAGCTATTTCAAATCCTGAAAGATGATGCTGTGAAAGCGCTGCACACAATATGCCAGCAAATTTGGAAAACTCAGCAGTGGCCACAGGACTGGAAAAGGTCAGTTTTCATTCAATTCACAAAGAAAGGCAATGCCAAAGAATGTTCAAACTACCACACAAATGAACTCATCTCACACTCTAGCAAATTATTGCTCAAAATTCTTCAAGCGAGGTTTCAGCAGTACGTGAACCATGAACTTCCAGAAGCTCAAGTTGGATTTATAAAAGGCAGTGGAACCAGAGATCAAATTGCCAACATCTGTTGGATCATAGAAAAAGCAAGAGAGTTCCAGAAAAGCATCTACTTCTGCTTCATTGACTATGCTAAAGTCTATGACTGTGTGGATCACAACAAACTGTGGTTAATTCTTAAAGAGATGGGAATACCAGACCATATGACCTGCCTTCTAAGAAATCTGTATGCAGGTCAGGAAGCAACAGTTAGAACCAGACGTGGAACAACAGACTGGTTCCAAGTTGGGAAAGGAGTACATCAAGGCTGTATATTGTCACCCTGCTTGTTTAACTTCTATGCAGGGCTGCTGCTGCTAAGTCACTTCAGTCGTTTCTGACTCTGTGTGACCCCATAGACGGCAGCCCACCAGGCTCCCCCATCCCTGGGATTCTCCAGGCAAGAACACTGGTGTGGGCTGCCATTTCCTTCTCCAATGCATGAAAGTGAAAATTGAAAGTGAAGTTGCTCAGTCATGTCCAACTCTTCACGACCCCATGGACTGCAGCCTACCAGGCTCCTCCGTCCATGGGATTTTCCAGGCAGGAGTACTGGACTGGGGTGCCATGGCACATCATGCAAAATGCCGGGCTGGATGAAGCACAAGCTGGAATCAAGATTGCTGGGATAAATATCAATAACTGCAGATATGCCGGTGACATGACCATTATGGCAGAAAGCAAAGAGGAACTAAAGAGCCTCTTAATGAAAGTGAAAGAGAAGGGTGAAAAAACTGGCTTAAAACTAACATTCAGGAAAAAACAAAGATTGTGGCATTCAGTCCCATCGCTTCATGGCAAAAAGATTGGAAAACAATGGAAATAGTGAGAGACTTTATTTTCTTGGGCTCCAAAATCACTGCAGATGGTGACTGCAGCCATGAAATTAAAAGACGCTTGCTCCTTGGAAGAAAAGCTATGACCAACCTAGACAGCATATTAAAAATCAGAAACATACTTTTTCAACAAAGGTCCGTCTAGTCAAAGCTATAGTTTTTCCAGTAGTCATATATGGATATGACAGTTGGACTATAAAGAAAGCTGAGCACCAAAGAACTGATGCTTTTGCACTCGGTCAAGGAAGACTCTTGAGAGTTCCTTGGACTGCAAAGTGATCAAACAAGTCCATTCTAAAGGAATTCAGTACTGAGTATTCATTGGAAGGACTGATGCTGAAGTTGAAACTCCAAAACTTTGGCCATCTACTGTGAAGAACTGACTCATTGGAAATGACCCTGATGTTGGGAAAGATTGAGAACAGGAGGAGAAGGATACAATATAGAATGAGATAGTTGGATGTCATCACCGACTCGATGGACATGAGTTTGAGCAAGCTCCAGGAGTTGATGATGGACGGGGAAGCCTGGCATGCTGCAGTCCATGGGGTTGCAAAGAGTTGGACACAACTGAGTGACTGAACTAAACTGAACTGAATGGAGACCAGGGCTCTCAGAACACCTATCTAGATCATCTCTAACTCCTGAGACTGAGGGAAAATGGGAAGAATCCCTCAAAAATTTTATTTATTCCAACTGTTCTTTATAAACTATTAAATTTTATGTTGTAGTATCTAGTCATGACTAAGGTTAAAAAATGAAGCTAGATTTTGTGTTGTGTATGTTTGAATAAGTGTATGTCTTGGGTACCTCTTTGTCTCTGGATAATATTTTTGAGATTAATTTGTAAATGAGCTCTATTTAATAGGTTTAAAGAAAAGCAAGCACTTACAAATCAAACAATTCTAAATTTAACTAAATGCATTCCTGGTTCATGTGAACCGGGAAATATTAAGTATTGCCAACTACAAATTGGCACTTACCAAGAGCATTCCCATTGATTGAACAACAAAGGCATTTGCCATCTGCCTCTATGGAGATTGAACACCATGCTGCTATAGCTGTTGACCTTCAACAACCCCTGAGGGCGTTCAGGGTGGACTGAGACACTCTGTGCTCCAGGGAATCTGGTGGGACAGATCTTTAGATAGTTGGACATTTTTAGGAACAGATTTTATTATCTCAATCTTTGTATTTCTTCATATCTAGAGAAGCGCTAAATCCCTTCATGGTGACATCAGATCCTCATGACTAACAAAAACCTTTTATAAAATAAGTGCTTCATGGTATCAAACTCCCCCTTCATCAAAACATTATACATTGACTTTCCACCACTGCCACTTTGGAGCAGTCCTCAGAGCTATCTGAGATGCTGCCTCCCAGGCTGCAGTTCTCATTTTGCCCCAAATAAAACTTAACTCACAACTGTCAAGTTGTACATCTTTTTTAGTTGACAGTATTAAATTAATACCTGGTAACATAGACATGTCTTTAAAACCATCAATAAGTATAATACTTTTGTTGTACTTAGGCTTCAGTTCAGTTCAGTTCAGTTCAGTTGCTCAGTCGTGTCCGACTATTTGCGACCCCATGAATCATAGCACGCCGGGCTTCCCTGTTCATCACCAACTCCCGGAGTTCACTCAAACTCATGTCCATCGAGTCAGTGATGCCATCCAGCCATCTCATCCTCTGTTGTCCCCTTCTCCTCCTGCCCCCAATCCCTCCCAGCATCACGGTCTTTTCCAGTGAGTCAACTCTTCTCATGAGGTAGCCAAAGTATTGGAGTTTCAGCTTCAGCATCAGTCCTTCCAAAGAACACCCGGGACTGATCTCCTTCAGAATGGACTGGTTGGACCTCCTTGCAGTCCAAGGGACTCTCAAGAATCTTCTCCAACACCACAGTTCAAAAGCATCAATTCTTCGGTGCTCAGCTTTCTTCACAGTCCAACTCTCACATCTATACATGACCACTGGAAAAACCATCGCCTTGACTAGACGGACCTTTGTCGGCAAAGTAATGTCTCTGCTTTTGAATATGCTATCTACGTTGGTCATAACTTTTCTTCCAAGGAGTAAGTGTCTTTTACTTTCATGGCTGCAATCACCATCTGCAGTGATTTTGGAGCCCAAAAAATAAAGTCTGACACTGTTTCCACTGTTTCCCCATCTATTTGTCATGAAGTGATGGGACCAGATGCCATGATCTTATTTTTCTGAATGTTGAGCTTTAAGCCAACTTTTTCACTCTCCACTTTCACTTTCATCAAGAGGCTTTTGAGTTCCTCTTCACTTTCTGCCATAAGGGTGGTGTCATCTGCATATCTGAGGTTATTGATATTTCTCCCGGCAATCTTGATTCCAGCTTGTGTTTCTTCCAGTCCAGCGCTTCTCATGATGTACTCTGTATATAAGTTAAATAAACAGGGTGACCATATACAGCCTTGACGAACTCCTTTTCCTATTTGGAACCAGTCTGTTGTTCCATGTCCAGTTCTAACTGTTGCTTCCTGACCTGCATATAGGTTTCTCAAGAGGCAGGTCAGGTGGTCTGGTATTCCCATCTCTTTCAGAATTTTCCACAGTTTATTGTGATCCACACAGTCAAAGGCTTTGGCATAGTCAATAAAGCAGAAATAGATGTTTTTCTGGAACTCTCTTGCTTTTCTGATGACCCAGCAGATGTTGGCAATTTGATCTCTGGTTCCTCTGCCTTTTCTAAGACCAGCTTGAACATCTGGAAGTTCACGGTTCACGTATTGCTGAAGCCTGGCTTGGAGAATTTTGAGCATTACTTTACTAGCATGTGAGATGAGTGCAATTGTGCGGTAGTTTGAGCATTCTTTGGCATTGCCTTTCTTTGGGACTGGAATGAAAACTGACCTTTTCCAGTTCTGTGGCCATTGCTGAGTTTTCCAAATTTGCTGGCATATTGAGTGCAGCACTTTCACAACATCATCTTTCAGGATTTGAAATAGCTTATTAGAGGTCAAATAAGACTGTATTCTGTTACAAATTTGTTAACAAGAAATGTACCTCATTTTGGGAAATGCTTTATGGAAACTAAGATGTGTTTTCAGTAGAAGAAGGTATAAAAAATAATACTGAAAAGAGTTATGTATGATCAGTATTTTCTAAAATTGCGTTACAATTAGTTGGATAAATGGGTTTTGTTAGGAATGACACAGCCATAGGAAAACTGGTTAGGGCCAACTAGGTCCAAGATGACTTTTACTAGACCTTGAGCCTTGGTATATACACCCATTGTGACATATCAGCAAGCTAAATGATATACCCATCAGCACTGACTAAACCTGATTGAGTGTTCTAAACCCTTTTGAGTGATTATTTTGGCAAAACTTTCTAAATTGAATTCTGCTGAAGTTCTTTTGACCTCTAGCTAACTTTGGGATACTTCAGAGGGCCCCTGAAACATCCCAAAGAGAGATGTTAAGATAATTGTTTTTATTTGGTTGGTTAAATTGCATGGGAAATATTATCAAATGAGTAATATATCCTCTTAGGTTATTACGTATGGTAAATATTACTGATATAGATATCCTAGAAGTTAATGGAGTTCCTAACATTCTGATATGTCCTGGTATTCTAATGGGAAACATGATGACTTCACAAAAGTTAAAAAAGGACTAAATGAACCAGCGAATATGCTTATAACTTTTAAGTTTTCTATCTGAAAAAATTACGGGTTTGAGTCTGTATTTTCTGGGAACAGGGGAAACCTTACCCTCAAACTAAGTATGACTGTAATTTGGTAAGATTATACTTTATAAACAAATTAAAACAATTATATTTTCTATCCTATTCCTCCAGAGATTGGAAACTCTTAGGTTTCCAGTAACTTTATCGGATAAGTTAGGAAGGTTATCTCATTAACAGGTACAGAAATCTCAAGGAATTTTTGAGACCTTGAAAAGGGAAGAATTCACTTAGATTTCTTAAGTGAAATCTGTGATAAGCCTTTGGCATGACTTTCCTAGACGTTTTATTTTGAAAGTTCAGTCTGAGATTAAAGTTTCAGCAAAGCAAAAAGTCTATGATCGATTATGGTTATATAAATCATCAGGCCAAATTTATTGACAGCAGACCTATTTTGCAAA
Source organism: Bubalus bubalis (assembly GCF_019923935.1). Classification (NCBI taxonomy): domain Eukaryota; kingdom Metazoa; phylum Chordata; class Mammalia; order Artiodactyla; family Bovidae; genus Bubalus; species Bubalus bubalis. The sequence continues at coordinate 50,136,590 of NC_059176.1, forward strand.
CAAACTAGCCTTAATTTGGTTATATTTGATAAAAATGAGGGCAATTTTAGGGAGAAAAAGATGTTTCAATAAATATCAAATCCCAGTCTGTTAATGGAGGTCTGTATCTAGTCAGACTCACTTTCTGGATAGTTCTTTGCTGTTATGGGATATTAATGTAACATCTAACTGAATTCTTAAAGAACACCCTAAGTTTGTTTCTGAAGCTTATCTCAGTAGTCTATCTTTGGATGAAGATCAGATGCCTCATGACCTGCAACCAAGACTGGAAAAAAGAATAATTTAAGGGACTGTCTCCAACTTGGATGGAAGGATCTTTTTCTCAGGTATTCTTAACTTGCTCATGCATAGTGAAATTGACTCTTGGATTAATTCCCATTTCCAAAGGCCCCTATACTAGACTGGTCTATAGAGAAGACAGCTGACTTGATCTCACCTTAAAATGACACTCAAACAGAGGAGAAACTGCACTACACCAAGACGAGAAAAAGACAACATTAGAGACAGATAGCTTACCTGAATGCTGGACCTGATTCATATGATGATATGATTGTTGCAGGAAGGGGGACCCCTTCCAGGGCCCGAAACTGGGCTCTTGTCTAACACTCGGAAATGAATTGTCCGAGGAGACACATGTGCTGACAAAGCAAGAGATTTTACTGGGAAAGGGTACCCGGGTGGAGAGCAGTAGGGTAAGGGAACCCAGGAGAACTGCTCTGCCGCGTGGCTTGCAGTCTCGGGTTTTATGGTGATGGGATTAGTTTCCGGGTGGTCTTTAGCCAATCATTCTAATTCAGAGTCTTTCCTGGTGGTGCACCCATCGCTCAGCCAAGATGGATGCTAGCGAGAGGGATTCTGGGAAGTGAACGGACACACGGTGTCTCCTTTCGACCTTTCCCGAGCTCTTCCGGTTGGTGGTGGCTTATTAGCTCCGTATTCCTTATCAGGATCTCCTGTCATAAAACAACTTATGCAAATGATTACTATGGTGCCTGGCCAGGGTGGGCGGTTTTAATCAGTGTGCTTCTTCTATCATGATCAATTTATAATGTTTTCTTGACTTCTTATGTTGCAGGAAGGAGGACTCCTTCCAGGGCCCAAAAGTGGGCTCTTGCCTAACATTCAGAAATGAATTATCTGAGGAGACACATAAGCAAGAGATTTTACTCGGAAGGGGTGCCCAGGCGGAGAGCAGTAGGGTAAGAGAATCCAGGAGAACTGCTCTGCCACATGGCTTGCAGTATTGGGTTTTATGGTGATGGAATTAGTTTCTGGGCTGTCTTTAGCCAATCCTTCTGACTCAGAGTCCTTCCTGGTGGTGCATGCCTTGTTCAGCCAAGATGGATACCAGCAAGAAGGATTCTGGGAGGCAGTTGGACACATGGTGTCACTTTTGAACCTTTCCTAAACTCTCCTGGTTGCTGGTGGCTTATTAGTTCCATGTTCCTTACCAGGACCTCCTGTCATAAAACAACTCATGCAAATGGTTACCATGGTGCCTGGCCAGGTAACTGGAGTGGATCGAGGGTGTCATGTGACAGGCCTTCTGATAAGCCCTTCACATACTTTTATTCACTTAACTGATACAAAGTAGGTATTAAGCCCATTGTACAGATGGAGAAACTGAGTCTCTGATGAGTAACTAGCCTAGGATCATCCAACTCTTAAATGTCTGCCAAAGGTCCAGAGCCTTCTGTAACTATGAGTGTCCATTTCCCCTTCACTTCTCTGCCCTTCTGGCACCTCCTCCTTCCTTCTTTTGTCCTGGCCATGACCTTCTCATCTCACTGTCTTCCAGTCCACATGCCTGGCTGCTAGGCAGGCAGGGCTCAGCCACATCCAGGCTGTGCTCTGACGGGGGCACCATGTCCAGGCTCACAGATTAGAATGGAGAGGGGGCTGCTGGGAGACTCAGGCAAAGCTCTTCTCTTCAGATGGGGGATCTGAGGCCCAGAGAGGGCACATACCTTACCCAGGGTCACACAGCACAAACCCCGATACCTCTCCTTCCCCAAATCCTCCCTTGTGCCATCAAATGGATCTAAAGTTGTCATTTAACCTTAGGCAGAATCAAGGATGATGTTGAGGATGTTGGTGGGAGAGCAACTGGGGAACAGGCAGCATGACACCCCCAGCTTCCCCCAAGCCAGTGCCCCTCCCTCTCCCTGACAGTGCCCACTGGGAAGCCAGAAGGCTCCAGGGCTCCACTGACTATTGGGGCTCAAGGAGCTTTGTGAGTCCAGGGAAGTTCTCAAGGTTTGCTCTGTGTTTCTCTTTCCAGCCTCAGCTTGTCCCAGGGTTTATTATCAGCAAAGGCAACAAGGCCCCTGATGGCAGGAAGCTGGCTGGGGCTCAGGGTGCTGGCCCTTCAGCCCTGGGGGCCTCTCAGCAAATAGTCCCTTGGAAACAGGGCAGCTGTCCCTGAGGAGGGGGTGGGCTGGGAGGGGCCTCACTCACCCTACACTGGACCCTGGAGGAGCCCCTGTGTGAGCAGGACTGCAGCCCTGGCTGGTGGGACTGTCTTGAGCAGGTGACCTGGGCAATTCCGTGGTCTCCAGGGTCCCTGCCACTCTGGCCACATGTCCCTGTCATAGCCCTGAAACTCCTTCAAGCCCCTGTTCTCCTGCCTCAGTTCCAGTCCAGGCCCATCCTCCATGGGGAAAGTTGGCTCCATGCCTGCATCTCTTCTGGGTCAGAAGACACCTACTGGGTTGTCTCAGGGCCCCTGGGATTCTGGGATCCCCCCAGTCATCTACACTCTGTCCCCCGCCCCCACCCCAGTCCAGGGGTGCATCCTCAGGGCTGTCTCCTCCCAGGGGTCAAGGAGGTGCTTTCTCTTCAGCTCCTGCCCTTAAAATGGTCCAACCATCTGTTCATCCCCACTCCCTCACTGGGAGGCCCTGAAAAGCTCCACGTCAGCATCAGATACAGCATCCTTGTTCATTTCCAATCCCTTCTTCCAGCTTGGAAGCTGCTAACCAGTCTCCCAGGCCAGGAGAATCCTCACAGGTAGGACTACTGCCAGACTCCCATCTGGATGGCATCTTTGGAGCTTAAGAGTCAAATATTATGTTAATTTATTCTGTGGTTCTTCCATGATGCTCCACCTTGGAGTCATGCTGGGTGGGTGTCCCCTGTTCCAGTGGAGAACCACATGTTAAGGCAAAATTGGGGGAGGGGATTCAGAATAGTTTCTACTTCCCATGTCATCTTGTCCCCATGGCCTTGCTCTCACCCCATGGTTCCTCCCTGTTAATCTCTGATCTCCACTCCTCCGGGTGGGGCTGTGTCCCCTCAGATAGCAGCTCCTGCTAGTGATGCTGCAGGGAGGACAGGCTGGGACACGCGTGTCTTCAGGTTGCTGTGGAAGGAAGACCTGCAGCTGTGTCCTGGCTCCCAGAGCTCGAGTTTGGTCCTGGGCTCCCACCCGTGGGCCCTACCGACTTGTGCGGTACAGAACAAAGTGCTCAAACCCACAGCTTTGGTACTTTTATCTGAATTTCCACTTTCTAGCCATGGTACAGGAGAAGGAAATGGCAACCCACTCCAGTATTCTTGCCTGGAGAATCCCAGGGATGGAGGAGCCTGGTGGGCTGCTTTTGTCTATAGGGTCACACAGAGTCGGACACGACTAAAGCGACTTAGCTGCAGCAGCCATGGTATGAGCTTAGGGATGGTACTTAAGTCCTAGAGTGTTTTTTGTTCCCTCCTCTGCAAAATAGAGTTAACAGTACAATTCAGTACCTCATTCCTGAAACATTTGGGGTCATATATCCTCCAGAATTCAGAATTTTTCAGCTTCAGTCATGAAACATGGTGAAACTACCCTGTATGATGTAACACCCCCTGGGGTTTTAAAGCACCTTACAGTCAAACCCAGTAGTGTTTCTTCAACCAAACGTTTAAACATTCACACTAAGTGAAATAATGATCAGAAATTGTCTTATGTCTGTTGAGGTAAAATTTTGTTACCAAATGAATTATTTTAATTTAATATTATATTTATTCAAGATTCCAATTTGGAACAAAATCCATGACATTAAAGGCCAAATGAGTTTTTTTTAAATTATTTTTGAATTTTCAGAGACATGAAAATTGAGTAATGTAGGTAAGGACCATCCTACCCTGTGTTTCTGCAGATAACATCATGTACCAAAAAGTAATAATTAAAAAAAAAATTCATGGTTTAATGCCAGACCTAACCCAGCTGTGAGGTTTGGGATAAGACAAGTCTCCTGACAAGGCCAAGGGTGATGGGTGGGGAGAATCATTCTGAAGCGGTTGTGCTGTTACCCAGGTGTCTGAGCCACTGGTTCTAACTCCACAGATCCTGAGCTTCAGCAGTCACAGGACTCTGAGTCTTTTCCAGGCATCTGACTTAATCCCCCTCCAGAGCTGGATCTTTCTCTGATGGGTCCTCAGGGAAGACCACTGCCATATTGGTGACAGAGACTGATCTGACTTCGTGATCACCATGTGCTCATCCTCAAGCCTGCTTTCTGCAATCCTCCTGGGCTACTTCCTCCGCCTGTTGCAGCTGCTCTCCACCTGCCTGGCCTTCTCGCTTGTGGCCAGCGTGGGCACTTGGATGGGGGCCGTAAGTAACTGGTCCGTATTCATCTGGTGCTTCTGCTTTCTCGTGACGCTCATCATCCTCATAATCGAGTTCTGTGGGCTCCAGTCCCGCTTCCCCTTCTCCTGGTACAACTTTCTCATCACCTATGCCTGTTACGCTGCCCTCCTCTGCATCTCGGCCTCCATCGTTTACCCCATCACTTACATCTGGTTCTTCCCCCATGGCCGCTCCCAGGATCATGCCATCGCCACCACTGCATTCTCCTGCATTGCTTCTGTGGCTTATGCCAGCGAAGTGGCCTGGGCTCGTACCTGGGTCTGGCTCGGCGTGATCACCAGCTACATGGTCACTGTGCCAGGACTGCTCAAGGGGCTGGAGACTTTTGTGGCTTGTATCATCTTCGCCTTTATCATTGACAGCCACCTGTACGTGCACCAGCCGGCCCTGGTGTGGTGCGTGGCCATGTACTCCATCTGCTTCCTCCTGGCAGCCGCGGCCCTTCTGCTGAACTGGTGTGACTGAGACAACAGGCTGCCCATTGCCTTTCCCACTTTTCTTTTGGGGCTGACCCTGCTCATCGTCCTCCTCTACACCAGTGCTCTGGTCCTCTGGCCTCTCTACCAGTTTGAAGAGCAGTTTGGTGGCCAGCCCGAGTGGTCGAGCTGCAATGATGGGCTCATCTACTCTGTGTGTACCTGGGACCAGCAACTGGCTGTGGCCGTCCTGACAGCCATCAACCTGCTGATTTACGTGGTCAACTTGGTGTTCTTGGCCCACATGGTTTTTTCAAGGACTGAGGATCAGCTCAGGGGCTCCCAGTTCCCTCTTCTTTACAAGTCATGATGTCCTCCTCCTGGATCTTTATTTAGGGACCTCCCTCGGGTTTGGCTGCCTCTTTCAGAAGTCCAATGGTGAGGGACAAGTGTCGGTTAAAAGAAAAATAGCTTTATTGAGGAAGCTGCTAATCCTGGGGAGAATGTGAAGTCATGTCCTGAAGAATCCACTCCTAACTCCCCAGGTTTTCCTGAGTTTTTATAAAGAAAAGAGGAAGAGTATAAGCTAGGGGGGCTTCCCAGGTGGTGCTAGTGGTAAAGAACCTGCCTGCCAATGCGGGAGGTATAAGAGATGCAGGTTTGATCCCTGGGTCAGGAAGATCCCCTGCAGGAGGGCATGACAACTTACTCCAGTATTCTCGCAGTGCCCTGCCCCCATCCAGAGTGTGGGAAGCCCCTGGATGGCACACCTGGCCTCAGGATCTGGATTCTGTGCCTGGCTCTGCCTGGGCCCTGGGCTCATGGGTGACGCCAGGGCTGCTCCAGACACCTGCCAAGTCCAGGGTGTCAGAGGCCTTGGGGACTCATCCCTGACCCACCTCTGCCCTGGACATCAGGATGTTAGCAGGGAAGGCCCGGGTCCCATGGCGCCTGGATTCAGCCCCCAGTCCCCTCTTTGTCCTGTGTCTGTAGGACAGTGTGCTGTGACATAACTCAGTGGAAGACTCAAGGGCAGCCATGGAGCTCTACCGCATCTCCAGGAGAATTCGAGAGCAGTGAGGGCTGCACGCCTGGTAGAGTCCAGCCCCCTCCCCAAGGACTAGAGGCCTTCATCTCTTCAGGACAAAAACTCTCTTGCTTTTGGGAACATGCATCTTTAGCAGTAACATGGCTCCATATCCTCTCTACTCCCTCGGGTCCTCCTCTTATCTCTTTCTTTTTTCTCTCTGAGCTGAGGGTCAGTGGACACCATCCAGCACTGAGACGGCAACAAAGGCTTGAGCTGGGATGGAGACAAGTGTCTATTTCCTTAACATCCTGAATCCTGTGGGTCCAAGAAGATGTCCCTGGGACTTAATTAATACCCTGCCTCCACCTCACTTTTCCAGTTGCATTTATTCCCTGGAGGGTGACATTACTTCCTGGGGGTGACACCCCCCCTCAGAGGTCCACTCATCTCATCTTGATATTGGTGCCCCAGCATTGGGGAGCTTCCAGGCAAGGGTGCAGGAAGAGGGATGGGTGCCCCCTGCTGACCTTCAGCACCTCATCCCTCCTCTCGTTTATAAAACTAGGAAGCAAGGGTAGTGGACTTGCAAGAGTTGTGCATCTGTGGGAACGAGGTTGGAATCCTTCCTTTGGGTCCAGGAGTCGTGTCCTGGACACTGTGTGTCCTGGTCTGGCTGCAGTGCCCCACCCAGAGATCCTGCAACAGCACCCCTATTTCAGTCAGGTCAGTCCCTGTTGGAAAACCAGCCAGAAAAAAACAGAGTGTGGAGACTTTAGGTGCAGACTGATGGACAGCATCACTCTCCTTCCACCCACCAGCCTCTCTACAAGGACATTCACAGCCAGCCTCACAGACAAGGGCCACGTGGATTGGCAGCCAGCACTGCCATCCCCAACCAGGGTGGACAGCCAGGTGCCTGAGGCCACAGGAGAGAAGGGTCTCTCTTCTCTCCACTCAAAGCTGGATTGAGGAAGTCATCTCCATGATTTTCCAAGAAAAGCCAGAGAATGGGAACATCTGTGCCCTCAGCTCAGTTCTGGATGCAGCTCAGGCCACAGTCTAGGGGACATCAGCTGGAGTCACCCTGTCTGTAGGAGGCTCTGGCTTGCTGAGAAGAGAGCCTCTGGCCGCTGCCCCAGGAGACAGGGAGCCCAGGCCAGGCAGGGAACAAGGGAAGGGACTGAGACTTGGGCACAGGGGGGGCTTCTCCATCAACTATGTGTGCTAAAGGGCTGGGGGAGGCCATGGTCACCCAGCAGGTGGGCTTGGAGGCCACTACTTCCCCTCCCCAGACCCCTGGACCCAAGGCACCTCCCTTCCTTCTGACTTTGGAGACAAGCCTGTGTAGGCATCTCTCAGCTCCTCCCCCAGCCTGTCCATCAAGTCTGCAGGGAACATGGAGACCATCTGGCAACCATCCGTCCCCTGACCCTTCTTCTCTGTTTAGGATATTTTTCAAGCTTGAATTTTTTTTTCTTAAAAAGTTAATTTACTTCCATGTTTCAAAATCAAATTGTTCTAAAAAGCCATATATTGAGCCATATAATCCCTCCTCACTCAACCCTCAGCTCCCCTCCCCCACCAGGACCAGGTAACTGCTCCACTGGACTCCTAGGAGTCGTTCATGTGCTTTTTGATGTGAATCAAGCAAATATAGATGTGTTTATTTTTATTTTCTCTCCTTTGATTATTTCAAATGTATCATACTATTCATAATTCTGTATCTTACTGTTTTTTCCTTATAAATCCTGGAGATATTTTCTTCTTAATATTTTGAGAGAATCCTCCCTTTTTTCCAAGCTGTGTAGTATTCCAAGCTGTATATTGTGAATTACACAATTAATCTTTGTTCTAAAGATGAGGGCTTGGGTTATTTTAAATCTATCCACCCTTATTATCAAATGAGATATTGAATGAGAGAATTCATGTCATGCAGCTCTGATTAGAGACAAGTGGTGGATGATGCCATCAACTTACTTACAACCCCATTACCTCACCAAAAACTTAGAGCCTCAGGGAAAACAGCTTAATAACAATCTCTTTCGTACTATTTGCTTATTTTATAAATGGGAAACTGGGGCTCAGGTCAGTGACAAGACTCATCTGTGCTCATGGTAGATGAGCTGCAGAATTGGAACTAAAAAACTGATCTCTTGGGCTCTGCTCTCCACATGATCACCATTCATCCTCAGGGAGACCAGACCAGGGCTGTGGGGCCACTGGACTGGAGTCAGGAGAACATGTGACTGTGGACCCAGCCGTGGATCCCAGATCTGCCTTTCTTACACTCTGGACTTCTGTTTCCACTTCCCCTGCTATGGTCAATCTCTCTGTACTCTCAACAGAATGAACTTTGTGTTCCCTAAAGATAACATGAGCTCCCCAAACAGAGCGAGAGCATTCAGACTGCTGAGCTGGACTCTGAAGAAGTGGGAGGACAAGAATGCAGGAACAAGGGAGTCTGGGACACCTCAGACAGTGGGGGCACCTGGAAGCAGTTTGTGTTTTGACAAGAATCACTGGAGAGTTGGAACACTGGGAAGTGACTGAGCAAACTCATGTTATGAAAGAGAAACATGTTCACTGCCAGGCAGAGGTCATGGGGAAGGAGGGTCTGTATAATCAGGGAGGATGTAACCAATAAACAGGACCCAGCAGCCAAGAGGGAACAAGCAGAGAGGGTGGACAGAGGGGAGGGAGCCGTCTTCCATCTCCACATCTGAGTCTCCAAGACTGGCAAGTCTAGGGGCCCCAGGAAGAGGGGGCTTGGAGGGACCAGGGGTCTCTGGCACCCCTCCCCCCTCTAGCAGATGAGGAAACGGAGTCAGCATCAGTGAGTGCCCTCCTCAGGGGTCAGGCAGGTTGTTACAGAACGAGGGTGGACGGGGCAGAATCCCAGCCTGGAGGATGCTGCTGCCACACTTGTCACAAGCAGCGTGGGGCCATGGACGGACAGCCGGCCTGGGGACAGGACACCTGGTCCTGACTCTGACTCTGCCACACGCAGGGTGACTCTGGACAAGTGCTGCCATCCCTGGGGCGCAGCTGCTCTTCCTCTATGACGAGAGGGTGGGACTAAGCGGAAGACCTTTACACTCTCTTTTGAGCTCCACAGTGAGGGGACTGGACCAGCCTTGGAATTGTGACAAATGACCCTTAACTCTCAACAGGAGGGATGGAGCAGCCGCCATCATGAACCACAGGCTTGGCCAGTGAGCCTCTCAGGTGATCCTATCCTGGACAGCAGTTCTTTTACTAAAGCACAGAGGCATCTCCATTCTCCTGGGAAGTGAAGTCCCAGAGTTATGTTCAATTTGATTCAGGAAAGTATATGAATATGAGATTCCTGCACCCAGACTTAGGGAGGTCAATGCATAGTTGCTCATATCTATGAAAAAATTGGTCAGTAATCAATTAAGAAATAAATGGAAAATTTTGTTCGAGCCAACATAATTAAAACCAGGTAGACATTCTTTCAGGAAGCTGTGAGAACTGTTCCAAAGAGGTAAGGTGGGACCAGTATGTACGTGACTTTAGGGAAGGGATACATGCAACCAAGCACACATCTTGGCCAAGTTGTTGCTCTCAAAAGGAGCAGATAACAGAGTTAATGGTTTTAGTGCTTTGCTACATGTAGGAAGATGCAAGAAACTGGGTTCATAAAGATTTCTCCTAAAAATATCTAACCATCTGAGGGCCAGTTCTACCAGCATCCCCAGAGCATAAGGTACCCCATCATGATCTTCTCCCCAAACCCCTTCCAGGGTGGATTGTAGGTCAGTGAACAGCAGTGGCTAAGGATTTGATTCTTGTAGAACTGGTTGGTAGACAACATTCTTTATTACACGATCCCCTCTGTTTCCGTCTAGGTTTTGATAGAAGTTTGGGAGGCATCTTCTACGAATTTGTGTCAAGAGTTAGGAATGCTCATTCCCAGGTCATGAGATGATTTCACTGACAGACCAGTCAAGGTGCTGTTATTCATCCAGTCCTGTAACAGAAGACAAAATCCTCTGGACCACCTGTTTTACTAGTCTGGCATGGTCCAGAAAATGGTTTCCTCTTGTTGCTTCTTCCCATATCTAGAGTCACACTATTACTACCATCAATCTTATAGATTATCCATCAGGTCAATCATTTCAGGTCACCTAATCATCATTATTTTTATCAGGTACTCAATCACACATTGTGAATGTAAGAAACAACTGTCTTGTCAAGCAGGCAGAGTATAAGTAATACAGCTAGTGACATTAATGAGGTCATAAGAAAGTAGTATTATTTTCTAAAGAGTTACATGCTTGGGCCAGACAGAAATATTGATCTTTAAATGGCAACCCACCCCAGTGTTCTTGCCTGGAGAATCCCAGGGATGGCGGAGCCTGGTGAGCTGCCGTCTATGGGGTTGCACAGAATCAGACACGACTGAAGTGACTTAGCAGTAGCAGCATGGTTGCAGCAGGTATTCCTGCCATTGGGGTAATCAGCTTAACACACATAATGAAGATGCACATTGTTCACCACAGAGGAGAAAGAAGCCTCAAATGGGTAGAGAAAAAAATTTATGTTTAAAATTTTCTTTTTTTGCCTTAAAATATAATACTTATTTCATTCCTTCTTAAGATTTGCCTGCCTTGGGTACCACCTCCTGGGAGCCCTGCCCTTCTACCCGCCCCTGGGTGAAGAACTCATGCTTCCTCCCAGTACAGGAGTGAGGGGCAGCCCTGCGGGTCTTTCTCCCCCTCTCCCCAACAGCTCTGCTTGCCTGGCTGCATGGCGCTGGTGACGCTAGCATGCTGGGCTCTGAGGCTCTGTGGCTGCGAACGGGACAAGAGGAAGGCTTGGGTTGACTTCACAGGCACCAGCTACTGTAAAGGACTGCTGGTCTCAACTCAGGATGCACAGAGACACACACAGAGTGTGTACACCAAGTACACACTTTTCTAGAAAGGCATCCAGGTGCTGTCATGGTCCCTTTAAGAGTTAAGGGGATAGGATATAGGCACTTGGGTGGGGCCCAATATCTTACTTGGGTGGGGCCCAACATCTTGTATCACAGGCTGGGTCACACCCCTAGGCTCTGGTCCAGGAGTAGGTGGGAAGTAAGAGGGAGGGACCCTCAGAGGCCTAGGTTTGGGTGAGGGTGGAAATTTAAACTGTCTGGGACCCTTCTGAGCTCTAGGTAAATTTGGGGCAGATAGAATATTTAGATTTTCTTCTTTGTTTTCTTTCATCTTTATATTGAGATTTTAAAAAGACATTATAAACATGGGAGAGGGGACAAGTCTTTTCTCTATGACTGACAGTAGGGGCTGATGGGAACAAAGAGCTCTGGAGAATTTTTCTAAACTATATATATTGATGTAGATCGCATTATGCCTGAGTCCCAGAGAATCAGGAAGCAGAAGAAAACAACTAGTACACAGAACATACGTGTGTGCACCACACACTGAAGCAATGTGGTTTCTTTGACAATGGAAACAGCAATCCCCAACCCCTCAAACCACCTGCTCAAAATATTTGAAAAGAAATTTTCTTTTTATGAATAGGTGTGCTGTGTGCTCAGTCATGTCCTACTCTTTACGACCCCCTGGAATGTAGCCCTCCAGGCTCCTCTGTCCATGGAATTCTCCAGGCAAGAATACTGGAGTGTGTGGCCATTTCCTGTAGGGGATCTTCTCGACCCAGGGATCAAACCTGGGATCAAACCCACGTCTTTTGTATCTACTGCATTGGCAAGCAGATTCTTTACCACTGCACCACTTGGGAAGCCCTTATGAATAGATTCATTCAGTAATTTTTGCCCTCGACCAGAAAAAAGAAAAGAATGGAGGGGGAAAACCCCAGACATATCAGCTTTAAGGCTGGCAGTGGCCATGTTCTTCTCCTTGCAGATGCAAGACATGTTTTTTTTTTAATACTGAGGGTGGAAAGCCACATCATTGCCCCTCACTAATACTGCAGACAGTTGTCTTCAAGATCCTGTGGTTCTTTGCCAGCAATAATTTTGATTACTCAGAGATTGGTTAGGATAGAAGACGTCCATGCTTTTCTTCTTCTAAGATGCACTATAGGCAGTGGGTGTTTAGCCTGCAAAAATTCTGAAGCTAATCTCAGGTGAGGCTGAGCACCAGCTGAGGCCCAGGGACCCAGGGTCTCTGCTTTAAGACTCCTACCCCCTGGGAATTATTGACATCCAAAGATTTTCTTTTAAACTTAAAGGGGAGGTACTCTGTATACCCCCTTCCACTGGGAGAAAGCAAACCTAATCCCTAGTTGCCCACCCAACCAATAAACCCACAGACTCACACCAACCAAGGCACTCCCATGGGGACAGACATGCTTTGGCAATAGGCCTCTCCAGAGGCGCAGGGTGTGAACAGCTGCACAGAGGGCTGTGTGCTGTGGAGTCAGCACCTTAGGAGGTGGGAGGGGGCGGTGGGCAGAGAAGGAAGGAGTCTCAGGTCCTGAAGGATCAGAAGAAGGAAAATGGGGAGAGGTGGTCAAGGCACAGGAGATGAGAAAACCAAGGACAATCAGAAGAGGGGTGAAAAGCAGGAAATGTAGGAAAGATGAGAGAAACAAGCGAAAGAGGCAAAACAAGTTGTGGGCAACCACACAAAACAATAAGAAGACAGAGGAGAATGAGAGAAGGAAACAGAAAAGAGAGTGACATGAGTGAAGGATGTGAGAAGAGAGAGAGGGGAGCCAGGAAGAGGACATCAGAGGATGTCAGAGCTTGGTGACGATACCTTTGTGAGCAGAAGATCAGGGGTCCCTCTGCTGGTCCTCAGTCCATACAGAAAACTGGCGGGCCCAGTACACCAGGTCGGCCACATAAACCAGCAGGTTGATGGCTGTCAGGACAGCCACAGCCAGGCGCTGGTCCCAGGCGCACATGTCGTGGGTGAGCTCGTCCCTGCAGTCCCCATCACTGGACCTCTGGGGCTGCCCGCCAAACTCCTCATTAAACTGGTAGAGTGGCCAGAGGACCAGAGCGCTGACATAGAGGAGGACGGAGAGCAAGATGAGCACAAGCTGGAAAATGGGGAAGGGGACCGGCAATCTGTTGTCATATTCACACAGGTTCAACAGAAGAGCCACCGATGACAGGAAGAAGCAGATGGAGTACACGGCCACACACCACTCCAGGGCCGGCTGGTGTAGGTACAGGGAGGTGTTGCTGAGGAAGGCGAAGATGACACCGGCCACGAAGCTCTCCAGCACCTTCAGCAGACCTGGCAGAGTGTACATGTAGCAGGAGATATCGTCCAGCTCGTAGTAGTTCCATGTGAAGGCCACATCCAGGGCATAAAACACAGAAGCGACACAGGAGAATTCAGTGGCGGCAATGGCCCGGTCCCCAACAGGGCCATATGGAAGGAACTGGACGTAGGTGATGGAGTAGATGATGGAGGCTGAGAGGCAGACGAGAGCAGCATAGCAGGCATAGGTGACAGGAAAATTGTACCAGTAGAAAGGAAAGAAGGACTGGAAATCATTAAACTCGACGATGACTACAATGAGGGTCACGGCAAAACCAGATGGTCATGAACCAGTTACCTGTGGCCCCTCTCCAAAAGCCCATGTCAGCCACCAGGGAGAAGGCCACACAGGTGGAGAAGAGCTGTGGCACGCAGAACCACCAGAGCACATCGCAAAACTTGCTTTCAGATACCCATGTTGCCCTGGTTGGCATGGTGTTGTGATGATCAGGCAGGTCAGTCACTGGTAAGGTAGTGGTCTTCACTGAAGACCCACCAGAGAAAGATCCAGCTCTGGAGGCAGAATAAGTCCGATGCCTGAAAAGGGCTCAGGTGTCTGTGGTTACTGAGTCTCAGGATCTGTGGAGCTTAAACCATGGCCCAGATACTTAGTAACAGCAAAGCTGCTCCAGAATTGTTCTCCCCTCCCATCACCCTTGGGCTTGTCAGGAGACTTGTCTTATCCCAAACCTCACAGCTGTGTGGGGTCTGGCCTCAAACCCCAAACAATTTTTATCTCTTCATGCTCCCTGGCGTTATGGAGATACAGGGTAGGATGGTCCTTATCTGCAACCACATCCCTTCAAAGCATGTGAAAAATGTTGAAAATTGAAAAAATTCATTTGATAAACAATTTGACCAGAATAGTTGTAAGACAATTTATGCCCCTTATTCATTTCACTTAGTGTGAATGTTTAAAAATTTAGTTGCCAAAAAAGCTAACGTGTTTGATTACAAGATGCTTTCTTGCCCCAGCTTCCCTGGTGGTTCAGACAGTAAAGAAATAAATTTAAATTAAAAAAAATAATAATAAAAAGGAAGAACCGCCCCCCCCCCAGAAAAAAAAAAGAATCTGCCTGCAATGCAGAGACCCAGGTCCGATCCCTGAGTCGAGAAGATCCCATGGAAAAGGAAATGTCAACCCACTCCAGTGTTCTCGTATAGGAAATCCCATTGACAGAGGAGCCTGTCAGGCTAAGTCCTGGGATTGTAAAGAGTCCCACATGACTGAGCAGCTAACACTTCACACCCAGTGGGGTGTGATGTCCTACAGAGTAGATGCACTAGGTCAGCTCTGAAGGTGAAAAGTTCTGAATTCTGGAGCATATCTGACCCTAAGCATTTCAGAAAAGAGACTGTGGATTGTACTGTTAACCCCTTTTTACAGATGAGAAAACTAAGGCTTGTGTTATCAAGTACATTCCCTAAGGTCAAAAGGTTAGGAGTGGGAACCTCAGATGAAAATGCCAAAGCTGTGGGCTTAAACACTTTGCTCTACAGCCCATATGTCTATAGGGCCTGTGGGTAGGAACTCAGGACCACAGCTCGGGGCTCTGGGACCCAAGACCCACCTTCAGGGTCATGGTCTCCTTCCACAGTAACCTGAAGACACATGTGCCCTGGCCTCTCCTCCCTGCAGCATCACTAGAAGGAGCTGCCATTTAGGGGGACACAGGCCCACCCAGAGAGGGGCAATTTCAGGGGTGAACGGTGAGGAGCCATGGGGTGAGAGTAAGGCTGTGGGGACAAGATGACGTGGGAAGTAGGAACTGTTGTGAATCCCCTCTAATTTTGCTTTAGCATGTAACTCTTCCCCTTTGAGAAAGGGAGACCCCAACCCTACATTACTCCAAGGTGGAGGATTAAGGAGGAACCGCAGAATAAATTAGCATAATGTTTGACTCTTAAGCACCAAAGCGGCCATCCAGGTGGGAGTCTGGAAAGATCTAGGAGTAGTCCTACCCGAGTGAAGATTTTCCTGGCCTGGGAGATTGGTTAGCAGCTTCCAAGCTGGGAAGAAGGGATTGGAAATGAACAAGGACGCTGTGTCTGATGTGGAGCCTTTCAGGACATCCACGGAGGGGGTGGGGATGGACAGATGATTGGCCCCCTTTTAAGGGCAGAAGCTGAAAGAGGAGGCCCCTGCAGGACCCCTGGGAGGGGCAGCCCTGAGAAGGCACCCAGGAATGGAGTGGGGGCAGACTGGCGATGACTGGGGGGGATTCCAGGGTGCCAGTGGCCTTGTCTCCTTTGCTAATAATAAATCATGAGACAAGCTGAGGCTGGAAAGAGAAACACAGAGCAAACCCAGAGAACCTCCCTAGACCCACAAAGCTCCCTCAGTTCCAAATGCCAGTGGAGCCCTGGAGTCTGCTCCAGGGACACGTGCAGGCGGGTGGGTCCCGTGTCCCCCTGTCGGCACAGCTAGGGGTGGGGGAGGGGCACTGCTGTGAAGGAGGTTTGAAGTGTCATGCTCTCTGTACCCGTTTTTTCCCCATAAACTGCAGAAATTCACCCTGCAATTGCAGCTAAGGCTAAAAGAACACTTTGGACCTGTTTAATGTCACACATAGAGGGTTTGGGAAGGAGAGGCATGGGGGTTCCTGCTGTGTGACCCTGGGTAAGGCATGTGCCCTCTCTGGGCTTCAGTTCCCCCAACTGGAAAGCATGTTTGCCTGAATTTCCCTGCAGACCCTCTTCCATTCTCATCTGTGAGCCTGGACATGGTGCCCCTGTCAGAGCACAACCTTGATGTGGCTGAGCCCTGCTTGCCCATAGCCAGGCGTGTGGACTGGAAGACGGTGAACCGAGAAGGTCATGGCTGGACAAAGGTAGAAGGAGGAGGTGAGATGGACGTTCAGAGTTACAAGAAGGGCCTGGAGGAGGTACTTCATACCTGAATGATCCTCGGAAATAATTCATCAGAGCCTCAGTTTCCCCATCTGTGCAATGGGCTTTTTAAAAGATTCAATTAAATGAAAAAAAGCATATGAAGTCTCTCAGAAAACCTGGCACATGGCACACTCAATCCCTGTCAGCTACCTGTTCTCCTCTCCCTCTTCCTCACAGAGGACCCAGAAGGCCCTGGCCCCACTCTGGACATAAGCACTGGAAGGTTGATTTGTTCCAGATCAGGGGCTGCAAACCAGTTTGTTTTGGAGGTGGCCTGGGGATGTGTTTAGTTTTCCTTCACCCTGATTTCTGAAAAGATGATGTAGAATGAGTATTATTTCTTCCTTGAGTTTTTAATGTCACATGAAAATCCAGATTTCCAGCTCCTTTTGAACCCTCAAGAGATCTGGTGTCACTGGGCTGTGTTCCCTTTGGTGAGGGGCTGAGGTTTGGCTAGAGTTCAGCACTGTTATGCCCTTTACTTTATAGGATTTTTCGTTGTCATCTCTGTATAATATTTCCTTCTTTTCATATATAATTAACATAAAGCAGGACTATGATCATCTTGCATGTCCTGGTTTCCCCTCTTGGGCATGGCCAGGCTTCCTGCCTGCTCACAGGCGCATCACCCCTCTATCCAGGGAGCATCCATATCCTCAACCTCATATACAGCCTTCAACACATTTCACATGTTCTGAACATGTAGGTAGACTTATGTGTACATACATGCACACATGTTCATAGGGAGTATCTGTATCTTTTTTCCTCTTTTATAAACATGAGACCGTGTCATGCACAGGGCATCTTTCTTTTCCACCACCCCTGATAGGTGCAGCGGGTCCTCTCCAGGGGCCCTAGTCTTCTTCATCCCCTTTACCTATTTCCTTCCCTCGTGGTTCCTGCGGATGTTTGGACTGACCACCCTTCTCTAGATCAGTGGATTCTCCCCTGTGAGTCTCAGACACTGGGGACACAGGACATGACAAGGGTCCTGGGATCCATGTGACCATCATGCTCTGGAGGAGAAGGTTGGCAAACTTTTCTTTAAAATTGTATAAACTTTGAGGAAGATTATACTTTTCATTTCTGGTCTAGAATATAGGAAGACATTCTACAACTCAACAAAAAAATATTCACAGAACACAATGTGAAATTGGCCCAACTTCCTTAGATATTTTAGTGTGTTTTACTGATTTAAATGTGAAACATTTAAAAATATTTTCTTAGATATCATACAATTGTAATTTTTAAATTTACTTTGGTAGTTTAACCTTTATTCAAATTTGAGTTGTTCCAGTGGTTCTTGGTCTGTGAGAACGGATTCTGTTTTATTAAAATGAAAAATTAGTGTAAGAGATAAATTGCTTACATCCATTAAATTTAGCTAATAAGTAATTGTGCTGTTTTGGAAAATGTTATAAATTTTGCCAATCAATAGTTTTGCTGTTTTGGAAAATGGGAGTTAATGGAAGAGATAAATTATTTAGTTTCTTTTTTATTTTTTAAATTATGAAAGTAAGATACCATAGGAGAAATGGAAAATACAGAACAAGGTTACATATAGTTCCACTATATATTAAAATTATTATAAGTAGATAAATTGAGATTTTTAGTTGGAGTTTCAATATCAAACTCTCAAAAATTAGTAGAATGAATATACAGAGAAGTAGAAGGATATAGTAGAACTGAAAAGCGCTATGAACCAATTCAACATAACTAAGATTTATACAATTTTCACAAAACATTAGGATACAAATTTTATATGGGTTCCCATAGGCTATAAACTAGGAGACACTGGAATATATCCAGGGACATAAAACAATGTGCAAAATTTTCGGGGTCTAAAGGTATTGAAATGATACATAGTCTGTTCTCTTATCACTGTGGAATTATGACAGAAATCAATATCAAAAGACATTTGAAAATAACCCATATATATTTTCAAGCGCATTGTAACATTTACTAAGAGAGATCTTCAACTTAGCCATTGAAAGCCTCAATAAAGCTAGGATGAAAAAGACACATAGGGTGAATGCAGAGAAGAAAGTATTTAAAAGAGAAATTAGTATCAAAATGAGAAACTAATATTAAAGATACTTTAAACAAAGTCCCATGTATTTGGAAGTTAAATTTCCACTTTTAAATGATGGGTGTATCTAAGAAGCCATAACAAGGAAAATTAGAACATATTCATAATAGAATAAAAACTAAAAGAGATTTTAGCAGAATTTGTTACATGCAGCTGAAGCAGCTCAATGTAATTAAATATACTATGGAGTCTTAAATAAGGTATGAAAACAAATAATGAAAACTAGCATAAAATTTTGTGAAATTTCTACCAAATCTGTACTTTAGTCACAATACCATATCACTTGTTAATTTCCTATTTTTTTTTTACAACATAGTATTTCTTTATATTCTCAGAGTTGGATTAAAAGTTTCAAAGCTTATTCAAAATTATTTTTATTAAAATCACTAAAATAATACATTTTCTAGACTTTTAGCAGTAGTACTAGATGCCAAAATATATGGAACTATATTAAAATTTAGAGTGAATATAAATTAGAAATATAACATTGTGTTCATACTAGCTCAAACAAGTGGAATCAAAATGTCATAAATTTTTTAGCTGGCAAAATATCATAAATTTTCTAAAATATTTATTATATTATTCATAGTATATATATGTATACAAAAGCTTTTCTACTACAATTGATAAAGGCTTGAGAAAGAACAACAGCAACAAAAAGAGATGGAGAAATTGGAAAACATAAACTAAATGAAATTTGAGTGCTGAATATGAAATAGAAAAAGTGAAGCAAACTAGATAAAAGATCATCATATCATCCAGCTGTTTTTAAACATGGCTGCTCATTAGAAACACATCTAGAACATTAGAGAAAAATACCTGGGCAACTGTATTTTCCAAAAAAATCCCAGGATAATTCTGTTATATATCTGGATTTTAAAAAATGATTACAAGTTTTTCTATTAAGTGGTAGTTTTAGTGATAAAGAATTCTGTTATTTTCCATTATCCAATCATGATACAGTGGTATTACGTGAATAATAATTACATAATCACAATAGAAAAAAAAAGTCTATTAATTTTCACAATCAATAACCAGACAAAAAACAAAAGATAATTAGCAATTGCAAGCCATAATGTAAACATGATTAACCTAACAATATAAAATGTACTGTGCTGTGCTCAGTTGCTCAGGTATGTCTGACTCCTTATGACCCTATGAACTGTAGCTAGGCTCCTCTGTCCATGGGATTCTACAGTCAAGAATACTGGAGTGGGTTGCCATGCCCTCCTCCAGGGGATCTTCCCAACCCAGGGATTGAACTTGAGACTTCTGCATCTCCTGCATTGCAGGTGGATTCTGCTGAGTCATTAGGAAAGCCAACAATATAAAAATGTTACATACAATTTTGAGGGTAAAGCAGCATGAGTGGAAGTGCATACATGCAGATACTCTCATCCACCCAGCCTGTCTATGTTTTTTGGTTGATGCATTTAATCCACTTACAGTTAAGGTAATTATTGATATGTATGATCCTATTACCATTTTCTTAACTGTTTTGGGTTTATTTTGTGTAGGTCTTTTCCTTCTCTTGTGTTTCCTGCCTAGAAAAGTTCTTTTAGTATTTGTTGTAAAGCTGGTTTTGTGGTGCTAAATTCTCTTAAATTTTTCCTGTCTGGGAAGCTTTTGATTTCCCCATCACATCTGAATGAGAGTCTAGCTGGGTAGAGTATTCTTGATTGTAGGTTCTTCCCTTTCATCACATTAAGTATATCATGCTATTCTTTTCTGGCTTGTAGAGTTTCTGTTGAGAAATCAGCTGATAACCTTATGGGAGTTCTCGTGTATATTATTTGTTGTTTTTCCCTTGTTGTTTTTAATATTTTATCTTTGTCTTTAATTTTCATCATTTTGATTACTATATGTTTGTGGTGTTCCTCCTTGGATTTATCCTGCCTGGGACTCTCTGTGCTTCCTGGACTTTGTTGACTGTTTCCTTTCCCATGTAGGGAAGTTTTCAGCTATTATTTCTTCAAATATTTTCTTGAATCCTTTCTCTCTCTCTTCTCCTTCTGGGACCCCTATAATCCAAATGTTGGTGTGTTTAATGTTGTCCCAGAGGTCTCTTAGGCTGTCTTCATTTCTTCTCATTATTTTTTCTATATTCTGTTCTGCAGCTGTGATTTCCACCATTCTGTCTTCCAGATCACTTATCCATGCTTCTGTATCAGTTATTCTGCTATTGATTCCTTCTAGTGTATTGTTCATCTCTGTTTGTTTGCTTTTTAGTTCCTCTAGGTCTTTGGTAAACATTTCTTTCATCCTCTTAATCTTTGCCTCCATTCTTTTTCTGAGATCTTGGATCATCTGCACTACCATTATTTTGAATTCTTTCTCTGGAAGGCTGCCTAGCTCCACTTCATTTGGTTGTTTTTCTGGAGTTTTATCTTGTTCCTTCATCTGGGACAAAACTCTATGCTTTTTTCTCCTGCTGAACTTTCTGTGTCATTTTCAAGGTTGCACCTATGTACCGCATTTCAGACTCTTTTGTTGATATGAAGGCTACTCCATTTCTTCTATGGGATTCTTGCCCACAGTAGTAGATATAATGGTCATCTGAATTAAAATCACCCATCCCCATCCATTTTAGTTCCTGATTCCTAAGACGTTGGTGTTTATTCTTACCATCTCCTGCTTGGTCACATCCAATTTACCTTGATTCATGACCTAACATTCCAGGCTCCTATGCAATACTATTCTTTGCAGCATTGGATCTTACTTTCATCACCAGAAATTTTACTTTCATTTTACTTTCATCATTTCCACTTTGGCCCAGCTGCTTCATTCTTTCTGGGGCTGTTAGTAGTTCTCCACTCTTCCCCAGTAGCATATTGGACATGTTCAGACCTGGCGAACTCATCTTTTGGTATTCATTTTTTTTGTCCTTTTATACAGTTCATGAGATAGGTTCTCATGGAAAGTATACTAGGGTGGTTTGCCATTCCCTCCTCCAGTAGAGTCCCTAATGCTGAGAAAGATTGAGGGCAGAAGTAGAAGAGGGCAACAGAGGATGAGATGGCTGGATGGCATCACCGATGCAATGGACATGAACTTGGGCAAACTTTGGGAGATGGTGAGGGACAGGGAGGCCTGGTATGCTGCAGTCCATGAGGCCACGAAAAGTCAGACATGACTGAGCAACTGAACAATAACAACAACTTTCTATGATGTGGTTTAGTTCTAGGTGCTACAGGATTGTGGTTCTTCTTGCTTCTTCTATCTGCCCTTGGGTGGATGAGGCTAAGAGGCCTGTATAGGCTTCCTGGTGGGAGGGACTGGTGGTGGGAAAAACTGGGTCTTACTCCAGTGGGCAGGGTCATGCTCAATAAAACTTTAATCCAATTACCTGCTTATGGGTGGGATTGCCCTCTTTGGCCTGAGGCAACCCATCCCTGGGGTCTGCAGGTTCTATGGTAGGATTAATATGACCTCCAAGAGAACTTATCCTAAGGGGCCCCTTCTGGAACTGCAGCTTCCAGTTTTCCCATCCCCTCAGCAAACCACTGCTGACCCACACCTCCACAGGAGACCCACCAACAGCAGCAGGTGGGTCTGGTTTAGTCTTTTGTGGGGTCACTGCTCCTTTCCCCTGGGTCTTGGTGCGCACAAGATTTTTGTGCCCTCCAAGAGTAGAGTCTCTGTTTCCCCCAGTCCTGTGGAGGTCCTGTAATCAAATCCTGCTGGTCTTCAAAATCAGATTCCCTAGGGGTCCCCAGGCTGGGAAGCCTGATGTGGGACTCAGAACTTTCACAACAGTGGGAGAACTTGTTTGGTATTATTGTTCTCCAGATTGTCGGTTGCTCACTGTGGGGTATGCAATTTGGTTTTATTGTGTTTGTGCCCCTGCTACCATTTTATTGCCGCTTTGGACATGGGGTATCTTCTTTTGGTGAATTCCAGTGTCCTCCTGTTGATGGTTGTTCAAGAGCTAGTTGTAATTTTGAGCACATGTCCTTCTACTCCAGCATCAGAACTCAATAAATGATTTAGTTTAAATGGCATAGATTGATTGAAAAAAAATAGCCTATATATTTTTCAGAGACATATGTGATATACGTGAAGGAGGGTCTTCCTGGCCAGGTGATGAGGGAGCCTCTGGCCACTGCCCTGGGAGACAGGAAACCCAGAGGGAGCAAGGGAAGGGCCTGAGGCTTGGGCACCAGGGGGGCTTCTCCATCAACTGTGTGTGCAAAAGGGCTGGGGGAGGCCCTGGGAACCCAGCAGGTGGGCTTGGGGGCCACAGCTTCCCCTCCCCAGACCCCTGGGCCCAAGGCACCTCCCTTCCCTCTGCCTTTGAAGACAGGCCCATGTAGGCATCTCTCAGCTCCTCCCCCAGCCTGTCCATCAAAGCTTCAGGTAACATGGAGACCATCTGGTCAACTATCCCTCCCTTAACCCTTTTACTCCACTTGGTATATTTTTCAAACTTAAATTTTGTTTCTTTAAGTGGTAATTCACTTACATGTTTCAAAATCAAAATGCTCTAAAAAGCTATATATTGAGAAACCTCACTTACTTGTGATTCTATCCACTCTTCTCTTCCTCATCATACCAGGTATCTGATCCACTGTACCACACAGGAGTCCTTCACATGTTTCATGATGCAGATCGAGTATATACAGGTTTATTTTTTCTTTCTCCCTCTTTTGTTACATGAAAATAGCATATAATACATTGTTCTGTATCTTACTGTTTTTATTTAATATAACCTGGAGCTATTTTCTTATCCTTATTTGAAAACATCCTCATTTTTCCCAGCTGCCCTAACCCTCTTCTGTTTACACCATAGTTTATTAACCTGCATCCTAAAGGTGAGCACATGAGTTCTTTCCAATCTTACTATTTAGTGAGATCTTTTTAGAGAGTTAATTGGGGTCTGGGATGTACATCCTCAGGAAATGAGGGACTCCTGAACCAGGGCTCTGCTAGGGGAGGGGCACTTTTCACAGGAGAAGCTAGGGGCAGGGAGGATGAAGCAATTTTTATAGGAGAGAGAGTAGAATCTGTCAGGGTCAGGCATTCACAGTTTCAGACACCACATTAAGCATTTGAGAGTCAATGGGAAGCCATTGGTTGAGATGTAACCAGGAGACTAACATTCACTTACAGAGAAGACTTTGGAATTTCTCCCAGATAGGAAAGTGGTAGATATGCAATGAGGGGGTTCAAAAAGTGAGAAGGACCCTGAAATCAAACTCACAGGCAAGGTCAGTACCCATGAATTTCAAGGTAGGGGCTGGCATGTGCTGGGGGCTGGGAGCTCACCAGGGTAGAAGGGCCCAGGGAGGCAGGCTAGACACTAGGAGCTGTGACCACATGTGGGCCCTTCCAACTGAGTGGATGTTTTTGAAGAACCTGCTCTGGGCCAGACTGGATCTGAGGCTGAGGACCTAGGTGAGTAAGACCTGACCAGTTCTTGAGAAACTCTTAGATGAAGGAAGGGTGGCCCACGATCTGACCATCAGTACATCTCTGGGCCATGTCCACAGAGGGGAAGGCAGGTGTACTGAGCAGGGACAGGGGACAGGGGACAGGAGGCAGACAGGTCTGAGTGGAAGGTAAAGGGTGTGTCTTAGTGGAGGAGGCTGGAGAGAGAGGCCAGGGAAGGGAGAGCCAGATCCCAGCCTGAGGAGCTGGGGATCTTGTCTGGCAGGAGGAATATGCAGGAGGCAAGGGATAGGGCTGAGTTTGGGCCCTTCTGTAGGACTTTTGGCACCAGGGACCGAGGACTGAGTGTCAGCTCCTGGATTCACTGAAGATCCCTGTTCTCAACATGCTAAGCAATGAGCACTCTAGAAACATCTGTGTCCATGTTCCCTGGGCCCTGGGCTCCCTGTGAGAACTGCTTAAAGCCAGGCCTGCTTCAGAACCTGCTGAATCTATTATATCAGGGACCTTGGAAACTCACCCCTGACCCTCTTCAGCCCTGGACACAGGTTGTGAGCAGGGATGGGACAGGTCCCATGGTGCCTGGATTCAGTGCTCAGTCCCCTCTCTGTCCTGTGTCTGCAGGACAGCGGGGTGGGACACGACTTGGTAGAAGACACCAGGGCAGCCATGGAGCTCTACCGCATCTCCAGGAGAATTCAAGAGTAGTGAGGGATGCACTTCTGGTGGAGCTCACCCCACCCCTGCCCAAGGACCAGATCCTCATCTTTCCAGAGAAAATATTCTCTTGCTTTTGGAAAATGCATTTTTAGCAGTAAAATGGCTCCAAATTCTCTCTACTCCCTCGATCCTCCTCTTTTCCTTTCTTCTCTCTGAGCTGGGTGTCTGTGGACACCACTCAGTCCTGAGAGGGCAAGGAACACTTGAGCCCGGATGAGAATGTCCTGAATCCTGAGGGCTCAAGAAGCAAACCACGTGACTAATCAATACCCCCTCCACCTCTTGTTCCAGTTCCATTTGCTCCTGGGAGGGGGGCACCTGGCTCAGAGGTCCATCTTGAAATTGGTGCCCCAGCAATAGAGAGCCTCCAGGCAAAGGTACAAGAAGAATGATGCATGCCCTCCTGATGACCTTCAGCCCTTCATCACTCTGTTCATGCAAGTTCTTGGGCCCAATGCACAGTGAGACCAAACAAACTGAAATGTTGAGATTTGGACCAGACAAAGGTTTATTGCAGGGCTTCCCTTTCACTTTTCACTTTCATGCATTGGAGAAGGAAATGGCAACCCACTTCTGTCTTCTTGCCTGGAGAATCCCAAGGACGGGGGAGACTGGTGGGCTTCCGACTATGGGTCGTATAGTCGGACATGACTGAAGCGACTTAGCAGTAGCAGCAGCATGTAAGGAGATGGGTGGCTTGCCCTAAAATCTCCCTGAAGGGTTTCAGCAAAGCAGTTTTAAAAGCCACGTTGGTATTGAGCCGTATGAGCTGTTTCTATATTTTGGAGATTAATTCTTTGTCAGTTGTTTCATATGTTATTATTTTCTTCCATTTTGAAGGCTGTCTTTTCACCTTGCTTATAGTTTTATCCATTGTGCAAAAACTTTTAAGTTTGATTAGGTCCCATGACTCTGGGAGGTGGGTCATAGAGGATCTTGCTATGATTCATGTCGGAAAGTATTCTGCCTATGTTTTCCTCTAGGCGTTCTATAGTTTCTGGCCTTACGTTTAGATCTTTAATCCATTTTGAGTTTATTTTTGTGTATGGTGTGAGAAAGTGTTCTAGTTTCATTCTTTTTTTTTTTTTTTTTACTCAGCTAAGTTAGGTTTTTTTTTGTTTTATTTTTGTGAGAATGTAAATTTGCCAAATTTATTAAAACAAGCCATAGAAATGATCTCCTGCTTGTTTGAATCAACTTATTTGTATCTGTACATGTACCACCCAAGCACAGAACTTATCTTTATTTTATGAGAAATATGGTTCCACCTGGAACAATGGTATTTCCCATTAAAATTTGAATTATTTTGATACCATAATTTAATTTTTTTGACCTTGAGAAGTAAATGATAAATAGACTCATTTCAAAATAGTTAAGGTCAATGATCTTTCATCTATCTCAATTTTGTAATTAATTTATTTATTTTAATTGAAGGCTAGTTACTTTATAATACTGTAGTGGTTTTTACATTGACGGAGAAGGCAATGGCAACCCACTCCAGTACTCTTGCCTGGAAAATCCCATGGACAGAGGAGCCTGGTAGGCTGCAGTCCATGAGGTCGCTAAGAGTTGGACACGACTGAACGACTTCACTTTCACTTTTCACTTTCATGCATTGGAGAAGGAAATGGCAACCCACTCCAGTGTTCTTGCCTGGAGAGTCCCAGGGACAGGGGAGCCTGGTGGGCTGCCGTCTATGGGGCCGCACAGAGTCAGACACGACTGAAGTGACTTAGCAGCAGACATGACTCAGCCATGGGTGTACATGTGTCCCCCATCCTGAACCCCCCTCCCACCTCCCTTCCCATCCCATCCCTCAAGGTCATCCCAGTGCACCAGCCCTGAGGGCCCTGTCTCATGCATCGAACCTGGACTGGCAATCAGTTTCACATATGGTAACATACATGATTCAATGCTGTTCTCTCAAATCTTCCCACCCTCGCCTTCTCCCACAGAGTCCAAAAGTCTGTTCTTTACATCTGTGTCTCTTTTGCTGTCTCGCATATAGGGTCATCGTTAATTCCATATATGTGTGTTAATATACTGTATTGGTAATTTTCTTTCTGACTTACTTCACTCTGTTCTTTTACAGGTGGTTGATCAGTTTTCCCAGCACCACTTGTTAAAGAGATTGTCTTTTCTCCATTGTATATTTTTGCCTCCTTCATCAAAGATAAGATGTCCATAGGTGCATGGATTCATCTCTGGGCTTTCTATTTTGTTTCATTGATCTATATTTCTGTCTTTGTGCTAGCACGATACTGTCTTAATGACTGTAGCTTTTTAAAAAACTGGAACCAGAACTGCCATACAGCCCAACAATCCCACTGCTGGGCCTACACACCAGAATTGAGAGACATGTGTACCCCAATGTTCATTGCAGCACTATTCACAATAACTAGGACATAGAAGCAACCCAGATGTCCATTGGCAGATGAATGGATAAGAAACTTGTGGTACATATAACTCAGCTATTAAAAAGAATGCTTTTGAGTCAGTTCTAATGAGGTGGATGAAACTGGAGCCTATTATACAGAGTGAAGTAAGTCAGAAAGAAAAACACCAATACAGGATATTAACACATATATATGGAATTTAGAAAGATGGTAACAACAACCCTATATGCAAGACAGCAAACAGAGACACAGATGGAAAGAACAGACTTTTGGACTCTGTGGGAAAAGGTAAGGGTGTGATAATTTGAAAGAAAAACACTGAAACATGTATATTACCATATGTGAAACAGATGAGGGCTTCCCTGGTGGCTCAGAGGTTAAAGTGTCTGCCTGCAATGCGGGAGACCTGGGTTCGATCACTGGGTCAGGAAGATCCCCTGGAGAAAGAAATGGCAACCCACTCCAGTATTCTTGCCTGGAGAATCCCATGGATGGAAGAGCCTGGTGGGCTACAGTCCACGGGGTTGCAAAGAGTTGGGAAACAGATGACCAGTCCAAGTTCAATGCATGAAACAGGGCACTCAAAGCCGGCACACTGGGACAAACCCAGAGGGATGGGATGGGGAGGGAGCTGGGAGGGGGTTCAGGATGTGGGGACACATGTGCACCCATGGCTGATTCATGTCAATATATGGCAAAAACCACAATATTGTAAAATAATTAGCCTCCAATTAAAATAAATAAATTAATTAAAAAAAACACACAAGAAGTAACAATTGTTGGTCAAGCTGTGGAAGTAAGGGAATCAGTGTGCACTGTTGGTGGGAAAGTAAATTGGTTCAACCACTATGGAAACCAGTATGGAAGTTTCTAAAAACATTAAAAATATAACTACCCTTTGATCCAGTAATCACACTACTGGGTGTATGCTGCTGCTACTGCTAAGTCACTTCAGTCGTGTCCAACTCTGTGCGACCCCATAGACAGCAGCCCACCAGGCTGCCCCATCCCTGGCATTCTCCAGGCAAGAACACTGGAGTGGGTTGCCATTTCCTTCTCCAATGCATCAAAGTGAAAAGCGAAAATGAAGTCACTCAGTTGTGTCCAACTCTTAGCGACCCCATGGACTGCAGCCCTACCAGGCTCCTCCCTCCATGGGATTTTCCAGGCAAGAGTACTGGAGTAGGTTGCCATTTCAAATAAAATCTGAAGTAAAAAAAAAAAAAAAAGCTACGTTGGGGGCAGAGAGTGTCACAAGGTCTGTGATTAGCTCCTGCACAATTCTCTGATTGGCTGATGGTGGAATAGCCGGGTAGTGTCACAGGGCTGAACTCTATCAGTCCTTAGGCTCCAGGAAGCCTGGGGCTATGTGCTTCTGGTCATCCAGTAGTTAACATCTTCCATTTTTTGGAGAGGGGGTTGGTTTTCACATCTGCAGAACAGCTCAGGAAATGTGCGTCACCTACTATTTATTATTTAGGAACTTCAGGGAGGAGTTAAAGCAGAGGATATTGGGGAGGGGCCTGTCCTGGGAAGGCCTCATGGGTTCCTGCTCAGTTACACCTCCTCTAGTTTGTAAAACAAGGAAGCAAAGGTGGTGGACTCTGGAGTCTGAGGGAACTAGGTTGGAATCCTGGTTCTGCTATTTAGTAGCTGTGTGACCTAGGGTGAGCGACTCAACCTCTCTGTGCCTCAGTTTCTCCATCTGCAAAGCAGGGGAACCTAACCATTCATAGGGTTCTCATGAGATGTTGATACAAAGCCCCCAGCACAGGCCTGTCTTAGCTCAACCTGCCACCAAATGTCTATAAGTGATTATTCTCTCCACCACAGGCCCATCTAGGAGAGCAGTCATCCTCTGCTGCAGGGCCCAGCCTGTGAAGAAAGGCTGTGTGTAGTGTGTGGGGCAAAGGGTCCAAATCAGAGCAGTACCTGTGAGTTGGAATCAGTCTGAGTTGTTTTTTAATCCCTGCCTGGGTCTCATTTCAGCTTCATTAAGCCAGAATTGCTGAGGTTGGACAATGTGGTTGGGGCAGAAACCTGTTAGTATTTTGACTTCTAGAGGTATTCTTTTCTGTTTTTCTTTTTGACTGCATTGGATTCTTGCATCATGTGCCATCTTTCACTGCAGTACATAGACTCTCTATTTGCAGTGCATGGACCCAGATGCTCCAAGGCATGTGAAATCTTAGTTCCCTGACCAGGGATTGAACCCATGTCCCCTGAACTGCAAGGCAGATTCTTAACCACTGAACCACCCATAAAGTCCCATTCTAGAGGTGATTCTGAACGCTAAGACACTGGAATTACCTGAGGAGTTTTTCAGCAACCTGGGACCTAAACACTATGTTCTCACACCAGACCAAGAGCAGCATCACCTGGGGGCTCCTGAGCCCCATTCCAGAATTTCTGATTCAGCAGGTCTCAGGTAGAACTCAGGAATCTGCATTCCCGACAAGTTCCCCCTATCAACTACAAATTGGCACTTACCATCTACTTCTACAAGGATTAAATCATGTACTACTGCAGCTTCTGACCTTCTATACCCTCTGAAAGGAGTTCAGGGTGAAGAGCAGAAAAGAGGCACTCTGTGTTCAGAGAAAAACTGGCAGGACAGGTCTTCAGACAGTTAGATATTTTCAGGAGCCAATTTTATTTTATGAGCCCAATTCTTGTATCTCCTCATAGCTACAAAAGCACTAAATCCTTCATGGTAACCACTGTTCCTTGTGACTAGCAAAAGCTTCATGAGACTAGTTGGAATCTTCTGGAAAAATATGTGCTTGACTGCACATATTCCCCCTTCACCAAAATCATATATAAACTGCCTCTTGGAACAGTTTCTCAGAGCTACCCTAGCTGCTGTCTCCCAGGCTGCAGTCCTCATGTTGCCCCAAATAAAACTTAACTTGCAACTCTCATGTCCTTTTTAATTTTTGTCGACACCCTCAACCCCCTGTTGATGTTCTGCTGCTGGTCTGGGGACCACGTTTGAGAAGCACTGCTGGAGCATCAGGTGATTATGCTGTATAGCCATGGAAAAACCACTGGCCTAAGGGCCGAGCACCACTGGGAGGACTCCTGTCACCATCCAGCCTCTCCCCTGTCTCTCCCTTGGCTGCTGTTCTTTTAGAGAGGACACAACCCTGCAGGACATGTCCTAAACAGCCCACTGCATGGATGAGGGTCTCCAGGTGAGCTTAAGAACCTAAGGGATTCATTCCAGGCTCATCTGACTCCAAATAGACTTCTGTTTCTGTTAGGGGAGTGTATCATTTCCTCTGTTCTGTCTCATCACAACAAAGATTTGAAATGGCAGACCAGTGTTACAGCTTGGTTTCCACTCAGTTTTATTTGGCAAGCAAAGGATAGTACACCCTCAAGGTGTGAGGGCAGGCTGACTCCCCCCCAAAAAAGAGAGAAGCTCAATCTTAGCTCCTCTTTTTATATGTTTTGTCTCCTCCCCCTGATCCTGCCTTATGTAAATTGGACTAGCCTGGAGGGCTGTTTGTTTCACCTGAGGTTCTCACTCTGGTCCTCAGATTTTCTTTTGTTCGATTTTCGTAGGACTTTTCCTTTCTTTGTCTTTTAGCCACCACCATTCTGGACTCCTTTTTCCAATTCTAACTACCTAACATTCCCCCCTCAAGAGATGGGAGATCCGATTCCTTGGGAGCAGGGGTGTCGAGGTCTCTCTGGCTACTTCCTGCTGAGCTGGGATGGAGAGGGGCATTGGGCCTCCTCCTCTTGCTAGTCTCAAGCCCCAGAGTCCCTATAGTGGTGTCCATCTAAAGGTGAGTGATATTTTCCGTGGTCGGGTGTAGTTTTACATATTCTTGTTGAACTGGCACTGCATGTTGTACCTAGTTGACCTGGGCAGAGACAAAACAGGTTAGACAATTGATAATGCATGGAGCAATCATAAACAGCATCAATATGGTCATAACAGGGATTAGTAGGGGCATTAGCCAACTCCAAATCCCCCCTCACTGCCGAGGTCCAGCCCTGGCTGATCCAGGGTATTCGAAGGGGAGACGGAGTAGGTGACCTATTTATTTATTTATCAAAGATATAAAGAGTAATAGAATGAGGATAGCTCAGTAGGAAAATTCAGTGGACAAAAGAAGCTGAGTAGGTTGGTTTACGCGGAAAATCAATATCACCCGTGACACCAGGTTAGCTCTGACCATGGAGGCCGCAGGCGCCCTCTCGAATAGCGGAAGGTGCCCCACCTTAGACACCTTCTCCAGTGGGTCTTAGAAGCCCAGGCAAATAAATGGTAGCAGAGGATATCCGCACTCCAGATGGATACTCAGCTGGAGGTTGAGGGGAAGAATGACATGGGGAGACCAAGCGTTGGTGAGCAAGGCCCGTAGCTTTATTTTCAACAGGGGTTTTTATACCCTAAGTTACACATAGAGGATAATAGGGGATGCAAAGTCAGCAGTTTTTGATGCTTATCAAAAACCAGGGTTTCTTTCCTGCAAATTTATCATATACAAATGGTTTAGGTGATTTACATCATCTTCTGGCCAGAAGGCCTATTAACATTTTATGACTCTTGACAAAGACTTATCAACCGTAAGACTTATTTTCTCTAAGAGTAATTATTTTAAGGTTTGGCGCCATCTTCCGAAGATAAAATTACATTCCTATAGGGCGGATGTGTAATGGGTTTACAAAGGAAAGAATTTATTACCTTAAGGGTCTAAAGTTACTAACACCAAGGCCACTACTTATTTTTTCTACATACCAACTATATTAATTAATACACAGTCAAGGATACAATTCAGGGGATGTGGAAACTTGGCAACAAACATTGGCTCAGCAATGAAATCTTTTACTAGTTTTATTCTGACAGTTTTTAACTCTCTGAGAGGCTCTAAGCTATTTGAATATCTTAAGCTTCCTGTGCCTCTTGAGGCTGGGAGACTGTAAACAATCGTATGCATAGCTGTAGGAGACCAGGTAAACTTCTCAGGCGAGTTAGAGAGCCATCTGAGGGGTTTGGATTTAAACACTCCTAATTGCCCAGGAACTTTATTAATTGGAGCTGTAAGTTAGCTTTTTGACAGAG
Source organism: Bubalus bubalis (assembly GCF_019923935.1). Taxonomy (NCBI): domain Eukaryota; kingdom Metazoa; phylum Chordata; class Mammalia; order Artiodactyla; family Bovidae; genus Bubalus; species Bubalus bubalis. Next base: position 50,168,493 of record NC_059176.1, read on the forward strand.
AGAGCGAGATGGTGGTGGGGGACAGCCCCCAGTAAAGTCAGAGGTGAGAGCACAAAGCAATAAAGTAGGCAGACTCTAGTTTTTGGGGGTAGATGCTCGAGAATATCCGGGGGGACTCCCGAGGCTCGATCCTGCCTTTGCGTATGCCAAGCCTCCTTCCTCATGACCTTTGTCACGAGTGGAATGTCTCTCGCCAGCTCCCGGCACCTCACCAGAAGAATCCCCCAAAGAGAGATTGTAGTCACCCTGAGAACCCTGCAGCTCATTTTTTGAGATCCCATAGGATCTGAATGTATTTCTTGAGGACTGTGAGACTTTCTTTAACTTGGCTGGAGGTATTTATCCAGAAATAACACATCTCATTCAAGATGGCTCAAGTCCCTCCTGTTCAGGGATCATGAGATCTATCTCCTGTCTATTTTGGATCACAACCCCTGCCAAGCTATGTTGCCTCTTTCGAGATATCCTGAGAAATCTTATCCCCAGAAACTTAATTTTGGGGGTGTTCATTAGAATGGCACCTATTTGTAGTCCTGAATATGTATCTGAGATCTCCCAGGGGCTCACAGATGTATTGAGTGTCCTCTTCTGCTTTCTATGAGTAGTGAATCTTGGAGTCATGCCCTGGTACCTTGGCTGCTGTGGGGCTAGAAAGTATTACAGGGTAGGGGCCCTTCCATGTGGCTGGAGTTGAGTCTTTAGGGACCCATCTTTCCAGACTTTAATTAGCACTCGAGCCCCTAGAGCATATAGTGGTGCCTCTTTAGAATCTTTTGGGTCCTGGTTGACACCCCACAAACGTATATCTTGTTGGAATTGCCCAATGGCCATGGTATAAGACCAGAGGGTCTGAGCCTTTGGATCTAAGAAGAGGTCATTGACATAAACAAAAGGTCTCCCATATATCATCTCATAAGGACCAAGACCAACCTGTTCCTTAGGGGCAATACGGGTGCAGAGGAGAGCTATTGGTAAAGCTTCTGAGGGAGGTCTCCTGGGTTATCTTTTTTATCATTGATTTTATGAATTGGTTGGCTCTTTCTACTTTTCCTGTAGACTGAGGCCTCCAGGCACAATGGAGGTAATAAGTAATGCCCAATGCTTTAGAGACCCCTTGGGTGGCCTTAGAAGTAAATGATGTCCCACTGTCACTTTGTAATGACCTGGGCAGATCAAATCTCAGAATGATTTCATGGAGCAGTTTCCTTACCACTTCCTCAGCCTTCTCAGTCTGGGTGGGAAAGCCTTCAATCCATCCTGTGAATGTATCTATCATGACTAGTAGGTATTTATACCCTTGGTATTTATACTTCTGGGTGAAGTCCATCTGCCAGTGCTCTCCTGGGTAGGTCCCATGCTGGGGTCTTTGAGCTCCTTGGGAGTTGTTTAATTGGCAAATGAGTCAGGAGGAGACCACTTGCCTTATAGTCATTTGGAGGCCTGTTCCTCTGAAGGAGCTTTCTAGTAATCTTTGGAGGTCCTTCTCCCCTAAATGAGTGGTGACATGTAAGGAGTTAACCAACTTCCAGTGGAGGTTCTCAGGCAGAAAAAGGAGTCCCTCCTTTTGGAACCACCCCATATAATCTTCTTTAAGCCCTCACTCTTCACTTTAGGAGTCTCACCTTCAGTATATGAAGGAGTTTCTGGCAAATTAGCCTGTGGAACTAATGTGGCAACCCCTATTAGGTCATGGTTCTGTAATGCTGCTCTCTTAGCTGCCTGATCGGCTCCTTGGTTCCCTTGTGCCAACTTTCTTGCTCCCTTTTTGGTGTCCTTTACAATGGGAGACTGAAACCTCAGCGGGCAGATGGGCTGCCTCCAAGAGCCTAAGGATTTGATTACCATACATGATTGGGGACCCTGGGGTGGTCAAGTGGCCTCTTTCTTTCCAAATAGCAGCACATGCATTTCATACCAGAAAGGCATACTTAGAGTCAGTGTAAATGGCTACTCTTTTTCCTTTTCCCAGCTCTAAAGCTTGAGTTAATGTTATGAGCTCAGGCAATTGGGCTGAAGTAAATGGTGGCAAAGTTGGTCTCAAAATTACAGACTACTGCATATCTAGCTCTTCTTTTTCCATCTAAGACAAAGCTGCTTCCATCAGTATACCAGATTTCCTCAAGATTGGTCAGAGGATCTTCTGACAATCCCTCTCGGGGTTTTGTCCAGTGGACCAAGGTTTCTAGGCAAGAGTGAAAGGGGAGAGAGCCCTCAGGGATAGGCAGGAGGGTAGCTGGGTTAAGAACCTCACAAGGGAATACAGTCAGGCCTGGATTTTCCATCAGCACTATTTGATATCTGAGGACCCTTTGATCAGGCATCCATAAATGGCCTCTCCCATTCAGAAGTTGTTTCACTTGGTGGCTGGTAAAAATAGTTAGTTTGCCCCCAAGAAAGAGTTTTAAAGCATCTTCTATCAGGACTGCAATAGCTGCAAGATTTCAAAGGCAGGGAAAGATCTCTTCCCAGTAAGGGAGTAGGACACCCAGGGACCACCAGAGACTTGTGGGAAAATATTTGTCCATCCCAGCAACAAAGAAGTGCTTGGGTGAATCTTTTTGTAATTGTTTTTCCTGTAGCACCCAAAATGGTACAGGTTTGGGAGGAGAAGGCTCTTGAGTAAGGAGGTCAGGACAGAGTAGGTAGCCCCTCTGTCAACCAAGAAATTCTGGGACCTACCTGCCACATCCTGTTGCACCCTTGGGTCCAGCCCCATGATGGTTATCTGTGACAGGCAGGCTGGCTGGAGCAGGCTGCTTCAGTCCTGTTGACCCATCAAGGCCTGGCGCTTGACCCTGAGGCTCTTGGGTCCCCAGGGCAGAGTGCCACCTAATGTCACAATTGATGGCATTTGTAGCAAGCCATTTTAGGAGACTTGCCACTGTTTGAACACTCTTTGGCCCAAAGTCCCGCCTGTCTACAGATTAGGCATTTGCCTCGTGCCTTGTCCTTCAAGGACTTAGGGTTTGCCATAGGGCTTCCTTGGAGGACAGCCATGAAAGGTTGTTGTTAAATCACGTGAAGACACCGGGATTCTTGGCCCCCGGAGGAGAAGAATTCAATCTGGGGCCAGAGATGAGGCTTGATCGCTCAGAGCTTTTGTGTAATAAAGTTTTATTAAAGTATAAAGGAGATAGAGAAAGCTTCTGACATAGGCATCAGAAGGGGGTAGAAAAAGTACCCGCTTGCTAGTGTTAACAATGAAGTTATATACTCTCCAATGAATCCAAAGAATGTCTGGAGGTTGTAAAGACCTCACCAGACCTACTCCCATAATTTACATTTTAAGATAACAGAATTAGCGGGAAGGTTTAATTCAGAGACTGTCCTTAATCCAGAGACTGTCCTCAGGCAGGATACATTATTGTTATATAATCCTAAGGAATGTGGAGAAAGAAAAAAAAGTTTGTCCTTTCTTCCTCCTTGAGAATTCCAGACCCCTCTCTCCTTGGGGACCCCTAGACTCCCTATCAACCTGCCTAGGAACTGACTCTCTCAGCCAGCACCTGGGCATGACTTGTCTCTTTCTTTCTCTCCCTTTCCTGGCCCTTGGCCTCCCTCTCCTGTTCTCTGTTGTAAAAGGTATTGGTGGCTGTCTGGACCATCTCATCTAAAGAGGCAGCAGGGTCCTGCTGCTGTAGCTGTGGTAACTTTATCTTGATGTTTGATGCACACTGGGACAGGAATTTGTCCTTTAAAATCACCTGTCCCTCATAAGAGTCTGAGTCCAGACTGGTAAGCTTTTGGAAGGCCTCTTTTAGCCTTTCCAGAAAGGCAATGGGGTTCTCATTGGACTCCTGAGTTATTGCTGAGGCTCTGCACAGCCCCACAACTAATAGGCTTCCTTTTATTTCCATGGGTGGACTTCCTAGTGGTGAGTCTTTCTGCAGCTTATCCTACCCAGTACTGTTGCAACCTGAGAACCACACATCTCTGGGTCAGGATGCAGATCCCCAGGCACGTCGAAGCATGACAGCCTCCTGGAGATCAAATCCCCATGTAGGTCGAGGCAGGTCAGCTTCCCAAGAATTGGGTCTATGTGCAGGTCAAGGCATGTCAACCTACTAGGACCCCCAGACTGTTGGATCCCTGAGCATGTTGAGGCATGACAACCTCCCAGGCACCAGACCCCTAGGCAGGTCAGGGCAGGTCGACGTCCTGGGACTCCAGGCTAGAGTTGGGCATCCCCAAGGTCTCTAACGTGACCAGTGATGGTTAGGATTATGGGGTTGTAATCTTAACTCATTGCTGATTTGTCCACCATAGATGAGAACAGAGCTGCAACATGTTCCTTCAACATGTGTGTCAACACATGATGGTGTTGATGTAAAGCAATCCAAGTCAGTACCCTGAGACTGGGAACCTGGTGAAATAGCCATAAGCCTTATCCTTTTATTGTTCTGATGGAATGTAAGTCACTGATTTCTTCCCCTAGTCCTCCATATAGTAGTTTAGGATGTTTCCAATGGTAAACATTTCATTGTCATAGACCCATTCTAGGTAATAACAGAATTAATGACAAAGGATCGGGTTATCTGGTCCTGTTAGGGGCATTAAGAGTATTTTAATAATAAGCTGGGTGATGCAATGTTGCCTACAAGTGGGCAGGGTCCTGGCTGTAGGAGTTAGTAAGTGGCTTAAGGACAAAATGATAAGAGGCAATGGACCAGATATTCCATAAAAGAAGAGTGGAGATTTGATCTGGGGGTATGTTTGTAACTTTAGGAGAAGGGTGGTAAGGATTTAGGCACAAACGGCCTGCAGGGATAACTCCCAAAGTGGCAAAAATTATCCCTGGAAGCCCAATTGCCCTTGAATTGATGCCACCAACAGATGGACTTCTAGCAGGCATTGCATGCCTGCCACCCGCCCTAGCAGGTTCACTGAGAGGTGCTGTTGACACACATGTTGAAGGAACATGAAAGATGAAGGCCTGGATATCTAGAGGGATTGGATATTATACAGTATTTCCCTCCCATGGACCAGCTATTTTCTGGTTGTCCCTCCAGAAGACTGTAGAGGCAACATTGTGGGCCAAGATGGGGCTCAGGAGGAGAGCATGGAACAGGACAGAAGGGGGCAAGGCACACTTTTGAAAGAATGATATAGCCCAAGGACATAACATAAACCCATTAAAATCAAATGTGTCCAAGATGCCAGACAAGTCAAATTCAACTAAATCTTGATCCTCAATCTGCAAGCTAAACGACACACCCAGAGGCTCCATGACAGTTCCAAGGCACTATCAAAAGACCAAGGAGTGGGTGGCTCCCCAATTGTTGGAATGATCCTCCCACTCATTAGCATATGAAATCACCCAGCTCACAAAAACTAACCACACATTTCATGGCCACCACACTCCCGCTCTGCAATGGCCCACACCCTTGGAGTGTTCTTCTCTCTGAATCCGAACAAATCTACCTCTTACCTATCGCTATGTCTCTCACTGAATTCTTTTTGCAATGAGGCATCCAGAACCTGAGCTTCATTAGGTCCTGAAACCAGGCACCATGGGTTTTGGCTAGGCTCAAGTCCTAGCTGGACACGACTGAGTGACTAAACATAGCACAGAGTCCCTGCCACGTGGGTTTGAGTCCCAATCAGGTAAACAGTTTCATACACAACTTTCAGAAATAGAAGGATGGTGACCTGTCCAATACTTTGTAAGCAGTGGCATAGATGGAGAGAGGAGCTGAAGAATGGGAGGGAAAAGTAGTGGAGAAAACATGCCAAGGGACCCCTTTCATGACTTGTTGGGAAAACTGTTAAATGCCTGACCTGTGCCCACAATTTTCATTGTCCTGATCCTTGGCACAAAGGAGGTTAAGGACAGAAGAACCCTCATCCACTTGGGCAACAGCTACTAGTGCACAGTAGGTAGTGGAGCCTTCGGGACACACTGGGGAGTAGCCCCTGCCAGAGTTCCTTAATTGCACCCACTACCACTCACCTGTTTACAGGGGGTCAAGGAAACAAGAAATGAGAGATTGTAAAGGAACTAAGATTTTGTTAGCTGTATGTCCTTCCAAGCATGGGGGCAAGGACCTCCTACCTTAACTGGATGTCTTCTGGAATCTGAGACTGAGCCTTGTGGGCTTTCTGCCAAATTTGTTTTTGTTGTCCCAGTTTCCAGCACACTAGGTTTCTTGTCATTTCCACTCCACTGGGTTTCCTTTGTGTTCAGCTTCCACAGAGTGAGCTTTTGTCGAGTTGGACTTCTGCTGTACTTGTCCTCTGCCTCACAGGGGCCGAGCTGAGGTTGGGTCAGCCAGGTTAAATCTGAGACACGGCACCATATATGTTGGTGGAGTGTGTAATTTCTTCAGTTCTGTCTCACTGCAGCAAAGATTTGAAATGGCAGACCAGTTTTACAGCTCAGTTGCAGCTCAGTTTTATTTGTCAAGCAAAGGATAGTACACTCTCAAGGTGTGAGGGTGGGCCGACTCTCTCCCCCCCACCAAAAAAAAAAAAAAGAGAAAGAGAGAGGCTGAATCTTGTCTCCTCTTTTTACATGGTTTTTTCTCCAACACCCCCTTGAGCCTGTCCTATGTAAATTGGGCTAGTCAGGAGGGCTGTTTGTTTCACCTGAGATTCTCACTCCAGTCCTCGGATTTTCTTTTGTTCCATTTCCACGGGCTTTTCCTTTCTTTGTCTTTTAGCCACCCCCATTTTGGACTCCTTTTTCTATTCTAACTATCTAACATTTCCTTCCTTCCTTTTGCTCTTTCCTCCTGTTTGGTTTGCCCACATCCTATTTTGCCTGCTGCATGTAAGATGTTGGCCTCTTCTACCACTTTCTTTAACTAGAACAGCCTGGCACTGATTTCAGATAGACAGCAGTGAGCAGTCCTAAAGAGACATCTTAGCTTCCTGCCCAGGGATTGAACCTGGGTAGCCTGGATGAAAACTAAGAATCCTCACCACCAGGAGCTGGAGGCTAGAAGAAAAGTGGTCCTGCTCTTTCCCTTGTTTGAAAGCAAGAAGTTTCAAGAAGGCAACAACTGTAAAGACAGGTAGAGTTTATTTTTAGAGACACAGCATAACATGTGGGAGAACACACAGAGAAATAGTTTTTTTTATTTAAGTCAGAAGCAGAGCAGAAATATACACTTGGAGAGCAGTGCAGTAGGAGGTGATTTATGCCACTTATATAGGATAATCCTTCCAAGTCTTTGTTTACATTTGGCCAAGATGTGTACACAACTTTTTGCTAAGACGAATCCCAATGCAGAAGCCTGTAGGTGCACTTCCACACTTATGATGGGATGCTGCCCCTTTCCTTTTTGAACCCCAAGGAGCCTTCTGTGCATGTGCAGACAGGGAAGTCTTCCTTGACCTCAGGAGTGGGCACCTTATCTCTGCTTTAACAGAGCTCAGCTTCTACCACTAGCTTTGTCTTTGGAGTGTCTGGGTGAGAACAGAGCTTCAGTTTTAGTCCATTTGACAAACACCAGCTGTCCATTCCAGGGGCCCATCTATCCACTACTTCAGTAATAATCAATTTATGCCCTGTCCTTGGGCTATGTCCTTCTTTAAAATGTTGTGTCCTGTTCACCTCCCTCCTTCACCATCCACCCACCCCACACTCCCGAGAAAAATTTGAAAAGAAACTTTCCCTTTAAGAATGGGGTCTCATCCAGTAATTTTTGCCACCTAGACTAGAAAAACAAAACAAAAAATACCCATCCTAACATCACTTTTAATGTTGGCAGTGGCCATTACTTCTTCCTGCAGAGGCTTGGGAACACTAATGCAGGAGGGCCACAGGGATGCCCTTCACAAACATGCAGGCAGGTGTCTCCAAGACCATGAGATTTTTTTGATTGCTTCTTTTGTAACTGAGCAGGACCCTATGGGGGCTTCTTGGACCAGAAAGTGTTAGTCGCTCAGTTGTGTCCAACTCTTGCGACTCCATGGATTGTAGCCCACAGGCTTCTCTGGGATTCTCTAAGCAAGAATACTGGAGATCCCTCCCTCAAATCCTCTGGTTTAGCTTCTTTTGAAGTACCTAGAAAACACTATCTGATGCACATTTCCAGAGTTGTTTTACAGATGTGAAAAACCCTGAGTGAATGTGAGACCTTAACCACTTCAAAAGCTGGACTATAAAGAAAGCTGAGCGCAGAAGAATTGATGCTTTTGAACTGTGATGTTGGAGAAGACTCTTGAGAGTCCCTTGGACTCCAAGGAGATCAAACCAGTCAATCCTAAAGGAAATCAGTCCCTAATATTCATTGGAAGGACTGATGCTGAAGCTGAAACTCCAATAGTTTGGCTATCTGATGCAAAGAACTGACTCACAGGAAAAGACCCTGATGCTGGGAAAAATTGAAGGCAGGAGGAGAAGGGGACGACAGAGGATAAGATGGTTGGATGGCATCACTGACTCAATGGACATGAATTTGAGCAAGCTCCAGGAGTTGGTGAAGGACAGGGAAGCCTCGCGTGCACAGTCCATGGGGTCCCAAAGAGTCAGACACGACTGAACTAAACAGAATCACTTCAAGACCTTGAGCACACAGCCCCCAGGCCTCCTGGAGGTAGGGACTGATAATCAGAGAATTGCATAGGAGCTGCTCGTTATCCTGAGACCCTCCTCCCTCACCTGGCCTTTAAACATGCTGATACTCTTAGAGGAGTTCAGGGCTTTTGAACATGAGCTACATTTTTCCTCCCACGATCTTGCCGTAAACATTTCTTTCTACTCCAAACTCAGACATTTTGGTATTGTTTGGCCTTACAGTGCACAAGGCACAAGAGCTTGCTTTCTATTACACTTGTTTAATACCCAGAGAGTGGTTGGGATGGAAGGCATCCACCCCTGGCTTCCTCTAAGATGCCTTCTAGGCAGTGGGTATTTAGTGAGCTTGTGAAAGTTCTGGAGCCAGTCTCAGGTGGGGCTGAACAATCCAGGTGGGGTCTCAAAATCCAGGGTCCCTGCTCTAAGCCTCCTGCCCACTGGAAATTACTAACCCTGTGAGTTTTATATTGCTTTTTTTCAGTTAGAAGGGAAGAGCACTGTACACCGCCCACCACTGGGAGAAAAGGGACACAATCACGAGCTACCCACCACCACCCCAAACCACCCTCCACACACACACCAACTAAGGCACCACCAAGGGGACAGATGTGCTTTGGCCACAAGGTGCCCCGCCCCACCGGAGGCGCACGGTGTGAACAGCTGCACAGACGGCTGTGTGCCGTGGAGTCAGCACCTTAGGAGGTGGGAGGGGGCGGTGGGCAGAGAAGGAAGGAGTCTCAGGTCCTGATGGATCAGAAGAAGGAAAATGGGGAGAGGTGGTCAGGACACAGGAGACAAGAAAACCAAGGATGACCAGAAAAGGGGCAAAAAGCAGAAAATGTAGGAAAAATGAAAAAGAGGCAAAACAGGGTGTGGGCAACCACACAGAATGGGAAGAACACAGAGCAGAAGGAGGGAAGGAAACGGAAAGGAGAGTGAAATGAGTGGAGAAGGATGTGAGGAGGGAGAGAGGGAGCCAGGGAGACAAAATCAGACGACATAATATCTCCATAAGTAGAGGGAATCTGGAGCCCGTGGGTGGAGCCTGTCACTGACCAGGCAGCTCGCGATCACCAGGTCAGCCACATAAAGCAGCAAGTTGATGGCTGTCAGGACAGCCACAGCCAGTTGCTGGTCCCAGTTGCACACGTAAGTAGTGAACTCATCTCTGCAGGTCATATCACTGGATCGCTGGGACTGGCCGCTCAGCTCCTCATTGAACTGATAGAGCGGCCAGAGGACCAGAGCGCTGATGTAGAGGAGGATGGAAAACAGGGTCAGCCCAAGCTGGGAAACGGGGAAGCGGATGGGCAGCCAATTGTCACAGTAGAGCAAGCCCAGAAGGATGGCCAGGGTCCCCAGGATGAAACAGGTGGAGTACGCAGCCACGCACCACACCAGGGCCGGCTGGTGCTGGTACAGGGAGGTGTTGCTGATGAAGGCGAAGATGATGCAAGCCACAAAGTTCTCCAGCAGCTTGAGCAGGCCATGCAGCGTATGCACGTAGGTGATGATCCTTCTGGGCCGGTGACCCACCCAGGTCCAGACAAATTCGGTCCCGTAAGCTGCAGCAGCGATGCAAGAAAATGCTGTGACCGTGATGGCGTGGTTCCGGGTGGGGCCCTGAGGCAAGAACGGGACATAAGTAGTGGCAGAGATGATGGAGGTTGAGAAGCAGAAGAGGGCGGCATAGCAAGCGTAGTTGATGGGGAAGTTGTACCAGTGGGAGGAAAAGTGGGACCGGAGGTTACTGTATTCCACAATGATGATGAGGAGGGTCACAACGTAGCAGAAGCACCAGAAGAACATGAACCAGTTATCTACCCCCACCCGCTGAGTGCCCACGCTGGCCACCAGGGAGGAGGCCACGCCAGTGGAGAGCAGCTGCAGCAGGCGGACGGAGCAGCCCATGACAGTCCAGGAGCAAAGGCCTGGGGATGACGAAGTGGTGGACATGGTGGTTCATATGGTCAAATTAGTCACTGTCCCAGGTAAGGCCTGGCCTTCGCTGAGGACCCACGAGAGAAAGATCCAGCTCCAGAGGTGGATTAAGTCAGATACCAGGGAAAGGCTCAGGGTCCTGTGATGGATGAGGCTCAGGATCCGTGGAGTTAGAACCAGTGGCCCAGACACCCGGGTAACAGCACAGCCGCTCCAGAATGATTCTCCCCACCCATCACCCTTGGCCTTGTTGGGAGACTTGTCTTACCCCAAACCTCACAGCTGGGTTGGGTCTGGCAGCAAACCGTGAACGTTTTTCACCTCTTTGTGCTGCGTGCCATTATCTACGAAGACACATGGTCCTTATCTGCAAGCCCAACCCTTCAAGGCTCTGGAAAATGTAGAAAATTTTTTTAAAAGTCATTTGAAACAAATTTGATCTGAACAGACATGAGACAATTTATGGCCTTTATTTATTTCACTTAGTGTGAATGTTCAAGTTTGGTTGAAGAAACACTACTGTGTTTGATTGCAAGATGCTTTCAGACCCCAGTGGGGTATGAGGTCATATAGAGTAGATGAAACATGCCACCTGCCTAAAGGTGAAAAATTCTGAATTTTGGAGTATATCTGACCCCAACAATTTCATAAAAGGCATTATGGATTGTACTGCCAACTCCATTTTACAGATCAGAAAGCTAACGCTTGAGGGAAAAAAATCTCTACCCTAAGGTCCCATGCCTAGGAAGTGGGAACTTCAGATGAAAATGCCAAAGCTGTGAGTTTGAGCCTTTTGTTCCACTGCGCACATGTCAGTAGGGCCTGCGGGTGGGAGCCCAGGACCAAAGCTCAGGGCTCTGGGACCCAGGACCCACCTTCAGGGCCACAGCCTCCTTCCACAGCACCTGAAGATACACGTGTCCCGGCCTCTCCTCCCTGCAGCATCACTAGAAGGAGCTGCCATCTGAGGGACACAGCCCCACCCGGAGGAGGGCAGCTTCAGGGGTAGACAGGGAGGAGCCATGCGGTGAGAGCAAGGCCATGGGGATGAGATGACATGGGAAGTAGGAACTGTTGTGAATCCTTCCCACCCTGGGGAATTTTGCCTTAACATGTGACTCTTCCCCACATGGAAAGGGAGACCCCAACCCAGCATGACGCCCAGGTGAGTGTCCTGTAGGAACCAAGAAACAAATATTAAAATGCCAGCTTTATAAGCTCCAAAGCTGCCATCCACGTGAGAATCTAACCCCTTTTAAGAGCGGGAGCTGAAAGAGGAACTACCTGCTAGACCCCTGGGAGGTGCACCCGGGACAGGGTGGGGGCGGGGAGCAGAGTGGAGATGTTGGGGGCAGCTGGGATTGGGGGGAGGAATTGCAGGGTCCCAGTGGCCCTAAGGCAGCCCAGTGGGTGTCTTCTGACCCAGAAGGGATACAGGCATGGAGCCAACCTTCCCATGGAGGAGGGGCCTGGACTGGAACTGAGACAGGAGAACAGGGGCCTAAAGGTGTTTCAGGGCTGTGACAAGGACACATGGCCAGAAAGGCAGGGACCCTGGAGACCATGGAATTGCCCAGGTCACCTGCCCAAGACAGTCCCTCCAGCCAGGGCTGCAGTCCTGCTCACACAGGGGCTCCTCCAGGGTCCAGTGTGGGGGAGTGAGGCCCCTCCCAGCCCCCCCCTCCGCAGGGACAGCTGCCCTGCTTCCAAGGGACTATTTGCTGAGAGGCCCCCAGGCCTGAAAGGCCAGCAGCCTGAGCCCCAGCCAGCTTCCTGCCATCAGGGGCCTTGTCACCTTTGCTGATAATAAACCCTGGGACAGGCTGAGGCTGGAAAGAGAAACACGGAGCAAACCCTGAGAACCTCCCTGGACTCACAAAGCTCCTTGAGCCCCAATTCCCAGGGGAGCCCTGGAGTCTGCTGGCCTCCCAGTGGGCACTGCCAGGGTTGGGAAAGAGCACTGGGGTAAGGGAGTCTGGAGGTGTCATGCTGTCTATTCCCCAATTGCCCCCCCCACCAACCTCTCCAAAGTCACCCTTGATTCTACCTAAGGTTAAATGATAGCTTTGGATACATTTGATGGCACAGAAGGAGGGCTTGGGGAAGGAGAGCCATGGGGGTTCCAGCTGTGTGGCCCTGGGCAAGGCCTGTGCCCTCTCTGGGCCTCAGTTCCCCCACCTGGAAATCAGCAGGTTTGCCTGAGTCTCCCAGTAGCACCTCCTCCATTCTAATCCATAAGCCTGTTCATGGTGCCCCCATCAGAGCACAGCCTGGATGTGGCTGAGCCCTGCCTGCCCAGCAGCCTGGCATGCGGACTGGAAGACAGTGAGTCGGGAAGGTCAAGACCAGAAAAGGAAGGAAGGAGGAGGTGCCAGAAAGGCAGAGTAGGAAGAAGGAAAAATGGATCCTCAGAGTTACAAAGAGGCTCTGGAGCTTTGGCAGACACTTCATAGCTAAATGATCCTGAAGTTTCCCCACCTGTGCAATGGGCTTAATACCTACTTTGTGTTAAATAATGAATAAAAACATGTGAAGGGCTCATCAGAGGGCCTGACGCATGGCACACTCAATCCAAGCCAGTTCCCACCTTCAGCTTGAGGCCACTTAACTCCATCTGCACCTCCACCTTCACCCGCTCATCCTCTCTCAACTCTGTGTGTGCAAACCTCTCTGTCCTTCCTCTTATGAAGACACCAGTCACTGGACTTTGGTTTCACACTCCACCCAGGATGTTTTCCATCCTAGAGGCCTTACTAAAAAAAAAAATCGATCATGGAGGTCTTGTCATCTAGGACCATACCGACTCTCCTCCCACATTTCATCATATATGCTCCTATCACTGTTCAGCCAGACATCCCTGAGCAGAGCGAGGCTGTGAGGTGCTGACCTTCTACCAGAGGCAGATTCAGGAGCTGCTTCTGGCTGTGTGGGCAGCTCCGGGCAGTTGGGCCTGTGAAGGACCTTTGTCACCTTTCACTGTGTGGTCACTCACCAGGGAGGGCTAGTCTGCCTGAGGATCCTCCTGTCTTGATCAGTTCCACCTCATGAAGTGCACGAGCCAGGCCTCCAGGTGCAGGTGCAAGAAGAGCACGTGTGTCAGGAGGGTCCTCCAGGACACGCGGAGGCAGGAACCCAGGCTGCCTCCCTGATGCCCTGGCCTCCATTCCATTTTCCTCCTACAGCCAGAGTGTCAGTTCCAAAGTGGGCCTCTGATGGATCAGCCCCTCCCTAGAGAATGTCATTGAGGCCTCATCACTTACAGCTAAAAACCTATGTCTCTGGTGTTCAGGTCCATCCACATTGGGCCCTGTTTGCTGCCCCTGCAACACCTCCCTTCCTCTCCTTTCATTACTTTTTAAGAATACCTATGGGGATCACCTCCTGGGAGCCCTCCCCATCCACCGCAACTGCCACTGGGTGAAGATCACATGGTTCATCCCAGTACAGGAGTGAGGGGCACAGTGGGGGTCCTTCCCCTGCCCTTCCCACAGCTCTGCTTGCCTGGCCCCTCTGGCCCTGGTGACCGTAGGATGCAGAGCTCTGAGGCTTTGTTCTGACACTAGGAGAGGAAGAAGGACTGTGATGCATTTCTGGCCACTGGTTACTATAAAGGGCCATTGATCTCAATGCATGGGAGTGCATGGATGGACACACACACAAACACACACTCTGAGCAAGCATGCAGGCACACAACTTTGAAGACAGGCATTGAGGTGCTGGCAAGGGACCTTTAAGAGCTACAGGATAAGATGTTGGGCATTGGGGTGGGGCCCAACCCCTAGTTTCCCAGGGATGAGCCCTAAGACTCTGGGCTGGGGAGGCAATAGCAGGGGCTTGTAAAAACCTTGGTTTGGGTAAAGATTGATACCTGCTCAGTTGATTCTGCATTCTAAGCAAATTTGGGTAATCAGGGTCTGTGGATTTTATGGTTTGCCTGTTTGTCTGGTTGGTTTTTTTCTTTGTCTTTCTCTGATCATTAGGACACATCTGACATAGAAATGTGCGCATGCTCTACACATGCAAACGATGCAATTCCTTTCACTATAGCAGCAGGTTTCAAACCTACCCCTCTGCTTGCCCTCAATCTACCCCTCCACCCCCTAAAAAATTGAAAAGCAACTTCCTGTTTGCCCTCATAACCAGGAAAAAGAAGAAAAAAATCCAGGTTAATGTCAGTTTGAAAAAAAAAGCACAAATTAAACTTTACAAATTATGTTTTACTCAGGAACCTTATGGAGGACCATAGCCTTGGAGACAGCGTCTAAGACAGTTCTGTGGAACTGTTCCAAAGAGCTAAGGGAAGAGCCAGAATATGCATGTGTTTTTGCTGGAAAAAAAAAGAAAATAGCATGAAGTTGACCATCAAAAGATTATTGCTAGCCATAAAACCCAGGCACCTCAAGTTAATCATTTTAGTGCTTTCCTATCTATGGGAAGTGAGTGTGAGCTCACTGAAATTATTAGATGTGCATGTTCACCATCTTGAACTAGTATCCTGTTTTTATCCGTTCTGAATTCCTCCCTGGTTGCACTTTTGAACATGGCTGCAGTGGCTGATGGATAGAGGGCAACATCCATTGTTTACTGAAATGGCAAACCATGTTCTTTGTCCTTGGCAATTTCTCCTGGTCAAACTTTGACCAAGGTTTGGGAGGCATTCATAGCCAGTTTGTCCGAGGGCACTAGAAAGACTTGTTCCTAATTCAGGCAAGGATTCTTTTGATAGGCCACTTAATACACTAATTTTTCAGATTAGGTCCTGTTGATAACCCAAAATTCTATGGATCACCTGTCTCACTAGTCTTTTGTGATCCAGGAAATATTTTCTCTAGTTGCTTCTCCTAAAATCTAGAGTTGCAGTATTACAGTTACTCTATGTAGAGTTTTATACATGATAGAGTAACATGTTTAGCCATCATTAATTTTGTCGGAGGCTTGGTTACACATTGGGTAAAATAAGAGATAGCAATCTTAGAAGTAGAATATAAGTGATAGAGCAGTGACATTAATAAAGTCATAGTACAGCAGAGAGAGGCATGAGGCAAACATAATTTGAAAACAGTAAGAGACAACAAATGAAAACAGTGAATAGTATAACTAGTTGTAATCTGGTCACAGTAAATCATCAAGTCCACAGGAGGGCAAGCTGGATAAGCCAAGTTCTAGAGGGATCAGGTAAAGAGAAAGAGATAAATGTTACATCTTTATTTACAAATGTATACTTTATCAATTTGTTGTAGATCATAGCATAGCAGGAAAGGTTTTCTGAAAACCAAAGATTAAAAACCGTTCTATTTCAGGGCTTCACTGGTGACTAGGTGGTAAGGAATTTGCCTGCCAATGCAGGAAACATGGGTTCGATCCCTGGTCTGGAAAGATCCCACATGCGAAGGAGCAACTAAGCGAGTGCGCCACAGCTGCTGCGCCCACAGCCCAGAGCCCGAGCTAGGCAACGAGAGCCTGTGCTATGAGAAGCCCGCACACTGCAGCTAGAGGGCAGCTCTGTGTAGCAACGAAGAGCTGCAGTGAAGACCCACCCAAACCAAAAACAAAAGGAGGTGCCACCACAAGAAGGTGCCAAGGACGTAGCCTTCACAAAAGGTGGAAAGTTTGCTTCCAAAAGTAGTATAAGAAAGTAAAAAGAAGGTTAAGATGACAAAGGAGCCTTATGGGTTGGGATCCCTTATGACTAATTTCCCTAAGAGTTGGCAGAGCCAGACAAAAAGTCTCCTTGGGATCCCAATGTATTTCACTAGCTGCCATATGAATTCCTCTGGATAACAGAGACCAAGCTCTTAAAACACAGGGAAAGGAAAGTGAAGTCGCTCAGTCGTGTCCGACTCTGCGACCCCATGCACTGTAGCCTACCAGGCTCCTCTATCCATGGGATTTTCCAGGCAATAGTACTGGAGTGGGTTGCCATTTCCTTCTCCAAAAACACAGGGAGGGGCGGGGAAATGCCTAAGATCAGGTACATTTAATCACAAAGACACAGGAAGAGAAATCTAACTTTTCACTACAGAGCTTTTGCTCCTTTAAGGCAAGAATTTTAAAAGGATGGTTTATCAAGCTGTTTTCTCTAGCTGCACATGCAAAAATATATTAATTTTGCAATGTCAAAAGAACCGCAATTTGGCCAATTTAAGGTGAGATTTCCTTTAATTATCAATTAAGCAGATACTTGTAAGTATAAACTCTGTATGAACATAATAAACTATTCCCAGTGTCCTTCAACTGAGAATAATCCAATGTTCATGAAAAAAAATCATAGTCTATCTAAGAAACAAGTGGAAATTTTTATTTGAGCTAACCTGGAGGATTATAACCCAAGAGACAGTCTTTCAAAAATCTCTCTGAGGACTGTTCCACCTGTTACAGGTTGCATAAGCTTTTGAGACAAAGAGTTATACATTAAATGATATATTATTGTCAGTTTACTCACTCCAGATCTACGAAAACAAAGAAAACAATAGGTATGAGTCATCCTGTTCACTCTCAGTTGTGTCTGACTCTTGCGATCAGATGGACTGTAGCCCACCAGCCTCCTCTGACCATGGGATTTTCTAGGCAAGAATGCTGGAGTGGGTTGCATTTCCTCCTCCAGGAGATCTTCCCAACCCAGGGACTGAACCTGCATTTCTTGCATCTCCTACATTGGTAGGTGGATTCTTTACTACTGGGAAGAATCTACCTGAGAAGACTGGGTCATCTTGGTCCCTCACAGAATTAAGAAGGAAGATTATCTCCTAAGAAGCCATGATCTTTGATGAGATCAAGAAAAAATGTTGTCTCCCAAGGAGGCCTAGTTCATGCAGATGCATAATACACAAAAAAGTGAAGGAGGAGACCCAAATGGGCATAGAAAAGTTTTATGCTTCAATTTTTCTCAACTTGGCATAAGTATGGATTTTATTTCATTACCATTGAGTGTGTTTCAACTGAGCAAAATCTTCCCACGTCTTTTAACTGAAGATAGGGTATAGTGTTTGCCTGCAATGCAGGAGACCTGGGTTCGATCCCTGGGTCAGGAAGATTCCCTTGGAGAAGGAAATGGCAACCCACTCCAGTACTCTTGCCTGGAAAAATCCCGTGGACAGAGAAGTCTGGTAGACTACAGTCCATGGGATCGCAAAGAGTCGGACACAATTGAGCGACTTCACTTCACTTCACTTCAAACCAGTTACTGCTTCTCAAAACTAAGTTTCAAGGAGAACCTACTCCTCCAGAGAGGAGCTTAACATCACAGAATAAAATTTAGGATTATCAGA